>NW_027672727.1:0-2400000 GCF_964194105.1 Spermophilus citellus | reverse complement strand
TTTTCGCCAGTCTCTGCTTAGGTCTACATCAATAGGAAACAAACCATAGAGATAGAACTTGGAACTACTTTATTGTGTCAAGTTTCAAAGAGCTAGCACAAACCGTGTTTGATTTAGAGTTCCAACTACATGTATCCTCATAAAAGAAAACAGAGTGAAACCTAAAAATTAAAACTGTTACTGACACCGAACGGTTTAACCTGGAAGAACGAAATTTGGTGAGCCAAGTTGGATTGGGGTACTGATCATTACCTGAAAGTGTCATCAAGATTGGGTGAAAAAATGTGTGCTGAGATTTCAAGAAACTCGTCGTTTTTTGGAAGCTTGGCAACCCCTTTCCATGAAAGTGATTTTCTCCAGTCTCTGCTTAGGGCTACATCAATAGGAAACAAACCATAGAGATAGAACTTGGAACTACTTTATTGTGTCAAGTTTCAAAGAGCTAGCACAAACCGTGTTTGATTTAGAGTTCCAACTACATGTATCCATATAGGAGAAAACAGATGAAACCTAAAAATTTAAACTGTTACTGCCACCGAACGGTTTAAACTAGAAGAACGAAATTTGGTCAGCCAAGTGGGATTGGGGTAGTGATCATTACCTGAAAGTGTCATCAAGAGTGGTTGAAAAAATGTGTGCTGAGATTTCAGGAAACTCGTAGTTTTTTGGAAGCTTGGCAACCCCTTTCCATGAAAGTGATTTTCGCCAGTCTCAGCTTAGGGCTACATCAAGAGGAAACAAACCATAGAGATAGAACTTGGAACTACTATATTGTGTCATGTTTCAAAGAGCTAGCACAAACCGTGTTTGATTTAGAGTTCCAACTACATGTATCCATATAGGAGAAAACAGAGTGAAACCTAATTATTAAAACTGTTACTGCCAACGAATGGTTTAACCTAGAAGAAGGAAATTTGGTGAGCCAAGTGGGATTGGGGTACTGATCATTACCTGAAAGTGTCATCAAGATTGGGTGAAAAAATGTGTGCTGAGATTTCAGGAAACTCGTAGTTTTTTGGAAGCTTGGCAACCCCTTTCCATGAAAGTGATTTTCGCCAGTCTCTGCTTAGGGCTACATCAATAGGAAACAAACCATAGAGATAGAACTTGGAACTACTATATTGTGTCATGTTTCAAAGAGCTAGCACAAACCGTGTTTGATTTAGAGTTCCAACTACATGTATCCATATAGGAGAAAACAGAGAGAAACCTAAAAATTAAAACAGTTACTGCCAACGAACGGTTTAACCTAGAAGAACTAAATTTGTTGAGCCAAGTGGGATTGGGATACTGATGATTACCTGAAAGTGTAATCAAGATTGGGTGAAAAAATGTGTGCTGAGATTTCAGGAAACTCGTAGTTTTTTGAAAGCTTGGCAACCCCTTTCCATGAAAGTGATTTTCGCCAGTCTCTGCTTAGGGCTACATCAATAGGAAACAAACCATAGAGATAGAACTTGGAACTACTTTATTGTGTCAAGTTTCAAAGAGCTAGCACAAACCGTGTTTGATTTAGAGTTCCAACTACATGTATCCATATAGGAGAAAACAGAGTGAAACCTAAAAATTAAAACTGTTACTGCCAACGAATGGTTTAACCTAGAAGGACGAAATTTGGTGAGCCTAGTGGGATTGGGGTACTGATCATTACCTGAAAGTGTCATCAAGTTTGGGTGAAAAAATGTGTGCTGAGATTTCCGGAAACTCGTAGTTTTTTGGAAGCTTGGCAACCCATTTCCATGAAAGTGATTTTCGCCAGTCTCAGCTTAGGGCTACATCAAGAGGAAACAAACCATAGAGATAGAACTTGGAACTACTATATTGTGTCATGTTTCAAAGAGCTAGCACAAACCGTGTTTGATTTAGAGTTCCAACTACATGTATCCATATAGGAGAAAACAGAGTGAAACCTAAATATTAAAACTGTTACTGCCAATGAATTGTTTAACCTAGAAGAAGGAAATTTGGTGAGTCAAGTGGGATTGGGGTACTGATCATTACCTGAAAGTGTCATCAAGATTGGGTGAAAAAATGTGTGCTGAGATTTCAGGAAACTCGTAGTTTTTTGAAAGCTTGGCAACCCCTTTCCATGAAAGTGATTTTCGCCAGTCTCTGCTTAGGGCTACATCAATAGAAAACAAATCATAGAGATAGAACTTGGAACTACTATATTGTGTCATGTTTAAAGAGCTAGCACAAACCGTGTTTGATTTAGAGTTCCAACTACATGTATCCATATAGGAGAAAACAGAGAGAAACCTAAAAATTAAAACAGTTACAGCCAACGAACGGTTTAACCTAGAAGAACTAAATTTGGTGAGCCAAGTGGGATTGGGATACTGATGATTACCTGAAAGTGTCATCAAGATTGGTGAAAAAATGTGTGCTGAGATTTCAGGAAACTCGTAGTTTTTTGGAAGCTTGGCAACCCCTTTCCATGAAAGTGATTTTCGCCAGTCTCTGCTTAGGGCTACATCAATAGGAAACCAACCATAGAGATAGAACTTGGAACTACTATATTGTGTCAAGTTTCAAAGAGCTAGCACAAACCGTGTTTGATTTAGAGTTCCAACTACATGTATCCATATAGGAGAAAACAGAGTGAAACCTAAAAATTAAAACTGTTACTGCCAACGAATGGTTTAACCTAGAAGGACGAAATTTGGTGAGCCAAGTGGGATTGGGGTACTGATCATTACCTGAAAGTGTCATCAAGTTTGGGTGAAAAAATGTGTGCTGAGATTTCAGGAAACTCGTAGTTTTTTGGAAGCTTGGCAACCCATTTCCATGAAAGTGATTTTCGCCAGTCTCAGCTTAGGGCTACATCAAGAGGAAACAAACCATAGAGATAGAACTTGGAACTACTATATTGTGTCATGTTTCAAAGAGCTAGCACAAACCGTGTTTGATTTAGAGTTCCAACTACATGTATCCATATAGGAGAAAACAGAGTGAAACCTAATTATTAAAACTGTTACTGCCAACGAATGGTTTAACCTAGAAGAAGGAAATTTGGTGAGCCAAGAGGGATTGGGGTACTGATCATTACCTGAAAGTGTCATCAAGATTGGGTGAAAAAATGTGTGCTGAGATTTCAGGAAACTCGTAGTTTTTTGGAAGCTTGGCAACCCCTTTCCATGAAAGTGATTTTCGCCAGTCTCTGCTTAGGGCTACATCAATAGGAAACAAACCATAGAGATAGAACTTGGAACTACTATATTGTGTCATGTTTCAAAGTGCTAGCACAAACCGTGTTTGATTTAGAGTTCCAACTACATGTATCCATATAGGAGAAAACAGAGAGAAACCTAAAAATTAAAACAGTTACTGCCAACGAACGGTTTAACCTAGAAGAACTAAATTTGTTGAGCCAAGTGGGATTGGGATACTGATGATTACCTGAAAGTGTAATCAAGATTGGGTGAAAAAATGTGTGCTGAGATTTCAGGAAACTCGTAGTTTTTTGGAAGCTTGGCAACCCCTTTCCATGAAAGTGATTTTCGCCAGTCTCTGCTTAGGGCTACATCAATAGGAAACAAACCATAGAGATAGAACTTGGAACTACTATATTGTGTCAAGTTTCAAAGAGCTAGCAAAAACCGTGTTTGATTTAGAGTTCCAACTACATGTATCCATATAGGAGAAAACAGAGTGAAACCTAAAAATTAAAACTGTTACTGCCAACGAATGGTTTAACCTAGAAGGACGAAATTTGGTGAGCCAAGTGGGATTGAGGTACTGGTCATTACCTGAAAGTGTCATCAAGAGTGGTTGAAAAAATGTGTGCTGAGATTTCAGGAAACTCGTAGTTTTTTGGAAGCTTGGCAACCCCTTTCCATCAAAGTGATTTTCGCCAGTCTCTGCTTAGGGCTACATCAATAGGAAAAAACCATAGAGATAGAAATTGGAACTACTTTATTCTGTCAAGTTTCAAAGAGCTAGCACAAACTGTGTTTGATTTAGAGTTCCAACTACATGTATCCTTATAGGAGAAAACAGAGTGAAACCTAAAAATTTAAACTGTTACTGCCACTGAACGGTTTAACCTAGAAGAACGAAATTTGGTGAGCCAAGTGGGATTGGGGTACTGATCATTACCTGAAAGTGTCATCAAGATTGGGTGAAAAAATGTGTGCTGAGATTTCAGGAAACTCGTAGTTTTTTGGAAGCTTGGCAACCCCTTTCCATCAAAGTGATTTTCGCCAGTCTCTGCTTAGGGCTACATCAATAGGAAACAAACCAAAGAGATAGAACTTGGAACTACTTTATTGTGTCAAGTTTCAAAGAGCTAGCACAAACCGTGTTTGATTTAGAGTTCCAACTACATGTATCCTCATAAAAGAAAACAGAGTGAAACCTAAAAATTAAAACTGTTACTGACACCGAACGGTTTAACCTGGAAGAACGAAATTTGGTGAGCCAAGTTGGATTGGGGTACTGATCATTACCTGAAAGTGTCATCAAGATTGGGTGAAAAAATGTGTGCTGAGATTTCAAGAAACTCGTCGTTTTTTGGAAGCTTGGCAACCCCTTTCCATGAAAGTGATTTTCTGCAGTCTCTGCTTAGGGCTACATCAATAGGAAACAAACCATAGAGATAGAACTTGGAACTACTTTATTGTGTCAAGTTTCAAAGAGCTAGCACAAACCGTGTTTGTTTTAGAGTTCCAACTACATGTATCCATATAGGAGAAAACAGATGAAACCTAAAAATTTAAACTGTTACTGCCACCGAACGGTTTAAACTAGAAGAACGAAATTTGGTCAGCCAAGTGGGATTGGGGTAGTGATCATTACCTGAAAGTGTCATCAAGAGTGGTTGAAAAAATGTGTGCTGAGATTTCAGGAAACTCGTAGTTTTTTGGAAGCTTGGCAACCCCTTTCCATGAAAGTGATTTTCGCCAGTCTCAGCTTAGGGCTACATCAAGAGGAAACAAACCATAGAGATAGAACTTGGAACTACTATATTGTGTCATGTTTCAAAGAGCTAGCACAAACCGTGTTTGATTTAGAGTTCCAACTACATGTATCCATATAGGAGAAAACAGAGTGAAACCTAATTATTAAAACTGTTACTGCCAACGAATGGTTTAACCTAGAAGAAGGAAATTTGGTGAGCCAAGTGGGATTGGGGTACTGATCATTACCTGAAAGTGTCATCAAGATTGGGTGAAAAAATGTGTGCTGAGATTTCAGGAAACTCGTAGTTTTTTGGAAGCTTGGCAACCCCTTTCCATGAAAGTGATTTTCGCCAGTCTCTGCTTAGGGCTACATCAATAGGAAACAAACCATAGAGATAGAACTTGGAACTACTATATTGTGTCATGTTTCAAAGAGCTAGCACAAACCGTGTTTGAGTTAGAGTTCCAACTACATGTATCCATATAGGAGAAAACAGAGAGAAACCTAAAAATTAAAACAGTTACTGCCAATGAACGGTTTAACCTAGAAGAACTAAATTTGTTGAGCCAAGTGGGATTGGGATACTGATCATTACCTGAAAGTGTCATCAAGATTGGTTGAAAAAATGTGTGCTGAGATTTCAGGAAACTCGTAGTTTTTTGGAAGCTTGGCAACCCCTTTCCATGAAAGTGATTTTCGCCAGTCTCTGCTTAGGGCTACATCAATAGGAAACAAACCATAGAGATAGAACTTGGAACTACTATATTGTGTCAAGTTTCAAAGAGCTAGCACAAACCGTGTTTGATTTAGAGTTCCAACTACATGTATCCATATAGGAGAAAACAGAGTGAAACCTAAAAATTAAAACTGTTACTGCCAACGAATGGTTTAACCTAGAAGGACGAAATTTGGTGAGCCAAGTGGGATTGAGGTACTGGTCATTACCTGAAAGTGTCATCAAGAGTGGTTGAAAAAATGTGTGCTGAGATTTCAGGAAACTCGTAGTTTTTTGGAAGCTTGGCAACCCCTTTCCATCAAAGTGATTTTCGCCAGTCTCTGCTTAGGGCTACATCAATAGGAAAAAACCATAGAGATAGAAATTGGAACTACTTTATTCTGTCAAGTTTCAAAGAGCTAGCACAAACTGTGTTTGATTTAGAGTTCCAACTACATGTATCCTTATAGGAGAAAACAGAGTGAAACCTAAAAATTTAAACTGTTACTGCCACTGAACGGTTTAACCTAGAAGAACGAAATTTGGTGAGCCAAGTGGGATTGGGGTACTGATCATTACCTGAAAGTGTCATCAAGATTGGGTGAAAAAATGTGTGCTGAGATTTCAGGAAACTCGTAGTTTTTTGGAAGCTTGGCAACCCCTTTCCATCAAAGTGATTTTCGCCAGTCTCTGCTTAGGGCTACA
Source organism: Spermophilus citellus (assembly GCF_964194105.1). Taxonomy (NCBI): domain Eukaryota; kingdom Metazoa; phylum Chordata; class Mammalia; order Rodentia; family Sciuridae; genus Spermophilus; species Spermophilus citellus. The sequence continues at coordinate 2,393,678 of NW_027672727.1, read as the reverse complement.
TCAATAGGAAACAAACCAAAGAGATAGAACTTGGAACTACTTTATTGTGTCAAGTTTCAAAGAGCTAGCACAAACCGTGTTTGATTTAGAGTTCCAACTACATGTATCCTCATAAAAGAAAACAGAGTGAAACCTAAAAATTAAAACTGTTACTGACACCGAACGGTTTAACCTGGAAGAACGAAATTTGGTGAGCCAAGTTGGATTGGGGTACTGATCATTACCTGAAAGTGTCATCAAGATTGGGTGAAAAAATGTGTGCTGAGATTTCAAGAAACTCGTCGTTTTTTGGAAGCTTGGCAACCCCTTTCCATGAAAGTGATTTTCTGCAGTCTCTGCTTAGGGCTACATCAATAGGAAACAAACCATAGAGATAGAACTTGGAACTACTTTATTGTGTCAAGTTTCAAAGAGCTAGCACAAACCGTGTTTGTTTTAGAGTTCCAACTACATGTATCCATATAGGAGAAAACAGATGAAACCTAAAAATTTAAACTGTTACTGCCACCGAACGGTTTAAACTAGAAGAACGAAATTTGGTCAGCCAAGTGGGATTGGGGTAGTGATCATTACCTGAAAGTGTCATCAAGAGTGGTTGAAAAAATGTGTGCTGAGATTTCAGGAAACTCGTAGTTTTTTGGAAGCTTGGCAACCCCTTTCCATGAAAGTGATTTTCGCCAGTCTCAGCTTAGGGCTACATCAAGAGGAAACAAACCATAGAGATAGAACTTGGAACTACTATATTGTGTCATGTTTCAAAGAGCTAGCACAAACCGTGTTTGATTTAGAGTTCCAACTACATGTATCCATATAGGAGAAAACAGAGTGAAACCTAATTATTAAAACTGTTACTGCCAACGAATGGTTTAACCTAGAAGAAGGAAATTTGGTGAGCCAAGTGGGATTGGGGTACTGATCATTACCTGAAAGTGTCATCAAGATTGGGTGAAAAAATGTGTGCTGAGATTTCAGGAAACTCGTAGTTTTTTGGAAGCTTGGCAACCCCTTTCCATGAAAGTGATTTTCGCCAGTCTCTGCTTAGGGCTACATCAATAGGAAACAAACCATAGAGATAGAACTTGGAACTACTATATTGTGTCATGTTTCAAAGAGCTAGCACAAACCGTGTTTGAGTTAGAGTTCCAACTACATGTATCCATATAGGAGAAAACAGAGAGAAACCTAAAAATTAAAACAGTTACTGCCAATGAACGGTTTAACCTAGAAGAACTAAATTTGTTGAGCCAAGTGGGATTGGGATACTGATCATTACCTGAAAGTGTCATCAAGATTGGTTGAAAAAATGTGTGCTGAGATTTCAGGAAACTCGTAGTTTTTTGGAAGCTTGGCAACCCCTTTCCATGAAAGTGATTTTCGCCAGTCTCTGCTTAGGGCTACATCAATAGGAAACAAACCATAGAGATAGAACTTGGAACTACTATATTGTGTCAAGTTTCAAAGAGCTAGCACAAACCGTGTTTGATTTAGAGTTCCAACTACATGTATCCATATAGGAGAAAACAGAGTGAAACCTAAAAATTAAAACTGTTACTGCCAACGAATGGTTTAACCTAGAAGGACGAAATTTGGTGAGCCAAGTGGGATTGAGGTACTGGTCATTACCTGAAAGTGTCATCAAGAGTGGTTGAAAAAATGTGTGCTGAGATTTCAGGAAACTCGTAGTTTTTTGGAAGCTTGGCAACCCCTTTCCATCAAAGTGATTTTCGCCAGTCTCTGCTTAGGGCTACATCAATAGGAAAAAACCATAGAGATAGAAATTGGAACTACTTTATTCTGTCAAGTTTCAAAGAGCTAGCACAAACTGTGTTTGATTTAGAGTTCCAACTACATGTATCCTTATAGGAGAAAACAGAGTGAAACCTAAAAATTTAAACTGTTACTGCCACTGAACGGTTTAACCTAGAAGAACGAAATTTGGTGAGCCAAGTGGGATTGGGGTACTGATCATTACCTGAAAGTGTCATCAAGATTGGGTGAAAAAATGTGTGCTGAGATTTCAGGAAACTCGTAGTTTTTTGGAAGCTTGGCAACCCCTTTCCATCAAAGTGATTTTCGCCAGTCTCTGCTTAGGGCTACATCAATAGGAAACAAACCAAAGAGATAGAACTTGGAACTACTTTATTGTGTCAAGTTTCAAAGAGCTAGCACAAACCGTGTTTGATTTAGAGTTCCAACTACATGTATCCTCATAAAAGAAAACAGAGTGAAACCTAAAAATTAAAACTGTTACTGACACCGAACGGTTTAACCTGGAAGAACGAAATTTGGTGAGCCAAGTTGGATTGGGGTACTGATCATTACCTGAAAGTGTCATCAAGATTGGGTGAAAAAATGTGTGCTGAGATTTCAAGAAACTCGTCGTTTTTTGGAAGCTTGGCAACCCCTTTCCATGAAAGTGATTTTCTGCAGTCTCTGCTTAGGGCTACATCAATAGGAAACAAACCATAGAGATAGAACTTGGAACTACTTTATTGTGTCAAGTTTCAAAGAGCTAGCACAAACCGTGTTTGTTTTAGAGTTCCAACTACATGTATCCATATAGGAGAAAACAGATGAAACCTAAAAATTTAAACTGTTACTGCCACCGAACGGTTTAAACTAGAAGAACGAAATTTGGTCAGCCAAGTGGGATTGGGGTAGTGATCATTACCTGAAAGTGTCATCAAGAGTGGTTGAAAAAATGTGTGCTGAGATTTCAGGAAACTCGTAGTTTTTTGGAAGCTTGGCAACCCCTTTCCATGAAAGTGATTTTCGCCAGTCTCAGCTTAGGGCTACATCAAGAGGAAACAAACCATAGAGATAGAACTTGGAACTACTATATTGTGTCATGTTTCAAAGAGCTAGCACAAACCGTGTTTGATTTAGAGTTCCAACTACATGTATCCATATAGGAGAAAACAGAGTGAAACCTAATTATTAAAACTGTTACTGCCAACGAATGGTTTAACCTAGAAGAAGGAAATTTGGTGAGCCAAGTGGGATTGGGGTACTGATCATTACCTGAAAGTGTCATCAAGATTGGGTGAAAAAATGTGTGCTGAGATTTCAGGAAACTCGTAGTTTTTTGGAAGCTTGGCAACCCCTTTCCATGAAAGTGATTTTCGCCAGTCTCTGCTTAGGGCTACATCAATAGGAAACAAACCATAGAGATAGAACTTGGAACTACTATATTGTGTCATGTTTCAAAGAGCTAGCACAAACCGTGTTTGAGTTAGAGTTCCAACTACATGTATCCATATAGGAGAAAACAGAGAGAAACCTAAAAATTAAAACAGTTACTGCCAATGAACGGTTTAACCTAGAAGAACTAAATTTGTTGAGCCAAGTGGGATTGGGATACTGATCATTACCTGAAAGTGTCATCAAGATTGGTTGAAAAAATGTGTGCTGAGATTTCAGGAAACTCGTAGTTTTTTGGAAGCTTGGCAACCCCTTTCCATGAAAGTGATTTTCGCCAGTCTCTGCTTAGGGCTACATCAATAGGAAACAAACCATAGAGATAGAACTTGGAACTACTATATTGTGTCAAGTTTCAAAGAGCTAGCACAAACCGTGTTTGATTTAGAGTTCCAACTACATGTATCCATATAGGAGAAAACAGAGTGAAACCTAAAAATTAAAACTGTTACTGCCAACGAATGGTTTAACCTAGAAGGACGAAATTTGGTGAGCCAAGTGGGATTGAGGTACTGGTCATTACCTGAAAGTGTCATCAAGAGTGGTTGAAAAAATGTGTGCTGAGATTTCAGGAAACTCGTAGTTTTTTGGAAGCTTGGCAACCCCTTTCCATCAAAGTGATTTTCACCAGTCTCTGCTTAGGGCTACATCAATAGGAAGAAAACCATAGAGATAGAAATTGGAACTACTTTATTCTGTCAAGTTTCAAAGAGCTAGCACAAACTGTGTTTGATTTAGAGTTCCAACTACATGTATCCATTAGGAGAAAACAGAGTGAAACCTAAAAATTTAAACTGTTACTGCCACTGAACGGTTTAACCTAGAAGAACGAAATTTGGTGAGCCAAGTGGGATTGGGGTACTGATCATTACCTGAAAGTGTCATCAAGATTGGGTGAAAAAATGTGTGCTGAGATTTCAGGAAACTCGTAGTTTTTTGGAAGCTTGGCAACCCCTTTCCATCAAAGTGATTTTCGCCAGTCTCTGCTTAGGTCTACATCAATAGGAAACAAACCAAAGAAATAGAACTTGGAACTACTTTATTGTGTCAAGTTTCAAAGAGCTAGCACAAACCGTGTTTGATTTAGAGTTCCAACTACATGTATCCTCATAAAAGAAAACAGAGTGAAACCTAAAAATTAAAACTGTTACTGACACCGAACGGTTTAACCTGGAAGAACGAAATTTGGTGAGCCAAGTTGGATTGGGGTACTGATCATTACCTGAAAGTGTCATCAAGATTGGGTGAAAAAATGTGTGCTGAGATTTCAAGAAACTCGTCGTTTTTTGGAAGCTTGGCAACCCCTTTCCATGAAAGTGATTTTCTCCAGTCTCTGCTTAGGGCTACATCAATAGGAAACAAACCATAGAGATAGAACTTGGAACTACTTTATTGTGTCAAGTTTCAAAGAGCTAGCACAAACCGTGTTTGATTTAGAGTTCCAACTACATGTATCCATATAGGAGAAAACAGATGAAACCTAAAAATTTAAACTGTTACTGCCACCGAACGGTTTAAACTAGAAGAACGAAATTTGGTCAGCCAAGTGGGATTGGGGTAGTGATCATTACCTGAAAGTGTCATCAAGAGTGGTTGAAAAAATGTGTGCTGAGATTTCAGGAAACTCGTAGTTTTTTGGAAGCTTGGCAACCCCTTTCCATGAAAGTGATTTTCGCCAGTCTCAGCTTAGGGCTACATCAAGAGGAAACAAACCATAGAGATAGAACTTGGAACTACTATATTGTGTCATGTTTCAAAGAGCTAGCACAAACCGTGTTTGATTTAGAGTTCCAACTACATGTATCCATATAGGAGAAAACAGAGTGAAACCTAATTATTAAAACTGTTACTGCCAACGAATGGTTTAACCTAGAAGAAGGAAATTTGGTGAGCCAAGTGGGATTGGGGTACTGATCATTACCTGAAAGTGTCATCAAGATTGGGTGAAAAAATGTGTGCTGAGATTTCAGGAAACTCGTAGTTTTTTGGAAGCTTGGCAACCCCTTTCCATGAAAGTGATTTTCGCCAGTCTCTGCTTAGGGCTACATCAATAGGAAACAAACCATAGAGATAGAACTTGGAACTACTATATTGTGTCATGTTTCAAAGAGCTAGCACAAACCGTGTTTGAGTTAGAGTTCCAACTACATGTATCCATATAGGAGAAAACAGAGAGAAACCTAAAAATTAAAACAGTTACTGCCAATGAACGGTTTAACCTAGAAGAACTAAATTTGTTGAGCCAAGTGGGATTGGGATACTGATCATTACCTGAAAGTGTCATCAAGATTGGTTGAAAAAATGTGTGCTGAGATTTCAGGAAACTCGTAGTTTTTTGGAAGCTTGGCAACCCCTTTCCATGAAAGTGATTTTCGCCAGTCTCTGCTTAGGGCTACATCAATAGGAAACAAACCATAGAGATAGAACTTGGAACTACTATATTGTGTCAAGTTTCAAAGAGCTAGCACAAACCGTGTTTGATTTAGAGTTCCAACTACATGTATCCATATAGGAGAAAACAGAGTGAAACCTAAAAATTAAAACTGTTACTGCCAACGAATGGTTTAACCTAGAAGGACGAAATTTGGTGAGCCAAGTGGGATTGAGGTACTGGTCATTACCTGAAAGTGTCATCAAGAGTGGTTGAAAAAATGTGTGCTGAGATTTCAGGAAACTCGTAGTTTTTTGGAAGCTTGGCAACCCCTTTCCATCAAAGTGATTTTCACCAGTCTCTGCTTAGGGCTACATCAATAGGAAGAAAACCATAGAGATAGAAATTGGAACTACTTTATTCTGTCAAGTTTCAAAGAGCTAGCACAAACTGTGTTTGATTTAGAGTTCCAACTACATGTATCCATTAGGAGAAAACAGAGTGAAACCTAAAAATTTAAACTGTTACTGCCACTGAACGGTTTAACCTAGAAGAACGAAATTTGGTGAGCCAAGTGGGATTGGGGTACTGATCATTACCTGAAAGTGTCATCAAGATTGGGTGAAAAAATGTGTGCTGAGATTTCAGGAAACTCGTAGTTTTTTGGAAGCTTGGCAACCCCTTTCCATCAAAGTGATTTTCGCCAGTCTCTGCTTAGGTCTACATCAATAGGAAACAAACCAAAGAAATAGAACTTGGAACTACTTTATTGTGTCAAGTTTCAAAGAGCTAGCACAAACCGTGTTTGATTTAGAGTTCCAACTACATGTATCCTCATAAAAGAAAACAGAGTGAAACCTAAAAATTAAAACTGTTACTGACACCGAACGGTTTAACCTGGAAGAACGAAATTTGGTGAGCCAAGTTGGATTGGGGTACTGATCATTACCTGAAAGTGTCATCAAGATTGGGTGAAAAAATGTGTGCTGAGATTTCAAGAAACTCGTCGTTTTTTGGAAGCTTGGCAACCCCTTTCCATGAAAGTGATTTTCTCCAGTCTCTGCTTAGGGCTACATCAATAGGAAACAAACCATAGAGATAGAACTTGGAACTACTTTATTGTGTCAAGTTTCAAAGAGCTAGCACAAACCGTGTTTGATTTAGAGTTCCAACTACATGTATCCATATAGGAGAAAACAGATGAAACCTAAAAATTTAAACTGTTACTGCCACCGAACGGTTTAAACTAGAAGAACGAAATTTGGTCAGCCAAGTGGGATTGGGGTAGTGATCATTACCTGAAAGTGTCATCAAGAGTGGTTGAAAAAATGTGTGCTGAGATTTCAGGAAACTCGTAGTTTTTTGGAAGCTTGGCAACCCCTTTCCATGAAAGTGATTTTCGCCAGTCTCAGCTTAGGGCTACATCAAGAGGAAACAAACCATAGAGATAGAACTTGGAACTACTATATTGTGTCATGTTTCAAAGAGCTAGCACAAACCGTGTTTGATTTAGAGTTCCAACTACATGTATCCATATAGGAGAAAACAGAGTGAAACCTAATTATTAAAACTGTTACTGCCAACGAATGGTTTAACCTAGAAGAAGGAAATTTGGTGAGCCAAGTGGGATTGGGGTACTGATCATTACCTGAAAGTGTCATCAAGATTGGGTGAAAAAATGTGTGCTGAGATTTCAGGAAACTCGTAGTTTTTTGGAAGCTTGGCAACCCCTTTCCATGAAAGTGATTTTCGCCAGTCTCTGCTTAGGGCTACATCAATAGGAAACAAACCATAGAGATAGAACTTGGAACTACTATATTGTGTCATGTTTCAAAGAGCTAGCACAAACCGTGTTTGATTTAGAGTTCCAACTACATGTATCCATATAGGAGAAAACAGAGAGAAACCTAAAAATTAAAACAGTTACTGCCAACGAACGGTTTAACCTAGAAGAACTAAATTTGTTGAGCCAAGTGGGATTGGGATACTGATGATTACCTGAAAGTGTAATCAAGATTGGGTGAAAAAATGTGTGCTGAGATTTCAGGAAACTCGTAGTTTTTTGAAAGCTTGGCAACCCCTTTCCATGAAAGTGATTTTCGCCAGTCTCTGCTTAGGGCTACATCAATAGGAAACAAACCATAGAGATAGAACTTGGAACTACTATATTGTGTCAAGTTTCAAAGAGCTAGCACAAACCGTGTTTGATTTAGAGTTCCAACTACATGTATCCATATAGGAGAAAACAGAGTGAAACCTAAAAATTAAAACTGTTACTGCCAACGAATGGTTTAACCTAGAAGGACGAAATTTGGTGAGCCTAGTGGGATTGGGGTACTGATCATTACCTGAAAGTGTCATCAAGTTTGGGTGAAAAAATGTGTGCTGAGATTTCCGGAAACTCGTAGTTTTTTGGAAGCTTGGCAACCCATTTCCATGAAAGTGATTTTCGCCAGTCTCAGCTTAGGGCTACATCAAGAGGAAACAAACCATAGAGATAGAACTTGGAACTACTATATTGTGTCATGTTTCAAAGAGCTAGCACAAACCGTGTTTGATTTAGAGTTCCAACTACATGTATCCATATAGGAGAAAACAGAGTGAAACCTAAATATTAAAACTGTTACTGCCAATGAATGGTTTAACCTAGAAGAAGGAAATTTGGTGAGCCAAGTGGGATTGGGGTACTGATCATTACCTGAAAGTGTCATCAAGATTGGGTGAAAAAATGTGTGCTGAGATTTCAGGAAACTCGTAGTTTTTTGAAAGCTTGGCAACCCCTTTCCATGAAAGTGATTTTCGCCAGTCTCTGCTTAGGGCTACATCAATAGAAAACAAATCATAGAGATAGAACTTGGAACTACTATATTGTGTCATGTTTAAAGAGCTAGCACAAACCGTGTTTGATTTAGAGTTCCAACTACATGTATCCATATAGGAGAAAACAGAGAGAAACCTAAAAATTAAAACAGTTACAGCCAACGAACGGTTTAACCTAGAAGAACTAAATTTGGTGAGCCAAGTGGGATTGGGATACTGATGATTACCTGAAAGTGTCATCAAGATTGGGTGAAAAAATGTGTGCTGAGATTTCAGGAAACTCGTAGTTTTTTGGAAGCTTGGCAACCCCTTTCCATGAAAGTGATTTTCGCCAGTCTCTGCTTAGGGCTACATCAATAGGAAACCAACCATAGAGATAGAACTTGGAACTACTATATTGTGTCAAGTTTCAAAGAGCTAGCACAAACCGTGTTTGATTTAGAGTTCCAACTACATGTATCCATATAGGAGAAAACAGAGTGAAACCTAAAAATTAAAACTGTTACTGCCAACGAATGGTTTAACCTAGAAGGACGAAATTTGGTGAGCCAAGTGGGATTGGGGTACTGATCATTACCTGAAAGTGTCATCAAGTTTGGGTGAAAAAATGTGTGCTGAGATTTCAGGAAACTCGTAGTTTTTTGGAAGCTTGGCAACCCATTTCCATGAAAGTGATTTTCGCCAGTCTCAGCTTAGGGCTACATCAAGAGGAAACAAACCATAGAGATAGAACTTGTAACTACTATATTGTGTCATGTTTCAAAGAGCTAGCACAAACCGTGTTTGATTTAGAGTTCCAACTACATGTATCCATATAGGAGAAAACAGAGTGAAACCTAATTATTAAAACTGTTACTGCCAACGAATGGTTTAACCTAGAAGAAGGAAATTTGGTGAGCCAAGTGGGATTGGGGTACTGATCATTACCTGAAAGTGTCATCAAGATTGGGTGAAAAAATGTGTGCTGAGATTTCAGGAAACTCGTAGTTTTTTGGAAGCTTGGCAACCCCTTTCCATGAAAGTGATTTTCGCCAGTCTCTGCTTAGGGCTACATCAATAGGAAACAAACCATAGAGATAGAACTTGGAACTACTATATTGTGTCATGTTTCAAAGTGCTAGCACAAACCGTGTTTGATTTAGAGTTCCAACTACATGTATCCATATAGGAGAAAACAGAGAGAAACCTAAAAATTAAAACAGTTACTGCCAACGAACGGTTTAACCTAGAAGAACTAAATTTGTTGAGCCAAGTGGGATTGGGATACTGATGATTACCTGAAAGTGTAATCAAGATTGGGTGAAAAAATGTGTGCTGAGATTTCAGGAAACTCGTAGTTTTTTGGAAGCTTGGCAACCCCTTTCCATGAAAGTGATTTTCGCCAGTCTCTGCTTAGGGCTACATCAATAGGAAACAAACCATAGAGATAGAACTTGGAACTACTATATTGTGTCAAGTTTCAAAGAGCTAGCACAAACCGTGTTTGATTTAGAGTTCCAACTACATGTATCCATATAGGAGAAAACAGAGTGAAACCTAAAAATTAAAACTGTTACTGCCAACGAATGGTTTAACCTAGAAGGACGAAATTTGGTGAGCCAAGTGGGATTGAGGTACTGGTCATTACCTGAAAGTGTCATCAAGAGTGGTTGAAAAAATGTGTGCTGAGATTTCAGGAAACTCGTAGTTTTTTGGAAGCTTGGCAACCCCTTTCCATCAAAGTGATTTTCGCCAGTCTCTGCTTAGGGCTACATCAATAGGAAAAAACCATAGAGATAGAAATTGGAACTACTTTATTCTGTCAAGTTTCAAAGAGCTAGCACAAACTGTGTTTGATTTAGAGTTCCAACTACATGTATCCTTATAGGAGAAAACAGAGTGAAACCTAAAAATTTAAACTGTTACTGCCACTGAACGGTTTAACCTAGAAGAACGAAATTTGGTGAGCCAAGTGGGATTGGGGTACTGATCATTACCTGAAAGTGTCATCAAGATTGGGTGAAAAAATGTGTGCTGAGATTTCAGGAAACTCGTAGTTTTTTGGAAGCTTGGCAACCCCTTTCCATCAAAGTGATTTTCGCCAGTCTCTGCTTAGGGCTACATCAATAGGAAACAAACCAAAGAGATAGAACTTGGAACTACTTTATTGTGTCAAGTTTCAAAGAGCTAGCACAAACCGTGTTTGATTTAGAGTTCCAACTACATGTATCCTCATAAAAGAAAACAGAGTGAAACCTAAAAATTAAAACTGTTACTGACACCGAACGGTTTAACCTGGAAGAACGAAATTTGGTGAGCCAAGTTGGATTGGGGTACTGATCATTACCTGAAAGTGTCATCAAGATTGGGTCAAAAAATGTGTGCTGAGATTTCAAGAAACTCGTCGTTTTTTGGAAGCTTGGCAACCCCTTTCCATGAAAGTGATTTTCTGCAGTCTCTGCTTAGGGCTACATCAATAGGAAACAAACCATAGAGATAGAACTTGGAACTACTTTATTGTGTCAAGTTTCAAAGAGCTAGCACAAACCGTGTTTGTTTTAGAGTTCCAACTACATGTATCCATATAGGAGAAAACAGATGAAACCTAAAAATTTAAACTGTTACTGCCACCGAACGGTTTAAACTAGAAGAACGAAATTTGGTCAGCCAAGTGGGATTGGGGTAGTGATCATTACCTGAAAGTGTCATCAAGAGTGGTTGAAAAAATGTGTGCTGAGATTTCAGGAAACTCGTAGTTTTTTGGAAGCTTGGCAACCCCTTTCCATGAAAGTGATTTTCGCCAGTCTCAGCTTAGGGCTACATCAAGAGGAAACAAACCATAGAGATAGAACTTGGAACTACTATATTGTGTCATGTTTTAAAGAGCTAGCACAAACCGTGTTTGATTTAGAGTTCCAACTACATGTATCCATATAGGAGAAAACAGAGTGAAACCTAATTATTAAAACTGTTACTGCCAACGAATGGTTTAACCTAGAAGAAGGAAATTTGGTGAGCCAAGTGGGATTGGGGTACTGATCATTACCTGAAAGTGTCATCAAGATTGGGTGAAAAAATGTGTGCTGAGATTTCAGGAAACTCGTAGTTTTTTGGAAGCTTGGCAAACCCTTTCCATGAAAGTGATTTTCGCCAGTCTCTGCTTAGGGCTACATCAATAGGAAACAAACCATAGAGATAGAACTTGGAACTACTATATTGTGTCATGTTTCAAAGAGCTAGCACAAACCGTGTTTGAGTTAGAGTTCCAACTACATGTATCCATATAGGAGAAAACAGAGAGAAACCTAAAAATTAAAACAGTTACTGCCAACGAACGGTTTAACCTAGAAGAACTAAATTTGTTGAGCCAAGTGGGATTGGGATACTGATGATTACCTGAAAGTGTAATCAAGATTGGGTGAAAAAATGTGTGCTGAGATTTCAGGAAACTCGTAGTTTTTTGGAAGCTTGGCAACCCCTTTCCATGAAAGTGATTTTCGCCAGTCTCTGCTTAGGGCTACATCAATAGGAAACAAACCATAGAGATAGAACTTGGAACTACTATATTGTGTCAAGTTTCAAAGAGCTAGCACAAACCGTGTTTGATTTAGAGTTCCAACTACATGTATCCATATAGGAGAAAACAGAGTGAAACCTAAAAATTAAAACTGTTACTGCCAACGAATGGTTTAACCTAGAAGGACGAAATTTGGTGAGCCAAGTGGGATTGAGGTACTGGTCATTACCTGAAAGTGTCATCAAGAGTGGTTGAAAAAATGTGTGCTGAGATTTCAGGAAACTCGTAGTTTTTTGTAAGCTTGGCAACCCCTTTCCATCAAAGTGATTTTCGCCAGTCTCTGCTTAGGGCTACATCAATAGGAAAAAAACATAGAGATAGAAATTGGAACTACTTTATTCTGTCAAGTTTCAAAGAGCTAGCACAAACTGTGTTTGATTTAGAGTTCCAACTACATGTATCCTTATAGGAGAAAACAGAGTGAAACCTAAAAATTTAAACTGTTACTGCCACTGAACGGTTTAACCTAGAAGAACGAAATTTGGTGAGCCAAGTGGGATTGGGGTACTGATCATTACCTGAAAGTGTCATCAAGATTGGGTGAAAAAATGTGTGCTGAGATTTCAGGAAACTCGTAGTTTTTTGGAAGCTTGGCAACCCCTTTCCATCAAAGTGATTTTCGCCAGTCTCTGCTTAGGTCTACATCAATAGGAAACAAACCAAAGAAATAGAACTTGGAACTACTTTATTGTGTCAAGTTTCAAAGAGCTAGCACAAACCGTGTTTGATTTAGAGTTCCAACTACATGTATCCTCATAAAAGAAAACAGAGTGAAACCTAAAAATTAAAACTGTTACTGACACCGAACGGTTTAACCTAGAAGAACGAAATTTGGTGAGCCAAGTTGGATTGGGGTACTGATCATTACCTGAAAGTGTCATCAAGATTGGGTGAAAAAATGTGTGCTGAGATTTCAAGAAACTCGTCGTTTTTTGGAAGCTTGGCAACCCCTTTCCATGAAAGTGATTTTCTCCAGTCTCTGCTTAGGGCTACATCAATAGGAAACAAACCATAGAGATAGAACTTGGAACTACTTTATTGTGTCAAGTTTCAAAGAGCTAGCACAAACCGTGTTTGATTTAGAGTTCCAACTACATGTATCCATATAGGAGAAAACAGATGAAACCTAAAAATTTAAACTGTTACTGCCACCGAACGGTTTAAACTAGAAGAACGAAATTTGGTCAGCCAAGTGGGATTGGGGTAGTGATCATTACCTGAAAGTGTCATCAAGAGTGGTTGAAAAAATGTGTGCTGAGATTTCAGGAAACTCGTAGTTTTTTGGAAGCTTGGCAACCCCTTTCCATGAAAGTGATTTTCGCCAGTCTCAGCTTAGGGCTACATCAAGAGGAAACAAACCATAGAGATAGAACTTGGAACTACTATATTGTGTCATGTTTCAAAGAGCTAGCACAAACCGTGTTTGATTTAGAGTTCCAACTACATGTATCCATATAGGAGAAAACAGAGTGAAACCTAATTATTAAAACTGTTACTGCCAACGAATGGTTTAACCTAGAAGAAGGAAATTTGGTGAGCCAAGTGGGATTGGGGTACTGATCATTACCTGAAAGTGTCATCAAGATTGGGTGAAAAAATGTGTGCTGAGATTTCAGGAAACTCGTAGTTTTTTGGAAGCTTGGCAACCCCTTTCCATGAAAGTGATTTTCGCCAGTCTCTGCTTAGGGCTACATCAATAGGAAACAAACCATAGAGATAGAACTTGGAACTACTATATTGTGTCATGTTTCAAAGAGCTAGCACAAACCGTGTTTGATTTAGAGTTCCAACTACATGTATCCATATAGGAGAAAACAGAGAGAAACCTAAAAATTAAAACAGTTACTGCCAATGAACGGTTTAACCTAGAAGAACTAAATTTGTTGAGCCAAGTGGGATTGGGATACTGATGATTACCTGAAAGTGTAATCAAGATTGGGTGAAAAAATGTGTGCTGAGATTTCAGGAAACTCGTAGTTTTTTGGAAGCTTGGCAACCCCTTTCCATGAAAGTGATTTTCGCCAGTCTCTGCTTAGGGCTACATCAATAGGAAACAAACCAAAGAAATAGAACTTGGAACTACTTTATTGTGTCAAGTTTCAAAGAGCTAGCACAAACCGTGTTTGATTTAGAGTTCCAACTACATGTATCCTCATAAAAGAAAACAGAGTGAAACCTAAAAATTAAAACTGTTACTGACACCGAACGGTTTAACCTAGAAGAACGAAATTTGGTGAGCCAAGTTGGATTGGGGTACTGATCATTACCTGAAAGTGTCATCAAGATTGGGTGAAAAAATGTGTGCTGAGATTTCAAGAAACTCGTCGTTTTTTGGAAGCTTGGCAACCCCTTTCCATGAAAGTGATTTTCTCCAGTCTCTGCTTAGGGCTACATCAATAGGAAACAAACCATAGAGATAGAACTTGGAACTACTTTATTGTGTCAAGTTTCAAAGAGCTAGCACAAACCGTGTTTGATTTAGAGTTCCAACTACATGTATCCATATAGGAGAAAACAGATGAAACCTAAAAATTTAAACTGTTACTGCCACCGAACGGTTTAAACTAGAAGAACGAAATTTGGTCAGCCAAGTGGGATTGGGGTAGTGATCATTACCTGAAAGTGTCATCAAGAGTGGTTGAAAAAATGTGTGCTGAGATTTCAGGAAACTCGTAGTTTTTTGGAAGCTTGGCAACCCCTTTCCATGAAAGTGATTTTCGCCAGTCTCAGCTTAGGGCTACATCAAGAGGAAACAAACCATAGAGATAGAACTTGGAACTACTATATTGTGTCATGTTTCAAAGAGCTAGCACAAACCGTGTTTGATTTAGAGTTCCAACTACATGTATCCATATAGGAGAAAACAGAGTGAAACCTAATTATTAAAACTGTTACTGCCAACGAATGGTTTAACCTAGAAGAAGGAAATTTGGTGAGCCAAGTGGGATTGGGGTACTGATCATTACCTGAAAGTGTCATCAAGATTGGGTGAAAAAATGTGTGCTGAGATTTCAGGAAACTCGTAGTTTTTTGGAAGCTTGGCAACCCCTTTCCATGAAAGTGATTTTCGCCAGTCTCTGCTTAGGGCTACATCAATAGGAAACAAACCATAGAGATAGAACTTGGAACTACTATATTGTGTCATGTTTCAAAGAGCTAGCACAAACCGTGTTTGATTTAGAGTTCCAACTACATGTATCCATATAGGAGAAAACAGAGAGAAACCTAAAAATTAAAACAGTTACTGCCAATGAACGGTTTAACCTAGAAGAACTAAATTTGTTGAGCCAAGTGGGATTGGGATACTGATGATTACCTGAAAGTGTAATCAAGATTGGGTGAAAAAATGTGTGCTGAGATTTCAGGAAACTCGTAGTTTTTTGGAAGCTTGGCAACCCCTTTCCATGAAAGTGATTTTCGCCAGTCTCTGCTTAGGGCTACATCAATAGGAAACAAACCATAGAGATAGAACTTGGAACTACTATATTGTGTCAAGTTTCAAAGAGCTAGCACAAACCGTGTTTGATTTAGAGTTCCAACTACATGTATCCATATAGGAGAAAAGAGAGTGAAACCTAAAAATTAAAACTGTTACTGCCAACGAATGGTTTAACCTAGAAGGACGAAATTTGGTGAGCCAAGTGGGATTGGGTTACTGGTCATTACCTGAAAGTGTCATCAAGAGTGGTTGAAAAAATGTGTGCTGAGATTTCAGGAAACTCGTAGTTTTTTGGAAGCTTGGCAACCCCTTTCCATCAAAGTGATTTTCGCCAGTCTCTGCTTAGGGCTACATCAATAGGAAAAAACCATAGAGATAGAAATTGGAACTACTTTATTCTGTCAAGTTTCAAAGAGCTAGCACAAACTGTGTTTGATTTAGAGTTCCAAATACATGTATCCTTATAGGAGAAAACAGAGTGAAACCTAAAAATTTAAACTGTTACTGCCACTGAACGGTTTAACCTAGAAGAACGAAATTTGGTGAGCCAAGTGGGATTGGAGTACTGATCATTACCTGAAAGTGTCATCAAGATTGGGTGAAAAAATGTGTGCTGAGATTTCAGGAAACTCGTAGTTTTTTGGAAGCTTGGCAACCCCTTTCCATCAAAGTGATTTTCGCCAGTCTCTGCTTAGGGCTACATCAATAGGAAACAAACCAAAGAGATAGAACTTGGAACTACTTTATTGTGTCAAGTTTCAAAGAGCTAGCACAAACCGTGTTTGATTTAGAGTTCCAACTACATGTATCCATATAGGAGAAAACAGATGAAACCTAAAAATTTAAACTGTTACTGCCACCGAACGGTTTAACCTAGAAGAACGAAATTTGGTCAGCCAAGTGGGATTGGGGTAGTGATCATTACCTGAAAGTGTCATCAAGATTGGGTGAAAAAATGTGTGCTGAGATTTCAGGAAACTCTTAGTTTTTTGGAAGCTTGGCAACCCCTTTCCATGAAAGTGATTTTCGCCAGTCTCAGCTTAGGGCTACATCAAGAGGAAACAAACCATAGAGATAGAACTTGGAACTACTATATTGTGTCATGTTTCAAAGAGGTAGCACAAACCGTGTTTGTTTTAGAGTTCCTACTATATGTATCCATATAGGAGAAAACAGAGTGAAACCTAAATATTAAAACTGTTACTGCCAACGAATGGTTTAACCTAGAAGAAGGAAATTTGGTGAGCCAAGTGGGATTGGGGTACTGATCATTACCTGAAAGTGTCATCAAGATTGGGTGAAAAAATGTGTGCTGAGATTTCAGGAAACTCGTAGTTTTTTGGAAGCTTGGCAACCCCTTTCCATGAAAGTGATTTTCGCCAGTCTCTGCTTAGGGCTACATCAATAGGAAACAAACCATAGAGATAGAACTTGGAACTACTATATTGTGTCATGTTTCAAAGAGCTAGCACAAACTGTGTTTGATTTAGAGTTCCAACTACATGTATCCATATAGGAGAAAACAGAGAGAAACCTAAAAATGAAAACAGTTACTGCCAACGAACGGTTTAACCTAGAAGAACTAAATTTGGTGAGCCAAGTGGGATTGGGATACTGATGATTACCTGAAAGTGTCATCAAGATTGGGTGAAAAAATGTGTGCTGAGATTTCAGGAAACTCGTAGTTTTTTGGAAGCTTGGCAACCCCTTTCCATGAAAGTGATTTTCGCCAGTCTCTGCTTAGGGCTACATCAATAGGAAACAAACCATAGAGATAGAACTTGGAACTACTATATTGTGTCATGTTTCAAAGAGCTAGCACAAACCGTGTTTGATTTACACTTCCAACTACATGTATCCATATAGGAGAAAACAGAGTGAAACCTAAATATTAAAACTGTTACTGCCAACGAACCCTTTAACCTAGAAGAACGAAATTTGGTGAGGCAAGTGATATTGGGGTACTGATCATTACCTGAAAATGTCATCAAGATTTGGTGAAAAAATGTGTGCTGAAATTTCAAGAAACTCGTAGTTTTTTGGAAGCTTGGCAACACCTTTCCATCAAAGTGATTTTCGCCAGTCTCTGCTTTGGGCTACATCAATAGGAAAAAACCATAGAGATAGAAATTGGAACTACTTTATTCTGTCAAGTTTCAAAGAGCTAGCACAAACTGTGTTTGATTTAGAGTTCCAACTACATGTATCCTTATAGGAGAAAACAGAGTGAAACCTAAAAATTTAAACTGTTACTGCCACTGAACGGTTTAACCTAGAAGAACGAAATTTGGTGAGCCAAGTGGGATTGGGGTACTGATCATTACCTGAAAGTGTCATCAAGATTGGGTGAAAAAATGTGTGCTGAGGTTTCAGGAAACTCGTAGTTTTTTGGAAGCTTGGCAACCCCTTTCCATGAAAGTGATTTTCGCCAGTCTCTGCTTAGGGCTACATCAATAGGAAACAAACCATAGAGATAGAACTTGGAACTACTATATTGTGTCATGTTTCAAAGAGCTAGCACAAACCGTGTTTGATTTAGAGTTCCAACTACATGTATCCATATAGGAGAAAACAGAGAGAAACCTAAAAATTAAAACAGTTACTGCCAACGAACGGTTTAACCTAGAAGAACTAAATTTGTTGAGCCAAGTGGGATTGGGATACTGATGATTACCTGAAAGTGTAATCAAGATTGGGTGAAAAAATGTGTGCTGAGATTTCAGGAAACTCGTAGTTTTTTGAAAGCTTGGCAACCCCTTTCCATGAAAGTGATTTTCGCCAGTCTCTGCTTAGGGCTACATCAATAGGAAACAAACCATAGAGATAGAACTTGGAACTACTATATTGTGTCAAGTTTCAAAGAGCTAGCACAAACCGTGTTTGATTTAGAGTTCCAACTATATGTATCCATATAGGAGAAAACAGAGTGAAACCTAAAAATTAAAACTGTTACTGCCAACGAATGGTTTAACCTAGAAGGACGAAATTTGGTGAGCCTAGTGGGATTGGGGTACTGATCATTACCTGAAAGTGTCATCAAGTTTGGGTGAAAAAATGTGTGCTGAGATTTCCGGAAACTCGTAGTTTTTTGGAAGCTTGGCAACCCATTTCCATGAAAGTGATTTTCGCCAGTCTCAGCTTAGGGCTACATCAAGAGGAAACAAACCATAGAGATAGAACTTGGAACTACTATATTGTGTCATGTTTCAAAGAGCTAGCACAAACCGTGTTTGATTTAGAGTTCCAACTACATGTATCCATATAGGAGAAAACAGAGTGAAACCTAAATATTAAAACTGTTACTGCCAATGAATGGTTTAACCTAGAAGAAGGAAATTTGGTGAGCCAAGTGGGATTGGGGTACTGATCATTACCTGAAAGTGTCATCAAGATTGGGTGAAAAAATGTGTGCTGAGATTTCAGGAAACTCGTAGTTTTTTGAAAGCTTGGCAACCCCTTTCCATGAAAGTGATTTTCGCCAGTCTCTGCTTAGGGCTACATCAATAGAAAACAAATCATAGAGATAGAACTTGGAACTACTATATTGTGTCATGTTTAAAGAGCTAGCACAAACCGTGTTTGATTTAGAGTTCCAACTACATGTATCCATATAGGAGAAAACAGAGAGAAACCTAAAAATTAAAACAGTTACAGCCAACGAACGGTTTAACCTAGAAGAACTAAATTTGGTGAGCCAAGTGGGATTGGGATACTGATGATTACCTGAAAGTGTCATCAAGATTGGGTGAAAAAATGTGTGCTGAGATTTCAGGAAACTCGTAGTTTTTTGGAAGCTTGGCAACCCCTTTCCATGAAAGTGATTTTCGCCAGTCTCTGCTTAGGGCTACATCAATAGGAAACCAACCATAGAGATAGAACTTGGAACTACTATATTGTGTCAAGTTTCAAAGAGCTAGCACAAACCGTGTTTGATTTAGAGTTCCAACTACATGTATCCATATAGGAGAAAACAGAGTGAAACCTAAAAATTAAAACTGTTACTGCCAACGAATGGTTTAACCTAGAAGGACGAAATTTGGTGAGCCAAGTGGGATTGGGGTACTGATCATTACCTGAAAGTGTCATCAAGTTTGGGTGAAAAAATGTGTGCTGAGATTTCAGGAAACTCGTAGTTTTTTGGAAGCTTGGCAACCCATTTCCATGAAAGTGATTTTCGCCAGTCTCAGCTTAGGGCTACATCAAGAGGAAACAAACCATAGAGATAGAACTTGGAACTACTATATTGTGTCATGTTTCAAAGTGCTAGCACAAACCGTGTTTGATTTAGAGTTCCAACTACATGTATCCATATAGGAGAAAAAAGAGAGAAACCTAAAAATTAAAACAGTTACTGCCAACGAACGGTTTAACCTAGAAGAACTAAATTTGTTGAGCCAAGTGGGATTGGGATACTGATGATTACCTGAAAGTGTAATCAAGATTGGGTGAAAAAATGTGTGCTGAGATTTCAGGAAACTCGTAGTTTTTTGGAAGCTTGGCAACCCCTTTCCATCAAAGTGATTTTCGCCAGTCTCTGCTTAGGGCTACATCAATAGGAAACAAACCAAAGAGATAGAACTTGGAACTACTTTATTGTGTCAAGTTTCAAAGAGCTAGCACAAACCGTGTTTGATTTAGAGTTCCAACTACATGTATCCTTATAAAAGAAAACAGAGTGAAACCTAAAAATTAAAACTGTTACTGACACCGAACGGTTTAACCTGGAAGAACGAAATTTGGTGAGCCAAGTTGGATTGGGGTACTGATCATTACCTGAAAGTGTCATCAAGATTGGGTGAAAAAATGTGTGCTGAGATTTCAAGAAACTCGTCGTTTTTTGGAAGCTTGGCAACCCCTTTCCATGAAAGTGATTTTCTCCAGTCTCTGCTTAGGGCTACATCAATAGGAAACAAACCATAGAGATAGAACTTGGAACTACTTTATTGTGTCAAGTTTCAAAGAGCTAGCACAAACCGTGTTTGATTTAGAGTTCCAACTACATGTATCCATATAGGAGAAAACAGATGAAACCTAAAAATTTAAACTGTTACTGCCACCGAACAGTTTAACCTAGAAGAACGAAATTTGGTCAGCCAAGTGGGATTGGGGTAGTGATCATTACCTGAAAGTGTCATCAAGATTGGGTGAAAAAATGTGTGCTGAGATTTCAGGAAACTCTTAGTTTTTTGGAAGCTTGGCAACCCCTTTCCATGAAAGTGATTTTCGCCAGTCTCAGCTTAGGGCTACATCAAGAGGAAACAAACCATAGAGATAGAACTTGGAACTACTATATTGTGTCATGTTTCAAAGAGGTAGCACAAACCGTGTTTGTTTTAGAGTTCCTACTATATGTATCCATATAGGAGAAAACAGAGTGAAACCTAAATATTAAAACTGTTACTGCCAACGAATGGTTTAACCTAGAAGAAGGAAATTTGGTGAGCCAAGTGGGATTGGGGTACTGATCATTACCTGAAAGTGTCATCAAGATTGGGTGAAAAAATGTGTGCTGAGATTTCAGGAAACTCGTAGTTTTTTGGAAGCTTGGCAACCCCTTTCCATGAAAGTGATTTTCGCCAGTCTCTGCTTAGGGCTACATCAATAGGAAACAAACCATAGAGATAGAACTTGGAACTACTATATTGTGTCATGTTTCAAAGAGCTAGCACAAACTGTGTTTGATTTAGAGTTCCAACTACATGTATCCATATAGGAGAAAACAGAGAGAAACCTAAAAATGAAAACAGTTACTGCCAACGAACGGTTTAACCTAGAAGAACTAAATTTGGTGAGCCAAGTGGGATTGGGATACTGATGATTACCTGAAAGTGTCATCAAGATTGGGTGAAAAAATGTGTGCTGAGATTTCAGGAAACTCGTAGTTTTTTGGAAGCTTGGCAACCCCTTTCCATGAAAGTGATTTTCGCCAGTCTCTGCTTAGGGCTACATCAATAGGAAACAAACCATAGAGATAGAACTTGGAACTACTATATTGTGTCATGTTTCAAAGAGCTAGCACAAACCGTGTTTGATTTACACTTCCAACTACATGTATCCATATAGGAGAAAACAGAGTGAAACCTAAATATTAAAACTGTTACTGCCAACGAACCCTTTAACCTAGAAGAACGAAATTTGGTGAGGCAAGTGATATTGGGGTACTGATCATTACCTGAAAATGTCATCAAGATTTGGTGAAAAAATGTGTGCTGAAATTTCAAGAAACTCGTAGTTTTTTGGAAGCTTGGCAACACCTTTCCATCAAAGTGATTTTCGCCAGTCTCTGCTTTGGGCTACATCAATAGGAAAAAACCATAGAGATAGAAATTGGAACTACTTTATTCTGTCAAGTTTCAAAGAGCTAGCACAAACTGTGTTTGATTTAGAGTTCCAACTACATGTATCCTTATAGGAGAAAACAGAGTGAAACCTAAAAATTTAAACTGTTACTGCCACTGAACGGTTTAACCTAGAAGAACGAAATTTGGTGAGCCAAGTGGGATTGGGGTACTGATCATTACCTGAAAGTGTCATCAAGATTGGGTGAAAAAATGTGTGCTGAGGTTTCAGGAAACTCGTAGTTTTTTGGAAGCTTGGCAACCCCTTTCCATGAAAGTGATTTTCGCCAGTCTCTGCTTAGGGCTACATCAATAGGAAACAAACCATAGAGATAGAACTTGGAACTACTATATTGTGTCATGTTTCAAAGAGCTAGCACAAACCGTGTTTGATTTAGAGTTCCAACTACATGTATCCATATAGGAGAAAACAGAGAGAAACCTAAAAATTAAAACAGTTACTGCCAACGAACGGTTTAACCTAGAAGAACTAAATTTGTTGAGCCAAGTGGGATTGGGATACTGATGATTACCTGAAAGTGTAATCAAGATTGGGTGAAAAAATGTGTGCTGAGATTTCAGGAAACTCGTAGTTTTTTGAAAGCTTGGCAACCCCTTTCCATGAAAGTGATTTTCGCCAGTCTCTGCTTAGGGCTACATCAATAGGAAACAAACCATAGAGATAGAACTTGGAACTACTATATTGTGTCAAGTTTCAAAGAGCTAGCACAAACCGTGTTTGATTTAGAGTTCCAACTATATGTATCCATATAGGAGAAAACAGAGTGAAACCTAAAAATTAAAACTGTTACTGCCAACGAATGGTTTAACCTAGAAGGACGAAATTTGGTGAGCCTAGTGGGATTGGGGTACTGATCATTACCTGAAAGTGTCATCAAGTTTGGGTGAAAAAATGTGTGCTGAGATTTCCGGAAACTCGTAGTTTTTTGGAAGCTTGGCAACCCATTTCCATGAAAGTGATTTTCGCCAGTCTCAGCTTAGGGCTACATCAAGAGGAAACAAACCATAGAGATAGAACTTGGAACTACTATATTGTGTCATGTTTCAAAGAGCTAGCACAAACCGTGTTTGATTTAGAGTTCCAACTACATGTATCCATATAGGAGAAAACAGAGTGAAACCTAAATATTAAAACTGTTACTGCCAATGAATGGTTTAACCTAGAAGAAGGAAATTTGGTGAGCCAAGTGGGATTGGGGTACTGATCATTACCTGAAAGTGTCATCAAGATTGGGTGAAAAAATGTGTGCTGAGATTTCAGGAAACTCGTAGTTTGTTGAAAGCTTGGCAACCCCTTTCCATGAAAGTGATTTTCGCCAGTCTCTGCTTAGGGCTACATCAATAGAAAACAAATCATAGAGATAGAACTTGGAACTACTATATTGTGTCATGTTTAAAGAGCTAGCACAAACCGTGTTTGATTTAGAGTTCCAACTACATGTATCCATATAGGAGAAAACAGAGAGAAACCTAAAAATTAAAACAGTTACAGCCAACGAACGGTTTAACCTAGAAGAACTAAATTTGGTGAGCCAAGTGGGATTGGGATACTGATGATTACCTGAAAGTGTCATCAAGATTGGGTGAAAAAATGTGTGCTGAGATTTCAGGAAACTCGTAGTTTTTTGGAAGCTTGGCAACCCCTTTCCATGAAAGTGATTTTCGCCAGTCTCTGCTTAGGGCTACATCAATAGGAAACCAACCATAGAGATAGAACTTGGAACTACTATATTGTGTCAAGTTTCAAAGAGCTAGCACAAACCGTGTTTGATTTAGAGTTCCAACTACATGTATCCATATAGGAGAAAACAGAGTGAAACCTAAAAATTAAAACTGTTACTGCCAACGAATGGTTTAACCTAGAAGGACGAAATTTGGTGAGCCAAGTGGGATTGGGGTACTGATCATTACCTGAAAGTGTCATCAAGTTTGGGTGAAAAAATGTGTGCTGAGATTTCAGGAAACTCGTAGTTTTTTGGAAGCTTGGCAACCCATTTCCATGAAAGTGATTTTCGCCAGTCTCAGCTTAGGGCTACATCAAGAGGAAACAAACCATAGAGATAGAACTTGGAACTACTATATTGTGTCATGTTTCAAAGAGCTAGCACAAACCGTGTTTGATTTAGAGTTCCAACTACATGTATCCATATAGGAGAAAACAGAGTGAAACCTAATTATTAAAACTGTTACTGCCAACGAATGGTTTAACCTAGAAGAAGGAAATTTGGTGAGCCAAGTGGGATTGGGGTACTGATCATTACCTGAAAGTGTCATCAAGATTGGGTGAAAAAATGTGTGCTGAGATTTCAGGAAACTCGTAGTTTTTTGGAAGCTTGGCAACCCCTTTCCATGAAAGTGATTTTCGCCAGTCTCTGCTTAGGGCTACATCAATAGGAAACAAACCATAGAGATAGAACTTGGAACTACTATATTGTGTCATGTTTCAAAGTGCTAGCACAAACCGTGTTTGATTTAGAGTTCCAACTACATGTATCCATATAGGAGAAAACAGAGAGAAACCTAAAAATTAAAACAGTTACTGCCAACGAACGGTTTAACCTAGAAGAACTAAATTTGTCGAGCCAAGTGGGATTGGGATACTGATGATTACCTGAAAGTGTAATCAAGATTGGGTGAAAAAATGTGTGCTGAGATTTCAGGAAACTCGTAGTTTTTTGGAAGCTTGGCAACCCCTTTCCATCAAAGTGATTTTCGCCAGTCTCTGCTTAGGGCTACATCAATAGGAAACAAACCATAGAGATAGAACTTGGAACTACTATATTGTGTCAAGTTTCAAAGAGCTAGCAAAAACCGTGTTTGATTTAGAGTTCCAACTACATGTATCCATATAGGAGAAAACAGAGTGAAACCTAAAAATTAAAACTGTTACTGCCAACGAATGGTTTAACCTAGAAGGACGAAATTTGGTGAGCCAAGTGGGATTGAGGTACTGGTCATTACCTGAAAGTGTCATCAAGAGTGGTTGAAAAAATGTGTGCTGAGATTTCAGGAAACTCGTAGTTTTTTGGAAGCTTGGCAACCCCTTTCCATCAAAGTGATTTTCGCCAGTCTCTGCTTAGGGCTACATCAATAGGAAACAAACCAAAGAGATAGAACTTGGAACTACTTTATTGTGTCAAGTTTCAAAGAGCTAGCACAAACCGTGTTTGATTTAGAGTTCCAACTACATGTATCCTCATAAAAGAAAACAGAGTGAAACCTAAAAATTAAAACTGTTACTGACACCGAACGGTTTAACCTGGAAGAACGAAATTTGGTGAGCCAAGTTGGATTGGGGTACTGATCATTACCTGAAAGTGTCATCAAGATTGGGTGAAAAAATGTGTGCTGAGATTTCAAGAAACTCGTCGTTTTTTGGAAGCTTGGCAACCCCTTTCCATGAAAGTGATTTTCTGCAGTCTCTGCTTAGGGCTACATCAATAGGAAACAAACCATAGAGATAGAACTTGGAACTACTTTATCGTGTCAAGTTTCAAAGAGCTAGCACAAACCGTGTTTGTTTTAGAGTTCCAAATACATGTATCCATATAGGAGAAAACAGATGAAACCTAAAAATTTAAACTGTTACTGCCACCGAACGGTTTAAACTAGAAGAACGAAATTTGGTCAGCCAAGTGGGATTGGGGTAGTGATCATTACCTGAAAGTGTCATCAAGAGTGGTTGAAAAAATGTGTGCTGAGATTTCAGGAAACTCGTAGTTTTTTGGAAGCTTGGCAACCCCTTTCCATGAAAGTGATTTTCGCCAGTCTCAGCTTAGGGCTACATCAAGAGGAAACAAACCATAGAGATAGAACTTGGAACTACTATATTGTGTCATGTTTCAAAGAGCTAGCACAAACCGTGTTTGATTTAGAGTTCCAACTACATGTATCCATATAGGAGAAAACAGAGTGAAACCTAATTATTAAAACTGTTACTGCCAACGAATGGTTTAACCTAGAAGAAGGAAATTTGGTGAGCCAAGTGGGATTGGGGTACTGATCATTACCTGAAAGTGTCATCAAGATTGGGTGAAAAAATGTGTGCTGAGATTTCAGGAAACTCGTAGTTTTTTGGAAGCTTGGCAACCCCTTTCCATGAAAGTGATTTTCGCCAGTCTCTGCTTAGGGCTACATCAATAGGAAACAAACCATAGAGATAGAACTTGGAACTACTATATTGTGTCATGTTTCAAAGAGCTAGCACAAACCGTGTTTGAGTTAGAGTTCCAACTACATGTATCCATATAGGAGAAAACAGAGAGAAACCTAAAAATTAAAACAGTTACTGCCAACGAACGGTTTAACCTAGAAGAACTAAATTTGTTGAGCCAAGTGGGATTGGGATACTGATGATTACCTGAAAGTGTAATCAAGATTGGGTGAAAAAATGTGTGCTGAGATTTCAGGAAACTCGTAGTTTTTTGGAAGCTTGGCAACCCCTTTCCATGAAAGTGATTTTCGCCAGTCTCTGCTTAGGGCTACATCAATAGGAAACAAACCATAGAGATAGAACTTGGAACTACTATATTGTGTCAAGTTTCAAAGAGCTAGCACAAACCGTGTTTGATTTAGAGTTCCAACTACATGTATCCATATAGGAGAAAACAGAGTGAAACCTAAAAATTAAAACTGTTACTGCCAACGAATGGTTTAACCTAGAAGGACGAAATTTGGTGAGCCAAGTGGGATTGAGGTACTGGTCATTACCTGAAAGTGTCATCAAGAGTGGTTGAAAAAATGTGTGCTGAGATTTCAGGAAACTCGTAGTTTTTTGGAAGCTTGGCAACCCCTTTCCATCAAAGTGATTTTCGCCAGTCTCTGCTTAGGGCTACATCAATAGGAAAAAACCATAGAGATAGAAATTGGAACTACTTTATTCTGTCAAGTTTCAAAGAGCTAGCACAAACTGTGTTTGATTTAGAGTTCCAACTACATGTATCCTTATAGGAGAAAACAGAGTGAAACCTAAAAATTTAAACTGTTACTGCCACTGAACGGTTTAACCTAGAAGAACGAAATTTGGTGAGCCAAGTGGGATTGGGGTACTGATCATTACCTGAAAGTGTCATCAAGATTGGGTGAAAAAATGTGTGCTGAGATTTCAGGAAACTCGTAGTTTTTTGGAAGCTTGGCAACCCCTTTCCATCAAAGTGATTTTCGCCAGTCTCTGCTTAGGTCTACATCAATAGGAAACAAACCAAAGAAATAGAACATGGAACTACTTTATTGTGTCAAGTTTCAAAGAGCTAGCACAAACCGTGTTTGATTTAGAGTTCCAACTACATGTATCCTCATAAAAGAAAACAGAGTGAAACCTAAAAATTAAAACTGTTACTGACACCGAACGGTTTAACCTGGAAGAACGAAATTTGGTGAGCCAAGTTGGATTGGGGTACTGATCATTACCTGAAAGTGTCATCAAGATTGGGTGAAAAAATGTGTGCTGAGATTTCAAGAAACTCGTCGTTTTTTGGAAGCTTGGCAACCCCTTTCCATGAAAGTGATTTTCTCCAGTCTCTGCTTAGGGCTACATCAATAGGAAACAAACCATAGAGATAGAACTTGGAACTACTTTATTGTGTCAAGTTTCAAAGAGCTAGCACAAACCGTGTTTGATTTAGAGTTCCAACTACATGTATCCATATAGGAGAAAACAGATGAAACCTAAAAATTTAAACTGTTACTGCCACCGAACGGTTTAACCTAGAAGAACGAAATTTGGTCAGCCAAGTGGGATTGGGGTAGTGATCATTACCTGAAAGTGTCATCAAGAGTGGTTGAAAAAATGTGTGCTGAGATTTCAGGAAACTCGTAGTTTTTTGGAAGCTTGGCAACCCCTTTCCATGAAAGTGATTTTCGCCAGTCTCAGCTTAGGGCTACATCAAGAGGAAACAAACCATAGAGATAGAACTTGGAACTACTATATTGTGTCATGTTTCAAAGAGCTAGCACAAACCGTGTTTGATTTAGAGTTCCAACTACATGTATCCATATAGGAGAAAACAGAGTGAAACCTAATTATTAAAACTGTTACTGCCAACGAATGGTTTAACCTAGAAGAAGGAAATTTGGTGAGCCAAGTGGGATTGGGGTACTGATCATTACCTGAAAGTGTCATCAAGATTGGGTGAAAAAATGTGTGCTGAGATTTCAGGAAACTCGTAGTTTTTTGGAAGCTTGGCAACCCATTTCCATGAAAGTGATTTTCGCCAGTCTCAGCTTAGGGCTACATCAAGAGGAAACAAACCATAGAGATAGAACTTGGAACTACTATATTGTGTCATGTTTCAAAGAGCTAGCACAAACCGTGTTTGATTTAGAGTTCCAACTACATGTATCCATATAGGAGAAAACAGAGAGAAACCTAAAAATTAAAACAGTTACTGCCAATGAACGGTTTAACCTAGAAGAACTAAATTTGTTGAGCCAAGTGGGATTGGGATACTGATGATTACCTGAAAGTGTAATCAAGATTGGGTGAAAAAATGTGTGCTGAGATTTCAGGAAACTCGTAGTTTTTTGGAAGCTTGGCAACCCCTTTCCATGAAAGTGATTTTCGCCAGTCTCTGCTTAGGGCTACATCAATAGGAAACAAACCATAGAGATAGAACTTGGAACTACTATATTGTGTCAAGTTTCAAAGAGCTAGCACAAACCGTGTTTGATTTAGAGTTCCAACTACATGTATCCATATAGGAGAAAACAGAGTGAAACCTAAAAATTAAAACTGTTACTGCCAACGAATGGTTTAACCTAGAAGGACGAAATTTGGTGAGCCAAGTGGGATTGAGGTACTGGTCATTACCTGAAAGTGTCATCAAGAGTGGTTGAAAAAATGTGTGCTGAGATTTCAGGAAACTCGTAGTTTTTTGGAAGCTTGGCAACCCCTTTCCATCAAAGTGATTTTCGCCAGTCTCTGCTTAGGGCTACATCAATAGGAAAAAACCATAGAGATAGAAATTGGAACTACTTTATTCTGTCAAGTTTCAAAGAGCTAGCACAAACTGTGTTTGATTTAGAGTTCCAACTACATGTATCCTTATAGGAGAAAACAGAGTGAAACCTAAAAATTTAAACTGTTACTGCCACTGAACGGTTTAACCTAGAAGAACGAAATTTGGTGAGCCAAGTGGGATTGGGGTACTGATCATTACCTGAAAGTGTCATCAAGATTGGGTGAAAAAATGTGTGCTGAGATTTCAGGAAACTCGTAGTTTTTTGGAAGCTTGGCAACCCCTTTCCATCAAAGTGATTTTCGCCAGTCTCTGCTTAGGTCTACATCAATAGGAAACAAACCAAAGAAATAGAACATGGAACTACTTTATTGTGTCAAGTTTCAAAGAGCTAGCACAAACCGTGTTTGATTTAGAGTTCCAACTACATGTATCCTCATAAAAGAAAACAGAGTGAAACCTAAAAATTAAAACTGTTACTGACACCGAACGGTTTAACCTGGAAGAACGAAATTTGGTGAGCCAAGTTGGATTGGGGTACTGATCATTACCTGAAAGTGTCATCAAGATTGGGTGAAAAAATGTGTGCTGAGATTTCAAGAAACTCGTCGTTTTTTGGAAGCTTGGCAACCCCTTTCCATGAAAGTGATTTTCTCCAGTCTCTGCTTAGGGCTACATCAATAGGAAACAAACCATAGAGATAGAACTTGGAACTACTTTATTGTGTCAAGTTTCAAAGAGCTAGCACAAACCGTGTTTGATTTAGAGTTCCAACTACATGTATCCATATAGGAGAAAACAGATGAAACCTAAAAATTTAAACTGTTACTGCCACCGAACGGTTTAACCTAGAAGAACGAAATTTGGTCAGCCAAGTGGGATTGGGGTAGTGATCATTACCTGAAAGTGTCATCAAGAGTGGTTGAAAAAATGTGTGCTGAGATTTCAGGAAACTCGTAGTTTTTTGGAAGCTTGGCAACCCCTTTCCATGAAAGTGATTTTCGCCAGTCTCAGCTTAGGGCTACATCAAGAGGAAACAAACCATAGAGATAGAACTTGGAACTACTATATTGTGTCATGTTTCAAAGAGCTAGCACAAACCGTGTTTGATTTAGAGTTCCAACTACATGTATCCATATAGGAGAAAACAGAGTGAAACCTAATTATTAAAACTGTTACTGCCAACGAATGGTTTAACCTAGAAGAAGGAAATTTGGTGAGCCAAGTGGGATTGGGGTACTGATCATTACCTGAAAGTGTCATCAAGATTGGGTGAAAAAATGTGTGCTGAGATTTCAGGAAACTCGTAGTTTTTTGGAAGCTTGGCAACCCATTTCCATGAAAGTGATTTTCGCCAGTCTCAGCTTAGGGCTACATCAAGAGGAAACAAACCATAGAGATAGAACTTGGAACTACTATATTGTGTCATGTTTCAAAGAGCTAGCACAAACCGTGTTTGATTTAGAGTTCCAACTACATGTATCCATATAGGAGAAAACAGAGAGAAACCTAAAAATTAAAACAGTTACTGCCAATGAACGGTTTAACCTAGAAGAACTAAATTTGTTGAGCCAAGTGGGATTGGGATACTGATGATTACCTGAAAGTGTAATCAAGATTGGGTGAAAAAATGTGTGCTGAGATTTCAGGAAACTCGTAGTTTTTTGGAAGCTTGGCAACCCCTTTCCATGAAAGTGATTTTCGCCAGTCTCTGCTTAGGGCTACATCAATAGGAAACAAACCATAGAGATAGAACTTGGAACTACTTTATTGTGTCAAGTTTCAAAGAGCTAGCACAAACCGTGTTTGATTTAGAGTTCCAACTACATGTATCCATATAGGAGAAAACAGATGAAACCTAAAAATTTAAACTGTTACTGCCACCGAACGGTTTAACCTAGAAGAACGAAATTTGGTCAGCCAAGTGGGATTGGGGTAGTGATCATTACCTGAAAGTGTCATCAAGAGTGGTTGAAAAAATGTGTGCTGAGATTTCAGGAAACTCGTAGTTTTTTGGAAGCTTGGCAACCCCTTTCCATGAAAGTGATTTTCGCCAGTCTCAGCTTAGGGCTACATCAAGAGGAAACAAACCATAGAGATAGAACTTGGAACTACTATATTGTGTCATGTTTCAAAGAGCTAGCACAAACCGTGTTTGATTTAGAGTTCCAACTACATGTATCCATATAGGAGAAAACAGAGAGAAACCTAAAAATTAAAACAGTTACTGCCAATGAACGGTTTAACCTAGAAGAACTAAATTTGTTGAGCCAAGTGGGATTGGGATACTGATGATTACCTGAAAGTGTAATCAAGATTGGGTGAAAAAATGTGTGCTGAGATTTCAGGAAACTCGTAGTTTTTTGGAAGCTTGGCAACCCCTTTCCATGAAAGTGATTTTCGCCAGTCTCTGCTTAGGGCTACATCAATAGGAAACAAACCATAGAGATAGAACTTGGAACTACTATATTGTGTCAAGTTTCAAAGAGCTAGCACAAACCGTGTTTGATTTAGAGTTCCAACTACATGTATCCATATAGGAGAAAAGAGAGTGAAACCTAAAAATTAAAACTGTTACTGCCAACGAATGGTTTAACCTAGAAGGACGAAATTTGGTGAGCCAAGTGGGATTGGGTTACTGGTCATTACCTGAATGTGTCATCAAGAGTGGTTGAAAAAATGTGTGCTGAGATTTCAGGAAACTCGTAGTTTTTTGGAAGCTTGGCAACCCCTTTCCATCAAAGTGATTTTCACCAGTCTCTGCTTAGGGCTACATCAATAGGAAAAAACCATAGAGATAGAAATTGGAACTACTTTATTCTGTCAAGTTTCAAAGAGCTAGCACAAACTGTGTTTGATTTAGAGTTCCATATACATGTATCCTTATAGGAGAAAACAGAGTGAAACCTAAAAATTTAAACTGTTACTGCCACTGAACGGTTTAACCTAGAAGAACTAAATTTGTTGAGCCAAGTGGGATTGGAGTACTGATCATTACCTGAAAGTGTCATCAAGATTGGGTGAAAAAATGTGTGCTGAGATTTCAGGAAACTCGTAGTTTTTTGGAAGCTTGGCAACCCCTTTCCATCAAAGTGATTTTCGCCAGTCTCTGCTTAGGGCTACATCAATAGGAAACAAACCAAAGAGATAGAACTTGGAACTACTTTATTGTGTCAAGTTTCAAAGAGCTAGCACAAACCGTGTTTGATTTAGAGTTCCAACTACATGTATCCTTATAAAAGAAAACAGAGTGAAACCTAAAAATTAAAACTGTTACTGACACCGAACGGTTTAACCTGGAAGAACGAAATTTTGTGAGCCAAGTTGGATTGGGGTACTGATCATTACCTGAAAGTGTAATCAAGATTGGGTGAAAAAATGTGTGCTGAGATTTCAAGAAACTCGTCGTTTTTTGGAAGCTTGGCAACCCCTTTCCATGAAAGTGATTTTCTCCAGTCTCTGCTTAGGGCTACATCAATAGGAAACAAACCATAGAGATAGAACTGGAACTACTTTATTGTGTCAAGTTTCAAAGAGCTAGCACAAACCGTGTTTGATTTAGAGTTCCAACTACATGTATCCATATAGGAGAAAACAGATGAAACCTAAAAATTTAAACTGTTACTGCCACCGAACGGTTTAACCTAGAAGAACGAAATTTGGTCAGCCAAGTGGGATTGGGGTAGTGATCATTACCTGAAAGTGTCATCAAGATTGGGTGAAAAAATGTGTGCTGAGATTTCAGGAAACTCTTAGTTTTTTGGAAGCTTGGCAACCCCTTTCCATGAAAGTGATTTTCGCCAGTCTCAGCTTAGGGCTACATCAAGAGGAAACAAACCATAGAGATAGAACTTGGAACTACTATATTGTGTCATGTTTCAAAGAGGTAGCACAAACCGTGTTTGTTTTAGAGTTCCTACTATATGTATCCATATAGGAGAAAACAGAGTGAAACCTAAATATTAAAACTGTTACTGCCAACGAATGGTTTAACCTAGAAGAAGGAAATTTGGTGAGCCAAGTGGGATTGGGGTACTGATCATTACCTGAAAGTGTCATCAAGATTGGGTGAAAAAATGTGTGCTGAGATTTCAGGAAACTCGTAGTTTTTTGGAAGCTTGGCAACCCCTTTCCATGAAAGTGATTTTCGCCAGTCTCTGCTTAGGGCTACATCAATAGGAAACAAACCATAGAGATAGAACTTGGAACTACTATATTGTGTCATGTTTCAAAGAGCTAGCACAAACTGTGTTTGATTTAGAGTTCCAACTACATGTATCCATATAGGAGAAAACAGAGAGAAACCTAAAAGTGAAAACAGTTACTGCCAACGAACGGTTTAACCTAGAAGAACTAAATTTGGTGAGCCAAGTGGGATTGGGATACTGATGATTACCTGAAAGTGTCATCAAGATTGGGTGAAAAAATGTGTGCTGAGATTTCAGGAAACTCGTAGTTTTTTGGAAGCTTGGCAACCCCTTTCCATGAAAGTGATTTTCGCCAGTCTCTGCTTAGGGCTACATCAATAGGAAACAAACCATAGAGATAGAACTTGGAACTACTATATTGTGTCATGTTTCAAAGAGCTAGCACAAACCGTGTTTGATTTACACTTCCAACTACATGTATCCATATAGGAGAAAAAGAGTGAAACCTAAATATTAAAACTGTTACTGCCAACGAACCCTTTAACCTAGAAGAACGAAATTTGGTGAGGCAAGTGATATTGGGGTACTGATCATTACCTGAAAATGTCATCAAGATTTGGTGAAAAAATGTGTGCTGAAATTTCAAGAAACTCGTAGTTTTTTGGAAGCTTGGCAACACCTTTCCATCAAAGTGATTTTCGCCAGTCTCTGCTTTGGGCTACATCAATAGGAAAAAACCATAGAGATAGAAATTGGAACTACTTTATTCTGTCAAGTTTCAAAGAGCTAGCACAAACTGTGTTTGATTTAGAGTTCCAACTACATGTATCCTTATAGGAGAAAACAGAGTGAAACCTAAAAATTTAAACTGTTACTGCCACTGAACGGTTTAACCTAGAAGAACGAAATTTGGTGAGCCAAGTGGGATTGGGGTACTGATCATTACCTGAAAGTGTCATCAAGATTGGGTGAAAAAATGTGTGCTGAGGTTTCAGGAAACTCGTAGTTTTTTGGAAGCTTGGCAACCCCTTTCCATGAAAGTGATTTTCGCCAGTCTCTGCTTAGGGCTACATCAATAGGAAACAAACCATAGAGATAGAACTTGGAACTACTATATTGTGTCATGTTTCAAAGAGCTAGCACAAACCGTGTTTGATTTAGAGTTCCAACTACATGTATCCATATAGGAGAAAACAGAGAGAAACCTAAAAATTAAAACAGTTACTGCCAACGAACGGTTTAACCTAGAAGAACTAAATTTGTTGAGCCAAGTGGGATTGGGATACTGATGATTACCTGAAAGTGTAATCAAGATTGGGTGAAAAAATGTGTGCTGAGATTTCAGGAAACTCGTAGTTTTTTGGAAGCTTGGCAACCCCTTTCCATGAAAGTGATTTTCGCCAGTCTCTGCTTAGGGCTACATCAATAGGAAACAAACCATAGAGATAGAACTTGGAACTACTATATTGTGTCAAGTTTCAAAGAGCTAGCACAAACCGTGTTTGATTTAGAGTTCCAACTACATGTATCCATATAGGAGAAAACAGAGTGAAACCTAAAAATTAAAACTGTTACTGCCAACGAATGGTTTAACCTAGAAGGACGAAATTTGGTGAGCCAAGTGGGATTGAGGTACCGGTCATTACCTGAAAGTGTCATCAAGAGTGGTTGAAAAAATGTGTGCTGAGATTTCAGGAAACTCGTAGTTTTTTGGAAGCTTGGCAACCCCTTTCCATCAAAGTGATTTTCGCCAGTCTCTGCTTAGGGCTACATCAATAGGAAAAAACCATAGAGATAGAAATTGGAACTACTTTATTCTGTCAAGTTTCAAAGAGCTAGCACAAACTGTGTTTGATTTAGAGTTCCAACTACATGTATCCTTATAGGAGAAAACAGAGTGAAACCTAAAAATTTAAACTGTTACTGCCACTGAACGGTTTAACCTAGAAGAACGAAATTTGGTGATCCAAGTGGGATTGGGGTACTGATCATTACCTGAATGTGTCATCAAGATTGGGTGAAAAAATGTGTGCTGAGATTTCAGGAAACTCGTAGTTTTTTGGAAGCTTGGCAACCCCTTTCCATCAAAGTGATTTTCGCCAGTCTCTGCTTAGGGCTACATCAATAGGAAACAAACCAAAGAGATAGAACTTGGAACTACTTTATTGTGTCAAGTTTCAAAGAGCTAGCACAAACCGTGTTTGATTTAGAGTTCCAACTACATGTATCCTCATAAAAGAAAACAGAGTGAAACCTAAAAATTAAAACTGTTACTGACACCGAACGGTTTAACCTGGAAGAACGAAATTTGTTGAGCCAAGTTGGATTGGGGTACTGATCATTACCTGAAAGTGTCATCAAGATTGGGTGAAAAAATGTGTGCTGAGATTTCAAGAAACTCGTCGTTTTTTGGAAGCTTGGCAACCCCTTTCCATGAAAGTGATTTTCTCCAGTCTCTGCTTAGGGCTACATCAATAGGAAACAAACCATAGAGATAGAACTTGGAACTACTTTATTGTGTCAAGTTTCAAAGAGCTAGCACAAACCGTGTTTGATTTAGAGTTCCAACTACATGTATCCATATAGGAGAAAACAGATGAAACCTAAAAATTTAAACTGTTACTGCCACCGAACGGTTTAAACTAGAAGAACGAAATTTGGTCAGCCAAGTGGGATTGGGGTAGTGATCATTACCTGAAAGTGTCATCAAGAGTGGTTGAAAAAATGTGTGCTGAGATTTCAGGAAACTCGTAGTTTTTTGGAAGCTTGGCAACCCCTTTCCATGAAAGTGATTTTCGCCAGTCTCAGCTTAGGGCTACATCAAGAGGAAACAAACCATAGAGATAGAACTTGGAACTACTATATTGTGTCATGTTTCAAAGAGCTAGCACAAACCGTGTTTGATTTAGAGTTCCAACTACATGTATCCATATAGGAGAAAACAGAGTGAAACCTAATTATTAAAACTGTTACTGCCAACGAATGGTTTAACCTAGAAGAAGGAAATTTGGTGAGCCAAGTGGGATTGGGGTACTGATCATTACCTGAAAGTGTCATCAAGATTGGGTGAAAAAATGTGTGCTGAGATTTCAGGAAACTCGTAGTTTTTTGGAAGCTTGGCAACCCCTTTCCATGAAAGTGATTTTCGCCAGTCTCTGCTTAGGGCTACATCAATAGGAAACAAACCATAGAGATAGAACTTGGAACTACTATATTGTGTCATGTTTCAAAGTGCTAGCACAAACCGTGTTTGATTTAGTGTTCCAACTACATGTATCCATATAGGAGAAAACAGAGAGAAACCTAAAAATTAAAACAGTTACTGCCAACGAACGGTTTAACCTAGAAGAACTAAATTTGTTGAGCCAAGTGGGATTGGGATACTGATGATTACCTGAAAGTGTAATCAAGATTGGGTGAAAAAATGTGTGCTGAGATTTCAGGAAACTCGTAGTTTTTTGGAAGCTTGGCAACCCCTTTCCATGAAAGTGATTTTCGCCAGTCTCTGCTTAGGGCTACATCAATAGGAAACAAACCATAGAGATAGAACTTGGAACTACTATATTGTGTCAAGTTTCAAAGAGCTAGCAAAAACCGTGTTTGATTTAGAGTTCCAACTACATGTATCCATATAGGAGAAAACAGAGTGAAACCTAAAAATTAAAACAGTTACTGCCAACGAATGGTTTAACCTAGAAGGACGAAATTTGGTGAGCCAAGTGGGATTGAGGTACTGGTCATTACCTGAAAGTGTCATCAAGAGTGGTTGAAAAAATGTGTGCTGAGATTTCAGGAAACTCGTAGTTTTTTGGAAGCTTGGCAACCCCTTTCCATCAAAGTGATTTTCGCCAGTCTCTGCTTAGGGCTACATCAATAGGAAAAAACCATAGAGATAGAAATTGGAACTACTTTATTCTGTCAAGTTTCAAAGAGCTAGCACAAACTGTGTTTGATTTAGAGTTCCAACTACATGTATCCTTATAGGAGAAAACAGAGTGAAACCTAAAAATTTAAACTGTTACTGCCACTGAACGGTTTAACCTAGAAGAACGAAATTTGGTGATCCAAGTGGGATTGGGGTACTGATCATTACCTGAATGTGTCATCAAGATTGGGTGAAAAAATGTGTGCTGAGATTTCAGGAAACTCGTAGTTTTTTGGAAGCTTGGCAACCCCTTTCCATCAAAGTGATTTTCGCCAGTCTCTGCTTAGGGCTACATCAATAGGAAACAAACCAAAGAGATAGAACTTGGAACTACTTTATTGTGTCAAGTTTCAAAGAGCTAGCACAAACCGTGTTTGATTTAGAGTTCCAACTACATGTATCCTCATAAAAGAAAACAGAGTGAAACCTAAAAATTAAAACTGTTACTGACACCGAACGGTTTAACCTGGAAGAACGAAATTTGTTGAGCCAAGTTGGATTGGGGTACTGATCATTACCTGAAAGTGTCATCAAGATTGGGTGAAAAAATGTGTGCTGAGATTTCAAGAAACTCGTCGTTTTTTGGAAGCTTGGCAACCCCTTTCCATGAAAGTGATTTTCTCCAGTCTCTGCTTAGGGCTACATCAATAGGAAACAAACCATAGAGATAGAACTTGGAACTACTTTATTGTGTCAAGTTTCAAAGAGCTAGCACAAACCGTGTTTGATTTAGAGTTCCAACTACATGTATCCATATAGGAGAAAACAGATGAAACCTAAAAATTTAAACTGTTACTGCCACCGAACGGTTTAAACTAGAAGAACGAAATTTGGTCAGCCAAGTGGGATTGGGGTAGTGATCATTACCTGAAAGTGTCATCAAGAGTGGTTGAAAAAATGTGTGCTGAGATTTCAGGAAACTCGTAGTTTTTTGGAAGCTTGGCAACCCCTTTCCATGAAAGTGATTTTCGCCAGTCTCAGCTTAGGGCTACATCAAGAGGAAACAAACCATAGAGATAGAACTTGGAACTACTATATTGTGTCATGTTTCAAAGAGCTAGCACAAACCGTGTTTGATTTAGAGTTCCAACTACATGTATCCATATAGGAGAAAACAGAGTGAAACCTAATTATTAAAACTGTTACTGCCAACGAATGGTTTAACCTAGAAGAAGGAAATTTGGTGAGCCAAGTGGGATTGGGGTACTGATCATTACCTGAAAGTGTCATCAAGATTGGGTGAAAAAATGTGTGCTGAGATTTCAGGAAACTCGTAGTTTTTTGGAAGCTTGGCAACCCCTTTCCATGAAAGTGATTTTCGCCAGTCTCTGCTTAGGGCTACATCAATAGGAAACAAACCATAGAGATAGAACTTGGAACTACTATATTGTGTCATGTTTCAAAGTGCTAGCACAAACCGTGTTTGATTTAGAGTTCCAACTACATGTATCCATATAGGAGAAAACAGAGAGAAACCTAAAAATTAAAACAGTTACTGCCAACGAACGGTTTAACCTAGAAGAACTAAATTTGTTGAGCCAAGTGGGATTGGGATACTGATGATTACCTGAAAGTGTAATCAAGATTGGGTGAAAAAATGTGTGCTGAGATTTCAGGAAACTCGTAGTTTTTTGGAAGCTTGGCAACCCCTTTCCATGAAAGTGATTTTCGCCAGTCTCTGCTTAGGGCTACATCAATAGGAAACAAACCATAGAGATAGAACTTGGAACTACTATATTGTGTCAAGTTTCAAAGAGCTAGCAAAAACCGTGTTTGATTTAGAGTTCCAACTACATGTATCCATATAGGAGAAAACAGAGTGAAACCTAAAAATTAAAACAGTTACTGCCAACGAATGGTTTAACCTAGAAGGACGAAATTTGGTGAGCCAAGTGGGATTGAGGTACTGGTCATTACCTGAAAGTGTCATCAAGAGTGGTTGAAAAAATGTGTGCTGAGATTTCAGGAAACTCGTAGTTTTTTGGAAGCTTGGCAACCCCTTTCCATCAAAGTGATTTTCGCCAGTCTCTGCTTAGGGCTACATCAATAGGAAAAAACCATAGAGATAGAAATTGGAACTACTTTATTCTGTCAAGTTTCAAAGAGCTAGCACAAACTGTGTTTGATTTAGAGTTCCAACTACATGTATCCTTATAGGAGAAAACAGAGTGAAACCTAAAAATTTAAACTGTTACTGCCACTGAACGGTTTAACCTAGAAGAACGAAATTTGGTGAGCCAAGTGGGATTGGGGTACTGATCATTACCTGAAAGTGTCATCAAGATTGGGTGAAAAAATGTGTGCTGAGATTTCAGGAAACTCGTAGTTTTTTGGAAGCTTGGCAACCCCTTTCCATCAAAGTGATTTTCGCCAGTCTCTGCTTAGGGCTACATCAATAGGAAAAAAACCAAAGAGATAGAACTTGGAACTACTTTATTGTGTCAAGTTTCAAAGAGCTAGCACAAACCGTGTTTGATTTAGAGTTCCAACTACATGTATCCTCATAAAAGAAAACAGAGTGAAACCTAAAAATTAAAACTGTTACTGACACCGAACGGTTTAACCTGGAAGAAAGAAATTTGGTGAGCCAAGTTGGATTGGGGTACTGATCATTACCTGAAAGTGTCATCAAGATTGGGTGAAAAAATGTGTGCTGAGATTTCAAGAAACTCGTCGTTTTTTGGAAGCTTGGCAACCCCTTTCCATGAAAGTGATTTTCTGCAGTCTCTGCTTAGGGCTACATCAATAGGAAACAAACCATAGAGATAGAACTTGGAACTACTTTATTGTGTCAAGTTTCAAAGAGCTAGCACAAACCGTGTTTGATTTAGAGTTCCAACTACATGTATCCATATAGGAGAAAACAGATGAAACCTAAAAATTTAAACTGTTACTGCCACCGAACGGTTTAAACTAGAAGAACGAAATTTGGTCAGCCAAGTGGGATTGGGGTAGTGATCATTACCTGAAAGTGTCATCAAGAGTGGTTGAAAAAATGTGTGCTGAGATTTCAGGAAACTCGTAGTTTTTTGGAAGCTTGGCAACCCCTTTCCATGAAAGTGATTTTCGCCAGTCTCAGCTTAGGGCTACATCAAGAGGAAACAAACCATAGAGATAGAACTTGGAACTACTATATTGTGTCATGTTTCAAAGAGCTAGCACAAACCATGTTTGATTTAGAGTTCCAACTACATGTATCCATATAGGAGAAAACAGAGTGAAACCTAATTATTAAAACTGTTACTGCCAACGAATGGTTTAACCTAGAAGAAGGAAATTTGGTGAGCCAAGTGGGATTGGGGTACTGATCATTACCTGAAAGTGTCATCAAGATTGGGTGAAAAAATGTGTGCTGAGATTTCAGGAAACTCGTAGTTTTTTGGAAGCTTGGCAACCCCTTTCCATGAAAGTGATTTTCGCCAGTCTCTGCTTAGGGCTACGTCAATATTAAACAAACCATAGAGATAGAACTTAGAACTACTATATTGTGTCATGTTTCAAAGAGCTAGCACAAACCGTGTTTGAGTTAGAGTTCCAACTACATGTATCCATATAGGAGAAAACAGAGTGAAACCTAAAAATTAAAACTGTTACTGCCAACGAATGGTTTAACCTAGAAGGACGAAATTTGGTGAGCCAAGTGGGATTGAGGTACTGGTCATTACCTGAAAGTGTCATCAAGAGTGGTTGAAAAAATGTGTGCTGAGATTTCAGGAAACTCGTAGTTTTTTGGAAGCTTGGCAACCCCTTTCCATCAAAGTGATTTTCGCCAGTCTCTGCTTAGGGCTACATCAATAGGAAAAAACCATAGAGATAGAAATTGGAACTACTTTATTCTGTCAAGTTTCAAAGAGCTAGCACAAACTGTGTTTGATTTAGAGTTCCAACTACATGTATCCTTAAAGGAGAAAACAGAGTGAAACCTAAAAATTTAAACTGTTACTGCCTCTGAACGGTTTAACCTAGAAGAATGAAATTTGGTGAGCCAAGTGGGATTGGGGTACTGATCATTACCTGAAAGTGTCATCAAGATTGGGTGAAAAAATGTGTGCTGAGATTTCAGGAAACTCGTAGTTTTTTGGAAGCTTGGCAACCCCTTTCCATCAAAGTGATTTTCGCCAGTCTCTGCTTAGGTCTACATCAATAGGAAACAAACCAAAGAAATAGAACTTGGAACTACTTTATTGTGTCAAGTTTCAAAGAGCTAGCACAAACCGTGTTTGATTTAGAGTTCCAACTACATGTATCCTCATAAAAGAAAACAGAGTGAAACCTAAAAATTAAAACTGTTACTGACACCGAACGGTTTAACCTGGAAGAACGAAATTTGGTGAGCCAAGTTGGATTGGGGTACTGATCATTACCTGAAAGTGTCATCAAGATTGGGTGAAAAAATGTGTGCTGAGATTTCAAGAAACTCAAATTTTTTTGGAAGCTTGGCAACCCCTTTCCATGAAAGTGATTTTCTCCAGTCTCTGCTTAGGGCTACATCAATAGGAAACAAACCATAGAGATAGAACTTGGAACTACTTTATTGTGTCAAGTTTCAAAGAGCTAGCACAAACCGTGTTTGATTTAGAGTTCCAACTATATGTATCCATATAGGAGAAAACAGATGAAACCTAAAAATTTAAACTGTTACTGCCACCGAACTGTTTAAACTAGAAGAACGAAATTTGGTCAGCCAAGTGGGATTGGGGTAGTGATCATTACCTGAAAGTGTCATCAAGAGTGGTTGAAAAAATGTGTGCAGAGATTTCAGGAAACTCGTAGTTTTTTGGAAGCTTGGCAACCCCTTTCCATGAA
Organism: Spermophilus citellus; assembly: GCF_964194105.1. Lineage (NCBI taxonomy): Eukaryota > Metazoa > Chordata > Mammalia > Rodentia > Sciuridae > Spermophilus > Spermophilus citellus. The sequence goes on along the minus strand of NW_027672727.1, from coordinate 2,352,100 downwards.
AGTGATTTTCGCCAGTCTCAGCTTAGGGCTACATCAAGAGGAAACAAACCATAGAGATAGAACTTGGAACTACTATATTGTGTCATGTTTCAAAGAGCTAGCACAAACCGTGTTTGATTTAGAGTTCCAACTACATGTATCCATATAGGAGAAAACAGAGTGAAACCTAATTATTAAAACTGTTACTGCCAACGAATGGTTTAACCTAGAAGAACGAAATTTGGTGAGCCAAGTGGGATTGGGGTACTGATCATTACCTGAAAGTGTCATCAAGATTGGGTGAAAAAATGTGTGCTGAGATTTCAGGAAACTCGTAGTTTTTTGGAAGCTTGGCAACCTCTTTCCATGAAAGTGATTTTCGCCAGTCTCTGCTTAGGGCTACATCAATAGGAAACAAACCATAGAGATAGAACTTGGAACTACTATATTGTGTCATGTTTCAAAGAGCTAGCACAAACCGTGTTTGATTTAGAGTTCCAACTACATGTATCCATATAGGAGAAAACAGAGAGAAACCTAAAAATTAAAACAGTTACTGCCAATGAACGGTTTAACCTAGAAGAACTAAATTTGTTGAGCCAAGTGGGATTGGGATACTGATGATTACCTGAAAGTGTCATCAAGATTGGGTGAAAAAATGTGTGCTGAGATTTCAGGAAACTCGTAGTATTTTGGAAGCTTGGCAACCCCTTTCCATGAAAGTGATTTTCGCCAGTCTCTGCTTAGGGCTACATCAATAGGAAACAAACCATAGAGATAGAACTTTGAACTACTATATTGTGTCAAGTTTCAAAGAGCTAGCACAAACCGTGTTTGATTTAGAGTTCCAACTACATGTATCCATATAGGAGAAAACAGAGTGAAACCTAAAAATTAAAACTGTTACTGCCAACGAATGGTTTAACCTAGAAGGACGAAATTTGGTGAGCCAAGTGGGATTGGGTTACTGGTCATTACCTGAAAGTGTCATCAAGAGTGGTTGAAAAAATGTGTGCTGAGATTTCAGGAAACTCGTAGTTTTTTGGAAGCTTGGCAACCCCTTTGAATCAAAGTGATTTTTGCCAGTCTCTGCTTAGGGCTACATCAATAGGAAAAAACCATAGAGATAGAAATTGGAACTACTTTATTCTGTCAAGTTTCAAAGAGCTAGCACAAACTGTGTTTGATTTAGAGTTCCAACTACATGTATCCTTATAGGAGAAAACAGAGTGAAACCTAAAAATTTAAACTGTTACTGCCACTGAACGGTTTAACCTAGAAGAACGAAATTTGGTGAGCCAAGTGGGATTGGAGTACTGATCATTACCTGAAAGTGTCATCAAGATTGGGTGAAAAAATGTGTGCTGAGATTTCAGGAAACTCGTAGTTTTTTGGAAGCTTGGCAACCCCTTTCCATCAAAGTGATTTTCGCCAGTCTCTGCTTAGGGCTACATCAATAGGAAACAAACCAAAGAGATAGAACTTGGAACTACTTTATTGTGTCAAGTTTCAAAGAGCTAGCACAAACCGTGTTTGATTTAGAGTTCCAACTACATGTAACCTTATAAAAGAAAACAGAGTGAAACCTAAAAATTAAAACTGTTACTGACACCGAACGGTTTAACTTGGAAGAACGAAATTTGGTGAGCCAAGTTGGATTGGGGTACTGATCATTACCTGAAAGTGTCATCAAGATTGGGTGAAAAAATGTGTGCTGAGATTTCAAGAAACTCGTCGTTTTTTGGAAGCTTGGCAACCCCTTTCCATGAAAGTGATTTTCTCCAGTCTCTGCTTAGGGCTACATCAATAGGAAACAAACCATAGAGATAGAACTTGGAACTACTTTATTGTGTCAAGTTTCAAAGAGCTAGCACAAACCGTGTTTGATTTAGAGTTCCAACTACATGTATCCATATAGGAGAAAACAGATGAAACCTAAAAATTTAAACTGTTACTGCCACCGAACGGTTTAACCTAGAAGAACGAAATTTGGTCAGCCAAGTGGGATTGGGTTAGTGATCATTACCTGAAAGTGTCATCAAGATTGGGTGAAAAAATGTGTGCTGAGATTTCAGGAAACTCTTAGTTTTTTGGAAGCTTGGCAACCCCTTTCCATGAAAGTGATTTTCGCCAGTCTCAGCTTAGGGCTACATCAAGAGGAAACAAACCATAGAGATAGAACTTGGAACTACTATATTGTGTCATGTTTCAAAGAGGTAGCACAAACCGTGTTTGATTTAGAGTTCCTACTATATGTATCCATATAGGATAAAACAGAGTGAAACCTAAATATTAAAACTGTTACTGCCAATGAATGGTTTAACCTAGAAGAAGGAAATTTGGTGAGCCAAGTGGGATTGGGGTACTGATCATTACCTGAAAGTGTCATCAAGATTGGGTGAAAAAATGTGTGCTGAGATTTCAGGAAACTCGTAGTTTTTTGGAAGCTTGGCAACCCCTTTCCATGAAAGTGATTTTCGCCAGTCTCTGCTTAGGGCTACATCAATAGGAAACAAACCATAGAGATAGAACTTGGAACTACTATATTGTGTCATGTTTCAAAGAGCTAGCACAAACTGTGTTTGATTTAGAGTTCCAACTACATGTATCCATATAGGAGAAAACAGAGAGAAACCTAAAAATGAAAACAGTTACTGCCAACGAACGGTTTAACCTAGAAGAACTAAATTTGGTGAGCCAAGTGGGATTGGGATACTGATGATTACCTGAAAGTGTCATCAAGATTGGGTGAAAAAATGTGTGCTGAGATTTCAGGAAACTCGTAGTTTTTTGGAAGCTTGGCAACCCCTTTCCATGAAAGTGATTTTCGCCAGTCTCTGCTTAGGGCTACATCAATAGGAAACAAACCATAGAGATAGAACTTGGAACTACTATATTGTGTCATGTTTCAAAGAGCTAGCACAAACCGTGTTTGATTTACACTTCCAACTACATGTATCCATATAGGAGAAAACTGAGTGAAACCTAAATATTAAAACTGTTACTGTCAACGAACCCTTTACCCTAGAAGAACGAAATTTGGTGAGGCAAGTGATATTGGGGTACTGATCATTACCTGAAAATGTCATCAAGATTTGGTGAAAAAATGTGTGCTGAAATTTCAAGAAACTCGTAGTTTTTTGGAAGCTTGGCAACACCTTTCCATCAAAGTGATTTTGGCCAGTCTCTGCTTTGGGCTACATCAATAGGAAAAAACCATAGAGATAGAAATTGGAACTACTTTATTCTGTCAAGTTTCAAAGAGCTAGCACAAACTGTGTTTGATTTAGAGTTCCAACTACATGTATCCTTATAGGAGAAAACAGAGTGAAACCTAAAAATTTAAACTGTTACTGCCACTGAACGGTTTAACCTAGAAGAACGAAATTTGGTGAGCCAAGTGGGATTGGGGAACTGATCATTACCTGAAAGTGTCATCAAGATTGGTTGAAAAAATGTGTGCTGAGATTTCAGGAAACTCGTAGTTTTTTGGAAGCTTGGCAACCCCTTTCCATGAAAGTGATTTTCGCCAGTCTCTGCTTAGGGCTACATCAATAGGAAACAAACCATAGAGATAGAACTTGGAACTACTATATTGTGTCATGTTTCAAAGAGCTAGCACAAACCGTGTTTGATTTAGAGTTCCAACTACATGTATCCATATAGGAGAAAACAGAGAGAAACCTAAAAATTAAAACAGTTACTGCCAACGAACGGTTTAACCTAGAAGAACTAAATTTGTTGAGCCAAGTGGGATTGGGATACTGATGATTACCTGAAAGTGTAATCAAGATTGGGTGAAAAAATGTGTGCTGAGATTTCAGGAAACTCGTAGTTTTTTGGAAGCTTGGCAACGCCTTTCCATGAAAGTGATTTTCGCCAGTCTCTGCTTAGGGCTACATCAATAGGAAACAAACCATAGAGATAGAACTTGGAACTACAATATTGTGTCAAGTTTCAAAGAGCTAGCACAAACCGTGTTTGATTTAGAGTTCCAACTACATGTATCCATATAGGAGAAAACAGAGTGAAACCTAATTATTAAAACTGTTACTGCCAACGAATGGTTTAACCTAGAAGAAGGAAATTTGGTGAGCCAAGTGGGATTGGGGTACTGATCATTACCTGAAAGTGTCATCAAGATTGGGTGAAAAAATGTGTGCTGAGATTTCAGGAAACTCGTAGTTTTTTGGAAGCTTGGCAACCTCTTTCCATGAAAGTGATTTTCGCCAGTCTCTGCTTAGGGCTACATCAATAGGAAACAAACCATAGAGATAGAACTTGGAACTACTATATTGTGTCATGTTTCAAAGAGCTAGCACAAACCGTGTTTGATTTAGAGTTCCAACTACATGTATCCATATAGGAGAAAACCGAGAGAAACCTAAAAATTAAAACAGTTACTGCCAATGAACGGTTTAACCTAGAAGAACTAAATTTGTTGAGCCAAGTGGGATTGGGATACTGATGATTACCTGAAAGTGTCATCAAGATTGGGTGAAAAAATGTGTGCTGAGATTTCAGGAAACTCGTAGTTTTTTGGAAGCTTGGCAACCCCTTTGAATCAAAGTGATTTTTGCCAGTCTCTGCTTAGGGCTACATCAATAGGAAAAAACCATAGAGATAGAAATTAGAACTACTTTATTCTGTCAAGTTTCAAAGAGCTAGCACAAACTGTGTTTGATTTAGAGTTCCAACTACATGTATCCTTATAGGAGAAAACAGAGTGAAACCTAAAAATTTAAACTGTTACTGCCACTGAACGGTTTAACCTAGAAGAACGAAATTTGGTGAGCCAAGTGGGATTGGAGTACTGATCATTACCTGAAAGTGTCATCAAGATTGGGTGAAAAAATGTGTGCTGAGATTTCAGGAAACTCGTAGTTTTTTGGAAGCTTGGCAACCCCTTTCCATCAAAGTGATTTTCGCCAGTCTCTGCTTAGGGCTACATCAATAGGAAACACACCAAAGAGATAGAACTTGGAACTACTTTATTGTGTCAAGTTTCAAAGAGCTAGCACAAACCATGTTTGATTTAGAGTTCCAACTACATGTATCCTTATAAAAAAAAACAGAGTGAAACCTAAAAATTAAAACTGTTACTGACACCGAACGGTTTAACCTGGAAGAACGAAATTTGGTGAGCCAAGTTGGATTGGGGTACTGATCATTACCTGAAAGTGTCATCAAGATTGGGTGAAAAAATGTGTGCTGAGATTTCAAGAAACTCGTCGTTTTTTGGAAGCTTGGCAACCCCTTTCCATGAAAGTGATTTTCTCCAGTCTCTGCTTAGGGCTACATCAATAGGAAACAAACCATAGAGATAGAACTTGGAACTACTATATTGTGTCATGTTTCAAAGAGGTAGCACAAACCGTGTTTGATTTAGAGTTCCTACTATATGTATCCATATAGGATAAAACAGAGTGAAACCTAAATATTAAAACTGTTACTGCCAATGAATGGTTTAACCTAGAAGAAGGAAATTTGGTGAGCCAAGTGGGATTGGGGTACTGATCATTACCTGAAAGTGTCATCAAGATTGGGTGAAAAAATGTGTGCTGAGATTTCAGGAAACTCGTAGTTTTTTGGAAGCTTGGCAACCCCTTTCCATGAAAGGGATTTGCGCCAGTCTCTGCTTAGGGCTACATCAATAGGAAACAAACCATAGAGATAGAACTTGGAACTACTATATTGTGTCATGTTTCAAAGAGCTAGCACAAACCGTGTTTGATTTACACTTCCAACTACATGTATCCATATAGGAGAAAACTGAGTGAAACCTAAATATTAAAACTGTTACTGTCAACGAACCCTTTACCCTAGAAGAACGAAATTTGGTGAGGCAAGTGATATTGGGGTACTGATCATTACCTGAAAATGTCATCAAGATTTGGTGAAAAAATGTGTGCTGAAATTTCAAGAAACACGTAGTTTTTTGGAAGCTTGGCAACACCTTTCCATCAAAGTGATTTTGGCCAGTCTCTGCTTTGGGCTACATCAATAGGAAAAAACCATAGAGATAGAAATTGGAACTACTTTATTCTGTCAAGTTTCAAAGAGCTAGCACAAACTGTGTTTGATTTAGAGTTCCAACTACATGTATCCTTATAGGAGAAAACAGAGTGAAACCTAAAAATTTAAACTGTTACTGCCACTGAACGGTTTAACCTAGAAGAACGAAATTTGGTGAGCCAAGTGGGATTGGGGTACTGATCATTACCTGAAAGTGTCATCAAGATTGGTTGAAAAAATGTGTGCTGAGATTTCAGGAAACTCGTAGTTTTTTGGAAGCTTGGCAACCCCTTTCCATGAAAGTGATTTTCGCCAGTCTCTGCTTAGGGCTACATCAATAGGAAACAAACCATAGAGATAGAACTTGGAACTACTATATTGTGTCATGTTTCAAAGAGCTAGCACAAACCGTGTTTGATTTAGAGTTCCAACTACATGTATCCATATAGGAGAAAACAGAGAGAAACCTAAAAATTAAAACAGTTACTGCCAACGAACGGTTTAACCTAGAAGAACTAAATTTGTTGAGCCAAGTGGGATTGGGATACTGATGATTACCTGAAAGTGTAATCAAGATTGGGTGAAAAAATGTGTGCTGAGATTTCAGGAAACTCGTAGTTTTTTGGAAGCTTGGCAACGCCTTTCCATGAAAGTGATTTTCGCCAGTCTCTGCTTAGGGCTACATCAATAGGAAACAAACCATAGAGATAGAACTTGGAACTACAATATTGTGTCAAGTTTCAAAGAGCTAGCACAAACCGTGTTTGATTTAGAGTTCCAACTACATGTATCCATATAGGAGAAAACAGAGTGAAACCTAATTATTAAAACTGTTACTGCCAACGAATGGTTTAACCTAGAAGAAGGAAATTTGGTGAGCCAAGTGGGATTGGGGTACTGATCATTACCTGAAAGTGTCATCAAGATTGGGTGAAAAAATGTGTGCTGAGATTTCAGGAAACTCGTAGTTTTTTGGAAGCTTGGCAACCTCTTTCCATGAAAGTGATTTTCGCCAGTCTCTGCTTAGGGCTACATCAATAGGAAACAAACCATAGAGATAGAACTTGGAACTACTATATTGTGTCATGTTTCAAAGAGCTAGCACAAACCGTGTTTGATTTAGAGTTCCAACTACATGTATCCATATAGGAGAAAACAGAGAGAAACCTAAAAATTAAAACAGTTACTGCCAATGAACGGTTTAACCTAGAAGAACTAAATTTGTTGAGCCAAGTGGGATTGGGATACTGATGATTACCTGAAAGTGTCATCAAGATTGGGTGAAAAAATGTGTGCTGAGATTTCAGGAAACTCGTAGTTTTTTGGAAGCTTGGCAACCCCTTTGAATCAAAGTGATTTTTGCCAGTCTCTGCTTAGGGCTACATCAATAGGAAAAAACCATAGAGATAGAAATTAGAACTACTTTATTCTGTCAAGTTTCAAAGAGCTAGCACAAACTGTGTTTGATTTAGAGTTCCAACTACATGTATCCTTATAGGAGAAAACAGAGTGAAACCTAAAAATTTAAACTGTTACTGCCACTGAACGGTTTAACCTAGAAGAACGAAATTTGGTGAGCCAAGTGGGATTGGAGTACTGATCATTACCTGAAAGTGTCATCAAGATTGGGTGAAAAAATGTGTGCTGAGATTTCAGGAAACTCGTAGTTTTTTGGAAGCTTGGCAACCCCTTTCCATCAAAGTGATTTTCGCCAGTCTCTGCTTAGGGCTACATCAATAGGAAACAAACCAAAGAGATAGAACTTGGAACTACTTTATTGTGTCAAGTTTCAAAGAGCTAGCACAAACCATGTTTGATTTAGAGTTCCAACTACATGTATCCTTATAAAAGAAAACAGAGTGAAACCTAAAAATTAAAACTGTTACTGACACCGAACGGTTTAACCTGGAAGAACGAAATTTGGTGAGCCAAGTTGGATTGGGGTACTGATCATTACCTGAAAGTGTCATCAAGATTGGGTGAAAAAATGTGTGCTGAGATTTCAAGAAACTCGTCGTTTTTTGGAAGCTTGGCAACCCCTTTCCATGAAAGTGATTTTCTCCAGTCTCTGCTTAGGGCTACATCAATAGGAAACAAACCATAGAGATAGAACTTGGAACTACTTTATTGTGTCAAGTTTCAAAGAGCTAGCACAAACCGTGTTTGATTTAGAGTTCCAACTACATGTATCCATATAGGAGAAAACAGATGAAACCTAAAAATTTAAACTGTTACTGCCACCGAACGGTTTAACCTAGAAGAACGAAATTTGGTGAGCCTAGTGGGATTGGGGTAGTGATCATTACCTGAAAGTGTCATCAAGATTGGGTGAAAAAATGTGTGCTGAGATTTCAGGAAACTCGTAGTTTTTTGGAAGCTTGGCAACCCCTTTCCATGAAAGTGATTTTCGCCAGTCTCAGCTTAGGGCTACATCAAGAGGAAACAAACCATAGAGATAGAACTTGGAACTACTATATTGTGTCATGTTTCAAAGAGGTAGCACAAACCGTGTTTGATTTAGAGTTCCTACTATATGTATCCATATAGGATAAAACAGAGTGAAACCTAAATATTAAAACTGTTACTGCCAATGAATGGTTTAACCTAGAAGAAGGAAATTTGGTGAGCCAAGTGGGATTGGGGTACTGATCATTACCTGAAAGTGTCATCAAGATTGGGTGAAAAAATGTGTGCTGAGATTTCAGGAAACTCGTAGTTTTTTGGAAGCTTGGCAACCCCTTTCCATGAAAGTGATTTTCGCCAGTCTCTGCTTAGGGCTACATCAATAGGAAACAAACCATAGAGATTGAACTTGGAACTACAATATTGTGTCAAGTTTCAAAGAGCTAGCACAAACCGTGTTTGATTTAGAGTTCCAACTACATGTATCCATATAGGAGAAAACAGAGTGAAACCTAAAAATTAAAACTGTTACTGCCAACGAATGGTTTAACCTAGAAGGACGAAATTTGGTGAGCCAAGTGGGATTGAGGTACTGGTCATTACCTGAAAGTGTCATCAAGAGTGGTTGAAAAAATGTGTGCAGAGATTTCAGGAAACTCGTAGTTTTTTGGAAGCTTGGCAACCCCTTTCCATGAAAGTGATTTTCGCCAGTCTCAGCTTAGGGCTACATCAAGAGGAAACAAACCATAGAGATAGAACTTGGAACTACTATATTGTGTCATGTTTCAAAGAGCTAGCACAAACCGTGTTTGATTTAGAGTTCCAACTACATGTATCCATATAGGAGAAAACAGAGTGAAACCTAATTATTAAAACTGTTACTGCCAACGAATGGTTTAACCTAGAAGAAGGGAATTTGGTGAGCCAAGTGGGATTGGGGTACTGATCATTACCTGAAAGTGTCATCAAGATTGGGTGAAAAAATGTGTGCTGAGATTTCAGGAAACTCGTAGTTTTTTGGAAGCTTGGCAACCCCTTTCCATGAAAGTGATTTTCGCCAGTCTCTGCTTAGGGCTACATCAATAGGAAACAAACCATAGAGATAGAACTTGGAACTACTATATTGTGTCATGTTTCAAAGAGCTAGCACAAACCGTGTTTGATTTAGAGTTCCAACTACATGTATCCATATAGGAGAAAACAGAGAGAAACCTAAAAATTAAAACAGTTACTGCCAATGAACGGTTTAACCTAGAAGAACTAAATTTGTTGAGCCAAGTGGGATTGGGATACTGATGATTACCTGAAAGTGTCATCAAGATTGGGTGAAAAAATGTGTGCTGAGATTTCAGGAAACTCGTAGTTTTTTGGAAGCTTGGCAACCCCTTTCCATGAAAGTGATTTTCGCCAGTCTCTGCTTAGGGCTACATCAATAGGAAACAAACCATAGAGATAGAACTTGGAACTACTATATTGTGTCATGTTTCAAAGAGCTAGCACAAACCGTGTTTGATTTAGAGTTCCAACTACATGTATCCATATAGGAGAAAACAGAGTGAAACCTAAAAATTAAAACTGTTACTGCCAACGAATGGTTTAACCTAGAAGGACGAAATTTGGTGAGCCAAGTGGGATTGGGTTACTGGTCATTACCTGAAAGTGTCATCAAGAGTGGTTGAAAAAATGTGTGCTGAGATTTCAGGAAACTCGTAGTTTTTTGGAAGCTTGGCAACCCCTTTCCATGAAAGTGATTTTCGCCAGTCTCTGCTTAGGGCTACATCAATAGGAAACAAACCATAGAGATAGAACTTGGAACTACTATATTGTGTCATGTTTCAAAGAGCTAGCACAAACCGTGTTTGATTTACACTTCCAACTACATGTATCCATATAGGAGAAAACTGAGTGAAACCTAAATATTAAAACTGTTACTGCCAACGAACCCTTTACCCTAGAAGAACGAAATTTGGTGAGGCAAGTGATATTGGGGTACTGATCATTACCTGAAAATGTCATCAAGATTTGGTGAAAAAATGTGTGCTGAGATTTCAAGAAACTCGTAGTTTTTTGGAAGCTTGGCAACACCTTTCCATCAAAGTGATTTTCGCCAGTCTCTGCTTTGGGCTACATCAATAGGAAAAAACCATAGAGATAGAAATTGGAACTACTTTATTCTGTCAAGTTTCAAAGAGCTAGCACAAACTGTGTTTGATTTAGAGTTCCAACTACATGTATCCTTATAGGAGAAAACAGAGTGAAACCTAAAAATTTAAACTGTTACTGCCACTAAACGGTTTAACCTAGAAGAACGAAATTTGGTGAGCCAAGTGGGATTGGGGTACTGATCATTACCTGAAAGTGTCATCAAGATTGGGTGAAAAAATGTGTGCTGAGATTTCAGGAAACTCGTAGTTTTTTGGAAGCTTGGCAACCCCTTTCCATGAAAGTGATTTTCGCCAGTCTCTGCTTAGGGCTACATCAATAGGAAACAAACCATAGAGATAGAACTTGGAACTACTATATTGTGTCATGTTTCAAAGAGCTAGCACAAACCGTGTTTGATTTAGAGTTCCAACTACATGTATCCATATAGGAGAAAACAGAGAGAAACCTAAAAATTAAAACAGTTACTGCCAACGAACGGTTTAACCTAGAAGAACTAAATTTGTTGAGCCAAGTGGGATTGGGATACTGATGATTACCTGAAAGTGTAATCAAGATTGGGTGAAAAAATGTGTGCTGAGATTTCAGGAAACTCGTAGTTTTTTGGAAGCTTGGCAACCCCTTTCCATGAAAGTGATTTTCGCCAGTCTCTGCTTAGGGCTACATCAATAGGAAACAAACCATAGAGATAGAACTTGGAACTACAATATTGTGTCAAGTTTCAAAGAGCTAGCACAAACCGTGTTTGATTTAGAGTTCCAACTACATGTATCCATATAGGAGAAAACAGAGTGAAACCTAAAAATTAAAACTGTTACTGCCAACGAATGGTTTAACCTAGAAGGACGAAATTTGGTGAGCCAAGTGGGATTGAGGTACTGATCATTACCTGAAAGTGTCATCAAGTTTGGGTGAAAAAATGTGTGCTGAGATTTCAGGAAACTCGTAGTTTTTTGGAAGCTTGGCAACCCCTTTCCATCAAAGTGATTTTCGCCAGTCTCTGCTTAGGTCTACATCAATAGGAAACAAACCAAAGAGATAGAACTTGGAACTACTTTATTGTGTCAAGTTTCAAAGAGCTAGCAAAAACCGTGTTTGATTTAGAGTTCCAACTACATGTATCCTCATAAAAGAAAACAGAGTGAAACCTAAAAATTAAAACTGTTACTGACACCGAACGGTTTAACCTGGAAGAACGAAATTTGGTGAGCCAAGTTGGATTGGGGTACTGATCATTACCTGAAAGTGTCATCAAGATTGGGTGAAAAAATGTGTGCTGAGATTTCAAGAAACTCGTCGTTTTTTGGAAGCTTGGCAACCCCTTTCCATGAAAGTGATTTTCTCCAGTCTCTGCTTAGGGCTACATCAATAGGAAACAAACCATAGAGATAGAACTTGGAACTACTTTATTGTGTCAAGTTTCAAAGAGCTAGCACAAACCGTGTTTGATTTAGAGTTCCAACTACATGTATCCATATAGGAGAAAACAGATGAAACCTAAAAATTTAAACTGTTACTGCCACCGAACGGTTTAAACTAGAAGAACGAAATTTGGTCAGCCAAGTGGGATTGGGGTAGTGATCATTACCTGAAAGTGTCATCAAGAGTGGTTGAAAAAATGTGTGCTGAGATTTCAGGAAACTCGTAGTTTTTTGGAAGCTTGGCAACCCCTTTCCATGAAAGTGATTTTCGCCAGTCTCAGCTTAGGGCTACATCAAGAGGAAACAAACCATAGAGATAGAACTTGGAACTACTATATTGTGTCATGTTTCAAAGAGCTAGCACAAACCGTGTTTGATTTAGAGTTCCAACTACATGTATCCATATAGGAGAAAACAGAGTGAAACCTAATTATTAAAACTGTTACTGCCAACGAATGGTTTAACCTAGAAGAAGGAAATTTGGTGAGCCAAGTGGGATTGGGGTACTGATCATTACCTGAAAGTGTCATCAAGATTGGGTGAAAAAATGTGTGCTGAGATTTCAGGAAACTCGTAGTTTTTTGGAAGCTTGGCAACCCCTTTCCATGAAAGTGATTTTCGCCAGTCTCTGCTTAGGGCTACATCAATAGGAAACAAACCATAGAGATAGAACTTGGAACTACTATATTGTGTCATGTTTCAAAGAGCTAGCACAAACCGTGTTTGATTTAGAGTTCCAACTACATGTATCCATATAGGAGAAAACAGAGAGAAACCTAAAAATTAAAACAGTTACTGCCAACGAACGGTTTAACCTAGAAGAACTAAATTTGTTGAGCCAAGTGGGATTGGGATACTGATGATTACCTGAAAGTGTAATCAAGATTGGGTGAAAAAATGTGTGCTGAGATTTCAGGAAACTCGTCGTTTTTTGGAAGCTTGGCAACCCCTTTCCATGAAAGTGATTTTCGCCAGTCTCTGCTTAGGGCTACATCAATAGGAAACAAACCATAGAGATAGAACTTGGAACTACTATATTGTGTCAAGTTTCAAAGAGCTAGCACAAACCGTGTTTGATTTAGAGTTCCAACTACATGTATCCATATAGGAGAAAACAGAGTGAAACCTAAAAATTAAAACTGTTACTGCCAACGAATGGTTTAACCTAGAAGGACGAAATTTGGTGAGCCAAGTGGGATTGGGGTACTGGTCATTACCTGAAAGTGTCATCAAGAGTGGTTGAAAAAATGTGTGCTGAGATTTCAGGAAACTCGTAGTTTTTTGGAAGCTTGGCAACCCCTTTCCATCAAAGTGATTTTCGCCAGTCTCTGCTTAGGGCTACATCAATAGGAAAAAACCATAGAGATAGAAATTGGAACTACTTTATTCTGTCAAGTTTCAAAGAGCTAGCACAAACTGTGTTTGATTTAGAGTTCCAACTACATGTATCCTTATAGGAGAAAACAGAGTGAAACCTAAAAATTTAAACTGTTACTGCCACTGAACGGTTTAACATAGAAGAACGAAATTTGGTGAGCCAAGTGGGATTGGAGTACTGATCATTACCTGAAAGTGTCATCAAGATTGGGTGAAAAAATGTGTGCTGAGATTTCAGGAAACTCGTAGTTTTTTGGAAGCTTGGCAACCCCTTTCCATCAAAGTGATTTTCGCCAGTCTCTGCTTAGGGCTACATCAATAGGAAACAAACCAAAAGGATAGAACTTGGAACTACTTTATTGTGTCAAGTTTCAAAGAGCTAGCACAAACCGTGTTTGATTTAGAGTTCCAACTACATGTACCCTTATAAAAGAAAACAGAGTGAAACCTAAAAATTAAAACTGTTACTGACACCGAACGGTTTAACCTGGAAGAACGGAATTTGGTGAGACAAGTTGGATTGGGGTATTGATCATTACCTGAAAGTGTCATCAAGATTGGGTGAAAAAATGTGTGCTGAGATTTCAAGAAACTCGTCGTTTTTTGGAAGCTTGGCAACCCCTTTCCATGAAAGTGATTTTCTCCAGTCTCTGCTAGGGCTACATCAATAGGAAACAAACCATAGAGATAGAACTTGGAACTACTTTATTGTGTCAAGTTTCAAAGAGCTAGCACAAACCGTGTTTGATTTAGAGTTCCAACTACATGTATCCATATAGGAGAAAACAGAGTGAAACCTAATTATTAAAACTGTTACTGCCAACGAATGGTTTAACCTAGAAGAAGGAAATTTGGTGAGCCAAGTGGGATTGGGGTACTGATCATTACCTGAAAGTGTCATCAAGATTGGGTGAAAAAATGTGTGCTGAGATTTCAGGAAACTCGTAGTTTTTTGGAAGCTTGGCAACCCCTTTCCATGAAAGTGATTTTCGCCAGTCTCTGCTTAGGGCTACATCAATAGGAAACAAACCATAGAGATAGAACTTGGAACTACTATATTGTGTCATGTTTCAAAGAGCTAGCACAAACCGTGTTTGATTTAGAGTTCCAACTACATGTATCCATATAGGAGAAAACAGAGAGAAACCTAAAAATTAAAACAGTTACTGCCAACGAACGGTTTAACCTAGAAGAACTAAATTTGTTGAGCCAAGTGGGATTGGGATACTGATGATTACCTGAAAGTGTAATCAAGATTGGGTGAAAAAATGTGTGCTGAGATTTCAGGAAACTCGTAGTTTTTTGGAAGCTTGGCAACCCCTTTCCATGAAAGTGATTTTCGCCAGTCTCTGCTTAGGGCTACATCAATAGGAAACAAACCATAGAGATAGAACTTGGAACTACTTTATTGTGTCAAGTTTCAAAGAGCTAGCACAAACCGTGTTTGATTTAGAGTTCCAACTACATGTATCCATATAGGAGAAAACAGAGTGAAACCTAAAAATTAAAACTGTTACTGCCAACGAATGGTTTAACCTAGAAGGACGAAATTTGGTGAGCCAAGTGGGATTGGGGTACTGGTCATTACCTGAAAGTGTCATCAAGAGTGGTTGAAAAAATGTGTGCTGAGATTTCAGGAAACTCGTAGTTTTTTGGAAGCTTGGCAACCCCTTTCCATTAAAGTGATTTTCGCCAGTCTCTGCTTAGGGCTACATCAATAGGAAAAAACCATAGAGATAGAAATTGGAACTACTTTATTCTGTCAAGTTTCAAAGAGCTAGCACAAACTGTGTTTGATTTAGAGTTCCAACTACATGTATCCTTATAGGAGAAAACAGAGTGAAACCTAAAAATTTAAACTGTTACTGCCACTGAACGGTTTAACCTAGAAGAACGAAATTTGGTGAGCCAAGTGGGATTGGAGTACTGATCATTACCTGAAAGTGTCATCAAGATTGGGTGAAAAAATGTGTGCTGAGATTTCAGGAAACTCGTAGTTTTTTGGAAGCTTGGCAACCCCTTTCCATCAAAGTGATTTTCGCCAGTCTCTGCTTAGGGCTACATCAATAGGAAACAAACCAAAGAGATAGAACTTGGAACTATTTTATTGTGTCAAGTTTCAAAGAGCTAGCACAAACCGTGTTTGATTTAGAGTTCCAACTACATGTATCCTTATAAAAGAAAACAGAGTGAAACCTAAAAATTAAAACTGTTACTGACACCGAACGGTTTAACCTGGAAGAACGAAATTTGGTGAGCCAAGTTGGATTGGGGTATTGATCATTACCTGAAAGTGTCATCAAGATTGGGTGAAAAAATGTGTGCTGAGATTTCAAGAAACTCGTCGTTTTTTGGAAGCTTGGCAACCCCTTTCCATGAAAGTGATTTTCTCCAGTCTCTGCTTAGGGCTACATCAATAGGAAACAAACCATAGAGATAGAACTTGGAACTACTTTATTGTGTCAAGTTTCAAAGAGCTAGCACAAACCGTGTTTGATTTAGAGTTCCAACTACATGTATCCATATAGGAGAAAACAGATGAAACCTAAAAATTTAAACTGTTACTGCCACCGAACGGTTTAACCTAGAAGAACGAAATTTGGTTAGCCAAGTGGGATTGGGGTAGTGATCATTACCTGAAAGTGTCATCAAGATTGGGTGAAAAAATGTGTGCTGAGATTTCAGGAAACTCGTAGTTTTTTGGAAGCTTGGCAACCCCTTTCCATGAAAGTGATTTTCGCCAGTCTCAGCTTAGGGCTACATCAAGAGGAAACAAACCATAGAGATAGAACTTGGAACTACTATATTGTGTCATGTTTCAAAGAGGTAGCACAAACCGTGTTTGATTTAGAGTTCCTACTATATGTATCCATATAGGAGAAAACAGAGTGAAACCTAAATATTAAAACTGTTACTGCCAACGAATGGTTTAACCTAGAAGAAGGAAATTTGGTGAGCCAAGTGGGATTGCGGTACTGATCATTACCTGAAAGTGTCATCAAGATTGGGTGAAAAAATGTGTGCTGAGATTTCAGGAAACTCGTAGTTTTTTGGAAGCTTGGCAACCCCTTTCCATGAAAGTGATTTTCGCCAGTCTCTGCTTAGGGCTACATCAATAGGAAACAAACCATAGAGATAGAACTTGGAACTACTATATTGTGTCATGTTTCCAAGAGCTAGCACAAACTGTGTTTGATTTAGAGTTCCAACTACATGTATCCATATAGGAGAAAACAGAGAGAAACCTAAAAATAAAAACAGTTACTGCCAACGAACGGTTTAACCTAGAAGAACTAAATTTGGTGAGCCAAGTGGGATTGGGATACTGATGATTACCTGAAAGTGTCATCAAGATTGGGTGAAAAAATGTGTGCTGAGATTTCAGGAAACTCGTAGTTTTTTGGAAGCTTGGCAACCCCTTTCCATGAAAGTGATTTTCGCCAGTCTCTGCTTAGGGCTATATCAATAGGAAACAAACCATAGAGATAGAACTTGGAACTACTATATTGTGTCATGTTTCAAAGAGCTAGCACAAACCGTGTTTGATTTACACTTCCAACTACATGTATCCATATAGGAGAAAACAGAGTGAAACCTAAATATTAAAACTGTTACTGCCAACGAACCCTTTACCCTAGAAGAACGAAATTTGGTGAGGCAAGTGATATTGGGGTACTGATCATTACCTGAAAATGTCATCAAGATTTGGTGAAAAAATGTGTGCTGAAATTTCAAGAAACTCGTAGTTTTTTGGAAGCTTGGCAACACCTTTCCATCAAAGTGATTTTCGCCAGTCTCTGCTTTGGGCTACATCAATAGGAAACAAAACAAAGAGATAGAACTTGGAACAACTTTATTGTGTCAAGTTTCAAAGAGCTAGCACAAACCGTGTTTGATTTAGAGTTCCAACTACATGTATCCTTATAAAAGAAAACAGAGTGAAACCAAAAAATTAAAACTGTTACTGCCACCGAACGGTTTAACCTAGAACCGAAATTTGGTGAGCCAAGTTGGATTGGGGTACTGATCGTTACCTGAAAGTGTCATCAAGATTGGGTGAAAAAATGTGTGCTGAGATTTCAAGAAACTCGTCGTTTTTTGGAAGCTTGGCAACCCCTTTCCATTAAAGTGATTTTCTCCAGTCTCTGCTTAGGGCTACATCAATAGGAAACAAACCATAGAGATAGAACTTGAAACTACTTTATTGTGTCAAGTTTCAAAGAGCTAGCACAAACCGTGTTTGATTTAGAGTTCCAACTACATGTATCCATATAGGAGAAAACAGATGAAACCTAAAAATTTAAACTGTTACTGCCACCGAACGGTTTAACCTAGAAGAACGAAATTTGGTCAGACAAGGATTGGGGTAGTGATCATTACCTGAAAGTGTCATCAAGATTGGGTGAAAAAATGTGTGCTGAGATTTCAGGAAACTCGTAGTTTTTTGGAAGCTTGACAACCCCTTTCCATAAAAGAGATTTTCGCCAGTCTCTGCTTAGGGCTACATCAATAGGAAACAAACCATAGAGATAGAACTTGGAATTACTATATTGTGTCATGTTTCAAAGAGCTAGCACAAACCGTGTTTGATTTAGAGTTCCAACTACATGTATCCATATAGGAGAAAACAGATTGAAACCTAAAAATTAAAACTGTTACTGCCAATGAACAGTTTAACCTAGAAGAACGAAATTTGGTGAGCCAAGTGGGATTGGGATACTGATGATTACCTGAAAGTGTCATCAAGATTGGGTGAAAAAATGTGTGCTGAGATTTCAGGAAACTCGTAGTTTTTTGGAAGCTTGGCAACCCCTTTCCATGAAAGTGATTTTCGCCAGTCTCTGCTTAGGGCTACATCAATAGGAAACAAACCATAGAGATAGAACTTGGAACTAGTATATTGTGTCATGTTTCAAAGAGCTAGCACAAACCGTGTTTGATTTAGACTTCCAACTACATGTATCCATATAGGAGAAAACAGAGTGAAACCTAAAAATTAAAACTTTTACTGCCAACGAATGGTTTAACCTAGAAGAACGAAATTTGGTGACCCAAGTGGGATTTGGGTTCTGATCATTACCTGAAAGTGTCATCAAGGTTGGGAGAAAAAATGTGTACTGAGATTTCAGGAAACTCGTAGTTTTTTGGAAGCTTGGCAAACCCTTTCCATGAAAGTGATTTGCGCCAGTCTTTGCTTAGTGCTACATCAATAGGAAACAAACCATAGAGATAGAACTTGGAACTACTATATTGTGTCAAGTTTCAAAGAGTTAGCACAAACCGTGTTTGATTTAGAGTTCCAAATACATGTATGCATATAGGAGAAAACAGAGTGAAACCTAAAAATTAAAACTGTTACTGCCAACGAACCGTTTAACCTAGAAGAACGAAATTTGGTGAGCCAAGTGGGATTGGGATACTGATCATTACCTGAAAGTGTCATCAAGATTTGGTGAAAAAATGTGTGCTGAAATTTCAAGAAACTCGTAGTTTTTTTGGAAGCTTGGCAACCCCTTTCCATCAAAGTGATTTTCGCCAGTCTCTGCTTAGGGCTACATCAATACGAAAAAACCATAGAGATAGAACTTGGAACTACTTTATTCTGTCAAGTTTCAAAGAGCTAGCACAAACCGTGTTTGATTTAGAGTTCCAACTACATGTATCCTTATAGGAGAAAACAGAGTGAAACCTAAGAATTTAAACTGTTACTGCCACTGAACGGTTTAACCTAGAAGAACGAAATTTGGTGAGCCAAGTGGGATTGGGGTACTGATGATTACCTGAAAGTGTCATCAAGATTGGGTGAAAAAATATGTGCTGAGATTTCAGGAAACTCGTAGTTTTTTGGAAGCTTGGCAATCCCTTTCCATGAAAGTGATTTTCGCCAGTCTCTGCTTAGGGCTACATCAATAGGAAACAAACCATAGAGATAGAACTTGGAACTACTATATTGTGTCATGTTTCAAAGTGGTAGCACAAACTGTGTTTGATATAGAGTTCCAACTACATTTATCCATATAGGAGAAAACAGAGTGAAACCTAAATATTAAAACTGTTACTGCCAACCAATGGTTTAACCTAGAAGAACGAAATTTGGTGAGCCAAGTGGGATTGGGGTACTGATCATTACCTGAAAGTGTCATCAAGATTGGGTGAAAAAATGTGTGCTGAGATTTCAGGAAACTCGTCGTTTTTTGGAAGCTTGGCAACCCCTTTCCATGAAAGTGATTTTCGCCAGTCTCTGCTTAGGGCTACATCAATAGGAAAGAAACCATAGAGATAGAACTTGGAACCACATTATTGTGTCAAGTTTCAAAGAGCTAGCACAAACCGTGTTTGATTTAGAGTTCCAACTACATGTATCCATATAGGAGAAAACAGAGTGAAACCTAAAAATCAAAACTGTTACTGCCAACGAACGGTTTAACCTAGAAGAACGAAATTTGGTGAGCCAAGTGGGATTGGGATACTGATGATTACCTGAAAGTGTCATCAAGATTGGGTGAAAAAATGTGTGCTGAGATTTCAGGAAACTCGTCGTTTTTTGGAAACTTGGCAACCCCTTTCCATGAAAGTGATTTTCGCCAGTCTCTGCTTAGGGCTACATCAATAGGAAACAAAACATAGAGATAGAACTTGGAACTAGTATATTGTGTCATGTTTCAAAGAGCTAGCACAAACCGTGTTTGATTTAGACTTCCAACTACATGTATCCATATAGGAGAAAACAGAGTGAAACCTAAAAATTAAAACTTTTACTGCCAATGAATGGTTTAACCTAGAAGAACGAAATTTGGTAATCCAAGTGGGATTTGGCTAGTGATCATTACCTGAAAGTGTCATCAAGGTTGGGTGAAAAAATGTGTGCTGAGATTTCAGGAAACTCGTAGTTTTTTGGAAGCTTGGCAACCCCTTTCCATGAAAGTGATTTTCGCCAGTCTCAGCTTAGGACTACATCAAGAGGAAACAAACCATAGAGATAGAACTTGGAACTACTATATTGTGTCATGTTTCAAAGAGCTAGCACAAACCGTGTTTGATTTAGAGTTCCAACTACATGTATCCATATAGGAGAAAACAGAGTGAAACCTAATTATTAAAACTGTTACTGCCAACGAATGGTTTAACCTAGAAGAAGGAAATTTGGTGAGCCAAGTGGGATTGGGGTACTGATCATTACCTGAAAGTGTCATCAAGATTGGGTGAAAAAATGTGTGCTGAGATTTCAGGAAACTCGTAGTTTTTTGGAAGCTTGGCAACCCCTTTCCATGAAAGTGATTTTCGCCAGTCTCTGCTTAGGGCTACATCAATAGGAAACAAACCATAGAGATAGAACTTGGAACTACTATATTGTGTCATGTTTCAAAGAGCTAGCACAAACCGTGTTTGATTTAGAGTTCCAACTACATGTATCCATATAGGAGAAAACAGAGAGAAACCTAAAAATTAAAACAGTTACTGCCAACGAACGGTTTAACCTAGAAGAACTAAATTTGTTGAGCCAAGTGGGATTGGGATACTGATGATTACCTGAAAGTGTATTCAAGATTGGGTGAAAAAATGTGTGCTGAGATTTCAGGAAACTCGTCGTTTTTTGGAAGCTTGGCAACCCCTTCCCATGAAAGTGATTTTCGCCAGTCTCTGCTTAGGGCTACATCAATAGGAAACAAACCATAGAGATAGAACTTGGAACTACTATATTGTGTCAAGTTTCAAAGAGCTAGCACAAACCGTGTTTGATTTAGAGTTCCAACTACATGTATCCATATAGGAGAAAACAGAGTGAAACCTAAAAATTAAAACTGTTACTGCCAACGAATGGTTTAACCTAGAAGGACGAAATTTGGTGAGCCAAGTGGGATTGGGGTACTGGTCATTACCTGAAAGTGTCATCAAGAGTGGTTGAAAAAATGTGTGCTGAGATTTCAGGAAACTCGTAGTTTTTTGGAAGCTTGGCAACCCCTTTCCATCAAAGTGATTTTCGCCAGTCTCTGCTTAGGGCTACATCAATAGGAAAAAACCATAGAGATAGAAATTGGAACTACTTTATTCTGTCAAGTTTCAAAGAGCTAGCACAAACTGTGTTTGATTTAGAGTTCCAACTACATGTATCCTTATAGGAGAAAACAGAGTGAAACTTAAAAATTTAAACTGTTACTGCCACTGAACGGTTTAACCTAGAAGAACGAAATTTGGTGAGCCAAGTGGGATTGGAGTACTGATCATTACCTGAAAGTGTCATCAAGATTGGGTGAAAAAATGTGTGCTGAGATTTCAGGAAACTCGTAGTTTTTTGGAAGCTTGGCAACCCCTTTCCATCAAAGTGATTTTCGCCAGTCTCTGCTTAGGGCTACATCAATAGGAAACAAACCAAAGAGATAGAACTTGGAACTACTTTATTGTGTCAAGTTTCAAAGAGCTAGCACAAACCGTGTTTGATTTAGAGTTCCAACTACATGTATCCTTATAAAAGAAAACAGAGTGAAACCTAAAAATTAAAACTGTTACTGACACCGAACGGTTTAACCTGGAAGAACGAAATTTGGTGAGCCAAGTTGGATTGGGGTACTGATCATTACCTGAAAGTGTCATCAAGATTGGGTGAAAAAATGTGTGCTGAGATTTCAAGAAACTCGTCGTTTTTTGGAAGCTTGGCAACCCCTTTCCATGAAAGTGATTTTCTCCAGTCTCTGCTTAGGGCTACATCAATAGGAAACAAACCATAGAGATAGAACTTGGAACTACTTTATTGTGTCAAGTTTCAAAGAGCTAGCACAAACCGTGTTTGATTTAGAGTTCCAACTACATGTATCCATAGAGGAGAAAACAGATGAAACCTAAAAATTTAAACTGTTACTGCCACCGAACGGTTTAACCTAGAAGAACAAAATTTGGTCAGCCAAGTGGGATTGGGGTAGTGATCATTACCTGAAAGTGTCATCAAGATTGGGTGAAAAAATGTGTGCTGAGATTTCAGGAAACTCGTAGTTTTTTGGAAGCTTGGCAACCCCTTTCCATGAAAGTGATTTTCGCCAGTCTCAACTTAGGGCTACATCAAGAGGAAACAACCCATAGAGATAGAACTTGGAACTACTATATTGTGTCATGTTTCAAAGAGGTAGCACATCCGTGTTTGATTTAGAGTTCCTACTATATGTATCCATATAGGAGAAAACAGAGTGAAACCTAAATATTAAAACTGTTACTGCCAACGAACGGTTTAACCTAGAAGAAGGAAATTTGGTGAGCCAAGTAGGATTGGGGTACTGATCATTACCTGAAAGTGTCATCAAGATTGGGTGAAAAAATGTGTGCTGAGATTTCAGGAAACTCGTAGTTTTTTGGAAGCTTGGCAACCCCTTTCCATGAAAGTGATTTTCGCCAGTCTCTGCTTAGGGCTACATCAATAGGAAACAAACCATAGAGATAGAACTTGGAACTACTATATTGTGTCATGTTTCAAAGAGCTAGCACAAACTGTGTTTGATTTAGAGTTCCAACTACATGTATCCATATAGGAGAAAACAGAGAGAAACCTAAAAATGAAAACAGTTACTGCCAACGAACGGTTTAACCTAGAAGAACTAAATTTGGTGAGCCAAGTGGGATTTTGATACTGATGATTACCTGAAAGTGTCATCAAGATTGGGTGAAAAAATGTGTGCTGAGATTTCAGGAAACTCGTAGTTTTTTGGAAGCTTGGCAACCCCTTTCCATGAAAGTGATTTTCGCCAGTCTCTGCTTAGGGCTACATCAATAGGAAACAAACCATAGAGATAGAACTTGGAACTACTATATTGTGTCATGTTTCAAAGAGCTAGCACAAACCGTGTTTGATTTACACTTCCAACTACATGTATCCATATAGGAGAAAACAGAGTGAAACCTAAATATTAAAACTGTTACTGCCAACCAATGGTTTAACCTAGAAGAACGAAATTTGGTGAGCCAAGTGGGATTGGGGTACTGATCATTACCTGAAAGTGTCATCAAGATTGGGTGAAAAAATGTGTGCTGAGATTTCAGGAAACTCGTAGTTTTTTGGAAGCTTGGCAACCCCTTTCCATCAAAGTGATTTTCGCCAGTCTCTGCTTAGGGCTACATCAATAGGAAAAAACCATAGAGATAGAAATTGGAACTACTTTATTCTGTCAAGTTTCAAAGAGCTAGCACAAACTGTGTTTGATTTAGAGTTCCAACTACATGTATCCTTATAGGAGAAAACAGAGTAAAACCTAAAAATTTAAACTGTTACTGCCACTGAACGGTTTAACCTAGAAGAACGAAATTTGGTGAGCCAAGTGGGATTGGAGTACTGATCATTACCTGAAAGTGTCATCAAGATTGGGTGAAAAAATGTGTGCTGAGATTTCAGGAAACTCGTAGTTTTTTGGAAGCTTGGCAACCCCTTTCCATCAAAGTGATTTTCGCCAGTCTCTGCTTAGGGCTACATCAATAGGAAACAAACCAAAGAGATAGAACTTGGAACTACTTTATTGTGTCAAGTTTCAAAGAGCTAGCACAAACCGTGTTTGTTTTAGAGTTCCAACTACATGTATCCTTATAAAAGAAAACAGAGTGAAACCTAAAAATTAAAACTGTTACTGACACCGAACGGTTTAACCTGGAAGAACGAAATTTGGTGAGCCAAGTTGGATTGGGGTACTGATCATTACCTGAAAGTGTCATCAAGATTGGGTGAAAAAATGTGTGCTGAGATTTCAAGAAACTCGTCGTTTTTTGGAAGCTTGGCAACCCCTTTCCATGAAAGTGATTTTCTCCAGTATCTGCTTAGGGCTACATCAATAGGAAACAAACCATAGAGATAGAACTTGGAACTACTTTATTGTGTCAAGTTTCAAAGAGCTAGCACAAACCGTGTTTGATTTAGAGTTCCAACTACATGTATCCATAGAGGAGAAAACAGATGAAACCTAAAAATTTAAACTGTTACTGCCACCGAACGGTTTAACCTAGAAGAACAAAATTTGGTCAGCCAAGTGGGATTGGGGTAGTGATCATTACCTGAAAGTGTCATCAAGAGTGGGTGAAAAAATGTGTGCTGAGATTTCAGGAAACTCGTAGTTTTTTGGAAGCTTGGCAACCCCTTTCCATGAAAGTGATTTTCGCCAGTCTCTGCTTAGGACTACATCAATAGGAAACAAACCATAGAGATAAAACTTGGATCCACATTATTGTGTCAATTTTCAAAGAGCTAGCACAAACCGAGTTTGATTTAGAGTTCCAAATACATGTATCCATATAGGAGAAAACAGAGTGAAACCTAAAAATTAAAACTGTTATTGCCAACGAACGGTTTAACCTAGAAGAACGAAATTTGGTGAGCCAAGTGGGATTGGGGTACTGATCATTACCTGAAAGTGTCATTAAGATTTGGTGAAAAAATGTGTGCTGAGATTTCAGGAAGCTCGTAGTTTTTTGGAAGCTTGGCAACCCGTTTCCATGAAAGTTATTTTCGCCAGTCTATGCATAGGTCTACATCAATAGGAATCAAACCATAGAGATAGAACTTGGAACTACTTTATTGTGTCAAGTTTCAAAGAGCTAGCACAAACCGTGTTTGATTTAGTGTTCCAACTACATGTATACATATAGGAGAAAACAGAGTGAAACCTAAAAATTAAAACTGTTACTGCCAACGAATGGTTTAACCTAGAAGAACGAAATTTGGTGAGCCAAGTGGGATTGGGGTACTGATCATTACCGGAAAGTGACATCAACATTGGGTGAAAAAATGTGTACTGAGATTTCAAGAAACTCGTAGTTTTTTGGAAGCTTGGCAACCCCTTTCCATGAAAGTGATTTACGCCAGTCTTTGCTTAGGGCTACATCAATAGGAAACAAACCATAGAGATAGAACTTGGAACTACTTTATTGTGTCATGTTTCAAAGAGTTAGCACAAACCATGTTTGATTTAGAGTTCCAACTACATGTATCCATATAGGAGAAAACAGATGAAACCTAAAAATTTAAACTGTTACTGCCACCGAACGGTTTAACCTAGAAGAACGAAATTTGGTCAGCCAAGTGGGATTGGGGTAGTGATCATTACCTGAAAGTGTCATCAAGATTGGGTGAAAAAATGTGTGCTGAGATTTCAGGAAACTCGTAGTTTTTTGGAAGCTTGGCAACCCCTTTCCATGAAAGTGATTTTCGCCAGTCTCTGCTTAGGGCTACATCAATAGGAAAGAAACCATAGAGATAGAACTTGGAACCCCATTATTGTGTCAAGTTTCAAAGAGCTAGCACAAACCGTGTTTGATTTAGGGTTCCAACTACATGTATCCATATAGGAGAAAACAGAGTGAAACCTAAAAATTAAAACTGTTACTGCCAACGAACGGTTTAACCTAGAAGAACGAAATTTGGTGAGCCAAGTGGGATTGGGATACTGATGATTACCTGAAAGTGTCATCAAGATTGGGTGAAAAAATGTGTGCTGAGATTTCAGGAAACTCGTAGTTTTTTGGAAGCTTGGCAACCCCTTTCCATGAAAGTGATTTTCGCCAGTCTCTGCTTAGGGCTACATCAATAGGAAACAAACCAAAGAGATAGAACTTGGAACTACTTTATTGTGTCAAGGTTCAAAGAGCTAGCACAAACCGTGTTTGATTTAGAGTTCCAACTACATGTATCCATATAGGAGAAAACAGAGAGAAACCTAAAAATTAAAACAGTTACTGCCAACGAACGGTTTAACCTAGAAGAACTAAATTTGGTGAGCCAAGTGGGATTGGGATACTGATGATTACCTGAAAGTGTCATCAAGATTGGGTGAAAAAATGTGTGCTGAGATTTCAGGAAACTCGTAGTTTTTTGGAAGCTTGGCAACCCCTTTCCATGAAAGTGATTTTCGCCAGGCTCTGCTTAGGGCTACATCAATAGGAAACAAACCATAGAGATAGAACTTGGAACTACTATATTGTGTCATGTTTCAAAGAGCTAGCACAAACCTTGTTTGATTTAGACCTCCAACTACATGTATCCATATAGGAGAAAACAGAGTGAAATCTAAATATTAAAACTGTTACTGCCAACGAACCTTTTACCCTAGAAGAACGAAATTTGGTGAGGCAAGTGGTATTGGGGTACTGATCATTACCTGAAAATGTCATCAAGATTTGGTGAAAAAATGTGTGCTGAAATTTCAAGAAACTCGTAGTTTTTTGGAAGCTTGGCAACCCCTTTCCATCAAAGTGATTTTCGCCAGTCTCTGCTTAGGGCTACATCAATAGGAAACAAACCAAAGAGATAGAACTTGGAACTACTTTATTGTGTCAAGTTTCAAAGAGCTAGCACAAACCGTGTTTGATTTAGAGTTCCAACTACATGTATCCTTATAAAAGAAAACAGAGTGAAACCTAAAAATTAAAACTGTTACTGCCACCGAACGGTTTAACCTAGAAGAATGAAATTTGGTGAGCCAAGTTGAATTGGGGTACTGATCGTTACCTGAAAGTGTCATCAAGATTGGGTGAAAAAATGTGTGCTGAGATTTCAAGAAACTCGTCGTTTTTTGGAAGCTTGGCAACCCCTTTCCATGAAAGTGATTTTCGCCAGTCTCTCCTTAGGGCTACATCTATAGGAAAGAAACCATAGAGATAGAACTTGGAACTACTTTATTGTGTCAAGTTTCAAAGAGCTAGCACAAACCGTGTTTGATTTAGAGTTCCAACTACATGTATCCATATAAGAGAAATCAGAGTGAAACCTAAAAATTAAAACTGTTACTGCCAACGAACAGTTTAACCTAGAAGAACGAAATTTGGTGAGCGAAGTGGGATTGGGGTACTGATTATTACCTGAAAGTGTCATTAAGATTGGGTGAAAAAATGTGTGCTTAGATTTCAGGAAACTCGTAGTTTTTTGGAAGCTTGGCAACCCCTTTCCATGAAAGTGATTTGTGCCAGTCTCTGCTTAGGGCTACATCAATAGGAAACAAACCATAGAGATAGAACTTGGAACTACTTTATTGTGTCAAGTTTCAAAGAGCTAGCACAAACCGAGTTTGATTTAGAGTTCCAAATACATGTATCCGTATAGGAGAAAACAGAGTGAAACCTAAAAATTTAAACTCTCACTGCCAACGAACGGTTTAACCTAGAAGAACGAAATTTGGTGAGCCAAGTGGGATTGGGGTACTGATTATTACCTGAAAGTGTCATTAAGATTGGGTGAAAAAATGTGTGCTGAGATTTCAGGAATCTCGTAGTTTTTTGGAAGCTTGGCAACCCCTTTCCATGAAAGTGATTTGCACCAGTCTCTGCTTAGGGCTAAATCAATAGGAAACAAACCATAGAGATAGAGCTTGGTACTACTTTATTGTGTCAAGTTACAAAGAGATAGCACAAACCGTGTTTGATTTAGAGTTCCAACAACATGTATCCATATAGGAGAAAAAAGAGTGGAACCTAAAAATTAAAACTGTTACTGCCAACGAATGGTTTAACCTAGAAGAACGAAATTTGGTGAGCCAAGTGGGATTGGGGTACTGATCATTACCGGAAAGTGTCATCAAGATTGGGTGAAAAAATGTGTACTGAGATTTCAGGAAACTCGTAGTTTTTTGGAAGCTTGGCAACCCCTTTCCATAAAAGTGATTTTCGCCAGTCTCTGCTTAGGGCTACATCAATAGGAAACAAACCATAGAGATAGAACTTGGAACTACTATATTGTGTCAAGTTTCAAAGAGCTAGCACAAACCGTGTTTGATTTAGAGTTCCAACTACATGTATCCATATAGGAGAAAAAAGAGTGGAACCTAAAAATTAAAACTGTTACTGCCAACGAATGGTTTAACCTAGAGGGACGAAATTTGGTGAGCCAAGTGGGATTGGGGTACTGATCATTACCTGAAAGTGTCATCAAGTTTGGGTGAAAAAATGTGTGCTGAGATTTCAGGAAACTCGTAGTTTTTGGAAGCTTGGCAACCCATTTCCATGAAAGTGATTTTCGCCAGTCTCTGCTTAGGGCTACATCAATAGGAAACAAACCATAGAGATAGAACTTGGAACTACTATATTGTGTCATGTTTCAAAGAGTTAGCACAAACCATGTTTGATTTAGAGTTCCAACTACATGTATCCATATAGGAGAAAACAGAGTGGAACCTTAAAATTAAAACTGTTACTGCCACCAAACGGTTTAACCTGGAAGAACG
This sequence comes from Spermophilus citellus, assembly GCF_964194105.1. NCBI lineage: Eukaryota > Metazoa > Chordata > Mammalia > Rodentia > Sciuridae > Spermophilus > Spermophilus citellus. The sequence goes on along the minus strand of NW_027672727.1, from coordinate 2,323,560 downwards.
AAATTTGGTGAGCCAAGTTGGATTGGGGTACTGATCATTACCTGAAAGTGTCATCAAGATTGGGTGAAAAAATGTGTGCTGAGATTTCAAGAAACTCGTCGTTTTTTGGAAGCTTGGCAACCCCTTTCCATGAAAGTGATTTTCGCCAGTCTCTGCTTAGGGCTACATCAATAGGAAACAAAACATAGAGATAGAACTTGGAACTACTTTATTGTGTCAAGTTTCAAAGAGCTAGCACAAACCGTGTTTGATTTAGAGTTCCAACTACATGTATCCATATAGGAGAAAACAGATGAAACCTAAAAATTTAAACTGTTACTGCCACGGAACGGTTTAACCTAGAAGAACGAAATTTGGTCAGCCAAGTGGGATTGGGGTAGTGATCATTACCTGAAAGTGTCATCAAGATTGGGTGAAAAAATGTGTGCTGAGATTTCAGGAAACTCGTAGTTTTTTGGAAGCTTGGCAACCCCTTTCCATGAAAGTGATTTTCGCCAGTCTCTGCTTAGGGCTACATCAATAGGAAAGAAACCATAGAGATAGAACTTGGAACCCCATTATTGTGTCAAGTTTCAACGAGCTAGCACAAACCGTGTTTGATTTAGAGTTCCAACTACATGTATCCATATAGGAGAAAACAGAGTGAAACCTAAAAATTAAAACTGTTACTTCCAACGAACGGTTTAACCTAGAAGAACGAAATTTGGTGAGCCAAGTGGGATTGGGATACTGATGATTACCTGAAAGTGTCATCAAGATTGGGTGAAAAAATGTGTGCTGAGATTTCAGGAAACTCGTAGTTTTTTGGAAGCTTGGCAACCCCTTTCCATGAAAGTGATTTTCGCCAGTCTCTGCTTAGGGCTACATCAATAGGAAACAAACCAAAGAGATAGAACTTGGAACTACTTTATTGTGTCAAGGTTCAAAGAGCTAGCACAAACCGTGTTTGATTTAGAGTTCCAACTACATGTATCCATATAAGAGAAAACAGAGTGAAATCTAAATATTAAAACTGTTACTGCCAACGAACCCTTTACCCTAGAAGAACGAAATTTGGTGAGGCAAGTGGTATTGGGGTACTGATCATTACCTGAAAATGTCATCAAGATTTGGTGAAAAAATGTGTGCTGAAATTTCAAGAAACTCGTAGTTTTTTGGAAGCTTGGCAACCCCTTTCCATCAAAGTGATTTTCGCCAGTCTCTGCTTAGGGCTACATCAATAGGAAACAAACCAAAGAGATAGAACTTGGAACTACTTTATTGTGTCAAGTTTCAAAGAGCTAGCACAAACCGTGTTTGATTTAGAGTTCCAACTACATGTATCCTTATAAAAGAAAACAGAGTGAAACCTAAAAATTAAAACTGTTACTGCCACCCAACGGTTTAAACTAGAAGAACGAAATTTGGTGAGCCAAGTTGGATTGGGGTACTGATCGTTACCTGAAAGTGTCATCAAGATTGGGTGAAAAAATGTGTGCTGAGATTTCAAGAAACTCGTCGTTTTTTGGAAGCTTGGCAACCCCTTTCCATGAAAGTGATTTTCGCCAGTCTCTGCTTAGGGCTACATCAATAGGAAACAAACCATAGAGATAGAACTTGGAACTACTTTATTGTGTCAAGTTTCAAAGAGCTAGCACAAACCGTGTTTGATTTAGAGTTCCAACTACATGTATCCATATAGGAGAAACCAGATGAAACCTAAAAATTTAAACTGTTACTGCCACCGAACGGTTTAACCTAGAAGAACGAAATTTGGTCAGCCAAGTGGGATTGGGGTAGTGATCATTACCTGAAAGTGTCATCAAGATTGGGTGAAAAAATGTGTGCTGAGATTTCAGGAAACTCGTAGTTTTTTGGAAGCTTGGCAACCCCTTTCCATGAAAGTGATTTTCGCCTGTCTCAGCTTAGGGCTACATCAATAGGAAACAAACCATAGAGATAGAACTTGGAACTACTATATTGTGTCATGTTTCAAAGAGCTAGCACAAACCGTGTTTGATTTAGAGTTCCAACTACATGTATCCATATAGGAGAAAACAGAGTGAAACCTAAATATTAAAACTGTTACTGCCAACGAATGGTTTAACCTAGAAGAAGGAAATTTGGTGAGCCAAGTGGGATTGGGGTACTGATCATTACCTGAAAGTGTCATCAAGATTGGGTGAAAAAATGTGTGCTGAGATTTCAGGAAACTCGTAGTTTTTTGGAAGCTTGGCAACCCCTTTCCATGAAAGTGATATGCGCCAGTCTCTGCTTAGGGCTAAATCAATAGGAAACAAACCATAGAGATAGAACTTGGAACTACTTTATTGTGTCAAGTTACAAAGAGATAGCACAAACCGTGTTTGATTTAGAGTTCCAACAACATGTATCCATATAGGAGAAAAAAGAGTGGAACCTAAAAATTAAAACTGTTACTGCCAACGAATGGTTTAACCTAGAAGAACGAAATTTGGTGAGCCAAGTGGGATTGGGGTACTGATCATTACCGGAAAGTGTCATCAAGATTGGGTGAAAAAATGTGTACTGAGATTTCAGGAAACTCGTAGTTTTTTGGAAGCTTGGCAACCCCTTTCCATGAAAGTGATTTTCGCCAGTCTCTGCTTAGGACTACATCAATAGGAAACAAACCATAGAGATAGAACTTGGAACTACTATATTGTGTCAAGTTTCAAAGAGCTAGCACAAACCGTGTTTGATTTAGAGTTCCAACTACATGTATCCATATAGGAGAAAACAGAGTGAAACCTAAAAATTAAAACTGTTACTGCCAACGAATGGTTTAACCTAGAAGGACGAAATTTGGTGAGCCAAGTGGGATTGGGGTACTGATCATTACCTGAAAGTGTCATCAAGTTTGGGTGAAAAAATGTGTGCTGAGATTTCAGGAAACTCGTAGTTTTTTGGAAGCTTGGCAACCCCTTTCCATGAAAGTGATTTTCGCCAGTCTCTGCTTAGGGCTACATCAATAGGAAACAAACCATAGAGATAGAACTTGGAACTACTATATTGTGTCATGTTTCAAAGAGCTAGCACAAACCGTGTTTGATTTAGACTTCCAACTACATGTATCCATATAGGAGAAAACAGAGTGAAACCTAAAAATTAAAACTTTTACTGCCAACGAATGGTTTAACCTAGAAGAACGAAATTTGGTGAGCCAAGTGGGATTGGGATACTGATCATTACCTGAAAGTGTCATCAAGATTTGGTGAAAAAATGTGTGCTGAAATTTCAAGAAACTCGTAGTTTTTTTGGAAGCTTGACAACCCCTTTCCATCAAAGTGATTTTCGCCAGTCTCTGCTTAGGGCTACATCAATAGGAAAAAACCATAGAGATAGAACTTGGAACTACTATATTGTGTCATGTTTCAAAGAGTTAGCACAAACCATGTTTGATTTAGAGTTCCAACAACATGTATCCATATAGGAGAAAACAGATGAAACCTAAAAATTTGAACTGTTACTGCCACGGAACGGTTTAACCTAGAAGAACGAAATTTGGTCAGCCAAGTGGGATTGGGGTAGTGATCATTACCTGAAAGTGTCATCAAGATTGGGTGAAAAAATGTGTGCTGAGATTTCAGGAAACTCGTAGTTTTTTGGAAGCTTGGCAACCCCTTTCCATGAAAGTGATTTTCGCCAGTCTCTGCTTAGGGCTACATCAATAGGAAAGAAACCATAGAGATAGAACTTGGAACCCCATTATTGTGTCAAGTTTCAAAGAGCTAGCACAAACCGTGTTTGATTTAGAGTTCCAACTACATGTATCCATATAGGAGAAAACAGAGTGAAACCTAAAAATTAAAACTGTTACTGCCAACGAACGGTTTAACCTAGAAGAACGAAATTTGGTGAGCCAAGTGGGATTGGGATACTGATGATTACCTGAAAGTGTCATCAAGATTGGAAGAAAAAATGTGTACTGAGATTTCAGGAAACTCGTAGTTTTTTGGAAGCTTGGCAACCCCTTTCCATGAAAGTGATTTTCGCCAGTCTCTGCTTAGGGCTACATCAATAGGAAACAAACCAAAGAGATAGAACTTGGAACTACTTTATTGTGTCAAGGTTCAAAGAGCTAGCACAAACCGTGTTTGATTTAGAGTTCCAACTACATGTATCCATATAGGAGAAAACAGAGAGAAAACTAAAAATTAAAACAGTTACTGCCAACGAACAATTTAACCTAGAAGAACTAAATTTGGTGAGCCAAGTGGGATTGGGATACTGATGATTACCTGAAAGTGTCATCAAGATTGGGTGAAAAAATGTGTGCTGAGATTTCAGGAAACTCGTAGTTTTTTGGAAGCTTGGCAACCCCTTTCCATGAAAGTGATTTGCACAAGTCTCTGCTTAGGGCTACATCAATAGGAAACAAACCATAGAGATAGAACTTGGAACTACTATATTGTGTCATGTTTCAAAGAGCTAGCACAAATCTTGTTTGATTTAGACCTCCAACTACATGTATCCATATAGGAGAAAACAGAGTGAAATCTAAATATTAAAAATGTTACTGCCAACGAACCCTTTACCCCAGAAGAACGAAATTTGGTGAGGCAAGTGGTATTGGGGTACTGATCATTACCTGAAAATGTCATCAAGATTTGGTGAAAAAATGTGTGCTGAAATTTCAGGAAACTCGTAGTTTTTTGGAAGCTTGGCAACCCCTTTCCATCAAAGTGATTTTCGCCAGTCTCTGCTTAGGGCTACATCAATAGAAAACAAACCAAAGAGATAGAACTTGGAACTACTTTATTGTGTCAAGTTTCAAAGAGCTAGCACAAACCGTGTTTGATTTAGAGTTCCAACTACATGTATCCTTATAAAAGAAAACAGAGTGAAACCTAAAAATTAAAACTGTTACTGCCACCGAACGGTTTAACCTAGAAGAACGAAATTTGGTGAGCCAAGTTGGATTGGGGTACTGATCGTTACCTGAAAGTGTCATCAAGATTGGGTGAAAAAATGTGTGCTGAGATTTCAAGAAACTCGTCGTTTTTTGGAAGCTTGGCAACCCCTTTCCATGAATGTGATATGCGCCAGTCTCTGCTTAGGGCTAAATCAATAGGAAACAAACCATAGAGATAGAACTTGGAACTACTTTATTGTGTCAAGTTACAAAGAGATAGCACAAACCGTGTTTGATTTAGAGTTCCAACAACATGTATCCATATAGGAGAAAAAAGAGTGGAACCTAAAAATTAAAACTGTTACTGCCAACGAATGGTTTAACCTAGAAGAACGAAATTTGGTGAGCCAAGTGGGATTGGGGTAGTGATCATTACCTGAAAGTGTCATCAAGATTGGGTGAAAAAATGTGTGCTGAGATTTCAGGAAACTCGTAGTTTTTTGGAAGCTTGGCAACCCCTTTCCATGAAAGTGATTTTCGCCAGTCTCAGCTTAGGGCTACATCAATAGGAAACAAACCATAGAGATAGAACTTGGAACTACTATATTGTGTCATGTTTCAAAGAGTTAGCACAAACCGTGTTTGATTTAGAGTTCCAACTACATGTATCCATATAGGAGAAAACAGAGTGGAACCTAAAAATTAAAACTGTTACTGCCAACGAACGGTTTAACCTAGAAGAACGAAATTTGGTGAGCCAAGTTGAATTGGGGTACTGATCGTTACCTGACAGTGTCATCAAGATTGGGTGAAAAAATGTGTGCTGAGATTTCAAGAAACTCGTCGTTTTTTGGAAGCTTGGCAACCCCTTTCCATGAAAGTGATTTTCGCCAGTCTCTGCTTAGGGCTACATCAATAGGAAACAAACCATAGAAATAGAACTTGGAACTACTATATTGTGTCATGTTTCAAAGAGCTAGCACAAACCGTGTTTGATTTAGAGTTCCAACTACATGTATCCATATAGGAGAAAACAGAGTGAAACGTTAAAATTAAAACTGTTACTGCGAACGAACCGTTTTACCTAGAAGAACGAAATTTGGTGAGCCAAGTGGGATTGGGATACTGATGATTACCTGAAAGTGTCATCAAATTTGGGTGAAAAAATGTGTGCTGAGATTTCAGGAAACTCGTAGTTTTTTGGAAGCTTGGCAACCCCTTTCCATGAAAGTGATTTTCGCCAGTCTCTGCTTAGGGCTACATCAATAGGAAAGAAACCATAGAGATAGAACTTGGAACCACATTATTGTGTCAAGTTTCAAAGAGCTAGCACAAACCGTGTTTGATTTAGAGTTCCAACTACATGTATCCATATAGGAGAAAACAGAGTGAAACCTAAAAATTAAAACTGTTACTGCCAACGAACGGTTTAACCTAGAAGAACGAAATTTGGTGAGCCAAGTGGGATTGGGATACTGATGATTACCTGAAAGTGTCATCAAGATTGGGTGAAAAAATGTGTGCTGAGATTTCCGGAAACTCGTAGTTTTTTGGAAGCTTGGCAACCCCTTTGCATGAAAGTGATTTTCGCCAGTCTCTGCTTAGGGCTACATCAATAGGAAACAAACCAAAGAGATAGAACTTGGAACTACTTTATTGTGTCAAGTTACAAAGAGCTAGCACAAACCGTGTTTGATTTAGAGTTCCAACTACATGTATCCATATAGGAGAAAACAGAGAGAAACCTAAAAATTAAAACAGTTACTGCCAACGAACGGTTTAACCTAGAAGAACTAAATTTGGTGAGCGAAGTGGGATTGGGATACTGATGATTACCTGAAAGTGTCATCAAGATTGGGTGAAAAAATGTGTGCTGAGATTTCAGGAAACTCGTAGTTTTTTGGAAGCTTGGCAACCCCTTTCCATGAAAGTGATTTTCGCCAGTCTCTGCTTAGGGCTACATCAATAGGAAACAAACCATAGAAATAGAACTTGGAACTACTATATTGTGTCATGTTTCAAAGAGCTAGCACAAACCTTGTTTGATTTAGACTTCCAACTACATGTATCCATATAAGAGAAAACAGAGTGAAATCTAAATATTAAAACTGTTACTGCCAACGAACCCTTTACCCTAGAAGAACGAAATTTGGTGAGGCAAGTGGTATTGGGGTACTGATCATTACCTGAAAATGTCATCAAGATTTGGTGAAAAAATGTGTGCTGAAATTTCAAGAAACTCGTAGTTTTTTGGAAGCTTGGCAACCCCTTTCCATCAAAGTGATTTTCGCCAGTCTCTGCTTAGGGCTACATCAATAGGAAACAAACCAAAGAGATAGAACTTGGAACTACTTTATTGTGTCAAGTTTCACAGAGCTAGCACAAACCGTGTTTGATTTAGAGTTCCAACTACATGTATCCTTATAAAAGAAAACAGAGTGAAACCTAAAAATTAAAACTGTTACTGCCAACGAACGGTTTAACCTAGAAGAACGAAATTTGGTGAGCCAAGTTGGATTGGGGTACTGATCGTTACCTGAAAGTGTCATCAAGATTGGGTGAAAAAATGTGTGCTGAGATTTCAAGAAACTCGTCGTTTTTTGGAAGCTTGGCAACCCCTTTCCATGAAAGTGATTTTCGCCAGTCTCTGCTTAGGGCTACATCAATAGGAAACAAACCATAGAGATAGAACTTGGAACTACTTTATTGTGTCAAGTTTCAAAGAGCTAGCACAAACCGTGTTTGATTTAGAGTTCCAACAACATGTATCCATATAGGAGAAAACAGATGAAACCTAAAAATTTAAACTGTTACTGCCACGGAACGGTTTAACCTAGAAGAACGAAATTTGGTCAGCCAAGTGGGATTGGGGTAGTGATCATTACCTGAAAGTGTCATCAAGTTTGGGTGAAAAAATGTGTGCTGAGATTTCAGGAAACTCGTAGTTTTTTGGAAGCTTGGCAACCCCTTTCCATAAAAGTGATTTTCTTTAGTCTCTGCTTAGGGCTACATCAATAGGAAACAAACCATAGAGATAGAACTTGGAAATACTATATTGTGTAATGTTTCAAAGAGCTAGCACAAACCGTGTTTGATTTAGAGTTCCAACTACATTTATCCATATAGGAGAAAACAGAGTGAAACCTAAATATTAAAACTGTTACTGCCAACGAATGGTTTAACCTAGAAGAACGAAATTTGGTGAGCCAAGTGGGATTGGGGTACTGATCATTACCTTAAAGTGTCATCAAGATTGGGTGAAAGAATGTGTGCTGAGATTTCAGGAAACTCGTAGTTTTTTGGAAGCTTGGCAACCCCTTTCCATGAAAGTGATTTTCGCCAGTCTCTGCTTAGGGCTACATCAATAGGAAACAAACCATAGAGATAGAACTTGGAACTACTATATTGTGTCATGTTTCAAAGAGGTAGCACAAACCGTGTTTGATTTAGAGTTCCAACTACATGTATCCATATAGGAGAAAACAGAGTGAAACCTAAATATTTAAACTGTTACTGCCAACGAATGGTTTAACCTAGAAGAACGAAATTTGGTGAGCCAAGTGGGATTGGTGTACAGAACATTACCTGAAAGTGTCATCAAGGTTGGGTGAAAAAATGTGTGCTGAGATTTCAGGAAACTCGTAGTTTTTTGGAAGCTTGGCAACCCCTTTCCATGAAAGTGATTTTCGCCAGTCTCTGCTTAGGGCTACATCAATAGGAAACAAACCATAGAGATAGAACTTGGAACTACTATATTGTGTCATGTTTCAAAGAGCTAGCACAAACCGTGTTTGATTTAGAGTTCCAACTACATGTATCCATATAGGAGAAAACAGAGTGAAACCTTAAAATTAAAACTGTTACTGCCAACGAACCGTTTAACCTAGAAGAACGAAATTTGGTGAGCCAAGTGGGATTGGGATACTGATGATTACCTGAAAGTGTCATCAAAATTGGGTGAAAAAATGTGTGCTGAGATTTGAGGAAACACGTAGTTTTTTGGAAGCTTGGCAACCCCTTTCCATGAAAGTGATTTTCGCCAGTCTCTGCTTAGGGCTACATCAATAGGAAACAAACCATAGAGATAGAACTTGGAACCACATTATTGTGTCAAGTTTCAAAGAGCTAGCACAAACCGTGTTTGATTTAGAGTTCCAACTACATGTATCCATATAGGAGAAAACAGAGTGAAACCTAAAAATTAAAACTGTTACTGCCAACGAACGGTTTAAACTAGAAGAACGAAATTTGGGGAGCCAAGTGGGATTGGGATACTGATGATTACCTGAAAGTGCCATCAAGATTGGGTGAAAAAATTTGTGCTGAGATTTCAGGAAACTCGTAGTTTTTTGGAAGCTTGGCAACCCCTTTCCATGAAAGTGATTTGAGCCAGTCTCTGCTTAGGGCTACATCAATAGGAAACAAACCATAGAGATAGAACTTGGAACTACTATATTATGTCATGTTTCAAAGAGCTAGCACAAACCGTGTTTGATTTAGACTTCCAACTACATGTATCTATATAGGAGAAAACAGAGTGAAACCTATAAATTAAAACTTTTACTGCCAACGAATGGTTTAACCTAGAAGAACGAAATTTGGTAATCCAAGTGGGATTTGGGTACTGATCATTACCTGAAAGTGTCATCAAGGTTGGGTGAAAAAATGTGTACTGAGATTTCAGGAAACTCGTAGTTTTTTGGAAGCTTGGCAACCCCTTTCCATGAAAGTGATTTGCGCCAGTCTTTGCTTAATGCTAATCAATAGGAAACAAACCATAGAGACAGAACTTGGAACTACTATATTGTGTCAAGTTTCAAAGAGCTAGCACAAACCGTGTTTGATTTAGAGTTCCAAATACATGTATGCATATAGGAGAAAACAGAGTGAAACCTAAAAATTAAAACTGTTACTGCCAATGAACCATTTAACCTAGAAGAACGAAATTTGGTGAGCCAAGTGGGATTGGGATACTGATCATTACCTGAAAGTGTCATCAAGATTTGGTGAAAAAATGTGTGCTGAAATTTCAAGAAACTCGTAGTTTTTTTGGAAGCTTGGCAACCCCTTTCCATCAAAGTGATTTTCGCCAGTCTCTGCTTAGGGCTACATCAATAGGAAAAAACCATAGAGATAGAACTTGGAACTACTTTATTCTGTCAAGTTTCAAAGAGCTAGCAAAAACCGTGTTTGATTTAGAGTTCCAACTACATGTATCCTTACAGGAGAAAACAGTGTGAAACCTAAGAATTTAAACTGTTACTGCCACTGAACGGTTTAACCTAGAAGAACGAAATTTGGTGAGCCAAGTGGGATTGAGGTACTGATCATTACCTGAAAGTGTCATCAAGATTGGGTGAAAAAATGTGTGCTGAGATTTCAGGAAACTCGTAGTTTTTTGGAAGCTTGGCAACCCCTTTCCATGAAAGTGATTTTCGCCAGTCTCTGCTTAGGGCTACATCAATAGGAAACAAACCATAGAGATAGAACTTGGAACTACTATATTGTGTCATGTTTCAAAGAGCTAGCACAAACCGTGTTTGATTTAGAGTTCCAACTACATGTATCCATATAGGAGAAAACAGAGTGAAACCTAAAAATTAAAACTGTTACTGCCAAAGAACCGTTTAACCTAGAAGAACGAAATTTGGTGAGCCAAGTGGGATTGGGATACTGATCATTACCTGAAAGTGTCATCAAGATTTGGTGAAAAAATGTGTGCTGAAATTTCAAGAAACTCGTAATTTTTTTGGAAGCTTGACAACCCCTTTCCATCAAAGTGATTTTCGCCAGTCTCTGCTTAGGGCTACATCAATAGGAAAAAACCATAGAGATAGAACTTGGAACTACTTTATTCTGTCAAGTTTCAAAGAGCTAGCAAAAACCGTGTTTGATTTAGAGTTCCAACTACATGTATCCTTACAGGAGAAAACAGAGTGAAACCTAAGAATTTAAACTGTTACTGCCACTGAACGGTTTAACCTAGAAGTACGAAATTTGGTGAGCCAAGTGGGAGGGGGTACTGATCATTACCTGAAAGTGTCATCAAGATTGGGTGAAAAAATGTGTGCTGAGATTTCAGGAAACTCGTAGTTTTTTGGAAGCTTGGCAATCCCTTTCCATGAAAGTGATTTTCGCCAGTCTCTGCTTAGGGCTACATCAATTGGAAACAAATCATAGAGATAGAACTTGGAACTACTATATTGTGTCATGTTTCAAAGAGGTAGCACAAACTGTGTTTGATTTAGAGTTCCAACTACATGTATCCATATAGGAGAAAACAGAGTGAAACCTAAATATTAAAACTGTTACTGCCAACGAATGGTTTAACCTAGAAGAACGAAATTTGGTGAGCCAATTGGGATTGGGGTACTGAACATTACCTGAAAGTGTCATCAAGATTGGGTGAAAAAATGTGTGCTGAGATTTCAGGAAACTCATAGTTTTTTGGAAGCTTGGCAACCCCTTTCCATGAAAGTGATTTTCGCCAGTCTCTGCTTAGGGCTACATCAATAGGAAAGAAATTATAGAGATAGAACTTGGAACCACATTATTGTGTCAAGTTTCAAAGAGCTAGCACAAACCGTGTTTGATTTAGAGTTCCAACTACATGTATCCATATAGGAGAAAACAGAGTGAAACCTAAAAATTAAAACTGTTACTGCCAACGAACGGTTTAACCTAGAAGAACGAAATTTGGTGAGCCAAGTGGGATTGGGATACTGATGATTACCTGAAAGTGTCATCAAGATTGGGTGAAAAAATTTGTGCTGAGATTTCAGGAAACTCATAGTTTTTTGGAAGCTTGGCAACCCCTTTCCATGAAAGTGATTTTCGCCAGTCTCTGCTTAGGGCTACATCAATAGGAAAGAAACCATAGAGATAGAACTTGGAACCACATTATTGTGTCAAGTTTCAAAGAGCTAGCACAAACCGTGTTTGATTTAGAGTTCCAACTACATGTATCCATATAGGAGAAAACAGAGTGAAACCTAAAAATTAAAACTGTTACTGCCAACGAACGGTTTAACCTAGAAGAACGAAATTTGGTGAGCCAAGTGGGATTGGGATACTGATGATTACCTGAAAGTGTCATCAAGTTTGGGTGAAAAAATGTGTGCTGAGATTTCAGGAAACTCGTAGTTTTTTGGAAGCTTGGCAACCCCTTTCCATGAAAGTGATTTTCGCCAGTCTCTGCTTAGGGCTACATCAATAGGAAACAAACCATAGAGATAGAACTTGGAACTACTATATTGTGTCATGTTTCAAAGAGCTAGCACAAACCGTGTTTGATTTAGACTTCCAACTACATGTATCCATATAGGAGAAAACAGAGTGAAACCTAAAAATTAAAACTTTTACTGCCAACGAATGGTTTAACCTAGAAGAACGAAATTTGGTAATCCAAGTGGGTTTGTGTACTGATCATTACCTGAAAGTGTCATCAAGGTTGGGTGAAAAAATGTGTACTGAGATTTCAGGAAACTCGTAGTTTTTTGGAAGCTTGGCAACCCCTTTCCGTGAAAGTGATTTGCGCCAGTCTTTGCTTAGTGCTAATCAATAGGAAACAAACTATAGAGATAGAACTTGGAACTACTATATTGTGTCAAGTTTCAAAGAGCTAGCACAAACCGTGTTTGATTTAGAGTTCCAAATACATGTATGCATATAGGAGAAAACAGAGTGAAACCTAAAAATTAAAACTGTTACTGCCAACGAACCGTTTAACCTAGAAGAACGAAATTTGGTGAGCCAAGTGGGATTGGTATACTGATCATTACCTGAAAGTGTCATCAAGATTTGGTGAAAAAATGTGTGCTGAAATTTCAAGAAACTCGTAGTTTTTTTGGAAGCTTGGCAACCCCTTTCCATCAAAGTGATTTCAGCCAGTCTCTGCTTAGGGCTACATCAATAGGAAAAAACCATAGAGATAGAACTTGGAACTACTTTATTCTGTCAATTTTCAAAGAGCTAGCAAATACCGTGTTTGATTTAGAGTTCCAACTACATGTATCCTTACAGGAGAAAACAGAGTGAAACCTAAGAATTTAAACTGTTACTGCAACTGAACGGTTTAACCTAGAAGAACGAAATTTGGTGAGCCAAGTGGGATTGGGGTACTGATCATTACCTGAAAGTGTCATCAAGATTGGGTGAAAAAATGTGTGCTGAGATTTCAGGAAACTCGTAGTTTTTTGGAAGCTTGGCAATCCCTTTCCATGAAAGTGATTTTCGCCAGTCTCTGCTTAGGGCTACATCAATAGGAAACAAACCATAGAGATAGAACTTCGAACTACTATATTGTGTCATGTTTCAAAGAGGTAGCACAAACCGTGTTTGATTTAGAGTTCCAACAACATGTATCCATATAGGAGAAAACAGAGTGAAACCTAAATATTAAAACTGTTACTGCCAACGAATGGTTTAACCTAGAAGAACGAAATTTGGTGAGCCAAGTGGGATTGGGGTACTGATCATTACCTGAAAGTGTCATCAAGATTGGGTGAAAAAATGTGTGCTGAGATTTCAGGAAACTCGTAGTTTTTTGGAAGCTTGGCAACCCCTTTCCATGAAAGTGATATGCGCCAGTCTCTGCTTAGGGCTACATCAATAGGAAACAAACCATAGAGATAGAACTTGGAACTACTATATTGTGTCATGTTTCAAAGAGCTAGCACAAACCGTGTTTGATTTAGAGTTCCAACTACATGTATCCATATAGGAGAAAACAGAGTGAAACCTTAAAATTAAAACTGTTACTGCCAACGAACCGTTTAACCTAGAAGAACGAAATTTGGTGAGCCAAGTGGGATTGGGATACTGATGATTACCTGAAAGTGTCATCAAAATTGGGTGAAAAAATGTGTGCTGAGATTTCAGGAAACTCGTAGTTTTTTGGAAGCTTGGCAACCTTTTTCCATGAAAGTGATTTTCGCCAGTCTCTGCTTAGGGCTACATCAATAGGAAAGAAACCGTAGAGATAGAACTTGGAACCACATTATTGTGTCAAGTTTCAAAGAGCTAGCACAAACCGTGTTTGATTTAGAGTTCCAAATACATGTATCCATATAGGAGAAAACAGAGTGAAACCTAAAAATTAAAACTGTTACTGCCAACGAACGGTTTAACCTAGAAGAACGAAATTTGGTGAGCCAAGTGGGATTGGGATACTGATGATTACCTGAAAGTGTCATCAAGATTGGGTGAAAAAATGTGTGCTGAGATTTCAGGAAACTCGTAGTTTTTTGGAAGCTTGGCAACCCCTTTCCATGAAAGTGATTTTCGCCAGTCTCTGCTTAGGGCTACATCAATAGGAAACAAACCATAGAGATAGAACTTGGAACTACTATATTGTGTCATGTTTCAAAGAGCTAGCACAAACCGTGTTTGATTTAGACTTCCAACTACATGTATCCATATAGGAGAAAACAGAGTGAAACCTAAAAATTAAAACTTTTACTGCCAACGAATGGTTTAACCTAGAAGAACGAAATTTGGTAATCCAAGTGGGATTTGGGTACTGAACATTACCTGAAAGTGTCATCAAGGTTGGGTGAAAAAATGTGTACTGAGATTTCAGGAAACTCGTAGTTTTTTGGAAGCTTGGCAACCCCTTTCCATGAAAGTGATTTGCGCCAGTCTTTGCTTAGTGCTAATCAATAGGAAACAAACCATAGAGATAGAACTTGGAACTACTATATTGTGTCAAGTTTCAAAGAGCTAGCACAAACCGTGTTTAATTTAGAGTTCCAAATAAATGTATGCATATAGGAGAAAACATTGTGAAACCTAAAAATTAAAACTGTTACTGCCAACGAACCGTTTAACCTAGAAGAACGAAATTTTGTGAGCCAAGTGGGATTGGGATACTGATCATTACCTGAAAGTGTCATCAAGATTTGGTGAAAAAATGTGTGCTGAAATTTCAAGAAACTCGTAGTTTTTTTGGAAGCTTGGCAACCCCTTTCCATCAAAGTGATTTTCGCCAGTCTCTGCTTAGGGCTACATCAATAGGAAAAAACCATAGAGATAGAACTTGGAACTACTTTATTCTGTCAAGTTTCAAAGAGCTAGCAAAAACCGTGTTTGATTTAGAGTTCCAACTACATGTATCCTTACAGGAGAAAACAGAGTGAAACCTAAGAATTTAAACTGTTACTGCCACAGAACGGTTTAACCTAGAAGAACGAAATTTGGTGAGCCAAGTGGGATTGGGATACTGATGATTACCTGAAAGTGTCATCAAAATTGGGTGAAAAAATGTGTGCTGAGATTTCAGGAAACTCGTAGTTTTTTGGAAGCTTGGCAACCCCTTTCCATGTAAGTGATTTTCGCCACTCTCTGCTTAGGGCTACATCAATAGGAAACAAACCATAGAGATAGAACTTGGAACCATATTATTGTGTCAAGTTTCAAAGAGCTAGCACAAACCGAGTTTGATTTAGAGTTCCAACTACATGTATCCATACAGGAGAAAACAGAGTGAAACCTAAAAATTAAAACTGTTACTGCCAACGAATGCTTTAACCTGGAAGAATGAAATTTGGTGAGCCAATTGGGATTGGGGTACTGATCATTACCGGAAAGTGTCATCAAGATTGGGTGAAAAAATGTGTACTGAGATTTCAGGAAACTCGTAGTTTTTTGGAAGCTTGGCAACCCCTTTCCATGAAAGTGATTTTCGCCAGTCTCTGCTTAGGGCTACATCAATAGGAAACAAACCATAGAGATAGAACTTGGATCCACATTATTGTGTCAAGTTTCAAAGAGCTAGCACAAACCGAGTTTGATTTAGAGTTCCAAATACATGTATCCATATAGGAGAAAACAGAGTGAAACCTAAAAATTAAAACTGTTATTGCCAACGAACGGTTTAACCTAGAAGAACGAAATTTGGTGAGCCAAGTGGGATTGGGTACTGATCATTACCTGAAAGTGTCATTAAGATTTGGTGAAAAAAATGTGTGCTGAGATTTCAGGAAACTCGTAGTTTTTTGAAAGCTTGGCAACCCGTTTCCATGAAAGTTATTTTCGCCAGTCTATGCTTAGGTCTACATCAATAGGAAACAAACCATAGAGATAGAACTTGGAACTACTTTATTGTGTCAAGTTTCAAAGAGCTAGCACAAACCGTGTTTGATTTAGTGTTCCAACTACATGTATCCATATAGGAGAAAACAGAGTGAAACCTAAAAATTTAAACTGTTACTTCCACCGAACGGTTTAACCTAGAAGAACGAAATTTGGTGAGCCAAGTGGGATTGGGGTACTGATCATTACCTGAAAGTGTCATCAAGATTGGGTGAAAAAATGTGTGCTGAGTTTTCAGGAAACTCGTAGTTATTTGGAAGCTTGGCAACCCCTTTCCATGAAAGTGATTTTCGCCAGTCTCTGCTTAGGGCTACATCAATAGGAAACCAACCATAGAGATAGAACTTGGAACTACTATATTGTGTCAAGTTTCAAAGAGCTAGCACAAACCGTGTTTGATTTAGAGTTCCAAATATATGTATCCATATAGGAGAAAACAGAGTGAAACCTAAAAATTAAAACTGTTACTGCCAATGAATGGTTAACCTAGAAGAACAAAATTTGGCGAGCCAAGTGGGATTGGGGTACTGATCATTACCTGAAAGTGTCATCAAGCTTGGGTGAAAAAATGTGTGCTGAGATTTCAGGAAACTCGTAGTTTTTTGGAAGCTTGGCAACCCGTTTCCATGAAAGTGATTTTCGCCAGTCTCTGCTTAGGGCTACATCAAGAAGAAACAAACCATAGAGATAGAACTTGGAACTACATTATTGTGTCAAGTTTCAAAGAGCTTGCACAAACCGAGTTTGATTTAGAGTTCCAAATACATGTATCCATATAGGAGAAAACAGAGTGAAACTTAAAAATTTAAACTCTTACTGCCAACGAACGGTTTAACCTAGAAGAACGAAATTTGGTGATCGAAGTGGGATTGAGGTACTTATTATTACCTGAAAGTGTCATTAAGATTGGGTGAAAAAATGTGTGCTGAGATTTCAGGAAACTCGTAGTTTTTTGGAAGCTTGGCAACCCCTTTCCATGAAAGTGATTTTCGCCAGTCTCTGCTTAGGGCTACATCAATAGGAAACAAACCATAGAGATAGAACTTGGAACTACTATATTGTGTCATGTTTCAAAGAGCTAGCACAAACCGTGTTTGATTTAGACTTCCAACTACATGTATCCATATAGGAGAAAACAGAGTGAAACCTAAAAATTAAAACTTTTACTGCCAACGAATGGTTTAACCTAGAAGAACGAAATTTGGTAATCCAAGTGGGTTTGTGTACTGATCATTACCTGAAAGTGTCATCAAGGTTGGGTGAAAAAATGTGTACTGAGATTTCAGGAAACTCGTAGTTTTTTGGAAGCTTGGCAACCCCTTTCCGTGAAAGTGATTTGCGCCAGTCTTTGCTTAGTGCTAATCAATAGGAAACAAACTATAGAGATAGAACTTGGAACTACTATATTGTGTCAAGTTTCAAAGAGCTAGCACAAACCGTGTTTGATTTAGAGTTCCAAATACATGTATGCATATAGGAGAAAACAGAGTGAAACCTAAAAATTAAAACTGTTACTGCCAACGAACCGTTTAACCTAGAAGAACGAAATTTGGTGAGCCAAGTGGGATTGGTATACTGATCATTACCTGAAAGTGTCATCAAGATTTGGTGAAAAAATGTGTGCTGAAATTTCAAGAAACTCGTAGTTTTTTTGGAAGCTTGGCAACCCCTTTCCATCAAAGTGATTTTCGCCAGTCTCTGCTTAGGGCTACATCAATAGGAAAAAACCATAGAGATAGAACTTGGAACTACTTTATTCTGTCAATTTTCAAAGAGCTAGCAAATACCGTGTTTGATTTAGAGTTCCAACTACATGTATCCTTACAGGAGAAAACAGAGTGAAACCTAAGAATTTAAACTGTTACTGCAACTGAACGGTTTAACCTAGAAGAACGAAATTTGGTGAGCCAAGTGGGATTGGGGTACTGATCATTACCTGAAAGTGTCATCAAGATTGGGTGAAAAAATGTGTGCTGAGATTTCAGGAAACTCGTAGTTTTTTGGAAGCTTGGCAATCCCTTTCCATGAAAGTGATTTTCGCCAGTCTCTGCTTAGGGCTACATCAATAGGAAACAAACCATAGAGATAGAACTTCGAACTACTATATTGTGTCATGTTTCAAAGAGGTAGCACAAACCGTGTTTGATTTAGAGTTCCAACAACATGTATCCATATAGGAGAAAACAGAGTGAAACCTAAATATTAAAACTGTTACTGCCAACGAATGGTTTAACCTAGAAGAATGAAATTTGGTGAGCCAAGTGGGATTGGGGTACTGATCATTACCTGAAAGTGTCATCAAGATTGGGTGAAAAAATGTGTGCTGAGATTTCAGGAAACTCGTAGTTTTTTGGAAGCTTGGCAACCCCTTTCCATGAAAGTGATATGCGCCAGTCTCTGCTTAGGGCTACATCAATAGGAAACAAACCATAGAGATAGAACTTGGAACTACTATATTGTGTCATGTTTCAAAGAGCTAGCACAAACCGTGTTTGATTTAGAGTTCCAACTACATGTATCCATATAGGAGAAAACAGAGTGAAACCTTAAAATTAAAACTGTTACTGCCAACGAACCGTTTAACCTAGAAGAACGAAATTTGGTGAGCCAAGTGGGATTGGGATACTGATGATTACCTGAAAGTGTCATCAAAATTGGGTGAAAAAATGTGTGCTGAGATTTCAGGAAACTCGTAGTTTTTTGGAAGCTTGGCAACCTTTTTCCATGAAAGTGATTTTCGCCAGTCTCTGCTTAGGGCTACATCAATAGGAAAGAAACCGTAGAGATAGAACTTGGAACCACATTATTGTGTCAAGTTTCAAAGAGCTAGCACAAACCGTGTTTGATTTAGAGTTCCAAATACATGTATCCATATAGGAGAAAACAGAGTGAAACCTAAAAATTAAAACTGTTACTGCCAACGAACGGTTTAACCTAGAAGAACGAAATTTGGTGAGCCAAGTGGGATTGGGATACTGATGATTACCTGAAAGTGTCATCAAGATTGGGTGAAAAAATGTGTGCTGAGATTTCAGGAAACTCGTAGTTTTTTGGAAGCTTGGCAACCCCTTTCCATGAAAGTGATTTTCGCCAGTCTCTGCTTAGGGCTACATCAATAGGAAACAAACCATAGAGATAGAACTTGGAACTACTATATTGTGTCATGTTTCAAAGAGCTAGCACAAACCGTGTTTGATTTAGACTTCCAACTACATGTATCCATATAGGAGAAAACAGAGTGAAACCTAAAAATTAAAACTTTTACTGCCAACGAATGGTTTAACCTAGAAGAACGAAATTTGGTAATCCAAGTGGGATTTGGGTACTGAACATTACCTGAAAGTGTCATCAAGGTTGGGTGAAAAAATGTGTACTGAGATTTCAGGAAACTCGTAGTTTTTTGGAAGCTTGGCAACCCCTTTCCATGAAAGTGATTTGCGCCAGTCTTTGCTTAGTGCTAATCAATAGGAAACAAACCATAGAGATAGAACTTGGAACTACTATATTGTGTCAAGTTTCAAAGAGCTAGCACAAACCGTGTTTAATTTAGAGTTCCAAATAAATGTATGCATATAGGAGAAAACATTGTGAAACCTAAAAATTAAAACTGTTACTGCCAACGAACCGTTTAACCTAGAAGAACGAAATTTTGTGAGCCAAGTGGGATTGGGATACTGATCATTACCTGAAAGTGTCATCAAGATTTGGTGAAAAAATGTGTGCTGAAATTTCAAGAAACTCGTAGTTTTTTTGGAAGCTTGCCAACCCCTTTCCATCAAAGTGATTTTCGCCAGTCTCTGCTTAGGGCTACATCAATAGGAAAAAACCATAGAGATAGAACTTGGAACTACTTTATTCTGTCAAGTTTCAAAGAGCTAGCAAAAACCGTGTTTGATTTAGAGTTCCAACTACATGTATCCTTACAGGAGAAAACAGAGTGAAACCTAAGAATTTAAACTGTTACTGCCACAGAACGGTTTAACCTAGAAGAACGAAATTTGGTGAGCCAAGTGGGATTGGGATACTGATGATTACCTGAAAGTGTCATCAAAATTGGGTGAAAAAATGTGTGCTGAGATTTCAGGAAACTCGTAGTTTTTTGGAAGCTTGGCAACCCCTTTCCATGTAAGTGATTTTCGCCACTCTCTGCTTAGGGCTACATCAATAGGAAACAAACCATAGAGATAGAACTTGGAACCATATTATTGTGTCAAGTTTCAAAGAGCTAGCACAAACCGAGTTTGATTTAGAGTTCCAACTACATGTATCCATACAGGAGAAAACAGAGTGAAACCTAAAAATTAAAACTGTTACTGCCAACGAATGCTTTAACCTGGAAGAATGAAATTTGGTGAGCCAATTGGGATTGGGGTACTGATCATTACCGGAAAGTGTCATCAAGATTGGGTGAAAAAATGTGTACTGAGATTTCAGGAAACTCGTAGTTTTTTGGAAGCTTGGCAACCCCTTTCCATGAAAGTGATTTTCGCCAGTCTCTGCTTAGGGCTACATCAATAGGAAACAAACCATAGAGATAGAACTTGGATCCACATTATTGTGTCAAGTTTCAAAGAGCTAGCACAAACCGAGTTTGATTTAGAGTTCCAAATACATGTATCCATATAGGAGAAAACAGAGTGAAACCTAAAAATTAAAACTGTTATTGCCAACGAACGGTTTAACCTAGAAGAACGAAATTTGGTGAGCCAAGTGGGATTGGGTACTGATCATTACCTGAATGTGTCATTAAGATTTGGTGAAAAAAATGTGTGCTGAGATTTCAGGAAACTCGTAGTTTTTTGAAAGCTTGGCAACCCGTTTCCATGAAAGTTATTTTCGCCAGTCTATGCTTAGGTCTACATCAATAGGAAACAAACCATAGAGATAGAACTTGGAACTACTTTATTGTGTCAAGTTTCAAAGAGCTAGCACAAACCGTGTTTGACTTAGTGTTCCAACTACATGTATCCATATAGGAGAAAACAGAGTGAAACCTAAAAATTTAAACTGTTACTTCCACCGAACGGTTTAACCTAGAAGAACGAAATTTGGTGAGCCAAGTGGGATTGGGGTACTGATCATTACCTGAAAGTGTCATCAAGATTGGGTGAAAAAATGTGTGCTGAGTTTTCAGGAAACTCGTAGTTATTTGGAAGCTTGGCAACCCCTTTCCATGAAAGTGATTTTCGCCAGTCTCTGCTTAGGGCTACATCAATAGGAAACCAACCATAGAGATAGAACTTGGAACTACTATATTGTGTCAAGTTTCAAAGAGCTAGCACAAACCGTGTTTGATTTAGAGTTCCAAATATATGTATCCATATAGGAGAAAACAGAGTGAAACCTAAAAATTAAAACTGTTACTGCCAATGAATGGTTAACCTAGAAGAACAAAATTTGGCGAGCCAAGTGGGATTGGGGTACTGATCATTACCTGAAAGTGTCATCAAGCTTGGGTGAAAAAATGTGTGCTGAGATTTCAGGAAACTCGTAGTTTTTTGGAAGCTTGGCAACCCGTTTCCATGAAAGTGATTTTCGCCAGTCTCTGCTTAGGGCTACATCAAGAAGAAACAAACCATAGAGATAGAACTTGGAACTACATTATTGTGTCAAGTTTCAAAGAGCTTGCACAAACCGAGTTTGATTTAGAGTTCCAAATACATGTATCCATATAGGAGAAAACAGAGTGAAACTTAAAAATTTAAACTCTTACTGCCAACGAACGGTTTAACCTAGAAGAACGAAATTTGGTGATCGAAGTGGGATTGAGGTACTTATTATTACCTGAAAGTGTCATTAAGATTGGGTGAAAAAATGTGTGCTGAGATTTCAGGAAACTCGTAGTTTTTTGGAAGCTTGGCAACCCCTTTCCATGAAAGTGATTTGCGCCAGTCTCTGCTTAGGGCTACATCAATAGGAACCAAACCATAAAGATAGAACTTGGAACTACTTTATTGTGTCAAGTTTCAAAGAGATAGCACTAACCGTGTTTGATTTAGAGTTCTAACAACACTTATCCATATAGGAGAAAAGAGAGTGGAACCTAAAAATTTAAACTGTTACTGCCACCGAACGGTTTAACCTAGAAGAACGAAATTTGGTGAGCCAAGTGGGAACGGGGTACTGATCATTACCTGAAAGTGTCATCAAGATTGGGTGAAAAAATGTGTGCTGAGATTTCAGGAAACTCGTAGTTTTTGGAAGCTTGCAACCCCTTTCCATGAAAGTGATTTTCGCCAGTCTCTGCTTAGGGCTACATCAATAGGAAACAAACCATAGAGGTAGAACTTGGAACTACTATATTGTTTCATGTTTCAAAGAGGTAGCACAAACCGTGTTTGATTCAGAGTTCCAACTACATGTATCCATATAGGAGAAATCAGAGTGAAACCTAAAAATTAAAACTGTTACTGCCAACGAACGGTTGAACCTAGAAGAACAAAATTTGGTGAGCGAAGTGGGATTGGGGTACTGATTATTACCTGAAAGTGACATTAAGATTGGGTGAAAAAATGTGTGCTTAGATTTCAGGAAACTCTTAGTTTTTTGGAAGCTTGGCAACCCCTTTCCATGAAAGTGATTTGCGCCAGTCTCTGCTTAGGGCTACATCAATAGGAAACAAACCAGAGAGATAGAACTTGGAACTACTTTATTGTGTCAAGTTTCAAAGAGATAGCACAAACCATGTTTGATTTAGAGTTCCAACAACATGTATCCATATAGGAGAAAACAGAGTGGAACCTAAAAATTTAAACTGTTACTGCCACCGAACGGTTTAACCTAGAAGAACGAAATTTGGTGAGCCAAGTGGGATTGGGGTACTGATCATTACCTGAAAGTGTCATCAATATTGGGTGAAAAAATGTGTGCTGAGATTTCAGGAAACTCGTAGTTTTTTGGAAGATTGGCAATCCCTTTCCATGAAAGTGATTTTCGCCAGTCTCTGCTTAGGGCTACATCAAGAGGAAACAAACCATAGAGATAGAACGTGGAACTGCATTATTGTGTCAAGTTTCAAAGAGCTAGCACAAGCCGAGTTTGATTTAGAGTTCCAAATTCATGTATCCCTATAGGAGAAAACAGAGTGAAACCTAAAAATTAAAACTCTCACTGCCAACGAAAGGTTTAACCTCGAAGAACGAAATTCGGTGATCGAAGTGGGATTGGGGTTCTGATTATTACCTGAAAGTGTCATTAAGATTGGGTGAAAAAATGTGTGCTGAGATTTCAGGAATCTCGTGGTTTTTTGGAAGCTTGGCAACCCCTTTCCATTAAAGTGATTTGCACCAGTCTCTGCTTAGGGCTACATCAATAGGAACCAAACCATAGAGATAGAACTTGGAACTACTATATGGTTTCATGTTTCAAAGAGCTAGCACAAACCGTGTTTGATTTAGAGTTCCAACTACATGTATCCATATAGGAGAAAACAGAGTGAAACCTAAAAATTAAAACTGTTACTGCCAACGAACGGTTTATCCTAGAAGAACGAAATTTGGTGAGCGAAGTGGGATTGGGGTACTGATTATTACCTGAAAGTGTCATTAAGATGGGGTGAAAAAATGTGTGCTGAGATTTCAGGAAACTCGTAGTTTTTTGGAAGCTTGGCAACCCCTTTCCATGAAAGTGATATGCGCCAGTCTCTGCTTAGGGCTAAATCAATAGGAAACAAACCATAGAGATAGAACTTGGAATTACTTTATTGTGTCAAGTTACAAAGAGATAGCACAAACCGTGTTTGATTTATAGTTCCAACAACATGTATCCATGTAGGAGAAAACAGAGTGAAAACATAAAAATTTAAACTCTTACTGCCAACGAACGGTTTAACCTAGAAGAACGAAATTTGGTGATCGAAGTGGGATTGGGGTACTGATTATTACCTGAAAGTGTCATTAAGATTGGGTGAAAAAATGTGTGCTGAGATTTCAGGAAACTCGTAGTTTTTTGGAAGCTTGGCAACCCCTTTCCATGAAAGTGATTTGCGCCAGTCTCTGCTTAGGGCTACATCAATAGGAAATAAACCATAGAGATAGAACTTGGAACTACTTTATTGTGTCAAGTTACAAAGAGATAGCACAAACCGTGTTTGATTTAGAGTTCCAACAACATGTATCCATATAGGAGAAAAAAGAGTGGAACCTAAAAATTTAAACGGTTACTGCCTCCGAACGGTTTAACCTAGAAGAACGAAATTTGGTGAGCCAAGTGGGATTGGGGTACTGATCATTACCTGAAAGTGTCATCAAGATTGGGTGAAAAAATGTGTGCTGAGATTTCAGGAAACTCGTACTTTTTTGGAAGCTTGGCAACCCCTTTCCATTAAAATGATTTTCGCCAGTCTCTGCTTAGGGCTACATCAAGAGGAAACAAACCATAGAGATAGAACTTGGAACTACATTATTGTGTCAAGTTTGAAAGAGCTAGCACAAAACGAGTTTGATTTAGATTTCCAAATGCATGTATCCATATAGGAGAAAACAGAGTGAAACCTAAAAATTAAAACTGTTACTGCCAACGAACGATTTAACATAGAAGAACGAAATTTGGTGACCCAAGTGGGATTGTGGTACTGATCATTACCTGAAAATGTCATCAAGATTGGGTGAAAAAATGTGTGCTGAGATTTCAAGAAACTCATAGTTTTTTGGAAGCTTGGCAACCCCTTTCCATGAAAGTGATTTGCGCCAGTCTCTGCTTAGGGCTACATCAATAGGAAACAAACCATAGAGATAGAACTTGGAACTACTTTATTGTGTCAAGTTTCAAAGAACTAGCACAAACCGTGTTTGATTTAGAGTTCCAACTAAATGTATCCATATAGGAGAAAACAGAGTGAAACCTAAAAATTTAAACTCTTACTGCCAAATAACGGTTTAACCTAGAAGAACGAAATTTGGTCAGCCAAGTGGGATTGGGGTAGTGATCATTACCTGAAAGTGTCATCAAGATAGGGTGAAAAAATGTGTGCTGAGATTTCAGGAAACTCGTAGTTTTTTTGGAAGCTTGGCAACCCGTTTCCTTGAAAGTGATTTTCGCCAGTCTCTGCTTAGGGCTACATCAATAGGAAACAAACCATAGAGATAGAACTTGGAACTACGTTATTGTGTCAAGTTTCAAAGAGCTAGCACAAACCGTGTTTGATTTAGAGTTCCAACTACATGTATCCATATAGGAGAAAACAGAGTGAAACCTAAAAATTAAAACTGTTACTGCCAACGAACGGTTTATCCTAGAAGAACGAAATTTGGTGAGCGAAGTGGGATTGGGGTACTGATCATTACCTGAAAGTGTCATCAAGATTGGGTGAAAAAATGTGTGCTGAGATTTCAGGAAACTCGTACTTTTTTGGAAGCTTGGCAACCCCTTTCCATGAAAGTGATTTTTGCCAGTCTCTGCTTAGGGCTACATCAATAGGAAACAAACCATAGAGATAGAATTTGGAACTACTATATTGTGTCATGTTTCAAAGAGCTAGCACAAACCGTGTTTGATTTAGAGTTCCAACTACATGTATCCATATAGGAGAAAACAGAGTGAAACCTAAAAATTAAAACTGTTACTGCCAACGAATGGTTTAACCTAGAAGAACGAAATTTGGTGAGCCAAGTGGGAATGGGGTACTGATCATTACCGGAAACTGTCATCAAGATTGGGTGAAAAAATGTGTACTGAGATTTCAGGAAACTCGTAGTTTTTTGGAAGCTTGGCAACCCCTTTCCATGAAAGTGATTTTCGCCAGTCTCTGCTTAGGGCTACATCAATAGGAAACAAACCACAGAGATAGAACTTGGAACTACATTATTGTTTCAAGTTTCAAAGAGCTAGCACGAACCGAGTTTGATTTAGAGTTCCAAATACATGTATCCATATAGGAGAAAACAGAGTGAAACCTAAAAATTTAAACTCTTACTGCCAAATAACGGTTTAACCTAGAAGAACGAAATTTGGTGAGCGAAGTGGGATTGGGGTACTTATCATTACCTGAAAGTGTCATCAAGATTGGGTGAAAAAATGTGTGCTGAGATTTCAGGAAACTCGTAGTTTTTTGGAAGCTTGGCAACCCCTTTCCATGAAAGTGATTTTCGCCAGTCTCTGCTTAGGGCTACATCAGTAGGAAACAAACCATAGAGATAGAACTTGGAACTACTATATTGTGTCATGTTTAAAAGAGCTACCACAAGCCGTGTTTGATTTAGAGTTCCAAATACATGTATCCATATAGGAGAAAACAGAGTGAAACCTAAAAATTAAAACTGTTACTGCCAACGAAAGGTTTAACCTAGAAGAACGAAATTTGGTGAGCGAAGTGGGATTGGGGTACTGATTATTACCTGAAAGTGTCATTAAGATTGGGTGAAAAAATGTGTGCTGAGATTTCAGGAAACTCGTAGTTTTTTGGAAGCTTGGCAACCCCTTTCCATGAAAGTGATTTGAGCCAGTCTCTGCTTAGGGCTACATCAATAGGAAACAAACCATAGAGATAGAACTTGGAACTACTTTATTGTGTCAAGTTTCAAAGAGATAGCAAAAACCGTGTTTGATTTAGAGTTCCAACAACATGTATCCATATAGGAGAAAACAGAGTGGAACCTAAAAATTTAAACTGTTACTGCCACCGAACGGTTTATCCTAGAAGAACGAAATTTGGTGAGCCAAGTGGGATTGGGGTACTGATCATTACCTGAAAGTGTCATCAAGATTGGGTGAAAAAATGTGTGCTGAGATTTCAGGAAACTCGTACTTTTTTGGAAGCTTGGCAACCCCTTTCCATTAAAATGATTTTCGCCAGTCTCTGCTTAGGGCTACATCAAGAGGAAACAAACCATAGAGATAGAACTTGGAACTACATTATTGTGTCAAGTTTGAAAGAGCTAGCACAAAACGAGTTTGATTTAGATTTCCAAATGCATGTATCCATATAGGAGAAAACAGAGTGAAACCTAAAAATTAAAACTGTTACTGCCAACGAACGATTTAACATAGAAGAACGAAATTTGGTGACCCAAGTGGGATTGTGGTACTGATCATTACCTGAAAATGTCATCAAGATTGGGTGAAAAAATGTGTGCTGAGATTTCAAGAAACTCATAGTTTTTTGGAAGCTTGGCAACCCCTTTCCATGAAAGTGATTTGCGCCAGTCTCTGCTTAGGGCTACATCAATAGGAAACAAACCATAGAGATAGAACTTGGAACTACTTTATTGTGTCAAGTTTCAAAGAACTAGCACAAACCGTGTTTGATTTAGAGTTCCTACTAAATGTATCCATATAGGAGAAAACAGAGTGAAACCTAAAAATTTAAACTCTTACTGCCAAATAACGGTTTAACCTAGAAGAACGAAATTTGGTCAGCCAAGTGGGATTGGGGTAGTGATCATTACCTGAAAGTGTCATCAAGATAGGGTGAAAAAATGTGTGCTGAGATTTCAGGAAACTCGTAGTTTTTTTGGAAGCTTGGCAACCCGTTTCCTTGAAAGTGATTTTCGCCAGTCTCTGCTTAGGGCTACATCAATAGGAAACAAACCATAGAGATAGAACTTGGAACTACGTTATTGTGTCAAGTTTCAAAGAGCTAGCACAAACCGTGTTTGATTTAGAGTTCCAACTACATGTATCCATATAGGAGAAAACAGAGTGAAACCTAAAAATTAAAACTGTTACTGCCAACGAACGGTTTATCCTAGAAGAACGAAATTTGGTGAGCCAAGTGGGATTGGGGTACTGATCATTACCTGAAAGTGTCATCAAGATTGGGTGAAAAAATGTGTGCTGAGATTTCAGGAAACTCGTACTTTTTTGGAAGCTTGGCAACCCCTTTCCATTAAAATGATTTTCGCCAGTCTCTGCTTAGGGCTACATCAAGAGGAAACAAACCATAGAGATAGAACTTGGAACTACATTATTGTGTCAAGTTTGAAAGAGCTAGCACAAAACGAGTTTGATTTAGATTTCCAAATGCATGTA
Organism: Spermophilus citellus; assembly: GCF_964194105.1. Taxonomy (NCBI): domain Eukaryota; kingdom Metazoa; phylum Chordata; class Mammalia; order Rodentia; family Sciuridae; genus Spermophilus; species Spermophilus citellus. The sequence goes on along the minus strand of NW_027672727.1, from coordinate 2,295,650 downwards.
TCCATATAGGAGAAAACAGAGTGAAACCTAAAAATTAAAACTGTTACTGCCAACGAACGATTTAACATAGAAGAACGAAATTTGGTGACCCAAGTGGGATTGTGGTACTGATCATTACCTGAAAATGTCATCAAGATTGGGTGAAAAAATGTGTGCTGAGATTTCAAGAAACTCATAGTTTTTTGGAAGCTTGGCAACCCCTTTCCATGAAAGTGATTTGCGCCAGTCTCTGCTTAGGGCTACATCAATAGGAAACAAACCATAGAGATAGAACTTGGAACTACTTTATTGTGTCAAGTTTCAAAGAACTAGCACAAACCGTGTTTGATTTAGAGTTCCAACTAAATGTATCCATATAGGAGAAAACAGAGTGAAACCTAAAAATTTAAACTCTTACTGCCAAATAACGGTTTAACCTAGAAGAACGAAATTTGGTCAGCCAAGTGGGATTGGGGTAGTGATCATTACCTGAAAGTGTCATCAAGATAGGGTGAAAAAATGTGTGCTGAGATTTCAGGAAACTCGTAGTTTTTTTGGAAGCTTGGCAACCCGTTTCCTTGAAAGTGATTTTCGCCAGTCTCTGCTTAGGGCTACATCAATAGGAAACAAACCATAGAGATAGAACTTGGAACTACGTTATTGTGTCAAGTTTCAAAGAGCTAGCACAAACCGTGTTTGATTTAGAGTTCCAACTACATGTATCCATATAGGAGAAAACAGAGTGAAACCTAAAAATTAAAACTGTTACTGCCAACGAACGGTTTATCCTAGAAGAACGAAATTTGGTGAGCGAAGTGGGATTGGGGTACTGATCATTACCTGAAAGTGTCATCAAGATTGGGTGAAAAAATGTGTGCTGAGATTTCAGGAAACTCGTACTTTTTTGGAAGCTTGGCAACCCCTTTCCATGAAAGTGATTTTTGCCAGTCTCTGCTTAGGGCTACATCAATAGGAAACAAACCATAGAGATAGAATTTGGAACTACTATATTGTGTCATGTTTCAAAGAGCTAGCACAAACCGTGTTTGATTTAGAGTTCCAACTACATGTATCCATATAGGAGAAAACAGAGTGAAACCTAAAAATTAAAACTGTTACTGCCAACGAATGGTTTAACCTAGAAGAACGAAATTTGGTGAGCCAAGTGGGAATGGGGTACTGATCATTACCGGAAACTGTCATCAAGATTGGGTGAAAAAATGTGTACTGAGATTTCAGGAAACTCGTAGTTTTTTGGAAGCTTGGCAACCCCTTTCCATGAAAGTGATTTTCGCCAGTCTCTGCTTAGGGCTACATCAATAGGAAACAAACCACAGAGATAGAACTTGGAACTACATTATTGTTTCAAGTTTCAAAGAGCTAGCACGAACCGAGTTTGATTTAGAGTTCCAAATACATGTATCCATATAGGAGAAAACAGAGTGAAACCTAAAAATTTAAACTCTTACTGCCAAATAACGGTTTAACCTAGAAGAACGAAATTTGGTGAGCGAAGTGGGATTGGGGTACTTATCATTACCTGAAAGTGTCATCAAGATTGGGTGAAAAAATGTGTGCTGAGATTTCAGGAAACTCGTAGTTTTTTGGAAGCTTGGCAACCCCTTTCCATGAAAGTGATTTTCGCCAGTCTCTGCTTAGGGCTACATCAGTAGGAAACAAACCATAGAGATAGAACTTGGAACTACTATATTGTGTCATGTTTAAAAGAGCTACCACAAGCCGTGTTTGATTTAGAGTTCCAAATACATGTATCCATATAGGAGAAAACAGAGTGAAACCTAAAAATTAAAACTGTTACTGCCAACGAACGGTTTAACCTAGAAGAACGAAATTTGGTGAGCGAAGTGGGATTGGGGTACTGATTATTACCTGAAAGTGTCATTAAGATTGGGTGAAAAAATGTGTGCTGAGATTTCAGGAAACTCGTAGTTTTTTGGAAGCTTGGCAACCCCTTTCCATGAAAGTGATTTGAGCCAGTCTCTGCTTAGGGCTACATCAATAGGAAACAAACCATAGAGATAGAACTTGGAACTACTTTATTGTGTCAAGTTTCAAAGAGATAGCAAAAACCGTGTTTGATTTAGAGTTCCAACAACATGTATCCATATAGGAGAAAACAGAGTGGAACCTAAAAATTTAAACTGTTACTGCCACCGAACGGTTTATCCTAGAAGAACGAAATTTGGTGAGCCAAGTGGGATTGGGGTACTGATCATTACCTGAAAGTGTCATCAAGATTGGGTGAAAAAATGTGTGCTGAGATTTCAGGAAACTCGTACTTTTTTGGAAGCTTGGCAACCCCTTTCCATTAAAATGATTTTCGCCAGTCTCTGCTTAGGGCTACATCAAGAGGAAACAAACCATAGAGATAGAACTTGGAACTACATTATTGTGTCAAGTTTGAAAGAGCTAGCACAAAACGAGTTTGATTTAGATTTCCAAATGCATGTATCCATATAGGAGAAAACAGAGTGAAACCTAAAAATTAAAACTGTTACTGCCAACGAACGATTTAACATAGAAGAACGAAATTTGGTGACCCAAGTGGGATTGTGGTACTGATCATTACCTGAAAATGTCATCAAGATTGGGTGAAAAAATGTGTGCTGAGATTTCAAGAAACTCATAGTTTTTTGGAAGCTTGGCAACCCCTTTCCATGAAAGTGATTTGCGCCAGTCTCTGCTTAGGGCTACATCAATAGGAAACAAACCATAGAGATAGAACTTGGAACTACTTTATTGTGTCAAGTTTCAAAGAACTAGCACAAACCGTGTTTGATTTAGAGTTCCTACTAAATGTATCCATATAGGAGAAAACAGAGTGAAACCTAAAAATTTAAACTCTTACTGCCAAATAACGGTTTAACCTAGAAGAACGAAATTTGGTCAGCCAAGTGGGATTGGGGTAGTGATCATTACCTGAAAGTGTCATCAAGATAGGGTGAAAAAATGTGTGCTGAGATTTCAGGAAACTCGTAGTTTTTTTGGAAGCTTGGCAACCCGTTTCCTTGAAAGTGATTTTCGCCAGTCTCTGCTTAGGGCTACATCAATAGGAAACAAACCATAGAGATAGAACTTGGAACTACGTTATTGTGTCAAGTTTCAAAGAGCTAGCACAAACCGTGTTTGATTTAGAGTTCCAACTACATGTATCCATATAGGAGAAAACAGAGTGAAACCTAAAAATTAAAACTGTTACTGCCAACGAACGGTTTATCCTAGAAGAACGAAATTTGGTGAGCCAAGTGGGATTGGGGTACTGATCATTACCTGAAAGTGTCATCAAGATTGGGTGAAAAAATGTGTGCTGAGATTTCAGGAAACTCGTACTTTTTTGGAAGCTTGGCAACCCCTTTCCATTAAAATGATTTTCGCCAGTCTCTGCTTAGGGCTACATCAAGAGGAAACAAACCATAGAGATAGAACTTGGAACTACATTATTGTGTCAAGTTTGAAAGAGCTAGCACAAAACGAGTTTGATTTAGATTTCCAAATGCATGTATCCATATAGGAGAAAACAGAGTGAAACCTAAAAATTAAAACTGTTACTGCCAACGAACGATTTAACATAGAAGAACGAAATTTGGTGACCCAAGTGGGATTGTGGTACTGATCATTACCTGAAAATGTCATCAAGATTGGGTGAAAAAATGTGTGCTGAGATTTCAAGAAACTCATAGTTTTTTGGAAGCTTGGCAACCCCTTTCCATGAAAGTGATTTGCGCCAGTCTCTGCTTAGGGCTACATCAATAGGAAACAAACCATAGAGATAGAACTTGGAACTACTTTATTGTGTCAAGTTTCAAAGAACTAGCACAAACCGTGTTTGATTTAGAGTTCCAACTAAATGTATCCATATAGGAGAAAACAGAGTGAAACCTAAAAATTTAAACTCTTACTGCCAAATAACGGTTTAACCTAGAAGAACGAAATTTGGTCAGCCAAGTGGGATTGGGGTAGTGATCATTACCTGAAAGTGTCATCAAGATAGGGTGAAAAAATGTGTGCTGAGATTTCAGGAAACTCGTAGTTTTTTTGGAAGCTTGGCAACCCGTTTCCTTGAAAGTGATTTTCGCCAGTCTCTGCTTAGGGCTACATCAATAGGAAACAAACCATAGAGATAGAACTTGGAACTACGTTATTGTGTCAAGTTTCAAAGAGGTAGCACAAACCGTGTTTGATTTAGAGTTCCAACTACATGTATCCATATAGGAGAAAACAGAGTGAAACCTAAAAATTAAAACTGTTACTGCCAACGAACGGTTTATCCTAGAAGAACGAAATTTGGTGAGCGAAGTGGGATTGGGGTACTGATCATTACCTGAAAGTGTCATCAAGATTGGGTGAAAAAATGTGTGCTGAGATTTCAGGAAACTCGTACTTTTTTGGAAGCTTGGCAACCCCTTTCCATGAAAGTGATTTTTGCCAGTCTCTGCTTAGGGCTACATCAATAGGAAACAAACCATAGAGATAGAATTTGGAACTACTATATTGTGTCATGTTTCAAAGAGCTAGCACAAACCGTGTTTGATTTAGAGTTCCAACTACATGTATCCATATAGGAGAAAACAGAGTGAAACCTAAAAATTAAAACTGTTACTGCCAACGAATGGTTTAACCTAGAAGAACGAAATTTGGTGAGCCAAGTGGGAATGGGGTACTGATCATTACCGGAAACTGTCATCAAGATTGGGTGAAAAAATGTGTACTGAGATTTCAGGAAACTCGTAGTTTTTTGGAAGCTTGGCAACCCCTTTCCATGAAAGTGATTTTCGCCAGTCTCTGCTTAGGGCTACATCAATAGGAAACAAACCACAGAGATAGAACTTGGAACTACATTATTGTTTCAAGTTTCAAAGAGCTAGCACGAACCGAGTTTGATTTAGAGTTCCAAATACATGTATCCATATAGGAGAAAACAGAGTGAAACCTAAAAATTTAAACTCTTACTGCCAAATAACGGTTTAACCTAGAAGAACGAAATTTGGTGAGCGAAGTGGGATTGGGGTACTTATCATTACCTGAAAGTGTCATCAAGATTGGGTGAAAAAATGTGTGCTGAGATTTCAGGAAACTCGTAGTTTTTTGGAAGCTTGGCAACCCCTTTCCATGAAAGTGATTTTCGCCAGTCTCTGCTTAGGGCTACATCAGTAGGAAACAAACCATAGAGATAGAACTTGGAACTACTATATTGTGTCATGTTTAAAAGAGCTACCACAAGCCGTGTTTGATTTAGAGTTCCAAATACATGTATCCATATAGGAGAAAACAGAGTGAAACCTAAAAATTTAAACTGTTACTGCCAACGAACGGTTTAACCTAGAAGAACGAAATTTGGTGAGCGAAGTGGGATTGGGGTACTGATTATTACCTGAAAGTGTCATTAAGATTGGGTGAAAAAATGTGTGCTGAGATTTCAGGAAACTCGTAGTTTTTTGGAAGCTTGGCAACCCCTTTCCATGAAAGTGATTTGAGCCAGTCTCTGCTTAGGGCTACATCAATAGGAAACAAACCATAGAGATAGAACTTGGAACTACTTTATTGTGTCAAGTTTCAAAGAGATAGCAAAAACCGTGTTTGATTTAGAGTTCCAACAACATGTATCCATATAGGAGAAAACAGAGTGGAACCTAAAAATTTAAACTGTTACTGCCACCGAACGGTTTATCCTAGAAGAACGAAATTTGGTGAGCCAAGTGGGATTGGGGTACTGATCATTACCTGAAAGTGTCATCAAGATTGGGTGAAAAAATGTGTGCTGAGATTTCAGGAAACTCGTACTTTTTTGGAAGCTTGGCAACCCCTTTCCATTAAAATGATTTTCGCCAGTCTCTGCTTAGGGCTACATCAAGAGGAAACAAACCATAGAGATAGAACTTGGAACTACATTATTGTGTCAAGTTTGAAAGAGCTAGCACAAAACGAGTTTGATTTAGATTTCCAAATGCATGTATCCATATAGGAGAAAACAGAGTGAAACCTAAAAATTAAAACTGTTACTGCCAACGAACGATTTAACATAGAAGAACGAAATTTGGTGACCCAAGTGGGATTGTGGTACTGATCATTACCTGAAAATGTCATCAAGATTGGGTGAAAAAATGTGTGCTGAGATTTCAAGAAACTCATAGTTTTTTGGAAGCTTGGCAACCCCTTTCCATGAAAGTGATTTGCGCCAGTCTCTGCTTAGGGCTACATCAATAGGAAACAAACCATAGAGATAGAACTTGGAACTACTTTATTGTGTCAAGTTTCAAAGAACTAGCACAAACCGTGTTTGATTTAGAGTTCCAACTAAATGTATCCATATAGGAGAAAACAGAGTGAAACCTAAAAATTTAAACTCTTACTGCCAAATAACGGTTTAACCTAGAAGAACGAAATTTGGTCAGCCAAGAGGGATTGGGGTAGTGATCATTACCTGAAAGTGTCATCAAGATAGGGTGAAAAAATGTGTGCTGAGATTTCAGGAAACTCGTAGTTTTTTTGGAAGCTTGGCAACCCGTTTCCTTGAAAGTGATTTTCGCCAGTCTCTGCTTAGGGCTACATCAATAGGAAACAAACCATAGAGATAGAACTTGGAACTACGTTATTGTGTCAAGTTTCAAAGAGCTAGCACAAACCGTGTTTGATTTAGAGTTCCAACTACATGTATCCATATAGGAGAAAACAGAGTGAAACCTAAAAATTAAAACTGTTACTGCCAACGAACGGTTTATCCTAGAAGAACGAAATTTGGTGAGCGAAGTGGGATTGGGGTACTGATCATTACCTGAAAGTGTCATCAAGATTGGGTGAAAAAATGTGTGCTGAGATTTCAGGAAACTCGTACTTTTTTGGAAGCTTGGCAACCCCTTTCCATGAAAGTGATTTTTGCCAGTCTCTGCTTAGGGCTACATCAATAGGAAACAAACCATAGAGATAGAATTTGGAACTACTATATTGTGTCATGTTTCAAAGAGCTAGCACAAACCGTGTTTGATTTAGAGTTCCAACTACATGTATCCATATAGGAGAAAACAGAGTGAAACCTAAAAATTAAAACTGTTACTGCCAACGAATGGTTTAACCTAGAAGAACGAAATTTGGTGAGCCAAGTGGGAATGGGGTACTGATCATTACCGGAAACTGTCATCAAGATTGGGTGAAAAAATGTGTACTGAGATTTCAGGAAACTCGTAGTTTTTTGGAAGCTTGGCAACCCCTTTCCATGAAAGTGATTTTCGCCAGTCTCTGCTTAGGGCTACATCAATAGGAAACAAACCACAGAGATAGAACTTGGAACTACATTATTGTTTCAAGTTTCAAAGAGCTAGCACGAACCGAGTTTGATTTAGAGTTCCAAATACATGTATCCATATAGGAGAAAACAGAGTGAAACCTAAAAATTTAAACTCTTACTGCCAAATAACGGTTTAACCTAGAAGAACGAAATTTGGTGAGCGAAGTGGGATTGGGGTACTTATCATTACCTGAAAGTGTCATCAAGATTGGGTGAAAAAATGTGTGCTGAGATTTCAGGAAACTCGTAGTTTTTTGGAAGCTTGGCAACCCCTTTCCATGAAAGTGATTTTCGCCAGTCTCTGCTTAGGGCTACATCAGTAGGAAACAAACCATAGAGATAGAACTTGGAACTACTATATTGTGTCATGTTTAAAAGAGCTACCACAAGCCGTGTTTGATTTAGAGTTCCAAATACATGTATCCATATAGGAGAAAACAGAGTGAAACCTAAAAATTAAAACTGTTACTGCCAACGAACGGTTTAACCTAGAAGAACGAAATTTGGTGAGCGAAGTGGGATTGGGGTACTGATTATTACCTGAAAGTGTCATTAAGATTGGGTGAAAAAATGTGTGCTGAGATTTCAGGAAACTCGTAGTTTTTTGGAAGCTTGGCAACCCCTTTCCATGAAAGTGATTTGAGCCAGTCTCTGCTTAGGGCTACATCAATAGGAAACAAACCATAGAGATAGAACTTGGAACTACTTTATTGTGTCAAGTTTCAAAGAGATAGCAAAAACCGTGTTTGATTTAGAGTTCCAACAACATGTATCCATATAGGAGAAAACAGAGTGGAACCTAAAAATTTAAACTGTTACTGCCACCGAACGGTTTATCCTAGAAGAACGAAATTTGGTGAGCCAAGTGGGATTGGGGTACTGATCATTACCTGAAAGTGTCATCAAGATTGGGTGAAAAAATGTGTGCTGAGATTTCAGGAAACTCGTAGTTTTTTGGAAGCTTGGCAACCCCTTTCCATTAAAGTGATTTTCGCCAGTCTCTGCTTAGGGCTACATCAAGAGGAAACAAACCATAGAGATAGAACTTGGAACTACATTATTGTGTCAAGTTTGAAAGAGCTAGCACAAAACGAGTTTGATTTAGAGTTCCAAATGCATGTATCCATATAGGAGAAAACAGAGTGAAACCTAAAAATTAAAACTGTTACTGCCAACGAACGGTTAACCTAGAAGAACGAAATCTGGTGACCCAAGTGGGATTGGGGTACTGATCATTACCTGAAAATGTCATCAATTTTTGTGAAAAAATATGTGCTTAGATTTCAAGAAACTCAAATTTTTTTGGAAGCTTGGCAACCCCTTTCCATGAAAGTGATTTTCGCCAGTCTCTGCTTAGGGCTACATCAATAGGAAACAAACCATAGAGATAGAACTTGGAACTACATTATTGTGTCAAGTTTCAAAGAGCCAGCACAAACCGAGTTTGATTTAGAGTTCCAAATACATGTATACATATAGGAGAAAACAGAGTGAAACCTAAATATTTAAACTCTTACTGCCAACGAACGGTTTAACCTAGAAGAACGAAATTTGGTGAGCGAAGTGGGATTGCGGTACTGATCATTACCTGAAAGTGTCATTAAGATTGGGTGAAAAAATGTGTGCTGAGATTTCAGGAAACTCGTAGTTTTTTTGGAAGCTTGGCAACCCGTTTCCTTGAAAGTGATTTTCGCCAGTCTCTGCTTAGGGCTACATAAATAGGAAACAAACCATAGAGATAGAACTTGGAACTACGTTATTGTGTCAAGTTTCAAAGAGCTAGCACAAACCGTGTTTGATTTAGAGTTCCAACTACATGTAATCATATAGGAGAAAACAGAGTGAAACCTAAAAATTAAAACTGTTACTGCCAACGAACGGTTTATCCTAGGAGAACGAAATTTCGTGAGCGAAGTGGGATTGGGGTACTGATGATTACCTGAAAGTGTCATCAAGATTGGGTGAAAAAATGTGTGCTGAGATTTCAGGAAACTCGTACTTTTTAGGAAGCTTGGCAACCCCTTTCCATTAAAATGATTTTCGCCAGTATCGGCTTAGGGCTACATCAAGAGGAAACAAACCATAGAGATAGAACTTGGAACTACATTATTGTGTCAAGTTTGAAAGAGCTAGCACAAAACGAGTTTGATTTAGATTTCCAAATGCATGTATCCATATAGGAGAAAACAGAGTGAAACCTAAAAATTAAAACTCTTACTGCCAACGAACGATTTAACCTAGAAGAACGAAATTTGGTGACCCAAGTGGGATTGTGGTACTGATCATTACCTGAAAATGTCATCAAGATTGGGTGAAAAAATGTGTGCTGAGATTTCAAGAAACTCATAGTTTTTTGGAAGCTTGGCAACCCCTTTCCATGAAAGTGATTTGCGCCAGTCTCTGCTTAGGGCTACATCAATAGGAAACAAACCATAGAGATAGAACTTGGAACTACTTTATTGTGTCAAGTTTCAAAGAACTAGCACAAACCGTGTTTTATTTAGAGTTCCAAATAAATGTATCCATATAGGAGAAAACAGAGTGAAACCTAAAAATTTAACTGTTACTGCCACGGGACGGTTTAACCTAGAGGAACGAAATTTGGTGAGCCAAGTGGAATTGGGGTACTGATCATTACCTGAAAGTGTCATCAAGATTGGGTGAAAAGTGTGTGCTGTTATTTCTGGAAACTCGTAGTTTTTTGGAAGCTTGGCAACCCCTTTCCATGAAAGTGATTTTCGCCAGTCTCTGCTTAGGGCTACATCAATAGGAAACAAACCATAGAGATAGAACTTGGATCTACTTTATTATGTCAAGTTTCAAAGAGCTAGCACAAACCGTGTTTGATTTAGAGTTCCAACTACATGTATCCATATAGGAGAAAACAGAGTGAAACCTAAAAATTTAAACTGTTACTGCCACCGAACGGTTTAACCTAGAAGAACGAAATTTGGAGAGCCAAGTGGGATTGGGGTACTGATCATTACCTGAAAGTGTCATCAAGATTGGGTGAAAAAATGTGTGCTGAGATTTCAGGAAACTCGTAGTTTTTTGGAAGCTTGGCAACACCTTTCCATGAAAGTGATTTTTGCCAGTCTCTGCTTAGGGCTACATCAATAGGAAACAAACAATAGAGATAGAATTTGGAACTACTATATTGTGTCAAGTTTCAAAGAGCTAGCACAAACCGTGTTTGATTTAGAGTTCCAACTACATGTATCCATATAGGAGAAAACAGAGTGAAACCTAAAAATTAAAACTGTTACTGCCAACGAATGGTTTCACCTAGAAGAACGAAATTTGGTGAGCCAAGTGGGAATGGGGTACTGATCATTACCGGAAAGTGTCATCAAGATTGGGTGAAAAAATGTGTACTGAGATTTCAGGAAACTCGTAGTTTTTTGGAAGCTTGGCAACCCCTTTCCATGAAAGTGATTTTCGCCAGTCTCTGCTTAGGGCTACATCAATAGGAAACAAACCACAGAGATAGAACTTGGAACTACATTATTGTTTCAAGTTTCAAAGAGCTAGCACGAACCGAGTTTGATTTAGAGTTCCAAATACATGTATCCATATAGGAGAAAACAGAGTGAAACCTAAAAATTTAAACTCTTACTGCCAAATAACGGTTTAACCTAAAAGAACGAAATTTGGTGAGCGAAGTGGGATTGGGGTACTTATCATTACCTGAAAGTGTCATCAAGATTGGGTGAAAAAATGTGTGCTGAGATTTCAGGAAACTCGTAGTTTTTTTGGAAGCTTGGCAACCCGTTTCCTTGAAAGTGATTTTCGCCAGTCTCTGCTTAGGGCTACATCAATAGGAAACAAACCATAGAGATAGAACTGGGAACTACGTTATTGTGTCAAGTTTCAAAGAGCTAGCACAAACCGTGTTTGATTTAGAGTTCCAACTACATGTATCCATATAGGAGAAAACAGAGTGAAACCTAAAAATTAAAACTGTTACTGCCAACGAACGGTTTATCCTAGAAGAACGAAATTTGGTGAGCGAAGTGGGATTGGGGTACTGATCATTACCTGAAAGTGTCATCAAGATTGGGTGAAAAAATGTGTGCTGAGATTTCAGGAAACTCGTACTTTTTTGGAAGCTTGGCAACCCCTTTCCATTAAAATGATTTTCGCCAGTCTCTGATTAGGGCTACATCAAGAGGAAACAAACCATAGAGATAGAACTTGGAACTACATTATTGTGTCAAGTTTGAAAGAATTAGCACAAAACGAATTTGATTTAGAGTTCCAAATGCATGTATCCATATAGGAGAAAACAGAGTGAAACCTAAAAATTAAAACTGTTACTGCCAACGAACGGTTTAACCTAGAAGAACGAAATTTGGTGACCCAAGTGGGATTGTGGTACTGATCATTACCTGAAAATGTCATCAAGATTGGGTGAAAAAATGTGTGCTGAGATTTCAAGAAACTCATAGTTTTTTGGAAGCTTGGCAACCCCTTTCCATGAAAGTGATTTTCGCCAGTCTCTGCTTAGGGCTACATCAATAGGAAACAAACCATAGAGATAGAACTTGGAACTACTTTATTGTGTCAAGTTTCAAAGAGCTAGCACAAACCGTGTTTGATTTAGAGTTCCAACTACATGTATCCATATAGGAGAAAACAGAGTGAAACCTAAAAATTTAACTGTTACTGCCACGGGACGGTTTAACCTAGAGGAACGAAATTTGGTGAGCCAAGTGGAATTGGGGTACTGATCATTACCTGAAAGTGTCATCAAGATTGGGTGAAAAAATGTGTGCTGATATTTCTGGAAACTCGTAGTTTTTTGGAAGCTTGGCAACCCCTTTCCATGAAAGTGATTTTCGCCAGTCTCTGCTTAGGGCTACATCAATAGGAAACAAACCATAGAGATAGAACTTGGATCTACTTTATTGTGTCAAGTTTCAAAGAGCTAGCACAAACCGTGTTTGATTTAGAGTTCCAACTACATGTATCCATATAGGAGAAAACAGAGTGAAACCTAAAAATTTAAACTGTTACTGCCACCGAACGGTTTAACCTAGAAGAACGAAATTTGGAGAGCCAAGTGGGATTGGGGTACTGATCATTACCTGAAAGTGTCATCAAGATTGGGTGAAAAAATGTGTGCTGAGATTTCAGGAAACTCGTAGTTTTTTGGAAGCTTGGCAACCCCTTTCCATGAAAGTGATTTTTGCCAGTCTCTGCTTAGGGCTACATCAATAGGAAACAAACCATAGAGATAGAATTTGGAACTACTATATTGTGTCATGTTTCAAAGAGCTAGCACAAACCGTGTTTGATTTAGAGTTCCAACTACATGTATCCATATAGGAGAAAACAGAGTGAAACCTAAAAATTAAAACTGTTACTGCCAACGAATGGTTTAACCTAGAAGAACGAAATTTGGTGAGCCAAGTGGGAATGGGGTACTGATCATTACCGGAAAGTGTCATCAAGATTGGGTGAAAAAATGTGTACTGAGATTTCAGGAAACTCGTAGTTTTTTGGAAGCTTGGCAACCCCTTTCCATGAAAGTGATTTTCGCCAGTCTCTGCTTAGGGATACATCAATAGGAAACAAACCACAGAGACAGAACTTGGAACTACATTATTGTGTCAAGTTTCAAAGAGCTAGCACGAACCGAGTTTGATTTAGAGTTCCAAATACATGTATCCATACAGGAGAAAACAGAGTGAAACCTAAAAATTTAAACTCTTACTGCCAAATAACGGTTTAACCTAGAAGAACGAAATTTGGTGAGCGAAGTGGGATTGGGGTACTTATCATTACCTGAAAGTGTCATCAAGATTGGGTGAAAAAATGTGTGCTGAGATTTCAGGAAACTCGTAGTTTTTTGGAAGCTTGGCAACCCTTTCCATGAAAGTGATTTTCGCCAGTCTCTGCTTAGGGCTACATCAGTAGGAAACAAACCATAGAGATAGAACTTGGAACTACTATATTGTGTCATGTTTCAAAGAGCTACCACAAGCCGTGTTTGATTTAGAGTTCCAAATACATGTATCCATATAGGAGAAAACAGAGTGAAACCTAAAAATTAAAACTGTTCCTGCCAACGAACGGTTTAACCTAGAAGAACGAAATTTGGTGAGCGAAGTGGGATTGGGGTACTGATTATAACCTGAAAGTGTCATTAAGATTGGGTGAAAAAATGTGTGCTGAGATTTCAGGAAACTCGTAGTTTTTTGGAAGCTTGGCAACCCCTTTCCATGATAGTGATTTGCGCCAGTCTCTGCTTAGGGCTACATCAATAGGAAACAAACCATAGAGATAGAACTTGGAACTACTTTATTCTGTCAAGTTTCAAAGAGATAGCAAAAACCGTGTTTGATTTAGAGTTCCAACAACATGTATCCATATAGGAGAAAACAGAGTGGAACCTAAAAATTTAAACTGTTTTTGCCACCGAACGGTTTATCCTAGAAGAACGAAATTTGGTGAGCCAAGTGGGATTGGGGTACTGATCATTACCTGAAAGTGTCATCAAGATTGGTGAAAAAATGTGTGCTGAGATTTCAGGAAACTCGTAGTTTTTTGGAAGCTTGGCAACCCCTTTCCATTAAAGTGATTTTCGCCAGTCTCTGCTTAGGGCTACATCAAGAGGAAACAAACCATAGAGATAGAACTTGGAACTACATTATTGTGTCAAGTTTGAAAGAGCTAGCACAAAACGAGTTTGATTTAGAGTTCCAAATGCATGTATCCATATAGGAGAAAACAGAGTGAAACCTAAAAATTAAAACTGTTACTGCCAACGAACGGTTAACCTAGAAGAACGAAATCTGGTGACCCAAGTGGGATTGGGGTACTGATCATTACCTGAAAATGTCATCAATTTTTGTGAAAAAATGTGTGCTTAGATTTCAAGAAACTCATATTTTTTTGGAAGCTTGGCAACCCCTTTCCATGAAAGTGATTTTCGCCAGTCTCTGCTTAGGGCTACATCAATAGGAAACAAACCATAGAGATAGAACTTGGAACTACATTATTGTGTCAAGTTTCAAAGAGCTAGCACAAACCGAGTTTGATTTAGAGTTCCAAATACATGTATACATATAGGAGAAAACAGAGTGAAACCTAAATATTTAAACTCTTACTGCCAACGAACGGTATAACCTAGAAGAACGAAATTTGGTGAGCGAAGTGGGATTGGGGTACTGATCATTACCTGAAAGTATCATCAAGATTGGGTGAAAAAATGTGTGCTGAGATTTCAGGAAACTCGTAGTTTTTTGGAAGCTTGGCAACCCGTTTCCTTGAAAGTGATTTTCGCCAGTCTCTGCTTAGGGCTACATCAATAGGAAACAAACCATAGAGATAGAACTTGGAACTACTTTATTGTGTCAAGTTTCAAAGAGCTAGCACAAACCGTGTTTGATTTAGAGTTCCAACTACATGTATCCATATAGGAGAAAACAGAGTGAAACCTAAAAATTTAAACTGTTACTGCCACCGAACGGTTTAACCTAGAGGAACGAAATTTGGTGAGCAAAGTGGGATTGGGGTACTGATCATTACCTGAAAGTATCATCAAGATTGGGTGAAAAAAATGTGTGCTGAGATTTCAGGAAACTTGTAGTTTTTTGGAAGCTTGGCAACCCCTTTCCATGAAAGTGATTTGCGCCAGTCTCTGCTTAGGGCTTCATCAATAGGAAACAAACCATAGAGACAGAACTTGGAACTACTTTATTGTGTCAAGTTTCAAAGAGCTAGCACAAACCGTGTTTGATTTAGAGTTCCAACTACATGTATCCATATAGGAGAAATCAGAGTGAAACCTAAAAATTAAAACTGTTACTGCCAACGAACGGTTTAACGTAGAAGAACGAAATTTGGTGAGCGAAGTGGGATTGGGGTACTGATTATTACCTGAAAGTGTCATTAAGATTGGGTAAAAAAATGTGTGCTGAGATTTCAGGAAACTCGTAGTTTTTTGGAAGCTTGGCAACCCCTTTCCATGAAAGTGATTTGCGCCAGTCTCTGCTTAGGGCTACATCAATAGGAAACAAACCATAGAGATAGAACTTGGAACTACTTTATTGTTTCAAGTTTCAAAGAGATAGCACAAACCGTGTTTGATTTAGAGTTCCAAAAACATGTATCCATATAGGAGAAAACAGAGTGGAACCTAAAAATTTAAACTGTTACTGCCACCGAACGGTTTAACCTAGAAGAACGAAATTTGGTGAGCCAAGTGGGAATGGGGTACTGATCATTACCTGAAAGTGTCATCAAGATTGGGTTAAAAAATGTGTGCTGAGATTTCAGGAAACTCGTAGTTTTTTGGAAGATTGGCAACCCCTTTCCATGAAAGTGATTTTCGCCAGTCTCTGCTTAGGGCTACATCAAGAGGAAACAAACCATAGAGATAGAACTTGGAACTGCATTATTGTGTCAAGTTTAAAAGAGCTATTACAAACCGAGTTTGATTTAGAGTTCAAAATACATGTATCCGTATAGGAGAAAACAGAGTGAAACCTAAAAATTTAAACTCTCACTGCCAACGAACGGTTTAACTTAGAAGAACGAAATTTGGTGATCGATGTTGGATTGGGGTACTTATTATTACCTGAAAGTGTCATTAAGATTGGGTGAAAAAATGTGTGCTGAGATTTCAGGAATCTCGTAGTTTTTTGGAAGCTTGGCAACCCCTTTCCATGAAAGTGATTTTCGCCAGTCTCTGCTTAGGGCTACATCAATAGGAAACAAACCATAGAGCTAGAACTTGGAACTACATTATTGTGTCAAGTTTCAAAGAGCTAGCACAAACCGAGTTTGATTTAGAGTTCCAAATACATGTATACATATAGGAGAAAACAGAGTGAAACCTAAATATTTAAACTCTTACTGCCAACGTACGGTTTAACCTAGAAGAACGAAATTTGGTGAGCGAAGTGGGATTGGGGTACTGATCATTACCTGAAAGTGTCACTAAGATTGGGTGAAAAAATGTGTGCTGAGATTTCAGGAAACTCGTAGTTTTTTGGAAGCTTGGCAACCCGTTTCCTTGAAAGTGATTTTAGGCAGTCTCTGCTTAGGGCTACATCAATAGGAAACAAACCATAGAAATAGAACTTGGAACTACTTTATTGTGTCAAGTTTCAAAGAGCTAGCACAAACCGTGTTTGATTTAGAGTTCCAACTACATGTATCCATATAGGAGAAAACAGAGTGAAACCTAAAAATTTAAACTGTTACTGCCACCGAACGGTTTAACCTAGAGGAACGAAATTTGGTGAGCCAAGTGGGATTGGGGTACTGATCATTACCTGAAAGTGTCATCAAACTTGGGTGAAAAAAAGTGTGCTGAGATTTCAGGAAACTCGTAGTTTTTTGGAAGCTTGGCAACCCCTTTCCATGAAAGTGATTTGCGCCAGTCTCTGCTTAGGGCTACATCAATAGGAAACAAACCATAGAGATAGAACTTGGAACTACTTTATTGTGTCAAATTTCAAAGAGCTAGCACAAACCGTGTTTGATTTAGATTTCCAACTACATGTATCCATATAGGAGAAAACAGAGTGAAACCTAAAAATTTAAACTGTTACTGCCAATGAACGGTTTAACCTGGAGGAACGAAATTTGGTGAGCCAAGTGGGATTGGGGTACTGATCATTACCTGAAAGTGTCATCAAGATTGGGTGAAAAAAATGTGTGCTGAGATTTCAGGAAAATCGTAGTTTTTTGGAAGCTTGGCAACCCCTTTCCATGGAAGTGATTTGCGCCAGTCTCTGCTTAGGGCTACATCAAGAGGAAACAAACCATAGAGATAGAACTTGGAACTGCATTATTGTGTCAAGTTTCAAAGAGCTAGCACAAACCGAGTTTGATTTAGAGTTCAAAACACATGTATCCATATAGGAGAAAACAGAGTGAAACCTAAAAATTTAAACTCTCACTGCCAACGAACGGTTTAACCTAGAAGAACGAAATTTGGTGATCGAAGTTGGATTGGGGTACTTATTATTACCTGAAAGTGTCATTAAGATTGGGTGAAAAAATGTGTGCTGAGATTTCAGGAATCTCGTAGTTTTTTGGAAGCTTGGCAACCCCTTTCAATGAAAGTGATTTTCGCCAGTCTCTGCTTAGGGCTACATCAATAGGAAACAAACCATAGAGATAGAACTTGGAACTACATTATTGTGTCAAGTTTCAAAGAGCTAGCACAAACCGAGTTTGATTTAGAGTTCCAAATACATGTATACATATAGGAGAAAACAGAGTGAAACCTAAATATTTAAACTCTTACTGCCAACGAACGGTTTAACCTAGAAGAACGAAATTTGGTGAGCGAAGTTGGATTGGATTCTGATCATTACCTGAAAGTGTCATTAAGATTGGGTGAAAAAATGTGTGCTGAGATTTCAGGAAACTCGTAGTTTTTTGGAAGCTTGGCAACCCGTTTCCTTGAAAGTGATTTTAGCCAGTCCCTGCTTAGGGCTACATCAATAGGAAACAAACCATAGAGATAGAACTTGGAACTACTTTATTGTGTCAAGTTTCAAAGAGCTAGCACAAACCGTGTTTGATTTAGATTTCCAAATACATGTATCCATATAGGAGAAAACAGAGTGAAACCTAAAAATTTAAACTGTTACTGCCAACGAACGGTTTAACCTAGAGGAACGAAATTTGGTGAGCCAAGTGGGATTGGGGTACTGATCATTACCTGAAAGTGTCATCAAGATTGGGTGAAAAAATGTGTGCTGAGATTTCAGGAAACTCGTAGTTTTTTGGAAGCTTGGCAACCCCTTTCCATGGAAGTGATTTGCGCCAGTCTCTGCTTAGGGCTACATCAATAGGAAACAAACCATAAAGATAGAACTTGGAACTACTTTATTGTGTCAAGTTACAAAGAGATAGCACAAACCGTGTTTGATTTAGAGTTTCAACAACATGTATCCATATAGGAGAAAACAGAGTGGAACCTAAAAATTAAAACTGTTACTGCCAACGAACGGTTTAACCTAGAAGAACGAAATTTGGTGAGCCAAGTGGGATTGGGGTACTGATCATTACCTGAAAGTGTCATCAATATTGGGTGAAAAAATGTGTGCTGAGATTTCAGGAAACTCGTTGTTTTTTGGAAGCTTGGCAAACCCTTTCCATGAAAGTGATTTTCGCCAGTCTCTGCTTAGGGCTACATCAATAGGAAACAAACCATAGAGATAGAACTTGGAACTACTATATTGTGTCATGTTTGAAAGAGCGAGCACAAACCGTGTTTGATTTAGAGTTCCAACTACATGTATCCATATAGGAGAAAACAGAGTGAAACCTAAAAATTAAAACTGTTACTGCCAATGAACGGTTTAACCTAGAAGAACGAAATTTGGTGAGCGAAGTGGGATTGGGGTACTGATTATTTCCTGAAAGTGTCATTAAGATTGGGTGAAAAAATGTGTGCTGTGATTTCAGGAAACTCGTAGTTTTTTGGAAGCTTGGCAACCCCTTTCCATGAAAGTGATTTGCGCCAGTCTCTGCTTAGGGCTACATCAATAGGAACCAAACCATAGAGATAGAACTTGGAACTACTATATTGTGTCATGTTTCAAAGAGCTAGCACAAACCGTGTTTGATTTAGAGTTCCAACTACATGTATCCATATAGGAGAAAACAGAGTGGAACCTAAAAATTTAAACTGTTACTGCCACCAAACGGTTTAACGTAGAAGAACGAAATTTGGTGAGCGAAGTGGGATTGGGGTACTGATTATTACCTGAAAGTGTCATTAAGATTGGGTGAAAAAATGTGTGCTGAGATTTCAGGAAACTCGTAGTTTTTTGGAAGCTTGGCAACCCCTTTCCATGAAAGTGATTTGCGCCAGTCTCTGCTTAGGGCTACATCAATAGGAAACAAACCATAGAGATAGAACTTGGAACTACTTTATTGTTTCAAGTTTCAAAGAGATAGCACAAACCGTGTTTGATTTAGAGTTCCAAAAACATGTATCCATATAGGAGAAAACAGAGTGGAACCTAAAAATTTAAACTGTTACTGCCACCGAACGGTTTAACCTAGAAGAACGAAATTTGGTGAGCCAAGTGGGATTGGGGTACTGATCATTACCTGAAAGTGTCATCAAGATTGGGTTAAAAAATGTGTGCTGAGATTTCAGGAAACTCGTAGTTTTTTGGAAGATTGGCAACCCCTTTCCATGAAAGTGATTTTCGCCAGTCTCTGCTTAGGGCTACATCAAGAGGAAACAAACCATAGAGATAGAACTTGGAACTGCATTATTGTGTCAAGTTTCAAAGAGCTATTACAAACCGAGTTTGATTTAGAGTTCAAAATACATGTATCCGTATAGGAGAAAACAGAGTGAAACCTAAAAATTTAAACTCTCACTGCCAACGAACGGTTTAACTTAGAAGAACGAAATTTGGTGATCGATGTTGGATTGGGGTACTTATTATTACCTGAAAGTGTCATTAAGATTGGGTGAAAAAATGTGTGCTGAGATTTCAGGAATCTCGTAGTTTTTTGGAAGCTTGGCAACCCCTTTCCATGAAAGTGATTTTCGCCAGTCTCTGCTTAGGGCTACATCAATAGGAAACAAACCATAGAGATAGAACTTGGAACTACATTATTGTGTCAAGTTTCAAAGAGCTAGCACAAACCGAGTTTGATTTAGAGTTCCAAATACATGTATACATATAGGAGAAAACAGAGTGAAACCTAAATATTTAAACTCTTACTGCCAACGTACGGTTTAACCTAGAAGAACGAAATTTGGTGAGCGAAGTGGGATTGGGGTACTGATCATTACCTGAAAGTGTCACTAAGATTGGGTGAAAAAATGTGTGCTGAGATTTCAGGAAACTCGTAGTTTTTTGGAAGCTTGGCAACCCGTTTCCTTGAAAGTGATTTTAGCCAGTCTCTGCTTAGGGCTACATCAATAGGAAACAAACCATAGAAATAGAACTTGGAACTACTTTATTGTGTCAAGTTTCAAAGAGCTAGCACAAACCGTGTTTGATTTAGAGTTCCAACTACATGTATCCATATAGGAGAAAACAGAGTGAAACCTAAAAATTTAAACTGTTACTGCCACCGAACGGTTTAACCTAGAGGAACGAAATTTGGTGAGCCAAGTGGGATTGGGGTACTGATCATTACCTGAAAGTGTCATCAAACTTGGGTGAAAAAAAGTGTGCTGAGATTTCAGGAAACTCGTAGTTTTTTGGAAGCTTGGCAACCCCTTTCCATGAAAGTGATTTGCGCCAGTCTCTGCTTAGGGCTACATCAATAGGAAACAAACCATAGAGATAGAACTTGGAACTACTTTATTGTGTCAAATTTCAAAGAGCTAGCACAAACCGTGTTTGATTTAGATTTCCAACTACATGTATCCATATAGGAGAAAACAGAGTGAAACCTAAAAATTTAAACTGTTACTGCCAACGAACGGTTTAACCTGGAGGAACGAAATTTGGTGAGCCAAGTGGGATTGGGGTACTGATCATTACCTGAAAGTGTCATCAAGATTGGGTGAAAAAAATGTGTGCTGAGATTTCAGGAAAATCGTAGTTTTTTGGAAGCTTGGCAACCCCTTTCCATGGAAGTGATTTGCGCCAGTCTCTGCTTAGGGCTACATGAAGAGGAAACAAACCATAGAGATAGAACTTGGAACTGCATTATTGTGTCAAGTTTCAAAGAGCTAGCACAAACCGAGTTTGATTTAGAGTTCAAAACACATGTATCCATATAGGAGAAAACAGAGTGAAACCTAAAAATTTAAACTCTCACTGCCAACGAACGGTTTAACCTAGAAGAACGAAATTTGGTGATCGAAGTTGGATTGGGGTACTTATTATTACCTGAAAGTGTCATTAAGATTGGGTGAAAAAATGTGTGCTGAGATTTCAGGAATCTCGTAGTTTTTTGGAAGCTTGGCAACCCCTTTCAATGAAAGTGATTTTCGCCAGTCTCTGCTTAGGGCTACATCAATAGGAAACAAACCATAGAGATAGAACTTGGAACTACATTATTGTGTCAAGTTTCAAAGAGCTAGCACAAACCGAGTTTGATTTAGAGTTCCAAATACATGTATACATATAGGAGAAAACAGAGTGAAACCTAAATATTTAAACTCTTACTGCCAACGAACGGTTTAACCTAGAAGAACGAAATTTGGTGAGCGAAGTTGGATTGGATTCTGATCATTACCTGAAAGTGTCATTAAGATTGGGTGAAAAAATGTGTGCTGAGATTTCAGGAAACTCGTAGTTTTTTGGAAGCTTGGCAACCCGTTTCCTTGAAAGTGATTTTAGCCAGTCCCTGCTTAGGGCTACATCAATAGGAAACAAACCATAGAGATAGAACTTGGAACTACTTTATTGTGTCAAGTTTCAAAGAGCTAGCACAAACCGTGTTTGATTTAGATTTCCAAATACATGTATCCATATAGGAGAAAACAGAGTGAAACCTAAAAATTTAAACTGTTACTGCCAACGAACGGTTTAACCTAGAGGAACGAAATTTGGTGAGCCAAGTGGGATTGGGGTACTGATCATTACCTGAAAGTGTCATCAAGATTGGGTGAAAAAATGTGTGCTGAGATTTCAGGAAACTCGTAGTTTTTTGGAAGCTTGGCAACCCCTTTCCATGGAAGTGATTTGCGCCAGTCTCTGCTTAGGGCTACATCAATAGGAAACAAACCATAAAGATAGAACTTGGAACTACTTTATTGTGTCAAGTTACAAAGAGATAGCACAAACCGTGTTTGATTTAGAGTTTCAACAACATGTATCCATATAGGAGAAAACAGAGTGGAACCTAAAAATTAAAACTGTTACTGCCAACGAACGGTTTAACCTAGAAGAACGAAATTTGGTGAGCCAAGTGGGATTGGGGTACTGATCATTACCTGAAAGTGTCATCAATATTGGGTGAAAAAATGTGTGCTGAGATTTCAGGAAACTCGTTGTTTTTTGGAAGCTTGGCAAACCCTTTCCATGAAAGTGATTTTCGCCAGTCTCTGCTTAGGGCTACATCAATAGGAAACAAACCATAGAGATAGAACTTGGAACTACTATATTGTGTCATGTTTGAAAGAGCGAGCACAAACCGTGTTTGATTTAGAGTTCCAACTACATGTATCCATATAGGAGAAAACAGAGTGAAACCTAAAAATTTAAACTGTTACTGCCAATGAACGGTTTAACCTAGAAGAACGAAATTTGGTGAGCGAAGTGGGATTGGGGTACTGATTATTTCCTGAAAGTGTCATTAAGATTGGGTGAAAAAATGTGTGCTGTGATTTCAGGAAACTCGTAGTTTTTTGGAAGCTTGGCAACCCCTTTCCATGAAAGTGATTTGCGCCAGTCTCTGCTTAGGGCTACATCAATAGGAACCAAACCATAGAGATAGAACTTGGAACTACTATATTGTGTCATGTTTCAAAGAGCTAGCACAAACCGTGTTTGATTTAGAGTTCCAACTACATGTATCCATATAGGAGAAAACAGAGTGGAACCTAAAAATTTAAACTGTTACTGCCACCAAACGGTTTAACCTAGAAGAACGAAATTTGGTGAGCCAAGTGGGATTGGGGTACTGATCATTACCTGAAAGTGTCATCAATATTGGGTGAAAAAATGTGTGCTGAGATTTCAGGAAACTCGTTGTTTTTTGGAAGCTTGGCAAACCCTTTCCATGAAAGTGATTTTCGCCAGTCTCTGCTTAGGGCTCCATCAATAGGAAACAAACCATAGAGATAGAACTTGGAACTACATTATTGTGTCAAGTTTCAAAGAGCTAGCACAAACCGAGTTTGATTTAGAGTTCCAAATACATGTATCCATATAGGAGAAATCAGAGTGAAACCTAAAAATTAAAACTGTTACTGCCAACGAACGGTTTAACCTAGAAGAACGAAATTTGGTGAGCAAAGTGGGATTGGGGTACTGATTATTACCTGAAAGTGTCATTAAGATTGGGTGAAAAAATGTGTGCTTAGATTTCAGGAAACTCGTAGTTTTTTGGAAGCTTGGCAACCCCTTTCCATGAAAGTGATTTGCGCCAGTCTCTCCTTAGGGCTACATCAATAGGAAACAAACCATAGAGAGAGAACTTGGAACTACTTTATTGTGTCAAGTTTCAAAGAGATAGCACAAACCGTGTTTGATTTAGAGTTCCAAAAACATGTATCCATATAGGAGAAAACAGAGTGGAACCTAAAAATTTAAACTGTTACTGCCACCGAACGGTTTAACCTAGAAGAACGAAATTTGGTGAGCCAAGTGGGATTGGGGTACTTATCATTACCTGAAAGTGTCATCAATATTGGGTGAAAAAATGTGTGCTGAGATTTCAGGAAACTCGTAGTTTTTTGGAAGATTGGCAACCCGTTTCCATGAAAGTGATTTTCGCCAGTCTCTGCTTAGGGCTACATCAAGAGGAAACAAACCATAGAGATAGAACTTGGAACTGCATTATTGTGTCAAGTTTCAAAGAGCTAGCACAAACCGAGTTTCATTAAGAGTTCCAAATACATGTATCCATATAGGAGAAAACAGAGTGAAGCCTAAAAATTTAAACTCTCACTGCCCACGAACGGTTTAACCTAGAAGAACGAAATTTGGTGATCGAAGTGGGATTGGGGTACTTATTATTACCTGAAAGTGTCATTAAGATTGGGTGAAAAAATGTGTGCTGAGATTTCAGGAATCTCGTAGTTTTTTGGAAGCTTGGCAACCCCTTTCCATGAAAGTGATTTGCGCCAGTCTCTGCTTAGGGCTACATCAATAGGAACCAAACCATAGAGATAGAACTTGGAACTACTATATTGTTTCATGTTTCAAAGAGCTAGCACAAACCGTGTTTGATTTAGAGTTCCAACTACATGTATCCATATAGGAGAAAACAGAGTGAAACCTAAAAATTAAAACTGTTACTGCCAATGAACGGTTTAACCTAGAAGAACGAAATTTGGTGAGCGAAGTGGGATTGGGGTACTGATTATTACCTGAAAGTGTCATTAAGATTGGGTGAAAAAATGTGTGCTGAGATTTCAGGAAACTCGTAGTTTTTTGGAATCTTGGCAACCCCTTTCCATGAAAGTGATTTGCGCCAGTCTCTGCTTAGGGCTACATCAATACGAAACAAACGATAAAGATAGAACTTGGAACTACTTTATTGTGTCAAGTTACAAACAGATAGCACAAACCGTGTTTGATTTAGAGTTCCAACAACATGTATCCATATAGGAGAAAACAGAGTGGAACCTAAAAATTTAAACTGTTACTGCCACCGAACGGTTTAACCTAGAAGAACGAAATTTGGTGAGCCAAGTGGGATTGGGGTACTGATCATTACCTGAAAGTGTCATCAAGATTGGGTGAAAAAATGTGTGCTGAGATTTCAGGAAACTCGTAGTTTTTTGGAAGCTTGGCAACCCCTTTCCATGAAAGTGATATGCGCCAGTCTCTGCTTAGGGCTACATCAATAGGAAACAAACCATAGAGATAGAACTTGGAACTACTATATTGTGTCATGTTTCAAAGAGCTAGCACAAACCGTGTTTGATTTAGAGTTCCAACTACATGTATCCATATAGGAGAAAACAGAGTGAAACCTTAAAATTAAAACTGTTACTGCCAACGAACCGTTTAACCTAGAAGAACGAAATTTGGTGAGCCAAGTGGGATTGGGATACTGATGATTACCTGAAAGTGTCATCAAAATTGGGTGAAAAAATGTGTGCTGAGATTTCAGGAAACTCGTAGTTTTTTGGAAGCTTGGCAACCTTTTTCCATGAAAGTGATTTTCGCCAGTCTCTGCTTAGGGCTACATCAATAGGAAAGAAACCGTAGAGATAGAACTTGGAACCACATTATTGTGTCAAGTTTCAAAGAGCTAGCACAAACCGTGTTTGATTTAGAGTTCCAAATACATGTATCCATATAGGAGAAAACAGAGTGAAACCTAAAAATTAAAACTGTTACTGCCAACGAACGGTTTAACCTAGAAGAACGAAATTTGGTGAGCCAAATGGGATTGGGATACTGATGATTACCTGAAAGTGTCATCAAGATTGGGTGAAAAAATGTGTGCTGAGATTTCAGGAAACTCGTAGTTTTTTGGAAGCTTGGCAACCCCTTTCCATGAAAGTGATTTTCGCCAGTCTCTGCTTAGGGCTACATCAATAGGAAACAAACCATAGAGATAGAACTTGGAACTACTATATTGTGTCATGTTTCAAAGAGCTAGCACAAACCGTGTTTGATTTAGACTTCCAACTACATGTATCCATATAGGAGAAAACAGAGTGAAACCTAAAAATTAAAACTTTTACTGCCAACGAATGGTTTAACCTAGAAGAACGAAATTTGGTAATCCAAGTGGGATTTGGGTACTGAACATTACCTGAAAGTGTCATCAAGGTTGGGTGAAAAAATGTGTACTGAGATTTCAGGAAACTCGTAGTTTTTTGGAAGCTTGGCAACCCCTTTCCATGAAAGTGATTTGCGCCAGTCTTTGCTTAGTGCTAATCAATAGGAAACAAACCATAGAGATAGAACTTGGAACTACTATATTGTGTCAAGTTTCAAAGAGCTAGCACAAACCGTGTTTAATTTAGAGTTCCAAATAAATGTATGCATATAGGAGAAAACATTGTGAAACCTAAAAATTGAAACTGTTACTGCCAACGAACCGTTTAACCTAGAAGAACGAAATTTGGTGAGCCAAGTGGGATTGGGATACTGATCATTACCTGAAAGTGTCATCAAGATTTGGTGAAAAAATGTGTGCTGAAATTTCAAGAAACTCGTAGTTTTTTTGGAAGCTTGGCAACCCCTTTCCATCAAAGTGATTTTCGCCAGTCTCTGCTTAGGGCTACATCAATAGGAAAAAACCATAGAGATAGAACTTGGAACTACTTTATTGTGTCATGTTTGAAAGAGCGAGCACAAACCGTGTTTGATTTAGAGTTCCAACTACATGTATCCATATAGGAGAAAACAGAGTGAAACCTAAAAATTTAAACTGTTACTGCCAATGAACGGTTTAACCTAGAAGAACGAAATTTGGTGAGCGAAGTGGGATTGGGGTACTGATTATTTCCTGAAAGTGTCATTAAGATTGGGTGAAAAAATGTGTGCTGTGATTTCAGGAAACTCGTAGTTTTTTGGAAGCTTGGCAACCCCTTTCCATGAAAGTGATTTGCGCCAGTCTCTGCTTAGGGCTACATCAATAGGAACCAAACCATAGAGATAGAACTTGGAACTACTATATTGTGTCATGTTTCAAAGAGCTAGCACAAACCGTGTTTGATTTAGAGTTCCAACTACATGTATCCATATAGGAGAAAACAGAGTGGAACCTAAAAATTTAAACTGTTACTGCCACCAAACGGTTTAACCTAGAAGAACGAAATTTGGTGAGCCAAGTGGGATTGGGGTACTGATCATTACCTGAAAGTGTCATCAATATTGGGTGAAAAAATGTGTGCTGAGATTTCAGGAAACTCGTTGTTTTTTGGAAGCTTGGCAAACCCTTTCCATGAAAGTGATTTTCGCCAGTCTCTGCTTAGGGCTCCATCAATAGGAAACAAACCATAGAGATAGAACTTGGAACAACATTATTGTGTCAAGTTTCAAAGAGCTAGCACAAACCGAGTTTGATTTAGAGTTCCAAATACATGTATCCATATAGGAGAAATCAGAGTGAAACCTAAAAATTAAAACTGTTACTGCCAACGAACGGTTTAACCTAGAAGAACGAAATTTGGTGAGCAAAGTGGGATTGGGGTACTGATTATTACCTGAAAGTGTCATTAAGATTGGGTGAAAAAATGTGTGCTTAGATTTCAGGAAACTCGTAGTTTTTTGGAAGCTTGGCAACCCCTTTCCATGAAAGTGATTTGCGCCAGTCTCTCCTTAGGGCTACATCAATAGGAAACAAACCATAGAGAGAGAACTTGGAACTACTTTATTGTGTCAAGTTTCAAAGAGATAGCACAAACCGTGTTTGATTTAGAGTTCCAAAAACATGTATCCATATAGGAGAAAACAGAGTGGAACCTAAAAATTTAAACTGTTACTGCCACCGAACGGTTTAACCTAGAAGAACGAAATTTGGTGAGCCAAGTGGGATTGGGGTACTTATCATTACCTGAAAGTGTCATCAATATTGGGTGAAAAAATGTGTGCTGAGATTTCAGGAAACTCGTAGTTTTTTGGAAGATTGGCAACCCGTTTCCATGAAAGTGATTTTCGCCAGTCTCTGCTTAGGGCTACATCAAGAGGAAACAAACCATAGAGATAGAACTTGGAACTGCATTATTGTGTCAAGTTTCAAAGAGCTAGCACAAACCGAGTTTCATTAAGAGTTCCAAATACATGTATCCATATAGGAGAAAACAGAGTGAAGCCTAAAAATTTAAACTCTCACTGCCCACGAACGGTTTAACCTAGAAGAACGAAATTTGGTGATCGAAGTGGGATTGGGGTACTTATTATTACCTGAAAGTGTCATTAAGATTGGGTGAAAAAATGTGTGCTGAGATTTCAGGAATCTCGTAGTTTTTTGGAAGCTTGGCAACCCCTTTCCATGAAAGTGATTTGCGCCAGTCTCTGCTTAGGGCTACATCAATAGGAACCAAACCATAGAGATAGAACTTGGAACTACTATATTGTTTCATGTTTCAAAGAGCTAGCACAAACCGTGTTTGATTTAGAGTTCCAACTACATGTATCCATATAGGAGAAAACAGAGTGAAACCTAAAAATTAAAACTGTTACTGCCAATGAACGGTTTAACCTAGAAGAACGAAATTTGGTGAGCGAAGTGGGATTGGGGTACTGATTATTACCTGAAAGTGTCATTAAGATTGGGTGAAAAAATGTGTGCTGAGATTTCAGGAAACTCGTAGTTTTTTGGAATCTTGGCAACCCCTTTCCATGAAAGTGATTTGCGCCAGTCTCTGCTTAGGGCTACATCAATACGAAACAAACGATAAAGATAGAACTTGGAACTACTTTATTGTGTCAAGTTACAAACAGATAGCACAAACCGTGTTTGATTTAGAGTTCCAACAACATGTATCCATATAGGAGAAAACAGAGTGGAACCTAAAAATTTAAACTGTTACTGCCACCGAACGGTTTAACCTAGAAGAACGAAATTTGGTGAGCCAAGTGGGATTGGGGTACTGATCATTACCTGAAAGTGTCATCAAGATTGGGTGAAAAAATGTGTGCTGAGATTTCAGGAAACTCGTAGTTTTTTGGAAGCTTGGCAACCCCTTTCCATGAAAGTGATATGCGCCAGTCTCTGCTTAGGGCTACATCAATAGGAAACAAACCATAGAGATAGAACTTGGAACTACTATATTGTGTCATGTTTCAAAGAGCTAGCACAAACCGTGTTTGATTTAGAGTTCCAACTACATGTATCCATATAGGAGAAAACAGAGTGAAACCTTAAAATTAAAACTGTTACTGCCAACGAACCGTTTAACCTAGAAGAACGAAATTTGGTGAGCCAAGTGGGATTGGGATACTGATGATTACCTGAAAGTGTCATCAAAATTGGGTGAAAAAATGTGTGCTGAGATTTCAGGAAACTCGTAGTTTTTTGGAAGCTTGGCAACCTTTTTCCATGAAAGTGATTTTCGCCAGTCTCTGCTTAGGGCTACATCAATAGGAAAGAAACCGTAGAGATAGAACTTGGAACCACATTATTGTGTCAAGTTTCAAAGAGCTAGCACAAACCGTGTTTGATTTAGAGTTCCAAATACATGTATCCATATAGGAGAAAACAGAGTGAAACCTAAAAATTAAAACTGTTACTGCCAACGAACGGTTTAACCTAGAAGAACGAAATTTGGTGAGCCAAATGGGATTGGGATACTGATGATTACCTGAAAGTGTCATCAAGATTGGGTGAAAAAATGTGTGCTGAGATTTCAGGAAACTCGTAGTTTTTTGGAAGCTTGGCAACCCCTTTCCATGAAAGTGATTTTCGCCAGTCTCTGCTTAGGGCTACATCAATAGGAAACAAACCATAGAGATAGAACTTGGAACTACTATATTGTGTCATGTTTCAAAGAGCTAGCACAAACCGTGTTTGATTTAGACTTCCAACTACATGTATCCATATAGGAGAAAACAGAGTGAAACCTAAAAATTAAAACTTTTACTGCCAACGAATGGTTTAACCTAGAAGAACGAAATTTGGTAATCCAAGTGGGATTTGGGTACTGAACATTACCTGAAAGTGTCATCAAGGTTGGGTGAAAAAATGTGTACTGAGATTTCAGGAAACTCGTAGTTTTTTGGAAGCTTGGCAACCCCTTTCCATGAAAGTGATTTGCGCCAGTCTTTGCTTAGTGCTAATCAATAGGAAACAAACCATAGAGATAGAACTTGGAACTACTATATTGTGTCAAGTTTCAAAGAGCTAGCACAAACCGTGTTTAATTTAGAGTTCCAAATAAATGTATGCATATAGGAGAAAACATTGTGAAACCTAAAAATTGAAACTGTTACTGCCAACGAACCGTTTAACCTAGAAGAACGAAATTTGGTGAGCCAAGTGGGATTGGGATACTGATCATTACCTGAAAGTGTCATCAAGATTTGGTGAAAAAATGTGTGCTGAAATTTCAAGAAACTCGTAGTTTTTTTGGAAGCTTGGCAACCCCTTTCCATCAAAGTGATTTTCGCCAGTCTCTGCTTAGGGCTACATCAATAGGAAAAAACCATAGAGATAGAACTTGGAACTACTTTATTCTGTCAAGTTTCAAAGAGCTAGCAAAAACCGTGTTTGATTTAGAGTTCCAACTACATGTATCCTTACAGGAGAAAACAGAGTGAAACCTAAGAATTTAAACTGTTACTGCCACAGAACGGTTTAACCTAGAAGAACGAAATTTGGTGAGCCAAGTGGGATTGGGATACTGATGATTACCTGAAAGTGTCATCAAAATTGGGTGAAAAAATGTGTGCTGAGATTTCAGGAAACTCGTAGTTTTTTGGAAGCTTGGCAACCCCTTTCCATATAAGTGATTTTCGCCACTCTCTGCTTAGGGCTACATCAATAGGAAACAAACCATAGAGATAGAACTTGGAACCACATTATTGTGTCAAGTTTCAAAGAGCTAGCACAAACCGAGTTTGATTTAGAGTTCCAACTACATGTATCCATACAGGAGAAAACAGAGTGAAACCTAAAAATTAAAACTGTTACTGCCAACGAATGGTTTAACCTGGAAGAATGAAATTTGGTGAGCCAATTGGGATTGGGGTACTGATCATTACCGGAAAGTGTCATCAAGATTGGGTGAAAAAATGTGTACTGAGATTTCAGGAAACTCGTAGTTTTTTGGAAGCTTGGCAACCCCTTTCCATGAAAGTGATTTTCGCCAGTCTCTGCTTAGGGCTACATCAATAGGAAACAAACCATAGAGATAGAACTTGGATCCACATTATTGTGTCAAGTTTCAAAGAGCTAGCACAAACCGAGTTTGATTTAGAGTTCCAAATACATGTATCCATATAGGAGAAAACAGAGTGAAACCTAAAAATTAAAACTGTTATTGCCAACGAACGGTTTAACCTAGAAGAACGAAATTTGGTGAGCCAAGTGGGATTGGGTACTGATCATTACCTGAAAGTGTCATTAAGATTTGGTGAAAAAAATGTGTGCTGAGATTTCAGGAAACTCGTAGTTTTTTGAAAGCTTGGCAACCCGTTTCCATGAAAGTTATTTTCGCCAGTCTATGCTTAGGTCTACATCAATAGGAAACAAACCATAGAGATAGAACTTGGAACTACTTTATTGTGTCAAGTTTCAAAGAGCTAGCACAAACCGTGTTTGATTTAGTGTTCCAACTACATGTATCCATATAGGAGAAAACAGAGTGAAACCTAAAAATTTAAACTGTTACTTCCACCGAACGGTTTAACCTAGAAGAACGAAATTTGGTGAGCCAAGTGGGATTGGGGTACTGATCATTACCTGAAAGTGTCATCAAGATTGGGTGAAAAAATGTGTGCTGAGTTTTCAGGAAACTCGTAGTTATTAGGAAGCTTGGCAACCCCTTTCCATGAAAGTGATTTTCGCCAGTCTCTGCTTAGGGCTACATCAGTAGGAAACCAACCATAGAGATAGAACTTGGAACTACTATATTGTGTCAAGTTTCAAAGAGCTAGCACAAACCGTGTTTGATTTAGAGTTCCAAATATATGTATCCATATAGGAGAAAACAGAGTGAAACCTAAAAATTAAAACTCTCACTGCCAACGAAAGGTTTAACCTCGAAGAACGAAATTCGGTGATCGAAGTGGGATTGGGGTTCTGATTATTACCTGAAAGTGTCATTAAGATTGGGTGAAAAAATGTGTGCTGAGATTTCAGGAATCTCGTGGTTTTTTGGAAGCTTGGCAACCCCTTTCCATGAAAGTGATTTGCACCAGTCTCTGCTTAGGGCTACATCAATAGGAACCAAACCATAGAGATAGAACTTGGAACTACTATATGGTTTCATGTTTCAAAGAGCTAGCACAAACCGTGTTTGATTTAGAGTTCCAACTACATGTATCCATATAGGAGAAAACAGAGTGAAACCTAAAAATTAAAACTCTTACTGCCAACGAACGGTTTAACCTAGAAGAACGAAATTTGGTGATCGAAGTGGGATTGAGGTACTTATTATTACCTGAAAGTGTCATTAAGATTGGGTGAAAAAATGTGTGCTGAGATTTCAGGAAACTCGTAGTTTTTTGGAAGCTTGGCACCCCCTTTCCATGAAAGTGATTTGCGCCAGTCTCTGCTTAGGGCTACATCAATAGGAACCAAACCATAAAGATAGAACTTGGAACTACTTTATTGTGTCAAGTTTCAAAGAGATAGCACTAACCGTGTTTGATTTAGAGTTCTAACAACACTTATCCATATAGGAGAAAAGAGAGTGGAACCTAAAAATTTAAACTGTTACTGCCACCGAACGGTTTAACCTAGAAGAACGAAATTTGGTGAGCCAAGTGGGAACGGGGTACTGATCATTACCTGAAAGTGTCATCAAGATTGGGTGAAAAAATGTGTGCTGAGATTTCAGGAAACTCGTAGTTTTTGGAAGCTTGCAACCCCTTTCCATGAAAGTGATTTTCGCCAGTCTCTGCTTAGGGCTACATCAATAGGAAACAAACCATAGAGGTAGAACTTGGAACTACTATATTGTTTCATGTTTCAAAGAGGTAGCACAAACCGTGTTTGATTCAGAGTTCCAACTACATGTATCCATAGAGGAGAAATCAGAGTGAAACCTAAAAATTAAAACTGTTACTGCCAACGAACGGTTGAACCTAGAAGAACGAAATTTGGTGAGCGAAGTGGGATTGGGGTACTGATTATTACCTGAAAGTGACATTAAGATTGGGTGAAAAAATGTGTGCTTAGATTTCAGGAAACTCTTAGTTTTTTGGAAGCTTGGCAACCCCTTTCCATGAAAGTGATTTGCGCCAGTCTCTGCTTAGGGCTACATCAATAGGAAACAAACCAGAGAGATAGAACTTGGAACTACTTTATTGTGTCAAGTTTCAAAGAGATAGCACAAACCATGTTTGATTTAGAGTTCCAACAACATGTATCCATATAGGAGAAAACAGAGTGGAACCTAAAAATTTAAACTGTTACTGCCACCGAACGGTTTAACCTAGAAGAACGAAATTTGGTGAGCCAAGTGGGATTGGGGTACTGATCATTACCTGAAAGTGTCATCAATATTGGGTGAAAAAATGTGTGCTGAGATTTCAGGAAACTCGTAGTTTTTTGGAAGATTGGCAATCCCTTTCCATGAAAGTGATTTTCGCCAGTCTCTGATTAGGGCTACATCAAGAGGAAACAAACCATAGAGATAGAACGTGGAACTGCATTATTGTGTCAAGTTTCAAAGAGCTAGCACAAGCCGAGTTTGATTTAGAGTTCCAAATACATGTATCCCTATAGGAGAAAACAGAGTGAAACCTAAAAATTAAAACTCTCACTGCCAACGAAAGGTTTAACCTCGAAGAACGAAATTCGGTGATCGAAGTGGGATTGGGGTTCTGATTATTACCTGAAAGTGTCATTAAGATTGGGTGAAAAAATGTGTGCTGAGATTTCAGGAATCTCGTGGTTTTTTGGAAGCTTGGCAACCCCTTTCCATGAAAGTGATTTGCACCAGTCTCTGCTTAGGGCTACATCAATAGGAACCAAACCATAGAGATAGAACTTGGAACTACTATATGGTTTCATGTTTCAAAGAGCTAGCACAAACCGTGTTTGATTTAGAGTTCCAACTACATGTATCCATATAGGAGAAAACAGAGTGAAACCTAAAAATTAAAACTGTTACTGCCAACGAACTGTTTATCCTAGAAGAACGAAATTTGGTGAGCGAAGTGGGATTGGGGTACTGATTATTACCTGAAAGTGTCATTAAGATGGGGTGAAAAAATGTGTGCTGAGATTTCAGGAAACTCGTAGTTTTTTGGAAGCTTGGCAACCCCTTTCCATGAAAGTGATATGCGCCAGTCTCTGCTTAGGGCTAAATCAATAGGAAACAAACCATAGAGATAGAACTTGGAATTACTTTATTGTGTCAAGTTACAAAGAGATAGCACAAACCGTGTTTGATTTATAGTTCCAACAACATGTATCCATATAGGAGAAAACAGAGTGAAAACATAAAAATTTAAACTCTTACTGCCAACGAACGGTTTAACCTAGAAGAACGAAATTTGGTGATCGAAGTGGGATTGGGGTACTGATTATTACCTGAAAGTGTCATTAAGATTGGGTGAAAAAATGTGTGCTGAGATTTCAGGAAACTCGTAGTTTTTTGGAAGCTTGGCAACCCCTTTCCATGAAAGTGATTTGCGCCAGTCTCTGCTTAGGGCTACATCAATAGGAAATAAACCATAGAGATAGAACTTGGAACTACTTTATTGTGTCAAGTTACAAAGAGATAGCACAAACCGTGTTTGATTTAGAGTTCCAACAACATGTATCCATATAGGAGAAAAAAGAGTGGAACCTAAAAATTTAAACTGTTACTGCCTCCGAACGGTTTAACCTAGAAGAACGAAATTTGGTGAGCCAAGTGGGATTGGGGTACTGATCATTACCTGAAAGTGTCATCAAGATTGGGTGAAAAAATGTGTGCTGAGATTTCAGGAAACTCGTACTTTTTTGGAAGCTTGGCAACCCCTTTCCATTAAAATGATTTTCGCCAGTCTCTGCTTAGGGCTACATCAAGAGGAAACAAACCATAGAGATAGAACTTGGAACTACATTATTGTGTCAAGTTTGAAAGAGCTAGCACAAAACGAGTTTACTTTAGATTTCCAAATGCATGTATCCATATAGGAGAAAACAGAGTGAAACCTAAAAATTAAAACTGTTACTGCCAACGAACGATTTAACATAGAAGAACGAAATTTGGTGACCCAAGTGGGATTGTGGTACTGATCATTACCTGAAAATGTCATCAAGATTGGGTGAAAAAATGTGTGCTGAGATTTCAAGAAACTCATAGTTTTTTGGAAGCTTGGCAACCCCTTTCCATGAAAGTGATTTGCGCCAGTCTCTGCTTAGGGCTACATCAATAGGAAACAAACCATAGAGATAGAACTTGGAACTACTTTATTGTGTCAAGTTTCAAAGAACTAGCACAAACCGTGTTTGATTTAGAGTTCCAACTAAATGTATCCATATAGGAGAAAACAGAGTGAAACCTAAAAATTTAAACTCTTACTGCCAAATAACGGTTTAACCTAGAAGAACGAAATTTGGTGAGCGAAGTGGGATTGGGGTACTGATCATTACCTGAAAGTGTCATCAAGATTGGGTGAAAAAATGTGTGCTGAGATTTCAGGAAACTCGTACTTTTTTGGAAGCTTGGCAACCCCTTTCCATGAAAGTGATTTTCGCCAGTCTCTGCTTAGGGCTACATCAATAGGAAACAAACCATAGAGATAGAATTTGGAACTACTATATTGTGTCATGTTTCAAAGAGCTAGCACAAACCGTGTTTGATTTAGAGTTCCAACTACATGTATCCATATAGGAGAAAACAGAGTGAAACCTAAAAATTAAAACTGTTACTGCCAACGAATGGTTTAACCTAGAAGAACGAAATTTGGTGAGCCAAGTGGGAATGGGGTACTGATCATTACCGGAAACTGTCATCAAGATTGGGTGAAAAAATGTGTACTGAGATTTCAGGAAACTCGTAGTTTTTTGGAAGCTTGGCAACCCCTTTCCATGAAAGTGATTTTCGCCAGTCTCTGCTTAGGGCTACATCAATAGGAAACAAACCACAGAGATAGAACTTGGAACTACATTATTGTTTCAAGTTTCAAAGAGCTAGCACGAACCGAGTTTGATTTAGAGTTCCAAATACATGTATCCATATAGGAGAAAACAGAGTGAAACCTAAAAATTTAAACTCTTACTGCCAAATAACGGTTTAAACTAGAAGAACGAAATTTGGTGAGCGATGTGGGATTGGGGTACTTATCATTACCTGAAAGTGTCATCAAGATTGGGTGAAAAAATGTGTGCTGAGATTTCAGGAAACTCGTAGTTTTTTGGAAGCTTGGCAACCCCTTTCCATGAAAGTGATTTTCGCCAGTCTCTGCTTAGGGCTACATCAGTAGGAAACAAACCATAGAGATAGAACTTGGAACTACTATATTGTGTCATGTTTAAAAGAGCTACCACAAGCCGTGTTTGATTTAGAGTTCCAAATACATGTATCCATATAGGAGAAAACAGAGTGAAACCTAAAAATTAAAACTGTTACTGCCAACGAACGGTTTAACCTAGAAGAACGAAATTTGGTGAGCGAAGTGGGATTGGGGTACTGATTATTACCTGAAAGTGTCATTAAGATTGGGTGAAAAAATGTGTGCTGAGATTTCAGGAAACTCGTAGTTTTTTGGAAGCTTGGCAACCCCTTTCCATGAAAGTGATTTGAGCCAGTCTCTGCTTAGGGCTACATCAATAGGAAACAAACCATAGAGATAGAACTTGGAACTACTTTATTGTGTCAAGTTTCAAAGAGATAGCAAAAACCGTGTTTGATTTAGAGTTCCAACAACATGTATCCATATAGGAGAAAACAGAGTGGAACCTAAAAATTTAAACTGTTACTGCCACCGAACGGTTTATCCTAGAAGAACGAAATTTGGTGAGCCAAGTGGGATTGGGGTACTGATCATTACCTGAAAGTGTCATCAAGATTGGGTGAAAAAATGTGTGCTGAGATTTCAGGAAACTCGTAGTTTTTTGGAAGCTTGGCAACCCCTTTCCATTAAAGTGATTTTCGCCCGTCTCTGCTTAGGGCTACATCAAGAGGAAACAAACCATAGAGATAGAACTTGGAACTACATTATTGTGTCAAGTTTGAAAGAGCTAGCACAAAACGAGTTTGATTTAGAGTTCCAAATGCATGTATCCATATAGGAGAAAACAGAGTGAAACCTAAAAATTAAAACTGTTACTGCCAACGAACGGTTAACCTAGAAGAACGAAATCTGGTGACCCAAGTGGGATTGGGGTACTGATCATTACCTGAAAATGTCATCAATTTTTGTGAAAAAATGTGTGCTTAGATTTCAAGAAACTCAAATTTTTTTGGAAGCTTGGCAACCCCTTTCCATGAAAGTGATTTTCGCCAGTCTCTGCTTAGGGCTACATCAATAGGAAACAAACCATAGAGATAGAACTTGGAACTACATTATTGTGTCAAGTTTCAAAGAGCCAGCACAAACCGAGTTTGATTTAGAGTTCCAAATACATGTATACATATAGGAGAAAACAGAGTGAAACCTAAATATTTAAACTCTTACTGCCAACGAACGGTTTAACCTAGAAGAACGAAATTTGGTGAGCGAAGTGGGATTGCGGTACTGATCATTACCTGAAAGTGTCATTAAGATTGGGTGAAAAAATGTGTGCTGAGATTTCAGGAAACTCGTAGTTTTTTTGGAAGCTTGGCAACCCGTTTCCTTGAAAGTGATTTTCGCCAGTCTCTGCTTAGGGCTACATAAATAGGAAACAAACCATAGAGATAGAACTTGGAACTACGTTATTGTGTCAAGTTTCAAAGAGCTAGCACAAACCGTGTTTGATTTAGAGTTCCAACTACATGTAATCATATAGGAGAAAACAGAGTGAAACCTAAAAATTAAAACTGTTACTGCCAACGAACGGTTTATCCTAGGAGAACGAAATTTCGTGAGCGAAGTGGGATTGGGGTACTGATCATTACCTGAAAGTGTCATCAAGATTGGGTGAAAAAATGTGTGCTGAGATTTCAGGAAACTCGTACTTTTTAGGAAGCTTGGCAAACCCTTTCCATTAAAATGATTTTCGCCAGTCTCTGCTTAGGGCTACATCAAGAGGAAACAAACCATAGAGATAGAACTTGGAACTACATTATTGTGTCAAGTTTGATAGAGCTAGCACAAAACGAGTTTGATTTAGATTTCCAAATGCATGTATCCATATAGGAGAAAACAGAGTGAAACCTAAAAATTAAAACTCTTACTGCCAACGAACGATTAAACCTAGAAGAACGAAATTTGGTGACACAAGTGGGATTGTGGTACTGATCATTACCAAAAAGTGTCATCAAGATTGGGTGAAAAAATGTGTACTGAGATTTCAGGAAACTCGTAGTTTTTTGGAAGCTTGGCAACCCCTTTCCATGAAAGTGATTTTCGCCAGTCTCTGCTTAGGGCTACATCAATAGGAAACAAACCACAGAGATAGAACTTGGAACTACATTATTGTTTCAAGTTTCAAAGAGCTAGCACGAACCGAGTTTGATTTAGAGTTCCAAATACATGTATCCATATAGGAGAAAACAGAGTGAAACCTAAAAATTTAAACTCTTACTGCCAAATAACGGTTTAACCTAAAAGAACGAAATTTGGTGAGCGAAGTGGGATTGGGGTACTTATCATTACCTGAAAGTGTCATCAAGATTGGGTGAAAAAATGTGTGCTGAGATTTCAGGAAACTCGTAGTTTTTTTGGAAGCTTGGCAACCCGTTTCATTGAAAGTGATTTTCGCCAGTCTCTGCTTAGGGCTACATCAATAGGAAACAAACCATAGAGATAGAACTGGGAACTACGTTATTGTGTCAAGTTTCAAAGAGCTAGCACAAACCGTGTTTGATTTAGAGTTCCAACTACATGTATCCATATAGGAGAAAACAGAGTGAAACCTAAAAATTAAAACTGTTACTGCCAACGAACGGTTTATCCAAGAAGAACGAAATTTGGTGAGCGAAGTGGGATTGGGGTACTGATCATTACCTGAAAGTGTCATCAAGATTGGGTGAAAAAATGTGTGCTGAGATTTCAGGAAACTCGTACTTTTTTGGAAGCTTGGCAACCCCTTTCCATTAAAATGATTTTCGCCAGTCTCTGATTAGGGCTACATCAAGAGGAAAAAAACCATAGAGATAGAACTTGGAACTACATTATTGTGTCAAGTTTGAAAGAATTAGCACAAAACGAATTTGATTTAGAGTTCCAAATGCATGTATCCATATAGGAGAAAACAGAGTGAAACCTAAAAATTAAAACTGTTACTGCCAACGAACGGTTTAACCTAGAAGAACGAAATTTGGTGACCCAAGTGGGATGGTGGTACTGATCATTACCTGAAAATGTCATCAAGATTGGGTGAAAAAATGTGTGCTGAGATTTCAAGAAACTCATAGTTTTTTGGAAGCTTGGCAACCCCTTTCCATGAAAGTGATTTTCGCCAGTCTCTGCTTAGGGCTACATCAATAGGAAACAAACCATAGAGATAGAACTTGGATCTACTTTATTATGTCAAGTTTCAAAGAGCTAGCACAAACCGTGTTTGATTTAGAGTTCCAACTACATGTATCCATATAGGAGAAAACAGAGTGAAACCTAAAAATTTAACTGTTACTGCCACGGGACGGTTTAACCTAGAGGAACGAAATTTGGTGAGCCAAGTGGAATTGGGGTACTGATCATTACCTGAAAGTGTCATCAAGATTGGGTGAAAAAATGTGTGCTGATATTTCTGGAAACTCGTAGTTTTTTGGAAGCTTGGCAACCCCTTTCCATGAAAGTGATTTTCGCCAGTCTCTGCTTAGGGCTACATCAATAGGAAACAAACCATAGAGATAGAACTTGGATCTACTATATTATGTCAAGTTTCAAAGAGCTAGCACAAACCGTGTTTGATTTAGAGTTCCAACTACATGTATCCATATAGGAGAAAACAGAGTGAAACCTAAAAATTTAAACTGTTACTGCCACCGAACGGTTTAACCTAGAAGAACGAAATTTGGAGAGCCAAGTGGGATTGGGGTACTGATCATTACCTGAAAGTGTCATCAAGATTGGGTGAAAAAATCTGTGCTGAGATTTCAGGAAACTCGTAGTTTTTTGGAAGCTTGGCAACCCCTTTCCATGAAAGTGATTTTTGCCAGTCTCTGCTTAGGGCTACATCAATAGGAAACAAACCATAGAGATAGAATTTGGAACTACTATATTGTGTCATGTTTCAAAGAGCTAGCACAAACCGTGTTTGATTTAGAGTTCCAACTACATGTATCCATATAGGAGAAAACAGAGTGAAACCTAAAAATTAAAACTGTTACTGCCAACGAATGGTTTAACCTAGAAGAACGAAATTTGGTGAGCCAAGTGGGAATGGGGTACTGATCATTACCGGAAAGTGTCATCAAGATTGGGTGAAAAAATGTGTACTGAGATTTCAGGAAACTCGTAGTTTTTTGGAAGCTTGGCAACCCTTTTCCATGAAAGTGATTTTCGCCAGTCTCTGCTTAGGGATACATCAATAGGAAACAAACCACAGAGACAGAACTTGGAACTACATTATTGTGTCAAGTTTCAAAGAGCTAGCACCAACCGAGTTTGATTTAGAGTTCCAAATACATGTATCCATATAGGAGAAAACAGAGTGAAACCTAAAAATTTAAACTCTTACTGCCAAATAACGGTTTAACCTAGAAGAACGAAATTTGGTGAGCGAAGTGGGATTGGGGTACTTATCATTACCTGAAAGTGTCATCAAGATTGGGTGAAAAAATGTGTGCTGAGATTTCAGGAAACTCGTAGTTTTTTGGAAGCTTGGCAACCCCTTTCCATGAAAGTGATTTTCGCCAGTCTCTGCTTAGGGCTACATCAGTAGGAAACAAACCATAGAGATAGAACTTGGAACTACTATATTGTGTCATGTTTCAAAGAGCTACCACAAGCCGTGTTTGATTTAGAGTTCCAAATACATGTATCCATATAGGAGAAAACAGAGTGAAACCTAAAAATTAAAACTGTTACTGCCAACGAACGGTTTAACCTAGAAGAACGAAATTTGGTGAGTGAAGTGGGATTGGGGTACTGATTATAACCTGAAAGTGTCATTAAGATTGGGTGAAAAAATGTGTGCTGAGATTTCAGGAAACTCGTAGTTTTTTGGAAGCTTGGCAACCCCTTTCCATGATAGTGATTTGCGCCAGTCTCTGCTTAGGGCTACATCAATAGGAAACAAACCATAGAGATAGAACTTGGAACTACTTTATTCTGTCAAGTTTCAAAGAGATAGCAAAAACCGTGTTTGATTTAGAGTTCCAACAACATGTATCCATATAGGAGAAAACAGAGTGGAACCTAAAAATTTAAACTGTTACTGCCACCGAACTGTTTATCCTAGAAGAACGAAATTTGGTGAGCCAAGTGGGATTGGGGTACTGATCATTACCTGAAAGTGTCATCAAGATTGGTGAAAAAATGTGTGCTGAGATTTCAGGAAACTCGTAGTTTTTTGGAAGCTTGGCAACCCCTTTCCATTAAAGTGATTTTCGCCAGTCTCTGCTTAGGGCTACATCAAGAGGAAACAAACCATAGAGATAGAACTTGGAACTACATTATTGTGTCAAGTTTGAAAGAGCTAGCACAAAACGAGTTTGATTTAGAGTTCCAAATGCATGTATCCATATAGGAGAAAACAGAGTGAAACCTAAAAATTAAAACTGTTACTGCCAACGAACGGTTAACCTAGAAGAACGAAATCTGGTGACCCAAGTGGGATTGGGGTACTGATCATTACCTGAAAATGTCATCAATTTTTGTGAAAAAATGTGTGCTTAGATTTCAAGAAACTCATATTTTTTTGGAAGCTTGGCAACCCCTTTCCATGAAAGTGATTTTCGCCAGTCTCTGCTTAGGGCTACATCAATAGGAAACAAACCATAGAGATAGAACTTGGAACTACATTATTGTGTCAAGTTTCAAAGAGCTAGCACAAACCGAGTTTGATTTAGAGTTCCAAATACATGTATACATATAGGAGAAAACAGAGTGAAACCTAAATATTTAAACTCTTACTGCCAACGAACGGTATAACCTA
This sequence comes from Spermophilus citellus, assembly GCF_964194105.1. Taxonomy (NCBI): domain Eukaryota; kingdom Metazoa; phylum Chordata; class Mammalia; order Rodentia; family Sciuridae; genus Spermophilus; species Spermophilus citellus. Next base: position 2,253,940 of record NW_027672727.1, on the reverse strand, counting down.
GAAGAACGAAATTTGGTGAGCGAAGTGGGATTGGGGTACTGATCATTACCTGAAAGTGTCATCAAGATTGGGTGAAAAAATGTGTGCTGAGTTTTCAGGAAACTCGTAGTTTTTTGGAAGCTTGGCAACCCGTTTCCTTGAAAGTGATTTTCGCCAGTCTCTGCTTAGGGCTACATCAATAGGAAACAAACCATAGAGATAGAACTTGGAACTACTTTATTGTGTCAAGTTTCAAAGAGCTAGCACAAACCGTGTTTGATTTAGAGTTCCAACTACATGTATCCATATAGGAGAAAACAGAGTGAAACCTAAAAATTTAAACTGTTACTGCCACCGAACGGTTTAACCTAGAGGAACGAAATTTGGTGAGCAAAGTGGGATTGGGGTACTGATCATTACCTGAAAGTATCATCAAGATTGGGTGAAAAAAATGTGTGCTGAGATTTCAGGAAACGTGTAGTTTTTTGGAAGCTTGGCAACCCCTTTCCATGAAAGTGATTTGCGCCAGTCTCTGCTTAGGGCTTCATCAATAGGAAACAAACCATAGAGACAGAACTTGGAACTACTTTATTGTGTCAAGTTTCAAAGAGCTAGCACAAACCGTGTTTGATTTAGAGTTCCAACTACATGTATCCATATAGGAGAAATCAGAGTGAAACCTAAAAATTAAAACTGTTACTGCCAACGAACGGTTTAACGTAGAAGAACGAAATTTGGTGAGCGAAGTGGGATTGGGGTACTGATTATTACCTGAAAGTGTCATTAAGATTGGGTGAAAAAATGTGTGCTGAGATTTCAGGAAACTCGTAGTTTTTTGGAAGCTTGGCAACCCCTTTCCATGAAAGTGATTTGCGCCAGTCTCTGCTTAGGGCTACATCAATAGGAAACAAACCATAGAGATAGAACTTGGAACTACTTTATTGTTTCAAGTTTCAAAGAGATAGCACAAACCGTGTTTGATTTAGAGTTCCAAAAACATGTATCCATATAGGAGAAAACAGAGTGGAACCTAAAAATTTAAACTGTTACTGCCACCGAACGGTTTAACCTAGAAGAACGAAATTTGGTGAGCCAAGTGGGATTGGGGTACTGATCATTACCGGAAAGTGTCATCAAGATTGGGTTAAAAAATGTGTGCTGAGATTTCAGGAAACTCGTAGTTTTTTGGAAGATTGGCAACCCCTTTCCATGAAAGTGATTTTCGCCAGTCTCTGCTTAGGGCTACATCAAGAGGAAACAAACCATAGAGATAGAACTTGGAACTGCATTATTGTGTCAAGTTTCAAAGAGCTATTACAAACCGAGTTTGATTTAGAGTTCAAAATACATGTATCCGTATAGGAGAAAACAGAGTGAAACCTAAAAATTTAAACTCTCACTGCCAACGAACTGTTTAACTTAGAAGAACGAAATTTGGTGATCGATGTTGGATTGGGGTACTTATTATTACCTGAAAGTGTCATTAAGATTGGGTGAAAAAATGTGTGCTGAGATTTCAGGAATCTCGTAGTTTTTTGGAAGCTTGGCAACCCCTTTCCATGAAAGTGATTTTCGCCAATCTCTGCTTAGGGCTACATCAATAGGAAACAAACCATAGAGATAGAACTTGGAACTACATTATTGTGTCAAGTTTCAAAGAGCTAGCACAAACCGAGTTTGATTTAGAGTTCCAAATACATGTATACATATAGGAGAAAACAGAGTGAAACCTAAATATTTAAACTCTTACTGCCAACGTACGGTTTAACCTAGAAGAACGAAATTTGGTGAGCGAAGTGGGATTGGGGTACTGATCATTACCTGAAAGTGTCACTAAGATTGGGTGAAAAAATGTGTGCTGAGATTTCAGGAAACTCGTAGTTTTTTGGAAGCTTGGCAACCCGTTTCCTTGAAAGTGATTTTAGCCAGTCTCTGCTTAGGGCTACATCAATAGGAAACAAACCATAGAAATAGAACTTGGAACTACTTTATTGTGTCAAGTTTCAAAGAGCTAGCACAAACCGTGTTTGATTTAGAGTTCCAACTACATGTATCCATATAGGAGAAAACAGAGTGAAACCTAAAAATTTAAACTGTTACTGCCAGCGAACGGTTTAACCTAGAGGAACGAAATTTGGTGAGCCAAGTGGGATTGGGGTACTGATCATTACCTGAAAGTGTCATCAAACTTGGGTGAAAAAAAGTGTGCTGAGATTTCAGGAAACTCGTAGTTTTTTGGAAGCTTGGCAACCCCTTTCCATGAAAGTGATTTGCGCCAGTCTCTGCTTAGGGCTACATCAATAGGAAACAAACCATAGAGATAGAACTTGGAACTACTTTATTGTGTCAAATTTCAAAGAGCTAGCACAAACCGTGTTTGATTTAGATTTCCAACTACATGTATCCATATAGGAGAAAACAGAGTGAAACCTAAAAATTTAAACTGTTACTGCCAACGAACGGTTTAACCTGGAGGAACGAAATTTGGTGAGCCAAGTGGGATTGGGGTACTGATCATTACCTGAAAGTGTCATCAAGATTGGGTGAAAAAAATGTGTGCTGAGATTTCAGGAAAATCGTAGTTTTTTGGAAGCTTGGCAACCCCTTTCCATGGAAGTGATTTGCGCCAGTCTCTGCTTAGGGCTACATCAAGAGGAAACAAACCATAGAGATAGAACTTGGAACTGCATTATTGTGTCAAGTTTCAAAGAGCTAGCACAAACCAAGTTTGATTTAGAGTTCAAAACACATGTATCCATATAGGAGAAAACAGAGTGAAACCTAAAAATTTAAACTCTCACTGCCAACAAACGGTTTAACCTAGAAGAACGAAATTTGGTGATCGAAGTTGGATTGGGGTACTTATTATTACCTGAAAGTGTCATTAAGATTGGGTGAAAAAATGTGTGCTGAGATTTCAGGAATCTCGTAGTTTTTTGGAAGCTTGGCAACCCCTTTCAATGAAAGTGATTTTCGCCAGTCTCTGCTTAGGGCTACATCAATAGGAAACAAACCATAGAGATAGAACTTGGAACTACATTATTGTGTCAAGTTTCAAAGAGCTAGCACAAACCGAGTTTGATTTAGAGTTCCAAATACATGTATACATATAGGAGAAAACAGAGTGAAACCTAAATATTTAAACTCTTACTGCCAACGAACGGTTTAACCTAGAAGAACGAAATTTGGTGAGCGAAGTTGGATTGGGGTTCTGATCATTACCTGAAAGTGTCATTAAGATTGGGTGAAAAAATGTGTGCTGAGATTTCAGGAAACTCGTAGTTTTTTGGAAGCTTGGCAACCCGTTTCCTTGAAAGTGATTTTAGCCAGTCCCTGCTTAGGGCTACATCAATAGGAAACAAACCATAGAGATAGAACTTGGAACTTCTTTATTGTGTCAAGTTTCAAAGAGCTAGCACAAACCGTGTTTGATTTAGATTTCCAAATACATGTATCCATATAGGAGAAAACAGAGTGAAACCTAAAAATTTAAACTGTTACTGCCAACGAACGGTTTAACCTAGAGGAACGAAATTTGGTGAGCCAAGTGGGATTGGGGTACTGATCATTACCTGAAAGTGTCATCAAGATTGGGTGAAAAAATGTGTGCTGAGATTTCAGGAAACTCGTAGTTTTTTGGAAGCTTGGCAACCCCTTTCCATGGAAGTGATTTGCGCCAGTCTCTGCTTAGGGCTACATCAATAGGAAACAAACCATAAAGATAGAACTTGGAACTACTTTATTGTGTCAAGTTACAAAGAGATAGCACAAACCGTGTTTGATTTAGAGTTTCAACAACATGTATCCATATAGGAGAAAACAGAGTGGAACCTAAAAATTTAAACTGTTACTGCCACCGAACGGTTTAACCTAGAAGAACGAAATTTGGTGAGCCAAGTGGGATTGGGGTACTGATCATTACCTGAAAGTGTCATCAAGATTGGGTGAAAAAATGTGTGCTGAGATTTCAGGAAACTCGTAGTTTTTTGGAAGCTTGGCAACCCCTTTCCATGAAAGTGATTTGCGCCAGTCTCTGCTTAGGGCTTCATCAATAGGAAACAAACCATAGAGATAGAACTTGGAACTACTTTATTGTGTCAAGTTTCAAAGAGCTAGCACAAACCGTGTTTGATTTAGAGTTCCAACTACATGTATCCATATAGGAGAAATCTGAGTGAAACCTAAAAATTAAAACTGTTACTGCCAACGAACGGTTTAACCTAGAAGAACGAAATTTGGTGAGCAAAGTGGGATTGGGGTACTGATTATTACCTGAAAGTGTCATTAAGATTGGGTGAAAAAATGTGTGCTTAGATTTCAGGAAACTCGTAGTTTTTTGGAAGCTTGGCAACCCCTTTCCATGAAAGTGATTTGCGCCAGTCTCTCCTTAGGGCTACATCAATAGGAAACAAACCATAGAGAGAGAACTTGGAACTACTTTATTGTGTCAAGTTTCAAAGAGATAGCACAAACCGTGTTTGATTTAGAGTTCCAAAAACATGTATCCATATAGGAGAAAACAGAGTGGAACCTAAAAATTTAAACTGTTACTGCCACCGAACGGTTTAACCTAGAAGAACGAAATTTGGTGAGCCAAGTGGGATTGGGGTACTTATCATTACCTGAAAGTGTCATCAATATTGGGTGAAAAAATGTGTGCTGAGATTTCAGGAAACTCGTAGTTTTTTGGAAGATTGGCAACCCGTTTCCATGAAAGTGATTTTCGCCAGTCTCTGCTTAGGGCTACATCAAGAGGAAACAAACCATAGAGATAGAACTTGGAACTGCATTATTGTGTCAAGTTTCAAAGAGCTAGCACAAACCGAGTTTGATTAAGAGTTCCAAATACATGTATCCATATAGGAGAAAACAGAGTGAAGCCTAAAAATTTAAACTCTCACTGCCAACGAACGGTTTAACCTAGAAGAACGAAATTTGGTGATCGAAGTGGGATTGGGGTACTTATTATTACCTGAAAGTGTCATTAAGATTGGGTGAAAAAATGTGTGCTGAGATTTCAGGAATCTCGTAGTTTTTTGGAAGCTTGGCAACCCCTTTCCATGAAAGTGATTTGCGCCAGTCTCTGCTTAGGGCTACATCAATAGGAACCAAACCATAGAGATAGAACTTGGAACTACTATATTGTTTCATGTTTCAAAGAGCTAGCACAAACCGTGTTTGATTTAGAGTTCCAACTACATGTATCCATATAGGAGAAAACAGAGTGAAACCTAAAAATTAAAACTGTTACTGCCAATGAACGGTTTAACCTAGAAGAACGAAATTTGGTGAGCGAAGTGGGATTGGGGTACTGATTATTACCTGAAAGTGTCATTAAGATTGGGTGAAAAAATGTGTGCTGAGATTTCAGGAAACTCGTAGTTTTTTGGAAGCTTGGCAACCCCTTTCCATGAAAGTGATTTGCGCCAGTCTCTGCTTAGGGCTACATCAATACGAAACAAACGATAAAGATAGAACTTGGAACTACTTTATTGTGTCAAGTTACAAACAGATAGCACAAACCGTGTTTGATTTAGAGTTTCAACAACATGTATCCATATAGGAGAAAACAGAGTGGAACCTAAAAATTTAAACTGTTACTGCCACCGAACGGTTTAACCTAGAAGAACGAAATTTGGTGAGCCAAGTGGGATTGGGGTACTGATCATTACCTGAAAGTGTCATCAATATTGGGTGAAAAAATGTGTGCTGAGATTTCAGGAAACTCGTTGTTTTTTGGAAGCTTGGCAAACCCTTTCCATGAAAGTGATTTTCGCCAGTCTCTGCTTAGGGCTACATCAATAGGAAACAAACCATAGAGATAGAACATGGAACTACTATATTGTGTCATGTTTCAAAGAGCTAGCACAAACCGTGTTTGATTTAGAGTTCCAACTACATGTATCCATATAGGAGAAAACAGAGTGGAACCTAAAAATTTAAACTGTTACTGCCACCGAACGGTTTAACCTAGAAGAACGAAATTTGGTGAGCCAAGTGGGATTGGGGTACTGATCATTACCTGAAAGTGTCATCAAGATTGGGTGAAAAAATGTGTGCTGAGATTTCAGGAAACTCGTAGTTTTTTGTAAGCTTGGCAACCCCTTTCCATGAAAGTGATTTGCGCCAGTCTCTTCTTAGGGCTACATCAATAGGAAACAATCCATAGAGATAGAACTTGGAACTACATTATTGTGTCAAGTTTCAAAGAGCTAGCACGAACCGAGTTTGATTTAGAGTTCCAAATACATGTATCCATATAGGAGAAAACAGAGTGAAACCTAAAAATTTAAACTCTTACTGCCAACGAACGGTTTAACCTAGAAGAATGAAATTTGGTGAGCCAACTGGGATTGGGGTACTGATCATTACCTGAAAATGTCATCAAGATTGGGTGAAAACATGTGTGCAGAGATTTCACGAAACTCATCGTTTTTTGGAAGCTTGGCAACCTCTTTCCATGAAAGTGATTTTCGCCAGTCTCTGCTTAGTGCTCCATCAATAGGAAACAAACCATAGAGATAGAACTTGGAACTACATTATTTTGTCAAGTTTCAAAGAGCTAGCACAAACCGAGTTTGATTTAGAGTTCCAAACACATGTATCCATATAGGAGAAAACACAGTAAAACCTAAATATTTAAACTCTTACAGCCAACGAACGGTTTATCCTAGAAGAACGAAATTTGGTGAGCGAAGTGGGATTGGGGTACTGATCATTACCTGAAAGTGTCATTAAGATTGGGTGAAAAAATGTGTGCTGAGATTTCAGGAAACTCGTAGTTTTTTGGAAGCTTGGCAACCCCTTTCCATGAAAGTGATTTGCGCCAGTCTCTGGTTAGGGCTACATCTATAGGAACCAAACCATAAAGAAAGAACTTGGAACTACTTTATTGTGTCAAGTTTCAAAGAGATAGCACAAACCGTGTTTGATTTAGAGTTCCAAAAACACTTATCCATATAGGAGAAAAGAGAGTGGAACCTAAAAATTTAAACTGTTACTGCCAACGAACGGTTTAACCTAGAAGAACGAAATTTGGTGAGCCAAGTGGGAATGGGATACTGATCATTACCTGAAAGTGTCATGAAGATTGGGTGAAAAAATCTGTGCTGAGATTTCAGGAAACTCGTAGTTTTTTGGAAGCTTGGCAACCCGTTTCCTTGAAAGTGATTTTAGCCAGTCCCTGCTTAGGGCTACATCAATAGGAAACAAACCATAGAGATAGAACTTGGAACTTCTTTATTGTGTCAAGTTTCAAAGAGCTAGCACAAACCGTGTTTGATTTAGATTTCCAAATACATGTATCCATATAGGAGAAAACAGAGTGAAACCTAAAAATTTAAACTGTTACTGCCAACGAACGGTTTAACCTAGAGGAACGAAATTTGGTGAGCCAAGTGGGATTGGGGTACTGATCATTACCTGAAAGTGTCATCAAGATTGGGTGAAAAAATGTGTGCTGAGATTTCAGGAAACTCGTAGTTTTTTGGAAGCTTGGCAACCCCTTTCCATGGAAGTGATTTGCGCCAGTCTCTGCTTAGGGCTACATCAATAGGAAACAAACCATAAAGATAGAACTTGGAACTACTTTATTGTGTCAAGTTACAAAGAGATAGCACAAACCGTGTTTGATTTAGAGTTTCAACAACATGTATCCATATAGGAGAAAACAGAGTGGAACCTAAAAATTTAAACTGTTACTGCCACCGAACGGTTTAACCTAGAAGAACGAAATTTGGTGAGCCAAGTGGGATTGGGGTACTGATCATTACCTGAAAGTGTCATCAAGATTGGGTGAAAAAATGTGTGCTGAGATTTCAGGAAACTCGTAGTTTTTTGGAAGCTTGGCAACCCCTTTCCATGAAAGTGATTTGCGCCAGTCTCTGCTTAGGGCTTCATCAATAGGAAACAAACCATAGAGATAGAACTTGGAACTACTTTATTGTGTCAAGTTTCAAAGAGCTAGCACAAACCGTGTTTGATTTAGAGTTCCAACTACATGTATCCATATAGGAGAAATCTGAGTGAAACCTAAAAATTAAAACTGTTACTGCCAACGAACGGTTTAACCTAGAAGAACGAAATTTGGTGAGCAAAGTGGGATTGGGGTACTGATTATTACCTGAAAGTGTCATTAAGATTGGGTGAAAAAATGTGTGCTTAGATTTCAGGAAACTCGTAGTTTTTTGGAAGCTTGGCAACCCCTTTCCATGAAAGTGATTTGCGCCAGTCTCTCCTTAGGGCTACATCAATAGGAAACAAACCATAGAGAGAGAACTTGGAACTACTTTATTGTGTCAAGTTTCAAAGAGATAGCACAAACCGTGTTTGATTTAGAGTTCCAAAAACATGTATCCATATAGGAGAAAACAGAGTGGAACCTAAAAATTTAAACTGTTACTGCCACCGAACGGTTTAACCTAGAAGAACGAAATTTGGTGAGCCAAGTGGGATTGGGGTACTTATCATTACCTGAAAGTGTCATCAATATTGGGTGAAAAAATGTGTGCTGAGATTTCAGGAAACTCGTAGTTTTTTGGAAGATTGGCAACCCGTTTCCATGAAAGTGATTTTCGCCAGTCTCTGCTTAGGGCTACATCAAGAGGAAACAAACCATAGAGATAGAACTTGGAACTGCATTATTGTGTCAAGTTTCAAAGAGCTAGCACAAACCGAGTTTGATTAAGAGTTCCAAATACATGTATCCATATAGGAGAAAACAGAGTGAAGCCTAAAAATTTAAACTCTCACTGCCAACGAACGGTTTAACCTAGAAGAACGAAATTTGGTGATCGAAGTGGGATTGGGGTACTTATTATTACCTGAAAGTGTCATTAAGATTGGGTGAAAAAATGTGTGCTGAGATTTCAGGAATCTCGTAGTTTTTTGGAAGCTTGGCAACCCCTTTCCATGAAAGTGATTTGCGCCAGTCTCTGCTTAGGGCTACATCAATAGGAACCAAACCATAGAGATAGAACTTGGAACTACTATATTGTTTCATGTTTCAAAGAGCTAGCACAAACCGTGTTTGATTTAGAGTTCCAACTACATGTATCCATATAGGAGAAAACAGAGTGAAACCTAAAAATTAAAACTGTTACTGCCAATGAACGGTTTAACCTAGAAGAACGAAATTTGGTGAGCGAAGTGGGATTGGGGTACTGATTATTACCTGAAAGTGTCATTAAGATTGGGTGAAAAAATGTGTGCTGAGATTTCAGGAAACTCGTAGTTTTTTGGAAGCTTGGCAACCCCTTTCCATGAAAGTGATTTGCGCCAGTCTCTGCTTAGGGCTACATCAATACGAAACAAACGATAAAGATAGAACTTGGAACTACTTTATTGTGTCAAGTTACAAACAGATAGCACAAACCGTGTTTGATTTAGAGTTTCAACAACATGTATCCATATAGGAGAAAACAGAGTGGAACCTAAAAATTTAAACTGTTACTGCCACCGAACGGTTTAACCTAGAAGAACGAAATTTGGTGAGCCAAGTGGGATTGGGGTACTGATCATTACCTGAAAGTGTCATCAATATTGGGTGAAAAAATGTGTGCTGAGATTTCAGGAAACTCGTTGTTTTTTGGAAGCTTGGCAAACCCTTTCCATGAAAGTGATTTTCGCCAGTCTCTGCTTAGGGCTACATCAATAGGAAACAAACCATAGAGATAGAACATGGAACTACTATATTGTGTCATGTTTCAAAGAGCTAGCACAAACCGTGTTTGATTTAGAGTTCCAACTACATGTATCCATATAGGAGAAAACAGAGTGGAACCTAAAAATTTAAACTGTTACTGCCACCGAACGGTTTAACCTAGAAGAACGAAATTTGGTGAGCCAAGTGGGATTGGGGTACTGATCATTACCTGAAAGTGTCATCAAGATTGGGTGAAAAAATGTGTGCTGAGATTTCAGGAAACTCGTAGTTTTTTGTAAGCTTGGCAACCCCTTTCCATGAAAGTGATTTGCGCCAGTCTCTTCTTAGGGCTACATCAATAGGAAACAATCCATAGAGATAGAACTTGGAACTACATTATTGTGTCAAGTTTCAAAGAGCTAGCACGAACCGAGTTTGATTTAGAGTTCCAAATACATGTATCCATATAGGAGAAAACAGAGTGAAACCTAAAAATTTAAACTCTTACTGCCAACGAACGGTTTAACCTAGAAGAATGAAATTTGGTGAGCCAACTGGGATTGGGGTACTGATCATTACCTGAAAATGTCATCAAGATTGGGTGAAAACATGTGTGCAGAGATTTCACGAAACTCATCGTTTTTTGGAAGCTTGGCAACCTCTTTCCATGAAAGTGATTTTCGCCAGTCTCTGCTTAGTGCTCCATCAATAGGAAACAAACCATAGAGATAGAACTTGGAACTACATTATTTTGTCAAGTTTCAAAGAGCTAGCACAAACCGAGTTTGATTTAGAGTTCCAAATACATGTATCCATATAGGAGAAAACACAGTAAAACCTAAATATTTAAACTCTTACAGCCAACGAACGGTTTATCCTAGAAGAACGAAATTTGGTGAGCGAAGTGGGATTGGGGTACTGATCATTACCTGAAAGTGTCATTAAGATTGGGTGAAAAAATGTGTGCTGAGATTTCAGGAAACTCGTAGTTTTTTGGAAGCTTGGCAACCCCTTTCCATGAAAGTGATTTGCGCCAGTCTCTGGTTAGGGCTACATCTATAGGAACCAAACCATAAAGAAAGAACTTGGAACTACTTTATTGTGTCAAGTTTCAAAGAGATAGCACAAACCGTGTTTGATTTAGAGTTCCAAAAACACTTATCCATATAGGAGAAAAGAGAGTGGAACCTAAAAATTTAAACTGTTACTGCCAACGAACGGTTTAACCTAGAAGAACGAAATTTGGTGAGCCAAGTGGGAATGGGATACTGATCATTACCTGAAAGTGTCATGAAGATTGGGTGAAAAAATCTGTGCTGAGATTTCAGGAAACTCGTAGTTTTTTGGAAGCTTGCAACCCCTTTCCATGAAAGTGATTTTCGCCAGTCTCTGCTTAGGGCTACATCAATAGGAAACAAACCATAGAGATAGAACTTGGAACTACTATATTGTTTCATGTTTCAAAGAGGTAGCACAAACCGTGTTTGATTTAGAGTTCCAACTAAATGTATCCATATAGGAGAAATCAGAGTGAAACCTAAAAATTAAAACTGTTACTGCCAAGGAACGGTTTATCCTAGAAGAACGAAATTTGGTGAGCGAAGTGGGATTGGGGTACTGATCATTACCTGAAAGTGTCATCAAGATTGGGTGAAAAAATGTGTGCTGAGATTTCAGGAAACTCGTAGTTTTTTGGAAGCTTGGCAACCCCTTTCCATGAAAGTGATTTTCGCCAGTCTCTGCTTAGGGTTACATCAGTAGAAAACAAACCATAGAGATAGAACTTTGAACTACTATATTGTGTCATGTTTCAAAGAGCTAGCACAAACCGGGTTTGATTTAGAGTTCCAACTACGTGTATCCATATAGGAGAAAACAGGGTGAAACCTAAAAATTAAAACTGTTACTGCCAACGAATGGTTTAACCTAGAAGAAGGAAATTTGGTGAGCCAAGTGGGAACGGGGTACTGATCATTACCTGAAAGTGTCATCAAGATTGGGTGAAAAAATGTGTGCTGAGATTTCAGGAAACTCGTAGTTTTTTGGAAGCTTGGCAACCCCTTTCCATGAAAGTGATTTGCGCCAGTCTCTGCTTAGGGCTACATCAATAGGAAACAAACCATAGAGATAGAACTTAGAACTACTTTATTGTGTCAAGTTTGAAAGAGCTAGCACAAAACGAGTTTGATTTAGAGTTCCAAATGCATGTATCCATATAGGAGAAAACAGAGTGAAACCTAAAAATTAAAACTGTTACTGCCAACGAACGGTTTAACCTAGAAGAACGAAATTTGGTGACCCAAGTGGGATTGGGGTACTGATCATTATCTGAAAATGTCATCAAGATTGGGTGAAAAAATGTGTGCTGAGATTTCAAGAAACTCATAGTTTTTTGGAAGCTTGGCAACCCCTTTCCATGAAAGTGATTTTTGCCAGTCACTGCTTAGGGCTACATCAATAGGAAACAAACCATAGAGATAGAACTTGGAACTACATTATTGTGTCAAGTTTCAAAGAGCTAGCACAAACCGTGTTTGATTTAGAGTTCCAAATACATGTATACATATAGGAGAAAACAGAGTGAAACCTAAATATTTAAACTGTTACTGCCAACGAACGGTTTAACCTAGAAGAACGAAATTTGGTGAGCGAAATGGGATTGGGGTCCTGATCATTACCTGAAAGTGTCATTAAGATTGGGTGAAAAAATGTGTGCTGAGATTTCAGGAAACTCGTAGTTTTTTGGAAGCTTGGCAACCCATTTCCTTGAAAGTGATTTTCGCCAGTCTCTGCTTAGGGCTACATCAATAGGAAACAAACCATAGAGATAGAACTTGGAACTACGTTATTGTGTCAAGTTTCAAAGAGCTAGCACAAACCGTGTTTGATTTAGAGTTCCAACTACATGTATCCATATAGGAGAAAACAGAGTGAAACCTAAAAATTTAAAATGTTACTGCCACCGGACGGTTTTACCTAGAGGAACGAAATTTGGTGAGCCAAGTGGGATTGGGGTACTGATCATTACCTGAAAGTGTCATCAAGATTGGGTGAAAAAATGTGTGCTGAGATTTCTGGAAACTCGTAGTTTTTTGGAAGCTTGGCAACCCCTTTCCATGAAAGTGATTTGCGCCAGTCTCTGCTTAGGGCTACATCAATAGGAAACAAACCATAGAGATAGAACTTGGAACTACTTTATTATGTCAAGTTTCAAAGAGCTAGCACAAACCGTGTTTGATTTAGAGTTCCAACTACATGTATCCATATAGGAGAAAACAGAGTGGAACCTAAAAATTTAAACTGTTACTGCCACCGAACGGTTTAACCTAGAAGAACGAAATTTGGTGAGCGAAGTGGGATTGGGGTACTGATTATTACCTGAAAGTGTCATTAAGATTGGGTGAAAAAATGTGTGCTGAGATTTCTGGAAACTCGTAGTTTTTTGGAAGCTTGGCAACCCCTTTCCATGAAAGTGATTTTCGCCAGTCTCTGCTTAGGGCTACATCAATAGGAAACAAACCATAGAGATAGAACTTGGAACTACTATATTGTTTCATGTTTCAAAGAGGTAGCACAAACCGTGTTTGATTTAGAGTTCCAACTAAATGTATCCATATAGGAGAAATCAGAGTGAAACCTAAAAATTAAAACTGTTACTGCCAACGAACGGTTTAACCTAGAAGAACGAAATTTGGTGAGCGAAGTGGGATTGGGGTACTGATTATTACCTGAAAGTGTCATTAAGATTGGGTGAAAAAATGTGTGCTTAGATTTCAGGAAACTCGTAGTTTTTTGGAAGCTTGGCAACCCCTTTCCATGAAAGTGATTTGCGCAGTCTCTGCTTAGGGCTACATCAATAGGAAACAAACCATAGAGATAGAACATGGAACTACTTTATTGTGTCAAGTTTCAAAGAGATAGCACAAACCGTGTTTGATTTAGAGTTCCAACAACATGTATCCATATAGGAGAAAACAGAGTGGAACCTAAAAATTTAAACTGTTACTGCCACCGAACGGTTTAACCTAGAAGAACGAAATTTGGTGAGCCAAGTGGGATTGGGGTACTGATCATTACCTGAAAGTGTCATCAATATTGGGTGAAAAAATGTGGGCTGAGATTTCAGGAAACTCGTAGTTTCTTGGAAGCTTGGCAAACCCTTTCCATGAAAGTGATTTTCGCCAGTCTCTGCTTAGGGCTACATCAATAGGAAACAAACCATAGAGATAGAACTTGGAACTACATTATTGTGTCAAGTTTCAAAGAGCTAGCACGAACCAAGTTTGATTTAGAGTTCCAAATACATGTATCCATATAGGAGAAAACAGAGTGAAACCTAAAAATTAAAACTGTTACTGCCAAGGAACGGTTTATCCTAGAAGAACGAAATTTGGTGAGCGAAGTGGGATTGGGGTACTGATCATTACCTGAAAGTGTCATCAAGATTGGGTGAAAAAATGTGTGCTGAGATTTCAGGAAACTCGTAGTTTTTTGGAAGCTTGGCAACCCCTTTCCATGAAAGTGATTTTCGCCAGTCTCTGCTTAGGGTTACATCAGTAGAAAACAAACCATAGAGATAGAACTTTGAACTACTATATTGTGTCATGTTTCAAAGAGCTAGCACAAACCGGGTTTGATTTAGAGTTCCAACTACGTGTATCCATATAGGAGAAAACAGGGTGAAACCTAAAAATTAAAACTGTTACTGCCAACGAACGGTTTAACTTAGAAGAACGAAATATGGTGAGCCAAGTGGGATTGGGGTACTGATCATTACCTGAAAGTGTCATCAAGATTGGGTGAAAAAATGTGTGCTGAGATTTCAGGAAACTCGTAGTTTTTTGGAAGCTTGGCAACCCCTTTCCATGAAAGTGATTTGCGCCAGTCTCTGCTTAGGGCTACATCAATAGGAAACAAACCATAGAGATAGAACTTAGAACTACTTTATTGTGACAAGTTTGAAAGAGCTAGCACAAAACGAGTTTGATTTAGAGTTCCAAATGCATGTATCCATATAGGAGAAAACAGAGTGAAACCTAAAAATTAAAACTGTTACTGCCAACGAACGGTTTAACCTAGAAGAACGAAATTTGGTGACCCAAGTGGGATTGGGGTACTGATCATTATCTGAAAATGTCATCAAGATTGGGTGAAAAAATGTGTGCTGAGATTTCAAGAAACTCATAGTTTTTTGGAAGCTTGGCGACCCCTTTCCATGAAAGTGATTTTTGCCAGTCACTGCTTAGGGCTACATCAATAGGAAACAAACCATAGAGATAGAACTTGGAACTACATTATTGTGTCAAGTTTCAAAGAGCTAGCACAAACCGTGTTTGATTTAGAGTTCCAAATACATGTATACATATAGGAGAAAACAGAGTGAAACCTAAATATTTAAACTGTTACTGCCAACGAACGGTTTAACCTAGAAGAACGAAATTTGGTGAGCGAAATGGGATTGGGGTCCTGATCATTACCTGAAAGTGTCATTAAGATTGGGTGAAAAAATGTGTGCTGAGATTTCAGGAAACTCGTAGTTTTTTGGAAGCTTGGCAACCCATTTCCTTGAAAGTGATTTTCGCCAGTCTCTGCTTAGGGCTACATCAATAGGAAACAAACCATAGAGATAGAACTTGGAACTACGTTATTGTGTCAAGTTTCAAAGAGCTAGCACAAACCGTGTTTGATTTAGAGTTCCAACTACATGTATCCATATAGGAGAAAACAGAGTGAAACCTAAAAATTTAAAATGTTACTGCCACCGGACGGTTTTACCTAGAGGAACGAAATTTGGTGAGCCAAGTGGGATTGGGGTACTGATCATTACCTGAAAGTGTCATCAAGATTGGGTGAAAAAATGTGTGCTGAGATTTCTGGAAACTCGTAGTTTTTTGGAAGCTTGGCAACCCCTTTCCATGAAAGTGATTTGCGCCAGTCTCTGCTTAGGGCTACATCAATAGGAAACAAACCATAGAGATAGAACTTGGAACTACTTTATTATGTCAAGTTTCAAAGAGCTAGCACAAACCGTGTTTGATTTAGAGTTCCAACTACATGTATCCATATAGGAGAAAACAGAGTGAAACCTAAAAATTTAAACTGTTACTGCCACCGAACGGTTTAACCTAGAAGAACGAAATTTGGTGAGCCAAGTGGGATTGGGGTACTGATCATTACCTGAAAGTGTCATCAAGATTGGGTGAAAAAATGTGTGCTGAGATTTCAGGAAACTCGTAGTTTTTTGGAAGCTTGGCAACCCCTTTCCATGAAAGTGATTTTCGCCAGTCTCTGCTTAGGGATACATCAATAGGAAACAAACCATAAAGATAGAACTTGGAACTACTATGTTGTGTCATGTTTCAAAGAGCTAGCACAAACCGTGTTTGATTTAGAGTTCCAACTACATGTATCCGTATAGGAGAAAACAGAGTGAAACCTAAAAATTAAAACTGTTACTGCCAACGAATGGTTTAACATAGAAGAACGAAATTTGGTGAGCCAAGTGGGATTGGGGTACTGTTCATTACCGGAAAGTGTCATCAAGATTGGGTGAAAAAATGTGTACTGAGATTTCAAGAAACTCGTAGTTTTTTGGAAGCTTGGCAACCCATTTCCATGAAAGTAATTTTCGCCAGTCTCTGGTAGGGCTACATCAATAGGAAACAAACCATAGAGATAGAACTTGGAACTACATTATTGTGTCAAGTTTCAAAGAGCTAGTACGAACCGAGTTTGACTTAGAGTTCCAAATACATGTATCCATATAGGAGAAAACAGAGTGAAACCTAAAAATTTAAACTCTTACTGCCAACGAACGGTTTAACCTAGAAGAACGAAATTTGGTGAGCGAAGTGGGATTGGGGTACTTATCATTACCTGAAAGTGTCATCAAGTTTGGGTGAAAAAATGTGTGCTGAGATTTCAGGAAACTCGTAGTTTTTTGGAAGCTTGGCAACCCCTTTCCATGAAAGTGATTTTCGCCAGTCTCTGCTTAGGGCTACATAAGTAGGAAACAAACCATAGAGATAGAACTTGGAACTATTTTATTGTGTCAAGTTACAAAGAGATAGCACAAACCGTGTTTGATTTAGAGTTCCAACAACATGTATCCATATAGGAGAAAACAGAGTGGAACCTAAAAATTTAAAATATTACTGCCACCGAACGGTTTAACCTAGAAGAACGAAATTTGGTGAGCCAAGTGGGATTGGGGTACTGATCATTACCTGTAACTGTCATTAAGATTGGGTGAAAAAATTAGTGCTGAGATTTCAGGAAACTCGTAGTTTTTTGGAAGCTTGGCAACCCCTTTCCATGAAAGTGATTTGCGCCAGTCTCTGCTTAGGGCTACATCAATAGGAAACAAACCATAGAGATAGAACTTGGAACTACTTTATTGTGTCAAGTTTCAAAGAGATAGCAAAAACCATGTTTGATTTAGAGTTCCAACAACATGTATCAATATAGGAGAAAACAGAGTGGAACCTAAAAATTTAAACTTTTACTGCCACCGAACGGTTTATCCTAGAAGAACGAAATTTGGTGAGCCAAGTGGGATTGGGGTACTGATCATTACCTGAAAGTGTCATCAATATTGGGTGAAAAAATGTGTGCTGAGATTTCAGGAAACTCGTAGTTTTTTGGAAGCTTGGCAACCCCTTTCCATGAAAGTGATTTGCGCCAGTCTCTGCTTAGGGCTACATCAATAGGAAACAAACCATAGAGATAGAACTTGGAACTACATTATTGTGTCAAGTTTCAAAGAGCTAGCACGAACCGAGTTTGATTTAGAGTTCCAAATACATGTATCCATATAGGAGAAAACAGAGTGAAACCTAAAAATTTAAACTCTTACTGCCAACGAACGGTGTATCCTAGAAGAACGAAATTTGGTGAGCGAAGTGGGATTGCGGTACTGATCATTACCTGAAAGTGTCATCAAGATTGGGTGAAAAAATGTGTGCTGAGATTTCAGGAAACTCTTAGTTTTTTGGAAGCTTGGCAACCCCTTTCCATGAAAGTGATTTTCGCCAGTCTCTGCTTAGGGCTACATCAGTAGAAACAAACCATAGAGATAGAACTTTGAACTACAATATTGTGTCATGTTTCAAAGAGCTAGCAAAAACCGGGTTTGATTTAGAGTTCCAACTACGTGTATCCATATAGGAGAAAACAGAGTGAAACCTAAAAATTAAAACTGTTACTGCCAACGAATGGTTTAACCTAGAAGAACGAAATTTGGTGAGCCAAGTGGGATTGGTTTAATGATCATTACCTGAAAGTGTCATCAAGATTGGGTGAAAAAATGTGTGCTGAGATTTCAGGAAACTCGTAGTTTTTTGGAAGCTTGGCAACCCCTTTCCATTAAAGTGATTTTCGCCAGTCTCTGCTTAGGGCTACATCAAGAGGAAACAAACCATAGAGATAGAACTTGGAACTACATTATTGTGTCAAGTTTGAAAGAGCTAGCACAAAACGATTTGATTTAGAGTTCCAAATGCATGTATCCATATAGGAGAAAACAGAGTGAAACCTAAAAATTAAAACTGTTACTGCCAACGAACAGTTTAACCTAGAAGAACGAAATCTGGTGACCCAAGTGGGATTGGGGTACTGATCATTACCTGAAAATGTCATCAAGTTTGGGTGAAAAAATGTGTGCTTAGATTTCAAGAAACTCATATTTTTTGGAAGCTTGGCAACCCCTTTCCATGAAAGTGATTTGCGCCAGTCTCTGCTTAGGGCTACATCAATAGGAAACAAACCATAGAGATAGAACTTGGAACTACATTATTGTGTCAAGTTTGAAAGAGCTAGCACAAACCGAGTTTGATTTAGAGTTCCAAATACATGTATACATATAGGAGAAAACAGAGTGAAACCTAAATATTTAAACTCTTACTGCCAACGAACGGTTTAACATAGAAGAACGAAATTTGGTGAGCGAAGTGGGTTTGGGGTACTGATCATTACCTAAAAGGGTCATTAAGATTGGGTGAAAAAATGTGTGCTGAAATTTCTGGAAACTCGTAGTTTTTTGGAAGCTTGGCAACCCCTTTCAATGAAAGTGATTTTCGCCAGTCTCTGCTTAGGGCTACCTCAATAGGAAACAAACCATTGAGATAGAACTTGGAACTACTTTATTATGTCAAGTTTCAAAGAGCTAGCACAAACCGTGTTTGATTTAGAGTTCCAAATACATGTATCCATATAGGAGAAAACAGAGTGAAACCTAAAAATTTAAACTGTTACTGCCACCGAACGGTTTAACCTAGAAGAACGAAATATGGTGAGCCAAGTGGGATTGGGGTACTGATCATTACCTGAAAGTGTCATCAAGATTGGGTGAAAAAATGTGTGCTGAGATTTCAGGAAACTCGTAGTTTTTTGGAAGCTTGGCAACCCCTTTCCATGAAAGTGATTTTCGCCAGTCTCCGCTTATGGCTACATCAGTAGGAAACAAACCATAGAGATAGAACTTGGAACTACTATATTGTGTCATGTTTCAAGGAGCTAGCACAAGCCGTGTTTGATTTAGAGTTCCAAATACATGTATCCATATAGGAGAAAACAGAGTGAAACCTAAAAATTAAAACTGTTACTGCCAACGAACGGTTTAACCTAGAAGAACGAAATTTGGTGAGCGAAGTGGGATTGGGGTTCTGATTATTACCTGAAAGTGTCATTAAGATTGGGTGAAAAAATGTGTGCTGATATTTCAGGAAACTCGTAGTTTTTTGGAAGCTTGGCAACCCCTTTCCATGAAAGTGATTTGCGCCAGTCTCTGCTTAGGGCTACATCAATAGGAAACAAACCATAGAGATAGAACTTGGAACTACTTTATTGTGTCAAGTTACAAAGAGATAGCACAAACCGTGTTTGATTTAGATTTCCAACAACATGTATCCATATAGGAGAAAACAGAGTGGAACCTAAAAATTTAAACTGTTACTGCCACCGAACGGTTTAACCTAGAAGAACGAAATTTGGTGAGCCTAGTGGGATTGGGGTACTGATCATTACCTGAAAGTGTCATCAATATTGGGTGAAAAAATGTGTGCTGAGATTTCAGGAAACTCGTAGTTTTTTGGAAGCTTGGCAAACACTTTCAATTAAAGTGATTTTCGCCAGTCTCTGCTTAGGGCTACATCAATAGGAAACAAACCATAGAGATAGAACTTGGAACTACTATATTGTGTCATGTTTCAAAGAGCTAGCACAAACCGTGTTTGATTTAGAGTTCCAACTACATGTATCCATATAGGAGAAAACAGAGTGAAACCTAAAAATTAAAACTGTTACTGCCAACGAACGGTTTAACCTAGAAGAACGAAATTTGGTGAGCGAAGTGGGATTGGGGTACTGATTATTACCTGAAAGTGTCATTAAGATTGGGTGAAAAAATATGTGCTGAGATTTCAGGAAACTCGTAGTTTTTTGGAAGCTTGGCAACCCCTTTCCATGAAAGTGATTTGCGCAGGTCTCTGCTTAGGGCTACATCAATAGGAAACAAACCATAGAGATAGAACTTGGAACTAATTTATTGTGTCAAGTTTCAAAGAGATAGCAAAAACCGTGTTTGATTTAGAGTTCCAACAACATGTATCCATATAGGAGAAAACAGAGTGGAACTTAAAATTTAAACTGTTATTGCCATTGAACGGTTTATCCTAGAAGAACGAAATTTGGTGAGCCAAGTGGGATTGGGGTACTGATCATTACCTGAAAGTGTCATTAAGATTGGGTGAAAAAATGTGTGCTGAGATTTCAGGAAAATCGTAGTTTTTTGGAAGCTTGGCAACCCCTTTCCATGAAAGTGATTTGCGCAGGTCTCTCCTTAGGGCTACATCAATAGGAAACAAACCATAGAGATAGAACTTGGAACTACTTTATTGTGTCAAGTTTCAAAGAGATAGCAAAAACCGTGTTTGATTTAGAGTTCCAACAACATGTATCCATATAGGAGAAAACAGAGTGGAACTTAAAATTTAAACTGTTACTGCCACCGAACGGTTTATCCTAGAAGAACGAAATTTGGTGAGCCAAGTGGGATTGGGGTACTGATCATTACCTGAAACTGTCATTAAGATAGGGCGAAAAAATGTGTGCTGAGATTTCAGGAAACTCGTAGTTTTTTGGAAGCTTGGCAACCCCTTTCCATGAAAGTGATTTGCGCCAGTCTCTGCTTAGGGCTACATCAATAGGAAACAAACCATAGAGATAGAACTTAGAACTACTTTATTGTGTCAAGTTTCAAAGAGATAGCAAAAACCGTGTTTGATTTAGAGTTCCAACAACATGTATCCATATAGGAGAAAACAGAGTGGAACTTAAAATTTAAACTGTTACTGCCACCGAACGGTTTATGCTAGAAGAACGAAATTTGGTGAGCCAAGTGGGATTGGGGTACTGATCATTACCTGAAAGTGTCATTAAGATTGGGTGAAAAAATATGTGCTGAGATTTCAGGAAACTCGTAGTTTTTTGGAAGCTTGGCAACCCCTTTCCATGAAAGTGATTTGCGCAGGTCTCTGCTTAGGGCTACATCAATAGGAAACAAACCATAGAGATAGAACTTGGAACTACTTTATTGTGTCAAGTTTCAAAGAGATAGCAAAAACCGTGTTTGATTTAGAGTTCCAACAACATGTATCCATATAGGAGAAAACAGAGTGGAACTTAAAATTTAAACTGTTACTGCCATTGAACGGTTTATCCTAGAAGAACGAAATTTGGTGAGCCAAGTGGGATTGGGGTACTGATCATTACCTGAAAGTGTCATTAAGATTGGGTGAAAAAATGTGTGCTGAGATTTCAGGAAACTCGTAGTTTTTTGGAAGCTTGGCAACCACTTTCCATGAAAGTGATTTGCGCAGGTCTCTGCTTAGGGCTACATCAATAGGAAACAAACCATAGAGATAGAACTTGGAACTACTTTATTGTGTCAAGTTTCAAAGAGATAGCAAAAACCGTGTTTGATTTAGAGTTCCAACAACATGTATCCATATAGGAGAAAACAGAGTGGAACTTAAAATTTAAACTGTTACTGCCACCGAACGGTTTATCCTAGAAGAACAAAATTTGGTGAGCCAAGTGGGATTGGGGTACTGATCATTACCTGAAACTGTCATTAAGATAGGGTGAAAAAATGTGTGCTGAGATTTCAGGAAACTCGTAGTTTTTTGGAAGCTTGGCAACCCCTTTCCATGAAAGTGATTTGCGCCAGTCTCTGCTTAGGGCTACATCAATAGGAAACAAACCATAGAGATAGAACTTAGAACTACTTTATTGTGTCAAGTTTCAAAGAGATAGCAAAAACCGTGTTTGATTTAGAGTTCCAACAACATGTATCCATATAGGAGAAAACAGAGTGGAACTTAAAATTTAAACTGTTACTGCCACCGAACGGTTTATCCTAGAAGAACGAAATTTGGTGAGCCAAGTGGGATTGGGGTACTGATCATTACCTGAAACTGTCATTAAGATAGGGCGAAAAAATGTGTGCTGAGATTTCAGGAAACTCGTAGTTTTTTGGAAGCTTGGCAACCCCTTTCCATGAAAGTGATTTGCGCCAGTCTCTGCTTAGGGCTACATCAATAGGAAACAAACCATAGAGATAGAACTTAGAACTACTTTATTGTGTCAAGTTTCAAAGAGATAGCAAAAACCGTGTTTGATTTAGAGTTCCAACAACATGTATCCATATAGGAGAAAACAGAGTGGAACTTAAAATTTAAACTGTTACTGCCACCGAACGGTTTATTCTAGAAGAACGAAATTTGGTGAGCCAAGTGGGATTGGGGTACTGATCATTACCTGAAAGTGTCATTAAGATTGGGTGAAAAAATATGTGCTGAGATTTCAGGAAACTCGTAGTTTTTTGGAAGCTTGGCAACCCCTTTCCATGAAAGTGATTTGCGCAGGTCTCTGCTTAGGGCTACATCAATAGGAAACAAACCATAGAGATAGAACTTGGAACTACTTTATTGTGTCAAGTTTCAAAGAGATAGCAAAAACCGTGTTTGATTTAGAGTTCCAACAACATGTATCCATATAGGAGAAAACAGAGTGGAACTTAAAATTTAAACTGTTACTGCCATTGAACGGTTTATCCTAGAAGAACGAAATTTGGTGAGCCAAGTGGGATTGGGGTACTGATCATTACCTGAAAGTGTCATTAAGATTGGGTGAAAAAATGTGTGCTGAGATTTCAGGAAACTCGTAGTTTTTTGGAAGCTTGGCAACCACTTTCCATGAAAGTGATTTGCGCAGGTCTCTGCTTAGGGCTACATCAATAGGAAACAAACCATAGAGATAGAACTTGGAACTACTTTATTGTGTCAAGTTTCAAAGAGATAGCAAAAACCGTGTTTGATTTAGAGTTCCAACAACATGTATCCATATAGGAGAAAACAGAGTGGAACTTAAAATTTAAACTGTTACTGCCACCGAACGGTTTATCCTAGAAGAACAAAATTTGGTGAGCCAAGTGGGATTGGGGTACTGATCATTACCTGAAACTGTCATTAAGATAGGGTGAAAAAATGTGTGCTGAGATTTCAGGAAACTCGTAGTTTTTTGGAAGCTTGGCAACCCCTTTCCATGAAAGTGATTTGCGCCAGTCTCTGCTTAGGGCTACATCAATAGGAAACAAACCATAGAGATAGAACTTAGAACTACTTTATTGTGTCAAGTTTCAAAGAGATAGCAAAAACCGTGTTTGATTTAGAGTTCCAACAACATGTATCCATATAGGAGAAAACAGAGTGGAACTTAAAATTTAAACTGTTACTGCCACCGAACGGTTTATCCTAGA
This sequence comes from Spermophilus citellus, assembly GCF_964194105.1. Classification (NCBI taxonomy): domain Eukaryota; kingdom Metazoa; phylum Chordata; class Mammalia; order Rodentia; family Sciuridae; genus Spermophilus; species Spermophilus citellus. Next base: position 2,230,502 of record NW_027672727.1, on the reverse strand, counting down.
AGAACGAAATTTGGTGAGCCAAGTGGGATTGGGGTACTGATCATTACCTGAAAGTTTCATCAAGATTGGGTGAAAAAATGTGTGCTGAGATTTCAGGAAACTCGTAGTTTTTTGGAAGCTTGGCAACCCCTTTCCATGAAAGTGATTTTCGCCAGTCTCTGCTTAGGGCTACATCAATAGGAAACAAACCATAGAGATAGAACTTGGAACTACATTATTGTGTCAAGTTTCAAAGAGCTAGCACAAACCGAGTTTGATTCAGAGTTCCAAATACATGTATACATATAGGAGAAAACAGAGTGAAACCTAAATATTTAAACTCTTACTGCCAACGAACGGTTTAACCTAGAAGAACGATATTTGGTGAGCGAAGTGGGATTGGGGTACTGATCATTACCTGAAAGTGTCCTTAAGATTGGGTGTAAAAATGTGTGCTGAGATTTCAGGAAACTCGAATTTTTTTGGAAGCTTGGCAACCCCTTTCCATGAAAGTGATTTGCGCCAGTCTCTGCTTAGGGCTACATCAATAGGAAACAAAACATAGAGATAGAACTTGGAACTACTTTATTGTGTCAAGTTTCAAAGAGCTAGCACAAACCGTGTTTGATTTAGAGTTCCAACTCCATGTATCCATATAGGAGAAAACAGAGTGAAACCTAAAAATTTAAACTGTTACTGCCACCGGACGGTTTAACCTAGAGGAACGAAATTTGGTGAGCCAAGTGGGATTGGGGTACTGATCATTACCTGAAAGTGTCATCAAGATTGGGTGAAAAAATGTGTGCTGAGATTTCAGGAAACTCGTAGTTTTTTGGAAGCTTGGCAACCCCTTTCCATGAAAGTGATTTTCGCCAGTCTCCGCTTATGGCTACATCAGTAGGAAACAAACCATAGAGATAGAACTTGGAACTACTATATTGTGTCATGTTTCAAGGAGCTAGCACAAGCCGTGTTTGATTTAGAGTTCCAAATACATGTATCCATATAGGAGAAAACAGAGTGAAACCTAAAAATTTAAACTGTTACTGCCAACGAACGGTTTAACCTAGAGGAACGAAATTTGGTGAGCCAAGTGGGATTGGGGTTCTGATTATTACCTGAAAGTGTCATTAAGATTGGGTGAAAAAATGTGTGCTGATATTTCAGGAAACTCGTAGTTTTTTGGAAGCTTGGCAACCCCTTTCCATGAAAGTGATTTGCGCCAGTCTCTGCTTAGGGCTACATCAATAGGAAACAAACCATAGAGATAGAACTTGGAACTACTTTATTGTGTCAAGTTACAAAGAGATAGCACAAACCGTGTTTGATTTAGATTTCCAACAACATGTATCCATATAGGAGAAAACATAGTGGAACCTAAAAATTTAAACTGTTACTGCCACCGAACGGTTTAACCTAGAAGAACGAAATTTGGTGAGCCAAGTGGGATTGGGGTACTGATCATTACCTGAAAGTGTCATCAATATTGGGTGAAAAAATGTGTGCTGAGATTTCAGGAAACTCGTAGTTTTTTGGAAGCTTGGCAAACACTTTCAATTAAAGTGATTTTCGCCAGTCTCTGCTTAGGGCTACATCAATAGGAAACAAACCATAGAGATAGAACTTGGAACTACTATATTGTGTCAGGTTTCAAAGAGCTAGCACAAACCGTGTTTGATTTAGAGTTCCAACAACATGTATCCATATAGGAGAAAACAGAGTGGAATTTAAAATTTAAACTGTTACTGCCATTGAACGGTTTATCCTAGAAGAACGAAATTTGGTGAGCCAAGTGGGATTGGGGTACTGATCATTACCTGAAAGTGTCATTAAGATTGGGTGAAAAAATGTGTGCTGAGATTTCAGGAAACTCGTAGTTTTTTGGAAGCTTGGCAACCCCTTTCCATGAAAGTGATTTGCGCAGGTCTCTGCTTAGGGCTACATCAATAGGAAACAAACCATAGAGATAGAACTTGTAACTACTTTATTGTGTCAAGTTTCAAAGAGATAGCAAAAACCGTGTTTGATTTAGAGTTCCAACAACATGTATCCATATAGGAGAAAACAGAGTGGAACTTAAAATTTAAACTGTTACTGCCACCGAACGGTTTATCCTAGAAGAACAAAATTTGGTGAGCCAAGTGGGATTGGGGTACTGATCATTACCTGAAACTGTCATTAAGATAGGGTGAAAAAATGTGTGCTGAGATTTCAGGAAACTCGTAGTTTTTTGGAAGCTTGGCAACCCCTTTCCATGAAAGTGATTTGCGCCAGTCTCTGCTTAGGGCTACATCAATAGGAAACAAACCATAGAGATAGAACATAGAACTACTTTATTGTGTCAAGTTTCAAAGAGATAGCAAAAACCGTGTTTGATTTAGAGTTCCAACAACATGTATCCATATAGGAGAAAACAGAGTGGAACTTAAAATTTAAACTGTTACTGCCACCGAACGGTTTATCCTAGAAGAACGAAATTTGGTGAGACAAGTGGGATTGGGGTACTGATCATTACCTGAAAGTTTCATCAAGATTGGGTGAAAAAATGTGTGCTGAAATTTCAGGAAACTCGTAGTTTTTTGGAAGCTTGGCAACCCCTTTCCATGAAAGTGATTTGCGCCAGTCTCTTCTTAGGGCTACATCAATAGGAAACAAACCATAGAGATAGAACTTGGAACTACATTATTGTGTCAAGTTTCAAACAGCTAGCGCGAACCGAGTTTGATTTAGAGTTCCAAATGCATGTATCCACATAGGAGAAAACAGAGTGAAACCTAAAAATTAAAACTGTTACTGCCAACGAACGGTTTAACCTAGAAGAACGAAATTTGGTGACCCAAGTGGGAATGGGGTACTGATCATTACCTGAAAATGTCATCAAGATTGGGTGAAAAAATGTGTGCTGAGATTTCAAGAAACTCATAGTTTTTTGGAAGCTTGGCAACCCCTTTCCATGAAAGTGATTTTCGCCAGTCTCTGCTTAGGGCTACATCAATAGGAAACAAACCATAGAGATAGAACTTGGAACTACATTATTGTGTCAAGTTTCAAAGAGCTAGCACAAACCGAGTTTGATTCAGAGTTCCAAATACATGTATACATATAGGAGAAAACAGAGTGAAACCTAAATATTTAAACTCTTACTGCCAACGAACGGTTTAACCTAGAAGAACGATATTTGGTGAGCGAAGTGGGATTGGGGTACTGATCATTACCCGAAAGTGTCCTTAAGATTGGGTGTAAAAATGTGTCCTGAGATTTCAGGAAACTCGAATTTTTTTGGAAGCTTGGCAACCCCTTTCCATGAAAGTGATTTGCGCCAGTCTCTGCTTAGGGCTACATCAAGAGGAAACAAACCATAGAGATAGAACTTGGAACTGCATTATTGTGTCAAGTTTCAAAGAGCTAGCACAAACCGAGTTTGATTTAGAGTTCAAAATACATGTATCCGTATAGGAGAAAACAGAGTGAAACCTAAAAATTTAAACTCTCACTGCCAACGAACGGTTTAACCTAGAAGAACGAAATTTGGTGATCGAAGTTGGATTGGGGTACTTATTATTACCTGAAAGTGTCATTAAGATTGGGTGAAAAAATGTGTGCTGAGATTTCAGGAATCTCGTAGTTTTTTGGAAGCTTGGCAACCCCTTTCCATGAAAGTGATTTTCGCCAGTCTCTGCTTAGGGCTACATCAATAGGAAAGAAACCATAGAGATAGAACTTGGAACTACATTATTGTGTCCAGTTTCAAAGAGCTAGCACAAACCGAGTTTGATTTAGAGTTCCAAATACATGTATACATATAGGAGAAAACAGAGTGAAACCTAAATATTTAAACTCTTACTGCCAACGAACGGTTTAACCTAGAAGAACGAAATTTGGTGAGCGAAGTGGGATTGGGGTACTGATCATTACCTGAAAGTGTCATTAAGATTGGGTGAAAAAATGTGTGCTGAGATTTCAGGAAACTCGTAGTTTTTTGGAAGCTTGGCAACCCGTTTCCTTGAAAGTGATTTTAGCCAGTCTCTGCTTAGGGCTACATCAATAGGAAACAAACCATAGAGATAGAACTTGGAACTACTTTATTGTGTCAAGTTTCAAAGAGCTAGCACAAACCGTGTTTGATTTAGAGTTCCAACTACATGTATCCATATAGGACAAAACAGAGTGAAACCTAAAAATTTAAACTGTTACTGCCACCGAACGGTTTAACCTAGAGGAACGAAATTTGGTGAGCCAAGTGGGATTGGGGTACTGATCATTACCTGAAAGTGTCATCAAGATTGGGTGAAAAAAAGTGTGCTGAGATTTCAGGAAACTCGTAGTTTTTTGGAAGCTTGGCAACCCCTTTCCATGAAAGTGATTTGCGCCAGTCTCTGCTTAGGGCTACATCAATAGGAAACAAACCATAGAGATAGAACTTGGAACTACTTTATTGTGTCAAATTTCAAAGAGCTAGCACAAACCGTGTTTGATTTAGATTTCCAACTACATGTATCCATATAGGAGAAAACAGAGTGAAACCTAAGAATTTAAACTGTTACTGCCAACGAACGGTTTAACCTAGAGGAACGAAATTTGGTGAGCCAAGTGGGATTGGGGTACTGATCATTACCTGAAAGTGTCATCAAGATTGGGTGAAAAAATGTGTGCTGAGATTTCAGGAAACTCGTAGTTTTTTGGAAGCTTGGCAACCCCTTTCCATGGAAGTGATTTGCGCCAGTCTCTGCTTAGGGCTACATCAATAGGAAACAAACCATAAAGATAGAACTTGGAACTACTTTATTTTGTCAAGTTACAAAGAGATAGCACAAACCGTGTTTGATTTAGAGTTTCAACAACATGTATCCATATAGGAGAAAACAGAGTGGAACCTAAAAATTTAAACTGTTACTGCCACCGAACGGTTTAACCTAGAAGAACGAAATTTGGTGAGCCAAGTGGGATTGGGGTACTGATCATTACCTGAAAGTGTCATCAATATTGGGTGAAAAAATGTGTGCTGAGATTTCAGGAAACTCGTAGTTTTTTGGAAGCTTGGCAAACACTTTCAATTAAAGTGATTTTCGCCAGTCTCTGCTTAGGGCTACATCAATAGGAAACAAACCATAGAGATAGAACTTGGAACTACTATATTGTGTCATGTTTCAAAGAGCTAGCACAAACCGTGTTTGATTTAGAGTTCCAACAACATGTATCCATATAGGAGAAAACAGAGTGGAATTTAAAATTTAAACTGTTACTGCCATTGAACGGTTTATCCTAGAAGAACGAAATTTGGTGAGCCAAGTGGGATTGGGGTACTGATCATTACCTGAAAGTGTCATTAAGATTGGGTGAAAAAATGTGTGCTGAGATTTCAGGAAACTCGTAGTTTTTTGGAAGCTTGGCAACCCCTTTCCATGAAAGTGATTTGCGCAGGTCTCTGCTTAGGGCTACATCAATAGGAAACAAACCATAGAGATAGAACTTGTAACTACTTTATTGTGTCAAGTTTCAAAGAGATAGCAAAAACCGTGTTTGATTTAGAGTTCCAACAACATGTATCCATATAGGAGAAAACAGAGTGGAACTTAAAATTTAAACTGTTACTGCCACCGAACGGTTTATCCTAGAAGAACAAAATTTGGTGAGCCAAGTGGGATTGGGGTACTGATCATTACCTGAAACTGTCATTAAGATAGGGTGAAAAAATGTGTGCTGAGATTTCAGGAAACTCGTAGTTTTTTGGAAGCTTGGCAACCCCTTTCCATGAAAGTGATTTGCGCCAGTCTCTGCTTAGGGCTACATCAATAGGAAACAAACCATAGAGATAGAACATAGAACTACTTTATTGTGTCAAGTTTCAAAGAGATAGCAAAAACCGTGTTTGATTTAGAGTTCCAACAACATGTATCCATATAGGAGAAAACAGAGTGGAACTTAAAATTTAAACTGTTACTGCCACCGAACGGTTTATCCTAGAAGAACGAAATTTGGTGAGACAAGTGGGATTGGGGTACTGATCATTACCTGAAAGTTTCATCAAGATTGGGTGAAAAAATGTGTGCTGAAATTTCAGGAAACTCGTAGTTTTTTGGAAGCTTGGCAACCCCTTTCCATGAAAGTGATTTGCGCCAGTCTCTTCTTAGGGCTACATCAATAGGAAACAAACCATAGAGATAGAACTTGGAACTACATTATTGTGTCAAGTTTCAAACAGCTAGCGCGAACCGAGTTTGATTTAGAGTTCCAAATGCATGTATCCACATAGGAGAAAACAGAGTGAAACCTAAAAATTAAAACTGTTACTGCCAACGAACGGTTTAACCTAGAAGAACGAAATTTGGTGACCCAAGTGGGAATGGGGTACTGATCATTACCTGAAAATGTCATCAAGATTGGGTGAAAAAATGTGTGCTGAGATTTCAAGAAACTCATAGTTTTTTGGAAGCTTGGCAACCCCTTTCCATGAAAGTGATTTTCGCCAGTCTCTGCTTAGGGCTACATCAATAGGAAACAAACCATAGAGATAGAACTTGGAACTACATTATTGTGTCAAGTTTCAAAGAGCTAGCACAAACCGAGTTTGATTCAGAGTTCCAAATACATGTATACATATAGGAGAAAACAGAGTGAAACCTAAATATTTAAACTCTTACTGCCAACGAACGGTTTAACCTAGAAGAACGATATTTGGTGAGCGAAGTGGGATTGGGGTACTGATCATTACCCGAAAGTGTCCTTAAGATTGGGTGTAAAAATGTGTCCTGAGATTTCAGGAAACTCGAATTTTTTTGGAAGCTTGGCAACCCCTTTCCATGAAAGTGATTTGCGCCAGTCTCTGCTTAGGGCTACATCAAGAGGAAACAAACCATAGAGATAGAACTTGGAACTGCATTATTGTGTCAAGTTTCAAAGAGCTAGCACAAACCGAGTTTGATTTAGAGTTCAAAATACATGTATCCGTATAGGAGAAAACAGAGTGAAACCTAAAAATTTAAACTCTCACTGCCAACGAACGGTTTAACCTAGAAGAACGAAATTTGGTGATCGAAGTTGGATTGGGGTACTTATTATTACCTGAAAGTGTCATTAAGATTGGGTGAAAAAATGTGTGCTGAGATTTCAGGAATCTCGTAGTTTTTTGGAAGCTTGGCAACCCCTTTCCATGAAAGTGATTTTCGCCAGTCTCTGCTTAGGGCTACATCAATAGGAAAGAAACCATAGAGATAGAACTTGGAACTACATTATTGTGTCCAGTTTCAAAGAGCTAGCACAAACCGAGTTTGATTTAGAGTTCCAAATACATGTATACATATAGGAGAAAACAGAGTGAAACCTAAATATTTAAACTCTTACTGCCAACGAACGGTTTAACCTAGAAGAACGAAATTTGGTGAGCGAAGTGGGATTGGGGTACTGATCATTACCTGAAAGTGTCATTAAGATTGGGTGAAAAAATGTGTGCTGAGATTTCAGGAAACTCGTAGTTTTTTGGAAGCTTGGCAACCCGTTTCCTTGAAAGTGATTTTAGCCAGTCTCTGCTTAGGGCTACATCAATAGGAAACAAACCATAGAGATAGAACTTGGAACTACTTTATTGTGTCAAGTTTCAAAGAGCTAGCACAAACCGTGTTTGATTTAGAGTTCCAACTACATGTATCCATATAGGACAAAACAGAGTGAAACCTAAAAATTTAAACTGTTACTGCCACCGAACGGTTTAACCTAGAGGAACGAAATTTGGTGAGCCAAGTGGGATTGGGGTACTGATCATTACCTGAAAGTGTCATCAAGATTGGGTGAAAAAAAGTGTGCTGAGATTTCAGGAAACTCGTAGTTTTTTGGAAGCTTGGCAACCCCTTTCCATGAAAGTGATTTGCGCCAGTCTCTGCTTAGGGCTACATCAATAGGAAACAAACCATAGAGATAGAACTTGGAACTACTTTATTGTGTCAAATTTCAAAGAGCTAGCACAAACCGTGTTTGATTTAGATTTCCAACTACATGTATCCATATAGGAGAAAACAGAGTGAAACCTAAAAATTTAAACTGTTACTGCCAACGAACGGTTTAACCTAGAGGAACGAAATTTGGTGAGCCAAGTGGGATTGGGGTACTGATCATTACCTGAAAGTGTCATCAAGATTGGGTGAAAAAATGTGTGCTGAGATTTCAGGAAACTCGTAGTTTTTTGGAAGCTTGGCAACCCCTTTCCATGGAAGTGATTTGCGCCAGTCTCTGCTTAGGGCTACATCAATAGGAAACAAACCATAAAGATAGAACTTGGAACTACTTTATTTTGTCAAGTTACAAAGAGATAGCACAAACCGTGTTTGATTTAGAGTTTCAACAACATGTATCCATATAGGAGAAAACAGAGTGGAACCTAAAAATTTAAACTGTTACTGCCACCCAACGGTTTAACCTAGAAGAACGAAATTTGGTGAGCCAAGTGGGATTGGGGTACTGATCATTACCTGAAAGTGTCATCAATATTGGGTGAAAAAATGTGTGCTGAGATTTCAGGAAACTCGTTGTTTTTTGGAAGCTTGGCAAACCCTTTCCATGAAAGTGATTTTCGCCAGTCTCTTCTAAGGGCTACATCAATAGGAAACAAACCATAGAGATAGAACTTGGAACTACTATATTGTGTCATGTTTCAAAGAGCTAGCACAAACCGTGTTTGATTTAGAGTTCCAACTACATGTATCCATATAGGAGAAAACAGAGTGGAACCTAAAAATTTAAACTGTTACTGCCACCGAACGGTTTAACCTAGAAGAACGAAATTTGGTGAGCCAAGTGGGATTGGGGTACTGATCATTACCTGAAAGTGTCATCAAGATTGGGTAAAAAAATGTGTGCTGAGATTTCAGGAAACTCGTAGTTTTTTGTAAGCTTGGCAACCCCTTTCCATGAAAGTGATTTGCGCCAGTCTCTGCTTAGGGCTACATCAATAGGAAACAAACCATAGAGATAGAACTTGGAACTACATTATTGTGTCAAGTTTCAAAGAGCTAGCACGAACCGAGTTTGATTTAGAGTTCCAAATACATGTATCCATATAGGAGAAAACAGAGTGGAACCTAAAAATTTAAACTGTTACTGCCACCGAACGGTTTAACCTAGAAGAACGAAATTTGGTGAGCCAAGTGGGATTGGGGTACTGATCATTACCTGAAAGTGTCATCAAGATTGGGTGAAAAAATGTGTGCTGAGATTTCAGGAAACTCGTAGTTTTTTGGAAGCTTGGCAAACCCTTTCCATGAAAGTGATTTTCGCCAGTCTCTGCTTAGGGCTACATCAATAGGAAACAAACCATAGAGATAGAACTTGGAACTACTATATTGTGTCATGTTTCAAAGAGCTAGCACAAACCGTGTTTGATTTAGAGTTCCAACTGCATGTATCCATATAGGAGAAAACAGAGTGGAACCTAAAAATTTAAACTGTTACTGCCACCAAACGGTTTAACCTAGAAGAACGAAATTTGGTGAGCCAAGTGGGATTGGGGTACTGATCATTACCTGAAAGTGTCATCAAGATTGGGTGAAAAAATGTGTGCTGAGATTTCAGGAAACTCGTAGTTTTTTGGAAGCTTGGCAACCCCTTTCCATGGAAGTGATTTGCGCCAGTCTCTGCTTAGGGCTACATCAAGAGGAAACAAACCATAGAGATAGAACTTGGAACTGCATTATTGTGTCAAGTTTCAAAGAGCTAGCACAAACCGAGTTTGATTTAGAGTTCAAAATACATGTATCCGTATAGGAGAAAACAGAGTGAAACCTAAAAATTTAAACTCTCACTGCCAACGAACGGTTTAACCTAGAAGAACGAAATTTGGTGATCGAAGTTGGATTGGGGTACTTATTATTACCTGAAAGTGTCATTAAGATTGGGTGAAAAAATGTGTGCTGAGATTTCAGGAATCTCGTAGTTTTTTGGAAGCTTGGCAACCCCTTTCCATGAAAGTGATTTTCGCCAGTCTCTGCTTAGGGCTACATCAATAGGAAACAAACCATAGAGATAGAACTTGGATCTACATTATTGTGTCAAGTTTCAATGAGCTAGCACAAACCGAGTTTGATTTAGAGTTCCAAATACATGTATCCATATAGGAGAAAACAGAGTGAAACCTAAAAATTTAAACTGTTACTGCCACCGAACGGTTTAACGTAGAAGAACGAAATTTGGTGAGCGAAGTGGAATTGGCGTACTGATCATTACCTGAAAGTGTCATTAAGATTGGGTGAAAAAATGTGTGCTGAGATTTCAGGAAACTCGTAGTTTTTTGGAAGCTTGGCAACCCGTTTCCTTGAAAGTGATTTTAGCCAGTCTCTGCTTAGGGCTACATCAATAGGAAACAAACCATAGAGATAGAACTTGGAACTACTTTATTGTGTCAAGTTTCAAAGAGCTAGCACAAACCGTGTTTGATTTAGAGTTCCAACTACATGTATCCATATAGGAGAAAACAGAGTGAAACCTAAAAATTTAAACTGTTACTGCCACCGAACGGTTTAACCTAGAGGAACGAAATTTGGTGAGCCAAGTGGGATTGGGGTACTGATCATTACCTGAAAGTGTCATCAAGATTGGGTGAAAAAAAGTGTGCTGAGATTTCAGAAAACTCGTAGTTTTTTGGAAGCTTGGCAACCCCTTTCCATGAAAGTGATTTGCGCCAGTCTCTGCTTAGGGCTACATCAATAGGAAACAAACCATAGAGATAGAACTTGGAACTACTTTATTGTGTCAAATTTCAAAGAGCTAGCACAAACCGTGTTTGATTTAGATTTCCAACTACATGTATCCATATAGGAGAAAACAGAGTGAAACCTAAAAATTTAAACTGTTACTGCCAACGAACGGTTTAACCTAGAGGAACGAAATTTGGTGATCCAAGTGGGATTCGGGTACTGATCATTACCTGAAAGTGTCATCAAGATTGGGTGAAAAAATATGTGCTGAGATTTCAGGAAACTCATAGTTTTTTGGAAGCTTGGCAACCCCTTTCCATGGAAGTGATTTGCGCCAGTCTCTGCTTAGGGCTACATCAATAGGAAACAAACCATAGAGATAGAACTTGGAACTACTATATTGTGTCATGTTTCAAAGAGCTAGCACAAACCGTGTTTGATTTAGAGTTCCAACTGCATGTATCCATATAGGAGAAAACAGAGTGGAACCTAAAAATTTAAACTGTTACTGCCACCAAACGGTTTAACCTAGAAGAACGAAATTTGGTGAGCCAAGTGGGATTGGGGTACTGATCATTACCTGAAAGTGTCATCAAGATTGGGTGAAAAAATGTGTGCTGAGATTTCAGGAAACTCGTAGTTTTTTGGAAGCTTGGCAACCCCTTTCCATGAAAGTGATTTGCGCCAGTCTCTGCTTAGGGCTACATCAATAGGAAACAAACCATAGAGATAGAACTTGGAACTACATTATGGTGTCAAGTTTCAAAGAGCTAGCAGGAACCGAGTTTGATTTAGAGTTCCAAATACATGTATCCATATAGGAGAAAACAGAGTGAAAGCTAAAAATTTTAACTCTTACTGCCAACGAACGGTTTAACCTAGAAGAACGAAATTTGGTGAGCCAAGTGGGATTGGGGTACTGATCATTACCTGAAAATGTCATCAAGATTGGGTGAAAAAATGTGTGCTGAGATTTCAAGAAACTCATAGTTTTTTGGAAGCTTGGCAACCTCTTTCCATGAAAGTGATTTTCGCCAGTCTCTGCTTAGGGCTACATCAATAGGAAACAAACCATAGAGATAGAACTTGGAACTACATTATTGTGTCAAGTTTCAAAGAGCTAGCACAAACCGAGTTTGATTTAGAGTTCCAAATACATGTATCCATATAGGAGAAAACAGAGTAAAACCTAAATATTTAAACTCTTACTGCCAACGAACGGTTTAACCTAGAAGAACGAAATTTTGTGAGCGAAGTGGGATTGGGGTACTGATCATTACCTGAAAGTGTCATTAATATTGGGTGAAAAAATGTGTGCTGAGATTTCAGGAAACTCGTAGTTTTTTGGAATCTTGGAAACCAGTTTCCATGAAAGTGATTTTCGCCAGTCTCTGCTTAGGGCTACATCAATAGGAAACAAACCATAGAGATAGAACTTGGATCTACTTTATTTTGTCAAATTTCAAAGAGCTAGCACAAACATTGTTTGATTTAGAGTTCCAACTACATGTATCCATATAGGAGAAAACAGAGTGAAACCTAAAAATTTAAACTGTTACTGCCACCGAACGGTTTAACCTAGAGGAACGAAATTTGGTGAGCCAAGTGGGATTGGGGTACTGATCATTACCTGAAAGTGTCATCAAGATTGGGTGAAAAAATGTGTGCTGAGATTTCAGGAAACTCGTAGTTTTTTGGAAGCTTGGCAACCCCTTTCCATGAAAGTGATTTGCGCCAGTCTCTGCTTAGGGCTTCATCAATAGGAAACAAACCATAGAGATAGAACTTGGAACTACTTTAAACTGTCAAGTTTCAAAGAGCTAGCACAAACCGTGTTTGATTTAGAGTTCCAACTACATGTATCCATATAGGAGAAATCAGAGTGAAACCTAAAAATTAAAACTGTTACTGCCAACGAACGGTTTAACCTAGAAGAACGAAATTTGGTGAGCGAAGTGGGATTGGGGTACTGATTATTACCTGAAAGTGTCATTAAGATTGGGTGAAAAAATGTGTGCTTAGATTTCAGGAAACTCGTAGTTTTTTGGAAGCTTGGCAACCCCTTTCCATGAAAGTGATTTGCGCCAGTCTCTCCTTAGGGCTACATCAATAGGAAACAAACCATAGAGATAGAACTTGGAACTACTTTATTGTGTCAAGTTTCAAAGAGATAGCACAAACCGTGTTTGTTTTAGAGTTCCAAAAACATGTATCCATATAGGAGAAAACAGAGTGGAACCTAAAAATTTAAACTGTTACTGCCACCGAACGGTTTAACCTAGAAGAACGAAATTTGGTGAGCCAAGTGGGATTGGGGTACTGATCATTACCTGAAAGTGTCATCAAGATTGGGTGAAAAAATGTGTGCTGAGATTTCAGGAAACTCGTAGTTTTTTGGAAGCTTGGCAACCCCTTTCCATGAAAGTGATTTGCGCCAGTCTCTGCTTAGGGCTACATCAATAGGAAACAAACCATAGAGATAGAACTTGGAACTACATTATGGTGTCAAGTTTCAAAGAGCTAGCAGGAACCGAGTTTGATTTAGAGTTCCAAATACATGTATCCATATAGGAGAAAACAGAGTGAAAGCTAAAAATTTTAACTCTTACTGCCAACGAACGGTTTAACCTAGAAGAATGAAATTTGGTGAGCCAAGTGGGATTGGGGTACTGATCATTACCTGAAAATGTCATCAAGATTGGGTGAAAAAATGTGTGCTGAGATTTCAAGAAACTCATAGTTTTTTGGAAGCTTGGCAACCTCTTTCCATGAAAGTGATTTTCGCCAGTCTCTGCTTAGGGCTACATCAATAGGAAACAAACCATAGAGATAGAACTTGGAACTACATTATTGTGTCAAGTTTCAAAGAGCTAGCACAAACCGAGTTTGATTTAGAGTTCCAAATACATGTATCCATATAGGAGAAAACAGAGTAAAACCTAAATATTTAAACTCTTACTGCCAACGAACGGTTTAACCTAGAAGAACGAAATTTTGTGAGCGAAGTGGGATTGGGGTACTGATCATTACCTGAAAGTGTCATTAATATTGGGTGAAAAAATGTGTGCTGAGATTTCAGGAAACTCGTAGTTTTTTGGAATCTTGGCAACCAGTTTCCATGAAAGTGATTTTCGCCAGTCTCTGCTTAGGGCTACATCAATAGGAAACAAACCATAGAGATAGAATTTGGATCTACTTTATTTTGTCAAATTTCAAAGAGCTAGCACAAACATTGTTTGATTTAGAGTTCCAACTACATGTATCCATATAGGAGAAAACAGAGTGAAACCTAAAAATTTAAACTGTTACTGCCACCGAACGGTTTAACCTAGAGGAACGAAATTTGGTGAGCCAAGTGGGATTGGGGTACTGATCATTACCTGAAAGTGTCATCAAGATTGGGTGAAAAAATGTGTGCTGAGATTTCAGGAAACTCGTAGTTTTTTGGAAGCTTGGCAACCCCTTTCCATGAAAGTGATTTGCGCCAGTCTCTGCTTAGGGCTTCATCAATAGGAAACAAACCATAGAGATAGAACTTGGAACTACTTTAAACTGTCAAGTTTCAAAGAGCTAGCACAAACCGTGTTTGATTTAGAGTTCCAACTACATGTATCCATATAGGAGAAATCAGAGTGAAACCTAAAAATTAAAACTGTTACTGCCAACGAACGGTTTAACCTAGAAGAACGAAATTTGGTGAGCGAAGTGGGATTGGGGTACTGATTATTACCTGAAAGTGTCATTAAGATTGGGTGAAAAAATGTGTGCTTAGATTTCAGGAAACTCGTAGTTTTTTGGAAGCTTGGCAACCCCTTTCCATGAAAGTGATTTGCGCCAGTCTCTCCTTAGGGCTACATCAATAGGAAACAAACCATAGAGATAGAACTTGGAACTACTTTATTGTGTCAAGTTTCAAAGAGATAGCACAAACCGTGTTTGTTTTAGAGTTCCAAAAACATGTATCCATATAGGAGAAAACAGAGTGGAACCTAAAAATTTAAACTGTTACTGCCACCGAACGGTTTAACCTAGAAGAACGAAATTTGGTGAGCCAAGTGGGATTGGGGTACTTATCATTACCTGAAAGTGTCATCAATATTGGGTGAAAAAATGTGTGCTGAGATTTCAGGAAACTCGTAGTTTTTTGGAAGATTGGCAACCCGTTTCCATGAAAGTGATTTTGGCCAGTCTCTGCTTAGGGCTACATCAAGAGGAAACAAACCATAGAGATAGAACTTGGAACTGCATTATTGTGTCAAGTTTCAAAGAGCTAGCACAAACCGAGTTTGATTAAGAGTTCCAAATACATGTATCCGTATAGGAGAAAACAGAGTGAAACCTAAAAATTTAAACTCTCACTGCCAACGAACGGTTTAACCTAGAAGAACGAAATTTGGTGATCGAAGTGGGATTGGGGTACTTATTATTACCTGAAAGTGTCATTAAGATTGGGTGAAAAAATGTGTGCTGAGATTTCAGGAAACTCGTAGTTTTTTGGAAGCTTGGCAACCCCTTTCCATGAAAGTGATTTGCGCCAGTCTCTGCTTAGGGCTACATCAATAGGAAACAAACCATAGAGATAGAACTTGGAACTACATTATGGTGTCAAGTTTCAAAGAGCTAGCAGGAACCGAGTTTGATTTAGAGTTCCAAATACATGTATCCATATAGGAGAAAACAGAGTGAAAGCTAAAAATTTTAACTCTTACTGCCAACGAACGGTTTAACCTAGAAGAACGAAATTTGGTGAGCCAAGTGGGATTGGGGTACTGATCATTACCTGAAAATGTCATCAAGATTGGGTGAAAAAATGTGTGCTGAGATTTCAAGAAACTCATAGTTTTTTGGAAGCTTGGCAACCTCTTTCCATGAAAGTGATTTTCGCCAGTCTCTGCTTAGGGCTACATCAATAGGAAACAAACCATAGAGATAGAACTTGGAACTACATTATTGTGTCAAGTTTCAAAGAGCTAGCACAAACCGAGTTTGATTTAGAGTTCCAAATACATGTATCCATATAGGAGAAAACAGAGTAAAACCTAAATATTTAAACTCTTACTGCCAACGAACGGTTTAACCTAGAAGAACGAAATTTTGTGAGCGAAGTGGGATTGGGGTACTGATCATTACCTGAAAGTGTCATTAATATTGGGTGAAAAAATGTGTGCTGAGATTTCAGGAAACTCGTAGTTTTTTGGAATCTTGGCAACCAGTTTCCATGAAAGTGATTTTCGCCAGTCTCTGCTTAGGGCTACATCAATAGGAAACAAACCATAGAGATAGAACTTGGATCTACTTTATTTTGTCAAATTTCAAAGAGCTAGCACAAACATTGTTTGATTTAGAGTTCCAACTACATGTATCCATATAGGAGAAAACAGAGTGAAACCTAAAAATTTAAACTGTTACTGCCACCGAACGGTTTAACCTAGAGGAACGAAATTTGGTGAGCCAAGTGGGATTGGGGTACTGATCATTACCTGAAAGTGTCATCAAGATTGGGTGAAAAAATGTGTGCTGAGATTTCAGGAAACTCGTAGTTTTTTGGAAGCTTGGCAACCCCTTTCCATGAAAGTGATTTGCGCCAGTCTCTGCTTAGGGCTTCATCAATAGGAAACATACCATAGAGATAGAACTTGGAACTACTTTAAACTGTCAAGTTTCAAAGAGCTAGCACAAACCGTGTTTGATTTAGAGTTCCAACTACATGTATCCATATAGGAGAAATCAGAGTGAAAGCTAAAAATTAAAACTGTTACTGCCAACGAACGGTTTAACCTAGAAGAACGAAATTTGGTGAGCGAAGTGGGATTGGGGTACTGATTATTACCTGAAAGTGTCCTTAAGATTGGGTGAAAAAATGTGTGCTTAGATTTCAGGAAACTCGTAGTTTTTTGGAAGCTTGGCAACCCCTTTCCATGAAAGTGATTTGCGCCAGTCTCTCCTTAGGGCTACATCAATAGGAAACAAACCATAGAGATAGAACTTGGAACTACTTTATTGTGTCAAGTTTCAAAGAGATAGCACAAACCGTGTTTGATTTAGAGTTCCAAAAACATGTATCCATATAGGAGAAAACAGAGTGGAACCTAAAAATTTAAACTGTTACTGCCACCGAACGGTTTAACCTAGAAGAACGAAATTTGGTGAGCCAAGTGGGATTGGGGTACTTATCATTACCTGAAAGTGTCATCAATATTGGGTGAAAAAATGTGTGCTGAGATTTCAGGAAACTCGTAGTTTTTTGGAAGATTGGCAACCCGTTTCCATGAAAGTGATTTTCGCCAGTCTCTGCTTCGGGATACATCAAGAGGAAACAAACCATAGAGATAGAACTTGGAACTGCATTATTGTGTCAAGTTTGAAAGAGCTAGCACAAACCGAGTTTGATTTAGAGTTCCAAATACATGTATCCGTATAGGAGAAAACAGAGTGAAACCTAAAAATTTAAACTCTCACTGCCAACGAACGGTTTAACCTAGAAGAACGAAATTTGGTGATCGAAGTGGGATTGGGGTACTTATTATTACCTGAAAGTGTCATTAAGATTGGGTGAAAAAATGTGTGCTGAGATTTCAGGAATCTCGTAGTTTTTTGGAAGCTTGGCAACCCCTTTCCATGAAAGTGATTTGCGCCAGTCTCTGCTTAGGGCTCCATCAATAGGAACCAAAGCATAGAGATAGAACTTGGAACTACTATATTGTTTCATGTTTCAAAGAGCTAGCACAAACCGTGTTTGATTTAGAGTTCCAACTACATGTATCCATATAGGAGAAAACAGAGTGAAACCTAAAAATTAAAACTGTTACTGCCAATGAACGGTTTAACCTAGAAGAACGAAATTTGGTGAGCGAAGTGGGATTGGGGTACTGATTATTTCCTGAAAGTGTCATTAAGATTGGGTGAAAAAATGTGTGCTTAGATTTCAGGAAACTCGTAGTTTTTTGGAAGCTTGGCAACCCCTTTCCATGAAAGTGATTTGCGCCAGTCTCTGCTTAGGGCTACATCAATAGGAAACAAACCATAGAGATAGAACTTGGAACTACTTTATTGTGTCAAGTTTCAAAGAGATAGCACAAACCGTGTTTGATTTAGAGTTCCAAAAACATGTATCCATATAGGAGAAAACAGAGTGGAACCTAAAAATTTAAACTGTTACTGCCAACGAACGGTTTAACCTAGAAGAACGAAATTTGGTGAGCCAAATGGGATTGGGGTACTTATCATTACCTGAAAGTGTCATCAATATTGGGTGAAAAAATGTGTGCTGAGATTTCAGGAAACTCGTAGTTTTTTGGAAGATTGGCAACCCGTTTCCATGAAAGTGATTTTCGCCAGTCTCTGCTTAGGGCTACATCAAGAGGAAACAAACCATAGAGATAGAACTTGGAACTGCATTATTGTGTCAAGTTTCAAAGAGCTAGCACAAACTGAGTTTGATTAAGAGTTCCAAATACATGTATCCGTATAGGAGAAAACAGAGTGAAACCTAAAAATTTAAACTCTCACTGCCAACGAACGGTTTAACCTAGAAGAACGAAATTTGGTGATCGAAGTGGGATTGCGGTACTTATTATTACCTGAAAGTGTCATTAAGATTGGGTGAAAAAATGTGTGCTGAGATTTCAGGAATCTCGTAGTTTTTTCGAAGCTTGGCAACCCCTTTCCATGAAAGTGATTTGCGCCAGTCTCTGCTTAGGGCTACATCAATAGGAAACAAACCATAAAGATAGAACTTGGAACTACTTTATTGTGTCAAGTTACAAACAGATAGCACAAACCGTGTTTGATTTAGAGTTTCAACAACATGTATCCATATAGGAGAAAATAGAGTGAAACCTAAAAATTTAAACTGTTACTGCCACCGAACGGTTTAACCTAGAGGAACGAAATTTGGTGAGCCAAGTGGGATTGGGGTACTGATCATTAACTGAAAGTGTCATCAAGATTGGGTGAAAAAATGTGTGCTGAGATTTCAGGAAACTCGTAGTTTTTTGGAAGCTTGGCAACCCCTTTCCATGAAAGTGATTTGCGCCAGTCTCTGCTTAGGGCTTCATCAATAGGAAACAAACCATAGAGATAGAACTTGGAACTACTTTATTGTGTCAAGTTTCAAAGAGCTAGCACAAACCGTGTTTGATTTAGAGTTCCAACTACATGTATCCATATAGGAGAAATCAGAGTGAAACCTAAAAATTAAAACTGTTACTGCCAATGAACGGTTTAACCTAGAAGAACGAAATTTGGTGAGCGAAGTGGAATTGGGGTACTGATTATTACCTGAAAGTGTCATTAAGATTGGGTGAAAATATGTGTGCTTAGATTTCAGGAAACTCGTAGTTTTTTGGAAGCTTGGCAACCCCTTTCCATGAAAGTGATTTGCGCCAGTCTCTGCTTAGGGCTACATCAATAGGAAACAAACCATAGAGATAGAACTTGGAACTACTTTATTGTGTCAAGTTTCAAAGAGATAGCACAAACCGTGTTTGATTTAGAGTTCCAAAAACATGTATCCATATAGGAGAAAACAGAGTGGAACCTAAAAATTTAAACTGTTACTGCCACCGAACGGTTTAACCTAGAAGAACGAAATTTGGTGAGCCAAGTGGGATTGGGGTACTTATCATTACCTGAAAGTGTCATCAATATTGGGTGAAAAAATGTGTGCTGAGATTTCAGGAAACTCGTAGTTTTTTGGAAGATTGGCAACCCGTTTCCATGAAAGTGATTTTCGCCAGTCTCTGCTTCGGGCTACATCAAGAGGAAACAAACCATAGAGATAGAACTTGGAACTGCATTATTGTGTCAAGTTTCAAAGAGCTAGCACAAACCGAGTTTGATTTAGAGTTCCAAATACATGTATCCGTATAGGAGAAAACAGAGTGAAACCTAAAAATTTAAACTCTCACTGCCAACGAACGGTTTAACCTAGAAGAACGAAATTTGGTGATCGAAGTGGGATTGGGGTACTTATTATTACCTGAAAGTGTCATTAAGATTGGGTGAAAAAATGTGTGCTGAGATTTCAGGAATCTCGTAGTTTTTTGGAAGCTTGGCAACCCCTTTCCATGAAAGTGATTTGCGCCAGTCTCTGCTTAGGGCTACATCAATAGGAACCAAACCATAGAGATAGAACTTGGAACTACTATATTGTTTCATGTTTCAAAGAGCTAGCACAAACCGTGTTTGATTTAGAGTTCCAACTACATGTATCCATATAGGAGAAAACAGAGTGAAACCTAAAAATTAAAACTGTTACTGCCAATGAACGGTTTAACCTAGAAGAACGAAATTTGGTGAGCGAAGTGGGATTGGGGTACTGATTATTTCCTGAAAGTGTCATTAAGATTGGGTGAAAAAATGTGTGCTTAGATTTCAGGAAACTCGTAGTTTTTTGGAAGCTTGGCAACCCCTTCCCATGAAAGTGATTTGCGCCAGTCTCTCCTTAGGGCTACATCAATAGGAAACAAACCATAGAGATAGAACTTGGAACTACTTTATTGTGTCAAGTTTCAAAGAGATAGCACAAACCGTGTTTGATTTAGAGTTCCAAAAACATGTATCCATATAGGAGAAAACAGAGTGGAACCTAAAAATTTAAACTGTTACTGCCACCGAACGGTTTAACCTAGAAGAACGAAATTTGGTGAGCCAAGTGGGATTGGGGTACTTATCATTACCTGAAAGTGTCATCAAGATTGGGTGAAAAAATGTGTGCTGAGATTTCAGGAAACTCGTAGTTTTTTGGAAGCTTGGCAACCCATTTCCATGAAAGTGATTTTCGCCAGTCTCTGCTTAGGGCTACATCAAGAGGAAACAAGCCATAGAGATAGAACTTGGAACTGCATTATTGTGTCAAGTTTCAAAGAGCTAGCACAAACCGAGTTTGATTAAGAGTTCCAAATACATGTATCCGTATAGGAGAAAACAGAGTGAAACCTAAAAATTTAAACTCTCACTGCCAACGAACGGTTTAACCTAGAAGAACGAAATTTGGTGATCGAAGTGGGATTGGGGTACTTATTATTACCTGAAAGTGTCATCAAGATTGGGTGAAAAAATGTGTGCTGAGATTTCAGGAAACTCGTAGTTTTTTGGAAGGTTGGCAACCCCCTTACATTAAAGTGATTTGCGCCAGTCTCTGCTTAGGGCTACATCAATAGGAAACAAACCATAAAGATAGAACTTGGAACTACTTTATTGTGTCAAGTTACAAACAGATAGCACAAAACGTGTTTGATTTAGAGTTTCAACAACATGTATCCATATAGGAGAAAACAGAGTGGAACCTAAAAATTTAAACTGTTACTGCCACCGAACGGTTTAACCTAGAAGAACGAAATTTGGTGAGCCAAGTGGGATTGGGGTACTGATCATTACCTGAAAGTGTCATCAATATTGGGTGAAAAAATGTGTGCTGAGATTTCAGGAAACTCGTTGTTTTTTGGAAGCTTGGCAAACCCTTTCCATGAAAGTGATTTTCGCCAGTCTCTGCTTAGGGCTACATCAATAGGAAACAAACCATAGAGATAGAACTTGGAACTACTATATTGTGTCATGTTTCAAAGAGCTAGCACAAACCGTGTTTGATTTAGAGTTCCAAATACATGTATCCATATAGGAGAAAACAGAGTGGAACCTAAAAATTTAAACTGTTACTGCCAACGAACGGTTTAACCTAGAAGAACGAAATTTGGTGAGCCAAGTGGGATTGGGGTACTGATCATTACCTGAAAGTGTCATCAAGATTGGGTGAAAAAATGTGTGCTGAGAATTCAGGAAACTCGTAGTTTTTTGTAAGCTTGGCAACCCCTTTCCATGAAAGTGATTTGCGCCAGTCTCTTCTTAGGGCTACATCAATAGGAAACAAACCATAGAGATAGAACTTGGAACTACATTATTGTGTCAAGTTTCAAAGAGCTAGCACGAACCGAGTTTGATTTAGAGTTCCAAATACATGTATCCATATAGGAGAAAACAGAGTGAAACCTAAAAATTTAAACTCTTACTGCCAACGAACGGTTTAACCTAGAAGAACGAAATTTGGTGAGCCAAGTGGGATTGGGGTACTGATCATTACCTGAAAATGTCATCAAGATTGGGTGAATAAATGTGTGCTGAGATTTCGCGAAACTCATAGTTTTTTGGAAGCTTGGCAACCTCTTTCCATGAAAGTGATTTCGCCAGTCTCTGCTTAGTGCTACATCAATAGGAAACAAACCATAGAGATAGAACTTGGAACTACATTATTGTGTCAAGTTTCAAAGAGCTAGCACAAACCGAGTTTGATTTAGAGTTCCAAATACATGTATCCATATAGGAGAAAACAGAGTAAAACCTAAATATTTAAACTCTTACTGCCAACGAACGGTTTAACTTGGAAGAACGAAATTTGGTGAGCGAAGTGGGATTGGGGTACTGATCATTACCTGAAAGTGTCATTAAGATTGGGTGAAAAAATGTGTGCTGAGATTTCAGGAAACTCGTAGTTTTTTGGAAGCTTGGCAACCCGTTTCCTTGAAAGTGATTTTCGCCAGTCTCTGCTTAGGGCTACATCAATAGGAAACAAACCATAGAGATAGAACTTGGAACTACTTTATTTTGTCAAATTTCAAAGAGCTAGCACAAACCGAGTTTGATTTAGAGTTCCAAATACATGTATCCGTATAGGAGAAAACAGAGAGAAACCTAAAAATTTAAACTCTCACTGCCAACGAACGGTTTAAACTAGAAGAACGAAATTTGGTGATCGAAGTGGGATTGGGGTACTTATTGTTACCTGAAAGTGTCATTAAGATTGGGTGAAAAAATGTGTGCTGAGATTTCAGGAATCTCGTAGTTTTTTGGAAGCTTGGCAACCCCTTTCCATGAAAGTGATTTGCGCCAGTCTCTGCTTAGGGCTACATCAATAGAAACCAAACCATAGAGATAGAACTTGGAACTACTATATTGTTTCATGTTTCAAAGAGCTAGCACAAACCGTGTTTGATTTAGAGTTCCAACTACATGTATCCATATAGGAGAAAACAGAGTGAAACCTAAAAATTAAAACTGTTACTGCCAATGAACGGTTTAACCTAGAAGAACGAAATTTGGTGAGCGAAGTGGGATTGGGGTACTGATTATTTCCTGAAAGTGTCATTAAGATTGGGTGAAAAAATGTGTGCTTAGATTTCAGGAAACTCGTAGTTTTTTGGAAGCTTGGCAACCCCTTTCCATGAAAGTGATTTGCGCCAGTCTCTGCTTAGGGATACATCAATAGGAAACAAACCATAAAGATAGAACTTGGAACTACTTTATTGTGTCAAGTTACAAACAGATAGCACAAACCGTGTTTGATTTAGAGTTTCAACAACATGTATCCATATAGGAGAAAACAGAGTGGAACCTAAAAATTTAAACTGTTACTGCCACCGAACGGTTTAACCTAGAAGAACGAAATTTGGTGAGCCAAGTGGGATTGGGGTACTGATCATTACCTGAAAGTGTCATCAATATTGGGTGAAAAAATGTGTGCTGAGATTTCAGGAAACTCGTTGTTTTTTGGAAGCTTGGCAAACCCTTTCCATGAAAGTGATTTTCGCCAGTCTCTGCTTAGGGCTACATCAATAGGAAACAAACCATAGAGATAGAACTTGGAACTAGTATATTGTGTCATGTTTCAAAGAGCTAGCACAAACCGTGTTTGATTTAGAGTTCCAACTACATGTATCCATATAGGAGAAAACAGAGTGGAACCTAAAAATTTAAACTGTTACTGCCACCGAACGGTTTAACCTAGAAGAACGAAATTTGCTGAGCCAAGTGGGATTGGGGTACTGATCATTACCTGAAAGTGTCATCAAGATTGGGTGAAAAAATGTGTGCTGAGATTTCAGGAAACTCGTAGTTTTTTGTAAGCTTGGCAACCCCTTTCCATGAAAGTGATTTGCGCCAGTCTCTTCTTAGGGCTACATCAATAGGAAACAAACCATAGAGATAGAACTTGGAACTACATTATTGTGTCAAGTTTCAAAGAGCTAGCACGAACCGAGTTTGATTTAGAGTTCCAAATACATGTATCCATATAGGAGAAAACAGAGTGAAACCTAAAAATTTAAACTCTTACTGCCAACGAACGGTTTAACCTAGAAGAACGTAATTTGGTGAGCCAAGTAGGATTGGGGTACTGATCATTACCTGAAAATGTCATCAAGATTGGGTGAAAAAATGTGTGCTGAGATTTCACGAAACTCATAGTTTTTTGGAAGCTTGGCAACCTCTTTCCATGAAAGTGATTTTCGCCAGTCTCTGCTTAGTGCTACATCAATAGGAAACAAACCATAGAGATAGAACTTGGAACTACATTATTTTGTCAAGTTTCAAAGAGCTAGCACAAACCGAGTTTGATTTAGAGTTCCAAATACATGTATCCATATAGGAGAAAACAGAGTAAAACCTAAATATTTAAACTCTTACTGCCAACGAACGGTTTAACCTAGAAGAACGAAATTTGGTGAGCGAAGTGGGATTCGGGTACTGATCATTACCTGAAAGTGTCATTAAGATTGGGTGACAAAATGTGTGCTGAGATTTCAGGAAACTCGTAGTTTTTTGGAAGCTTGGCAACCAGTTTCCATGAAAGTGATTTTCGCCAGTCTCTGCTTAGGGCTACATCAATAGGAAACAAACCATAGAGATAGAACTTGGAACTACTTTATTGTGTCAAATTTCAAAGAGCTAGCACAAACCGTGTTTGATTTAGAGTTCCAACTACATGTATCCATATAGGATAAAATAGAGTGAAACCTAAAAATTTAAACTGTTACTGCCACCGAACGGTTTAACCTAGAGGAACGAAATTTGGTGAGCCAAGTGGGATTGGGGTACTGATCATTACCTTAAAGTGTCATCAAGATTGGGTGAAAAAATGTGTGCTGAGATTTCAGGAAACTCGTAGTTTTTTGTAAGCTTGGCAACCCCTTTCCATGAAAGTGATTTGCGCCAGTCTCTTCTTAGGGCTACATCAATAGGAAACAAACCATAGAGATAGAACTTGGAACTACATTATTGTGTCAAGTTTCAAAGAGCTAGCACAAACCGAGTTTGATTTAGAGTTCCAAATACATGTATCCATATAGGAGAAAACAGAGTGAAACCTAAAAATTTAAACTCTTACTGCCAACGAACGGTTTAACCTAGAAGAACGTAATTTGGTGAGCCAAGTAGGATTGGGGTACTGATCATTACCTGAAAATGTCATCAAGATTGGGTGAAAAAATGTGTGCTGAGATTTCACGAAACTCATAGTTTTTTGGAAGCTTGGCAACCTCTTTCCATGAAAGTGATTTTCGCCAGTCTCTGCTTAGTGCTACATCAATAGGAAACAAACCATAGAGATAGAACTTGGAACTACATTATTTTGTCAAGTTTCAAAGAGCTAGCACAAACCGAGTTTGATTTAGAGTTCCAAATACATGTATCCATATAGGAGAAAACAGAGTAAAACCTAAATATTTAAACTCTTACTGCCAACGAACGGTTTAACCTAGAAGAACGAAATTTGGTGAGCGAAGTGGGATTCGGGTACTGATCATTACCTGAAAGTGTCATTAAGATTGGGTGACAAAATGTGTGCTGAGATTTCAGGAAACTCGTAGTTTTTTGGAAGCTTGGCAACCAGTTTCCATGAAAGTGATTTTCGCCAGTCTCTGCTTAGGGCTACATCAATAGGAAACAAACCATAGAGATAGAACTTGGAACTACTTTATTGTGTCAAATTTCAAAGAGCTAGCACAAACCGTGTTTGATTTAGAGTTCCAACTACATGTATCCATATAGGATAAAATAGAGTGAAACCTAAAAATTTAAACTGTTACTGCCACCGAACGGTTTAACCTAGAGGAACGAAATTTGGTGAGCCAAGTGGGATTGGGGTACTGATCATTACCTTAAAGTGTCATCAAGATTGGGTGAAAAAATGTGTGCTGAGATTTCAGGAAACTCGTAGTTTTTTGGAAGCTTGGCAAGCCCTTTCCATGAAAGTGATTTGCGCCAGTCTCTGCTTAGGCCTTCATCAATAGGAAACAAACCATAGAGATAGAACTTGGAACTACTTTATTGTGTCAAGTTTCAAAGAGCTAGCACAAACCGTGTTTGATTTAGAGTTCCAACTACATGTATCCATATAGGAGAAATCAGAGTGAAACCTAAAAATTAAAACTGTTACTGCCAACGAACGGTTTAACCTAGAAGAACGAAATTTGGTGAGCGAAGTGGGATTGGGGTACTTATTATTACCTGAAAGTGTCATTAAGATTGGGTGAAAAAATGTGTGCTTAAATTTCAGGAAACTCGTAGTTTTTTGGAAGCTTGGCAACCCCTTTCCATGAAAGTGATTTGCGCCAGTCTCTGCTTAGGGCTACATCAATAGGAAACAAACCATAGAGATAGAACTTGGAACTACTTTATTGTGTCAAGTTTCAAAGAGATAGCACAAACCGTGTTTGATTTAGAGTTCCAACTACATGTATCCATATAGGAGAAAACAGAGTGAAACCTAAAAATTAAAACTGTTACTGCCAATGAACGGTTTAACCTAGAAGAACGAAATTTGGTGAGCGAAGTGGGATTGGGGTACTGATTATTTCCTGAAAGTGTCATTAAGATTGGGTGAAAAAATGTGTGCTGTGATTTCAGGAAACTCGTAGTTTTTTGGAAGCTTGGCAACCCCTTTCCATGAAAGTGATTTGCGCCAGTCTCTGCTTAGTGCTACATCAATAGGAAACAAACCATAAAGATAGAACTTGGAACTACTTTATTGTGTCAAGTTACAAACAGATAGCACAAACCGTGTTTGATTTAGAGTTTCAACAACATGTATCCATATAGGAGAAAACAGAGTGGAACCTAAAAATTTAAACTGTTACTGCCACCGAACGGTTTAACCTAGAAGAACGAAATTTGGTGAGCCAAGTGGGATTGGGGTACTGATCATTACCTGAACGTGTCATCAATATTGGGTGAAAAAATGTGTGCTGAGATTTCAGGAAACTCGTTGTTTTTTGGAAGCTTGGCAAACCCTTTCCATGAAAGTGATTTTCGCCAGTCTCTGCTTAGGGCTACATCAATAGGAAACAAACCATAGAGATAGAACTTGGAACTACTATATTGTGTCATGTTTCAAAGAGCTAGCACAAACCGTGTTTGATTTAGAGTTCCAACTACATGTATCCATATAGGAGAAAACAGAGTGGAACCTAAAAATTTAAACTGTTACTGCCACCGAACGGTTTAACCTAGAAGAACGAAATTTGGTAAGCCAAGTGGGATTGGGGTACTGATCATTACCTGAAAGTGTCATTAAGATTGGGTGAAAAAATGTGTGCTGAGATTTCAGGAAACTCGTAGTTTTTTGGAAGCTTGGCAACCCGTTTCCTTGAAAGTGATTTTCGCCAGTCTCTGCTTAGGGCTACATCAATAGGAAACAAACCATAGAGATAGAACTTGGAACTACTTTATTGTGTCAAATTTCAAAGAGCTAGCACAAACCGTGTTTGATTTAGAGTTCCAACTACATGTATCCATATAGGAGAAAACAGATGAAACCTAAAAATTTAAACTGTTACTGCCACCGAACGGTTTAACCTAGAAGAACGAAATTTGGTGAGCCAAGTGGGATTGGGGTACTTATCATTACCTGAAAGTGTCATCAATATTGGGTGAAAAAATGTGTGCTGAGATTTCAGGAAACTCGTAGTTTTTTGGAAGATTGGCAACCCGTTTCCATGAAAGTGATTTTCGCCAGTCTCTGCTTCGGGCTACATCAAGAGGAAACAAACCATAGAGATAGAACTTGGAACTGCATTATTGTGTCAAGTTTCAAAGAGCTAGCACAAACCGAGTTTGATTTAGAGTTCCAAATACATGTATCCGTATAGGAGAAAACAGAGTGAAACCTAAAAATTTAAACTCTCACTGCCAACGAACGGTTTAACCTAGAAGAACGAAATTTGGTGATCGAAGTGGGATTGGGGTACTTATTATTACCTGAAAGTGTCATTAAGATTGGGTGAAAAAATGTGTGCTGAGATTTCAGGAATCTCGTAGTTTTTTGGAAGCTTGGCAACCCCTTTCCATGAAAGTGATTTGCGCCAGTCTCTGCTTAGGGCTACATCAATAGGAACCAAACCATAGAGATAGAATTTGGAACTACTATATTGTTTCATGTTTCAAAGAGCTAGCACAAACCGTGTTTGATTTAGAGTTCCAACTACATGTATCCATATAGGAGAAAACAGAGTGAAACCTAAAAATTAAAACTGTTACTGCCAATGAACGGTTTAACCTAGAAGAACGAAATTTGGTGAGCGAAGTGGGATTGGGGTACTGATTATTTCCTGAAAGTGTCATTAAGATTGGGTGAAAAAATGTGTGCTTAGATTTCAGGAAACTCGTAGTTTTTTGGAAGCTTGGCAACCCCTTCCCATGAAAGTGATTTGCGCCAGTCTCTCCTTAGGGCTACATCAATAGGAAACAAACCATAGAGATAGAACTTGGAACTACTTTATTGTGTCAAGTTTCAAAGAGATAGCACAAACCGTGTTTGATTTAGAGTTCCAAAAACATGTATCCATATAGGAGAAAACAGAGTGGAACCTAAAAATTTAAACTGTTACTGCCACCGAACGGTTTAACCTAGAAGAACGAAATTTGGTGATCCAAGTGGGATTGGGGTACTTATCATTACCTGAAAGTGTCATCAAGATTGGGTGAAAAAATGTGTGCTGAGATTTCAGGAAACTCGTAGTTTTTTGGAAGCTTGGCAACCCGTTTCCATGAAAGTGATTTTCGCCAGTCTCTGCTTAGGGCTACATCAAGAGGAAACAAGCCATAGAGATAGAACTTGGAACTGCATTATTGTGTCAAGTTTCAAAGAGCTAGCACAAACCGAGTTTGATTAAGAGTTCAAAATACATGTATCCGTATAGGAGAAAACAGAGTGAAACCTAAAAATTTAAACTCTCACTGCCAACGAACGGTTTAACCTAGAAGAACGAAATTTGGTGATCGAAGTGGGATTGGGGTACTTATTATTACCTGAAAGTGTCCTTAAGATTGGGTGAAAAAATGTGTGCTGAGATTTCAGGAATCTCGTAGTTTTTTGGAAGCTTGGCAACCCCTTTCCATGAAAGTGATTTGCGCCAGTCTCTGCTTAGGGCTACATCAATAGAAACCAAACCATAGAGATAGAACTTGGAACTACTATATTGTTTCATGTTTCAAAGAGCTAGCACAAACCGTGTTTGATTTAGAGTTCCAACTACATGTATCCATATAGGAGAAAACAGAGAGAAACCTAAAAATGAAAACAGTTACTGCCAACGAACGGTTTAACCTAGAAGAACTAAATTTGGTGAGCCAAGTGGGATTGGGGTACTGATTATTTCCTGAAAGTGTCATTAAGATTGGGTGAAAAAATGTGTGCTTAGATTTCAGGAAACTCGTAGTTTTTTGGAAGCTTGGCAACCCCTTTCCATGAAAGTGATTTGCGCCAGTCTCTGCTTAGGGCTACATCAATAGGAAACAAACCATAAAGATAGAACTTGGAACTACTTTATTGTGTCAAGTTACAAACAGATAGCACAAACCGTGTTTGATTTAGAGTTTCAACAACATGTATCCATATAGGAGAAAACAGAGTGGAACCTAAAAATTTAAACTGTTACTGCCACCGAACGGTTTAACCTAGAAGAACGAAATTTGGTGAGCCAAGTGGGATTGGGGTACTGATCATTACCTGAAAGTGTCATCAATATTGGGTGAAAAAATGTGTGCTGAGATTTCAGGAAACTCGTTGTTTTTTGGAAGCTTGGCAAACCCTTTCCATGAAAGTGATTTTCGCCAGTCTCTGCTTAGGGCTACTTCAATAGGAAACAAACCATAGAGATAGAACTTGGAACTAGTATATTGTGTCATGTTTCAAAGAGCTAGCACAAACCGTGTTTGATTTAGAGTTCCAACTACATGTATCCATATAGGAGAAAACAGAGTGGAACCTAAAAATTTAAACTGTTACTGCCACCGAACGGTTTAACCTAGAAGAACGAAATTTGGTGAGCCAAGTGGGATTGGGGTACTGATCATTACCTGAAAGTGTCATCAAGATTGGGTGAAAAAATGTGTGCTGAGATTTCAGGAAACTCGTAGTTTTTTGTAAGCTTGGCAACCCCTTTCCATGAAAGTGATTTGCGCCAGTCTCTTCTTAGGGCTACATCAATAGGAAACAAACCATAGAGATAGAACTTGGAACTACATTATTGTGTCAAGTTTCAAAGAGCTAGCACGAACCGAGTTTGATTTAGAGTTCCAAATACATGTATCCATATAGGAGAAAACAGAGTGAAACCTAAAAATTTAAACTCTTACTGCCAACGAACGGTTTAACCTAGAAGAACGTAATTTGGTGAGCCAAGTAGGATTGGGGTACTGATCATTACCTGAAAATGTCATCAAGATTGGGTGAAAAAATGTGTGCTGAGATTTCACGAAACTCATAGTTTTTTGGAAGCTTGGCAACCTCTTTCCATGAAAGTGATTTTCGCCAGTCTCTGCTTAGTGCTACATCAACAGGAAACAAACCATAGAGATAGAACTTGGAACTACATTATTTGGTCAAGTTTCAAAGAGCTAGCACAAACCGTGTTTGATTTAGAGTTCCAACTACATGTATCCATATAGGATAAAATAGAGTGAAACCTAAAAATTTAAACTGTTACTGCCACCGAACGGTTTAACCTAGAGGAACGAAATTTGGTGAGCCAAGTGGGATTGGGGTACTGATCATTACCTTAAAGTGTCATCAAGATTGGGTGAAAAAATGTGTGCTGAGATTTCAGGAAACTCGTAGTTTTTTGGAAGCTTGGCAACCAGTTTCCATGAAAGTGATTTTCGCCAGTCTCTGCTTAGGGCTACATCAAGAGGAAACAAACCATAGAGATAGAACTTGGAACTGCATTATTGTGTCAAGATTCAAAGAGCTAGCACAAACCGAGTTTGATTAAGAGTTCCAAATACATGTATCCGTATAGGAGAAAACAGAGTGAAACTTAAAATTTAAACTCTCACTGCCAACGAACGGTTTAACCTAGAAGAACGAAATTTGGTGATCGAAGTGGGATTGGGGTACTTATTATTACCTGAAAGTGTCATTAAGATTGGGTGAAAAAATGTGTGCTGAGATTTCAGGAAACTCGTAGTTTTTTGGAAGCTTGGCAACCCCTTTCCATGAAAGTGATTTGCGCCAGTCTCTGCTTAGGGCTACATCAATAGGAAACAAACCATAGAGATAGAACTTGGAACTACTTTATTGTGTCAAGTTTCAAAGAGATAGCACCAACCGTGTTTGATTTAGAGTTCCAACTACATGTATCCATATAGGAGAAAACAGAGTGAAACCTAAAAATTAAAACTGTTACTGCCACCGAACGGTTTAACCTAGAAGAACGAAATTTGGTGAGCGAAGTGGGATTGGGGTACTGATTATTTCCTGAAAGTGTCATTAAGATTGGGTGAAAAAATGTGTGCTGAGATTTCAGGAAACTCGTAGTTTTTTGGAAGCTTGGCAACCCCTTTCCATGAAAGTGATTTGCGCCAGTCTCTGCTTAGTGCTACATCAATAGGAAACAAACCATAAAGATAGAACTTGGAACTACTTTATTGTGTCAAGTTACAAACAGATTGCACAAACCGTGTTTGATTTAGAGTTTCAACAACATGTATCCATATAGGAGAAAACAGAGTGGAACCTAAAAATTTAAACTGTTACTGCCACCGAACGGTTTAACCTAGAAGAACGAAATTTGGTGAGCCAAGTGGGATTGGGGTACTGATCATTACCTGAACGTGTCATCAATATTGGGTGAAAAAATGTGTGCTGAGATTTCAGGAAACTCGTTGTTTTTTGGAAGCTTGGCAAACCCTTTCCATGAAAGTGATTTTCGCCAGTCTCTGCTTAGGGCTACATCAATAGGAAACAAACCATAGAGATAGAACTTGGAACTACTATATTGTGTCATGTTTCAAAGAGCTAGCACAAACCGTGTTTGATTTAGAGTTCCAACTACATGTATCCATATAGGAGAAAACAGAGTGGAACCTAAAAATTTAAACTGTTACTGCCACCGAACGGTTTAACCTAGAAGAACGAAATTTGGTAAGCCAAGTGGGATTGGGGTACTGATCATTACCTGAAAGTGTCATCAAGATTGGGTGAAAAAATGTGTGCTGAGATTTCAGGAAACTCGTAGTTTTTTGTAAGCTTGGCAACCCCTTTCCATGAAAGTGATTTGCGCCAGTCTCTTCTTAGGGCTACATCAATAGGAAACAAACCATAGAGATAGAACTTGGAACTACATTATTGTGTCAAGTTTCAAAGAGCTAGCACGAACCGAGTTTGATTTAGAGTTCCAAATACATGTATCCATATAGGAGAAAACAGAGTGAAACCTAAAATTTAAACTCTTACTGCCAACGAACGGTTTAACCTAGAAGAACGTAATTTGGTGAGCCAAGTGGGATTGGGGTACTGATCATTAACTGAAAATGTCATCAAGATTGGGTGAAAAAAATGTGTGCTGAGATTTCACGAAACTCATAGTTTTTTGGAAGCTTGGCAACCTCTTTCCATGAAAGTGATTTTCGCCAGTCTCTGCTTAGTGCTACATCAATAGGAAACAAACCATAGAGATAGAACTTGGAACTACATTATTTTGTCAAGTTTCAAAGAGCTAGCACAAACCGAGTTTGATTTAGAGTTCCAAATACATGTATCCATATAGGAGAAAACAGAGTAAAACCTAAATATTTAAACTCTTACTGCCAACGAACGGTTTAACCTAGAAGAACGAAATTTGGTGAGCGAAGTGGGATTCGGGTACTGATCATTACCTGAAAGTGTCATTAAGATTGGGTGACAAAATGTGTGCTGAGATTTCAGGAAACTCGTAGTTTTTTGGAAGCTTGGCAACCAGTTTCCATGAAAGTGATTTTCGCCAGTCTCTGCTTAGGGCTACATCAATAGGAAACAAACCATAGAGATAGAACTTGGAACTACTTTATTGTGTCAAATTTCAAAGAGCTAGCACAAACCGTGTTTGATTTAGAGTTCCAACTACATGTATCCATATAGGATAAAATAGAGCGAAACCTAAAAATTTAAACTGTTACTGCCACCGAACGGTTTAACCTAGAGGAACGAAATTTGGTGAGCCAAGTGGGATTGGGGTACTGATCATTACCTTAAAGTGTCATCAAGATTGGGTGAAAAAATGTGTGCTGAGATTTCAGGAAACTCGTAGTTTTTTGGAAGCTTGGCAACCCCTTTCCATGAAAGTGATTTGCGCCAGTCTCTGCTTAGGGCTTCATCAATAGGAAACAAACCATAGAGATAGAACTTGGAACTACTTTATTGTGTCAAGTTTCAAAGAGCTAGCACAAACCGTGTTTGATTTAGAGTTCCAACTACATGTATCCATATAGGAGAAATCAGAGTGAAACCTAAAAATTAAAACTGTTACTGCCAACGAACGGTTTAACCTAGAAGAACGAAATTTGGTGAGCGAAGTGGGATTGGGGTACTGATTATTACCTGAAAGTGTCATTAAGATTGGGTGAAAAAATGTGTGCTGAGATTTCAGGAAACTCGTAGTTTTTTGGAAGCTTGGCAACCCCTTTCCATGAAAGTGATTTGCGCCAGTCTCTGCTTAGGGCTACATCAATAGGAAACAAACCATAGAGATAGAACTTGGAACTACTTTATTGTGTCAAGTTTCAAAGAGATAGCACAAACCGTGTTTGATTTAGAGTTCCAAAAACATGTATCCATATAGGAGAAAACAGAGTGGAACCTAAAAATTTAAACTGTTACTGCCACCGAACGGTTTAACCTAGAAGAACGAAATTTGGTGAGCCAAGTGGGATTGGGGTACTGATCATTACCTGAAAGTGTCATCAATATTGGGTGAAAAAATGTGTGCTGAGATTTCAGGAAACTCGTAGTTTTTTGGAAGATTGGCAACCCGTTTCCATGAAAGTGATTTTCGCCAGTCTCTGCTTCGGGCTACATCAAGAGGAAACAAACCATAGAGATAGAACTTGGAACTGCATTATTGTGTCAAGTTTCAAAGAGCTAGCCCAAACCGAGTTTGATTTAGAGTTCCAAATACATGTATCCGTATAGGAGAAAACAGAGTGAAACCTAAAAATTTAAACTCTCACTGCCAACGAACGGTTTAACCTAGAAGAACGAAATTTGGTGATCGAAGTGGGATTGGGGTACTTATTATTACCTGAAAGTGTCATTAAGATTGGGTGAAAAAATGTGTGCTGAGATTTCAGGAATCTCGTAGTTTTTTGGAAGCTTGGCAACCCCTTTCCATGAAAGTGATTTGCGCCAGTCTCTGCTTAGGGCTACATCAATAGGAAACAAACCATAGAGATAGAACTTGGAACTACTATATTGTGTGATGTTTCAATGAGCTAGCACAAACCGTGTTTGATTTAGAGTTCCAACTACATGTATCCATATAGGAGAAAACAGAGTGAAACCTAAAAATTAAAACTGTTACTGCCAACGAATGGTTTAACCTAGAAGAACGAAATTTGGTGAGCCAAGTGGGATTGGGGTACTGATCATTACCGGAAAGTGTCATCAAGATTGGGTGAAAAAATGTGTACTGAGATTTCAGGAAACTCGTAGTTTTTTGGAAGCTTGGCAACACCTTTCCATGAAAGTGATTTTCGCCAGTCTCTGCTTAGGGCTACATCAATAGGAAACAAACCATAGAGATAGAACTTGGAACTACATTATTGTGTCAAGTTTCAAAGAGCTAGCACGAACCGAGTTTGATTTAGAGTTCCAAATATATGTATCCATATAGGAGAAAACAGAGTGAAACCTAAAAATTTAAACTCTTACTGCTAATGAATGGTGTAACATAGAAGAACGAAATTTGGTGAGCGAAGTGGAATTCGGGTACTGATCATTACCTGAAAGTGTCATCAAGATTGGGTGAAAAATATGTGCTGAGATTTCAGGAAACTCGTAGTTTTTTGGAAGCTTGGCAACCCCTTTCCATGAAAGTGATTTTCGCCAGTCTCTGCTTAGGGCTACATCAATAGGAAACAAACCATAGAGATAGAACTTGGAACTACTATATTGTGTCATGTTTCAAAGAGCTAGCACAAACCGTGTTTGATTTCAAGTTCCAACTACATGTATCCATATAGGAGAAAACACAGTGAAACCTAAAAATTAAAACTGTTACTGCCAACGAATGGTTTAACCTAGAAGAACGAAATTTGGTGAGCCAAGTGGGATTGGGGTACTGATCATTACCGTAAAGTGTCATCAAGATTGGGTGAAAAAATGTGTACTGAGATTTCAGGAAACTCGTAGTTTTTTGGAAGCTTGGCAACCCCTTTCCATGAAAGTGATTTGGGCCAGTCTTTGCTTAGGGCTACATCAATAGGAAACAAACCATAGAGATAGAACTTGGAACTACTTTATTGTGTCAAGTTTCAAAGAGCTAGCACAAACCGTGTTTGATTTAGAGTTCCAAATATATGTATCCATATAGGAGAAAACAGAGTGAAACCTAAAAATTAAAACTGTTACTGCCAACGAATGGTTTAACCTAGAGGAACGAAATTTGGTGAGCCAAGTGGGATTGGGGTACTGATCATTACCGGAAAGTGTCATCAAGATTGGGTGAAAAAATGTGTGCTGAAATTTCAGGAAACTCGTAGTTTTTTGGAAGCTTGGCAACCCATTTCCATGAAAGTGATGTTCGCCAGTCTCTGCTTAGGGCTTCATCATTAGGAAAAAAACCATAGAGATAGAACTTGGAACTACATTATTGTGTGAAGTTTCAAAGAGCTAGCACAAACCGAGTTTGATTTAGAGTTCCAAATACATGTATCCATATAGGAGAAAACAGAGTGAAACCTAAACTTTAGACTGTTACTGCCAACGAACGGTTTAAACTAGAAGAACGAAATTTGGTGAGCGAAGTGGGATTGGGGTACTGATCATTACCTGAAAGTGTCATCAAGATTGGGTGAAAAAATGTGTGCTGAGATTTCAGGAAACTCGTAGTTTTTTGGAAGCTTGACAAACCATTTCCATGAAAGTGATTTTCGCCAGGCTCTGCTTCGGGCTACATCAATAGGAAACAAACCATAGAGATAGAACTTGGAACTACTATATTGTGTCATGTTTCAAAGAGCTAGCACAAACCGTGTTTGATTTAGAGTTCCAACTACATGTATCCATATAGGAGAAAACAGAGTGAAACCTAAAAATTAAAACTGTACCTGCCAACGAATGGTTTAACCTAGAAGAACGAAATTTTGTGAGCCAAGTGGGATTGGGGTACTGATCATTACCTGAAAGTGTCATCAAGATTGGTTGAAAAAATGTGTGCTGAGATTTCAGGAAACTCGTAGTTTTTTGGAAGCTTGGCAACCCCTTTCCATGAAAGTGATTTTCGCCAGTCTCTGCTTAGGGCTACATCAAGAGGAAAAAAACCATAGAGATAGAACTTGGAACTACATTATTGTGTAAAGTTTCAAAGAGCTAGCACAAACCGAGTTTGATTTACAGTTCCAAATACATGTATCCATATAGGAGAAAACAGAGTGAAACCTAAAAATTTAAACTGTTACATCCAACGAATGGTTTAACCTAGAAGAACGTAATTTGGTGAGCCAAGTGGGATTGGGGTACTGATCATTACCTGAAAGTGTCATCAAGATTGGGTGAAAAAATGTGTGCTGAGATTTCAGGAAACTCGTAGTTTTTTGGAAGCTTGGCAACCCCTTTCCATGAAAGTGATTTTCGCCAGTCTCTGCTTAGGGCTACATCAATAGGAAACAAACCATAGTGATAGAACTTGGAACTACATTATTGTGTCAAGTTTCAAAGAGCTAGCACAAACCGAGTTTTATTTAGAGTTCCAAATACATGTATCCATATAGGAGAAAACAGAGTGAAACCTAAAAATTAAAACTGTTATTGCCAACGAATGGTTTAACCTAGAAGAACGAAATTTGGTGAGCCAAGTGGGATTGGGGTACTGATCATTACCTGAAAGTGTCATCAAGATTGGTTGAAAAAATGTGTGCTGAGATTTCAGGAAACTCATAGTTTTTTGGAAGCTTGGCAAACCCTTTCCATGAAAGAGATTTGCGCCAGTCTCTGCTTAGGGCTACATCAAGAGGAAACAAACCATAGAGATAGAACTTGGAACTACTTTATTGTGTCAAGTTTCAAAGACCAGCACGAACCTTGTTTGATTTAGAGTTCCAACTACATGTATCCATATAGGAGAAAGCAGATGAAACCTAAAAATTAAAACTGTTACTGCCACCGAACGGTTTAACATAGAAGAACGAAATTTGGTGAGCCAAGTGGGATTGGAGTACTGATCATTACCTGAAAGTGTCATCAAGATTGGGTGAAAAAATGTGTGCTGAGATTTCAGGAAACTCATAGTTTTATGGAAGCTTGACAACCCGTTTCCATGAAAGTGATTTTCGCCAGTCTCTGCTTAGGGCTACATCAAGATTAAACAAACCATCGAGATAGAACTTGGAACTACTTTTTTGTTTCAAGTTTCAAAAGGCTAGCACAAACCGTGTTTGATTTAGTATTCCAACTACATGTATCCATATAGGAGAAAACAGAGTGAAACCTAAAAATTTAAACTGTTACTGCCACCGAACGGTTTAACCTAGAAGAACGAAATTTGGTGAGCCAAGTGGGATTGGGGTACTGATCATTACCTGAAAGTGTCATCAAGATTGGGTGAAAAAATGCGTGCTGAGATTTCAGGAAACTCGTAGTTTTTTGGAAGCTTGGCAACCCCTTTCCATGAAAGTGATTTGGGCCAGTTTTTGATTTGGTCTACATCAATAGGAAACAAACCATAGAGATAGAACTTGGAACTACTATATTGTGTCAAGTTTCAAAGAGGTAGTACAAACCAAGTTTGATTTAGAGTTCGAAATACATGCATCCATATAGGAGAAAACAGAGTGCAACCTAAAAATTAAAACTGTTACTGCCAACGAACGGTTTAACCTAGAAGAACGAAATTTGGTGAGCCAAGTGGAATTGGGGTACTGATCACTACCTGAAAGTGTCATCAAGATTGGGTGAAAAAATGTGTGCTGAGATTTCAGGAAACTCGTAGTTTTTTTGGAAGCTTGGCAAACCCTTTCCATGAAAGTGATTTTCGCCAGTCTCTGCTTAGGGCTACATGAAGAGGAAACAAACCATAGAGATAGAACTTGGAACTACATTATTGTGTCAACTTTCAAAGAGCTAGGACAAACCGAGTTTGATTTAGAGTTCCAAATATATGTATCCATATAGGAGAAAACAGAGTGAAACCTAAAAATTTAAACTGTTACTGCCAACGAACGGTTTAACGTAGAAGAACGAAATTTGGTGAGCCAAGTTGGATTGGGGTACTGATCATTACCTGAAAGTGTCATCAAGTTTGGGTGAAAAAATGTGTGCTGAGATTTCAGGAAACTCGTAGTTTTTTGGAAGCTTGGCAACCCCTTTCCATGAAAGTGATTTTCGCCAGTCTCTGCTGAGGTATACATCAACAGGAAAAAAATAGAGATAGAACTTGGAACTACTTTATTTTGTCAAGTTTCAAAGAGCTAGCACAATCCGTCTTTGATTTAGAGTTCCAACTACATGTATCCATATAGGAGAAAACAGAGTGAAACCTAAAAATTTAAACTGTTACTGCCACCGAACGGTTTAACCTAGAAGAACGAAATTTGGTGAGCCAAGTGGGATTGGGGTACTGATCATTACCTGAAAGTGTCATCAAGATTGGGTGAAAAAATGTGTGCTGAGATATTAGGAAACTCGTAGTTTTTTGGAAGCTTGGCAACCCCTTTCCATGAAAGTGATTTGGGCCAGTCTTTGATTTGGTCTACATCAATAGGAAACAAACCATAGAGATAGAACTTGGAACTACTATATTGTGTCAAGTTTCAAAGAGGTAGTACAAACCGAGTTTGATTTAGAGTTCGAAATACATGCATCCATATAGGAGAAAACAGAGTGAAACCTAAAAATTAAAACTGTTACTGCCAACGAACCGTTTAACCTAGAAGAACTAAATTTATTGAGCCAAGTGGGATTTGGGTACTGATCATTACCTGAAAGTGTAATTAAGATTGAGTGAAAAAATGTGTGCTGAGATATTAGGAAACTCGTAGTTTTTTGGAAGCTTGGCAACCCCTTTCCATGAAAGTGATTTGCGCCAGTCTCTGCTTAGGGCTACATCAATAGGAAACAAACCATAGAGATAGAACTTCGAAATTCTTTATTGTGTCATGTTTCAAAGAGCAGGCACAAATCGTGTTTGATTTAGAGTTCCATCTACATGTATCCATATAGGAGAAAACAGAGTGAAACCCAAAAATTAAAACTGTTACTGCCAATGAACGATTTAACCTAGAAGAACGAAATTTGGTGAGCCAAGTGGGATTGGGGTACTGATCATTACCTGAAAGTGTCATCAAGATTGTGTGAAAAAATGAGTGCTGAGATTTCAGGAAACTTGTAGTTTTTTGGAAGCTTGGCAACCCCTTTCGATATAAGTGATTTGCACCAGTCTCTGCTTAGGGCTACATCAATAGGAAACAAACCATAGAGAGAGAACTTGGAACTACTTTATTGTGTCAAGTTTCAAAGAGCTAGCACAAACCGTGTTTGATTTAGAGTTCCAACTACAAGTATCCATATAGGAGAAAACAGAGTGAAACCTAAAAATTTAAACTGTTACTGCCACCAAACGGTTTAACCTTGAAGAACGAAATTTGGTGAGCCAAGTGGGATTGGGGTACTAATCATTACCTGAAAGTGTCATCTAGATTGGGTGAAAAAATGTGTACTGAGATTTCAGGAAATTTGTAGTTTTTGGAAGCTTGGCAACCCCTTTCCATGAAAGTGATTTGCGCTAGTCTTTGCTTCGGGCTACATCAATAGGAAACAAACCATAGAGATAGAACTTGGAACTACTATATTGTGTCAAGTTTCAAAGAGCTAGCACAAACCGTGTTTGATTTAGAGTTCCAAATACATGTATCCATATAGGAGAAAACAGAGAGAAACCTAAAAATTAAAACTGTTACTGCCAACGAATGGTTTAACGTAGAAGAACGAAATTTGGTGAGCCAAGTGGGATTGGGGTAGTGATTATTACCTGAAAGTGTCATCAAGATTGGGTGAAAAAATGTGTTCTGAGATTTCAGGAAACTCGTAGTTTTTTGGAAGCTTGGCAACCCCTTTCCATGAAAGTGATTTTCGCCAGTCTTTGCTTAGGGCTACATCAATAGGAAACAAACCATAGAGACAGAACTTGGAACTACTTTATTGTGTCAAGTTTCAAAGAGCTAGCACAATCCGTCTTTGATTTAGAGTTCCAACTACATGTATCCATATAGGAGAAAACAGAGTGAAACCTAAAAATTTAAACTGTTACTGCCACCGAACGGTTTAACCTAGAAGAACGAAATTTGGTGAGCCAAGTGGTATTGGGGTACTGATCATTACCTGAAAGTGTCATCAAGATTGGGTGAAAAAATGTGTGCTGAGATTTCAGGAAACTCGTAGTTTTTTGGAAGCTTGGCAACCCCTTTCGATGAAAGTGATTTTCGCTAGTCTTTGCTTAGGGCTACATCAATAGGAAACAAATCATAGAGATAGAACTTGGAACTACTATATTGTGTCAAGTTTCAAAGAGCTAGCACAAACCGTGTTTGATTTAGAGTTCCAAATTCATGTATCCATATAGGAGAAAACAGAG
This sequence comes from Spermophilus citellus, assembly GCF_964194105.1. Classification (NCBI taxonomy): domain Eukaryota; kingdom Metazoa; phylum Chordata; class Mammalia; order Rodentia; family Sciuridae; genus Spermophilus; species Spermophilus citellus. Next base: position 2,189,968 of record NW_027672727.1, on the reverse strand, counting down.
TGCAACCTAAAAATTAAAACTGTTACTGCCAACGAACGGTTTAAACTAGAAGAACGAAATTTGGTGAGCCACGTGGAATTGGGGCACTGATCATTATCTGAAAGTGTCATCAAGATTGGGTGAAAAAATGTGTGCTGAGGTTTCAGGAAACTCGTAGTTTTTTTGGAAGCTTGGCAACCCCTTTCCATGAAAGTGATTTTCGCAAGTCTCTGCTTAGAGCTACATGAAGAGGAAACAAACCATAGAGATAGAACTTGGAACTACATTATTGTATCAACTTTCAAAGAGCTAGCACAAACCGAGTTTGATTTAGAGTTCCAAATATATGTATCCATATAGGAGAAAACAGAGTGAAACCTAAAAATTTAAACTGTTACTGCCAACGAACGGTTTAACGTAGAAGAACGAAATTTGGTGAGCCAAGTGGGATTGGGGTACTGATCATTACCGGACAGTGTCATCAATTTTGGGTGAAAAAATGTGTGCTGAGATTTCAGGAAACTCGTAGTTTTTTGGAAGCTTGGCAACCCCTTTCCATGAAAGTGATTTTCGCAAGTCTCTGCTGAGGTCTACATCAACAGGAAAAAAATAGAGATAGAACTTGGAACTACTTTATTGTGTCAAGTTTCAAGAGCTAGCACAATCCGTCTTTGATTTAGAGTTCCAACTACATGTATCCATATAGGAGAAAACAGAGTAAAACCTAAAATTTAAACTGTTACTGCCACCGAACGATTTAACCTAGAAGAACGAAATTTGGTGAGCCAAGTGGGATTGGGGTACTGATCATTACCTGAAAGTGTCATCAAGATTGGGTGAAAAAATGTGTGCTGAGATTTCAGGAAACTCGTAGTTTTTTGGAAGCTTGGCAACCCCTTTCAATGAAAGTGATTTGCGCCAGTCTTTGCTTCGGTCTACATCAATAGGAAACAAACCATAGAGATAGAATTTGGAACTACTATATTGTGTCAAGTTTCAAAGAGCTAGCACAAACCGAGTTTGATTTAGAGTTCGAAATACATGCATCCATATAGGAGAAAACAGAGTGAAACCTAAAAATTAAAACTCTTACTGCCAACGAACCGTTTAACCTAGAAGAACTAAATTTATTGAGCCAAGTGGGATTTGGGTACTAATCATTACCTGAAAGTGTAATTAAGATTGAGTGAAAAAATGTGTGCTGAGATATTAGGAAACTCGTAGTTTTTTGGAAGCTTGGCAACCCCTTTCCATGAAAGTGATTTTCGCCAGTCTCTGCTTAGGGCTACATCAATAGGAAACAAACCATAGAGATAGAACTTCGAAATTTTTACTGTGTCATGTTTCAAAGAGCAGGCACAAATCGTGTTTGATTTAGAGTTCCAACTACATGTATCCATATAGGAGAAAACAGAGTGAAACCCAAAAATTAAAACTGTTACTGCCAATGAACGATTTCACCTGGAAGAACGAAATTTGGTGAGCCAAGTGGGATTGGGGTACTGATCATTACCTGAAAGTGTCATCAAGATTGGGTGAAAAAATGTGTGCTGAGATATTAGGAATCTCGTAGTTTTTTGGAAGCTTGGCAACCCCTTTCCATGAAAGTGATTTTCGCCAGTCTTTGCTTAGGTCTACATCAATAGGAAACAAACCATAGAGATAGAACTTGGAACTACTATATTGTGTCAAGTTTCAAAGAGCTAGCACAAACCGTGTTTGATTTAGAGTTCCAAATTCATGTATCCATATAGGAGAAAACAGAGTGCAACCTAAAAATTAAAACTGTTACTGCAAACAAACGGTTTAACCTAGAAGAACGAAATTTGGTGAGCCAAGTGGAATTGGGGTACTGATCATTACCTGAATATGTCATCAAGATTGGGTGAAAAAATGTGTGCTGAGATTTCAGGAAACTCATAGTTTCTTGGAAGCTTGGCAACCCCCTTCCATGAAAGTGATTTGCGCCAGTCTCTGCTTAGGGCTACAACAATAGGAAAAAACCATAGAGATAGAACTTGGAGCTATTTTATTGTGTCAAGTTTCAAAGAGCTAGCACAAACCCTGTTTGATTTAGAGTTCCAACTACATGTATCCATATAGGAGAAAACAGAGTGAAACCTAAAAATTAAAACTGTTACTGCCAACGAACGGTTTAACCTAGAAGAACGAAATTTGGTGAGCCAAGTGGCATTGGGTACTGATCATTACCTGAAAGTGTCATCAAGATTGGGTGAAAAAATGTGTGCTGAGATTTCAGGAAACTCGTAGTTTTTTGGAAGCTTGGCAACCCCCTTCCATGAAACTGATTTGTGCCAGTCTCTGCTTAGGGCTACATCAATAGGAAACAAACCATAGAGATAAAATTTGGAGCTATTTTATTGTGTCAAGTTTCAAAGAGCTAGCACAAACCGTGTTTGATTTAGAGTTCCAACTACATGTATCCATATAGGAGAAAACAGAGTGAAACCTAAAAATTAAAACTGTTAGTGCCAACGAACGGTTTAACCTAGAAGAACGAAATTTGGTGAGCCAAGTGGGATTGGGGTACTGATAATTACCTGAAAGTGTCATCAATATTGGGTGAAAAAATGTGTGCTGATATTTCATGAAATTCGTAGTTTTTTGGAAGCTGGGCAACCCCTTTCCATGAAAGAGATTTGCCCCAGTCTCTGCTTAGGGCTACATCAATAGGAAAGAAACCATAGATATAGATCTTTGTGCTACTTTATTGTGTCAAGTTTCAAAGAGCTAGCACAAACCGTGTTTGATTTAGAGTTCCAACTACATGTATCCATATAGGAGAAAACAGAGTGAAACCTAAAAACTAAAACTGTTACTGCCAACGAACGGTTTAACCTAGAAGAACGAAATTTGGTCAGACATGTGGGACTGGAGTACTGATCATTACCTGAAAGTGTCATCAAGTTTGGGTGAAAAATGTGTGCTGAGATTTCAGGAAACTCGTAGTTTTTTGGAAGCTTGGCAACCCCTTTCCATGAAAGTGATTTGCCCCAGGTTCTCCTTAGGGCTACATCAATAGGAAACAAAACATATATATAGAACTTGGAGCTACTTTATTGTGTCAAGTTACAAAGAGCTAGCACAAAATGTGTTTGATTTAGAGTTCCAACTACATGTATCCATATAGGAGAAAATGGAGTGAAACCTAAAAATTAAAACGGTTACTGCCAACGAACGGTTTAACCTAGAAGAACGAAATTTGGTGAGCCAAGTAGGATTGGCGTACTGATCATTACTTGAAAGTGTCATCAAGATTGGGTGAAAAAATGTGTGCTGAGATTTCAGGAAACTCGTAGTTTTTTGGAAGCTTGGCAACCACTTTCCATGTAAGTGATTCGCGCCAGTCTCTGCTTAGGGCTACAACAATAGGAAACAAACCATAGAGATACAACTTGGAGCTACTTTATTGTGTCAAGTTTCAAAGAGCTAGCACAAACCGTGTTTGATTTAGAGTTCCAACTACGTGTATCCATATAGGAGAAAACAGAGTGAAACCTAAAAATTAAAGCTGTTACTGCCGACGAACGGTTTAACCTAGGAGAATGAAATTTGGTGAGCCAAGTGGGATTTGGGCACTGATCATTACCTGAAAGTGTCATCAAGATTTTGTGAAAAAAAATGTGTGCTGAGATTTCAGGAAACTCGTAGTTTTTTGGAAACTTGGCAACCCCTTTCCATGAAAGTGATTTGCGCCAGTCTCTGCTTAGGGCTTCATCAATAGGAAACAAATCATAGAGATAGAACATGGAGCTATTTTATTGTGTCAAGTTTCAAAAAGCTAGCACAAACCATGTCTGAGTTAGACTTGCAACTACATGTATCCATATAGGAGAAAACAGAGTGAAACCTAAAAATTAAAACTGTTACTGCCAACGAACGGTTTAACCTAGAAGAACGAAATTTGGTGAGCCAAGTGGGATTGGGGTACTGATCATTACCTGAAAGGGTCATCAAGTATGGTGAAAAAATGTGTGCTGAGATTTCTGGAAACTCGTAGTTTTTTGGGAGCTTGGAAACCCCTTTCCATGAATTATTGGCGCCAGTCTCTGCTTAAGGCTACATCAATAGGAAACAAACCATAGAGATAGAACTTGGAGCTACTTTATTGTGTCAAGTTTCAAAGAGCTAGCACAAACCGTGTTTGATTTAGAGTTCCAACTACATGTATCCATATCTGAGAAAACAGAGTGAAACCTAAAAATTAAAACTGTTACTGCCAACGAACGGTTTAACCTAGAAGAATGAAATTTGGTGAGCCAAGAGGGATTGGGGTACTGATCATTACCTGAAAGGGTCATCAAGATTGGGTGAAAAAATGTGTGCTAAGATTTCAGGAAACTCGTAGTTTTTTGGAACCTTGGCAACCCCCTACCATGAAAGTGATTTGCGCCAGTCTCTGTTTAGGGCTACATCAATAGGAAACAAACCATAGAGATAGAACTTGGAGCTACTTTATGTGTCAAGTTTCAAAGAGCTAGCACAAACCGTGTTTGATTTAGAGTTCCCACTACATGTATCCATATAGGAGAAAACAGAGTGAAACCTAAAAATTAAAACTGTTATTGCCAACGAACGGTTTAACCTAGAAGAACGAAATTTGGTGAGCCAAGTGGGATTGTCGTACTGATCATTACCTGAAAGTGTCATCAAGATTGGGTGAAAAAATGTGTGCTGAGATTTCAGGAAACTCGTATTTTTTGGAAGGTTGGCAACCCCCTTACATTAAAGTGATTTGCGCCAGTCTCTGCTTAGGGCTACATCAATAGGAAACAAACCATAGAGATAGATAATGGAGCTACTTTATTGTGTCAAGTTTCAAAGAGCTAGCACAAACCTTGTTGATTTAGAGTTCCCACTACATGTATCCGTATAGGAGAAAACAGAGTGAAACCTAAAAATTAAAACTGTTACTGCCAACGAACTGTTTAACCTAGAAGAACGAAATTTGGTGAGCCAAGTGGGATTGGCGTACTGATCATTACCTGAAAGTGTCATCAAGATTGGGTGAAAAATGTGTGCTGAGATTTCAGGAAACTCGTAGTTTTTTTGCAATCTTGGCAATCCCTTTCCATGAAAGTTATTTGCGCCAGTCTGTGCTTACGTTACATCAATAGGAAAGAAACCATAGAGATAGAACTTTGAACTACTTTATTGTGTCACGTTTCAAAGAGCTAGCACAAACCATTTTTGAGTTAGAGTTCCAACTACATGTATCCTTATAGGAAGAAAACAGAGTGAAAGCTAAAAATTAAAACTGTCACTGCCCACGAACGGTTTAACCTAGAAGAACCAAATTTGGTGAGCCAAGTGGGATTTGGGTACTGAAAATTACCTGAAAGTGTCATCAAGATTGGGTGAAAAAATGTGTGCTGAGATTTCAGGAAACTCGTAGTTTTTTGGAAGCTTGGCAACCCCTTTCCATGAAAGTGATTTGCGCCAGTCTCTGCTTATGGCTTCATCAATAGGAAACAAATCATTGAGATAGAACATGGAGCTACATTACTGTGTCAATTTTCAAAGAGCTAGCACAAACCATGTTTGAGTTAGAGTTCCAAATACATGTATCCATATAGGAGAAAACAGAGTGAAACCTAAAAATTAAAACTGTTACTGTCAACGAACGGTTTAACCTAGAAGAAGGAAATTTGGTGAGCCAAGTGGGATTGGGGTACTGATCATTACCTGAAAGTGTCAACAAGATTGGGTGAAGAAATGTGTGCTGAGATTTCAGGAAACTCTTAGTTTTTGGAAGCTTGGCAACCCGTTTAAATGAAAGTGATTTGCGCCAGTCTCTGCTTAGGGCTACATCAATAGGAAACAAACCGTAGAGATAGAACTTGGAGCTACTTTATTGTGTCAAGTTTCAAAGAGCTAGCACAAACCATGTTTCATTTAGAGTTCCAAATATATGTATCCATATAGGAGAAAACAGAGTGAAACCTAAAAATTAAAACTGTTACTGCCAACGAACGGTTTAACCTAGAAGAACGAAATTTGGTGAGCCAAGTGGGATTGGGGTACTGATCATTACCTGAAAGTGTCATCAAGTTTGGGTGAAAAAATGTGTGCTGAGATTTCGGGAAAGTCGTATTTTTTTGAAGCTTGGCAACCACTTTCCATGTAAGTGATTCGCGCCAGTCTCTGCTTAGGGCTACATCAATAGGAAAAAAAACCATAGAGATAGAACTTGGAGCTACTTTATTGTGTCAAGTTTCAAAGAGCTAGCACAAACCGTGTTTGATTTAGAGTTCCAACTACATGTATCCATATAGGAGAAAACAGAGTGAAACCTAAAAATTAAAACTGTTACTGCCAACGAACGGTTTAACCTAGGAGAACGAAATTTGGTGAGCCGAGTGGGATTGGGGTACTGATCATTACCTGAAAGTGTCATCAAGATTGGGTGAAAAAATGTGTGCTGAGATTTCAGGAAACTCGTAGTTTTTTGGAAGCTTGGGAACCCCTTTCCATGAAAGTGATTTGCGCCAGTCTCTACTTAGGGCTACATCAATAGGAAACAAACCATAGAGACAGAACTTGGAGCTGCTTTATTGTGTCAAGTTTCAAAGAGCTAGCACAAACCGTGTTTGATTTAGAGTTCCAACTACATGTATCCATATAGGAGAAAACAGAGTGAAACCTAAAAATTAAAACTGTTACTGCCAACTAACGGTTTAACCCAGAAGAATGAAATTTGGTGAGCCAAGTGGGATTGGGGTACTGATCATTACCTGAAAGTGTCATCAAGATTGGGTGAAAAAATGTGTGCTGAGATTTCTGGAAACTCGTAGTTTTTTGGAAGCTTGGCAACCCCCTTCCATGAAAGTGATTTGCGCCAGTCTCTGCTTAGGGCTTCATCAATAGGAAACAAACCATAGAGATAGAACTTGGAGCTACTTTATGTGTCAAGTTTCAAAGAGCGAGCACAAACCGTGTTTGATTTAGAGTTCCCACTACATGTATCCATATAGGAGAAAACAGAGTGAAACCTAAAAATTAAAACTGTTACTGCCAACGAACGGTTTATCCTAGAAGAACGAAATTTGGTGAGCCAGGTGGGATTGGCGTACTGATCATTACCTGAAAGTGTCATCAAGATTGGGTGAAAAAATGTGTGCTGAGATTTCAGGAAACTCGTAGTTTTTTGGAAGGTTGGCAACCCCCTTACATTAAAGTGATTTGCGCCAGTCTCTGCTTAGGCTACATCAATAGGAAACAAACCATAGAGATAGATAATGGAGCTACTTTATTGTGTGAAGTTTCAAAGAGCTAGCACAAACCGTGTTTGATTTAGAGTTCCAACTACCTGTATCCATATAGGAGAAAACAGAGTGAAACCTAAAAATTAAAACTGTTACTGCCAACGAACGGTTTAACCTAGAAGAACAAAATTTGGTGAGCCAAGTGGCATTGGGGTACTGACCATTACCTGAAAGTGTCCTCAAGATTGGGTGAAAAATGTGTGCTGAGATTTGAGGAAACTCGTAGTTTTTTGGAAGCTTGGGAACCCCTTTCCATGAAAGTGATTTGCGCCCATCTCTGCTTAGGGCTACATCAATAGGAAAGAAACAATAGAGATAGAACTTGGAGCTACATTATTGTGTCAAGTTTCAAAGAGCTAGCACAAACCTTGTTTGATATAGAGTTCCAACTACATGTATCCACATAGGAGAAAACAGAGTGAAATCTAAAAATTTAAACTGTTACTGCCAACGAACGGTTTAACCTAGAAGAACGAAATTTGGTGATCCAAGTAGGATTGCGGTACTGATCATTACCTGAAAGTGTCATCAAGATTGGGTGTAAAAATGTGTGCTGAGATTTCAGGAAACTCGTAGTTTTTTGGAAGCTTGGCAACCCCCTTCCATGAAAGTGATTTGCGCCAGTCTCTGCTTAGGGCTACAACAATAGGAAAAAAACCATAGAGATAGAACTTGGAGCTATTTTATTGTGTCAAGTTTCAAAGAGCTAGCACAAACCGTGTTTGATTTAGAGTTCCAACTACATGTATCCATATAGGAGAAAACAGAGTGAAACCTAAAAACTAAAACTGTTACTGACAACGAACGGTTTAACCTAGAAGAACGAAATTTGGTGAGCCAAGTGGGATTGGGGTAGTGATCATTACCTGAAAGTGTCATCAAGATTGGGTGAAAAAATGTGTGCTGAGATTTCAGGAATCTCGTAGTTTTTTGGAAGCTTGGCAACCCCTTTAAATGAAAGTGATTTGCACCAGTCTCTGCATAGTGCTACATCAATAGGAAACAAACCATAGAGATAGAACTTGGAGCTACTTTATTGTGTCAAGTTTCAAAGAGCTAGCACAAACCGTGTTTTATTTAGACTTCCAACTACATGTATCCATATAGGAGAAAACAGAGTGAAACCTAAAAATTAAAACTGTTACTGACAACGAACGGTTTAACCTAGAAGAACGAAATTTGGTGAGCCAGGTGGGATTGGCGTACTGATCATTACCTGAAAGTGTCATCAAGATTGGGTGAAAAATGTGTGCTGAGATTTCAGGAAACTCGTAGTTTTTTTGCAATCTTGGCAATCCCTTTCCATGAAAGTCATTTGCGCCAGTCTGTGCTTACGGTACATCAATAGGAAAGAAACCATAGAGATAGAACTTTGAACTACTTTATTGTGTCACGTTTCAAAGAGCTAGCACAAACCATGTTTGAGTTAGAGTTCCAACTACATGTATCCTTATAGGAAGAAAACAGAGTGAAAGCTAAAAATTAAAACTGTCACTGGCCACGAACGGTTTAACCTAGAAGAACCAAATTTGGTGAGCCAAGTGGGATTTGGGTACTGAAAATTACCTGAAAGTGTCATCAAGATTGGGTGAAAAAATGTGTGCTGAGATTTCAGGAAACTCGTAGTTTTTTTGAAGCTTGTCAACCACTTTCCATGTAAGTGATTCGCGCCAGTCTCTGCTTAGGGCTACATCAATAGGAAAAAAAACCGTAGAGATAGAACTTGGAGCTACTTTATTGTGTCAAGTTTCAAAGAGCTAGCACAAACCGTGTTTGATTTAGAGTTCCAACTACATGTATCCATATCTGAGAAAACAGAGTGAAACCTAAAAATTAAAACTGTTACTGTCAACGAACGGTTTAACCTAGAAGAACGAAATTTGGTGAGCCAAGTGGGATTGCGGTACTGATCATTACCTGAAAGTGTCATCAAGATTGGTTGAAAAAATGTGTGCTGAGATTTCAGGAAACTCGTAGTTTTTTGGAAGCTTGGCAACCCCTTTCCATTAAAGTGATTTGCGCCAGTCTCTGCTTAGGGCTACATGAATAGGTATCAAACCATAGAGATAGAACTTGAAGCTACATTATTGTGTCAAGTTTCAAATATCTAGCACAAACCGTGTTTGATTTAGAGTTCCAACTACATGTATCCATATAGGAGAAAACAGAGTGAAACCTAAAATTAAAACTGTTACTGCCAACGAACGGTTTAACCTAGGAGAACGAAATTTGGTGAGCCAAGTGGGATTGGGGTACTGATCATTACCTGAAAGTGTCATCAAGATTGGGTTAAAAATGTGTGCTGAGATTTCAGGAAACTCGTAGTTTTTTGGAAGCTTGGGAACCCCTTTCCATGAAAGTGATTTTCGCCAGTCTCTGCTTAAGGCTACATCAATAGGAAACAAACCATAGAGACAGAACTTGGAGCTGCTTTATTGTGTCAAGTTTCAAAGAGCTAGCACAAACCGTGTTTGATTTAGAGATCCAACTACATGTATCCATATAGGAGAAAACAGAGTGAAACATAAAAATTAAAACTGTTACTGCCAACGAACGGTTTAACCTAGAAGAACGAAATTTGGTGAGCCAAGTGGGATTGGGGTACTGATCATTACCTGAAAGGGTCATCAAGATTGGGTGAAAAAATGTGTGCTGAGATTTCAGGAAACTCGTAGTTTTTTGGATGCTTGGCAACCCCTTTCTATGAAAGTGATTTGCGCCAGTCTCTGCTTAGGGCTACATCAATAGGAAACAAACCATAGAGATAGAACTTGGAGCTGCTTTATTGTGTCAAGTTTCAAAGAGCTAGCACAAACCGTGTTTGATTTAGAGTTCCAACTACATGTATCCATATAGGAGAAAACAGAGTGAAACCTAAAAATTAAAACTGTTACTGCCAACTAACGGTTTAACCCAGAAGAACGAAATTTGGTGAGCCAAGTGGGATTGGGGTACTGATAATTACCTGAAAGTGTCATCAAGATTGGGTGAAAAAATGTGTGCTGAGATTTCTGGAAACTCGTAGTTTTTTGGAAGCTTGGCAACCCCCTTCCATGAAAGTGATTTGCGCCAGTCTCTGCTTAGGGTTTCATCAATAGGAAACAAACCATAGAGATAGAACTTGGAGCTACTTTATGTGTCAAGTTTCAAAGAGCTAGCACAAACCGTGTTTGATTTAGAGTTCCCACTACATGTATCCATATAGGAGAAAACAGAGTGAAACCTAAAAATTAAAACTGTTACTGCCAACGAACGTTTTAACCTAGAAGAACGAAATTTGGTGAGCCAAGTGGGATTGGCGTACTGATCATTACCTGAAAGTGTCATCAAGATTGGGTGAAAAAATGTGTGCTGAGATTTCAGGAAACTCGTAGTTTTTTGGAAGGTTGGCAACCCCCTTACATTAAAGTGATTTGCGCCAGTCTCTGCTTAGGGCTACATCAATAGGAAACAAACCATAGAGATAGATAATGGAGCTACTTTATTGTGTGAAGTTTCAAAGAGCTAGCACAAACCGTGTTTGATTTAGAGTTCCAACTACATGTATCCATATAGGAGAAAACAGAGTGAAACCTAAAAATTAAAACTGTTACTGCCAACGAACGGTTTAACTTAGAAGAACAAAATTTGGTGAGCCAAGTGGCATTGGAGTACTGACCATTACCTGAAAGTGTCCTCAAGTTTGGGTGAAAAATGTGTGCTGAGATTTCAGGAAACTCGTAGTTTTTTGGAAGCTTGGGAACCCCTTTCCATGAAAGTGATTTGCGCCAGTCTCTGCTTAGGGCTACATCAATAGGAAAGAAACAATAGAGATAGAACTTGGAGCTACATTATTGTGTCAAGTTTCAAAGAGCTAGCACAAACCGTGTTTGATATAGAGTTCCAACTACATGTATCCACATAGGAGAAAACAGAGTGAAATCTAAAAATTAAAACTGTTACTGCCAACGAACGGTTTAACCTAGAAGAACAAATTTGGTGAGCCAAGTGGCATTGGGGTACTGACCATTACCTGAAAGTGTCCTCAAGATTGGGTGAAAAATGTGTGCTGAGATTTCAGGAAACTCGTAGTTTTTTGGAAGCTTGGGAACCCCTTTCCATGAAAGTGATTTGCGCCAGTCTCTGCTTAGGGCTACATCAATAGGAAAGAAACAATAGAGATAGAACTTGGAGCTACTTTATTGTGTCAAGTTTCAAAGAGCTAGCACAAACCGTGTTTTATTTAGACTTCCAACTACATGTATCCATATAGGAGAAAACAGAGTGAAACCTAAAAATTAAAACTGTTACTGACAACGAACGGATTAACCTAGAAGAACGAAATTTGGTGAGCCAAGTGGGTTTGGGGTAGTGATCATTACCTGAAAGTGTCATCAATATTGGGTGAAAAAAAGTGTGCTGAGATTTCATGAAATTCGTAGTTTTTTGGAAGCTGGGCAACCCCTTTCCATGAAAGTGATTTGACCCAGTCTCTGCTTAGGGCTACATCAATAGGAAAGAAACAATAGAGATAGAACTTGGAGCTACATTATTGTGTCAAGTTTCAAAGAGCTAGCACAAACCGTGTTTGATTTAGAGTTCCAACTACATGTATCCATATAGGAGAAAACAGAGTGAAACCTAAAAATTAAAACTGTTACTGCCAACGAACGGTTTAACCTAGAAGAACGAAATTTGGTGAGCCAAGTGGGTTTGTGGTAGTGATCATTACCTGAAAGTGACATCAAGATTGGGTGAAAAAATGTGTGCTGAGATTTCAGGAAACTCGTAGTTTTTTGGAAGCTTGTCAACCCCTTTCTATGAAAGTGATTTGCGCCAGTCTCTGCTTAGGGCTACATCAATAGGAAACAAACCATAGTGATCGAACTTGGAGCTATTTTATTGTGTCAAGTTTCAAAGAGCTAGCACAAACCGTGTTTGATTTAGAGTTCCAACTACATGTATCCATATTGGAGAAAAAAGAGTGAAACCTAAAAACTAAAACTGTTACTGCCAACGAACGGTTTAACATAGAAGAACGAAATTTGGTGAGCCAAGTGGCATTGGGTACTGATCATTACCTGAAAGTGTCATCAAGATTGGGTGAAAAAATGTGTGCTGAGATTTCAGGAAACTCTTAGTTTTTGGAAGCTTGGCAACCCCCTTCCATGAAACTGATTTGCGCCAGTCTCTGCTTAGGGCTACATCAATAGGAAAGAAACCATAGAGATAGAACTTGGAGATATTTTATTGTGTCAAGTTTCAAAGAGCTAGCACAAACCGTGTTTGATTTAGAGTTCCAACTACATGTATCCATATAGGAGAAAACAGAGTGAAACCTAAAAATTAAAACTGTTACTGCCAACGAACGGTTTAACCTAGAAGAACGAAATTTGGTGAGCCAAGTGGGATTGGGGTACTGATCATTACCAGAAAGTGTCATCAATATTGGGTGAAAAAATGTGTGCTGAGATTTCATGAAATTCGTAGTTTTTTGGAAGCTGGGCAACCCCTTTCCATGAAAGTGATTTGCCCCAGTCTCTGCTTAGGGCTACATCAATAGGAAACAAACCATAGATATAGATCTTTGTGCTACTTTATTGTGTCAAGTTTCAAAGAGCTAGCACAAACCTTGTTTGATTTAGAGTTCCAACTACTTGTATCCATATAGGAGAAAACAGAGTGAAACCTAAAAATTAAAACTGTTACTGCCAACGAACGGTTTAACCTAGGAGAACGAAATTTGGTGAGCCAAGTGGGATTGGGGTACTGATCATTACCTGAAAGTGTCATCAAGATTGGGGGAAAAATGTGTGCTGAGATTTCAGGAAACTCGTAGTTTTTTGGAAGCTTGGGAACCCCTTTCCATGAAAGTGATTTGTGCCAGTCTCTGCTTAGGGCTACATCAATAGGAAACAAACCATAGAGACAGAACTTGGAGCTGCTTTATTGTGTCAAGTTTCAAAGAGCTAGCACAAACCGTGTTTGATTTAGAGTTCCATCTACATGTATCCATATTGGAGAAACAGAGTGAAACCTAAAAATTAAAACTGTTACTGGCAACAAACGGTTTAACATAGAAGAACGAAATTTGGTGAGCCAAGTGGGATTGGCATACTGATCATTACCTGAAAGTGTCATCAAGATTGGGTGAAAAAATGTGTGCTGAGATTTCAGGAAACTCGTAGTTTTTTGGAAGGTTGGCAACCCCCTTACATTAAAGTGATTTGCGCCAGTCTCTGCTTAGGGCTACATCAATAGGAAACAAACCATAGAGATAGAACATGGAGCTACTTTATTGTGTCTAGTTTCAAAGAGCTAGCACAAACCGTGTTTGATTTAGAGTTCCAACTACATGTATCCATATAGGAGAAAACAGAGTGAAACCTAAAAATTAAAACTGTTACTGCCAACGAACGGTTTAACCTAGAAGAATGAAATTTGGTGAGCCAAGTGGGATTGGGGTACTGATCATTACCTGAAAGTGTCATCAAGATTGGGTGAAAAACGTGTGCTGAGATTTCAGGAAACTCCTAGTTTTTTGGAAGCTTGGGAACCCCTTTCCATGAAAGTGATTTGCGCCAGTCTCTGCTTAGGGCTACATCAATAGGAAACAAACCATAGAGATAGAACTTGGAGCTACTTTATTGTGTCAAGTTTCAAAGAGCTAGCACAAACCGTGTTTGATTTAGAGTTCCAACTACATGTATCCACATAGAAGAAAACAGAGTGAAATCTAAAAATTAAAACTGTTACTGCCAACGAACGGTTTAACCTAGAAGAACGAAATTTGGTGAGCCAAGTGGGATTGCGGTACTGATCATTACCTGAAAGTGTAATCAAGATTGGGTGTAAAAATGTGTGCTGAGATTTCAGGAAACTCATAGTTTTTTGAAAGCTTGGCAACCCCCTTCCATGAAAGTGATTTGCGCCAGTCTCTGCTTAGGGCTACATCAATAGGAAACAAACCATAGAGATAGAACTTGGAGCTACTTTATGTGTCAAGTTTCAAAGAGCTAGCACAAACCGTGTTTGATTTAGAGTTCCCACTACATGTATCCATATAGGAGAAAACAGAGTGAAACCTAAAAATTAAAACTGTTACTGCCAAGGAACGGTTTAACCTAGAAGAACGAAATTTGGTGAGCCAAGTGGGATTGGCATACTGATCATTACCTGAAAGTGTCATCAAGATTGGGTGAAAAAATGTGTGCTGAGATTTCAGGAAACTCGTAGTTTTTTGGAAGGTTGGCAACCCCCTTACATTAAAGTGATTTGCGCCAGTCTCTGCTTAGGGCTACATCAATAGGAAACAAACCATAGAGATAGAACATGGAGCTACTTTATTGTGTCTAGTTTCAAAGAGCTAGCACAAACCGTGTTTGATTTAGAGTTCCAACTACATGTATCCATATAGGAGAAAACAGAGTGAAACCTAAAAATTAAAACTGTTACTGCCAACGAACGGTTTAACCTAGAAGAACGAAATTTGGTGAGCCAAGTAGGATTGGGGTACTGATCATTACCTGAAAGTGTCATCAAGATTGGGTGAAAAACGTGTGCTGAGATTTCAGGAAACTCCTAGTTTTTTGGAATCTTGGGAACCCCTTTCCATGAAAGTGATTTGCGCCAGTCTCTGCTTAGGGCTACATCAATAGGAAACAAACCATAGAGATAGAACTTGGAGCTACTTTATTGTGTCAAGTTTCAAAGAGCTAGCACAAACCGTGTTTGATTTAGAGTTCCAACTACATGTATCCACATAGGAGAAAACAGAGTGAAATCTAAAAATTAAAACTGTTACTGCCAACGAACGGTTTAACCTAGAAGAATGAAATTTGGTGAGCCAAGTGGGATTGCGGTACTGATCATTACCTGAAAGTGTAATCAAGATTGGGTGTAAAAATGTGTGCTGAGATTTCAGGAAACTCATAGTTTTTTGAAAGCTTGGCAACCCCCTTCCATGAAAGTGATTTGCGCCAGTCTCTGCTTAGGGCTACATCAATAGGAAAAAAACCATAGAGATAGAACTTGGAGTTATTTTATTGTGTCAAGTTTCAAAGAGCTAGCACAAACGGTGTTTGATTTAGAGTTCCAACTACATGTATCCATATAGGAGAAAACAGAGTGAAACCTAAAAACTAAAACTGTTACTGCCAACGAACGGTTTAACCTAGAAGAACGAGATTTGGTGAGCCAAGTGGCATTGGGGTACTGATCATTACTTGAAAGTGTCATCAAGATTGGGTGAGAAAATGTGTGCTGAGATTTTAGGAAACTCGTAGTTTTTTGGAAGCTTGGCAACCCCCTTCCATGAAACTGATTTGCGCCAGTCTCTGCTTAGGGCTACATCAATAGGAAAGAAACCATAGAGATAGAACTTGGAGCTACTTTATTGTGTCAAGTTTCAAAAAGATAGCACAAACCGTGTTTGATTTAGAGTTCCAACTACATGTATCCATATAGGAGAAAACAGAGTGAAACCTAAAAATTAAAACTGTTACTGCCAACGAACGGTTTAACCTACACGAATGAAATTTGGTGAGCCAAGTGGGATTGGGGTACTGATCATTACCTGAAAGTGTCATCAATATTGGGTGAAAAAATGTGTGCTGAAATTTCAGGAAACTCGTAGTTTTTTGGAAGCTGGGCAACCCCTTTCCATGAAAGTGATTTGCTCCAGTCTCTGCTTAGGGCTACATCAATAGGAAACAAACCATAGATATAGATCTTTGTGCTACTTTATTGTGTCGAGTTTCAAAGAGCTAGCAAAAACCGTGTTTGACTTAGTGTTCCAACTACATGTATCCATATAGGAGAAAACAGAGTGAAACCTAAAAATTAAAACTGTTACTGCCAACGAACGGTTTAACCCAGAAGAACGAAATTTGGTGAGCCAAGTGGGATTGGGGTACTGATCATTACCTGAAAGTGTCATCAAGATTGGGTGAAAAAATGTGTGCTGAGATTTCTGGAAACTCGTAGTTTTTTGGAAGCTTGGCAACCCCCTTCCATGAAAGTGATTTGCGCCAGTCTCTGCTTAGGGCTACATCAATAGGAAACAAACCATAGAGATAGAACTTGGAGCTACTTTATGTGTCAAGTTTCAAAGAGCTAGCACAAACCGTGTTTGATTTAGAGTTCCCACTACATGTATCCATATAGGAGAAAACAGAGTGAAACCTAAATATTAAAACTGTTACTGCCAACGAACGGTTTAACCTAGAAGAACGAAATTTGGTGAGCCAAGTGGGATTGGCATACTGATCATTACCTGAAAGTGTCATCAAGATTGGGTGAAAAAATGTGTGCTGAGATTTCAGGAAACTCGTAGTTTTTTGGAAGGTTGGCAACCCCCTTACATTAAAGTGATTTGCGCCAGTCTCTGCTTAGGGCTACATCAATAGGAAACAAACCATAGAGATAGAACTTGGAGCTACTTTATTGTGTCAAGTTTCAAAAAGCTAGCACAAACCGTGTTTGATTTAGAGTTCCAACTACATGTATTCACATAGGAGAAAACAGAGTGAAATCTAAAAATTAAAACTGTTACTGCCAACGAACGGTTTAACCTAGAAGAACGAAATTTGGTGAGCCAAGTGGGATTGCGGTACTGATCATTACCTGAAAGTGTCATCAAGATTGGGTGTAAAAATGTGTGCTGAGATTTCAGGAAACTCATAGTTTTTTGAAACCTTGGCAACCCCCTTCCATGAAAGTGATTTGCGACAGTCTCTGCTTAGGGCTACATCAATAGGAAAAAAACCATAGAGATAGAACTTGGAGTTATTTTATTGTGTCAAGTTTCAAAGAGCTAGCACAAACGGTGTTTGATTTAGAGTTCCAACTACATGTATCCATATAGGAGAAAACAAAGTGAAACCTAAAAACCAAAACTGTTACTGCCAACGAACGGTTTAACCTAGAAGAACGAAATTTGGTGAGCCAAGTGGCATTGGGGTACTGATCATTACCTGAAAGTGTCATCAAGATTGGGTGAAAAAATGTGTGCTGAGATTTCAGGAAACTCGTAGTTTTTTGGAAGCTTGGCAACCCCCTTCCATGAAACTGATTTGCGCCAGTCTCTGCTTAGGGCTACATCAATAGGAATGAAACCATAGAGATAGAACTTGGAGCTACTATTTTGTGTCAAGTTTCAAAAAGCTAGCACAAACCGTGTTTGATTTAGAGTTCCAACTACATGTATCCATATAGGAGAAAACAGAGTGAAACCTAAAAATTAAAACTGTTACTGCCAACGAACGGTTTAACCTAGAAGAACGAAATTTGGTGAGCCAAGTGGGATTGGGGTACTGATCTTTACCTGAAAGTGTCATCAATATTGGGTGAAAAAATGTGTGCTGAAATTTCAGGAAACACTTAGTTTTTTGGAAGCTGGGCAACCCCTTTCCATGAAAGTGATTTGCCCCAGTCTCTGCTTAGGGCTACATCAATAGGAAACAAACCATAGATATAGATCTTTGTGCTACTTTATTGTGTCAAGTTTCAAAGAGCTAGCACAAACCGTGTTTGATTTAGTGTTCCAACTACATGTATCCATATAGGAGAAAACAGAGTGAAACCTAAAAATTAAAACTGTTACTACCAACGAACGGTTTAAGCTAGAAGAACGAAATTTGGTGAGCCAAGTGTAATTTTCGTACTGATCATTACCTGAAAGTGTCATCAAGATTGGGTGAAAAAATGTGTGCCGAGATTTCAGGAAACTCGTAGTTTTTTGGAAGGTTGGCAACCCCCTTACATTAAAGTGATTTGAGCCAGTCTCTGCTTAGGGCTACATCAATAGGAAAGAAACCATAGAGATAGAACTTGGAGCTACTTTATTGTGTCAAGTTTCAAAGAGCTAGCAC
Organism: Spermophilus citellus; assembly: GCF_964194105.1. NCBI lineage: Eukaryota > Metazoa > Chordata > Mammalia > Rodentia > Sciuridae > Spermophilus > Spermophilus citellus. The sequence continues at coordinate 2,171,853 of NW_027672727.1, read as the reverse complement.
AAACCGTGTTTGATTTAGAGTTCCATCTAGGTGTATCCATATAGGAGAAAACAGAGTGAAACCTAAAAACTAAAACTGTTACTGCCAACGAACGGTTTAACCTAGATGAACGAAATTTGGTGAGCCACGTGGCATTGGGGTACTGATCATTACCTGAAAGTGTCATCAATATTGGGTGAAAAAATGTGTGCTGAGATTTCAGGAAACTCGTAGTTTTTTGGAAGCTGGGCAACCCCTTTCCATGAAAGTGATTTGCCCCAGTCTCTGCTTAGGGCTACATCAATAGGAAACAAACCATAGATATAGATCCTTGTGCAACTTTATTGTGTGAAGTTTTAAAGAGATAACACAAACCGTGTTTGATTTAGAGTTCCAACTACATGTATCCATATAGGAAAAAATAGAGTGAAACCTAAAAATTAAATTGTTACTGCCAACGAACGGTTTAACCCAGAAGAACGAAATTTGGTGAGCCACGTGGGAGTGGTTTACTTATCATTACCTGAAAGTGTCATCAAGATTGGGTGAAAAAATGTGTGCTGAGATTTCAGGAAACTCGTAGTTTTTTGGAAGCTGGGCAACCCCTTTCCATGAAAGTGATTTGCTCCAGTCTCTGCTTAGGGCTACATCAATAGGAAACAAACCATAGATATAGATCTTTGTGCTACTTTATTGTGTCAAGTTTCAAAGAGCTAGCAAAAACCGTGTTTGACTTAGCGTTCCAACTACATGTATCCATATAGGAGAAAACAGAGTGAAACCTAAAAATTAAAACTGTTACTGCCAACGAACGGTTTAACCCAGAAGAACGAAATTTGGTGAGCCAAGTGGGATTGGGGTACTGATCATTACCTGAAAGTGTCATAAAGATTGGGTGAAAAAATGTTTTGAGATTTCAGGAAACTCGTAGTTTTTTGGAAGCTTGGCAACCCCCTTCCATGAAAGTGATTTGCGCCAGTCTCTGCTTAGGGCTACATCAATAGGAAACAAACCATAGAGATAGAACTTGGAGCTACTTTATGTGTCAAGTTTCAAAGAGCTAGCACAAACCGTGTTTGATTTAGAGTTCCCACTACATGTATCCATATAGGAGAAAACAGAGTGAAACCTAAATATTAAAACTGTTACTGCCAACGAACGGTTTAACCTAGAAGAACGAAATTTGGTGAGCCAAGTGGGATTGGCATACTGATCATTACCTCAAAGTGTCATCAAGATTGGGTGAAAAAATGTGTGCTGAGATTTCAGGAAACTCGTAGTTTTTTGGAAGGTTGGCAACCCCCTTACATTAAAGTGATTTGCGCCAGTCTCTGCTTAGGGCTACATCAATAGGAAACAAACCATAGAGATAGAACTTGGAGCTACTTTATTGTGTCAAGTTTCAAAAAGCTAGCACAAACCGTGTTTGATTTAGAGTTCCAACTACATGTATTCACATAGGAGAAAACAGAGTGAAATCTAAAATTAAAACTGTTACTGCCAACGAACGGTTTAACTTAGAAGAACGAAATTTGGTGAGCCAAGTGGGATTGCGGTACTGATCATTACCTGAAAGTGTCATCAAGATTGGGTGTAAAAATGTGTGCTGAGATTTCAGGAAACTCATAGTTTTTTGAAACCTTGGCAACCCCCTTCCATGAAAGTGATTTGCGACAGTCTCTGCTTAGGGCTACATCAATAGGAAAAAAACCATAGAGATAGAACTTGGAGTTATTTTATTGTGTCAAGTTTCAAAGAGCTAGCACAAACGGTGTTTGATTTAGAGTTCCAACTACATGTATCCATATAGGAGAAAACAAAGTGAAACCTAAAAACTAAAACTGTTACTGCCAACGAACGGTTTAACCTAGAAGAACGAAATTTGGTGAGCCAAGTGGCATTGGGGTACTGATCATTACCTGAAAGTGTCATCAAAATTGGGTGAAAAAATGTGTGCTGAGATTTCAGGAAACTCGTAGTTTTTTGGAAGCTTGGCAACCCCTTTAAATGAAAGTGATTTGCACCAGTCTCTGCATAGTGCTACATCAATAAGAAACAAACCATAGAGATAGAACTTGGAGCTACTTTATTGTGTCAAGTTTCAAAGAGCTAGCACAAACCGTGTTTGATTTAGAGTTCCAACTACATGTATCCATATAGGAGAAAACAGAGTGAAACCTAAAAATTAAAACTGTTACTGCCAACGAACGGTTTAACCTAGAAGAACGAAATTTCGTGAGCCAAGTGGGTTTGTGGTAGTGATCATTACCTGAAAGTGACATCAAGATTGGGTGAAAAAATGTGTGCTGAGATTTCAGGAAACTCGTAGTTTTTTGGAAGCTTGTCAACCCCTTTCTATGAAAGTGATTTGCGCCAGTCTCTGCTTAGGGCTACATCAATAGGAAACAAACCATAGTGATCGAACTTGGAGCTATTTTATTGTGTCAAGTTTCAAAGAGCTAGCACAAACCGTGTTTGATTTAGAGTTCCAACTACATGTATCCATATTGGAGAAAACAGAGTGAAACCTAAAAACTAAAACTGTTACTGCCAACGAACGGTTTAACATAGAAGAACGAAATTTGGTGAGCCAAGTGGCATTGGGTACTGATCATTACCTGAAAGTGTCATCAAGATTGGGTGAAAAAATGTGTGCAGAGATTTCAGGAAACTCTTAGTTTTTGGAAGCTTGGCAACCCCCTTCCATGAAACTGATTTGCGCCAGTCTCTGCTTAGGGCTACATCAATAGGAAAGAAACCATAGAGATAGAACTTGGAGATATTTTATTGTGTCAAGTTTCAAAGAGCTAGCACAAACCGTGTTTGATTTAGAGTTCCAACTACATGTATCCATATAGGAGAAAACAGAGTGAAACCTAAAAATTAAAACTGTTACTGCCAACGAACGGTTTAACCTAGAAGAACGAAATTTGGTGAGCCAAGTGGGATTGGGGTACTGATCATTACCAGAAAGTGTCATCAATATTGGGTGAAAAAATGTGTGCTGAGATTTCATGAAATTCGTAGTTTTTTGGAAGCTGGGCAACCCCTTTCCATGAAAGTGATTTGCCCCAGTCTCTGCTTAGGGCTACATCAATAGGAAACAAACCATAGATATAGATCTTTGTGCTACTTTATTGTGTCAAGTTTCAAAGAGCTAGCACAAACCTTGTTTGATTTAGAGTTCCAACTACTTGTATCCATATAGGAGAAAACAGAGTGAAACCTAAAAATTAAAACTGTTACTGCCAACGAACGGTTTAACCTAGGAGAACGAAATTTGGTGAGCCAAGTGGGATTGGGGTACTGATCATTACCTGAAAGTGTCATCAAGATTGGGGGAAAAATGTGTGCTGAGATTTCAGGAAACTCGTAGTTTTTTGGAAGCTTGGCAACCCCTTTCCATGAAAGTGATTTGTGCCAGTCTCTGCTTAGGGCTACATCAATAGGAAACAAACCATAGAGACAGAACTTGGAGCTGCTTTATTGTGTCAAGTTTCAAAGAGCTAGCACAAACCGTGTTTGATTTAGAGTTCCAACTACATGTATCCATATTGGAGAAAAGAGAGTGAAACCTAAAAATTAAAACTGTTACTGGCAACAAACGGTTTAACATAGAAGAACGAAATTTGGTGAGCCAAGTGGGATTGGCATACTGATCATTACCTGAAAGTGTCATCAAGATTGGGTGAAAAAATGTGTGCTGAGATTTCAGGAAACTCGTAGTTTTTTGGAAGGTTGGCAACCCCCTTACATTAAAGTGATTTGCGCCAGTCTCTGCTTAGTGCTACATCAATAGGAAACAAACCATAGAGATAGAACATGGAGCTACTTTATTGTGTCTAGTTTCAAAGAGCTAGCACAAACCGTGTTTGATTTAGAGTTCCAACTACATGTATCCATATAGGAGAAAACAGAGTGAAACCTAAAAATTAAAACTGTTACTGCCAACGAACGGTTTAACCTAGAAGAACGAAATTTGGTGAGCCAAGTGGGATTGGGGTACTGATCATTACCTGAAAGTGTCATCAAGATTGGGTGAAAAACGTGTGCTGAGATTTCAGGAAACTCCTAGTTTTTTGGAAGCTTGGGAACCCCTTTCCATGAAAGTGATTTGCGCCAGTCTCTGCTTAGGGCTACATCAATAGGAAACAAACCATAGAGATAGAACTTGGAGCTACTTTATTGTGTCAAGTTTCAAAGAGCTAGCACAAACCGTGTTTGATTTAGAGTTCCAACTACATGTATCCACATAGAAGAAAACAGAGTGAAATCTAAAAATTAAAACTGTTACTGCCAACGAACGGTTTAACCTAGAAGAACGAAATTTGGTGAGCCAAGTGGGATTGCGGTACTGATCATTACCTGAAAGTGTAATCAAGATTGGGTGTAAAAATGTGTGCTGAGATTTCAGGAAACTCATAGTTTTTTGAAAGCTTGGCAACCCCCTTCCATGAAAGTGATTTGCGCCAGTCTCTGCTTAGGGCTACATCAATAGGAAACAAACCATAGAGATAGAACTTGGAGCTACTTTATGTGTCAAGTTTCAAAGAGCTAGCACAAACCATGTTTGATTTAGAGTTCCCACTACATGTATCCATATAGGAGAAAACAGAGTGAAACCTAAAAATTAAAACTGTTACTGCCAACGAACGGTTTAACCTAGAAGAACGAAATTTGGTGAGCCAAGTGGGATTGGCATACTGATCATTACCTGAAAGTGTCATCAAGATTGGGTGAAAAAATGTGTGCTGAGATTTCAGGAAACTCGTAGTTTTTTGGAAGGTTGGCAACCCCCTTACATTAAAGTGATTTGCGCCAGTCTCTGCTTAGGGCTACATCAATAGGAAACAAACCATAGAGATAGAACATGGAGCTACTTTATTGTGTCTAGTTTCAAAGAGCTAGCACAAACCGTGTTTGATTTAGAGTTCCAACTACATGTATCCATATAGGAGAAAACAGAGTGAAACCTAAAAATTAAAACTGTTACTGCCAACGAACGGTTTAACCTAGAAGAACGAAATTTGGTGAGCCAAGTGGGATTGGGGTACTGATCATTACCTGAAAGTGTCATCAAGATTGGGTGAAAAACGTGTGCTGAGATTTCAGGAAACTCCTAGTTTTTTGGAATCTTGGGAACCCCTTTCCATGAAAGTGATTTGCGCCAGTCTCTGCTTAGGGCTACATCAATAGGAAACAAAGCATAGAGATAGAACTTGGAGCTACTTTATTGTGTCAAGTTTCAAAGAGCTAGCACAAACCGTGTTTGATTTAGAGTTCCAACTACATGTATCCACATAGGAGAAAACAGAGTAAAATCTAAAAATTAAAACTGTTACTGCCAACGAACGGTTTAATCTAGAAGAACGAAATTTGGTGAGCCAAGTGGGATTGCGGTACTGATCATTACCTGAAAGTGTAATCAAGATTGGGTGTAAAAATGTGTGCTGAGATTTCAGGAAACTCATAGTTTTTTGAAAGCTTGGCAACCCCCTTCCATGAAAGTGATTTGCGCCAGTCTCTGCTTAGGGCTACATCAATAGGAAAAAAACCATAGAGATAGAACTTGGAGTTATTTTATTGTGTCAAGTTTCAAAGAGCTAGCACAAACGGTGTTTGATTTAGAGTTCCAACTACATGTATCCATATAGGAGAAAACAGAGTGAAACCTAAAAACTAAAACTGTTACTGCCAACGAACGGTTTAACCTAGAAGAACGAGATTTGGTGAGCCAAGTGGCATTGGGTTACTGATCATTACTTGAAAGTGTCATCAAGATTGGGTGAGAAAATGTGTGCTGAGATTTCAGGAAACTCGTAGTTTTTTGGAAGCTTGGCAACCCCCTTCCATGAAACTGATTTTCGCCAGTCTCTGCTTAGGGCTACATCAATAGGAAAGAAACCATAGAGATAGAACTTGGAGCTACTTTATTGTGTCAAGTTTCAAAAAGATAGCACAAACCGTGTTTGATTTAGAGTTCCAACTACATGTATCCATATAGGAGATAACAGAGTGAAACCTAAAAATTAAAACTGTTACTGCCAACGAACGGTTTAACCTACACGAACGAAATTTGGTGAGCCAAGTGGGATTGGGGTACTGATCATTACCTGAAAGTGTCATCAATATTGGGTGAAAAAATGTGTGCTGAAATTTCAGGAAACTCGTAGTTTTTTGGAAGCTGGGCAACCCCTTTCCATGAAAGTGATTTGCTCCAGTCTCTGCTTAGGGCTACATCAATAGGAAACAAACCATAGATATAGATCTTTGTGCTACTTTATTGTGTCAAGTTTCAAAGAGCTAGCAAAAACCGTGTTTGACTTAGTGTTCCAACTACATGTATCCATATAGGAGAAAACAGAGTGAAACCTAAAAATTAAAACTGTTACTGCCAACGAACGGTTTAACCCAGAAGAACGAAATTTGGTGAGCCAAGTGGGATTGGGGTACTGATCATTACCTGAAAGTGTCATAAAGATTGGGTGAAAAAATGTGTGCTGAGATTTCAGGAAACTCGTAGTTTTTTGGAAGCTTGGCAACCCCCTTCCATGAAAGTGATTTGCGCCAGTCTCTGCTTAGGGCTACATCAATAGGAAACAAACCATAGAGATAGAACTTGGAGCTACTTTATGTGTCAAGTTTCAAAGAGCTAGCACAAACCGTGTTTGATTTAGAGTTCCCACTACATGTATCCATATAGGAGAAAACAGAGTGAAACCTAAATATTAAAACTGTTACTGCCAACGAACGGTTTAACCTAGAAGAACGAAATTTGGTGAGCCAAGTGGGATTGGCATACTGATCATTTCCTGAAAGTGTCATCAAGATTGGGTGAAAAAATGTGTGCTGAGATTTCAGGAAACTCGTAGTTTTTTGGAAGGTTGGCAACCCCCTTACATTAAAGTGATTTGCGCCAGTCTCTGCTTAGGGCTACATCAATAGGAAACAAACCATAGAGATAGAACTTGGAGCTACTTTATTGTGTCAAGTTTCAAAAAGCTAGCACAAACCGTGTTTGATTTAGAGTTCCAACTACATGTATTCACATAGGAGAAAACAGAGTGAAATCTAAAAATTAAAACTGTTACTGCCAACGAACGGTTTAACCTAGAAGAACGAAATTTGGTGAGCCAAGTGGGATTGCGGTACTGATCATTACCTGAAAGTGTCATCAAGATTGGGTGTAAAAATGTGTGCTGAGATTTCAGGAAACTCATAGTTTTTTGAAACCTTGGCAACCCCCTTCCATGAAAGTGATTTGCGACAGTCTCTGCTTAGGGCTACATCAATAGGAAAAAAACCATAGAGATAGAACTTGGAGTTATTTTATTGTGTCAAGTTTCAAAGAGCTAGCACAAACGGTGTTTGATTTAGAGTTCCAACTACATGTATCCATATAGGAGAAAACAAAGTGAAACCTAAAAACTAAAACTGTTACTGCCAACGAACGGTTTAACCTAGAAGAACGAAATTTGGTGAGCCAAGTGGCATTGGGGTACTGATCATTACCTGAAAGTGTCATCAAGATTGGGTGAAAAAATGTGTGCTGAGATTTCAGGAAACTCGTAGTTTTTTGGAAGCTTGGCAACCCCCTTCCATGAAACTGATTTGCACCAGTCTCTGCTTAGGGCTACATCAATAGGAATGAAACCATAGAGATAGAACTTGGAGCTACTATTTTGTGTCAAGTTTCAAAAAGCTAGCACAAACCGTGTTTGATTTAGAGTTCCAACTACATGTATCCATATAGGAGAAAACAGAGTGAAACCTAAAAATTAAAACTGTTACTGCCAACGAACGGTTTAACCTAGAAGAACGAAATTTGGTGAGCCAAGTGGGATTGGGGTACTGATCATTACCTGAAAGTGTCATCAATATTGGGTGAAAAAATGTGTGCTGAAATTTCAGGAAACACTTAGTTTTTTGGAAGCTGGGCAACCCCTTTCCATGAAAGTGATTTGCCCCAGTCTCTGCTTAGGGCTACATCAATAGGAAACAAACCATAGATATAGATCTTTGTGCTACTTTATTGTGTCAAGTTTCAAAGAGCTAGCACAAACCGTGTTTGATTTAGTGTTCCAACTACATGTATCCATATAGGAGAAAACAGAGTGAAACCTAAAAATTAAAACTGTTACTACCAACGAACGGTTTAAGCTAGAAGAACGAAATTTGGTGAGCCAAGTGTAATTTACGTACTGATCATTACCTGAAAGTGTCATCAAGATTGGGTGAAAAAATGTGTGCCGAGATTTCAGGAAACTCGTAGTTTTTTGGAAGGTTGGCAACCCCCTTACATTAAAGTGATTTGAGCCAGTCTCTGCTTAGGGCTACATCAATAGGAAAGAAACCATAGAGATAGAACTTGGAGCTACTTTATTGTGTCAAGTTTCAAAGAGCTAGCACAAACCGTGTTTGATTTAGAGTTCCATCTAGGTGTATCCATATAGGAGAAAACAGAGTGAAACCTAAAAACTAAAACTGTTACTGCCAACGAACGGTTTAACCTAGAAGAACGAAATTTGGTGAGCCACGTGGCATTGGGGTACTGATCATTACCTGAAAGTGTCATCAATATTGGGTGAAAAAATGTGTGCTGAGATTTCAGGAAACTCGTAGTTTTTTGGAAGCTGGGCAACCCCTTTCCATGAAAGTGATTTGCCCCAGTCTCTGCTTAGGGCTACATCAATAGGAAACAAACCATAGATATAGATCCTTGTGCTACTTTATTGTGTGAAGTTTTAAAGAGATAACACAAACCGTGTTTGATTTAGAGTTCCAACTACATGTATCCATATAGGAAAAAATAGAGTGAAACCTAAAAATTAAATTGTTACTGCCAACGAACGGTTTAACCCAGAAGAACGAAATTTGGTGAGCCACGTGGGAGTGGTTTACTTATCATTACCTGAAAGTGTCATCAAGATTGGGTGAAAAAATGTGTGCTGAGATTTCAGGAAACTCGTAGTTTTTTGGAAGCTGGGCAACCCCTTTCCATGAAAGTGATTTGCTCCAGTCTCTGCTTAGGGCTACATCAATAGGAAACAAACCATAGATATAGATCTTTGTGCTACTTTATTGTGTCAAGTTTCAAAGAGCTAGCAAAAACCGTGTTTGACTTAGTGTTCCAACTACATGTATCCATATAGGAGAAAACAGAGTGAAACCTAAAAATTTAAACTGTTACTGCCAACGAACGGTTTAACCCAGAAGAACGAAATTTGGTGAGCCAAGTGGGATTGGGGTACTGATCATTACCTGAAAGTGTCATAAAGATTGGGTGAAAAAATGTGTGCTGAGATTTCAGGAAACTCGTAGTTTTTTGGAAGCTTGGCAACCCCCTTCCATGAAAGTGATTTGCGCCAGTCTCTGCTTAGGGCTACATCAATAGGAAACAAACCATAGAGATAGAACTTGGAGCTACTTTATGTGTCAAGTTTCAAAGAGCTAGCACAAACCGTGTTTGATTTAGAGTTCCCACTACATGTATCCATATAGGAGAAAACAGAGTGAAACCTAAATATTAAAACTGTTACTGCCAACGAACGGTTTAACCTAGAAGAACGAAATTTGGTGAGCCAAGTGGGATTGGCATACTGATCATTACCTGAAAGTGTCATCAAGATTGGGTGAAAAAATGTGTGCTGAGATTTCAGGAAACTCGTAGTTTTTTGGAAGGTTGGCAACCCCCTTACATTAAAGTGATTTGCGCCAGTCTCTGCTTAGGGCTACATCAATAGGAAACAAACCATAGAGATAGAACTTGGAGCTACTTTATTGTGTCAAGTTTCAAAAAGCTAGCACAAACCGTGTTTGATTTAGAGTTCCAACTACATGTATTCACATAGGAGAAAACAGAGTGAAATCTAAAAATTAAAACTGTTACTGCCAACGAACGGTTTAACTTAGAAGAACGAAATTTGGTGAGCCAAGTGGGATTGCGGTACTGATCATTACCTGAAAGTGTCATCAAGATTGGGTGTAAAAATGTGTGCTGAGATTTCAGGAAACTCATAGTTTTTTGAAACCTTGGCAACCCCCTTCCATGAAAGTGATTTGCGACAGTCTCTGCTTAGGGCTACATCAATAGGAAAAAAACCATAGAGATAGAACTTGGAGTTATTTTATTGTGTCAAGTTTCAAAGAGCTAGCACAAACGGTGTTTGATTTAGAGTTCCAACTACATGTATCCATATAGGAGAAAACAAAGTGAAACCTAAAAACTAAAACTGTTACTGCCAACGAACGGTTTAACCTAGAAGAACGAAATTTGGTGAGCCAAGTGGCATTGGGGTACTGATCATTACCTGAAAGTGTCATCAAGATTGGGTGAAAAAATGTGTGCTGAGATTTCAGGAAACTCGTAGTTTTTTGGAAGCTTGGCAACCCCCTTCCATGAAACTGATTTGCGCCAGTCTCTGCTTAGGGCTACATCAATAGGAATGAAACCATAGTGATAGAACTCGGAGCTACTATTTTGTGTCAAGTTTCAAAAAGCTAGCACAAACCGTGTTTGATTTAGAGTTCCAACTACATGTATCCATATAGGAGAAAACAGAGTGAAACCTAAAAATTAAAACTGTTACTGCCAACGAACGGTTTAACCTAGAAGAACGAAATTTGGTGAGCCAAGTGGGATTGGGGTACTGATCATTACCTGAAAGTGTCATCAATATTGGGTGAAAAAATGTGTGCTGAAATTTCAGGAAACACTTAGTTTTTTGGAAGCTGGGCAACCCCTTTCCATGAAAGTGATTTGCCCCAGTCTCTGCTTAGGGCTACATCAATAGGAAACAAACCATAGATATAGATCTTTGTGCTACTTTATTGTGTCAAGTTTCAAAGAGCTAGCACAAACCGTGTTTGATTTAGTGTTCCAACTACATGTATCCATATAGGAGAAAACAGAGTGAAACCTAAAAATTAAAACTGTTACTACCAACGAACGGTTTAAGCTAGAAGAACGAAATTTGGTGAGCCAACTGTAATTTTCGTACTGATCATTACCTGAAAGTGTCATCAAGATTGGGTGAAAAAATGTGTGCCGAGATTTCAGGAAACTCGTAGTTTTTTGGAAGGTTGGCAACCCCCTTACATTAAAGTGATTTGAGCCAGTCTCTGCTTAGGGCTACATCAATAGGAAAGAAACCATAGAGATAGAACTTGGAGCTACTTTATTGTGTCAAGTTTCAAAGAGCTAGCACAAACCGTGTTTGATTTAGAGTTCCATCTAGGTGTATCCATATAGGAGAAAACAGAGTGAAACCTAAAAACTAAAACTGTTACTGCCAACGAACGGTTTAACCTAGAAGAACGAAATTTGGTGAGCCACGTGGCATTGGGGTACTGATCATTACCTGAAAGTGTCATCAATATTGGGTGAAAAAATGTGTGCTGAGATTTCAGGAAACTCGTAGTTTTTTGGAAGCTGGGCAACCCCTTTCCATGAAAGTGATTTGCCCCAGTCTCTGCTTAGGGCTACATCAATAGGAAACAAACCATAGATATAGATCCTTGTGCTACTTTATTGTGTGAAGTTTTAAAGAGATAACACAAACCGTGTTTGATTTAGAGTTCCAACTACATGTATCCATATAGGAAAAAATAGAGTGAAACCTAAAAATTAAATTGTTACTGCCAACGAACGGTTTAACCCAGAAGAACGAAATTTGGTGAGCCACGTGGGAGTGGTTTACTTATCATTACCTGAAAGTGTCATCAAGATTGGGTGAAAAAATGTGTGCTGAGATTTCAGAAAACTCGTAGTTTTTTGGAAGATTGGCAACCCCTTTCCATGAAAGTGATTTGCGCCAGTCTCTGCTTAGGGCTTCATCAATAGGAAACAAATCATAGAGATAGAACATGGAGCTACTTTATTGTGTCAATTTTCAAAGAGCTAGCGCAAACCATGTTTGAGTTAGAGTTTCAACTACATGTATCCATATAGGAGAAAACAGAGTGAAACCTAAAAATTAAAACTGTTACTGCCAACGAACGGTTTAACCTAGAAGAACAAAATTTGGTGAGCCAAGTGGGATTGGGGTACTGATCATTACCTGAAAGTGTAAACAAGATTGGGTGAAAAAATGTGTGCTGAGATTTCAGGAAACTCGTAGTTTTTTGGAAGCTTGGCAACCCCTTTAAATGAAAGTCATTTGCGCCAGTCTCTGCTTAGGGCTACATCAATAGGAAACAAACCATAGAGATAGAACTTAGAGCTGCTTTATTGTGTCAAGTTTCAAAGAGCTAGCACAAACCGTGTTTGATTTAGAGTTACAACTACATGTATCCATATAGGAGAAAACAGAGTGCAACCTAAAAATTAAAACTGTTACTGCCAACTAACGGTTTAACCTAGAAGAACGAAATTTGGTGAGCCAAGTTGGATTGGGGTAGTGATCATTACTTGAAAGTGTCATCAAGATTGGGTGAAAAAATGTGTGCTGAGATTTCAGGAAACTCGTAGTTTTTTGGAAGCTTGGCAACCCCTTTCTATGAAAGTGATTTGCGCCAGTTTCTGCTTAGGGCTACATCAATAGGAAAAAAACCATAGAGATAGAACTTGGAGTTATTTTATTGTGTCAAGTTTCAAAGAGCTAGCACAAACGGTGTTTGATTTAGAGTTCCAACTACATGTATCCATATAGGAGAAAACAGATTGAAACCTAAAAACTAAAACTGTTACTGCCAACGAACTCTTTAACCTAGAAGAACGAAATTTGGTGAGCCAAGTGGCATTGGGGTACTGATCATTACCTGAAAGTGTCATCAAGATTGGGTGAAAGAATGTGTGCTGAGATTTCAGGAAACTCGTAGTTTTTTGGAAGCTTGGCAACCCCCTTCCATGAAACTGATTTGCGCCAGTCTCTGCTTAGGGCTACATCAATAGGAAAGAAACCATAGAGATAGAACTTGGAGCTACTTTATTGTGTCAAGTTTCAAAAAGCTAGCACAAACCGTGTTTGATTTAGAGTTCCAACTACATGTATCCATATAGGAGAAAACAGAGTGAAACCTAAAAATTAAAACTGTTACTGCCAACGAACGGTTTAACCTAGAAGAACGAAATTTGGTGAGCCAAGTGTGATTGGGGTACTGATCATTACCTGAAAGTGTCATCAATATTGGGTGAAAAAATGTGTGCAGAAATTTCAGGAAACTCGTAGTTTTTTGGAAGCTGGGCAACTCCTTTCCATGAAAGTGATTTGCCCCAGTCTCTGCTTAGGGCTACATCAATAGGAAACAAACCGTAGATATAGATCTTGTGCTACTTTATTGTGTCAAGTTTCAAAGAGCTAGCACAAACCGTGTTTGATTTAGTGTTCCAACTACATGTATCCATATAGGAGAAAACAGAGTGAAACCTAAAAATTAAAACTGTTACTACCAACGAACGGATTAACCTAGAAGAACGAAATTTGGTGAGCCAAGTGGGATTGTCGTACTGATCATTACTTGAAAGTGTCATCAAGATTGGGTGAAAAAATGTGTGCCGAGATTTCAGGAAACTCGTAGTTTTTTGGAAGGTTGGCAACCCCCTTACATTAAAGTGATTTGAGCCAGTCTCTGCTTAGGGCTACATCAATAGGAAACAAACCATAGAGATAGAATATGGAGCTACTTTATTGTGTCAAGTTTCAAAGAGCTAGCACAAACCGTGTTTGATTTAGAGTTCCAACTACATGTATCCATATAGGAGAAAACAGAGTGAAACCTAAAAATTCAAACTGTTACTGCCAACGAACGGTTTAACCTAGAAGAACGAAATTTGGTGAGCCAAGTGGGATTGGGGTACTGATCATTACCTGAAAGTGTCATCAAGATTGGGTGAAAAAATGTGTGCTGTGATTTCAGGAAACTCGTAGTTTTTTGGAAGCTTGGCAACACCTTTCCATGAAAGTGATTTGCGCCAGTCTCTGCTTAGGGCTACATCAATATGAAAGAAACCATAGAGATAGAACTTGGAGCTACTTTATTGTGTCAAGTTTCAAAGAGCTAGCACAAACCGTGTTTGATTTAGAGTTCCAACTAGGTGTATCCATATAGGAGAAAACAGAGTGAAACCTAAAAACTAAAACTGTTACTGCCAACGAACGGTTTAACCTAGAAGAACGAAATTTGGTGAGCCACGTGGCATTGGGGTACTGATCATTACCTGAGTGTCATCAAGATTGGGTGAAAAAATGTGTGCTGAGATTTCAGGAAACTCGTAGTTTTTTGGAAGCTGGGCAACCCCTTTCCATGAAAGTGATTTGCCCCAGTCTCTGCTTAGGGCTACATCAATAGGAAACAAACCATAGATATAGATCCTTGTGCTACTTTATTGTGTGAAGTTTTAAAGAGATAGCACAAACCGTGTTTGATTTAGAGTTCCAACTACATGTATCCATATAGGAGCAAATAGAGTGAAACCTAAAAATTAAAACTGTTACTGCCAACGAACGGTTTAACCCAGAAGAACGAAATTTGGTAAGCCACGTGGGAGTGGTTTACTTATCATTACCTGAAAGTGTCGTCAAGATTGGGTGAAAAAATGTGTGCTGAGATTTCAGGAAACTCGTAGTTTTTTGGAAGCTTTGCAACCCCTTTCCATGAAAGTGATTTGCGCCAGTCTCTGCTTAGGGCTTCATCAATAGGAAACAAATCATAGAGATAGAACATGGAGCTACTTTATTGTGTCAATTTTCAAAGAGCTAGCGCAAACCATGTTTGAGTTAGAGTTCCAACTACATGTATCCATATAGGAGAAAACAGAGTGAAACCTAAAAATTAAAACTGTTACTGCCAACGAACGGTTTAACCTAGAGAACGAAATTTGGTGAGCCAAGTGGGATTGGGGTACTGATCATTACCTGAAAGTGTCAACAAGATTGGGTGAAAAAATGTGTGCTGAGATTTCAGGAAACTCGTAGTTTTTTGGAAGCTTGGCAACCCCTTTCTATTAAAGTGATTTGCGCCAGTCTCTGCTTAGGGCTACATCAATAGGAAACAAACCATAGAGATAGAACTTGGAGCTACTTTATTGTGTCAAGTTTCAAAGAGCTAGCACAAACCGTGTTTGATTTAGAGTTCCAACTACATGTATCCATATAGGAGAAAACAGAGTGAAACCTAAAAGTTAAAACTGTTACTGCCAACGGACGTTTTTACCTAGAAGAACAAAATTTGGTGAGGCAAGTGGGATTGGGGTAGTGATCATTACCTGAAAGTGTCATCAAGATTGGGTGAAAAAATATGTGGTGAGATTTCAGGAAACTCGTAGTTTTTTGGAAGCTTGGCAACCCCCTTCCATGAAACTGATTTGCGCCAGTCTCTGCTTAGGCCTACATAAATAGGAAAAAAACCATAGAGATAGAACTTGGAGCTACTTTATTGTGTCAAGTTTCAAAGAGGTAGCACAAACCGTGTTTGATTTAGAGTTCCAACTACATGTATCCATATAGGAGAAAACAGAGTGAAACCTAATAATTAAAACTGTTACTGCCAACGAACGGTTTAACCTAGAAGAACGAAATTTGGTGAGCCAAGTGGGATTGGCGTACTGATCATTACCTGAAAGTGTCATCAAGATTGGGTGAAAAAATGTGTGCTGAGATTTCAGGAAACTCGTAGTTTTTTGGAAGCTTGGCAACCCCTTTCCATGAAAGTGATTTGCGCCAGTCTCTGCTTAGGGCTACATCAATAGGAAACAAACCATAGAGATAGAACTTGGAGCTACTTTATTGTGTCAAGTTTCAAAGAGCTAGCACAAACCGTGTTTGATTTAGAGTTCCAACTGCATGTATCCACATAGGAGAAAACAGAGTGAAACCTAAAAATTAAAACTGTTACTGCCAACGAACGGTTTAACCTAGAAGAACGAAATTTGGTGAGCCAAGTCAGATTGGGGTACTGATCATTACCTGAAAGTGTCATCAATATTGGGAGAAAAAATGTGTGCTGAGATTTCAGGAAACTCGTAGTTTTTTGGAAGCTGGGCATCCCCTTTCCATGAAAGTGATTTGCCCCAGTCTCTGCGTAGGGCTACATCAATAGGAAACAAACCATAGATATAGATCTATTTGCTACTTTATTGTGTCAAGTTTTAAAGAGCTAGCACAAACCGTGTTTGATTTAGAGTTCCAACTACATGTATCCATATAGGAGAAAAGAGAGTGAAACCTAAAAATTAAAACTGTTACTGCCAACGGACGGTTTTACCTAGAAGAACGAAATTTGGTGAGCCAAGTGGGATTGGGGTACTGATCATTACCTGAAGTGTCATCAAGATTGGGTGAAAAAATGTGTGCTGAGATTTCAGGAAACTCGTAGTTTTTTTTGCAATATTGGCAATCCCTTTCCATGAAAGTCATTTGCGCCAGTCTGTGCTTAGGGCTACATCAATAGGAAAGAAACCATAGAGAAAGAACTTTGAACTACTTTATTGTGTTAAGTTTCAAAGAGCTAGCACAAACCATGTTTGAGTTAGAGTTCCAACTACATGTATCCTTATAGGAAGAAAACAGAGTGAAACCTAAAAATTAAAACTGTTACTTCCCACAAACGGTTTAACCTAGAGGAACCAAATTTGGTGAGCCAAGTGGGATTTGGGTACTGAAAATTACCTGAAAGTGTCATCAAGATTGGTGAAAAAATGTGTGCTGAGATTTCAGGAAACTCGTAGTTTTTTGGAAGCTTGGCAACCCCTTTCCATGAAAGTGATTTGCGCCAGTCTCTGCTTAGGGCTACATCAATAGGAAACAAACCATAGAGATAGAACTTGGAGCTACTTTATTGTGTCAAGTTTCAAAGAGCTAGCACAAACCGTGTTTGATTTAGAGTTCCAAATACATGTATCCATATAGGAGAAAACAGAGTGAAACCTAAAAATTAAAACTCTTACTGCCAACGAACGGTTTAACCTAGAAGAACGAAATTTGTTGAGCCAAGTGGGATTGGGGTACTGATCATTACCTGAAAGTGTCATCAAGATTGGGTGAAAAAATGTGTTCTGAGATTTCAGGAAACTCGTTGTTTTTTGGGAGCTTGGCAACGCCTTTCCATGAATTATTGGCGCCAGTCTCTGCTTAAGGCTACATCAATAGGAAACAAACCATAGAGATAGAACTTGGAGCTACTTTATTTTGTCAAGTTTCAAAGAGCTAGCACAAACCGTGTTTGATTTAGAGTTCCAACTACATGTATCCATATCTGAGAAAACAGAGTGAAACCTAAAAATTAAAACTGTTACTGCCAACGAACGGTTTAACATAGAAGAACGAAATTTGGTGAGCCAAGTGGGATTGGGGTACTGATCATTACCTGAAAGTGTCATCAAGATTGGGTGAAAAAATGTGTGCTGAGATTTCAGGAAACTCGTAGTTTTTTGGAAGCTTGGCAACCCCTTTCCATGAAAGTCATTTGCGCCAGTCTGTGCTTAGGGCTACATCAATAGGAAAGAATCCATAGAGATAGAACTTTGAACTACTTTATTGTGTCAAGTTTCAAAGAGCTAGCACAAACCGTGTTTGATTTAGAGTTCCAAATACATGTATCCTTATAGGAAGAAAACAGAGTGAAACCTAAAAATTAAAACTGTTACTGCCAACAAACGGTTTAACCTAGAAGAACGAAATTTGGTGACCCAACTGGGATTGGGGTAGTGATCATTACCTGAAAGTGTCTTCAATATTGGGTGAAAAAATGAGTGCTGAGATTTCAGGAAACTCGTCGTTTTTTGGAAGCAGGGCAACCCCTTTCCATGAAACTGATTTGCGCCAGTCTCTACTTAGGGCTACATCAATAGGAAACAAACCATAGAGATGGAACTTGGAGCTACTTTATTGTGTCAAGTTTCAAAGAGCTAGCAAAAACCGTGTTTCATTTAGAGTTCCAAATACATGTGTCCATATAGGAGAAAACAGAGTGAAACCTAAAAATTAAAACTGTTACTGCCAACGAACGGTTTAACCTAGAAGAACGAAATTTGGTGAGCCAAGTGGATTGGGGTAGTGATCATTACCTGAAAGTGTCATCAAGATTGGGTGAAAAAATGTGTGCTGAGATTTCAGGAAACTCGTAGTTTTTTGGAAGCTTGGCAACCCCTTTCCATGAAAGTGATTTGCGCCATTCTCTGCTTAGGGCTACATCAATAGGAAACAAACCATAGATATAGATCTTTGTGCTACTTTATTGTGTCAAGTTTTAAAGAGCTAGCACAAACCGTGTTTGATTTAGAGTTCCAACTACATGTATCCATATAGGAGAAAACAGAATGAAACCTAAAAATTAAAAGTGTTACTGCCAACGAACGGTTTAACCCAGAAGAACGAAATTTGGTGAGCCACATGGGAGTGGTTTACTTATCATTACTTGAAAGTGTCATCAATATTGGGTGAAAAAATGTGTGCTGAGATTTCACGTAACTCGTAGTTTTTTGGAAGCTTGGCAACCCCTTTCCATGAAAGTCATTTGCGCCAGTCTGTGCTTAGGGCTACATCAATAGGAAAGAAACCATAGAGATAGAACTTTGAACTACTTTATTGTGTTAAGTTTCAAAGAGCTAGCACAAACCATGTTTGAGTTAGAGTTCCAACTACATGTATCCTTATAGGAAGAAAACAGAGTGAAACCTAAAAATTAAAACTGTTACTGCCAACGAACGGTTTAACCTAGAAGAACGAAATTTGGTGAGCCAAGTGGGATTGGGGTACTGATCATTACCTGAAAGTGTCATCAAGATTGGGTGAAAAAATGTGTGCTGAGATTTCAGGAAACTCGTTGTTTTTTGGAAGCTTGGCAATCCCTTTCCATGAAAGTGATTTGCGCCAGTCTCTGCTTAGGGCTACATCAATAGGTAACAAACCATAGAGATAGAACTTGGAGCTACTTTATTGTGTCAAGTTTCAAAGAGCTAGCACAAACCGTGTTTGATTTAGAGTTCCAACTACATGTATCCATATCTGAGAAAACAGAGTGAAACCTAAAAATTAAAACTGTTACTGCCAACGAACGGTTTAACCTAGAAGAACGAAATTTGGTGAGCCAAGTGGGATTCCGGTACTGATCATTACCTGAAAGTGTCATCAAGATTGGGTGAAAAAATGTGTGCTGAGATTTCAGGAAACTCGTAGTTTTTTGGAAGCTTGGCAACCCCTTTCAATGAAAGTGATTTGCGCCAGTCTCTGCTTAGGGCTACATGAATAGGAAACAAACCATAGTGATAGACCTTGAAGCTACATTATTGCGTCAAGTTTCAAAGAGCTAGCACAAACCGTGTTTGATTTAGAGTTCCAACTACATGTATCCATATAGGAGAAAACAGAGTGAAACCTAAAAATTAAAACTGTTACTGCCAACGAACGGTTTAACCTAGGAGAATGAAATTTGATGAGCCAAGTCGGATTGGGGTACTGATCATTACCTGAAAGTGTCATCAAGATTGGGTGAAAAAATGTGTGCTGAGATTTCAGGAAACTCGTAGTTTTTTGGAAGCTTGGCAACCCCTTTCAATGAAAGTGATTTGCGCCAGTCTCTGCTTAGGGCTACATGAATAGGAAACAAACCATAGTGATAGACCTTGAAGCTACATTATTGCGTCAAGTTTCAAAGAGCTAGCACAAACCGTGTTTGATTTAGAGTTCCAACTACATGTATCCATATAGGAGAAAACAGAGTGAAACCTAAAAATTAAAACTGTTACTGCCAACGAACGGTTTAACCTAGGAGAATGAAATTTGATGAGCCAAGTCGGATTGGGGTACTGATCATTACCTGAAAGTGTCATCAAGATTGGGTGAAAAAATGTGTGCTGAGATTTCAGGAAACTCGATGTTTTTTGGAAGCTTGGCAACCCCTTTCCATGAAAGTGATTTGCGCCAGTCTCTGCTTAGGGCTACATCAATAGGAAACAAAGCATAGAGATAGAACTTGGTGCTACTTTATTTTGTCAAGTTTCAAAGAGCTAGCACAAACCGAGTTTGATTTATAGTTCCAACTACATGTATCCATATAGGAGAAAACAGAGTGAAAACTAAAAATTAAAACTGTTAGTGCCAACGAACGGTTTAACCTAGAAGAACGAAATTTGGTGACCCAACTGGGATTGGGGTAGTGATCATTACCTGAAAGTGTCTTCAATATTGGGTGAAAAAATGAGTGCTGAGATTTCAGGAAACTCGTCGTTTTTTTGAAGCTTGGCAACCCCTTTCCATGAAACTGATTTGCGCCAGTCTCTGCTTAGGGCTACATCAATAGGAAACAAACCATAGAGATGGAACTTGGAGCTAATTTATTGTGTCAAGTTTCAAAGAGCTAGCAAAAACCGTGTTTGATTTAGAGTTCCAATTACATGTGTCCATATAGGAGAAAACAGAGTGAAACCTAAAAATTAAAACTGTTACTGCCAACGAACGGTTTAACCTAGAAGAACGAAATTTGGTGAGCCAAGTGGGATTGGGGTACTGATCATTCCCTGAAAGTGTCATCAAGATTGGGTGAAAAAATGTGTGCTGAGATTTCAGGAAACTCGTAGTTTTTTGGGAGCTTGGCAACCCCTTTCCATGAATTATTGGCGCCAGTCCCTGCTTAAGGCCACATCAATAGGAAACAAACCATAGAGATAGAACTTGGAGCTACTTTATTGTGTCAAGTTTCAAAGAGCTATCACAAACCGTGTTTGATTTAGAAATCCAACTACATGAATCCATATAGGAGAAAACAGAGTGAAACCAAAAAATTAAAACTATTACTGCCAAAGGACGGTTTTACCTAGAAGAACGAAATTTGGTGAGCCAAGTGGGATTGGGGTACTGATCCTTACCTGAAAGTGTCATCAAGATTGGGTGAAAAAATGTGTGCTGAGATTTCAGGATACTCGTAGTTTTTTTTGCAATCTTGGCAATCCCTTTCCATGAAAGTCATTTGCGCCAGTCTGTGCTTAGGGCTACATCAATAGGAAAGAATCCATAGAGATAGAACTTTGAACTACTTTATTGTGTCAAGTTTCAAAGAGCTAGCACAAACCGTGTTTGATTTAGAGTTCCAACTACATGTATCCTTATAGGAAGAAAACAGAGTGAAACCTAAAAATTAAAACTGTTACTGCCCACGAACGGTTTAAACTAGAAGAACCAAATTTGGTGAGCCAAGTGGGATTTGGGTACTGAACATTACCTGAAAGTGTCATCAAGATTGGGTGAAAAAATGTGTGCTGAGATTTCAGGAAACTCGTAGTTTTTTGGGAGCTTGGCAACGCCTTTCCATGAATTATTGGCGACAGTCTCTGCTTAAGGCTACATCAATAGGAAACAAACCATAGAGATAGAACTTGGAGCTACTTTATTGTGTCAAGTTTTAAAGAGCTAGCACAAACCGTGTTTGATTTAGAGTTCCAACTACATGTATCCATATCTGAGAAAACAGAGTGAAACCTAAAAATTAAAACTGTTACTGCCAACGAACGGTTTAACCTAGAAGAACGAAATTTGGTGAGCCAAGTGGGATTCCGTTACTGATCATTACCTGAAAGTGTCATCAAGATTGGGTGAAAAAATGTGTGCTGAGATTTCAGGAAACTCGTAGTTTTTTGGAAGCTTGGCAACCCCTTTCCATGAAAGTGATTTGCGTCAGTCTCTGCTTAGGGCTACATGAATAGGAAACAAACCATAGAGATAGACCTTGAAGCTACATTATTGCGTCAAGTTTCAAAGAGCTAGCACAAACCGTGTTTGATTTAGAGTTCCAACTACATGTATCCATATAGGAGAAAACAGAGTGAAACCTAAAAATTAAAACTGTTACTGCCAACGAACGGTTTAACCTAGGAGAATGAAATTTGATGAGCCAAGTGGGATTGGGGTACTGATCATTACCTGAAAGTGTCATCAAGATTGGGTGAAAAAATGTGTGCTGAGATTTCAGGAAACTCGATGTTTTTTGGAAGCTTGGCAACCCCTTTCCATGAAAGTGATTTTCGCCAGTCTCTGCTTAGTGCTACATCAATAGGAAACAAAGCATAGAGATAGAACTTGGTGCTACTTTATTTTGTCAAGTTTCAAAGAGCTAGCACAAACCGAGTTTGATTTATAGTTCCAACTACATGTATCCATATAGGAGAAAACAGAGTGAAAACTAAAAATTAAAACTGTTAGTGCCAACGAACGGTTTAACCTAGAAGAACGAAATTTGGTGAGCCAAGTGGGATTGGGGTACTGATCATTGCCTGAAAGTGTCATCAAGATTGGGAGAAAAAATGTTTGCTGAGATTTCAGGAAACTCGTAGTTTTTTGGGAGCTTGGCACCCCCTTTCCATGAATTATTGGCGCCAGTCCCTGCTTAAGGCCACATCAATAGGAAACAAACCATAGACATAGAACTTGGAGCTACTTTATTGTGGCAAGTTTCAAAGAGCTATCACAAACCGTGTTTGATTTAGAATTCCAACTACATGAATCCATATAGGAGAAAACAGAGTGAAACCAAAAAATTAAAACTATTACTGCCAAAGGACGGTTTTACCTAGAAGAACGAAATTTGGTGAGCCAAGTGGGATTGGGGTACTGATCATTACCTGAAAGTGTCATCAAGATTGGGTGAAAAAATGTGTGGTGAGATTTCAGGATACTCGTAGTTTTTTTTTACAATCTTGGCAATCCCTTTCCATGAAAGTCATTTGCGCCAGTCTGTGCTTAGGGCTACATCAATAGGAAAGAATCCATAGAGATAGAACTTTGAACTACTTTATTGTGTCAAGTTTCAAAGAGCTAGCACAAACCATGTTTGATTTAGAGTTCCAACTACATGTATCCTTATAGGAAGAAAACAGAGTGAAACCTAAAAATTAAAACTGTTACTGCCAACGAACGGTTTAAACTAGAAGAACCAAATTTGGTGAGCCAAGTGGGATTTGGGTACTGAACATTACCTGAAAGTGTCATCAAGATTGGGGAAAAAAATGTGTGCTTAGATTTCAGGAAACTCGTAGTTTTTTGGAAGCTTGGCAACCCCATTCCATGAAAGTGATTTGCGCCTCTCTCTGCTTAGGGCTACATCAATAGGAAACAAACAATAGACATAGAACTTGGAGCTACTTTATTGTGTCAAGTTTCAAAGAGCTAGCACAAACCGTGTTTGATTTAGAGTTCTAACTACATGTATCCATATAGGAGAAAACAGAGTGAAACCAAAAATTAAAACTGTTACTGCCAACGAAAGGTTTAACCTAGAAGAACGAACTTTGCTGAGCCAATTGGGATTGGGGTAGTGATCATTAATTGAAAGTTTCATTAAGATTGGGTGAAAAAATGTGTGCTGAGATTTCAGGAAACTCGTAGTTTTTTGGAAGCTTGGCAACCCCTTTCAATGAAAGTGATTTGCGCCAGTCTCTGCTTAGGGCTACATCAACAGGAAACAAACCATAGAGATTAACTTGGAGCTACTTTATTGTGTCAAGTTTCAAAGAGCTAGCACAAACCGTGATTGATTTAGAGTTCCAACTACATGTATCCATATAGGAGAAAACAGAGAGAAACCTAAAAATTAAAACTGTTACTTCCCATGAACGGTTTAACCTAGAAGAACGAAATTTGGTGAGCCACGGGGGAGTGGTGTACTGATCATTACCTAAAAGTGTCATCAATATTGGGTGAAAAAATTTGTGCTGAGATTTCAGGAAACTCGTAGTTTTTTGGAAGCCTGGCAACCCCTTTCCATGAAAGTGATTTGCGCCAGTCTCTGCTTAGGGCTATATCAATAGGAAACAAACCATAAAGATTAACTTGGAGCTACTTTATTGTGTCAAGTTTCAAAGAGCTAGCACAAACCGTGATTGATTTAGAGTTGCAACTGCATGTATCCATATAGGAGAAAACAGAGAGAAACCTAAAAATTAAAACTGTTACTGCCAACGAACGATTTAACCTAGAAGAACGAAATTTGGTGAGCCAAGTGGGATTGGGGGACTGATCATTACCTGAAAGTGGCATCAAGATTGCGTTAAAAAATGTGTCCTGAGATTTCAGGAAACTCGTAGTTTTTTGGAAGCTTGGCAACCCCTTTCCATGAAAGTGATTTGCGCCAGTCTCTGCTTAGGGCTACATCAATAGGAAACAAACCACAGAGAGAGAACTTGGAGCTCCTTTATTGTGTCAAGTTTCAAAGACCTAGCACAAACCGTGTTTGATTTAGAGTTCCAACTACATGTATCCATATAGGAGAAAACAGAGTGAAACCTAAATATTAAAACCGTTACTGCCAAAGAACAGTTTAACCTAGAAGAACGAAATTTGGTGAGCCACGTGGGATTGGGGTACCGATCATTACATGAAAGTGTCATCAAGATTGGGTGAAAAAATGTGTGCTTAGATTTCCGGAAACTTGTAGTTTTTTGGAAGCTTGGCAACCCCTTTCAATGAAAGTGATTTGCGCCTCTCTCTGCTTAGGGCTACATCAATAGGAACCAAACCATAGAGATAGAACTTGGAGCTACTTTATTGTGTCAAGTTTCAAAGAGCTAGCACAAATCGTGTTTGATTTAGAGTTCCAACTACATGTATCCATATAGGAGAAAACAGAGTGAAACCTAAAAATTAAAACTGTTACTGCCAATGAACCGTTCAACCTAGAAGAACGAAATTTGGTGAGCCAAGTGGGATTGGGGTACCAATCATTACCTGAAAGTGTCATCAAGATTGTTTGAAAAAATGTGTGCTGAGATTTAGGAAACTCGTAGTTTTTTGGAAGCTTGGCAACCCCTTTCCATGAAAGTGATTTGCGCCAGTCTCTGCTTAGGGCTACATCAATAGGAAACAAACCATAGAGATAGAACTTGGAGTTACTTTATTGTGTCAAGTTTTAAAGAGCTAGCACAAACCGTGTTTGATTTAGAGTTCCAACTACATGTATCCTTATAGGAGAAAACAAAGTGAAACCTTAAAATTAAAACTGTTACTGCCTACGAACGGTTTAACCTAGAAGAACGAAATTTGGTGAGCCAAGTTGGATTGGGGGACTGATCATTACCTGAAAGTGGCATCAAGATTGCGTGAAATAATGTGTGCTGAGATTTCAGGAAACTCGTAGTTTTTTGGAAGCTTGGCAACCCCTTTCCATGAAAGTGATTTGCGCCAGTCTCTGCTTAGGGCTATATCAATAGGAAACAAACCATAGAGATTAACTTGGAGCTACTTTATTGTGTCAAGTTTCAAATACCTAGCACAAACCGTGTTTGATTTAGAGTTCCAACTACATGTATTCATATAGGAGAAAACAGAGTGAAACCAAAAAATTAAAACAGTTACTGCCCACGAACTGTTTAACCTAGAAGAACGAAATTTGGTGTGCCACGTGGGAGTGGGGTACTGATCGTTACCTAAAAGTGTCATCAAGATTGGGTGAAAAAATGTGTGCTGAGATTTCAGGAAACTCGTAGTTTTTTGGAAGCTTGGCAACCCCTTTCCATGAAAGTGATTTGCGCCAGTCTCTGCTTAGGGCTACATCAATAGGAAACAAACCATAGAGATAGAACTTGGAGGTACTTTATTGTGTCAAGTTTCAAAGAGCTAGCACAAACTGTGTTTGATTTGGAGTTCCAACTACATGTATCCATATAGGAGAAAAGAGTGAAACCTAAAAATTAAAACCGTTACTGCCAACGAACTGTTTAAAATAGAAGAACGAAATTTGGTGAGCCAAGTGGGATTGGGGTACTGATCATTACCTGAAAGTGTCATCAAGATTGGGTGAAAAAATGTGTGCTGAGATTTCAGTAAACTCGTACTTTTTTGGAAGCTTGGCAACCCCTTTCCATGAAAGTGATTTGTGCCAGTCTCTGCCTAGGGCTACATCAATAGGAAACAAACTATAGAGATAGAACTTGGAGCTACTTTATTGTGTCAAGTTTCAAAGAGCTAGCACAAACCCTGTTTGATTTAGAGTTCCAACTACATGTATCCATATAGGAGAAAAGAGTGAAACCTAAAAATTAAAACTGTTACTGCCAACGAACGGTTTAACCTAGAAGAACGAAATTTGGTGAGCCAAGTGGGATTGGGGTACTGATCATTACCTGAAAGTGTCACAAAATTGGGTGAAAAAATATGTGCTGAGATTTCAGGAAACTCGTAGTTTTTTGGAAGCCTGGCAACCCCTTTCCATTAAAGTGATTTGCGCCAGTCTCTGCTTGAGGCTACATCAATAGGAAACAAACCATAGAGATCGAACTTGGAGCTACATTATTGTGTCAAGTTTCAAAGAGCTAGCACAAACCGTGTTTGATTTAGAGTTCCAACTACATGTATCCATATAGGAGAAAACAGAGTGAAAGCTAAAAATTAAAACTGTTACTGCCAACGAACGGTTTAACCTAGAAGAAAAAAAATTGTGAGCTACGTGGGATTGGGGTACTGATCATTACCTGAAAGTGTCATCAAGATTGGGTGAAAAAATGTGAGCTGAGATTTCAGGAAACTCGTAGTTTTTTGGAAGATTGGCAACCCCTTTCCATGAAAGGGATTTGCGCCACTCTCTGCTTAGGGCTACATCAATAGGAAACAAACCATAGAGATAGAACTTGGAGCTACTTTATTGTGTCAAGTTTCAAAGAGCTAGCACAAACTGTGTTTGATTTATAGTTCCAACTACATGCATCCATATAGGAGAAAACAGAGTGAAATCTAAAAATTAAAACCGTTACTGCCAACGAACGGTTTAACCTAGAAGAACGAAATTTGGTGAGCCACGTGAGATTGAGGTACTGATCATTACATGAAAGTGTCATCAAGTTTGGGTGAAAAAATGTGTGCTGAGATTTCAGGAAACTCTTAGTTTTTTGGAAGCTTGGCAACCCCTTTCCATGAAAGTGATTTGCCCAAGTCTCTGCTTAAGGCTACATCAATAGGAAACAAACCATAGAGATAGAACTTGGAGCATCTTTATTGTGTCAAGTTTCAAAGAGCTAGCACAAACTGTGTTTGATTTAGAGTTCCAAATACATGTATCCATATAGGAGAAAAGAGTGAAACCTAAAAACTAAAACCGTTACTGCCAACGAACGGTTTCAAATAGAAGAACAAAATTTGGTGAGCCAAGTGGGATGGGGTACTGATCATTACCTGAAAGTGTCATCAAGATTGGGAAAAAAATGTTTCCTGAGATTTCAGGAAACTCGTATTTTTTTGGAAGCCTGGCAACCCCTTTCCATGAAAGTGATTTGCGCCAGTCTCTGCTTAAGGCTACATCAATAGGAAACAATCCATGGAGATAGAACTTGGAGCTACTTAATTGTGTCAATTTTCAAAGAGCTAGCACAAACCGTGTTTGATTTAGAGTTCTAACTACATGTATCCATATATGCGAAAACAGAGTGAAACCTAAAAATTAAAACTGTTACTGCCAACGAACGGTTTAACCTAGAAGAACGAAATTTGGTGAACCAAGTGAAATTGGGGGACTGATCATTACCTGAAAGTGTCATCAAGATTGGGTGAAAAAATGTGTGCTGAGATTTCAGGAAACTCGTAGTTTTTTGGAACCTTGGCAACCCCTTTCCATGAAAGTGATTTGCGCCAGTCTCTGCTTAGGGCTACATCAATAGGAAACAAACCATAGAGATAGAACTTGGAGCTACTTTATTGTGTCAAGTTTCAAAGAACTAGCACAAACCGTGTTTGATTTAGAGTTCCAACTACATGTATCCACATAGGAGAAAACAGAGTGAAACCTAAAAATTAAAACTGTTACTGCCAAGAACGGTTTAGCCTAGGAGAACGAAATTTGGTGAGCCAAGTGGGATTGGGGTACTGATCATTACCTGAAAGTGTCACAAAATTGGGTGAAAAAATGTGTGTTGAGATTTCAGGAAACTCGTAGTTTTTTGGAAGATTGGCAACCCCTTTCCATGAAAGTGATTTGCGCCAGTCTCTGCTTAAGGCTACATCAATAGGAAACAAACCATGGAGATAGAACTTGGAACTACTTTATTGTGTCAAGTTTCAAAGAGCTAGCACAAACCGTGTTTGATTTAGAGTTCCAACTACATGTATCCATATAGGAAAAAACAGAGTGAAACCTAAAAATTAAAACTGTTACTGCCAACGAACGGTTTAATGTAGAAGAACGAAATTTGGTGAGCCAAGTGGGATTGGGGGACTGATCATTACCTGAAAGTGGCATCAAGATTGCGTGAAAAAATGTGTCCTGAGATTTCAGGAAAATCGCAGTTTTTTGGAAGCTTGGCAACCCCTTTCCATGAAAGTGATTTGCGCCAGTCTCTGCTTAGGGCTACATCAATAGGAAACAAACCACAGAGAGAGAACTTGGAGCTACTTTATTGTGTCAAGTTTCAAAGAGCTAGCACAAACCGTGTTTGATTTAGAGTTCCAACTACATGTATCCATATAGGAGAAAGCAGAGTGAAACCTAAAAATTAAAACTGTTACTGCCAACGAAAGGTTTAACGTAGAAGAACGAACTTTGCTGAGCCAATTGGGAATGGGGTAGTGATCATTAATAGAAAGTGTCATTAAGATTGGGTGAAAAAATGTGTGCTGAGATTTCAGGAAACTCGTAGTTTTAGGGAAGCTTGGCAACCCCTTTCCATGAAAGTGATTTGCGCCAGTCTCTGCTTAGGGCTACATCAATAGGAAACAAACCATAGAGATTAACTTGGAGCTACTTTATTGTGTCAAGTTTCAAAGAGCTAGCACAAACCGTGATCGATTTAGAGTTCCACTACATGTATCCATATTCGATAAAACAGAGAGAAACCTAAAAATTAAAACTGTTACTTCCCATGAATGGTTTAACCTAGAAGAACGAAATTTGGTGAGCCACGTGGGAGTGGGGTACTGATCATTACCTAAAAGTGTCATCAAGATTGGGTGAAAAAATTTGTGCTGATATTTCAGGAAACTCGTAGTTTTTTGAAGCCTGGCAATCCCTTTCCATGAAAGTGATTTGCGCCAGTCTCTGCTTAGGGCTATATCAATAGGAAACACACCATAGAGATTAACTTGGAGCTACTTTACTGTGTCAAGTTTCAAAGAGCTAGCACAAACCGTGATTGGTTTAGAGTTCCAACTGCATGTATCCATATAGGAGAAAAAAGAGAGAAACCTAAAAATTAAAACTGTTACTGCCAACGAACGGTTTAACCTAGAAGAACGAAATTTGGTGAGCCAAGTGGGATTGGGGTACTGATCATTACCTGAAAGTGTCACAAAATTGGGTGAAAAAATGTGTGCTGATATTTCAGGAAACTCGTAGTTTTTTGGAAGCCTGGCAACACCGTTCCATGAAAGTGATTTGCGCCAGTCTCTGCTTAAGGCTACATCAATAGGAAACAAACCATAGAGATTAACTTGGAGCTACTTTATTGTGTCAAGTTTGAAATAGCTAGCACAAACCGTGTTTGATTTAGAGTTCCAACTACATGTATCCATATAGGAGAAAACAGAGTGAAACCAAAAAATTAAAACAGTTACTGCCCACGAACGGTTTAACCTAGAAGAACGAAATTTGGTGTGCCACGTGGGAGTGGGGTACTGATCATTACCTAAAAGTGTCATCAAGATTGGGTGAAAAAATGTGTGCTGAGATTTCAGGAAACTCGTAGTTTTTTGGAAGCTTGGCAACCCCTTTCCATGAAAGTGGTTTGCTCCAGTCTCTGCTTAGGGCTACATCAATAGGAAACAAACCATAGAGATAGAACTTGGAGCTACTTTATTGTGTCAAGTTTCAAAGAGCTAGCACAAACTGTGTTTGATTTAGAGTTCCAAATACATGTATCCATATAGGAGAAAAGAGTGAAACCTAAAAATTAAAACCGTTATTGCCAACGAACGGTTTAAAATAGAAGAACGAAATTTGGTGAGCCAAGTGGGATTGGGGTACTGATCATTACCTGAAAGTGTCATCAAGATTGGGAGAAAAAATGTGTCCTGAGATTTCAGGAAACTCGTAGTTTTTTGGAAGCCTGGCAACCCCTTTCCATGAAAGTGATTTGCGCCAGTCTCTGCTTAAGGCTACATCAATAGGAAACAAACCATAAAGATAGAACTTGGAGCTACTTAATTGTGTCGAGTTTCAAAGAGCTAGCACAAACCGTGTTTGATTTAGAGTTCCAAATACTTGTATCCATATAGGAGAAAACAGAGTGAAACCTAAAAATTAAAACTGTTACTGCCAACGAACGGTTTAACCTAGAAGAACGAAATTTGGTGAGCCACGTGAGATTGAGGTACTGATCATTACCTGAAAGAGTTATCAAGATTGGTTGAAAAAATGTGTGCTGAGATTTCAGGAAACTCGTAGTTTTTTGGAAGCTTGGCAACCCCTTTCCATGAAAGTGATTTGCCCAAGTCTCTGCTTAGGGCTATATCAATAGGAAACAAAACATAGAGATAGAACTTGGAGCTACTTTAATGTGTCAAGTTTCAAAGAGCTAGCACAAACTGTGTTTGATTTAGAGTTTCAACTACATGTATCCATATAGGAGAAAACAAAGTGAAACCTTAAAATTAAAACTGTTACTGCCAACAAACGGTTTAACCTAGAAGAACGAAATTTGGTGAGCCAAGTGGGATTGGGGAACTGATCATTACCTGAAAGTGGCATCAAGATTGGGTGAAAAAATGTGTGCTGAGATTTCAGGAAACTCATAGTTTTTTGGAACCTTGGCAACCCCTTTCCATGAAAGTGATTTGCGCCAGTCTCTGCTTAGGGCTACATCAATAA
Source organism: Spermophilus citellus (assembly GCF_964194105.1). NCBI lineage: Eukaryota > Metazoa > Chordata > Mammalia > Rodentia > Sciuridae > Spermophilus > Spermophilus citellus. Next base: position 2,141,160 of record NW_027672727.1, on the reverse strand, counting down.
GAAACAAACCATAGAGATAGAACTTGGAGCTACTTTATTGTGTCAAGTTTCAAAGAACTAGCACAAACCGTGTTTGATTTAGAGTTCCAACTACATGTATCCACATAGAAGAAAACAGAGTGAAACCTAAAAATTAAAACTGTTACTGCCAACGAACGGTTTAACCTAGAAGAACGAAATTTGGTGAGCCAAGTGGGATTGGGGTACTGATCATTACCTGAAAGTGTCATCAAGTTTGGGTGAAAAAATGTGTGCTGAGATTTCAGGAAACTCGTAGTTTTTTGGAAGCTTGGCAACCCCTTTCCATGAAAGTGATTTGTGCCAGTCTCTACTTAGGGCTACATCAATAGGAAACAAACCATAGAGAGAGAACTTGAAGCTACTTAATTGTGTCAAGTTTCAAAGAGCTAGCACAAACCGTGTTTGATTTAGAGTTCCAACTACATGTATCCATATAGGAGAAAACAGAGTGAAACCTAAAAATTAAAACTGTTACTGCCAACGAATGGTTTAAACTAGAAGAATGAAATTTGGTGACCCAAGTGGGATTGGAGTACTGATCATTACCTGAAAGTGTCATTAAGATTGGGTGAAAAAATGTGTGCTGAGATTTCAGGAAACTCGTAGTTTTTTGGAAGCTCGCAACCCGTTTCCATGAAAGTGATTTGTGCCAGTCTCTGCCTAGGGCTACATCAATAGGAAACAAACTATAGAGATAAAACTTGGAGCTACTTTATTGTGTCAAGTTTCAAAGAGCTAGCACAAACCGTGTTTGATTTAGAGTTCCAACTACATGTATCCATATAGGAGAAAAGAGTGAAACCTAAAAATTAAAACTGTTACTGCCAACGAACGGTTTAACCTAGAAGAACGAAATTTGTGAGCCACGTGGTATTGGGGTACTGATCATTACCTGAAAGTGTCATCAAATTGGGTGAAAAAATGTGAGCTGAGATTTCAGGAAACTCGTAGTTTTTTGGAAGCTTGGCAACCCCTTTCCATGAAAGGGATTTGTGCCAGTCTCTGCTTAGGACTACATCAATAGGAAACAAACCATAGAGATAGAACTTGGAGCTTCTTTATTATTCAAGTTTCAAAGAGCTAGCACAAACCGTGTTTGATTTAGAGTTCCAACTACATGTATCCATATAGGAGAAAACAAAGTGAAACCTAAAAATTAAAACTGTTACTGCCCACGAGCGGTTTCACCTAGAAGAATGAAATTTGGTGAGCAAAGTGGGATTGGGGTACTGATATTTACCTGAAAGTGTCATCAAGATTGGGTGAAAAAATGTGTGCTGGGATTTCAGGATACTCGTAGTTTTTTGGAACCTTGGCAACCCCTTTCCATAAAAGTGATTTGCGCCAGTCTCTGCTTAGGGCTACATCAATAAGAAACAAACCATAGAGATAGAACTTGGAGCTACTTTATTGTGTCAAGTTTCAAAGAACTAGCACAATCCGTGTTTGATTTAGAGTTCCAACTACATGTATCCACATAGGAGAAAACAGAGTGAAACCTAAAAATTAAAACTGTTACTGCCAACGAACGGTTTAACCTAGAAGAACGAAATTTGGTGAGCCAAATGGGATTGGAGTACTGATCATTACCTGAAAGTGTCATTAAGATTGGGTGAAAAAATGTGTGCTGAGATTTCAGTAAACTCGTACTTTTTTGGAAGCTTGGCAACCCTTTCCATAAAAGTGATTTGCGCCAGTCTCTGCTTAGATCTACATCAATAAGAAACAAACCATAGAGATAGAACTTGGAGCTACTTTATTGTGTCAAGTTTCAAAGAACTAGCACAAACCGTGTTTGATTTAGAGTTCCAACTACATGTATCCACATAGGAGAAAACAGAGTGAAACCTAAAAATTAAAACTGTTACTGCCAATGAACGGTTTAACCTAGAAGAACGAAATTTGGTGAGCCAAGTGGGATTGGAGTACTGATCATTACCTGAAAGTGTCATTAAGATTGGGTGAAAAAATGTGTGCTGAGATTTCAGTAAACTCGTACTTTTTTGGAAGCTTGGCAACCCCTTTCCATGAAAGTGATTTGTGCCACTCTCTGCCTAGGGCTACATCAATAGGAAACAAACTATAGAGATAGAACTTGGAGCTACTTTATTGTGTCAAGTTTCAAAGAGCTAGCACAAACCGTGTTTGATTTAGAGTTCCAACTACATGTATCCATATAGGAGAAAAGAGTGAAACCTAAAAATTAAAACTGTTACTGCCAACGAACGGTTTAACCTAGAAGAACGAAATTTGGTGAGCCAAGTGGGATTGGGGTACTGATCATTACCTGAAAGTGTCACAAAATTGGGTGAAAAAATGTGTGCTGAGATTTCAGGAAAATCGTAGTTTTTTGGAAGCCTGGCAACCCCTTTCCATTAAAGTGATTTGCGCCAGTCTCTGCTTAAGGCTACATCAATAGGAAACAAACCATAGAGATAGAACTTGGAGCTACATTATTGTGTCAAGTTTCAAAGAGCTAGCAAAAACTGTGTTTGATTTATAGTTCCAACTACATGCATCCATATAGGAGAAAACAGAGTGAAACCTAAAAATTAAAACCATTACTGCCAACGAAAGGTTGAATCTAGAACAACGAAATTTGGTGAGCCACGTGAGATTGAGGTACTGATCATTACATGAAAGTGTCATCAAGTTTGGGTGAAAAAATGTGTGCTGAGATTTCAGGAAACTCTTAGTTTTTTGGAAGCTTGGCAACCCCTTTCCATGAAAGTGATTTGCCCAAGTCTCTGCTTAAGGCTACATCAATAGGAAACAAACCATAGAGATAGAACTTGGAGCATCTTTATTGTGTCAAGTTTCAAAGAGCTAGCACAAACTGTGTTTGATTTAGAGTTCCAAATACATGTATCCATATAGGAGAAAAGAGTGAAACCTAAAAACTAAAACCGTTACTGCCAAGGAACCGTTTAACATAGAAGAACAAAATTTGGTGAGCCAAGTGGGATGGGGTACTGATCATTACCTGAAAGTGTCATCAAGATTGGGAGAAAAAATGTGTCCTGAGATTTCAGGAAACTCGTAGTTTTTTGGAAGCCTGGCAACCCCTTTCCATGAAAGTGATTTGCGCCAGTCTCTGCTTAAGGCTACATCAATAGGAAACAAACCATAGAGATAGAACTTGGAGCTACTTAATTGTGTCAATTTTCAAAGAGCTAGCACAAACCATGTTTGATTTAGAGTTCTAACTACATGTATCCATATATGCGAAAACAGAGTGAAACCTAAAAATTAAAACTGTTACTGCCAACGAACGGTTTAACCTAGAAGAACGAAATTTGGTGAACCAAGTGGGATTGGGGGACTGATCATTACCTGAAAGTGTCATCAAGTTTGGGTGAAAAAATGTGTGCTGAGATTTCAGGAAACTCGTAGTTTTTTGGAACCTTGGCAACCCCTTTCCATGAAAGTGATTTGCGCCAGTCTCTGCTTAGGGCTACATCAATAAGAAACAAACCATAGAGATAGAACTTGGAGCTATTTTATTGTGTCAAGTTTCAAAGAACTAGCACAAACCGTGTTTGATTTAGAGTTCCAACTACATGTATCCACATAGGAGAAAACAGAGTGAAACCTAAAAATTAAATCTGTTACTGCCAACGAACGGTTTAACCTAGGAGAACGAAATTTGGTGAGCCAAGTGGGATTGGGGTACTGATCATTACCTGAAAGTGTCACAAAATTGGGTGAAAAAATGTGTGCTGAGATTTCAGGAAACTCGTAGTTTTTTGGAAGATTGGCAACCCCGTTCCATGAAAGTGATTTGAGCCAGTCTCTGCTTAAGGCTACATCAATAGGAAACAAACCATAGAGATAGAACTTGGAACTACTTTATTGTGTCAAGTTTCAAAGAGCTAGCACAAACCGTGTTTGATTTAGAGTTCCAACTACATGTATCCATATAGGAAAAAACAGAGTGAAACCTAAAAATTAAAACTGTTACTGCCAACGAACGGTTTAACGTAGAAGAACGAAATTTGGTGAGCCAAGTGGGATTGGGGGACTGATCATTACCTGAAAGTGGCATCAAGATTGCGTGAAAAAATGTGTCCTGAGATTTCAGGAAAATCGCAGTTTTTTGGAAGCTTGGCAACCCCTTTCCATGAAAGTGATTTGCGCCAGTCTCTGCTTAGGGCTACATCAATAGGAAACAAACCACAGAGAGAGAACTTTGAGCTACTTTATTGTGTCAAGTTTCAAAGAGATAGCACAAACCGTGTTTGATTTAGAGTTCCAACTACATGTATCCATATAGGAGAAAGCAGAGTGAAACATAAAAATTAAAACTGTTACTGCCAACGAAAGGTTTAACCTAGAAGAACGAACTTTGCTGTGCCAATTGGGAATGGGGTAGTGATCATTAATAGAAAGTGTCATTAAGATTTGGTGAAAAAATGTGTGCTGAGATTTCAGGAACCTCGTAGTTTTAGGGAAGCTTGGCAACCCCTTTCCATGAAAGTGATTTGCGCCAGTCTCTGCTTAGGGCTACATCAATAGGAAACAAACCATAGAGATTAACTTGGAGCTACTTTATTGTGTCAAGTTTCAAAGAGCTAGCACAAACCGTGATTGATTTAGAGTTCCAACTGCATGTATCCATATAGGAGAAAAAAGAGAGAAACCTAAAAATTAAAACTGTTACTGCCAACGAACGGTTTAACCTAGAAGAACGAAATTTGGTGAGCCAAGTGGGATTGGGGTACTGATCATTACCTGAAAGTGTCACAAAATTGGGTGAAAAAATGTGTGCTGATATTTCAGGAAACTCGTAGTTTTTTGGACGCCTGGCAACACCGTTCCATGAAAGTGATTTGCGCCAGTCTCTGCTTAAGGCTACATCAATAGGAAACAAACCATAGAGATTAACTTGGAGCTACTTTATTGTGTCAAGTTTCAAATAGCTAGCACAAACCGTGTTTGATTTAGAGTTCCAACTACATGTATCCATATAGGAGAAAACAGAGTGAAACCAAAAAATTAAAACAGTTACTGCCCACGAACGGTTTAACCTAGAAGAACGAAAATTGGTGTGCCACGTGGGAGTGGGGTACTGATCATTACCTAAAAGTGTCATCAAGATTGGGTGAAAAAATGTGTGCTGAGATTTCAGGAAACTCGTAGTTTTTTGGAAGCTTGGCAACCCCTTTCCATGAAAGTGATTTGCGCCAGTCTCTGCTTAGGGCTACATCAATAGGAAACAAACCATAGAGATAGAACTTGGAGCTACTTTATTGTGTCAAGTTTCAAAGAGCTAGCACAAACAGTGTTTGATTTAGAGTTCCAACTACATGTATCCACATAGGAGAAATCAGAGTGAAACCTAAAAATTAAAACTGTTACTGCCAACGAACGGTTTAACCTAGAAGAACGAAATTTGGTGAGCCAAGTGGGATTGGGGGACTGATCATTACATGAAAGTGGCATCAAGATTGGGAGAAAAAATGTGTCCTGAGATTTCAGGAAACTCGTAGTTTTTTGGAAGCCTGGCAACCCCTTTCCATGAAAGTGATTTGCGCCAGTCTCTGCTTAAGGCTACATCAATAGGAAACAAACCATAGAGATAGAACTTGGAGCTACTTAATTGTGTCGAGTTTCAAAGAGCTAGCACAAACCGTGTTTGATTTAGAGTTCCAACTACATGTATCCATATAGGAGAAAGCAGAGTGAAACCTAAAAATTAATACTGTTATTGCCAACGAAAGGTTTAACCTAGAAGAATGAACTTTGCTGAGCCAATTGGGAATGGGGTAGTGATCTTTAATTGAAAGTGTCATTAAGATTGGGTGAAAAAATGTGTGCTGAGATTTCAGGAAACTCGTAGTTTTAGGGAAGCTTGGCAACCCCTTTCCATGAAAGTGATTTGCGCCAGTCTCTGCTTAGGGCTACATCAATAGGAAACAAACCATAGAGATTAACTTGGAGCTACTTTATTGTGTCAAGTTTCAAAGAGCTAGCACAAACCGTGATTGATTTAGAGTTCCAACTACATGTATCCATATACGATAAAACAGAGAGAAACCTAAAAATTAAAACTGTTACTTCCCATGAATGGTTTAACCTAGAAGAACGAAATTTGGTGAGCCACGTGGGAGTGGGGTACTGATCATTACCTAAAAGTGTCATCAAGATTGGGTGAAAAAATTTGTGCTGATATTTCAGGAAACTCGTAGTTTTTTGGAAGCCTGGCAATCCCTTTCCATGAAAGTGATTTGCGCCAGTCTCTGCTTAGGGCTATATCAATAGGAAACAAACCATAGAGATTGACTTGGAGCTACTTTATTGTTTCAAGTTTCAAAGAGCTAGCACAAACCGTGATTGATTTAGAGTTCCAACTGCATGTATCCATATAGGAGAAAAAAGAGAGAAACCTAAAAATTAAAACTGTTACTGCCAACGAACGGTTTAACCTAGAAGAACGAAATTTGGTGAGCCAAGTGGGATTGGGGTACTGATCATGACCTGAAAGTGTCACAAAATTGGGTGAAAAAATGTGTGCTGATATTTCAGGAATCTCGTAGTTTTTTGGAAGCCTGGGAACACCTTTCCATGAAAGTGATTTGCGCCAGTCTCTGCTTAAGGCTACATCAATAGGAAACAAACCATAGAGATTAACTTGGAGCTACTTTATTGTGTCAAGTTTCAAACAGCTAGCACAAACCGTGTTTGATTTAGAGTTCCAACTACATGAACCCATATAGGAGAAAACAGAGTGAAACCAAAAAATTAAAACAGTTACTGCCCACGAACGGTTTAACCTAGAAGAACGAAATTTGGTGAGCCAAGTGGGAATGGGGGACTGATCATTACCTGAAAGTGGCATCAAGATTGCGGAAAAAATGTGTGCTGAGATTTCAGGAAACTCGTAGTTTTTTGGAAGCTTGGCAACCCCTTTCCATGAAAGTGGTTTGCTCCAGTGTCTGCTTAGGGCTACATCAATAGGAAACAAACCATAGAGATAGAACTTGGAGCTACTTTATTGTGTCAAGTTTCAAAGAGCTAGCACAAACTGTGTTTGATTTAGAGTTCCAAATACATGTATCCATATAGGAGAAAAGAGTGAAACCTAAAAATTAAAACCGTTACTGCCAACGAACGGTTTAAAATAGAAGAACGAAATTTGGTGAGCCAAGTGGGATTGGGGTACTGATCATTACCTGAAAGTGTCATCAAGATTGGGATAAAAAATGTGTCCTGAGATTTCAGGAAACTCGTAGTTTTTTGGAAGCCTGGCAACCCCTTTCCATGAAAGTGATTTGCGCCAGTCTCTGCTTAAGGCTACATCAATAGGAAACAAACCATAAAGATAGAACTTGGAGCTACTTAATTGTGTCGAGTTTCAAAGAGCTAGCACAAACCGTGTTTGATTTAGAGTTCCAAATACTTGTATCCATATAGGAGAAAACAGAGTGAAACCTAAAAATTAAAACTGTTACTGCCAACGAACGGTTTAACCTAGAAGAACGAAATTTGGTGAGCCACGTGAGATTGAGGTACTGATCATTACCTGAAAGTGTTATCAAGATTGGGTGAAAAAATGTGTGCTGAGATTTCAGGAAACTCGTAGTTTTTTGGAAGCTTGGCAACCCCTTTCCATGAAAGTGATTTGCCCAAGTCTCTGCTTAGGGCTATATCAATAGGAAACAAACCATAGAGACAGAACTTGGAGCTACTTTATTGTGTCAAGTTTCAAAGAGCTAGCACAAACTGTGTTTGATTTAGAGTTCCAACTACATGTATCCATATAGGAGAAAACAAAGTGAAACCTTAAAATTAAAACTGTTACTGCCAACAAACGGTTTAACCTAGAAGAACGAAATTTGGTGAGCCCAGTGGTAATGGGGAACTGATCATTACCTGAAAGTGGCATCAAGATTGGGTGAAAAAATGTGTGCTGAGATTTCAGGAAACTCGTAGTTTTTTGGAACCTTGGCAACCCCTTTCCATGAAAGTGATTTGCGCCAGTCTCTGCTTAGGGCTACATCAATAAGAAACAAACCATAGAGATAGAACTTGGAGCTACTTTATTGTGTCAAGTTTCAAAGAACTAGCACAAACCGTGTTTGATTTAGAGTTCCAACTACATGTATCCACATAGGAGAAAACAGAGTGAAACCTAAAAATTAAAACTGTTACTTCCAACGAACGGTTTAACCTAGAAGAACGAAATTTGGTGAGCCAAGTGGGATTGGGGTACTGATCATTACCTGAAAGTGTCATCAAGATTGGCTGAAAAAATGTGTGCTGAGATTTCAGGAAACTCGTAGTTTTTTGGAAGCTTGGCAACCCCTTTCCATGAAAGTGATTTGTGCCAGTCTCTACTTAGGGCTACATCAATAGGAAACAAACCATAGAGAGAGAACTTGAAGCTACTTGATTGTGTCAAGTTTCAAAGAGCTAGCACAAACCGTGTTTGATTTAGAGTTCCAACTACATGTATCCATATAGGAGAAAACAGAGTGAAACCTAAAAATTAAAACTGTTACTGCCAACGAATGGTTTAAACTAGAAGAACGAAATTTGGTGACCAAGTGGGATTGGAGTACTGATCATTACCTGAAAGTGTCATTAAGATTGGGTGAAAAAATGTGTGCTGAGATTTCAGGAAACTCGTAGTTTTTTGGAAGCTTGGCAACCCCTTTCCATGAAAGTGATTTGTGCCAGTCTCTGCCTAGGGCTACATCAATAGGAAACAAACTATAGAGATAGAACTTGGAGCTACTTTATTGTGTCAAGTTTCAAAGAGCTAGCACAAACTGTGTTTGATTTATAGTTCCAACTACATGCATCCATATAGGAGAAAACAGAGTGAAACCTAAAAATTAAAACCGTTACTGCCAACGAACGGTTTAACCTACAAGAACGAAATTTGGTGAGCCACGTGAGATTGAGGTACTGATCATTACATGAAAGTGTCATCAAGTTTGGGTGAAAAAATGTGTGCTGAGATTTCAGGAAACTCTTAGTTTTTTGGAAGCTTGGCAACCCTTTTCCATGAAAGTGATTTGCCCAAGTCTCTGCTTAAGGCTACATCAATAGGAAACAAACCATAGAGATAGAACTTGGAGCTTCTTTATTGTGTCAAGTTTCAAAGAGCTAGCACAAACTGTGTTTGATTTAGAGTTCCAAATACATGTATCCATATAGGAGAAAAGAGTGAAACCTAAAAACTAAAACCGTTACTCCCAACGAACGGTTCAAAATAGAAGAGCAAAATTTGGTGAGCCAAGTGGGATTGGGGTACTGATCATTACCTGAAAGTGTCATCAAGATTGGGAGAAAAAATGTGTCCTGAGATTTCAGGAAACTCGTAGTTTTTTGGAAGCCTGGCAACCCCTTTCCATGACAGTGATTTGCGCCAGTCTCTGCTTAAGGCTACATCAATAGGAAACAAACCATAGAGATAGAACTTGTAGCTACTTAATTGTGTCAATTTTCAAAGAGCTAGCACAAACCGTGTTTGATTTAGAGTTCTAACTACATGTATCCATATATGCGAAAACAGAGTGAAACCTAAAAATTAAAACTGTTACTGCCAACGAATGGTTTAACCTAGAAGAACGAAATTTGGTGAACCAAGTGGGATTGGGGGACTGATCATTACCTGAAAGTGTCATCAAGATTGGGTGAAAAAATGTGTGCTGAGATTTCAGGAAACTCGTAGTTTTTTGGAACCTTGGCAACCCCTTTCCATGAAAGTGATTTGCGCCAGTCTCTGCTTAGGGCTACATCAATAAGAAACAAACCATAGAGATAGAACTTGGAGCTACTTTTTTGTGTCAAGTTTCAAAGAACTAGCACAAACCGTGTTTGATTTAGAGTTCCAACTACATGTATCCACATAGGAGAAAACAGAGTGAAACCTAAAAATTAAAACTGTTACTGCCAACGAACGGTTTAACCTACAAGAAAGAAATTTGGTGAGCCAAGTGGGATTGGGGTACTGATCATTACCTGAAAGTGTCACAAAATTGGGTGTAAAAATGTGTGCTGAGATTTCAGAAACTCGTAGTTTTTTGGAAGCCTGGCAACCCCTTTCCATGAAAGTGATTTGCGCCAGTCTATGCTTAAGGCTACATCAATAGGAAACAAACCATAAAGATAGAACTTGGAGCTACTTATTTTGTCAAGTTTCAAAGAGCTAGCACAAACCGTGTTTAATTTAGAGTTCCAACTACATGTATCCATATAGGAGAAAACAAAGTGAAATCTTAAAATTAAAACTGTTACTACCAACGAACGGTTTAACCTAGAAGAACGAAATTTGGTGAGCCAAGTGGGATTGGGGGACTGATAATTACCTGAAAGTGGCATCAAGATTGGGTGAAAAAATGTGTGCTGAGATTTCCGGAAACTCGTAGTTTTTTGGAAGCTTGGCAACCCCTTTCCATGAAAGTGATTTGCGCCAGTCTCTGCTTAGGGCTATATCAATAGGAAGCAAACCACAGAGATTAACTTGGAGCTACTTTATTGTGTCAAGTTTCAAAGAGCTAGCACAAACCGTGTTTGATTTAGAGTTCCAACTACATATATCCATATAGGAGAAAACGGAGTGAACCCAAAGAATTAAAACAGTTACTGCCCACGAACGGTTTAACCTAAAAGAACGAAATTTGGTGTACCACGTGGGAGTGGGGTACTGATCATTATCTAAAAGTGTCATCAAGATTGGGTGAAAAAATGTGTGCTGATATTTCAGGTAACTCGTAATTTTTTGGAAGCTTGGCAACCCCTTTCCATGAAAGTGATTTGCGCCAGTCGCTGCTTAGGGCTACATCAATAGGAAACAAACCATAGAGATAGAACTTGGAGCTCCTTTATTGTGTCAAGTTTCAAAGAGCTAGCCCAAACTGTGTTTGATTTAGAGTTCCAACTACATGCATCCATATAGGAGAAAACAGAGTGAAACCTAAAAATTAAAACCATTACTGCCAAAGAACGGTATAACCTAGAAGAACGAAATTTGGTGAGCCAAGTGAGATTGAGGTACTGATCATTACATGAAAGTGTCATCAAGTTTGGGTGAAAAAATGTGTGCTGAGATTTCAGGAAATTCGTAGTTTTTTGGAAGCTTGGCAACACCTTTCCATGAAAGTGATTTGCCCAAGTCTCTGCTTAGGGCTATACCAATAGGAAGCAAACCGCAGAGATTAACTTGGAGCTACTTTATTGTGTCAAGTTTCAAAGAGCTAGCACAAACCGTGTTTGATTTAGACTTCCAACTACATGTATCCATATCTGAGAAAACAGAGTGAAACCTAAAAATTAAAACTGTTACTGCCAACGAACGGTTTAACCTAGAATAACGAAATTTGGTGAGCCAAGTGGGATTGGGGAACTGATCATTACCTGAAAGTGGCATCAAGATTGGGTGAAAAAATGTGTGCTGAGATTTCAGGAAACTCGTAGTTTTTTGGAAGCTTGGCAACCCCTTTCCATGAAAGGGATTTGCGCCAGTCTCTGCTTAGGGCTACATCAATAGGAAACAAACCATAGAGAAAGAACTTTGAGCTACTTTATTATTCAAGTTTCAAAGAGCTAGCACAAACCGTGTTTGATTTAGAGTTCCAACTACATGTATCCATATAGGAGAAAACAAAGTGAAACCTAAAAATTAAAACTGTTACTGCCCACGAGCGGTTTAACCTAGAAGAACGAAATTTGGTGAGCAAAGTGGGATTGGGGTACTGATATTTACCTGAAAGTGTCATCAAGATTGGGTGAAAAAATGTGTGCTGAGATTTCAGGAAACTCGTAGTTTTTTGGAACCTTGGCAACCCCTTTCCATGAAAGTGATTTGCGCCAGTCTCTGCTTAGGGCTACATCAATAAGAAACAAACCATAGAGATAGAACTTGGAGCTACTTTATTGTGTCAAGTTTCAAAGAACTAGCACAAACCGTGTTTGATTTAGAGTTCCAACTACATGTATCCACATAGGAGAAAACAGAGTGAAACCTAAAAATTAAAACTGTTACTGCCAACGAATGGTTTAAACTAGAAGAACGAAATTTGGTGAGCCAAGTGGGATTGGAGTACTGATCATTACCTGAAAGAGTCATTAAGATTGGGTGAAAAAATGTGTGCTGAGATTTCAGGAAACTCGTACTTTTTTGGAAGCTTGGCAACCCCTTTCCATGAAAGTGATTTGTGCCAGTCTCTGCCTAGGGCTACATCAATAGGAAACAAACTATAGAGATAGAACTTGGAGCTACTTTATTGTGTCAAGTTTCAAAGAGCTAGCACACACCGTGTTTGATTTAGAGTTCCAACTACATGTATCCATATAGGAGAAAAGAGTGAAACCTAAAAATTAAAACTGTTACTGCCAACGAACGGTTTAACCTAGAAGAACGAAATTTGGTGAGCCAAGTGGGATTGGGGTACTGATCATTACCTGAAAGTGTCACAAAATTGGGTGAAAAAATGTGTGCTGAGATTTCAGGAAACTCGTAGTTTTTTGGAAGCCTGGCAACCCCTTTCCATTAAAGTGATTTGCGCCAGTCTCTGCTTAAGGCTACATCAATAGGAAACAAACCATAGAGATAGAACTTGGAGCTACATTATTGTGTCAAGTTTCAAAGAGCTAGCACAAACCGTGTTTGATTTAGAGTACCAACTACATGTATCCATATAGGAGAAAACAAAGTGAAACCTAAAAATTAAAACTGTTACTGCCCACGAGCTGTTTAACCTAGAAGAATGAAATTTGGTGAGCAAAGTGGGATTGGGGTACTGATATTTACCTGAAAGTGTCATCAAGATTGGGTGATAAAATGTGTGCTGAGATTTCAGGAAACTCGTAGTTTTTTGGAACCTTGGCAACCCCTTTCCATGAAAGTGATTTGCGCCAGTCTCTGCTTAGGGCTACATCAATAAGAAACAAACCATAGAGATAGAACTTGGAGCTACTTTATTGTGTCAAGTTTCAAAGAACTAGCACAAACCGTGTTTGATTTAGAGTTCCAACTACATGTATCCACATAGGAGAAAACAGAGTGAAACCTAAAAATTAAAACTGTTACTGCCAACGAACGGTTTAACCTAGAAGAACGAAATTTGGTGAGCCAAGTGGGATTGGGGTACTGATCATTACCTGAAAGTGTCATCAAGATTCGGTGAAAAAATGTGTGCTGAGATTTCAGGAAACTCGTAGTTTTTTGGAAGCTTGGCAACCCCTTTCCATGAAAGTGATTTGCGCCAGTCTCTGCTTAGGGCTACATCAATAGGAAACAAACCATAGAGATAGAACTTGGAGCTACATTATTGTGTCAAGTTTCAAAGAGCTAGCACAAACTGTGTTTGATTTATAGTTCCAACTACATGCATCCATATAGGAGAAAACAGAGTGAAACCTAAAAATTAAAACCGTTACTGCCAAAGAACGGTTTAACCTAGAAGAACGAAATTTGGTGAGCCACGTGAGATTGAAGTACTGATCATTACATGAAAGTGTCATCAAGTTTGGGTGAAAAAATGTGTGCTGAGATTTCAGGAAACTCGTAGTTTTTTGGAAGCTTGGCAACCCCTTTCCATGAAAGTGATTTGTGCAAGTCTCTGCTTAGGGCTATATCAATAGGAAGCAAACCACAGAGATTAACTTGGAGCTACATTATTGTGTCAAGTTTCAAAGAGCTAGCACAAACCGTGTTTGATTTAGAGTTCCAACTACATGTATTCATATAGGAGAAAACAAAGTGAAACCTTAAAATTAAAACTGTTACTGCCAACGAACGGTTTAACCTAGAAGAACAAAATTTGGTGAGCCAAGTGGGATTGGGGGACTGATCATTACCTGAAAGTGGCATCAAGATTGGGTGAAAAAATGTGTGCTGAGATTTCAGGAAACTCGTAGTTTTTTGGAAGCTTGGCAACCCCTTTCCATGAAAGTGATTTGCGCCATTCTCTGTTTAGGGCTATATCTATAGGAAACAAACCACAGATATTTACTTGGAGCTACTTTATTGTGTCAATTTACAAAGAGCTAGCACAAACCGTGTTTGATTTAGAGTTCCAACTACATGTATCCATATAGGAGAAAACAGAGAGAAACCTAAAAATTAAAACTGTTACTGCCCATGAACGGTTTAACCTAGAAGAACGAAATTTGGTGAGCCACGTGGGAGTGGGGTACTGATCATTACCTAAAAGTGTCATCAAGTTTGGGTGAAAAAATTTGTGCTGAGATTTCAGGAAACTCGTAGTTTTTTTGGAAGCCTGGCAACCCCTTTCCATGAAAGTGATTTGCGCCAGTCTCTGCTTAGGGCTATATCAATAGGAAACAAAGCATAGAGATTAACTTGGAGCTACTTTATTGTGTCAAGTTTCAAAGAGCTAGCACAAACCCTGATTGATTTAGAGTTCCAACTACATGTATCCATATAGGAGAAAATAGAGAGAAACCTAAAAATTAAAACCTTTACTGCCAACGAACGGTTTAACCTAGCAGAACGACATTTGGTGACCACGTGGGATTGGGGTACTCATCATTACATGAAAGTGTCATCAAGATTGGGTGAAAAAATGTGTGCTTAGATTTCAGGAAACTCGTAGTTTTTTGGAAGCTTGGCAACCCCTTTCCATGAAAGTGATTTGCGCCAGTCTCTGCTTAGGGCTACATCAATAGGAAACAAACCATAGAGATAGAACTTGGAGCTACTTTATTGTGTCAAGTTTCAAAGAGCTAGCACAAACCGTGTTTCATTTAGAGTTCCAACTACATGTATCCATATAGGAGAAAACAGAGTGAAACCTTAAAATTAAAACTGTTACTGCCAACGAACGGTTTAACCTAGAAGAACGAAATTTGGTGAGCCAAGTGGGATTGGGGGACTGATCATTACCTGAAAGTGGCATCAAGATTGGGTGAAAAAATGTGTGCTGAGATTTCAGGAAACTCGTAGTTTTTTGGAAGCTTGGCAACCCCTTTCCATGAAAGTGATTTGCGCCAGTCTCTGCTTAGGGCTACATCAATAGGAAACACACCATAGAGATAGAACTTTGAGCTACTTTATTATTCAAGTTTCAAAGAGCTAGCACAAACCGTGTTTGATTTAGAGTTCCAAATACATGTATCCATATAGGAGAAAACAAAGTGAAACCTAAAAATTAAAACTGTTACTGCCCACGAGCGGTTTAACCTAGAAGAACGAAATTTGGTGAGCAAAGTGGGATTGGGGTACGGATATTTACCTGAAAGTGTCATCAAGATTGGGTGAAAAAAATGTGTGCTGAGATTTCAGGAAACTCGTAGTTTTTTGGAACCTTGGCAACCCCTTTCCATGAAAGTGATTTGCGCCAGTCTCTGCTTAGGGCTACATCAATAAGAAACTAACCATAGAGATAGAACTTGGAGCTACTTTATAGTGTCAAGTTTCAAAGAACTAGCACAAACCGTGTTTGATTTAGAGTTCCAACTACATGTATTCATATAGGAGAAAACAAAGTGAAACCTTAAAATTAAAACTGTTACTGCCAACGAACGGTTTAACCTAGAAGAACAAAATTTGGTGAGCCAAGTGGGATTGGGGGACTGATCATTACCTGAAAGTGGCATCAAGATTGGGTGAAAAAATGTGTGCTGAGATTTCAGGAAACTCGTAGTTTTTTGGAAGCTTGGCAACCCCTTTCCATGAAAGTGATTTGCGCCATTCTCTGTTTAGGGCTATATCTATAGGAAACAAACCACAGATATTTACTTGGAGCTACTTTATTGTGTCAATTTACAAAGAGCTAGCACAAACCGTGTTTGATTTAGAGTTCCAACTACATGTATCCATATAGGAGAAAACAGAGAGAAACCTAAAAATTAAAACTGTTACTGCCCATGAACGGTTTAACCTAGAAGAACGAAATTTGGTGAGCCACGTGGGAGTGGGGTACTGATCATTACCTAAAAGTGTCATCAAGTTTGGGTGAAAAAATTTGTGCTGAGATTTCAGGAAACTCGTAGTTTTTTTGGAAGCCTGGCAACCCCTTTCCATGAAAGTGATTTGCGCCAGTCTCTGCTTAGGGCTATATCAATAGGAAACAAAGCATAGAGATTAACTTGGAGCTACTTTATTGTGTCAAGTTTCAAAGAGCTAGCACAAACCCTGATTGATTTAGAGTTCCAACTACATGTATCCATATAGGAGAAAATAGAGAGAAACCTAAAAATTAAAACCTTTACTGCCAACGAACGGTTTAACCTAGCAGAACGACATTTGGTGACCACGTGGGATTGGGGTACTCATCATTACATGAAAGTGTCATCAAGATTGGGTGAAAAAATGTGTGCTTAGATTTCAGGAAACTCGTAGTTTTTTGGAAGCTTGGCAACCCCTTTCCATGAAAGTGATTTGCGCCAGTCTCTGCTTAGGGCTACATCAATAGGAAACAAACCATAGAGATAGAACTTGGAGCTACTTTATTGTGTCAAGTTTCAAAGAGCTAGCACAAACCGTGTTTCATTTAGAGTTCCAACTACATGTATCCATATAGGAGAAAACAGAGTGAAACCTTAAAATTAAAACTGTTACTGCCAACGAACGGTTTAACCTAGAAGAACGAAATTTGGTGAGCCAAGTGGGATTGGGGGACTGATCATTACCTGAAAGTGGCATCAAGATTGGGTGAAAAAATGTGTGCTGAGATTTCAGGAAACTCGTAGTTTTTTGGAAGCTTGGCAACCCCTTTCCATGAAAGTGATTTGCGCCAGTCTCTGCTTAGGGCTACATCAATAGGAAACACACCATAGAGATAGAACTTTGAGCTACTTTATTATTCAAGTTTCAAAGAGCTAGCACAAACCGTGTTTGATTTAGAGTTCCAAATACATGTATCCATATAGGAGAAAACAAAGTGAAACCTAAAAATTAAAACTGTTACTGCCCACGAGCGGTTTAACCTAGAAGAACGAAATTTGGTGAGCAAAGTGGGATTGGGGTACGGATATTTACCTGAAAGTGTCATCAAGATTGGGTGAAAAAAATGTGTGCTGAGATTTCAGGAAACTCGTAGTTTTTTGGAACCTTGGCAACCCCTTTCCATGAAAGTGATTTGCGCCAGTCTCTGCTTAGGGCTACATCAATAAGAAACTAACCATAGAGATAGAACTTGGAGCTACTTTATAGTGTCAAGTTTCAAAGAACTAGCACAAACCGTGTTTGATTTAGAGTTCCAACTACATGTATCCACATAGGAGAAAACAGAGTGAAACCTAAAAATTAAAACTGTTACTGCCAACGAACGGTTTAACATAGAAGAACGAAATTTGGTGAGCCAAGTGGGATTGGGGTACTGAACATTACCTGAAAGTGTCATCAAGATTGGGTGAAAAAATGTGTGCTGAGATTTCAGGAAACTCGTAGTTTTTTGGAAGCTTGGCAACCCCTTTCCATGAAAGTGATTTGCGCCAGTCTCTACTTAGGGCTACATAATTGGAAACAAACCATAGAGAGAGAACTTGAAGCTACTTGATTGTGTCAAGTTTCAAAGAGCTAGCACAAACCGTGTTTGATTTAGAGTTCCAACTACATGTATCCATATAGGAGAAAACAGAGTGAAACCTAAAAATTAAAACTGTTACTGCCTACGAATGGTTTAAACTAGAAGAACAAAATTTGGTGAGCCAAGTGGGATTGGAGTACTGATCATTACCTGAAAGTATCATTTAGATTGGGTGAAAAAATGTGTGCTGAGATTTCAGGAAACTCGTACTTTTTTGGAAGCTTGGCAACCCCTGTCCATGAAAGTGATTTGTGCCAGTCACTGCCTAGGGCTACATCAATAGGAAACAAACTATAGAGATAGAACTTATAGCTACTTTATTGTGTCAAGTTTCAAAGAGCTAGCACAAACCGTGTTTGATTTAGAGTTCCAACTACATGTATCCATATAGGAGAAAAGAGTGAAACCTAAAAATTAAAACTGTTACTGCCAACGAACGGTTTAACCTAGAAGAACGAAATTTGGTGAGCCAAGTGGGATTGGGGTACTGATCATTACCTGAAAGTGTCACAAAATTGGGTGAAAAATGTGTGCTGAGATTTCAGGAAACTCATAGTTTTTTGGAAGCCTGGCAACCCCTTTCCATTAAAGTGATTTGAGCCAGTCTCTGCTTAATGCTACATCAATAGGAAACAAACCATAGAGATAGAACTTGGAGCTACATTATTGTGTCAAGTTTCAAAGAGCTAGCACAAACCGTGTTTGATTTAGAGTTCCAACTACATGTATCCATATAAGAGAAAACAGAGTGAAACCTAAAAATTAAAACTGTTACTGCCAACGAACGGTTTAACCTAGAAGAACGAAATTTGTGAGCCACGTGGGATTGGGGTACTGATCATTACCTGAAAGTGTCATCAAGATTGGGTGAAAAAATGTGAGCTGAGATTTCAGGAAACTCGTAGTTTTTTGGAAGATTGGCAACCCCTTTCCATGAAAGGGATTTGCGCCAGTCTCTGCTTAGGTCTACATCAATAGGAAACAAACCATAGAGATAGAACTTGGAGCTTCTTTATTATTCAAGTTTCAAAGAGCTAGCACAAACCGTGTTTGATTTAGAGTTCCAACTACATGTATCCATATAGGAGAAAACAAAGTGAAACCTAAAAATTAAAACTGTTACTGCCCACGAGCTGTTTAACCTAGAAGAATGAAATTTGGTGAGCAAAGTGGGATTGGGGTACTGATATTTACCTGAAAGTGTCATCAAGATTGGGTGATAAAATGTGTGCTGAGATTTGAGGAAACTCGTAGTTTTTTGGAAGCTTGGCAACCCCTTTCCATGAAAGTGATTTGCGCCAGTCTCTGCTTAGGGCTACATCAATAAGAAACAAACCATAGAGATAGAACTTGGAGCTACTTTATTGTGTCAAGTTTCAAAGAACTAGCACAAACCGTGTTTGATTTAGAGTTCCAACTACATGTATCCACATAGGAGAAAACAGAGTGAAACCTAAAAATTAAAACTGTTACTGCCAACGAACGGTTTAACCTAGAAGAACGAAATTTGGTGAGCCAAGTGGGATTGGGGTACTGATCATTACCTGAAAGTGTCATCAAGATTGGGTGAAAAAATGTGTGCTGAGATTTCAGGAAACTCGTAGTTTTTTGGAAGCTTGGCAACCCCTTTCCATGAAAGTGATTTGCGCCAGTCTCTGCTTAGGGCTACATCAATGGATAACAAACCATAGAGATAGAACTTGGAGCTACTTTATTGTGTCAAGTTTCAAAGAGCTAGCACAAACTGTGTTTGATTTATAGTTCCAACTACATGCATCCATATAGGGAAAACAGAGTGAAACCTAAAAATTAAAACCGTTACTGCCAAAGAACGGTTTAACCTAGAAGAACGAAATTTGGTGAGCCACGTGGGAGTGGGGTACTGATCATTACCTAAAAGTGTCATCAAGTTTGGGTGAAAAAAATTTGTGCTGAGATTTCAGGAAACTCGTAGTTTTTTTGGAAGCCTGGCAACCCCTTTCCATGAAAGTGATTTGCGCCAGTCTCTGCTTAGGGCTATATCAATAGGAAACAAAGCATAGAGATTAACTTGGAGCTACTTTATTGTGTCAAGTTTCAAAGAGCTAGCACAAACCGTGATTGATTTAGAGTTCCAACTACATGTATCCATATAGGAGAAAATAGAGAGAAACCTAAAAATTAAAACCGTTACTGCCAACGAACGGTTTAACCTAGCAGAACGACATTTGGTGACCACGTGGGATTGGGGTACTCATCATTACATGAAAGTGTCATCAAGATTGGTTGAAAAAATGTGTGCTTAGATTTCAGGAAACTCGTAGTTTTTTGGAAGCTTGGCAACCCCTTTCCATGAAAGTGATTTGCGCCAGTCTCTGCTTAGGGCTACATCAATAGGAAACAAACCATAGAGATAGAGCTTGGAGCTACTTTATTGTGTCAAGTTTCAAAGAGCTAGCACAAACCGTGTTTCATTTAGAGTTCCAACTACATGTATCCATATAGGAGAAAACAGAGTGAAACCTTAAAATTAAAACTGTTACTGCCAACGAACGGTTTAACCTAGAAGAACGAAATTTGGTGAGCCAAGTGGGATTGGGGGACTGATCATTACCTGAAAGTGGCATCAAGATTGGGTGAAAAAATGTGTGCTGAGATTTCAGGAAACTCGTAGTTTTTTGGAAGCTTGGCAACCCCTTTCCATGAAAGTGATTTGCGCCAGTCTCTGCTTAGGGCTACATCAATAGGAAACAAACCATAGAGATAGAACTTTGAGCTACTTTATTATTCAAGTTTCAAAGAGCTAGCACAAACCGTGTTTGATTTAGAGTTCCAAATACATGTATCCATATAGGAGAAAACAAAGTGAAACCTAAAAATTAAAACTGTTACTGCCCACGAGCGGTTTAACCTAGAAGAACGAAATTTGGTGAGCAAAGTGGGATTGGGGTACGGATATTTACCTGAAAGTGTCATCAAGATTGGGTGAAAAAAATGTGTGCTGGGATTTCAGGAAACTCGTAGTTTTTTGGAACCTTGGCAACCCCTTTCCATGAAAGTGATTTGCGCCAGTCTCTGCTTAGGGCTACATCAATAAGAAACTAACCATAGAGATAGAACTTGGAGCTACTTTATTGTGTCAAGTTTCAAAGAACTAGCACAAACCGTGTTTGATTTAGAGTTCCAACTACATGTATCCACATAGGAGAAAACAGAGTGAAACCTAAAAATTAAAACTGTTACTGCCAACGAACGGTTTAACATAGAAGAACGAAATTTGGTGAGCCAAGTGGTATTGGGGTACTGAACATTACCTGAAAGTGTCATCAAGATTGGGTGAAAAAATGTGTGCTGAGATTTCAGGAAACTCGTAGTTTTTTGGAAGCTTGGCAACCCCTTTCCATGAAAGTGATTTGCGCCAGTCTCTACTTAGGGCTACATAATTGGAAACATACCATAGAGAGAGACCTTGAAGCTACTTGATTGTGTCAAGTTTCAAAGAGCTAGCACAAACCGTGTTTGATTTAGAGTTCCAACTACATGTATCCATATAGGAGAAAACAGAGTGAAACCTAAAAATTAAAACTGTTACTGCCTACGAATGGTTTAAACTAGAAGAACGAAATTTGGTGAGCCAAGTGGGATTGGAGTACTGATCATTACCTGAAAGTATCATTAAGATTGGGTGAAAAAATGTGTGCTGAGATTTCAGGAAATTCGTACTTTTTTGGAAGCTTGGCAACCCCTGTCCATGAAAGTGATTTGTGCCAGTCACTGCCTAGGGCTACATCAATAGGAAACAAACTATAGAGATAGAACTTATAGCTACTTTATTGTGTCAAGTTACAAAGAGCTAGCACAAACCGTGTTTGATTTAGAGTTCCAACTACATGTATCCATATAGGAGAAAAGAGTGAAACCTAAAAATTAAAACTGTTACTGCCAACGAACGGTTTAACCTAGAAGAACGAAATTTGGTGAGCCAAGTGGGATTGGGGTACTGATCATTACCTGAAAGTGTCACAAAATTGGGTGAAAAATGTGTGCTGAGATTTCAGGAATCTCATAGTTTTTTGGAAGCCTGGCAACCCCTTTCCATTAAAGTGATTTGCGCCAGTCTCTGCTTAAGGCTACATCAATAGGAAACAAACAATAGAGATAGAACTTGGAGCTACATTATTGTGTCAAGTTTCAAAGAGCTAGCACAAACCGTGTTTGATTTAGAGTTCCAACTACATGTATCCATATAGGAGAAAACAGAGTGAAACCTAAAAATTAAAACTGTTACTGCCAACGAACGGTTTAACCTAGAAGAACGAAATTTGTGATCCACGTGGGATTGGGGTACTGATCATTACCTGAAAGTGTCATCGAGATTGGGTGAAAAAATGTGAGCTGAGATTTCAGGAAACTCGTAGTTTTTTGGAAGATTGGCAACCCCTTTCCATGAAAGGGATTTGCGCCAGTCTCTGCTTAGGTCTACATCAATAGGAAACAAACCATAGAGATAGAACTTGGAGCTTCTTTATTATTGAAGTTTCAAAGAGCTAGCACAAACCGTGTTTGATTTAGAGTTCCAACTACATGTATCCATATAGGAGAAAACAAAGTGAAACCTAAAAATTAAAACTGTTACTGCCCACGAGCTGTTTAACCTAGAAGGATGAAATTTGGTGAGCAAAGTGGGATTGGGGTACTGATATTTACCTGAAAGTGTCATCAAGATTGGGTGATAAAATGTGTGCTGAGATTTGAGGAAACTCGTAGTTTTTTGGAACCTTGGCAACCCCTTTCCATGAAAGTGATTTGCGCCAGTCTCTGCTTAGGTCTACATCAATAAGAAACAAACCATAGAGATAGAACTTGGAGCTACTTTATTGTGTCAAGTTTCAAAGAACTAGAACAAACCGTGTTTGATTTAGAGTTCCAACTACATGTATCCACATAGGAGAAAACAGAGTGAAACCTAAAAATTAAAACTGTTACTGCCAACGAACGGTTTAACCTAGAAGAACGAAATTTGGTGAGCCAAGTGGGATTGGGGTACTGATCATTACCTGAAAGTGTCATCAAGATTGGGTGAAAAAATGTGTGCTGAGATTTCAGGAAACTCGTAGTTTTTTGGAAGCTTGGCAACCCCTTTCCATGAAAGTGATTTGCGCCAGTCTCTGCTTAGGGCTACATCAATAGGAAACAAACCATAGAGATAGAACTTGGAGCTACTTTATTGTGTCAAGTTTCAAAGAGCTAGCACAAACTGTGTTTGATTTATAGTTCCAACTACATGCATCCATATAGGGAAAACAGAGTGAAACCTAAAAATTAAAACCGTTACTGCCAAAGAACGGTTTAACCTAGAAGAACGAAATTTGGTGAGCCACGTGAGATTGAGGTACTGATCATTACATGAAAGTGTCATCAAGTTTGGGTGAAAAAATGTGTGCTGAGATTTCAGGAAACTCGTAGTTTTTTGGAAGCTTGGCAACCCCTTTCCATGAAAGTGATTTGTCCAAGTCTCTGCTTAGCGCTATATAAATAGGAAGCAAACCACAGAGATTAACTTGGAGCTACATTATTGTGTCAAGTTTCAAAGAGCTAGCACAAACCGTGTTTGATTTAGAGTTCCAACTACATGTATTCATATAGGAGAAAACAAAGTGAAACCTTAAAATTAAAACTGTTACTGCCAACGAACGGTTTAACCTAGAAGAACAAAATTTGGTGAGCCAAGTGGGATTGGGGGACTGATCATTACCTGAAAGTGGCATCAAGATTGGGTGAAAAATGTGTGCTGAGATTTCAGGAAACTCGTAGTTTTTTGGAAGCTTGGCAACCCCTTTCCATGAAAGTGATTTGCGCCATTCTCTGCTTAGGGCTATATCTATAGGAAACAAACCACAGATATTTACTTGGAGCTACTTTATTGTGTCAATTTACAAAGAGCTAGCACAAACCGTGTTTGATTTAGAGTTCCAACTACATGTATCCATATAGGAGAAAGCAGAGAGAAACCTAAAAATTAAAACTGTTACTGCCCATGAACGGTTTAACCTAGAAGAACGAAATTTGGTGAGCCACGTGGGAGTGGGGTACTGATCATTACCTAAAAGTGTCATCAAGTTTGGGTGAATAAAATTGTGCTGAGATTTCAGGAAACTCGTAGTTTTTTTGGAAGCCTGGCAACCCCTTTCCATGAAAGTGATTTGCGCCAGTCTCTTCTTAGGGCTATATCAATAGGAAACAAAGCATAGAGATTAACTTGGAGCTACATTATTGTGTCAAGTTTCAAAGAGCTAGCACAAACCGTGATTGATTTAGAGTTCCAACTACATGTATCCATATAGGAGAAAATAGAGAGAAACTTAAAAATTAAAACCGTTACTGCCAACGAACGGTTTAACCTAGCAGAACGACATTTGGTGACCACGTGGGATTGGGGTACTCATCATTACATGAAAGTGTTATCAAGATTGGGTGAAAAAATGTGTGCTTAGATTTCAGGAAACTCGTAGTTTTTTGGAAGCTTGGCAACCCCTTTCCATGAAAGTGATTTGCGCCAGTCTCTGCTTAGGGCTACATCAATAGGAAACAAACCATAGAGATAGAACTTGGAGCTACTTTATTGTGTCAAGTTTCAAAGAGCTAGCACAAACCGTGTTTCATTTAGAGTTCCAACTACATGTATCCATATAGGAGAAAACAAAGTGAAACCTTAAAATTAAAACTGTTACTGCCAATAAACGGTTTAACCTAGAAGAACGAAATTTGGTGAGCCAAGTGGGATTGGGGAACTGATCATTACCTGAAAGTGGCATCAAGATTGGGTGAAAAAATGTGTGCTGAGATTTCAGGAAACTCGTAGTTTTTTGGAAGCTTGGCAACCCCTTTCCATGAAAGGGATTTGCGCCAGTCTCTGCTTAGGGCTACATCAATAGGAAACAAACCATAGAGATAGAACTTTGAGCTACTTTATTATTCAAGTTTCAAAGAGCTACCACAAACCGTGTTTGATTTAGAGTTCCAACTACATGTATCCATATAGGAGAAAACAAAGTGAAACCTAAAAATTAAAACTGTTACTGCCCACGAGCGGTTTAACCTAGAAGAACGAAATTTGGTGAGCAAAGTGGGATTGGGGTACTGATATTTACCTGAAAGTGTCATCAAGATTGGGTGAAAAAATGTGTGCTGAGATTTCAGGAAACTCGTAGTTTTTTGGAACCTTGGCAACCCCTTTCCATGAAAGTGATTTGCGCCAGTCTCTGCTTAGGGCTACATCAATAAGAAACAAACCATAGAGATAGAACTTGGAGCTACTTTATTGTGTCAAGTTTCAAAGAACTAGCACAAACCGTGTTTGATTTAGAGTTCCAACTACATGTATCCACATAGGAGAAAACAGAGTGAAACCAAAAATTAAAACTGTTACTGCCAACGAACGGTTTAACCTAGAAGAACGAAATTTGGTGAGCCAAGTGGGATTGGGGTACTGATCATTACCTGAAAGTGTCATCAAGATTGGGTGAAAAAATGTGTGCTGAGATTTCAGGAAACTCGTAGTTTTTTGGAAGCTTGGCAACCCCTTTCCATGAAAGTGATTTGCGCCAGTCTCTACTTAGGGCTACATCAATCGGAAATAAACCATAGAGAGAGAACTTGAAGCTACTTAATTGTGTCAAGTTTCAAAGAGCTAGCACAAACCGTGTTTGATTTAGAGTTCCAACTACATGTATCCATATAGGAGAAAACAGAGTGAAACCTAAAAATTAAAACTGTTACTGCCAACGAATGGTTTAAACTAGAAGAACGAAATTTGGTGAGCCAAGTGGGATTGGAGTACTGATCATTACCTGAAAGAGTCATTAAGATTGGGTGAAAAAATGTGTGCTGAGATTTCAGGAAACTCGTACTTTTTTGGAAGCTTGGCAACCCCTTTCCATGAAAGTGATTTGTGCCAGTCTCTGCCTAGGGCTACATCAATAGGAAACAAAGTATAGGGATAGAACTTGGAGCTACTTTATTGTGTCAAGTTTCAAAAAGCTAGCACAAACCGTGTTTGATTTAGAGTTCCAACTACATGTATCCATATAGGAGAAAAGAGTGAAACCTAAAAATTAAAACTGTTACTGCCAACGAACGGTTTAACCTAGAAGAACGAAATTTGGTGAGCCAAGTGGGATTGGGGTACTGATCATTACCTGAAAGTGTCACAAAATTGGGTGAAAAAATGTGTGCTGATATTTCAGGAAACTCGTAGTTTTTTGGAAGCCTGGCAACCCCTTTCCATTAAAGTGATTTGCACCAGTCTCTGCTTAAGGCTACATCAATAGGAAACAAACCATAGAGATAGAACTTGGAGCTACATTATTGTGTCAAGTTTCAAAGAGCTAGCACAAACCGTGTTTGATTTAGAGTTCCAACTACATGTATCCATATAGGAGAAAACAGAGTGAAACCTAAAAATTAAAACTGTTACTGCCAAGGAATGGATTAACCTAGAAGAACGAAATTTGTGAGCCACGTGGGATTGGGGTACTGATCATTACCTGAAAGTGTCATCAAGATTGGGTGAAAAAATGTGAGCTGAGATTTCAGGAAACTCGTAGTTTTTTGGAAGATTGGCAACCCCTTTCCATGAAATGGATTTGCGCCAGTCTCTGCTTAGGGCTACATCAATAAGAAACAAACCATAGAGATAGAACTTGGAGCTACTTTATTGTGTCAAGTTTCAAAGAACTAGCACAAACCGTGTTTGATTTAGAGTTCCAACTACATGTATCCACATAGGAGAAAACAGAGTGAAACCTAAAAATTAAAACTGTTACTGCCAACGAACGGTTTAACCTAGAAGAACGAAATTTGGTGAGCCAAGTGGGATTGGGGTACTGATCATTACCTGAAAGTGTCATCAAGATTGGGTGAAAAAATGTGTGCTGAGATTTCAGGAAACTCGTAGTTTTTTGGAAGCTTGGCAACCTTTTCCATGAAAGTGATTTGCGCCAGTCTCTGCTTAGGGCTACATCAATAGGAAACAAACCATAGAGATAGAACTTGGAGCTACTTTATTGTGTCAAGTTTCAAAGAGCTAGCACAAACTGTGTTTGATTTATAGTTCCAACTACATGCATCCATATAGGAGAAAACAGAGTGAAACCTAAAAATTAAAACTGTTACTGCCAACGAACGGTTTAACCTAGAAGAACGAAATTTGGTGAGCCAAGTGGGATTGGGGTACCAATCATTACCTCAAAGTGTCATCAAGATTGGGTGAAAATGTGTGCTGAGATTTCAGGAAAATCGTAGTTTTTTGGAAGATTGGCAAACCCTTTCCATGAAAGTGATTTGCGCCAGTCTCTGCTTAGGGCTACATCAATAGGAAACAAACCATAGAGATAGAACTTGGAGCTACTTTATTGTGTCAAGTTTCAAAGAGCTAGCACTATCCGTGTTTGATTTAGAGTTCCAAATACATGTATCCATAAAGGAGAAAACAAAGTGAAACCTAAAAATTAAAACTGTTACTGCATACGAGCGGTTTAACCTAGAAGAACGAAATTTGGTGAGCAAAGTGGGATTGCGGTACTGATATTTACCTGAAAGTGTCATCAAGATTGGGTGAAAAAAATGTGTGCTGAGATTTCAGGAAACTCGTAGTTTTTTGGAACCTTGGCAAACCCTTTCCATGAAAGTGATTTGCGCCAGTCTCTGCTTAGGGCTACATCAATAAGAAACTAACCATAGAGATAGAACTTGGAGCTACTTTATTGTGTCAAGTTTCAAAGAACTAGCACAAACCGTGTTTGATTTAGAGTTCCAACTACATGTATCCACATAGGAGAAAACAGAGTGAAACCTAAAAATTAAAACTGTTACTGCCTACGAATGGTTTAAACTAGAAGAACGAAATTTGGTGAGCCCAGTGGGATTGGAGTACTGATCATTACCTGAATGTATCATTAAGATTGGGTGAAAAAATGTGTGCTGAGATTTCAGGAAACTCGTACTTTTTTGGAAGCTTGGCAACCCCTTTCCATGAAAGTGATTTGTGCCAGTCACTGCCTAGGGCTACATCAATAGGAAACAAACTATAGAGATAGAACTTATAGCTACTTTATTGTGTCAAGTTTCAAAGAGCTAGCACAAACCGTGTTTGATTTAGAGTTCCAACTACATGTATCCATATAGGAGAAAAGAGTGAAACCTAAAAATTAAAACTGTTACTGCCAACGAACGGTTTAACCTAGAAGAACGAAATTTGGTGAGCCAAGTGGGATTGGGGTACTGATCATTACCTGAAAGTGTCACAAAATTGGGTGAAAAAATGTGTGCTGAGATTTCAGGAAACTCATAGTTTTTTGGAAGCCTGGCAACCCCTTTCCATTAAAGTGATTTGCGCCAGTCTCTGCTTAAGGCTACATCAATAGGAAACAAACCATAAAGATAGAACTTGGAGCTACATTATTGTGTCAAGTTTCAAAGAGCTAGCACAAACCGTGTTTGATTTAGAGTTCCAACTACATGTATCCATATAGGAGAAAACAGAGTGAAATCTAAAAATTAAAACTGTTACTGCCAACGAACGTTTTAACCTAGAAGAACGAAATTTGGTGAGCCACGTGGGATTGGGGTACTGATCATTACCTGAAAGTGTCACAAAATTGGGTGAAAAAATGTGTGCTGAGATTTCAGGAAACTCGTAGTTTTTTGGAAGCCTGGCAACCCCTTTCCATTAAAGTGATTTGCGCCAGTCTCTGCTTAAGGCTACATCAATAGAAAACAAACCATAGAGATAGATCTTGGAGCTACTTAATTGTGTCAAGTTTCAAAGAGCTAGCACAAACCGTGTTTGATTTAGTGTTCCAACTACATGTATCCATATAGGAGAAAACAGAGTGAAACCTAAAAATTAAAACTGTTACTGCCAACGAACGGTTTAACCTAGAAGAACGAAATTTGGTGAGCCACGTGGGATTGGGGTACTGATCATTACCTGAAAGTGTCACAAAATTGGGTGAAAATGTGTGCTGAGATTTCAGGAAACACGTAGTTTTTTGGAAGCCTGGCAACCCCTTTCCATTAAAGTGATTTGCGCCAGTCTCTGCTTAGGGCAATATCAATAGGAAACAAACCATAGAGATTAACTTGGAGCTACTTTATTGTGTCAAGTTTCAAATAGCTAGCACAAACCGTGTTTGATTTAGAGTTCCAACTACATGTATCCATATAGGAGAAAACAGAGTTAAACCAAAAAATTAAAACAGTTACTGCCCACGAACGGTTTAACCGAGAAGAACGAAATTGGGTGTGCCACGTGGGAGTGGGGTACTGATCATTACCTAAAAGTGTCATCAAGATTGGGTGAAAAAATGTGTGCTGAGATTTGAGGAAACTCGTAGTTTTTTGGAAGCTTGGCAACCCCTTTCCATGAAAGTGATTTGCGCCAGTCTCTGCTTAGGGCTGCATCAATAGGAAACAAACCATAGAGATAGAACTTGGAGCTACTTTATTGTGTCAAGTTTCAAAGAGCTAGCACAAACCGTGTTTGATTTAGAGTACCAACTACATGTATCCTTATAGGAGAAAACAGAGTGAAACCTAAAAATTAAAACTGTTACTGCCAACGAACGGTTTAACATAGAAGAACGAAATTTGGTGAGCCAAGTGGGATTGGGGGACTGATCATTACCTGAAATTGGCATCAAGGTTGCGTGAAAAAATGTGTCCTGAGATTTCAGGAAAATCGCAGTTTTTTGGAAGCTTGGCAACCCTTTTCCATGAAAGTGATTTGCGCCAGTCTCTGCTTAGGGCTACATCAATAGGGAACAAACCACTGAGAGAGAACTTGAAGCTACGTTATTGTGTCAAGTTTCAAAGAGCTAGCAAAAACCGTGTTTGATTTAGAGTTCCAACTACATGTATCCATATAGGAGAAAACAGAGTGAAACCTAAAAATTAAAACCGTTACTGCCAAAGAACAGTTTAACCTAGAAGAACGAAATTTGGTGAGCCACGTGGGATTGGGGTACCGATCATTACATGAAAGTGTCAACAAGATTGGGTGAAAAAATGTGTGCTTAGATTTCAGGAAACTCGTATTTTTTGGAAGCTTGGCAACCCCTTTCCATGAAAGTGATTTGCGCCTCTCTCTGCTTAGGGCTACATCAATAAAAACCAAACCATAGAGATAGAACTTGGAGCTACTTTATTGTGTCAAGTTTCAAAGAGCTAGCACAAACCGTGTTTGATTTAGAGTTCCAACTACATCTATCCATATAGGAGAAAACAGAGTGAAACCTAAAAATTAAAACTGTTACTGCCAACGAACGGTTTAACCTAGAAGAACGAAATTTGGTGAGCCAAGTGGGATTGGGGTACTGATCATTACCTGAAAGTGTCACAAAATTGGGTGAAAAATGTGTGCTGAGATTTCAGGAAACTCGGAGTTTTTTTGGAAGCTTGGCAACCCCTTTCCATGAAAGTGATTTGCGCCAGTCTCTACTTAGGGCTACATCAATAGGAAACAAACCATAGAGATAGAACTTGGAGCTACTTTATTGTGTCAAGTTTCAAAGAGCTAGCACAATCCGTGTTTGATTTAGAGTTCCAACTACATGTATCCATATAGGAGAAAACAGAGTGAAACCTAAAAATTAAAACCGTTACTGCCAAAGAACAGTTTAACCTAGAAGAACGAAATTTGGTGAGCCAAGTGGGATTGGGGTACTGATCATTAACTGAAAGTGTCATCAAGATTGGGTGAAAAAATGTGTGCTGAGATTTCAGGAAACTCGGAGTTTTTTGGAAGCTTGGCAACCCCTTTCCATGAAAGTGATTTGCGCCAGTCTCTACTTAGGGCTACATAATTGGAAACAAACCATAGAGAGAGAACTTGAAGCTACTTGATTGTGTCAAGTTTCAAAGAGCTAGCACAAACCGTGTTTGATTTAGAGTTCCAACTACATGTATCCATATAGGAGAAAACAGAGTGAAACCTAAAAATTAAAACTGTTACTGGCTACGAATGGTTTAAACTAGAAGAACGAAATTTGGTGAGCCAAGTGGGATTGGAGTACTGATCATTACCTGAATGTATCATTAAGATTGGGTGAAAAAATGTGTGCTGAGATTTCAGGAAACTCGTACTTTTTTGGAAGCTTGGCAACCCCTTTCCATGAAAGTGATTTGTGCCAGTCACTGCCTAGGGCTACATCAATAGGAAACAAACTATAGAGATAGAACTTATAGCTACTTTATTGTGTCAAGTTTCAAAGAGCTAGCACAAACCGTGTTTGATTTAGAGTTCCAACTACATGTATCCATATAGGAGAAAAGAGTGAAACCTAAAAATTAAAACTGTTACTGCCAACGAACGGTTTAACCTAGAAGAACGAAATTTGGTGAGCCAAGTGGGATTGGGGTACTGATCATTACCTGAAAGTGTCACAAAATTGGGTGAAAAAATGTGTGCTGAGATTTCAGGAAACTCATAGTTTTTTGGAAGCCTGGCAACCCCTTTCCATTAAAGTGATTTGCGCCAGTCTCTGCTTAAGGCTACATCAATAGGAAACAAACCATAGAGATAGAACTTGGAGCTACATTATTGTGTCAAGTTTCAAAGAGCTAGCACAAACCGTGTTTGATTTAGAGTTCCAACTACATGTATCCATATAGGAGAAAACAGAGTGAAATCTAAAAATTAAAACTGTTACTGCCAACGAACGGTTTAACCTAGAAGAACGAAATTTGGTGAGCCAAGTGGGATTGGGGTACTGATCATTACCTGAAAGTGTCACAAAATTGGGTGAAAAAATGTGTGCTGAGATTTCAGGAAACTCGTAGTTTTTTGGAAGCCTGGCAACCCCTTTCCATTAAAGTGATTTGCGCCAGTCTCTGCTTAAGGCTACATCAAGAGAAAACAAACCATAGAGATAGATCTTGGAGCTACTTAATTGTGTCAAGTTTCAAAGAGCTAGCACAAACCGTGTTTGATTTAGAGTTCCAACTACATGTATCCATATAGGAGAAAACAGAGTGAAACCTAAAAATTAAAACTGTTACTGCCAACGAACGGTTTAACCTAGAAGAACGAAATTTGGTGAGCCACGTGGGATTGGGGTACTGATCATTACCTGAAAGTGTCACAAAATTGGGTGAAAAAATGTGTGCTGAGATTTCAGGAAACTCGTAGTTTTTTGGAAGCCTGGCAACCCCTTTCCATTAAAGTGATTTGCGCCAGTCTCTGCTTAGGGCTATATCAATAGGAAACAAACCATAGAGATTAACTTGGAGCTACTTTATTGTGTCAAGTTTCAAATAGCTAGCACAAACCGTGTTTGATTTAGAGTTCCAACTACATGTATCCATATAGGATAAAACAGAGTGAAACCAAAAAATTAAAACAGTTACTGCCCACGAACGGTTTAACCGAGAAGAACGAAATTGGGTGTGCCACGTGGGAGTGGGGTACTGATCATTACCTAAAAGTGTCATCAAGATTGGGTGAAAAAATGTGTGCTGAGATTTGAGGAAACTCGTAGTTTTTTGGAAGCTTGGCAACCCCTTTCCATGAAAGTGATTTGCGCCAGTCTCTGCTTAGGGCTGCATCAATAGGAAACAAACCATAGAGATAGAACTTGGAGCTACTTTATTGTGTCAAGTTTCAAAGAGCTAGCACAAACCGTGTTTGATTTAGAGTACCAACTACATGTATCCTTATAGGAGAAAACAGAGTGAAACCTAAAAATTAAAACTGTTACTGCCAACGAACTGTTTAACATAGAAGAACGAAATTTGGTGAGCCAAGTGGGATTGGGGGACTGATCATTACCTGAAAGTGGCATCAAGGTTGCGTGAAAAAATGTGTCCTGAGATTTCAGGAAAATCGCAGTTTTTTGGAAGCTTGGCAACCCTTTTCCATGAAAGTGATTTGCGCCAGTCTCTGCTTAGGGCTACATCAATAGGAAACAAACCACTGAGAGAGAACTTGAAGCTACGTTATTGTGTCAAGTTTCAAAGAGCTAGCAAAAACCGTGTTTGATTTAGAGTTCCAACTACATGTATCCATATAGGAGAAAACAGAGTGAAACCTAAAAATTAAAACCGTTACTGCCAAAGAACAGTTTAACCTAGAAGAACGAAATTTGGTGAGCCACGTGGGATTGGGGTACCGATCATTACATGAAAGTGTCAACAAGATTGGGTGAAAAAATGTGTGCTTAGATTTCAGGAAACTCGTATTTTTTGGAAGCTTGGCAACCCCATTCCATGAAAGTGATTTGCGCCTCTCTCTGCTTAGGGCTACATCAATAGAAACCAAACCATAGAGATAGAACTTGGAGCTACTTTATTGTGTCAAGTTTCAAAGAGCTAGCACAAACCGTGTTTGATTTAGAGTTCCAACTACATCTATCCATATAGGAGAAAACAGAGTGAAACCTAAAAATTAAAACTGTTACTGCCAACGAACGATTTAACCTAGAAGAACGAAATTTGGTGAGCCAAGTGGGATAGGGGTACCAATCATTACCTCAAAGTGTCATCAAGATTGGGTGAAAATGTGTGCTGAGATTTCAGGAAACTCGTAGTTTTCTGGAAGCTTGGCAACCCCTTTCCATGAAAGTGATTTGCGCCAGTCTCTGCTTAGGGCTACATCAATAGGAAACAAACCATAGAGATAGAACTTGGAGCTACTTTATTGTGTCAAGTTTCAAAGAGCTAGCACAATCCGTGTTTGATTTAGAGTTCCAACTACATGTATCCATATAGGAGAAAACAAAGTGAAACCTTAAAATTAAAACTGTTACTGCCAACGAACGGTTTAACCTAGAAGAACGAAATTTGGTGAGCCAAGTGGGATTGGGGGACTGATCATTACCTGAAAGTGGCATCAAGATTGCGTGAAAAAATGTGTGCTGAGATTTCAGGAAACTCGTAGTTTTTTGGAACCTTGGCAACCCCCTTCCATGAAAGTGATTTTCGCCAGTCTCTGCTTAGGGCTACATCAATAAGAAACAAACCATAGAGATAGAACTTGGAGCTACTTTATTGTGTCAAGTTTCAAAGAACTAGCACAAACTGTGTTTGATTTAGAGTTCCAACTACATGTATCCACATAGGAGAAAACAGAGTGAAACCTAAAAATTAAAACTGTTACTGCCAACGAACGGTTTAACATAGAAGAACGAAATTTGGTGAGCCAAGTGGGATTGGGGTACTGATCATTACCTGAAAGTGTCATCAAGATTGGGTGAAAAAATATGTGCTGAGATTTCAGGAAACTCGTAGTTTTTTGGAAGCTTGGCAACCCCTTTCCATGAAAGTGATTTGCGCCAGTCTCTACTTAGGGCTACATCAATAGGAAACAAACCATAGAGAGAGAACTTGAAGCTACTTAATTGTGTCAAGTTTCAAAGAGCTAGCACAAACCGTGTTTGATTTAGAGTTCCAAATACATGTATCCATATAGGAGAAAACAGAGTGAAACCTAAAAATTAAAACTGTTACTGCCAACGAATGGTTTAAACTAGAAGAACGAAATTTGGTGAGCCAAGTGGGATTGGAGTACTGATCATTACCTGAAAGTGTCATTAAGATTGGGTGAAAAAATGTGTGCTGAGATTTCAGGAAAGTCGTACTTTTTTGGAAGCTTGGAAACCCCTTTCCATGAAAGTGATTTGTGCCAGTCTCTGCCTAGGGCTACATCAATAGGAAACAAACTATAGGGATAGAACTTGGAGCTACTTTATTGTGTCAAGTTCAAAGAGCTAGCACAAACCGTGTTTGATTTAGAGTTCCAACTACATGTATCCATATAGGAGAAAAGAGTGAAACCTAAAAATTAAAACTGTTACTGCCAACGAACGGTTTAACCTAGAAGAACGAAATTTGGTGAGCCAAGTGGGATTGGGGTACTGATCATTACCTGAAAGTGTCACAAAATTGGGTGGAAAAATGTGTGCTGATATTTCAGGAAACTCGTAGTTTTTTGGAAGCCTGGCAACCCCTTTCCATTTAAGTGATTTGCGCCAGTCTCTGCTTAAGGCTACATCAATAGGAAACAAACCATAGAGATAGAACTTGGAGCTACTTAATTGTGTCAAGTTTCAAAGAGCTAGCACAAACCGTGTTTGATTTAGAGTTCCAACTACATGTATCCATATAGGAGAAAACAGAGTGAAACCTAAAAATTAAAACTGTTACTGCCAACGAAAGGTTTAACCTAGAAGAACGAAATTTGGTGAGCCACGTGGGATTGATGTACTGATCATTACCTGAAAGTGTCATCAAGATTGGTTGAAAAAATGAGAGCTGAGATTTCAGGAAACTCGTAGTTTTTTGGAAGCTTGGCAACCCCTTTCCATGAAAGTGGTTTGCGCCAGTCTCTGCTTAGGGCTACATCAATAGGAGACAAACCATAGAGATAGAACTTGGAGCTACTTTATTGTGTCAAGTTTCAAAGAGCTAGCACAAACTGTGTTTGATTTAGAGTTCCAAATACATGTATCCACATAGGAGAAAAGAGTGAAACCTAAAAATTAAAACCGTTACTGCCAACGAACGATTTTAAATAGAAGAACGAAATTTGGTGAGCCAAGTGGGATTGGGGTACTGATTATTACCTGAAAGTGTCATCAAGATTGGGAGAAAAAATGTGTCCTGAGATTTCAGGAAACTCGTAGTTTGTTGGAAGCCTGGCAACCCCTTTCCATTAAAGTGATTTGCGCCAGTCGCTGCTTAAGGCTACATCAATAGGAAACAAACCATAAAGATAGAACTTGAAGCTACGTTATTGTGTCAAGTTTCAAAGAGCTAGCACAAACTGTGTTTGATTTATAGTTCCAACTACATGCATCCATATAGGAGAAAACAGAGTGAAACCTAAAAATTAAAACCGTTACTGCCAACGAACTGTTTAACCTAGAAGAACGAAATTTGGTGAGCCACGTGAGATTGAGGTACTGATCATTACATGAAAGTGTCATCAAGTTTGGGTGAAAAAATGTGTGCTGAGATTTCAGGAAACTCTTAGTTTTTTGGAGCTTGGCATCCCCTTTCCATGAAAGTGATTTGCGCAAGTCTCTGCTTAAGGCTACATCAATAGGAAACAAACCATAGAGATAGAACTTGGAGCTTCTTTATTGTTTCAAGTTTCAAAGAGCTAGCACAAACTGTGATTGATTTAGACTTCCAACTACATGTATCCATATAGGAGAAAAGAGTTAAACCTAAAAATTAAAACCGTTACTGCCAACGAACTGTTTAAAATAGAAGAACAAAATTTGGTGAGCCAAGTGGGATTGGGGTATTGATCATTACCTGAAAGTGTCATCAAGATTGGGAGAAAAAATGTGTCCTGAGATTTCAGGAAACTCGTAGTTTTTTGGAAGCCTGGCAACCCCTTTCCATGAAAGTGATTTGCGCCTGTCTCTGCTTAAGGCTACATCAATAGGAAACAAACCATAGAGATAGAACTTGGAGCTACTTAATTGTGTCAATTTTCAAAGAGCTAGCACAAACCGTGTTTGATTTAGAGTTCTAAATACATGTATCCATATATGCGAAAACAGAGTGAAACCTAAAAATTAAAACTGTTACTGCCAACGAACGGTTTAACCTAGAAGAACGAAATTTGGTGAACCAAGTGGGATTGGGGGACTGATCATTACCTGAAAGTGTCATCAAGATTGGGTGAAAAAATGTGTGCTGAGATTTCAGGAAACTCGTAGTTTTTTGGAACCTTGGCAATCCCTTTCCATGAAAGTGATTTGCGCCAGTCTCTGCTTAGGGCTACATCAATAAGAAACAAACCATAGAGATAGAACTTGGAGGTACTTTATTGTGTCAAGTTTCAAAGAACTAGCACAAACCGTGTTTGATTTAGAGTTCCAACTACATGTATCCACATAGGAGAAAACAGAGTGAAACCTAAAAATTAAAACTGTTACTGCCAACGAACGGTTTAACCTACAAGAACGAAATTTGGTGAGCCAAGTGGGATTGGGGTACTGTTCATTACCTGAAAGTGTCACAAAATTGGGTGAAAAAATGTGTGCTGAGATTTCAGAAACTCGTAGTTTTTTGGAAGCCTGGCAACCCCTTTCCATGAAAGTGATTTGCGCCAGTATGCTTAAGGCTACATCAATAGGAAACAAACCATAGAGATAGAACTTGGAGCTACTTATTTTGTCAAGTTTCAAAGAGCTAGCACAACCCGTGTTTGATTTAGAGTTCCAACTACATATATCCATATAGGAGAAAACAGAGTGAACCCAAAAAATTAAAACAGTTACTGCCCACGAACGGTTTAACCTAAAAGAACGAAATTTGGTGTACCACGTGGGAGTGGGGTACTGATCATTACCTAAAAGTGTCATCAAGATTGGGTGAAAAAATGTGTGCTGATATTTCAGGTAACTCGTAATTTTTTGGAAGCTTGGCAACCCCTTTCCATGAAAGTGATTTGCGCCAGTCTCTGCTTAGGGCTACATCAATAGGAAACAAACCATAGAGATAGAACTTGGAGCTACTTTATTGTGTCAAGTTTCAAAGAGCTAGCACAAACTGTGTTTGATTTATAGTTCCAACTACATGCATCCATATAGGAGAAAACAGAGTGAAACCTAAAAATTAAAACCGTTACTGCCAAAGAACGGTTTAACCTAGAAGAACGAAATTTGGTGAGCCACGTGAGATTGAGGTACTGATCATTACATGAAAGTGTCATCAAGTTTGGGTGAAAAAATGTGTGCTGAGATTTCAGGAAACTCGTAGTTTTTTGGAAGCTTGGCAACCCCTTTCCATGAAAGTGATTTGCGCCAGTCTCTGCTTAGGGCTATATCAATAGGAAGCAAACCACAGAGATTACCTTGGAGCTACTTTATTGTGTCAACGTTCAAAGAGCTAGCACAAACCGTGTTTGATTTAGAGTTCCAACTACATGTATCCATATAGGAGAAAACAGAGTGAAACCTAAAAATTAAAACTGTTACTGCCAACGAACGGTTTAACCTAGAAGAACGAAATTTGGTGAGCCAAGTGGGATTGGGGTACCAATCATTACCTCATAGTGTCATCAAGATTGGGTGAAAATGTGTGCTGAGATTTCAGGAAACTCATAGTTTTTTGGAAGCTTGGCAACCCCTTTCCATGAAAGTGATTTGCGCCAGTCTCTGCTTAGGGCTACATCAATAGGAAACAAACCATAGAGATAGAACTTGGAGCTACTTTATTGTTTCAAGTTTCAAAGACTAGCACAATCCGTGTTTGATTTAGAGTTCCAACTACATGTATCCATATAGGAGAAAACAAAGTGAAACCTTAAAATTAAAACTGTTACTGCCAACGAACGGTTTAACCTAGAAGAACGAAATTTGGTGAGCCAAGTGGGATTGGGGGACTGATCATTACCTGAAAGTGGCATCAAGATTGCGTGAAAAAATGTGTGCTGAGATTTTAGGAAACTCGTAGTTTTTTGGAAGCTTGGCAACCCCTTTCCATGAAAGTGGTTTGCGCCAGTCTCTGCTTAGGGCTACATCAATAGGAAACAAACCATAGAGATAGAACTTGGAGCTACTTTATTGTGTCAAGTTTCAAAGAGCTAGCACAAACCGTGTTTGATTTAGAGTTCCAACTACATGTATCCATATAGGAGAAAAGAGTGAAACCTAAAAATTTAAACTGTTACTGCCAACGAACGGTTTAACCTAGAAGAACGAAATTTGGTGAGCCAAGTGGCATTGGGGTACTGATCATTACCTGAAAGTGTCATCAAGATTGGGTGAAAAAATGTGTGCTGAGATTTCAGGAAACTCGTAGTTTTTTGGAACCTTGGCAACCCCTTTCCATGAAAGTGATTTGCGCCAGTCTCTGCTTAGGGCTACATCAATAAGAAACAAACCATAGAGATAGAACTTGGAGCTACTTTATTGTGTAAAGTTTCAAAGAACTAGCACAAACCGTGTTTGATTTAGAGTTCCAACTACATGTATCCACATAGGAGAAAACAGAGTGAAACCTAAAAATTAAAACTGTTACTGCCAACGAACGGTTTAACCTACAAGAACGAAATTTGGTGAGCCAATTGGGATTGGGGTACTGATCATTACCTGAAAGTGTCATCAAGATTGGGTGAAAAAATGTGTGCTGAGATTTCAGGAAACTCGTAGTTTTTTGGAAGCTTGGCAACCCCTTTCCATGAAAGTGATTTGCGCCAGTCTCTGCTTAGGGCTACATCAATAGGAAACAAACCATAGAGATAGAACTTGGAGCTACTTTATTGTGTCAAGTTTCAAAGAGCTAGCACAAACTGTGTTTGATTTATAGTTCCAACTACATGCATCCATATAGGAGACAACAGAGTGAAACCTAAAAATTAAAACCGTTACTGCCAAAGAACGGTTTAACCTAGAAGAACGAAATTTGGTGAGCCACGTGAGATTGAGGTACTGATCATTACATGAAAGTGTCATCAAGTTTGGGTGAAAAAATGTGTGCTGAGATTTCAGGAAACTCGTAGTTTTTTGGAAGCTTGGCAACCCCTTTCCATGAAAGTGATTTGTGCAAGTCTCTGCTTAGGGCTATATCAATAGGAAGCAAACCACAGAGATTAACTTGGAGCTACATTATTGTGTCAAGTTTCAAAGAGCTTGCACAAACCGTGTTTGATTTAGAGTTCCAACTACATGTATTCATATAGGAGAAAACAAAGTGAAACCTTAAAATTAAAACTGTTACTGCCAACGAACGGTTTAACCTAGAAGAACGAAATTTGGTGAGCCAAGTGGGATTGGGGGACTTATCATTACCTGAAAGTGGCATCAAGATTGGGTGAAAAAATGTGTGCTGAGATTTCAGGAAACTCGTAGTTTTTTGGAAGCTTGGCAACCCCTTTCCATGAAAGTGATTTGCGCCATTCTCTGCTTAGGGCTATATCTATAGGAAACAAACCACAGATATTAACTTGGAGCTACTTTATTGTGTCAATTTACTAAGAGCTAGCACAAACCGTGTTTGATTTAGAGTTCCAACTACATGTATCCATATAGGAGAAAACAGAGAGAAACCTAAAAATTAAAACTGTTACTGCCCATGAACGGTTTAACCTAGAAGAACGAAATTTGGTGAGCCACGTGGGAGTGGGGTACTGATCATTACCTAAAAGTGTCATCAAGTTTGGGTGAAAAAATTTGTGCTGAGATTTCAGGAAACTCGTAGTTTTTTTGGAAGACTGGCAACCCCTTTCCATGAAAGTGATTTGCGCCAGTCTCTGCTTAGGGCTATATCAATAGGAAACAAAGCATAGAGATTAACTTGGAGCTACTTTATTGTGTCAAGTTTCAAAGAGCTAGCACAAACCGTGATTGATTTAGAGTTCCAACTACATGTATCCATATAGGAGAAAATAGAGAGAAACCTAAAAATTAAAAACGTTACTGCCAACGAACGGTTTAACCTAGCAGAAAGACATTTGGTGACCACGTGGGATTGGGGTACTCATCATTACATGAAAGTGTCATCAAGATTGGGTGAAAAAATGTGTGCTGAGATTTCAGGAAACTCGTAGTTTTTTGGAAGCTTGGCAACCCCTTTCCATGAAAGTGATTTGCGCCAGTCTCTGCTTAGGGCTACATCAATAGGAAACAAACCATAGAGATAGAACTTGGAGCTACTTTATTGTGTCAAGTTTCAAAGAGCTAGCACAAACCGTGTTTCATTTAGAGTTCCAACTACATGTATCCATATAGGAGAAAACAGAGAGAATCCTTAAAATTAATACTGTTACTGCCAACGAACGGTTTAACCTAGAAGAACGAAATTTGGTGAGCCAAGTGGGATTGGGGGACTGATCATTACCTGAAAGTGGCATCAAGATTGGGTGAAAAAATGTGTGCTGAGATTTCAGGAAACTCGTAGTTTTTTGGAAGCTTGGCAACCCCTTTCCATGAAAGTGATTTTCGCCAGTCTCTGCTTAGGGCTACATCAATAGGAAACAAACCATAGAGATAGAACTTTGAGCTACTTTATTATTCAAGTTTCAAAGAGCTAGCACAAACCGTGTTTGATTTAGAGTTCCAAATACATGTATCCATAAAGGAGAAAACAAAGTGAAACCTAAAAATTAAAACTGTTACTGCCCACGAGCGGTTTAACCTAGAAGAACGAAATTTGGTGAGCAAAGTGGGATTGGGGTACTGATATTTACCTGAAAGTGTCATCAAGATTGGGTGAAAAAAATGTGTGCTGAGATTTCAGGAAACTCGTAGTTTTTTGGAACCTTGGCAACCCCTTTCCATGAAAGTGATTTGCGCCAGTCTCTGCTTAGGGCTACATCAATAAGAAACTAACCATAGAGATAGAACTTGGAGCTACTTTATTGTGTCAAGTTTCAAAGAACTAGCACAAACCGTGTTTGATTTAGAGTTCCAACTACATGTATCCACATAGGAGAAAACAGAGTGAAACCTAAAAATTAAAACTGTTACTGCCTACGAATGGTTTAAACTAGAAGAACCAAATTTGGTGAGCCAAGTGGGATTGGAGTACTGATCATTACCTGAATGTATCATTAAGATTGGGTGAAAAAATGTGTGCTGAGATTTCAGGAAACTCGTACTTTTTTGGAAGCTTGGCAACCCCTTTCCATGAAAGTGATTTGTGCCAGTCACTGCCTAGGGCTACATCAATAGGAAACAAACTATAGAGATAGAACTTATAGCTACTTTATTGTGTCAAGTTTCAAAGAGCTAGCACAAACCGTGTTTGATTTAGAGTTCCAACTACATGTATCCATATAGGAGAAAAGAGTGAAACCTAAAAATTAAAACTGTTACTGCCAACGAACGGTTTAACCTAGAAGAACGAAATTTGGTGAGCCAAGTGGGATTGGGGTACTGATCATTACCTGAAAGTGTCACAAAATTGGGTGAAAAAATGTGTGCTGAGATTTCAGGAAACTCATAGTTTTTTGGAAGCCTGGCAACCCCTTTCCATTAAAGTGATTTGCGCCAGTCTCTGCTTAAGGCTACATCAATAGGAAACAAACCATAGAGATAGAACTTGGAGCTACATTATTGTGTCAAGTTTCAAAGAGCTAGCACAAACCGTGTTTGATTTAGAGTTCCAACTACATGTATCCATATAGGAGAAAACAGAGTGAAATCTAAAAATTAAAACTGTTACTGCCAACGAACGTTTTAACCTAGAAGAACGAAATTTGGTGAGCCACGTGGGATTGGGGTACTGATCATTACCTGAAAGTGTCACAAAATTGGGTGAAAAAATGTGTGCTGAGATTTCAGGAAACTCGTAGTTTTTTGGAAGCCTGGCAACCCCTTTCCATTAAAGTGATTTGCGCCAGTCTCTGCTTAAGGCTACATCAATAGAAAACAAACCATAGAGATAGATCTTGGAGCTACTTAATTGTGTCAAGTTTCAAAGAGCTAGCACACACCGTGTTTGATTTAGAGTTCCAACTACATGTATCCATATAGGAGAAAACAGAGTGAAACCTAAAAATTAAAACTGTTACTGCCAACGAACGGTTTAACCTAGAAGAACGAAATTTGGTGAGCCACGTGGGATTGGGGTACTGATCATTACCTGAAAGTGTCACAAAATTGGGTGAAAATGTGTGCTGAGATTTCAGGAAACACGTAGTTTTTTGGAAGCCTGGCAACCCCTTTCCATTAAAGTGATTTGCGCCAGTCTCTGC
Source organism: Spermophilus citellus (assembly GCF_964194105.1). Classification (NCBI taxonomy): domain Eukaryota; kingdom Metazoa; phylum Chordata; class Mammalia; order Rodentia; family Sciuridae; genus Spermophilus; species Spermophilus citellus. The sequence continues at coordinate 2,098,947 of NW_027672727.1, read as the reverse complement.
TTAGGGCTATATCAATAGGAAACAAACCATAGAGATTAACTTGGAGCTACTTTATTGTGTCAAGTTTCAAATAGCTAGCACAAACCGTGTTTGATTTAGAGTTCCAACTACATGTATCCATATAGGAGAAAACAGAGTGAAACCAAAAAATTAAAACAGTTACTGCCCACGAACGGTTTAACCGAGAAGAACGAAATTGGGTGTGCCACGTGGGAGTGGGGTACTGATCATTACCTAAAAGTGTCATCAAGATTGGGTGAAAAAATGTGTGCTGAGATTTGAGGAAACTCGTAGTTTTTTGGAAGCTTGGCAACCCCTTTCCATGAAAGTGATTTGCGCCAGTCTCTGCTTAGGGCTGCATCAATAGGAAACAAACCATAGAGATAGAACTTGGAGCTACTTTATTGTGTCAAGTTTCAAAGAGCTAGCACAAACCGTGTTTGATTTAGAGTACCAACTACAAGTATCCTTATAGGAGAAAACAGAGTGAAACCTAAAAATTAAAACTGTTACTGCCAATGAACGGTTTAACATAGAAGAACGAAATTTGGTGAGCCAAGTGGGATTGGGGGACTGATCATTACCTGAAAGTGGCATCAAGGTTGCGTGAAAAAATGTGTCCTGAGATTTCAGGAAAATCGCAGTTTTTTGGAAGCTTGGCAACCCTTTTCCATGAAAGTGATTTGCGCCAGTCTCTGCTTAGGGCTACATCAGTAGGAAACAAACCACTGAGAGAGAACTTGAAGCTACGTTATTGTGTCAAGTTTCAAAGAGCTAGCAAAAACCGTGTTTGATTTAGAGTTCCAACTACATGTATCCATATAGGAGAAAACAGAGTGAAACCTAAAAATTAAAACCGTTACTGCCAAAGAACAGTTTAACCTAGAAGAACGAAATTTGGTGAGCCACGTGGGATTGGGGTACCGATCATTACATGAAAGTGTCAACAAGATTGGGTGAAAAAATGTGTGCTTAGATTTCAGGAAACTCGTATTTTTTGGAAGCTTGGCAACCCCGTTCCATGAAAGTGATTTGCGCCTCTCTCTGCTTAGGGCTACATCAATAGAAACCAAACCATAGAGATAGAACTTGGAGCTACTTTATTGTGTCAAGTTTCAAAGAGCTAGCACAAACCGTGTTTGATTTAGAGTTCCAACTACATCTATCCATATAGGAGAAAACAGAGTGAAACCTAAAAATTAAAACTGTTACTGCCAACGAACGGTTTAACCTAGAAGAACGAAATTTGGTGAGCCAAGTGGGATAGGGGTACCAATCATTACCTCAAAGTGTCATCAAGATTGGGTGAAAATGTGTGCTGAGATTTCAGGAAACTCGTAGTTTTCTGGAAGCTTGGCAACCTCTTTCCATGAAAGTGATTTGCGCCAGTCTCTGCTTAGGGCTACATCAATAAGAAACAAACCATAGAGATAGAACTTGGAGGTACTTTATTGTGTCAAGTTTCAAAGAACTAGCACAAACCGTGTTTGATTTAGAGTTCCAACTACATGTATCCACATAGGAGAAAACAGAGTGAAACCTAAAAATTAAAACTGTTACTGCCAACGAACGGTTTAACCTACAAGAACGAAATTTGGTGAGCCAAGTGGGATTGGGGTACTGATCATTACCTGAAAGTGTCAGAAAATTGGGTGAAAAAATGTGTGCTGAGATTTCAGAAACTCGTAGTTTTTTGGAAGCCTGGCAACCCCTTTCCATGAAAGTGATTTGCGCCAGTATGCTTAAGGCTACATCAATAGGAAACAAACCATAGAGATAGAACTTGGAGCTACTTATTTTGTCAAGTTTCAAAGAGCTAGCACAACCCGTGTTTGATTTAGAGTTCCAACTACATATATCCATATAGGAGAAAACAGAGTGAACCCAAAAAATTAAAACAGTTACTGCCCACGAACGGTTTAACCTAAAAGAACGAAATTTGGTGTACCACGTGGGAGTGGGGTACTGATCATTACCTAAAAGTGTCATCAAGATTGGGTGAAAAAATGTGTGCTGATATTTCAGGTAACTCGTAATTTTTTGGAAGCTTGGCAACCCCTTTCCATGAAAGTGATTTGCGCCAGTCTCTGCTTAGGGCTACATCAATAGGAAACAACCCATAGAGATAGAACTTGGAGCTACTTTATTGTGTCAAGTTTCAAAGAGCTAGCACAAACTGTGTTTGATTTATAGTTCCAACTACATGCATCCATATAGGAGAAAACAGAGTGAAACCTAAAAATTAAAACCGTTACTGCCAAAGAACGGTTTAACCTAGAAGAACGAAATTTGGTGAGCCACGTGAGATTGAGGTACTGATCATTACATGAAAGTGTCATCAAGTTTGGGTGAAAAAATGTGTGCTGAGATTTCAGAAAACTCGTAGTTTTTTGGAAGCTTGGCAACCCCTTTCCATGAAAGTGATTTGCGCCAGTCTCTGCTTAGGGCTATATCAATAGGAAACAACCCATAGAGATAGAACTTGGAGCTACTTTATTGTGTCAAGTTTCAAAGAGCTAGCACAAACTGTGTTTGATTTATAGTTCCAACTACATGCATCCATATAGGAGAAAACAGAGTGAAACCTAAAAATTAAAACCGTTACTGCCAAAGAACGGTTTAACCTAGAAGAACGAAATTTGGTGAGCCACGTGAGATTGAGGTACTGATCATTACATGAAAGTGTCATCAAGTTTGGGTGAAAAAATGTGTGCTGAGATTTCAGGAAACTCGTAGTTTTTTGGAAGCTTGGCAACCCCTTTCCATGAAAGTGATTTGCGCCAGTCTCTGCTTAGGGCTATATCAATAGGAAGCAAACCACAGAGAATAACTTGGAGCTACTTTATTGTGTCAACTTTCAAATAGCTAGCACAAACCGTGTTTGATTTAGAATTCCAACTACATGTATCCACATAGGAGAAAACAGAGTGAAACCTAAAAATTAAAACTGTTACTGCCAACGAACGGTTTAACTTAGAAGAACAAAATTTGGTGAGCCAAGTGGGATTGGGGTACTGATCATTACCTGAAAGTGGCATAAAGATTGGGTGAAAAAATGTGTGCTGAGATTTCAGGAAACTCGTAGTTTTTTGGAACCTTGTCAACCCATTTCCATGAAAGTGATTTGCGCCAGTCTCTGATTAGGGCTACATCAATAGGAAACAAACCATAGAGATAGAACTTGGAGATACTTTATTGTGTCAAGTTTCAAAGAACCAGCACAAACCGTGTTTGATTTAGAGATCCAACTACATGTATCCATATAGGAGAAAACAAAGTGAAACCTAAAAATTAAAACTGTTACTGCCAACGATCGGTTTAAACTAGAAGAACGAAATTTGGTGAACCTAGTGGGATTCGGGTACTGATCATTACCTGAAAGTTTCATCAAGTATGGGTGAAAAAATGTGTGCTGAGATTTCAGGAAACTCGTAGTTTTTTGGAAACTTGGCAACCCCTTTCCATGAAAGTGATTTGCGCCAGTTTCTGCTTAGGGCTACATCAATAGGAAACAAACCATAGAGATTAACTTGGAGCTACTTTATTGTGTCAAGTTTCAAAGAGCTAGCACAAACCGTGATTGATTTAGAGTTCCAACTACATGTATCCATATAGGAGAAAACAGAGAGAAACCTAAAAATTAAAACTGTTACTGCCCACGAACGGTTTAACCTAGGAGAACGAAATTTGTTGAGCCACGTGGGAGTGGGGTACTGATCATTACCTGAAAGTTTCATCAAGAATGGGTGAAAAAATGTGTGCTGAGATTTCAGGAAACTCGTAGTTTTTTGGAAGCTTTGCAACCCCTTTCCATGAAAGTGATTTGCGCCAGTCTCTGCTTAGGGCTACATCAATAGGAAACAAATCATAGAGATAGAACTTGGAGCTACTTTATTGTGTCAAGTTTCAAAGAGCTAGCACAAACTGTGTTTGATTTATAGTTCCAACTACATGTATCCATATAGGAGAAAACAGAGTGAAACCTAAAAATTAAAACCGTTACTCCCAACGAACGGTTTAACCTAGAAGAACGAAATTTGGTGAGCCTAGTGTGATTGGGGTACTGATCATTACATGAAAGTGTCATCAAGATTGGGTGAAAAAATGTGTGCTGAGATTTCAGGAAACTCATAGATTTTTGGAAGCTTGGCAACCCCTTTCATTGAAAGTGATTTGCGCCAGTATCTGCTTAGGGCTAAATCAATAGGAAACAAACCTTAGAGATTAACTTGGAGCTACTTTATTGTGTCAGGTTTCAAAGAGCTAGCACAAACCGTGATTGATTTAGAGTTCCAACTACATGTATCCATATAGGAGAAAACAGAGAGAAACCTTAAAATTAAAACTGTTACTGCCCATGAACGGTTTAACCTAGAAGAACGAAATTTGGTAAGCCACGTGGGAGTGGGGTACTGATCATTACCGAAAAGTGTCATCAAGTTTGGGTGAAAAAATTTGTGCTGAGATTTCAGGAAACTCGTGGTTTTTTGGAAGCCTGGCAACCCCTTTCCATGATAGTGATTTGCGCCAGTCTCTGCTTAGGGCTATATCAATAGGAAACAAACCATAGAGATTAACTTGGAGCTACTTTGTTGTGTCAAGTTTCAAAGAGCTAGCACAAACCGTGATTGATTTAGAATTCCAACTACATGTATCCATATAGGAGAAAATAGCGAGAAACCTAAAAATTAAAACCGTTAGTGCCAACGAACGGTTTAACCTAGAAGAACGAAATTTGGTGAGCCACGTGGGATTGGGGTACTCATCATTACATGAAAGTGTCATCAAGATTGCTTGAAAAAATCTGTGCTTAGATTTCAGAAAACTCGTAGTTTTTTGGAAGCTTGGCAACCCCTTTCCATGAAAGTGATTTGCGCCAGTCTCTGCTTAGTGCTCCATCAATAGGAAAAAAACCATAGAGATAAAACTTGGAGCTACTTTATTGTGTCAAGTTTCAAAGAGCTAGCACAAACCGTGTTTCATTTAGAGTTCCAACTACATGTATCCATATAGGAGAAAACAGAGTGAAACCTAAAAATTAAAACTGTTACTGCCAAAGAACGGTTTAACCTAGAAGAACGAAATTTGGTGAGCCAAGTGGGATTGGGGGACTGATCATTACCTGAAAGTGGCATCAAGATTGCGTGAAAAAATGTGTGCTGAGATTTCAGGAAACTCGTAGTTGTTTGGAAGCTTGGCAACCCCTTTCCATGAAAGTGATTTGCGCTAGTCTCTGCTTAGGGCTACATCAATAGGAAACAAACCATAGAGATAGAACTTGGAGCTACTTTATTGTGTCAAGTTTCAAATAGCTAGCACAAACCGTGTTTTGTAGTGAGCCGTTTCTGCGGACTGCGGTCGCCATTACAAGATGGCGCTGGCTCGACTGTGGTCTGTGACAAACAACTCCTTAATTGGGAGAGTTGGTGCGTGGTTTTCTGGCACCCTATGGGAAAGCTCCACGTGGCAGCTTCGCATTGGGGCTTGAGATGCTTTATTAAGGCTGGTAGGAGCATTCGGGAGAGGAAGATGAAGAAGAGGAAGATGAAGAAGAGAGTAGAGTGTAAGAGATCTCGAGAACCTGAATAAACGACTGGAAGAAGATTCCCGGTGTTGCGTTTTCCTTGCGGGCAAGGGGGACGCGACAAATGGTGCCGAGACCCGGGAAAATCAGAACTTTCAGTCGTCAGGAGTGGTGCACCAATCGTCCCGTGAGTGGACCCCTCGTCCCGTGAGTGGACCCCTCGTCCCGTGAGTGGACCCCTCGTCCCGTGAGTGGACCCCTCGTCCCGTGAGTGGACCCCTCGTCCCGTGAGTGGACCCCTCGTCCCTGAGTGGACCCCTCGTCCCCGAGAGCGGGACCCCGTAGGCCTCATATTTTATTGCAGCTGCAATGTGTACTTTCACTTTTGTTTTCTGTGTTCTTTTTTTGTCGTCTGTGTCTTTCGTTTTCTGTGTTCCTTTTGTTGCTGTGCCATGGGTGCCGCAGCAGCAGATTAATTATGACCCTGGGATCTATGCCCAGGGACGCCCACTGCAGCCGGGAAAAGGGAACAGGAGCCCGCCCCGGCCCGGAAGCCGGAGTGTGCGGGGATGGTCCAGAAACAGAGCAGGCTGCTGCCGCAGTAAGAGCTTGGCCAGGCGGGGAAAAATGCAAACAAAATCAGGCAAGGTGCGGTCGGCTAGGAAATCTTGGGGAACTTTTGCCCCGAGGGTGAGCGGCGGACTCCGTGTTGCTTGCATCACCATGGTAACCATGGGCTGCCTGGCGGAAGAGCGACTTCCTGGTCCCACCTCCCACACTCTTGGGGGCTACCGATTGGTTCTTCCACAGTCACTCAGACAGGACTTCTAGTCCCGCCTTCCAGCCACTAACCTGTACTGCTGCGTTTCAGATTTCTACCGGAGCTACTCAGAAACTGTATTTTTAAAAATGCCTACCTGTAAATGCTAACGGAAGATATCTTTTTCAGACAAAATTTGATTCCACAGGTTTCTATGTTAAACTCATAAGATGATAAATTGAAGACCCTGGCGGAGTCTGTGCGCACTTATGGAGTGGATGCCGCCTTCACACTAACTCAGGTGGAAAGCATTTTTGATCAATCTCAAGTTAATCTCACAGGAGTTTCTTGTTTTGGCTTCGGGAACGCTCATTGTATTAGCCTTAAGACCAAGAATTTGATTAACTGGAAGGACCCATTGCGGTCCAGTCAGGTCTCAGGGAGCATTCTCAGTGCTGTATTGAGCTAAGTAGCCTCAGGGGAACAATCAGGCTCAGGAACCCCCGTAAATAGCTCTGCTTTAAACATAACTACCTTGGCTATTATCTCCGAAGTACTAATCCCAGTGCCTCCTTCTTCTAATAGTCTTTATAATGCCACTCATTTTAAGGCCTCTCCTTACTGTACCCCTAATCTTGGTTTCCCCCCAACATTTACGCCTTGTCAGGATCATTCTTGGGAGAAACGTCAAGTTGCTAAAGGTTTCTCCCTTTCCCCCTCTCTTAAGAGGTATGTTTATGACTTTGACAACAGTGCCAACTCCTCTCTTTCCAGGAACTTAAGCCTCTGTATGATCTCCTCCAAGGAGACCCTTCCCCCAGCTCGGTCAGGAATCCCACACCTGAGGCTCTACAATCATTAAGACTGATAGAGAAGGCCCTACAAGAGAATCCCACACCTGAGGCTCTACAATCATTAAGACTGATAGAGAAGGCCCTACAAGATATGCAGGTTACCCAGATAAACTATTCTATACCCCTAACATTTATAATCCTGCCATCAAAATTAACTCCTACTACAGTGTTTTGACAAATAGGTCCCATCTATTGGGTCCATTTACCTGCTTCTAACTCTCGGGTGATAACTCCCTTTTATGAACTAGTGACAAATTTGATCTGGAAAGCCAAATATTTGGGTGATGCACTGTTTGGAAAAACTTTTGACATTCTCATTCAACCTTATACCCAGGATATGATTTTAAATTTCCAACAAGAACATGATTTTTGGTGTCTCTTCCTTTGTAATTTCAAAGGTCAAATTAATAATCACTTTCCCCGACATAAACTTCTAGAAGACCTTAAAAAATGTCCTATTATTTCTCCTAAAATTATTAAAGGGAAATCTATCCCGGGAGCTCAGACTGTTTATACGGACGGAGCAAGAGGGGGGTTTGCTGTTGTTTTTGATGGATCTCAAGTAATTCGACACCCTGTTCCTAGACTGTCTGCCCAAATATCAGAAGTTGAGGCTCTAATTATGGCCCTTAAACTATACAATTCCATCCCACTTAATGTGTATACTGATAGTCTCTATGTTGCTAAATTAGCCTCAGTTGTTGAAACAGCCCCTTATATTGGCAGACAATTTACTATCATGGAACAATTACAAACGGATCAGCTCTTTAGCTCCATGCTAGATTCCATCTGAATGCACAATCCTTGCGCTTCCGTGCGGGGTGCTCACGTGATCAGACTCTACAAATTGTTTCCTTATGCCCAGTGTGTGCTCCATTCATTCATTCCCCTAGTCTAAGTGTTAATCCTAGAGGCTTACACACCAATGATGTCTGGCAAACTGATGTTACCCACTTCTGGCAAACAATAGAGGGAGAATCAGATATTACTATTCAGTTTACTTCCAATGGAAAACAGCAGCCAGATTGGACTTAAGGATATCTCTGGGGGCTGGGTGTTTGCACCCCCGGACGGTACAGTCCTGGCCTGCTTTTTCGGCTTAAATTGACCACAGAACAGCCTATTGGAAGTCTAATAGGACCCAATCAGGTGCTCGGAGATCAAAAGGCCCCATCTGGACCCAAACAGCCCATAGCCCCAGCAGTAATATCTTCCCCCAGCGGTCAAACAATAACTGTGGGCTATCAAACCTTTGATTGTGCCCCTGGGCCCATACACCCTGGAACTGGAGATCGTCTTTTTGATTTGATCCAAGGAGCCTTTTTCGCTCTCAATGCCACTAGTCCTAACAGGACCCAAGATTGCTGGCTATGCTTGACCTCCAGGCCGCCCTATTATGAAGGGGTAGCAATACTGTCTAAATTATCCTCTAATACCACTGCAGATCCTAAATGTTATTCTCTACCCAGCTATAAGATTTAACAGCCATGGCCAAGTCAATTACTGCTTTGGAAAAGTCCCTCACCTCCCTCTCAGAAGTTGTGTTACAAAATAGGAGGGGACTAGATTTATTGTTCCTAAGGGAAGGAGGACTATGTGTAGCCTTAAAGGAACAGTGTTGTTTTTATGCAGATCATACTGGGGTAATCCGTGAAACTGTGGAAAGGGTCATGGAAAGATTGGCTAAAAGACAAAGGGAGTTTGAGGCACAACAAGGATGGTTTGAACAGTGGTTTAAAAATACCCCATGGTTAACTCCTTTGATATCCACTGTAATGGGACCGCTTTTCGGTCTCCTCCTTATAGCTGCTGTAGGCCCCTGCCTAGATAAGAGAGTGACACAATTTATTAAAGACCAAATTAACATTCTGACTTCTAAGCCAATACAGATCCATTATCAACGCCTGCAGACCAAGGATGATCTTGCTGAAGTTTGTCTCCGACCAATTCGAAGATGATTTTTCTACAATGATCCCTGCTTCATGCCTTCCTCCTTTTGCCCCCTTTTTCTTCTTTATTTTTACTCTATGCCTTGTTGAACCGGAACCAATTAAAGACCCAATAATGACTGGCTGAATAGATACCACTGAACGCCTTGGCAACAACAAGCTGATCTTGTAGTACCCAGAGACGGGCAACTTTCACGCTTGCACTGCAACCTAAGACAGGGGAATGGGGCCTCCCCAAAGACGGGTAAGCAGTGTAGGGGCAGTGAACGACCTAAGACAGGGGCTACTTGATTCCCTTTGACGTGCAACAAACAAAAGGGGGGGAACTGCTGGCACGGATTCCCCCCGGCCCCCAGGGCTTGGATCCAGCCCTGATTTTTGTGCATGTCAAAGAGGCCAGCTCACAAGACCTTGAAGGAGCTCGCAGGGCCTTGAAAGATTTGTGGTGTCTGTTTTCATATTCAGCCAATAACGGTCATGTGGGAACGTCCTGACCTGTTTGGGTCTGATAAGGTTCCTGGTTGAAGGATTAGTATGAGTAATGGCAATTCACCTCAAGTCTGGCTTGCGCAGATTATCGCCTTAAGACCCGTGCCTTTCTTGTAGGGTGTTACCAACTTGTTTGTCATTGTATTTCTATAGAGCCACAGTTCAGCCTCAGCCATCCCCCTTCGTCCACCATCGTCACGATACAGGATGCGAGGCAAGGCACTGCACTTGAGTGATCCTTGAAGTGGACCTCAAGGAGAGCATGTCCTATTGCATGCGGGTTAGACGCGTCCACGCCCCGTCCCACGAGAAAAGCGTCGGCTGATATGGTCTCAGATCTGGGGAAGGGCCCTCCTTGGGGCTGAGCCATACTATGCAGCCACTTCTGCACAGTGGGATAGGACCTCTACTCTCGCCTGTATTGTTTTTAGAAAACAAAAGGGGGAACTGTAGTGAGCCGTTTCTGCGGACTGCGGTCGCCATTACAAGATGGCGCTGGCTCGACTGTGGTCTGTGACAAACAACTCCTTAATTGGGAGAGTTGGTGCGTGGTTTTCTGGCACCCTATGGGAAAGCTCCACGTGGCAGCTTCGCATTGGGGCTTGAGATGCTTTATTAAGGCTGGTAGGAGCATTCGGGAGAGGAAGATGAAGAAGAGGAAGATGAAGAAGAGAGTAGAGTGTAAGAGATCTCGAGAACCTGAATAAACGACTGGAAGAGGATTCCCGGTGTTGCGTTTTCCTTGCGGGCAAGGGGGACGCAACAGTGTTTGATTTAGAGTTCCAACTACATGTATCCATATAGGAGAAAACAGAGTGAAACCAAAAAATTAAAACAGTTACTGCCCACGAACGGTTTAACCTAGAAGAACGAAATTTGGTGTGCCACGTGGGAGTGGGGTACTGATCATTACCTAAAAGTGTCATCAAGATTGGGTGAAAATTGTGTGCTGAGATTTCAGAAAACTCGTAATTTTTTGGAAGCTTGGCAACCCCTTTCCATGAAAGTGATTTGCGCCAGTCTCTGCTTAGGGCTACATCAATAAGAAACAAACCATAGAGATAGAACTTGGAGCTACTTTATTGTGTCAAGTTTCAAAGAGCTAGCACAAACTGTGTTTGATTTAGAGTTCCAAATACATGTATCCATATAGGAGAAAAGAGTGAAACCTAAAAATTAAAACCGTTACTGCCAATGAACGGTTTAAAATTGAAGAACGAAATTTGGTGAGCCAAGTGGGATTGGGGTACTGATCATTACCTGAAAGTGTCATCAAGATTGGGAGAAAAAATGTGTCCTGAGATTTCAGGAAACTCGTAGTTTTTTGGAAGCCTGGCAACCCCTTTCCATGAAAGTGATTTGCGCCAGACTCTGCTTAAGGCTACATCAATAGGAAACAAACCATAGAGATAGAACTTGGAGCTACTTAATTGTGTCAAGTTTCAAAGAGCTAACACAAACCGTGTTTGATTTAGAGTTCCAACTACATGTATCCATATAGGAGAAAGCAGACTGAAACCTAAAAATTAAAACTGTTACTGCCAACGAACGGTTTAACCTAGAAGAACGAACTTTGCTGAGCCAATTGGGATTGGCGTAGTGATCATTACCTGAAAGTGTCATCAAGATTGGGTGAAAAAATGTGTGCTGAGATTTCAGGAAACTCGTAGGTTTAGGGAAGCTTGGCAACCCCTTTCCTTGAAAGTGATTAGCGCCAGTCTCTGCTTAGGGCTACATCAATAGGAAACAAACCATAGAGATTAAGTTGGAGCTACTTTATTGTGTCAGGTTTCAAAGAGCTAGCACAAACCGTGATTGATTTAGAGTTCCAACTACATGAATCCCTATAGGAGAAAATAGAGAGAAACCTAAAAATTAAAACTGTTACTGCCAACGAACGGTTTAACCTAGAAGAACGAAATTTCTTGAGCCAAGTGGGATTGGGGTACCGATCATTACTTGAAAGTGTCATCAAGATTGGGTGAAAAAATGTGTGCTGACATTTCAGGAAACTCGTAGTTTTTTGGAAGCTTGGCAACCCCTTTCCATGAAAGTGATTTGCGCCAGTCTCGGCTTAGGGCTACATCAATAGTAAACAAACCATAGAGATAGAACTTGGAGCTACTTTATTGTGTCAAGTTTCAAAGAGCTAGCACAAACCGTGTTTGATTTAGAGTTCCAACTACATGTATCCATATAGGAGAAAACAGAGTGAAACCAAAAAATTAAAACAGTAACTGCACACGAACGGTTTAATCTAGAAGAACGAAATTTGTTGTGCCACGTGGGAGTGGGGTACTGATCATTACCTAAAAGTGTCATCAAGATTGGGTGAAAATTGTGTGCTGAGATTTCAGGAAACTCGTAGTTTTTTGGAAGCTTGGCAACCCCTTTCCATGAAAGTGATTTGCACCAGTCTCTGCTTAGGGCTACATCAATAGGAAACAAACCATAGAGATAGAACTTGGAGCTACTTTATTGTGTCAAGTTTCAAAGAGCTAGCACAAACTGTGTTTGATTTAGAGTTCCAAATACATGTATCCATATAGGAGAAAAGAGTGAAACCTAAAAATTAAAACCGTTACTGCCAATGAACGGTTTAAAATAGAAGAACGAAATTTGGTGAGCCAAGTGGGATTGGGGTACTGATCATTACCTGAAAGTGTCATCAAGTTTGGGTGAATAAATGTGTGCTGAGATTTCAGGAAACTCTTAGTTTTTTGGAAGCTTGGCAACCCCTTTCCATGAAAGTGAATTGCGCAAGTCTCTGCTTAAGGCTACATCAATAGGAAACAAATCATAGGGATAGAACTTGGAGCTACTTTATTGTGTCAAGTTTTAAAGAGCTAGTACAAACCGTGTTTGATTTAGAGTTCCAACTACATGTATCCATATAGGAGAAAACAGAGTGAAACCTAAAAATTAAAACTGTTACCCCCAACGAACGGTTTAACCTAGAAGAACGAACTTTGCTGAGCCAATTGGGATTGGGGTAGTGAACATTACCTGAAAGTGTCATCAAGATTGGGTGAAAAAATGTGTGCTGAGATTTCAGGAAACTCGTAGGTTTAGGGAAGCTTGGCAACCCCTTTCCTTGAAAGGGATTCACGCCAGTCTCTGCTTAGGGCTACATCAATAGGAAACAAACCATAGAGATTAACTTGGAGCTATTTTATTGTGTCAGGTTTCAAAGAGCTAGCACAAACCGAGATTGATTTAAAGTTCCAACTACATGTATCCATATAGGAGAAAATAGAGAGAAACCTAAAAATTAAAACTGTTACTGCCAACGAACGGATTAACCTAGAAGAACGAAATTTGGTGAGCCACGTGGGATTGGGGTACTCATCATTACATAAAAGTGTCATCAAGTTTGGGTGAAAAAATGTGTGCTTAGATTTCAGGAAACTCGTAGTTTTTTGGAAGCTTGGCAACTCCTTTCCATGAAAGTGATTTGCGCCAGTCTCTGCTTAGGGCTCCATCAATAGGAAACAAACCATAGAGATAGAACTTGGAGCTACTTTATTGTGTCAAGTTTCAAAGAGCTAGCACAAACCGTGTTTGATTTAGAGTTCCAAATACATGTATCCATATAGGAGAAAAGAGTGAAACCTAAAAATTAAAACCGTTACTGCCCATGAACGGTTTAAAATAGAAGAACGAAATTTGGTGAGCCAAGTGGGATTGGGGTACTGATAATTACCTGAAAGTGTCATCAAGATTGGGAGAAAAAATGTGTCCTGATATTTCAGGAAACTCGTAGTTTTTTGGAAGCCTGGCAACCCCTTTCCATGAAAGTGATTTGCGCCAGACTCTGCTTAAGGCTACATCAATAGGAAACAAACCATAGAGATAGAACTTGGAGCTACTTAATTGTGTCAAGTTTCAAAGAGCTAGCACAAACCGTGTTTGATTTAGAGTTCCAAATACATGTATCCATATAGGAGAAAACAGAGTGAAACCTAAAAATTAAAACTGTTACTGCCAACGAACGGTTTAACCTAGAAGAACGAAATTTGTTGAGCCAAGTGGGATTGGGGTACTGATCATTACCTGAAAGTGTCATCAAGTTTGGGTGAAAAAATGTGTGCTGAGATTTCAGGAAACTCTTAGTTTTTTGGAACCTTGGCAACCCCTTTCCATGAAGAGATTTGCGCAACTCTCTGCTTAAGGCTACATCAATAGGAAACAAATCATAGGGATAGAACTTGGAGCTACTTTATTGTGTCAAGTTTCAAAGAGCTAGTACAAACCATGTTTGATTTAGAGTTCCAACTACATGTATCCATATAGGAGAAAGTAGAGTGAAACCTAAAAATTAAAACTGTTACTGCCAACGAACGGTTTAACCTAGAAGAACGAACTTTGCTGAGCCAATTGGGATTGGGGTAGTGATCATTACCTGAAAGTGTCATCAAGATTGGGTGAAAAAATGTGTGCTGAGATTTCAGGAAACTCGTAGGTTTAGGGAAGCTTGGCAACCCCTTTCCTTGAAAGTGATTTGCGCCAGTCTCTGCTTAGGGCTACATCAATAGGAAACAAAACATAGAGATTAACTTGGAGCTACTTTATTGTGTCAGGTTTCAAAGACCTAGCACAAACCGTGATTGATTTAGAGTTCCAACTACATGTATCCATATAGGAGAAAATAGAGAGAAACCTAAAAATTAAAACTGTTACTGCCAACGAACGGTTTAACCTAGAAGTACGAAATTTGGTGAGCCATGTGGGATTGGGGTACTCATCATTACATGAAAGTGTCATCAAGATTGGGTGAAAAAATGTGTGCTTAGATTTCAGGTAACTCGTAGTTTTTTGGAAACTTGGCAACCCCTTTCCATGAAAGTGATTTGCGCCAGTCTCTGCTTAGGGCTCCAACAATAGGAAACAAACCATAGAGATAGAACTTGGAGCTACTTTATTGTGTCAAGTTTCATAGAGCTAGCACAAACCGTGTTTCATTTAGAGTTCCAACTACATGTATCCATATAGGAGAAAACAGAGTGAAACCTAAAAATTAAAACTGTTACTGCCAACGAGTGGTTTAACCTAGAAGAACGAAATTTGGTGAGCCAAGTGGGATTGGGGTACTGATCATTACCTGAAAGTGTCTTCAAGATTGGGTGAAAAAATGTGTGCTGACATTTCAGGAAACTCGTAGTTTTTTGGAACCTTGGCAACCCCTTTCCATGAAAGTGATTTGCGCCAGTCTCTGCTTAGGGCTATATCAATAGGAAACAAACCATAGAGATTAACTTGGAGCTACTTTATTGTGTCAAGTTTCAAAGAGCTAGCACCAACCGTGTTTGATTTAGAGTTCCAACTACATGTATCCATATAGGAGAAAACAGAGAGAAACGTAAAAATTAAAACTGTTACTGCCCACGAACGGTTTCACCTAGAAGAACGAATTTTGTTGAGGCACGTGGGACTGGGGTACTGATCATTACCTGAAAGTGGCATCAAGATTGGGTGAAAAAATGTGTGCTGAGATTTCAGGAAACTCGTAGTTTTTTGGAACCTTGGCAACCCCTTTTCATGAAAGTGATTTGCACCAGTCTCTGCTTAGGCCTACATCAATAGGAAACAAACCATAGAGATAGAACTTGGAGCTACTTTATTGTGTCAAGTTTCAAAGAGCTAGCACAAACCGTGTTTGATTTAGAGTTCCAAATACATGTATCCATATAGGAGAAAACAGAGTGAAACCTAAAAATTAAAACTATTACTGCCAACGAATGGCTTAACCTAGAAGAACCAAATTTGGTGAGCCAAATGGGATTGGGGTAGTGATCATTACTTGAAAGTGTCATCAAGATTTGGTGAAAAAATGTGTACTGAGATTTCAGGAAACTCGTAGTTTTTTGGAAGCTTGGCAACCCCTTTCCATGAAAGTGATTTGCGCCAGTCTCTGCTTAGGGCTACTTCAATAGGAAACAAACCATAGAGATAGAACTTGGAGCTACTTTATTTTTTCAAGTTTCAAAGTGCTAGCACAAACCCTGTTTGATTTAGAGTTCCAACTACATGTATCCGTATAGGAGAAAGCAGAGTGAAACCTAAAAATTAAAACTGTTACTGCAAACGAACGGTTTAATCTAGAAGAACAAAATTTGCTGAGCCATTGGGATTGGGGTAGTGATCATTACCGGAAAGTGTCAGCAAGATTGGGTGAAAAAATGTGTGCTGAGATTTCAGGAAACTCGTAGTTTTAGGGAAGCTTGGCAACCCCTTTCCATGAAAGTGATTTGTGCCAGTCTCTGCTTAGGGCTACATCAATAAGAAACAAACCATAGAAATTAACTTGGAGCTACTTTATTGTGTCAAGTTTCAAAGAGCTAGCACAAACCGTGATTGATTTAGAGTTCCAACTACAAGTATCCATATAGGAGAAAACAGAGTGAAACCTAAAATTTAAAACTGTTACTGCCAACGAGTGGTTTAACCTAGAAGAACGAAATTTGGTGAGCCAAGTGGGATTGGTGTACTGATCATTACCTGAAAGTGTCATCAAGATTGGGTGAAAAAATGTGTGCTGATATTTCAGGAAACTCGTAGTTTTTTGGAACCTTGGCAACCCCTTTCCTTGAAAGTGATTTGCGCCAGTCTTCTTAGGGCTATATCAATAGGAAACAAACCATAGAGATTAACTTGGAGCTACTTTATTGTGTCAAGTTTCAAAGAGCTAGCACCAACCGTGTTTGATTTAGAGTTCCAACTACATGTATCCATATAGGAGAAAACAGAGGGAAACGTAAAAATTAAAACTTTTACTGCCCACGAACGGTTTCACCTAGAAGAACGAAATTTGTTGAGCCACGTGGGACTGGGGTACTGATCATTACCTGAAAGTGGCATCAAGATTGGGTGAAAAAATGTGTGCTGAGATTTCAGGAAACTCGTAGTTTTTTGGAAGCTTGGCAACCCCGTTCCATGAAACTAATTTGCGCTAGTCTCTGCTTAGGGCTATATCAATAGGAAACAAACCATAGAGATTAACTTGGAGCTACTTTATTGTGTCAAGTTTCAAAAAGCTAGCACGAACCGTGTTTGATTTAGAGTTCCAAATACATGTATCCAAATAGGAGAAAACATAGTGAAACCTAAAAATTAAAACTATTACTGCCAACGAATGGCTTAACCTAGAAGAACGAAATTTGGTGAGCCAAATGGGATTGGGGTAGTGATCATTACTTGAAAGTGTCATCAAGATTTGGTGAAAAAATGTGTACTGAGATTTCAGGAAACTCGTAGTTTTTTGGAAGCTTGGCAACCCCTTTCCATGAAAGTGATTTGCGCCAGTCTCTGCTTAGGGCTACATCAATAGGAAACAAACCATAGAGATAGAACTTGGAGCTACTTTATTGTGTCAAGTTTCAAAGAGCTAGCACAAAACGTGTTTCATTTAGAGTTCCAACTACGTGTATCCATATAGGAGAAAACAGAGTGAAACCTAAAAATTAAAACTGTTACTGCCAACGAACGGTTTAACCTAGAAGAACGAAATTTGCTGAGCCAAGTGGGATTGGTGTAGTGATCATTACCTGAAAGTGTCATCAAGATTGGGTTAAAAAACGTGTGCTGAGATTTCAGGAAACTCGTAGTTTTCTGGAACCTAGGCAAACCCTTTCCATGAAAGTGATTTGCACCAGTCTCTGCTTAGGGCTACATCAATAGGAAACAAACCATAGAGATAGAACTTGGAGCTACTTTATTGTGTCAAGTTTCAAAGAGCTAGCACAAACCGTGTTTGATTTAGAATTCCAACTACACGTATCCATATAGGAATAAAAAGAGTGAAACCTAAAAATTAAAACCGTTACTGCCAACAAACGGTTTAACCTAGAAGAATGAAATTTGTTGAGCCAAGTGGGATTGGGGTACTGATCATTACCTGAAAGTGTCATCAAGATTGGGAGAAAAAATGTATGCTGAGATTTCAGGAAACTCGTAGTTTTTTGGAAGCTTGGCAACCCCTTTCCATGAAAGTGATTTGCGCCAGTCTCTGCTTAGGGCTACATCAATAGGAAACAAACCGTAGAGATAGAACTTGAAGCTACTTCATTGTGTCAAGTTTCAAAGAGATAGCACAAACCTTGTTTGATTTAGAGTTCCAACTACATGTATCCATATAGAAGAAAAGAGTGAAACCTAAAAATTAAAACTGTTACTGCCAATGAACGGTTTAACCTAGAAAAAGGAAATTTGGTGAGCCAAGTGGGATTGGAGTACTGATCATTACCTGAAAGTGTCATCAAGATTGGATGAAAAAATGTGTGGTGAGATTTCAGGAAACTCGTAGTTTTTTGGAAGCTTGGCAACCCCTTTCCTTGAAATTGATTTGCGCCAGTCTCTGCTTAGGGCTACATCAATAGGAAACAAAACATAGAGATTAACTTGGAGCTACTTTATTGTGTCAGGTTTCAAAGACCTAGCACAAACCGTGATTGATTTAGAGTTCCAACTACATGTATCCATATAGGAGAAAACAGAGCGAAACCTAAAAATTAAAACTGTTACTGCCCATGAACGGTTTTACCTAGAAGAACGAAATTTGGTGAGCCACGTGGGAGTGGGGTACTGATCATTACCTAAAAGTGTCATCAAGATTGGGTGAAAAAATGTGTGCTGAGATTTCAGGAAACTCGTAGTTTTTTGGAACCTTGGCAACCCCGTTCCATGAAACTGATTTGCGCCAGTCTCTGCTTAGGGCTATATCAATAGGAAACAAACCATAGAGATTAACTTTGAGCTACTTTATTGTGTCAAGTTTCAAAGAGCTAGCACAAACCGTGATTGATTTAGAGTTCCAAATACATGTATCCATATAGGAGAAAACAGAGTCAAACCTAAAAATTAAAACTGTTACTGCCCAAGAACGGTTTAACCTAGAAGAACAAAATTTGGTGAGCCACGTGGGAGTGGGGTACTGATCATTACCTAAAAGTGTCATCAAGATTGAGTGAAAAAATGTGTGCTGAGATTTCAGGAAACTCGTAGTTTTTTGGAAGCTTTGCAAGCCCTTTCCTTGAAAGTGATTTGCGCCAGTCTCTGCTTAGGGCTACATCAATAAGAAACAAACCATAGAGATAGAACTTGGAACTACTTTATTTTGTCAAGTTTCAAAGAGCTAGCACAAACCGTGTTTGATTTAGAGTTCCAACTACATGTATCCATATAGGAGAAAAGAGTGAACCCCAAAAATTAAAACTGTTACTGCCAACGAACGGTTTAACATGGAAGAAAGAAATTTGGTGAGCCAAGTGGGATTGGGGTACTGATCATTACCTGAACGTTTCATCAAGTATGGGTGAAAAAATGTGTGCTGAGATTTCAGGAAACTCGTAGTTTTTTGGAAGCTTGGCAACCCCTTTCCATGAAAGTGATTTGCGCCAGTCTCTGCTTAGGGCTACATCAATAGGAAACAAACCATAGAGATTAACTTGGAGCTACTTTATTGTGTCAAGTTTCAAAGAGCTAGCACAAACCGTGATTGATTTAGAGTTCCAACTACATGTATCCATATAGGAGAAAACAGAGCGAAACCTAAAAATTAAAACTGTTACTGCCCATGAACGGTTTTACCTAGAAGAACGAAATTTGGTGAGCCACGTGGGAGTGGGGTACTGATCATTACCTGAAAGTGTCATCAAGATTGGGTGAAAAAATGTGTGCTGAGATTTCAGGAAACTCGTAGTTTTTTGGAACCTTGGCAACCCCGTTCCATGAAACTGATTTGCGCCAGTCTCTGCTTAGGGGTATATCAATAGGAAACAAACCATAGAGATTAACTTGGAGCTACTTTATTGTGTCAAGTTTCAAAGAGCTAGCACAAACCGTGATTGATTTAGAGTTCCAACTACATGTATCCATATAGGAGAAAACAGAGTCAAACCTAAAAATTAAAACTGTTACTGCCCAAGAACGGTTTAACCTAGAAGAACAAAATTTGGTGAGCCACGTGGGAGTGGGGTACTGATCATTACCTAAAAGTGTCATCAAGATTGAGTGAAAAAATGTGTGCTGAGATTTCAGGAAACTCGTAGTTTTTTGGAAGCTTTGCAAGCCCTTTCCATGAAAGTGATTTGCGCCAGTCTCTGCTTCGGGCTACATCAATAAGAAACAAACCATAGAGATAGAACTTGGAACTACTTTAATTTGTCAAGTTTCAAAGAGCTAGCACAAACCGTGTTTGATTTAGAGTTCCAACTACATGTATCCATATAGGAGAAAAGAGTGAACCCTAAAAATTAAAACTGTTACTGCCAACGAACGGTTTAACATGGAAGAAAGAAATTTGGTGAGCCAAGTGGGATTGGGGTACTGATCATTACCTGAACGTTTCATCAAGTATGGGTGAAAAAAATGTGTGCTGAGATTTCAGGAAACTCGTAGTTTTTTGGAAGCTTGGCAACCCCTTTACATGAAAGTGATTTGCGCCAGTCTCTGCTTAGGGCTACATCAACAGGAAACAAACCATAGAGATAGAACTTGGAGCTACTTTATTGTGTCAAGTTTCAAAGAGCTAGCACAAAACGTGTTTCATTTAGAGTTCCAACTACATGTATCCATATAGGAGAAAATAGAGTGAAACCTAAAAATTAAAACTGTTTCTGCCAACGTACGGTTTAACCTAGAAGATCGAAATTTGCTGAGCCAAGTGGGATTGGTGTAGTGATCATTACCTGAAAGTGTCATCAAGATTGGGTGAAAAACTGTGTCCTGAGATTTCAGGAAACTCGTAGTTTTTTGGAACCTTGGCAACCCCTTTCCATGAAAGTGATTTGCGCCAGTCTCTGCTTAGGGCTACATCAATAGGAAACAAACCATAGAGATAGAACTTGGAGCTACTTTATTGTGTCAAGTTTCAAAGAGCTAGCACAAACCGTGTTTGATTTAGAGTTCCAACTACATGTATCCACATAGGAGAAAACAGAGTGAAACCTAAAATTTAAAACTGTTACTGCCAACGAACGGTTTAACCTAGAAGAACGAAATTTGGTGAGCCAAGTGGGATTGGGGTACAGATCATTACCTGAAAGTGTCATCAAGATTGGGTGAAAAAATGTGTGCTGATATTTCAAAAAACTCGTAATTTTTGGAATCTTGGCAACGCCTTTCCATGAAAGTGATTTGCGCCAGTCCCTGCTTAGGGCTACATCAATAGGAAACAAACCATAGAGATAGAACTTGGAGCTACTTTATTGTGTCAAGTCAAAGAACTAGCACAAACCGTGTTTGATTTAGAGTTCCAACTACATGTATCCACATAGGAGAAAACAGAGTGAAACCTAAAAATTTAAACTGTTACTGTCAACGAACGGTTTTACCCAGAAGAACGAAACTTGGTGAGCCAAGTGGGATTGGGGTACTGATCATTACCTAAAAGTGTCATCAAGATTGAGTGAAAAAATGTGTGCTGAGATTTCAGGAAACTCGTAGTTTTTTGGAAGCTTTGCAAGCCCTTTCCATGAAAGTGATTTGCGCCAGTCTCTGCTTAGGGCTACATCAATAAGAAACAAACCATAGAGATAGAACTTGGAACTACTTTATTTTGTCAAGTTTCAAAGAGCTAGCACAAACCGTGTTTGATTTAGAGTTCCAACTACATGTATCCATATAGGAGAAAAGAGTGAACCCCAAAAATTAAAACTGTTACTGCCAACGAACGGTTTAACATGGAAGAAAGAAATTTGGTGAGCCAAGTGGGATTGGGGTACTGATCATTACCTGAACGTTTCATCAAGTATGGGTGAAAAAATGTGTGCTGAGATTTCAGGAAACTCGTAGTTTTTTGGAAGCTTGGCAACCCCTTTCCATGAAAGTGATTTGCGCCAGTCTCTGCTTAGGGCTACATCAATAGGAAACAAACCATAGAGATTAACTTGGAGCTACTTTATTGTGTCAAGTTTCAAAGAGCTAGCACAAACCGTGATTGATTTAGAGTTCCAACTACATGTATCCATATAGGAGAAAACAGAGCGAAACCTAAAAATTAAAACTGTTACTGCCCATGAACGGTTTTACCTAGAAGAACGAAATTTGGTGAGCCACGTGGGAGTGGGGTACTGATCATTACCTGAAAGTGTCATCAAGATTGGGTGAAAAAATGTGTGCTGAGATTTCAGGAAACTCGTAGTTTTTTGGAACCTTGGCAACCCCGTTCCATGAAACTGATTTGCGCCAGTCTCTGCTTAGGGGTATATCAATAGGAAACAAACCATAGAGATTAACTTGGAGCTACTTTATTGTGTCAAGTTTCAAAGAGCTAGCACAAACCGTGATTGATTTAGAGTTCCAACTACATGTATCCATATAGGAGAAAACAGAGTCAAACCTAAAAATTAAAACTGTTACTGCCCAAGAACGGTTTAACCTAGAAGAACAAAATTTGGTGAGTCACGTGGGAGTGGGGTACTGATCATTACCTAAAAGTGTCATCAAGATTGAGTGAAAAAATGTGTGCTGAGATTTCAGGAAACTCGTAGTTTTTTGGAAGCTTTGCAAGCCCTTTCCATGAAAGTGATTTGCGCCAGTCTCTGCTTCGGGCTACATCAATAAGAAACAAACCATAGAGATAGAACTTGGAACTACTTTAATTTGTCAAGTTTCAAAGAGCTAGCACAAACCGTGTTTGATTTAGAGTTCCAACTACATGTATCCATATAGGAGAAAAGAGTGAACCCTAAAAATTAAAACTGTTACTGCCAACGAACGGTTTAACATGGAAGAAAGAAATTTGGTGAGCCAAGTGGGATTGGGGTACTGATCATTACCTGAACGTTTCATCAAGTATGGGTGAAAAAAATGTGTGCTGAGATTTCAGGAAACTCGTAGTTTTTTGGAAGCTTGGCAACCCCTTTCCATGAAACTGATTTGCGCCAGTCTCTGCTTAGGGCTACATCAACAGGAAACAAACCATAGAGATAGAACTTGGAGCTACTTTATTGTGTCAAGTTTCAAAGAGCTAGCACAAAACGTGTTTCATTTAGAGTTCCAACTACATGTATCCATATAGGAGAAAATAGAGTGAAACCTAAAAATTAAAACTGTTTCTGCCAACGTACGGTTTAACCTAGAAGATCGAAATTTGCTGAGCCAAGTGGGATTGGTGTAGTGATCATTACCTGAAAGTGTCATCAAGATTGGGTGAAAAACTGTGTCCTGAGATTTCAGGAAACTCGTAGTTTTTTGGAACCTTGGCAACCCCTTTCCATGAAAGTGATTTGCGCCAGTCTCTGCTTAGGGCTACATCAATAGGAAACAAACCATAGAGATAGAACTTGGAGCTACTTTATTGTGTCAAGTTTCAAAGAGCTAGCACAAACCGTGTTTGATTTAGAGTTCCAACTACATGTATCCACATAGGAGAAAACAGAGTGAAACCTAAAATTTAAAACTGTTACTGCCAACGAACGGTTTAACCTAGAAGAACGAAATTTGGTGAGCCAAGTGGGATTGGGGTACAGATCATTACCTGAAAGTGTCATCAAGATTGGGTGAAAAAATGTGTGCTGATATTTCAAAAAACTCGTAATTTTTGGAATCTTGGCAACGCCTTTCCATGAAAGTGATTTGCGCCAGTCCCTGCTTAGGGCTACATCAATAGGAAACAAACCATAGAGATAGAACTTGGAGCTACTTTATTGTGTCAAGTCAAAGAACTAGCACAAACCGTGTTTGATTTAGAGTTCCAACTACATGTATCCACATAGGAGAAAACAGAGTGAAACCTAAAAATTAAAACTGTTACTGTCAACGAACGGTTTTACCCAGAAGAACGAAACTTGGTGAGCCAAGTGGGATTGGGGTACTGATCATTACCTGAAAGTGTTATCAAGATTCGGTGAAAAATTGTGTGCTGAGATTTCAGGAAACTCGAAGGATTTTGGAAGCTTGGCACCCCTTTCCATGAAAGTGATTTGCGCCAGTTCCTGCTTAGGGCTACATCAGTAGAAAACAAACCATAGAGATAGAACATCGAGCTACTTTATTGTGTCAAGTTTCAAAGAGCTAGCAAAAACCGTGTTTGATTTAGAGTTCCAACTACATGTATCCATATAGGAGAAAGCAGAGTGAAACCTAAAAATTAAAACTGTTACTGCCAACGAACGGTTTAACCTAGAAGAACGATATTTGGTGATCCAAGTGGGATTGCGGTACTGATCATTACCTGAAAGTGTCATCAAGATTGGGTAAAAAAATGTGTGCTGAGATTTCAGGAAACTCGTAGTTTAGGTAAGCTTGGCAACCCCTTATATGAAAGTGATTTGCGCGAGTCCCTGCTTAGGGCTAAATCAATAGGAAACAAACCATAGAGATAGAACTTGGAGCTACTTTATTGTGTCAAGTTTCAAAGAGCTAGCACAAACCTGTTTGATTTAGAGTTCCAACTACATGTATCCATATAGGAGAAGAAAGAGTGATACCTAAAATTAAAACTGTGACTGCCAACAAAGGGTTGAAACTAGAAGAACGAAATTTGGTGAGCCAAGTGGGATTGGGGTACTGATCATTACCTGAAAGTGTCATCAAGATTGGGTGAAAAAATGTGTGCTGAAATTTCAGGAAACTCGTAGTTTTTTGGAAGATTGGCAACCCCTTTCCATGAAAGTGATTTGCGCCAGTCTCTGCTTAGGGTACATCAATAGGAAACAAACCATAGAGATAGAACTTGGAGCTACTTTATTGTGTCAAGTTAAAAGAGGTAGCGCAATCCGTGTTTGATTTAGAGTTCCAACTACATGTATCCATATAGGAGAAAACAGAGTGAAACCTAAATATTAAAACTGTTACTGCCAACGAACGGTTTAACCTAGAAGAAAGAAATTTGGTGAGCCAAGTGGGATTGGGGTACTGATCATTACCTGAAATTGTCATCAAGATTGGGTGAAAAAATCTGTGCTGAGATTTCACGAAACTCCAGTTTTGAAAGATTGGCAATCCTTTTCCATGAAAGTAATTTGCACCAGTCTTTGCTTAGGGCTACATCAATAGGAAACAAACCATAGAGATAGAACTTGGAGATACTTCATTGTGTCAAGTTTCAAAGAGCTAGCACAAACCGTGTTAGATTTAGAGTTCCAACTACATGTATCCAAGTAGGAGAAAACAGAGTGAAACCTGAAAATTAAAACGGTTACGGCCAACGAACGGTTTAATCTAGAAGAAAGAAATTGGGGGAGCCAAGTGGGATTGGGGTAGTGATCATTACCTGAAAGTGTCATCAAGATTGGGTGAAAAAATGTGTGCTGAGATTTCAGTAAACTCGTAGTTTTTTGGAAGTTTGGCAACCCCTTTCCATGAAAGTGATTTGCGCCAGACTCTGCTTAAGGCTACATCAATAGGAAACAAACCATAGAGATAGAACTTGGAGCTACTTAATTGTGTCAAGTTTCAAAGAGCTAACACAAACCGTGTTTGATTTAGAGTTCCAACTACATGTATCCATATAGGAGAAAGCAGACTGAAACCTAAAAATTAAAACTGTTACTGCCAACGA
Organism: Spermophilus citellus; assembly: GCF_964194105.1. Lineage (NCBI taxonomy): Eukaryota > Metazoa > Chordata > Mammalia > Rodentia > Sciuridae > Spermophilus > Spermophilus citellus. The sequence continues at coordinate 2,073,869 of NW_027672727.1, read as the reverse complement.
ACGGTTTAACCTAGAAGAACGAACTTTGCTGAGCCAATTGGGATTGGCGTAGTGATCATTACCTGAAAGTGTCATCAAGATTGGGTGAAAAAATGTGTGCTGAGATTTCAGGAAACTCGTAGGTTTAGGGAAGCTTGGCAACCCCTTTCCTTGAAACTGATTTGCGCCAGTCTCTGCTTAGGGCTACATCAATAGGAAACAAACCATAGAGATTAAGTTGGAGCTACTTTATTGTGTCAGGTTTCAAAGAGCTAGCACAAACCGTGATTGATTTAGAGTTCCAACTACATGAATCCCTATAGGAGAAAATAGAGAGAAACCTAAAAATTAAAACTGTTACTGCCAACGAACGGTTTAACCTAGAAGAACGAAATTTCTTGAGCCAAGTGGGATTGGGGTACCGATCATTACTTGAAAGTGTCATCAAGATTGGGTGAAAAAATGTGTGCTGAGATTTCAGGAAACTCGTAGTTTTTTGGAAGCTTGGCAACCCCTTTCCATGAAAGTGATTTGCGCCAGTCTCGGCTTAGGGCTACATCAATAGTAAACAAACCATAGAGATAGAACTTGGAGCTACTTTATTGTGTCAAGTTTCAAAGAGCTAGCACAAACCGTGTTTGATTTAGAGTTCCAACTACATGTATCCATATAGGAGAAAACAGAGTGAAACCAAAAAATTAAAACAGTTACTGCACACGAACGGTTTAATCTAGAAGAACGAAATTTGGTGTGCCACGTGGGAGTGGGGTACTGATCATTACCTAAAAGTGTCATCAAGATTGGGTGAAAATTGTGTGCTGAGATTTCAGGAAACTCGTAGTTTTTTGGAAGCTTGGCAACCCCTTTCCATGAAAGTGATTTGCACCAGTCTCTGCTTAGGGCTACATCAATAGGAAACAAACCATAGAGATAGAACTTGGAGCTACTTTATTGTGTCAAGTTTCAAAGAGCTAGCACAAACTGTGTTTGATTTAGAGTTCCAAATACATGTATCCATATAGGAGAAAAGAGTGAAACCTAAAAATTAAAACCATTACTGCCAATGAACGGTTTAAAATAGAAGAACGAAATTTGGTGAGCCAAGTGGGATTGGGGTACTGATCATTACCTGAAAGTGTCATCAAGATTGGGAGAAAAAATGTGTCCTGAGATTTCAGGAAACTCGTAGTTTTTTGGAAGCCTGGCAACCCCTTTCCATGAAAGTGATTTTCGCCAGTCTCTGCTTAAGGCTACATCAATAGGAAACAAACCATAGAGATAGAACTTGGAGCTACTTAATTGTGTCATGTTTCAAAGAGCTAGCACAAACCGTGTTTGATTTAGAGTTCCAAATACATGTATCCATATAGGAGAAAACAGAGTGAAACCTAAAAATTAAAACTGTTACTGCCAACGAACGGTTTAAACTAGAAGAACGAAATTTGGTGAGCCAAGTGGGATTGGGGTACTGATCATTACCTGAAAGTGTCATCAAGTTTGGGTGAATAAATGTGTGCTGAGATTTCAGGAAACTCTTAGTTTTTTGGAAGCTTGGCAACCCCTTTCCATGAAAGTGAATTGCGCAAGTCTCTGCTTAAGGCTACATCAATAGGAAACAAATCATAGGGATAGAACTTGGAGCTACTTTATTGTGTCAAGTTTTAAAGAGCTAGTACAAACCGTGTTTGATTTAGAGTTCCAACTACATGTATCCATATAGGAGAAAACAGAGTGAAACCTAAAAATTAAAACTGTTACTGCCAACGAACGGTTTAACCTAGAAGAACGAACTTTGCTGAGCCAATTGGGATTGGGGTAGTGATCATTACCTGAAAGTGTCATCAAGATTGGGTGAAAAAATGTGTGCTGAGATTTCAGGAAACTCGTAGGTTTAGGGAAGCTTGGCAACCCCTTTCCTTGAAAGGGATTCACGCCAGTCTCTGCTTAGGGCTACATCAATAGGAAACAAACCATAGAGATTAACTTGGAGCTATTTTATTGTGTCAGGTTTCAAAGAGCTAGCACAAACCGAGGTTGATTTAAAGTTCCAACTACATGTATCCATATAGGAGAAAATAGAGAGAAACCTAAAAATTAAAACTGTTACTGCCAACGAACGGATTAACCTAGAAGAACGAAATTTGGTGAGCCACGTGGGATTGGGGTACTCATCATTACATAAAAGTGTCATCAAGTTTGGGTGAAAAAATGTGTGCTTAGATTTCAGGAAACTCGTAGTTTTTTGGAAGCTTGGCAACTCCTTTCCATGAAAGTGATTTGCGCCAGTCTCTGCTTAGGGCTCCATCAATAGGAAACAAACCATAGAGATAGAACTTGGAGCTACTTTATTGTGTCAAGTTTCAAAGAGCTAGCACAAACCGTGTTTGATTTAGAGTTCCAAATACATGTATCCATATAGGAGAAAAGAGTGAAACCTAAAAATTAAAACCGTTACTGCCCATGAACGGTTTAAAATAGAAGAACGAAATTTGGTGAGCCAAGTGGGATTGGGGTACTGATAATTACCTGAAAGTGTCATCAAGATTGGGAGAAAAAATGTGTCCTGAGATTTCAGGAAACTCGTAGTTTTTTGGAAGCCTGGCAACCCCTTTCCATGAAAGTGATTTGCGCCAGACTCTGCTTAAGGCTACATCAATAGGAAACAAACCATAGAGATAGAACTTGGAGCTACTTAATTGTGTCAAGTTTCAAAGAGCTAGCACAAACCGTGTTTGATTTAGAGTTCCAAATACATGTATCCATATAGGAGAAAACAGAGTGAAACCTAAAAATTAAAACTGTTACTGCCAACGAACGGTTTAACCTAGAAGAACGAAATTTGTTGAGCCAAGTGGGATTGGGGTACTGATCATTACCTGAAAGTGTCATCAAGTTTGGGTGAAAAAATGTGTGCTGAGATTTCAGGAAACTCTTAGTTTTTTGGAACCTTGGCAACCCCTTTCCATGAAAGAGATTTGCGCAAGTCTCTGCTTAAGGCTACATCAATAGGAAACAAATCATAGGGATAGAACTTGGAGCTACTTTATTGTGTCAAGTTTCAAAGAGCTAGTACAAACCATGTTTGATTTAGAGTTCCAACTACATGTATCCATATAGGAGAAAGTAGAGTGAAACCTAAAAATTAAAACTGTTACTGCCAACGAACGGTTTAACCTAGAAGAACGAACTTTGCTGAGCCAATTGGGATTGGGGTAGTGATCATTACCTGAAAGTGTCATCAAGATTGGGTGAAAAAATGTGTGCTGAGATTTCAGGAAACTCGTAGGTTTAGGGAAGCTTGGCAACCCCTTTCCTTGAAAGTGATTTGCGCCAGTCTCTGCTTAGGGCTACATCAATAGGAAACAAAACATAGAGATTAACTTGGAGCTACTTTATTGTGTCAGGTTTCAAAGACCTAGCACAAACCGTGATTGATTTAGAGTTCCAACTACATGTATCCATATAGGAGAAAATAGAGAGAAACCTAAAAATTAAAACTGTTACTGCCAACGAACGGTTTAACCTAGAAGTACGAAATTTGGTGATCCACGTGGGATTGGGGTACTCATCATTACATGAAAGTGTCATCAAGATTGGGTGAAAAAATGTGTGCTTAGATTTGAGGAAACTCGTAGTATTTTGGAAACTTGGCAACCCCTTTCCATGAAAGTGATTTGCGCCAGTCTCTGCTTAGGGCTCCAACAATAGGAAACAAACCATAGAGATAGAACTTGGAGCTACTTTATTGTGTCAAGTTTCATAGAGCTAGCACAAACCGTGTTTCATTTAGAGTTCCAACTACATGTATCCATATAGGAGAAAACAGAGTGAAACCTAAAAATTAAAACTGTTACTGCCAACGAGTGGTTTAACCTAGAAGAACGAAATTTGGTGAGCCAAGTGGGATTGGGGTACTGATCATTACCTGAAAGTGTCATCAAGACTGGGTGAAAAAATGTGTGCTGACATTTCAGGAAACTCGTAGTTTTTTGGAACCTTGGCAACCCCTTTCCATGAAAGTGATTTGCGCCAGTTTCTGCTTAGGGCTATATCAATAGGAAACAAACCATAGAGATTAACTTGGAGCTACTTTATTGTGTCAAGTTTCAAAGAGCTAGCACCAACCGTGTTTGATTTAGAGTTCCAACTACATGTATCCATATAGGAGAAAACAGAGAGAAACGTAAAAATTAAAACTGTTACTGCCCACGAACGGTTTCACCTAGAAGAACGAAATTTGTTGAGCCACGTGGGAATGGGGTACTGATCATTACCTGAAAGTGGCATCAAGATTGGGTGAAAAAATGTGTGCTGAGATTTCAGGAAACTCGTAGTTTTTTGGAACCTTGGCAACCCCTTTTCAAGAAAGTGATTTGCACCAGTCTCTGCTTAGGCCTACATCAATAGGAAACAAACCATAGAGATAGAACTTGGAGCTACTTTATTGTGTCAAGTTTCAAAGAGCTAGCACAAACCGTGTTTGATTTAGAGTTCCAAATACATGTATCCAAATAGGAGAAAACAGAGTGAAACCTAAAAATTAAAACTATTACTGCCAACGAATGGCTTAACCTAGAAGAACCAAATTTGGTGAGCCAAATGGGATTGGGGTAGTGATCATTACTTGAAAGTGTCATCAAGATTTGGTGAAAAAATGTGTACTGAGATTTCAGGAAACTCGTAGTTTTTTGGAAGCTTGGCAACCCCTTTCCATGAAAGTGATTTGCGCCAGTCTCTGCTTAGGGCTACTTCAATAGGAAACAAACCATAGAGATAGAACTTGGAGCTACTTTATTTTTTCAAGTTTCAAAGTGCTAGCACAAACCCTGTTTGATTTAGAGTTCCAACTACATGTATCCGTATAGGAGAAAGCAGAGTGAAACCTAAAAATTAAAACTGTTACTGCAAACGAACGGTTTAATCTAGAAGAACAAAATTTGCTGAGCCATTGGGATTGGGGTAGTGATCATTACCGGAAAGTGTCAGCAAGATTGGGTGAAAAAATGTGTGCTGAGATTTCAGGAAACTCGTAGTTTTAGGGAAGCTTGGCAACCCCTTTCCATGAAAGTGATTTGTGCCAGTCTCTGCTTAGGGCTACATCAATAAGAAACAAACCATAGAAATTAACTTGGAGCTACTTTATTGTGTCAAGTTTCAAAGAGCTAGCACAAACCGTGATTGATTTAGAGTTCCAACTACAAGTATCCATATAGGAGAAAACAGAGTGAAACCTAAAATTTAAAACTGTTACTGCCAACGAGTGGTTTAACCTAGAAGAACGAAATTTGGTGAGCCAAGTGGGATTGGGGTACTGATCATTACCTGAAAGTGTCATCAAGATTGGGTGAAAAAATGTGTGCTGATATTTCAGGAAACTCGTAGTTTTTTGGAACCTTGGCAACCCCTTTCCTTGAAAGTGATTTGCGCCAGTCTTCTTAGGGCTATATCAATAGGAAACAAACCATAGAGATTAACTTGGAGCTACTTTATTGTGTCAAGTTTCAAAGAGCTAGCACCAACCGTGTTTGATTTAGAGATCCAACTACATGTATCCATATAGGAGAAAACAGAGAGAAACGTAAAAATTAAAACTTTTACTGCCCACGAACGGTTTCACCTAGAAGAACGAAATTTGTTGAGCCACGTGGGACTGGGGTACTGATCATTACCTGAAAGTGGCATCAAGATTGGGTGAAAAAATGTGTGCTGAGATTTCAGGAAACTCGTAGTTTTTTGGAAGCTTGGCAACCCCGTTCCATGAAACTAATTTGCGCTAGTCTCTGCTTAGGGCTATATCAATAGGAAACAAACCATAGAGATTAACTTGGAGCTACTTTATTGTGTCAAGTTTCAAAAAGCTAGCACGAACCGTGTTTGATTTAGAGTTCCAAATACATGTATCCAAATAGGAGAAAACAGAGTGAAACCTAAAAATTAAAACTATTATTGCCAACGAATGGCTTAACCTAGAAGAACGAAATTTTGTGAGCCAAATGGGATTGGGGTAGTGATCATTACTTGAAAGTGTCATCAAGATTTGGTGAAAAAATGTGTACTGAGATTTCAGGAAACTCGTAGTTTTTTGGAAGCTTGGCAACCCCTTTCCATGAAAGTGATTTGCGCCAGTCTCTTCTTAGGGCTACATCAATAGGAAACAAACCATAGAGATAGAACTTGGAGCTACTTTATTGTGTCAAGTTTCAAAGAGCTAGCACAAAACGTGTTTCATTTAGAGTTCCAACTACGTGTATCCATATAGGAGAAAACAGAGTGAAACCTAAAAATTAAAACTGTTACTGCCAACGAACGGTTTAACCTAGAAGAACGAAATTTGCTGAGCCAAGTGGGATTGGTGTAGTGATCATTACCTGAAAGTGTCATCAAGATTGGGTTAAAAAACGTGTGCTGAGATTTCAGGAAACTCGTAGTTTTCTGGAACCTAGGCAAACCCTTTCCATGAAAGTGATTTGCACCAGTCTCTGCTTAGGGCTACATCAATAGGAAACAAACCATAGAGATAGAACTTGGAGCTACTTTATTGTGTCAAGTTTCAAAGAGCTAGCACAAACCGTGTTTGATTTAGAATTCCAACTACACGTATCCATATAGGAATAAAAAGAGTGAAACCTAAAAATTAAAACCGTTACTGCCAACAAACGGTTTAACCTAGAAGAATGAAATTTGTTGAGCCAAGTGGGATTGGGGTACTGATCATTACCTGAAAGTGTCATCAAGATTGGGAGAAAAAATGTATGCTGAGATTTCAGGAAACTCGTAGTTTTTTGGAAGCTTGGCAACCCCTTTCCATGAAAGTGATTTGCGCCAGTCTCTGCTTAGGGCTACATCAATAGGAAACAAACCGTAGAGATAGAACTTGAAGCTACTTCATTGTGTCAAGTTTCAAAGAGATAGCACAAACCTTGTTTGATTTAGAGTTCCAACTACATGTATCCATATAGAAGAAAAGACTGAAACCTAAAAATTAAAACTGTTACTGCCAATGAACGGTTTAACCTAGAAAAAGGAAATTTGGTGAGCCAAGTGGGATTGGAGTACTGATCATTACCTGAAAGTGTCATCAAGATTGGATGAAAAAATGTGTGGTGAGATTTCAGGAAACTCGTAGTTTTTTGGAAGCTTGGCAACCCCTTTCCTTGAAAGTGATTTGCGCCAGTCTCTGCTTAGGGCTACATCAATAGGAAACAAACCATAGAGATTAACTTGGAGCTACTTTATTGTGTCAAGTTTCAAAGAGCTAGCACAAACCGTGATTGATTTAGAGTTCCAACTACATGTATCCATATAGGAGAAAACAGAGCGAAACCTAAAAATTAAAACTGTTACTGCCCATGAACGGTTTTACCTAGAAGAACGAAATTTGGTGAGCCACGTGGGAGTGGGGTACTGATCATTACCTAAAAGTGTCATCAAGATTGGGTGAAAAAATGTGTGCTGAGATTTCAGGAAACTCGTAGTTTGGAACCTTGGCAACCCCGTTCCATGAAACTGATTTGCGCCAGTCTCTGCTTAGGGCTATATCAATAGGAAACAAACCATAGAGATTAACTTGGAGCTACTTTATTGTGTCAAGTTTCAAAGAGCTAGCACAAACCGTGATTGATTTAGAGTTCCAACTACATGTATCCATATAGGAGAAAACAGAGTCAAACCTAAAAATTAAAACTGTTACTGCCCAAGAACGGTTTAACCTAGAAGAACAAAATTTGGTGAGCCACGTGGGAGTGGGGTACTGATCATTACCTAAAAGTGTCATCAAGATTGAGTGAAAAAATGTGTGCTGAGATTTCAGGAAACTCGTAGTTTTTTGGAAGCTTTGCAAGCCCTTTCCATGAAAGTGATTTGCGCCAGTCTCTGCTTAGGGCTACATCAATAAGAAACAAACCATAGAGATAGAACTTGGAACTACTTTATTTTGTCAAGTTTCAAAGAGCTAGCACAAACCGTGTTTGATTTAGAGTTCCAACTACATGTATCCATATAGGAGAAAAGAGTGAACCCCAAAAATTAAAACTGTTACTGCCAACGAACGGTTTAACATGGAAGAAAGAAATTTGGTGAGCCAAGTGGGATTGGGGTACTGATCATTACCTGAACGTTTCATCAAGTATGGGTGAAAAAATGTGTGCTGAGATTTCAGGAAACTCGTAGTTTTTTGGAAGCTTGGCAACCCCTTTCCATGAAAGTGATTTGCGCCAGTCTCTGCTTAGGGCTACATCAATAGGAAACAAACCATAGAGATTAACTTGGAGCTACTTTATTGTGTCAAGTTTCAAAGAGCTAGCACAAACCGTGATTGATTTAGAGTTCCAACTACATGTATCCATATAGGAGAAAACAGAGCGAAACCTAAAAATTAAAACTGTTACTGCCCATGAACGGTTTTACCTACAAGAACGAAATTTGGTGAGCCACGTGGGAGTGGGGTACTGATCATTACCTAAAAGTGTCATCAAGATTGGGTGAAAAAATGTGTGCTGAGATTTCAGGAAACTCGTAGTTTTTTGGAACCTTGGCAACCCCGTTCCATGAAACTGATTTGCGCCAGTCTCTGCTTAGGGCTATATCAATAGGAAACAAACCATAGAGATTAACTTGGAGCTACTTTATTGTGTCAAGTTTCAAAGAGCTAGCACAAACCGTGATTGATTTAGAGTTCCAACTACATGTATCCATATAGGAGAAATCAGAGTCAAACCTAAAAATTAAAACTGTTACTGCCCAAGAACGGTTTAACCTAGAAGAACAAAATTTGGAGAGCCACGTGGGAGTGGGGTACTGATCATTACCTAAAAGTGTCATCAAGATTGAGTGAAAAAATGTGTGCTGAGATTTCAGGAAACTCGTAGTTTTTTGGAAGCTTTGCAAGCCCTTTCCATGAAAGTGATTTGCGCCAGTCTCTGCTTCGGGCTACATCAATAAGAAACAAACCATAGAGATAGAACTTGGAACTACTTTAATTTGTCAAGTTTCAAAGAGCTAGCACAAACCGTGTTTGATTTAGAGTTCCAACTACATGTATCCATATAGGAGAAAATAGAGTGAAACCTAAAAATTAAAACTGTTTCTGCCAACGTACGGTTTAACCTAGAAGATCGAAATTTGCTGAGCCAAGTGGGATTGGTGTAGTGATCATTACCTGAAAGTGTCATCAAGATTGGGTGAAAAACTGTGTCCTGAGATTTCAGGAAACTCGTAGTTTTTTGGAACCTTGGCAACCCCTTTCCATGAAAGTGATTTGCGCCAGTCTCTGCTTAGGGCTACATCAATAGGAAACAAACCATAGAGATAGAACTTGGAGCTACTTTATTGTGTCAAGTTTCAAAGAGCTAGCACAAACCGTGTTTGATTTAGAGTTCCAACTACATGTATCCACATAGGAGAAAACAGAGTGAAACCTAAAATTTAAAACTGTTACTGCCAACGAACGGTTTAACCTAGAAGAACGAAATTTGGTGAGCCAAGTGGGATTGGGGTACAGATCATTACCTGAAAGTGTCATCAAGATTGGGTGAAAAACTGTGTCCTGAGATTTCAGGAAACTCGTAGTTTTTTGGAAGCTTGGCAACCCCTTTCCATGAAAGTGATTTGCGCCAGTCTCTGCTTAGGGCTACTTCAATAGGAAACAAACCATAGAGATAGAACTTGGAGCTACTTTATTTTTTCAAGTTTCAAAGTGCTAGCACAAACCCTGTTTGATTTAGAGTTCCAACTACATGTATCCGTATAGGAGAAAGCAGAGTGAAACCTAAAAATTAAAACTGTTACTGCAAACGAACGGTTTAATCTAGAAGAACAAAATTTGCTGAGCCATTGGGATTGGGGTAGTGATCATTACCGGAAAGTGTCAGCAAGATTGGGTGAAAAAATGTGTGCTGAGATTTCAGGAAACTCGTAGTTTTAGGGAAGCTTGGCAACCCCTTTCCATGAAAGTGATTTGTGCCAGTCTCTGCTTAGGGATACATCAATAAGAAACAAACCATAGAAATTAACTTGGAGCTACTTTATTGTGTCAAGTTTCAAAGAGCTAGCACAAACCGTGATTGATTTAGAGTTCCAACTACAAGTATCCATATAGGAGAAAACAGAGTGAAACCTAAAATTTAAAACTGTTACTGCCAACGAGTGGTTTAACCTAGAAGAACGAAATTTGGTGAGCCAAGTGGGATTGGGGTACTGATCATTACCTGAAAGTGTCATCAAGATTGGGTGAAAAAATGTGTGCTGATATTTCAGGAAACTCGTAGTTTTTTGGAACCTTGGCAACCCCTTTCCTTGAAAGTGATTTGCGCCAGTCTTCTTAGGGCTATATCAATAGGAAACAAACCATAGAGATTAACTTGGAGCTACTTTATTGTGTCAAGTTTCAAAGAGCTAGCACCAACCGTGTTTGATTTAGAGATCCAACTACATGTATCCATATAGGAGAAAACAGAGAGAAACGTAAAAATTAAAACTTTTACTGCCCACGAACGGTTTCACCTAGAAGAACGAAATTTGTTGAGCCACGTGGGACTGGGGTACTGATCATTACCTGAAAGTGGCATCAAGATTGGGTGAAAAAATGTGTGCTGAGATTTCAGGAAACTCGTAGTTTTTTGGAAGCTTGGCAACCCCGTTCCATGAAACTAATTTGCGCTAGTCTCTGCTTAGGGCTATATCAATAGGAAACAAACCATAGAGATTAACTTGGAGCTACTTTATTGTGTCAAGTTTCAAAAAGCTAGCACGAACCGTGTTTGATTTAGAGTTCCAAATACATGTATCCAAATAGGAGAAAACAGAGTGAAACCTAAAAATTAAAACTATTATTGCCAACGAATGGCTTAACCTAGAAGAACGAAATTTTGTGAGCCAAATGGGATTGGGGTAGTGATCATTACTTGAAAGTGTCATCAAGATTTGGTGAAAAAATGTGTACTGAGATTTCAGGAAACTCGTAGTTTTTTGGAAGCTTGGCAACCCCTTTCCATGAAAGTGATTTGCGCCAGTCTCTGCTTAGGGCTACATCAATAGGAAACAAACCATAGAGATAGAACTTGGAGCTACTTTATTGTGTCAAGTTTCAAAGAGCTAGCACAAAACGTGTTTCATTTAGAGTTCCAACTACGTGTATCCATATAGGAGAAAACAGAGTGAAACCTAAAAATTAAAACTGTTACTGCCAACGAACGGTTTAACCTAGAAGAACGAAATTTGCTGAGCCAAGTGGGATTGGTGTAGTGATCATTACCTGAAAGTGTCATCAAGATTGGGTTAAAAAACGTGTGCTGAGATTTCAGGAAACTCGTAGTTTTCTGGAACCTAGGCAAACCCTTTCCATGAAAGTGATTTGCACCAGTCTCTGCTTAGGGCTACATCAATAGGAAACAAACCATAGAGATAGAACTTGGAGCTACTTTATTGTGTCAAGTTTCAAAGAGCTAGCACAAACCGTGTTTGATTTAGAATTCCAACTACACGTATCCATATAGGAATAAAAAGAGTGAAACCTAAAAATTAAAACCGTTACTGCCAACAAACGGTTTAACCTAGAAGAATGAAATTTGTTGAGCCAAGTGGGATTGGGGTACTGATCATTACCTGAAAGTGTCATCAAGATTGGGAGAAAAAATGTATGCTGAGATTTCAGGAAACTCGTAGTTTTTTGGAAGCTTGGCAACCCCTTTCCATGAAAGTGATTTGCGCCAGTCTCTGCTTAGGGCTACATCAATAGGAAACAAACCGTAGAGATAGAACTTGAAGCTACTTCATTGTGTCAAGTTTCAAAGAGATAGCACAAACCTTGTTTGATTTAGAGTTCCAACTACATGTATCCATATAGAAGAAAAGACTGAAACCTAAAAATTAAAACTGTTACTGCCAATGAACGGTTTAACCTAGAAAAAGGAAATTTGGTGAGCCAAGTGGGATTGGAGTACTGATCATTACCTGAAAGTGTCATCAAGATTGGATGAAAAAATGTGTGGTGAGATTTCAGGAAACTCGTAGTTTTTTGGAAGCTTGGCAACCCCTTTCCTTGAAAGTGATTTGCGCCAGTCTCTGCTTAGGGCTACATCAATAGGAAACAAACCATAGAGATTAACTTGGAGCTACTTTATTGTGTCAAGTTTCAAAGAGCTAGCACAAACCGTGATTGATTTAGAGTTCCAACTACATGTATCCATATAGGAGAAAACAGAGCGAAACCTAAAAATTAAAACTGTTACTGCCCATGAACGGTTTTACCTAGAAGAACGAAATTTGGTGAGCCACGTGGGAGTGGGGTACTGATCATTACCTAAAAGTGTCATCAAGATTGGGTGAAAAAATGTGTGCTGAGATTTCAGGAAACTCGTAGTTTGGAACCTTGGCAACCCCGTTCCATGAAACTGATTTGCGCCAGTCTCTGCTTAGGGCTATATCAATAGGAAACAAACCATAGAGATTAACTTGGAGCTACTTTATTGTGTCAAGTTTCAAAGAGCTAGCACAAACCGTGATTGATTTAGAGTTCCAACTACATGTATCCATATAGGAGAAAACAGAGTCAAACCTAAAAATTAAAACTGTTACTGCCCAAGAACGGTTTAACCTAGAAGAACAAAATTTGGTGAGCCACGTGGGAGTGGGGTACTGATCATTAACTAAAAGTGTCATCAAGATTGAGTGAAAAAATGTGTGCTGAGATTTCAGGAAACTCGTAGTTTTTTGGAAGCTTTGCAAGCCCTTTCCATGAAAGTGATTTGCGCCAGTCTCTGCTTAGGGCTACATCAATAAGAAACAAACCATAGAGATAGAACTTGGAACTACTTTATTTTGTCAAGTTTCAAAGAGCTAGCACAAACCGTGTTTGATTTAGAGTTCCAACTACATGTATCCATATAGGAGAAAAGAGTGAACCCCAAAAATTAAAACTGTTACTGCCAACGAACGGTTTAACATGGAAGAAAGAAATTTGGTGAGCCAAGTGGGATTGGGGTACTGATCATTACCTGAACGTTTCATCAAGTATGGGTGAAAAAATGTGTGCTGAGATTTCAGGAAACTCGTAGTTTTTTGGAAGCTTGGCAACCCCTTTCCATGAAAGTGATTTGCGCCAGTCTCTGCTTAGGGCTACATCAATAGGAAACAAACCATAGAGATTAACTTGGAGCTACTTTATTGTGTCAAGTTTCAAAGAGCTAGCACAAACCGTGATTGATTTAGAGTTCCAACTACATGTATCCATATAGGAGAAAACAGAGCGAAACCTAAAAATTAAAACTGTTACTGCCCATGAACGGTTTTACCTACAAGAACGAAATTTGGTGAGCCACGTGGGAGTGGGGTACTGATCATTACCTAAAAGTGTCATCAAGATTGGGTGAAAAAATGTGTGCTGAGATTTCAGGAAACTCGTAGTTTTTTGGAACCTTGGCAACCCCGTTCCATGAAACTGATTTGCGCCAGTCTCTGCTTAGGGCTATATCAATAGGAAACAAACCATAGAGATTAACTTGGAGCTACTTTATTGTGTCAAGTTTCAAAGAGCTAGCACAAACCGTGATTGATTTAGAGTTCCAACTACATGTATCCATATAGGAGAAATCAGAGTCAAACCTAAAAATTAAAACTGTTACTGCCCAAGAACGGTTTAACCTAGAAGAACAAAATTTGGAGAGCCACGTGGGAGTGGGGTACTGATCATTACCTAAAAGTGTCATCAAGATTGAGTGAAAAAATGTGTGCTGAGATTTCAGGAAACTCGTAGTTTTTTGGAAGCTTTGCAAGCCCTTTCCATGAAAGTGATTTGCGCCAGTCTCTGCTTCGGGCTACATCAATAAGAAACAAACCATAGAGATAGAACTTGGAACTACTTTAATTTGTCAAGTTTCAAAGAGCTAGCACAAACCGTGTTTGATTTAGAGTTCCAACTACATGTATCCATATAGGAGAAAAAAGTGAACCCTAAAAATTAAAACTGTTACTGCCAACGAACGGTTTAACATGGAAGAAAGAAATTTGGTGAGCCAAGTGGGATTGGGGTACTGATCATTACCTGAACGTTTCATCAAGTATGGGTGAAAAAAATGTGTGCTGAGATTTCAGGAAACTCGTAGTTTTTTGGAAGCTTGGCAACCCCTTTACATGAAAGTGATTTGCGCCAGTCTCTGCTTAGGGCTACATCAACAGGAAACAAACCATAGAGATAGAACTTGGAGCTACTTTATTGTGTCAAGTTTCAAAGAGCTAGCACAAACCGTGTTTGATTTAGAGTTCCAACTACATGTATCCATATAGGAGAAAATAGAGTGAAACCTAAAAATTAAAACTGTTTCTGCCAACGTACGGTTTAACCTAGAAGATCGAAATTTGCTGAGCCAAGTGGGATTGGTGTAGTGATCATTACCTGAAAGTGTCATCAAGATTGGGTGAAAAACTGTGTCCTGAGATTTCAGGAAACTCGTAGTTTTTTGGAACCTTGGCAACCCCTTTCCATGAAAGTGATTTGCGCCAGTCTCTGCTTAGGGCTACATCAATAGGAAACAAACCATAGAGATAGAACTTGGAGCTACTTTATTGTGTCAAGTTTCAAAGAGCTAGCACAAACCGTGTTTGATTTAGAGTTCCAACTACATGTATCCACATAGGAGAAAACAGAGTGAAACCTAAAATTTAAAACTGTTACTGCCAACGAACGGTTTAACCTAGAAGAACGAAATTTGGTGAGCCAAGTGGGATTGGGGTACAGATCATTACCTGAAAGTGTCATCAAGATTGGGTGAAAAACTGTGTCCTGAGATTTCAGGAAACTCGTAGTTTTTTGGAAGCTTGGCAACCCCTTTCCATGAAAGTGATTTGCGCCAGTCTCTGCTTAGGGCTACTTCAATAGGAAACAAACCATAGAGATAGAACTTGGAGCTACTTTATTTTTTCAAGTTTCAAAGTGCTAGCACAAACCCTGTTTGATTTAGAGTTCCAACTACATGTATCCGTATAGGAGAAAGCAGAGTGAAACCTAAAAATTAAAACTGTTACTGCAAACGAACGGTTTAATCTAGAAGAACAAAATTTGCTGAGCCATTGGGATTGGGGTAGTGATCATTACCGGAAAGTGTCAGCAAGATTGGGTGAAAAAATGTGTGCTGAGATTTCAGGAAACTCGTAGTTTTAGGGAAGCTTGGCAACCCCTTTCCATGAAAGTGATTTGTGCCAGTCTCTGCTTAGGGCTACATCAATAAGAAACAAACCATAGAAATTAACTTGGAGCTACTTTATTGTGTCAAGTTTCAAAGAGCTAGCACAAACCGTGATTGATTTAGAGTTCCAACTACAAGTATCCATATAGGAGAAAACAGAGTGAAACCTAAAATTTAAAACTGTTACTGCCAACGAGTGGTTTAACCTAGAAGAACGAAATTTGGTGAGCCAAGTGGGATTGGGGTACTGATCATTACCTGAAAGTGTCATCAAGATTGGGTGAAAAAATGTGTGCTGATATTTCAGGAAACTCGTAGTTTTTTGGAACCTTGGCAACCCCTTTCCTTGAAAGTGATTTGCGCCAGTCTTCTTAGGGCTATATCAATAGGAAACAAACCATAGAGATTAACTTGGAGCTACTTTATTGTGTCAAGTTTCAAAGAGCTAGCACCAACCGTGTTTGATTTAGAGATCCAACTACATGTATCCATATAGGAGAAAACAGAGAGAAACGTAAAAATTAAAACTTTTACTGCCCACGAACGGTTTCACCTAGAAGAACGAAATTTGTTGAGCCACGTGGGACTGGGGTACTGATCATTACCTGAAAGTGGCATCAAGATTGGGTGAAAAAATGTGTGCTGAGATTTCAGGAAACTCGTAGTTTTTTGGAAGCTTGGCAACCCCGTTCCATGAAACTAATTTGCGCTAGTCTCTGCTTAGGGCTATATCAATAGGAAACAAACCATAGAGATTAACTTGGAGCTACTTTATTGTGTCAAGTTTCAAAAAGCTAGCACGAACCGTGTTTGATTTAGAGTTCCAAATACATGTATCCAAATAGGAGAAAACAGAGTGAAACCTAAAAATTAAAACTATTATTGCCAACGAATGGCTTAACCTAGAAGAACGAAATTTTGTGAGCCAAATGGGATTGGGGTAGTGATCATTACTTGAAAGTGTCATCAAGATTTGGTGAAAAAATGTGTACTGAGATTTCAGGAAACTCGTAGTTTTTTGGAAGCTTGGCAACCCCTTTCCATGAAAGTGATTTGCGCCAGTCTCTGCTTAGGGCTACATCAATAGGAAACAAACCATAGAGATAGAACTTGGAGCTACTTTATTGTGTCAAGTTTCAAAGAGCTAGCACAAAATGTGTTTCATTTAGAGTTCCAACTACGTGTATCCATATAGGAGAAAACAGAGTGAAACCTAAAAATTAAAACTGTTACTGCCAACGAACGGTTTAACCTAGAAGAACGAAATTTGCTGAGCCAAGTGGGATTGGTGTAGTGATCATTACCTGAAAGTGTCATCAAGATTGGGTTAAAAAACGTGTGCTGAGATTTCAGGAAACTCGTAGTTTTCTGGAACCTAGGCAAACCCTTTCCATGAAAGTGATTTGCACCAGTCTCTGCTTAGGGCTACATCAATAGGAAACAAACCATAGAGATAGAACTTGGAGCTACTTTATTGTGTCAAGTTTCAAAGAGCTAGCACAAACCGTGTTTGATTTAGAATTCCAACTACACGTATCCATATAGGAATAAAAAGAGTGAAACCTAAAAATTAAAACCGTTACTGCCAACAAACGGTTTAACCTAGAAGAATGAAATTTGTTGAGCCAAGTGGGATTGGGGTACTGATCATTACCTGAAAGTGTCATCAAGATTGGGAGAAAAAATGTATGCTGAGATTTCAGGAAACTCGTAGTTTTTTGGAAGCTTGGCAACCCCTTTCCATGAAAGTGATTTGCGCCAGTCTCTGCTTAGGGCTACATCAATAGGAAACGAACCGTAGAGATAGAACTTGAAGCTACTTCATTGTGTCAAGTTTCAAAGAGATAGCACAAACCTTGTTTGATTTAGAGTTCCAACTACATGTATCCACATAGGAGAAAACAGAGTGAAACCTAAAATTTAAAACTGTTACTGCCAACGAACGGTTTAACCTAGAAGAACGAAATTTGGTGAGCCAAGTGGGATTGGGGTACAGATCATTACCTGAAAGTGTCATCAAGATTGGGTGAAAAACTGTGTCCTGAGATTTCAGGAAACTCGTAGTTTTTTGGAAGCTTGGCAACCCCTTTCCTTGAAAGTGATTTGCGCCAGTCTCTGCTTAGGGCTACATCAATAGGAAACAAACCATAGAGATTAACTTGGAGCTACTTTATTGTGTCAAGTTTCAAAGAGCTAGCACAAACCGTGATTGATTTAGAGTTCCAACTACATGTATCCATATAGGAGAAAACAGAGCGAAACCTAAAAATTAAAACTGTTACTGCCCATGAACGGTTTTACCTAGAAGAACGAAATTTGGTGAGCCACGTGGGAGTGGGGTACTGATCATTACCTAAAAGTGTCATCAAGATTGGGTGAAAAAATGTGTGCTGAGATTTCAGGAAACTCGTAGTTTGGAACCTTGGTAACCCCGTTCCATGAAACTGATTTGCGCCAGTCTCTGCTTAGGGCTATATCAATAGGAAACAAACCATAGAGATTAACTTGGAGCTACTTTATTGTGTCAAGTTTCAAAGAGCTAGCACAAACCGTGATTGATTTAGAGTTCCAACTACATGTATCCATATAGGAGAAAACAGAGTCAAACCTAAAAATTAAAACTGTTACTGCCCAAGAACGGTTTAACCTAGAAGAACAAAATTTGGTGAGCCACGTGGGAGTGGGGTACTGATCATTACCTAAAAGTGTCATCAAGATTGAGTGAAAAAATGTGTGCTGAGATTTCAGGAAACTCGTAGTTTTTTGGAAGCTTTGCAAGCCCTTTCCATGAAAGTGATTTGCGCCAGTCTCTGCTTAGGGCTACATCAATAAGAAACAAACCATAGAGATAGAACTTGGAACTACTTTATTTTGTCAAGTTTCAAAGAGCTAGCACAAACCGTGTTTGATTTAGAGTTCCAACTACATGTATCCATATAGGAGAAAAGAGTGAACCCCAAAAATTAAAACTGTTACTGCCAACGAACGGTTTAACATGGAAGAAAGAAATTTGGTGAGCCAAGTGGGATTGGGGTACTGATCATTACCTGAACGTTTCATCAAGTATGGGTGAAAAAATGTGTGCTGAGATTTCAGGAAACTCGTAGTTTTTTGGAAGCTTGGCAACCCCTTTCCATGAAAGTGATTTGCGCCAGTCTCTGCTTAGGGCTACATCAATAGGAAACAAACCATAGAGATTAACTTGGAGCTACTTTATTGTGTCAAGTTTCAAAGAGCTAGCACAAACCGTGATTGATTTAGAGTTCCAACTACATGTATCCATATAGGAGAAAACAGAGCGAAACCTAAAAATTAAAACTGTTACTGCCCATGAACGGTTTTACCTAGAAGAACGAAATTTGGTGAGCCACGTGGGAGTGGGGTACTGATCATTACCTAAAAGTGTCATCAAGATTGGGTGAAAAAATGTGTGCTGAGATTTCAGGAAACTCGTAGTTTTTTGGAACCTTGGCAACCCCGTTCCATGAAACTGATTTGCGCCAGTCTCTGCTTAGGGCTATATCAATAGGAAACAAACCATAGAGATTAACTTGGAGCTACTTTATTGTGTCAAGTTTCAAAGAGCTAGCACAAACCGTGATTGATTTAGAGTTCCAACTACATGTATCCATATAGGAGAAATCAGAGTCAAACCTAAAAATTAAAACTGTTACTGCCCAAGAACGGTTTAACCTAGAAGAACAAAATTTGGTGAGCCACGTGGGAGTGGGGTACTGATCATTACCTAAAAGTGTCATCAAGATTGAGTGAAAAAATGTGTGCTGAGATTTCAGGAAACTCGTAGTTTTTTGGAAGCTTTGCAAGCCCTTTCCATGAAAGTGATTTGCGCCAGTCTCTGCTTCGGGCTACATCAATAAGAAACAAACCATAGAGATAGAACTTGGAACTACTTTAATTTGTCAAGTTTCAAAGAGCTAGCACAAACCGTGTTTGATTTAGAGTTCCAACTACATGTATCCATATAGGAGAAAAAAGTGAACCCTAAAAATTAAAACTGTTACTGCCAACGAACGGTTTAACATGGAAGAAAGAAATTTGGTGAGCCAAGTGGGATTGGGGTACTGATCATTACCTGAACGTTTCATCAAGTATGGGTGAAAAAAATGTGTGCTGAGATTTCAGGAAACTCGTAGTTTTTTGGAAGCTTGGCAACCCCTTTACATGAAAGTGATTTGCGCCAGTCTCTGCTTAGGGCTACATCAACAGGAAACAAACCATAGAGATAGAACTTGGAGCTACTTTATTGTGTCAAGTTTCAAAGAGCTAGCACAAAACGTGTTTCATTTAGAGTTCCAACTACATGTATCCATATAGGAGAAAATAGATTGAAACCTAAAAATTAAAACTGTTTCTGCCAACGTACGGTTTAACCTAGAAGATCGAAATTTGCTGAGCCAAGTGGGATTGGTGTAGTGATCATTACCTGAAAGTGTCATCAAGATTGGGTGAAAAACTGTGTCCTGAGATTTCAGGAAACTCGTAGTTTTTTGGAACCTTGGCAACCCCTTTCCATGAAAGTGATTTGCGCCAGTCTCTGCTTAGGGCTACATCAATAGGAAACAAACCATAGAGATAGAACTTGGAGCTACTTTATTGTGTCAAGTTTCAAAGAGCTAGCACAAACCGTGTTTGATTTAGAGTTCCAACTACATGTATCCACATAGGAGAAAACAGAGTGAAACCTAAAATTTAAAACTGTTACTGCCAACGAACGGTTTAACCTAGAAGAACGAAATTTGGTGAGCCAAGTGGGATTGGGGTACAGATCATTACCTGAAAGTGTCATCAAGATTGGGTGAAAAAATGTGTGCTGATATTTCAAAAAACTCGTAATTTTTGGAATCTTGGCAACGCCTTTCCATGAAAGTGATTTGCGCCAGTCCCTGCTTAGGGCTACATCAATAGGAAACAAACCATAGAGATAGAACTTGGAGCTACTTTATTGTGTCAAGTCAAAGAACTAGCACAAACCGTGTTTGATTTAGAGTTCCAACTACATGTATCCACATAGGAGAAAACAGAGTGAAACCTAAAAATTAAAACTGTTACTGTCAACGAACGGTTTTACCCAGAAGAACGAAACTTGGTGAGCCAAGTGGGATTGGGGTACTGATCATTACCTGAAAGTGTTATCAAGATTCGGTGAAAAATTGTGTGCTGAGATTTCAGGAAACTCGAAGAATTTTGGAAGCTTGGCACCCCTTTCCATGAAAGTGATTTGCGCCAGTTCCTGCTTAGGGCTACATCAGTAGAAAACAAACCATAGAGATAGAACATCGAGCTACTTTATTGTGTCAAGTTTCAAAGAGCTAGCAAAAACCGTGTTTGATTTAGAGTTCCAACTACATGTATCCATATAGGAGAAAGCAGAGTGAAACCTAAAAATTAAAACTGTTACTGCCAATGAACGGTTTAACCTAGAAGAACGATATTTGGTGATCCAAGTGGGATTGTGGTACTGATCATTACCTGAAAGTGTCATCAAGATTGGGTAAAAAAATGTGTGCTGAGATTTCAGGAAACTCGTAGTTTAGGTAAGCTTGGCAACCCCTTATATGAAAGTGATTTGCGCGAGTCCCTGCTTAGGGCTAAATCAATAGGAAACAAACCATAGAGATAGAACTTGGAGCTACTTTATTGTGTCAAGTTTCAAAGAGCTAGCACAAACCTGTTTGATTTAGTGTTCCAACTACATGTATCCATATAGGAGAAGAAAGAGTGATACCTAAAATTAAAACTGTGACTGCCAACAAAGGGTTGAAACTAGAAGAACGAAATTTGGTGAGCCAAGTGGGATTGGGGTACTGATCATTACCTGAAAGTGTCATCAAGATTGGGTGAAAAAATGTGTGCTGAAATTTCAGGAAACTCGTAGTTTTTTGGAAGATTGGCAACCCCTTTCCATGAAAGTGATTTGCGCCAGTCTCTGCTTAGGGTACATCAATAGGAAACAAACCATAGTGATAGAACTTGGAGCTACTTTATTGTGTCAAGTTAAAAGAGGTAGCGCAATCCGTGTTTGATTTAGAGTTCCAACTACATGTATCCATATAGGAGAAAACAGAGTGAAACCTAAATATTAAAACTGTTACTGCCAACGAACGGTTTAACCTAGAAGAAAGAAATTTGGTGAGCCAAGTGGGATTGGGGTACTGATCATTACCTGAAATTGTCATCAAGATTGGGTGAAAAAATGTGTGCTGAGATTTCACGAAACTCCAGTTTTGAAAGATTGGCAATCCTTTTCCATGAAAGTAATTTGCACCAGTCTTTGCTTAGGGCTACATCAATAGGAAACAAACCATAGAGATAGAACTTGGAGATACTTCATTGTGTCAAGTTTCAAAGAGCTAGCACAAACCGTGTTAGATTTAGAGTTCCAACTACATGTATCCAAGTAGGAGAAAACAGAGTGAAACCTGAAAATTAAAACTGTTACGGCCAACGAACGGTTTAATCTAGAAGAAAGAAATTGGGGGAGCCAAGTGGGATTGGGGTAGTGATCATTACCTGAAAGTGTCATCAAGATTGGGTGAAAAAATGTGTGCTGAGATTTCAGTAAACTCGTAGTTTTTTGGAAGGTTGGCAACCCCTTTCCATGAAAGTGATTTGCGCCAGTCTCTGCTTAGGGCTACATCAATAGGAAAAAAAACATAGAGATAGAACTTGGAGCTACAATATTGTGTCAAGTTTCAAAGAGCTAGCACAAACCGTGTTTGATTTAGACTTCCAACTACATGGATCCATATAGGAGAAAACAGAGTGAAACCTAAAAATTAAAACTGTTACTGCCAACGAACGGTTTAACCTAGAAGAACGAAACTTGGTGACCCAAGTGGGATTGGGGTACTGATCATTACCTGAAAGTGTCATCAACATTGGGTGAAAAAATGTGTGCTGCGATTTCCGGAAACTCGTAGTTTTTTGGAAGCTTGGCAACCCCTTTCCATGAAAGTGATTTGCGCCAGTCTCTGCTTAGGGCTACATCAATAGGAAACAAACCATAGAGATAGAACTTGGAGCTACTTTATTGTGTCAAGTTTCAAAGAGCTAGCACAAACCATGTTTGATTTAGAGTTCCAAATACATGTATCCATATGGGACAAAACAGAGTGAAACCTAAAATTTAAAACTGTTACTGCCAACGAATGGTTTAACCTAGAAGAACGAAATTTGGTGAGCCAAGTTGGATTGAGGTACTGATCATTACCTGAGAGTGTCATCAAGATTGGGTGAAAAATGTGTGCTGAGATTTCAGGAAACTCGTAGTTTTTTGGAAGCTTGGCAACCCCTTTCCATGAAAGTGATTTGCGCCAGTCTCTGCTTAGGGCTACATCAATAGGAAACAAAACATAGAGATAGAACTTGGTGCTACCTTATTGTGTCAAGTTTCAAAGAGCTAGCATAAACCGTGTTTGATTTAGAGTTCCAACTACATGTATCCATATAGGAGAAAACAGAGTGAAACCTAAAAATTAAAACTGTTACTGCCAATGAAAAGTTTAACCAGGAAGAACGAAACTTGGTGACCCAAGTGGGATTGGGGTACTGATCATTACCTGAAAGTGTCATCAAGATTGGGTGAAAAAATGTGTGCTGAGATTTCAGTAAACTCGTAGGTTTTGGAAGCTTGGCAACACCTTTCCATGAAAGTGATTTGCACCAGTCTCTGCTTAGGGCTACATCAATAGGAAACAAACCACAGAGATAGAACTTGGAACTACTTTATTGTGTCAAGTCAAAGAACTAGCACAAACCGTGTTTGATTTAGAGTTCCAACTACATGTATCCACATAGGAGAAAACAGAGTGAAACCTAAAAATTAAAACTGTTACTGTCAACGAACGGTTTTACCCAGAAGAACGAAACTTGGTGAGCCAAGTGGGATTGGGGTACTGATCATTACCTGAAAGTGTTATCAAGATTCGGTGAAAAATTGTGTGCTGAGATTTCAGGAAACTCGAAGAATTTTGGAAGCTTGGCACCCCTTTCCATGAAAGTGATTTGCGCCAGTTCCTGCTTAGGGCTACATCAGTAGAAAACAAACCATAGAGATAGAACATCGAGCTACTTTATTGTGTCAAGTTTCAAAGAGCTAGCAAAAACCGTGTTTGATTTAGAGTTCCAACTACATGTATCCATATAGGAGAAAGCAGAGTGAAACCTAAAAATTAAAACTGTTACTGCCAACGAACGGTTTAACCTAGAAGAACGATATTTGGTGATCCAAGTGGGATTGCGGTACTGATCATTACCTGAAAGTGTCATCAAGATTGGGTAAAAAAATGTGTGCTGAGATTTCAGGAAACTCGTAGTTTAGGTAAGCTTGGCAACCCCTTATATGAAAGTGATTTGCGCGAGTCCCTGCTTAGGGCTAAATCAATAGGAAACAAACCATAGAGATAGAACTTGGAGCTACTTTATTGTGTCAAGTTTCAAAGAGCTAGCACAAACCTGTTTGATTTAGTGTTCCAACTACATGTATCCATATAGGAGAAGAAAGAGTGATACCTAAAATTAAAACTGTGACTGCCAACAAAGGGTTGAAACTAGAAGAACGAAATTTGGTGAGCCAAGTGGGATTGGGGTACTGATCATTACCTGAAAGTGTCATCAAGATTGGGTGAAAAAATGTGTGCTGAAATTTCAGGAAACTCGTAGTTTTTTGGAAGATTGGCAACCCCTTTCCATGAAAGTGATTTGCGCCAGTCTCTGCTTAGGGTACATCAATAGGAAACAAACCATAG
The DNA here is from genome assembly GCF_964194105.1 of Spermophilus citellus. Lineage (NCBI taxonomy): Eukaryota > Metazoa > Chordata > Mammalia > Rodentia > Sciuridae > Spermophilus > Spermophilus citellus. Next base: position 2,049,943 of record NW_027672727.1, on the reverse strand, counting down.
TGATAGAATTGGAGCTACTTTATTGTGTCAAGTTAAAAGAGGTAGCGCAATCCGTGTTTGATTTAGAGTTCCAACTACATGTATCCATATAGGAGAAAACAGAGTGAAACCTAAATATTAAAACTGTTACTGCCAACGAACGGTTTAACCTAGAAGAAAGAAATTTGGTGAGCCAAGTGGGATTGGGGTACTGATCATTACCTGAAATTGTCATCAAGATTGGGTGAAAAAATGTGTGCTGAGATTTCACGAAACTCCAGTTTTGAAAGATTGGCAATCCTTTTCCATGAAAGTAATTTGCACCAGTCTTTGCTTAGGGCTACATCAATAGGAAACAAACCATAGAGATAGAACTTGGAGATACTTCATTGTGTCAAGTTTCAAAGAGCTAGCACAAACCGTGTTAGATTTAGAGTTCCAACTACATGTATCCAAGTAGGAGAAAACAGAGTGAAACCTGAAAATTAAAACTGTTACGGCCAACGAACGGTTTAATCTAGAAGAAAGAAATTGGGGGAGCCAAGTGGGATTGGGGTAGTGATCATTACCTGAAAGTGTCATCAAGATTGGGTGAAAAACTGTGTCCTGAGATTTCAGGAAACTCGTAGTTTTTTGGAACCTTGGCAACCCCTTTCCATGAAAGTGATTTGCGCCAGTCTCTGCTTAGGGCTACATCAATAGGAAACAAACCATAGAGATAGAACTTGGAGCTACTTTATTGTGTCAAGTTTCAAAGAGCTAGCACAAACCGTGTTTGATTTAGAGTTCCAACTACATGTATCCACATAGGAGAAAACAGAGTGAAACCTAAAATTTAAAACTGTTACTGCCAACGAACGGTTTAACCTAGAAGAACGAAATTTGGTGAGCCAAGTGGGATTGGGGTACAGATCATTACCTGAAAGTGTCATCAAGATTGGGTGAAAAACTGTGTCCTGAGATTTCAGGAAACTCGTAGTTTTTTGGAAGCTTGGCAACCCCTTTCCATGAAAGTGATTTGCGCCAGTCTCTGCTTAGGGCTACTTCAATAGGAAACAAACCATAGAGATAGAACTTGGAGCTACTTTATTTTTTCAAGTTTCAAAGTGCTAGCACAAACCCTGTTTGATTTAGAGTTCCAACTACATGTATCCGTATAGGAGAAAGCAGAGTGAAACCTAAAAATTAAAACTGTTACTGCAAACGAACGGTTTAATCTAGAAGAACAAAATTTGCTGAGCCATTGGGATTGGGGTAGTGATCATTACCGGAAAGTGTCAGCAAGATTGGGTGAAAAAATGTGTGCTGAGATTTCAGGAAACTCGTAGTTTTAGGGAAGCTTGGCAACCCCTTTCCATGAAAGTGATTTGTGCCAGTCTCTGCTTAGGGCTACATCAATAAGAAACAAACCATAGAAATTAACTTGGAGCTACTTTATTGTGTCAAGTTTCAAAGAGCTAGCACAAACCGTGATTGATTTAGAGTTCCAACTACAAGTATCCATATAGGAGAAAACAGAGTGAAACCTAAAATTTAAAACTGTTACTGCCAACGAGTGGTTTAACCTAGAAGAACGAAATTTGGTGAGCCAAGTGGGATTGGGGTACTGATCATTACCTGAAAGTGTCATCAAGATTGGGTGAAAAAATGTGTGCTGATATTTCAGGAAACTCGTAGTTTTTTGGAACCTTGGCAACCCCTTTCCTTGAAAGTGATTTGCGCCAGTCTTCTTAGGGCTATATCAATAGGAAACAAACCATAGAGATTAACTTGGAGCTACTTTATTGTGTCAAGTTTCAAAGAGCTAGCACCAACCGTGTTTGATTTAGAGATCCAACTACATGTATCCATATAGGAGAAAACTGAGAGAAACGTAAAAATTAAAACTTTTACTGCCCACGAACGGTTTCACCTAGAAGAACGAAATTTGTTGAGCCACGTGGGACTGGGGTACTGATCATTACCTGAAAGTGGCATCAAGATTGGGTGAAAAAATGTGTGCTGAGATTTCAGGAAACTCGTAGTTTTTTGGAAGCTTGGCAACCCCGTTCCATGAAACTAATTTGCGCTAGTCTCTGCTTAGGGCTATATCAATAGGAAACAAACCATAGAGATTAACTTGGAGCTACTTTATTGTGTCAAGTTTCAAAAAGCTAGCACGAACCGTGTTTGATTTAGAGTTCCAAATACATGTATCCAAATAGGAGAAAACAGAGTGAAACCTAAAAATTAAAACTATTATTGCCAACGAATGGCTTAACCTAGAAGAACGAAATTTTGTGAGCCAAATGGGATTGGGGTAGTGATCATTACTTGAAAGTGTCATCAAGATTTGGTGAAAAAATGTGTACTGAGATTTCAGGAAACTCGTAGTTTTTTGGAAGCTTGGCAACCCCTTTCCATGAAAGTGATTTGCGCCAGTCTCTGCTTAGGGCTACATCAATAGGAAACAAACCATAGAGATAGAACTTGGAGCTACTTTATTGTGTCAAGTTTCAAAGAGCTAGCACAAAACGTGTTTCATTTAGAGTTCCAACTACGTGTATCCATATAGGAGAAAACAGAGTGAAACCTAAAAATTAAAACTGTTACTGCCAACGAACGGTTTAACCTAGAAGAACGAAATTTGCTGAGCCAAGTGGGATTGGTGTAGTGATCATTACCTGAAAGTGTCATCAAGATTGGGTTAAAAAACGTGTGCTGAGATTTCAGGAAACTCGTAGTTTTCTGGAACCTAGGCAAACCCTTTCCATGAAAGTGATTTGCACCAGTCTCTGCTTAGGGCTACATCAATAGGAAACAAACCATAGAGATAGAACTTGGAGCTACTTTATTGTGTCAAGTTTCAAAGAGCTAGCACAAACCGTGTTTGATTTAGAATTCCAACTACACGTATCCATATAGGAATAAAAAGAGTGAAACCTAAAAATTAAAACCGTTACTGCCAACAAACGGTTTAACCTAGAAGAATGAAATTTGTTGAGCCAAGTGGGATTGGGGTACTGATCATTACCTGAAAGTGTCATCAAGATTGGGAGAAAAAATGTATGCTGAGATTTCAGGAAACTCGTAGTTTTTTGGAAGCTTGGCAACCCCTTTTTATGAAAGTGATTTGCGCCAGTCTCTGCTTAGGGCTACATCAATAGGAAACAAACCGTAGAGATAGAACTTGAAGCTACTTCATTGTGTCAAGTTTCAAAGAGATAGCACAAACCTTGTTTGATTTAGAGTTCCAACTACATGTATCCATATAGAAGAAAAGACTGAAACCTAAAAATTAAAACTGTTACTGCCAATGAACGGTTTAACCTAGAAAAAGGAAATTTGGTGAGCCAAGTGGGATTGGAGTACTGATCATTACCTGAAAGTGTCATCAAGATTGGATGAAAAAATGTGTGGTGAGATTTCAGGAAACTCGTAGTTTTTTGGAAGCTTGGCAACCCCTTTCCTTGAAAGTGATTTGCGCCAGTCTCTGCTTAGGGCTACATCAATAGGAAACAAACCATAGAGATTAACTTGGAGCTACTTTATTGTGTCAAGTTTCAAAGAGCTAGCACAAACCGTGATTGATTTAGAGTTCCAACTACATGTATCCATATAGGAGAAAACAGAGCGAAACCTAAAAATTAAAACTGTTACTGCCCATGAACGGTTTTACCTAGAAGAACGAAATTTGGTGAGCCACGTGGGAGTGGGGTACTGATCATTACCTAAAAGTGTCATCAAGATTGGGTGAAAAAATGTGTGCTGAGATTTCAGGAAACTCGTAGTTTGGAACCTTGGCAACCCCGTTCCATGAAACTGATTTGCGCCAGTCTCTGCTTAGGGCTATATCAATAGGAAACAAACCATAGAGATTAACTTGGAGCTACTTTATTGTGTCAAGTTTCAAAGAGCTAGCACAAACCGTGATTGATTTAGAGTTCCAACTACATGTATCCATATAGGAGAAAACAGAGTCAAACCTAAAAATTAAAACTGTTACTGCCCAAGAACGGTTTAACCTAGAAGAACAAAATTTGGTGAGCCACGTGGGAGTGGGGTACTGATCATTACCTAAAAGTGTCATCAAGATTGAGTGAAAAAATGTGTGCTGAGATTTCAGGAAACTCGTAGTTTTTTGGAAGCTTTGCAAGCCCTTTCCATGAAAGTGATTTGCGCCAGTCTCTGCTTAGGGCTACATCAATAAGAAACAAACCATAGAGATAGAACTTGGAACTACTTTATTTTGTCAAGTTTCAAAGAGCTAGCACAAACCGTGTTTGATTTAGAGTTCCAACTACATGTATCCATATAGGAGAAAAGAGTGAACCCCAAAAATTAAAACTGTTACTGCCAACGAACGGTTTAACATGGAAGAAAGAAATTTGGTGAGCCAAGTGGGATTGGGGTACTGATCATTACCTGAACGTTTCATCAAGTATGGGTGAAAAAATGTGTGCTGAGATTTCAGGAAACTCGTAGTTTTTTGGAAGCTTGGCAACCCCTTTCCATGAAAGTGATTTGCGCCAGTCTCTGCTTAGGGCTACATCAATAGGAAACAAACCATAGAGATTAACTTGGAGCTACTTTATTGTGTCAAGTTTCAAAGAGCTAGCACAAACCGTGATTGATTTAGAGTTCCAACTACATGTATCCATATAGGAGAAAACAGAGCGAAACCTAAAAATTAAAACTGTTACTGCCCATGAACGGTTTTACCTAGAAGAACGAAATTTGGTGAGCCACGTGGGAGTGGGGTACTGATCATTACCTAAAAGTGTCATCAAGATTGGGTGAAAAAATGTGTGCTGAGATTTCAGGAAACTCGTAGTTTTTTGGAACCTTGGCAACCCCGTTCCATGAAACTGATTTGCACCAGTCTCTGCTTAGGGCTATATCAATAGGAAACAAACCATAGAGATTAACTTGGAGCTACTTTATTGTGTCAAGTTTCAAAGAGCTAGCACAAACCGTGATTGATTTAGAGTTCCAACTACATGTATCCATATAGGAGAAATCAGAGTCAAACCTAAAAATTAAAACTGTTACTGCCCAAGAACGGTTTAACCTAGAAGAACAAAATTTGGTGAGCCACGTGGGAGTGGGGTACTGATCATTACCTAAAAGTGTCATCAAGATTGAGTGAAAAAATGTGTGCTGAGATTTCAGGAAACTCGTAGTTTTTTGGAAGCTTTGCAAGCCCTTTCCATGAAAGTGATTTGCGCCAGTCTCTGCTTCGGGCTACATCAATAAGAAACAAACCATAGAGATAGAACTTGGAACTACTTTAATTTGTCAAGTTTCAAAGAGCTAGCACAAACCGTGTTAGATTTAGAGTTCCAACTACATGTATCCATATAGGAGAAAAAAGTGAACCCTAAAAATTAAAACTGTTACTGCCAACGAACGGTTTAACATGGAAGAAAGAAATTTGGTGAGCCAAGTGGGATTGGGGTACTGATCATTACCTGAACGTTTCATCAAGTATGGGTGAAAAAAATGTGTGCTGAGATTTCAGGAAACTCGTAGTTTTTTGGAAGCTTGGCAACCCCTTTACATGAAAGTGATTTGCGCCAGTCTCTGCTTAGGGCTACATCAACAGGAAACAAACCATAGAGATAGAACTTGGAGCTACTTTATTGTGTCAAGTTTCAAAGAGCTAGCACAAAACGTGTTTCATTTAGAGTTCCAACTACATGTATCCATATAGGAGAAAATAGAGTGAAACCTAAAAATTAAAACTGTTTCTGCCAACGTACGGTTTAACCTAGAAGATCGAAATTTGCTGAGCCAAGTGGGATTGGTGTAGTGATCATTACCTGAAAGTGTCATCAAGATTGGGTGAAAAACTGTGTCCTGAGATTTCAGGAAACTCGTAGTTTTTTGGAACCTTGGCAACCCCTTTCCATGAAAGTGATTTGCGCCAGTCTCTGCTTAGGGCTACATCAATAGGAAACAAACCATAGAGATAGAACTTGGAGCTACTTTATTGTGTCAAGTTTCAAAGAGCTAGCACAAACCGTGTTTGATTTAGAGTTCCAACTACATGTATCCACATAGGAGAAAACAGAGTGAAACCTAAAATTTAAAACTGTTACTGCCAACGAACGGTTTAACCTAGAAGAACGAAATTTGGTGAGCCAAGTGGGATTGGGGTACAGATCATTACCTGAAAGTGTCATCAAGATTGGGTGAAAAAATGTGTGCTGATATTTCAAAAAACTCTTATTTTTTGGAATCTTGGCAACGCCTTTCCATGAAAGTGATTTGCGCCAGTCCCTGCTTAGGGCTACATCAATAGGAAACAAACCATAGAGATAGAACTTGGAGCTACTTTATTGTGTCAAGTCAAAGAACTAGCACAAACCGTGTTTGATTTAGAGTTCCAACTACATGTATCCACATAGGAGAAAACAGAGTGAAACCTAAAAATTAAAACTGTTACTGTCAACGAACGGTTTTACCCAGAAGAACGAAACTTGGTGAGCCAAGTGGGATTGGGGTACTGATCATTACCTGAAAGTGTTATCAAGATTCGGTGAAAAATTGTGTGCTGAGATTTCAGGAAACTCGAAGAATTTTGGAAGCTTGGCACCCCTTTCCATGAAAGTGATTTGCGCCAGTTCCTGCTTAGGGCTACATCAGTAGAAAACAAACCATAGAGATAGAACATCGAGCTACTTTATTGTGTCAAGTTTCAAAGAGCTAGCAAAAACCGTGTTTGATTTAGAGTTCCAACTACATGTATCCATATAGGAGAAAGCAGAGTGAAACCTAAAAATTAAAACTGTTACTGCCAACGAACGGTTTAACCTAGAAGAACGATATTTGGTGATCCAAGTGGGATTGCGGTACTGATCATTACCTGAAAGTGTCATCAAGATTGGGTAAAAAAATGTGTGCTGAGATTTCAGGAAACTCGTAGTTTAGGTAAGCTTGGCAACCCCTTATATGAAAGTGATTTGCGCGAGTCCCTGCTTAGGGCTAAATCAATAGGAAACAAACCATAGAGATAGAACTTGGAGCTACTTTATTGTGTCAAGTTTCAAAGAGCTAGCACAAACCTGTTTGATTTAGTGTTCCAACTACATGTATCCATATAGGAGAAGAAAGAGTGATACCTAAAATTAAAACTGTGACTGCCAACAAAGGGTTGAAACTAGAAGAACGAAATTTGGTGAGCCAAGTGGGATTGGGGTACTGATCATTACCTGAAAGTGTCATCAAGATTGGGTGAAAAAATGTGTGCTGAAATTTCAGGAAACTCGTAGTTTTTTGGAAGATTGGCAACCCCTTTCCATGAAAGTGATTTGCGCCAGTCTCTGCTTAGGGTACATCAATAGGAAACAAACCATAGTGATAGAACTTGGAGCTACTTTATTGTGTCAAGTTAAAAGAGGTAGCGCAATCCGTGTTTGATTTAGAGTTCCAACTACATGTATCCATATAGGAGAAAACAGAGTGAAACCTAAATATTAAAACTGTTACTGCCAACGAACGGTTTAACCTAGAAGAAAGAAATTTGGTGAGCCAAGTGGGATTGGGGTACTGATCATTACCTGAAATTGTCATCAAGATTGGGTGAAAAAATGTGTGCTGAGATTTCACGAAACTCCAGTTTTGAAAGATTGGCAATCCTTTTCCATGAAAGTAATTTGCACCAGTCTTTGCTTAGGGCTACATCAATAGGAAACAAACCATAGAGATAGAACTTGGAGATACTTCATTGTGTCAAGTTTCAAAGAGCTAGCACAAACCGTGTTAGATTTAGAGTTCCAACTACATGTATCCAAGTAGGAGAAAACAGAGTGAAACCTGAAAATTAAAACTGTTACGGCCAACGAACGGTTTAATCTAGAAGAAAGAAATTGGGGGAGCCAAGTGGGATTGGGGTAGTGATCATTACCTGAAAGTGTCATCAAGATTGGGTGAAAAAATGTGTGCTGAGATTTCAGTAAACTCGTAGTTTTTTGGAAGGTTGGCAACCCCTTTCCATGAAAGTGATTTGCGCCAGTCTCTGCTTAGGGCTACATCAATAGGAAAAAAAACATAGAGATAGAACTTGGAGCTACTATATTGTGTCAAGTTTCAAAGAGCTAGCACAAACCGTGTTTGATTTAGACTTCCAACTACATGGATCCATATAGGAGAAAACAGAGTGAAACCTAAAAATTAAAACTGTTACTGCCAATGAACGGTTTAACCTAGAAGAACGAAACTTGGTGACCCAAGTGGGATTGGGGTACTGATCATTACCTGAAAGTGTCATCAACATTGGGTGAAAAAATGTGTGCTGCGATTTCCGGAAACTCGTAGTTTTTTGGAAGCTTGGCAACCCCTTTCCATGAAAGTGATTTGCGCCAGTCTCTGCTTAGGGCTACATCAATAGGAAACAAACCATAGAGATAGAACTTGGAGCTACTTTATTGTGTCAAGTTTCAAAGAGCTAGCACAAACCATGTTTGATTTAGAGTTCCAAATACATGTATCCATATGGGACAAAACAGAGTGAAACCTAAAATTTAAAACTGTTACTGCCAACGAATGGTTTAACCTAGAAGAACGAAATTTGGTGAGCCAAGTTGGATTGAGGTACTGATCATTACCTGAGAGTGTCATCAAGATTGGGTGAAAAATGTGTGCTGAGATTTCAGGAAACTCGTAGTTTTTTGGAAGCTTGGCAACCCCTTTCCATGAAAGTGATTTGCGCCAGTCTCTGCTTAGGGCTACATCAATAGGAAACAAAACATAGAGATAGAACTTGGTGCTACCTTATTGTGTCAAGTTTCAAAGAGCTAGCATAAACCGTGTTTGATTTAGAGTTCCAACTACATGTATCCATATAGGAGAAAACAGAGTGAAACCTAAAAATTAAAACTGTTACTGCCAATGAAAAGTTTAACCAGGAAGAACGAAACTTGGTGACCCAAGTGGGATTGGGGTACTGATCATTACCTGAAAGTGTCATCAAGATTGGGTGAAAAAATGTGTGCTGAGATTTCAGTAAACTCGTAGGTTTTGGAAGCTTGGCAACACCTTTCCATGAAAGTGATTTGCACCAGTCTCTGCTTAGGGCTACATCAATAGGAAACAAACCACAGAGATAGAACTTGGAACTACTTTATTGTGTCAAGTCAAAGAACTAGCACAAACCGTGTTTGATTTAGAGTTCCAACTACATGTATCCACATAGGAGAAAACAGAGTGAAACCTAAAAATTAAAACTGTTACTGTCAACGAACGGTTTTACCCAGAAGAACGAAACTTGGTGAGCCAAGTGGGATTGGGGTACTGATCATTACCTGAAAGTGTTATCAAGATTCGGTGAAAAATTGTGTGCTGAGATTTCAGGAAACTCGAAGAATTTTGGAAGCTTGGCACCCCTTTCCATGAAAGTGATTTGCGCCAGTTCCTGCTTAGGGCTACATCAGTAGAAAACAAACCATAGAGATAGAACATCGAGCTACTTTATTGTGTCAAGTTTCAAAGAGCTAGCAAAAACCGTGTTTGATTTAGAGTTCCAACTACATGTATCCATATAGGAGAAAGCAGAGTGAAACCTAAAAATTAAAACTGTTACTGCCAACGAACGGTTTAACCTAGAAGAACGATATTTGGTGATCCAAGTGGGATTGCGGTACTGATCATTACCTGAAAGTGTCTTCAAGATTGGGTAAAAAAATGTGTGCTGAGATTTCAGGAAACTCGTAGTTTAGGTAAGCTTGGCAACCCCTTATATGAAAGTGATTTGCGCGAGTCCCTGCTTAGGGCTAAATCAATAGGAAACAAACCATAGAGATAGAACTTGGAGCTACTTTATTGTGTCAAGTTTCAAAGAGCTAGCACAAACCTGTTTGATTTAGTGTTCCAACTACATGTATCCATATAGGAGAAGAAAGAGTGATACCTAAAATTAAAACTGTGACTGCCAACAAAGGGTTGAAACTAGAAGAACGAAATTTGGTGAGCCAAGTGGGATTGGGGTACTGATCATTACCTGAAAGTGTCATCAAGATTGGGTGAAAAAATGTGTGCTGAAATTTCAGGAAACTCGTAGTTTTTTGGAAGATTGGCAACCCCTTTCCATGAAAGTGATTTGCGCCAGTCTCTGCTTAGGGTACATCAATAGGAAACAAACCATAGTGATAGAACTTGGAGCTACTTTATTGTGTCAAGTTAAAAGAGGTAGCGCAATCCGTGTTTGATTTAGAGTTCCAACTACATGTATCCATATAGGAGAAAACAGAGTGAAACCTAAATATTAAAACTGTTACTGCCAACGAACGGTTTAACCTAGAAGAAAGAAATTTGGTGAGCCAAGTGGGATTGGGGTACTGATCTTTACCTGAAATTGTCATCAAGATTGGGTGAAAAAATGTGTGCTGAGATTTCACGAAACTCCAGTTTTGAAAGATTGGCAATCCTTTTCCATGAAAGTAATTTGCACCAGTCTTTGCTTAGGGCTACATCAATAGGAAACAAACCATAGAGATAGAACTTGGAGATACTTCATTGTGTCAAGTTTCAAAGAGCTAGCACAAACCGTGTTAGATTTAGAGTTCCAACTACATGTATCCAAGTAGGAGAAAACAGAGTGAAACCTGAAAATTAAAACTGTTACGGCCAACGAACGGTTTAATCTAGAAGAAAGAAATTGGGGGAGCCAAGTGGGATTGGGGTAGTGATCATTACCTGAAAGTGTCATCAAGATTGGGTGAAAAAATGTGTGCTGAGATTTCAGTAAACTCGTAGTTTTTTGGAAGGTTGGCAACCCCTTTCCATGAAAGTGATTTGCGCCAGTCTCTGCTTAGGGCTACATCAATAGGAAAAAAAACATAGAGATAGAACTTGGAGCTACTATATTGTGTCAAGTTTCAAAGAGCTAGCACAAACCGTGTTTGATTTAGACTTCCAACTACATGGATCCATATAGGAGAAAACAGAGTGAAACCTAAAAATTAAAACTGTTACTGCCAACGAACGGTTTAACCTAGAAGAACGAAACTTGGTGACCCAAGTGGGATTGGGGTACTGATCATTACCTGAAAGTGTCATCAACATTGGGTGAAAAAATGTGTGCTGCGATTTCCGGAAACTCGTAGTTTTTTGGAAGCTTGGCAACCCCTTTCCATGAAAGTGATTTGCGCCAGTCTCTGCTTAGGGCTACATCAATAGGAAACAAACCATAGAGATAGAACTTGGAGCTACTTTATTGTGTCAAGTTTCAAAGAGCTAGCACAAACCATGTTTGATTTAGAGTTCCAAATACATGTATCCATATGGGACAAAACAGAGTGAAACCTAAAATTTAAAACTGTTACTGCCAACGAATGGTTTAACCTAGAAGAACGAAATTTGGTGAGCCAAGTTGGATTGAGGTACTGATCATTACCTGAGAGTGTCATCAAGATTGGGTGAAAAATGTGTGCTGAGATTTCAGGAAACTCGTAGTTTTTTGGAAGCTTGGCAACCCCTTTCCATGAAAGTGATTTGCGCCAGTCTCTGCTTAGGGCTACATCAATAGGAAACAAAACATAGAGATAGAACTTGGTGCTACCTTATTGTGTCAAGTTTCAAAGAGCTAGCATAAACCGTGTTTGATTTAGAGTTCCAACTACATGTATCCATATAGGAGAAAACAGAGTGAAACCTAAAAATTAAAACTGTTACTGCCAATGAAAAGTTTAACCAGGAAGAACGAAACTTGGTGACCCAAGTGGGATTGGGGTACTGATCATTACCTGAAAGTGTCATCAAGATTGGGTGAAAAAATGTGTGCTGAGATTTCAGGAAACTCGTAGTTTTTTTGAAGATTGGCAACCCCCTTCCATGAAAGTGATTTGCGCCAGTCTCTGCTTAGGGCTACATCAATAGCAAACAAACCATAGAGATAGAACTTGGAGCTACTTTATTGTGTCAAGTTTCAAAGAGGTAGCACAAACCGTGTTTGATTTAGAGTTCCAACTACATGTATCCATATAGGAGAAAACAGAGTGAAACCTAAAAACTCAAACAGTTACTGCCAACGAACGGTTTAACCTAGAAGAACAAAATTTGGTGAGCCAAGTGGGATTGGGGTACTGATCATTACCTGAAAGTGTCATCAAGATTGGGTGAAAAAATGTGTGCTGAGATTTCAGGAAACTCCAGTTTTTTGGAAGATTGGCAATCCCTTTCCATGAAAGTGATTTGCGCCAGTCTCTGCTTAGGGCTACATCAATAGGAAACAACCCATAGAGATAGAACTTGGAGCTACTTTATTGTGTCAAATTTCAAAGAGTGAGCACAAACCATGTTAGATTTAGAGTTCCAAATACATGTATCCAAGTAGGAGAAAACAGAGTGAAACCTGAAAATTAAAACTGTTACGGCCAACAAACGGTTTAACCTAGAAGAAAGAAATTGGGGGAGCCAAGTGGGATTGGGGTACTGATCATTACCTGAAAGTGTCATCAAGATAGGGTGAAAAAATGTGTGCTGAGATTTCAGGAAACTCGTAGTTTTTTGGAAGATTGGCCATCCCTTTCCATGAAAGTGATTTGCGCCAGTCTCTGCTTAGGGCTACATCAATAGGAAACAAAGCATAGAGATAGAATTTGGTGCTACTTTATTCTGTCAAGTTTCAAAGGGCTAGCACAAACCGTGTTTGATTTAGAGTTCCAACTACATGTATCCATATAGGAGAAAACAGAGTGAAACCTAAAAATTAAAACTGTTACTGCCAACGAACGGTTTAACCTAGAAGAACGAAATTTCTTGAGCCAAGTGGGATTGGGGTAGTGATCATTACCTGAAAGTGTCATCAATATTGGGTGAAAAAATGTGTGCTGAGATTTCTGGAAACTTGTAGTTTTTTGGAAGCTTGGCAACCCCTTTAAATGAAAGTGATTTGCGCCAGTCTCTGCTTAGGGCTACATCAATAGGAAACAAACCATAGAGATAGAACTTGGAGCTACTTTATTGTATCAAGTTTCAAAGAGCTAGCACAAACCGTGTTTGATTTAGAGTTCCAACTACATGGATCCATATAGGAGAAAACAGAATGAAACCTAAAAATTAAAACTGTTACTGCCAACGAACGGTTTAAACTAGAAGAACGAAACTTGGTGACCCAAGTGGGATTGGGATACTGATCATTACCTGAAAGTGTCATCAAGATTGGGTGAAAAAATGTGTGTTGAGATTTCAGGAAACTCGTAGTTTTTTGGAAGCTTGGCAAACCCTTTCCATGAAAGTGATTTGCTCCAGTCTCTGCTTAGGGCTACAACAATAGGAAACCACCATAGAGATAGAACTTGGAGCTACTTTATTGTGTCAGGTTTCAAAGACCTAGCACAAACTGTGTTTGATTAAGAGTTCCAACTACATGTATCCATATAGGAGAAAACAGAGTGAAACCTAAAAATTAAAACTGTTACTGCCAACGAACGGTTTAACCTAGAAGAACGAAATTTGGTGAGCCAAGTGGGATTCGGTTACTGATCATTACCTGAAAGTGTCATCAAGATTGGGTGAAAAAATGTGTGCTGAGATTTCAGGAAACTCGTAGTTTTTTGGAAGCTTGGCAACCCCTTTCCATGAAAGTGATTTGCGCCAGTCTCTGCTTAGGGCTACATCAATAGGAAAAAAACCATAGAGATAGAACATGGAGCTACTTTATTGTGTCAAGTTCAAAGAGCTAGCACAAACCGTGTTTGATTTAGAGTTCCAACTACATGTATCCATATAGGAGAAAACAGAGTGAAACCTGAAAATTAAAACTGTTACTGCCAACGAACGGTTTAACCTAGAAGAACGAAATTTGGTGAGCCAAGTGGGATTGGGGTACTGATCATTACCTGAAAGTGTCATCAAGATTGGGTGAAAAAATGTGTGCTGAGATTTCAGGAAACTCGTAGTTTTTTGGAAGCTTGGCAACCCCTTTCCATGAAAGTGATTTGCGCCAGTCTCTGCTTAGGGCTACAACAATAGGAAACAAACCATAGTGATAGAACTTGGAGCTACTTTATTGTGTCAAGTTTCAAAGACCTAGCACAGACTGTGTTTGATTAAGAGTTCCAACTACATGTATCCCTATAGGAGAAAACAGAGTGAAACCTAAAAATTAAAACTGTTACTGCCAAAGGCGGTTTAACCTAGAAGAACGAAATTTGGTGAGTCAAGTGGGATTGGGGTACTGATCATTACCTGAAAGTGTCATCAAGATTGGGTGAAAAAATGTGTGCAGAGATTTCAGGAAACTCGTAGTTTTTTGCAAGCTTGGCAACACCTTTCCATGAAAGTGATTTGCGCCAGTCTCTGCTTAGGTCTACATCAATAGGAAACAAACCATAGAGATAGAACATGGCGCTACTTTATTGTGTCAAGTTTCAAAGAGGTAGCACAAACCGTGTTTGATTTAGAGTTCCAACTACATGTATCCATATAGGAGAAAACAGAGTGAAACCTAAAAATTAAAACTGTTACTGCCAACGAACTGTTTAACCTAGAAGAACGAAATTCGGTGAGCCAAGTGGGATTGGGGTACTGATCATTACCTGAAAGTGTCATCAAGATTGGGTGAAAAAATGTGTGCTGATATTTCAGGAAACTCGTAGTTTTTTGGAAGATTGGCAACCCCTTTGCATGAAAGTGATTTGCGCCAGTCTCTGCTTAGGGCTACAACAATAAAAAACAAACCATAGAGATAGAACTTGGAGCTACTTATTGTGTCAAGTTTCAAAGACCTAGCACAAACTGTGTTTGATTAAGAGTTCCAACTACATGTATCCATATAGGAGAAAACAGAGTGAAACCTAAAAATTAAAACTGTTAATGCCAACGGACGGTTTAACCTAGAAGACAAAATTTGGTGAGCCAAGTGGGATTGGGGTACTGATCATTACCTGAAAGTGTCATCAAGATTGGGTGAAAAAATGTGTGCTGAGATTTCAGGAAACTCGTAGTTTTTTGGAAGCTTGGCAACCCCTTTCCATGAAAGTGATTTGCGCCAGTCTCTGCTTAGTGCTACAACAATAGGAAACAAACCATAGAGATAGAACTTGGAGCTACTTTATTGTGTCAGGTTTCAAAGACCTAGCACAAACTGTTTTTGATTAAGAGTTCCAACTACATGTATCCATATAGGAGAAAACAGAGTGAAACCTAAAAATTAAAACTGTTACTGCCAATGGACGATTTAACCTAGAAGAACGAAATTTGGTGAGCCAAGTGGGATTGGGGTACTGATCATTACCTGAAAGTGTCATCAAGATAGGGTGAAAAAATGTGTGCTGAGATTTCAGGAAACTCGTAGTTTTTTGGAAGCTTGGCAACCCCTTTAAATGAAAGTGATTTGCGCCAGTCTCTGCTTAGGGCTACATCAATAGGAAACAAACCATAGAGATAGCACTTGGTGCTACTTTATTGTGTCAGGTTTCAAAGAGCTAGCACAAACCGTGTTTGATTTAGAGTTCCAACTACATGTATCCATATAGGAGAAAACTGAGTGAAACCTCAAAATTGAAACTGTTACTGCCAACGAACGGTTTAACCTAGAAGAACGAAATTTCTTGAGCCAAGTGGGATTGGGGTAGTGATCATTACCTGAAAGTGTCATCAAGATTGGGTGAAAAAATGTGTGCTGAGATTTCAGGAAACTCATAGTTTTTTGGAAGCTTGGCAACCCTTTTCCATGAAAGTGATTTGCGCCAGTCTCTGCTTAGGGCTACATCAATAAGAAAAAAACCATAGAGATAGAACTTGGAGCTACTTTATTGTGTCAAGTTCAAAGAGCTAGAACAAACCGTGTTTGATTTAGAGTTCCAACTACATGTATCCATATAGGAGAAAACAGAGTGAAACCTAAAAATTAAAACTGTTACTGCCAACGAACGGTTTAACCTAGAAGAACGAAACTTGGTGACCCATGTGGGATTGGGGTACTGATCATTACCTGAAAGTGTCATCAAGATTGGGTGAAAAAATGTGTGCTGAGATTTCAGGAAACTCGTAGTTTTTTGGAAGCTTGGCAACCCCTTTCCATGAAAGTGATTTGAGCCAGTCTCTGCTTAGGGCTACAACAATAGGAAACAAAACATAGAGATAGAACTTGGAGCTACTTTATTGTGTCAAGTTTCAAAGACCTAGCACAGACTGTGTTTGATTAAGAGTTCCAACTACATGTATCCCTATAGGAGAAAACAGAGTGAAACCTAAAAATTAAAACTGTTACTGCCAACGGACGGTTTAACCAAGAAGAACGAAATTTGGTGAGTCAAGTGGGATTGGGGTACTGATCATTACCTGAAAGTGTCATCAAGATTGGGTGAAAAAATGTGTGCTGAGATTTCAGGAAATTCGTAGTTTTTTTTAAGCTTGGCAACCCCTTTCCATGAAAGTGATTTGCGCCAGTCTCTGCTTAGGGCTACATCAATAGGAAACAAACCATAGAGATAGAACATGGAGCTACTTTATTGTGTCAAGTTTCAAAGAGCTAGCACAAACCGTGTTTGATTTAGAGTTCCAACTACATGTATCCATATAGGAGAAAACAGAGTGAAACCTAAAAATTAAAACTGTTACTGATAACGAACGGTTTAACCTAGAAGAACGAAATTTGGTGAGTTAAGTGGGATTGGGGTACTGATCATTACCTGAAAGTTTCATCAAGATTGGGTGAAAAAATGTGTGCTGAGATTTCAGGAAACTCATAGTTTTTTGGAAGCTTGGCAACCCCTTTCCATGAAAGTGATTTGCACCAGTCTCTGCTTAGGGCTACATCAATAGGAAACAAACCATAGAGATAGAACTTGGAGCTACTTTCTTGTGTCAAGTGTCAAAGAGCTAACACAAACCGTGTTTGATTTAGAGTTCCAACTACATGTATTCATAGGAGAAAATAGACTGAAACCTAAAAATTAAAACTGTTACTGCTAACGAACGGTTTAACCTAGAAGAACGAAATTTGGTGAGTTAAGTCGGATTGGGGTACTGATCATTACCTGAAAGTTTCATCAAGATTGGGTGAAAAAATGTGTGCTGAGATTTCAGGAAACTGGTAGTTTTTTGGAAGCTTGGCAACCCCTTTCCATGAAAGTGATTTGTGCCAGTCTCTGCTTAGGGCTACATCAATAGGAAAAAAACCATAGAGATAGAACTTGGAGCTACTTTATTGTGTCAAGTTTCAAAGACCTAGCACAAACTGAGTTTGATTAAGAGTTCCAACTACATGTATCCATATAGGAGAAAACAGAGTGAAACCTAAAAATTTAAACTGTTACTGCCAACGAACGGTTTAACCTAGAAGAACGAAATTCGGTGAGCCAGGTGGGATTGGGGTAGTGATCATTACCTGAAAGTGTCATCATGATTGGGTGAAAAAATGTGTGCTGAGATTTCAGGAAACTCGTAGTTTTTTGGAAGCTTGGCAACCCCTTTCCATGAAAGTGATTTGCGCCAGTCTCTGCTTAGCGCTACATCAATAGGAAACAAACCCTAGAGATTGAACTTGGAGCCACTTTATTGTGTCAAGTTTCAAAGACCTAGCACAAACTGTGTTTGATTAAGAGTTCCAACTACATGTATCCATATAGGAGAAAACAGAGTGAAACCTAAAATTTAAAACTGTTACTGCCAACGGACGGTTTAACCTAGAAGAACGAAATTTGGTGAGCCAAGTGGGATTGGGGTACAGATCATTACCTGAAAGTGTCATCAAGACTGGTTGAAAAAATGTGTGCTGAGATTTCAGTAAACTCGTAGTTTTTTGGAAGCTTGGCAACCCCTTTCCATGAAAGTGATTTGCGCCAGTCTCTGTTTAGGGCTACATCAATAGGAAACAAACCATAGAGATCGAACTTGGAGCTACATTATTGTGTCAAGTTTCAAAGACCTAGCACAAACTGTGTTTGATTTAGAGTTCCAACCACATGTATCCATATAGGAGAAAACAGAGTGAAACCTAAAAATTAAAACTGTTACTGCCAACGAACGGTTTAACCTAGAAGAACGAAATTCGGTGAGCCAAGTGGGATTGGGGTAGTGATCATTACCTGAAAGTGTCATCAAGATTGGGTGAAAAAATGTGTGCTGAGATTTCAGGAAACTCGTAGTTTTTTGGAAGCTTGGCAACCCCTTTCCATGAAAGTGATTTGCGCTAGTCTCTGCTTAGGGCTACATCAATAGGAAACAAACCATAGAGATAGAACATGGAGCTACTTTATTGTGTCAAGTTTCAAAGAGGTAGCACAAACCGTGTTTGATTTAGAGTTCCAACTACATGTATTCATATTGGAGAAAATTGAGTGAAACCTCAAAATTAAAACTGTTACTGGCAACGAACGGTTTAACCTAGAAGAACGAAATTTGGTGAGCCAAGTGGGATTGGGGTACTGATCATTACCTGAAAGTGTCATCAAGATTGGGTGAAAAAATGTGTGCTGAGATTTCAGGAAACTCGTAGTTTTTTGGAAGCTTGGCAACCCCTTACCATGAAAGTGATTTACGCCAGTCTCTGCTTAGGGCTACATCAATAGGAAACAAACCATAGAGATAGAACATGGAGCTACTTTATTGTGTCAAGTTTCAAAGAGCTAGCACAAACCGTGTTTGATTTAGAGTTCCAACTACATGTATTCATATAGGAGAAAATTGAGTGAAACCTCAAAATTAAAACTGTTACTGCCAACGAACGGTTTAACCTAGAAGAACGAAATTTGGTGAGCCAAGTGGGATTGGGGTACTGATCATTACCTGAAAGTGTCATCAAGATTGGGTGAAAAAATGTGTGCTGAGATTTCAGGAAACTCGTAGTTTTTGGAAGCTTGGCAACCCCTTTCCATGAAAGTGATTTGCGCCAGTCTCTGCTTAGGGCTATATCAATAGGAAACAAACCATAGAGATAGAACATGGAGCTACTTTATTGTGTCAACTTTCAAAGAGCTAGCACAAACCGTGTTTGATTTAGAGTTCCAACTACATGTATCCATATAGGAGAAAACAGAGTGAAACCTAAAAATTGAAACTGTTACTGCCAACGAACTGGTTAACCTAGAAGAATGAAATATGGTGAGCCAAGTGGGAATGGGGTACTGATCATTACCTGAAAGTGTCATCAAGATTGTGTGAAAAAATGTGTGCTGAGATTTCAGGAAACTCGTAGTTTTTTGGAAGCTTGGCAACCCCTTTCCATGAAAGTGATTTGCGCCAGTCTCTGCTTAGCGCTACATCAATAGGAAACAAACCATAGAGATAGAACTTGGAGCTAATTTATTGTGTCAAGTTTCAAAGACCTAGCACAAACTGTGTTTGATTAAGAGTTCCAACTACATGTATCCATATAGGAGAAAACAGAGTGAAACCTAAAAATTAAAACTGTTACTGCCAACGGACGGTTTAACCTAGAAGAACGAAATTTGGTGAGCCAAGTGGGATTGGGGTACTGATCATTACCTGATCGTGTCATCAAGATTGGTTGAAAAAATGTGTGCTGAGATTTCAGTAAACTCGTAGTTTTTTGGAAGCTTGCCAACCCCTTTCCATGAAAGTGATTTGCGCCAGTCTCTGCTTAGGGCTACATCAATAGGAAACAAACCATAGAGATAGAACATGGAGCTACTTTATTGTGTCAAGTTTCAAAGAGGTAGCACAAACCGTGTTTGATTTAGAGTTCCAACTACATGTATCCATATAGGAGAAAACAGAGTGAAACCTAAAAATTGAAACTGTTACTGCAAATGGACGGTTTAACCTAGAAGAACGAAATTTGGTGAGCCAAGTGGGATTGGGGTACTGATCATTATCTGAAAGTGTCATCAAGATTGGGTGAAAAAATGTGTGCTGAGATTTCAGGAAACTCGTAGTTTTTTGGAAGCTTGGCAACCCCTTTCCATGAAAGTGATTTGCGCCAGTCTCTGCTTAGGGCTACATCAATAGGAAACAAACCATAGAGATAGAACATGGAGCTACTTTATTGTGTCAAGTTTCAAAGAGGTAGCACAAACCGTGTTTGATTTAGAGTTCCAACTACATGTATTCATATTGGAGAAAATTGAGTGAAACCTCAAAATTAAAACTGTTACTGCCAACGAACGGTTTAACCTAGAAGAACGAAATTTGTTGAGCCAAGTGGGATTGGGGTACTGATCATTACCTGAAAGTGTCATCAAGATTGGGTGAAAAAATGTTTGCTGAGTTTACAGGAAACCCGTAGTTTTTTGGAAGCTTGGCAACCCCTTACCATGAAAGTGATTTGCCCCAGCCTCTGCTTAGGGCTACATCAATAGAAAACAAACCATAGAGATCGAACTTAGAGCTATTTTATTGTGTCAAGTTTCAAAGAGCTAGCACAAACCGTGTTTGATTTAGAGTTCCAACTACATGTATCCATATAGGAGAAAACAGAGTGAAACCAAAAAATTTAAACTGTTACTGCCAACGAATGGGTTAACCTAGAAGAACGAAATTCGGTGAGCCAAGTGGGAATGGGGTACTGATCATTACCTGAAAGTGTCATCAAGATTGGTTGAAAAAATGTGTGCTGAGATTTCAGTAAACTCGTAGTTTTTTGGAAGCTTGGCAAACCCTTTCCATGAAAGTGATTTGCGCCAGTCTCTGCTTAGGGCTACATCAATAGGAAACAAACCATAGAGATAGAACATGGAGCTACTTTATTGTGTCAAGTTTCAAAGAGGTAGCACAAACCGTGTTTGATTTAGAGTTCCAACTACATGTATTCATATTGGAGAAAATTGAGTGAAACCTCAAAATTAAAACTGTTACTGCCAACGAACGGTTTAACCTAGAAGAACGAAATTTGGTGAGCCAAGTGGGATTGGGGTAGTGATCATTACCTGAAAGTGTCATCAAGATTGGGTGAAAAAATGTGTGCTGAGATTTCAGGAAACTCGTAGTTTTTTGGAAGCTTGGCAATCCCTTAAAATGAAAGTGATTTGCGCCATCCTCTGCTTAGGGCTACATCAATAGGAAACAAACCATAGAGAATGAACTTGGAGCTACTTTATTGTGTCAAGTTTCAAAGAGCTAGCACAAACCGTGTTTGATTTAGAGTTCCAACTACATGTATCCATATAGGAGAAAACAGAGTGAAACCTAAAAATTAAAACTGTTACTACCAACGAACGGATTAACCTAGAAGAACGAAATTCGGTGAGCCAAGTGGGATTGGGGTAGTGATCATTACCTGAAAGTGTCATCAAGTTTGGGTGAAAAAATGTGTGCTGAGATTTCAGGAAACTCGTAGTTTTTTGGAAGTTTGTCAACCCCTTTCCATGAAAGTGATTTGCACCTGTCTCTCCTTAGGGCTACATCAATAGGAAACAAACCATAGAGATAGAACATGGAGCTACTTTATTGAGTCAAGTTTCAAAGAGGTAGCACAAACCGTGTTTGATTTAGAGTTCCAACTACATGTATTCATATTGGAGAAAATTGAGTGAAACCTCAAAATTAAAACTGTTACTGCCAACGAACGGTTTAACCTAGAAGAACGAAATTTGGTTAGCCAAGTGGGATTGGGGTACTGATCATTACCTGAAAGTGTCATCAAGATTGGGTGAAAAAATGTGTGCTGAGATTTCAGGAAACTCGTAGTTTTTTGGAAGCTTGGCAACCCCTTACCATGAAAGTGATTTGCGCCAGCCTCTGCTTAGGGCTACATCAATAGGAAACAAACCATAGAGATCGAACTTGGAGCTACTTTATTGTGTCAAGTTTCAAAGAGCTAGCACAAACCGTGTTTGATTTAGAGTTCCAACTACATGTATCCATATAGGAGAAAACAGAGTGAAACCTAAAAATTTAAACTGTTACTGCCAACGAACGGTTTAACCTAGAAGAACGAAATTCGGTGAGCCAGGTGGGATTGGGGTAGTGATCATTACCTGAAAGTGTCATCAAGATTGGGTGAAAAAATGTGTGCTGATATTTCAGGAAACTCGTAGTTTTTTGGAAGCTTGGCAACCCCTTTCCATGAAAGTGATTTGCGCCAGTCTCTGCTTAGCGCTACATCAATAGGAAACAAACCCTAGAGATTGAACTTGGAGCCACTTTATTGTGTCAAGTTTCAAAGACCTAGCACAAACTGTGTTTGATTAAGAGTTCCAACTACATGTATCCATATAGGAGAAAACAGAGTGAAACCTAAAATTTAAAACTGTTACTGCCAACGGACGGTTTAACCTAGAAGAACGAAATTTGGTGAGCCAAGTGGGATTGGGGTACAGATCATTACCTGAAAGTGTCATCAAGACTGGTTGAAAAAATGTGTGCTGAGATTTCAGTAAACTCGTAGTTTTTTGGAAGCTTGGCAACCCCTTTCCATGAAAGTGATTTGCGCCAGTCTCTGTTTAGGGCTACATCAATAGGAAACAAACCATAGAGATCGAACTTGGAGCTACATTATTGTGTCAAGTTTCAAAGACCTAGCACAAACTGTGTTTGATTTAGAGTTCCAACTACATGTATCCATATAGGAGAAAACAGAGTGAAACCTAAAAATTAAAACTGTTACTGCCAACGAACGGTTTAACCTAGAAGAACGAAATTCGGTGAGCCAAGTGGGATTGGGGTAGTGATCATTACCTGAAAGTGTCATCAAGATTGGGTGAAAAAATGTGTGCTGAGATTTCAGGAAACTCGTAGTTTTTTGGAAGCTTGGCAACCCCTTTCCATGAAAGTGATTTGCGCTAGTCTCTGCTTAGGGCTACATCAATAGGAAACAAACCATAGAGATAGAACATGGAGCTACTTTATTGTGTCAAGTTTCAAAGAGGTAGCACAAACCGTGTTTGATTTAGAGTTCCAACTACATGTATTCATATTGGAGAAAATTGAGTGAAACCTCAAAATTAAAACTGTTACTGGCAACGAACGGTTTAACCTAGAAGAACGAAATTTGGTGAGCCAAGTGGGATTGGGGTACTGATCATTACCTGAAAGTGTCATCAAGATTGGGTGAAAAAATGTGTGCTGAGATTTCAGGAAACTCATAGTTTTTTGGAAGCTTGGCAACCCCTTACCATGAAAGTGATTTACGCCAGTCTCTGCTTAGGGCTACATCAATAGGAAACAAACCATAGAGATAGAACATGGAGCTACTTTATTGTGTCAAGTTTCAAAGAGCTAGCACAAACCGTGTTTGATTTAGAGTTCCAACTACATGTATTCATATAGGAGAAAATTGAGTGAAACCTCAAAATTAAAACTGTTACTGCCAACGAACGGTTTAACCTAGAAGAACGAAATTTGGTGAGCCAAGTGGGATTGGGGTACTGATCATTACCTGAAAGTGTCATCAAGATTGGGTGAAAAAATGTGTGCTGAGATTTCAGGAAACTCGTAGTTTTTGGAAGCTTGGCAACCCCTTTCCATGAAAGTGATTTGCGCCAGTCTCTGCTTAGGGCTATATCAATAGGAAACAAACCATAGAGATAGAACATGGAGCTACTTTATTGTGTCAACTTTCAAAGAGCTAGCACAAACCGTGTTTGATTTAGAGTTCCAACTACATGTATCCATATAGGAGAAAACAGAGTGAAACCTAAAAATTGAAACTGTTACTGCCAACGAACTGGTTAACCTAGAAGAATGAAATATGGTGAGCCAAGTGGGAATGGGGTACTGATCATTACCTGAAAGTGTCATCAAGATTGTGTGAAAAAATGTGTGCTGAGATTTCAGGAAACTCGTAGTTTTTTGGAAGCTTGGCAACCCCTTTCCATGAAAGTGATTTGCGCCAGTCTCTGCTTAGCGCTACATCAATAGGAAACAAACCATAGAGATAGAACTTGGAGCTAATTTATTGTGTCAAGTTTCAAAGACCTAGCACAAACTGTGTTTGATTAAGAGTTCCAACTACATGTATCCATATAGGAGAAAACAGAGTGAAACCTAAAAATTAAAACTGTTACTGCCAACGGACGGTTTAACCTAGAAGAACGAAATTTGGTGAGCCAAGTGGGATTGGGGTACTGATCATTACCTGATCGTGTCATCAAGATTGGTTGAAAAAATGTGTGCTGAGATTTCAGTAAACTCGTAGTTTTTTGGAAGCTTGCCAACCCCTTTCCATGAAAGTGATTTGCGCCAGTCTCTGCTTAGGGCTACATCAATAGGAAACAAACCATAGAGATAGAACATGGAGCTACTTTATTGTGTCAAGTTTCAAAGAGGTAGCACAAACCGTGTTTGATTTAGAGTTCCAACTACATGTATCCATATAGGAGAAAACAGAGTGAAACCTAAAAATTAAAACTGTTACTGCAAATGGACGGTTTAACCTAGAAGAACGAAATTTGGTGAGCCAAGTGGGATTGGGGTACTGATCATTATCTGAAAGTGTCATCAAGATTGGGTGAAAAAATGTGTGCTGAGATTTCAGGAAACTCGTAGTTTTTTGGAAGCTTGGCAACCCCTTTCCATGAAAGTGATTTGCGCCAGTCTCTGCTTAGGGCTACATCAATAGGAAACAAACCATAGAGATAGAACATGGAGCTACTTTATTGTGTCAAGTTTCAAAGAGGTAGCACAAACCGTGTTTGATTTAGAGTTCCAACTACATGTATTCATATTGGAGAAAATTGAGTGAAACCTCAAAATTAAAACTGTTACTGCCAACGAACGGTTTAACCTAGAAGAACGAAATTTGTTGAGCCAAGTGGGATTGGGGTACTGATCATTACCTGAAAGTGTCATCAAGATTGGGTGAAAAAATGTTTGCTGAGTTTACAGGAAACCCGTAGTTTTTTGGAAGCTTGGCAACCCCTTACCATGAAAGTGATTTGCGCCAGCCTCTGCTTAGGGCTACATCAATAGAAAACAAACCATAGAGATCGAACTTAGAGCTATTTTATTGTGTCAAGTTTCAAAGAGCTAGCACAAACCGTGTTTGATTTAGAGTTCCAACTACATGTATCCATATAGGAGAAAACAGAGTGAAACCAAAAAATTTAAACTGTTACTGCCAACGAATGGGTTAACCTAGAAGAACGAAATTCGGTGAGCCAAGTGGGATTGGGGTAGTGATCATTACCTGAAAGTGTCATCAAGTTTGGGTGAAAAAATGTGTGCTGAGATTTCAGGAAACTCGTAGTTTTTTGGAAGTTTGTCAACCCCTTTCCATGAAAGTGATTTGCACCTGTCTCTCCTTAGGGCTACATCAATAGGAAACAAACCATAGAGATAGAACATGGAGCTACTTTATTGAGTCAAGTTTCAAAGAGGTAGCACAAACCGTGTTTGTTTTAGAGTTCCAACTACATGTATTCATATTGGAGAAAATTGAGTGAAACCTCAAAATTAAAACTGTTACTGCCAACGAACGGTTTAACCTAGAAGAACGAAATTTGGTTAGCCAAGTGGGATTGGGGTACTGATCATTACCTGAAAGTGTCATCAAGATTGGGTGAAAAAATGTGTGCTGAGATTTCAGGAAACTCGTAGTTTTTTGGAAGCTTGGCAACCCCTTACCATGAAAGTGATTTGCGCCAGCCTCTGCTTAGGGCTACATCAATAGGAAACAAACCATAGAGATCGAACTTGGAGCTACTTTATTGTGTCAAGTTTCAAAGAGCTAGCACAAACCGTGTTTGATTTAGAGTTCCAACTACATGTATCCATATAGGAGAAAACAGAGTGAAACCTAAAAATTTAAACTGTTACTGCCAACGAACGGTTTAACCTAGAAGAACGAAATTCGGTGAGCCAGGTGGGATTGGGGTAGTGATCATTACCTGAAAGTGTCATCAAGATTGGGTGAAAAAATGTGTGCTGAGATTTCAGGAAACTCGTAGTTTTTTGGAAGCTTGGCAACCCCTTTCCATGAAAGTGATTTGCGCCAGTCTCTGCTTAGCGCTACATCAATAGGAAACAAACCCTAGAGATTGAACTTGGAGCCACTTTATTGTGTCAAGTTTCAAAGACCTAGCACAAACTGTGTTTGATTAAGAGTTCCAACTACATGTATCCATATAGGAGAAAACAGAGTGAAACCTAAAATTTAAAACTGTTACTGCCAACGGACGGTTTAACCTAGAAGAACGAAATTTGGTGAGCCAAGTGGGATTGGGGTACAGATCATTACCTGAAAGTGTCATCAAGACTGGTTGAAAAAATGTGTGCTGAGATTTCAGTAAACTCGTAGTTTTTTGGAAGCTTGGCAACCCCTTTCCATGAAAGTGATTTGCGCCAGTCTCTGTTTAGGGCTACATCAATAGGAAACAAACCATAGAGATCGAACTTGGAGCTACATTATTGTGTCAAGTTTCAAAGACCTAGCACAAACTGTGTTTGATTTAGAGTTCCAACTACATGTATCCATATAGGAGAAAACAGAGTGAAACCTCAAAATTAAAACTGTTACTGCCAACGAACGGTTTAACCTAGAAGAACGAAATTCGGTGAGCCAAGTGGGATTGGGGTAGTGATCATTACCTGAAAGTGTCATCAAGATTGGGTGAAAAAATGTGTGCTGAGATTTCAGGAAACTCGTAGTTTTTTGGAAGCTTGGCAACCCCTTTCCATGAAAGTGATTTGCGCCTGTCTCTCCTTAGGTCTACATCAATAGGAAACAAACCATAGAGATAGAACATGGAGCTACTTTATTGAGTCAAGTTTCAAAGAGGTAGCACAAACCGTGTTTGATTTAGAGTTCCAACTACATGTATTCATATTGGAGAAAATTGAGTGAAACCTCAAAATTAAAACTGTTACTGCCAACGAACGGTTTAACCTAGAAGAACGAAATTTGGTGAGCCAAGTGGGATTGGGGTACTGATCATTACCTGAAAGTGTCATCAAGATTGGGTGAAAAAATGTGTGCTGAGATTTCAGGAAACTCGTAGTTTTTTGGAAGCTTGGCAACCCCTTACCATGAAAGTGATTTGCGCCAGCCTCTGCTTAGGGCTACATCAATAGGAAACAAACCATAGAGATCGAACTTGGAGCTACTTTATTGTGTCAAGTTTCAAAGAGCTAGCACAAACCGTGTTTGATTTAGAGTTCCAACTACATGTATCCATATAGGAGAAAACAGAGTGAAACCTAAAAATTAAAACTGTTACTGCCAACGAACGGTTTAACCTAGAAGAACGAAATTCGGTGAGCCAGGTGGGATTGGGGTAGTGATCATTACCTGAAAGTGTCATCAAGATTGGGTGAAAAAATGTGTGCTGAGATTTCAGGAAACTCGTAGTTTTTTGGAAGCTTGGCAACCCCTTTCCATGAAAGTGATTTGTGCCAGTCTCTGCTTAGGGCTACATCAATAGGAAACAAACCATAGAGATAGAACATGGAGCTACTATATTGTGTCAAGTTTCAAAGAGCTAGCACAAACCGTGTTTGATTTAGAGTTCCAACTACATGTATTCATATAGGAGAAAATTGAGTGAAACCTCAAAATTAAAACTGTTACTGCCAACGAACGGTTTAACCTAGAAGAACGAAATTTGGTGAGCCAAGGGGGATTGGGGTACTGATCATTACCTGAAAGTGTCATCAAGATTGGGTGAAAAAATGTGTGCTGAGATTTCAGGAAACTCGTAGTTTTTGGAAGCTTGGCAACCCCTTTCCATGAAAGTGATTTGCGCCAGTCTCTGCTTAGGGCTATATCAATAGGAAACAAACCATAGAGATAGAACATGGAGCTACTTTATTGTGTCAACTTTCAAAGAGCTAGCACAAACCGTGTTTGATTTAGAGTTCCAACTACATGTATCCATATAGGAGAAAACAGAGTGAAACCTAAAAATTGAAACTGTTACTGCCAACGAACTGGTTAACCTAGAAGAACGAAATTTGGTGAGCCAAGTGGGATTGGGGTACTGATCATTACCTGAAAGTGTCATCAAGATTGGGTGAAAAAATGTGTGCTGAGATTTCAGGAAACTCGTAGTTTTTTGGAAGCTTGGCAACCCCTTTCCATGAAAGTGATTTGCGCCAGTCTCTGCTTAGAGCTACATCAATAGGAAAAAACCATAGAGATAGAACTTGGAGCTAATTTATTGTGTCAAGTTTCAAAGACCTAGCACAAACTGTGTTTGATTTAAAGTTCCAACTACATGTATCCATATAGGAGAAAACAGAGTGAAACCTAAAAATTAAAACTGTTACTGCCAACGAACGGTTTAACCTAGAAGAACGAAATTCGGTGAGCCAGGTGGCATTGGGGTAGTGATCATTACCTGAAAGTGTCATCAAGATTGGGTGAAAAAATGTGTGCTGAGATTTCAGGAAACTCGTAGTTTTTTGGAAGCTTGGCAACCCCTTACCATGAAAGTGATTTGCGCCAGCCTCTGCTTAGGGCTACATCAATAGGAATCAAACCATAGAGATCGAACTTCGAGCTACATTATTGTGTCAAGTTTAAAGAGCTAGCACAAACCGTGTTTGATTTAGAGTTCCAACTACATGTATCCATATAGGAGAAAACAGAGTGAAACCTAAAAATTAAAACTGTTACTGCCAACGCACGGTTTAACCTAGAGGAACGAAATTCGGTGAGCCAGGTGGGATTGGGGTAGTGATCAATACCTGAAAGTGTCATCAAGATTGGGTGAAAAAATGTGTGCTGAGATTTCAGGAAACTCGTAGTTTTTTGGAAGCTTGGCAACCCCTTTCCATGTAAGTGATTTGCGCCAGTCTCTGCTTAGGGCTACATCAATAGGAAACAAACCATAGAGATAGAACATGGAGCTACTTTATTGTGTCAAGTTTCAAAGAGCTAGCACAAACCGTGTTTGATTTAGAGTTCCAACTACATGTATCCATATAGGAGAAAACAGAGTGAAACCTAAAAATTGAAACTGTTACTGCCAACGAACGGGTTAACCTAGAAGAACGAAATTTGGTGAGCCAAGTGGGATTGGGGTACTGATGATTACCTGAAAGTGTCATCAAGTTTGGGTGAAAAAATGTGTGCTGAGATTTCAGGAAACTCGTAGTTTTTTGGAAGCTTGGCAACACCTTTCCATGAAAGTGATTTGTGCCAGTCTGTGCTTAGCACTACATCAATAGGAAACAAACCATAGAGATAGAACTTGGAGCTACTTTATTGTGTCAAGTTTCAAAGACCTAGCACAAACTGTGTTTGATTAAGAGTTCCAACTACATGTATCCATATAGGAGAAAACAGAGTGAAACCTAAAAATTAAAACTGTTACTGCCAACGGACGGTTTAACCTAGAAGAACGAAATTTGGTGAGCCAAGTCACATTGGGGTACTGATCATTACCTGAAAGTGTCATCAAGATTGGTTGAAAAAATGTGTGCTGAGATTTCAGTAAACTCGTAGTTTTTTGGAAGCTTGGCAACCCCTTTCCATGAAAGTGATTTGCGCCAGTCTCTGCTTAGGGCTAGTTCAATAGGAAACAAACCATAGAGATAGAACATGGAGCTACTTTATTGTGTCAAGTTTCAAAGAGGTAGCACAAACCGTGTTTGATTTAGAGTTCCAACTACATGTATTCATATTGGAGAAAATTGAGTGAATCCTCAAAATTAAAACTGTTACTGCCAACGAACGGTTTAACCTAGAAGAACGAAATTTGGTGACCCAAGTGGGATTGGAGTACTGATCATTACCTGAAAGTGTCATCAAGATTGGGTGAAAAAATGTGTGCTGAGATTTCAGGAAACTCGTAGTTTTTTGGAAGCTTGGCAACCCCTTACCATGAAAGTGATTTGCGCCAGCCTCTGCTTAGGGCTACATCAATAGGAAACAAACCATAGAGATCGAACTTGGAGCTACTTTATTGTGTCAAGTTTCAAAGAGCTAGCACAAACCGTGTTTGATTTAGAGTTCCAACTACATGTATCCATATAGGAGAAAACAGAGTGAAACCTAAAAATTAAAACTGTTACTGCCAACGAACGGTTTAACCTAGAGGAACGAAATTCGGTGAGCCAGGTGGGATTGGGGTAGTGATCAATACCTGAAAGTGTCATCAAGATTGGGTGAAAAAATGTGTGCTGAGATTTCAGGAAACTCGTAGTTTTTTGGAAGCTTGGCAACCCCTTTCCATGTAAGTGATTTGCGCCAGTCTCTGCTTAGGGCTACATCAATAGGAAACAAACCATAGAGATAGAACATGGAGCTACTTTATTGTGTCAAGTTTCAAAGAGCTAGCACAAACCGTGTTTGATTTATAGTTCCAAATACATGTATTCATATAGGAGAAAATTGAGTGAAACCTCAAAATTAAAACTGTTACTGCCAACGAACGGTTTAACCTAGAAGAACGAAATTTGTTGAGCCAAGTGGGATTGGGGTACTGATCATTACCTCAAAGTATCATCAAGATTGGGTGAAAAAATGTGTGCTGAGATTTCAGGAAACTCATAGTTTTTTGGAAGCTTGGCAACCCCTTTCCATGAAAGTGATTTGCGCCAGTGTCTGCTTAGGGCTACATCAATAGGAAACAAACCATTAAGATAGAACATGGAGCTACTTTATTGTGTCAACTTTCAAACAGCTAGCACAAACCCTGTTTGATTTAGAGTTCCAACTACATGTATCCATATAGGAGAAAACAGAGTGAAACCTAAAAATTGAAACTGTTACTGCCAACGAACTGGTTAACCTAGAAGAACGAAATTTGGTGAGCCAAGTGGGATTGGGGTACTGATCATTACCTGAAAGTGTCATCAAGATTGGGTGAAAAAATGTGTGCTGAGATTTCAGGAAACTCGTAGTTTTTTGGAAGCTTGGCAACCCCTTTCCATGAAAGTGATTTGCGCCAGTCTCTGCTTAGCGCTACATCAATAGGAAACAAACCATAGAGATAGAACTTGGAGCTACTTTATTGTGTCAAGTTTCAAAGACCTAGCACAAACTGTGTTTGATTAAGAGTTCCAACTACATGTATCAATATAGGAGAAAACAGAGTGAAACCTAAAAATTAAAACTGTTACTGTCAACGGACGGTTTAACCTAGAAGAACGAAATTTGGTGAGCCAAGTGGGACTGGGGTACTGATCATTACCTGAAAGTGTCATCAAGATTGGTTGAAAAAATGTGTGCTGAGATTTCAGTAAACTCGTAGTTTTTTGGAAGCTTGGCAACCCCTTTCCATGAAAGTGATTTGCGCCAGTCTCTGCTTAGGGCTACATCAATAGGAAACAAACCATAGAGATAGAACATGGAGCTACTTTATTGTGTCAAGTTTCAAAGAGGTAGCACAAACCGTGTTTGATTTAGAGTTCCAACTACATGTATTCATATTGGAGAAAATTGAGTGAAACCTCAAAATTAAAACTGTTACTGCCAACGAACGGTTTAACCTAGAAGAACGAAATTTGGTGAGCCAAGTGGGATCGGGGTACTGATCATTACCTGAAAGTGTCATCAAGATTGGGTGAAAAAATGTGTGCTGAGATTTCAGGAAACTCGTAGTTTTTTGGAAGCTTGGCAACCCCTTTCCATGAAAGTGATTTGCGCCAGTGTCTGCTTAGGGCTACATCAATGGGAAAAAAACCATAGATATAGAATTTGGAGCTACTTTATTGTGTCAAGTTTCAAAGAGCTAGCACAAACCGTGTTTGATAGTTCCAACTACATGTATCCATATAGGAGAAAACAGAGTGAAACCTAAAAATTGAAACTGTTACTGCCAACGAACTGGTTAACCTAGAAGAACGAAATTTGGTGAGCCAAGTGGGATTGGGGTACTGATCATTACCTGAAAGTGTCATCAAGATTGGGTGAAAAAATGTGTGCTGAGATTTCAGGAAACTCGTAGTTTTTTGGAAGCTTGGCAACCCCTTTCCATGAAAGTGATTTGCGCCAGTCTCTGCTTAGCGCTACATCAATAGGAAACAAACCATAGAGATAGAACTTGGAGCTACTTTATTGTGTCAAGTTTCAAAGACCTAGCACAAACTGTGTTTGATTAAGAGTTCCAACTACATGTATCAATATAGGAGAAAACAGAGTGAAACCTAAAAATTAAAACTGTTACTGTCAACGGACGGTTTAACCTAGAAGAACGAAATTTGGTGAGCCAAGTGGGACTGGGGTACTGATCATTACCTGAAAGTGTCATCAAGATTGGTTGAAAAAATGTGTGCTGAGATTTCAGTAAACTCGTAGTTTTTTGGAAGCTTGGCAACCCCTTTCCATGAAAGTGATTTGCGCCAGTCTCTGCTTAGGGCTACATCAATAGGAAACAAACCATAGAGATAGAACATTGAGCTACTTTATTGTGTCAAGTTTCAAAGAGGTAGCACAAACCGTGTTTGATTTAGAGTTCCAACTACATGTATTCATATTGGAGAAAATTGAGTGAAACCTCAAAATTAAAACTGTTACTGCCAACGAACGGTTTAACCTAGAAGAACGAAATTTGGTGAGCCAAGTGGGATCGGGGTACTGATCATTACCTGAAAGTGTCATCAAGATTGGGTGAAAAAATGTGTGCTGAGATTTCAGGAAACTCGTAGTTTTTTGGAAGCTTGGCAACCCCTTTCCATGAAAGTGATTTGCGCCAGTGTCTGCTTAGGGCTACATCAATGGGAAAAAAACCATAGATATAGAATTTGGAGCTACTTTATTGTGTCAAGTTTCAAAGAGCTAGCACAAACCGTGTTTGATAGTTCAAACTACATGTATCCATATAGGAGAAAACAGAGTGAAACCTAAAAATTGAAACTGTTACTGCCAACGAACTGGTTAACCTAGAAGAACGAAATTTGGTGAGCCAAGTGGGATTGGGGTAGTGATCATTACCTGAAAGTGTCATCAAGATTGGGTGAAAAAATGTGTGCTGAGATTTCAGGAAACTCGTAGTTTTTTGGAAGCTTGGCAACCCCTTTCCATGAAAGTGATTTGCGCCAGTCTCTGCTTAGCGCTACATCAATAGGAAACAAACCATAGAGATAGAACTTGCAGCTACTTTATTGTGTCAAGTTTCAAAGACCTAGCACAAACTGTGTTTGATTAAGAGTTCCAACTACATGTATCAATATAGGAGAAAACAGAGTGAAACCTAAAAATTAAAACTGTTACTGTCAACGGACGGTTTAACCTAGAAGAACGAAATTTGGTGAGCCAAGTGGGATTGGGGTACTGATCATTACCTGAAAGTGTCATCAAGATTGGTTGAAAAAATGTGTGCTGAGATTTCAGTAAACTCGTAGTTTTTTGGAAGCTTGGCAACCCCTTTCCATGAAAGTGATTTGCGCCAGTCTCTGTTTAGGGCTACATCAATAGGAAACAAACCATAGATATAGAACATGGAGCTACTTTATTGTGTCAAGTTTCAAAGAGCTAGCACAAACCGTGTTTGATTTAGAGTTCCAACTACATGTATTCATATTGGAGAAAATTGAGTGAATCCTCAAAATTAAAACTGTTACTGCCAACGAACGGTTTAACCTAGAAGAACGAAATTTGGTGACCCAAGTGGGATTGGGGTACTGATCATTACCTGAAAGTGTCATCAAGATTGGGTGAAAAAATATGTGCTGAGATTTCAGGAAACTCGTAGTTTTTTGGAAGCTTGGCAACCCCTTTAGATGAAAGTGATTTGCGCCAGTCTTGCTTAGGGCTACATCAATGGGAAAAAAACCATATATATAGAATTTGGAGCTACTTTATTCTGTCAAGTTTCAAAGAGCTAGCACAAACCGTGTTTGATTTAGAGTTCCAACTACATGTATCCATATAAGAGAAAACAGAGTGAAACCTAAAAATTAAAACTGTTACTGCCAATGAACGGTTTAACCTAGAAGAACGAAATTCGGTGAGCCAGGTGGGATTGGGGTAGTGATCATTACCTGAAAGTGTCATCAAGATTGGGTGAAAAAATGTGTGCTGAGATTTCAGGAAACTCGTAGTTTTTTGGAAGCTTGGCAACCCCTTTCCATGAAAGTGATTTGCGCCAGGCTCTGCTTAGGGCTACATCAATAGGAAACAAACCATAGATATAGAATTTGGAGCTACTTTATAGTGTCAAGTTTCAAAGAGCTAGCACAAACCGTGTTTGATTTAGAGTTCCAACTACATGTATCCATATAGGAGAAAACAGAGTGAAACCTAAAAATTAAAACTGTTACTGCCAACGAATGGTTTAACCTAGAAGAACGAAACTTGGTGACCCAAGTGGGATTGGGGTACTGATCATTACCTGAAAGTGTCATCAAGATTGGTTGAAAAAATGTGTGCTGAGATTTCAGTAAACTCGTAGTTTTTTGGAAGCTTGGCAACCCCTTTCCATGAAAGTGATTTGCGCCAGTCTCTGCTTAGGGCTACATCAATAGGAAACAAACCATAGAGATAGAACATGGAGCTACTTTATTGTGTCAAATTTCAAAGAGGTAGCACAAACCGTGTTTGATTTAGAGTTCCAACTACATGTATTCATATTGGAGAAAATTGAGTGACCCTCAAAATTAAAACTGTTACTGCCAACGAACGGTTTAACCTAGAAGAACGAAATTTGGTGAGCCAAGTGGGATTGGGGTACTGATCATTACCTGAAAGTGGCATCAAGATTGGGTGAAAAAATGTGTGCTGAGATTTCAGGAAACTCGTAGTTTTTTGGAAGCTTAGCAACTCCTTACCATGAAAGTGATTTGCGCCAGCCTCTGCTTAGGGCTACATCAATAGGAAACAAACCATAGAGATCGAACTTGGAGCTACTTTATTGTGTCAAGTTTCAAAGAGCTAGCACAAACCGTGTTTGATTTAGAGTTCCAACTACATGTATCCATATAGGAGAAAACAGTGTGAAACCTAAAAATTAAAACTGTTACTGCCAACGAACGGTTTAACCTAGAAGAACGAAATTCGGTGAGCCAGGTGGGATTGGGGTAGTGATCATTACCTGAAAGTGTCATCAAGATTGGGTGAAAAAATGTGTGCTGAGATTTCAGGACACTCGTAGTTTTTTGGAAGCTTGGCAACCCCTTTCCATGAAAGTGATTTGCGCCAGTCTCTGCTTAGGGCTACATCAATAGGAAACAAACAATAGATATAGAATTTGGAGCTACTTTATTGTGTCAAGTTTCAAAGAGCTAGCACAAACCGTGTTTGATTTAGAGTTCCAACTACATGTATCCATATAGGAGAAAACAGAGTTAAACCTAAAAATTAAAAATGTTACTGCCAACGAACGGTTTAACCTAGAAGAACGAAACTTGGTGACCCAAGTGGGATTGGGGTACTGATCATTACCTGAAAGTGTCATCAAGATTGGTTGAAAAAATGTGTGCTGAGATTTCAGTAAACTCGTAGTTTTTTGGAAGCTTGGCAACCCCTTTCCATGAAAGTGATTTGCGCCAGTCTCTGCTTAGGGCTACATCAATAGGAAACAAACCATAGAGATAGAACATGGAGCTACTTTATTGTGTCAAGTTTCAAAGAGGTAGCACAAACCGTGTTTGATTTAGAGTTCCAACTACATGTATTCATATTGGAGAAAATTGAGTGACCCTCAAAATTAAAACTGTTACTGCCAACGAACGGTTTAACCTAGAAGAACGAAATTTGGTGAGCCAAGTGTTATTGGGGTACTGATCATTACCTGAAAGTGTCATCAAGATTGGGTGAAAAAATGTGTGCTGAGATTTCAGGAAACTGGTAGTTTTTTGGAAGCTTGGCAACCCCTTACCATGAAAGTGATTTGCGCCAGCCTCTGCTTAGGGCTACATCAATAGGAAACAAACCATAGAGATCGAACTTGGAGCTACTTTATTGTGTCAAGTTTCAAAGAGCTAGCACAAACCGTGTTTGATTTAGAGTTCCAACTACATGTATTCATATAGAAGAAAATTGAGTGAAACCTCAAAATTAAAACTGTTACTGCCAACGAACGGTTTTACCTAGAAGAACGAAATTCGGTGAGCCAATTGAAATTTGGGTACTGATCATTACCTGAAAGTGTCATCAAGATTGGGTGAAAAAATGTGTGCTGAGATTTCAAGAAACTCGTAGTTTTTTGGAAGCTTGGCAACCCCTTTCCATGAAAGTGATTTGCGCCAGTCTCTGCTTAGGGCTACATCAATAGGAAACAAACCATAGAGATAGAACATGGAGCTACTTTATTGTGTCAAGTTTCAAAGAGCTAGCACAAACCGTGTTTGATTTAGAGTTCCAACTACATGTATCCATATAGGAGAAAACAGAGTGAAACCTAAAAATTGAAACTGTTACTGCCAACGAACGGGTTAACCTAGAAGAACGAAATTTGGTGAGCCGAGTGGGATTGGGGTACTGATCATTACCTGAAAGTGTCATCAAGATTGGGTGAAAAAATGTGTGCTGAGATTTCAGGAAACTCGTAGTTTTTTGGAAGCTTGGCAACCCCTTTCCATGAAAGTGATTTGCGCCACTCTCTGCTTAGGGCTACATCAATAGGAAACAAAAAAGAGAGATAGAACTTGGAGCTACTTTGTTGTGTCAAGTTTCAAAGAGCTAGCACAAACCGTGTTTGATTTAGAGTTTCAACTACATGTATCCATATAGGAGAAAACAGAGTGAAACCTAAAAATTGGAAAATTTTAATCTAGAAGAACGAAATTTTGTGAGCCAAGTGGGATTGGGGTAGTGATCATTACCTGAAAGTGTCATCAAGATTGGGTGAAAAAATGTGTGCTGAGATTTCAGGAAACTCGTAGTTTTTTGGAAGCTTGGAAACCCCCTTCCATGAAAGTGATTTGCGCCAGTCTCTGCTTAGGGCTACATCAATAGGAAAGAAACCATAGAGATAGAACTTGGAGCTACTTTATTCTCTCAAGTTTCAAAGAGCTAGCACAAACCATGTTTGATTTAGAGTTCCACCTACATGTATCCCTATTGGAGAAAAAAGAGTGAAACCTAAAAATTAAATCTGTTACTGCCAACGAACGGTTTAACCTAGAAGAACGAAATTTTGTGAGCCAAATGGGATTGCGGTACTGATCATTACCTGAAAGTGTCATCAAGATTGGTTGTAAAAATGTGTGCTGAGATTTCAGGAAACTCATAGTTTTTTGGAAGCTTGGCAACCCTCTTCCATGAAAGTGATTTGCGTCAGTCTCTGCTTAGGGCTAGTTCAATAGGAAACAAACCATAGAGATAGAACTTGGTGCTACTTTATTTTGTCAAGTTTCAAAGAGCTAGCACAAACCGTGTTTGATTTAGAGTTCCAACTACATGTATCCATATAGGAGAAAACAGAGTGAAACCTAAAAATTAAAACTGTTACTGCCAACGAACGGTTTAACCTAGCAGAACGAAACTTGGTGACCCAAGTAGGATTGGCGTTCTGATCATTACCTGAAAGTGTCATCAAGATTGGGTGAAAAAATGTGTGCTGATATTTCAGGAAACTCGTAGTTTTTTGGAAGATTGGCAACCCCTTTATATGAAAGTGATTTGCGCCAGTCTCTGCTTAGGGCTACATCAATAGGAAATAAACCATCGAGATAGAACTTGGAGCTACTTTAATGTGTGAAGTTTCAAAAAGCTAGCACAAACGGTGTTTGATTTAGAGTTCCAACTACATGTATCCATATAGGAGATAACACACTGAAACCTAAAATTTAAAACTGTTACTGCCAACAAACGGTTTAACATAGAAGAACGAAACTTGGTGACCCAAGTGGGATTGGGGTACTGATCATTACCTGAAAGTGTCATCAAGATTGGGTGAAAAAATTGTGCTGAGAATTCAGGAAACTCGTAGTTTTTTGGAAGCTTGGTAACCCCATTCCAGGAAAGTCATTTGCGCCAGTCTCTGCTTAGCGCTGCATCAATAGGAAACAATCCATAGAGACAGAACATGAAGCTACTTTATTGTGTCAAGTTTCAAAGAGCTAGCACAAACCGTGTTTGATTTAGAGTTCCAACTACATGTATCCATATAGGAGAAAATTGAGTGAAACCTAAAAATTAAAACTGTTACTGCCAACGAACGTTTGAACCTAGAAGAACGAAATTTGGTCAGCCAATTGGGATTGGGGTACTGATCATTACCTGAAAGTGTCATCAAGATTGGGTGAAAAATGTGTGCTGAGATTTCAGGAAACACGTACTTTTTTGGAACATTGGCAACCCCTTTCAGTGAAAGTGATTTGCGCCACTCTCTGCTTAGGGCTACATCAATAGGAAACAAAAAAGAGAGATAGAACTTGGAGCTACTTTGTTGTGTCAAGTTTCAAAGAGCTAGCACAAACCGGGTTTGATTTAGAGTTCCAACTACATGTATCCATATAGGAGAAAACAGAGTGAAACATAAAATTAAAACTGTTACTGCCAACGAACGGTTTAAACTAGAAGAACAAAATTTAGTGAGCCAAGTGGGATTGGTGTACTGATCATTACCTGAAAGTGTCATCAAGATTGGGTGAAAAAATGTGTGCTGAGATTTCAAGAAACTCGCAGTTTTTTGGAACATTGGCAACCCCTTTCCATGAAAGTGATTTGCGCCAATCTCTGCTTACGGCTACATCAATAGGAAACAAACCATAGATATAGAACTTGGAGCTACTTTATTGTGTCAAGTTTCAAAGAGCTAGCACAAACCGTGTTTGATTTAGAGTTCCAACTACATGTATCCATATAGGAGAAAACAGAGTGAAACCTCAAAATTAAAACTGTTACTGCCAACGAACGGTTTAACCTAGAAGAACGAAACTTGGTGACCCAAGTGGAATTGGGATACTGATCATTACCTGAAAGTGTCATCAAGATTGGGTGAAAAAATATGTGCTGAGATTTCAGGAAACTGGTAGTTTTTTGGAAGCTTGGCAAACCCTTTCCATGAAAGTGATTTGCGCCAGTCTCTGCTTAGGGCTACATCAACAGGAAACAAACCATTAAGATAGAACATGGAGCTACTTTATTGTGTCAAGTTTCAAAGAGATAGCACAAACCGTGTTTGATTTAGAGTTCCAACTACATGTATTCATATAGGAGAAAATTGTGTGAAACCTCAAAATTAAAACTGTTACTGCCAACGAACGGTTTAACCTAGAAAAACGAAATTTGGTGAGCCAAGTGGGATTGGGGTACTGATCATTACCTGAAAGTGTCATCAAGATTGGGTGAAAAAATGTGTGCTGAGATTTCAGGAAACTCGTAGTTTTTTGGAAGCTTGGCAACCCCTTTCCATGAAAGTGATTTGCGCCAGTCTCTGCTTAGGGCTACATCAACAGGAAACAAACCATTAAGATAGAACATGGAGCTACTTTATTGTGTCAAGTTTCAAAGAGCTAGCACAAACCGTGTTTGATTTAGAGTTCCATCTACATGTATCCATATAGGAGAAAACAGAGTGAAACCTAAAAATTAAAACTGTTACTGCCAACGAACGGTTTAACATAGAAGAACGAAATTCGGTGAGCCAGGTGGGATTGGGGTAGTGATCATTACCTGAAAGTGTCATCAAGATTGGGTGAAAAAATGTGTGCTGAAATTTCAGGAAACTCGTAGTTTTTTGGAAGCTTGGCAACCTTTTTCCATTAAAGTGATTTGCGCCAGTCTCTGCTTAGGGCTACATGAATAGGAAAAAAACAATAGATATAGAATTTGGAGCTACTTTATTGTGTCAAGTTTCAAAGAGCTAGAACAAACCGTGTTTGATTTAGAGTTCCAACTACATGTATCCATATAGGTGAAAACAGAGTGAAACCTCAAAATTAAAACTGTTACTGCCAACGAAGGTTTTACCTAGAAGAACGAAATTTTGTGAGCCAAATGGGATTGCGGTAATGATCAAAGTGTCATCAAGATCGGTTGTAAAAATGTGTGCTGAGATTTCAGGAAACTCATAGTTTTTTGGAAGCTTGGCAACCCTCTTCCATGAAAGTGATTTGCGTCAGTCTCTGCTTAGGGCTAGTTCAATAGGAAACAAACCATAGAGATAGAACTTGGTGCTACTTTATTTTGTCAAGTTTCAAAGAGCTAGCACAAACCGTGTTTGATTTAGAGTTCCAACTACATGTATCCATATAGGAGAAAACAGAGTGAAACCTAAAAATTAAAACTGTTACTGCCAACGAACGGTTTAACCTAGCAGAACGAA
This sequence comes from Spermophilus citellus, assembly GCF_964194105.1. Taxonomy (NCBI): domain Eukaryota; kingdom Metazoa; phylum Chordata; class Mammalia; order Rodentia; family Sciuridae; genus Spermophilus; species Spermophilus citellus. Next base: position 2,009,984 of record NW_027672727.1, on the reverse strand, counting down.
ACTTGGTGACCCAAGTAGGATTGGCGTTCTGATCATTACCTGAAAGTGTCATCAAGATTGAGTGAAAAAATGTGTGCTGATATTTCAGGAAACTCGTAGTTTTTTGGAAGATTGGCAACCCCTTTATATGAAAGTGATTTGCGCCAGTCTCTGCTTAGGGCTACATCAATAGGAAATAAACCATCGAGATAGAACTTGGAGCTACTTTAATGTGTGAAGTTTCAAAAAGCTAGCACAAACGGTGTTTGATTTAGAGTTCCAACTACATGTATCCATATAGGAGATAACACACTGAAACCTAAAATTTAAAACTGTTACTGCCAACAAACGGTTAAACATAGAAGAACGAAACTTGGTGACCCAAGTGGGATTGGGGTACTGATCATTACCTGAAAGTGTCATCAAGATTGGGTGAAAAAATTGTGCTGAGATTTCAGGAAACTCGTAGTTTTTTGGAAGCTTGGTAACCCCCTTCCAGGAAAGTCATTTGCGCCAGTCTCTGCTTAGCGCTACATCAATAGGAAACAAACCATAGAGACAGAACATGAAGCTACTTTATTGTGTCAAGTTTCAAAGAGCTAGCACAAACCGTGTTTGATTTAGAGTTCCAACTACATGTATCCATATAGGAGAAAATTGAGTGAAACCTAAAAATTAAAACTGTTACTGCCAACGAACGTTTGAACCTAGAAGAACGAAATTTGGTCAGCCAATTGGGATTGGGGTACTGATCATTACCTGAAAGTGTCATCAAGATTGGGTGAAAAATGTGTGCTGAGATTTCAGGAAACTCGTACTTTTTTGGAACATTGGCAACCCCTTTCAGTGAAAGTGATTTGCGCCACTCTCTGCTTAGGGCTACATCAATAGGAAACAAAAAAGAGAGATAGAACTTGGAGCTACTTTTTTGTGTCAAGTTTCAAAGAGCTAGCACAAACCGGGTTTGATTTAGAGTTCCAACTACATGTATCCATATAGGAGAAAACAGAGTGAAACCTAAAAATAAAAACTGTTACTGCCAACGAACGGTTTAAACTAGAAGAACAAAATTTAGTGAGCCAAGTGGGATTGGTGTACTGATCATTACCTGAAAGTGTCATCAAGATTGGGTGCAAAAATGTGTGCTCAGATTTCAGGAATCTCGTAGTTTTTTGCAAGATTGGCAACCCCTTTCCATGAAAGTGATTTGCGCCAGTATCTGCTTAGGGCTACATCAATAGGAAACAAACCATAGATATAGAACTTGGAGCTACTTTATTGTGTCAAGTTTCAAAGAGCTAGCACAAACCGTGTTTGATTTAGAGTTCCAACTACATGTATCCATATAGGAGAAAACAGAGTGAAACCTCAAAATTAAAACTGTTACTGCCAACGAACGGTTTAACCTAGAAGAATGAAACTTGGTGACCCAAGTGGGATTGGGGTACTGATCATTACCTGAAAGTGTCATCAAGATTGGGTGAAAAAATATGTGCTGAGATTTCAGGAAACTGGAAGTTTTTTGGAAGCTTGGCAACCCCTTTCCATGAAAGTGATTTGCGCCAGTCTCTGCTTAGGGCTACATCAACAGGAAACAAACCATTAAGATAGAACATGGAGCTACTTTATTGTGTCAAGTTTCAAAGAGCTAGCACAAACCGTGTTTGATTTAGAGTTCCAACTACATGTATCCATATAGGAGAAAACAGAGTGAAACCTAAAAATTAAAACTGTTACTGCCAACGAACGGTTTAACATAGAAGAACGAAATTCGGTGAGCCAGGTGGGATTGGGGTAGTGATCATTACCTGAAAGTGTCATCAAGATTGGGTGAAAAAATGTGTGCTGAAATTTCAGGAAACTCGTAGTTTTTTGGAAGCTTGGCAACCCCTTTCCATGAAAGTGATTTGCGCCAGTCTCTGCTTAGGGCTACATCAATAGGAAACAATCCATAGAGATAGAACTTGGAGCTACTTTATTGTGTCAAGTTTCAAAGAGCTAGCACAAACCATGTTTGATTGAGAGTTCCAACTACATGTATCCATATAGGAGAAAACACAGTGAAACCTAAAAATTTAAACTGTTACTGCCAACGAACAGTATAACCGAGAAGAACGAAACTTGGTGACCCACGTGGGATTGGGGTACTGATCATTACCTGAAAGTGTCATCAAGATTGGGTGAAAAAATGTGTGCTGAGATTTCAGGAAACGCATAGTTTTTTGGAAGGATGGCAACCCCTTTCCATTAAAGTGATTTGCGCCAGTCTCTGCTTAGGGCTACATCAATAGGAAACAAATCATAGATATAGAACTCGGAGCTACTTTATTGTGTCAAGTTTCAAAGAGCTAGCACAAACCGTGTTTGATTTAGAGTTTAAACTACACGTATCCATATAGGAGAAAACAGAGTGAAACCTAAAAATTAAAACTGTTACTGCCAACGAACGGTTTAACCTAGAAGAACGAAATTTGGTGAGCCAAGTGGGATTGGAGTACTGATCATTACCTGAAAGTGTCATCAAGATTGGGTGAAAAAATGTGTGCTGAGATTTCAGGAAACTCTTAGTTTTTTGGAAGCTTGACAACCCCTTTAAATGAAAGTGATTTGCGCCAGTCTCTGCTTAGGGCTACATCAATTGGAAACAAACCGCAGAGATAGAACTTGGTGCTACTTTATTGTGTCCAGTTTCAAAGAGCTAGCACAAACCATGTTTGATTTAGAGTTCCAACTACATGTATCCATATAGGAGAAAACAGAGTGAAACCTAAAAATTAAAACTGTTACTGCCAATGAACGGTTTAACCTAGAAGAACAAAATTCGGTGAGACAAGTGGGATTGGGGTACTGATTATTACCTGAAAGTGTCATCAAGATTGGGTGAAAAAATGTGTGCTGAGATTTCAGGAAACTCGTAGTTTTTTGGAAGCTTGGCAACCCCTTTAAATGAAAGGGATTTGCGCCAGTCTCTGCTTAGGGCTACATCAATAGGAAACAAAGCATAGAGAGAGAACTTGGAGCTACTTTATTGTGTCAAGTTTCTAAGAGCTAGCACAAACCGTGTTTGATTTAGACTTCTAACTACATGTATCCATATAGGAGAAAACAGAGTGAAACCTAAAAATTAAAACTGTTACTGCCAACGAACGGTTTAAAGTAGAAGAACAAAATTTAGTGTGCCAAGTGGGATTGGGGTCCTGATCATTACCTGAAAGTGTCATAAAGATTGGGTGAAAAAATGTGTGCTGAGATTTCAGGAAACTCGTAGTTTTTTGGAAGCTTGGCATCCCCTTTCCATGAAAGTGATTTGCGCCAGTCTCTGCTTAGGGCTACATCAATAGGAAAGAACACATAGAGATAGAACTTGGAGCTACTTTATTCTTTCAAGTTTCAATGAGCTAGCACAAACCATGTTTGATTTAGAGTTCCAAATACATGTATCCCTATTGGAGAAAACAGAGTGAAACCTAAAAATTAAAACTGTTACTGCCAACGAACGGTTTAACCTAGAAGAAGGAAATTTGGTGAGCCAAATGGGATTGCGGTAGTGATCATTACCTGAAAGTGTCATCAAGATTGGGTGTAAAAATGTGTGCTGAGATTTCAGGAAACTCATAGTTTTTTGGAAGCTTGGCAACCCTCTTCCATGAAAGTGATTTGCACCAGTCTCTGCTTAGGGCTACATCAATAGGAAACAAACCATAGAGATAGAACTTGGAGCTGCTTAATTGTGTCAAGTTTCAAAGAGCTAGCATAAACCGTGTTTGATTTAGAGTTCCAACTACATGTATCCATATAGGAGAAAACAGAGTGAAACATAAAAATTAAAACTGTTACTGCCAACGAACGGTTTAACATAGAAGAACGAAATTTGGTGAGCCAAGTGGGATTGGGGTAGTGATCATTACCTTAAAGTGTCATCAAGATTGGGTGAAAAAATGTGTGCTGAGATTTCAGGAAACTCGTAGTTTTTTGGAAGCTTGCAACCCCCTTCCATGAAAGTGATTTGCGCCAGTCTCTGCTTAGGGCTACATCAATAGGAAACAAACCATAGAGATAGAACTTGGAGCTACTTTATTGTGTCAAGTTTCAAAGAGCTAGCACAAACCGTGTTTGATTGAGAGTTCCAACTACATGTATCCATATAGGAGAAAACAGAGTGAAACCTAAAAATTTAAACTGTTACTGCCAACGAACAGTATAACCGAGAAGAACGAAACTTGGTGACCCACGTGGGATTGGGGTACTGAACATTACCTGAAAGTGTCATCAAGATTGGGTGAAAAAATGGGTGCTGAGATTTCAGGAAACGCATAGTTTTTTGGAAGATTGGCAACCCCTTTCCATTAAAGTGATTTGCGCCAGTCTCTGCTTAGGGCTACATCAATAGGAAACAAACCATAGATATAGAACTCGGAGCTACTTTATTGTGTCAAGTTTCAAAGAGCTAGCACAAACCGTGTTTCATTTAGAGTTCCAACTACACGTATCCATATAGGAGAAAACAGAGTGAAACCTAAAAATTAAAACTGTTACTGCCAACGAACGGTTTAACCTAGAAGATCGAAATTTGGTGAGCCAAGTGGGATTGGAGTACTGATCATTACCTGAAAGTGTCATCAAGATTGGGTGAAAAAATGTGTGCTGAGATTTCAGGAAACTCCTAGTTTTTTGGAAGCTTGACAACCCCTTTAAATGAAAGTGATTTGCGCCAGTCTCTGCTTAGGGCTACATCAATAGGAAACAAACCGTAGAGATAGAACTTGGTGCTACTTTATTGTGTCCAGTTTCAAAGAGCTAGCACAAACCGTGTTTGATTTAGAGTTCCAACTACATGTATCCATATAGGAGAAAACAGAGTGAAACCTAAAAATTAAAACTGTTACTGCCAACGAACGGTTTAACCTAGCAGAACGAAACTTGGTGACCCAAGTAGGATTGGCGTACTGATCATTACATGAAAGTGTCATCAAGATTGGGTGAAAAAATGTGTGCTGATATTTCAGGAAACTCGTAGTTTTTTGGAAGCTTGGCAACCCCTTTACATGAAAGTGATTTGCGCCAGTCTCTGCTTAGGGCTACATCAATAGGAAATAAACCATCGAGATAGAACTTGGAGCTACTTTATTGTGTGAAGTTTCAAAAAGCTAGCACAAACGGTGTTTGATTTAGACTTCCAACTATATGTATCCATATAGGAGAAAACAGAGTGAAACCTAAAAATTAAAACTGTTACTGCCAATGAACGGTTTAACCTAGAAGAACGAAATTTGGTGAGCCAAGTGGGATTGGGGTACTGATCATTACCTGAAAGTGTCATCAAGATTGGGTGAAAAAATGTGTGCTGAGATTTCAGGAAACTCGTAGTTTTTTGGAAGCTGATCAACCCCTTTCCATGAAAGTGATTTGCCCCAGTCTCTGCTTAGGGCTACATCAATAGGAAACAAACCATAGAGATAGAACTTGGAGCTACTTTATTGTGTCAAGTTTCAAAGAGCTAGCACAAACCGTGTTTGATTTACAGTTCCAACTACATGTATAAATATAGGAGAAAACAGAGTGAAACCTAAAAATTTAAACTGTTACTGCCAACGAACGGTTTAACCTAGAAGAACGAAATTTGGTTAGCCAAGTGGGATTGGGGTAGTGATCATTACCTGAAACTGTCATCAAGATTGGGTGAAAAAATGTGTGCTGAGATTTCAGGAAACTCGCAGTTTTTTGGAAGATTGGCAACCCCTTTCCATGAAAGTGATTTGCGCCAGTCTCTGCTTAGGGCTACATCAATAGGAAACAAACCATAGAGATAGAACTTGGAGCTACTTTATTGTGTCAAGTTTCAAAGAGCTAGCACAAACCATGTTTGATTTAGAGTTCCAAATACATGTATCCATATAGGAGAAAACAGAGTGAAACCTAAAAATTAAAACTGTTAGCGCCAAAGAACGGTTTAACCTAAAAGAAAGAAACTTGGTGACCCAAGTGGGATTTGTTGTACTGATCATTACCTGAAAGTGTCATCAAGATTGGGTGAAAAAATGTATGCTGAGATTTCAGAAAACTCGTAGTTTTTTGGAAGCCTGGCAACCCCTTTCCTTAAAAGTGATTTGTGCCAGTCTCTGCTTATGGCTACATCAATAGGAAACAAACCATAGAGAAAGAACATGGAGCTACTTTATTGTGTCAAGTTTCAAAGAGCTAGCACAAACCATGTTGGATTTAGAGTTATAACTACATGTATTCATATAGGAGAAAATTGAGTGAAACCTAAAAGTTAAAACTGTTACTGCCAACGAATGGTTTAACCTAGAAGAATGAAATTTGGTGAGCCAAGTGGGATTGGGGTACTGATCATTACCTGAAAGTGTCATCATGATTGGGTGAAAAAATGTGTGCTGAGATTTCAGGAAACTCGTAGTTTTTTGGAAGCGTGGCAACAACTTTAAATGAAAGTGATTTGTGCCAGTCTCTGCTTAGGGCTATATCAATAGGAAACAAACCATAGAGATAGATAGAACTCGGAGCTACTTTACTGTGTCAAGTTTCAAAGAGCTAGCAAAAACCGTGTTTGATTTAGAGTTCCAACTACATGTATCCATATAGGAGAAAACAGAGTGAAACCTAAAAATTAAAACTGTTACTGCCAACGAACGGTTTAACCTAGAAGAACGAAATTTGGTGAGCCAAGTGGGATTGGGGTGCTGATCATTACCTGAAAGTGTCGTCAAGATTGGGTGAAAAAATGTGTGCTGAGATTTCAGGAAAGTCGCAGTTTTTTGGAAGATTGGCAACCCCTTTCCATGAAAGTGATTTGCGCCAGTCTCTGCTTAGGGCTACATCAATAGGAAACAATCCATAGAGATAGAACTTGGAGCTACTTTATTGTGTCAAGTTTCAAAGAGCTAGCACAAACCGTGTTTGATTTAGAGTTCCAACTACATGTATCCATATAGGAGAAAACAGAGTGAAACCTAAAAATTAAACCTGTTACTGCCAACGAACGGTTTAACCTAGAAGAACGAAATTTGGTGAGAAAAGTGGGATTGGGGTACTGATCATTACCTGAAAGTGTCATCAAGATTGGGTGAAAAAATGTGTGCTGAGATTTCAGGAAACTCGCAGTTTTTTGGAAGACTGGCAACCCCTTTCCATGAAAGTGATTTGCGCCAGTCTCTTCTTAGGGCTACATCAATAGGAAACAAACCATAGAGATATAACATGGAGCTACTTTATTTTGTCAAGTTTCAAAGAGCTAGAACAAACCGTGTTTGATTTAGAGTTCCAACTACATGTATCCATATAGGAGAAAACAGAGTGAAACCTAAAAATTAAAACAGTTAGCGCCAAAGAACGGTTTAACCTAAAAGAAAGAAACTTGGTGACCCAAGTGGGATTTGTTGTACTGATCATTACCTGAAAGTGTCATCAAGATTGGGTGAAAAAATGTGTGCTGAGATTTCAGAAAACTCGTAGTTTTTTGGAAGCCTGGCAACCACTTTCCTTAAAAGTGATTTGCGCCAGTCTCTGCTTAGGGCTACATCAATAGGAAACAAACCATAGAGATAGAACATGGAGCTACGTTATTGTGTCAAGTTTCAAAGAGCTAGCACAAACCGGGTTTGATTTAGAGTTCCAACTACATGTATCCATATAGGAGAAAACAGAGTGAAACCTAAAAATTAAAACTGTTACTGCCAACGAACGGTTTAACCTAGAAGAACGAAATTTGGTGAGCCAAGTGGGATTGGGGTACTGATCATTACCTGAAAGTGTCATCAAGATTGGGTGAAAAAATGTGTGCTGAGATTTCAGGAAACTCGTAGTTTTTTGGAAGATTGGCAACCCCTTTACATGAAAGTGATTTGCGCCAGTCTCTGCTTAGGGCTACATCAATAGGAAACAAACCATAGAGATAGAACTTGGAGCTACTTTATTGTGTCAAGTTTCAAAGAGCTAGCACAAACCGTGTTTGATTTAGAGTTCCAACTACATGTATCCATATAGGAGAAAACAGAGTGAAACCTAAAAATTAAAACTGTTACTGCCAACGAACGGTTTAACCTAGAAGAACGAAATTTGGTGAGCCAAGTGGGATTGGGGTACTGATCATTACCTGAAAGTGTCATCAAAATTGGGTGAAAAAATGTGTGCTGAGATTTCAGGAAACTCGTAGTTTTTTGGAAGATTGGCAACCCCTTTACATGAAAGTGATTTGCGCCAGTCTCTGCTTAGGGCTACATCAATAGGAAACAAACCATAGAGATAGAACTTGGAGCTACTTTATTGTGTCAAGTTTCAAAGAGCTAGCACAAACCGTGTTTGATTTAGAGTTCCAACTACATGTATCCATATAGGAGAAAACAGAGTGAAACCTAAAAATTAAAACTGTTACTGCCAACGAATGGTTTAACCTAGAAGAACGAAATTTGGTGAGCCAAGTGGGATTGGGGTACTTATCATTACCTTAAAGTGTCGTCAAGATTGGGTGAAAAAATGTGTGCTGAGATTTCAGGAAACTCGTAGTTTTTTTGAAGGTGGCAACCCCTTTCCATGAAAGTAATTTGCGCCAGTCTCTGCTTAGGGCTACATCAATAGGAAACAAACCATAGAGATAGAACTTGGAGCTACTTTATTGTGTCAAGTTTCAAAGAGCTAGCACAAACCGTGTTTGATTTAGAGTTCCAACTACATGTATCCATATAGGAGAAAACAGAGTGAAACCTAAAAATTAAACCTGTTACTGCCAACGAACGGTTTAACCTAGAAGAACGAAATTTGGTGAGCCAAGAGGCATTGGGGTACTGATCATTACCTGAAAGTGTCATCAAGATTGGGTGAAAAAATGTGTGCTGAGATTTCAGGAAACTCTTAGTTTTTTGGAAGATTGTCAACCCCTTTCCATGAAAGTGATTTGCGCCAGTCTCTTCTTAGGGCTACATCAATAGGAAACAAACCATAGAGAGAGAACTTGGATCTACTTTATTGTGTCAAGTTTCAAAGAGCTAGCACAAACCGTGTTTGATTTAGAGTTCCAACTACATGTATCCATATAGGAGAAAAGAGAGTGAAACCTAAAAATTAAAACTGTTACTGCCAACGAACGGTTTACCCTAGAAGAACGAAATTTGGTGAGCCACGTGGGATTGGGGTACTGATCATTACCTGAAAGTGTCATCAAGATTGGGTGAAAAAATGTGTGCTGAGATTTCAGGAAACTCGTAGTTTTTTGGAAGATTGGCAACCCCTTTCCATGAAAGTGATTTGCGCCAGTCTCTGCTTAGGGCTACATCAATAGGAAACAAACCATAGAGATAGAACTTGGAGCTACTTTGTTGTGTCAAGTTTCAAAGAGCTAGCACAAACCGTGTTTGATTTAGAGTTCCAACTACATGTATCCATATAGGAGAAAACAGAGTGAAACCTAAAAATTAAAACTGTTACTGCCAACGAACGGTTTAACCTAGAAGAACGAAATTTGGTGAGCCAAGTGGGATTGGGGTACTGATCATTACCTGAAAGTGTCATCAAGATTCGGTGAAAAAATGTGTGCTGAGATTTCAGGAAACTCGCAGTTTTTTGGAAGATTGTCAACCCCTTTCCATGAAAGTGATTTGCGCCAGTCTCTGCTTAGGGCTACATCAATAGGAAACAAACCATAGGGATAGAACTTGGAGCTACTTTATTGTGTCAAGTTTCAAAGAGCTAGCACAAACCGTGTTTGATTTAGAGTTCCAACTACATGTATCCATATAGGAGAAAACAGAGTGAAACCTAAAAATTAAAACTGTTACTGCCAACGAACGGTTTAACCTAGAAGAACGAAATTTGGTGAGCCAAGTGGGATTGGGGTACTGATCATTACCTGAAAGTGTCATCCAGATTGGTTGAAAAAATGTGTGCTGAGATTTCAGGAAACTCGCAGTTTCTTGGAAGATTGGCAACCCCTTTCCATGAGAGTGATTTGCGCCAGTCTCTGCTTAGGGCTACATCAATAGGAAACAAACCATAGAGATAGAACTTGGAGCTACTTACTTGTGTCAAGTTTCAAAGAGCTAGCACAAACCGTGTTTGATTTAGAGTTCCAACTACATGTATCCATATAGGAGAAAACAGAGTGAAACCTAAAAATTAAAACTGTTACTGCCAACGAATGGTTTAACCTAGAAGAACGAAATTTGGTGAGCCAAGTGGGATTGGGGTACTTATCATTACCTTAAAGTGTCGTCAAGATTGGGTGAAAAAATGTGTGCTGAGATTTCAGGAAACTCGTAGTTTTTTTGAAGGTGGCAACCCCTTTCCATGAAAGTAATTTGCGCCAGTCTCTGCTTAGGGCTACATCAATAGGAAACAAACCATAGAGATAGAACTTGGAGCTACTTTATTGTGTCAAGTTTCAAAGAGCTAGCACAAACCGTGTTTGATTTAGAGTTCCAACTACATGTGTCCATATAGGAGAAAACAGAGTGAAACCTAAAAATTAAAACTGTTACTGCCAACGAACGGTTTAACCTAGAAGAACGAAATTTGGTGAGCCAAGTGGGATTGGGGTACTGATCATTACCTGAAAGTGTCATCAAGATTGGGTGAAAAAATGTGTGCTGAGATTTCAGGAAACTCTTAGTTTTTTGGAAGATTGTCAACCCCTTTCCATGAAAGTGATTTGCGCCAGTCTCTTCTTAGGGCTACATCAATAGGAAGCAAACCATAGAGATAGAACTTGGAGCTACTTTATTGTTTCAAGTTTCAAAGAACTAGCACAAACCGTGTTTGATTTAGAGTTCCAACTACATGTATCCATATAGGAGAAAACAGAGTGAAACCTAAAAATTAAAACTGTTAATGCCAACGAACGGTTTAACCTAGAAGAACGAAATTTGGTGAGCCACGTGGGATTGGGGTACTGATCATTACCTGAAAGTGTCATCAAGATTGGGTGAAAAAATATGTGCTGAGATTTCAGGAAACTCGTAGTTTTTTGGAAGATTGGCAACCCCTTTCCATGAAAGTTATTTGCGCCAGTCTCTGCTTAGGGCTACATCAATAGGAAACAAACCATAGAGATAGAACTTGGAGCTACTTTATTGTGTCAAGTTTCAAAGACCTAGCAAAAACCGTGTTTGATTTAGAGTTCCAACTACATGTATCCATATAGGAGAAAACAGAGTGAAACCTAAAAATTAAAACTGTTACTGCCAACGAACGGTTTAACCTAGAAGAACGAAATTTGGTGAGCGAAGTGGGAATGGGGTACTGATCATTACCTGAAAGTGTCATCAAGATTGGGTCAAAAAATGTGTGCTGAGATTTCAGGAAACTAGCAGTTTTTTTGGAAGATTGGCAACCCCTTTCCATGAAAGTGATTTGCGCCAGTCTCTTCTTAGGGCTACATCAATAGGAAACAAACCATAGAGATAGAACTTGGAGCTACTTTATTGTGTCAAGTTTCAAAGAGCTAGCACAAACCGTGTTTGATTTAGAGTTCCAACCACATGTATCCATATAGGAGAAAACAGAGTGAAACCTAAAAATTAAAACTGTTACTGCCAACGAACTGTTTAACCTAGAAGAACGTAATTTGGTGAGCCAAGTGGGATTGGGGTGCTGATCATTACCTGAAAGTGTCATCAAGATTGGGTGAAAAAATATGTGCTGAGATTTCAGGAAACTCTTAGTTTTTTGGAAGATTGGCAACCCCTTTCCATGAAAGTGATTTGCGCCAGTCTCTGCTTAGGGCTACATCAATAGGAAACAAACCATAGAGATAGAACTTGGAGCTACTTTATTGTGTCAAGTTTCAAAGAGATAGCACATACCGTGTTTGATTTAGAGTTCCAACTACATGTATCCATATAGGAGAAAACAGAGTGAAACCTAAAAATTAAAACTGTTACTGCCAACGAACAGTTTAATCTAGAAGAACGAAATTTGGTGAGCCAAGTGGGATTGGGGTACTGATCATTACCTGAAAGTGTCATCAAGATTGGGTGAAAAAATGTGTGCTGAGATTTCAGGAAACTCGCAGTTTTTTGGAAGATTGGCAACCCCTTTCCATGAAAGTGATTTGCGCCAGTCTCTGCTTAGGGCTACATCAATAGGAAACAAACCATAGAGATAGAACTTGGAGCTACTTTATTCTGTCAAGTTTCAAAGAGCTAGCACAAACCGTGTTTGATTTACAGTTCCAACTACATGTATCCATATAGGAGAAAACAGAGTGAAACCTAAAAATTAAAACTGTTACTGCCAACGAACGGTTTAACCTAGAAGAACGAAATTTGGTGAGCCAAGTGGGATTGGGTTACTGATCATTACCTGAAAGTGTCATCCAGATTGGGTGAAAAAATGTGTGCTGAGATTTCAGGAAACTAGGAATTTTTTGGAAGATTGGCAACCCCTTTCCATGAAAGTGATTTTTGCCAGTCTCTTCTTAGGGCTACATCAATAGGAAACAAACCATAGAGATAGAACTTGGAGCTACTTTATTGTGTCAAGTTTCAAAGACCTAGCAAAAACCGTGTTTGATTTAGAGTTCCAACTACATGTATCCATATAGGAGAAAACAGAGTGAAACCTAAAAATTAAAACTGTTACTGCCAACGAACGGTTTAACCTAGAAGAACGAAATTTGGTGAGCGAAGTGGGATTGGGGTACTGATCATTACCTGAAAGTGTCATCAAGATTGGGTCAAAAAATGTGTGCTGAGATTTCAGGAAACTAGCAGTTTTTTTGGAAGATTGGCAACCCCTTTCCATGAAAGTGATTTGCGCCAGTCTCTTCTTAGGGCTACATCAATAGGAAACAAACCATAGAGATAGAACTTGGAGCTACTTTATTGTGTCAAGTTTCAAAGAGCTAGCACAAACCGTGTTTGATTTAGAGTTCCAACTACATGTATCCATATAGGAGAAAACAGAGTGAAACCTAAAAATTAAAACTGTTACTGCCAACGAACTGTTTAACCTAGAAGAACGTAATTTGGTGAGCCAAGTGGGATTGGGGTGCTGATCATTACCTGAAAGTGTCATCATGATTGGGTGAAAAAATATGTGCTGAGATTTCAGGAAACTCTTAGTTTTTTGGAAGATTGGCAACCCCTTTCCATGAAAGTGATTTGCGCCAGTCTCTGCTTAGGGCTACATCAATAGGAAACAAACCATAGAGATAGAACTTGGAGCTACTTTATTGTGTCAAGTTTCAAAGAGCTAGCACAAACCGTGTTTGATTTAGAGTTCCAACTACATGTATCCATATAGGAGAAAACAGAGTGAAACCTAAAAATTAAAACTGTTACTGCCAACGAACAGTTTAATCTAGAAGAACGAAATTTGGTGAGCCAAGTGGGATTGGGGTACTGATCATTACCTGAAAGTGTCATCAAGATTGGGTGAAAAAATGTGTGCTGAGATTTCAGGAAACTCGCAGTTTTTTGGAAGATTGGCAACCCCTTTCCATGAAAGTGATTTGCGCCAGTCTCTGCTTAGGGCTACATCAACAGGAAACAAACCATAGAGATAGAACTTGGAGCTACTTTATTGTGTCAAGTTTCAAAGAGCTAGCACAAACCGTGTTTGATTTAGAGTTCCAACTACATGTATCCATATAGGAGAAAACAGAGTGAAACCTAAAAATTAAAACTGTTACTGCCAACGAACGGTTTAACCTAGAAGAACGAAATTTGGTGAGCCAAGTGGGATTGGGGTACTGATCATTACCTGAAAGTGTCATCCAGATTGGGTGAAAAAATGTGTGCTGAGATTTCAGGAAACTCGCAGTTTTTTGGAAGATTGGCAACCCCTTTCCATGAAAGTGATTTGCGCCAGTCTCTGCTTAGGGCTACATCAATAGGAAACAAACCATAGAGATAGAACTTGGAGCTACTTTACTGTGTCAAGTTTCAAAGAGCTAGCACAAACCGTGTTTGATTTAGAGTTCCAACTACATGTATCCATATAGGAGAAAACAGAGTGAAACCTAAAAATTAAAACTGTTAGCGCCAAAGAACGGTTTAACCTAATAGAAGGAAACTTGGTGACCCAAGTGGGATGTGTTGTACTGATCATTACCTGAAAGTGTCATCCAGATTGGGTGAAAAAATGTGTGCTGAGATTTCAGGAAACTCGCAGTTTTTTGGAAGATTGGCAACCCCTTTCCATGAAAGTGATTTGCGCCATTCTCTGCTTAGGGCTACATCAATAGGAAACAAACCATAGAGATAGAACCTGGAGCTACTTTATTGTGTCAAGTTTCAAAGAGCTAGCACAAACCGTGTTTGATTTAGAGTTCCAACTACATGTATCCATATAGGAGAAAACAGAGTGAAACCTAAAAATTAAAACTGTTACTGCCAACGAACAGTTTAACCTAGAAGAACGAAATTTGGTGAGCCAAGTGGGATTGGGGTACTGATCATTACCTGAAAGTGTCATCCAGATTGGGTGAAAAAATGTGTGCTGAGATTCAGGAAACTCGCAGTTTTTTGGAAGATTGGCAACCCCTTTAAATGAAAGTGATTTGCGCCAGTCTCTGCTTAGGGCTACATCAATAGGAAACAAACCATAGAGATAGAACTTGGAGCTACTTTATTGTGTCAAGTTTCAAAGAGCTAGCACAAACCGTGTTTGATTTAGAGTTCCAACTACATGTATCCATATAGGAGAAAACAGAGTGAAACCTAAAAATTAAAACTGTTAGCGCCAAAGAACGGTTTAACCTAAAAGAAAGAAACTTGGTGACCCAACTGGGATTTGTTGTACTGATCATTACCTGAAAGTGTCATCAAGATTGGGTGAAAAAATGTGTGCTGAGATTTCAGGAAACTCGTAGTTTTTTGGAAGCCTGGCAACCCCTTTCCATGAAAGTGATTTGCGCCAGTCTCTGCTTAGGGCTACATCAATAGGAAACAAACCATAGAGAATGAACATGGAGCTACTTTATTGTGTCAAGTTTCAAAGAGCTAGCACAAACCATGTTGGATTTAGAGTTCCAAATACATGTATTCATATAGGAGAAAATTGAGTGAAAAATAAAAGTTAAACCTGTTACTGCCAACGAACGGTTTAACATAGAAGAACGAAATTTGGTGAGCCAAGTGGGATTGGGGTACTGATCATTACCTGAAAGTGTCATCAAGATTGGGTGAAAAAATGTGTGCTGAGATTTCAGGAAACTCGTAGTTTTTTGGAAGCTTGGCAACCCCTTTAAAAGAAAGTGATTTGCGCCAGTCTCTGCTTAGGGCTACATCCATAGGAAACAAACCATAGAGATAGATAGAACTTGGAGCTACTTTATTGTGTCAAGTTTCAAAGAGCTAGCAAAAACCGTGTTTGATTTAGAGTTCCAACTACATGTATCCATATAGGAGAAAACAGAGTGAAACCTAAAAATTAAACCTGTTACTGCCAACGAACGGTTTAACCTAGAAGAACGAAATTTGGTGAGCCAAGTGGGATTGGGGTACTGATCATTACCTGAAAGTGTCATCAAGATTGGGTGAAAAAATGTGTGCTGAGATTTCAGGAAACTCGTGGTTTTTTGGAAGACTGGCAACCCCTTTCCATGAAAGTGATTTGCGCCAGTCTCTGCTTAGGGCTACATCAATAGGAAACAAACCATAGAGATAGAACTTGGAGCTACTTTAGTGTGTCAAGTTTCAAAGAGCTAGCACAAACCGTGTTTGATTTAGAGTTCCAACTACATGTATCCATATAGGAGAAAACAGAGTGAAACCTAAAAATTAAAACTGTTACTGCCAACGAACGGTTTAACCTAGAAGAACGAAATTTGGTGAGCCAAGTGGGAATGGGGTACTGATCATTACGTAAAAGTGTCATCCAGATTGGGTGAAAAAATGTGTGCTGAGATTTCAGGAAACTAGCAGTTTTTTGGAAGACTGGCAACCCCTTTCCATGAAAGTGATTTGCACCAGTCTCTTCTTAGGTCTACATCAATAGGAAACAAACCATAGAGATAGAACTTGGAGCTACTTTATTGTGTCAAGTTTCAAAGAGCTAGCATAAACCGTGTTTGATTTAGAGTTCCAACTACATGTATCCATATAGGAGAAAACATCGTGAAATCTAAAAATTAAAACTGTTACTGCCAACGAACGGTTTAACCTAGAAGAACGAAATTTGGTGAGCCAAGTGGGATTGGGGTACTGATCATTACCTGAAAGTGTCATCCAGATTGGGTGAAAAAATGTGTGCTGAGATTTCAGGAAACTCGCAGTTTTTTGGAAGATTGGCAACCCCTTTCCATGAAAGTGATTTGCGCCATTCTCTGCTTAGGGCTACATCAATAGGAAACAAACCATAGAGATAGAACTTGGAGCTACTTTGTTGTGTCAAGTTTCAAAGAGCTAGCACAAACCGTGTTTGATTTAGAGTTCCAACTACATGTATCCATATAGGAGAAAACAGAGTGAAACCTAAAAATTAAAACTGTTACTGCCAACGAACGGTTTAACCTAGAAGAATGAAATTTGGTGAGCCAAGTGGGATTGGGGTACTGATCATTACCTGAAAGTGTCATCAAGATTCGGTGAAAAAATGTGTGCTGAGATTTCAGGAAACTCGCAGTTTTTTGGAAGATTGTCAACCCCTTTCCATGAAAGTGATTTGCGCCAGTCTCTGCTTAGGGCTACATCAATAGGAAACAAACCATAGAGATAGAACTTGGAGCTACTTTATTGTGTCAAGTTTCAAAGAGCTAGCACAAACCGTGTTTGATTTAGAGTTCCAACTACATGTATCCATATAGGAGAAAACAGAGTGAAACCTAAAAATTAAAACTGTTACTGCCAACGAACGGTTTAACCTAGAAGAACGAAATTTGGTGAGCCAAGTGGGATTGGGGTACTGATCATTACCTGAAAGTGTCATCAAGATTGGGTGAAAAAATGTGTGCTGAGATTTCAGGAAACTCGTAGTTTTTTGGAAGATTGGCAACCCCTTTCCATGAAAGTGATTTGCGCCAGTCTCTGCTTAGGGCTACATCAATAGGAAACAAACCATAGAGATAGAACTTGGACCTACTTTATTGTGTCAAGTTTCAAAGAGCTAGCACAAACCGTGTTTGATTTAGAGTTCCAACTACATGTATCCATATAGGAGAAAACAGAGTGAAACCTAAATATTAAAACTGTTACTGCCAACGAACGGTTTAACCTAGAAGAACGAAATTTGGTGAGCCATGTGGGATTGAGGTACTGATCATTACCTCAAAGTGTCATCAAGATTGGGTGAAAAAATGTGTGCTGAGATTTCAGGAAACTAGCAGTTTTTTTTGGAAGATTGGCAACCCCTTTCCATGAAAGTGATTTGCGCCAGTCTCTGCTTAGTGCTACATCAATAGGAAACAAACCATAGAGATAGAACTTGGAGCTACTTTATTGTGTCAAGTTTCAAAGAGCTAGCACAAACCGTGTTTGATTTAGAGTTCCAACTACATGTATCCATATAGGAGAAAACAGAGTGAAACCTAAAAACTTAAAACTGTTACTGCCAACGAACTGTTTAACCTAGAAGAACGAAATTTGGTGAGCCAAGTGGGATTGGGGTGCTGATCATTACCTGTAAGTGTCATCAAGATTGGTTGAAAAAATGTGTGCTGAGATTTCAGGAAACTCTTAGTTTTTTGGAAGATTGGCAACCCCTTTCCATGAAAGTGATTTGCGCCAGTCTCTGCTTAGGGCTACATCAATAGGAAACAAACCATAGAGATAGAACTTGGAGCTACTTTATTGTGTCAAGTTTCAAAGAGCTAGCACAAACCGTGTTTGATTTAGAGTTCCAACTACATGTATCCATATAGGAGAAAACAGAGTGAAACCTAAAAATTAAAACTGTTACTGCCAACGAACAGTTTAACCTAGAAGAACGAAATTTGGTGAGCCAAGTTGGATTGGGGTACTGATCATTACCTGAAAGTGTCATCAAGATTGGGTGAAAAAATGTGTGCTGAGATTTCAGGAAACTCGCAGTTTTTTGGAAGATTGGCAACCCCTTTCCATGAAAGTGATTTGCGCCATTCTCTGCTTAGGGCTACATCAATAGGAAACAAACCATAGAGATAGAACTTGGAGCTACTTTGTTGTGTCAAGTTTCAAAGAGCTAGCACAAACCGTGTTTGATTTAGAGTTCCAACTACATGTATCCATATAGGAGAAAACACAGTGAAACCTAAAAATTAAAACTGTTACTGCCAACGAACGGTTTAACCTAGAAGAACGAAATTTGGTGAGCCAAGTCGGATTGGGGTACTGATCATTACCTGAAAGTGTCATCCAGATTGGGTGAAAAAATGTGTGCTGAGATTTCAGGAAACTCGCAGTTTTTTGGAAGATTGGCAACCCCTTTCCATGAAAGAGATTTGCGCCAGTCTCTGCTTAGGGCTACATCAATAGGAAACAAACCATAGAGATAGAACTTGGAGCTACTTTATTGTGTCAAGTTTCAAAGAGCTAGCACAAACCGTGTTTGATTTAGAGTTCCAACTACATGTATCCATATAGGAGAAAACAGAGTGAAACCTAAAAATTAAAACTGTTAGCGCCAAAGAACGGTTTAACCTAATAGAAAGAAACTTGGTGACCCAAGTGGGATGTGTTGTACTGATCATTACCTGAAAGTGTCATCAAGATTGGGTGAAAAAATGTGTGCTGAGATTTCAGGAAACTCGCAGTTTTTTGGAAGATTGGCAACCCGTTTCCATGAAAGTGATTTGCGCCAGTCTCTGCTTAGGGTTACATCAATAGGAAACAAACCATAGAGATAGAACTTGGAGCTACTTTATTGTGTCAAGTTTCAAAGAGCTAGCACAAACCGTGTTTGATTTAGAGTTCCAATTACATGTATCCATATAGGAGAAAACAGAGTGAAACCTAAAAATTAAAATTGTTACTGCCAACGAACGGTTTAACCTAGAAGAACGAAATTTGGTGAGCCAAGTGGGATTGGGGTGCTGATCATTACCTGAAAGTGTCATCAAGATTGGGTGAAAAAATGTGTGCTGAGATTTTAGGAAACTCGCAGTTTTTTGGAAGATTGTCAACCCATTTCCATGAAAGTGATTTGCGCCAGTCTCTGCTTAGGGCTACATCAATAGGAAACAAACCATAGAGATAGAACTTGGAGCTAATTTATTGTGTCAAGTTTCAAAGAGCTAGCACAAACCGTGTTTGATTTAGAGTTCCAACTACATGTATCCATATAGGAGAAAACAGAGTGAAACCTAAAAATTAAAACTGTTACTGCCAACGAACGGTTTAACCTAGAAGAACGAAATTTGGTGAGCCACGTGGGATTGGGGTACTGATCATTACCTGAAAGTGTCATCAAGATTGGGTGAAAAAATGTGTGCTGAGATTTCAGGAAACTCGTAGTTTTTTGGAAGATGGCAACCCCTTTCCATGAAAGGGATTTGCGCCAGTCTCTGCTTAGGGCTACATCAATAGGAAACAAACCATAGAGATAGAACTTGGAGCTACTTTATTGTGTCAAGTTTCAAAGAGCTAGCACAAACCATGTTTGATTTAGAGTTCCAACTACATGTATCCATATAGGAGAAAACAGAGTGAAACCTAAAAATTAAAACTGTTACTGCCAACGAACGGTTTAACCTAAAAGAACAAAATTTGGTGAGCCAAGTGGGATTGGGGTACTGATCATTACCTGAAAGTGTCATCAAGATTGGGTGAAAAACTGTGTGCTGAGATTTCCGGAAACTCTTAGTTTTTTGGAAGATTGTCAACCCCTTTCCATGAAAGTGATTTGCGCCAGTCTCTTCTTAGGGCTACATCAATAGGAAACAAACCATAGAGATAGAACTTGGAGCTACTTTATTGTGTCAAGTTTCAAAGAGCTAGCACAAACCGTGTTTGATTTAGAGTTCCAACTACATGTGTCCATATAGGAGAAAACAGAGTGAAACCTAAAAATTAATGCTGTTACTGCCAACGAACAGTTTAACCTAGAAGAACGAAATTTGGTGAGCCAAGTGGGATTGGGGTACTGATCATTACCTGAAAGTGTCATCAAGATTGGGTGAAAAAATGTGTGCTGAGATTTCAGGAAACTCTTAGTTTTTTGGAAGATTGGCAACCCCTTTCCATGAAAGTGATTTGCGCCAGTCTCTGCTTAGGGCTACATCAATAGGAAACAAACCATAGAGATAGAACTTGGAGCTACTTACTTGTGTCAAGTTTCAAAGAGCTAGCACAAACCGTGTTTGATTTAGAGTTCCAACTACATGTATCCATATAGGAGAAAACAGAGTGAAACCTAAAAATTAAAACTGTTACTGCCAACGAATGGTTTAACCTAGAAGAACGAAATTTGGTGAGCCAAGTGGGATTGGGGTGCTGATCATTACCTGAAAGTGTCATCAAGATTGGGTGAAAAAATGTGTGCTGAGATTTCAGGAAACTCGCAGTTTTTTGGAAGATTGTCAACCCCTTTCCATGAAAGTGATTTGCGCCAGTCTCTGCTTAGGGCTACATCCATAGGAAACAAACCATAGAGATAGATAGAACTTGGAGCTACTTTATTGTGTCAAGTTTCAAAGAGCTAGCAAAAACCGTGTTTGATTTAGAGTTCCAACTACATGTATCCATATAGGAGAAAACAGAGTGAAACCTAAAAATTAAACCTGTTACTGCCAACGAACGGTTTAACCTAGAAGAACGAAATTTGGTGAGCCAAGTGGGATTGGGGTACTGATCATTACCTGAAAGTGTCATCAAGATTGGGTGAAAAAATATGTGCTGAGATTTCAGGAAACTCGTAGTTTTTTGGAAGATTGGCAACCCCTATCCAAAAAAGTGATTTGCGCCAGTCTCTGCTTAGGGCTACATCAATAGGAAACAAACCATAGAGATAGAACTTGGAGCTACTTTGTTGTGTCAAGTTTCAAAGAGCTAGCACAAACCGTGTTTGATTTAGAGTTCCAACTACATGTATCCATATAGGAGAAAACAGAGTGAAACCTAAAAATTAAAACTGTTACTGCCAACGAACGGTTTAACCTAGAAGAACGAAATTTGGTGAGCCAAGTGGGAATGGCGTACTGATCATTACCTGAAAGTGTCATCAAGATTGGGTGAAAAAATGTGTGCTGAGATTTCAGGAAACTAGCAGTTTTTTGGAAGACTGGCAACCCCTTTCCATGAAAGTGATTTGCACCAGTCTCTTCTTAGGGCTACATCAATAGGAAACAAACCATAGAGATAGAACTTGGAGCTACTTTATTGTGTCAAGATTCAAAGAGCTAGCACAAACCGTGTTTGATTTAGAGTTCCAACTACATGTATCCATATAGGAGAAAACAGAGTGAAACCTAAAAATTAAAACTGTTACTGCCAACGAACGGTTTAACCTAGAAGAACGAAATTTGGTGAGCCAAGTGGGATTGGGGTACTGATCATTACCTGAATGTGTCATCCAGATTGGGTGAAAAAATGTGTGCTGAGATTTCAGGAAACTCGCAGTTTTTTGGAAGATTGGCAACCCCTTTCCATGAAAGTGATTTGCGCCAGTCTCTGCTTAGGGCTACATCAATAGGAAACAAACCATAGAGATAGAACTTGGAGCTACTTTATTGTGTCAAGTTTCAAAGAGCTAGCACAAACCGTGTTTGATTTAGAGTTCCAACTACATGTATCCATATAGGAGAAAACACAGTGAAACCTAAAAATTAAAACTGTTACTGCCAACGAACGGTTTAACCTAGAAGAACGAAATTTGGTGAGCCAAGTCGGATTTGCGTACTGATCATTACCTGAAAGTGTCATCCAGATTGGGTGAAAAAATGTGTGCTGAGATTTCAGGAAACTCGCAGTTTTTTGGAAGATTGGCAACCCCTTTCCATGAAAGTGATTTGTGCCAGTCTCTGCTTAGGGCTACATCAATAGGAAACAAACCATAGAGATAGAACTTGGAGCTACTTTATTGTGTCAAGTTTCAAAGAGCTAGCACAAACCGTGTTTGATTTAGAGTTCCAAATACATGTATCCATATAGGAGAAAACAGAGTGAAACCTAAAAATTAAAACTGTTAGCGCCAAAGAACGGTTTAACCTAATAGAAAGAAACTTGGTGACCCAAGTGGGATGTGTTGTACTGATCATTACCTGAAAGTGTCATCAAGATTGGGTGAAAAAATGTGTGCTGAGATTTCAGGAAACTCGCAGTTTTTTGGAAGATTGGCAACCCCTTTCCATGAAAGTGATTTGCGCCAGTCTCTGCTTAGGGTTACATCAATAGGAAACAAACCATAGAGATAGAACTTGGAGCTACTTTATTGTGTCAAGTTTCAAAGAGCTAGCACAAACCGTGTTTGATTTAGAGTTCCAACTACATGTATCCATATAGGAGAAAACAGAGTGAAACCTAAAAATTAAAATTGTTACTGCCAACGAACGGTTTAACCTAGAAGAACGAAATTTGGTGAGCCAAGTGTGATTGGGGTGCTGATCATTACCTGAAAGTGTCATCAAGATTGGTTGAAAAAATGTGTGCTGAGATTTCAGGAAACTCGCAGTTTTTTGGAAGATTGTCAACCCCTTTCCATGAAAGTGATTTGCGCCAGTCTCTGCTTAGGGCTACATCAATAGGAAACAAACCATAGAGATAGAACTTGGAGCTAATTTATTGTGTCAAGTTTCAAAGAGCTAGCACAAACCGTGTTTGATTTAGAGTTCCAACTACATGTATCCATATAGGAGAAAACAGACTGAAACCTAAAAATTAAAACTGTTACTGCCAACGAAAGGTTTAACCTAGAAGAACGAAATTTGGTGAGCCAAGTGGGATTGGGGTACTGATCATTACCTGAAAGTGTCATCTAGATTGGGTGAAAAAATGTGTGCTGAGATTTCAGGAAACTCGTAGTTTTTTGGAAGCTTGGCAACCCCTTTAAATGAAAGTGATTTGCGCCAGTCTCTGCTTAGGGCTACATCCATAGGAAACAAACCATAGAGATAGATAGAACTTGGAGCTACTTTATTGTGTCAAGTTTCAAAGAGCTAGCAAAAACCGTGTTTGATTTAGAGTTCCAACTACATGTATCCATATAGGAGAAAACAGAGTGAAACCTAAAAATTAAACCTGTTACTGCCAACGAACGGTTTAACCTAGAAGAACGAAATTTGGTGAGCCAAGTGGGATTGGGGTACTGATCATTACCTGCAAGTGTCATCAAGATTGGGTGAAAAAATGTGTGCTGAGGTTTCAGGAAACTCGTAGTTTTTTGGAAGATTGGCAACCCCTTTCCATGAAAGTGATTTGCGCCAGTCTCTGCTTAGGGCTACATCAATAGGAAACAAACCATAGAGATAGAACTTGGAGCTACTTTATTGTGTCAAGTTTCAAAGAGCTAGCACAAACCGTGTTTGATTTAGAGTTCCAACTACATGTATCCATATAGGAGAAAACACAGTGAAACCTAAAAATTAAAACTGTTACTGCCAACGAACGGTTTAACCTAGAAGAACGAAATTTGGTGAGCCAAGTCGGATTGGGGTACTGATCATTACCTGAAAGTGTCATCCAGATTGGGTGAAAAAATGTGTGCTGAGATTTCAAAAAACTCGCAGTTTTTTGGAAGATTGGCAACCCCTTTCCATGAAAGTGATTTGTGCCAGTCTCTGCTTAGGGCTACATCAATAGGAAACAAACCATAGAGATAGAACTTGGAGCTACTTTATTGTGTCAAGTTTCAAAGAGCTAGCACAAACCGTGTTTGATTTAGAGTTCCAACTACATGTATCCATATAGGAGAAAACAGAGTGAAACCTAAAAATTAAAACTGTTAGCGCCAAAGAACGGTTTAACCTAATAGAAAGAAACTTGGTGACCCAAGTGGGATGTGTTGTACTGATCATTACCTGAAAGTGTCATCAAGATTGGGTGAAAAAATGTGTGCTGAGATTTTAGGAAACTCGCAGTTTTTTGGAAGATTGGCAACCCCTTTCCATGAAAGTGATTTGCGCCAGTCTCTGCTTAGGGTTACATCAATAGGAAACAAACCATAGAGATAGAACTTGGAGCTACTTTATTGTGTCAAGTTTCAAAGAGCTAGCACAAACCGTGTTTGATTTAGAGTTCCAACTACATGTATCCATATAGAAGAAAACAGAGTGAAACCTAAAAATTAAACCTGTTACTGCCAACGAACGGTTTAACCTAGAAGAACGAAATTTGGTGAGCCAAGTGGGATTGGGGTACTGATCATTACCTGCAAGTGTCATCAAGATTGGGTGAAAAAATGTGTGCTGAGGTTTCAGGAAACTCGTAGTTTTTTGGAAGATTGGCAACCCCTTTCCAAAAAAGTGATTTGCGCCAGTCTCTGCTTAGGGCTACATCAATAGGAAACAAACCATAGAGATAGAACTTGGAGCTACTTTAGTGTGTCAAGTTTCAAAGAGCTAGCACAAACCGTGTTTGATTTAGAGTTCCAAATAGATGTATCCATATAGGAGAAAACAGAGTGAAACCTAAAAATTAAAACTGTTACTGCCAACGAACGGTTTAACCTAGAAGAACGAAATTTGGTGAGCCAAGTGGGAATGGCGTACAGATCATTACCTGAAAGTGTCATCCAGATTGGGTGAAAAAATGTGTGCTGAGATTTCAGGAAACTAGCAGTTTTTTGGAAGACTGGCAACCCCTTTCCATGAAAGTGATTTGCACCAGTCTCTTCTTAGGGCTACATCAATAGGAAACAAACCATAGAGATAGAACTTGGAGCTACTTTATTGTGTCAAGATTAAAAGAGCTAGCACAAACCGTGTTTGATTTAGAGTTCCAACTACATGTATCCATATAGGAGAAAACAGAGTGAAACCTAAAAATTAAAACTGTTACTGCCAACGAACGGTTTAACCTAGAAGAACGAAATTTGGTGAGCCAAGTGGGATTGGGTTACTGATCATTACCTGAAAGTGTCATCCAGATTGGGTGAAAAAATGTGTGCTGAGATTTCAGGAAATCGCAGTTTTTTGGAAGATTGGCAACCCCTTTCCATGAAAGTGATTTGCACCAGTGTCTGCTTAGGGCTACATCAATAGGAAACAAACCATAGAGATAGAACTTGGAGCTACTTTGTTGTGTCAAGTTTCAAAGAGCTAGCACAAACCGTGTTTGATTTAGAGTTCCAACTACATGTATCCATATAGGAGAAAACAGAGTGAAACCTAAAAATTAAAACTGTTACTGCCAACGAACGGTTTAACCTAGAAGAACGAAATTTGGTGATCCAAGTGGGATTGGGGTACTGATCATTACCTGAAAGTGTCATCCAGATTGGGTGAAAAAATGTGTGCTGAGATTTCAGGAAACTCGCAGTTTTTTGGAAGATTGTCAACCCCTTTCCATGAAAGTGATTTGCGCCAGTCTCTGCTTAGGGCTACATCAATAGGAAACAAACCATAGAGATAGAACTTGGAGCTACTTTATTGTGTCAAGTTTCAAAGAGCTAGCACAAACCGTGTTTGATTTAGAGTTCCAACTACATGTATCCATATAGGAGAAAACAGAGTGAAACCTAAAAATTAAAACTGTTACTGCCAACGAACGGTTTAACCTGGAAGAACGAAATTTGGTGAGCCAAGTGGGATTGGGGTACTGATCATTACCTGAAAGTGTCATCAAGATTCGGTGAAAAAATGTGTGCTGAGATTTCAGGAAACTCGCAGTTTTTTGGAAGATTGTCAACCCCTTTCCATGAAAGTGATTTGCGCCAGTCTCTGCTTAGGGCTACATCAATAGGAAACAAACCATAGAGATAGAACTTGGAGCTACTTTATTGTGTCAAGTTTCAAAGAGCTAGCACAAACCATGTTTGATTTAGAGTTCCAACTACATGTATCCATATAGGAGAAAACAGAGTGAAACCTAAAAATTAAAACTGTTACTGCCAACGAACGGTTTAACCTAAAAGAACGAAATTTGGTGAGCCAAGTGGGATTGGGGTACTGATCATTACCTGAAAGTGTCATCAAGATTGGGTGAAAAACTGTGTGCTGAGATTTCAGGAAACTCTTAGTTTTTTGGAAGATTGTCAACCCCTTTCCATGAAAGTGATTTGCGCCAGTCTCTTCTTAGGGCTACATCAATAGGAAACAAACCATAGAGATAGAACTTGGAGCTACTTTATTGTGTCAAGTTTCAAAGAGCTAGCACAAACCGTGTTTGATTTAGAGTTCCAACTACATGTGTCCATATAGGAGAAAACAGAGTGAAACCTAAAAATTAAAGCTGTTACTGCCAACGAACAGTTTAACCTAGAAGAACGAAATTGGTGAGCCAAGTGGGATTGGGGTACTGATCATTACCTGAAAGTGTCATCAAGATTGGGTGAAAAAATGTGTGCTGAGATTTCAGGAAACTCTTAGTTTTTTGGAAGATTGGCAACCCCTTTCCATGAAAGTGATTTGCGCCAGTCTCTGCTTAGGGCTACATCAATAGGAAGCAAACCATAGAGATAGAACTTGGAGCTACTTACTTGTGTCAAGTTTCAAAGAGCTAGCACAAACCGTGTTTGATTTAGAGTTCCAACTACATGTATCCATATAGGAGAAAACAGAGTGAAACCTAAAAATTAAAACTGTTACTGCCAACGAATGGTTTAACCTAGAAGAACGAAATTTGGTGAGCCAAGTGGGATTGGGGTTCTGATCATTACCTGAAAGTGTCATCAAGATTGGGTGAAAAAATGTGTGCTGAGATTTCAGGAAACTCGCAGTTTTTTGGAAGATTTTCAACCCCTTTCCATGAAAGTGATTTGCGCCAGTCTCTGCTTAGGGCTACATCCATAGGAAACAAACCATAGAGATAGATAGAACTTGGAGCTACTTTATTGTGTCAAGTTTCAAAGAGCTAGCAAAAACCGTGTTTGATTTAGAGTTCCAACTACATGTATCCATATAGGAGAAAACCGAGTGAAACCTAAAAATTAAACCTGTTACTGCCAACGAACGGTTTAACCTAGAAGAACGAAATTTGGTGAGCCAAGTGGGATTGGGGTACTGATCATTACCTGAAAGTGTCATCAAGATTGGGTGAAAAAATATGTGCTGAGATTTCAGGAAACTCGTAGTTTTTTGGAAGATTGGCAACCCCTATCCAAAAAAGTGATTTGCGCCAGTCTCTGCTTAGGGCTACATCAATAGGAAACAAACCATAGAGATAGAACTTGGAGCTACTTTAGTGTGTCAAGTTTCAAAGAGCTAGCACAAACCGTGTTTGATTTAGAGTTCCAACTACATGTATCCATATAGGAGAAAACAGAGTGAAACCTAAAAATTAAAACTGTTACTGCCAACGAACGGTTTAACCTAGAAGAACGAAATTTGGTGAGCCAAGTGGGAATGGCGTACTGATCATTACCTGAAAGTGTCATCAAGATTGGGTGAAAAAATGTGTGCTGAGATTTCAGGAAACTAGCAGTTTTTTGGAAGACTGGCAACCCCTTTCCATGAAAGTGATTTGCACCAGTCTCTTCTTAGGGCTACATCAATAGGAAACAAACCATAGAGATAGAACTTGGAGCTACTTTATTGTGTCAAGATTCAAAGAGCTAGCACAAACCGTGTTTGATTTAGAGTTCCAACTACATGTATCCATATAGGAGAAAACAGAGTGAAACCTAAAAATTAAAACTGTTACTGCCAACGAACGGTTTAACCTAGAAGAACGAAATTTGGTGAGCCAAGTGGGATTGGGGTACTGATCATTACCTGAATGTGTCATCCAGATTGGGTGAAAAAATGTGTGCTGAGATTTCAGGAAATCGCAGTTTTTTGGAAGATTGGCAACCCCTTTCCATGAAAGTGATTTGCGCCAGTCTCTGCTTAGGGCTACATCAATAGGAAACAAACCATAGAGATAGAACTTGGAGCTACTTTGTTGTGTCAAGTTTCAAAGAGCTAGCACAAACCGTGTTTGATTTAGAGTTCCAACTACATGTATCCATATAGGAGAAAACAGAGTGAAACCTAAAAATTAAAACTGTTACTGCCAACGAACGGTTTAACCTAGAAGAACGAAATTTGGTGAGCCAAGTGGGATTGGGGTACTGATCATTACCTGAAAGTGTCATCAAGATTGGGTGAAAAAATGTGTGCTGAGATTTCAGGAAACTCTTAGTTTTTTGGAAGATTGGCAACCCCTTTCCATGAAAGTGATTTGCGCCAGTCTCTGCTTAGGGCTACATCAATAGGAAACAAACCATAGAGATAGAACTTGGAGCTACTTACTTGTGTCAAGTTTCAAAGAGCTAGCACAAACCGTGCTTGATTTAGAGTTCCAACTACATGTATCCATATAGGAGAAAACAGAGTGAAACCTAAAAATTAAAACTGTTACTGCCAACGAATGGTTTAACCTAGAAGAACGAAATTTGGTGAGCCAAGTGGGATTGGGGTGCTGATCATTACCTGAAAGTGTCATCAAGATTGGGTGAAAAAATGTGTGCTGAGATTTCAGGAAACTCGCAGTTTTTTGGAAGATTGTCAACCCCTTTCCATGAAAGTGATTTGCGCCAGTCTCTGCTTAGGGCTACATCAATAGGAAACAAACCATAGAGATAGAACTTGGAGCTACATTATTGTGTCAAGTTTCAAAGAGCTAGCACAAACCGTGTTTGATTTAGAGTTCCAACTACATGTATCCATATAGGAGAAAACAGAGTGAAACCTAAAAATTAAAACTGTTACTGCCAACGAACGGTTTAACCTAAAAGAAAGAAACTTTTTCACCAAAGTGGGATGTTTTGTACTGATCATTACCTGAAAGTGTCATCAAGATTGGGTGAAAAAATGTGTGCTGAGATTTCAGGAAACTCGTAGTTTTTTGGAAGCCTGGCAACCCCTTTCCATGAAAGTGATTTGCGCCAGTCTCTGCTTAGGGCTACATCAATAGGAAACAAACCATAGAGATAGAACTTGGAGCTACTTTATTGTGTCAAGTTTCAAAGAGCTAGCAAAAACCGTGTTTGATTTAGAGTTCCAACTACATGTATCCATATCGGAGAAAACAGAGTGAAACCTAAAAATTAAAACTGTTACTGCCAACGAATGGCTTAACCTAGAAGAACGAAATTTGGTGAGCCAAGTGGGATTGGGGTACTGATCATTACCTGAAAGTGTCATCAAGATTGGGTGAAAAAATGTGTGCTGAGATTTCAGGAAACTCGCAGTTTTTTGGAAGATTGTCAAACCCTTTCCATGAAAGTGATTTGCGCCAGTCTCTGCTTAGGGCTACATCAATAGGAAACAAACCATAGAGATAGAACTTGGAGCTACTTTATTGTGTCAAATTTCAAAGAGCTAGCACAAACCGTGTTTGATTTAGAGTTCCAACTACATATATCCATATAGGAGAAAACAGAGTGAAACCTAAAAGTTAAAACTGTTACTGCCAACGAACGGTTTAACCTAGAAGAACGAAATTTGGTGAGCCAAGTGGGATTGGGGTGCTGATCATTACCTGAAAGTGTCATCAAGATTGGGTGAAAAAATGTGTGCTGAGATTTCAGGAAACTCGTAGTTTTTTGGAAGATGGCAACCCCTTTCCATGAAAGGGATTTGCGCCAGTCTCTGCTTAGGGCTACATCAATAGGAAACAAACCATAGAGATAGAACTTGGAGCTACTTTATTGTGTCAAGTTTCAAAGAGCTAGCACAAACCATGTTTGATTTAGAGTTCCAACTACATGTATCCATATAGGAGAAAACAGAGTGAAACCTAAAAATTAAAACTGTTACTGCCAACGAATGGTTTAACCTAAAAGAACGAAATTTGGTGAGCCAAGTGGGATTGGGGTACTGATCATTACCTGAAAGTGTCATCAAGATTGGGTGAAAAACTGTGTGCTGAGATTTCCGGAAACTCTTAGTTTTTTGGAAGATTGTCAACCCCTTTCCATGAAAGTGATTTGCGCCAGTCTCTGCTTAGGGCTACATCAATAGGAAACAAACCATAGAGATAGAACTTGGAGCTACTTTATTGTGTCAAGTTTCAAAGACCTAGCACAAACCGTGTTTGATTTAGAGTTCCAACTATATGTGTCCATATAGGAGAAAACAGAGTGAAACCTAAAAATTAAAGCTGTTACTGCCAACGAACAGTTTAACCTAGAAGAACGAAATTTGGTGAGCCAAGTGGGATTGGGGTACTGATCATTACCTGAAAGTGTCATCAAGATTGGGTGAAAAAATGTGTGCTGAGATTTCAGGAAACTCTTAGTGTTTTGGAAGATTGGCAACCCCTTTCCATGAAAGTGATTTGCGCCAGTCTCTGCTTAGGGCTACATCAATAGGAAACAAACCATAGAGATAGAACTTGGAGCTACTTACTTGTGTCAAGTTTCAAAGAGCTAGCACAAACCGTGTTTGATTTAGAGTTCCAACTACATGTATCCATATAGGAGAAAACAGAGTGAAACCTAAAAATTAAAACTGTTACTGCCAACGAATGGTTTAACCTAGAAGAACGAAATTTGGTGAGCCAAGTGGGATTGGGGTGCTGATCATTACCTGAAAGTGTCATCAAGATTGGGTGAAAAAATGTGTGCTGAGATTTCAGGAAACTCGCAGTTTTTTGGAAGATTGTCAACCCCTTTCCATGAAAGTGATTTGCGCCAGTCTCTGCTTAGGGCTACATCCATAGGAAACAAACCATAGAGATAGATAGAACTTGGAGCTACTTTATTGTGTCAAGTTTCAAAGAGCTAGCAAAAACCGTGTTTGATTTAGAGTTCCAACTACATGTATCCATATAGGAGAAAACAGAGTGAAACCTAAAAATTAAACCTGTTACTGCCAACGAACGGTTTAACCTAGAAGAACGAAATTTGGTGAGCCAAGTGGGATTGGGGTACTGATCATTACCTGAAAGTGTCATCAAGATTGGGTGAAAAAATATGTGCTGAGATTTCAGGAAACTCGTAGTTTTTTGGAAGATTGGCAACCCCTATCCAAAAAAGTGATTTGCGCCAGTCTCTGCTTAGGGCTACATCAATAGGAAACAAACCATAGAGATAGAACTTGGAGCTACTTTAGTGTGTCAAGTTTCAAAGAGCTAGCACAAACCGTGTTTGATTTAGAGTTCCAACTACATGTATCCATATAGGAGAAAACAGAGTGAAACCTAAAAATTAAAACTGTTACTGCCAACGAACGGTTTACCCTAGAAGAACGAAATTTGGTGAGCCAAGTGGGAATGGCGTACTGATCATTACCTGAAAGTGTCATCAAGATTGGGTGAAAAAATGTGTGCTGAGATTTCAGGAAACTAGCAGTTTTTTGGAAGACTGGCAACCCCTTTCCATGAAAGTGATTTGCACCAGTCTCTTCTTAGGGCTACATCAATAGGAAACAAACCATAGAGATAGAACTTGGAGCTACTTTATTGTGTCAAGATTCAAAGAGCTAGCACAAACCGTGTTTGATTTAGAGTTCCAACTACATGTATCCATATAGGAGAAAACAGAGTGAAACCTAAAAATTAAAACTGTTACTGCCAACGAACGGTTTAACCTAGAAGAACGAAATTTGGTGAGCCAAGTGGGATTGGGGTACTGATCATTACCTGAATGTGTCATCCAGATTGGGTGAAAAAATGTGTGCTGAGATTTCAGGAAATCGCAGTTTTTTGGAAGATTGGCAACCCCTTTCCATGAAAGTGATTTGCGCCAGTCTCTGCTTAGGGCTACATCAATAGGAAACAAACCATAGAGATAGAACTTGGAGCTACTTTGTTGTGTCAAGTTTCAAAGAGCTAGCACAAACCGTGTTTGATTTAGAGTTCCAACTACATGTATCCATATAGGAGAAAACAGAGTGAAACCTAAAAATTAAAACTGTTACTGCCAACGAACGGTTTAACCTAGAAGAACGAAATTTGGTGAGCCAAGTGGGATTGGGGTACTGATCATTACCTGAAAGTGTCATCAAGATTGGGTGAAAAAATGTGTGCTGAGATTTCAGGAAACTCTTAGTTTTTTGGAAGATTGGCAACCCCTTTCCATGAAAGTGATTTGCGCCAGTCTCTGCTTAGGGCTACATCAATAGGAAACAAACCATAGAGATAGAACTTGGAGCTACTTACTTGTGTCAAGTTTCAAAGAGCTAGCACAAACCGTGTTTGATTTAGAGTTCCAACTACATGTATCCATATAGGAGAAAACAGAGTGAAACCTAAAAATTAAAACTGTTACTGCCAACGAATGGTTTAACCTAGAAGAACGAAATTTGGTGAGCCAAGTGGGATTGGGGTGCTGATCATTACCTGAAAGTGTCATCAAGATTGGGTGAAAAAATGTGTGCTGAGATTTCAGGAAACTCGCAGTTTTTTGGAAGATTGTCAACCCCTTTCCATGAAAGTGATTTGCGCCAGTCTCTGCTTAGGGCTACATCAATAGGAAACAAACCATAGAGATAGAACTTGGAGCTACATTATTGTGTCAAGTTTCAAAGAGCTAGCACAAACCGTGTTTGATTTAGAGTTCCAACTACATGTATCCATATAGGAGAAAACAGAGTGAAACCTAAAAATTAAAACTGTTACTGCCAACGAACGGTTTAACCTAAAAGAAAGAAACTTTTTCACCAAAGTGGGATGTTTTGTACTGATCATTACCTGAAAGTGTCATCAAGATTGGGTGAAAAAATGTGTGCTGAGATTTCAGGAAACTCGTAGTTTTTTGGAAGCCTGGCAACCCCTTTCCATGAAAGTGATTTGCGCCAGTCTCTGCTTAGGGCTACATCAATAGGAAACAAACCATAGATATAGAACTTGGAGCTACTTTATTGTGTCAAGTTTCAAAGAGCTAGCACAAACCGTGTTTGATTTAGAGTTCCAACTACATGTATCCATATCGGAGAAAACAGAGTGAAACCTAAAAATTAAAACTGTTACTGCCAACGAATGGCTTAACCTAGAAGAACGAAATTTGGTGAGCCAAGTGGGATTGGGGTACTGATCATTACCTGAAAGTGTCATCAAGATTGGGTGAAAAAATGTGTGCTGAGATTTCAGGAAACTCGCAGTTTTTTGGAAGATTGTCAAACCCTTTCCATGAAAGTGATTTGCGCCAGTCTCTGCTTAGGGCTACATCAATAGGAAACAAACCATAGAGATAGAACTTGGAGCTACTTTATTGTGTCAAATTTCAAAGAGCTAGCACAAACCGTGTTTGATTTAGAGTTCCAACTACATATATCCATATAGGAGAAAACAGAGTGAAACCTAAAAGTTAAAACTGTTACTGCCAACGAACGGTTTAACCTAGAAGAACGAAATTTGGTGAGCCAAGTGGGATTGGGGTGCTGATCATTACCTGAAAGTGTCATCAAGATTGGGTGAAAAAATGTGTGCTGAGATTTCAGGAAACTCTTATTTTTTGGAAGATTGTCAACCCCTTTCCATGAAAGTGATTTGCGCCAGTCTCTGCTTAGGGCTACATCAATAGGAAACAAACCATAGAGATAGAACTTTGAGCTACTTTATTGTGTCAAGTTTCAAAGAGCTAGCACAAACCGTGTTTGATTTAGAGTTCCAACTACATGTATCCATATAGGAGAAAACAGAGTGAAACCTAAAAATTAAAACTGTTACTGCCAACGAACGGTTTAACCTAGAAGAACGAAATTTGGTGAGCCAAGTGGGATTGGGGTGCTGATCATTACCTGAAAGTGTCATCAAGATTGGGTGAAAAAATGTGTGCTGAGATTTCAGGAAATTCGTAGTTTTTTGGAAGCTTGGCAACCCCTTTCCATGAAAGTGATTTGCGCCAGTCGCTGCTTAGGGCTACATCAATAGGAAACAAACCATAGAGATAGAACTTGGAGCTACTTTAGTGTGTCAAGTTTCAAAGAGCTAGCACAAACCGTGTTTGATTTAGAGTTCCAACTACATGTATCCATATAGGAGAAAACAGAGTGAAACCTAAAAATTAAAACTGTTACTGCCAACGAACGGTTTAACCTAGAAGAACGAAATTTGGTGAGCCAAGTTGGAATGGCGTACTGATCATTACCTGAAAGTGTCATCCAGATTGGGTGAAAAAATGTGTGCTGAGATTTCAGGAAACTAGCAGTTTTTTGGAAGACTGGCAACCCCTTTCCATGAAAGTGATTTGCACCAGTCTCTTCTTAGGGCTACATCAATAGGAAACAAACCATAGAGATAGAACTTGGAGCCACTTTATTGTGTCAAGATTCAAAGAGCTAGCACAAACCGTGTTTGATTTAGAGTTCCAACTACATGTATCCATATAGGAGAAAACAGAGTGAAACCTAAAAATTAAAACTGTTACTGCCAACGAACGGTTTAACCTAGAAGAAGGAAATTTGGTGAGCCAAGTGGGATTGGGGTACTGATCATTACCTGAAAGTGTCATCCAGATTGGGTGAAAAAATGTGTGCTGAGATTTCAGGAAATTGCAGTTTTTTGGAAGATTGGCAACCCCTTTCCATGAAAGTGATTTGCGCCAGTCTCTGCTTAGTGCTACATCAATAGGAAACAAACCATAGAGATAGAACTTGGAGCTACTTTGTTGTGTCAAGTTTCAAAGAGCTAGCACAAACCGTGTTTGATTTAGAGTTCCAACTACATGTATCCATATAGGAGAAAACAGAGTGAAACCTAAAAATTAAAACTGTTACTGCCAACGAACGGTTTAACCTAGAAGAACGAAATTTGGTGAGCCAAGTGGGATTGGGGTGCTGATCATTACCTGAAAGTGTCATCAAGATTGGGTGAAAAAATGTGTGCTGAGATTTCAGGAAATTCGTAGTTTTTTGGAAGCTTGGCAACCCCTTTCCATGAAAGAGATTTGCGCCAGTCGCTGCTTAGGGCTACATCAATAGGAAACAAACCATAGAGATAGAACTTGGAGCTACTTTAGTGTGTCAAGTTTCAAAGAGCTAGCACAAACCGTGTTTGATTTAGAGTTCCAACTACATGTATCCATATAGGAGAAAACAGAGTGAAACCTAAAAATTAAAACTGTTACTGCCAACGAACGGTTTAACCTAGAAGAACGAAATTTGGTGAGCCAAGTGGGAATGGCGTACTGATCATTACCTGAAAGTGTCATCCAGATTGGGTGAAAAAATGTGTGCTGAGATTTCAGGAAACTAGCAGTTTTTTGGAAGACTGGCAACCCCTTTCCATGAAAGTGATTTGCACCAGTCTCTTCTTAGGGCTACATCAATAGGAAACAAACCATAGAGATAGAACTTGGAGCTACTTTATTGTGTCAAGATTCAAAGAGCTAGCACAAACCGTGTTTGATTTAGAGTTCCAACTACATGTATCCATATAGGAGAAAACAGAGTGAAACCTAAAAATTAAAACTGTTTCTGCCAACGAACGGTTTAACCTAGAAGAAGGAAATTTGGTGAGCCAAGTGGGATTGGGGTACTGATCATTACCTGAAAGTGTCATCCAGATTGGGTGAAAAAATGTGTGCTGAGATTTCAGGAAATCGCAGTTTTTTGGAAGATTGGCAACCCCTTTCCATGAAAGTGATTTGCGCCAGTCTCTGCTTAGTGCTACATCAATAGGAAACAAACCATAGAGATAGAACTTGGAGCTACTTTGTTGTGTCAAGTTTCAAAGAGCTAGCACAAACCGTGTTTGATTTAGAGTTCCAACTACATGTATCCATATAGGAGAAAACAGAGTGAAACCTAAAAATTAAAACTGTTACTGCCAACGAACGGTTTAACCTAGAAGAACGAAATTTGGTGAGCCAAGTGGGATTGGGGTGCTGATCATTACCTGAAAGTGTCATCAAGATTGGGTGAAAAAATGTGTGCTGAGATTTCAGGAAATTCGTAGTTTTTTGGAAGCTTGGCAACCCCTTTCCATGAAAGTGATTTGCGCCAGTCGCTGCTTAGGGCTACATCAATAGGAAACAAACCATAGAGATAGAACTTGGAGCTACTTTAGTGTGTCAAGTTTCAAAGAGCTAGCACAAACCGTGTTTGATTTAGAGTTCCAACTACATGTATCCATATAGGAGAAAACAGAGTGAAACCTAAAAATTAAAACTGTTACTGCCAACGAACGGTTTAACCTAGAAGAACGAAATTTGGTGAGCCAAGTGGGAATGGCGTACTGATCATTACCTGAAAGTGTCATCCAGATTGGGTGAAAAAATGTGTGCTGAGATTTCAGGAAACTAGCAGTTTTTTGGAAGACTGGCAACCCCTTTCCATGAAAGTGATTTGCACCAGTCTCTTCTTAGGGCTACATCAATAGGAAACAAACCATAGAGATAGAACTTGGAGCTACTTTATTGTGTCAAGATTCAAAGAGCTAGCACAAACCGTGTTTGATTTAGAGTTCCAACTACATGTATCCATATAGGAGAAAACAGAGTGAAACCTAAAAATTAAAACTGTTACTGCCAACGAACGGTTTAACCTAGAAGAACGAAATTTGGTGAGCCAAGTGGGATTGGGGTACTGATCATTACCTGAAAGTGTCATCCAGATTGGGTGAAAAAATGTGTGCTGAGATTTCAGGAAATCGCAGTTTTTTGGAAGATTGGCAACCCCTTTCCATGAAAGTGATTTGCGCCAGTCTCTGCTTAGGGCTACATCAATAGGAAACAAACCATAGAGATAGAACTTGGAGCTACTTTGTTGTGTCAAGTTTCAAAGAGCTAGCACAAACCGTGTTTGATTTAGAGTTCCAACTACATGTATCCATATAGGAGAAAACAGAGTGAAACCTAAAAATTAAAACTGTTACTGCCAACGAACGGTTTAACCTAGAAGAACGAAATTTGGTGAGCCAAGTGGGATTGGGGTACTGATCATTACCTGAAAGTGTCATCAAGATTGGGTGAAAAAATGTGTGCTGAGATTTCAGGAAACTCTTAGTTTTTTGGAAGATTGGCAACCCCTTTCCATGAAAGTGATTTGCGCCAGTCTCTGCTTAGGGCTACATCAATAGGAAACAAACCATAGAGATAGAACTTGGAGCTACTTACTTGTGTCAAGTTTCAAAGAGCTAGCACAAACCGTGTTTGATTTAGAGTTCCAACTACATGTATCCATATAGGAGAAAACAGAGTGAAACCTAAAAATTAAAACTGTTACTGCCAACGAATGGTTTAACCTAGAAGAACGAAATTTGGTGAGCCAAGTGGGATTGGGGTGCTGATCATTACCTGAAAGTGTCATCAAGATTGGGTGAAAAAATGTGTGCTGAGATTTCAGGAAACTCGCAGTTTTTTGGAAGATTGTCAACCCCTTTCCATGAAAGTGATTTGCGCCAGTCTCTGCTTAGGGCTACATCCATAGGAAACAAACCATAGAGATAGAACTTGGAGCTACATTATTGTGTCAAGTTTCAAAGAGCTAGCACAAACCGTGTTTGATTTAGAGTTCCAACTACATGTATCCATATAGGAGAAAACAGAGTGAAACCTAAAAATTAAAACTGTTACTGCCAACGAACGGTTTAACCTAAAAGAAAGAAACTTTTTCACCAAAGTGGGATGTTTTGTACTGATCATTACCTGAAAGTGTCATCAAGATTGGGTGAAAAAATGTGTGCTGAGATTTCAGGAAACTCGTAGTTTTTTGGAAGCCTGGCAACCCCTTTCCATGAAAGTGATTTGCGCCAGTCTCTGCTTAGGGCTACATCAATAGGAAACAAACCATAGATATAGAACTTGGAGCTACTTTATTGTGTCAAGTTTCAAAGAGCTAGCACAAACCGTGTTTGATTTAGAGTTCCAACTACATGTATCCATATCGGAGAAAACAGAGTGAAACCTAAAAATTAAAACTGTTACTGCCAACGAATGGCTTAACCTAGAAGAACGAAATTTGGTGAGCCAAGTGGGATTGGGGTACTGATCATTACCTGAAAGTGTCATCAAGATTGGGTGAAAAAATGTGTGCTGAGATTTCAGGAAACTCGCAGTTTTTTGGAAGATTGTCAAACCCTTTCCATGAAAGTGATTTGCGCCAGTCTCTGCTTAGGGCTACATCAATAGGAAACAAACCATAGAGATAGAACTTGGAGCTACTTTATTGTGTCAAGTTTCAAAGAGCTAGCACAAACCGTGTTTGATTTAGAGTTCCAACTACATATATCCATATAGGAGAAAACAGAGTGAAACCTAAAAGTTAAAACTGTTACTGCCAACGAACGGTTTAACCTAGAAGAACGAAATTTGGTGAGCCAAGTGGGATTGGGGTGCTGATCATTACCTGAAAGTGTCATCAAGATTGGGTGAAAAAATGTGTGCTGAGATTTCAGGAAACTCTTATTTTTTGGAAGATTGTCAACCCCTTTCCATGAAAGTGATTTGCGCCAGTCGCTGCTTAGGGCTACATCAATAGGAAACAAACCATAGAGATAGAACTTGGAGCTACTTTAGTGTGTCAAGTTTCAAAGAGCTAGCACAAACCGTGTTTGATTTAGAGTTCCAACTACATGTATCCATATAGGAGAAAACAGAGTGAAACCTAAAAATTAAAACTGTTACTGCCAACGAACGGTTTAACCTAGAAGAACGAAATTTGGTGAGCCAAGTGGGAATGGCGTACTGATCATTACCTGAAAGTGTCATCCAGATTGGGTGAAAAAATGTGTGCTGAGATTTCAG
Organism: Spermophilus citellus; assembly: GCF_964194105.1. Taxonomy (NCBI): domain Eukaryota; kingdom Metazoa; phylum Chordata; class Mammalia; order Rodentia; family Sciuridae; genus Spermophilus; species Spermophilus citellus. Next base: position 1,971,374 of record NW_027672727.1, on the reverse strand, counting down.
GAAACTAGCAGTTTTTTGGAAGACTGCAACCCCTTTCCATGAAAGTGATTTGCACCAGTCTCTTCTTAGGGCTACATCAATAGGAAACAAACCATAGAGATAGAACTTGGAGCTACTTTATTGTGTCAAGATTCAAAGAGCTAGCACAAACCGTGTTTGATTTAGAGTTCCAACTACATGTATCCATATAGGAGAAAACAGAGTGAAACCTAAAAATTAAAACTGTTACTGCCAACGAACGGTTTAACCTAGAAGAACGAAATTTGGTGAGCCAAGTGGGATTGGGGTACTGATCATTACCTGAAAGTGTCATCCAGATTGGGTGAAAAAATGTGTGCTGAGATTTCAGGAAACTCTTAGTTTTTTGGAAGATTGGCAACCCCTTTCCATGAAAGTGATTTGCGCCAGTCTCTGCTTAGGGCTACATCAATAGGAAACAAACCATAGAGATAGAACTTGGAGCTACTTTGTTGTGTCAAGTTTCAAAGAGCTAGCACAAACCGTGTTTGATTTAGAGTTCCAAATACATGTATCCATATAGGAGAAAACAGAGTGAAACCTAAAAATTAAAACTGTTACTGCCAACGAACGGTTTAACCTAGAAGAACGAAATTTGGTGAGCCAAGTGGGATTGGGGTACTGATCATTACCTGAAAGTGTCATCAAGATTGGGTGAAAAAATGTGTGCTGAGATTTCAGGAAACTCTTAGTTTTTTGGAAGATTGGCAACCCCTTTCCATGAAAGGGATTTGCGCCAGTCTCTGCTTAGGGCTACATCAATAGGAAACAAACCATAGAGATAGAACTTGGAGCTACTTACTTGTGTCAATTTTCAAAGAGCTAGCACAAACCGTGTTTGATTTAGAGTTCCAACTACATGTATCCATATAAGAGAAAACAGAGTGAAACCTAAAAATTAAAACTGTTACTGCCAACGAATGGTTTAACCTAGAAGAACGAAATTTGGTGAGCCAAGTGGGATTGGGGTGCTGATCATTACCTGAAAGTGTCATCAAGATTGGGTGAAAAAATGTGTGCTGAGATTTCAGGAAATTCGTAGTTTTTTGGAAGCTTGGCAACCCCTTTCCATGAAAGTGATTTGCGCCAGTCGCTGCTTAGGGCTACATCAATAGGAAACAAACCATAGAGATAGAACTTGGAGCTACTTTAGTGTGTCAAGTTTCAAAGAGCTAGCACAAACCGTGTTTGATTTAGAGTTCCAACTACATGTATCCATATAGGAGAAAACAGAGTGAAACCTAAAAATTAAAACTGTTACTGCCAACGAACGGTTTAACCTAGAAGAATGAAATTTGGTGAGCCAAGTGGGAATGGCGTACTGATCATTACCTGAAAGTGTCATCCAGATTGGGTGAAAAAATGTGTGCTGAGATTTCAGGAAACTAGCAGTTTTTTGGAAGACTGGCAACCCCTTTCCATGAAAGTGATTTGCACCAGTCTCTTCTTAGGGCTACATCAATAGGAAACAAACCATAGAGATAGAACTTGGAGCTACTTTATTGTGTCAAGATTCAAAGAGCTAGCACAAACCGTGTTTGATTTAGAGTTCCAACTACATGTATCCATATAGGAGAAAACAGAGTGAAACCTAAAAATTAAAACTGTTACTGCCAACGAACGGTTTAACCTAGAAGAACGAAATTTGGTGAGCCAAGTGGGATTGGGGTACTGATCATTACCTGAAAGTGTCATCCAGATTGGGTGAAAAAATGTGTGCTGAGATTTCAGGAAATCGCAGTTTTTTGGAAGATTGGCAACCCCTTTCCATGAAAGTGATTTGCGCCAGTCTCTGCTTAGGGCTACATCAATAGGAAACAAACCATAGAGATAGAACTTGGAGCTACTTTGTTGTGTCAAGTTTCAAAGAGCTAGCACAAACCGTGTTTGATTTAGAGTTCCAACTACATGTATCCATATAGGAGAAAACAGAGTGAAACCTAAAAATTAAAACTGTTACTGCCAACGAACGGTTTAACCTAGAAGAACGAAATTTGGTGAGCCAAGTGGGATTGGGGTACTGATCATTACCTGAAAGTGTCATCAAGATTGGGTGAAAAAATGTGTGCTGAGATTTCAGGAAACTCTTAGTTTTTTGGAAGATTGGCAACCCCTTTCCATGAAAGTGATTTGCGCCCTTCTCTGCTTAGGGCTACATCAATAGGAAACAAACCATAGAGATAGAACTTGGAGCTACTTACTTGTGTCAAGTTTCAAAGAGCTAGCACAAACCGTGTTTGATTCAGAGTTCCAACTACATGTATCCATATAGGAGAAAACAGAGTGAAACCTAAAAATTAAAACTGTTACTGCCAACGAATGGTTTAACCTAGAAGAACGAAATTTGGTGAGCCAAGTGGGATTGGGGTACTGATCATTACCTGAAAGTGTCATCAAGATTGGGTGAAAAAATGTGTGCTGAGATTTCAGGAAACTCGCAGTTTTTTGGAAGATTGTCAACCCCTTTCCATGAAAGTGATTTGCGCCAGTCTCTGCTTAGGGCTACATCAATAGGAAACAAACCATAGAGATAGAACTTGGAGCTACATTATTGTGTCAAGTTTCAAAGAGCTAGCACAAACCGTGTTTGATTTAGAGTTCCAACTACATGTATCCATATAGGAGAAAACAGAGTGAAACCTAAAAATTAAAACTGTTACTGCCAACGAACGGTTTAACCTAAAAGAAAGAAACTTTTTCACCAAAGTGGGATGTTTTGTACTGATCATTACCTGAAAGTGTCATCAAGATTGGGTGAAAAAATGTGTGCTGAGATTTCTGGAAACTCGCAGTTTTTTGGAAGCCTGGCAACCCCTTTCCATGAAAGTGATTTCCGCCAGTCTCTGCTTAGGGCTACATCAATAGGAAACAAACCATGGATATAGAACTTGGAGCTACTTTATTGTGTCAAGTTTCAAAGAGCTAGCACAAACCGTGTTTGATTTAGAGTTCCAACTACATGTATCCATATCGGAGAAAACAGAGTGAAACCTAAAAATTAAAACTGTTACTGCCAACGAATGGCTTAACCTAGAAGAACGAAATTTGGTGAGCCAAGTGGGATTGGGGTACTGATCATTACCTGAAAGTGTCATCAAGATTGGGTGAAAAAATGTGTGCTGAGATTTCAGGAAACTCGCAGTTTTTTGGAAGATTGTCAACCCCTTTCCATGAAAGTGATTTGCGCCAGTCTCTGCTTAGGGCTACATCAATAGGAAACAAACCATAGAGATACAACTTGGAGCTACTTTATTGTGTCAAGTTTCAAAGAGCTAGCACAAACCGTGTTTGATTTAGAGTTCCAACTACATGTATCCATATAGGAGAAAACAGAGTGAAACCTAAAAATTAAAACTGTTACTGCCAACGAACGGTTTAACGTAGAAGAACGAAATTTGGTGAGCCAAGTGGGATTGGGGTGCTGATCATTACCTGAAAGTGTCATCAAGATTGGGTGAAAAAATGTGTGCTGAGATTTCAGGAAATTCGTAGTTTTTTGGAAGCTTGGCAACCCCTTTCCATGAAAGTGATTTGCGCCAGTCGCTGCTTAGGGCTACATCAATAGGAAACAAACCATAGAGATAGAACTTGGAGCTACTTTAGTGTGTCAAGTTTCAAAGAGCTAGCACAAACCGTGTTTGATTTAGAGTTCCAACTACATGTATCCATATAGGAGAAAACAGAGTGAAACCTAAAAATTAAAACTGTTACTGCCAACGAACGGTTTAACCTAGAAGAACGAAATTTGGTGAGCCAAGTTGGAATGGCGTACTGATCATTACCTGAAAGTGTCATCCAGATTGGGTGAAAAAATGTGTGCTGAGATTTCAGGAAACTAGCAGTTTTTTGGAAGACTGGCAACCCCTTTCCATGAAAGTGATTTGCACCAGTCTCTTCTTAGGGCTACATCAATAGGAAACAATCCATAGAGATAGAACTTGGAGCTACTTTATTGTGTCAAGATTCAAAGAGCTAGCACAAACCGTGTTTGATTTAGAGTTCCAACTACATGTATCCATATAGGAGAAAACAAAGTGAAACCTAAAAATTAAAACTGTTACTGCCAACGAACGGTTTAACCTAGAAGAACGAAATTTGGTGAGCCAAGTGGGATTGGGGTACTGATCATTACCTGAAAGTGTCATCCAGATTGGGTGAAAAACTGTGTGCTGAGATTTCAGGAAATCGCAGTTTTTTGGAAGATTGGCAACCCCTTTCCATGAAAGTGATTTGCGCCAGTATCTGCTTAGGGCTACATCAATAGGAAACAAACCATAGAGATAGAACTTGGAGCTACATTGTTGTGTCAAGTTTCAAAGAGCTAGCACAAACCGTGTTTGATTTAGAGTTCCAACTACATGTATCCATATAGGAGAAAACAGAGTGAAACCTAAAATTTAAAACTGTTACTGCCAACGAACGGTTTAACCTAGAAGAACGAAATTTGGTGAGCCAAGTGGGATTGGGGTGCTGATCATTACCTGAAAGTGTCATCAAGATTGGGTGAAAAAATGTGTGCTGAGATTTCAGGAAATTCGTAGTTTTTTGGAAGCTTGGCAACCCCTTTCCATGAAAGTGATTTGCGCCAGTCGCTGCTTAGGGCTACATCAATAGGAAACAAACCATAGAGATAGAACTTGGAGCTACTTTAGTGTGTCAAGTTTCAAAGAGCTAGCACAAACCGTGTTTGATTTAGAGTTCCAACTACATGTATCCATATAGGAGAAAACAGAGTGAAACCTAAAAATTAAAACTGTTACTGCCAACGAACGGTTTAACCTAGAAGAACGAAATTTGGTGAGCCAAGTGGGAATGGCGTACTGATCATTACCTGAAAGTGTCATCCAGATTGGGTGAAAAAATGTGTGCTGAGATTTCAGGAAACTAGCAGTTTTTTGGAAGACTGGCAACCCCTTTCCATGAAAGTGATTTGCACCAGTCTCTTCTTAGGGCTACATCAATAGGAAACAAACCATAGAGATAGAACTTGGAGCTACTTTATTGTGTCAAGATTCAAAGAGCTAGCACAAACCGTGTTTGATTTAGAGTTCCAACTACATGTATCCATATAGGAGAAAACAGAGTGAAACCTAAAAATTAAAACTGTTACTGCCAACGAACGGTTTAACCTAGAAGAACGAAATTTGGTGAGCCAAGTGGGATTGGGGTACTGATCATTACCTGAAAGTGTCATCCAGATTGGGTGAAAAAATGTGTGCTGAGATTTCAGGAAATCGCAGTTTTTTGGAAGATTGGCAACCCCTTTCCATGAAAGTGATTTGCGCCAGTCTCTGCTTAGGGCTACATCAATAGGAAACAAACCATAGAGATAGAACTTGGAGCTACTTTGTTGTGTCAAGTTTCAAAGAGCTAGCACAAACCGTGTTTGATTTAGAGTTCCAACTACATGTATCCATATAGGAGAAAACAGAGTGAAACCTAAAAATTAAAACTGTTACTGCCAACGAACGGTTTAACCTAGAAGAACGAAATTTGGTGAGCCAAGTGGGATTGGGGTACTGATCATTACCTGAAAGTGTCATCAAGATTGGGTGAAAAAATGTGTGCTGAGATTTCAGGAAACTCTTAGTTTTTTGGAAGATTGGCAACCCCTTTCCATGAAAGTGATTTGCGCCAGTCTCTGCTTAGGGCTACATCAATAGGAAACAAACCATAGAGATAGAACTTGGAGCTACTTACTTGTGTCAACTTTCAAAGAGCTAGCACAAACCGTGTTTGATTTAGAGTTCCAACTACATGTATCCATATAGGAGAAAACAGAGTGAAACCTAAAAATTAAAACTGTTACTGCCAACGAATGGTTTAACCTAGAAGAACGAAATTTGGTGAGCCAAGTGGGATTGGGGTGCTGATCATTACCTGAAAGTGTCATCAAGATTGGGTGAAAAAATGTGTGCTGAGATTTCAGGAAACTCTTAGTTTTTTGGAAGATTGTCAACCCCTTTCCATGAAAGTGATTTGCGCCAGTCTCTGCTTAGGGCTACATCAATAGGAAACAAACCATAGAGATAGAACTTGGAGCTACATTATTGTGTCAAGTTTCAAAGAGCTAGCACAAACCGTGTTTGATTTAGAGTTCCAACTACATGTATCCATATAGGAGAAAACAGAGTGAAACCTAAAAATTAAAACTGTTACTGCCAACGAACGGTTTAACCTAAAAGAAAGAAACTTTTTCACCAAAGTGGGATGCTTTGTACTGATCATTACCTGAAAGTGTCATCAAGATTGGGTGAAAAAATGTGTGCTGAGATTTCAGGAAACTCGTAGTTTTTTGGAAGCCTGGCAACCCCTTTCCATGAAAGTGATTTGCGCCAGTCTCTGCTTAGGGCTACATCAATAGGAAACAAACCATAGAGATAGAACTTGGAGCTACTTTATTGTGTCAAGTTTCAAAGAGCTAGCACAAACCTTGTTTGATTTAGAGTTCCAACTACATGTATCCATATAGGAGAAAACACAGTGAAACCTAAAAATTAAAACTGTTACTGCCAACGAACGGTTTAACCTAGAAGAACGAAATTTGGTGAGCCAAGTGGGATTGGGGTACTGATCATTACCTGAAAGTGTCATCAAGATTGGATGAAAAAATGTGTGCTGAGATTTCAGGAAACTAGTAGTTTTTTGGAAGATGGCCACCCCTTTCCATGAAAGGGATTTGCGCCAGTCTCTGCTTAGGGCTACATCAATAGGAAACAAACCATAGAAATAGAACTTGGAGCTACTTTATTGTGTCAAGTTTCAAAGAGCTAGCACAAACCGTGTTTGATTTAGAGTTCCAACTACATGTATCCATATAGGAGAAAACAGAGTGAAACCTAAAAATTAAAACTGTTAGCGCCAAAGAACGGTTTATCCTAAAAGAAAGAAACTTGGTGACCCAAGTGGGATGTGTTGTACTGATCATTACCTGAAAGAGTCATCAAGATTGGGTGAAAAAATGTGTGCTGAGATTTCAGGGAACTCGTAGTTTTTTGGAAGCCTGGCAACCCATTTCCATGAAAGTGATTTGCGCAAGTCTCTGATTAGGGCTACATCAATAGGAAACAAACCATAGAGATAGAACTTGGAGCTACTTTATTGTGTCAAGTTTCAAAGAGCTAGCACAAACCGTGTTTGATTTAGAGTTCCAACTACATGTATCCATATAGGAGAAAACAGAGTGAAACCTAAAAATTAAAACTGTTACTGCCCACGAACGGTTTAACCTAGAAGAACGAAATTTGGTGAGCCAAGTGGGATTGGGGTACTGATCATTACCTGAAAGTGTCATCAAGATTGGTTGAAAAAATGTGTGCTGAGATTTCAGGAAACTCGCAGTTTTTTGGAAGATTGGCAACCCCTTTCCATGAAAGTGATTTGCGCCAGTCTCTGCTTAGGGCTACAACAATAGGAAACAAACCATGGAGAGAGAACTTGGAGCTACTTTATTGTGTCAAGTTTCAAAGAGCTAGCACAAACCGTGTTTGATTTAGAGTTCCAACTACATGTATCCATATAGGAGAAAACAGAGTGAAACCTAAAAATTAAAACTGTTACTGCCAACGAACTGTTTAACCTAGAAGAACGAAATTTGGTGAGCCAAGTGGGATTGGGGTGCTGATCATTACCTGAAAGTGTCATCAAGATTGGTTGAAAAAATGTGTGCTGAGATTTCAGGAAACTCGTAGTTTTTTGGAAGCTTGGCAACCCCTTTCCGTGAAAGTGATTTGCGCCAGTCACTGCTTAGGGCTACATCAATAGGAAACAAACCATAGAGACAGAACTTGGAGCTACTTTATTGTGTCAAGTTTCAAAGAGCTAGCACGAACCGTGTTTGATTTAGAGTTCCAACTACATGTATCCATATAGGAGAAAACAGAGTGAAACCTAAAAATTAAAACTGTTACTGCCAACGAACGGTTTAACCTAGAAGAACGCAATTAGGTGAGCCAAGTGGGATTGGGGTACTGATCATTACCTGAAAGTGTCATCAAGATTGGGTGAAAAAATGTGTGCTGAGATTTCAGGAAACTTGCAGTTTTTTGGAAGATTGGCAACCCCTTTCCATGAAAGTGATTTGCGCCAGTCTCTGCTTAGGGCTACATCCATAGGAAACAAACCATAGAGATAGAACTTGGAGCTACTTTATTGTGTCAAGTTTCAAAGAGCTAGCACAAACCGTGTTTGATTTAGAGTTCCAACTACATGTATCCATATAGGAGAAAACAGAGTGAAACCTAAAAATTAAAACTGTTACTGCCAATGAACGGTTTAACCTAGAAGAATGAAATTTGGTGAGCCAAGTGGGATTGGGGTGCTGATCATTACCTGAAAGTGTCATCAAGATTGGGGGAAAAAATGTGTGCTGAGATTTCAGGAAACTCTTAGTTTTTTGGAAGATTGTCAACCCCTTTCCATGAAAGTGATTTGCGCCAGTCTCTGCTTAGGGCTACATGAATAGGAAACAAACCATAGGGATAGAACATGGAGCTATTTTATTGTGTCAAGTTTCAAAGAGCTAGCACAAACCGTGTTTGATTTAGAGTTCCAACTACATGTATCCATATAGGAGAAAACAGAGTTAAACCTAAAAATTAAAACTGTTACTGCCAACGAACGGTTTAACCTAGAAGAACGAAACTTGGTGAGCCAAGTGGGATTTATTGTACTGATCATTACCTGAAAGTGTCATCAAGATTGGGTGAAAAAATGTGTGCTGAGATTTCAGGAAACTCGTAGTTTTTTGGAAGCTTGGCAACCCCTTTAAATGAAAGTGATTTGTGCCAGTCTCTGCTTAGGGCTACATCAATAGGAAACAAACCATAGAGATAGAACTTGGAGCTACTTTATTGTGTCAAATTTCAAAGAGCTAGCACAAACCGTGTTTGATTTAGAGTTCCAACTACATATATCCATATAGGAGAAAACAGAGTGAAACCTAAAAGTTAAAACTGTTACTGCCAACGAACGGTTTAACCTAGAAGAACGAAATTTGGTGAGCCAAGTGGGATTGGGGTGCTGATCATTACCTGAAAGTGTCATCAAGATTGGGTGAAAAAATGTGTGCTGAGATTTCAGTAAACTCTTATTTTTTGGAAGATTGTCAACCCCTTTCCATGAAAGTGATTTGCGCCAGTCTCTGCTTAGGGCTACATCAATAGGAAACAAACCATAGAGATAGAACTTGGAGCTACTTTATTGTGTCAAGTTTCAAAGAGCTAGCACAAACCGTGTTTGATTTAGAGTTCCAACTACATGTATCCATATAGGAGAAAACAGAGTGAAACCTAAAAATTAAAACTGTTACTGCCAACGAACGGTTTAACCTAGAAGAACGAAATTTGGTGAGCCAAGTGGGATTGGGGTGCTGATCATTACCTGAAAGTGTCATCAAGATTGGGTGAAAAAATGTGTGCTGAGATTTCAGGAAATTCGTAGTTTTTTGGAAGATGGCAACCCCTTTCCATGAAAGGGATTTGCGCCAGTCTCTGCTTAGGGCTACTTCAATAGGAAACAAACCATAGAGATAGAACTTGGAGCTACTTTATTGTGTCAAGTTTCAAAGAGCTAGCACAAACCGTGTTTGATTTAGAGTTCCAACTACATGTATCCATATAGGAGAAAACACAGTGAAACCTAAAAATTAAAACTGTTACTGCCAACGAACGGTTTAACCTAAAAGAACGAAATTTGGTGAGCCAAGTGGGATTGGGGTACTGATCATTACCTGAAAGTGTCATCAAGATTGGGTGAAAAAATGTGTGCTGAGATTTCAGGAAACTCTTAGTTTTTTGGAAGATTGTCAACCCCTTTCCATGAAAGTGATTTGCGCCAGTCTCTGCTTAGGGCTACATCAATAGGAAACAAACCATAGAGATAGAACTTGGAGCCACTTTATTGTGTCAAGTTTCAAAGAGCTAGCACAAACCGTGTTTGATTTAGAGTTCCAACTGCATGTGTCCATATAGGAGAGAACAGAGTGAAACCTAAAAATTAAAACTGTTACTGCCAACGAACGGTTTAACCTAGAAGAACGAAATTTGGTGAGCCAAGTGGGCTTGGGGTACTGATCATTACCTGAAAGTGTCATCAAGATTGGGTGAAAAAATGTGTGCTGAGATTTCAGGAAACTTGCAGTTTTTTGGAAGATTGGCAACCCCTTTCCATGAAAGTGATTTGCGCCAGTCTCTGCTTAGGGCTACATCAATAGGAAACAAACCATAGAGATAGAACTTGGAGCTACTTTATTGTGTCAAGTTTCAAAGAGCTAGCACAAACCGTGTTTGATTTAGAGTTCCAACTACATGTATCCATATAGGAGAAAACAGAGTGAAACCTAAAAATTAAAACTGTTACTGCCAACGAACGGTTTAACCTAGAAGAACGAAATTTGGATAGCCAAGTGGGATTGGGGTGCTGATCATTACCTGAAAGTGTCATCAAGTTTGGGTGAAAAAATGTGTGCTGTGATTTCAGGAAACTCTTAGTTTTTTGGAAGATTGGCAACCCCTTTCCATGAAAGTGATTTGCGCCAGTCTCTGCTTAGGGCTACATCAATAGGAAACAAACCATGGAGATAGAACTTGGAGCTACTTTATTGTGTCAAGTTTCAAAGAGCTAGCACAAACCGTGTTTGATTTAGAGTTCCAACTACATGTATCCATATAGGAGAAAACAGAGTGAAACCTAAAAATTAAAACTGTTACTGCCAACGAACTGTTTAACCTAGAAGAACGAAATTTGCTGAGCCAAGTGGGATTGGGGTGCTGATCATTACCTGAAAGTGTCATCAAGATTGGTTGAAAAAATGTGTGCTGAGATCTCAGGAAACTTGCAGTTTTTTGGAAGATTGGCAACCCCTTTCCATGAAAGTGATTTGCGCCAGTCTCTGCTTAGGGCTACATCAATAGGAAACAAACCATAGAGATAGAACTTGGAGCTACTTTATTGTGTCAAGTTTCAAAGAGCTAGCACAAACCGTGTTTGATTTAGAGTTCCAACTACATGTATCCATATAGGAGAAAACAGAGTGAAACGTAAAAATTAAAACTGTTACTGCCAATGAACGGTTTAACCTAGAAAAATGAAATTTGGTGAGCCAAGTGGGATTGGGGTGCTGATCATTACCTGAAAGTGTCATCAAGATTGGGGGAAAAAATGTGTGCTGAGATTTCAGGAAACTCTTAGTTTTTTGGAAGATTTTCAACCCCTTTCCATGAAAGTGATTTGCGCCAGTCTCTGCTTAGGGCTACATCAATAGGAAACAAACCATAGAGACAGAACATGGAGCTACTTTATTGTGTCAAGTTTCAAAGAGCTAGCACAAACCGTGTTTGATTTAGAGTTCCAACTACATGTATCCATATAGGAGAAAACAGAGTTAAACCTAAAAATTAAAACTGTTACTGCCAACGAACGGTTTAACCTAGAAGAATGAAATTTGGTGAGCCAAGTGGGATTGGGGTGCTGATCATTACATGAAAGTGTCATCAAGATTGGGGGAAAAAATGTGTGCTGAGATTTCAGGAAACTCTTAGTTTTTTGGAAGATTGTCAACCCCTTTCCATGAAAGTGATTTGCGCCAGTCTCTGCTTAGGGCTACATCAATAGGAAACAAACCATAGAGATAGACATGGAGCTACTTTATTGTGTCAAGTTTCAAAGAGCTAGCACAAACCAGGTTTGATTTAGAGTTCCAAATACATGTATCCATATAGGAGAAAACACAGTGAAACCTAAAAATTAAAACTGTTACTGCCAACGAACGGTTTAACCTAGAAGAACGAAATTTGGTGAGCCAAGTAGGATTGGGGTACTGATCATTACCTGAAAGTGTCATCAAGATTGGATGAAAAAATGTGTGCTGAGATTTCAGGAAACTAGTAGTTTTTTGGAAGATGGCCACCCCTTTCCATGAAAGGGATTTGCGCCAGTCTCTGCTTAGGGCTACATCAATAGGAAACAAACCATAGAAATAGAACTTGGAGCTACTTTATTGTGTCAAGTTTCAAAGAGCTAGCACAAACCGTGTTTGATTTAGAGTTCCAACTACATGTATCCATATAGGAGAAAACAGAGTGAAACCTAAAAATTAAAACTGTTAGCGCCAAAGAACGGTTTATCCTAAAAGAAAGAAACTTGGTGACCCAAGTGGGATGTGTTGTACTGATCATTACCTGAAAGTGTCATCAAGATTGGGTGAAAAAATGTGTGCTGAGATTTCAGGAAACTCGTAGTTTTTTGGAAGCTTGGCAACCCCTTTAAATGGAAGTGATTTGCGCCAGTCTCTGCTTAGGGCTACATCAATAGGAAACAAACCATAGAGATAGACATGGAGCTACTTTATTGTGTCAAGTTTCAAAGAGCTAGCACAAACCGTGTTTGATTTAGAGTTCCAAATACATGTATCCATATAGGAGAAAACACAGTGAAACCTAAAAATTAAAACTGTTACTGCCAACGAACGATTTAACCTAGAAGAACAAAATTTGGTGAGCCAAGTGGGATTGGGGTGCTGATCATTACCTGAAAGTGTCATCAAGATTGGGTGAATAAATGTGTGCTGAGATTTCAGGAAACTCGCAGTTTTTTGGAAGATTGGCAACCCCTTTCCATGAAAGTGATTTGCGCCAGTCTCTGCTTAGGGCTACATCAATAGGAAACAAAAAATAGAGATAGAACTTAGAGCTACTTTATTGTGTCAAGTTTCAAAGAGCTAGCACAAACCGTGTTTGATTTAGAGTTCCAAATACATGTATCCATATAGGAGAAAACAGAGTGAAACCTAAAAATTAAAACTGTTACTGCCAAAGAACGGTTTAACCTAGAAGAACGAAATTTGGTGAGCCAAGTGGGATTGGGGTACTGATCATTACCTGAAAGTGTCATCAAGATTGGTTAAAAAAAATTTGTGCTGAGATTTCAGGAAACTCTTAGTTTTTTGGAAGATTGTCAACCCCTTTCCATGAAAGTGATTTGCGCCAGTCTCTGCTTAGCGCTACATCAATAGGAAACAAACCATAGAGATAGAACTTGGAGCTACTTTATTGTGTCAAGTTTCAAAGAGCTAGCACAAACCGTGTTTGATTTAGAGTTCCAACTACATGTATCCATATAGGAGAAAACAGAGTGAAACCTAAAAGTTAAAACTGTTACTGCCAACGAACGGTTTAACCTAGAAGAACGAAATTTGGTGAGCCAAGTGGGATTGGGGTGCTGATCATTACCTGAAAGTGTCATCAAGATTGGTTGAAAAAATGTGTGCTGAGATTTCAGGAAACTCGTAGTTTTTTGGAAGCTTGGCAACCCCTTTCCATGAAAGTGATTTGCGCCAGTCGCTGCTTAGGGCTACATCAATAGGAAACAAACCATAGAGACAGAACTTGGAGCTACTTTATTGTGTCAAGTTTCAAAGAGCTAGCAGAAACCGTGTTTGATTTAGAGTTCCAACTACATGTATCCATATAGGAGAAAACAGAGTGAAACCTAAAAATTAAAACTGTTACTGCCAACGAACGGTTGAACCTAGAAGAATGAAATTTGGTGAGCCAAGTGGGATTGGGGTCCTGATCATTACCTAAAAGTGTCATCAAGATTGGGGGAAAAATGTGTGCTGAGATTTCAGGAAACTCTTAGTTTTTTGGAAGTTTGTCAACCCCTTTCCATGAAAGTGATTTGTGCCAGTCTCTGCTTAGGGCTACATCAATAGGAAACAAACCATAGAGTTAAACATGGAGCTACTTTATTGTGTCAAGTTTCAAAGAGCTAGCACAAACCGTGTTTGATTTAGAGTTCCAAATATATGTATCCATATAGGAGAAAACACAGTGAAACCTAAAAATTAAAACTGTTACTGCCAACGAACGGTTTAACCTAGAAGAACGAAACTTGGTGACCCAAGTGGGATTTGTTGTACTGATCATTACCTGAAAGTGTCATCAAGATTGGGTGAAAAAATGTGTGCTGAGATTTCAGGAAACTCGTAGTTTTTTGGAAGCTTGGCAACCCCTTTAAATGAAAGTGATTTGCGCCAGTCTCTGCTTAGGGCTACATCAATAGGAAACAAACCATAGAGATATAACTTGGAGCTACTTTATTGTGTCAAGTTTCAAAGAGCTAGCACAAACCGTGTTTGATTTAGAGTTCCAACTACATGTATCCATATAGGAGAAAACAGAGTGAAACCTAAAAATTAAAACTGTTACTGCCAATGAACGGTTTAACCTAGAAGAATGAAATTTGGTGAGCCAAGTGGGATTGGGGTGCTGATCATTACCTGAAAGTGTCATCAAGATTGGGGGAAAAAATGTGTGCTGAGATTTCAGGAAACTCTTAGTTTTTTGGAAGATTGTCAACCCCTTTCCATGAAAGTGATTTGCGCCAGTCTCTGCTTAGGGCTACATCAATAGGAAACAAACCATAGAGATAGAACATGGAGCTACTTTATTGTGTCAAGTTTCAAAGAGCTAGCACAAACCGTGTTTGATTTAGAGTTCCAACTACATGTATCCATATAGGAGAAAACAGAGTTAAACCTAAAAATTAAAACTGTTACTGCCAACGAACGGTTTTACCTAGAAGAACGAAACTTGGTGACCCAAGTGGGATTTATTGTACTGATCATTACCTGAAAGTGTCATCAAGATTGGGTGAAAAAATGTGTGCTGAGATTTCAGGAAACTCGTAGTTTTTTGGAAGCTTGGCAACCCCTTTAAATGAAAGTGATTTGTGCCAGTCTCTGCTTAGGGCTACATCAATAGGAAACAAACCATAGAGATAGACATGGAGCTACTTTATTGTGTCAAGTTTCAAAGAGCTAGCAAAAACCGTGTTTGATTTAGAGTTCCAAATACATGTATCCATATAGGAGAAAACACAGTGAAACCTAAAAATTAAAACTGTTACTGCCAACGAACGGTTTAACCTAGAAGAACGAAATTTGGTGAGCCAAGTGGGATTGGGGTACTGATCATTACCTGAAAGTGTCATCAAGATTGGGTGAAAAAATGCGTGCTGAGATTTCAGGAAACTCTTAGTTTTTTGGAAGATTGTCAACCCCTTTCCATTAAAGTGATTTGCGCCAGTCTCTTCTTAGGGCTACATCAATAGGAAACAAACCATAGAGATAGAACTTGGAGCTACTTTATTGTGTCAAGTTTCAAAGAGCTAGCACAAACCGTGTTTGATTTAGAGTTCCAACTACATGTGTCCATATAGGAGAAAACAGAGTGAAATCTAAAAATTAAAACTGTTACTGCCAACGAACGGTTTAACCTAGAAGAACGAAATTTGGTGAGCCAAGTGGGATTGGGGTACTGATCATTACCTGAAAGTGTCATCAAGATTGGGTGAAAAAATGTGTGCTGAGATTTCAGGAAACTCGCAGTTTTTTGGAAGATTGGCAACCCCTTTCCATGAAAGTGATTTGTGCCAGTCTCTGCTTAGGGCTACATCAATAGGAAAGAAACCATAGAGATAGAACTTGGAGCTACTTTATTGTGTCAAGTTTCAAAGAGCTAGCACAAACCGTGTTTGATTTAGAGTTCCAACTACATGTATCCATATAGGAGAAAACAGAGTGAAACCTAAAAATTAAAACTGTTACTGCCAACGAACGGTTTAACCTAGAAGAATGAAATTTGGTGAGCCAAGTGGGATTGGGGTGCTGATCATTACCTGAAAGTGTCATCAAGATTGGGGGAAAAAATGTGTGCTGAGATTTCAGGAAACTCTTAGTTTTTTGGAAGATTGTCAACCCCTTTCCATGAAAGTGATTTGCGCCAGTCTCTGCTTAGGGCTACATCAATAGGAAACAAACCATAGAGATAGAACATGGAGCTACTTTATTGTGTCAAGTTTCAAAGAGCTAGCACAAACCGTGTTTGATTTAGAGTTCCAACTACATGTATCCATATAGGAGAAAACAGAGTTAAACCTAAAAATTAAAACTGTTACTGCCAACGAACGGTTTAACCTAGAAGAACGAAACTTGGTGACCCAAGTGGGATTTATTGTACTGATCATTACCTGAAAGTGTCATCAAGATTGGGTGAAAAAATGTGTGCTGAGATTTCAGGAAACTCGTAGTTTTTTGGAAGCTTGGCAACCCCTTTAAATGAAAGTGATTTGCGCCAGTCTCTGCTTAGGGCTACATCAATAGGAAACAAACCATAGAGATAGACATGGAGCTACTTTATTGTGTCAAGTTTCAAAGAGCTAGCACAAACCGTGTTTGATTTAGAGTTCCAAATACATGTATCCATATAGGAGAAAACAGAGTGAAACCTAAAAATTAAAACTGTTACTGCCAACGAACGGTTTAACCTAAAAGAACGAAATTTGGTGAGCCAAGTGGGATTGGGGTACTGATCATTACCTGAAAGTGTCATCAAGATTGGGTGAAAAAATGTGTGCTGAGATTTCAGGAAACTCGCAGTTTTTTGGAAGATTGGCAACCCCTTTCAATGAAAGTGATTTGCGCCAGTCTCTTCTTAGGGCTACATCAATAGGAAACAAACCATAGAGATAGAACTTGGAGCTACTTTATTGTGTCAAGTTTCAAAGAGCTAGCACAAACCGTGTTTGATTTAGAGTTCCAACTACATGTATCCATATAGGAGAAAACAGAGTGAAACCTAAAAATTAAAACTGTTACTGCCAACGAACAGTTTAACCTAGAAGAACGAAATTTGGTGAGCCAAGTGGGATTGGTGTACTGATCATTACCTGAAAGTGTCATCAAGATTGGGTGAAAAAATGTGTGCTGAGATTTCAGGAAACTCGTAGTTTTTTGGAAGATGGCAACCCCTTTCCATTAAAGGGATTTGCGCCAGTCTCTGCTTAGGGCTACATCAATAGGAAACAAACCATAGAGATAGAACTTGGAGCTACTTTATTGTGTCAAGTTTCAAAGAGCTAGCACAAACCGTGTTTGATTTAGAGTTCCAACTACATTTATCCATATAGGAGAAAACACAGTGAAACCTAAAAATTAAAACTGTTACTGCCAACAAACGGTTTAAACTAGAAGAACGAAATTTGGTGAGCCAAGTGGGATTGGGGTACTGATCATTACCTGAAAGTGTCATCAAGATTGGGTGAAAAAATGCGTGCTGAGATTTCAGGAAACTCTTAGTTTTTTGGAAGATTGTCAACCCCTTTCCATGAAAGTGATTTGCGCCAGTCTCTGCTTAGGGCTACATCAATAGGAAACAAACCATGGAGAGAGAACTTGGAGCTACTTTATTGTGTCAAGTTTCAAAGAGCTAGCACAAACCGTGTTTGATTTAGAGTTCCAACTACATGTATCCATATAGGAGAAAACAGAGTGAAACCTAAAAATTAAAACTGTTACTGCCAACGAACTGTTTAACCTAGAAGAACGAAATTTGGTGAGCCAAGTGGGATTGGGGTGCTGATCATTACCTGAAAGTGTCATCAAGATTGGTTGAAGAAATGTGTGCTGAGATTTCAGGAAACTCGTAGTTTTTTTGAAGCTTGGCAACCCCTTTCCATGAAAGTGATTTGCGCCAGTCGCTGCTTAGGGCTACATCAATAGGAAACAAACCATAGAGATAGAACTTGGAGCTACTTTATTGTGTCGAGTTTCAAAGAGCTAGCACAAACCGTGTTTGATTTAGAGTTCCAACTACATGTATCCATATAGGAGAAAACAGAGTGAAACCTAAAAATTAAAACTGTTACTGCCAACGAACGGTTTAACCTAGAAGAACGCAATTTGGTGAGCCAAGTGGGATTGGGGTACTGATCATTACCTGAAAGTGTCATCAAGATTGGGTGAAAAAATGTGTGCTGAGATTTCAGGAAACTTGCAGTTTTTTGGAATATTGGCAACCCCTTTTCATGAAAGTGATTTGCGCCAGTCTCTGCTTAGGGCTACATCAATAGGAAAAAAACCATAGAGATAGAACTTGGAGCTACTTTATTGTGTCAAGTTTCAAAGAGCTAGCACAAACCGTGTTTGATTTAGAGTTCCAAATACATGTATCCATATAGGAGAAAACAGAGTGAAACCTAAAAATTAAAACTGTTACTGCCAATGAACGGTTTAACCTAGAAGAACGAAATTTGGTGAGCCAAGTGGGATTGGGGTGCTGATCATTACCTGAAAGTGTCATCAAGATTGGGGGAAAAATGTGTGCTGAGATTTCAGGAAACTCTTAGTTTTTTGGAAGATTGTCAACCCCTTTCCATGAAAGTGATTTGCGCCAGTCTCTGCTTAGGGCTACATCAATAGGAAACAAACCATAGAGATAGAACATGGAGCTACTTTATTGTGTCAAGTTTCAAAGAGCTAGCACAAACCGTGTTTGATTTAGAGTTCCAACTACATGTATCCATATAGGAGAAAACAGAGTTAAACCTAAAAATTAAAACTGTTACTGCCAACGAACGGTTTAACCTAGAAGAACGAATCTTGGTGACCCAAGTGGGATTTATTGTACTGATCATTACCTGAAAGTGTCATCAAGATTGGGTGAAAAAATGTGTGCTGAGATTTCAGGAAACTCGTAGTTTTTTGGAAGCTTGGCAACCCCTTTAAATGAAAGTGATTTGCGCCAGTCTCTGCTTAGGGCTACATCAATAGGAAACAAACCATAGAGATAGACATGGAGCTACTTTATTGTGTCAAGTTTCAAAGAGCTAGCACAAACCGTGTTTGATTTAGAGTTCCAAATACATGTATCCATATAGGAGAAAACACAGTGAAACCTAAAAATTAAAACTGTTACTGCCAACGAACGGTTTAACCTAAAAGAACGAAATTTGGTGAGCCAAGTGGGATTGGGGTACTGATCATTACCTGAAAGTGTCATCAAGATTGGGTGAAAAAATGTGTGCTGAGATTTCAGGAAACTCTTAGTTTTTTGGAAGATTGTCAACCCCTTTCCATGAAAGTGATTTGTGCCAGTCTCTGCTTAGGGCTACATCAATAGGAAACAAACCATAGAGATAGACATGGAGCTACTTTATTGTGTCAAGTTTCAAAGAGCTAGCAAAAACCGTGTTTGATTTAGAGTTCCAAATACATGTATCCATATAGGAGAAAACACAGTGAAACCTAAAAATTAAAACTGTTACTGCCAACGAACGGTTTAACCTAGAAGAACGAAATTTGGTGAGCCAAGTGGGATTGGGGTACTGATCATTACCTGAAAGTGTCATCAAGATTGGGTGAAAAAATGCGTGCTGAGATTTCAGGAAACTCTTAGTTTTTTGGAAGATTGTCAACCCCTTTCCATTAAAGTGATTTGCGCCAGTCTCTTCTTAGGGCTACATCAATAGGAAACAAACCATAGAGATAGAACTTGGAGCTACTTTATTGTGTCAAGTTTCAAAGAGCTAGCACAAACCGTGTTTGATTTAGAGTTCCAACTACATGTGTCCATATAGGAGAAAACAGAGTGAAATCTAAAAATTAAAACTGTTACTGCCAACGAACGGTTTAACCTAGAAGAACGAAATTTGGTGAGCCAAGTGGGATTGGGGTACTGATCATTACCTGAAAGTGTCATCAAGATTGGGTGAAAAAATGTGTGCTGAGATTTCAGGAAACTCGCAGTTTTTTGGAAGATTGGCAACCCCTTTCCATGAAAGTGATTTGTGCCAGTCTCTGCTTAGGGCTACATCAATAGGAAAGAAACCATAGAGATAGAACTTGGAGCTACTTTATTGTGTCAAGTTTCAAAGAGCTAGCACAAACCGTGTTTGATTTAGAGTTCCAACTACATGTATCCATATAGGAGAAAACAGAGTGAAACCTAAAAATTAAAACTGTTACTGCCAACGAACGGTTTAACCTAGAAGAATGAAATTTGGTGAGCCAAGTGGGATTGGGGTGCTGATCATTACCTGAAAGTGTCATCAAGATTGGGGGAAAAAATGTGTGCTGAGATTTCAGGAAACTCTTAGTTTTTTGGAAGATTGTCAACCCCTTTCCATGAAAGTGATTTGCGCCAGTCTCTGCTTAGGGCTACATCAATAGGAAACAAACCATAGAGATAGAACATGGAGCTACTTTATTGTGTCAAGTTTCAAAGAGCTAGCACAAACCGTGTTTGATTTAGAGTTCCAACTACATGTATCCATATAGGAGAAAACAGAGTTAAACCTAAAAATTAAAACTGTTACTGCCAACGAACGGTTTAACCTAGAAGAACGAAACTTGGTGACCCAAGTGGGATTTATTGTACTGATCATTACCTGAAAGTGTCATCAAGATTGGGTGAAAAAATGTGTGCTGAGATTTCAGGAAACTCGTAGTTTTTTGGAAGCTTGGCAACCCCTTTAAATGAAAGTGATTTGCGCCAGTCTCTGCTTAGGGCTACATCAATAGGAAACAAACCATAGAGATAGACATGGAGCTACTTTATTGTGTCAAGTTTCAAAGAGCTAGCACAAACCGTGTTTGATTTAGAGTTCCAAATACATGTATCCATATAGGAGAAAACAGAGTGAAACCTAAAAATTAAAACTGTTACTGCCAACGAACGGTTTAACCTAAAAGAACGAAATTTGGTGAGCCAAGTGGGATTGGGGTACTGATCATTACCTGAAAGTGTCATCAAGATTGGGTGAAAAAATGTGTGCTGAGATTTCAGGAAACTCGCAGTTTTTTGGAAGATTGGCAACCCCTTTCAATGAAAGTGATTTGCGCCAGTCTCTTCTTAGGGCTACATCAATAGGAAACAAACCATAGAGATAGAACTTGGAGCTACTTTATTGTGTCAAGTTTCAAAGAGCTAGCACAAACCGTGTTTGATTTAGAGTTCCAACTACATGTATCCATATAGGAGAAAACAGAGTGAAACCTAAAAATTAAAACTGTTACTGCCAACGAACAGTTTAACCTAGAAGAACGAAATTTGGTGAGCCAAGTGGGATTGGTGTACTGATCATTACCTGAAAGTGTCATCAAGATTGGGTGAAAAAATGTGTGCTGAGATTTCAGGAAACTCGTAGTTTTTTGGAAGATGGCAACCCCTTTCCATTAAAGGGATTTGCGCCAGTCTCTGCTTAGGGCTACATCAATAGGAAACAAACCATAGAGATAGAACTTGGAGCTACTTTATTGTGTCAAGTTTCAAAGAGCTAGCACAAACCGTGTTTGATTTAGAGTTCCAACTACATTTATCCATATAGGAGAAAACACAGTGAAACCTAAAAATTAAAACTGTTACTGCCAACAAACGGTTTAAACTAGAAGAACGAAATTTGGTGAGCCAAGTGGGATTGGGGTACTGATCATTACCTGAAAGTGTCATCAAGATTGGGTGAAAAAATGCGTGCTGAGATTTCAGGAAACTCTTAGTTTTTTGGAAGATTGTCAACCCCTTTCCATGAAAGTGATTTGCGCCAGTCTCTGCTTAGGGCTACATCAATAGGAAACAAACCATGGAGAGAGAACTTGGAGCTACTTTATTGTGTCAAGTTTCAAAGAGCTAGCACAAACCGTGTTTGATTTAGAGTTCCAACTACATGTATCCATATAGGAGAAAACAGAGTGAAACCTAAAAATTAAAACTGTTACTGCCAACGAACTGTTTAACCTAGAAGAACGAAATTTGGTGAGCCAAGTGGGATTGGGGTGCTGATCATTACCTGAAAGTGTCATCAAGATTGGTTGAAGAAATGTGTGCTGAGATTTCAGGAAACTCGTAGTTTTTTTGAAGCTTGGCAACCCCTTTCCATGAAAGTGATTTGCGCCAGTCGCTGCTTAGGGCTACATCAATAGGAAACAAACCATAGAGATAGAACTTGGAGCTACTTTATTGTGTCGAGTTTCAAAGAGCTAGCACAAACCGTGTTTGATTTAGAGTTCCAACTACATGTATCCATATAGGAGAAAACAGAGTGAAACCTAAAAATTAAAACTGTTACTGCCAACGAACGGTTTAACCTAGAAGAACGCAATTTGGTGAGCCAAGTGGGATTGGGGTACTGATCATTACCTGAAAGTGTCATCAAGATTGGGTGAAAAAATGTGTGCTGAGATTTCAGGAAACTTGCAGTTTTTTGGAATATTGGCAACCCCTTTTCATGAAAGTGATTTGCGCCAGTCTCTGCTTAGGGCTACATCAATAGGAAAAAAACCATAGAGATAGAACTTGGAGCTACTTTATTGTGTCAAGTTTCAAAGAGCTAGCACAAACCGTGTTTGATTTAGAGTTCCAAATACATGTATCCATATAGGAGAAAACAGAGTGAAACCTAAAAATTAAAACTGTTACTGCCAATGAACGGTTTAACCTAGAAGAACGAAATTTGGTGAGCCAAGTGGGATTGGGGTGCTGATCATTACCTGAAAGTGTCATCAAGATTGGGGGAAAAATGTGTGCTGAGATTTCAGGAAACTCTTAGTTTTTTGGAAGATTGTCAACCCCTTTCCATGAAAGTGATTTGCGCCAGTCTCTGCTTAGGGCTACATCAATAGGAAACAAACCATAGAGATAGAACATGGAGCTACTTTATTGTGTCAAGTTTCAAAGAGCTAGCACAAACCGTGTTTGATTTAGAGTTCCAACTACATGTATCCATATAGGAGAAAACAGAGTTAAACCTAAAAATTAAAACTGTTACTGCCAACGAACGGTTTAACCTAGAAGAACGAATCTTGGTGACCCAAGTGGGATTTATTGTACTGATCATTACCTGAAAGTGTCATCAAGATTGGGTGAAAAAATGTGTGCTGAGATTTCAGGAAACTCGTAGTTTTTTGGAAGCTTGGCAACCCCTTTAAATGAAAGTGATTTGCGCCAGTCTCTGCTTAGGGCTACATCAATAGGAAACAAACCATAGAGATAGACATGGAGCTACTTTATTGTGTCAAGTTTCAAAGAGCTAGCACAAACCGTGTTTGATTTAGAGTTCCAAATACATGTATCCATATAGGAGAAAACACAGTGAAACCTAAAAATTAAAACTGTTACTGCCAACGAACGGTTTAACCTAAAAGAACGAAATTTGGTGAGCCAAGTGGGATTGGGGTACTGATCATTACCTGAAAGTGTCATCAAGATTGGGTGAAAAAATGTGTGCTGAGATTTCAGGAAACTCTTAGTTTTTTGGAAGATTGTCAACCCCTTTCCATGAAAGTGATTTGTGCCAGTCTCTTCTTAGGGCTACATCAATAGGAAACAAACCATAGAGATAGAACTTGGAGCTACTTTATTGTGTCAAGTTTCAAAGAGCTAGCACAAACCGTGTTTGATTTAGAGTTCCAACTACATGTATCCATATAGGAGAAAACACAGTGAAACCTAAAAATTAAAACTGTTACTGCCAACGAACGGTTTAACCTAGAAGAACGAAATTTGGATAGCCAAGTGGGATTGGGGTGCTGATCATTACCTGAAAGTGTCATCAAGATTGGGTGAAAAAATGTGTGCTGTGATTTCAGGAAACTCGCAGTTTTTTGGAAGATTGGCAACCCCTTTCCATGAAAGTGATTTGCGCCAGTCTCTGCTTAGGGCTATATCAATAGGAAACAAACCATAGAGATAGAACTTGGAGCTACTTTATTGTGTCAAGTTTCAAAGAGCTAGCACAAACCGTGTTTGATTTAGAGTTCCAACTACATGTATCCATATAGGAGAAAACAGAGTGAAACCTAAAAATTAAAACTGTTACTGCCAATGAACGGTTTAACCTAGAAGAATGAAATTTGGTGAGCCAAGTGGGATTGGGGTGCTGATCATTACCTGAAAGTGTCATCAAGATTGGGGGAAAAAATGTGTGCTGAGATTTCAGGAAACTCTTAGTTTTTTGGAAGATTGTCAACCCCTTTCCATGAAAGTGATTTGCGCCAGTCTCTGCTTAGGGCTACATCAATAGGAAACAAACCATAGAGATAGAACATGGAGCTACTTTATTGTGTCAAGTTTCAAAGAGCTAGCACAAACCGTGTTTGATTTAGAGTTCCAACTACATGTATCCATATAGGAGAAAACACAGTGAAACCTAAAAATTAAAACTGTTACTGCCAACCAATGGTTTAACCTAGAAGAACGAAACTTGGTGACCCAAGTGGGATTTATTGTACTGATCATTACCTGAAAGTGTCATCAAGATTGGGTGAAAAAATGTGTGCTGAGATTTCAGGAAACTCGTAGTTTTTTGGAAGCTTGGCAACCCCTTTAAATGAAAGTGATTTGCGCCAGTCTCTGCTTAGGGCTACATCAATAGGAAACAAACCATAGAGATAGACATGGAGCTACTTTATTGTGTCAAGTTTCAAAGAGCTAGCACAAACCGTGTTTGATTTAGAGTTCCAACTACATGTATCCATATAGGAGAAAACAGAGTGAAACCTAAAAATTAAAACTGTTACTGCCAACGAACGGTTTAACCTAGAAGAACGAAATTTGGTGAGCCAAGTGGGATTGGGGTACTGATCATTACCTGAAAGTGTCATCAAGATTGGGTGAAAAAATGTGTGCTGAGATTTCAGGAAACTCGCAGTTTTTTGGAAGATTGTCAACCCCTTTCCATGAAAGTGATTTGCGCCAGTCTGTGCTTAGGGCTACATCAATAGGAAACAAAAAATAGAGATAGAACTTGGAGCTACTTTATTGTGTTAAGTTTCAAAGAGCTATCACAAACCGTGTTTGATTTAGAGTTCCAACTACATGTATCCACATAGGAGAAAACAGAGTGAAACCTAAAAATTAAAACTGTTACTGCCAACGAACGGTTTAACCTAGAAGAACGAAATTTGGTGAGCCAAGTGGGATTGGGGTACTGATCATTACTTGAAAGTGTCATCAAGATTGGGTGAAAAAAATGTGTGCTGAGATTTCAGGAAACTCTTAGTTTTTTGGAAGATTGGCAACCCCTTTCCATGAAAGTGATTTGCTCCAGTCGCTGCTTAGGGCTACATCAATAGGAAACAAACCATAGAGATAGAACTTGGAGCTACTTTATTGTCTCAAGTTTCAAAGAGCTAGCACAAACCTTGTTTGATTTAGAGTTCCAACTACATGTATCCATATAGGAGAAAACAGAGTGAAACCTAAAAATTAAAACTGTTACTGCCAACGAACGGTTTAACCTAGAAGAATGAAATTTGGTGAGCCAAGTGGGATTGGGGTGCTGATCATTACCTGAAATTATCATCATGATTGGGGGAAAAAATGTGTGCTGAGATTTCAGGAAACTCTTAGTTTTTTGGAAGATTGTCAACCCCTTTCCATGAAAGTGATTTGCGCCAGTCTCTGCTTAGGGCTACATCAATAGGAAACATACCATAGAGATAGAACATGGAGCTACTTTATTGTGTCAAGTTTCAAAGAGCTAGCACAAACCGTGTTTGATTTAGAGTTCCAACTACATGTATCCATATAGGAGAAAACACAGTGAAACCTAAAAATTAAAACTGTTACTGCCAACGAACGGTTTAACCTAGAAGAATGAAACTTGGTGACCCAAGTGGGATTTGTTGTACTGATCATTACCTGAAAGTGTCATCAAGATTGGGTGAAAAAATGTGTGCTGAGATTTCAGGAAACTCGTAGTTTTTTGGAAGCTTGTCAACCCCTTTAAATGAAAGTGATTTGCGCCAGTCTCTGCTTAGGGGTACATCAATAGGAAACAAACCATAGAGATAGAACTTGGAGCTACTTTATTGTGTCAAGTTTCAAAGACCTAGCAAAAACCGTGTTTGATTTAGAGTTCCAACTACATGTATCCATATAGGAGAAAACAGAGTGAAACCTAAATATTAAAACTGTTACTGCCAACGAACGGTTTAACCTAGAAGAACGAAATTTGGTGAGCCAAGTGGGATTGGGGTACTGATCATTACCTGAAAGTGTCGTCAAGATTGGATGAAAAAATGTGTGCTGAGATTTCAGGAAACTCGTAATTTTTTGGAAGATGGCAACCCCTTTCCATGAAAGTGATTTGCACCAGTCTCTGCTTAGGGCTACATCAATAGGAAACAAACCATAGAGATAGAACTAGGAGCTACTTTATTGTGTCAAGTTTCAAAGAGCTAGCACAAACCGTGTTTGATTTAGAGTTCCAACTACATGTATCCATATAGGAGAAAACAGAGTGAAACCTAAAAATTAAAACTGTTACTGCCAACGAACGGTTTAACCTAGAAGAACGAAACTTGGTGACCCAAGTGGGATTTATTGTACTGATCATTACCTGAAAGTGTCATCAAGATTGGGTGAAAAAATGTGTGCTGAGATTTCAGGAAACTCGTAGTTTTTTGAAAGCTTGGCAACCCCTTTAAATGAAAGTGATTTGCGCCAGTCTCTGCTTAGGGCTACATCAATAGGAAACAAACCATAGAGATAGACATGGAGCTACTTTATTGTGTCAAGTTTCAAAGAGCTAGCACAAACCAGGTTTGATTTAGAGTTCCAAATACATGTATCCATATAGGAGAAAACACAGTGAAACCTAAAAATTAAAACTGTTACTGCCAACGAACGGTTTAACCTAGAAGAACGAAATTTGGTGAGCCAAGTGGGATTGGGGTACTGATCATTACCTGAAAGTGTCATCAAGATTGGATGAAAAAATGTGTGCTGAGATTTCAGGAAACTAGTAGTTTTTTGGAAGATGGCAACCCCTTTCCATGAAAGGGATTTGCGCCAGTCTCTGCTTAGGGCTACATCAATAGGAAACAAACCATAGAAATAGAACTTGGAGCTACTTTATTGTGTCAAGTTTCAAAGAGCTAGCACAAACCGTGTTTGATTTAGAGTTCCAACTACATGTATCCATATAGGAGAAAACAGAGTGAAACCTAAAAATTAAAACTGTTAGCGCCAAAGAACGGTTTATCCTAAAACAAAGAAACTTGGTGACCCAAGTGGGATGTGTTGTACTGATCATTACCTGAAATTGTCATCAAGATTGGGTGAAAAAATGTGTGCTGAGATTTCAGGGAACTCGTAGTTTTTTGGAAGCCTGGCAACCCATTTCCATGAAAGTGATTTGCGCCAGTCTCTGCTTAGGGCTACATCAATAGGAAACAAACCATAGAGATAGAACTTGGAGCTACTTTATTGTGTCAAGTTTCAAAGAGCTAGCACAAACCGTGTTTGATTTAGAGTTCCAACTACATGTATCCATATAGGAGAAAACAGAGTGAAACCTAAAAATTAAAACTGTTACTGCCCACGAACGGTTTAACCTAGAAGAACGAAATTTGGTGAGCCAAGTGGGATTGGGGTACTGATCATTACCTGAAAGTGTCATCAAGATTGGTTGAAAAAATGTGTGCTGAGATTTCAGGAAACTCGCAGTTTTTTGGAAGATTGGCAACCCCTTTCCATGAAAGTGATTTGCGCCAGTCTCTGCTTAGGGCTACATCAATAGGAAACAAACCATGGAGAGAGAACTTGGAGCTACTTTATTGTGTCAAGTTTCAAAGAGCTAGCACAAACCGTGTTTGATTTAGAGTTCCAACTACATGTATCCATATAGGAGAAAACAGAGTGAAACCTAAAAATTAAAACTGTTACTGCCAACGAACTGTTTAACCTAGAAGAACGAAATTTGGTGAGCCAAGTGGGATTGGGGTGCTGATCATTACCTGAAAGTGTCATCAAGATTGGGTGAAAAAATGTGTGCTGAGATTTCAGGAAACTCGTAGTTTTTTGGAAGATGGCAACCCCTTTCCATGAAAGTGATTTGCGCCAGTCTCTGCTTAGGGCTACATCAATAGAAAACAAACCATAGAGATAGAACTTGGAGCTACTTTATTGTGTCAAGTTTCAAAGAGCTAGCACAAACCGTGTTGGATTTAGAGTTCCAAATACATGTATCCATATAGGAGAAAACACAGTGAAACCTAAAAATTAAAACTGTTACTGCCAACGAACGATTTAACCTAGAAGAACGAAATTTGGTGAGCCAAGTGGGATTGGGGTGCTGATCATTACCTGAAAGTGTCATCAAGATTGGGTGAATAAATGTGTGCTGAGATTTCAGGAAACTCGCAGTTTTTTGGAAGATTGGCAACCCCTTTCCATGAAAGTGATTTGCGCCAGTCTCTGCTTAGGGCTACATCAATAGGAAACAAACCATGGAGAGAGAACTTGGAGCTACTTTATTGTGTCAAGTTTCAAAGAGCTAGCACAAACCGTGTTTGATTTAGAGTTCCAACTACATGTATCCATATAGGAGAAAACAGAGTGAAACCTAAAAATTAAAACTGTTACTGCCAATGAACGGTTTAACCTAGAAGAACGAAATTTGGTGAGCCAAGTGGGATTGGGGTGCTGATCATTACCTGAAAGTGTCATCAAGATTGGGTGAAAAAAATGTGTGCTGAGATTTCAGGAAACTCTTAGTTTTTTGGAAGATTGTCAACCCCTTTCCATGAAAGTGATTTGCGCCAGTCTCTGCTTAGCGCTACATCAATAGGAAACAAACCATAGAGATAGAACTTGGAGCTACTTTATTGTGTCAAGTTTCAAAGAGCTAGCACAAACCGTGTTTGATTTAGAGTTCCAACTACATGTATCCATATAGGAGAAAACAGAGTGAAACCTAAAAGTTAAAACTGTTACTGCCAACGAACGGTTTAACCTAGAAGAACGAAATTTGGTGAGCCAAGTGGGATTGGGGTGCTGATCATTACCTGAAAGTGTCATCAAGATTGGTTGAAAAAATGTGTGCTGTGATTTCAGGAAACTCGTAGTTTTTTGGAAGCTTGGCAACCCCTTTCCATGAAAGTGATTTGCGCCAGTCGCTGCTTAGGGCTACATCAATAGGAAACAAACCATAGAGATAGAACTTGGAGCTACTTTATTGTGTCAAGTTTCAAAGAGCTAGCAGAAACAGTGTTTGATTTAGAGTTCCAACTACATGTATCCATATAGGAGAAAACAGAGTGAAACCTAAAAATTAAAACTGTTACTGCCAACGAACGGTTGAACCTAGAAGAATGAAATTTGGTGAGCCAAGTGGGATTGGGGTGCTGATCATTACCTAAAAGTGTCATCAAGATTGGGGGAAAAATGTGTGCTGAGATTTCAGGAAACTCTTAGTTTTTTGGAAGATTGTCAACCCCTTTCCATGAAACTGATTTGCGCCAGTCTCTGCTTAGGGCTACATCAATAGAAAACAAACCATAGAGTTAGACATGGAGCTACTTTATTGTGTCAAGTTTCAAAGAGCTAGCACAAACCGTGTTTGATTTAGAGTTCCAAATACATGTATCCATATAGGAGAAAACACAGTGAAACCTAAAAATTAAAACTGTTACTGCCAACGAACGGTTTAACCTAGAAGAACGAAACTTGGTGACCCAAGTGGGATTTGTTGTACTGATCATTACCTGAAAGTGTCATCAAGATTGGGTGAAAAAATGTGTGCTGAGATTTCAGGAAACTCGTAGTTTTTTGGAAGCTTGGCAACCCCTTTAAATGAAAGTGATTTGCGCCAGTCTCTGCTTAGGGCTACATCAATAGGAAACAAACCATAGAGATATAACTTGGAGCTACTTTATTGTGTCAAGTTTCAAAGAGCTAGCAAAAACCGTGTTTGATTTAGAGTTCCAACAACATGTATCCATATAGGAGAAAACACAGTGAAACCTAAAAATTAAAACTGTTACTGCCAACGAACGGTTTAACCTAGAAGAACGAAATTTGGTGAGCCAAGTGGGATTGGGGTACTGATCATTACCTGAAAGTGTCATCAAGATTGGATGAAAAAATGTGTGCTGAGATTTCAGGAAACTAGTAGTTTTTTGGAAGATGGCAACCCCTTTCCATGAAAGGGATTTGCGCCAGTCTCTGCTTAGGGCTACATCAATAGGAAACAAACCATAGAGATAGAACTTGGAGCTACTTTATTGTGTCAAGTTTCAAAGAGCTAGCACAAACCGTGTTTGATTTAGAGTTCCAACTACATGTATCCATATAGGAGAAAACAGAGTGAAACCTAAAAATTAAAACTGTTACTGCCCACGAACGGTTTAACCTAGAAGAACGAAATTTGGTGAGCCAAGTGGGATTGGGGTACTGATCATTACCTGAAAGTGTCATCAAGATTGGTTGAAAAAATGTGTGCTGAGATTTCAGGAAACTCGCAGTTTTTTGGAAGATTGGCAACCCCTTTCCATGAAAGTGATTTGCGCCAGTCTCTGCTTAGGGCTACATCAATAGGAAACAAACCATGGAGAGAGAACTTGGAGCTACTTTATTGTGTCAAGTTTCAAAGAGCTAGCACAAACCGTGTTTGATTTAGAGTTCCAACTACATGTATCCATATAGGAGAAAACAGAGTGAAACCTAAAAATTAAAACTGTTACTGCCAACGAACTGTTTAACCTAGAAGAACGAAATTTGGTGAGCCAAGTGTGATTGGGGTGCTGATCATTACCTGAAAGTGTCATCAAGATTGGTTGAAAAAATGTGTGCTGAGATTTCAGGAAACTCGTAGTTTTTTGGAAGCTTGGCAACCCCTTTCCATGAAAGTGATTTGCGCCAGTCACTGCTTAGGGCTACATCAATAGGAAACAAACCATAGAGATAGAACTTGGAGCTACTTTATTGTGTCAAGTTTCAAAGAGCTAGCACAAACCGTGTTTGATTTAGAGTTCCAACTACATGTATCCATATAGGAGAAAACAGAGTGAAACCTAAAAATTAAAACTGTTACTGCCAATGAACGGTTTAACCTAGAAGAATGAAATTTGGTGAGCCAAGTGGGATTGGGGTGCTGATCATTACCTGAAAGTGTCATCAAGATTGGGGGAAAAAATGTGTGCTGAGATTTCAGGAAACTCTTAGTTTTTTGGAAGATTGTCAACCCCTTTCCATGAAAGTGATTTGCGCCAGTCTCTGCTTAGGGCTACATCAATAGGAAACAAACTATAGAGATAGAACATGGAGCTACTTTATTGTGTCAAGTTTCAAAGAGCTAGCACAAACCGTGTTTGATTTAGAGTTCCAACTACATGTATCCATATAGGAGAAAACAGAGTTAAACCTAAAAATTAAAACTGTTACTGCCAACGAACGGTTTAACCTAGAAGAACGAAACTTGGTGACCCAAGTGGGATTTATTGTACTGATCATTACCTGAAATTGTCATCAAGATTGGGTGAAAAAATGTGTGCTGAGATTTCAGGAAACTCGTAGTTTTTTGGAAGCTTGGCAACCCATTTCCATGAAAGTGATTTGCGCCAGTCACTGCTTAGGGCTACATCAATAGGAAACAAACCATAGAGATAGAACTTGGAGCTACTTTATTGTGTCAAGTTTCAAAGAGCTAGCACAAACCGTGTTTGATTTAGAGTTCCAACTACATGTATCCATATAGGAGAAAACAGAGTGAAACCTAAAAATTAAAACTGTTACTGCCAACGAACGGTTTAACCTAGAAGAACGCAATTTGGTGAGCCAAGTGGGATTGGGGTGCTGATCATTACCTGAAAGTGTCATCAAGATTGGGTGAAAAAATGTGTGCTGAGATTTCAGGAAACTCGTAGTTTTTTGGAAGATTGTCAACCCCTTTCCATGAAAGTGATTTGCGCCAGTCTCTTCTTAGGGCTACATCAATAGGAAACAAACCATAGAGATAGAACTTGGAGCTACTTTATTGTGTCAAGTTTCAAAGAGCTAGCACAAACCGTGTTTGATTTAGAGTTCCAACTACATGTGTTTATATAGGAGAAAACACAGTGAAACCTAAAAATTAAAACTGTTACTGCCAACGAACAGTTTAACCTAGAAGAACGAAATTTGGTGAGCCAAGTGGGATTGGGGTACTGATCATTACCTGAAAGTGTCATCAAGATTGGGTGAAAAAATGTGTGCTGAGATTTCAGGAAACTCGTAGTTTTTTGGAAGATGGCAACCCCTTTCCATGAAAGGGATTTGCGCCAGTCTCTGCTTAGGGCTACATCAATAGAAAACAAACCATAGAGATAGAACTTGGAGCTACTTTATTGTGTCAAGTTTCAAAGAGCTAGCACAAACCGTGTTGGATTTAGAGTTCCAAATACATGTATCCATATAGGAGAAAACACAGTGAAACCTAAAAATTAAAACTGTTACTGCCAACGAACGATTTAACCTAGAAGAACGAAATTTGGTGAGCCAAGTGGGATTGGGGTGCTGATCATTACCTGAAAGTGTCATCAAGATTGGGTGAATAAATGTGTGCTGAGATTTCAGGAAACTCGCAGTTTTTTGGAAAATTGGCAACCCCTTTCCATGTAAGTGATTTGCGCCAGTCTCTGCTTAGGGCTACATCAATAGGAAACAAACCATGGAGAGAGAACTTGGAGCTACTTTATTGTGTCAAGTTTCAAAGAGCTAGAACAAACCGTGTTTGATTTAGAGTTCCAAATACATGTATCCATATAGGAGAAAACACAGTGAAACCTAAAAATTAAAACTGTTACTGCCAACGAACGGTTTAACCTAGAAGAACGAAACTTGGTGACCCAAGTGGGATTTGTTGTACTGATCATTACCTGAAAGTGTCATCAAGATTGGGTGAAAAAATGTGTGCTGAGATTTCAGGAAACTCGTAGTTTTTTGGAAGCTTGGCAACCCCTTTAAATGAAAGTGATTTGCGCCAGTCTCTGCTTAGGGCTACATCAATAGGAAACAAACCATAGAGATATAACTTGGAGCTACTTTATTGTGTCAAGTTTCAAAGAGCTAGCAAAAACCGTGTTTGATTTAGAGTTCCAACAACATGTATCCATATAGGAGAAAACACAGTGAAACCTAAAAATTAAAACTGTTACTGCCAACGAACGGTTTAACCGAGAAGAACGAAATTTGGTGAGCCAAGTGGGATTGGGGTACTGATCATTACCTGAAAGTGTCATCAAGATTGGATGAAAAAATGTGTGCTGAGATTTCAGGAAACTAGTAGTTTTTTGGAAGATGGCAACCCCTTTCCATGAAAGGGATTTGCGCCAGTCTCTGCTTAGGGCTACATCAATAGGAAACAAACCATAGAGATAGAACTTGGAGCTACTTTATTGTGTCAAGTTTCAAAGAGCTAGCACAAACCGTGTTTGATTTAGAGTTCCAACTACATGTATCCATATAGGAGAAAACACAGTGAAACCTAAAAATTAAAACTGTTACTGCCAACGAACGGTTTAAACTAGAAGAACGAAATTTGGTAAGCCAAGTGGGATTGGGGTACTGATCATTACCTGAAAGTGTCATCAAGATTGGGTGAAAAAAATGTGTGCTGAGATTTCAGGAAACTCTTAGTTTTTTGGAAGATTGTCAACCCCTTTCCATGAAAGTGATTTGCGCCAGTCTCTGATTAGCGCTACATCAATAGGAAACAAACCATAGAGATAGAACTTGGAGCTACTTTATTGTGTCAAGTTTCAAAGAGCTAGCACAAACCGTGTTTGATTTAGAGTTCCAACTACATGTATCCATATAGGAGAAAACAGAGTGAAACCTAAAAGTTAAAACTGTTACTGCCAACGAACGGTTTAACCTAGAAGAACGCAATTTGGTGAGCCAAGTGGGATTGGGGTGCTGATCATTACCTGAAAGTGTCATCAAGATTGGGTGAAAAAATGTGTGCTGAGATTTCAGGAAACTCGTAGTTTTTTGGAAGATTGTCAACCCCTTTCCATGAAAGTGATTTGCGCCAGTCTCTTCTTAGGGCTACATCAATAGGAAACAAACCATAGAGATAGAACTTGGAGCTACTTTATTGTGTCAAGTTTCAAAGAGCTAGCACAAACCGTGTTTGATTTAGAGTTCCAACTACATGTGTTTATATAGGAGAAAACACAGTGAAACCTAAAAATTAAAACTGTTACTGCCAACGAACAGTTTAACCTAGAAGAACGAAATTTGGTGAGCCAAGTGGGATTGGGGTACTGATCATTACCTGAAAGTGTCATCAAGATTGGGTGAAAAAATGTGTGCTGAGATTTCAGGAAACTCGTAGTTTTTTGGAAGATGGCAACCCCTTTCCATGAAAGGGATTTGCGCCAGTCTCTGCTTAGGGCTACATCAATAGAAAACAAACCATAGAGATAGAACTTGGAGCTACTTTATTGTGTCAAGTTTCAAAGAGCTAGCACAAACCGTGTTGGATTTAGAGTTCCAAATACATGTATCCATATAGGAGAAAACACAGTGAAACCTAAAAATTAAAACTGTTACTGCCAACGAACGATTTAACCTAGAAGAACGAAATTTGGTGAGCCAAGTGGGATTGGGGTGCTGATCATTACCTGAAAGTGTCATCAAGATTGGGTGAATAAATGTGTGCTGAGATTTCAGGAAACTCGCAGTTTTTTGGAAGATTGGCAACCCCTTTCCATGTAAGTGATTTGCGCCAGTCTCTGCTTAGGGCTACATCAATAGGAAACAAACCATGGAGAGAGAACTTGGAGCTACTTTATTGTGTCAAGTTTCAAAGAGCTAGCACAAACCGTGTTTGATTTAGAGTTCCAAATACATGTATCCATATAGGAGAAAACACAGTGAAACCTAAAAATTAAAACTGTTACTGCCAACGAACGGTTTAACCTAGAAGAACGAAACTTGGTGACCCAAGTGGGATTTGTTGTACTGATCATTACCTGAAAGTGTCATCAAGATTGGGTGAAAAAATGTGTGCTGAGATTTCAGGAAACTCGTAGTTTTTTGGAAGCTTGGCAACCCCTTTAAATGAAAGTGATTTGCGCCAGTCTCTGCTTAGGGCTACATCAATAGGAAACAAACCATAGAGATATAACTTGGAGCTACTTTATTGTGTCAAGTTTCAAAGAGCTAGCAAAAACCGTGTTTGATTTAGAGTTCCAACAACATGTATCCATATAGGAGAAAACACAGTGAAACCTAAAAATTAAAACTGTTACTGCCAACGAACGGTTTAACCTAGAAGAACGAAATTTGGTGAGCCAAGTGGGATTGGGGTACTGATCATTACCTGAAAGTGTCATCAAGATTGGATGAAAAAATGTGTGCTGAGATTTCAGGAAACTAGTAGTTTTTTGGAAGATGGCAACCCCTTTCCATGAAAGGGATTTGCGCCAGTCTCTGCTTAGGGCTACATCAATAGGAAACAAACCATAGAGATAGAACTTGGAGCTACTTTATTGTGTCAAGTTTCAAAGAGCTAGCACAAACCGTGTTTGATTTAGAGTTCCAACTACATGTATCCATAT
Source organism: Spermophilus citellus (assembly GCF_964194105.1). Classification (NCBI taxonomy): domain Eukaryota; kingdom Metazoa; phylum Chordata; class Mammalia; order Rodentia; family Sciuridae; genus Spermophilus; species Spermophilus citellus. The sequence continues at coordinate 1,936,195 of NW_027672727.1, read as the reverse complement.
AGGAGAAAACACAGTGAAACCTAAAAATTAAAACTGTTACTGCCAACGAACGGTTTAAACTAGAAGAACGAAATTTGGTAAGCCAAGTGGGATTGGGGTACTGATCATTACCTGAAAGTGTCATCAAGATTGGGTGAAAAAAATGTGTGCTGAGATTTCAGGAAACTCTTAGTTTTTTGGAAGATTGTCAACCCCTTTCCATGAAAGTGATTTGCGCCAGTCTCTGATTAGCGCTAAATCAATAGGAAACAAACCATAGAGATAGAACTTGGAGCTACTTTATTGTGTCAAGTTTCAAAGAGCTAGCACAAACCGTGTTTGATTTAGAGTTCCAACTACATGTATCCATATAGGAGAAAACAGAGTGAAACCTAAAAGTTAAAACTGTTACTGCCAATGAACGGTTTAACCTAGAAGAACGAAATTTGGTGAGCCAAGTGGGATTGGGGTGCTGATCATTACCTGAAAGTGTCATCAAGATTGGGTGAAAAAATGCGTGCTGAGATTTCAGGAAACTCTTAGTTTTTTGGAAGATTGTCAACCCCTTTCCATGAAAGTGATTTGCGCCAGTCTCTGCTTAGGGCTACATCAATAGGAAACAAACCATAGAGATAGAACTTGGAGCTACTTTATTGTGTCAAGTTTCAAAGAGCTAGCACAAACCGTGTTTGATTTAGAGTTCCAACTACATGTGTCATATAGGAGAAAACAGAGTGAAACCTAAAAATTAAAACTGTTAGCGCCAAAGAACGGTTTATCCTAAAAGAAAGAAACTTGGTGACCCAAGTGGGATGTGTTGTACTGATCATTACCTGAAAGTGTCATCAAGATTGGGTGAAAAAATGTGTGCTGAGATTTCAGGAAACTCGTAGTTTTTTGGAAGCCTGGCAACCCATTTGCATGAAAGTGATTTGCGCCAGTCTCTGCTTAGGGCTACATCAATAGGAAACAAACCATAGAGATAGAACTTGGAGCTACTTTATTGTGTCAAGTTTCAAAGAGCTAGCACAAACCGTGTTTGATTTAGAGTTCCAACTACATGTATCCATATAGGAGAAAACAGAGTGAAACCTAAAAATTAAAACTGTTACTACCCACGAACGGTTTAACCTAGAAGAACGAAATTTGGTGAGCCAAGTGTGATTGGGGTACTGATCATTACCTGAAAGTGTCATCACGATTGGTTGAAAAAATGTGTGCTGAGATTTCAGGAAACTCGCAGTTTTTTGGAAGATTGGCAACCCCTTCCATGAAAGTGATTTGCGCCAGTCTCTGCTTAGGGCTACATCAATAGGAAACAAACCATGGAGAGAGAACTTGGAGCTACTTTATTGTGTCAAGTTTCAAAGAGCTAGCACAAACCGTGTTTGATTTAGAGTTCCAACTACATGTATCCATATAGGAGAAAACAGAGTGAAACCTAAAAATTAAAACTGTTACTGCCAACGAACTGTTTAACCTAGAAGAACGAAATTTGGTGAGCCAAGTGGGATTGGGGTGCTGATCATTACCTGAAAGTGTCATCAAGTTTGGTTGAAGAAATGTGTGCTGAGATTTCAGGAAATTCGTAGTTTTTTGGAAGCTTGGCAACCCCTTTCCATGAAAGTGATTTGCGCCAGTCGCTGCTTAGGGCTACATCAATAGGAAACAAACCATAGAGATAGAACTTGGAGCTACTTTATTGTGTCGAGTTTCAAAGAGCTAGCACAAACCGTGTTTGATTTAGAGTTCCAAATACATGTATCCATATAGGAGAAAACAGAGTGAAACCTAAAAATTAAAACTGTTACTGCCAATGAACGGTTTAACCTAGAAGAATGAAATTTGGTGAGCCAAGTGGGATTGGGGTGCTGATCATTACCTGAAAGTGTCATCAAGATTGGGGGAAAAAATGTGTGCTGAGATTTCAGGAAACTCTTAGTTTTTTGGAAGATTGTCAACCCCTTTCCATGAAAGTGATTTGCGCCAGTCTCTGCTTAGGGCTACATCAATAGGAAACAAACCATAGAGATAGAACATGGAGCTACTTTATTGTGTCAAGTTTCAAAGAGCTAGCACAAACCGTGTTTGATTTAGAGTTCCAACTACATGTATCCATATAGGAGAAAACAGAGTTAAACCTAAAAATTAAAACTGTTACTGCCAACGAACGGTTTAACCTAGAAGAACGAATCTTGGTGACCCAAGTGGGATTTATTGTACTGATCATTACCGGAAAGTGTCATCAAGATTGGGTGAAAAAATGTGTGCTGAGATTTCAGGAAACTCGTAGTTTTTTGGAAGCTTGGCAACCCCTTTAAATGAAAGGGATTTGCGCCAGTCTCTGCTTAGGGCTACATCAATAGGAAACAAACCATAGAGATAGACATGGAGCTACTTTATTGTGTCAAGTTTCAAAGAGCTAGCACAAACCGTGTTTGATTTAGCGTTCCAAATACATGTATCCATATAGGAGAAAACACAGTGAAACCTAAAAATTAAAACTGTTACTGCCAACGAACGGTTTAACCTAAAAGAACAAAATTTGGTGTGCCAAGTGGGATTGGGGTACTGATCATTACCTGAAAGTGTCATCAAGATTGGGTGAAAAAATGTGTGCTGAGATTTCAGGAAACTCTTAGTTTTTTGGAAGATTGTCAACCCCTTTCCATGAAAGTGATTTGCGCCAGTCTCTTCTTAGGGCTACATCAATAGGAAACAAACCATAGAGATAGAACTTGGAGCTACTTTATTGTGTCAAGTTTCAAAGAGCTAGCACAAACCGTGTTTGATTTAGAGTTCCAACTACATGTGTCCATATAGGAGAAAACAGAGTGAAACCTAAAAATTAAAACTGTTACTGCCAACGAACAGTTTAACCTAGAAGAACGAAATTTGGTGAGCCAAGTGGGATTGGGGTACTGATCATTACCTGAAAGTGTCATCAAGATTGGGGGAAAAAATGTGTGCTGAGATTTCAGGAAACTCGTAGTTTTTTGGAAGATGGCAACCCCTTTCCATTAAAGGGATTTGCGCCAGTCTCTGCTTAGGGCTACATCAATAGGAAACAAACCATAGAGATAGAACTTGGAGCTACTTTATTGTGTCAAGTTTCAAAGAGCTAGCACAAACCGTGTTTGATTTAGAGTTCCAACTACATGTATCCATATAGGAGAAAACAGAGTGAAACCTAAAAATTAAAACTGTTACTGCCAACGAATGGTTTAACCTAGAAGAACGAAATTTGGTTAGCCAAGTGGGATTGGGGTGCTGATCATTACCTGAAAGTGTCATCAAGATTGGGTGAAAAAATGTGTGCTGAGATTTCAGGAAACTCGCAGTTTTTTGGAAGATTGGCAACCCCTTTCCATGAAAGTGATTTGCGCCAGTCTCTGCTTAGGGCTATATCAATAGGAAACAAACCATAGAGATAGAACTTGGAGCTACTTTATTGTGTCAAGTTTCAAAGAGCTAGCACAAACCGTGTTTGATTTAGAGTTCCAACTACATGTATCCATATAGGAGAAAACAGAGTGAAACCTAAAAATTAAAACTGTTACTGCCAATGAACGTTTTAACCTAGAAGAATGAAATTTGGTGAGCCAAGTGGGATTGGGGTGCTGATCATTACCTGAAAGTGTCATCAAGATTGGGGGAAAAAATGTGTGCTGAGATTTCAGGAAACTCTTAGTTTTTTGGAAGATTGTCAACCCCTTTCCATGAAAGTGATTTGCGCCAGTCTCTGCTTAGGGCTACATCAATAGGAAACAAACCATAGAGATAGAACATGGAGCTACTTTATTGTGTCAAGTTTCAAAGAGCTAGCACAAACTGTGTTTGATTTAGAGTTCCAACTACATGTATCCATATAGGAGAAAACAGAGTTAAACCTAAAAATTAAAACTGTTACTGCCAACGAACGGTTTAACCTAGAAGAACGAAACTTGGTGACCCAAGTGGGATTTATTGTACTGATCATTACCTGAAAGTGTCATCAAGATTGGGTGAAAAAATGTGTGCTGAGATTTCAGGAAACTCGTAGTTTTTTGGAAGATTGTCAACCCCTTTCCATGAAAGTGATTTGCGCCAGTCTCTTCTTAGGGCTACATCAATAGGAAACAAACCATAGAGATAGAACTTGGAGCTACTTTATTGTGTCAAGTTTCAAAGAGCTAGCACAAACCGTGTTTGATTTAGAGTTCCAACTACATGTATCCATATAGGAGAAAACAGAGTGAAACCTAAAAATTAAAACTGTTACTACCCACGAACGGTTTAACCTAGAAGAACGAAATTTGGTGAGCCAAGTGTGATTGGGGTACTGATCATTACCTGAAAGTGTCATCACGATTGGTTGAAAAAATGTGTGCTGAGATTTCAGGAAACTCGCAGTTTTTTGGAAGATTGGCAACCCCTTCCATGAAAGTGATTTGCGCCAGTCTCTGCTTAGGGCTACATCAATAGGAAACAAACCATGGAGAGAGAACTTGGAGCTACTTTATTGTGTCAAGTTTCAAAGAGCTAGCACAAACCGTGTTTGATTTAGAGTTCCAACTACATGTATCCATATAGGAGGAAACAGAGTGAAACCTAAAAATTAAAACTGTTACTGCCAATGAACGGTTTAACCTAGAAGAATGAAATTTGGTGAGCCAAGTGGGATTGGGGTGCTGATCATTACCTGAAAGTGTCATCAAGATTGGGGGAAAAAATGTGTGCTGAGATTTCAGGAAACTCTTAGTTTTTTGGAAGATTGTCAAGCCCTTTCCATGAAAGTGATTTGCGCCAGTCTCTGCTTAGGGCTACATCAATAGGAAACAAACCATAGAGATAGAACATGGAGCTACTTTATTGTGTCAAGTTTCAAAGAGCTAGCACAAACCGTGTTTGATTTAGAGTTCCAACTACATGTATCCATATAGGAGAAAACAGAGTTAAACCTAAAAATTAAAACTGTTACTGCCAACGAACGGTTTAACCTAGAAGAATGAAATTTGGTGAGCCAAGTGGGATTGGGGCGCTGATCATTACCTGAAAGTGTCATCAAGATTGGGTGAAAAAATGTGTGCTGAGATTTCAGGAAACTCGTAGTTTTTTGGAAGCTTGGCAACCCCTTTAAATGAAAGGGATTTGCGCCAGTCTCTGCTTAGGGCTACATCAATAGGAAACAAACCATAGAGATAGACATGGAGCTACTTTATTGTGTCAAGTTTCAAAGAGCTAGCACAAACCGTGTTTGATTTAGCGTTCCAAATACATGTATCCATATAGGAGAAAACACAGTGAAACCTAAAAATTAAAACTGTTACTGGCAACGAACGGTTTAACCTAAAAGAACAAAATTTGGTGTGCCAAGTGGGATTGGGGTACTGATCATTACCTGAAAGTGTCATCAAGATTGGGTGAAAAAATGTGTGCTGAGATTTCAGGAAACTCTTAGTTTTTTGGAAGATTGTCAACCCCTTTCCATGAAAGTGATTTGCGCCAGTCTCTTCTTAGGGCTACATCAATAGGAAACAAACCATAGAGATAGAACTTGGAGCTACTTTATTGTGTCAAGTTTCAAAGAGCTAGCACAAACCGTGTTTTTTTTAGAGTTCCAACTACATGTGTCCATATAGGAGAAAACAGAGTGAAACCTAAAAATTAAAACTGTTACTGCCAACGAACAGTTTAACCTAGAAGAACGAAATTTGGTGAGCCAAGTGGGATTGGGGTACTGATCATTACCTGAAAGTGTCATCAAGATTGGGTGAAAAAATGTGTGCTGAGATTTCAGGAAACTCGTAGTTTTTTGGAAGATGGCAACCCCTTTCCATTAAAGGGATTTGCGCCAGTCTCTGCTTAGGGCTACATCAATAGGAAACAAACCATGGAGAGAGAACTTGGAGCTACTTTATTGTGTCAAGTTTCAAAGAGCTAGCACAAACCGTGTTTGATTTAGAGTTCCAACTACATGTATCCATATAGGAGAAAACACAGTGAAACCTAAAAATTAAAACTGTTACTGCCAACGAATGGTTTAACCTAGAAGAATGAAATTTGGTTAGCCAAGTGGGATTGGGGTGCTGATCATTACCTGAAAGTGTCATCAAGATTGGGTGAAAAAATGTGTGCTGAGATTTCAGGAAACTCGCAGTTTTTTGGAAGATTGGCAACCCCTTTCCATGAAAGTGATTTGCGCCAGTCTCTGCTTAGGGCTATATCAATAGGAAACAAACCATAGAGATAGAACATGGAGCTACTTTATTGTGTCAAGTTTCAAAGAGCTAGCACAAACTGTGTTTGATTTAGAGTTCCAACTACATGTATCCATATAGGAGAAAACAGAGTTAAACCTAAAAATTAAAACTGTTACTGCCAACGAACGGTTTAACCTAGAAGAACGAAACTTGGTGAGCCAAGTGGGATTGGGGTACTGATCATTACCTGAAAGTGTCATCAAGATTGGGTGAAAAAATGTGTGCTGAGATTTCAGGAAACTCGTAGTTTTTTGGAAGCCTGGCAACCTATTTCCATGAAAGTGATTTGCGCCAGTCTCTGCTTAGGGCTACATCAATAGGAAACAAACCATAGAGATAGAACTTGGAGCTACTTTATTGTGTCAAGTTTCAAAGAGCTAGCACAAACCGTGTTTGATTTAGAGTTCCAACTACATGTATCCATATAGGAGAAAACAGAGTGAAACCTAAAAATTAAAACTGTTACTACCCACGAACGGTTTAACCTAGAAGAACGAAATTTGGTGAGCCAAGTGTGATTGGGGTACTGATCATTACCTGAAAGTGTCATCACGATTGGTTGAAAAAATGTGTGCTGAGATTTCAGGAAACTCGCAGTTTTTTGGAAGATTGGCAACCCCTTCCCTGAAAGTGATTTGCGCCAGTCTCTGCTTAGGGCTACATCAATAGGAAACAAACCATCTAGAGAGAACTTGGAGCTACTTTATTGTGTCAAGTTTCAAAGAGCTAGCACAAACCGTGTTTGATTTAGAGTTCCAACTACATGTATCCATATAGGAGAAAACAGAGTGAAAACTAAAAATTAAAACTGTTACTGCCAATGAACGTTTTAACCTAGAAGAATGAAATTTGGTGAGCCAAGTGGGATTGGGGTGCTGATCATTACCTGAAAGTGTCATCAAGATTGGGGGAAAAAATGTGTGCTGAGATTTCAGGAAACTCTTAGTTTTTTGGAAGATTGTCAACCCCTTTCCATGAAAGTGATTTGCGCCAGTCTCTGCTTAGGGCTACATCAATAGGAAACAAACCATAGAGATAGAACATGGAGCTACTTTATTGTGTCAAGTTTCAAAGAGCTAGCACAAACTGTGTTTGATTTAGAGTTCCAACTACATGTATCCATATAGGAGAAAACAGAGTTAAACCTAAAAATTAAAACTGTTACTGCCAACGAACGGTTTAACCTAGAAGAACGAAACTTGGTGACCCAAGTGGGATTTATTGTACTGATCATTACCTGAAAGTGTCATCAAGATTGGGTGAAAAAATGTGTGCTGAGATTTCAGGAAACTCGTAGTTTTTTGGAAGCTTGGCAACCTATTTCCATGAAAGTGATTTGCGCCAGTCTCTGCTTAGGGCTACATCAATAGGAAACAAACCATAGAGATAGAACTTGGAGCTACTTTATTGTGTCAAGTTTCAAAGAGCTAGCACAAACCGTGTTTGATTTAGAGTTCCAACTACATGTATCCATATAGGAGAAAACAGAGTGAAACCTAAAAATTAAAACTGTTACTACCCACGAACGGTTTAACCTAGAAGAACGAAATTTGGTGAGCCAAGTGTGATTGGGGTACTGATCATTACCTGAAAGTGTCATCACGATTGGTTGAAAAAATGTGTGCTGAGATTTCAGGAAACTCGCAGTTTTTTGGAAGATTGGCAACCCCTTCCATGAAAGTGATTTGCGCCAGTCTCTGCTTAGGGCTACATCAATAGGAAACAAACCATGGAGAGAGAACTTGGAGCTACTTTATTGTGTCAAGTTTCAAAGAGCTAGCACAAACCGTGTTTGATTTAGAGTTCCAACTACATGTATCCATATAGGAGGAAACAGAGTGAAACCTAAAAATTAAAACTGTTACTGCCAATGAACGGTTTAACCTAGAAGAATGAAATTTGGTGAGCCAAGTGGGATTGGGGTGCTGATCATTACCTGAAAGTGTCATCAAGATTGGGGGAAAAAATGTGTGCTGAGATTTCAGGAAACTCGTAGTTTTTTGGAAGATTGTCAACCCCTTTCCATGAAAGTGATTTGCGCCAGTCTCTGCTTAGGGCTACATCAATAGGAAACAAACCATAGAGATAGAACATGGAGCTACTTTATTGTGTCAAGTTTCAAAGAGCTAGCACAAACCGTGTTTGATTTAGAGTTCCAACTACATGTATCCATATAGGAGAAAACAGAGTTAAACCTAAAAATTAAAACTGTTACTGCCAACGAACGGTTTAACCTAGAAGAACGAATCTTGGTGACTCAAGTGGGATTTATTGTACTGATCATTACCGGAAAGTGTCATCAAGATTGGGTGAAAAAATGTGTGCTGAGATTTCAGGAAACTCGTAGTTTTTTGGAAGATGGCAACCCCTTTCCATTAAAGGGATTTGCGCCAGTCTCTGCTTAGGGCTACATCAATAGGAAACAAACCATAGAGATAGAACTTGGAGCTACTTTATTGTGTCAAGTTTCAAAGAGCTAGCACAAACCGTGTTTGATTTAGAGTTCCAACTACATGTATCCATATAGGAGAAAACACAGTGAAACCTAAAAATTAAAACTGTTACTGCCAACGAATGGTTTAACCTAGAAGAATGAAATTTGGTTAGCCAAGTGGGATTGGGGTGCTGATCATTACCTGAAAGTGTCATCAAGATTGGGTGAAAAAATGTGTGCTGAGATTTCAGGAAACTCGCAGTTTTTTGGAAGATTGGCAACCCCTTTCCATGAAAGTGATTTGCGCCAGTCTCTGCTTAGGGCTATATCAATAGGAAACAAACCATAGAGATAGAACTTGGAGCTACTTTATTGTGTCAAGTTTCAAAGAGCTAGCACAAACCGTGTTTGATTTAGAGTTCCAACTACATGTATCCATATAGGAGAAAACAGAGTGAAACCTAAAAATTAAAACTGTTACTGCCAATGAACGGTTTAACCTAGAAGAACGAAACTTGGTGAGCCAAGTGGGATTGGGGTACTGATCATTACCTGAAAGTGTCATCAAGATTGGGTGAAAAAATGTGTGCTGAGATTTCAGGAAACTCGTAGTTTTTTGGAAGCCTGGCAACCTATTTCCATGAAAGTGATTTGCGCCAGTCTCTGCTTAGGGCTACATCAATAGGAAACAAACCATAGAGATAGAACTTGGAGCTACTTTATTGTGTCAAGTTTCAAAGAGCTAGCGCAAACCGTGTTTGATTTAGAGTTCCAACTACATGTATCCATATAGGAGAAAACAGAGTGAAACCTAAAAATTAAAACTGTTACTACCCACGAACGGTTTAACCTAGAAGAACGAAATTTGGTGAGCCAAGTGTGATTGGGGTACTGATCATTACCTGAAAGTGTCATCACGATTGGTTGAAAAAATGTGTGCTGAGATTTCAGGAAACTCGCAGTTTTTTGGAAGATTGGCAACCCCTTCCCTGAAAGTGATTTGCGCCAGTCTCTGCTTAGGGCTACATCAATAGGAAACAAACCATGGAGAGAGAACTTGGAGCTACTTTATTGTGTCAAGTATCAAAGAGCTAGCACAAACCGTGTTTGATTTAGAGTTCCAACTACATGTATCCATATAGGAGAAAACAGAGTGAAACCTAAAAATTAAAACTGTTACTGCCAACGAACTGTTTAACCTAGAAGAACGAAATTTGGTGAGCCAAGTGGGATTGGGGTGCTGATCATTACCTGAAAGTGTCATCAAGATTGGTTGAAGAAATGTGTGCTGAGATTTCAGGAAACTCGTAGTTTTTTGGAAGCTTGGCAACCCCTTTCCATGAAAGTGATTTGCGCCAGTCGCTGCTTAGGGCTACACCAATAGGAAACAAACCATAGAGATAGAACTTCTAGCTACTTTATTGTGTCGAGTTTCAAAGAGGTAGCACAAACCGTGTTTGATTTAGAGTTCCAACTACATGTATACATATAGGAGAAAACAGAGTGAAACCTAAAAATTAAAACTGTTACTGCCAACGAACGGTTTAACCTAGAAGAACGCAATTTGGTGAGCCAAGTGGGATTGGGGTACTGATCATTACCTGAAAGTGTCATCAAGATTGGGTGAAAAAATGTGTGCTGAGATGTCAGGAAACTTGCAGTTTTTTGGAATATTGGCAACCCCTTTTCATGAAAGTGATTTGCGCCAGTCTCTGCTTAGGGCTACATCAATAGGAAACAAACCATAGAGATAGAACTTGGAGCTACTTTATTGTGTCAAGTTTCAAAGAGCTAGCACAAACCGTGTTTGATTTAGAGTTCCAAATACATGTATCCATATAGGAGAAAACAGAGTGAAACCTAAAAATTAAAACTGTTACTGCCAACGAACGGTTTAACCTAGAAGAACGAATCTTGGTGACCCAAGTGGGATTTATTGTACTGATCATTACCTGAAAGTGTCATCAAGATTGGGTGAAAAAATGTGTGCTGAGATTTCAGGAAACACGAAGTTTTTTGGAAGCTTGGCAACCCCTTTAAATGAAAGTGATTTGCGCCAGTCTCTGCTTAGGGCTACATCAATAGGAAACAAACCATAGAGATAGACATGGAGCTACTTTATTGTGTCAAGTTTCAAAGAGCTAGCACAAACCGTGTTTGATTTAGGGTTCCAAATACATGTATCCATATAGGAGAAAACACAGTGAAACCTAAAAATTAAAACTGTTACTGCCAACGAACGGTTTAACCTAAAAGAACAAAATTTGGTGAGCCAAGTGGGATTGGGGTACTGATCATTACCTGAAAGTGTCATCAAGATTGGGTGAAAAAATGTGTGCTGAGATTTCAGGAAACTCGTAGTTTTTTGGAAGATGGCAACCCCTTTCCATGAAAGGGATTTGCGCCAGTCTCTGCTTAGGGCTACATCAATAGGAAACAAACCATAGAGATAGAACTTGGAGCTACATTATTGTGTCAAGTTTCAAAGAGCTAGCACAAACCGTGTTTGATTTAGAGTTCCAACTACATGTATCCATATAGGAGAAAACACAGTGAAACCTAAAAATTAAAACTGTTACTGCCAACGAACGGTTTAACCTAGAAGAACGAAATTTGGTTAGCCAAGTGGGATTGGGGTGCTGATCATTACCTGAAAGTGTCATCAAGATTGGGTGAAAAAATGTGTGCTGAGATTTCAGGAAACTCGCAGTTTTTTGGAAGATTGGCAACCCCTTTCCATGAAAGTGATTTGCGCCAGTCTCTGCTTAGGGCTATATCAATAGGAAACAAACCATAGAGATAGAACTTGGAGCTACTTTATTGTGTCACGTTTCAAAGAGCTAGCACAAACCGTGTTTGATTTAGAGTTCCAACTACATGTATCCATATAGGAGAAAACAGAGTGAAACCTAAAAATTAAAACTGTTACTGCCAATGAACGGTTTAACCTAGAAGAACGAAATTTGGTGAGCCAAGTGGGATTGGGGTGCTGATCATTACCTGAAAGTGTCATCAAGATTGGGTGAAAAAATGCGTGGTGAGATTTCAGGAAACTAGCAGTTTTTTGGAAGATTGGCAACCCCTTTCCATGAAAGTGATTTGTGCCAGTCTCTGCTTAGGGCTACATCAATAGGAAACAAACCATAGAGATAGAACTTGGAGCTACTTTATTGTGTCAAGTTTCAAAGAGCTAGCACACACCGTGTTTGATTTAGAGTTCCAACTACACGTATCCATATAGGAGAAAACAGAGTGAAACCTAAAAATTAATACTGTTACTGCCAACGAACGGTTTAACCTTGAAGAACGAAATTTGGTGAGCCAAGTGGGATTGGGGTACTGATCATTACCTGAAAGTGTCATCAAGATTGGGTGAAAAAATGTGTGCTGAGATTTCAGGAAACTCGCAGTTTTTTGGAAGATTGTCAACCCCTTTCCATGAAAGTGATTTGCGCCAGTCTGTGCTTAGGGCTACATCAATAGGAAACAAAAAATAGAGATAGAACTTGGAGCTACTTTATTGTGTTAAGTTTCAAAGAGCTATCACAAACCGTGTTTGATTTAGAGTTCCAACTACATGTATCCATATAGGAGAAAACAGAGTGAAACCTAAAAGTTAAAACTGTTACTGCCAACGAACGGTTTAACCTAGAAGAACAAAATTTGGTGAGCCAAGTGGGATTGGGGTGCTGATCATTACCTGAAAGTGTCATCAAGATTGGGTGAAAAAATGTGTGGTGAGATTTCAGGAAACTCGTAGTTTTTTGGAAGATTGGCAACCCCTTTCCATGAAAGTGATTTGCGCCAGTCTCTGTTTAGGGCTACATCAATAGGAAACAAACCATAGAGATAGAACTTGGAGCTACTTTATTGTGTAAAGTTGCAAAGAGCTAGCACAAACCGTGTTTGATTTAGAGTTCCAACTACATGTATCCATATAGGAGAAAACAGAGTGAAACCTAAAAATTAAAACTGTTATTGCCAATGAACGGTTTAACCTAGAAGAACGAAATTTGGTGAGCCAAGTGGGATTGGGGTGCTGATCATTACCTGAAAGTGTCATCAAGATTGGGTGAAAAAATTTGTGCTGAGATTTCAGGAAACTCGCAGTTTTTTGGAAGATTGGCAACCCCTTTCCATTAAAGTGATTTGCTCCAGTCGCTGCTTAGGGCTACATCAGTAGGAAACAAACCATAGAGATAGAACTTGGAGCTACTTTATTGTGTCAAGTTTCAAAGAGCTAGCACAAACCGTGTTTGATTTAGAGTTCCAACTACATGTATCCATATAGGAGAAAACAGAGTGAAACCTAAAAATTAAAACTGTTACTGCCAACGAACGGTTTAACCTAGAAGAACGAAATTTGGTGAGCCAAGTGGATTGGTGTACTGATCATTACCTGAAAGTGTCATCAAGATTGGGTGAAAAAATGTGTGCTGAGATTTCAGGAAACTCGCAGTTTTTTGGAAGATTGGCAACCCCTTTCCATGAAAGTGATTTGTGCCAGTCTCTGCTTAGGGCTACATCAATAGGAAAGAAACCATAGAGATAGAACTTGGAGCTACTTTATTGTGTCAAGTTTCAAAGAGCTAGCACAAACCGTGTTTGATTGAGAGTTCCAACTACATGTATCCATATAGGAGAAAACAGAGTGAAACCTAAAAATTAAAACTGTTACTGCCAACGAACCGTTTAACCTAGAAGAACGAAATTTGGTGAGCCAAGTGGGATTGGGGTGCTGATCATTACATGAAAGTGTCATCAAGATTGGGTGAAAAAATGTGTGCTGAGATTTCAGGAAACCCGTAGTTTTTTGGAAGATTGGCAACCCCTTTCCATGAAAGTGATTTGCGCCAGTCTCTGCTTAGGGCTACATCAATAGGAAACAAACCATAGAGATAGAACTTGGAGCTACTTTATTGTGTCAAGTTTCAAAGAGCTAGCACAAACCGTGTTTGATTTAGAGTTCCAACTACATGTATCCATATAGGAGAAAACAGAGTGAAACCAAAAAATTAAAACTGTTACTGCCAACGAACGGTTTAACCTAGAAGAATGAAATTTGGTGAGCCAAGTGGGATTGGGGTGCTGATCATTACCTGAAAGTGTCATCAAGTTTGGGGGAAAAAATGTGTGCTGAGATTTCAGGAAACTCTTAGTTTTTTGGAAGATTGTCAACCCCATTCAATGAAAGTGATTTGCGCCAGTCTCTGCTTAGGGCTACATCAATAGGAAACATACCATAGAGATAGAACATGGAGCTACTTTATTGTGTCAAGTTTCAAAGAGCTAGCACAAACCGTGTTTGATTTAGAGTTCCAACTACATGTATCCATATAGGAGAAAACACAGTGAAACCTAAAAATTAAAACTGTTACTGCCAACGAACGGTTTAACCTAGAAGAACGAAACTTGGTGACCCAAGTGGGATTTGTTGTACTGATCATTACCTGAAATTGTCATCAAGTTTGGGTGAAAAAATGTGTGCTGAGATTTCAGGAAACTCGCAGTTTTTTGGAAGCTTGGCAACCCCTTTAAATAAAAGTGATTTGCGCCAGTCTCTGCTTAGGGCTACATCAATAGGAAACAAACCATAGAGATAGAACTTGGAGCTACTTTATTGTGTCAAGTTTCAAAGAGCTAGCAAAAACCGTGTTTGATTTAGAGTTCCAACAACATGTATCCATATAGGAGAAAACAGAGTGAAACCTAAAAATTAAAACTGTTACTGCCAACGAACGGTTTAACCTAGAAGAACGAAATTTGGTGAGCCAAGTGGGATTGGGGTACTGATCATTACCTGAAAGTGTCATCAAGATTGGGTGAAAAAATGTGTGCTGAGATTTCAGGAAACTCGTAGTTTTTTGGAAGATGGCAACCCCTTTCCATGAAAGTGATTTGCGCCAGTCTCTGCTTAGGGCTACATCAATAGGAAACAAACCATAGAGATAGAACTTGGAGCTACTTTATTGTGTGAATTTTCAAAGAGCTAGCACAAACCGTGTTTGATTTAGAGTTCCAACTACATGTATCCATATAGGAGAAAACAGAGTGAAACCTAAAAATTAAAACTGTTACTGCCTATGAACGGTTTAACCTAGAAGAACGAAATTTGGTGAGCCAAGTGGGATTGGGGTACTGATCATTACCGGAAAGTGTCATCAAGATTGGGTGAAAAAATTTGTGCTGAGATTTCAGGAAACTCGCAGTTTTTTGGAAGATTGGCAACCCCTTTCCATTAAAGTGATTTGCTCCAGTCGCTGCTTAGGGCTACATCAGTAGGAAACAAACCATAGAGATAGAACTTGGAGCTACTTTATTGTGTCAAGTTTCAAAGAGCTAGCACAAACCGTGTTTGATTTAGAGTTCCAACTACATGTATCCATATAGGAGAAAACAGAGTGAAACCTAAAAATTAAAACTGTTACTGCCAACGAACGGTTTAACCTAGAAGAACGAAATTTGGTGAGCCAAGTGGATTGGTGTACTGATCATTACCTGAAAGTGTCATCAAGATTGGGTGAAAAAAATGTGTGCTGAGATTTCAGGAAACTCGTAATTTTTTGGAACCTTGGCAACCCCTTTAAATGAAAGTGATATGCGCCAGTCTCTGCTTAGGGCTACATCAATAGGAAACAAACCATAGAGATAGATCTTGGAGCTACTTTATTGTGTCAAGTTTCAAAGAGCTAGCACAAACCGTGTTTGATTGAGAGTTCCAACTACATGTATCCATATAGGAGAAAACAGAGTGAAACCTAAAAGTTAAAACTTTACTGCCAACGAACCGTTTAACCTAGAAGAACGAAATTTGGTGAGCCAAGTGGGATTGGGGTGCTGATCATTACATGAAAGTGTCATCAAGATTGGGTGAAAAAATGTGTGCTGAGATTTCAGGAAACTCGTAGTTTTTTGGAAGATGGCAACCCCTTTCCATGAAAGTGATTTGCGCCAGTCTCTGCTTAGGGCTACATCAATAGGAAACAAACCATAGAGATAGAACTTGGAGCTACTTTATTGTGTCAAGTTTCAAAGAGCTAGCACAAACCGTGTTTGATTTAGAGTTCCAACTACATGTATCCATATAGGAGAAAACAGAGTGAAACCAAAAAATTAAAACTGTTACTGCCAACGAACGGTTTAACCTAGAAGAATGAAATTTGGTGAGCCAAGTGGGATTGGGGTGCTGATCATTACCTGAAAGTGTCATCAAGTTTGGGGGAAAAAATGTGTGCTGAGATTTCAGGAAACTCTTAGTTTTTTGGAAGATTGTCAACCCCATTCAATGAAAGTGATTTGCGCCAGTCTCTGCTTAGGGCTACATCAATAGGAAACATACCATAGAGATAGAACATGGAGCTACTTTATTGTGTCAAGTTTCAAAGAGCTAGCACAAACCGTGTTTGATTTAGAGTTCCAACTACATGTATCCATATAGGAGAAAACACAGTGAAACCTAAAAATTAAAACTGTTACTGCCAACGAACGGTTTAACCTAGAAGAACGAAACTTGGTGACCCAAGTGGGATTTGTTGTACTGATCATTACCTGAAATTGTCATCAAGTTTGGGTGAAAAAATGTGTGCTGAGATTTCAGGAAACTCGCAGTTTTTTGGAAGCTTGGCAACCCCTTTAAATGAAAGTGATTTGCGCCAGTCTCTGCTTAGGGCTACATCAATAGGAAACAAACCATAGAGATAGAACTTGGAGCTACTTTATTGTGTCAAGTTTCAAAGAGCTAGCAAAAACCGTGTTTGATTTAGAGTTCCAACAACATGTATCCATATAGGAGAAAACAGAGTGAAACCTAAAAATTAAAACTGTTACTGCCAACGAACGGTTTAACCTAGAAGAACGAAATTTGGTGAGCCAAGTGGGATTGGGGTACTGATCATTACCTGAAAGTGTCATCAAGATTGGGTGAAAAAATGTGTGCTGAGATTTCAGGAATCTCGTAGTTTTTTGGAAGATGGCAACCCCTTTCCATGAAAGTGATTTGCGCCAGTCTCTGCTTAGGGCTACATCAATAGGAAACAAACCATAGAGATAGAACTTGGAGCTACTTTATTGTGTGAATTTTCAAAGAGCTAGCACAAACCGTGTTTGATTTAGAGTTCCAACTACATGTATCCATATAGGAGAAAACAGAGTGAAACCTAAAAATTAAAACTGTTACTGCCAATGAACGGTTTAACCTAGAAGAACGAAATTTGGTGAGCCAAGTGGGATTGTGGTACTGATCATTACCGGAAAGTGTCATCAAGATTGGGTGAAAAAATGTGTGCTGAGATTTCAGGAAACTCGCAGTTTTTTGGAAGATTGGCAACCCCTTTCCATGAAAGTGATTTGCGCCAGTCTCTGCTTAGGGCTACATCAATAGGAAACAAACCATAGAGAGAGAACTTGGAGCTACTTTATTGTGTCAAGTTTCAAAGAGCTAGCACAAACCGTGTTTGATTTAGAGTTCCAACTACATGTATCCATATAGGAGAAAACAGAGTGAAACCAAAAAATTAAAACTGTTACTGCCAACGAACGGTTTAACCTAGAAGAATGAAATTTGGTGAGCCAAGTGGGATTGGGGTGCTGATCATTACCTGAAAGTGTCATCAAGTTTGGGGGAAAAAATGTGTGCTGAGATTTCAGGAAACTCTTAGTTTTTTGGAAGATTGTCAACCCCATTCAATGAAAGTGATTTGCGCCAGTCTCTGCTTAGGGCTACATCAATAGGAAACATACCATAGAGATAGAACATGGAGCTACTTTATTGTGTCAAGTTTCAAAGAGCTAGCACAAACCGTGTTTGATTTAGAGTTCCAACTACATGTATCCATATAGGAGAAAACACAGTGAAACCTAAAAATTAAAACTGTTACTGCCAACGAACGGTTTAACCTAGAAGAACGAAACTTGGTGACCCAAGTGGGATTTGTTGTACTGATCATTACCTGAAATTGTCATCAAGTTTGGGTGAAAAAATGTGTGCTGAGATTTCAGGAAACTCGCAGTTTTTTGGAAGCTTGGCAACCCCTTTAAATAAAAGTGATTTGCGCCAGTCTCTGCTTAGGGCTACATCAATAGGAAACAAACCATAGAGATAGAACTTGGAGCTACTTTATTGTGTCAAGTTTCAAAGAGCTAGCAAAAACCGTGTTTGATTTAGAGTTCCAACAACATGTATCCATATAGGAGAAAACAGAGTGAAACCTAAAAATTAAAACTGTTACTGCCAACGAACGGTTTAACCTAGAAGAACGAAATTTGGTGAGCCAAGTGGGATTGGGGTACTGATCATTACCTGAAAGTGTCATCAAGATTGGGTGAAAAAATGTGTGCTGAGATTTCAGGAAACTCGTAGTTTTTTGGAAGATGGCAACCCCTTTCCATGAAAGTGATTTGCGCCAGTCTCTGCTTAGGGCTACATCAATAGGAAACAAACCATAGAGATAGAACTTGGAGCTACTTTATTGTGTGAATTTTCAAAGAGCTAGCACAAACCGTGTTTGATTTAGAGTTCCAACTACATGTATCCATATAGGAGAAAACAGAGTGAAACCTAAAAATTAAAACTGTTACTGCCTATGAACGGTTTAACCTAGAAGAACGAAATTTGGTGAGCCAAGTGGGATTGGGGTACTGATCATTACCGGAAAGTGTCATCAAGATTGGGTGAAAAAATTTGTGCTGAGATTTCAGGAAACTCGCAGTTTTTTGGAAGATTGGCAACCCCTTTCCATTAAAGTGATTTGCTCCAGTCGCTGCTTAGGGCTACATCAGTAGGAAACAAACCATAGAGATAGAACTTGGAGCTACTTTATTGTGTCAAGTTTCAAAGAGCTAGCACAAACCGTGTTTGATTTAGAGTTCCAACTACATGTATCCATATAGGAGAAAACAGAGTGAAACCTAAAAATTAAAACTGTTACTGCCAACGAACGGTTTAACCTAGAAGAACGAAATTTGGTGAGCCAAGTGGATTGGTGTACTGATCATTACCTGAAAGTGTCATCAAGATTGGGTGAAAAAAATGTGTGCTGAGATTTCAGGAAACTCGTAATTTTTTGGAACCTTGGCAACCCCTTTAAATGAAAGTGATATGCGCCAGTCTCTGCTTAGGGCTACATCAATAGGAAACAAACCATAGAGATAGATCTTGGAGCTACTTTATTGTGTCAAGTTTCAAAGAGCTAGCACAAACCGTGTTTGATTGAGAGTTCCAACTACATGTATCCATATAGGAGAAAACAGAGTGAAACCTAAAAGTTAAAACTTTACTGCCAACGAACCGTTTAACCTAGAAGAACGAAATTTGGTGAGCCAAGTGGGATTGGGGTGCTGATCATTACATGAAAGTGTCATCAAGATTGGGTGAAAAAATGTGTGCTGAGATTTCAGGAAACTCGTAGTTTTTTGGAAGATGGCAACCCCTTTCCATGAAAGTGATTTGCGCCAGTCTCTGCTTAGGGCTACATCAATAGGAAACAAACCATAGAGATAGAACTTGGAGCTACTTTATTGTGTCAAGTTTCAAAGAGCTAGCACAAACCGTGTTTGATTTAGAGTTCCAACTACATGTATCCATATAGGAGAAAACAGAGTGAAACCAAAAAATTAAAACTGTTACTGCCAACGAACGGTTTAACCTAGAAGAATGAAATTTGGTGAGCCAAGTGGGATTGGGGTGCTGATCATTACCTGAAAGTGTCATCAAGTTTGGGGGAAAAAATGTGTGCTGAGATTTCAGGAAACTCTTAGTTTTTTGGAAGATTGTCAACCCCATTCAATGAAAGTGATTTGCGCCAGTCTCTGCTTAGGGCTACATCAATAGGAAACATACCATAGAGATAGAACATGGAGCTACTTTATTGTGTCAAGTTTCAAAGAGCTAGCACAAACCGTGTTTGATTTAGAGTTCCAACTACATGTATCCATATAGGAGAAAACACAGTGAAACCTAAAAATTAAAACTGTTACTGCCAACGAACGGTTTAACCTAGAAGAACGAAACTTGGTGACCCAAGTGGGATTTGTTGTACTGATCATTACCTGAAATTGTCATCAAGTTTGGGTGAAAAAATGTGTGCTGAGATTTCAGGAAACTCGCAGTTTTTTGGAAGCTTGGCAACCCCTTTAAATGAAAGTGATTTGCGCCAGTCTCTGCTTAGGGCTACATCAATAGGAAACAAACCATAGAGATAGAACTTGGAGCTACTTTATTGTGTCAAGTTTCAAAGAGCTAGCAAAAACCGTGTTTGATTTAGAGTTCCAACAACATGTATCCATATAGGAGAAAACAGAGTGAAACCTAAAAATTAAAACTGTTACTGCCAACGAACGGTTTAACCTAGAAGAACGAAATTTGGTGAGCCAAGTGGGATTGGGGTACTGATCATTACCTGAAAGTGTCATCAAGATTGGGTGAAAAAATGTGTGCTGAGATTTCAGGAATCTCGTAGTTTTTTGGAAGATGGCAACCCCTTTCCATGAAAGTGATTTGCGCCAGTCTCTGCTTAGGGCTACATCAATAGGAAACAAACCATAGAGATAGAACTTGGAGCTACTTTATTGTGTGAATTTTCAAAGAGCTAGCACAAACCGTGTTTGATTTAGAGTTCCAACTACATGTATCCATATAGGAGAAAACAGAGTGAAACCTAAAAATTAAAACTGTTACTGCCAATGAACGGTTTAACCTAGAAGAACGAAATTTGGTGAGCCAAGTGGGATTGGGGTACTGATCATTACCGGAAAGTGTCATCAAGATTGGGTGAAAAAATGTGTGCTGAGATTTCAGGAAACTCGCAGTTTTTTGGAAGATTGGCAACCCCTTTCCATGAAAGTGATTTGCGCCAGTCTCTGCTTAGGGCTACATCAATAGGAAACAAACCATAGAGAGAGAACTTGGAGCTACTTTATTGTGTCAAGTTTCAAAGAGCTAGCACAAACCGTGTTTCATTTAGAGTTCCAACTACATGTATCCATATAGGAGAAAACAGAGAGAAACCTAAAAATTAAAACTGTTACTGCCAACGAACGGTTTAACCTAAAAGAGAGAAACTTGGTGACCCAAGTGGGATTTGTTGTACTGATCATTACCTGAAAGTGTCATCAAGATTGGGTGAAAAAATGTGTGCTGAGATTTCAGGAAACTCGTAGTTTTTTGGAAGCTTGGCAACCCCTTTAAATGAAAGTGATTTGCGCCAGTCTCTGCTTAGGGCTACATCAATAGGAAAAAAAACCATAGAGATAGAACTTGGAGCTACTTTATTGTGTCAAGTTTCAAAGAGCTAGCACAAACCGTGTTTGATTTAGAGTTCCAACTACATGTATCCATATAGGAGAAAACAGAGTGAAACCTAAAAACTAAAACTGTTACTGCCAACGAACGGTTTAACCTAGAAGAACGAAATTTGGTGAGCCAAGTGGGATTGGGGTACTGATCATTACCTGAAAGTGTCATCAAGATTGGGTGAAAAAATGTGTGCTGAGATTTCAGGAAACTCGTAGTTTTTTGGAAGATGGCAACCCCTTTCCATGAAAGTGATTTGCGCCAGTCTCTACTTAGGGCTACATCAATAGGAAACAAACCATAGAGATAGAACTTGGAGCTACTTTATTGTGTGAATTTTCAAAGAGCTAGCACAAACCGTGTTTGATTTAGAGTTCCAACTACATGTATCCATATAGGAGAAAACAGAGTGAAACCTAAAAATTAAAACTGTTACTGCCAATGAACGGTTTAACCTAGAAGAACGAAATTTGGTGAGCCAAGTGGGATTGGGGTACTGATCATTACCGGAAAGTGTCATCAAGATTGGGTGAAAAAATGTGTGCTGAGATTTCAGGAAACTCGCAGTTTTTTGGAAGATTGGCAACCCCTTTCCATGAAAGTGATTTGCTCCAGTCTCTGCTTAGGGCTACATCAATAGGAAACAAACCATAGAGATAGAACTTGGAGCTACTTTATTGTGTCAAGTTTCAAAGAGCTAGCACAAACCGTGTTTGATTTAGAGTTCCAACTACATGTATCCATATAGGAGAAAACAGAGTGAAACCTAAAAATTAAAACTGTTACTGCCAATGAACGGTTTAACCTAGAAGAACGAAATTTGGTGAGCCAAGTGGGATTGGGGTACTGATCATTACCTGAAAGTGTCATCAAGATTGGGTGAAAAAATGTGTGGTGAGATTTCAGGAAACTAGCAGTTTTTTGGAAGATTGGCAACCCCTTTCCATGAAAGTGATTTGTGCCAGTCTCTGCTTAGGGCTACGTCAATAGGAAACAAACCATAGAGATAGAACTTGGAGCTACTTTATTGTGTCAAGTTTCAAAGAGCTAGCACACACCGTGTTTGATTTAGAGTTCCAACTACACGTATCCATATAGGAGAAAACAGAGTGAAACCTAAAAATTAATACTGTTACTGCCAACGAACGGTTTAACCTTGAAGAACAAAATTTGGTGAGCCAAGTGGGATTGGGGTACTGATCATTACCTGAAAGTGTCATCAAGATTGGGTGAAAAAATGTGTGCTGAGATTTCAGGAAACTCGCAGTTTTTTGGAAGATTGTCAACCCCTTTCCATGAAAGTGATTTGCGCCAGTCTGTGCTTAGGGCTACATCAATAGGAAACAAAAAATAGAGATAGAACTTGGAGCTACTTTATTGTGTCAAGTTTCAAAGAGCTAGCAAAAACCGTGTTTGATTTAGAGTTCCAACTACATGTATCCATATAGGAGAAAACAGAGTGAAACCTAAAAGTTAAAACTGTTACTGCCAACGAACGGTTTAACCTAGAAGAACAAAATTTGGTGAGCCAAGTGGGATTGGGGTGCTGATCATTACCTGAAAGTGTCATCAAGATTGGGTGAAAAAATGTGTGGTGAGATTTCAGGAAACTCGTAGTTTTTTGGAAGATTGGCAACCCCTTTCCATGAAAGTGATTTGCGCCAGTCTCTGTTTAGGGCTACATCAATAGGAAACAAACCATAGAGATAGAACTTGGAGCTACTTTATTGTGTAAAGTTGCAAAGAGCTAGCACAAACCGTGTTTGATTTAGAGTTCCAACTACATGTATCCATATAGGAGAAAACAGAGTGAAACCTAAAAATTAAAACTGTTATTGCCAATGAACGGTTTAACCTAGAAGAACGAAATTTGGTGAGCCAAGTGGGATTGGGGTGCTGATCATTACCTGAAAGTGTCATCAAGATTGGGTGAAAAAATTTGTGCTGAGATTTCAGGAAACTCGCAGTTTTTTGGAAGATTGGCAACCCCTTTCCATTAAAGTGATTTGCTCCAGTCGCTGCTTAGGGCTACATC
The DNA here is from genome assembly GCF_964194105.1 of Spermophilus citellus. NCBI lineage: Eukaryota > Metazoa > Chordata > Mammalia > Rodentia > Sciuridae > Spermophilus > Spermophilus citellus. Next base: position 1,913,216 of record NW_027672727.1, on the reverse strand, counting down.
AGTAGGAAACAAACCATAGAGATAGAACTTGGAGCTACTTTATTGTGTCAAGTTTCAAAGAGCTAGCACAAACCGTGTTTGATTTAGAGTTCCAACTACATGTATCCATATAGGAGAAAACAGAGTGAAACCTAAAAATTAAAACTGTTACTGCCAACGAACGGTTTAACCTAGAAGAACGAAATTTGGTGAGCCAAGTGGATTGGTGTACTGATCATTACCTGAAAGTGTCATCAAGATTGGGTGAAAAAAATGTGTGCTGAGATTTCAGGAAACTCGTAATTTTTTGGAACCTTGGCAACCCCTTTAAACGAAAGTGATATGCGCCAGTCTCTGCTTAGGGCTACATCAATAGGAAACAAACCATAGAGATAGATCTTGGAGCTACTTTATTGTGTCAAGTTTCAAAGAGCTAGCACAAACCGTGTTTGATTGAGAGTTCCAACTACATGTATCCATATAGGAGAAAACAGAGTGAAACCTAAAAGTTAAAACTTTACTGCCAACGAACCGTTTAACCTAGAAGAACGAAATTTGGTGAGCCAAGTGGGATTGGGGTGCTGATCATTACATGAAAGTGTCATCAAGATTGGGTGAAAAAATGTGTGCTGAGATTTCAGGAAACTCGTAGTTTTTTGGAAGATGGCAACCCCTTTCCATGAAAGTGATTTGCGCCAGTCTCTGCTTAGGGCTACATCAATAGGAAAAAAACCATAGAGATAGAACTTGGAGCTACTTTATTGTGTCAAGTTTCAAAGAGCTAGCACAAACCGTGTTTGATTTAGAGTTCCAACTACATGTATCCATATAGGAGAAAACAGAGTGAAACCAAAAAATTAAAACTGTTACTGCCAACGAACGGTTTAACCTAGAAGAATGAAATTTGGTGAGCCAAGTGGGATTGGGGTGCTGATCATTACCTGAAAGTGTCATCAAGTTTGGGGGAAAAAATGTGTGCTGAGATTTCAGGAAACTCTTAGTTTTTTGGAAGATTGTCAACCCCATTCAATGAAAGTGATTTGCGCCAGTCTCTGCTTAGGGCTACATCAATAGGAAACATACCATAGAGATAGAACATGGAGCTACTTTATTGTGTCAAGTTTCAAAGAGCTAGCACAAACCGTGTTTGATTTAGAGTTCCAACTACATGTATCCATATAGGAGAAAACACAGTGAAACCTAAAAATTAAAACTGTTACTGCCAACGAACGGTTTAACCTAGAAGAACGAAACTTGGTGACCCAAGTGGGATTTGTTGTACTGATCATTACCTGAAATTGTCATCAAGTTTGGGTGAAAAAATGTGTGCTGAGATTTCAGGAAACTCGCAGTTTTTTGGAAGCTTGGCAACCCCTTTAAATGAAAGTGTTTTGCGCCAGTCTCTGCTTAGGGCTACATCAATAGGAAACAAACCATAGAGATAGAACTTGGAGCTACTTTATTGTGTCAAGTTTCAAAGAGCTAGCAAAAACCGTGTTTGATTTAGAGTTCCAACAACATGTATCCATATAGGAGAAAACAGAGTGAAACCTAAAAATTAAAACTGTTACTGCCAACGAACGGTTTAACCTAGAAGAACGAAATTTGGTGAGCCAAGTGGGATTGGGGTACTGATCATTACCTGAAAGTGTCATCAAGATTGGGTGAAAAAATGTGTGCTGAGATTTCAGGAAACTCGTAGTTTTTTGGAAGATGGCAACCCCTTTCCATGAAAGTGATTTGCGCCAGTCTCTGCTTAGGGCTACATCAATAGGAAACAAACCATAGAGATAGAACTTGGAGCTACTTTATTGTGTGAATTTTCAAAGAGCTAGCACAAACCGTGTTTGATTTAGAGTTCCAACTACATGTATCCATATAGGAGAAAACAGAGTGAAACCTAAAAATTAAAACTGTTACTGCCAATGAACGGTTTAACCTAGAAGAACGAAATTTGGTGAGCCAAGTGGGATTGGGGTACTGATCATTACCGGAAAGTGTCATCAAGATTGGGTGAAAAAATGTGTGCTGAGATTTCAGGAAACTCGCAGTTTTTTGGAAGATTGGCAACCCCTTTCCATGAAAGTGATTTGCGCCAGTCTCTGCTTAGGGCTACATCAATAGGAAACAAACCATAGAGAGAGAACTTGGAGCTACTTTATTGTGTCAAGTTTCAAAGAGCTAGCACAAACCGTGTTTCATTTAGAGTTCCAACTACATGTATCCATATAGGAGAAAACAGAGAGAAACCTAAAAATTAAAACTGTTACTGCCAACGAACGGTTTAACCTAAAAGAGAGAAACTTGGTGACCCAAGTGGGATTTGTTGTACTGATCATTACCTGAAAGTGTCATCAAGATTGGGTGAAAAAATGTGTGCTGAGATTTCAGGAAACTCGTAGTTTTTTGGAAGCTTGGCAACCCCTTTAAATGAAAGTGATTTGCGCCAGTCTCTGCTTAGGGCTACATCAATAGGAAAAAAAACCATAGAGATAGAACTTGGAGCTACTTTATTGTGTCAAGTTTCAAAGAGCTAGCACAAACCGTGTTTGATTTAGAGTTCCAACTACATGTATCCATATAGGAGAAAACAGAGTGAAACCTAAAAACTAAAACTGTTACTGCCAACGAACGGTTTAACCTAGAAGAACGAAATTTGGTGAGCCAAGTGGGATTGGGGTACTGATCATTACCTGAAAGTGTCATCAAGATTGGGTGAAAAAATGTGTGCTGAGATTTCAGGAAACTCGTAGTATTTTGGAAGCTTGGCAACCCTTTTAAATGAAAGTGATTTGCGCCAGTCTCTGCTTAGGGCTACATCAATAGGAAACAAACCATAGAGATAGATAGAACTTGGAGCTACTTTATTGTGTCAAGTTTCAAAGAGCTAGCAAAAACCGTGTTGGATTTAGAGTTCCAACTACATGTATTCATATAGGAGAAAATTGAGTGAAACCTAAAAGTTAAAACTGTTACTGCCAACGAACGGTTTAACCTAGAAGAACGAAATTTGGTGAGCCAAGTGGGATTGGGGTACTGATCATTACCTGAAAGTGTCGTAAAGATTGGGTGAAAAAATGTGTGCTGAGATTTCATGAAACTCGTAGTTTTTTGGAAGATTGGCAACCCCTTTCCATGAAAGTGATTTGCGCCAGTCTCTGCTTAGGGCTACATCAATAGGAAACAATCCATAGAGATAGAACTTGGAGCTACTTTATTGTGTCAAGTTTCAAAAAGCTAGCACAAACCGTGTTTGATTTAGAGTTCCAACTACATGTATTCATATAGGAGAAAATTGAGTGAAACCTAAAAGTTAAAACTGTTACTGCCAACGAACGGTTTAACCTAGAAGAACGAAATTTGGTGAGCCAAGTGGGATTGGGGTACTGATCATTACCTGAAAGTGTCATCAAGATTGGGTGAAAAAATGTGTGCTGAGATTTCAGGAAACTCATAGTTTTTTGGAAGCTTGGCAACCCCTTTAAATGAAAGTGATTTGCGCCAGTCTCTGCTTAGGGCTACATCAATAGGAAACAAAACATAGAGATAGATAGAACTTGGAGCTACTTTATTGTGTCAAGTTGCAAAGAGCTAACAAAAACCGTGTTTGATTTAGAGTTCCAACTACATGTATCCATATAGGAGAAAACAGAGTGAAACCTAAAAATTAAAACTGTTACTGCCAACGAACGGTTTAACCTAGAAGAACGAAATTTAGTGAGCCAAGTGAGATTGGGGTACTGATCATTACCTGAAAGTGTCATCAAGATTGGGTGTAAAAATGTTTGCTGAGATTTCAGGAAACTCGTACTTTTTTGGAAGATTGGCAACCCCTTTCCATGAAAGTGATTTGCGCCAGTCTCTGCTTAGGGCTATATCAACAGGAAACAAACCATAGAGATAGAACTTGGAGCTACTTTATTGTGTCAAGTTTCAAAGAGCTAGCACAAACCGTGCTTGATTTAGAGTTCCAACTACATGTATCCATATAGGAGAAAACAGAGTGAAACCTAAAAACTAAAACTCTTTACTGCCAACGAACGGTTTAACCTAGAAGAACGAAATTTGGTAAGCCAAGTGGGATTGGGGTACTGATCATTAACTGAAAGTGTCATCAAGATTGGGTGAAAAAATGTGTGCTGAGATTTCAGGAAACTCGTAGTTTTTTGGAAGATGGCAACCCCTTTCCATGAAAGTGATTTGCGCCAGTCTCTGCTTAGGGCTACATCAATAGGAAACAAACCATAGAGATAGAACTTGGAGCTACTTTATTGTGTCAAGTTTCGAAGAGCTAGCACAAACCGTGTTTGATTTAGAGTTCCAACTACATGTATCCATATAGGAGAAAACAGAGTGAAACCTAAAAATTAAAACTGTTACTGCCAACGAACGGTTTAACCTAGAAGAACGAAATTTGGTGAGCCAAGTGGGAATGGGGTACTGATCATTACCTGAAAGTGTCATCAAGTTTGGGTAAAAAATGTGTGCTGAGATTTCAGGAAACTAGCAGTTTTTTGGAAGACTGGCAACGCCTTTCCATGAAAGTGATTTGAGCCAGTCTCTGCTTACGGCTACATCAATAGGAAACAAACCATAGAGATAGAACTTGGAGCTACTTTATTGTGTCAAGTTTCAAAGAGCTAGCACAAACCGTGTTTGATTTAGAGTTCCAAATACATGTATCCATATAGGAGAAAACAGAGTGAAACCTAAAAATTAAAACTGTTACTGCCAACGAACGGTTTAACCTAGAAGAACGAAATTTGGTGAGCCAAGTGGTATTGGGGTACTGATCATTACCTGAAAGTGTCATCAAGATTGGGTGAAAAAATGTGTGCTGAGATTTCAGGAAACTCGTAGTTTTTTGGAAGCTTGGCAACCCCTTTAAATGAAAGTGATTTGCGCCAGTCTCTGCTTAGGGCTACATCAATAGGAAACAAACCATAGAGATAGATAGAACTTGGAGCTACTTTATTGTGTCAAGTTTCAAAGAGCTAGCAAAAACCGTGTTTGATTTAGAGTTCCAACTACATGTATCCATATAGGAGAAAACAGAGTGAAACCTAAAAATTAAAACTGTTACTGCCAACGAACGGTTTAACCTAGAAGAACGAAATTTAGTGAGCCAAGTGGGATTGGGGTACTGATCATTACCTGAAAGTGTCTTCAATATTGGGTGAAAAAATGTTTGCTGAGATTTCAGGAAACTCGTAGTTTTTTGGAAGATTGGCAACCCCTTTCCATGAAAGTGATTTTCGCCAGTCTCTTCTTAGGGCTACATCAACAGGAAACAAACCATAGAGATAGAACTTGGAGCTACTTTATTGTGTCAAGTTTCAAAGAGCTAGCACAAACCGTGCTTGATTTAGAGTTCCAACTACATGTATCCATATAGGAGAAAACAGAGTGAAACCTAAAAACTAAAACTGTTACTGCCAATGAACGGTTTAACCTAGAAGAACGAAATTTGGTGAGCCAAGTGAGATTGGGGTACTGATCATTACCTGAAAGTGTCATCAAGATTGGGTGAAAAAATGTGTGCTGAGATTTCAGGAAATCGCAGTTTTTTGGAAGATTGGCAACCCCTTTCCATGAAAGTGATTTGCGCCAGTCTCTGCTTAGGGCTACATCAATAGGAAACAAACCATAGAGATAGAACTTGGAGCTACTTTATTGTGTCAAGTTTCAAAGATGTAGCAAAAACCGTGTTTGATTTAGAGTTCCAACTACATGTATCCATATAGGAGAAAACAGAGTGAAACCTAAAAATTAAAACTGTTACTGCCAACGAACGGTTTAACCTAGAAGAACGAAATTTGGTGAGCCAAGTGGGATTGGGGTACTGATCATTACCTGAAAGTGTCATCAAGATTGGGTGAAAAAATGTGTGCTGAGATTTCAGGAAACTCGTAGTTTTTTGGAAGCTTGGCAACCCCTTTAAATGAAAGTGATTTGCGCCAGTCTCTGCTTAGGGCTACATCAATAGGAAACAAACCATAGAGATAGATAGAACTTGGAGCTACTTTATTGTGTCAAGTTTCAAAGAGCTAGCAAAAACCAGGTTGGATTTAGAGTTCCAACTACATGTATTCATATAGGAGAAAATTGAGTGAAACCTAAAAGTTAAAACTGATACTGCCAACGAACGGTTTAACCTAGAAGAACGAAATTTGGTGAGCCAAGTGGGATTGGGGTACTGATCATTACCTGAAAGTGTCATCAAGATTGGGTGAAAAAATGTGTGCTGAGATTTCAGGAAACTCGTAGTTTTTTGGAAGCTTGGCAACCCCTTTAAATGAAAGTGATTTGCGCCAGTCTCTGCTTAGGGCTACATCAATAGGAAACAAATCATAGAGATAGATAGAACTTGGAGCTACTTTATTGTGTCAAGTTTCAAAGAGCTAGCCAAAACCGTGTTTGATTTAGAGTTCCAACTACATGTATCCATATAGGAGAAAACAGAGTGAAACCTAAAAATTAAAACTGTTACTGCCAACGAACGGTTTAACCTAGAAGAACGAAATTTAGTGAGCCAAGTGGGATTGGGGTGCTGATCATTACCTGAAAGTGTCATCAAGATTGGGTGAAAAAATGTTTGCTGAGATTTCAGGAAACTCGTAGTTTTTTGGAAGATTGGCAACCCCTTTCCATGAAAGTGATATGTGCCAGTCTCTGCTTAGGGCTACATCAATAGGAAACAAACCATAGAGATAGAACTTGGAGCTACTTTATTGTGGCAAGTTTCAAAGAGCTAGCACAAACCGTGCTTGACTTAGAGTTCCAACTACATGTATCCATATAGGAGAAAACAGAGTGAAACCTAAAAACTAAAACTGTTACTGCCAATGAACGGTTTAACCTAGAAGAACGAAATTTGGTGAGCCAAGTGGGATTGGGGTACTGATCATTACCTGAAAGTGTCATCAAGATTGGGTGAAAAAATATGTGCTCAGATTTCAGGAAACTCGCAGTTTTTTGGAAGATTGGCAACCCCTTTCCATGAAAGTGATTTGCGCCAGTCTCTGCTTAGGGCTACATCAATAGGAAACAAACCATGGAGATAGAACTTGGAGGTACTTTATTGTGTCAATTTTCAAAGAGCTAGCACAAACCGTGTTTGATTTAGAGTTCCAACTACATGTATCCATATAGGAGAAAACAGAGTGAAACCTAAAAATTAAAACTGTTAGCGCCAAAGAACGGTTTAACCTAAAAGAAAGAAACTCGGTGACCCAAGTGGGATGTGTTGTACTGATCATTACCTGAAAGTGTCATCAAGATTGGGTGAAAAAATATGTGCTCAGATTTCAGGAAACTCGCAGTTTTTTGGAAGATTGGCAACCCCTTTCCATGAAAGTGATTTGCGCCAGTCTCTGCTTAGGGCTACATCAACAGGAAACAAACCATAGAGATAGAACTTGGAGCTACTTTATTGTGTCAAGTTTCAAAGAGCTAGCACAAACCGTGCTTGATTTAGAGTTCCAACTACATGTATCCATATAGGAGAAAACAGAGTGAAACCTAAAAACTAAAACTGTTACTGCCAACGAACGGTTTAACCTAGAAGAACGAAATTTGGTGAGCCAAGTGGGATTGGGGTACTGATCATTACCTGAAAGTGTCATCAAGATTGGGTGAAAAAATGTGTGCTGAGATTTCAGGAAACTCGTAGTTTTTTGGAAGCTTGGCAACCCCTTTAAATGAAAGTGATTTGCGCCAGTCTCTGCTTAGGGCTACATCAATAGGAAACAAACCATAGAGATAGATAGAACTTGGAGCTACTTTATTGTGTCAAGTTTCAAAGAGCTAGCAAAAACCAGGTTGGATTTAGAGTTCCAACTACATGTATTCATATACGAGAAAATTGAGTGAAACCTAAAAGTTAAAACTGATACTGCCAACGAACGGTTTAATCTAGAAGAACGAAATTTGGTGAGCCAAGTGGGATTGGGGTACTGATCATTACCTGAAAGTGTCGTAAAGATTGGGTGAAAAAATGTGTGCTGAGATTTCAGGAAACTCGTAATATTTTGGAAGATGGCAACCCCTTTCCATGAAAGTGATTTGCGCCAGTCTCTGCTTAGGGCTACATCAATAGGAAACAAACCATAGAGATAGAACTTGGAGCTACTTTATTGTGTCAAGTTTCAAAGAGGTAGCACAAACCGTGTTTGATTTAGAGTTCCAACTACATGTATCCATATAGGAGAAAACAGAGTGAAACCTAAAAATTAAAACTGTTACTGCCAACGAACGGTTTAACCTAGAAGAACGAAATTTGGTGAGCCAAGTGGGAATGGGGTACTGATCATTACCTGAAAGTGTCATCAAGATTGGGTGAAAAAATGTGTGCTGAGATTTCAGGAAACTAACAGTTTTTTGGAAGACTGGCAACCCCTTTCCATGAAAGTGATTTGCGCCAGTCTCTGCTTAGGGCTACATCAACAGGAAACAAACCATAGAGATAGAACTTGGAGCTACTTTATTGTGTCAAGTTTCAAAGAGCTAGCACAAACCGTGTTTCATTTAGAGTTCCAACTACATGTATCCATATAGGAGAAAACAGAGTGAAACCTAAAACTAAAACTCTTTACTGCCAACGAACGGTTTAACCTAGAAGAACGAAATTTGGTGAGCCAAGTGGGATTGGGGTACTGATCATTACCTGAAAGTTTCATCAAGATTGGGTGAAAAAATGTGTGCTGCGATTTCAGGAAACTCGTAGTTTTTTGGAAGATTGGCAACCCCTTTCCATGAAAGTGATTTGCGCCAGTCTCTGCTTAGGGCTACATCAATAGGAAACAAACCATAGAGATAGAACTTGGAGCTACTTTATTGTGTCAAGTTTCAAAGAGCTAGCACAAACCGTGTTTGATTTAGAGTTCCAACTACATGTATCCATATAGGAGAAAACAGAGTGAAACCTAAAAATTAAAACTGTTACTGCCAACGAACGGTTTAACCTAGAAGAACAAATTTGGTGAGCCAAGTGGGAATGGGGTACTGATCATTACCTGAAAGTGTCATCAAGATTGGGTGAAAAAATGTGTGCTGAGATTTCAGGAAACTCGTAGTTTTTTGGAAGATTGGCAACCCCTTTCCATGAAAGTGATTTGCACCAGTCTCTGCTTAGGGCTACATCAATAGGAAACAATCCATAGAGATACAACTTGGAGCTACTTTACTGTGTCAAGTTTCAAAAAGCTAGCACAAACCGTGTTTGATTTAGAGTTCCAACTACATGTATTCATATAGGAGATAATTGAGTGAAACCTAAAAGTTAAAACTGTTACTGCCAACGAACGGTTTAACCTAGAAGAACGAAATTTGGTGAGCCAAGTGGGATTGGGGTACTGATCATTACCTGAAAGTGTCATCAAGATTGGGTGAAAAAATGTGTGCTGAGATTTCAGGAAACTCGTAGTTTTTTGGAAGATTGGCAACCCCTTTCCATGAAAGTGATTTGCACCAGTCTCTGCTTAGGGCTACATCAATAGGAAACAATCCATAGAGATACAACTTGGAGCTACTTTACTGTGTCAAGTTTCAAAAAGCTAGCACAAACCGTGTTTGATTTAGAGTTCCAACTACATGTATTCATATAGGAGAAAATTGAGTGAAACCTAAAAGTTAAAACTGTTACTGCCAACGAACGGTTTAACCTAGAATAACGAAATTTGGTGAGCCAAGTGGGATTGGGGTACTGATCATTACCTGAAAGTGTCATGAAGATTGGGTGAAAAAATGTGTTTTGACATTTCAGGAAACTCGTAGTTTTTTGGAAGCTTGGCAACCCCTTTAAATGAAAATGATTTGCGCCAGTCTCTGCTTAGGGCTACATCAATAGGAAACAAACCATAGAGATAGATAGAACTTGGAGCTACTTTATTGTGTCAAGTTTCAAAGAGCTAGCACAAACCGTGTTTGATTTAGAGTTCCAACTACATGTATCCATATAGGAGAAAACAGAGTGAAACCTAAAAATTAAAACTGTTACTGCCAACGAACGGTTTAACCTAGAAGAACGAAATTTGGTGAGCCAAGTGGGAATGGGGTACTGATCATTACCTGAAAGTGTCATCAAGATTGGGTAAAAAATGTGTGCTGAGATTTCAGGAAACTAGCAGTTTTTTGGAAGACTGGCAACCTTTTTCCATGAAAGTGATTTGCGCCAGTCTCTTCTTAGGGCTACATCAATAGGAAACAAACCATAGAGATAGAACTTGGAGCTACTTTATTGTGTCAAGTTTCAAAGAGCTAGCACAAACCGTGTTTGATTTAGAGTTCCAACTACATGTATCCATATAGGAGAAAACAGAGTGAAACCTAAAAATTAAAACTGTTACTGCCAACGAACGGTTTAACCTAGAAGAACGAAATTTGGTGAGCCAAGTGGGATTGGGGTACTGATCATTACCTGAAAGTGTCATCAAGATTGGGTGAAAAAATGTGTGCTGAGATTTCAGGAAACTCGTAGTTTTTTGGAAGATTGGCAACCCCTTTCCATGAAAGTGATTTGCGCCAGTCTCTGCTTAGTGCTACATCAATAGGAAACAAACCATAGAGATAGAACATGGAGCTACTTTATTGTGTCAAGTTTCAAAGAGCTAGCACAAACCGTGTTGGATTTAGAGTTCCAAATACATGTATTCATATAGGAGAAAATTGAGTGAAACCTAAAAATTAAAACTGTTACTGCCAACGAACTGTTTAACCTAGAAGAACGAAATTTGGTGAGCCAAGTGGGACTGGGGTGCTGATCATTACCTGAAAGTGTCATCAAGATTGGTTGAAAAAATGTGTGCTGAGATTTCAGGAAACTCTTAGTTTTTTGGAAGATTGGCAACCCCTTTCCATTAAAGTGATTTGCGCCAGTCTCTGCTTAGGGCTACATCAACAGGAAACAAACCATAGAGATAGAACTTGGAGCTACTTTATTGTGTCAAGTTTTAAAGAGCTAGCACAAACCGTGTTTGATTTAGAGTTCCAACTACATGTATCCATATAGGAGAAAACAGAGTGAAACCTAAAAATTAAAACTGTTAGCGCCAAAGAATGGTTAAAACTAAAAGAAAGAAACTTGATAACCCAAGTGGGATTTGTTGTACTGATCATTACCTGAAAGTGTCATCAAGTTTGGGTGTAAAAATGTGTGCTGAGATTTCAGGAAACTCGTAGTTTTTTGAAAGCCTGGCAACCCCTTTCCATGAAAGTGATTTGCGCCAGTCTCTGCTTAGGGCTACATCAATAGGAAACAAACCATAGAGATAGAAGATGGAGCTACTTTATTGTGTCAAGTTTCAAAGAGCTAGCACAAACCGTGTTGGATTTAGAGTTCCAACTACATGTATTCATATAGGAGAAAATTGAGTGAAACCTAAAAGTTAAAACTGTTACTGCCAACGAACGGTTTAACCTAGAAGAACGAAATTTGGTGAGCCAAGTGGAATTGGGGTCCTGATCATTACCTGAAAGTGTCATCAAGATTGGGTGAAAAAATGTGTGCTGAGATTTCAGGAAACTCGTAGTTTTTTGGAAGCTTGGCAACCCCTTTAAATGAAAGTGATTTGCGCCAGTCTCTGCTTAGGGCTACATCAATAGGAAACAAACCATAGAGATAGATAGAACTTGGAGCTACTTTATTGTGTCAAGTTTCAAAGAGCTAGCAAAAACCGTGTTTGATTTAGAGTTCCAACTACATGTATCCATATAGGAGAAAACAGAGTGAAACCTAAAAATTAAAACTGTTACTGCCAACGAACGGTTTAACCTAGAAGAACGAAATTTAGTGAGCCAAGTGGGATTGGGGTACTGATCATTACCTGAAAGTGTCATCAAGATTGGGTGAAAAAATGTTTGCTGAGATTTCAGGAAACTCGTAGTTTTTTGGAAGATTGGCAACCCCTTTCCATGAAAGTGATTTGCGCCAGTCTCTGCTTAGGGCTACATCAACAGGAAACAAACCATAGAGATAGAACTTGGAGCTACATTATTGTGTCAAGTTTCAAAGAGCTAGCACAAACCGTGCTTGATTTAGAGTTCCAACTACATGTATCCATATAGGAGAAAACAGAGTGAAACCTAAAAACTAAACTGTTACTGCCAATGAACGGTTTAACCTAGAAGAACGAAATTTGGTGAGCCAAGTGGGATTGGGGTACTGATCATTACCTGAAAGTGTCATCAAGATTGGGTGAAAAACTGTGTGCTGAGATTTCAGGAAACTCTTAGTTTTTTGGAAGATGGCAACCCCTTTCCATGAAAGTGATTTGCGCCAGTCTCTGCTTAGGGCTACATCAATAGGAAACAAACCATAGAGATAGAACTTGGAGATACTTTATTGTGTCAAGTTTCAAAGAGCTAGCACAAACCGTGTTTGATTTAGAGTTCCAACTACATGTATCCATATAGGAGAAAACAGAGTGAAACCTAAAAATTAAAACTGTTACTGCCAATGAACGGTTTAACCTAGAAGAACGAAATTTGGTGAGCCAAGTGGGATTGGGGTACTGATCATTACCTGAAAGTGTCATCAAGATTGGGTGAAAAAATGTGTGGTGAGATTTCAGGAAACTAGCAGTTTTTTGGAAGATTGGCAACCCCTTTCCATGAAAGTGATTTGTGCCAGTCTCTGCTTAGGGCTACGTCAATAGGAAACAAACCATAGAGATAGAACTTGGAGCTACTTTATTGTGTCAAGTTTCAAAGAGCTAGCACACACCGTGTTTGATTTAGAGTTCCAAATACACGTATCCATATAGGAGAAAACAGAGTGAAACCTAAAAATTAATACTCTTACTGCCAACGAACGGTTTAACCTTGAAGAACGAAATTTGGTGAGCCAAGTGGGATTGGGGTACTGATCATTACCTGAAAGTGTCATCAAGATTGGGTGAAAAAATGTGTGCTGAGATTTCAGGAAACTCGCAGTTTTTTGGAAGATTGTCAACCCCTTTCCATGAAAGTGATTTGCGCCAGTCTGTGCTTAGGGCTACATCAATAGGAAACAAAAAATAGAGATAGAACTTGGAGCTACTTTATTGTGTTAAGTTTCAAAGAGCTATCACAAACCGTGTTTGATTTAGAGTTCCAACTACATGTATCCATATAGGAGAAAACAGAGTGAAACCTAAAAGTTAAAACTGTTACTGCCAACGAACGGTTTAACCTAGAAGAACAAAATTTGGTGAGCCAAGTGGGATTGGGGTGCTGATCATTACCTGAAAGTGTCATCAAGATTGGGTGAAAAAATGTGTGGTGAGATTTCAGGAAACTCGTAGTTTTTTGGAAGATTGGAAACCCCTTTCCATGAAAGTGATTTGCGCCAGTCTCTGTTTAGGGCTACATCAATAGGAAACAAACCATAGAGATAGAACTTGGAGCTACTTTATTGTGTAAAGTTGCAAAGAGCTAGCACAAACCGTGTTTGATTTAGAGTTCCAACTACATGTATCCATATAGGAGAAAACAGAGTGAAACCTAAAAATTAAAACTGTTATTGCCAATGAACGGTTTAACCTAGAAGAACGAAATTTGGTGAGCCAAGTGGGATTGGGGTGCTGATCATTACCTGAAAGTGTCATCAAGATTGGGTGAAAAAATTTGTGCTGAGATTTCAGGAAACTCGCAGTTTTTTGGAAGATTGGCAACCCCTTTCCATTAAAGTGATTTGCTCCAGTCGCTGCTTAGGGCTACATCAGTAGGAAACAAACCATAGAGATAGAACTTGGAGCTACTTTATTGTGTCAAGTTTCAAAGAGCTAGCACAAACCGTGTTTGATTTAGAGTTCCAACTACATGTATCCATATAGGAGAAAACAGAGTGAAACCTAAAAATTAAAACTGTTACTGCCAACGAACGGTTTAACCTAGAAGAACGAAATTTGGTGAGCCAAGTGGATTGGTGTACTGATCATTACCTGAAAGTGTCATCAAGATTGGGTGAAAAAAATGTGTGCTGAGATTTCAGGAAACTCGTAATTTTTTGGAACCTTGGCAACCCCTTTAAACGAAAGTGATATGCGCCAGTCTCTGCTTAGGGCTACATCAATAGGAAACAAACCATAGAGATAGATCTTGGAGCTACTTTATTGTGTCAAGTTTCAAAGAGCTAGCACAAACCGTGTTTGATTGAGAGTTCCAACTACATGTATCCATATAGGAGAAAACAGAGTGAAACCTAAAAGTTAAAACTTTACTGCCAACGAACCGTTTAACCTAGAAGAACGAAATTTGGTGAGCCAAGTGGGATTGGGGTGCTGATCATTACATGAAAGTGTCATCAAGATTGGGTGAAAAAATGTGTGCTGAGATTTCAGGAAACTCGTAGTTTTTTGGAAGATGGCAACCCCTTTCCATGAAAGTGATTTGCGCCAGTCTCTGCTTAGGGCTACATCAATAGGAAACAAACCATAGAGATAGAACTTGGAGCTACTTTATTGTGTCAAGTTTCAAAGAGCTAGCACAAACCGTGTTTGATTTAGAGTTCCAACTACATGTATCCATATAGGAGAAAACAGAGTGAAACCAAAAAATTAAAACTGTTACTGCCAACGAACGGTTTAACCTAGAAGAATGAAATTTGGTGAGCCAAGTGGGATTGGGGTGCTGATCATTACCTGAAAGTGTCATCAAGTTTGGGGGAAAAAATGTGTGCTGAGATTTCAGGAAACTCTTAGTTTTTTGGAAGATTGTCAACCCCATTCAATGAAAGTGATTTGCGCCAGTCTCTGCTTAGGGCTACATCAATAGGAAACATACCATAGAGATAGAACATGGAGCTACTTTATTGTGTCAAGTTTCAAAGAGCTAGCACAAACCGTGTTTGATTTAGAGTTCCAACTACATGTATCCATATAGGAGAAAACACAGTGAAACCTAAAAATTAAAACTGTTACTGCCAACGAACGGATTAACCTAGAAGAACGAAACTTGGTGACCCAAGTGGGATTTGTTGTACTGATCATTACCTGAAATTGTCATCAAGTTTGGGTGAAAAAATGTGTGCTGAGATTTCAGGAAACTCGCAGTTTTTTGGAAGCTTGGCAACCCCTTTAAATGAAAGTGATTTGCGCCAGTCTCTGCTTAGGGCTACATCAATAGGAAACAAACCATAGAGATAGAACTTGGAGCTACTTTATTGTGTCAAGTTTCAAAGAGCTAGCAAAAACCGTGTTTGATTTAGAGTTCCAACAACATGTATCCATATAGGAGAAAACAGAGTGAAACCTAAAAATTAAAACTGTTACTGCCAACGAACGGTTTAACCTAGAAGAACGAAATTTGGTGAGCCAAGTGGGATTGGGGTACTGATCATTACCTGAAAGTGTCATCAAGATTGGGTGAAAAAATGTGTGCTGAGATTTCAGGAAACTCGTAGTTTTTTGGAAGATGGCAACCCCTTTCCATGAAAGTGATTTGCGCCAGTCTCTGCTTAGGGCTACATCAATAGGAAACAAACCATAGAGATAGAACTTGGAGCTACTTTATTGTGTGAATTTTCAAAGAGCTAGCACAAACCGTGTTTGATTTAGAGTTCCAACTACATGTATCCATATAGGAGAAAACAGAGTGAAACCTAAAAATTAAAACTGTTACTGCCAATGAACGGTTTAACCTAGAAGAACGAAATTTGGTGAGCCAAGTGGGATTGGGGTACTGATCATTACCGGAAAGTGTCATCAAGATTGGGTGAAAAAATGTGTGCTGAGATTTCAGGAAACTCGCAGTTTTTTGGAAGATTGGCAACCCCTTTCCATGAAAGTGATTTGCGCCAGTCTCTGCTTAGGGCTACATCAATAGGAAACAAACCATAGAGAGAGAACTTGGAGCTACTTTATTGTGTCAAGTTTCAAAGAGCTAGCACAAACCGTGTTTCATTTAGAGTTCCAACTACATGTATCCATATAGGAGAAAACAGAGAGAAACCTAAAAATTAAAACTGTTACTGCCAACGAACGGTTTAACCTAAAAGAGAGAAACTTGGTGACCCAAGTGGGATTTGTTGTACTGATCATTACCTGAAAGTGTCATCAAGATTGGGTGAAAAAATGTGTGCTGAGATTTCAGGAAACTCGTAGTTTTTTGGAAGCTTGGCAACCCCTTTAAATGAAAGTGATTTGCGCCAGTCTCTGCTTAGGGCTACATCAATAGGAAAAAAAACCATAGAGATAGAACTTGGAGCTACTTTATTGTGTCAAGTTTCAAAGAGCTAGCACAAACCGTGTTTGATTTAGAGTTCCAACTACATGTATCCGTATAGGAGAAAACAGAGTGAAACCTAAAAACTAAAACTGTTACTGCCAACGAACGGTTTAACCTAGAAGAACGAAATTTGGTGAGCCAAGTGGGATTGGGGTACTGATCATTACCTGAAAGTGTCATCAAGATTGGGTGAAAAAATGTGTGCTGAGATTTCAGGAAACTCGTAGTATTTTGGAAGCTTGGCAACCCTTTTAAATGAAAGTGATTTGCGCCAGTCTCTGCTTAGGGCTACATCAATAGGAAACAAACCATAGAGATAGATAGAACTTGGAGCTACTTTATTGTGTCAAGTTTCAAAGAGCTAGCAAAAACCGTGTTGGATTTAGAGTTCCAACTACATGTATTCATATAGGAGAAAATTGAGTGAAACCTAAAAGTTAAAACTGTTACTGCCAACGAACGGTTTAACCTAGAAGAACGAAATTTGGTGAGCCAAGTGGGATTGGGGTACTGATCATTACCTGAAAGTGTCGTAAAGATTGGGTGAAAAAATGTGTGCTGAGATTTCATGAAACTCGTAGTTTTTTGGAAGATTGGCAACCCCTTTCCATGAAAGTGATTTGCGCCAGTCTCTGCTTAGGGCTACATCAATAGGAAACAATCCATAGAGATAGAACTTGGAGCTACTTTATTGTGTCAAGTTTCAAAAAGCTAGCACAAACCGTGTTTGATTTAGAGTTCCAACTACATGTATTCATATAGGAGAAAATTGAGTGAAACCTAAAAGTTAAAACTGTTACTGCCAACGAACGGTTTAACCTAGAAGAACGAAATTTGGTGAGCCAAGTGGGATTGGGGTACTGATCATTACCTGAAAGTGTCATCAAGATTGGGTGAAAAAATGTGTGCTGAGATTTCAGGAAACTCATAGTTTTTTGGAAGCTTGGCAACCCCTTTAAATGAAAGTGATTTGCGCCAGTCTCTGCTTAGGGCTACATCAATAGGAAACAAAACATAGAGATAGATAGAACTTGGAGCTACTTTATTGTGTCAAGTTGCAAAGAGCTAACAAAAACCGTGTTTGATTTAGAGTTCCAACTACATGTATCCATATAGGAGAAAGCAGAGTGAAACCTAAAAATTAAAACTGTTACTGCCAACGAACGGTTTAACCTAGAAGAACGAAATTTAGTGAGCCAAGTGAGATTGGGGTACTGATCATTACCTGAAAGTGTTATCAAGATTGGGTGTAAAAATGTTTGCTGAGATTTCAGGAAACTCGTACTTTTTTGGAAGATTGGCAACCCCTTTCCATGAAAGTGATTTGCGCCAGTCTCTGCTTAGGGCTATATCAACAGGAAACAAACCATAGAGATAGAACTTGGAGCTACTTTATTGTGTCAAGTTTCAAAGAGCTAGCACAAACCGTGCTTGATTTAGAGTTCCAACTACATGTATCCATATAGGAGAAAACAGAGTGAAACCTAAAAACTAAAACTCTTTACTGCCAACGAACGGTTTAACCTAGAAGAACGAAATTTGGTAAGCCAAGTGGGATTGGGGTACTGATCATTAACTGAAAGTGTCATCAAGATTGGGTGAAAAAATGTGTGCTGAGATTTCAGGAAACTCGTAGTTTTTTGGAAGATGGCAACCCCTTTCCTTGAAAGTGATTTGCGCCAGTCTCTGCTTAGGGCTACATCAATAGGAAACAAACCATAGAGATAGAACTTGGAGCTACTTTATTGTGTCAAGTTTCGAAGAGCTAGCACAAACCGTGTTTGATTTAGAGTTCCAACTACATGTATCCATATAGGAGAAAACAGAGTGAAACCTAAAAATTAAAACTGTTACTGCCAACGAACGGTTTAACCTAGAAGAACGAAATTTGGTGAGCCAAGTGGGAATGGGGTACTGATCATTACCTGAAAGTGTCATCAAGTTTGGGTAAAAAATGTGTGCTGAGATTTCAGGAAACTAGCAGTTTTTTGGAAGACTGGCAACGCCTTTCCATGAAAGTGATTTGAGCCAGTCTCTGCTTACGGCTACATCAATAGGAAACAAACCATAGAGATAGAACTTGGAGCTACTTTATTGTGTCAAGTTTCAAAGAGCTAGCACAAACCGTGTTTGATTTAGAGTTCCAAATACATGTATCCATATAGGAGAAAACAGAGTGAAACCTAAAAATTAAAACTGTTACTGCCAACGAACGGTTTAACCTAGAAGAACGAAATTTGGTGAGCCAAGTGGTATTGGGGTACTGATCATTACCTGAAAGTGTCATCAAGATTGGGTGAAAAAATGTGTGCTGAGATTTCAGGAAACTCGTAGTTTTTTGGAAGCTTGGCAACCCCTTTAAATGAAAGTGATTTGCGCCAGTCTCTGCTTAGGGCTACATCAATAGGAAACAAACCATAGAGATAGATAGAACTTGGAGCTACTTTATTGTGTCAAGTTTCAAAGAGCTAGCAAAAACCGTGTTTGATTTAGAGTTCCAACTACATGTATCCATATAGGAGAAAACAGAGTGAAACCTAAAAATTAAAACTGTTACTGCCAACGAACGGTTTAACCTAGAAGAACGAAATTTAGTGAGCCAAGTGGGATTGGGGTACTGATCATTACCTGAAAGTGTCTTCAATATTGGGTGAAAAAATGTTTGCTGAGATTTCAGGAAACTCGTAGTTTTTTGGAAGATTGGCAACCCCTTTCCATGAAAGTGATTTTCGCCAGTCTCTTCTTAGGGCTACATCAACAGGAAACAAACCATAGAGATAGAACTTGGAGCTACTTTATTGTGTCAAGTTTCAAAGAGCTAGCACAAACCGTGCTTGATTTAGAGTTCCAACTACATGTATCCATATAGGAGAAAACAGAGTGAAACCTAAAAACTAAAACTGTTACTGCCAATGAACGGTTTAACCTAGAAGAACGAAATTTGGTGAGCCAAGTGAGATTGGGGTACTGATCATTACCTGAAAGTGTCATCAAGATTGGGTGAAAAAATGTGTGCTGAGATTTCAGGAAATCGCAGTTTTTTGGAAGATTGGCAACCCCTTTCCATGAAAGTGATTTGCGCCAGTCTCTGCTTAGGGCTACATCAATAGGAAACAAACCATAGAGATAGAACTTGGAGCTACTTTATTGTGTCAAGTTTCAAAGATGTAGCAAAAACCGTGTTTGATTTAGAGTTCCAACTACATGTATCCATATAGGAGAAAACAGAGTGAAACCTAAAAATTAAAACTGTTACTGCCAACGAACGGTTTAACCTAGAAGAACGAAATTTGGTGAGCCAAGTGGGATTGGGGTACTGATCATTACCTGAAAGTGTCATCAAGATTGGGTGAAAAAATGTGTGCTGAGATTTCAGGAAACTCGTAGTTTTTTGGAAGCTTGGCAACCCCTTTAAATGAAAGTGATTTGCGCCAGTCTCTGCTTAGGGCTACATCAATAGGAAACAAACCATAGAGATAGATAGAACTTGGAGCTACTTTATTGTGTCAAGTTTCAAAGAGCTAGCAAAAACCAGGTTGGATTTAGAGTTCCAACTACATGTATTCATATAGGAGAAAATTGAGTGAAACCTAAAAGTTAAAACTGATACTGCCAACGAACGGTTTAACCTAGAAGAACGAAATTTGGTGAGCCAAGTGGGATTGGGGTACTGATCATTACCTGAAAGTGTCATCAAGATTGGGTGAAAAAATGTGTGCTGAGATTTCAGGAAACTCGTAGTTTTTTGGAAGCTTGGCAACCCCTTTAAATGAAAGTGATTTGCGCCAGTCTCTGCTTAGGGCTACATCAATAGGAAACAAATCATAGAGATAGATAGAACTTGGAGCTACTTTATTGTGTCAAGTTTCAAAGAGCTAGCCAAAACCGTGTTTGATTTAGAGTTCCAACTACATGTATCCATATAGGAGAAAACAGAGTGAAACCTAAAAATTAAAACTGTTACTGCCAACGAACGGTTTAACCTAGAAGAACGAAATTTAGTGAGCCAAGTGGGATTGGGGTGCTGATCATTACCTGAAAGTGTCATCAAGATTGGGTGAAAAAATGTTTGCTGAGATTTCAGGAAACTCGTAGTTTTTTGGAAGATTGGCAACCCCTTTCCATGAAAGTGATATGTGCCAGTCTCTGCTTAGGGCTACATCAATAGGAAACAAACCATAGAGATAGAACTTGGAGCTACTTTATTGTGGCAAGTTTCAAAGAGCTAGCACAAACCGTGCTTGACTTAGAGTTCCAACTACATGTATCCATATAGGAGAAAACAGAGTGAAACCTAAAAACTAAAATTGTTACTGCCAATGAACGGTTTAACCTAGAAGAACGAAATTTGGTGAGCCAAGTGGGATTGGGGTACTGATCATTACCTGAAAGTGTCATCAAGATTGGGTGAAAAAATATGTGCTCAGATTTCAGGAAACTCGCAGTTTTTTGGAAGATTGGCAACCCCTTTCCATGAAAGTGATTTGCGCCAGTCTCTGCTTAGGGCTACATCAATAGGAAACAAACCATGGAGATAGAACTTGGAGGTACTTTATTGTGTCAATTTTCAAAGAGCTAGCACAAACCGTGTTTGATTTAGAGTTCCAACTACATGTATCCATATAGGAGAAAACAGAGTGAAACCTAAAAATTAAAACTGTTAGCGCCAAAGAACGGTTTAACCTAAAAGAAAGAAACTCGGTGACCCAAGTGGGATGTGTTGTACTGATCATTACCTGAAAGTGTCATCAAGATTGGGTGAAAAAATATGTGCTCAGATTTCAGGAAACTCGCAGTTTTTTGGAAGATTGGCAACCCCTTTCCATGAAAGTGATTTGCGCCAGTCTCTGCTTAGGGCTACATCAACAGGAAACAAACCATAGAGATAGAACTTGGAGCTACTTTATTGTGTCAAGTTTCAAAGAGCTAGCACAAACCGTGCTTGATTTAGAGTTCCAACTACATGTATCCATATAGGAGAAAACAGAGTGAAACCTAAAAACTAAAACTGTTACTGCCAACGAACGGTTTAACCTAGAAGAACGAAATTTGGTGAGCCAAGTGGGATTGGGGTACTGATCATTACCTGAAAGTGTCATCAAGATTGGGTGAAAAAATGTGTGCTGAGATTTCAGGAAACTCGTAGTTTTTTGGAAGCTTGGCAACCCCTTTAAATGAAAGTGATTTGCGCCAGTCTCTGCTTAGGGCTACATCAATAGGAAACAAACCATAGAGATAGATAGAACTTGGAGCTACTTTATTGTGTCAAGTTTCAAAGAGCTAGCAAAAACCAGGTTGGATTTAGAGTTCCAACTACATGTATTCATATAGGAGAAAATTGAGTGAAACCTAAAAGTTAAAACTGATACTGCCAACGAACGGTTTAATCTAGAAGAACGAAATTTGGTGAGCCAAGTGGGATTGGGGTACTGATCATTACCTGAAAGTGTCGTAAAGATTGGGTGAAAAAATGTGTGCTGAGATTTCAGGAAACTCGTAATATTTTGGAAGATGGCAACCCCTTTCCATGAAAGTGATTTGCGCCAGTCTCTGCTTAGGGCTACATCAATAGGAAACAAACCATAGAGATAGAACTTGGAGCTACTTTATTGTGTCAAGTTTCAAAGAGGTAGCACAAACCGTGTTTGATTTAGAGTTCCAACTACATGTATCCATATAGGAGAAAACAGAGTGAAACCTAAAAATTAAAACTGTTACTGCCAACGAACGGTTTAACCTAGAAGAACGAAATTTGGTGAGCCAAGTGGGAATGGGGTACTGATCATTACCTGAAAGTGTCATCAAGATTGGGTGAAAAAATGTGTGCTGAGATTTCAGGAAACTAACAGTTTTTTGGAAGACTGGCAACCCCTTTCCATGAAAGTGATTTGCGCCAGTCTCTGCTTAGGGCTACATCAACAGGAAACAAACCATAGAGATAGAACTTGGAGCTACTTTATTGTGTCAAGTTTCAAAGAGCTAGCACAAACCGTGTTTCATTTAGAGTTCCAACTACATGTATCCATATAGGAGAAAACAGAGTGAAACCTAAAACTAAAACTCTTTACTGCCAACGAACGGTTTAACCTAGAAGAACGAAATTTGGTGAGCCAAGTGGGATTGGGGTACTGATCATTACCTGAAAGTTTCATCAAGATTGGGTGAAAAAATGTGTGCTGCGATTTCAGGAAACTCGTAGTTTTTTGGAAGATTGGCAACCCCTTTCCATGAAAGTGATTTGCGCCAGTCTCTGCTTAGGGCTACATCAATAGGAAACAAACCATAGAGATAGAACTTGGAGCTACTTTATTGTGTCAAGTTTCAAAGAGCTAGCACAAACCGTGTTTGATTTAGAGTTCCAACTACATGTATCCATATAGGAGAAAACAGAGTGAAACCTAAAAATTAAAACTGTTACTGCCAACGAACGGTTTAACCTAGAAGAACAAATTTGGTGAGCCAAGTGGGAATGGGGTACTGATCATTACCTGAAAGTGTCATCAAGATTGGGTGAAAAAATGTGTGCTGAGATTTCAGGAAACTCGTAGTTTTTTGGAAGATTGGCAACCCCTTTCCATGAAAGTGATTTGCACCAGTCTCTGCTTAGGGCTACATCAATAGGAAACAATCCATAGAGATACAACTTGGAGCTACTTTACTGTGTCAAGTTTCAAAAAGCTAGCACAAACCGTGTTTGATTTAGAGTTCCAACTACATGTATTCATATAGGAGATAATTGAGTGAAACCTAAAAGTTAAAACTGTTACTGCCAACGAACGGTTTAACCTAGAAGAACGAAATTTGGTGAGCCAAGTGGGATTGGGGTACTGATCATTACCTGAAAGTGTCATCAAGATTGGGTGAAAAAATGTGTGCTGAGATTTCAGGAAACTCGTAGTTTTTTGGAAGATTGGCAACCCCTTTCCATGAAAGTGATTTGCACCAGTCTCTGCTTAGGGCTACATCAATAGGAAACAATCCATAGAGATACAACTTGGAGCTACTTTACTGTGTCAAGTTTCAAAAAGCTAGCACAAACCGTGTTTGATTTAGAGTTCCAACTACATGTATTCATATAGGAGAAAATTGAGTGAAACCTAAAAGTTAAAACTGTTACTGCCAACGAACGGTTTAACCTAGAATAACGAAATTTGGTGAGCCAAGTGGGATTGGGGTACTGATCATTACCTGAAAGTGTCATCAAGATTGGGTGAAAAAATGTGTTTTGACATTTCAGGAAACTCGTAGTTTTTTGGAAGCTTGGCAACCCCTTTAAATGAAAATGATTTGCGCCAGTCTCTGCTTAGGGCTACATCAATAGGAAACAAACCATAGAGATAGATAGAACTTGGAGCTACTTTATTGTGTCAAGTTTCAAAGAGCTAGCACAAACCGTGTTTGATTTAGAGTTCCAACTACATGTATCCATATAGGAGAAAACAGAGTGAAACCTAAAAATTAAAACTGTTACTGCCAACGAACGGTTTAACCTAGAAGAACGAAATTTGGTGAGCCAAGAGGGAATGGGGTACTGATCATTACCTGAAAGTGTCATCAAGATTGGGTAAAAAATGTGTGCTGAGATTTCAGGAAACTAGCAGTTTTTTGGAAGACTGGCAACCCCTTTCCATGAAAGTGATTTGCGCCAGTCTCTTCTTAGGGCTACATCAATAGGAAACAAACCATAGAGATAGAACTTGGAGCTACTTTATTGTGTCAAGTTTCAAAGAGCTAGCACAAACCGTGTTTGATTTAGAGTTCCAACTACATGTATCCATATAGGAGAAAACAGAGTGAAACCTAAAAATTAAAACTGTTACTGCCAACGAACGGTTTAACCTAGAAGAACGAAATTTGGTGAGCCAAGTGGGATTGGGGTACTGATCATTACCTGAAAGTGTCATCAAGATTGGGTGAAAAAATGTGTGCTGAGATTTCAGGAAACTCGTAGTTTTTTGGAAGATTGGCAACCCCTTTCCATGAAAGTGATTTGCGCCAGTCTCTGCTTAGTGCTACATCAATAGGAAACAAACCATAGAGATAGAACATGGAGCTACTTTATTGTGTCAAGTTTCAAAGAGCTAGCACAAACCGTGTTGGATTTAGAGTTCCAAATACATGTATTCATATAGGAGAAAATTGAGTGAAACCTAAAAATTAAAACTGTTACTGCCAACGAACTGTTTAACCTAGAAGAACGAAATTTGGTGAGCCAAGTGGGACTGGGGTGCTGATCATTACCTGAAAGTGTCATCAAGATTGGTTGAAAAAATGTGTGCTGAGATTTCAGGAAACTCTTAGTTTTTTGGAAGATTGGCAACCCCTTTCCATGAAAGTGATTTGCGCCAGTCTCTGCTTAGGGCTACATCAACAGGAAACAAACCATAGAGATAGAACTTGGAGCTACTTTATTGTGTCAAGTTTTAAAGAGCTAGCACAAACCGTGTTTGATTTAGAGTTCCAACTACATGTATCCATATAGGAGAAAACAGAGTGAAACCTAAAAATTAAAACTGTTAGCGCCAAAGAATGGTTAAAACTAAAAGAAAGAAACTTGATAACCCAAGTGGGATTTGTTGTACTGATCATTACCTGAAAGTGTCATCAAGTTTGGGTGTAAAAATGTGTGCTGAGATTTCAGGAAACTCGTAGTTTTTTGAAAGCCTGGCAACCCCTTTCCATGAAAGTGATTTGCGCCAGTCTCTGCTTAGGGCTACATCAATAGGAAACAAACCATAGAGATAGAAGATGGAGCTACTTTATTGTGTCAAGTTTCAAAGAGCTAGCACAAACCGTGTTGGATTTAGAGTTCCAACTACATGTATTCATATAGGAGAAAATTGAGTGAAACCTAAAAGTTAAAACTGTTACTGCCAACGAACGGTTTAACCTAGAAGAACGAAATTTGGTGAGCCAAGTGGAATTGGGGTCCTGATCATTACCTGAAAGTGTCATCAAGATTGGGTGAAAAAATGTGTGCTGAGATTTCAGGAAACTCGTAGTTTTTTGGAAGCTTGGCAACCCCTTTAAATGAAAGTGATTTGCGCCAGTCTCTGCTTAGGGCTACATCAATAGGAAACAAACCATAGAGATAGATAGAACTTGGAGCTACTTTATTGTGTCAAGTTTCAAAGAGCTAGCAAAAACCGTGTTTGATTTAGAGTTCCAACTACATGTATCCATATAGGAGAAAACAGAGTGAAACCTAAAAATTAAAACTGTTACTGCCAACGAACGGTTTAACATAGAAGAACGAAATTTAGTGAGCCAAGTGGGATTGGGGTACTGATCATTACCTGAAAGTGTCATCAAGATTGGGTGAAAAAATGTTTGCTGAGATTTCAGGAAACTCGTAGTTTTTTGGAAGATTGGCAACCCCTTTCCATGAAAGTGATTTGCGCCAGTCTCTGCTTAGGGCTACATCAACAGGAAACAAACCATAGAGATAGAACTTGGAGCTACATTATTGTGTCAAGTTTCAAAGAGCTAGCACAAACCGTGCTTGATTTAGAGTTCCAACTACATGTATCCATATAGGAGAAAACAGAGTGAAACCTAAAAACTAAACTGTTACTGCCAATGAACGGTTTAACCTAGAAGAACGAAATTTGGTGAGCCAAGTGGGATTGGGGTACTGATCATTACCTGAAAGTGTCATCAAGATTGGGTGAAAAACTGTGTGCTGAGATTTCAGGAAACTCTTAGTTTTTTGGAAGATGGCAACCCCTTTCCATGAAAGTGATTTGCGCCAGTCTCTGCTTAGGGCTACATCAATAGGAAACAAACCATAGAGATAGAACTTGGAGATACTTTATTGTGTCAAGTTTCAAAGAGCTAGCACAAACCGTGTTTGATTTAGAGTTCCAACTACATGTATCCATATAGGAGAAAACAGAGTGAAACCTAAAAATTAAAACTGTTACTGCCAACGAACGGTTTAACCTAGAAGAACGAAATTTGGTGAGCCAAGTGGGATTGGGGTACTGATCATTACCTGAACGTGTCATCAAGATTGGGTGAAAAAACGTGTGCTGAGATTTCAGGAAACTCGCAGTTTTTTGGAAGATTGGCAACCCCTTTCCATGAAAGTGATTTACGCCAGTCTCTGCTAAGGGCTACATCAATAGGAAACAAACCATAGAGATAGAACTTGGAGCTACTTTATTGTGTCAAGTTTCAAAGAGCTAGCACAAACCGTGTTTGATTTAGAGTTCCAACTACATGTATCCATATAGGAGAAAACAGAGTGAAACCTAAAAATTAAAACTGTTACTGCCAACGAACGGTTTAACCTAGAAGAACGAAATTTGGTGAGCCAAGTGGGATTGGGGTACTGATCATTATCTGAAAGTGTCATCCAGATTGGGTGAAAAAATGTGTGCTGGGATTTCAGGAAACTCGCAGTTTTTTGGAAGATTGGCAACCCCTTTCCATGAAAGTGATTTGCGCCAGTCTCTGCTTAGGGCTACATCAATAGGAAACAAACCATAGAGATAGAACTTGGAGCTACTTTATTGTGTCAAGTTTCAAAGAGCTAGCACAAACCGTGTTTGATTTAGAGTTCCAACTACATGTATCCATATAGGAGAAAACAGAGTGAAACCTAAAAATTAAAACTGTTACTGCCAACGAACGGTTTAACCTAGAAGAACGAAATTTGGTGAGCCAAGTGGGATTGGGGTACTGATCATTACCTGAAAGTGTCATCAAGATTGGGTGAAAAAATGTGTGCTGAGATTTCAGGAAACTCGCAGTTTTTTGGAAGATGGGCAACCCCTTTCCATGAAAGTGATTTGCGCCAGTCTCTGCTTAGGGCTACATCAATAGGAAACAAACCATAGAGATAGAACTTGGAGCTACTTTATTGTGTCAAGTTTCAAAGAGCTAGCACAAACCGTGTTTGATTTAGAGTTCCAACTACATGTATCCATATAGGAGAAAACAGAGTGAAACCTAAAAATTAAAACTGTTACTGCCAACGAACTGTTTAACCCAGAAGAACGAAATTTGGTGAGCCAAGTGGGATTGGGGTGCTGATCATTACCTGAAAGTGTCATCAAGATTGGTTGAAAAAATGTGTGCTGAGATTTCAGGAAACTCTTAGTTTTTTGGAAGATGGGCAACCCCTTTCCATGAAAGTGATTTGCGCCAGTCTCTGCTTAGGGCTACATCAATAGGAAACAAACCATAGAGATAGAACTTGGAGCTACTTTATTGTGTCAAGTTTCAAAGAGCTAGCACAAACCGTGTTTGATTTAGAGTTCCAACTACATGTATCCATATAGGAGAAAACAGAGTGAAACCTAAAAATTAAAACTGTTACTGCCAACGAACGGTTTAACGTAGAAGAACGAAATTTGGTGAGCCTAGTGGGATTGGGGTACTGATCATGACCTGAAAGTGTCATCAAGATTGGGTGAAAAAATGTGTGCTGAGATTTCAGGAAACTCGCAGTTTTTTGGAAGATTGGCAACCCCTTTCCAAGAAAGTGATTTGCGCCAGTCTCTGCTTAGAGCTACATCAATAGGAAACAAACCATAGAGATAGAACTTGGAGGTACTTTATTGTGTCAAGTTTCAAAGAGCTAGCTCAAACCGTGTTTGTTTTAGTGTTCCAACTACATGTATTCATATAGGAGAAAACAGAGTGAAACCTAAAAATTAAAACTGTTACTGCCAACGAACGGTTTAACCTAGAAGAACGAAATTTGGTGAGCCAAGTGGGATTGGGGTACTGATCATTACCTGAAAGTGTCATCAAGATTGGGTGAAAAAATGTGTGCTGAGATTTCAGGAAACTAACAGTTTTTTGGAAGACTGGCAACCCCTTTCCATGAAAGTGATTTGCGCCAGTCTCTGCTTAGGGCTACATCAACAGGAAACAAACCATAGAGATAGAACTTGGAGCTACTTTATTGTGTCAAGTTTCAAAGAGCTAGCACAAACCGTGTTTGATTTAGAGTTCCAACTACATGTATCCATATAGGAGAAAACAGAGTGAAACCTAAAAATTAAAACTGTTACTGCCAACGAACTGTTTAACCCAGAAGAACGAAATTTTGTGAGCCAAGTGGGATTGTGGTGCTGATCATTACCTGAAAGTGTCATCAAGATTGGTTGAAAAAATGTGTGCTGAGATTTCAGGAAACTCTTAGTTTTTTGGAAGATGGGCAACCCCTTTCCATGAAAGTGATTTGCGCCAGTCTCTGCTTAGGGCTACATCAATAGGAAACAAACCATAGAGATAGAACTTGGAGCTACTTTATTGTGTCAAGTTTCAAAGAGCTAGCACAAACCGTGTTTGATTTAGAGTTCCAACTACATGTATCCATATAGGGGAAAACAGAGTGAAACCTAAAAATTAAAACTGTTACTGCCAACGAACGGTTTAACGTAGAAGAACGAAATTTGGTGAGCCAAGTGGGATTGGGGTACTGATCATGACCTGAAAGTGTCATCAAGATTGGGTGAAAAAATGTGTGCTGAGATTTCAGGAAACTCGCAGTTTTTTGGAAGATTGGCAACCCCTTTCCAAGAAAGTGATTTGCGCCAGTCTCTGCTTAGAGCTACATCAATAGGAAACAAACCATAGAGATAGAACTTGGAGGTACTTTATTGTGTCAAGTTTCAAAGAGCTAGCACAAACCGTGTTTGTTTTAGTGTTCCAACTACATGTATTCATATAAGAGAAAACAGAGTGAAACCTAAAAATTAAAACTGTTACTGCCAACGAACGGTTTAACCTAGAAGAACGAAATTTGGTGAGCCAAGTGGGATTGGGGTAATGATCATTACCTGAAAGTGTCATCAAGATTGGGTGAAAAAATGTGTGCTGACATTTCAGGAAACTCGTAGTTTTTTGGAAGCTTGTCAACCCCTTTCCATGAAAGTGATTTGCGCCAGTCTCTGCTTAGGGCTACATCAATAGGAAACAAACCATAGAGATAGATAGAACTTGGAGCTACTTTATTGTGTCAAGTTTCAAAGAGCTAGCAACAACCGTGTTTGATT
Source organism: Spermophilus citellus (assembly GCF_964194105.1). Lineage (NCBI taxonomy): Eukaryota > Metazoa > Chordata > Mammalia > Rodentia > Sciuridae > Spermophilus > Spermophilus citellus. The sequence continues at coordinate 1,884,024 of NW_027672727.1, read as the reverse complement.
TAGAGTTCCAAATACATGTATCCATATAGGAGAAAACAGAGTGAAACCTAAAAACTAAAACTGTTACTGCCAATGAACGGTTTAACCTAGAAGAACGAAATTTGGTGAGCCAAGTGAGATTGGGGTACTGATCATTACCTGAAAGTGTCATCAAGATTGGGTGAAAAAATGTGTGCTGAGATTTCAGGAAACTCTTAGTTTTTTGGAAGATTGTCAACCCCTTTCCATGAAAGTGATTTGCGCCAGTCTCTGCTTAGGGCTACATCAATAGGAAACAAACCATAGAGATAGAACTTGGAGGTACTTTATTGTGTCAAGTTTCAAAGAGCTAGCACAAACCGTGTTTGATTTAGAGTTCCAACTACATGTATCCATATAGGAGAAAACAGAGTGAAACCTAAAAATTAAAACTGTTACTGCCAACGAACGGTTTAACCTAGAAGAACGAAATTTGGTGAGCCAAGTGGGAATGGGGTACTGATCATTACCTGAAAGTGTCATCAAGATTGCGTAAAAAATGTGTGCTGATATTTCAGGAAACTAGCAGTTTTTTGGAAGACTGGCAACCCCTTTCCATGAAAGTGATTTACGCCAGTCTCTTCTTAGGGCTACATCAATAGGAAACAAACCATAGAGATAGAACTTGGAGCTACTTTATTGTGTCAAGTTTCAAAGAGCTAGCACAAACCGTGTTTGATTTATAGTTCCAACTACATGTATCCATATAGGAGAAAACAGAGTGAAACCTAAAAATTAAAACTGTTACTGCCAACGAACGGTTTAACCTAGAAGAACGAAATTTGGTGAGCCAAGTGGGATTGGGGTACTGATCATTACCTGAAAGTGTCATCAAGATTGGGTGAAAAAATGTGTGCTGAGATTTCAGGAAACACGTAGTTTTTTGGAAGATTGGCAACCCCTTTCCATGAAAGTGATTTGCGCCAGTCTCTGCTTAGGGCTACATCAATAGGAAACAATCCATAGAGATACAACTTGGAGCTACTTTACTGTGTCAAGTTTCAAAAAGCTAGCACAAACCGTGTTTGATTTAGAGTTCCAACTACATGTATTCATATAGGAGAAAATTGAGTGAAACCTAAAAGTTAAAACTGTTACTGCCAACGAACGGTTTAACCTAGAAGAACGATATTTGGTGAGCCAAGTGGGATTGGGGTGCTGATCATTACATGAAAGTGTCATCAAGATTGGGTGAAAAATTGTGTGCTGAGATTTCAGGAATCTCCTAGTTTTTTGGAAGATTGTCAACCCCTTTCCATGAAAGTGATTTGCGCCAGTCTCTGCTTAGGGCTACATCAATAGGAAACAAACCATAGAGATAGAACTTGGAGCTACTTTATTGTGTCAAGTTTCAAAGAGCTAGCACAAACCGTGTTTGATTTAGAGTTCCAACTACATGTATCCATATAGGAGAAAACAGAGTGAAACCTAAAAATTAAAACTGTTAGCGCCAAAGAACGGTTTAACCTAAAAGAAAGAAACTTGGTGACCCAAGTGGGATTTGTTGTACTGATCATTACCTGAAAGTGTCATCAAGATTGGGTGAAAAAATGTGTGCTGAGATTTCAGGAAACTCGTAGTTTTTTGGAAGATTGGCAACCCCTTTCCATGAAAGTGATTTGCGCCAGTCTCTGCTTAGTGCTACATCAATAGGAAACAAACCATAGAGATAGAACATGGAGCTACTTTATTGTGTCAAGTTTCAAAGAGCTAGCACAAACCGTGTTGGATTTAGAGTTCCAACTACATGTATTCATATAGGAGAAAATTGAGTGAAACCTAAAATTTAAAACTGTTACTGCCAACGAACGGTTTAACCTAGAAGAACGAAATTTGGTGAGCCAAGTGGGATTGGGGTCCTGATCATTACCTGAAAGTGTCATCAAGATTGGGTGAAAAAATGTGTGCTGAGATTTCAGGAAACTCGTAGTTTTTTGGAAGCTTGGCAACCCCTTTAAATGAAAGTGATTTGCGCCAGTCTCTGCTTAGGGCTACATCAATAGGAAACAAACCATAGAGATAGATAGAACTTGGAGCTACTTTATTGTGTCAAGTTTCAAAGAGCTAGCAAAAACCGTGTTTGATTTAGAGTTCCAACTACATGTATCCATATAGGAGAAAACAGAGTGAAACCTAAAAATTAAAACTGTTACTGCCAACGAACGGTTTAACCTAGAAGAACGAAATTTAGTGAGCCAAGTGGGATTGGGGTACTGATCATTACCTGAAAGTGTCATCAAGATTGGGTGAAAAAATGTTTGCTGAGATTTCAGGAAACTCGTAGTTTTTTGGAAGATTGGCAACCCCTTTCCATGAAAGTGATTTGCGCCAGTCTCTGCTTAGGGCTACATCAACAGGAAACAAACCATAGAGATAGTACTTGGAGCTACATTATTGTGTCAAGTTTCAAAGAGCTAGCACAAACCGTGCTTGATTTAGAGTTCCAACTACATGTATCCATATAGGAGAAAACAGAGTGAAACCTAAAAACTAAACTGTTACTGCCAATGAACGGTTTAACCTAGAAGAACGAAATTTGGTGAGCCAAGTGGGATTGGGGTACTGATCATTACCTGAAAGTGTCATCAAGATTGGGTGAAAAACTGTGTGCTGAGATTTCAGGAAACTCGTAGTTTTTTGGAAGATGGCAACCCCTTTCCATGAAAGTGATTTGCGCCAGTCTCTGCTTAGGGCTACATCAATAGGAAACAAACCATAGAGATAGAACTTGGAGATACTTTATTGTGTCAAGTTTCAAAGAGCTAGCACAAACCGTGTTTGATTTAGAGTTCCAACTACATGTATCCATATAGGAGAAAACAGAGTGAAACCTAAAAATTAAAACTGTTACTGCCAACGAACGGTTTAACCTAGAAGAACGAAATTTGGTGAGCCAAGTGGGATTGGGGTACTGATCATTACCTGAAAGTGTCATCAAGATTGGGTGAAAAAACGTGTGCTGAGATTTCAGGAAACTCGCAGTTTTTTGGAAGATTGGCAACCCCTTTCCATGAAAGTGATTTACGCCAGTCTCTGCTAAGGGCTACATCAATAGGAAACAAACCATAGAGATAGAACTTGGAGCTACTTTATTGTGTCAAGTTTCAAAGAGCTAGCACAAACCGTGTTTGATTTAGAGTTCCAACTACATGTATCCATATAGGAGAAAACAGAGTGAAACCTAAAAATTAAAACTGTTACTGCCAACGAACGGTTTAACCTAGAAGAACGAAATTTGGTGAGCCAAGTGGGATTGGGGTACTGATCATTATCTGAAAGTGTCATCCAGATTGGGTGAAAAAATGTGTGCTGGGATTTCAGGAAACTCGCAGTTTTTTGGAAGATTGGCAACCCCTTTCCATGAAAGTGATTTGCGCCAGTCTCTGCTTAGGGCTACATCAATAGGAAACAAACCATAGAGATAGAACTTGGAGCTACTTTATTGTGTCAAGTTTCAAAGAGCTAGCACAAACCGTGTTTGATTTAGAGTTCCAACTACATGTATCCATATAGGAGAAAACAGAGTGAAACCTAAAAATTAAAACTGTTACTGCCAACGAACGGTTTAACCTAGAAGAACGAAATTTGGTGAGCCAAGTGGGATTGGGGTACTGATCATTACCTGAAAGTGTCATCAAGATTGGGTGAAAAAATGTGTGCTGAGATTTCAGGAAACTCGCAGTTTTTTGGAAGATGGGCAACCCCTTTCCATGAAAGTGATTTGCGCCAGTCTCTGCTTAGGGCTACATCAATAGGAAACAAACCATAGAGATAGAACTTGGAGCTACTTTATTGTGTCAAGTTTCAAAGAGCTAGCACAAACCGTGTTTGATTTAGAGTTCCAACTACATGTATCCATATAGGAGAAAACAGAGTGAAACCTAAAAATTAAAACTGTTACTGCCAACGAACTGTTTAACCCAGAAGAACGAAATTTGGTGAGCCAAGTGGGATTGGGGTGCTGATCATTACCTGAAAGTGTCATCAAGATTGGTTGAAAAAATGTGTGCTGAGATTTCAGGAAACTCTTAGTTTTTTGGAAGATGGGCAACCCCTTTCCATGAAAGTGATTTGCGCCAGTCTCTGCTTAGGGCTACATCAATAGGAAACAAACCATAGAGATAGAACTTGGAGCTACTTTATTGTGTCAAGTTTCAAAGAGCTAGCACAAACCGTGTTTGATTTAGAGTTCCAACTACATGTATCCATATAGGAGAAAACAGAGTGAAACCTAAAAATTAAAACTGTTACTGCCAACGAACCGTTTAACCTAGAAGAACGAAATTTGGTGAGCCAAGTGGGATTGGGGTACTGATCATGACCTGAAAGTGTCATCAAGATTGGGTGAAAAAATGTGTGCTGAGATTTCAGGAAACTCGCAGTTTTTTGGAAGATTGGCAACCCCTTTCCAAGAAAGTGATTTGCGCCAGTCTCTGCTTAGAGCTACATCAATAGGAAACAAACCATAGAGATAGAACTTGGAGGTACTTTATTGTGTCAAGTTTCAAAGAACTAGCACAAACCGTGTTTGATTTAGAGTTCCAACTACATGTATCCATATAGGAGAAAACAGAGTGAAACCTAAAAATTAAAACTGTTACTGCCAACGAACTGTTTAACCTAGAAGAACGAAATTTGGTGAGCCAAGTGGGAATGGGGTACTGATCATTACCTGAAAGTGTCATGAAGACTGGGTGAAAAAATGTGTGCTGAGATTTCAGGAAACTCAGTTTTTTGGAAGATTGGCAACCCCTTTCCATGAAAGTGATTTGCGCCAGTCTCTGCTTAGGGCTACATCAATAGGAAACAAACCATAGAGATAGATAGAACTTGGAGCTACTTTATTGTGTCAAGTTTCAAAGAGCTAGCAAAAACCGTGTTTGATTTAGAGTTCCAACTACATGTATCCATATAGGAGAAAACAGAGTGAAACCTAAAAATTAAAACTGTTACTGCCAACGAACGGTTTAACCTAGAAGAACGAAATTTAGTGAGCCAAGTGGGATTGGGGTACTGATCATTACCTGAAAGTGTCATCAAGATTGGGTGAAAAAATGTTTGCTGAGATTTCAGGAAACTCGTAGTTTTTTGGAAGATTGGCAACCCCTTTCCATGAAAGTGATTTGCGCCAGTCTCTGCTTAGGGCTACATCAACAGGAAACAAACCATAGAGATAGTACTTGGAGCTACATTATTGTGTCAAGTTTCAAAGAGCTAGCACAAACCGTGCTTGATTTAGAGTTCCAACTACATGTATCCATATAGGAGAAAACAGAGTGAAACCTAAAAACTAAACTGTTACTGCCAATGAACGGTTTAACCTAGAAGAACGAAATTTGGTGAGCCAAGTGGGATTGGGGTACTGATCATTACCTGAAAGTGTCATCAAGATTGGGTGAAAAACTGTGTGCTGAGATTTCAGGAAACTCGTAGTTTTTTGGAAGATGGCAACCCCTTTCCATGAAAGTGATTTGCGCCAGTCTCTGCTTAGGGCTACATCAATAGGAAACAAACCATAGAGATAGAACTTGGAGATACTTTATTGTGTCAAGTTTCAAAGAGCTAGCACAAACCGTGTTTGATTTAGAGTTCCAACTACATGTATCCATATAGGAGAAAACAGAGTGAAACCTAAAAATTAAAACTGTTACTGCCAACGAACGGTTTAACCTAGAAGAACGAAATTTGGTGAGCCAAGTGGGATTGGGGTACTGATCATTACCTGAAAGTGTCATCAAGATTGGGTGAAAAAACGTGTGCTGAGATTTCAGGAAACTCGCAGTTTTTTGGAAGATTGGCAACCCCTTTCCATGAAAGTGATTTACGCCAGTCTCTGCTAAGGGCTACATCAATAGGAAACAAACCATAGAGATAGAACTTGGAGCTACTTTATTGTGTCAAGTTTCAAAGAGCTAGCACAAACCGTGTTTGATTTAGAGTTCCAACTACATGTATCCATATAGGAGAAAACAGAGTGAAACCTAAAAATTAAAACTGTTACTGCCAACGAACGGTTTAACCTAGAAGAACGAAATTTGGTGAGCCAAGTGGGATTGGGGTACTGATCATTATCTGAAAGTGTCATCCAGATTGGGTGAAAAAATGTGTGCTGGGATTTCAGGAAACTCGCAGTTTTTTGGAAGATTGGCAACCCCTTTCCATGAAAGTGATTTGCGCCAGTCTCTGCTTAGGGCTACATCAATAGGAAACAAACCATAGAGATAGAACTTGGAGCTACTTTATTGTGTCAAGTTTCAAAGAGCTAGCACAAACCGTGTTTGATTTAGAGTTCCAACTACATGTATCCATATAGGAGAAAACAGAGTGAAACCTAAAAATTAAAACTGTTACTGCCAACGAACGGTTTAACCTAGAAGAACGAAATTTGGTGAGCCAAGTGGGATTGGGGTACTGATCATTACCTGAAAGTGTCATCAAGATTGGGTGAAAAAATGTGTGCTGAGATTTCAGGAAACTCGCAGTTTTTTGGAAGATGGGCAACCCCTTTCCATGAAAGTGATTTGCGCCAGTCTCTGCTTAGGGCTACATCAATAGGAAACAAACCATAGAGATAGAACTTGGAGCTACTTTATTGTGTCAAGTTTCAAAGAGCTAGCACAAACCGTGTTTGATTTAGAGTTCCAACTACATGTATCCATATAGGAGAAAACAGAGTGAAACCTAAAAATTAAAACTGTTACTGCCAACGAACTGTTTAACCCAGAAGAACGAAATTTGGTGAGCCAAGTGGGATTGGGGTGCTGATCATTACCTGAAAGTGTCATCAAGATTGGTTGAAAAAATGTGTGCTGAGATTTCAGGAAACTCTTAGTTTTTTGGAAGATGGGCAACCCCTTTCCATGAAAGTGATTTGCGCCAGTCTCTGCTTAGGGCTACATCAATAGGAAACAAACCATAGAGATAGAACTTGGAGCTACTTTATTGTGTCAAGTTTCAAAGAGCTAGCACAAACCGTGTTTGATTTAGAGTTCCAACTACATGTATCCATATAGGAGAAAACAGAGTGAAACCTAAAAATTAAAACTGTTACTGCCAACGAACCGTTTAACCTAGAAGAACGAAATTTGGTGAGCCAAGTGGGATTGGGGTACTGATCATGACCTGAAAGTGTCATCAAGATTGGGTGAAAAAATGTGTGCTGAGATTTCAGGAAACTCGCAGTTTTTTGGAAGATTGGCAACCCCTTTCCAAGAAAGTGATTTGCGCCAGTCTCTGCTTAGAGCTACATCAATAGGAAACAAACCATAGAGATAGAACTTGGAGGTACTTTATTGTGTCAAGTTTCAAAGAACTAGCACAAACCGTGTTTGATTTAGAGTTCCAACTACATGTATCCATATAGGAGAAAACAGAGTGAAACCTAAAAATTAAAACTGTTACTGCCAACGAACTGTTTAACCTAGAAGAACGAAATTTGGTGAGCCAAGTGGGATTGGGGTACTGATCATTACCTGAAAGTGTCATCAAGATTGGTTAAAAAAATGTGTGCTGAGATTTCAGGAAACTCAGTTTTTTGGAAGATTGGCAACCCCTTTCCATGAAAGTGATTTGCGCCAGTCTCTGCTTAGGGCTACATCAATAGGAAACAAACCATAGAGATAGAACTTGGAGCTACTTTATTGTGTCAATTTTCAAAGAGCTAGCACAAACCGTGTTTGATTTAGAGTTCCAACTACATGTATCCATATAGGAGAAAACAGAGTGAAACCTAAAAATTAAAACTGTTACTGCCAACGAACGGTTTAACCTAGAAGAACGAAATTTGGTGAGCCAAGTGGGATTGGGGTGCTGATCATTACCTGAAATTGTCATCAAGATTGGGTGAAAAAATGTGTGCTGAGATTTCAGGAAACTCGCAGTTTTTTGGAAGATTGTCAACCCCTTTCCATAAAAGTGATTTGCGCCAGTCTCTGCTTAGGGCTATATCAATAGGAAACAAACCATAGAGATAGAACTTGGAGCTACTTTATTGTGTCAAGTTTCAAAGAGCTAGCACAAACAGTGTTTGATTTAGAGTTCCAACTACATGTATCCATATAGGAGAAAACAGAGTGAAACCTAAAAATTAAAATTGTTACTGCCAACGAACGGTTTAACCTAGAAGAAGGAAATTTGGTGAGCCAAGTGGGATTGGGGTATTGATCATTACCTGAAAGTGTCATCAAGGTTATGTGAAAAAATGTGTGCTGAGATTTCAGCAAATTCGCAGTTTTTTGGAAGATTGGCAACCCCTTTCCATGAAAGTGATTTGCGCCAGTCTCTGCTTAGGGCTACATCAATAGGAAACAAACCATAGAGATAGAACTTGGAGCTACTTTATTGTGTCAAGTTTCAAACAGCTAGCACAAACCGTGTTTGATTTAGAGTTCCAACTACATGTATCCATATAGGAGAAAACAGAGTGAAACCTAAAAATTAAAACTGTTACTGCCAACGAACTGTTTAACCTAGAAGAACGAAATTTGGTGAGCCAAGTGGGATTGGGGTACTGATCATTACCTGAAAGTGTCATCAAGATTGGGTGAAAAAATGTGTGCTGAGATTTCAGGAAACTCGCAGTTTTTTGGAAGATTGGCAACCCCTTTCCATGAAAGAGATTTGCGCCAGTCTCTGCTTAGGGCTACATCAATAGGAAACAAACCATAGAGATAGAACTTGGAGCTACTTTATTGTGTCAAGTTTCAAAGAGCTAGCACAAACCGTGTTTGATTTAGAGTTCCAACTACAAGTATCCATATAGGAGAAAACAGAGTGAAACCTAAAAATTAAAACTGTTAGCGCCAAAGAATGGTTTAACCTAAAAGAAAGAAACTTGGTGACCCAAGTGGGATTTTTTGTACTGATCATTACCTGAAAGTGTCATCAAGATTGGGTGAAAAAATGTGTGCTGAGATTTCAGGAAACTCGTAGTTTTTTGGAAGATTGGCAACCCCTTTCCATGAAAGTGATTTGCGGCCGTCTCTGATTAGGGCTACATCAATAGGAAACAAACCATAGAGATAGAACTTGGAGCTACTTTATTGTGTCAAGTTTCAAAGAGCTAGCACAAACCGTGTTTGATTTAGAGTTCCAACTACATGTATCCATATAGGAGAAAACAGAGTGAAACCTAAAAATTAAAACTGTTACTGCCAACGAACGGTTTAACCTAGAAGAACGAAATTTGGTGAGCCAAGTGGATTTGGGGTACTGATCATTACCTGAAAGTGTCATCAAGATTGGGTGAAAAAATGTGTGCTGAGATTTCAGGAAACTCGCAGTTTTTTGGAAGATTGGCAACCCCTTTCCATGAAAGTGATTTGCGCCAGTCTCTGCTTAGGGCTACATCAATAGGAAACAAACCATAGAGATAGAACTTGGAGCTACTTTATTGTGTCAAGTTTCAAAGAGCTAGCACAAACCGTGTTTGATTTAGAGTTCCAACTACATGTATCCATATAGGAGAAAACAGAGTGAAACCTAAAAATTAAAACTGTTACTGCCAACCAACGGTTTAACCTAGAAGAACGAAATTTGGTGAGCCAAGTGGGATTGGGGTGCTGATCATTACCTGAAAGTGTCATCAAGATTGGGTGAAAAAATGTGTGCTGAGATTTCAGGAAACTCTTACTTTTTGGAAGATTGTCAACCCCTTTCCATGAAAGTGATTTGCGCCAGTCTCTGCTTAGGGCTATATCAATAGGAAACAAACCATAGAGATAGAACTTGGAGCTACTTTATTGTGTCAAGTTTCAAAGAGCTAGCACAAACCGTGTTTGATTTAGAGTTCCAACTACATGTATCCATATAGGAGAAAACAGAGTGAAACCTAAAAATTAAAACTGTTACTGCCAACGAACGGTTTAACCTAGAAGAAGGAAATTTGGTGAGCCAAGTGGGATTGCGGTATTGATCATTACCTGAAAGTGTCATCAAGATTATGTGAAAAAATGTGTGCTGAGATTTCAGGAAACTCGCAGTTTTTTGGAAGATTGGCAACCCCTTTCCATGAAAGTGATTTGCGCCAGTCTCTGCTTAGGGCTACATCAATAGGAAACAAACCATAGAGATAGAACTTGGAGCTACTTTATTGTGTCAAGTTTCAAAGAGCTAGCACAAACCGTGTTTGATTTAGAGTTCCAACTACATGTATCCATATAGGAGAAAACAGAGTGAAACCTAAAAATTAAAACTGTTAGCGCCAAAGAATGGTTTAACCTAAAAGAAAGAAACTTGGTGACCCAAGTGGGATTTTTTGTACTGATCATTACCTGAAAGTGTCATCAAGATTGGGTGAAAAAATGTGTGCTGAGATTTCAGGAAACTCGTAGTTTTTTGGAAGATTGGCAACCCCTTTCCATGAAAGTGATTTGCGGCCGTCTCTGATTAGGGCTACATCAATAGGAAACAAACCATAGAGATAGAACTTGGAGCTACTTTATTGTGTCAAGTTTCAAAGAGCTAGCACAAACCGTGTTTGATTTAGAGTTCCAACTACATGTATCCATATAGGAGAAAACAGAGTGAAACCTAAAAATTAAAACTGTTACTGCCAACGAACGGTTTAACCTAGAAGAACGAAATTTGGTGAGCCAAGTGGATTTGGGGTACTGATCATTACCTGAAAGTGTCATCAAGATTGGGTGAAAAAATGTGTGCTGAGATTTCAGGAAACTCGCAGTTTTTTGGAAGATTGGCAACCCCTTTCCATGAAAGTGATTTGCGCCAGTCTCTGCTTAGGGCTACATCAATAGGAAACAAACCATAGAGATAGAACTTGGAGCGACTTTATTGTGTCAAGTTTCAAAGAGCTAGCACAAACCGTGTTTGATTTAGAGTTCCAACTACATGTATCCATATAGGAGAAAACAGAGTGAAACCTAAAAATTAAAACTGTTACTGCCAACGAACGGTTTAACCTAGAAGAACGAAATTTGGTGAGCCAAGTGGGATTGGGGTACTGATCATGACCTGAAAGTGTCATCAAGATTGGGTGAAAAAATGTGTGCTGAGATTTCAGGAAACTCGCAGTTTTTTGGAAGATTGGCAACCCCTTTCCAAGAAAGTGATTTGCGCCAGTCTCTGCTTAGAGCTACATCAATAGGAAACAAACCATAGAGATAGAACTTGGAGGTACTTTATTGTGTCAAGTTTCAAAGAACTAGCACAAACCGTGTTTGATTTAGAGTTCCAACTACATGTATCCATATAGGAGAAAACAGAGTGAAACCTAAAAATTAAAACTGTTACTGCCAACGAACTGTTTAACCTAGAAGAACGAAATTTGGTGAGCCAAGTGGGATTGGGGTACTGATCATTACCTGAAAGTGTCATCAAGATTGGTTAAAAAAATGTGTGCTGAGATTTCAGGAAACTCAGTTTTTTGGAAGATTGGCAACCCCTTTCCATGAAAGTGATTTGCGCCAGTCTCTGCTTAGGGCTACATCAATAGGAAACAAACCATAGAGATAGAACTTGGAGCTACTTTATTGTGTCAATTTTCAAAGAGCTAGCACAAACCGTGTTTGATTTAGAGTTCCAACTACATGTATCCATATAGGAGAAAACAGAGTGAAACCTAAAAATTAAAACTGTTACTGCCAACGAACGGTTTAACCTAGAAGAACGAAATTTGGTGAGCCAAGTGGGATTGGGGTGCTGATCATTACCTGAAATTGTCATCAAGATTGGGTGAAAAAATGTGTGCTGAGATTTCAGGAAACTCGCAGTTTTTTGGAAGATTGTCAACCCCTTTCCATAAAAGTGATTTGCGCCAGTCTCTGCTTAGGGCTATATCAATAGGAAACAAACCATAGAGATAGAACTTGGAGCTACTTTATTGTGTCAAGTTTCAAAGAGCTAGCACAAACAGTGTTTGATTTAGAGTTCCAACTACATGTATCCATATAGGAGAAAACAGAGTGAAACCTAAAAATTAAAATTGTTACTGCCAACGAACGGTTTAACCTAGAAGAAGGAAATTTGGTGAGCCAAGTGGGATTGGGGTATTGATCATTACCTGAAAGTGTCATCAAGGTTATGTGAAAAAATGTGTGCTGAGATTTCAGCAAATTCGCAGTTTTTTGGAAGATTGGCAACCCCTTTCCATGAAAGTGATTTGCGCCAGTCTCTGCTTAGGGCTACATCAATAGGAAACAAACCATAGAGATAGAACTTGGAGCTACTTTATTGTGTCAAGTTTCAAACAGCTAGCACAAACCGTGTTTGATTTAGAGTTCCAACTACATGTATCCATATAGGAGAAAACAGAGTGAAACCTAAAAATTAAAACTGTTACTGCCAACGAACTGTTTAACCTAGAAGAACGAAATTTGGTGAGCCAAGTGGGATTGGGGTACTGATCATTACCTGAAAGTGTCATCAAGATTGGGTGAAAAAATGTGTGCTGAGATTTCAGGAAACTCGCAGTTTTTTGGAAGATTGGCAACCCCTTTCCATGAAAGAGATTTGCGCCAGTCTCTGCTTAGGGCTACATCAATAGGAAACAAACCATAGAGATAGAACTTGGAGCTACTTTATTGTGTCAAGTTTCAAAGAGCTAGCACAAACCGTGTTTGATTTAGAGTTCCAACTACATGTATCCATATAGGAGAAAACAGAGTGAAACCTAAAAATTAAAACTGTTAGCGCCAAAGAATGGTTTAACCTAAAAGAAAGAAACTTGGTGACCCAAGTGGGATTTTTTGTACTGATCATTACCTGAAAGTGTCATCAAGATTGGGTGAAAAAATGTGTGCTGAGATTTCAGGAAACTCGTAGTTTTTTGGAAGATTGGCAACCCCTTTCCATGAAAGTGATTTGCGGCCGTCTCTGATTAGGGCTACATCAATAGGAAACAAACCATAGAGATAGAACTTGGAGCTACTTTATTGTGTCAAGTTTCAAAGAGCTAGCACAAACCGTGTTTGATTTAGAGTTCCAACTACATGTATCCATATAGGAGAAAACAGAGTGAAACCTAAAAATTAAAACTGTTACTGCCAACGAACGGTTTAACCTAGAAGAACGAAATTTGGTGAGCCAAGTGGATTTGGGGTACTGATCATTACCTGAAAGTGTCATCAAGATTGGGTGAAAAAATGTGTGCTGAGATTTCAGGAAACTCGCAGTTTTTTGGAAGATTGGCAACCCCTTTCCATGAAAGTGATTTGCGCCAGTCTCTGCTTAGGGCTACATCAATAGGAAACAAACCATAGAGATAGAACTTGGAGCTACTTTATTGTGTCAAGTTTCAAAGAGCTAGCACAAACCGTGTTTGATTTAGAGTTCCAACTACATGTATCCATATAGGAGAAAACAGAGTGAAACCTAAAAATTAAAACTGTTACTGCCAACCAACGGTTTAACCTAGAAGAACGAAATTTGGTGAGCCAAGTGGGATTGGGGTGCTGATCATTACCTGAAAGTGTCATCAAGATTGGGTGAAAAAATGTGTGCTGAGATTTCAGGAAACTCTTACTTTTTGGAAGATTGTCAACCCCTTTCCATGAAAGTGATTTGCGCCAGTCTCTGCTTAGGGCTATATCAATAGGAAACAAACCATAGAGATAGAACTTGGAGCTACTTTATTGTGTCAAGTTTCAAAGAGCTAGCACAAACCGTGTTTGATTTAGAGTTCCAACTACATGTATCCATATAGGAGAAAACAGAGTGAAACCTAAAAATTAAAACTGTTACTGCCAACGAACGGTTTAACCTAGAAGAAGGAAATTTGGTGAGCCAAGTGGGATTGCGGTATTGATCATTACCTGAAAGTGTCATCAAGATTATGTGAAAAAATGTGTGCTGAGATTTCAGGAAACTCGCAGTTTTTTGGAAGATTGGCAACCCCTTTCCATGAAAGTGATTTGCGCCAGTCTCTGCTTAGGGCTACATCAATAGGAAACAAACCATAGAGATAGAACTTGGAGCTACTTTATTGTGTCAAGTTTCAAAGAGCTAGCACAAACCGTGTTTGATTTAGAGTTCCAACTACATGTATCCATATAGGAGAAAACAGAGTGAAACCTAAAAATTAAAACTGTTAGCGCCAAAGAATGGTTTAACCTAAAAGAAAGAAACTTGGTGACCCAAGTGGGATTTTTTGTACTGATCATTACCTGAAAGTGTCATCAAGATTGGGTGAAAAAATGTGTGCTGAGATTTCAGGAAACTCGTAGTTTTTTGGAAGATTGGCAACCCCTTTCCATGAAAGTGATTTGCGGCCGTCTCTGATTAGGGCTACATCAATAGGAAACAAACCATAGAGATAGAACTTGGAGCTACTTTATTGTGTCAAGTTTCAAAGAGCTAGCACAAACCGTGTTTGATTTAGAGTTCCAACTACATGTATCCATATAGGAGAAAACAGAGTGAAACCTAAAAATTAAAACTGTTACTGCCAACGAACGGTTTAACCTAGAAGAACGAAATTTGGTGAGCCAAGTGGATTTGGGGTACTGATCATTACCTGAAAGTGTCATCAAGATTGGGTGAAAAAATGTGTGCTGAGATTTCAGGAAACTCGCAGTTTTTTGGAAGATTGGCAACCCCTTTCCATGAAAGTGATTTGCGCCAGTCTCTGCTTAGGGCTACATCAATAGGAAACAAACCATAGAGATAGAACTTGGAGCTACTTTATTGTGTCAAGTTTCAAAGAGCTAGCACAAACCGTGTTTGATTTAGAGTTCCAACTACATGTATCCATATAGGAGAAAACAGAGTGAAACCTAAAAATTAAAACTGTTACTGCCAACCAACGGTTTAACCTAGAAGAACGAAATTTGGTGAGCCAAGTGGGATTGGGGTGCTGATCATTACCTGAAAGTGTCATCAAGATTGGGTGAAAAAATGTGTGCTGAGATTTCAGGAAACTCTTAGTTTTTTGGAAGATTGTCAACCCCTTTCCATGAAAGTGATTTGCGCCAGTCTCTGCTTAGGGCTATATCAATAGGAAACAAACCATAGAGATAGAACTTGGAGCTACTTTATTGTGTCAAGTTTCAAAGAGCTAGCACAAACCGTGTTTGATTTAGAGTTCCAACTACATGTATCCATATAGGAGAAAACAGAGTGAAACCTAAAAATTAAAACTGTTACTGCCAACGAACGGTTTAACCTAGAAGAAGGAAATTTGGTGAGCCAAGTGGGATTGCGGTATTGATCATTACCTGAAAGTGTCATCAAGATTATGTGAAAAAATGTGTGCTGAGATTTCAGGAAACTCGCAGTTTTTTGGAAGATTGGCAACCCCTTTCCATGAAAGTGATTTGCGCCAGTCTCTGCTTAGGGCTACATCAATAGGAAACAAACCATAGAGATAGAACTTGGAGCTACTTTATTGTGTCAAGTTTCAAAGAACTAGCACAAACCGTGTTTGATTTAGAGTTCCAACTACATGTATCCATATAGGAGAAAACAGAGTGAAACCTAAAAATTAAAACTGTTACTGCCAACGAACGGTTTAACCTAGAAGAACGAAATTTGGTGAGCCAAGTGGGATTGGGGTACTGATCATTACCTGAAAGTGTCATCAAGATTGGGTGAAAAAATGTGTGCTGAGATTTCAGGAAACTCGCAGTTTTTTGGAAGATTGGCAACCCCTTTCCATGAAAGTGATTTGCGCCAGTCTCTGCTTAGGGCTACATCAATAGGAAACAAACCATAGAGATAGAACTTGGGGCTACTTTATTGTGTCAAGTTTCAAAGAGCTAGCACAAACCGTGTTTGATTTAGAGTTCCAACTACATGTATCCATATAGGAGAAAACAGAGTGAAACCTAAAAATTAAAACTGTTAGCTCCAAAGAATGGTTTAACCTAAAAGAAAGAAACTTGGTGACCCAAGTGGGATTTGTTGTACTGATCATTACCTGAAAGTGTCATCAAGATTGCGTGAAAAAATGTGTGCTGAGATTTCAGGAAACTCGTAGTTTTTTGGAAGATTGGCAACCCCTTTCCATGAAAGTGATTTGCGGCCGTATCTGCTTAGGGCTACATCAATAGGAAACAAACCATAGAGATAGAACTTGGAGCTACTTTATTGTGTCAAGTTTCAAAGAGCTAGCACAAACCGTGTTTGATTTAGAGTTCCAACTACATGTATCCATATAGGAGAAAACAGAGTGAAACCTAAAAATTAAAACTGTTACTGCCAACGAACGGTTTAACCTAGAAGAACAAATTTGGTGAGCCAAGTGGGATTGGGGTACTGATCATTACCTGAAAGTGTCATCAAGATTGGGTGAAAAAATGTGTGCTGAGATTTCAGGAAACTCGCAGTTTTTTGGAAGATTGGCAACCCCTTTCCATGAAAGTGATTTGCGCCAGTCTCTGCTTAGGGCTACATCAATAGGAAACAAACCATAGAGATAGAACTTGGAGCTACTTTATTGTGTCAAGTTTCAAAGAGCTAGCACAAACCGTGTTTGATTTAGAGTTCCAACTACGTGTATCCATATAGGAGAAAACAGAGTGAAACCTAAATATTAAAACTGTTACTGCCAACGAACGGTTTAACCTAGAAGAACGAAATTTGGTGAGCCAAGTGGAATTGGGGTACTGATCATTACCTGAAAGTGTCATGAAGATTGGGTGAAAAAATGTGTGCTGAGATTTCAGGAAACTCTTAGTTTTTTGGAAGATTGTCAACCCCTTTCCATGAAAGTGATTTGCGCCAGTCTCTGCTTAGGGCTACATCAATAGGAAACAAACCATAGAGATAGAACTTGGGGCTACTTTATTGTGTCAAGTTTCAAAGAGCTAGCACAAACCGTGTTTGATTTAGAGTTCCAACTACATGTATCCATATAGGAGAAAACAGAGTGAAACCTAAAAATTAAAACTGTTAGCGCCAAAGAATGGTTTAACCTAAAAGAAAGAAACTTGGTGACCCAAGTGGGATTTGTTGTACTGATCATTACCTGAAAGTGTCATCAAGATTGGGTGAAAAAATGTGTGCTGAGATTTCAGGAAACTCGTAGTTTTTTGGAAGATTGGCAACCCCTTTCCATGAAAGTGATTTGCGGCCGTCTCTGCTTAGGGCTACATCAATAGGAAACAAACCATAGAGATAGAACTTGGAGCTACTTTATTGTGTCAAGTTTCAAAGAGCTAGCACAAACCGTGTTTGATTTAGAGTTCCAACTACATGTATCCATATAGGAGAAAACAGAGTGAAACCTAAAAATTAAAACTGTTACTGCCAACGAACGGTTTAACCTAGAAGAACGAAATTTGGTGAGCCAAGTGGGATTGGGGTACTGATCATTACCTGAAAGTGTCATCAAGATTGGGTGAAAAAATGTGTGCTGAGATTTCAGGAAACTCGCAGTTTTTTGGAAGATTGGCAACCCCTTTCCATGAAAGTGATTTGCGCCAGTCTCTGCTTAGGGCTACATCAATAGGAAACAAACCATAGAGATAGAACTTGGAGCTACTTTATTGTGTCAAGTTTCAAAGAGCTAGCACAAACCGTGTTTGATTTAGAGTTCCAACTACGTGTATCCATATAGGAGAAAACAGAGTGAAACCTAAATATTAAAACTGTTACTGCCAACGAACGGTTTAACGTAGAAGAACGAAATTTGGTGAGCCAAGCGGGATTGGGGTACTGATCATTACCTGAAAGTGTCATGAAGATTGGGTGAAAAAATGTGTGCTGAGATTTCAGGAAACTCTTAGTTTTTTGGAAGATTGTCAACCCCTTTCCATGAAAGTGATTTGCGCCAGTCTCTGCTTAGGGCTACATCAATAGGAAACAAACCATAGAGATAGAACTTGGAGCTACTTTATTGTGTCAAGTTTCAAACAGCTAGCACAAACCGTGTTTGATTTAGAGTTCCAACTACATGTATCCATATAGGAGAAAACAGAGTGAAACCTAAAAATTAAAACTGTTACTGCCAACGAACTGTTTAACCTAGAAGAACGAAATTTGGTGAGCCAAGTGGGATTGGGGTACTGATCATTACTTGAAAGTGTCATCAAGATTGGGTGAAAAAATGTGTGCTGAGATTTCAGGAAACTCGCAGTTTTATGGAAGATTGGCAACCCCTTTCCATGAAAGTGATTTGCAACAGTCTCTGCTTAGGGCTACATCAATAGGAAACAAACCATAGAGATAGAACTTGGAGCTACTTTATTGTGTCAAGTTTCAAAGTGCTAGCACAAACCGTGTTTGATTTAGAGTTCCAACTACATGTATCCATATAGGAGAAAACAGAGTGAAACCTAAAAATTAAAACTGTTAGCGCCAAAGAATGGTTTAACCTAAAAGAAAGAAACTTGGTGACCCAAGTGGGATTTGTTGTACTGATCATTACCTGAAAGTGTCATCAAGATTGGGTGAAAAAATGTGTGCTGAGATTTCAGGAAACTCGTAGTTTTTTGGAAGATTGGCAACCCCTTTCCATGAAAGTGATTTGCGGCCGTCTCTGATTAGGGCTACATCAATAGGAAACAAACCATAGAGATAGAACTTGGAGCTACTTTATTGTGTCAAGTTTCAAACAGCTAGCACAAACCGTGTTTGATTTAGAGTTCCAACTACATGTATCCATAGAGGAGAAAACAGAGTGAAACCTAAAAATTAAAACTGTTACTGCCAAAGAACGGTTTAACCTAGAAGAACGAAATTTGGTGAGCCAAGTGGGATTGGGGTACTGATCATTACCTGAAAGTGTCATCAAGATTGGGTGAAAAAATGTGTGCTGAGATTTCAGGAAACTCGCAGTTTTTTGGAAGATTGGCAACCCCTTTCCATGAAAGTGATTTGCGCCAGTCTCTGCTTAGGGCTACATCAATAGGAAACAAACCATAGAGATAGAACTTGGAGCTACTTTATTGTGTCAAGTTTCAAAGAGCTAGCACAAACCGTGTTTGATTTAGAGTTCCAACTACGTGTATCCATATAGGAGAAAACAGAGTGAAACCTAAATATTAAAACTGTTACTGCCAACGAACGGTTTAACCTAGAAGAACGAAATTTGGTGAGCCAAGTGGGATTGGGGTACTGATCATTACCTGAAAGTGTCATGAAGATTGGGTGAAAAAATGTGTGCTGAGATTTCAGGAAACTCTTAGTTTTTTGGAAGATTGTCAACCCCTTTCCATGAAAGTGATTTGCGCCAGTCTCTGCTTAGGGCTACATCAATAGGAAACAAACCATAGAGATAGAACTTGGAGCTACTTTATTGTGTCAAGTTTCAAACAGCTAGCACAAACCGTGTTTGATTTAGAGTTCCAACTACATGTATCCATATAGGAGAAAACAGAGTGAAACCTAAAAATTAAAACTGTTACTGCCAACGAACTGTTTAACCTAGAAGAACGAAATTTGGTGAGCCAAGTGGGATTGGGGTACTGATCATTACTTGAAAGTGTCATCAAGATTGGGTGAAAAAATGTGTGCTGAGATTTCAGGAAACTCGCAGTTTTTTGGAAGATTGGCAACCCCTTTCCATGAAAGTGATTTGCGCCAGTCTCTGCTTAGGGCTACATCAATAGGAAACAAACCATAGAGATAGAACTTGGAGCTACTTTATTGTGTCAAGTTTCAAAGAGCTAGCACAAACCGTGTTTGATTTAGAGTTCCAACTACATGTATCCATATAGGAGAAAACAGAGTGAAACCTAAAAATTAAAACTGTTAGCGCCAAAGAATGGTTTAACCTAAAAGAAAGAAACTTGGTGACCCAAGTGGGATTTGTTGTACTGATCATTACCTGAAAGTGTCATCAAGATTGGGTGAAAAAATGTGTGCTGAGATTTCAGGAAACTCGTAGTTTTTTGGAAGATTGGCAACCCCTTTCCATGAAAGTGATTTGCGGCCGTCTCTGCTTAGGGCTACATCAATAGGAAACAAACCATAGAGATAGAACTTGGAGCTACTTTATTGTGTCAAGTTTCAAAGAGCTAGCACAAACCGTGTTTGATTTAGAGTTCCAACTACATGTATCCATATAGGAGAAAACAGAGTGAAACCTAAAAATTAAAACTGTTACTGCCAACGAACGGTTTAACCTAGAAGAACGAAATTTGGTGAGCCAAGTGGGATTGGGGTACTGATCATTACCTGAAAGTGTCATCAAGATTGGGTGAAAAAATGTGTGCTGAGATTTCAGGAAACTCTCAGTTTTTTGGAAGATTGGCAACCCCTTTCCATGAAAGTGATTTGCGCCAGTCTCTGCTTAGGGCTACATCAATAGGAAACAAACCATAGAGATAGAACTTGGAGCTACTTTATTGTGTCAAGTTTCAAAGAGCTAGCACAAACCGTGTTTGATTTAGAGTTCCAACTACGTGTATCCATATAGGAGAAAACAGAGTGAAAATTAAATATTAAAACTGTTACTGCCAACGAACGGTTTAACCTAGAAGAACGAAATTTGGTGATCCAAGTGGGATTGGGGTACTGATCATTACCTGAAAGTGTCATGAAGATTGGGTGAAAAAATGTGTGCTGAGATTTCAGGAAACTCTTAGTTTTTTGGAAGATTGTCAACCCCTTTCCATGAAAGTGATTTGCGCCAGTCTCTGCTTAGGGCTACATCAATAGGAAACAAACCATAGAGATAGAACTTGGAGCTACTTTATTGTGTCAAGTTTCAAACAGCTAGCACAAACCGTGTTTGATTTAGAGTTCCAACTACATGTATCCATATAGGAGAAAACAGAGTGAAACCTAAAAATTAAAACTGTTACTGCCAACGAACTGTTTAACCTAGAAGAACGAAATTTGGTGAGCCAAGTGGGATTGGGGTACTGATCATTACTTGAAAGTGTCATCAAGATTGGGTGAAAAAATGTGTGCTGAGATTTCAGGAAACTCGCAGTTTTATGGAAGATTGGCAACCCCTTTCCATGAAAGTGATTTGCGCCAGTCTCTGCTTAGGGCTACATCAATAGGAAACAAACCATAGAGATAGAACTTGGAGCTACTTTATTGTGTCAAGTTTCAAAGAGCTAGCACAAACCGTGTTTGATTTAGAGTTCCAACTACATGTATCCATATAGGAGAAAACAGAGTGAAACCTAAAAATTAAAACTGTTAGCGCCAAAGAATGGTTTAACCTAAAAGAAAGAAACTTGGTGACCCAAGTGGGATTTGTTGTACTGATCATTACCTGAAAGTGTCATCAAGATTGGGTGAAAAAATGTGTGCTGAGATTTCAGGAAACTCGTAGTTTTTTGGAAGATTGGCAACCCCTTTCCATGAAAGTGATTTGCGGCCGTCTCTGATTAGGGCTACATCAATAGGAAACAAACCATAGAGATAGAACTTGGAGCTACTTTATTGTGTCAAGTTTCAAACAGCTAGCACAAACCGTGTTTGATTTAGAGTTCCAACTACATGTATCCATAGAGGAGAAAACAGAGTGAAACCTAAAAATTAAAACTGTTACTGCCAAAGAACGGTTTAACCTAGAAGAACGAAATTTGGTGAGCCAAGTGGGATTGGGGTACTGATCATTACCTGAAAGTGTCATCAAGATTGGGTGAAAAAATGTGTGCTGAGATTTCAGGAAACTCGCAGTTTTTTGGAAGATTGGCAACCCCTTTCCATGAAAGTGATTTGCGCCAGTCTCTGCTTAGGGCTACATCAATAGGAAACAAACCATAGAGATAGAACTTGGAGCTACTTTATTGTGTCAAGTTTCAAAGAGCTAGCACAAACCGTGTTTGATTTAGAGTTCCAACTACGTGTATCCATATAGGAGAAAACAGAGTGAAACCTAAATATTAAAACTGTTACTGCCAACGAACGGTTTAACCTAGAAGAACGAAATTTGGTGAGCCAAGTGGGATTGGGGTACTGATCATTACCTGAAAGTGTCATGAAGATTGGGTGAAAAAATGTGTGCTGAGATTTCAGGAAACTCTTAGTTTTTTGGAAGATTGTCAACCCCTTTCCATGAAAGTGATTTGCGCCAGTCTCTGCTTAGGGCTACATCAATAGGAAACAAACCATAGAGATAGAACTTGGAGCTACTTTATTGTGTCAAGTTTCAAACAGCTAGCACAAACCGTGTTTGATTTAGAGTTCCAACTACATGTATCCATATAGGAGAAAACAGAGTGAAACCTAAAAATTAAAACTGTTACTGCCAACGAACTGTTTAACCTAGAAGAACGAAATTTGGTGAGCCAAGTGGGATTGGGGTACTGATCATTACTTGAAAGTGTCATCAAGATTGGGTGAAAAAATGTGTGCTGAGATTTCAGGAAACTCGCAGTTTTATGGAAGATTGGCAACCCCTTTCCATGAAAGTGATTTGCGCCAGTCTCTGCTTAGGGCTACATCAATAGGAAACAAACCATAGAGATAGAACTTGGAGCTACTTTATTGTGTCAAGTTTCAAAGAGCTAGCACAAACCGTGTTTGATTTAGAGTTCCAACTACATGTATCCATATAGGAGAAAACAGAGTGAAACCTAAAAATTAAAACTGTTAGCGCCAAAGAATGGTTTAACCTAAAAGAAAGAAACTTGGTGACCCAAGTGGGATTTGTTGTACTGATCATTACCTGAAAGTGTCATCAAGATTGGGTGAAAAAATGTGTGCTGAGATTTCAGGAAACTCGTAGTTTTTTGGAAGATTGGCAACCCCTTTCCATGAAAGTGATTTGCGGCCGTCTCTGATTAGGGCTACATCAATAGGAAACAAACCATAGAGATAGAACTTGGAGCTACTTTATTGTGTCAAGTTTCAAAAAGCTAGGACAAACCGTGTTTGATTTAGAGTTCCAACTACATGTATCCATATAGGAGAAAACAGAGTGAAACCTAAAAATTAAAACTGTTACTGCCAACGAACGGTTTAACCTAGAAGAACGAAATTTGGTGAGCCAAGTGGGATTGGGGTACTGATCATTACCTGAAAGTGTCATCAAGATTGGGTGAAAAAATGTGTGCTGAGATTTCAGGAAACTCCCAGTTTTTTGGAAGATTGGCAACCCCTTTCCATGAAAGTGATTTGCGCCAGTCTCTGCTTAGGGCTACATCAATAGGAAACAAACCATAGAGATAGAACTTGGGGCTACTTTATTGTGTCAAGTTTCAAACAGCTAGCACAAACCGTGTTTGATTTAGAGTTCCAACTACATGTATCCATATAGGAGAAAACAGAGTGAAACCTAAAAATTAAAACTGTTACTGCCAACGAACGGTTTAACCTAGAAGAACGAAATTTGGTGAGCCAAGTGGGATTGGGGTACTGATCATTACCTGAAAGTGTCATCAAGATTGGGTGAAAAAATGTGTGCTGAGATTTCAGGAAACTCGTAGTTTTTTGGAAGATTGGCAACCCCTTTCCATGAAAGTGATTTGCGGCCGTATCTGCTTAGGGCTACGTCAATAGGAAACAAACCATAGAGATAGAACTTGGAGCTACTTTATTGTGTCAAGTTTCAAAGAGCTAGCACAAACCGTGTTTGATTTAGAGTTCCAACTACATGTATCCATATAGGAGAAAACAGAGTGAAACCTAAAAATTAAAACTGTTACTGCCAACGAACGGTTTAACCTAGAAGAACGAAATTTGGTGAGCCAAGTGGGATTGGGGTACTGATGATTACCTGAAAGTGTCATCAAGATTGGGTGAAAAAATGTGTGCTGAGATTTCAGGAAACTCGCAGTTTTTTGGAAGATTGGCAACCCCTTTCCATGAAAGTGATTTGCGCCAGTCTCTGCTTAGGGCTACATCAATAGGAAACAAACCATAGAGATAGAACTTGGAGCTACTTTATTGTGTCAAGTTTCAAAGAGCTAGCACAAACCGTGTTTGATTTAGAGTTCCAACTACATGTATCCATATAGGAGAAAAGAGAGTGAAACCTAAATATTAAAACTGTTACTGCCAACGAACGGTTTAACCTAGAAGAACGAAATTTGGTGAGCCAAGTGGGATTGGGGTACTGATCATTACCTGAAAGTGTCATCAAGATTGGGTGAAAAAATGTGTGCTGAGATTTCAGGAAACTAGCAGTTTTTTGGAAGATTGGCAACCCCTTTCCATGAAAGTGATTTGCGCCAGTCTCTGCTTAGGGCTACATCAATAGGAAACAAACCATAGAGATAGAACTTGGAGCTACTTTATTGTGTCAAGTTTCAAAGAGCTAGCACAAACCGTGTTTGATTTAGAGTTCCAACTACATGTATCCATATAGGAGAAAACAGAGTGAAACCTAAAAATTAAAACTGTTAGCGCCAAAGAATGGTTTAACCTAAAAGAAAGAAACTTGGTGACCCAAGTGGGATTTGTTGTACTGATCATTACCTGAAAGTGTCATCAAGATTGGGTGAAAAAATGTGTGCTGAGATTTCAGGAAACTCGTAGTTTTTTGGAAGATTGGCAACCCCTTTCCATGAAAGTGATTTGCGGCCGTCTCTGATTAGGGCTACATCAATAGGAAACAAACCATAGAGATAGAACTTGGAGCTACTTTATTGTGTCAAGTTTCAAACAGCTAGCACAAACCGTGTTTGATTTAGAGTTCCAACTACATGTATCCATAGAGGAGAAAACAGAGTGAAACCTAAAAATTAAAACTGTTACTGCCAACGAACGGTTTAACCTAGAAGAACGAAATTTGGTGAGCCAAGTGGGATTGGGGTACTGATCATTACCTGAAAGTGTCATCAAGATTGGGTGAAAAAATGTGTGCTGAGATTTCAGGAAACTCGCAGTTTTTTGGAAGATTGGCAACCCCTTTCCATGAAAGTGATTTGCGCCAGTCTCTGCTTAGGGCTACATCAATAGGAAACAAACCATAGAGATAGAACTTGGAGCTACTTTATTGTGTCAAGTTTTAAAGAGCTACCACAAACCGTGTTTGATTTAGAGTTCCAACTACATGTATCCATATAGGAGAAAACAGAGTGAAACCTAAATATTAAAACTGTTACTGCCAACGAACGGTTTAACCTAGAAGAACGAAATTTGGTGAGCCAAGTGGGATTGGGGTACTGATCATTACCTGAAAGTGTCATGAAGATTGGGTGAAAAAATGTGTGCTGAGATTTCAGGAAACTCGCAGTTTTTTGGAAGATTGTCAACCCCTTTCCATGAAAGTGATTTGCGCCAGTCTCTGCTTAGGGCTACATCAATAGGAAACAAACCATAGAGATAGAACTTGGAGCTACTTTATTGTGTCAAGTTTCAAAGAGCTAGCACAAACCGTGTTTGATTTAGAGTTCCAACTACATGTATCCATATAGGAGAAAACAGAGTGAAACCTAAAAATTAAAACTGTTACTGCCAACGAACTGTTTAACCTAGAAGAACAAAATTTGGTGAGCCAAGTGGGATTGGGATGCTGATCATTACCTGAAAGTGTCATCAAGATTGGTTGAAAAAATGTGTGCTGAGATTTTAGGAAACTCTTAGTTTTTTGGAAGATTGGCAACCCCTTTCCATGAAAGTGATTTACGCCAGTCTCTGCTTAGGGCTACATCAATAGGAAACAAACCATAGAGATAGAACTTGGAGCTACTTTATTGTGTCAATTTCAAAGAGCTAGCACAAACCGTGTTTGATTTAGAGTTCCAACTACATGTATCCATATAGGAGAAAACAGAGTGAAACCTAAAAATTAAAACTGTTACTGCCAACGAACGGTTTAACCTAGAAGAACGAAATTTGGTGAGCCAAGTGGGATTGGGGTGCTGATCATTACCTGAAAGTGTCATCAAGATTGGGTGAAAAAATGTGTGCTGAGATTTCAGGAAACTCTTAGTTTTTTGGAAGATTGTCAACCCCTTTCCATGAAAGTGATTTGCGCCAGTCTCTGCTTAGGGCTACATCAATAGGAAACAAACCATAGAGATAGAACTTGGAGCTACTTTATTGTGTCAAGTTTCAAAGAGCTAGCACAAACCGTGTTTGATTTAGAGTTCCAACTACATGTATCCATATAGGAGAAAACAGAGTGAAACCTAAAAATTAAAACTGTTAGCGCCAAAGAACGGTTTAACGTAAAAGAAAGAAACTCGGTGAGCCAAGTGGGATTGGGGTATTGATCATTACCTGAAAGTGTCATAAAGATTGGGTGAAAAAATGTGTGCTGAGATTTCAGGAAACTCGTAGTTTTTTGGAAGATTGGCAACCCCTTTCCATGAAAGTGATTTGCGCCAGTCTCTGCTTAGGCCTACATCAATAGGAAACAAACCATAGAGATAGAACTTGGAGCTACTTTATTGTGTCAAGTTTCAAAGAGCTAGCACAAACCGTGTTTGATTTAGAGTTCCAACTACATGTATCCATATAGGAGAAAACAGAGTGAAACCTAAAAATTAAAACTGTTACTGCCAACGAACGGTTTAACCTAGAAGAACGAAATTTGGTGAGCCAAGTGGGATTGGGGTACTGATCATTACCTGAACGTGTCATCAAGTTTGGGTGAAAAAATGTGTGCTGAGATTTCAGGAAACTTGCAGTTTTTTGGAAGATTGGCAACCCCTTTCCATGAAAGTGATTTGCGCCAGTATCTGCTTAGGGCTACATCAATAGGAAACAAACCATAGAGATAGAACTTGGAGCTACTTTATTGTGTCAAGTTTCAAAGAGCTAGCACAAACCGTGTTTGATTTAGAGTTCCAACTACATGTATCCATATAGGAGAAAACAGAGTGAAACCTAAAAATTAAAACTGTTACTGCCAACGAACTGTTTAACCTAGAAGAACGAAATTTGGTGAGCCAAGTGGGATTGGGGTACTGATCATTACCTGAAAGTGTCATCAAGATTGGGTGAAAAAATGTGTGCTGAGATTTCAGGAAACTCGCAGTTTTTTGGAAGATTGTCAACCCCTTTCCATGAAAGTGATTTGTGCCAGTCTCTGCTTAGGGCTACATCAATAGGAAACAAACCATAGAGATAGAACTTGGAGGTACTTTATTGTGTCAAGTTTCAAAGACCTAGCACAAACCGTGTTTGATTTAGTGTTCCAACTACATGTATCCATATAGGAGAAAACAGGGTGAAACCTAAAAATTAAAACTGTTACTGCCAACGAACGGTTTAACCTAGAAGAACGAAATTTGGTGAGCCAAGTGGGATTGGGGTGCTGATCATTACCTGAAAGTGTCATCAAGATTGGGTGAAAAAATGTGTTCTGAGATTTCAGGAAACTCTTAGTTTTTTGAAAGATTGTCAACCCCTTTCCATGAAAGTGATTTGCGGCCATCTCTGCTTAGGGCTACATCAATAGGAAACAAACCATAGAGATAGAACTTGGAGCTACTTTATTGTGTCAAGTTTCAAACAGCTAGCACAAACCGTGTTTGATTTAGAGTTCCAACTACATGTATCCATATAGGAGAAAACAGAGTGAAACCTAAAAATTAAAACTGTTACTGCCAACGAACTGTTTAACCTAGAAGAACGAAATTTGGTGAGCCAAGTGGGATTGGGGTACTGATCATTACTTGAAAGTGTCATCAAGATTGGGTGAAAAAATGTGTGCTGAGATTTCAGGAAACTCGCAGTTTTATGGAAGATTGGCAACCCCTTTCCATGAAAGTGATTTGCAACAGTCTCTGCTTAGGGCTACATCAATAGGAAACAAACCATAGAGATAGAACTTGGAGCTACTTTATTGTGTCAAGTTTCAAAGTGCTAGCACAAACCGTGTTTGATTTAGAGTTCCAACTACATGTATCCATATAGGAGAAAACAGAGTGAAACCTAAAAATTAAAACTGTTAGCGCCAAAGAATGGTTTAACCTAAAAGAAAGAAACTTGGTGACCCAAGTGGGATTTGTTGTACTGATCATTACCTGAAAGTGTCATCAAGATTGGGTGAAAAAATGTGTGCTGAGATTTCAGGAAACTCGTAGTTTTTTGGAAGATTGGCAACCCCTTTCCATGAAAGTGATTTGCGGCCGTCTCTGATTAGGGCTACATCAATAGGAAACAAACCATAGAGATAGAACTTGGAGCTACTTTATTGTGTCAAGTTTCAAACAGCTAGCACAAACCGTGTTTGATTTAGAGTTCCAACTACATGTATCCATAGAGGAGAAAACAGAGTGAAACCTAAAAATTAAAACTGTTACTGCCAAAGAACGGTTTAACCTAGAAGAACGAAATTTGGTGAGCCAAGTGGGATTGGGGTACTGATCATTACCTGAAAGTGTCATCAAGATTGGGTGAAAAAATGTGTGCTGAGATTTCAGGAAACTCGCAGTTTTTTGGAAGATTGGCAACCCCTTTCCATGAAAGTGATTTGCGCCAGTCTCTGCTTAGGGCTACATCAATAGGAAACAAACCATAGAGATAGAACTTGGAGCTACTTTATTGTGTCAAGTTTCAAAGAGCTAGCACAAACCGTGTTTGATTTAGAGTTCCAACTACGTGTATCCATATAGGAGAAAACAGAGTGAAACCTAAATATTAAAACTGTTACTGCCAACGAACGGTTTAACCTAGAAGAACGAAATTTGGTGAGCCAAGTGGGATTGGGGTACTGATCATTACCTGAAAGTGTCATGAAGATTGGGTGAAAAAATGTGTGCTGAGATTTCAGGAAACTCTTAGTTTTTTGGAAGATTGTCAACCCCTTTCCATGAAAGTGATTTGCGCCAGTCTCTGCTTAGGGCTACATCAATAGGAAACAAACCATAGAGATAGAACTTGGAGCTACTTTATTGTGTCAAGTTTCAAACAGCTAGCACAAACCGTGTTTGATTTAGAGTTCCAACTACATGTATCCATATAGGAGAAAACAGAGTGAAACCTAAAAATTAAAACTGTTACTGCCAACGAACTGTTTAACCTAGAAGAACGAAATTTGGTGAGCCAAGTGGGATTGGGGTACTGATCATTACTTGAAAGTGTCATCAAGATTGGGTGAAAAAATGTGTGCTGAGATTTCAGGAAACTCGCAGTTTTATGGAAGATTGGCAACCCCTTTCCATGAAAGTGATTTGCGCCAGTCTCTGCTTAGGGCTACATCAATAGGAAACAAACCATAGAGATAGAACTTGGAGCTACTTTATTGTGTCAAGTTTCAAAGAGCTAGCACAAACCGTGTTTGATTTAGAGTTCCAACTACATGTATCCATATAGGAGAAAACAGAGTGAAACCTAAAAATTAAAACTGTTAGCGCCAAAGAATGGTTTAACCTAAAAGAAAGAAACTTGGTGACCCAAGTGGGATTTGTTGTACTGATCATTACCTGAAAGTGTCATCAAGATTGGGTGAAAAAATGTGTGCTGAGATTTCAGGAAACTCGTAGTTTTTTGGAAGATTGGCAACCCCTTTCCATGAAAGTGATTTGCGGCCGTCTCTGCTTAGGGCTACATCAATAGGAAACAAACCATAGAGATAGAACTTGGAGCTACTTTATTGTGTCAAGTTTCAAAGAGCTAGCACAAACCGTGTTTGATTTAGAGTTCCAACTACATGTATCCATATAGGAGAAAACAGAGTGAAACCTAAAAATTAAAACTGTTACTGCCAACGAACGGTTTAACCTAGAAGAACGAAATTTGGTGAGCCAAGTGGGATTGGGGTACTGATCATTACCTGAAAGTGTCATCAAGATTGGGTGAAAAAATGTGTGCTGAGATTTCAGGAAACTCGCAGTTTTTTGGAAGATTGGCAACCCCTTTCCATGAAAGTGATTTGCGCCAGTCTCTGCTTAGGGCTACATCAATAGGAAACAAACCATAGAGATAGAACTTGGAGCTACTTTATTGTGTCAAGTTTCAAAGAGCTAGCACAAACCGTGTTTGATTTAGAGTTCCAACTACGTGTATCCATATAGGAGAAAACAGAGTGAAAATTAAATATTAAAACTGTTACTGCCAACGAACGGTTTAACCTAGAAGAACGAAATTTGGTGATCCAAGTGGGATTGGGGTACTGATCATTACCTGAAAGTGTCATGAAGATTGGGTGAAAAAATGTGTGCTGAGATTTCAGGAAACTCTTAGTTTTTTGGAAGATTGTCAACCCCTTTCCATGAAAGTGATTTGCGCCAGTCTCTGCTTAGGGCTACATCAATAGGAAACAAACCATAGAGATAGAACTTGGAGCTACTTTATTGTGTCAAGTTTCAAACAGCTAGCACAAACCGTGTTTGATTTAGAGTTCCAACTACATGTATCCATATAGGAGAAAACAGAGTGAAACCTAAAAATTAAAACTGTTACTGCCAACGAACTGTTTAACCTAGAAGAACGAAATTTGGTGAGCCAAGTGGGATTGGGGTACTGATCATTACTTGAAAGTGTCATCAAGATTGGGTGAAAAAATGTGTGCTGAGATTTCAGGAAACTCGCAGTTTTATGGAAGATTGGCAACCCCTTTCCATGAAAGTGATTTGCGCCAGTCTCTGCTTAGGGCTACATCAATAGGAAACAAACCATAGAGATAGAACTTGGAGCTACTTTATTGTGTCAAGTTTCAAAGAGCTAGCACAAACCGTGTTTGATTTAGAGTTCCAACTACATGTATCCATATAGGAGAAAACAGAGTGAAACCTAAAAATTAAAACTGTTAGCGCCAAAGAATGGTTTAACCTAAAAGAAAGAAACTTGGTGACCCAAGTGGGATTTGTTGTACTGATCATTACCTGAAAGTGTCATCAAGATTGGGTGAAAAAATGTGTGCTGAGATTTCAGGAAACTCGTAGTTTTTTGGAAGATTGGCAACCCCTTTCCATGAAAGTGATTTGCGGCCGTCTCTGATTAGGGCTACATCAATAGGAAACAAACCATAGAGATAGAACTTGGAGCTACTTTATTGTGTCAAGTTTCAAACAGCTAGCACAAACCGTGTTTGATTTAGAGTTCCAACTACATGTATCCATAGAGGAGAAAACAGAGTGAAACCTAAAAATTAAAACTGTTACTGCCAAAGAACGGTTTAACCTAGAAGAACGAAATTTGGTGAGCCAAGTGGGATTGGGGTACTGATCATTACCTGAAAGTGTCATCAAGATTGGGTGAAAAAATGTGTGCTGAGATTTCAGGAAACTCGCAGTTTTTTGGAAGATTGGCAACCCCTTTCCATGAAAGTGATTTGCGCCAGTCTCTGCTTAGGGCTACATCAATAGGAAACAAACCATAGAGATAGAACTTGGAGCTACTTTATTGTGTCAAGTTTCAAAGAGCTAGCACAAACCGTGTTTGATTTAGAGTTCCAACTACGTGTATCCATATAGGAGAAAACAGAGTGAAACCTAAATATTAAAACTGTTACTGCCAACGAACGGTTTAACCTAGAAGAACGAAATTTGGTGAGCCAAGTGGGATTGGGGTACTGATCATTACCTGAAAGTGTCATGAAGATTGGGTGAAAAAATGTGTGCTGAGATTTCAGGAAACTCTTAGTTTTTTGGAAGATTGTCAACCCCTTTCCATGAAAGTGATTTGCGCCAGTCTCTGCTTAGGGCTACATCAATAGGAAACAAACCATAGAGATAGAACTTGGAGCTACTTTATTGTGTCAAGTTTCAAACAGCTAGCACAAACCGTGTTTGATTTAGAGTTCCAACTACATGTATCCATATAGGAGAAAACAGAGTGAAACCTAAAAATTAAAACTGTTACTGCCAACGAACTGTTTAACCTAGAAGAACGAAATTTGGTGAGCCAAGTGGGATTGGGGTACTGATCATTACTTGAAAGTGTCATCAAGATTGGGTGAAAAAATGTGTGCTGAGATTTCAGGAAACTCGCAGTTTTATGGAAGATTGGCAACCCCTTTCCATGAAAGTGATTTGCGCCAGTCTCTGCTTAGGGCTACATCAATAGGAAACAAACCATAGAGATAGAACTTGGAGCTACTTTATTGTGTCAAGTTTCAAAGAGCTAGCACAAACCGTGTTTGATTTAGAGTTCCAACTACATGTATCCATATAGGAGAAAACAGAGTGAAACCTAAAAATTAAAACTGTTAGCGCCAAAGAATGGTTTAACCTAAAAGAAAGAAACTTGGTGACCCAAGTGGGATTTGTTGTACTGATCATTACCTGAAAGTGTCATCAAGATTGGGTGAAAAAATGTGTGCTGAGATTTCAGGAAACTCGTAGTTTTTTGGAAGATTGGCAACCCCTTTCCATGAAAGTGATTTGCGGCCGTCTCTGATTAGGGCTACATCAATAGGAAACAAACCATAGAGATAGAACTTGGAGCTACTTTATTGTGTCAAGTTTCAAAAAGCTAGGACAAACCGTGTTTGATTTAGAGTTCCAACTACATGTATCCATATAGGAGAAAACAGAGTGAAACCTAAAAATTAAAACTGTTACTGCCAACGAACGGTTTAACCTAGAAGAACGAAATTTGGTGAGCCAAGTGGGATTGGGGTACTGATCATTACCTGAAAGTGTCATCAAGATTGGGTGAAAAAATGTGTGCTGAGATTTCAGGAAACTCCCAGTTTTTTGGAAGATTGGCAACCCCTTTCCATGAAAGTGATTTGCGCCAGTCTCTGCTTAGGGCTACATCAATAGGAAACAAACCATAGAGATAGAACTTGGGGCTACTTTATTGTGTCAAGTTTCAAACAGCTAGCACAAACCGTGTTTGATTTAGAGTTCCAACTACATGTATCCATATAGGAGAAAACAGAGTGAAACCTAAAAATTAAAACTGTTACTGCCAACGAACGGTTTAACCTAGAAGAACGAAATTTGGTGAGCCAAGTGGGATTGGGGTACTGATCATTACCTGAAAGTGTCATCAAGATTGGGTGAAAAAATGTGTGCTGAGATTTCAGGAAACTCGTAGTTTTTTGGAAGATTGGCAACCCCTTTCCATGAAAGTGATTTGCGGCCGTATCTGCTTAGGGCTACGTCAATAGGAAACAAACCATAGAGATAGAACTTGGAGCTACTTTATTGTGTCAAGTTTCAAAGAGCTAGCACAAACCGTGTTTGATTTAGAGTTCCAACTACATGTATCCATATAGGAGAAAACAGAGTGAAACCTAAAAATTAAAACTGTTACTGCCAACGAACGGTTTAACCTAGAAGAACGAAATTTGGTGAGCCAAGTGGGATTGGGGTACTGATGATTACCTGAAAGTGTCATCAAGATTGGGTGAAAAAATGTGTGCTGAGATTTCAGGAAACTCGCAGTTTTTTGGAAGATTGGCAACCCCTTTCCATGAAAGTGATTTGCGCCAGTCTCTGCTTAGGGCTACATCAATAGGAAACAAACCATAGAGATAGAACTTGGAGCTACTTTATTGTGTCAAGTTTCAAAGAGCTAGCACAAACCGTGTTTGATTTAGAGTTCCAACTACATGTATCCATATAGGAGAAAAGAGAGTGAAACCTAAATATTAAAACTGTTACTGCCAACGAACGGTTTAACCTAGAAGAACGAAATTTGGTGAGCCAAGTGGGATTGGGGTACTGATCATTACCTGAAAGTGTCATCAAGATTGGGTGAAAAAATGTGTGCTGAGATTTCAGGAAACTCGCAGTTTTTTGGAAGATTGGCAACCCCTTTCCATGAAAGTGATTTGCGCCAGTCTCTGCTTAGGGCTACATCAATAGGAAACAAACCATAGAGATAGAACTTGGAGCTACTTTATTGTGTCAAGTTTCAAAGAGCTAGCACAAACCGTGTTTGATTTAGAGTTCCAACTACATGTATCCATATAGGAGAAAACAGAGTGAAACCTAAAAATTAAAACTGTTAGCGCCAAAGAATGGTTTAACCTAAAAACAAGAAACTTGGTGACCCAAGTGGGATTTGTTGTACTGATCATTACCTGAAAGTGTCATCAAGATTGGGTGAAAAAATGTGTGCTGAGATTTCAGGAAACTCGTAGTTTTTTGGAAGATTGGCAACCCCTTTCCATGAAAGTGATTTGCGGCCGTCTCTGATTAGGGCTACATCAATAGGAAACAAACCATAGAGATAGAACTTGGAGCTACTTTATTGTGTCAAGTTTCAAAGAGCTAGCACAAACCGTGTTTGATTTAGAGTTCCAACTACATGTATCCATAGAGGAGAAAACAGAGTGAAACCTAAAAATTAAAACTGTTACTGCCAACGAACGGTTTAACCTAGAAGAACGAAATTTGGTGAGCCAAGTGGGATTGGGGTACTGATCATTACCTGAAAGTGTCATCAAGATTGGGTGAAAAAATGTGTGCTGAGATTTCAGGAAACTCGCAGTTTTTTGGAAGATTGGCAACCCCTTTCCATGAAAGTGATTTGCGCCAGTCTCTGCTTAGGGCTACATCAATAGGAAACAAACCATAGAGATAGAACTTGGAGCTACTTTATTGTGTCAAGTTTCAAAGAGCTACCACAAACCGTGTTTGATTTAGAGTTCCAACTACATGTATCCATATAGGAGAAAACAGAGTGAAACCTAAATATTAAAACTGTTACTGCCAACGAACGGTTTAACCTAGAAGAACGAAATTTGGTGAGCCAAGTGGGATTGGGGTACTGATCATTACCTGAAAGTGTCATGAAGATTGGGTGAAAAAATGTGTGCTGAGATTTCAGGAAACTCGCAGTTTTTTGGAAGATTGTCAACCCCTTTCCATGAAAGTGATTTGCGCCAGTCTCTGCTTAGGGCTACATCAATAGGAAACAAACCATAGAGATAGAACTTGGAGCTACTTTATTGTGTCAAGTTTCAAAGAGCTAGCACAAACCGTGTTTGATTTAGAGTTCCAACTACATGTATCCATATAGGAGAAAACAGAGTGAAACCTAAAAATTAAAACTGTTACTGCCAACGAACTGTTTAACCTAGAAGAACAAAATTTGGTGAGCCAAGTGGGATTGGGATGCTGATCATTACCTGAAAGTGTCATCAAGATTGGTTGAAAAAATGTGTGCTGAGATTTTAGGAAACTCTTAGTTTTTTGGAAGATTGGCAACCCCTTTCCATGAAAGTGATTTACGCCAGTCTCTGCTTAGGGCTACATCAATAGGAAACAAACCATAGAGATAGAACTTGGAGCTACTTTATTGTGTCAATTTCAAAGAGCTAGCACAAACCGTGTTTGATTTAGAGTTCCAACTACATGTATCCATATAGGAGAAAACAGAGTGAAACCTAAAAATTAAAACTGTTACTGCCAACGAACGGTTTAACCTAGAAGAACGAAATTTGGTGAGCCAAGTGGGATTGGGGTGCTGATCATTACCTGAAAGTGTCATCAAGATTGGGTGAAAAAATGTGTGCTGAGATTTCAGGAAACTCTTAGTTTTTTGGAAGATTGTCAACCCCTTTCCATGAAAGTGATTTGCGCCAGTCTCTGCTTAGGGCTACATCAATAGGAAACAAACCATAGAGATAGAACTTGGAGCTACTTTATTGTGTCAAGTTTCAAAGAGCTAGCACAAACCGTGTTTGATTTAGAGTTCCAACTACATGTATCCATATAGGAGAAAACAGAGTGAAACCTAAAAATTAAAACTGTTAGCGCCAAAGAACGGTTTAACGTAAAAGAAAGAAACTCGGTGAGCCAAGTGGGATTGGGGTATTGATCATTACCTGAAAGTGTCATAAAGATTGGGTGAAAAAATGTGTGCTGAGATTTCAGGAAACTCGTAGTTTTTTGGAAGATTGGCAACCCCTTTCCATGAAAGTGATTTGCGCCAGTCTCTGCTTA
Source organism: Spermophilus citellus (assembly GCF_964194105.1). NCBI lineage: Eukaryota > Metazoa > Chordata > Mammalia > Rodentia > Sciuridae > Spermophilus > Spermophilus citellus. Next base: position 1,848,409 of record NW_027672727.1, on the reverse strand, counting down.
GGCCTACATCAATAGGAAACAAACCATAGAGATAGAACTTGGAGCTACTTTATTGTGTCAAGTTTCAAAGAGCTAGCACAAACCGTGTTTGATTTAGAGTTCCAACTACATGTATCCATATAGGAGAAAACAGAGTGAAACCTAAAAATTAAAACTGTTACTGCCAACGAACGGTTTAACCTAGAAGAACGAAATTTGGTGAGCCAAGTGGGATTGGGGTACTGATCATTACCTGAACGTGTCATCAAGTTTGGGTGAAAAAATGTGTGCTGAGATTTCAGGAAACTTGCAGTTTTTTGGAAGATTGGCAACCCCTTTCCATGAAAGTGATTTGCGCCAGTATCTGCTTAGGGCTACATCAATAGGAAACAAACCATAGAGATAGAACTTGGAGCTACTTTATTGTGTCAAGTTTCAAAGAGCTAGCACAAACCGTGTTTGATTTAGAGTTCCAACTACATGTATCCATATAGGAGAAAACAGAGTGAAACCTAAAAATTAAAACTGTTACTGCCAACGAACTGTTTAACCTAGAAGAACGAAATTTGGTGAGCCAAGTGGGATTGGGGTACTGATCATTACCTGAAAGTGTCATCAAGATTGGGTGAAAAAATGTGTGCTGAGATTTCAGGAAACTCGCAGTTTTTTGGAAGATTGTCAACCCCTTTCCATGAAAGTGATTTGTGCCAGTCTCTGCTTAGGGCTACATCAATAGGAAACAAACCATAGAGATAGAACTTGGAGGTACTTTATTGTGTCAAGTTTCAAAGACCTAGCACAAACCGTGTTTGATTTAGTGTTCCAACTACATGTATCCATATAGGAGAAAACAGGGTGAAACCTAAAAATTAAAACTGTTACTGCCAACGAACGGTTTAACCTAGAAGAACGAAATTTGGTGAGCCAAGTGGGATTGGGGTGCTGATCATTACCTGAAAGTGTCATCAAGATTGGGTGAAAAAATGTGTTCTGAGATTTCAGGAAACTCTTACTTTTTTGAAAGATTGTCAACCCCTTTCCATGAAAGTGATTTGCGGCCATCTCTGCTTAGGGCTACATCAATAGGAAACAAACCATAGAGATAGAACTTGGAGCTACTTTATTGTGTCAAGTTTCAAAGAGCTAGCACAAACCGTGTTTGATTTAGAGTTCCAACTACATGTATCCATATAGGAGAAAACAGAGTGAAACCTAAAAATTAAAACTGTTAGCGCCAAAGAACGGTTTAACGTAAAAGAAAGAAACTCGGTGACCCAAGTGGGATGTGTTGTACTGATCATTACCTGAAAGTGTCATAAAGATTGGGTGAAAAAATGTGTGCTGAGATTTCAGGAAACTCGTAGTTTTTTGGAAGATTGGCAACCCCTTTCCATGAAAGTGATTTTCGCCAGTCTCTGCTTAGGCCTACATCAATAGGAAACAAACCATAGAGATAGAACTTGGAGCTACTTTATTGTGTCAAGTTTCAAAGAGCTAGCACAAACCGTGTTTGATTTAGAGTTCCAACTACATGTATCCATATAGGAGAAAACAGAGTGAAACCTAAAAATTAAAACTGTTACTGCCAACGAACGGTTTAACCTAGAAGAACGAAATTTGGTGAGCCAAGTGGGATTGGGGTACTGATAATTAACTGAACGTGTCATCAAGTTTGGGTGAAAAAATGTGTGCTGAGATTTCAGGAAACTTGCAGTTTTTTGGAAGATTGGCAACCCCTCCATGAAAGTGATTTGCGCCAGTATCTGCTTAGGGCTACATCAATAGGAAACAAACCATAGAGATAGAACTTGGAGCTACTTTATTGTGTCAAGTTTCAAAGAGCTAGCACAAACCGTGTTTGATTTAGAGTTCCAACTACATGTATCCATATAGGAGAAAACAGAGTGAAACCTAAAAATTAAAACTGTTACTGCCAACGAACTGTTTAACCTAGAAGAACGAAATTTGGTGAGCCAAGTGGGATTGGGGTACTGATCATTACCTGAAAGTGTCATCAAGTTTGGGTGAAAAAATGTGTGCTGAGATTTCAGGAAACTCGCAGTTTTTTGGAAGATTGGCAACCCCTTTCCATGAAAGTGATTTGTGCCAGTCTCTGCTTAGGGCTACATCAATAGGAAACAAACCATAGAGATAGAACTTGGAGGTATTTATTGTGTCAAGTTTCAAAGACCTAGCACAAACCGTGTTTGATTTAGTGTTCCAACTACATGTATCCATATAGGAGAAAACAGGGTGAAACCTAAAAATTAAAACTGTTACTGCCAACGAACGGTTTAACCTAGAAGAACGAAATTTGGTGAGCCAAGTGGGATTGGGGTGCTGATCATTACCTGAAAGTGTCATCAAGATTGGGTGAAAAAATGTGTTCTGAGATTTCAGGAAACTCTTAGTTTTTTGAAAGATTTTCAACCCCTTTCCATGAAAGTGATTTGCGGCCATCTCTGCTTAGGGCTACATCAATAGGAAACAAACCATAGAGATAGAACTTGGAGCTACTTTATTGTGTCAAGTTTCAAAGAGCTAGCACAAACCGTGTTTGATTTAGAGTTCCAACTACATGTATCCATATAGGAGAAAACAGAGTGAAACCTAAAAATTAAAACTGTTAGCGCCAAAGAACGGTTTAACGTAAAAGAAAGAAACTCGGTGACCCAAGTGGGATGTGTTGTACTGATCATTACCTGAAAGTGTCATAAAGATTGGGTGAAAAAATGTGTGCTGAGATTTCAGGAAACTCGTAGTTTTTTGGAAGATTGGCAACCCCTTTCCATGAAAGTGATTTTCGCCAGTCTCTGCTTAGGCCTACATCAATAGGAAACAAACCATAGAGATAGAACTTGGAGCTACTTTATTGTGTCAAGTTTCAAAGAGCTAGCACAAACCGTGTTTGATTTAGAGTTCCAACTACATGTATCCATATAGGAGAAAACAGAGTGAAACCTAAAAATTAAAACTGTTACTGCCAACGAACGGTTTAACCTAGAAGAACGAAATTTGGTGAGCCAAGTGGGATTGGGGTACTGATAATTACCTGAACGTGTCATCAAGTTTGGGTGAAAAAATGTGTGCTGAGATTTCAGGAAACTTGCAGTTTTTTGGAAGATTGGCAACCCCTTTCCATGAAAGTGATTTGCGCCAGTCTCTGCTTAGGGCTACATCAATAGGAAACAAACCATAGAGATAGAACTTGGAGCTACTTTATTGTGTCAAGTTTCAAAGAGCTAGCACAAACCGTGTTTGATTTAGAGTTCCAACTACATGTATCCATATACGAGAAACCAGAGTGAAACCTAAAAATTAAAACTGTTAGCGCCAAAGAACGGTTTAACCTAAAAGAAAGAAACTTGGTGACCCAAGTGGGATTTGTTGTACTGATCATTACCTGAAAGTGTCATCAAGATTGGGTGAAAAAATGTGTGCTGAGATTTCAGTAAACTCGTAGTTTTTTGAAAGCCTGGCAACCCCTTTCCATGAAAGTGATTTGCGCCAGTCTCTGCTTAGGGCTACATCAATAGGAAACAAACCATAGAGATAGAACATGGAGCTACTTTATTGTGTCAAGTTTCAAAGAGCTAGCACAAACCGTGTTGGATTTAGAGTTCCAACTACATGTATTCATATAGGAGAAACTTGAGTGAAAACTAAAAGTTAAAACTGTTACTGCCAACGAACGGTTTAACCTAGAAGAACGAAATTTGGTGAGCCAAGTGGGATTGGGGTACTGATCATTACCTGAAAGTGTCATCAAGATTGGGTGAAAAAATGTGTGCTGAGATTTCAGGAAACTCGTAGTTTTATGGAAGCTTGGCAACCCCTTTAAATGAAAGTGATTTGCGCCAGTCTCTGCTTAGGGCTACATCAATATGAAACAAACCATAGAGATAGATAGAACTTGGAGCAACTTTATTGTGTCAAGTTTCAAAGAGCTAGCACAAACCGTGTTTGATTTAGAGTTCCAACTACATGTATCCATATAGGAGAAAACAGAGTGAAACCTAAAAATTAAAACTGTTAGCGCCAAAGAACGGTTTAACCTAAAAGAAAGAAACTCGGTGACCCAAGTGGGATGTGTTGTACTGATCATTACCTGAAAGTGTCATAAAGATTGGGTGAAAAAATGTTTGCTGAGATTTCAGGAAACTCGCAGTTTTTTGGAAGATTGGCAACCCCTTTCCATGAAAGTGATTTGCGCCAGTCTCTTCTTAGGGCTACATCAACAGGAAACAAACCATAGAGATAGAACTTGGAGCTACTTTATTGTGTCAAGTTTCAAAGAGCTAGCACAAACCGTGTTTGATTTAGAGTTCCAACTACATGTATCCATATTGGAGAAAACAGAGTGAAACCTAAAAATTAAAACTGTTAGCGCCAAAGAACGGTTTAACCTAAAAGAAAGAAACTCGGTGACCCAAGTGGGATGTGTTGTACTGATCATTACCTGAAAGTGTCATAAAGATTGGGTGAAAAAATGTGTGCTGAGATTTCAGGAAACTCGTAGTTTTTTGGAAGCCTGGCAACCCCTTTCCATGAAAGTGATTTCCTCCAGTCTCTGCTTAGGGCTACATCAATAGGAAACAAACCATAGAGATAGAACTTGGAGCTACTTTATTGTGTCAAGTTTCAAAGAGCTAGCACAAACCGTGTTTGATTTAGAGTTCCAACTACGTGTATCCATATAGGAGAAAACAGAGTGAAACCTAAAAATTAAAACTGTTACTGCCAATGAACGGTTTAACCTGGAAGAACGAAATTTGGTGAGCCAAGTGGGATTGGGGTATTGATCATTACCTGAAAGTGTCATCAAGATTATGTGAAAAAATGTGTGCTGAGATTTCAGGAAACTCGCAGTTTTTTGGAAGATTGGCAACCCCTTTCCATGAAAGTGATTTTCGCCAGTCTCTGCTTAGGCCTACATCAATAGGAAACAAACCATAGAGATAGAACTTGGAGCTACTTTATTGTGTCAAGTTTCAAAGAGCTAGCACAAACCGTGTTTGATTTAGAGTTCCAACTACATGTATCCATATAGGAGAAAACAGAGTGAAACCTAAAAATTAAAACTGTTACTGCCAACGAACGGTTTAACCTAGAAGAACGAAATTTGGTGAGCCAAGTGGGATTGGGGTACTGATAATTGCCTGAAAGTGTCATCAAGTTCGGGTGAAAAAATGTGTGCTGAGATTTCAGGAAACTCGCAGTTTTTTGGAAGATTGGCAACCCCTTTCCATGAAAGTGATTTGCGCCAGTCTCTGCTTAGGGCTACATCAATAGGAAACAAACCATAGAGATAGAACTTGGAGCTACTTTATTGTGTCAAGTTTCAAAGAGCTAGCACAAACCGTGTTTGATTTAGAGTTCCAACTACATGTATCCATATAGGAGAAAACAGAGTGAAACCTAAAAATTAAAACTGTTACTGCCAACGAACGGTTTAACCTAGAAGAACGAAATTTGGTGAGCCAAGTGGGATTGGGGTGCTGATCATTACCTGAAAGTGTCATCAAGATTGGTTGAAAAAATGTGTGCTGAGATTTCAGGAAACTCTTAGTTTTTTGGAAAATTGGCAACCCCTTTCCATGAAAGTGATTTGCGCCAGTCTCTGCTTAGGGCTACATCAATAGGAAACAAACCATAGAGATAGAACTTGGAGCTACTTTATTGTGTCAAGTTTCAAAGAGCTAGCACAAACCGTGTTTGATTTAGAGTTCCAACTACATGTATCCATATAGGAGAAACCAGAGTGAAACCTAAAAATTAAAACTGTTTGCGCCAAAGAACGGTTTAACCTAAAAGAAAGAAACTTGGTGACCCAAGTGGGATTTGTTGTACTGATCATTACCTGAAAGTGTCATCAAGATTGGGTGAAAAAATGTGTGCTGAGATTTCAGGAAACTCGTAGTTTTTTGAAAGCCTGGCAACCCCTTTCCATGAAAGTGATTTGCGCCAGTCTCTGCTTAGGGCTACATCAATAGGAAACAAACCATAGAGATAGAACATGGAGCTACTTTATTGTGTCAAGTTTCAAAGAGCTAGCACAAACCGTGTTGGATTTAGAGTTCCAACTACATGTATTCATATAGGAGAAAATTGAGTGAAAACTAAAAGTTAAAACTGTTACTGCCAATGAACGGTTTAACCTAGAAAAACGAAATTTGGTGAGCCAAGTGGGATTGGGGTACTGATCATTACCTGAAAGTGTCATCAAGATTGGGTGAAAAAATGTGTGCTGAGATTTCAGGAAACTCGTAGTTTTATGGAAGCTTGGCAACCCCTTTAAATGAAAGTGATTTGCGCCAGTCTCTGCTTAGGGCTACATCAATAGGAAACAAACCATAGAGATAGATAGAACTTGGAGCAACTTTATTGTGTCAAGTTTCAAAGAGCTAGCAAAAACCGTGTTTGATTTAGAGTTCCAACTACATGTATCCATATAGGAGAAAACAGAGTGAAACCTAAAAATTAAAACTGTTACTGCCAACGAACGGTTTAAACTAGAAAAACGAAATTTAGTGAGCCAAGTGGGATTGGGGTACTGATCATTACCTGAAAGTGTCATCAAGATTGGGTGAAATAATGTTTGCTGAGATTTCAGGAAACTCGTAGTTTTTTGGAAGATTGGCAACCCCTTTCAATGAAAGTGATTTGCACCAGTCTCTGCTTAGGGCTACATCAATAGGAAACAAACCATAGAGATAGAACTTGGAGCTACTTTATTGTGTCAAGTTTCAAAGAGCTAGCACAAACCGTGTTTGATTTAGAGTTCCAACTACATGTATCCATATAGGAGAAAACAGAGTGAAACCTAAAAATTAAAACTGTTACTGCCAATGAACTGTTTAACCCAGAAGAACGAAATTTGGTGAGCCAAGTGGGATTGGGTTGCTGATCATTACCTGAAAGTGTCATCAAGATTGGTTGAAAAAATGTGTGCTGAGATTTCAGGAAACTCTTAGTTTTTTGGAAGATTGGCAACCCCTTTCCATGAAAGTGATTTGCGCCAGTCTCTGCTTAGGGCTACATCAATAGGAAACAAACCATAGAGATAGAACTTGGAGCTACTTTATTGTGTGAAATTTCAAAGAGCTAGCACAAACCGTGTTTGATTTAGAGTTCCAACTACATGTATCCATACAGGAGAAAACAGAGTGAAACCTAAAAATTAAAACTGTTACTGCCAACGAACTGTTTAACCCAGAAGAACGTAATTTGGTGAGCCAAGTGGGATTGGGGTGCTGATCATTACCTGAAAGTGTCATCAAGATTGGTTGAAAAAATGTGTGCTGAGATTTCAGGAAACTCTCAGTTTTTCGGAAGATTGGCAACCCCTTTCCATGAAAGTGATTTGCGCCAGTCTCTGCTTAGGGCTACATCAATAGGAAACAAACCATAGAGATAGAACTTGGAGCTACTTTATTGTGTCAAGTTTCAAAGAGCTAGCACAAACCGTGTTTGATTTAGAGTTCCAACTACATGTATCCATATAGGAGAAAACAGAGTGAAACCTAAAAATTAAAACTGTTACTGCCAACGAACGGTTTAACCTAGAAGAACGAAATTTGGTGAGCCAAGTGGGATTGGGGTACTGATCATTACCTGAAAGTGTCATCAAGATTGGGTGAAAAAATGTGTGCTGAGATTTCAGGAAACTCGCAGGTTTTCGGAAGATTGGCAACCCCTTTCCATGAAAGTGATTTGTGCCAGTCTCTGCTTAGGGCTACATCAATAGGAAACAAACCATAGAGATAGAACTTGGAGCTACTTTATTGTGTCAAGTTTCAAAGAGCTAGCACAAACCGTGTTTGATTTAGAGTTCAAACTACATGTATCCATATAGGAGAAAACAGAGTGAAACCTAAAAATTAAAACTGTTACTGCCAACGAACGGTTTAACCTAGAAGAACGAAATTTGGTGAGCCAAGTGGGATTGGGGTGCTGATCATTACCTGAAAATGTCATCAAGATTGGGTGAAAAAATGTGTGCTGAGATTTCAGGAAACTCTTAGTTTTTTGGAAGATTGGCAACCCCTTTCCATGAAAGTGATATGCGCCAGTCTCTGCTTAGGGCTACATCAATAGGAAACAAACCATAGAGATAGAACTTGGAGCTACTTTATTGTGTCAAGTTTCAAAGAGCTAGCACAAACCGTGTTTGATTTAGAGTTCCAACTACATGTATCCATATAGGAGAAAACAGAGTGAAACCTAAAAATTAAAACTGTTACTGCCAACGAACGGTTTAACCTAGAAGAACGAAATTTGGTGAGCCAAGTGGGATTGGGGTACTGATCATTACCTGAAAGTGTCATCAAGATTGGGTGAAAAAATGTGTGCTGAGATTTCAGGAAACTCGCAGTTTTTTGGAAGATTGGCAACCCCTTTCCATGAAAGTGATTTACGCCAGTCTCTGCTTAGGGCTACATCAATAGGAAACAAACCATAGAGATAGAACTTGGAGGTACTTTATTGTGTCAAGTTTCAAAGAGCTAGCACAAACCGTGTTTGATTTAGTGTTCCAACTACATGTATCCATATAGGAGAAAACAGAGTGAAACCTAAAAATTAAAACTGTTACTGCCAACGAACGGTTTAACCTAGAAGAACGAAATTTGGTGAGCCAAGTGGGATTGGGGTGGTGATCATTACCTGAAAGTGTCATCAAGATTGGGTGAAAAAATGTGTTCTGAGATTTCAGGAAACTCTTAGTTTTTTGAAAGATTGTCAACCCCTTTCCATGAAAGTGATTTGCGGCCATCTCTGCTTAGGGCTACATCAATAGGAAACAAACCATAGAGATAGAACTTGGAGCTACTTTATTGTGTCAAGTTTCAAAGAGCTAGCACAAACCGTGTTTGATTTAGAGTTCCAACTACATGTATCCATATAGGAGAAAACAGAGTGAAACCTAAAAATTAAAACTGTTACTGCCAACGAACGGTTTAACCTAGAAGAACGAAATTTAGTGAGCCAAGTGGGATTGGGGTACTTATCATTACCTGAAAGTGTCATCAAGATTGGTTGAAAAAATGTGTGCTGAGATTTCAGGAAACTCGCAGTTTTTTGGAAGCTTGGCAACCCCTTTCCATGAAAGTGATTTGCGCCAGTCTCTGCTTAGGGCTACATCAATAGGAAACAAACCATAGAGATAGAACTTGGAGCTACTTTATTGTGTCAAGTTTCAAAGAGCTAGCACAAACCGTGTTTGATTTAGAGTTCCAACTACATGTATCCATATAGGAGAAAACAGAGTGAAACCTAAAAATTAAAACTGTTACTGCCAACGAACGGTTTAACCTAGAAGAACGAAATTTGGTGAGCCAAGTGGGATTGGGGTATTGATCATTACCTGAAAGTGTCATCAAGATTATGTGAAAAAATGTGTGCTGAGATTTCAGGAAACTCGCAGTTTTTTGGAAGATTGGCAACCCCTTTCCATGAAAGTGATTTGCGCCAGTCTCTGCTTAGGGCTACATCAATAGGAAACAAACCATAGAGATAGAACTTGGAGGTACTTTATTGTGTCAAGTTTCAAAGAGGTAGCACAAACTGTGTTTGATTTAGTGTTCCAACTACATGTATCCATATAGGAGAAAACAGAGTGAAACCTAAAAATTAAAACTGTTACTGCCAACGAACGGTTTAACCTAGAAGAACGAAATTTGGTGAGCCAAGTGGGATTGGGGTGCTGATCATTACCTGAAAGTGTCATCAAGATTGGGTGAAAAAATGTGTGCTGAGATTTCAGGAAACTCTTATTTTTTTGAAAGATTGTCAACCCCTTTCCATGAAAGTGATTTGCGGCCATCTCTGCTTAGGGCTACATCAATAGGAAACAAAACATAGAGATAGAACTTGGAGCTACTTTATTGTGTCAAGTTTCAAAGAGCTAGCACAAACCGTGTTTGATTTAGAGTTCCAACTACATGTATCCATATAGGAGAAAACAGAGTGAAACCTAAAAATTAAAACTGTTACTGCCAACGAACGGTTTAACCTAGAAGAACGAAATTTGGTGAGCCAAGTGGGATTGGGGTGCTGATCATTACCTGAAAGTGTCATCAAGATTGGTTGAAAAAATGTGTGCTGAGATTTCAGGAAACTCGCAGTTTTTTGGAAGCTTGGCAACCCCTTTCCATTAAAGTGATTTGGCCAGTCTCTGCTTAGGGCTACATCAATAGGAAACAAACCATAGAGATAGAACTTGGAGCTACTTTATTGTGTCAAGTTTCAAAGAGCTAGCACAAACCGTGTTTGATTTAGAGTTCCAACTACATGTATCCATATAGGAGAAAACAGAGTGAAACCTAAAAATTAAAACTGTTACTGCCAACGAACGGTTTAACCTAGAAGAATGGAATTTGGTGAGCCAAGTGGGATTGGGGTATTGATCATTACCTGAAAGTGTCATCAAGATTGGGTGAAAAAATGTGTGCTGAGATTTCAGGAAACTCTTAGTTTATTGGAAGATTGGCAACCAATTTCCTTTAAAGTGATTTGCGCCAGTCTCTGCTTAGGGCTACATCAATAGGAAACAAACCATAGAGATAGAACTTGGAGCTACTTTATTGTGTCAAGTTTCAAAGAGCTAGCACAAACCGTGTTTGATTTAGAGTTCCAACTACATGTATCCATATAGGAGAAAACAGAGTGAAACCTAAAAATTAAAACTGTTACTGCCAACGAACGGTTTAACCTACAAGAATGAAATTTGGTGAGCCAAGTGGGATAGGTGTATTGATCATTACCTGAAAGTGTCATCAAGATTATGTGAAAAAATGTGTGCTGAGATTTCAGGAAACTCGCAGTTTTTTGGAAGATTGGCAACCCCTTTCCATGAAAGTGATTTGCGCCAGTCTCTGCTTAGGGCTACATCAATAGGAAACAAACCATAGAGATAGAACTTGGAGCTACTTTATTGTGTCAAATTTCAAAGAGCTAGCACAAACCGTGTTTGATTTAGAGTTCCAACTACAAGTATCCATATAGGAGAAAACAGAGTGAAACCTAAAAATTAAAACTGTTACTGCCAATGAACGGTTTAAACTAGAAGAACGAAATTTGGTGAGCCAAGTGGGATTGGGGTACTGATCATTACCTGAAAGTGTCATCAAGATTGGGTGAAAAAATGTGTGCTGAGATTTCAGGAAATTCGCAGTTTTTTGGAAGATTGGCAACCCCTTTCCATGAAAGTGATTTGCGCCAGTCTCTGCTTAGGGCTACATCAATAGGAAACAAACCATAGAGATAGAACTTGGAGCTACTTTATTGTGTCAAGTTTCAAAGAGCTAGCACAAACCGTGTTTGATTTAGAGTTCCAACTACATGTATCCATATAGGAGAAAACAGAGTGAAACCTAAAAATTAAAACTGTTACTGCCAACGAACGGTTTAACCTAGAAAAACGAAATTTAGTGAGCCAAGTGGGATTGGGGTACTGATCATTACCTGAAAGTGTCATCAAGATTGGGTGAAATAATGTTTGCTGAGATTTCAGGAAACTCGTAGTTTTTTGGAAGATTGGCAACCCCTTTCAATGAAAGTGATTTGCACCAGTCTCTGCTTAGGGCTACATCAATAGGAAACAAACCATAGAGATAGAACTTGGAGCTACTTTATTGTGTCAAGTTTCAAAGAGCTAGCACAAACCGTGTTTGATTTAGAGTTCCAACTACATGTATCCATATAGGAGAAAACAGAGTGAAACCTAAAAATTAAAACTGTTACTGCCAATGAACTGTTTAACCCAGAAGAACGAAATTTGGTGAGCCAAGTGGGATTGGGTTGCTGATCATTACCTGAAAGTGTCATCAAGATTGGTTGAAAAAATGTGTGCTGAGATTTCAGGAAACTCTTAGTTTTTTGGAAGATTGGCAACCCCTTTCCATGAAAGTGATTTGCGCCAGTCTCTGCTTAGGGCTACATCAATAGGAAACAAACCATAGAGATAGAACTTGGAGCTACTTTATTGTGTGAAATTTCAAAGAGCTAGCACAAACCGTGTTTGATTTAGAGTTCCAACTACATGTATCCATACAGGAGAAAACAGAGTGAAACCTAAAAATTAAAACTGTTACTGCCAACGAACTGTTTAACCCAGAAGAACGTAATTTGGTGAGCCAAGTGGGATTGGGGTGCTGATCATTACCTGAAAGTGTCATCAAGATTGGTTGAAAAAATGTGTGCTGAGATTTCAGGAAACTCTCAGTTTTTCGGAAGATTGGCAACCCCTTTCCATGAAAGTGATTTGCGCCAGTCTCTGCTTAGGGCTACATCAATAGGAAACAAACCATAGAGATAGAACTTGGAGCTACTTTATTGTGTCAAGTTTCAAAGAGCTAGCACAAACCGTGTTTGATTTAGAGTTCCAACTACATGTATCCATATAGGAGAAAACAGAGTGAAACCTAAAAATTAAAACTGTTACTGCCAACGAACGGTTTAACCTAGAAGAACGAAATTTGGTGAGCCAAGTGGGATTGGGGTACTGATCATTACCTGAAAGTGTCATCAAGATTGGGTGAAAAAATGTGTGCTGAGATTTCAGGAAACTCGCAGGTTTTCGGAAGATTGGCAACCCCTTTCCATGAAAGTGATTTGTGCCAGTCTCTGCTTAGGGCTACATCAATAGGAAACAAACCATAGAGATAGAACTTGGAGCTACTTTATTGTGTCAAGTTTCAAAGAGCTAGCACAAACCGTGTTTGATTTAGAGTTCAAACTACATGTATCCATATAGGAGAAAACAGAGTGAAACCTAAAAATTAAAACTGTTACTGCCAACGAACGGTTTAACCTAGAAGAACGAAATTTGGTGAGCCAAGTGGGATTGGGGTGCTGATCATTACCTGAAAATGTCATCAAGATTGGGTGAAAAAATGTGTGCTGAGATTTCAGGAAACTCTTAGTTTTTTGGAAGATTGGCAACCCCTTTCCATGAAAGTGATATGCGCCAGTCTCTGCTTAGGGCTACATCAATAGGAAACAAACCATAGAGATAGAACTTGGAGCTACTTTATTGTGTCAAGTTTCAAAGAGCTAGCACAAACCGTGTTTGATTTAGAGTTCCAACTACATGTATCCATATAGGAGAAAACAGAGTGAAACCTAAAAATTAAAACTGTTACTGCCAACGAACGGTTTAACCTAGAAGAACGAAATTTGGTGAGCCAAGTGGGATTGGGGTACTGATCATTACCTGAAAGTGTCATCAAGATTGGGTGAAAAAATGTGTGCTGAGATTTCAGGAAACTCGCAGTTTTTTGGAAGATTGGCAACCCCTTTCCATGAAAGTGATTTACGCCAGTCTCTGCTTAGGGCTACATCAATAGGAAACAAACCATAGAGATAGAACTTGGAGGTACTTTATTGTGTCAAGTTTCAAAGAGCTAGCACAAACCGTGTTTGATTTAGTGTTCCAACTACATGTATCCATATAGGAGAAAACAGAGTGAAACCTAAAAATTAAAACTGTTACTGCCAACGAACGGTTTAACCTAGAAGAACGAAATTTGGTGAGCCAAGTGGGATTGGGGTGGTGATCATTACCTGAAAGTGTCATCAAGATTGGGTGAAAAAATGTGTTCTGAGATTTCAGGAAACTCTTAGTTTTTTGAAAGATTGTCAACCCCTTTCCATGAAAGTGATTTGCGGCCATCTCTGCTTAGGGCTACATCAATAGGAAACAAACCATAGAGATAGAACTTGGAGCTACTTTATTGTGTCAAGTTTCAAAGAGCTAGCACAAACCGTGTTTGATTTAGAGTTCCAACTACATGTATCCATATAGGAGAAAACAGAGTGAAACCTAAAAATTAAAACTGTTACTGCCAACGAACGGTTTAACCTAGAAGAACGAAATTTAGTGAGCCAAGTGGGATTGGGGTACTTATCATTACCTGAAAGTGTCATCAAGATTGGTTGAAAAAATGTGTGCTGAGATTTCAGGAAACTCGCAGTTTTTTGGAAGCTTGGCAACCCCTTTCCATGAAAGTGATTTGCGCCAGTCTCTGCTTAGGGCTACATCAATAGGAAACAAACCATAGAGATAGAACTTGGAGCTACTTTATTGTGTCAAGTTTCAAAGAGCTAGCACAAACCGTGTTTGATTTAGAGTTCCAACTACATGTATCCATATAGGAGAAAACAGAGTGAAACCTAAAAATTAAAACTGTTACTGCCAACGAACGGTTTAACCTAGAAGAACGAAATTTGGTGAGCCAAGTGGGATTGGGGTATTGATCATTACCTGAAAGTGTCATCAAGATTATGTGAAAAAATGTGTGCTGAGATTTCAGGAAACTCGCAGTTTTTTGGAAGATTGGCAACCCCTTTCCATGAAAGTGATTTGCGCCAGTCTCTGCTTAGGGCTACATCAATAGGAAACAAACCATAGAGATAGAACTTGGAGGTACTTTATTGTGTCAAGTTTCAAAGAGGTAGCACAAACTGTGTTTGATTTAGTGTTCCAACTACATGTATCCATATAGGAGAAAACAGAGTGAAACCTAAAAATTAAAACTGTTACTGCCAACGAACGGTTTAACCTAGAAGAACGAAATTTGGTGAGCCAAGTGGGATTGGGGTGCTGATCATTACCTGAAAGTGTCATCAAGATTGGGTGAAAAAATGTGTGCTGAGATTTCAGGAAACTCTTATTTTTTTGAAAGATTGTCAACCCCTTTCCATGAAAGTGATTTGCGGTCATCTCTGCTTAGGGCTACATCAATAGGAAACAAAACATAGAGATAGAACTTGGAGCTACTTTATTGTGTCAAGTTTCAAAGAGCTAGCACAAACCGTGTTTGATTTAGAGTTCCAACTACATGTATCCATATAGGAGAAAACAGAGTGAAACCTAAAAATTAAAACTGTTACTGCCAACGAACGGTTTAACCTAGAAGAACGAAATTTGGTGAGCCAAGTGGGATTGGGGTGCTGATCATTACCTGAAAGTGTCATCAAGATTGGTTGAAAAAATGTGTGCTGAGATTTCAGGAAACTCGCAGTTTTTTGGAAGCTTGGCAACCCCTTTCCATTAAAGTGATTTGGCCAGTCTCTGCTTAGGGCTACATCAATAGGAAACAAACCATAGAGATAGAACTTGGAGCTACTTTATTGTGTCAAGTTTCAAAGAGCTAGCACAAACCGTGTTTGATTTAGAGTTCCAACTACATGTATCCATATAGGAGAAAACAGAGTGAAACCTAAAAATTAAAACTGTTACTGCCAACGAACGGTTTAACCTAGAAGAACGGAATTTGGTGAGCCAAGTGGGATTGGGGTATTGATCATTACCTGAAAGTGTCATCAAGATTGGGTGAAAAAATGTGTGCTGAGATTTCAGGAAACTCTTAGTTTATTGGAAGATTGGCAACCAATTTCCTTTAAAGTGATTTGCGCCAGTCTCTGCTTAGGGCTACATCAATAGGAAACAAACCATAGAGATAGAACTTGGAGCTACTTTATTGTGTCAAGTTTCAAAGAGCTAGCACAAACCGTGTTTGATTTAGAGTTCCAACTACATGTATCCATATAGGAGAAAACAGAGTGAAACCTAAAAATTAAAACTGTTACTGCCAACGAACGGTTTAACCTACAAGAATGAAATTTGGTGAGCCAAGTGGGATAGGTGTATTGATCATTACCTGAAAGTGTCATCAAGATTATGTGAAAAAATGTGTGCTGAGATTTCAGGAAACTCGCAGTTTTTTGGAAGATTGGCAACCCCTTTCCATGAAAGTGATTTGCGCCAGTCTCTGCTTAGGGCTACATCAATAGGAAACAAACCATAGAGATAGAACTTGGAGCTACTTTATTGTGTCAAATTTCAAAGAGCTAGCACAAACCGTGTTTGATTTAGAGTTCCAACTACAAGTATCCATATAGGAGAAAACAGAGTGAAACCTAAAAATTAAAACTGTTACTGCCAATGAACGGTTTAAACTAGAAGAACGAAATTTGGTGAGCCAAGTGGGAATGGGGTACTGATCATTACCTGAAAGTGTCATCAAGATTGGGTGAAAAAATGTGTGCTGAGATTTCAGGAAATTCGCAGTTTTTTGGAAGATTGGCAACCCCTTTCCATGAAAGTGATTTGCGCCAGTCTCTGCTTAGGGCTACATCAATAGGAAACAAACCATAGAGATAGAACTTGGAGCTACTTTATTGTGTCAAGTTTCAAAGAGCTAGCACAAACCGTGTTTGATTTAGAGTTCCAACTACATGTATCCATATAGGAGAAAACAGAGTGAAACATAAAAATTAAAACTGTTAGCGCCAAAGAATGGATTAACCTAAAAGAAAGAAACTTGGTGACCCAAGTGGGATTTGTTGTACTGATCATTACCTGAAAGTGTCATCAAGATTGGTTGAAAAAATGTGTGCTGAGATTTCAGGAAACTCTTAGTTTTTTGGAAGCCTGGCAACCCCTTTCAATGAAAGTGATTTGCGCCAGTCTCTGCTTAGGGCTACATCAAGAGGAAACAAACCATAGAGATAGAACTTGGAGCTACTTTATTGTGTCAATTTTCAAAGAGCTAGCACAAACCGTGTTTGATTTAGAGTTCCAACTACATGTATCCATATAGGAGAAAACAGAGTGAAACCTAAAAATTAAAACTGTTACTGCCAACGAACGGTTTAACCTAGAAGAACGAAATTTGGTGAGCCAAGTGGGATTGGGGTGCTGATCATTACCTGAAAGTGTCATCAAGATTGGTTGAAAAAATGTGTGCTGAGATTTCAGGAAACTCTTAGTTTATTGGAAGATTGGCAACCCCTTTCCATGAAAGTGATTTGCGCCAGTCACTGCTTAGGGCTACATCAATAGGAAACAAACCATAGAGATAGAACTTGGAGCTACTTTATTGTGTCAAGTTTCAAAGAGCTAGCACAAACCGTGTTTGATTTAGAGTTCCAACTACATGTATCCATATAGGAGAAAACAGAGTGAAACCTAAAAATTAAAACTGTTACTGCCAACAAACTTTTTAATCCAGAAGAACGTAATTTGGTGAGCCAAGTGGGATTGGGGTGCTGATCATTACCTGAAAGTGTCATCAAGATTGGTTGAAAAAATTTGTGCTGAGATTTCAGGAAACTCTTAGTTTTTTGGAAGATTGGCAACCCCTTTCCATGAAAGAGATTTGCGCCAGTCTCTGCTTAGGGCTACATCAATAGGAAACAAACCATAGAGATAGAACTTGGAGCTACTTTATTGTGTCAAGTTTCAAAGAGCTAGCACAAACCGTGTTTGATTTAGAGTTCCAACTACATGTATCCATATAGGAGAAAACAGAGTGAAACCTAAAAATTAAAACTGTTACTGCCAACGAATGGTTTAACCTAGAAGAATGAAATTTGGTGAGCCAAGTGGGATTGGGGTACTGATCATTACCTGAAAGTGTCATCAAGATTGGGTGAGAAAATGTATGCTGAGATTTCAGGAAACTCGCAGTTTTTTGGAAGATTGGCAACCCCTATCCATGAAAGTGATTTGCGCCAGTCTCTGCTTAGGGCTACATCAATAGGAAACAAACCATAGAGATAGAACTTGGAGCTACTTTATTGTGTCAAGTTTCAAAGAGCTAGCACAAACCGTGTTTGATTTAGAGTTCCAACTACATGTATCCATATAGGAGAAAACAGAGTGAAACCTAAAAATTAAAACTGTTACTGCCAACGAACTGTTTAACCCAGAAGAACGAAATTTGGTCAGCCAAGTGGGATTGGGGTGCTGATCATTACCTGAAAGTGTCATCAAGATTGGTTGAAAAAATGTGTGCTGAGATTTCAGGAAACTCTTAGTTTTTTGGAAGATTGGCAACCCCTTTCCATGAAAGTGATTTGCGCCAGTCTCTGCTTAGGGCTACATCAATAGGAAACAAACCATAGAGATAGAACTTGGAGCTACTTTATTGTGTCAAGTTTCAAAGAGCTAGCACAAACCGTGTTTGATTTAGAGTTCCAACTACATGTATCCATATAGGAGAAAACAGAGTGAAACCTAAAAATTAAAACTGTTACTGCCAACGAACGGTTTAAACTAGAAGAACGAAATTTGGTGAGCCAAGTGGGATTGGGGTACTGATCATTACCTGAAAGTGTCATCAAGATTGGGTGGACAAATGTGTGCTGAGATTTCAGGAAACTCGCAGTTTTTTGGAAGATTGGCAACCCCTATCCATGAAAGTGATTTGCGGCCGTCTCTGCTTAGGGCTACATCAATAGGAAACAAACCATAGAGATAGAACTTGGAGCTACTTTATTGTGTCAAGTTTCAAAGACCTAGCACAAACCGTGTTTGATTTAGAGTTCCAACTACATGTATCCATATAGGAGAAAACAGAGTGAAACCTAAAAATTAAAACTGTTAGCGCCAAAGAACGGTTTAACCTAAAAGAAAGAAACTCGGTGACACAAGTGTGATGTGTTGTACTGATCATTACCTGAAAGTGTCATCAAGATTGGGTGAAAAAATGTGTGCTGAGATTTCAGGAAACTCTTAGTTTATTGGAAGATTGGCAACCCCTTTCCATGAAAGTGATTTGTGCCAGTCTCTGCTTAGGGCTACATCAATAGGAAACAAACCATAGAGATAGAACTTGGAGCTACTTTATTGTGTCAAGTTTCAAAGAGCTAGCACAAACCGTGTTTGATTTAGAGTTCAAACTACATGTATCCATATAGGAGAAAACAGAGTGAAACCTAAAAATTAAAACTGTTACTCCCAACGAACTGTTTAACCTAGAAGAACGAAATTTGGTGAGCCAAGTGGGATTGGGGTGCTGATCATTACCTGAAAGTGTCATCAAGATTGGGTGAAAAAATGTGTGCTGAGATTTCAGGAAACTCGTAGTTTTTTGGAAGCTTGGCAACCCCTTTCCATGAATGTGATTTGCGCCAGTCTCTGCTTAGGGCTACATCAATAGGAAACAAACCATAGAGATAGAACTTGGAGCTACTTTATTGTGTCAAGTTTCAAAGAGCTAGCACAAACCGTGTTTGATTTAGAGTTCCAACTACATGTATCCATATAGGAGAAAACAGAGTGAAACCTAAAAATTAAAACTGTTACTGCCAACGAACGGTTTAAACTAGAAGAACGAAATTTGGTGAGCCAAGTGGGATTGGGGTATTGATCATTAACTGAAAGTGTCATCAAGATTATGTGAAAAAATGTGTGCTGAGATTTCAGGAAACTCGCAGTTTTTTGGAAGATTGGCAACCCCTTTCCTTTAAAGTGATTTGCGCCAGTCTCTGCTTAGGGCTACATCAATAGGAAACAAACCATAGAGATAGAACTCGGAGCTACTTTATTGTGTCAAGTTTCAAAGAGCTAGCACAAACCGTGTTTGATTTAGAGTTCCAACTACATGTATCCATATAGGAGAAAACAGAGTGAAACCTAAAAATTAAAACTGTTACTGCCAATGAACGGTTTAACCTAGAAGAACGAAATTTGGTGAGCCAAGTGGGAATGGGGTACTGATCATTACCTGAAAGTGTCATCAAGATTGGGTGAAAAAATGTGTGCTGAGATTTCAGGAAACTCGCAGTTTTTTGGAAGATTGGCAACCCCTTTCCATGAAAGTGATTTGCGCCAGTCTCTGCTTAGGGCTACATCAATAGGAAACAAACCATAGAGATAGAACTTGGAGCTACTTTATTGTGTCAAGTTTCAAAGAGCTAGCACAAACCGTGTTTGATTTAGAGTTCCAACTACATGTATCCATATAGGAGAAAACAGAGTGAAACCTAAAAATTAAAACTGTTAGCGCCAAAGAATGGATTAACCTAAAAGAAAGAAACTTGGTGACCCAAGTGGGATTTGTTGTACTGATCATTACCTGAAAGTGTCATTAAGATTGGTTGAAAAAATTTGTGCTGAGATTTCAGGAAACTCTTAGTTTTTGGGAAGCCTGGCAACCCCTTTCCATGAAAGTGATTTGCGCCAGTCTCTGCTTAGGGCTACATCAATAGGAAACAAACCATAGAGATAGAACTTGGAGCTACTTTATTGTGTCAATTTTCAAAGAGCTAGCACAAACCGTGTTTGATTTAGAGTTCCAACTACATGTATCCATATAGGAGAAAACAGAGTGAAACCTAAAAATTAAAACTGTTACTGCCAACGAACGGTTTAACCTAGAAGAACGAAATTTGGTGAGCCAAGTGGGATTGGGTTGCTGATCATTACCTGAAAGTGTCATCAAGATTGGTTGAAAAAATGTGTGCTGAGATTTCAGGAAACTCTTAGTGTATTGGAAGATTGGCAACCCCTTTCCATGAAAGTGATTTGCGCCAGTCTCTGCTTAGGGCTACATCAATAGGAAACAAACCATAGAGATAGAACTTGGAGCTACTTTATTGTGTCAAGTTTCAAAGAGCTAGCACAAACCGTGTTTGATTTAGAGTTCTAACTACATGTATCCATATAGGAGAAAACAGAGTGAAACCTAAAAATTAAAACTGTTACTGCCAACGAACTGTTTAACCCAGAAGAACGAAATTTGGTCAGCCAAGTGGGATTGGGGTGCTGATCATTACCTGAAAGTGTCATCAAGATTGGTTGAAAAAATGTGTGCTGAGATTTCAGGAAACTCTTAGTTTTTTGGAAGATTGGCAACCCCTTTCCATGAAAGTGATTTGCGCCAGTCTCTGCTTAGGGCTACATCAATAGGAAACAAACCATAGAGATAGAACTTGGAGCTACTTTATTGTGTCAAGTTTCAAAGAGCTAGCACAAACCGTGTTTGATTTAGAGTTCCAACTACATGTATCCATATAGGAGAAAACAGAGTGAAACCTAAAAATTAAAACTGTTACTGCCAACGAACGGTTTAAACTAGAAGAACGAAATTTGGTGAGCCAAGTGGGATTGGGGTACTGATCATTACCTGAAAGTGTCATCAAGATTGGGTGAACAAATGTGTGCTGAGATTTCAGGAAACTCGCAGTTTTTTGGAAGATTGGCAACCCCTATCCATGAAAGTGATTTGCGCCAGTCTCTGCTTAGGGCTACATCAATAGGAAACAAACCATAGAGATAGAACTTGGAGCTACTTTATTGTGTCAAGTTTCAAAGAGCTAGCACAAACCGTGTTTGATTTAGAGTTCCAACTACATGTATCCATATAGGAGAAAACAGAGTGAAACCTAAAAATTAAAACTGTTACTGCCAACGAACGGTTTAAACTAGAAGAACGAAATTTGGTGAGCCAAGTGGGATTGGGGTATTGATCATTAACTGAAAGTGTCATCAAGATTGGGTGAAAAAATGTGTGCTGAGATTTCAGGAAACTCGCAGTTTTTTGGAAGATTGGCAACCCCTTTCCTTTAAAGTGATTTGCGCCAGTCTCTGCTTAGGGCTACATCAATAGGAAACAAACCATAGAGATAGAACTTGGAGCTACTTTATTGTGTCAAGTTTCAAAGAGCTAGCGCAAACCGTGTTTGATTTAGAGTTCCAACTACATGTATCCATATAGGAGAAAACAGAGTGAAACCTAAAAATTAAAACTGTTACTGCCAACAAACGGTTTAAACTAGAAGAACGAAATTTGGTGAGCCAAGTGGGATTGGGGTACTGATCATTACCTGAAAGTGTCATCAAGATTGGTTGAAAAAATGTGTGCTGAGATTTCAGGAAACTCTTAGTTTATTGGAAGATTGGCAACCCCTTTCCATCAAAGTGATTTGTGCCAGTCTCTGCTTAGGGCTACATCAATAGGAAACAAACCATAGAGATAGAACTTGGAGCTACTTTATTGTGTCAAGTTTCAAAGAGCTAGCACAAACCGTGTTTGATTTAGAGTTCAAACTACATGTATCCATATAGGAGAAAACAGAGTGAAACCTAAAAATTAAAACTGTTACTCCCAACGAACTGTTTAACCTAGAAGAACGAAATTTGGTGAGCCAAGTGGGATTGGGGTGCTGATCATTACCTGAAAGTGTCATCAAGATTGGGTGAAAAAATGTGTGCTGAGATTTCAGAAAACTCGTAGTTTTTTGGAAGATTGGCAACCCCTTTCCATGAAAGTGATTTGCGCCAGTCTCTGCTTAGGGCTACATCAATAGGAAACAAACCATAGAGATAGAACTTGGAGCTACTTTATTGTGTCAAGTTTCAAAGAGCTAGCACAAACCGTGTTTGATTTAGAGTTCCAACTACATGTATCCATATAGGAGAAAACAGAGTGAAACCTAAAAATTAAAACTGTTACTGCCAACGAACGGTTTAAACTAGAAGAACGAAATTTGGTGAGCCAAGTGGGATTGGGGTATTGATCATTAACTGAAAGTGTCATCAAGATTGGGTGAAAAAATGTGTGCTGAGATTTCAGGAAACTCGCAGTTTTTTGGAAGATTGGCAACCCCTTTCCTTTAAAGTGATTTGCGCCAGTCTCTGCTTAGGGCTACATCAATAGGAAACAAACCATAGAGATAGAACTTGGAGCTACTTTATTGTGTCAAGTTTCAAAGAGCTAGCACAAACCGTGTTTGATTTAGAGTTCCAACTACATGTATCCATATAGGAGAAAACAGAGTGAAACCTAAAAATTAAAACTGTTACTGCCAATGAACGGTTTAACCTAGAAGAACGAAATTTGGTGAGCCAAGTGGGAATGGGGTACTGATCATTACCTGAAAGTGTCATCAAGATTGGGTGAAAAAATGTGTGCTGAGATTTCAGGAAACTCGCAGTTTTTTGGAAGATTGGCAACCCCTTTCCATGAAAGTGATTTGCGCCAGTCTCTGCTTAGGGCTACATCAATAGGAAACAAACCATAGAGATAGAACTTGGAGCTACTTTATTGTGTCAAGTTTCAAAGAGCTAGCACAAACCGTGTTTGATTTAGAGTTCCAACTACATGTATCCATATAGGAGAAAACAGAGTGAAACCTAAAAATTAAAACTGTTAGCGCCAAAGAATGGATTAACCTAAAAGAAAGAAACTTGGTGACCCAAGTGGGATTTGTTGTACTGATCATTACCTGAAAGTGTCATCAAGATTGGTTGAAAAAATGTGTGCTGAGATTTCAGGAAACTCTTAGTTTTTTGGAAGCCTGGCAACCCCTTTCCATGAAAGTGATTTGCGCCAGTCTCTGCTTAGGGCTACATCAATAGGAAACAAACCATAGAGATAGAACTTGGAGCTACTTTATTGTGTCAATTTTCAAAGAGCTAGCACAAACCGTGTTTGATTTAGAGTTCCAACTACATGTATCCTTATAGGAGAAAACAGAGTGAAACCTAAAAATTAAAACTGTTACTGCCAACGAATGGTTTAACCTAGAAGAACGAAATTTGGTGAGCCAAGTGGGATTGGGGTGCTGATCATTACCTGAAAGTGTCATCAAGATTGGTTGAAAAAATGTGTGCTGAGATTTCAGGAAACTCTTAGTTTATTGGAAGATTGGCAACCCCTTTCCATGAAAGTGATTTGCGCCAGTCTCTGCTTAGGGCTACATCAATAGGAAACAAACCATAGAGATAGAACTTGGAGCTACTTTATTGTGTCAAGTTTCAAAGAGCTAGCACAAACCATGTTTGATTTAGAGTTCCAACTACATGTATCCATATAGGAGAAAACAGAGTGAAACCTAAAAATTAAAACAGTTACTGCCAACGAACGGTTTAACCTAAAAGAACGAAATTTGGTGAGCCATGTGGGATTGGGGTGCTGATCATTACCTGAAAGTGTCATCAAGATTGGGTGAAAAAATGTGTGCTGAGATTTCAGGAAACTCTTAGTTTTTTGGAAGATTGTCAACCTTTTTCCATGAAAGTGATTTGCGGCCGTCTCTGCTTAGGGCTACATCAATAGGAAACAAACCATAGAGATAGAACTTGGAGCTACTTTATTGTGTCAAGTTTCAAAGAGCTAGCACAAACCGTGTTTGATTTAGAGTTCCAACTACATGTATCCATATAGGAGAAAACAGAGTGAAACCTAAAAATTAAAACTGTTAGCGCCAAAGAACGGTTTAACCTAAAAGAAAGAAACTCGGTGACCCAAGTGTGATGTGTTGTACTGATCATTACCTGTAAGTGTCATCAACATTGGGTTAAAAAATGTGTGCTGAGATTTCAGGAAACTCGTAGTTTTTTGGAAGCCTGGCAACCCCTTTCCATGAAAGTGATTTGCGCCAGTCTCTGCTTAGGGCTACATCAATAGGAAACAAACCATAGAGATAGAACTTGGAGCTACTTTATTGTGTCAAGTTTCAAAGAGCTAGCACAAACCGTGTTTGATTTAGAGTTCCAACTACATGTATCCATATAGGAGAAAACAGAGTGAAACCTAAAAATTAAAACTGTTACTGCCAACGAACGGTTTAACCTAGAAGAACGAAATTTGGTGAGCCAAGTGGGATTGGGATATTGATCACTACCTGAAAGTGTCATCAAGATTATGTGAAAAAATGTGTGCTGAGATTTCAGGAAACTCGCAGTTTTTTGGAATATTGGCAACCCCTTTCCTTTAAAGTGATTTGCGCCAGTCTCTGCTTAGGGCTACATCAATAGGAAACAAACCATAGAGATAGAACTTGGAGCTACTTTATTGTGTCAAGTTTCAAAGAGCTAGCACAAACCGTGTTTGATTTAGAGTTCCAACTACATGTATCCATATAGGAGAAAACAGAGTGAAACCTAAAAATTAAAACTGTTACTGCCAATGAACGGTTTAACCTAGAAGAACGAAATTTGGTGAGCCAAGTGGGAATGGGGTACTGATCATTACCTGAAAGTGTCATCAAGATTGGGTGAAAAAATGTGTGCTGAGATTTCAGGAAACTCGCAGTTTTTTGGAAGATTGGCAACCCCTTTCCATGAAAGTGATTTGCGCCAGTCTCTGCTTAGGGCTACATCAATAGGAAACAAACCATAGAGATAGAACTTGGAGCTACTTTATTGTGTCAAGTTTCAAAGAGCTAGCACAAACCGTGTTTGATTTAGAGTTCCAACTACATGTATCCATATAGGAGAAAACAGAGTGAAACCTAAAAATTAAAACTGTTAGCGCCAAAGAATGGATTAACCTAAAAGAAAGAAACTTGGTGACCCAAGTGGGATTTGTTGTACTGATCATTACCTGAAAGTGTCAGCAAGATTGGTTGAAAAAATGTGTGCGGAGATTTCAGGAAACTCTTAGTTTTTTGGAAGCCTGGCAACCCCTTTCCATGAAAGTGATTTGCGCCAGTCTCTGCTTAGGGCTACATCAATAGGAAACAAACCATAGAGATAGAACTTGGAGCTACTTTATTGTGTCAATTTTCAAAGAGCTAGCACAAACCGTGTTTGATTTAGAGTTCCAACTACATGTATCCATATAGGAGAAAACAGAGTGAAACCTAAAAATTAAAACTGTTACTGCCAACGAACGGTTTAACCTAGAAGAACAAAATTTGGTGAGCCAAGTGGGATTGGGGTGCTGATCATTACCTGAAAGTGTCATCAAGATTGGTTGAAAAAATGTGTGCTGAGATTTCAGGAAACTCTTAGTTTTTTGGAAGATTGGCAACCCCTTTCCATGAAAGTGATTTGCGCCAGTCTCTGCTTAGGGCTACATCAATAGGAAACAAAGCATAGAGATAGAACTTGGAGCTACTTTATTGTATCAAGTTTCAAAGAGCTAGCACAAACCGTGTTTGATTTAGAGTTCCAACTACATGTATCCATATAGGAGAAAACAGAGTGAAACCTAAAAATTAAAACTGTTACTGCCAACGAACGGTTTAACCTAGAAGAACGAAATTTGGTGAGCCAAGTGGGATTGGGGTGCTGATCATTACCTGAAAGTGTCATCAAGATTGGGTGAACAAATGTGTGCTGAGATTTCAGGAAACTCTTAGTTTTTTGGAAGATTGGCAACCCCTATCCATGAAAGTGATTTGCGCCAGTCTCTGCTTAGGGCTACATCAATAGGAAACAAACCATAGAGATAGAACTTGGAGCTACTTTATTGTGTCAATTTTCAAAGAGCTAGCACAAACCGTGTTTGATTTAGAGTTCCAACTACATGTATCCATATAGGAGAAAACAGAGTGAAACCTAAAAATTAAAACTGTTACTGCCAACGAACGGTTTAACCTAGAAGAACAAAATTTGGTGAGCCAAGTGGGATTGGGGTGCTGATCATTACCTGAAAGTGTCATCAAGATTGGTTGAAAAAATGTGTGCTGAGATTTCAGGAAACTCTTAGTTTTTTGGAAGATTGGCAACCCCTTTCCATGAAAGTGATTTGCGCCAGTCTCTGCTTAGGGCTACATCAATAGGAAACAAAGCATAGAGATAGAACTTGGAGCTACTTTATTGTATCAAGTTTCAAAGAGCTAGCACAAACCGTGTTTGATTTAGAGTTCCAACTACATGTATCCATATAGGAGAAAACAGAGTGAAACCTAAAAATTAAAACTGTTACTGCCAACGAACGGTTTAACCTAGAAGAACGAAATTTGGTGAGCCAAG
This sequence comes from Spermophilus citellus, assembly GCF_964194105.1. Taxonomy (NCBI): domain Eukaryota; kingdom Metazoa; phylum Chordata; class Mammalia; order Rodentia; family Sciuridae; genus Spermophilus; species Spermophilus citellus. The sequence continues at coordinate 1,821,936 of NW_027672727.1, read as the reverse complement.
TGGGATTGGGGTACTGATCATTACCTGAAAGTGTCATCAAGATTGGGTGAACAAATGTGTGCTGAGATTTCAGGAAACTCGCAGTTTTTTGGAAGATTGGCAACCCCTTTCCATGAAAGTGATTTGCGCCAGTCTCTGCTTAGGGCTACATCAATAGGAAACAAACCATAGAGATAGAACTTGGAGCTACTTTATTGTGTCAAGTTTCAAAGAGCTAGCACAAACCGTGTTTGATTTAGAGTTCCAACTACATGTATCCATATAGGAGAAAACAGAGTGAAACCTAAAAATTAAAACTGTTACTGCCAAAGAACGGTTTAACCTAAAAGAACGAAATTTGGTGAGCCAAGTGGGATTGGGGTGCTGATCATTACCTGAACGTGTCATCAAGATTGGGTGAAAAAATGTGTGCTGAGATTTCAGGAAACTCTTAGTTTTTTGGAAGATTGTCAACCCCTTTCCATGAAAGTCATTTGCGGCCGTCTCTGCTTAGGGCTACATCAATAGGAAACAAACCATAGAGATAGAACTTGGAGCTACTTTATTGTGTCAAGTTTCAAAGAGCTAGCACAAACCGTGTTTGATTTAGAGTTCCAACTACATGTATCCATATAGGAGAAAACAGAGTGAAACCTAAAAATTAAAACTGTTACTGCCAACGAACGGTTTAACCTTGAAGAACGAAATTTGGTGAGCCAAATGGGATTGGGGTACTGATCATTACCTGAAAGTGTCATCAAGATTGGGTGAAAAAATGTGTGCTGAGATTTCAGGAAACTAGCAGTTTTTTGGAAGATTGGCAACCCCTTTCCATGAAAGTGATTTGCGCCAGTCTCTGCTTAGGGCTACATCAATAGGAAACAAACCATACAGATAGAACTTGGAGCTACTTTATTGTGTCAAGTTTCAAAGAGCTAGCACAAACCGTGTTTGATTTAGAGTTCCAACTACATGTATCCATATAGGAGAAAACAGAGTGAAACCTAAAAATTAAAACTGTTACTGCCAACGAACGGTTTAACCTAGAAGAACGAAATTTGGTGAGCCAAGTGGGATTGGGGTGCTGATCATTACCTGAAAGTGTCATCAAGATTGGGTGAAAAAATGTGTGCTGAGATTTCAGGAAACTCGCAGTTTTTTCTAAAATTGGCAACCGCTTTCCATGAAAGTGATTTGCGCCAGTCTCTGCTTAGGGCTACATCAATAGGAAACAAACCATAGAGATAGAACTTGGAGCTACTTTATTGTGTCAAGTTTCAAAGAGCTAGCACAAACCGTGTTTGATTTAGAGTTCCAACTATATGTATCCATATAGGAGAAAACAGAGTGAAACCTAAAAATTAAAACTGTTACTGCCAACGAACGGTTTAACCTAGAAGAACGAAATTTGGTGAGCTAAGTGGGATTGGGGTACTGATCATTTCCTGAAAGTGTCATCAAGATTGGTTGAAAAAAATGTGTGCTGAGATTTCAGGAATCTCGTAGTTTTTGGAAGCCTGGCAACCCCTTTCCATGAAAGTGATTTGCGCCAGTCTCTGCTTAGGGCTACATCAATAGGAAACAAACCATAGAGATAGAACTTGGAGCTACTTTATTGTGTCAAGTTTCAAAGAGCTAGCACAAACCGTGTTTGATTTAGAGTTCCAACTACATGTATGCATATAGGAGAAAACAGAGTGAAACCTAAAAATTAAAACTGTTACTGCCAACATACGGTTTAACCTAGAAGAACGAAATTTGGTGAGCCAAGTGGGATTGGGGTACTGATCATTAACTGAAAGTGTCATCAAGATTGGGTGAAAAATGTGTGCTGAGATTTCAGGAAACTCGCAGTTTTTTGGAAGATTGGCAACCCCTTTCCATGAAAGTGATTTGCGCCAGTCTCTGCTTAGGGTTACATCAATAGGAAACAAACCATAGAGATAGAATTTGGAGCTACTTTATTGTGTCAAGTTTCAAAGAGCTAGCACAAACCGTGTTTGATTTAGAGTTCCAACTACATGTATCCATATAGGAGAAAACAGAGTGAAACCTAAAAATTAAAACTGTTACTGCCAACGAACTGTTTAACCTAGAAGAACGAAATTTGGTGAGCCAAGTGGGATTGGGGTGCTGATCATTACCTGAAAGTGTCATCAAGATTGCTTGAAAAAATGTGTGCTGAGATTTCAGGAAACTCGTAGTTTTTTGGAAGCTGGCAACCCCTTTCCATGAAAGTGATTTGCGCCAGTCTCTGCTTAGGGCTACATCAATAGGAAACAAACCATAGAGATAGAACTTGGAGCTACTTTATTGTGTCAAGTTTCAAAGAGCTAGCACAAACCGTGTTTGATTTAGAGTTCCAACTACATGTATCCATATAGGAGAAAACAGAGTGAAACCTAAAAATTAAAACTGTTACTGCCAACGAACGGTTTAACCTAGAAGAACGAAATTTAGTGAGCCAAGCGGGATTGGGGTATTGATCATTACCTGAAATTGTCATCAAGATTATGTGAAAAAATGTGTGCGGAGATTTCAGGAAACTCGCAGTTTTTTGGAAGATTGGCAACCCCTTTCTTTAAAGTGATTTGCGCCAGTCTCTGCTTAGGGCTACATCAATAGGAAACAAACCATAGAGATAGAACTTGGAGCTACTTTATTGTGTCAAGTTTCAAAGAGCTAGCACAAACCGTGTTTGATTTAGAGTTCCAACTACATGTATCCATATAGGAGAAAACAGAGTGAAACCTAAAAATTAAAACTGTTACTGCCAACGAACGGTTTAACCTAGAAGAACGAAGTTTGGTGAGCCAAGTGGGATTGGGGTGCTGATCATTACGTGAAAGTGTCATCAAGATTGGTTGAAAAAATGTGTGCTGAGATTTCAGGAAACTCGTAGTTTTTTGGAAGATTGGCAACCCCTTTCCATGAAAGTGATTTGCGCCAGTCTCTGCTTAGGGCTACATCAATAGGAAACAAACCATAGAGATAGAACTTGGAGCTACATTATTGTGCCAAGTTTCAAAGAGCTAGCACAAACCGTGTTTGATTTAGAGTTCCAACTACATGTATCCATATAGGAGAAAACAGAGTGAAACCTAAAAATTAAAACTGTTACTGCCAACGAACGGTTTAACCTTGAAGAACGAAATTTGGTGAGCCAAGTGGGATTGGGGTACTGATCATTACCTGAAAGTGTCATCAAGATTGGGTGAAAAAATGTGTGCTGAGATTTCAGGAAACTAGCAGTTTTTTGGAAGATTGGCAACCCCTTTCCATGAAAGTGATTTGCGCCAGTCTCTGCTTAGGGCTACATCAATAGGAAACAAACCATAGAGATAGAACTTGGAGCTACTTTATTGTGTCAAGTTTCAAAGAGCTAGCACAAACCATGTTTGATTTAGAGTTCCAACTACATGTATCCATATAGGAGAAAACAGAGTGAAACCTAAAAATTAAAACAGTTACTGCCAACGAACGGTTTAACCTAAAAGAACGAAATTTGGTGAGCCATGTGGGATTGGGGTGCTGATCATTACCTGAAAGTGTCATCAAGATTGGGTGAAAAAATGTGTGCTGAGATTTCAGGAAACTCTTAGTTTTTTGGAAGATTGTCAACCCCTTTCCATGAAAGTGATTTGCGGCCGTCTCTGCTTAGGGCTACATCAATAGGAAACAAACCATAGAGATAGAACTTGGAGCTACTTTATTGTGTCAAGTTTCAAAGAGCTAGCACAAACCGTGTTTGATTTAGAGTTCCAACTACATGTATCCATATAGGAGAAAACAGAGTGAAACCTAAAAATTAAAACTGTTAGCGCCAAAGAACGGTTTAACCTAAAAGAAAGAAACTCGGTGACCCAAGTGTGATGTGTTGTACTGATCATTACCTGTAAGTGTCATCAACATTGGGTTAAAAAATGTGTGCTGAGATTTCAGGAAACTCGTAGTTTTTTGGAAGCCTGGCAACCCCTTTCCATGAAAGTGATTTGCGCCAGTCTCTGCTTAGGGCTACATCAATAGGAAACAAACCATAGAGATAGAACTTGGAGCTACTTTATTGTGTCAAGTTTCAAAGAGCTAGCACAAACCGTGTTTGATTTAGAGTTCCAACTACATGTATCCATATAGGAGAAAACAGAGTGAAACCTAAAAATTAAAACTGTTACTGCCAACGAACGGTTTAACCTAGAAGAACGAAATTTGGTGAGCCAAGTGGGATTGGGGTATTGATCATTACCTGATAGTGTCATCAAGATTATGTGAAAAAATGTGTGCTGAGATTTCAGGAAACTCGCAGTTTTTTGGAAGATTGGCAACCCCTTTCCTTTAAAGTGATTTGCGCCAGTCTCTGCTTAGGGCTACATCAATAGGAAACAAACCATAGAGATAGAACTTGGAGCTACTTTATTGTGTCAAGTTTCAAAGAGCTAGCACAAACCGTGTTTGATTTAGAGTTCCAACTACATGTATCCATATAGGAGAAAACAGAGTGAAACCTAAAAATTAAAACTGTTACTGCCAATGAACGGTTTAACCTAGAAGAACGAAATTTGGTGAGCCAAGTGGGAATTGGGTACTGATCATTACCTGAAAGTGTCATCAAGATTGGGTGAAAAAATGTGTGCTGAGATTTCAGGAAACTCGCAGTTTTTTGGAAGATTGGCAACCCCTTTCCATGAAAGTGATTTGCGCCAGTCTCTGCTTAGGGCTACATCAATAGGAAACAAACCATAGAGATAGAACTTGGAGCTACTTTATTGTGTCAAGTTTCAAAGAGCTAGCACAAACCGTGTTTGATTTAGAGTTCCAACTACATGTATCCATATAGGAGAAAACAGAGTGAAACCTAAAAATTAAAACTGTTACTGCCAAAGAACGGTTTAACCTAAAAGAAAGAAACTTGGTGACCCAAGTGGGATTTGTTGTACTGATCATTACCTGAAAGTGTCAGCAAGATTGGTTGAAAAAATGTGTGCGGAGATTTCAGGAAACTCTTAGTTTTTTGGAAGCCTGGCAACCCCTTTCCATGAAAGTGATTTGCGCCAGTCTCTGCTTAGAGCTACATCAATAGGAAACAAACCATAGAGATAGAACTTGGAGCTACTTTATTGTGTCAATTTTCAAAGAGCTAGCACAAACCGTGTTTGATTTAGAGTTCCAACTACATGTATCCATATAGGAGAAAACAGAGTGAAACCTAAAAATTAAAACTGTTACTGCCAACGAACGGTTTAACCTAGAAGAACAAAATTTGGTGAGCCAAGTGGGATTGGGGTGCTGATCATTACCTGAAAGTGTCATCAAGATTGGTTGAAAAAATGTGTGCTGAGATTTCAGGAAACTCTTAGTTTATTGGAAGATTGGCAACCCCTTTCCATGAAAGTGATTTGCGCCAGTCTCTGCTTAGGGCTACATCAATAGGAAACAAACCATAGAGATAGAACTTGGAGCTACTTTATTGTATCAAGTTTCAAAGAGCTAGCACAAACCGTGTTTGATTTAGAGTTCCAACTACATGTATCCATATAGGAGAAAACAGAGTGAAACCTAAAAATTAAAACTGTTACTGCCAACGAACGGTTTAACCTAGAAGAACGAAATTTGGTGAGCCAAGTGGGATTGGGGTACTGATCATTACCTGAAAGTGTCATCAAGATTGGGTGAACAAATGTGTGCTGAGATTTCAGGAAACTCGCAGTTTTTTGGAAGATTGGCAACCCCTATCCATGAAAGTGATTTGCGCCAGTCTCTGCTTAGGGCTACATCAATAGGAAACAAACCATAGAGATAGAACTTGGAGCTACTTTATTGTGTCAAGTTTCAAAGAGCTAGCACAAACCGTGTTTGATTTAGAGTTCCAACTACATGTATCCATATAGGAGAAAACAGAGTGAAACCTAAAAATTAAAACTGTTACTGCCAAAGAACGGTTTAACCTAAAAGAACGAAATTTGGTGAGCCAAGTGGGATTGGGGTGCTGATCATTACCTGAACGTGTCATCAAGATTGGGTGAAAAAATGTGTGCTGAGATTTCAGGAAACTCTTAGTTTTTTGGAAGATTGTCAACCCCTTTCCATGAAAGTGATTTGCGGCCGTCTCTGCTTAGGGCTACATCAATAGGAAACAAACCATAGAGATAGAACTTGGAGCTACTTTATTGTGTCAAGTTTCAAAGAGCTAGCACAAACCGTGTTTGATTTAGAGTTCCAACTACATGTATGCATATAGGAGAAAACAGAGTGAAACCTAAAAATTAAAACTGTTACTGCCAACAAACGGTTTAACCTAGAAGAACGAAATTTGGTGAGCCAAGTGCGATTGGGGTACTGATCATTACCTGAAAGTGTCATCAAGTTTGGGTGAAAAATGTGTGCTGAGATTTCAGGAAACTCGCAGTTTTTTGGAAGATTGGCAACCCCTTTCCATGAAAGTGATTTGCGCCAGTCTCTGCTTAGGGCTACATCAATAGGAAACAAACCATAGAGATAGAATTTGGAGCTACTTTATTGTGTCAAGTTTCAAAGAGCTAGCACAAACCGTGTTTGATTTAGAGTTCCAACTACATGTATCCATATAGGAGAAAACAGAGTGAAACCTAAAAATTAAAACTGTTACTGCCAACGAACTGTTTAACCTAGAAGAACGAAATTTGGTGAGCCAAGTGGGATTGGGGTGCTGATCATTACCTGAAAGTGTCATCAAGATTGCTTGAAAAAATGTGTGCTGAGATTTCAGGAAACTCGTAGTTTTTTGGAAGCTGGCAACCCCTTTCCATGAAAGTGATTTGCGCCAGTCTCTGCTTAGGGCTACATCAATAGGAAACAAACCATAGAGATAGAACTTGGAGCTACTTTATTGTGTCAAGTATCAAAGAGCTAGCACAAACCGTGTTTGATTTAGAGTTCCAACTACATGTATCCATATAGGAGAAAACAGAGTGAAACCTAAAAATTAAAACTGTTACTGCCAACGAACGGTTTAACCTAGAAGAACGAAATTTAGTGAGCCAAGCGGGATTGGGGTATTGATCATTACCTGAAATTGTCATCAAGATTATGTGAAAAAATGTGTGCGGAGATTTCAGGAAACTCGCAGTTTTTTGGAAGATTGGCAACCCCTTTCTTTAAAGTGATTTGCGCCAGTCTCTGCTTAGGGCTACATCAATAGGAAACAAACCATAGAGATAGAACTTGGAGCTACTTTATTGTGTCAAGTTTCAAAGAGCTAGAACAAACCGTGTTTGATTTAGAGTTCCAACTACATGTATCCATATAGGAGAAAACAGAGTGAAACCTAAAAATTAAAACTGTTACTGCCAACGAACGGTTTAACCTAGAAGAACGAAGTTTGGTGAGCCAAGTGGGATTGGGGTGCTGATCATTACGTGAAAGTGTCATCAAGATTGGTTGAAAAAATGTGTGCTGAGATTTCAGGAAACTCGTAGTTTTTTGGAAGATTGGCAACCCCTTTCCATGAAAGTGATTTGCGCCAGTCTCTGCTTAGGGCTACATCAATAGGAAACAAACCATAGAGATAGAACTTGGAGCTACATTATTGTGCCAAGTTTCAAAGAGCTAGCACAAACCGTGTTTGATTTAGAGTTCCAACTACATGTATCCATATAGGAGAAAACAGAGTGAAACCTAAAAATTAAAACTGTTACTGCCAACGAACGGTTTAACCTTGAAGAACGAAATTTGGTGAGCCAAGTGGGATTGGGGTACTGATCATTACCTGAAAGTGTCATCAAGATTGGGTGAAAAAATGTGTGCTGAGATTTCAGGAAACTAGCAGTTTTTTGGAAGATTGGCAACCCCTTTCCATGAAAGTGATTTGCGCCAGTCTCTGCTTAGGGCTACATCAATAGGAAACAAACCATAGAGATAGAACTTGGAGCTACTTTATTGTGTCAAGTTTCAAAGAGCTAGCACACACCGTGTTTGATTTAGAGTTCCAACTACATGTATCCATATAGGAGAAAACAGAGTGAAACCTAAAAATTAAAACTGTTACTGCCAACGAACGGTTTAACCTAGAAGAACGAAATTTGGTGAGCCAAGTGGGATTGGGGTGCTGATCATTACCTGAAAGTGTCATCAAGATTGGGTGAAAAAATGCGTGCTGAGATTTCAGGAAACTCGCAGTTTTTTCTAAGATTGGCAACCGCTTTCCATGAAAGTGATTTGCGCCAGTCTCTGCTTAGGGCTACATCAATAGGAAACAAACCATAGAGATAGAACTTGGAGCTACTTTATTGTGTCAAGTTTCAAAGAGCTAGCACAAACCGTGTTTGATTTAGAGTTCCAACTACATGTATCCATATAGGAGAAAACAGAGTGAAACCTAAAAATTAAAACTTTTACTGCCAACGAACGGTTTAACCTAGAAGAACGAAGTTTGGTGAGCCAAGTGGGATTGGGGTACTGATCATTACCTGAAAGTGTCATCAAGATTGGTTGAAAAAATGTGTGCTGAGATTTCAGGAAACTCGCAGTTTTTTGGAAGATTGGCAACCCCTTTCCATGAAAGTGATTTGCGCCAGTCTCTGCTTAGGGCTACATCAATAGGAAACAAACCATAGAGATAGAACTTGGAGCTACTTTATTGTGTCAAGTTTCAAAGAGCTAGCACAAACCGTGTTTGATTTAGAGTTCCAACTACATGTATCCATATAGGAGAAAACAGAGTGAAACCTAAAAATTAAAACTGTTACTGCCAACGAACGGTTTAACCTTGAAGAACGAAATTTGGTGAGCCAAGTGGGATTGGGGTACTGATCATTACCTGAAAGTGTCATCAAGATTGGGTGAAAAAATGTGTGCTGAGATTTCAGGAAACTAGCAGTTTTTTGGAAGATTGGCAACCCCTTTCCATGAAAGTGATTTGCGCCAGTCTCTGCTTAGGGCTACATCAATAGGAAACAAACCATAGAGATAGAATTTGGAGCTACTTTATTGTGTCAAGTTTCAAAGAGCTAGCACAAACCGTGTTTGATTTAGAGTTCCAACTACATGTATCCATATAGGAGAAAACAGAGTGAAACCTAAAAATTAAAACTTTTACTGCCAACGAACGGTTTAACCTAGAAGAACGAAGTTTAGTGAGCCAAGTGGGATTGGGGTACTGATCATTACCTGAAAGTGTCATCAAGATTGGTTGAAAAAATGTGTGCTGAGATTTCAGGAAACTCGCAGTTTTTTGGAAGATTGGCAACCCCTTTCCATGAAAGTGATTTGCGCCAGTCTCTGCTTAGGGCTACATCAATAGGAAACAAACCATAGAGATAGAACTTGGAGCTACTTTATTGTGTCAAGTTTCAAAGAGCTAGCACAAACCGTGTTTGATTTAGAGTTCCAACTACATGTATCCATATAGGAGAAAACAGAGTGAAACCTAAAAATTAAAACTGTTACTGCCAACGAACGGTTTAACCTAGAAGAACGAAACTTGGTGAGCTAAGTGGGATTGGGGTACTGATCATTACCTGAAAGTGTCATCAAGATTGGTTGAAAAAAATGTGTGCTGAGATTTCAGGAATCTCGTAGTTTTTTGGAAGCCTGGCAACCCCTTTCCATGAAAGTGATTTGCGCCAGTCTCTGCTTAGGGCTACATCAATAGGAAACAAACCATAGAGATAGAACTTGGAGCTTCTTTATTGTGTCAAGTTTCAAAGAGCTAGCACAAACCGTGTTTGATTTAGAGTTCCAACTACATGTATCCATATAGGGAAAAACAGAGTGAAACCTAAAAATTAAAACTGTTACTGCCAACGAACGGTTTAACCTAGAAGAACGAAGTTTAGTGAGCCAAGTGGGATTGGGGTACTGATCATTACCTGAAAGTGTCATCAAGATTGGTTGAAAAAATGTGTGCTGAGATTTCAGGAAACTCGAAGTTTTTTGGAAGATTGGCAACCCCTTTCCATGAAAGTGATTTGCGCCAGTCTCTGCTTAGGGCTACATCAATAGGAAACAAACCATAGAGATAGAACTTGGAGCTACTTCATTGTGTCAAGTTTCAAAGAGCTAGCACAAACCGTGTTTGATTTAGAGTTCCAAATACATGTATCCATATAGGAGAAAACAGAGTGAAACCTAAAAATTAAAACTGTTACTGCCAACGAACGGTTTAACCTAGAAGAACGAAGTTTGGTGAGCCAAGTGGGATTGGGGTGCTGATCATTACCTGAAAGTGTCATCAAGATTGGTTGAAAAAATGTGTGCTGAGATTTCAGGAAACTCGTAGTTTTTTGGAAGATTGGCAACCCCTTTCCATGAAAGTGATTTGCGCCAGTCTCTGCTTAGGGCTACATCAATAGGAAACAAACCATAGAGATAGAACTTGGAGCTACTTTATTGTGTCAAGTTTCAAAGAGCTAGCACAAACCGTATTTGATTTAGAGTTCCAACTACATGTATCCATATAGGAGAAAACAGAGTGAAACCTAAAAATTAAAACTGTTACTGCCAACGAACGGTTTAACCTTGAAGAACGAAATTTGGTGAGCCAAGTGGGATTGGGGTACTGATCATTACCTGAAAGTGTCATCAAGATTGGGTGAAAAAATGTGTGCTGAGATTTCAGGAAACTAGCAGTTTTTTGGAAGATTGGCAACCCCTTTCCATGAAAGTGATTTGCGCCAGTCTCTGCTTAGGGCTACATCAATAGGAAACAAACCATAGAGATAGAACTTGGAGCTACTTTATTGTGTCAAGTTTCAAAGAGCTAGCACAAACCGTGTTTGATTTAGACTTCCAACTACATGTATCCATATAGGAGAAAACAGAGTGAAACCTAAAAATTAAAACTGTTACTGCCAACGAACGGTTTAACCTAGAAGAACGAAATTTGGTGAGCCAAGTGGGATTGGGGTGCTGATCATTACCTGAAAGTGTCATCAAGATTGGTTGAAAAAATGTGTGCTGAGATTTCAGGAAACTCGTAGTTTTTTGGAAGATTGGCAAACCCTTTCCATGAAAGTGATTTGCGGCCGTCTCTGCTTAGGGCAACATCAATAGGAAACAAACCATAGAGATAGAACTTGGAGCTACTTTATTGTGTCAAGTTTCAAAGAGCTAGCATAAACCGTGTTTGATTTAGAGTTCCAACTACATGTATCCATAGAGGAGAAAACAGAGTGAAACCTAAAATTTAAAACTGTTACTGCCAATGAACGGTTTAACCTAGAAGGAAGAAATTTGGTGAGCCAAGTGGGATTGGGGTACTGATCATTACCTGAAAGTGTCATCAAGATTGGGTGAAAAAATGTGTGGAGAGATTTCAAGAAACTAGCAGTTTTTTGGAAGATTGGCAACCCCTTTCCATGAAAGTGATTTGCGCCAGTCTCTGCTTAGGGCTACATCAATAGGAAACAGACCATAGAGATAGAACTTGGAGCTACTTTATTGTGTCAAGTTTCATAGAGCTAGCACAAACCGTGTTTGATTTAGAGTTCCAACTACATGTATCCATATAGGAGAAAACAGAGTGAAACCTAAAAATTAAAACTGTTACTGCCAACGAACGGATTAACCTAGAAGAACAAAATTTGGTGAGCCAAGTGGGATTGGGGTGCTGATCATTACCTGAAAGTGTCATCAAGATTGGGGGAAAAAATGTGTGCTGAGATTTCAGGAAACTCTTAGTTTTTTGGAAGATTGTCAACCCCTTTCCATTAAAGTGATTTGCGCCAGTCTCTGCTTAGGGCTACATCAATAGGAAACAAACCATAGAGATAGAACATGGAGTTACTTTATTGTGTCAATTTTCAAAGAGCTAGCACAAACCGTGTTTGATTTAGAGTTCCAACTACATGTATCCATATAGGAGAAAACAGAGTGAAACCTAAAAATTAAAACTGTTACTGCCAAAGAACGGTTTAACCTAAAAGAACGAAATTTGGTGAGCCAAGTGGGATTGGGGTGCTGATCATTACCTGAACGTGTCATCAAGATTGGGTGAAAAAATGTGTGCTGAGATTTCAGGAAACTCTTAGTTTTTTGGAAGATTGTCAACCCCTTTCCATGAAAGTGATTTGCGGCCGTCTCTGCTTAGGGCTACATCAATAGGAAACAAACCATAGAGATAGAACTTGGAGCTACTTTATTGTGTCAAGTTTCAAAGAGCTAGCACAAACCGTGTTTGATTTAGAGTTCCAACTACATGTATCCATATAGGAGAAAACAGAGTGAAACCTAAAAATTAAAACTGTTACTGCCAACGAACGGTTTAACCTTGAAGAACGAAATTTGGTGAGCCAAGTGGGATTGGGGTACTGATCATTACCTGAAAGTGTCATCAAGATTGGGTGAAAAAATGTGTGCTGAGATTTCAGGAAACTAGCAGTTTTTTGGAAGATTGGCAACCCCTTTCCATGAATGTGATTTGCGCCAGTCTCTGCTTAGGGCTACATCAATAGGAAACAAACCATACAGATAGAACTTGGAGCTACTTTATTGTGTCAAGTTTCAAAGAGCTAGCACAAACCGTGTTTGATTTAGAGTTCCAACTACATGTATCCATATAGGAGAAAACAGAGTGAAACCTAAAAATTAAAACTGTTACTGCCAACGAACGGTTTAACCTAGAAGAACGAAATTTGGTGAGCCAAGTGGGATTGGGGTGCTGATCATTACCTGAAAGTGTCATCAAGATTGGGTGAAAAAATGTGTGCTGAGATTTCAGGAAACTCGCAGTTTTTTCTAAGATTGGCAACCGCTTTCCATGAAAGTGATTTGCGCCAGTCTCTGCTTAGGGCTACATCAATAGGAAACAAACCATAGAGATAGAACTTGGAGCTACTTTATTGTGTCAAGTTTCAAAGAGCTAGCACAAACCGTGTTTGATTTAGAGTTCCAACTATATGTATCCATATAGGAGAAAACAGAGTGAAACCTAAAAATTAAAACTGTTACTGCCAACGAACGGTTTAACCTAGAAGAACGAAATTTGGTGAGCTAAGTGGGATTGGGGTACTGATCATTTCCTGAAAGTGTCATCAAGATTGGTTGAAAAAAATGTGTGCTGAGATTTCAGGAATCTCGTAGTTTTTGGAAGCCTGGCAACCCCTTTCCATGAAAGTGATTTGCGCCAGTCTCTGCTTAGGGCTACATCAATAGGAAACAAACCATAGAGATAGAACTTGGAGCTACTTTATTGTGTCAAGTTTCAAAGAGCTAGCACAAACCGTGTTTGATTTAGAGTTCCAACTACATGTATGCATATAGGAGAAAACAGAGTGAAACCTAAAAATTAAAACTGTTACTGCCAACAAACGGTTTAACCTAGAAGAACGAAATTTGGTGAGCCAAGTGGGATTGGGGTACTGATCATTACCTGAAAGTGTCATCAAGATTGGGTGAAAAATGTGTGCTGAGATTTCAGGAAACTCGCAGTTTTTTGGAAGATTGGCAACCCCTTTCCATGAAAGTGATTTGCGCCAGTCTCTGCTTAGGGCTACATCAATAGGAAACAAACCATAGAGATAGAATTTGGAGCTACTTTATTGTGTCAAGTTTCAAAGAGCTAGCACAAACCGTGTTTGATTTAGAGTTCCAACTACATGTATCCATATAGGAGAAAACAGAGTGAAACCTAAAAATTAAAACTGTTACTGCCAACGAACTGTTTAACCTAGAAGAACGAAATTTGGTGAGCCAAGTGGGATTGGGGTGCTGATCATTACCTGAAAGTGTCATCAAGATTGCTTGAAAAAATGTGTGCTGAGATTTCAGGAAACTCGTAGTTTTTTGGAAGCTGGCAACCCCTTTCCATGAAAGTGATTTGCGCCAGTCTCTGCTTAGGGCTACATCAATAGGAAACAAACCATAGAGATAGAACTTGGAGCTACTTTATTGTGTCAAGTATCAAAGAGCTAGCACAAACCGTGTTTGATTTAGAGTTCCAACTACATGTATCCATATAGGAGAAAACAGAGTGAAACCTAAAAATTAAAACTGTTACTGCCAACGAACGGTTTAACCTAGAAGAACGAAATTTAGTGAGCCAAGCGGGATTGGGGTATTGATCATTACCTGAAATTGTCATCAAGATTATGTGAAAAAATGTGTGCGGAGATTTCAGGAAACTAGCAGTTTTTTGGAAGATTGTCAACCCCTTTCCATGAAAGTGATTTGCGGCCGTCTCTGCTTAGGGCAACATCAATAGGAAACAAACCATAGAGATAGAACTTGGAGCTACTTTATTGTGTCAAGTTTCAAAGAGCTAGCATAAACCGTGTTTGATTTAGAGTTCCAACTACATGTATCCATAGAGGAGAAAACAGAGTGAAACCTAAAATTTAAAACTGTTACTGCCAATGAACGGTTTAACCTAGAAGGACGAAATTTGGTGAGCCAAGTGGGATTGGGGTACTGATCATTACCTGAAAGTGTCATCAAGATTGGGTGAAAAAATGTGTGGAGAGATTTCAAGAAACTAGCAGTTTTTTGGAAGATTGGCAACCCCTTTCCATGAAAGTGATTTGCGCCAGTCTCTGCTTAGGGCTACATCAATAGGAAACAGACCATAGAGATAGAACTTGGAGCTACTTTATTGTGTCAAGTTTCATAGAGCTAGCACAAACCGTGTTTGATTTAGAGTTCCAACTACATGTATCCATATAGGAGAAAACAGAGTGAAACCTAAAAATTAAAACTGTTACTGCCAACGAACGGATTAACCTAGAAGAACAAAATTTGGTGAGCCAAGTGGGATTGGGGTGCTGATCATTACCTGAAAGTGTCATCAAGATTGGGGGAAAAAATGTGTGCTGAGATTTCAGGAAACTCTTAGTTTTTTGGAAGATTGTCAACCCCTTTCCATTAAAGTGATTTGCGCCAGTCTCTGCTTAGGGCTACATCAATAGGAAACAAACCATAGAGATAGAACATGGAGTTACTTTATTGTGTCAATTTTCAAAGAGCTAGCACAAACCGTGTTTGATTTAGAGTTCCAACTACATGTATCCATATAGGAGAAAACAGAGTGAAACCTAAAAATTAAAACTGTTACTGCCAAAGAACGGTTTAACCTAAAAGAACGAAATTTGGTGAGCCAAGTGGGATTGGGGTGCTGATCATTACCTGAACGTGTCATCAAGATTGGGTGAAAAAATGTGTGCTGAGATTTCAGGAAACTCGCAGTTTTTTGGAAGATTGTCAACCCCTTTCCATGAAAGTGATTTGCGGCCGTCTCTGCTTAGGGCTACATCAATAGGAAACAAACCATAGAGATAGAACTTGGAGCTACTTTATTGTGTCAAGTTTCAAAGAGCTAGCACAAACCGTGTTTGATTTAGAGTTCCAACTACATGTATCCATATAGGAGAAAACAGAGTGAAACCTAAAAATTAAAACTGTTACTGCCAACGAACGGTTTAACCTTGAAGAACGAAATTTGGTGAGCCAAGTGGGATTGGGGTACTGATCATTACCTGAAAGTGTCATCAAGATTGGGTGAAAAAATGTGTGCTGAGATTTCAGGAAACTAGCAGTTTTTTGGAAGATTGGCAACCCCTTTCCATGAAAGTGATTTGCGCCAGTCTCTGCTTAGGGCTACATCAATAGGAAACAAACCATACAGATAGAACTTGGAGCTACTTTATTGTGTCAAGTTTCAAAGAGCTAGCACAAACCGTGTTTGATTTAGAGTTCCAACTACATGTATCCATATAGGAGAAAACAGAGTGAAACCTAAAAATTAAAACTGTTACTGCCAACGAACGGTTTAACCTAGAAGAACGAAATTTGGTGAGCCAAGTGGGATTGGGGTGCTGATCATTACCTGAAAGTGTCATCAAGATTGGGTGAAAAAATGTGTGCTGAGATTTCAGGAAACTCGCAGTTTTTTCTAAGATTGGCAACCGCTTTCCATGAAAGTGATTTGCGCCAGTCTCTGCTTAGGGCTACATCAATAGGAAACAAACCATAGAGATAGAACTTGGAGCTACTTTATTGTGTCAAGTTTCAAAGAGCTAGCACAAACCGTGTTTGATTTAGAGTTCCAACTATATGTATCCATATAGGAGAAAACAGAGTGAAACCTAAAAATTAAAACTGTTACTGCCAACGAACGGTTTAACCTAGAAGAACGAAATTTGGTGAGCTAAGTGGGATTGGGGTACTGATCATTTCCTGAAAGTGTCATCAAGATTGGTTGAAAAAAATGTGTGCTGAGATTTCAGGAATCTCGTAGTTTTTGGAAGCCTGGCAACCCCTTTCCATGAAAGTGATTTGCGCCAGTCTCTGCTTAGGGCTACATCAATAGGAAACAAACCATAGAGATAGAACTTGGAGCTACTTTATTGTGTCAAGTTTCAAAGAGCTAGCACAAACCGTGTTTGATTTAGAGTTCCAACTACATGTATGCATATAGGAGAAAACAGAGTGAAACCTAAAAATTAAAACTGTTACTGCCAACAAACGGTTTAACCTAGAAGAACGAAATTTGGTGAGCCAAGTGGGATTGGGGTACTGATCATTACCTGAAAGTGTCATCAAGATTGGGTGAAAAATGTGTGCTGAGATTTCAGGAAACTCGCAGTTTTTTGGAAGATTGGCAACCCCTTTCCATGAAAGTGATTTGCGCCAGTCTCTGCTTAGGGCTACATCAATAGGAAACAAACCATAGAGATAGAATTTGGAGCTACTTTATTGTGTCAAGTTTCAAAGAGCTAGCACAAACCGTGTTTGATTTAGAGTTCCAACTACATGTATCCATATAGGAGAAAACAGAGTGAAACCTAAAAATTAAAACTGTTACTGCCAACGAACTGTTTAACCTAGAAGAACGAAATTTGGTGAGCCAAGTGGGATTGGGGTGCTGATCATTACCTGAAAGTGTCATCAAGATTGCTTGAAAAAATGTGTGCTGAGATTTCAGGAAACTCGTAGTTTTTTGGAAGCTGGCAACCCTTTTCCATGAAAGTGATTTGCGCCAGTCTCTGCTTAGGGCTACATCAATAGGAAACAAACCATAGAGATAGAACTTGGAGCTACTTTATTGTGTCAAGTATCAAAGAGCTAGCACAAACCGTGTTTGATTTAGAGTTCCAACTACATGTATCCATATAGGAGAAAACAGAGTGAAACCTAAAAATTAAAACTGTTACTGCCAATGAACGGTTTAACCTAGAAGAACGAAATTTAGTGAGCCAAGCGGGATTGGGGTATTGATCATTACCTGAAATTGTCATCAAGATTATGTGAAAAAATGTGTGCGGAGATTTCAGGAAACTCGCAGTTTTTTGGAAGATTGGCAACCCCTTTCTTTAAAGTGATTTGCGCCAGTCTCTGCTTAGGGCTACATCAATAGGAAACAAACCATAGAGATAGAACTTGGAGCTACTTTATTGTGTCAAGTTTCAAAGAGCTAGCACAAACCGTGTTTGATTTAGAGTTCCAACTACATGTATCCATATAGGAGAAAACAGAGTGAAACCTAAAAATTAAAACTGTTACTGCCAACGAACGGTTTAACCTAGAAGAACGAAGTTTGGTGAGCCAAGTGGGATTGGGGTGCTGATCATTACGTGAAAGTGTCATCAAGATTGGTTGAAAAAATGTGTGCTGAGATTTCAGGAAACTCGTAGTTTTTTGGAAGATTGGCAACCCCTTTCCATGAAAGTGATTTGCGCCAGTCTCTGCTTAGGGCTACATCAATAGGAAACAAACCATAGAGATAGAACTTGGAGCTACATTATTGTGCCAAGTTTCAAAGAGCTAGCACAAACCGTGTTTGATTTAGAGTTCCAACTACATGTATCCATATAGGAGAAAACAGAGTGAAACCTAAAAATTAAAACTGTTACTGCCAACGAACGGTTTAACCTTGAAGAACGAAATTTGGTGAGCCAAGTGGGATTGGGGTACTGATCATTACCTGAAAGTGTCATCAAGATTGGGTGAAAAAATGTGTGCTGAGATTTCAGGAAACTAGCAGTTTTTTGGAAGATTGGCAACCCCTTTCCATGAAAGTGATTTGCGCCAGTCTCTGCTTAGGGCTACATCAATAGGAAACAAACCATAGAGATAGAACTTGGAGCTACTTTATTGTGTCAAGTTTCAAAGAGCTAGCACACACCGTGTTTGATTTAGAGTTCCAACTACATGTATCCATATAGGAGAAAACAGAGTGAAACCTAAAAATTAAAACTGTTACTGCCAACGAACGGTTTAACCTAGAAGAACGAAATTTGGTGAGCCAAGTGGGATTGGGGTGCTGATCATTACCTGAAAGTGTCATCAAGATTGGGTGAAAAAATGCGTGCTGAGATTTCAGGAAACTCGCAGTTTTTTCTAAGATTGGCAACCGCTTTCCATGAAAGTGATTTGCGCCAGTCTCTGCTTAGGGCTACATCAATAGGAAACAAACCATAGAGATAGAACTTGGAGCTACTTTATTGTGTCAAGTTTCAAAGAGCTAGCACAAACCGTGTTTGATTTAGAGTTCCAACTACATGTATCCATATAGGAGAAAACAGAGTGAAACCTAAAAATTAAAACTTTTACTGCCAACGAACGGTTTAACCTAGAAGAACGAAGTTTGGTGAGCCAAGTGGGATTGGGGTACTGATCATTACCTGAAAGTGTCATCAAGATTGGTTGAAAAAATGTGTGCTGAGATTTCAGGAAACTCGCAGTTTTTTGGAAGATTGGCAACCCCTTTCCATGAAAGTGATTTGCGCCAGTCTCTGCTTAGGGCTACATCAATAGGAAACAAACCATAGAGATAGAACTTGGAGTTACTTTATTGTGTCAAGTTTCAAAGAGCTAGCACAAACCGTGTTTGATTTAGAGTTCCAACTACATGTATCCATATAGGAGAAAACAGAGTGAAACCTAAAAATTAAAACTGTTACTGCCAACGAACGGTTTAACCTTGAAGAACGAAATTTGGTGAGCCAAGTGGGATTGGGGTACTGATCATTACCTGAAAGTGTCATCAAGATTGGGTGAAAAAATGTGTGCTGAGATTTCAGGAAACTAGCAGTTTTTTGGAAGATTGGCAACCCCTTTCCATGAAAGTGATTTGCGCCAGTCTCTGCTTAGGGCTACATCAATAGGAAACAAACCATAGAGATAGAATTTGGAGCTACTTTATTGTGTCAAGTTTCAAAGAGCTAGCACAAACCGTGTTTGATTTAGAGTTCCAACTACATGTATCCATATAGGAGAAAACAGAGTGAAACCTAAAAATTAAAACTTTTACTGCCAACGAACGGTTTAACCTAGAAGAACGAAGTTTAGTGAGCCAAGTGGGATTGGGGTACTGATCATTACCTGAAAGTGTCATCAAGATTGGTTGAAAAAATGTGTGCTGAGATTTCAGGAAACTCGCAGTTTTTTGGAAGATTGGCAACCCCTTTCCATGAAAGTGATTTGCGCCAGTCTCTGCTTAGGGCTACATCAATAGGAAACAAACCATAGAGATAGAACTTGGAGCTACTTTATTGTGTCAAGTTTCAAAGAGCTAGCACAAACCGTGTTTGATTTAGAGTTCCAACTACATGTATCCATATAGGAGAAAACAGAGTGAAACCTAAAAATTAAAACTGTTACTGCCAACGAACGGTTTAACCTAGAAGAACGAAACTTGGTGAGCTAAGTGGGATTGGGGTACTGATCATTACCTGAAAGTGTCATCAAGATTGGTTGAAAAAAATGTGTGCTGAGATTTCAGGAATCTCGTAGTTTTTTGGAAGCCTGGCAACCCCTTTCCATGAAAGTGATTTGCGCCAGTCTCTGCTTAGGGCTACATCAATAGGAAACAAACCATAGAGATAGAACTTGGAGCTTCTTTATTGTGTCAAGTTTCAAAGAGCTAGCACAAACCGTGTTTGATTTAGAGTTCCAACTACATGTATCCATATAGGGAAAAACAGAGTGAAACCTAAAAATTAAAACTGTTACTGCCAACGAACGGTTTAACCTAGAAGAACGAAGTTTAGTGAGCCAAGTGGGATTGGGGTACTGATCATTACCTGAAAGTGTCATCAAGATTGGTTGAAAAAATGTGTGCTGAGATTTCAGGAAACTCGAAGTTTTTTGGAAGATTGGCAACCCCTTTCCATGAAAGTGATTTGCGCCAGTCTCTGCTTAGGGCTACATCAATAGGAAACAAACCATAGAGATAGAACTTGGAGCTACTTCATTGTGTCAAGTTTCAAAGAGCTAGCACAAACCGTGTTTGATTTAGAGTTCCAAATACATGTATCCATATAGGAGAAAACAGAGTGAAACCTAAAAATTAAAACTGTTACTGCCAACGAACGGTTTAACCTAGAAGAACGAAGTTTGGTGAGCCAAGTGGGATTGGGGTGCTGATCATTACGTGAAAGTGTCATCAAGATTGGTTGAAAAAATGTGTGCTGAGATTTCAGGAAACTCGTAGTTTTTTGGAAGATTGGCAACCCCTTTCCATGAAAGTGATTTGCGCCAGTCTCTGCTTAGGGCTACATCAATAGGAAACAAACCATAGAGATAGAACTTGGAGCTACTTTATTGTGTCAAGTTTCAAAGAGCTAGCACAAACCGTGTTTGATTTAGACTTCCAACTACATGTATCCATATAGGAGAAAACAGAGTGAAACCTAAAAATTAAAACTGTTACTGCCAACGAACGGTTTAACCTAGAAGAACGAAATTTGGTGAGCCAAGTGGGATTGGGGTGCTGATCATTACCTGAAAGTGTCATCAAGATGGGTTGAAAAAATGTGTGCTGAGATTTCAGGAAACTCGTAGTTTTTTGGAAGATTGGCAAACCCTTTCCATGAAAGTGATTTGCGGCCGTCTCTGCTTAGGGCAACATCAATAGGAAACAAACCATAGAGATAGAACTTGGAGCTACTTTATTGTGTCAAGTTTCAAAGAGCTAGCATAAACCGTGTTTGATTTAGAGTTCCAACTACATGTATCCATAGAGGAGAAAACAGAGTGAAACCTAAAATTTAAAACTGTTACTGCCAATGAACGGTTTAACCTAGAAGGACGAAATTTGGTGAGCCAAGTGGGATTGGGGTACTGATCATTACCTGAAAGTGTCATCAAGATTGGGTGAAAAAATGTGTGGAGAGATTTCAAGAAACTAGCAGTTTTTTGGAAGATTGGCAACCCCTTTCCATGAAAGTGATTTGCGCCAGTCTCTGCTTAGGGCTACATCATAGGAAACAGACCATAGAGATAGAACTTGGAGCTACTTTATTGTGTCAAGTTTCATAGAGCTAGCACAAACCGTGTTTGATTTAGAGTTCCAACTACATGTATCCATATAGGAGAAAACAGAGTGAAACCTAAAAATTAAAACTGTTACTGCCAACGAACGGATTAACCTAGAAGAACAAAATTTGGTGAGCCAAGTGGGATTGGGGTGCTGATCATTACCTGAAAGTGTCATCAAGATTGGGGGAAAAAATGTGTGCTGAGATTTCAGGAAACTCTTAGTTTTTTGGAAGATTGTCAACCCCTTTCCATTAAAGTGATTTGCGCCAGTCTCTGCTTAGGGCTACATCAATAGGAAACAAACCATAGAGATAGAACATGGAGTTACTTTATTGTGTCAATTTTCAAAGAGCTAGCACAAACCGTGTTTGATTTAGAGTTCCAACTACATGTATCCATATAGGAGAAAATTGAGTGAAACCTAAAAATTAAAACTGTTACTGCCAACGAATGGTTTAACCTAGAAGAACGAAACTTGGTGAACCAAGTGGTATTTGTTGTACTGATCATTACCTGAAAGTGTCATGAACATTGCGTGAAAATGTGTGTGCTGAGATTTCAGGAAACTCGTAGTTTTTTGGAAGCTTGGCAACCCCTTTCTATGAAAGTGATTTGAGCCAATCTCTGCTTAGGGCTACATCAATAGGAAACAAACCATAGAGATAGAACATGGAGCTACTTTATTGTGTCAAGTTTCAAAGAGCTAGCACAAACCGTGTTTGATTTAGAGTTCCAACTACATGTATCCCTATATGAGAAAACAGAGTGAAACCTAAAAATTAAAACTGCTACTGCCAACGAATGGTTTAACCTTGAAGAACGAAATTTGGTGAGCCAAGTGGGATTGGGGTACTGATCATTACCTGAAAGTGTCATCAAGATTGGGTGAAAAAATGTGTGCTGAGATTTCAGGAAACTCTTAGTTTTTTGGAAGATTGTCAACCCCTTTCCATTAAAGTGATTTGCGCCAGTCTCTGCTTAGGGCTACATCAATAGGAAACAAACCATAGAGATAGAACTTGGAGCTACTTTATTGTGGCAAGTTTCAAAGAGCTAGCACAAACCGTGTTTGATTTAGAGTTCCAACTACATGTATCCATATAGGAGAAAACAGAGTGAAACCTAAAAATTAAAACTGTTACTGCCAACGAACGGTTTAACCTAGAAGAACGAAATTTGGTGAGCCAAGTGGGATTGGGATACTGATCATTACCTGAAAGCGTCATCAAGATTGGGTGAAAAAATGTGTGCTGAGATTTCAGGAAACTCGCAGTTTTTTGGAAGATTGGCAACCCCTTTCCATGAGAGTGATTTTCGCCAGTCTCTGCTTAGGGCTACATCAATAGGAAACAAACCATAGAGATAGAACTTGGAGCTACTTTATTGTGTCAAGTTTCAAAGAGCTAGAACAAACCATATTTGATTTAGAGTTCCAACTACATGTATCCATATAGGAGAAAACAGAGTGAAACCTAAAAATTAAAACTGTTACTGCCAACGAACGGTTTAACCTAAAAGAAAGAAACTTGGTGACCCAAGTGGGATTTGTTGTAGTGATCATTACCTGAAAGTGTCATCAAGATTGGGTGAAAAAATGTGTGCTGAGATTTCAAGAAACTCGTAGTTTTTTGGAAGCTTGTCAACCCCTTTCCATGAAAGTGATTTGCGCCAGTCTCTGCTTAGGGCTACATCAATAGGAAACAAACCATAGAGATAGAACATGGAGCTACTTTATTGTGTCAAGTTTCAAAGAGCTAGCACAAACCGTGTTTGATTTAGAGTTCCAACTACATGTATTCATATAGGAGAAAATTGAGTGAAACCTAAAAGTTAAAACTGTTACTGCCAATGAACGGTTTAACCTAGAAGAACGAAATTTGGTGAGCCAAGTGGGATTGGGTTATTGATCATTACCTCTAAGATTCATCAAGATTGGGTGAAAAAATGTGTGCTGAGATTTCTGGAAACTCGTAGTTTTTTGGAAGATTGTAAACCCCTTTCCCTGAAAGTGATTTGCGCCAGTCTCTGCTTAGGGCTACATCAATAGGAAACAAACCATAGAGATAGAACTTGGAGCTACTTTATTGTGTCAAGTTTCAAAGAGCTAGCAGAAACCGTGTTTGATTTAGAGTTCCAACTACATGTATCCATATAGGAGAAAACAGAGTGAAACCTAAAAATTAAAACTGTTACTGCCAATGAACGGTTTAACCTAGAAGAACGAAATTTGGTGAGCCTAGTGGGATTGGGGTACTGATCATTACCTGAAAGTGTCATCAAGATGGTGTGAAAAAATGTGTGCTGAGATTTCAGGAAACTAGCAGTTTTTTGGAAGATTGGCAACCCCTTTCCATGAAAGTGATTTGCGCCAGTCTCTGCTTAGGGCTACATCAATAGGAAACAAACCACGAGATAGAACTTGGAGCTACTTTATTGTGTCAAGTTTCATAGAGCTAGCACAAACAGTGTTTGATTTAGAGTTCCAACTACATGTATCCATATAGGAGAAAACAGAGTGAAACCTAAAAATTAAAACTGTTACTGCCAACGAACGGTTTAACCTAGAAGAACGAAATTTGGTGAGCCAAGTGGGATTGGGGAGCTGATCATTACCTGAAAGTGTCATCAAGATTGGGTGAAAAAATGTGTGCTGAGATTTCAGGAAACTCGTAGTTTTTTGGAAGCTTGGCAACCCCTTTAAATGAAAGTGATTTGTGCCAGTCTCTGCTTAGGGCTACATCAATAGGAAACAAACCATTGAGATAGAACTTGGAGCTACTTTATTGTGTCAAGTTTCAAAGAGCTAGCACAAACCGTGTTTGATTTAGAGTTCCAACTACATGTATCCATATAGGAGAAAACAGAGTGAAACCTAAAAATTAAAACTGTTACTGCCAACGCACGGTTTAACCTTAAAGAAAGAAACTTGGTGACCCAAGTGGGATTTGTTGTACTGATCATTACCTGAAAGTGTCATCAAGATTGGGTGAAAAAATGTGTGCTGAGATTTCAGGAAACTCGTAGTTTTTTGGAAGCTTGGCAACCCCTTTCCATGAAAGTGATTTGTGCCAGTCTCTGCTTAGGGCTACATCAATAAGAAACAAACCATAGAGATAGAACATGGAGCTACTTTATTGTGTCAAGTATCATAAAGCTAGCACAAACCGTGTTTGATTTAGAGTTCCAACTACATGTATCCAGTTAGGAGAAAACAGAGTGAAACCTAAAAATTAAAACTGTTACTGCCAATGAACGGTTTAACCTGGAAGAACGAAATTTGGTGAGCCAAATGGGATTGGGGTACTGATCATTACCTGAAAGTGTCATCAAGATTGGGTGAAAAAATGTGTGCTGAGATTTCAGGAAACTCGTAGTTTTTTGGAAGCTTGGCAACCCCTTTAAATGAAGGTGATTTGCGCCAGTCTCTGCTTAGGGCTACATCAACAGGAAACAAACCATTGAGATAGAACTTGGAGCTACTTTATTGTGTCAAGTTTCAAAGAGCTAGCAAAAACCGTGTTTGATTTAGAGTTCCACCTACATGTATCCATATAGGAGAAAACAGAGTGAAACCTAAAAATTAAAACTGTTACTGCCAACGAACGGTTTAACCTAGAAGAACGAAATTTGGTGAGCCAAGTGGGATTGGGGTACTGATCATTACCTGAAAGTGTCATCAAGATTGGGTGAAAAAATGTGTGCTGAGATTTCAGGAAACTCTTAGTTTTTTGGAAGATTAGCAACCCCTTTCCATGAAAGTGATTTGCGCCAGTCTCTGCTTAGGGCTACATCAATAGGAAACAAACAATAGTGATAGAACTTGGAGCTACTTTATTGTGTCAAGTTTCAAAGAGCTAGCACAAACCGTGTTTGATTTAGAGTTCCAACTACATGTATCCATATAGGAGAAAACAGAGTGAAACCTAAAAATTAAAACTGTTACTGCCAACGAACGGTTTAACCTAGAAGAATGAAATTTGGTGAGCCAAGTGGGATTGGGGTGCTGATCATTACCTGAAAGTGTCATCAAGATTGGGTGAAAAAATGTGTGCTGAGATTTCAGGAAACTCTTGGTTTTTTGGAAGATTGTCAACCCCTTTCCATGTACGTGATTTGCGCCAGTCTCTGCTTAGGGCTACATCAATAGGAAACAAACCATAGATATAGAACATGGAGCTACTTTATTGTGTCAAGTTTCAAAGAGCTAGCACAAACCGTGTTTGATTTAGAGTTCCAACTACATGTATCCATATAGGGAAAAACAGAGTGAAACCGAAAAATTAAAACTGTTACTTCCAACGAACGGTTTAACCTAGAAGAACGAAATTTGGTGAGCCAAGTGGGATTGGGGTACTGATCATTACCTGAAAGTGTCATCAAGTTTGGGTGAAAAACTGTGTGCTGAGATTTCAGGAAACTCGCAGTTTTTTGGAAGATTGGCAACCCCTTTCCATGAAAGTGATTTGCGCCAGTCTCTGCTTAGGGCTACATCAATAGGAAACAAACCATAGAGATAGAACTTGGAGCTACTTTATTGTGTCAAGTTTCAAAGAGCTAGCAAGAACCGTGTTTGATTTAGAGTTCCAACTGCATGTATCCATAAAGGAGAAAACAGAGTGAAACCTAAAAATTAAAACTGTTACTGCCAACGAACTGTTTAATCTAGAAGAACGAAATTTGGTGAGCCAAGTGGGATTGGGGTGCTGATCATTACCTGAAAGTGTCATCAAGATTGGTTGAAAAAATGTGTGCTGAGATTTCAGGAAACTCGTAGTTTTTTGGAAGCTTGGCAACCCCTTTCCATGAAAGTGATTTGCGCCAGTCTCTGCTTAGGGCTACATCAATAGGAAACAAACCATAGAGATAGAACTTAGAGCTACTTTATTGTGTCAAGTTTCAAAGAGCTAGCACAAACCGTGTTTGATTTAGAGTTCCAACTACATGTATCCATATAGGAGAAAACAGAGTGAAACCTAAAAATTAAAACTGTTACTGCAAACGAACGGTTTAACCTAGAAGAACGAAATTTGGTGAGCCAAGTGGGATTCGGGTACTGATCACTACCTGAAAGTGTCATCAAGATTTGGTGAAAAAATGTGTGCTGAGATTTCAGGAAACTCGCAGTTTTTTGGAAGATTGGCAACCCCTTTCCATGAAAGTGATTTGCGCCAGTCTCTGCTTAGGGCTACATCAATAGGAAACAAACCATAGAGATAGAACTTGGAGCTACTTTATTGTGTCAAGTTTCAAAGAGCTAGCACAAACCGTGTTTGATTTAGAGTTCCAATTACATGTATCCATATAGGGAAAAACAGAGTGAAACCTAAAAATTAAAACTGTTACTGCCAACGAACGGTTTAACCTAGAAGAACGAAATTTGGTGAGCCAAGTGGGATTGGGGTACTGATCATTACCTGAAAGTGTCATCAAGATTGGGTGAAAAAATGTGTGCTGAGATTTCAGGAAACTCGCAGTTTTTGGGAAGATTGGCAACCCCTTTCCATGAAAGTGATTTGCGCCAGTCTCTGCTTAGGGCTACATCAATAGGAAACAAACCATAGAGATAGAACTTGGAGCTACTTTATTGTGTCAAGTTTCAAAGAGCTAGCACAAACCGTGTTTGATTTAGAGTTCCAACTACATGTATCCATATAGGAGAAAACAGAGTGAAACCTAAAAATTAAAACTGTTACTGCCAACGAACTGTTTAACCTAGAATACGAAATTTGGTGAGCCAAGTGGGATTGGGGTGCTGATCATTACCTGAAAGTGTCATCAAGATTGGTTGAAAAAATGTGTGCTGAGATTTCAGGAAACTCGTAGTTTTTTGGAAGCTTGGCAACCCCTTTCCATGAAAGTGATTTGCGCCAGTCTCTGCTTAGGGCTACATCAATAGGAAACAAACCATAGAGATAGAACTTAGAGCTACTTTATTGTGTCAAGTTTCAAAGAGCTAGCACAAACCGTGTTTGATTTAGAGTTCCAACTACATGTATCCATATAGGAGAAAACTGAGTGAAACGTAAAAATTAAAACTGTTACTGCCAACGAACGGTTTAACCTAGAAGAACGAAATTTGGTGAGCCAAGTGGGATTGGGGTACTGATCATTACCTGAAAGTGTCATCAAGATTATGTGAAAAAATGTGTGCTGAGGTTTCAGGAAACTCGCAGTTTTTTGGAAGATTGGCAACCCCTATCCATGAAAGTGATTTGCGCCAGTCTCTGCTTAGGGCTACATCAATAGGAAACAAACCATAGAGATAGAACTTGGAGCTACTTTATTGTGTCAAGTTTCAAAGAGCTAGCACAAACCGTGTTTGATTTAGAGTTCCAACTACATGTATCCATATAGGAGAAAACAGAGTGAAACCTAAAAATTAAAACTGTTACTGCAAACGAATGGTTTAACCTAGAAGAACGAAATTTGGTGAGCCAAGTGGGATTCGGGTACTGATCATTACCTGAAAGTGTCATCAAGATTGGGTGAAAAAATGTGTGCTGAGATTTCAGGAAACTCGCAGTTTTTTGGAAGATTGGCAACCCCTTTCCATGAAAGTGATTTGCGCCAGTCTCTGCTTAGGGCTACATCAATAGGAAACAAACCATAGAGATAGAACTTGGAGCTACTTTATTGTGTCAAGTTTCAAAGAGCTAGCACAAACCGTGTTTGATTAGAGTTCCAACTACATGTATCCATATAGGAGAAAACAGAGTGAAACCTAAAAGTTAAAACTGTTACTGCCAACAAACGGTTTAACCTAGAAGAACGAAATTTGGTGAGCCAAGTGGGATTGGGGTGCTGATCATTACCTGAAAGTGTCATCAAGATTGGGTGAAAAAATGTGTGCTGAGATTTCAGGAAACTCGTAGTTTTTTGGAAGATTGTCAACCCCTTTCCATGAAAGTGATTTGCGCCAGTCTCTGCTTAGGGCTACATCAATAGGAAACAAACAATAGTGATAGAACTTGGAGCTACTTTATTGTGTCAAGTTTCAAAGAGCTAGCACAAACCGTGTTTGATTTAGAGTTCCAACTACATGTATCCATATAGGAGAAAACAGAGTGAAACCTAAAAATTAAAACTGTTACTGCCAACGAACGGTTTAACCTAGAAGAATGAAATTTGGTGAGCCAAGTGGGATTGGGGTGCTGATCATTACCTGAAAGTGTCATCAAGATTGGGGGAAAAAATGTGTGCTGAGATTTCAGGAAACTCTTGGTTTTTTGGAAGATTGTCAACCCCTTTCCATGTACGTGATTTGCGCCAGTCTCTGCTTAGGGCTACATCAATAGGAAACAAACCATAGATATAGAACATGGAGCTACTTTATTCTGTCAAGTTTCAAAGAGCTAGCACAAACCGTGTTTGATTTAGAGTTCCAACTACATGTATCCATATAGGGAAAAACAGAGTGAAACCTAAAAATTAAAACTGTTACTGCCAACGAACGGTTTAACCTAGAAGAACGAAATTTGGTGAGCCAAGTGGGATTGGGGTACTGATCATTACCTGAAAGTGTCATCAAGTTTGGGTGAAAAACTGTGTGCTGAGATTTCAGGAAACTCGCAGTTTTTTGGAAGATGGGCAACCCCTTTCCATGAAAGTGATTTGCGCCAGTCTCTGCTTAGGGCTACATCAATAGGAAACAAACCATAGAGATAGAACTTGGAGCTACTTTATTGTGTCAAGTTTCAAAGAGCTAGCACAAACCGTGTTTGATTTAGAGTTCCAACTACATGTATCCATATAGGAGAAAACAGAGTGAAACCTAAAAATTAAAACTGTTACTGCCAACGAACGGTTTAACCTAGAAGAACGAAATTTGGTGAGCCAAGTGGGATTGGGGTACTGATCATTACCTGAAAGTGTCATCAAGATTATGTGAAAAAATGTGTGCTGAGGTTTCAGGAAACTCGCAGTTTTTTGGAAGATTGGCAACCCCTTTCCATGAAAGTGATTTGCGCCAGTCTCTGCTTAGGGCTACATCAATAGGAAACAAACCATAGAGATAGAACTTGGAGCTACTTTATTGTGTCAAGTTTCAAAGAGCTAGCACAAACCGTGTTTGATTTAGAGTTCCAACTACATGTATCCATATAGGAGAAAACAGAGTGAAACCTAAAAATTAAAACTGTTACTGCCAACGAACGGTTTAACCTAGAAGAACGAAATTTGGTGAGCCAAGTGGGATTGGGGTACTGATCATTACCTGAAAGTGTCATCAAGATTGGGTGAAAAAATGTGTGCTGAGATTTCAGGAAACTTGCAGTTTTTGGAAGATTGGCAACCCCTTTCCATGAAAGTGATTTGCGCCAGTCTCTTCTTAGGGCTACATCAATAGGAAACAAACCATAGAGATAGAACTTAGAGCTACTTTATTGTGTCAAGTTTCAAAGAGCTAGCACAAACCGTGTTTGATTTAGAGTTCCAACTACATGTATCCATATAGGAGAAAACAGAGTGAAACCTAAAAATTAAAACTGTTAACGCCAAAGAACGGTTTAACCTAAAAGAAAGAAACTTGGTGACCCAAGTGGGATGTGTTGTACTGATCATTACCTGAAAGTGTCATCAAGATTGGGTGAAAAAATGTGTGCTGAGATTTCAGGAAACTCGTAGTTTTTTGGAAGCCTGGCAAGCCCTTTCCATGAAAGTGATTTGCGCCAGTCTCTGCTTAGGGCTACATCAATAGGAAACAAACCATAGAGATAGAACTTGGAGCTACTTTATTGTGTCAAGTTTCAAAGAGCTAGCACAAACCATGTTTGATTTAGAGTTCCAACTACATGTATCCATATAGGAGAAAACAGAGTGAAACCTAAAAGTTAAAACTGTTACTGCCAACAAACGGTTTAACCTAGAAGAACGAAATTTGGTGAGCCTAGTGGGATTGGGGTACTGATCATTACCTGAAAGTGTCATCAAGATGGTGTGAAAAAATGTGTGCTGAGATTTCAGGAAACTAGCAGTTTTTTGGAAGATTGGCAACCCCTTTCCATGAAAGTGATTTGCGCCAGTCTCTGCTTAGGGCTACATCAATAGGAAACAAACCACGAGATAGAACTTGGAGCTACTTTATTGTGTCAAGTTTCATAGAGCTAGCACAAACAGTGTTTGATTTAGAGTTCCAACTACATGTATCCATATAGGAGAAAACAGAGTGAAACCTAAAAATTAAAACTGTTACTGCCAACGAACGGTTTAACCTAGAAGAACGAAATTTGGTGAGCCAAGGGGGATTGGGGTGCTGATCATTACCTGAAAGTGTCATCAAGTTTGGGTGAAAAAATGTGTGCTGAGATTTCAGGAAACTCGTAGTTTTTTGGAAGCTTGTCAACCCCTTTCCATGAAAGTGATTTGCGCCAGTCTCTGCTTAGGGCTACATCAATAGGAAACAAACCATAGAGATAGAACTTGGAGCTACTTTATTGTGTCAAGTTTCAAAGAGCTAGCACAAACCGTGTTTGATTTAGAGTTCCAACTACATGTATCTATATAGGAGAAAACAGAGTGAAACCTAAAAGTTAAAACTGTTACTGCCAACGAACGGTTTAACCTAGAAGAACTAAATTTGGTGAGCCAAGTGGGATTGGGGTGCTGATCATTACCTGAAAGTGTCATCAAGATTGGGTGAAAAAATGTGTGCTGAGATTTCAGTAATCTCTTAGTTTTTTGGAAGATTGTCAACCCCTTTCCATGAAAGTGATTTGCGCCAGTCTCTGCTTAGGGCTACATCAATAGGAAACAAACAATAGAGATAGAACTTGGAGCTACTTTATTGTGTCAAGTTTCAAAGAGCTAGCACAAACCGTGTTTGATTTAGAGTTCCAACTACATGTATCCATATAGGAGAAAACAGAGTGAAACCTAAAAATTAAAACTGTTACTGCCAACGAACGGTTTAACCTAGAAGAATGAAATTTGGTGAGCCAAGTGGGATTGGGGTGCTGATCATTACCTGAAAGTGTCATCAAGATTGGGGGAAAAATGTGTGCTGAGATTTCAGGAAACTCTTAGTTTTTTGGAAGATTGTCAACCCCTTTCCATGAAAGTGATTTGCGCCAGTCTCTGCTTAGGGCTACATCAATAGGAAACAAACCATAGAGATAGAACATGGAGCTACTTTATTGTGTCAAGTTTCAAAGAGCTAGCACAAACCGTGTTTGATTTAGAGTTCCAACTACATGTATCCATATAGGAGAAAACACAGTGAAACCTAAAAATTAAAACTGTTACTGCCAACGAACAGTTTAACCTAGAGGAATGAAACTTGGTGACCCAAGTGGGATTTGTTGTACTGATCATTACCTGAAAGTGTCATCAAGATTGCGTGAAAAAATGTGTGCTGAGATTTCAGGAAACTCGTAGTTTTTTGGAAGCTTGGCAACCCCTTTAAATGAAAGTGATTTGCGCCAGTATCTGCTTAGGGCTACATCAATAGGAAACAAACCATAGAGATAGAGCTTGGAGCTACTTTATTGTGTCAAGTTTCAAAGAGCTAGCAAAAACCGTGTTTGATTTAGAGTTCCAACTACATGTATCCATATAGGAGAAAACAGAGTGAAACCTAAAAATTAAAACTGTTACTGCCAACGAACGGTTTAACCTAGAAGAACGAAATTTGGTGAGCCAAGTGGGATTGTTGTACTGATCATTACCTGAAAGTGTCATCAAGATTGGGTGAAAAAATGTGTGCTGAGATTTCAGGAAACTCGCAGTTTTTTGGAAGATTGGCAACCCCTTTCCATGAAAGTGATTTGCGCCAGTCTCTGCTTAGGGCTACATCAATAGGAAACAAACCATAGAGATAGAACTTGGAGCTACTTTATTGTGTCAAGTTTCAAAGAGCTAGCACAAACCGTGTTTGATTTAGAGTTCCAACTACATGTATCCATATAGGAGAAAACAGAGTGAAACCTAAAAATTTAAACTGTTACTGCCAACGAACGGTTTAACCTAGAAGAACGAAATTTTGTGAACCAAGTGGGATTGGGGTACTGATCATTACCTGAAAGTGTCATCAAGATTGGGTGAAAAAAATGTGTGCTGAGATTTCAGGAAACTCTTAGTTTTTTGGAAGATTGGCAACCCCTTTCAATGAAAGTGATTTGCGCCAGTCTCTGCTTACGGCTACATCAATAGGAAACAAACCATAGAGATAGAACTTGGAGCTACTTTATTGGGTCAAATTTCAAAGAGCTAGAACAAACCGTGTTTGATTTAGAGTTCCAAATACATGTATCCATATAGGAGAAAACAGAGTAAAACATAAAAGTTAAAACTGTTTCTGCCAACGAACGGTTTAACCTAGAAGAACGAAATTTGGTGAGCCAAGTGGGATTGGGGTGCTGATCATTACCTGAAAGTGTCATCAAGATTGGGTGAAAAAATGTGTGCTGAGATTTCAGGAAACTCGCAGTTTTTTGGAAGATTGGCAACCCCTTTCCATGAAAGTGATTTGCGCCAGTCTCTGCTTAGGGCTACATCAATAGGAAACAAACCATAGAGATAGAACTTGGAGCTACTTTATTGTGTCAAGTTTCAAAGAGCTAGCACAAACCGTGTTTGATTTAGAGTTCCAACTACATGTGTCCATATAGGAGAAAACAGAGTGAAACCTAAAAATTAAAACTGTTACTGCCAACGAACGGTTTAACCTAGAAGAACGAAATTTGGTGAGCCAAGTGGGATTGGGGTACTGATCATTACCTGAAAGTGTCATCAAGATTGGGTGAAAAAATGTGTGCTGAGATTTCAGGAAACTCGCAGTTTTTTAGACGATTGGCAACCCCTTTCCATGAAAGTGATTTGCGCCAGTCTCTGCTTAGGGCTACATCAATAGGAAACAAACCATAGAGATAGAACTTGGAGCTACTTTATTGTGTCAAGTTTCAAAGAGCTAGCACAAACCGTGTTTGATTTAGAGTTCCAACTACATGTATCCATATAGGAGAAAACAGAGTGAAACCTAAAAATTAAAACTGTTACTGCCAACGAATGGTTTAACCTAGAAGAACGAAATTTGGTGAGCCAAGTGGGATTGGGGTACTGATCATTACCTGAAAGTGTCATCAAGATTGGGCGAAAAAATGTGTGCTGAGATTTCAATAAACTCGCAGTTTTTTGGAAGATTGGCAACCCCTTTCCATGAAAGTGATTTGCGCCAGTCTCTGCTTAGGGCTACATCAATAGGAAACAAACCATAGAGATAGAACTTGGAGCTACTTTATTGTGTCAAGTTTCAAAGAGCTAGCACAAACCGTGTTTGATTTAGAGTTCCAACTACATGTATCCATATAGGAGAAAACAGAGTGAAACCTAAAAGTTAAAACTGTTACTGCCAACGAACGGTTTAACCTAGAAGAGCGAAATTTGGTGAGCCAAGTGGGATTGGGGTGCTGATCATTACCTGAAAGTGTCATCAAGATTGGGTGAAAAAATGTGTGCTGAGATTTCAGGAAACTCGCAGTTTTTTGGAAGATTGGCAACCCCTTTCCATGAAAGTGATTTGCGCCAGTCTCTGCTTAGGGCTACATCAATAGGAAACAAACCATAGAGATAGAACTTGGAGCTACTTTATTGTGTCAAGTTTCAAAGAGCTAGCACAAACCGTGTTTGATTTAGAGTTCCAACTACATGTGTCCATATAGGAGAAAACAGAGTGAAACCTAAAAATTAAAACTGTTACTGCCAACGAACGGTTTAACCTAGAAGAACGAAATTTGGTGAGCCAAGTGGGATTGGGGTACTGATCATTACCTGAAAGTGTCATCAAGATTGGGTGAAAAAATGTGTGCTGAGATTTCAGGAAACTAGCAGTTTTTTGGAAGATTGTCAACCCCTTTCCATGAAAGTGATTTGCGCCAATCTCTGCTTAGGGCTACATCAATAGGAAACAAACCATAGAGATAGAACTTGGAGCTACTTTATTCTGTCAAGTTTCAAAGAGCTAGCACAAACCGTGTTTGATTTAGAGTTCCAACTACATGTATCCATATAGGAGAAAACAGAGTGAAACCTAAAAATTAAAACTGTTACTGCCAACGAACGGTTTAACCTAGAAGAACGAAATTTGGTGAGCCAAGTGGGATTGGGGTACTGATCATTACCTGAAAGTGTCATCAAGATTGGGTGAAAAAATGTGTGCTGAGATTTCAGGAAACTCGCAGTTTTTGGAAGATTGGCAACCCCTTTCCATGAAAGTGATTTGCGCCAGTCTCTTCTTAGGGCTACATCAATAGGAAACAAACCATAGAGATAGAACTTAGAGCTACTTTATTGTGTCAAGTTTCAAAGAGCTAGCACAAACCGTGTTTGATTTAGAGTTCCAACTACATGTATCCATATAGGAGAAAACAGAGTGAAACCTAAAAATTAAAACTGTTAACGCCAAAGAACGGTTTAACCTAAAAGAAAGAAACTTGGTGACCAGAGTGGGATGTGTTGTACTGATCATTACCTGAAAGTGTCATCAAAATTGGGTGAAAAAATGTGTGCTGAGATTGCAGGAAACTCGTAGTTTTTTGGAAGCCTGGCAAGCCCTTTCCATGAAAGTGATTTGCGCCAGTCTCTGCTTAGGGCTACATCAATAGGAAACAAACCATAGAGATAGAACTTGGAGCTACTTTGTTGTGTCAAGTTTCAAAGAGCTAGCACAAACCGTGTTTGATTTAGAGTTCCAACTACATGTATCCATATAGGGGAAAACAGAGTGAAACCTAAAAATTAAAACTGTTACTGCCAACGAACGGTTTAACCTAGAAGAACGAAATTTGGTGAGCCAAGGGGGATTGGGGTGCTGATCATTACCTGAAAGTGTCATCAAGTTTGGGTGAAAAAATGTGTGCTGAGATTTCAGGAAACTCGTAGTTTTTTGGAAGCTTGTCAACCCCTTTCCATGAAAGTGATTTGCGCCAGTCTCTGCTTATGGCTACATCAATAGGAAACAAACCATAGAGATAGAACTTGGAGCTACTTTATTGTGTCAAGTTTCAAAGAGCTAGCACAAACCGTGTTTGATTTAGAGTTCCAACTACATGTATCTATATAGGAGAAAACAGAGTGAAACCTAAAAGTTAAAACTGTTACTGCCAACGAACGGTTTAACCTAGAAGAACTAAATTTGGTGAGCCAAGTGGGATTGGGGTGCTGATCATTACCTGAAAGTGTCATCAAGATTGGGTGAAAAAATGTGTGCTGAGATTTCAGTAATCTCTTAGTTTTTTGGAAGATTGTCAACCCCTTTCCATGAAAGTGATTTGCGCCAGTCTCTGCTTAGGGCTACATCAATAGGAAACAAACAATAGAGATAGAACTTGGAGCTACTTTATTGTGTCAAGTTTCAAAGAGCTAGCACAAACCGTGTTTGATTTAGAGTTCCAACTACATGTATCCATATAGGAGAAAACAGAGTGAAACCTAAAAATTAAAACTGTTACTGCCAACGAACGGTTTAACCTAGAAGAATGAAATTTGGTGAGCCAAGTGGGATTGGGGTGCTGATCATTACCTGAAAGTGTCATCAAGATTGGGGAAAAATGTGTGCTGAGATTTCAGGAAACTCTTAGTTTTTTGGAAGATTGTCAACCCCTTTCCATGAAAGTGATTTGCGCCAGTCTCTGCTTAGGGCTACATCAATAGGAAACAAACCATAGAGATAGAACATGGAGCTACTTTATTGTGTCAAGTTTCAAAGAGCTAGCACAAACCGTGTTTGATTTAGAGTTCCAACTACATGTATCCATATAGGAGAAAACACAGTGAAACCTAAAAATTAAAACTGTTACTGCCAACGAACAGTTTAACCTAGAGGAATGAAACTTGGTGACCCAAGTGGGATTTGTTGTACTGATCATTACCTGAAAGTGTCATCAAGATTGCGTGAAAAAATGTGTGCTGAGATTTCAGGAAACTCGTAGTTTTTTGGAAGCTTGGCAACCCCTTTAAATGAAAGTGATTTGCGCCAGTCTCTGCTTAGGGCTACATCAATAGGAAACAAACCATAGAGATAGAGCTTGGAGCTACTTTATTGTGTCAAGTTTCAAAGAGCTAGCAAAAACCGTGTTTGATTTAGAGTTCCAACTACATGTATCCATATAGGAGAAAACAGAGTGAAACCTAAAAATTAAAACTGTTACTGCCAACGAACGGTTTAACCTAGAAGAACGAAATTTGGTGAGCCAAGTGGGATTGTGGTACTGATCATTACCTGAAAGTGTCATCAAGATTGGGTGAAAAAATGTGTGCTGAGATTTCAGGAAACTCGCAGTTTTTTGGAAGATTGGCAACCCCTTTCCATGAAAGTGATTTGCGCCAGTCTCTGCTTAGGGCTACATCAATAGGAAACAAACCATAGAGATAGAACTTGGAGCTACTTTATTGTGTCAAGTTTCAAAGAGCTAGCACAAACCGTGTTTGATTTAGAGTTCCAACTACATGTGTCCATATAGGAGAAAACAGAGTGAAACCTAAAAATTAAAACTGTTACTGCCAACGAACGGTTTAACCTAGAAGAACGAAATTTTGTGAACCAAGTGGGATTGGGGTACTGATCATTACCTGAAAGTGTCATCAAGATTGGGTGAAAAAAATGTGTGCTGAGATTTCAGGAAACTCTTAGTTTTTTGGAAGATTGGCAACCCCTTTCAATGAAAGTGATTTGCGCCAGTCTCTGCTTACGGCTACATCAATAGGAAACAAACCATAGAGATAGAACTTGGAGCTACTTTATTGGGTCAAATTTCAAAGAGCTAGAACAAACCGTGTTTGATTTAGAGTTCCAACTACATGTATCCATATAGGAGAAAACAGAGTAAAACATAAAAGTTAAAACTGTTTCTGCCAACGAACGGTTTAACCTAGAAGAACGAAATTTGGTGAGCCAAGTGGGATTGGGGTGCTGATCATTACCTGAAAGTGTCATCAAGATTGGGTGAAAAAATGTGTGCTGAGATTTCAGGAAACTCTTAGTTTTTTGGAAGATTGTCAACCCCTTTCCATGAAAGTGATTTGCGCCAGTCTCTGCTTAGGGCTACATCAATAGGAAACAAACCATAGAGATAGAACTTGGAGCTACTTTATTGTGTCAAGTTTCAAAGAGCTAGCACAAACCGTGTTTGATTTAGAGTTCCAACTACATGTGTCCATATAGGAGAAAACAGAGTGAAACCTAAAAATTAAAACTGTTACTGCCAACGAACGGTTTAACCTAGAAGAACGAAATTTGGTGAGCCAAGTGGGATTGGGGTACTGATCATTACCTGAAAGTGTCATCAAGATTGGGTGAAAAAATGTGTGCTGAGATTTCAGGAAACTCGCAGTTTTTTAGACGATTGGCAACCCCTTTCCATGAAAGTGATTTGCGCCAGTCTCTGCTTAGGGCTACATCAATAGGAAACAAACCATAGAGATAGAACTTGGAGCTACTTTATTGTGTCAAGTTTCAAAGAGCTAGCACAAACCGTGTTTGATTTAGAGTTCCAACTACATGTATCCATATAGGAGAAAACAGAGTGAAACCTAAAAATTAAAACTGTTACTGCCAACGAATGGTTTAACCTAGAAGAACGAAATTTGGTGAGCCAAGTGGGATTGGGGTACTGATCATTACCTGAAAGTGTCATCAAGATTGGGCGAAAAAATGTGTGCTGAGATTTCAATAAACTCGCAGTTTTTTGGAAGATTGGCAACCCCTTTCCATGAAAGTGATTTGCGCCAGTCTCTGCTTAGGGCTACATCAATAGGAAACAAACCATAGAGATAGAACTTGGAGCTACTTTATTGTGTCAAGTTTCAAAGAGCTAGCACAAACCGTGTTTGATTTAGAGTTCCAACTACATGTATCCATATAGAAGAAAACAGAGTGAAACCTAAAAGTTAAAACTGTTACTGCCAACGAACGGTTTAACCTAGAAGAGCGAAATTTGGTGAGCCAAGTGGGATTGGGGTGCTGATCATTACCTGAAAGTGTCATCAAGTTTGGGTGAAAAAATGTGTGCTGAGATTTCAGGAAACTCGCAGTTTTTTGGAAGATTGGCAACCCCTTTCCATGAAAGTGATTTGCGCCAGTCTCTGCTTAGGGCTACATCAATAGGAAACAAACCATAGAGATAGAACTTGGAGCTACTTTATTGTGTCAAGTTTCAAAGAGCTAGCACAAACCGTGTTTGATTTAGAGTTCCAACTACATGTGTCCATATAGGAGAAAACAGAGTGAAACCTAAAAATTAAAACTGTTACTGCCAACGAACGGTTTAACCTAGAAGAACGAAATTTGGTGAGCCAAGTGGGATTGGGGTACTGATCATTACCTGAAAGTGTCATCAAGATTGGGTGAAAAAATGTGTGCTGAGATTTCAGGAAACTAGCAGTTTTTTGGAAGATTGGCAACCCCTTTCCATGAAAGTGATTTGCGCCAATCTCTGCTTAGGGCTACATCAATAGGAAACAAACCATAGAGATAGAACTTGGAGCTACTTTATTGTGTCAATTTTCAAAGAGCTAGCACAAACCGTGTTTGATTTAGAGTTCCAACTACATGTATCCATATAGGAGAAAACAGAGTGAAACCTAAAAATTAAAACTGTTACTGCCAATGAACGGTTTAACCTAGAAGAACGAAATTTGGTGAGCCAAGTGGGATTGGGGTACTGATCATTACCTGAAAGTGTCATCAAGATTGGGGGAAAAAATGTGTGCTGAGATTTCAGGAAACTCGTAGTTTTTTGGAAGATTGTCAACCCCTTTCCATGAAAGTGATTTGCGCCAGTCTCTGCTTAGGGCTACATCAATAGGAAACAAACCATAGAGATAGAACATGGAGCTACTTTATTGTGTCAAGTTTCAAAGAGCTAGCACAAACCGTGTTTGATTTAGAGTTCCAACTACATGTATCCATATAGGAGAAAACAGAGTGAAACCTAAAAGTTAAAACTGTTACTGCCAACGAACGGTTTAACCTAGAAGAACTAAATTTGGTGAGCCAAGTGGGATTGGGGTGCTGATCAATACCTGAAAGTGTCATCAAGATTGGGTGAAAAAATGTGTGCTGAGATTTCAGGAAACTCGCAGTTTTTTGGAAGATTGTCAACCCCTTTCCATGAAAGTGATTTGCGCCAGTCTCTGCTTAGGGCTACATCAATAGGAAACAAACCATAGAGATAGAACTTGGAGCTACATTATTGTGTCAAGTTTCAAAGAGCTAGCACAAACCGTGTTTGATTTAGAGTTCCAACTACATGTATCCATATAGGAGAAAACAGAGTGAAACCTAAAAATTAAAACTGTTACTGCCAACGAATGGTTTAACCTAGAAGAACGAAATTTGGTGAGCCAAGTGGGATTGGGGTGCTGATCATTACCTGAAAGTGTCATCAAGATTGGGTGAAAAAATGTGTGCTGAGATTTCAGGAAACTCGCAGTTTTTTGGAAGATTGGCAACCCCTTTCCATGAAAGTGATTTGCGCCAGTCTCTGCTTAGGGCTACATCAATAGGAAACAAACCATAGAGATAGAACTTGGAGCTACTTTATTGTGTCAAGTTTCAAAGAGCTAGCACAAACCGTGTTTGATTTAGAGTTCCAACTACATGTGTCCATATAGGAGAAAACAGAGTGAAACCTAAAAATTAAAACTGTTACTGCCAACGAACGGTTTAACCTAGAAGAACGAAATTTGGTGAGCCAAGTGGGATTGGGGTACTGATCATTACCTGAAAGTGTCATCAAGATTGGGTGAAAAAATGTGTGCTGAGATTTCAGGAAACTAGCA
The DNA here is from genome assembly GCF_964194105.1 of Spermophilus citellus. NCBI lineage: Eukaryota > Metazoa > Chordata > Mammalia > Rodentia > Sciuridae > Spermophilus > Spermophilus citellus. The sequence continues at coordinate 1,781,961 of NW_027672727.1, read as the reverse complement.
GTTTTTTGGAAGATTGGCAACCCCTTTCCATGAAAGTGATTTGCGCCAATCTCTGCTTAGGGCTACATCAATAGGAAACAAACCATAGAGATAGAACTTGGAGCTACTTTATTGTGTCAATTTTCAAAGAGCTAGCACAAACCGTGTTTGATTTAGAGTTCCAACTACATGTATCCATATAGGAGAAAACAGAGTGAAACCTAAAAATTAAAACTGTTACTGCCAATGAACGGTTTAACCTAGAAGAACGAAATTTGGTGAGCCAAGTGGGATTGGGGTACTGATCATTACCTGAAAGTGTCATCAAGATTGGGGGAAAAAATGTGTGCTGAGATTTCAGGAAACTCGTAGTTTTTTGGAAGATTGTCAACCCCTTTCCATGAAAGTGATTTGCGCCAGTCTCTGCTTAGGGCTACATCAATAGGAAACAAACCATAGAGATAGAACATGGAGCTACTTTATTGTGTCAAGTTTCAAAGAGCTAGCACAAACCGTGTTTGATTTAGAGTTCCAACTACATGTATCCATATAGGAGAAAACAGAGTGAAACCTAAAAGTTAAAACTGTTACTGCCAACGAACGGTTTAACCTAGAAGAACTAAATTTGGTGAGCCAAGTGGGATTGGGGTGCTGATCAATACCTGAAAGTGTCATCAAGATTGGGTGAAAAAATGTGTGCTGAGATTTCAGGAAACTCCCAGTTTTTTGGAAGATTGTCAACCCCTTTCCATGAAAGTGATTTGCGCCAGTCTCTGCTTAGGGATACATCAATAGGAAACAAACCATAGAGATAGAACTTGGAGCTACATTATTGTGTCAAGTTTCAAAGAGCTAGCACAAACCGTGTTTGATTTAGAGTTCCAACTACATGTATCCATATAGGAGAAAACAGAGTGAAACCTAAAAATTAAAACTGTTACTGCCAACGAATGGTTTAACCTAGAAGAACGAAATTTGGTGAGCCAAGTGGGATTGGGGTGCTGATCATTACCTGAAAGTGTCATCAAGATTGGGTGAAAAAATGTGTGCTGAGATTTCAGGAAACTCGCAGTTTTTTGGAAGATTGGCAACCCCTTTCCATGAAAGTGATTTGCGCCAGTCTCTGCTTAGGGCTACATCAATAGGAAACAAACCATAGAGATAGAACTTGGAGCTACTTTATTGTGTCAAGTTTCAAAGAGCTAGCACAAACCGTGTTTGATTTAGAGTTCCAACTACATGTGTCCATATAGGAGAAAACAGAGTGAAACCTAAAAATTAAAACTGTTACTGCCAACGAACGGTTTAACCTAGAAGAACGAAATTTGGTGAGCCAAGTGGGATTGGGGTACTGATCATTACCTGAAAGTGTCATCAAGATTGGGTGAAAAAATGTGTGCTGAGATTTCAGGAAACTAGCAGTTTTTTGGAAGATTGGCAACCCCTTTCCATGAAAGTGATTTGCGCCAGTCTCTGCTTAGGGCTACATCAATAGGAAACAAACCATAGAGATAGAACTTGGAGCTACTTTATTGTGTCAATTTTCAAAGAGCTAGCACAAACCGTGTTTGATTTAGAGTTCCAACTACATGTATCCATATAGGAGAAAACAGAGTGAAACCTAAAAATTTAAACTGTTACTGCCAACGAACGGTTTAACCTAGAAGAACGAAATTTGGTGAACCAAGTGGGATTGGGGTACTGATCATTACCTGAAAGTGTCATCAAGATTGGGTGAAAAAAATGTGTGCTGAGATTTCAGGAAACTCTTAGTTTTTTGGAAGATTGGCAACCCCTTTCAATGAAAGTGATTTGCGCCAGTCTCTGCTTACGGCTACATCAATAGGAAACAAACCATAGAGATAGAACTTGGAGCTACTTTATTGGGTCAAATTTCAAAGAGCTAGAACAAACCGTGTTTGATTTAGAGTTCCAACTGCATGTATCCATATAGGAGAAAACAGAGTAAAACATAAAAGTTAAAACTGTTTCTGCCAACGAACGGTTTAACCTAGAAGAACGAAATTTGGTGAGCCAAGTGGGATTGGGGTGCTGATCATTACCTGAAAGTGTCATCAAGATTGGGTGAAAAAATGTGTGCTGAGATTTCAGGAAACTCTTAGTTTTTTGGAAGATTGTCAACCCCTTTCCATGAAAGTGATTTGCGCCAGTCTCTGCTTAGGGCTACATCAATAGGAAACAAACCATAGAGATAGAACTTGGAGCTACTTTATTGTGTCAAGTTTCAAAGAGCTAGCACAAACCGTGTTTGATTTAGAGTTCCAACTACATGTGTCCATATAGGAGAAAACAGAGTGAAACCTAAAAATGAAAACTGTTACTGCCAACGAACGGTTTAACCTAGAAGAACGAAATTTGGTGAGCCAAGTGGGATTGGGGTACTGATCATTACCTGAAAGTGTCATCAAGATTGGGTGAAAAAATGTGTGCTGAGATTTCAGGAAACTCGCAGTTTTTTAGACGATTGGCAACCCCTTTCCATGAAAGTGATTTGCGCCAGTCTCTGCTTAGGGCTACATCAATAGGAAACAAACCATAGAGATAGAACTTGGAGCTACTTTATTGTGTCAAGTTTCAAAGAGCTAGCACAAACCGTGTTTGATTTAGAGTTCCAACTACATGTATCCATATAGGAGAAAACAGAGTGAAACCTAAAAATTTAAACTGTTACTGCCAACGAATGGTTTAACCTAGAAGAACGAAATTTGGTGAGCCAAGTGGGATTGGGGTACTGATCATTACCTGAAAGTGTCATCAAGATTGGGCGAAAAAATGTGTGCTGAGATTTCAATAAACTCGCAGTTTTTTGGAAGATTGGCAACCCCTTTCCATGAAAGTGATTTGCGCCAGTCTCTGCTTAGGGCTACATCAATAGGAAACAAACCATAGAGATAGAACTTGGAGCTACTTTATTGTGTCAAGTTTCAAAGAGCTAGCACAAACCGTGTTTGATTTTGAGTTCCAACTACATGTATCCATATAGGAGAAAACAGAGTGAAACCTAAAAGTTAAAACTGTTACTGCCAACGAACGGTTTAACCTAGAAGAGCGAAATTTGGTGAGCCAAGTGGGATTGGGGTGCTGATCATTACCTGAAAGTGTCATCAAGATTGGGTGAAAAAATGTGTGCTGAGATTTCAGGAAACTCGCAGTTTTTTGGAAGATTGGCAACCCCTTTCCATGAAAGTGATTTGCGCCAGTCTCTGCTTAGGGCTACATCAATAGGAAACAAACCATAGAGATAGAACTTGGAGCTACTTTATTGTGTCAAGTTTCAAAGAGCTAGCACAAACCGTGTTTGATTTAGAGTTCCAACTACATGTGTCCATATAGGAGAAAACAGAGTGAAACCTAAAAATTAAAACTGTTACTGCCAACGAACGGTTTAACCTAGAAGAACGAAATTTGGTGAGCCAAGTGGGATTGGGGTACTGATCATTACCTGAAAGTGTCATCAAGATTGGGTGAAAAAATGTGTGCTGAGATTTCAGGAAACTAGCAGTTTTTTGGAAGATTGTCAACCCCTTTCAATGAAAGTGATTTGCGCCAATCTCTGCTTAGGGCTACATCAATAGGAAACAATCCATAGAGATAGAACTTGGAGCTACTTTATTCTGTCAAGTTTCAAAGAGCTAGCACAAACCGTGTTTGATTTAGAGTTCCAACTACATGTATCCATATAGGAGAAAACAGAGTGAAACCTAAAAATTAAAACTGTTACTGCCAATGAACGGTTTAACCTAGAAGAACGAAATTTGGTGAGCCAAGTGGGATTGGGGTACTGATCATTACCTGAAAGTGTCATCAAGATTGGGGGAAAAAATGTGTGCTGAGATTTCAGGAAACTCGTAGTTTTTTGGAAGATTGTCAACCCCTTTCCATGAAAGTGATTTGCGCCAGTCTCTGCTTAGGGCTACATCAATAGGAAACAAACCATAGAGATAGAACATGGAGCTACTTTATTGTGTCAAGTTTCAAAGAGCTAGCACAAACCGTGTTTGATTTAGAGTTCCAACTACATGTATCCATATAGGAGAAAACAGAGTGAAACCTAAAAGTTAAAACTGTTACTGCCAACGAACGGTTTAACCTAGAAGAACTAAATTTGGTGAGCCAAGTGGGATTGGGGTGCTGATCAATACCTGAAAGTGTCATCAAGATTGGGTGAAAAAATGTGTGCTGAGATTTCAGTAATCTCTTAGTTTTTTGGAAGATTGTCAACCCCTTTCCATGAAAGTGATTTGTGCCAGTCTCTGCTTAGGGCTACATCAATAGGAAACAAACCATAGAGATAGAACTTGGAGCTACTTTATTGTGTCAAGTTTCAAAGAGCTAGCACAAACCGTGTTTGATTTAGAGTTCCAACTACATGTATCCATATAGGAGAAAACAGAGTGAAACCTAAAAATTAAAACTGTTACTGCCAACGAATGGTTTAACCTAGAAGAACGAAATTTGGTGAGCCAAGTGGGATTGGGGTGCTGATCATTACCTGAAAGTGTCATCAAGATTGGGTGAAAAAATGTGTGCTGAGATTTCAGGAAACTCGCAGTTTTTTGGAAGATTGTCAACCCCTTTCCATGAAAGTGATTTGCGCCAGTCTCTGCTTAGGGATACATCAATAGGAAACAAACCATAGAGATAGAACTTGGAGCTACTTTATTGTGTCAAGTTTCAAAGAGCTAGCACAAACCGTGTTTGATTTAGAGTTCTAACTACATGTATCCATATAGGAGAAAACAGAGTGAAACCTAAAAATTAAAACTGTTACTGCCAACGAATGGTTTAACCTAGAAGAACGAAATTTGGTGAGCCAAGTGGGATTGGGGTGCTGATCATTACCTGAAAGTGTCATCAAGATTGGGTGAAAAAATGTGTGCTGAGATTTCAGGAAACTCGCAGTTTTTTGGAAGATTGGCAACCCCTTTCCATGAAAGTGATTTGCGCCAGTCTCTGCTTAGGGCTACATCAATAGGAAACAAACCATAGAGATAGAACTTGGAGCTACTTTATTGTGTCAAGTTTCAAAGAGCTAGCACAAACCGTGTTTGATTTAGATTTCCAACTACATGTGTCCATATAGGAGAAAACAGAGTGAAACCTAAAAATTAAAACTGTTACTGCCAACGAACGGTTTAACCTAGAAGAACGAAATTTGGTGAGCCAAGTGGGATTGGGGTACTGATCATTACCTGAAAGTGTCATCAAGATTGGGTGAAAAAATGTGTGCTGAGATTTCAGGAAACTAGCAGTTTTTTGGAAGATTGGCAACCCCTTTCCATGAAAGTGATTTGCGCCAGTCTCTGCTTAGGGCTACATCAATAGGAAACAAAACATAGAGATAGAACTTGGAGCTACTTTATTGTGTCAAGTTTCAAAGAGCTAGCACAAACCGTGTTTGATTTAGAGTTCCAACTACATGTATCCATATAGGAGAAAACAGAGTGAAACCTAAAAATTAAAACTGTTACTGCCAATGAACGGTTTAACCTAGAAGAACGAAATTTGGTGAGCCAAGTGGGATTGGGGTACTGATCATTACCTGAAAGTGTCATCAAGATTGGGTGTCAAAATGTGTGCTGAGATTTCAGGAAACTCGTAGTTTTTTGGAAGATTGTCAACCCCTTTCCATGAAAGTGATTTGCGCCAGTCTCTGCTTAGGGCTACATCAATAGGAAACAAACCATAGAGATAGAACATGGAGCTACTTTATTGTGTCAAGTTTCAAAGAGCTAGCACAAACCGTGTTTGATTTAGAGTTCCAACTACATGTATCCCTATAGGAGAAAACACAGTGAAACCTAAAAATTAAAACTGTTACTGCCAACGAACGGTTTAACCTAGAAGAACGAAATTTGGTGACCCAAGTGGGATTTGTTGTACTGATCATTACCTGAAAGTGTCATCAAGTTTGGGTGAAAAAATGTGTGCTGAGATTTCAGGAAACTCGTAGATTTTGGAAGCTTGTCAACCCCTTTCCATGAAAGTGATTTGCGCCAGTCTCTGCTTAGGGCTACATCAATAGGAAACAAACCATAGAGATAGAACTTGGAGCTACTTTATTGTGTCAAGTTTCAAAGAGCTAGCACAAACCGTGTTTGATTTAGAGTTCCAACTACATGTATCCATATAGGAGAAAACAGAGTGAAACCTAAAAATTAAAACTGTTACTGCCAACGAATGGTTTAACCTAGAAGAACGAAATTTGGTGAGCCAAGTGGGATTGGGGTACTGATCATTACCTGAAAGTGTCATCAAGATTGGGTGAAAAAATGTGTGCTGAGATTTCAATAAACTCGCAGTTTTTTGGAAGATTGGCAACCCCTTTCCATGAAAGTGATTTGCGCCAGTCTCTGCTTAGGGCTACATCAATAGGAAACAAACCATAGAGATAGAACTTGGAGCTACTTTATTGTGTCAAGTTTCAAAGAGCTAGCACAAACCGTGTTTGATTTAGAGTTCCAACTACATGTATCCATATAGGAGAAAACAGAGTGAAACCTAAAATTTAAAACTGTTACTGCCAACGAACGGTTTAACCTAGAAGAGCGAAATTTGGTGAGCCAAGTGGGATTGGGGTGCTGATCATTACCTGAAAGTGTCATCAAGATTGGGTGAAAAAATGTGTGCTGAGATTTCAGGAAACTCGCAGTTTTTTGGAAGATTGGCAACCCCTTTCCATGAAAGTGATTTGCGCCAGTCTCTGCTTAGGGCTACATCAATAGGAAACAAACCATAGAGATAGAACTTGGAGCTACTTTATTGTGTCAAGTTTCAAAGAGCTAGCACAAACCGTGTTTGATTTAGAGTTCCAACTACATGTGTCCATATAGGAGAAAACAGAGTGAAACCTAAAAATTAAAACTGTTACTGCCAACGAACGGTTTAACCTAGAGGAACGAAATTTGGTGAGCCAAGTGGGATTGGGGTACTGATCATTACCTGAAAGTGTCATCAAGATTGGGTGAAAAAATGTGTGCTGAGATTTCAGGAAACTAGCAGTTTTTTGGAAGATTGGCAACCCCTTTCCATGAAAGTGATTTGCGCCAATCTCTGCTTAGGGCTACATCAATAGGAAACAAACCATAGAGATAGAACTTGGAGCTACTTTATTCTGTCAAGTTTCAAAGAGCTAGCACAAACCGTGTTTGATTTAGAGTTCCACCTACATGTATCAATATAGGAGAAAACAGAGTGAAACCTAAAAATTAAAACTGTTACTGCCAATGAACGGTTTAACCTAGAAGAATGAAATTTGGTGAGCCAAGTGGGATTGGGGTGCTGATCATTACCTGAAAGTGTCATCAAGATTGGGGGAAAAATGTGTGCTGAGATTTCAGGAAACTCTTAGTTTTTTGGAAGATTGTCAACCCCTTTCCATGAAAGTGATTTGCCAGTCTCTGCTTAGGGCTACATCAATAGGAAACAAACCATAGAGATAGAACATGGAGCTACTTTATTGTGTCAAGTTTCAAAGAGCTAGCACAAACCGTGTTTGATTTAGAGTTCCAAATACATGTATCCATATAGGAGAAAACAGAGTGAAACCTAAAAGTTAAAACTGTTACTGCCAACGAACGGTTTAACCTAGAAGAACTAAATTTGGTGAGCCAAGTGGGATTGGGGTGCTGATCAATACCTGAAAGTGTCATCAAGATTGGGTGAAAAAATGTGTGCTGAGATTTCAGTAATCTCTTAGTTTTTTGGAAGATTGTCAACCCCTTTCCATGAAAGTGATTTGTGCCAGTCTCTGCTTAGGGCTACATCAATAGGAAACAAACCATAGAGATAGAACTTGGAGCTACTTTATTGTGTCAAGTTTCAAAGAGCTAGCACAAACCGTGTTTGATTTAGAGTTCTAACTACATGTATCCATATAGGAGAAAACAGAGTGAAACCTAAAAATTAAAACTGTTACTGCCAACGAATGGTTTAACCTAGAAGAACGAAATTTGGTGAGCCAAGTGGGATTGGGGTGCTGATCATTACCTGAAAGTGTCATCAAGATTGGGTGAAAAAATGTGTGCTGAGATTTCAGGAAACTCGCAGTTTTTTGGAAGATTGGCAACCCCTTTCCATGAAAGTGATTTGCGCCAGTCTCTGCTTAGGGCTACATCAATAGGAAACAAACCATAGAGATAGAACTTGGAGCTACTTTATTGTGTCAAGTTTCAAAGAGCTAGCACAAACCGTGTTTGATTTAGATTTCCAACTACATGTGTCCATATAGGAGAAAACAGAGTGAAACCTAAAAATTAAAACTGTTACTGCCAACGAACGGTTTAACCTAGAAGAACGAAATTTGGTGAGCCAAGTGGGATTGGGGTACTGATCATTACCTGAAAGTGTCATCAAGATTGGGTGAAAAAATGTGTGCTGAGATTTCAGGAAACTAGCAGTTTTTTGGAAGATTGGCAACCCCTTTCCATGAAAGTGATTTGCGCCAGTCTCTGCTTAGGGCTACATCAATAGGAAACAAAACATAGAGATAGAACTTGGAGCTACTTTATTGTGTCAAGTTTCAAAGAGCTAGCACAAACCGTGTTTGATTTAGAGTTCCAACTACATGTATCCATATAGGAGAAAACAGAGTGAAACCTAAAAATTAAAACTGTTACTGCCAATGAACGGTTTAACCTAGAAGAACGAAATTTGGTGAGCCAAGTGGGATTGGGGTACTGATCATTACCTGAAAGTGTCATCAAGATTGGGTGTCAAAATGTGTGCTGAGATTTCAGGAAACTCGTAGTTTTTTGGAAGATTGTCAACCCCTTTCCATGAAAGTGATTTGCGCCAGTCTCTGCTTAGGGCTACATCAATAGGAAACAAACCATAGAGATAGAACATGGAGCTACTTTATTGTGTCAAGTTTCAAAGAGCTAGCACAAACCGTGTTTGATTTAGAGTTCCAACTACATGTATCCCTATAGGAGAAAACACAGTGAAACCTAAAAATTAAAACTGTTACTGCCAACGAACGGTTTAACCTAGAAGAACGAAATTTGGTGACCCAAGTGGGATTTGTTGTACTGATCATTACCTGAAAGTGTCATCAAGTTTGGGTGAAAAAATGTGTGCTGAGATTTCAGGAAACTCGTAGATTTTGGAAGCTTGTCAACCCCTTTCCATGAAAGTGATTTGCGCCAGTCTCTGCTTAGGGCTACATCAATAGGAAACAAACCATAGAGATAGAACTTGGAGCTACTTTATTGTGTCAAGTTTCAAAGAGCTAGCACAAACCGTGTTTGATTTAGAGTTCCAACTACATGTATCCATATAGGAGAAAACAGAGTGAAACCTAAAAGTTAAAACTGTTACTGCCAACGAACGGTTTATCCTAGAAGAACTAAATTTGGTGAGCCAAGTGGGATTGGGGTGCAGATCATTACCTGAAAGTGTCATCAAGATTGGGTGAAAAAATGTGTGCTGAGATTTCAGGAAACTCTTAGTTTTTTGGAAGATTGTCAACCCCTTTCCATGAAAGTGATTTGCGCCAGTCTCTGCTTAGGGCTACATCAATAGGAAACAAACCATAGAGATAGAACTTGGAGCTACTTTATTGTGTCAAGTTTCAAAGAGCTAGCACAAACCGTGTTTGATTTAGAGTTCCAACTACATGTATCCATATAGGAGAAAACAGAGTGAAACCTAAAAATTAAAACTGTTACTGCCAACGAATGGTTTAACCTAGAAGAACGAAATTTGGTGAGCCAAGTGGGATTGGGGTACTGATCATTACCTGAAAGTGTCATCAAGATTGGGTGAAAAAATGTGTGCTGAGATTTCAATAAACTCGCAGTTTTTTGGAAGATTGGCAACCCCTTTCCATGAAAGTGATTTGCGCCAGTCTCTGCTTCGGGCTACATCAATAGGAAACAAACCATAGAGATAGAACTTGGAGCTACTTTATTGTGTCAAGTTTCAAAGAGCTAGCACAAACCGTGTTTGATTTAGAGTTCCAACTACATGTATCCATATAGGAGAAAACAGAGTGAAACCTAAAATTTAAAACTGTTACTGCCAACGAACGGTTTAACCTAGAAGAGCGAAATTTGGTGAGCCAAGTGGGATTGGGGTGCTGATCATTACCTGAAAGTGTCATCAAGATTGGGTGAAAAAATGTGTGCTGAGATTTCAGGAAACTCGCAGTTTTTTGGAAGATTGGCAACCCCTTTCCATGAAAGTGATTTGCGCCAGTCTCTGCTTAGGGCTACATCAATAGGAAACAAACCATAGAGATAGAACTTGGAGCTACTTTATTGTGTCAAGTTTCAAAGAGCTAGCACAAACCGTGTTTGATTTAGAGTTCCAACTACATGTGTCCATATAGGAGAAAACAGAGTGAAACCTAAAAATTAAAACTGTTACTGCCAACGAACGGTTTAACCTAGAAGAACGAAATTTGGTGAGCCAAGTGGGATTGGGGTACTGATCATTACCTGAAAGTGTCATCAAGATTGGGTGAAAAAATGTGTGCTGAGATTTCAGGAAACTAGCAGTTTTTTGGAAGATTGGCAACCCCTTTCCATGAAAGTGATTTGCGCCAATCTCTGCTTAGGGCTACATCAATAGGAAACAAACCATAGAGATAGAACTTGGAGCTACTTTATTCTGTCAAGTTTCAAAGAGCTAGCACAAACCGTGTTTGATTTAGAGTTCCACCTACATGTATCAATATAGGAGAAAACAGAGTGAAACCTAAAAATTAAAACTGTTACTGCCAATGAACGGTTTAACCTAGAAGAATGAAATTTGGTGAGCCAAGTGGGATTGGGGTGCTGATCATTAACTGAAAGTGTCATCAAGATTGGGGGAAAAATGTGTGCTGAGATTTCAGGAAACTCTTAGTTTTTTGGAAGATTGTCAACCCCTTTCCATGAAAGTGATTTGCCAGTCTCTGCTTAGGGCTACATCAATAGGAAACAAACCATAGAGATAGAACATGGAGCTACTTTATTGTGTCAAGTTTCAAAGAGCTAGCACAAACCGTGTTTGATTTAGAGTTCCAACTACATGTATCCATATAGGAGAAAACACAGTGAAACCTAAAAATTAAAACTGTTACTGCCAACGAACAGTTTAACCTAGAAGAATGAAACTTGGTGACCCAAGTGGGATTTGTTGTACTGATCATTACCTGAAAGTGTCATCAAGATTGGGTGAAAAAATGTGTGCTGAGATTTCAGGAAACTCGTAGTTTTTTGGAAGCTTGGCAACCCCTTTAAATGAAAGTGATTTGCGCCAGTCTCTGCTTAGGGCTACATCAATAGGAAACAAACCATAGAGATAGAGCTTGGAGCTACTTTATTGTGTCAAGTTTCAAAGAGCTAGCAAAAACCGTGTTTGATTTAGAGTTCTAACTACATGTATCCATATAGGAGAAAACAGAGTGAAACCTAAAAATTAAAACTGTTACTGCCAACGAACGGTTTAACCTAGAAGAACGAAATTTGGTGAGCCAAGTGGGATTGTGGTACTGATCATTACCTGAAAGTGTCATCAAGATTGGGTGAAAAAATGTGTGCTGAGATTTCAGGAAACTCACAGTTTTTTGGAAGATTGGCAACCCCTTTCCATGAAAGTGATTTGCGCCAGTCTCTGCTTAGGGCTACATCAATAGGAAACAAACCATAGAGATAGAACTTGGAGCTACTTTATTGTGTCAAGTTTCAAAGAGCTAGCACAAACCGTGTTTGATTTAGAGTTCCAACTACATGTATCCATATAGGAGAAAACAGAGTGAAACCTAAAAATTTAAACTGTTACTGCCAACGAACGGTTTAACCTAGAAGAACGAAATTTGGTGAGCCAAGTGGGATTGGGGTGCTGATCATTACCTGAAAGTGTCATCAAGATTGGGTGAAAAAATGTGTGCTGAGATTTCAGGAAACTCTTAGTTTTTTGGAAGATCGTCAACCCCTTTTCATGAAAGTGATTTGCGCCAGTCTCTTCTTAGGGCTACATCAATAGGAAACAAACCATAGAGATAGAACTTGGAGCTACTTTATTGTGTCAAGTTTCAAAGAGCTAGCACAAACCGTGTTTGATTTAGTGTTCCAACTACATGTGTCCATATAGGAGAAAACAGAGTGAAACCTAAAAATTAAAACTGTTACTGCCAATGAACGGTTTAACCTAGAAGAACGAAATTTGGTGAGCCAAGTGGGATTGGGGTACTGATCATTACCTGAAAGTGTCATCAAGATTGGGTGAAAAAATGTGTGCTGAGATTTCAGGAAACTCGCAGTTTTTTAGACGATTGGCAACCCCTTTCCATGAAAGTGATTTGCGCCAGTCTCTGCTTAGGGCTACATCAATAGGAAACAAACCATAGAGATAGAACTTGGAGCTACTTTATTGTGTCAAGTTTCAAAGAGCTAGCACAAACCGTGTTTGATTTAGAGTTCCAACTACATGTATCCATATAGGAGAAAACAGAGTGAAACCTAAAAATTAAAACTGTTACTGCCAACGAATGGTTTAACCTAGAAGAACGAAATTTGGTGAGCCAAGTGGGATTGGGGTACTGATCATTACCTGAAAGTGTCATCAAGATTGGGTGAAAAAATGTGTGCTGAGATTTCAATAAACTCGCAGTTTTTTGGAAGATTGGCAACCCCTTTCCATGAAAGTGATTTGCGCCAGTCTCTGCTTAGGGCTACATCAATAGGAAACAAACCATAGAGATAGAACTTGGAGCTACTTTATTGTGTCAAGTTTCAAAGAGCTAGCACAAACCGTGTTTGATTTAGAGTTCCAACTACATGTATCCATATAGGAGAAAACAGAGTGAAACCTAAAAGTTAAAACTGTTACTGCCAACGAACGGTTTAACCTAGAAGAGCGAAATTTGGTGAGCCTAGTGGGATTGGGGTGCTGATCATTACCTGAAAGTGTCATCAAGATTGGGTGAAAAAATGTGTGCTGAGATTTCAGGAAACTCGCAGTTTTTTGGAAAATTGGCAACCCTTTTCCATGAAAGTGATTTGCGCCAGTCTCTACTTAGGGCTACATCAATAGGAAACAAACCATAGAGATAGAACTTGGAGCTACTTTATTGTGTCAAGTTTCAAAGAGCTAGCACAAACCGTGTTTGATTTAGAGTTCCAACTACATGTGTCCATATAGGAGAAAACAGAGTGAAACCTAAAAATTAAAACTGTTACTGCCAACGAACGGTTTAACCTAGAAGAACGAAATTTGGTGAGCCAAGTGGGATTGGGGTACTGATCATTACCTGAAAGTGTCATCAAGATTGGGTGAAAAAATGTGTGCTGAGATTTCAGGAAACTAGCAGTTTTTTGGAAGATTGGCAACCACTTTCCATGAAAGTGATTTGCGCCAATCTCTGCTTAGGGCTACATCAATAGGAAACAAACCATAGAGATAGAACTTGGAGCTACTTTATTGTGTCAAGTTTCAAAGAGCTAGCACAAACCGTGTTTGATTTAGAGTTCCAACTACATGTGTCCATATAGGAGAAAACAGAGTGAAACCTAAAAATTAAAACTGTTACTGCCAACGAACGGTTTAACCTAGAAGAATGAAATTTGGTGAGCCAAGTGGGATTGGGGTACTGATCATTACCTGAAAGTGTCATCAAGTTTGGGTGAAAAAATGTGTGCTGAGATTTCAGGAAACTCGTAGTTTTTTGAAAGATTGGCAACCCCTTTCCATGAAAGGGATTTGCGCCAGTCTCTGCTTAGGGCTACATCAATAGGAAACAAACCATAGAGATAGAACTTGGAGCTACTTTATTGTGTCAAGTTTCAAAGAGCTAGCACAAACCGTGTTTGATTTAGAGTTCCAAATACATGTATCCATATAGGAGAAAACAGAGTGAAACCTAAAAATTAAAACTGTTACTGCCAACGAACGGTTTAACCTAAAAGAACGAAATTTGGTGAGCCAAGTGGGATTGGGGTACTGATCATTACCTGAAAGTGTCATCAAGATTGGGTGAAAAAATGTGTGCTGAGATTTCAGGAAACTCACAGTTTTTTGGAAGATTGGCAACCCCTTTCCATGAAAGTGATTTGCGCCAGTCTCTTCTTAGGGCTACATCAATAGGAAACAAACCATAGAGATAGAACTTGGAGCTACTTTATTGTGTCAAGTTTCAAAGAGCTAGCACAAACCGTGTTTGATTTAGAGTTCCAACTACATGTATCCATATAGGAGAAAACAGAGTGAAACCTAAAAATTAAAACTGTTACTGCCAATGAACGGTGTAAACTAGAAGAACGAAATTTGGTGAACCAAGTGGGATTGGGGTACTGATCATTACCTGAAAGTGTCATCAAGATAGGTTGAAAAAATGTGTGCTGACATTTCAGGAAACTCACAGTTTTTTGGAAGATTGGCAACCCCTTTCCATGAAAGTGATTTGCGCCAGTCTCTGCTTAGGGCTACATCAATAGGAAACAAACCATAGAGATAGAACTTGGAGCTACTTTATTGTGTCAAGTTTCAAAGAGCTAGTACAAACCGTGTTTGATTTAGAGTTCCAACTACATGTATCCATATAGGAGAAAACAGAGTGAAACCTAAAAATTAAAACAGTTACTGCCAAAAACGGTTTAACCTAAAAGAACGAAATTTGGTGATCCAAGTGGGATTGGGGTACTGATCATTACCTGAAAGTGTCATCAAGATTGGGTGAAAAAATGTGTGCTGAGATTTCAGGAAACTCGTAGTTTTTTGGAAGATTGGCAACCCCTTTCCATGAAAGTGATTTGCGCCAGTCTCTTCTTAGGGCTTCATCAATAGGAAACAAACTATAGAGATAGAACTTGGAGCTACTTTATTGTGTCAAGTTTCAAAGAGCTAGCACAAACCGTGTTTGATTTTAGAGTTCCAACTTCATGTATCCATATAGGAGAAACAGAGTGAAACCTAAAAATTAAAACTGTTACTGCCAATGAACGGTTTAACCTAGAAGAACAAAATTTGGTGAGCCAAGTGGGATTGGGGTACTGATCATTACCTGAAAGTGTCATCAAGATTGGGTGAAAAAATGTGTGCTGAGATTTCAGGAAACTCGCAGTTTTTTGGAAGATTGGCAACCCCTTTCCATGAAAGTGATTTGCGCCAGTCTCTGCTTAGGGCTACATCAATAGGAAACAAACCATAGAGATAGAACTTGGAGCTACTTTATTGTGTCAAGTTTCAAAGAGCTGGCACAAACCGTGTTTGATTTAGAGTTCCAACTACATGTATCCATATAGGAGAAAACAAAGTTAAACCTAAAAATTAAAACGGTTACTGCCAACGAATGATTTAAACTAGAAGAACGAAATTTGGTGAGCCAAGTGGGATTGGGGTGTTGATCATTACCTGAAAGTGTCATCAAGATTGGGTGAAAAAATGTGTGCTGAGATTTCAGGAAACTCGCAGTTTTTGGAAGATTGTCAACCCCTTTCCATGAAAGTGATTTGCGCCAGTCTCTGCTTAGGGCTACATTAATAGGAAACAAAAAATAGAGATAGAACTTGGAGCTACTTTATTGTGTCAAGTTTCAAAGAGCTAGCACAAACCGTGTTTGATTTAGAGTTCCAACTACATGTATCCATATAGGAGAAAACAGAGTGAAACCTAAAAATTAAAACTGTTACTGCCAACGAACGGTTTAACCTAGAAGAACGAAATTTGGTGAGCCAAGTGGGATTGGGGTACTGATCATTACCTGAAAGTGTCATCAAGATTGGGTGAAAAAAATGTGTGCTGAGATTTCAGGAAACTCTTAGTTTTTTGGAAGATTGGCAACCCCTTTCTATGAAAGTGATTTGTGCCAGTCTCTGCTTAGGGCTACATCAATAGGAAACAAACCATAGAGATAGAACTTGGAGCTACTTTATTGTGTCAAGTTTCAAAGAGCTAGCACAAACCGTGTTTGATTTAGAGTTCCAACTACATGTATCCATATAGGAGAAAACCGAGTGAAACCTAAAAATTAAAACTGTTACTGCCAACGAACGGTTTACCTAGAAGAACGAAATTTGGTGAGCCAAGTGGGATTGGGGTGCTGATCATTACCTGAAAGTGTCATCAAGATTGGGTGAAAAAATGTGTGCTGAGATTTCAGGAAACTCGTAGTTTTTTGGAAGATTGGCAACCCCTTTCCATGAAAGTGATTTGCGCCAGTCTCTGCTTAGGGCTACATCAATAGGAAACAAACCATAGAGATAGAACTTGGAGCTACTTTATTGTGTCAAATTTCAAAGAGCTAGAACAAACCGTGTTTGATTTAGAGTTCCAACTACATGTATCCATATAGGAGAAAACAGAGTGAAACCTAAAAGTTAAAACTGTTTTTGCCAACGAACGGTTTAACCTAGAAGAACGAAATTTGGTGAGCCAAGTGGGATTGGGGTGCTGATCATTACCTGAATGTGTCATCAAGATTGGGTGAAAAAATGTGTGCTGAGATTTCAGGAAACTCTTAGTTTTTTGGAAGATTGTCAACCCCTTTCCATGAAAGTGATTTGCGCCAGTCTCTGCTTAGGGCTACATCAATAGGAAAAAAACCATAGAGATAGAACTTGGAGCTACTTTATTGTGTCAAGTTTCAAAGAGCTAGCACAAACCGTGTTTGATTTAGAGTTCCAACTACATGTGTCCATATAGGAGAAAACAGAGAGAAACCTAAAAATTAAAACTGTTACTGCCAACGAACGGTTTAACCTAGAAGAACGAAATTTGGTGAGCCAAGTGGGATTGGGGTACTGATCATTACCTGAAAGTGTCATCAAGATTGGGTGAAAAAATGTGTGCTGAGATTTCAGAAAACTCGCAGTTTTTTAGAAGATTGGCAACCCCTTTCCATGAAAGTGATTTGCGCCAGTCTCTGCTTAGGGCTACATCAATAGGAAACCAACCATAGAGATAGAACTTGGAGCTACTTTATTGTGTCAAGTTTCAAAGAGCTAGCACAAACCGTGTTTGATTTAGAGTTCCAACTACATGTATCCATATAGGAGAAAACAGAGTGAAACCTAAAAATTAAAACTGTTACTGCCAACGAATGGTTTAACCTAGAAGAACGAAATTTGGTGAGCCAAGTGGGATTGGGGTACTGATCATTACCTGAAAGTGTCATCAAGATTGGGTGAAAAAATGTGTGCTGAGATTTCAATAAACTCGCAGTTTTTTGGAAGATAGGCAACCCCTTTCCATGAAAGTGATTTGCGCCAGTCTCTGCTTAGGGCTACATCAATAGGAAACAAACCATAGAGATAGAACTTGGAGCTACTTTATTGTGTCAAGTTTCAAAGAGCTAGCACAAACCGTGTTTGATTTAGAGTTCCAACTACATGTATCCATATAGGAGAAAACAGAGTGAAACCTAAAAGTTAAAACTGTTACTGCCAACGAACGGTTTAACCTAGAAGAGTGAAATTTGGTGAGCCAAGTGGGATTGGGGTGCTGATCATTACCTGAAAGTGTCATCAAGATTGGGTGAAAAAATGTGTGCTGAGATTTCAGGAAACTCGCAGTTTTTTGGAAGATTGGCAACCCCTTTCAATGAAAGTGATTTGCGCCAGTCTCTACTTAGGGCTACATCAATAGGAAACAAACCATAGAGATAGAACTTGGAGCTACTTTATTGTGTCAAGTTTCAAAGAGCTAGCACAAACCGTGTTTGATTTAGAGTTCCCACTACATGTGTCCATATAGGAGAAAACAGAGTGAAACCTAAAAATTAAAACTGTTACTGCCAACGAACGGTTTAACCTAGAAGAACGAAATTTGGTGAGCCAAGTGGGATTGGGGTACTGATCATTACCTGAAAGTGTCATCAAGATTGGGTGAAAAAATATGTGCTGAGATTTCAGGAAACTAGCAGTTTTTTGGAAGATTGGCAACCCCTTTCCATGAAAGTGATTTGCGCCAATCTCTGCTTAGGGCTACATCAATAGGAAACAAACCATAGAGATAGAACTTGGAGCTACTTTATTGTGTCAAGTTTCAAAGAGCTAGCACAAACCGTGTTTGATTTAGAGTTCCAACTACATGTATCCATATAGGAGAAAACAGAGTGAAACCTAAAAATTAAAACTGTTACTGCCAACGAACGGTTTAACCTAGAAGAACGAAATTTGGTGACCCAAGTGGGATTTGTTGTACTGATCATTACCTGAAAGTGTCATCAAGATTGGTTGAAAAAATGTGTGCTGAGATTTCAGGAAACTCGTTTTCTGGAAGCTTGGCAACCCCTTTAAATGAAAGTGATTTGCGCCAGTCTCTGCTTAGGGCTACATCAATAGGAAACAAACCATAGAGATAGAACTTGGAGCTACTTTATTGTGTCAAGTTTCAAAGAGCTAGCAAAAACCGTGTTTGATTTAGAGTTCCAACAACATGTATCCGTATAGGAGAAAACAGAGTGAAACCTAAAAATTAAAACTGTTACTGCCAACGAACGGTTTAACCTAGAAGAACGAAATTTGGTGAGCCATGTGGGATTGGGGTACTGATCATTTCCTGAAAGTGTCATCAAGATTGGGTGAAAAAATGTGTGCTGAGATTTCAGGAAACTCGTAGTTTTTTGGAAGATGGCAACCCCTTTCCATGAAAGGGATTTGCGCCAGTCTCTGCTTAGGGCTACATCAATAGGAAACAAACCATAGAGATAGAACTTGGAGCTATTTTATTGTGTCAAGTTTCAAAGAGCTAGCACAAACCGTGTTTGATTTAGAGTTCCAACTACATGTATCCATATAGGAGAAAACAGAGTGAAACCTAAAAATTAAAACTGTTACTGCCAACGAACGGTTTAACCTAGAAGAACGAAATTTGGTGACCCAAGTGGGATTTGTTGTACTGATCATTACCTGAAAGTGTCATCAAGATTGGGTGAAAAAATGTGTGCTGAGATTTCAGGAAACTCGTTTTCTGGAAGCTTGGCAACCCCTTTAAATGAAAGTGATTTGCGCCAGTCTCTGCTTAGGGCTACATCAATAGGAAACAAACCAGAGAGATAGAACTTGGAGCTACTTTATTGTGTCAAGTTTCAAAGAGCTAGCAAAAACCGTGTTTGATTTAGAGTTCCAACAACATGTATCCATATAGGAGAAAACAGAGTGAAACCTAAAAATTAAAACTGTAACTGCCAACGAACGGTTTAACCTAGAAGAACGAAATTTGGTGAGCCATGTGGGATTGGGGTACTGATCATTTCCTGAAAGTTTCATCAAGATTGGGTGAAAAAATGTGTGCTGAGATTTCAGGAAACTCGTAGTTTTTTGGAAGATGGCAACCCCTTTCCATGAAAGGGATTTGCGCCAGTCTCTGCTTAGGGCTACATCAATAGGAAACAAACCATAGAGATAGAACTTGGAGCTACTTTATTGTGTCAAGTTTCAAAGAGCTAGCACAAACCGTGTTTGTTTTAGAGTTCCAACTACATGTGTCCATATAGGAGAAAAGAGAGTGAAACCTAAAAATTAAAACTGTTACTGCCAACGAACGGTTTAACCTAAAAGAACGAAATTTGGTGAGCCAAGTGGGATTGGGGTACTGATCATTACCTGAAAGTGTCATCAAGATTGGGTGAAAAAATGTGTGCTGAGATTTAAGGAAACTCGTAGTTTTTTGGAAGCCTGGCAACCCCTTTCCATGAAAGTGATTTGCGCCAGTCTCTGCTTAGGGCTACATCAATAGGAAACAAACCATAGAGATAGAACTTGGAGCTACTTTATTGTGTCAAGTTTCAAAGAGCTAGCACAAACCGTGTTTGATTTAGAGTTCCAACTACATGTGTCCATATAGGAGAAAACAGAGTGAAACCTAAAAATTAAAACTGTTACTGCCAACGAACGGTTTAACCTAGAAGAACGAAATTTGGTGAGCCAAGTGGGATTGGGGTACTGATCATTACCTGAAAGTGTCATCAAGTTTGGGTGAAAAAATGTGTGCTGAGATTTCAGGAAACTCGTAGTTTTTTGGAAGATTGGCAACCCCTTTCCATGAAAGTGATTTGCGCCAGTCTCTGCTTAGGGCTACATCAATAGGAAACAAACCATAGAGATAGAACTTGGAGCTACTTTATTGTGTCAAGTTTCAAAGAGCTAGCACAAACCGTGTTTGATTTAGAGTTCCAACTACATGTATCCATATAGGAAAAAACAGAGTGAAACCTAAAAATTAAAACTGTTACTGCCAACGAACGGTTTAACCTAAAAGAACGAAATTTGGTGAGCCAAGTGGGATTGGGGTACTGATCATTACCTGAAAGTGTCATCAAGATTGGGGGAAAAAATGTGTGCTGAGATTTCAGGAAACTCGTAGTTTTTTGGAAGATTGTCAACCCCTTTCCATGAAAGTGATTTGCGCCAGTCTCTTCTTAGGGCTACATCAATAGGAAACAAACCATAGAGATAGAACTTGGAGCTACTTTATTGTGTCAAGTTTCAAAGAGCTAGCACAAACCGTGTTTGATTTAGAGTTCCAACTACATGTATCCATATAGGAGAAAACAGAGTGAAACCTAAAAATTAAAACTGTTACTGCCAATGAACGGTGTAAACTAGAAGAACGAAATTTGGTGAACCAAGTGGGATTGGGGTACTGATCATTACCTGAAAGTGTCATCAAGATTGGGTGAAAAAATGTGTGCTGACATTTCAGGAAACTCGCAGTTTTTTGGAAGATTGGCAACCCCTTTCCATTAAAGTGATTTGCGCCAGTCTCTGCTTAGGGCTACATCAATAGGAAACAAACCATAGAGATAGAACTTGGAGCTACTTTATTGTGTCAAGTTTCAAAGAGCTAGTACAAACCGTGTTTGATTTAGAGTTCCAACTACATGTATCCATATAGGAGAAAACAGAGTGAAACCTAAAAATTAAAACAGTTACTGCCAAAAACGGTTTAAACTAAAAGAACGAAATTTGGTGAGCCAAGTGGGATTGGGGTACTGATCATTACCTGAAAGTGTCATCAAGATTGGGTGAAAAAATGTGTGCTGAGATTTCAGGAAACTCGTAGTTTTTTGGAAGATTGGCAACCCCTTTCCATGAAAGTGATTTGCGCCAGTCTCTTCTTAGGGCTACATCAATAGGAAACAAACCATAGAGATAGAACTTGGAGCTACTTTATTGTGTCAAGTTTCAAAGAGCAAGCACAAACCGTGTTTGATTTTAGAGTTCCAACTACATGTATCCATATAGGAGAAACAGAGTGAAACCTAAAAATTAAAACTGTTACTGCCAATGAACGGTTTAACCTAGAAGAACAAAATTTGGTGAGCCAAGTGGGATTGGGGTACTGATCATTACCTGAAAGTGTCATCAAGATTGGGTGAAAAAATGTGTGCTGAGATTTCAGGAAACTCGCAGTTTTTGGAAGCTTGGCAACCCCTTTCCATGAAAGTGATTTGCGCCAGTCTCTGCTTAGGGCTACATCAATAGGAAACAAAAAATAGAGATAGAACTTGGAGCTACTTTATTGTGTCAAGTTTCAAAGAGCTAGCACAAACCGTGTTTGATTTAGAGTTCCAACTACATGTATCCATATAGGAGAAAACCGAGTGAAACCTAAAAATTAAAACTGTTACTGCCAACGAACGGTTTACCTAGAAGAACGAAATTTGGTGAGCCAAGTGGGATTGGGGTGCTGATCATTACCTGAAAGTGTCATCAAGATTGGGTGAAAAAATGTGTGCTGAGATTTCAGGAAACTCTTAGTTTTTTGGAAGATTGTCAACCCCTTTCCATGAAAGTGATTTGCGCCAGTCTCTGCTTAGGGCTATATCAATAGGAAACAAACCATAGAGATAGAACTTGGAGCTACTTTATTGTGTCAAGTTTCAAAGAGCTAGCACAAACCGTGTTTGATTTAGAGTTCCAACTACATGTGTCCATATAGGAGAAAACAGAGTGAAACCTAAAAATTAAAACTGTTACTGCCAATGAACGGTTTAACCTAGAAGAACGAAATTTGGTGAGCCAAGTGGGATTGGGGTACTGATCATTACCTGAAAGTGTCATCAAGATTGGTTTAAAAAATTAGTGCTGAGATTTCAGGAAACTCGCAGTTTTTTGGAAGATTGGCAACCCCTTTCCATGAAAGTGATTTGCGCCAGTCTCTGCTTAGGGCTACATCAATAGGAAAGAAACCATAGAGATAGAACTTGGAGCTACTTTATTGTGTCAAGTTTCAAAGAGCTAGCACAAACCGTGTTTGATTTAGAGTTCCAACTACATGTATCCATATAGGAGAAAACAGAGTGAAACATAAAAATTAAAACTGTTACTGCCAACGAACGGTTTAACCTAGAAGAACGAAACTTGGTGACCCAAGTGGGATTTGTTGTACTGATCATTACCTGAAAGTGTCATCAAGATTGGGGGAAAAATTTTTGCTGAGATTTCAGGAAACTCGTAGTTTTTTGGAAGCTTGGCAACCCCTTTAAATGAAAGTGATTTGCGCCAGTCTCTGCTAAGGGCTACATCAATAGGAAACAAACCATAGAGATAGACCTTGGAGCTACTTTATTCTGTCAAGTTTCAAAGAGATAGCACAAACCGTGTTTGATTTAGAGTTCCAACTACATGTATCCATATAGGAGAAAACAGAGTGAAACCTAAAAATTAAAACTGTTACTGCCAACGAACGGTTTAACCTAGAAGAACGAAATTTGGTGAGCCAAGTGGGATTGGGGTACTGATCATTACCTGAAAGTGTCATCAAGATTGGGTGAAAAAATGTGTGCTGAGATTTCAGGAAACTCTTAGTTTTTTGGAAGATTGGCAACCCCTTTCCATGAAAGTGATTTGCGCCAGTCTCTGCTTAGGGCTACATCAATAGGAAACAAACCATAGAGATAGAACTTGGAGCTACTTTATTGTGTCAAGTTTCAAAGAGCTAGCACAAACCGTGTTTGATTTAGAGTTCCAACTACATGTATCCATATAGGAGAAAACAGAGTGAAACCTAAAAATTAAAACTGTTACTGCCAACGAACGGTTTACCTAGAAGAACGAAATTTGGTGAGCCAAGTGGGATTGGGGTGCTGATCATTACCTGAAAGTGTCATCAAGATTGGGTGAAAAAATGTGTGCTGAGATTTCAGGAAACTCTTAGTTTTTTGGAAGATTGTCAACCCCTTTCCATGAAAGTGATTTGCGCCAGTCTCTGCTTAGGGCTACATCAATAGGAAAAAAACCATAGAGATAGAACTTGGAGCTACTTTATTGTGTCAAGTTTCAAAGAGCTAGCACAAACCGTGTTTGATTTAGAGTTCCAACTACATGTATCCATATAGGAGAAAACAGAGTGAAACCTAAATATTAAAACTGTTACTGCCAACGAACGGTTTAACCTAGAAGAACGAAATTTGGTGAGCCAAGTGGGATTGGGGTACTGATCATTACCTGAAAGTGTCATGAAGATTGGGTGAAAAAATGTGTGCTGAGATTTCAGGAAACTCTTAGTTTTTTGGAAGATTGGCAACCCCTTTCCATGAAAGTGATTTGCGCCAGTCTCTGCTTAGGGCTACATCAATAGCAAACAAACCATAGAGATAGAAGTTGGAGCTACTTTATTGTGTCAAGTTTCAAAGAGCTAGCACAAACCGTGTTTGATTTAGAGTTCCAACTACATGTATCCATATAGGAGAAAACAGAGTGAAACCTAAAAATTAAAACTGTTACTGCCAAAAACGGTTTAACCTAAAAGAACGAAATTTGGTGAGCCAAGTGGGATTGGGGTACTGATCATTACCTGAAAGTGTCATCAAGATTGGGTGAAAAAATGTGTGCTGAGATTTCAGGAAAATCGTAGTTTTTTGGAAGATTGGCAACCCCTTTCCATGAAAGTGATTTGCGCCAGTCTCTTCTTAGGGCTACATCAATAGGAAACAAACCATAGAGTTAGAACTTGGAGCTACTTTATTGTGTCAAGTTTCAAAGAGCTAGCACAAACCGTGTTTGATTTAGAGTTCCAACTACATGTATCCATATAGGAGAAACAGAGTGAAACCTAAAAATTGAAACTGTTACTGCCAATGAACGGTTTAACCTAGAAGAACGAAATTTGGTGAGCCAAGTGGGATTGGGGTACTGATCATTACCTGAAAGTGTCATCAAGATTGGGTGAAAAAATGTGTGCTGAGATTTCAGGAAACTCGTAGTTTTTTGGAAGATTGGCACCCCCTTTCCATGAAAGTGATTTGCGCCAGTCTCTGCTTAGGGCTACATCAATAGGAAACAAACCATAGAGATAGAACTTGGAGCTACTTTATTGTGTCAAGTTTCAAAGAGCTAGCACAAACCGTGTATGATTTATAGTTCCAACTACATGTATCCATATAGGAGAAAACAGAGTGAAACCTAAAAATTAAAACTGTTACTGCCAATGAACGGTTTAACCTAGAAGAACGAAATTTGGTGAGCCAAGTGGGATTGGGGTACTGATCATTACCTGAAAGTGTCATCAAGTTTGGGTGAAAAAATGTGTGCTGAGATTTCAGGAAACTCGCAGTTTTTTGGAAGATTGGCAACCCATTTCCATGAAAGTGATTTGCGCCAGTCTCTGCTTAGGGCTACATCAATAGGAAAGAAACCATAGAGATAGAACTTGGAGCTACTTTATTGTGTCAAGTTTCAAAGAGCTAGCACAAACCGTGTTTGATTTAGAGTTCCAACTACATGTATCCATATAGGAGAAAACAGAGTGAAACCTAAAAATTAAAACTGTTACTGCCAACGAACGGTTTAACCTAGAAGAACGAAATTTGGTGAGCCAAGTGGGATTGGGGTACTGATCATTACCTGAAAGTGTCATCAAGATTGGGTGAAAAAAATGTGTGCTGAGATTTCAGGAAACTCTTAGTTTTTTGGAAGATTGGCAACCCCTTTCCATGGAAGTGATTTGCGCCAGTCTCTGCTTAGGGCTACATCAATAGCAAACAAACCATAGAGATAGAAGTTGGAGCTACTTTATTGTGTCAAGTTTCAAAGAGCTAGCACAAACCGTGTTTGATTTAGAGTTCCAACTACATGTATCCATATAGGAGAAAACAGAGTGAAACCTAAAAATTAAAACTGTTACTGCCAAAAACGGTTTAACCTAAAAGAACGAAATTTGGTGAGCCAATTGGGATTGGGGTACTGATCATTACCTGAAAGTGTCATCAAGATTGGGTGAAAAAATGTGTGCTGAGATTTCAGGAAAATCGTAGTTTTTTGGAAGATTGGCAACCCCTTTCCATGAAAGTGATTTGCGCCAGTCTCTTCTTAGGGCTACATCAATAGGAAACAAACCATAGAGATAGAACTTGGAGCTACTTTATTGTGTCAAGTTTCAAAGAGCTAGCACAAACCGTGTTTGATTTAGAGTTCCAACTACATGTATCCATATAGGAGAAACAGAGTGAAACCTAAAAATTGAAACTGTTACTGCCAATGAACGGTTTAACCTAGAAGAACGAAATTTGGTGAGCCAAGTGGGATTGGGATACTGATCATTACCTGAAAGTGTCATCAAGATTGGGTGAAAAAATGTGTGCTGAGATTTCAGGAAACTCGCAGTTTTTTGGAAGATTGGCAACCCCTTTCCATGAAAGTGATTTGCGCCAGTCTCTGCTTAGGGCTACATCAATAGGAAACAAAAAATAGAGATAGAACTTGGAGCTACTTTATTGTGTCAAGTTTCAAAGAGCTAGCACAAACCGTGTATGATTTATAGTTCCAAATACATGTATCCATATAGGAGAAAACAGAGTGAAACCTAAAAATTAAAACTGTTACTGCCAATGAACGGTTTAACCTAGAAGAACGAAATTTGGTGAGCCAAGTGGGATTGGGGTACTGATCATTACCTGAAAGTGTCATCAAGATTGGGTGAAAAAAATGTGTGCTGAGATTTCAGGAAACTCTTAGTTTTTTGGAAGATTGGCAACCCCTTTCCATGGAAGTGATTTGCGCCAGTCTCTGCTTAGGGCTACATCAATAGCAAACAAACCATAGAGATAGAAGTTGGAGCTACTTTATTGTGTCAAGTTTCAAAGAGCTAGCACAAACCGTGTTTGATTTAGAGTTCCAACTACATGTATCCATATAGGAGAAAACAGAGTGAAACCTAAAAATTAAAACTGTTACTGCCAAAAACGGTTTAACCTAAAAGAACGAAATTTGGTGAGCCAAGTGGGATTGGGGTACTGATCATTACCTGAAAGTGTCATCAAGATTGGGTGAAAAAATGTGTGCTGAGATTTCAGGAAAATCGTAGTTTTTTGGAAGATTGGCAACCCCTTTCCATGAAAGTGATTTGCGCCAGTCTCTTCTTAGGGCTACATCAATAGGAAACAAACCATAGAGATAGAACTTGGAGCTACTTTATTGTGTCAAGTTTCAAAGAGCTAGCACAAACCGTGTTTGATTTAGAGTTCCAACTACATGTATCCATATAGGAGAAACAGAGTGAAACCTAAAAATTGAAACTGTTACTGCCAATCACGGTTTAACCTAGAAGAACGAAATTTGGTGAGCCAAGTGGGATTGGGGTACTGATCATTACCTGAAAGTGTCATCAAGATTGGGTGAAAAAATGTGTGCTGAGATTTCAGGAAACTCTTAGTTTTTTGGAAGATTGTCAACCCCTTTCCATGAAAGTGATTTGCGCCAGTCTCTGCTTAGGGCTACATCAATAGGAAACAAAAAATAGAGATAGAACTTGGAGCTACTTTATTGTGTCAAGTTTCAAAGAGCTAGCACAAACCGTGTATGATTTATAGTTCCAACTACATGTATCCATATAGGAGAAAACAGAGTGAAACCTAAAAATTAAAACTGTTACTGCCAATGAACGGTTTAACCTAGAAGAACGAAATTTGGTGAGCCAAGTGGGATTGGGGTACTGATCATTACCTGAAAGTGTCATCAAGATTGGGTGAAAAAATGTGTGCTGAGATTTCAGGAAACTCGTAGTTTTTTGGAAGATTGGCAACCCCTTTCCATGAAAGTGATTTGCGCCAGTCTCTGCTTAGGGCTACATCAATAGGAAACAAACCATAGAGATAGAACTTGGAGCTACTTTATTGTGTCAAGTTTCAAAGAGCTAGCACAAACCGTGTATGATTTATAGTTCCAACTACATGTATCCATATAGGAGAAAACAGAGTGAAACCTAAAAATTAAAACTGTTACTGCCAATGAACGGTTTAACCTAGAAGAACGAAATTTGGTGAGCCAAGTGGGATTGGGGTACTGATCATTACCTGAAAGTGTCATCAAGATTGGGTGAAAAAATGTGTGCTGAGATTTCAGGAAAATCGCAGTTTATTGGGGGATTGGCAACCCCTTTCCATGAAAGTGATTTGCGCCAGTATCTGCTTAGGGCTACATCAATAGGAAACAAACCATAGAGATAGAACATGGAGCTACTTTATTGTGTCAAGTTTCAAAGAGCTAGCACAAACCGTGTTTGATTTAGAGTTCCAAATACATGTATCCATATAGGAGAAAACACAGTGAAACCTAAAAATTAAAACTGTTACTGCCAACGAACGGTTTAACCTAGAAGAACGAAACTTGGTGACCCACGTGGGATTTGTTGTACTGATCATTACCTGAAAGTGTCATCAAGATTGGGGGAAAAATTTTTGCTGAGATTTCAGGAAACTCGTAGTTTTTTGGAAGCTTGGCAACCCCTTTAAATGAAAGTGATTTGCGCCAGTCTCTGCTAAGGGCTACATCAATAGGAAACAAACCATAGAGATAGACCTTGGAGCTACTATATTCTGTCAAGTTTCAAAGAGCTAGCACAAACCGTGTTTGATTTAGAGTTCCAACTACATGTATCCATATAGGAGAAAACAGAGTGAAACCTAAAAATTAAAACTGTTACTGCCAACGAACGGTTTAACCTAAAAGAACGAAATTTGGTGAGCCAAGTGGGATTGGGGTACTGATCATTACCTGAAAGTGTCATCAAGATTGGGTGAAAAAATGTGTGCTGAGATTTCAGGAAACTCTTAGTTTTTTGGAAGATTGTCAACCCCTTTCCATGAAAGTGATTTGCGCCAGTCTCTGCTTAGGGCTACATCAATAGGAAACAAACCATAGAGATAGAACTTGGAGCTACTTTATTGTATCAAGTGTCAAAGAGCTAGCACAAACCGTGTTTAATTTAGAGTTCCAACTACATGTATCCATATAGGAGAAAACAGAGTGAAACCTAAAAATTAAAACTGTTACTGCCAATGAACGGTTTAACCTAGAAGAACGAAATTTGGTGAACCAAGTAGGATTGGGGTACTGATCATTACCTGAAAGTGTCATCAAGATTGGGTGAAAAAAATGTGTGCTGAGATTTCAGGAAACTCGTAGTTTTTTGGAAGATTGGCAACCCCTTTCCATGAAAGTGATTTGCGCCAGTCTCTTCTTAGGGCTACATCAATAGGAAACAAACCATAGAGATAGAACTTGGAGCTACTGTATTGTGTCAAGTTTCAAAGAGCTAGCACAAACCGTGTTTGATTTAGAGTTCCAACTACATGTGTCCATATAGGAGAAAACAGAGTGAAACCTAAAAATTAAAACTGTTACTGCCAACGAACGGTTTAACCTAGAAGAACGAAATTTGGTGAGCCAAGTGGGATTGGGGTACTGATCATTACCTGAAAGTGTCATCAAGATTATGTGAGAAAATGTGTGCTGAGATTTCAGGAAACTCGTAGTTTTTTGGAAGATTGGCAACCCCTTTCCATGAAAGTGATTTGCGCCAGTCTCTGCTTCGGGCTACATCAATAGGAAACAAACCATAGAGATTGAACTTGGAGCTACTTTATTGTGTCAAGTGTCAAAGAGCTAGCACAAACCGTGTTTGATTTAGAGTTCCAACTACATGTATCCATATAGGAGAAAACAGAGTGAAACCTAAAAATTAAAACTGTTACTGCCAATGAACGGTTTAACCTAGAAGAACGAAATTTGGTGAACCAAGTTGGATTGGGGTACTGATCATTACCTGAAAGTGTCATCAATATTGGGTGAAAAAATGTGTGCTGAGATTTCAGGAAACTCGCAGTTTTTTGGAAGATTGGCAACCCCTTTCCATGAAAGTGATTTGCGACCGTCTCTGCTAAGGGCTACATCAATAGGAAACAAACCATAGAGATAGAACTTGGAGCTACTTTATTGTGTCAAGTTTCAAAGAGCTAGCACAAACCGTGTTTGATTTAGAGTTCCAACTACATGTATCCATATAGGAGAAAACAGAGTGAAACCTAAAAATTAAAACTGTTACTGCCAACGATCGGTTTAACCTAGAAGAACGAAATTTGGTGAGCCAAGTGGGATTGGGGTACTGATCATTACCTGAAAGTGTCATCAAGATTGGGTGAAAAAATGTGTGCTGAGATTTCAGGAAACTCTTAGTTTTTGGAAGATTGTCAACCCCTTTCCATGAAAGTGATTTGCCCCAGTCTCTGCTTAAGGCTACATCAATAGGAAACAAACCATAGAGATAGAACTTGGAGCTACTTTATTGTGTCAAGTTTCTCTGCTTCGGGCTACATCAATAGGAAACAAACCATAGAGATGGAACTTGGAGCTACTTTATTGTGTCAAGTTTCAAAGAGCTAGCACAAACCGTGTTTGATTTAGAGTTCCAACTACATGTATCCATATAGGAGAAAACAGAGTGAAACCTAAAAATTAAAACTGTTACTGCCAACTAACGGTTTAACCTAGAAGAACGAAATTTGGTGAGCCAAGTGGGATTGGGGTACTGATCATTACCTGAAAGTGTCATCAAGATTGGGTGAAAAAATGTGTGCTGAGATTTCAGGAAACTCGTAGTTTTTTGGAAGATTGGCAACCCCTTTCCATGAAAGTGATTTGCGCCAGTCTCTACTTAGGGCTACATCAATAGGAAACAAACCATAGAGATAGAATGTGGAGCTACTTTATTTTGTCAAGTTTCAAAGAGCTAGCACAAACCGTGTTTGATTTAGAGTTCCAACTACATGTATCCATATAGGAGAAAACAGAGTGAAACCTAAAAATTAAAACTGTTACTGCCAACGAAACGTTTAACCTAGAAGAACGAAATTTCTTGAGCCAAGTGGGATTGGGGTAGTGATCATTACCTGAAAGTGTCATCAAGATTGGGTGAAAAAATGTGTGCTGAGATTTCAGGAAACTCGTAGTTTTTTTGGAACCTTGGCAACCCCTTTCCATGAAAGTGATTTGCGCCAGTCTCTGCTTAGGGCTACATCAATAGGAAACAAACCATAGAGATAGAACTTGGAGCTACTTTATTGTGTCAAGTTTCAAAGAGCTAGCACAAACCGTGTTTGATTTAGAGTTCCAACTACATGTATCCATATAGGAGAAAACAGAGTGAAACCTAAAAATTAAAACTGTTACTGCCAACGAATGGTTTAACCTAGAAGAACGAAATTTGGTGAGCCAAGTGGGATTGGGGTACTGATCATTACCTGAAAGTGTCATCAAGATTGGGGGAAAAATGTGTGCTGAGATTTCAGGAAACTCGTAGTTTTTTGGAAGCTTGGCAACCCCTTTAAATGAAAGTGATTTGCGCCAGTCTCTACTTAGGGCTACATCAATAGGAAACAAACCATAGAGATAGAACTTGGAGCTACTTTATTGTGTCAAGTTTCAAAGAGCTAGCACAAACCGTTTTTGATTTAGACTTCCAACTACATGTATCCATATAGGAGAAAACAGAGTGAAACCTAAAAATTAAAACTGTTACTGCCGACGAACGGTTTAACCTAGAAGAACGGAATTTGCTGAGCCAAGTGGGATTGGGGTACTGATCATTACCTGAAAGTGTCATCAAGATTGGGTGATAAAGTGTGTGCTGAGATTTCAGGAAACTCGTAGTTTTTTGGAAGCTTTGCAACCTCTTTAAATGAAAGTGATTTGCACCAGTCACTGTTTAGGGCTACATCAATAGGAAACAAACCATAGAGATAGAACTTGGAGCTACTTTATTGTGTCAAGTTTCAAAGAGCTAGCACAAACCGTGTTTGATTTAGAGTTCCAACTACATGTATCCATATAGGAGAAAACAGAGTGAAACCTAAAAATTAAAACTGTTACTGCCAATGAACGGTTTAACCTAGAAGAACGAAATTTGGTGAACCAAGTTTGATTGGGGTACTGATCATTACCTGAAAGTGTCATCAATATTGGGTGAAAAAATGTGTGCTGAGATTTCAGGAAACTCGCAGTTTTTTGGAAGATTGGCAACCCCTTTCCATGAAAGTGATTTGCGCCAGTCTCTGCTAAGGGCTACATCAATAGGAAACAAACCATAGAGATAGAACTTGGAGCTACTTTATTGTGTCAAGTTTCAAAGAGCTAGCACAAACCGTGTTTGATTTAGAGTTCCAACTACATGTATCCATATAGGAGAAAACAGAGTGAAACCTAAAAATTAAAACTGTTACTGCCAACGATCGGTTTAACCTAGAAGAACGAAATTTGGTGAGCCAAGTGGGATTGGGGTACTGATCATTACCTGAAAGTGTCATCAAGATTGGGTGAAAAAATGTGTGCTGAGATTTCAGGAAACTCTTAGTTTTTGGAAGATTGTCAACCCCTTTCCATGAAAGTGATTTGCGCCAGTCTCTGCTTAAGGCTACATCAATAGGAAACAAACCATAGAGATAGAACTTGGAGCTACTTTATTGTGTCAAGTTTCTCTGCTTCGGGCTACATCAATAGGAAACAAACCATAGAGATGGAACTTGGAGCTACTTTATTGTGTCAAGTTTCAAAGAGCTAGCACAAACCGTGTTTGATTTAGAGTTCCAACTACATGTATCCATATAGGAGAAAACAGAGTGAAACCTAAAAATTAAAACTGTTACTGCCAACTAACGGTTTAACCTAGAAGAACGAAATTTGGTGAGCCAAGTGGGATTGGGGTACTGATCATTACCTGAAAGTGTCATCAAGATTGGGTGAAAAAATGTGTGCTGAGATTTCAGGAAACTCGTAGTTTTTTGGAAGATTGGCAACCCCTTTCCATGAAAGTGATTTGCGCCAGTCTCTACTTAGGGCTACATCAATAGGAAACAAACCATAGAGATAGAATGTGGAGCTACTTTATTTTGTCAAGTTTCAAAGAGCTAGCACAAACCGTGTTTGATTTAGAGTTCCAACTACATGTATCCATATAGGAGAAAACAGAGTGAAACCTAAAAATTAAAACTGTTACTGCCAACGAAACGTTTAACCTAGAAGAACGAAATTTCTTGAGCCAAGTGGGATTGGGGTAGTGATCATTACCTGAAAGTGTCATCAAGATTGGGTGAAAAAATGTGTGCTGAGATTTCAGGAAACTCGTAGTTTTTTTGGAACCTTGGCAACCCCTTTCCATGAAAGTGATTTGCGCCAGTCTCTGCTTAGGGCTACATCAATAGGAAACAAACCATAGAGATAGAACTTGGAGCTACTTTATTGTGTCAAGTTTCAAAGAGCTAGCACAAACCGTGTTTGATTTAGAGTTCCAACTACATGTATCCATATAGGAGAAAACAGAGTGAAACCTAAAAATTAAAACTGTTATTGCCAACGAATGGTTTAACCTAGAAGAACGAAATTTGGTGAGCCAAGTGGGATTGGGGTACTGATCATTACCTGAAAGTGTCATCAAGATTGGGGGAAAAATGTGTGCTGAGATTTCAGGAAACTCGTAGTTTTTTGGAAGCTTGGCAACCCCTTTAAATGAAAGTGATTTGCGCCAGTCTCTACTTAGGGCTACATCAATAGGAAGCAAACCATAGAGATAGAACTTGGAGCTACTTTATTGTGTCAAGTTTCAAAGAGCTAGCACAAACCGTTTTTGATTTAGACTTCCAACTACATGTATCCATATAGGAGAAAACAGAGTGAAACCTAAAAATTAAAACTGTTACTGCCGACGAACGGTTTAACCTAGAAGAACGAAATTTGCTGAGCCAAGTGGGATTGGGGTACTGATCATTACCTGAAAGTGTCATCAAGATTGGGTGATAAAATGTGTGCTGAGATTTCAGGAAACTCGTAGTTTTTAGGAAGCTTTGCAACCTCTTTAAATGAAAGTGATTTGCACCAGTCACTGTTTAGGGCTACATCAATAGGAAACAAACCATAGAGATAGAACTTGGAGCTACTTTATTGTGTCAAGTTTCAAAGAGCTAGCACAAACCGTGTTTGATTTAGAGTTCCAACTACATGTATCCATATAGGAGAAAACAGAGTGAAACCTAAAAATTAAAACTGTTACTGCCAATGAACGGTTTAACCTAGAAGAACGAAATTTGGTGAACCAAGTTGGATTGGGGTACTGATCATTACCTGAAAGTGTCATCAATATTGGGTGAAAAAATGTGTGCTGAGATTTCAGGAAACTCGCAGTTTTTTGGAAGATTGGCAACCCCATTCCATGAAAGTGATTTGCGCCAGTCTCTGCTAAGGGCTACATCAATAGGAAACAAACCATAGAGATAGAACTTGGAGCTACTTTATTGTGTCAAGTTTCAAAGAGCTAGCACAAACCGTGTTTGATTTAGAGTTCCAACTACATGTATCCATATAGGAGAAAACAGAGTGAAACCTAAAAATTAAAACTGTTACTGCCAACGATCGGTTTAACCTAGAAGAACGAAATTTGGTGAGCCAAGTGGGATTGGGGTACTGATCATTACCTGAAAGTGTCATCAAGATTGGGTGAAAAAATGTGTGCTGAGATTTCAGGAAACTCTTAGTTTTTGGAAGATTGTCAACCCCTTTCCATGAAAGTGATTTGCGCCAGTCTCTGCTTAAGGCTACATCAATAGGAAACAAACCATAGAGATAGAACTTGGAGCTACTTTATTGTGTCAAGTTTCTCTGCTTCGGGCTACATCAATAGGAAACAAACCATAGAGATGGAACTTGGAGCTACTTTATTGTGTCAAGTTTCAAAGAGCTAGCACAAACCGTGTTTGATTTAGAGTTCCAACGACATGTATCCATATAGGAGAAAACAGAGTGAAACCTAAAAATTAAAACTGTTACTGCCAACTAACGGTTTAACCTAGAAGAACGAAATTTGGTGAGCCAAGTGGGATTGGGGTACTGATCATTACCTGAAAGTGTCATCAAGATTGGGTGAAAAAATGTGTGCTGAGATTTCAGGAAACTCGTAGTTTTTTGGAAGATTGGCAACCCCTTTCCATGAAAGTGATTTGCGCCAGTATCTGCTTAGGGCTACATCAATAGGAAACAAACCATAGAGATAGAATGTGGAGCTACTTTATTTTGTCAAGTTTCAAAGAGCTAGCACAAACCGTGTTTGATTTAGAGTTCCAACTACATGTATCCATATAGGAGAAAACAGAGTGAAACCTAAAAATTAAAACTGTTACTGCCAACGAAACGTTTAACCTAGAAGAACGAAATTTCTTGAGCCAAGTGGGATTGGGGTAGTGATCATTACCTGAAAGTGTCATCAAGATTGGGTGAAAAAATGTGTGCTGAGATTTCAGGAAACTCGTAGTTTTTTTGGAACCTTGGCAACCCCTTTCCATGAAAGTGATTTGCGCCAGTCTCTGCTTAGGGCTACATCAATAGGAAACAAACCATAGAGATAGAACTTGGAGCTACTTTATTGTGTCAAGTTTCAAAGAGCTAGCACAAACCGTGTTTGATTTAGAGTTCCAACTACATGTATCCATATAGGAGAAAACAGAGTGAAACCTAAAAATTAAAACTGTTATTGCCAACGAATGGTTTAACCTAGAAGAACGAAATTTGGTGAGCCAAGTGGGATTGGGGTACTGATCATTACCTGAAAGTGTCATCAAGATTGGGGGAAAAATGTGTGCTGAGATTTCAGGAAACTCGTAGTTTTTTGGAAGCTTGGCAACCCCTTTAAATGAAAGTGATTTGCGCCAGTCTCTACTTAGGGCTACATCAATAGGAAGCAAACCATAGAGATAGAACTTGGAGCTACTTTATTGTGTCAAGTTTCAAAGAGCTAGCACAAACCGTTTTTGATTTAGAGTTCCAACTACATGTATCCATATAGGAGAAAACAGAGTGAAACCTAAAAATTAAAACTGTTACTGCCGACGAACGGTTTAACCTAGAAGAACGAAATTTGCTGAGCCAAGTGGGATTGGGGTACTGATCATTACCTGAAAGTGTCATCAAGATTGGGTGATAAAATGTGTGCTGAGATTTCAGGAAACTCGTAGTTTTTAGGAAGCTTTGCAACCTCTTTAAATTAAAGTGATTTGCACCAGTCACTGTTTAGGGCTACATCAATAGGAAACAAACCATAGAGATAGAACTTGGAGCTACTTTATTGTGTCAAGTTTCAAAGAGCTAGCACAAACCGTGTTTGATTTAGAGTTCCAACTACATGTATCCATATAGGAGAAAACAGAGTGAAACCTAAAAATTAAAACTGTTACTGCCAACGATCGGTTTAACCTAGAAGAACGAAATTTGGTGAGCCAAGTGGGATTGGGGTACTGATCATTACCTGAAAGTGTCATCAATATTGGGTGAAAAAATGTGTGCTGAGATTTCAGGAAACTCGCAGTTTTTTGGAAGATTGGCAACCCCTTTCCATGAAAGTGATTTGCGACCATCTCTGCTAAGGGCTACATCAATAGGAAACAAACCATAGAGATAGAACTTGGAGCTACTTTATTGTGTCAAGTTTCAAAGAGCTAGCACAAACCGTGTTTGATTTAGAGTTCCAACTACATGTATCCATATAGGAGAAAACAGAGTGAAACCTAAAAATTAAAACTGTTACTGCCAATGATCGGTTTAACCTAGAAGAACGAAATTTGGTGAGCCAAGTGGGATTGGGGTACTGATCATTACCTGAAAGTGTCATCAAGATTGGGTGAAAAAATGTGTGCTGAAATTTCAGGAAACTCTTAGTTTTTGGAAGATTGTCAACCCCTTTCCATGAAAGTGATTTGCCCCAGTCTCTGCTTAAGGCTACATCAATAGGAAACAAACCATAGAGATAGAACTTGGAGCTACTTTATTGTGTCAAGTTTCTCTGCTTCGGGCTACATCAATAGGAAACAAACCATAGAGATGGAACTTGGAGCTACTTTATTGTGTCAAGTTTCAAAGAGCTAGCACAAACCGTGTTTGATTTAGAGTTCCAACTACATGTATCCATATAGGAGAAAACAGAGTGAAACCTAAAAATTAAAACTGTTACTGCCAACTAACGGTTTAACCTAGAAGAACGAAATTTGGTGAGCCAAGTGGGATTGGGGTACTGATCATTACCTGAAAGTGTCATCAAGATTGGGTGAAAAAATGTGTGCTGAGATTTCAGGAAACTCGTAGTTTTTTGGAAGATTGGCAACCCCTTTCCATGAAAGTGATTTGCGCCAGTCTCTACTTAGGGCTACATCAATAGGAAACAAACCATAGAGATAGAATGTGGAGCTACTTTATTTTGTCAAGTTTCAAAGAGCTAGCACAAACCGTGTTTGATTTAGAGTTCCAACTACATGTATCCATATAGGAGAAAACAGAGTGAAACCTAAAAATTAAAACTGTTACTGCCAACGAAACGTTTAACCTAGAAGAACGAAATTTCTTGAGCCAAGTGGGATTGGGGTAGTGATCATTACCTGAAAGTGTCATCAAGATTGGGTGAAAAAATGTGTGCTGAGATTTCAGGAAACTCGTAGTTTTTTTGGAACCTTGGCAACCCCTTTCCATGAAAGTGATTTGCGCCAGTCTCTGCTTAGGGCTACATCAATAGGAAACAAACCATAGAGATAGAACTTGGAGCTACTTTATTGTGTCAAGTTTCAAAGAGCTAGCACAAACCGTGTTTGATTTAGAGTTCCAACTACATGTATCCATATAGGAGAAAACAGAGTGAAACCTAAAAATTAAAACTGTTACTGCCAACGAATGGTTTAACCTAGAAGAACGAAATTTGGTGAGCCAAGTGGGATTGGGGTACTGATCATTACCTGAAAGTGTCATCAAGATTGGGGGAAAAATGTGTGCTGAGATTTCAGGAAACTCGTAGTTTTTTGGAAGCTTGGCAACCCCTTTAAATGAAAGTGATTTGCGCCAGTCTCTACTTAGGGCTACATCAATAGGAAACAAACCATAGAGATAGAACTTGGAGCTACTTTATTGTGTCAAGTTTCAAAGAGCTAGCACAAACCGTTTTTGATTTAGACTTCCAACTACATGTATCCATATAGGAGAAAACAGAGTGAAACCTAAAAATTAAAACTGTTACTGCCGACGAACGGTTTAACCTAGAAGAACGAAATTTGCTGAGCCAAGTGGGATTGGGGTACTGATCATTACCTGAAAGTGTCATCAAGATTGGGTGATAAAGTGTGTGCTGAGATTTCAGGAAACTCGTAGTTTTTTGGAAGC
Source organism: Spermophilus citellus (assembly GCF_964194105.1). Taxonomy (NCBI): domain Eukaryota; kingdom Metazoa; phylum Chordata; class Mammalia; order Rodentia; family Sciuridae; genus Spermophilus; species Spermophilus citellus. Next base: position 1,744,576 of record NW_027672727.1, on the reverse strand, counting down.
TTTGCAACCTCTTTAAATGAAAGTGATTTGCACCAGTCACTGTTTAGGGCTACATCAATAGGAAACAAACCATAGAGATAGAACTTGGAGCTACTTTATTGTGTCAAGTTTCAAAGAGCTAGCACAAACCGTGTTTGATTTAGAGTTCCAACTACATGTATCCATATAGGAGAAAACAGAGTGAAACCTAAAAATTAAAACTGTTACTGCCAATGAACGGTTTAACCTAGAAGAACGAAATTTGGTGAACCAAGTTGGATTGGGGTACTGATCATTACCTGAAAGTGTCATCAATATTGGGTGAAAAAATGTGTGCTGAGATTTCAGGAAACTCGCAGTTTTTTGGAAGATTGGCAACCCCTTTCCATGAAAGTGATTTGCGCCAGTCTCTGCTAAGGGCTACATCAATAGGAAACAAACCATAGAGATAGAACTTGGAGCTACTTTATTGTGTCAAGTTTCAAAGAGCTAGCACAAACCGTGTTTGATTTAGAGTTCCAACTACATGTATCCATATAGGAGAAAACAGAGTGAAACCTAAAAATTAAAACTGTTACTGCCAACGATCGGTTTAACCTAGAAGAACGAAATTTGGTGAGCCAAGTGGGATTGGGGTACTGATCATTACCTGAAAGTGTCATCAAGATTGGGTGAAAAAATGTGTGCTGAGATTTCAGGAAACTCTTAGTTTTTGGAAGATTGTCAACCCCTTTCCATGAAAGTGATTTGCGCCAGTCTCTGCTTAAGGCTACATCAATAGGAAACAAACCATAGAGATAGAACTTGGAGCTACTTTATTGTGTCAAGTTTCTCTGCTTCGGGCTACATCAATAGGAAACAAACCATAGAGATGGAACTTGGAGCTACTTTATTGTGTCAAGTTTCAAAGAGCTAGCACAAACCGTGTTTGATTTAGAGTTCCAACTACATGTATCCATATAGGAGAAAACAGAGTGAAACCTAAAAATTAAAACTGTGACTGCCAACTAACGGTTTAACCTAGAAGAACGAAATTTGGTGAGCCAAGTGGGATTGGGGTACTGATCATTACCTGAAAGTGTCATCAAGATTGGGTGAAAAAATGTGTGCTGAGATTTCAGGAAACTCGTAGTTTTTTGGAAGATTGGCAACCCCTTTCCATGAAAGTGATTTGCGCCAGTATCTGCTTAGGGCTACATCAATAGGAAACAAACCATAGAGATAGAACATGGAGCTACTTTATTGTGTCAAGTTTCAAAGAGCTAGCACAAACCGTGTTTGATTTAGAGTTCCAAATACATGTATCCATATAGGAGAAAACACAGTGAAACCTAAAAATTAAAACTGTTACTGCCAACGAACGGTTTAACCTAGAAGAACGAAACTTGGTGACCCACGTGGGATTTGTTGTACTGATCATTACCTGAAAGTGTCATCAAGATTGGGGGAAAAATTTTTGCTGAGATTTCAGGAAACTCGTAGTTTTTTGGAAGCTTGGCAACCCCTTTAAATGAAAGTGATTTGCGCCAGTCTCTGCTAAGGGCTACATCAATAGGAAACAAACCATAGAGATAGACCTTGGAGCTACTATATTCTGTCAAGTTTCAAAGAGCTAGCACAAACCGTGTTTGATTTAGAGTTCCAACTACATGTATCCATATAGGAGAAAACAGAGTGAAACCTAAAAATTAAAACTGTTACTGCCAACGAACGGTTTAACCTAAAAGAACGAAATTTGGTGAGCCAAGTGGGATTGGGGTACTGATCATTACCTGAAAGTGTCATCAAGATTGGGTGAAAAAATGTGTGCTGAGATTTCAGGAAACTCTTAGTTTTTTGGAAGATTGTCAACCCCTTTCCATGAAAGTGATTTGCGCCAGTCTCTGCTTAGGGCTACATCAATAGGAAACAAACCATAGAGATAGAACTTGGAGCTACTTTATTGTGTCAAGTGTCAAAGAGCTAGCACAAACCGTGTTTAATTTAGAGTTCCAACTACATGTATCCATATAGGAGAAAACAGAGTGAAACCTAAAAATTAAAACTGTTACTGCCAATGAACGGTTTAACCTAGAAGAACGAAATTTGGTGAACCAAGTGGGATTGGGGTACTGATCATTACCTGAAAGTGTCATCAAGATTGGGTGAAAAAAATGTGTGCTGAGATTTCAGGAAACTCGTAGTTTTTTGGAAGATTGGCAACCCCTTTCCATGAAAGTGATTTGCGCCAGTCTCTTCTTAGGGCTACATCAATAGGAAACAAACCATAGAGATAGAACTTGGAGCTACTGTATTGTGTCAAGTTTCAAAGAGCTAGCACAAACCGTGTTTGATTTAGAGTTCCAACTACATGTGTCCATATAGGAGAAAACAGAGTGAAACCTAAAAATTAAAACTGTTACTGCCAACGAACGGTTTAACCTAGAAGAACGAAATTTGGTGAGCCAAGTGGGATTGGGGTACTGATCATTACCTGAAAGTGTCATCAAGATTATGTGAGAAAATGTGTGCTGAGATTTCAGGAAACTCGTAGTTTTTTGGAAGATTGGCAACCCCTTTCCATGAAAGTGATTTGCGCCAGTCTCTGCTTCGGGCTACATCAATAGGAAACAAACCATAGAGATTGAACTTGGAGCTACTTTATTGTGTCAAGTGTCAAAGAGCTAGCACAAACCGTGTTTGATTTAGAGTTCCAACTACATGTATCCATATAGGAGAAAACAGAGTGAAACCTAAAAATTAAAACTGTTACTGCCAATGAACGGTTTAACCTAGAAGAACGAAATTTGGTGAACCAAGTTGGATTGGGGTACTGATCATTACCTGAAAGTGTCATCAATATTGGGTGAAAAAATGTGTGCTGAGATTTCAGGAAACTCGCAGTTTTTTGGAAGATTGGCAACCCCTTTCCATGAAAGTGATTTGCGACCGTCTCTGCTAAGGGCTACATCAATAGGAAACAAACCATAGAGATAGAACTTGGAGCTACTTTATTGTGTCAAGTTTCAAAGAGCTAGCACAAACCGTGTTTGATTTAGAGTTCCAACTACATGTATCCATATAGGAGAAAACAGAGTGAAACCTAAAAATTAAAACTGTTACTGCCAACGATCGGTTTAACCTAGAAGAACGAAATTTGGTGAGCCAAGTGGGATTGGGGTACTGATCATTACCTGAAAGTGTCATCAAGATTGGGTGAAAAAATGTGTGCTGAGATTTCAGGAAACTCTTAGTTTTTGGAAGATTGTCAACCCCTTTCCATGAAAGTGATTTGCCCCAGTCTCTGCTTAAGGCTACATCAATAGGAAACAAACCATAGAGATAGAACTTGGAGCTACTTTATTGTGTCAAGTTTCTCTGCTTCGGGCTACATCAATAGGAAACAAACCATAGAGATGGAACTTGGAGCTACTTTATTTTGTCAAGTTTCAAAGAGCTAGCACAAACCGTGTTTGATTTAGAGTTCCAACTACATGTATCCATATAGGAGAAAACAGAGTGAAACCTAAAAATTAAAACTGTTACTGCCAACTAACGGTTTAACCTAGAAGAACGAAATTTGGTGAGCCAAGTGGGATTGGGGTACTGATCATTACCTGAAAGTGTCATCAAGATTGGGTGAAAAAATGTGTGCTGAGATTTCAGGAAACTCGTAGTTTTTTGGAAGATTGGCAACCCCTTTCCATGAAAGTGATTTGCGCCAGTCTCTACTTAGGGCTACATCAATAGGAAACAAACCATAGAGATAGAATGTGGAGCTACTTTATTTTGTCAAGTTTCAAAGAGCTAGCACAAACCGTGTTTGATTTAGAGTTCCAACTACATGTATCCATATAGGAGAAAACAGAGTGAAACCTAAAAATTAAAACTGTTACTGCCAACGAAACGTTTAACCTAGAAGAACGAAATTTCTTGAGCCAAGTGGGATTGGGGTAGTGATCATTACCTGAAAGTGTCATCAAGATTGGGTGAAAAAATGTGTGCTGAGATTTCAGGAAACTCGTAGTTTTTTTGGAACCTTGGCAACCCCTTTCCATGAAAGTGATTTGCGCCAGTCTCTGCTTAGGGCTACATCAATAGGAAACAAACCATAGAGATAGAACTTGGAGCTACTTTATTGTGTCAAGTTTCAAAGAGCTAGCACAAACCGTGTTTGATTTAGAGTTCCAACTACATGTATCCATATAGGAGAAAACAGAGTGAAACCTAAAAATTAAAACTGTTACTGCCAACGAATGGTTTAACCTAGAAGAACGAAATTTGGTGAGCCAAGTGGGATTGGGGTACTGATCATTACCTTAAAGTGTCATCAAGATTGGGGGAAAAATGTGTGCTGAGATTTCAGGAAACTCGTAGTTTTTTGGAAGCTTGGCAACCCCTTTAAATGAAAGTGATTTGCGCCAGTCTCTACTTAGGGCTACATCAATAGGAAACAAACCATAGAGATAGAACTTGGAGCTACTTTATTGTGTCAAGTTTCAAAGAGCTAGCACAAACCGTTTTTGATTTAGACTTCCAACTACATGTATCCATATAGGAGAAAACAGAGTGAAACCTAAAAATTAAAACTGTTACTGCCGACGAACGGTTTAACCTAGAAGAACGGAATTTGCTGAGCCAAGTGGGATTGGGGTACTGATCATTACCTGAAAGTGTCATCAAGATTGGGTGATAAAGTGTGTGCTGAGATTTCAGGAAACTCGTAGTTTTTTGGAAGCTTTGCAACCTCTTTAAATGAAAGTGATTTGCACCAGTCACTGTTTAGGGCTACATCAATAGGAAACAAACCATAGAGATAGAACTTGGAGCTACTTTATTGTGTCAAGTTTCAAAGAGCTAGCACAAACCGTGTTTGATTTAGAGTTCCAACTACATGTATCCATATAGGAGAAAACAGAGTGAAACCTAAAAATTAAAACTGTTACTGCCAATGAACGGTTTAACCTAGAAGAACGAAATTTGGTGAACCAAGTTTGATTGGGGTACAGATCATTACCTGAAAGTGTCATCAATATTGGGTGAAAAAATGTGTGCTGAGATTTCAGGAAACTCGCAGTTTTTTGGAAGATTGGCAACCCCTTTCCATGAAAGTGATTTGCGCCAGTCTCTGCTAAGGGCTACATCAATAGGAAACAAACCATAGAGATAGAACTTGGAGCTACTTTATTGTGTCAAGTTTCAAAGAGCTAGCACAAACCGTGTTTGATTTAGAGTTCCAACTACATGTATCCATATAGGAGAAAACAGAGTGAAACCTAAAAATTAAAACTGTTACTGCCAACGATCGGTTTAACCTAGAAGAACGAAATTTGGTGAGCCAAGTGGGATTGGGGTACTGATCATTACCTGAAAGTGTCATCAAGATTGGGTGAAAAAATGTGTGCTGAGATTTCAGGAAACTCTTAGTTTTTGGAAGATTGTCAACCCCTTTCCATGAAAGTGATTTGCGCCAGTCTCTGCTTAAGGCTACATCAATAGGAAACAAACCATAGAGATAGAACTTGGAGCTACTTTATTGTGTCAAGTTTCTCTGCTTCGGGCTACATCAATAGGAAACAAACCATAGAGATGGAACTTGGAGCTACTTTATTGTGTCAAGTTTCAAAGAGCTAGCACAAACCGTGTTTGATTTAGAGTTCCAACTACATGTATCCATATAGGAGAAAACAGAGTGAAACCTAAAAATTAAAACTGTTACTGCCAACTAACGGTTTAACCTAGAAGAACGAAATTTGGTGAGCCAAGTGGGATTGGGGTACTGATCATTACCTGAAAGTGTCATCAAGATTGGGTGAAAAAATGTGTGCTGAGATTTCAGGAAACTCGTAGTTTTTTGGAAGATTGGCAACCCCTTTCCATGAAAGTGATTTGCGCCAGTCTCTACTTAGGGCTACATCAATAGGAAACAAACCATAGAGATAGAATGTGGAGCTACTTTATTTTGTCAAGTTTCAAAGAGCTAGCACAAACCGTGTTTGATTTAGAGTTCCAACTACATGTATCCATATAGGAGAAAACAGAGTGAAACCTAAAAATTAAAACTGTTACTGCCAACGAAACGTTTAACCTAGAAGAACGAAATTTCTTGAGCCAAGTGGGATTGGGGTAGTGATCATTACCTGAAAGTGTCATCAAGATTGGGTGAAAAAATGTGTGCTGAGATTTCAGGAAACTCGTAGTTTTTTTGGAACCTTGGCAACCCCTTTCCATGAAAGTGATTTGCGCCAGTCTCTGCTTAGGGCTACATCAATAGGAAACAAACCATAGATATAGAACTTGGAGCTACTTTATTGTGTAAAGTTTCAAAGAGCTAGCACAAACCGTGTTTGATTTAGAGTTCCAACTACATGTATCCATATAGGAGAAAACAGAGTGAAACCTAAAAATTAAAACTGTTACTGCCAACGAATGGTTTAACCTAGAAGAACGAAATTTGGTGAGCCAAGTGGGATTGGGGTACTGATCATTACCTGAAAGTGTCATCAAGATTGGGGGAAAAATGTGTGCTGAGATTTCAGGAAACTCGTAGTTTTTTGGAAGCTTGGCAACCCCTTTAAATGAAAGTGATTTGCGCCAGTCTCTACTTAGGGCTACATCAATAGGAAACAAACCATAGAGATAGAACTTGGAGCTACTTTATTGTGTCAAGTTTCAAAGAGCTAGCACAAACCGTTTTTGATTTAGACTTCCAACTACATGTATCCATATAGGAGAAAACAGAGTGAAACCTAAAAATTAAAACTGTTACTGCCGACGAACGGTTTAACCTAGAAGAACGAAATTTGCTGAGCCAAGTGGGATTGGGGTACTGATCATTACCTGAAAGTGTCATCAAGATTGGGTGATAAAGTGTGTGCTGAGATTTCAGGAAACTCGTAGTTTTTTGGAAGCTTTGCAACCTCTTTAAATGAGAGTGATTTGCACCAGTCACTGTTTAGGGCTACATCAATAGGAAACAAACCATAGAGATAGAACTTGGAGCTATTTTATTGTGTCAAGTTTCAAAGAGCTAGCACAAACCGTGTTTGATTTAGAGTTCCAACTACATGTATCCATATAGGAGAAAACAGAGTGAAACCTAAAAATTAAAACTGTTACTGCCAATGAACGGTTTAACCTAGAAGAACGAAATTTGGTGAACCAAGTTGGATTGGGGTACTGATCATTACCTGAAAGTGTCATCAATATTGGGTGAAAAAATGTGTGCTGAGATTTCAGGAAACTCGCAGTTTTTTGGAAGATTGGCAACCCCATTCCATGAAAGTGATTTGCGCCAGTCTCTGCTAAGGGCTACATCAATAGGAAACAAACCATAGAGATAGAACTTGGAGCTACTTTATTGTGTCAAGTTTCAAAGAGCTAGCACAAACCGTGTTTGATTTAGAGTTCCAACTACATGTATCCATATAGGAGAAAACAGAGTGAAACCTAAAAATTAAAACTGTTACTGCCAACGATCGGTTTAACCTAGAAGAACGAAATTTGGTGAGCCAAGTGGGATTGGGGTACTGATCATTACCTGAAAGTGTCATCAAGATTGGGTGAAAAAATGTGTGCTGAGATTTCAGGAAACTCTTAGTTTTTGGAAGATTGTCAACCCCTTTCCATGAAAGTGATTTGCGCCAGTCTCTGCTTAAGGCTACATCAATAGGAAACAAACCATAGAGATAGAACTTGGAGCTACTTTATTGTGTCAAGTTTCTCTGCTTCGGGCTACATCAATAGGAAACAAACCATAGAGATGGAACTTGGAGCTACTTTATTGTGTCAAGTTTCAAAGAGCTAGCACAAACCGTGTTTGATTTAGAGTTCCAACTACATGTATCCATATAGGAGAAAACAGAGTGAAACCTAAAAATTAAAACTGTTACTGCCAACTAACGGTTTAACCTAGAAGAACGAAATTTGGTGAGCCAAGTGGGATTGGGGTACTGATCATTACCTGAAAGTGTCATCAAGATTGGGTGAAAAAATGTGTGCTGAGATTTCAGGAAACTCGTAGTTTTTTGGAAGATTGGCAACCCCTTTCCATGAAAGTGATTTGCGCCAGTCTCTACTTAGGGCTACATCAATAGGAAAGAAACCATAGAGATAGAATGTGGAGCTACTTTATTTTGTCAAGTTTCAAAGAGCTAGCACAAACCGTGTTTGATTTAGAGTTCCAACTACATGTATCCATATAGGAGAAAACAGAGTGAAACCTAAAAATTAAAACTGTTACTGCCAACGAAACGTTTAACCTAGAAGAACGAAATTTCTTGAGCCAAGTGGGATTGGGGTAGTGATCATTACCTGAAAGTGTCATCAAGATTGGGTGAAAAAATGTGTGCTGAGATTTCAGGAAACTCGTAGTTTTTTTGGAACCTTGGCAACCCCTTTCCATGAAAGTGATTTGCGCCAGTCTCTGCTTAGGGCTACATCAATAGGAAACAAACCATAGAGATAGAACTTGGAGCTACTTTATTGTGTCAAGTTTCAAAGAGCTAGCACAAACCGTGTTTGATTTAGAGTTCCAACTACATGTATCCATATAGGAGAAAACAGAGTGAAACCTAAAAATTAAAACTGTTATTGCCAACGAATGGTTTAACCTAGAAGAACGAAATTTGGTGAGCCAAGTGGGATTGGGGTACTGATCATTACCTGAAAGTGTCATCAAGATTGGGGGAAAAATGTGTGCTGAGATTTCAGGAAACTCGTAGTTTTTTGGAAGCTTGGCAACCCCTTTAAATGAAAGTGATTTGCGCCAGTCTCTACTTAGGGCTACATCAATAGGAAGCAAACCATAGAGATAGAACTTGGAGCTACTTTATTGTGTCAAGTTTCAAAGAGCTAGCACAAACCGTTTTTGATTTAGACTTCCAACTACATGTATCCATATAGGAGAAAACAGAGTGAAACCTAAAAATTAAAACTGTTACTGCCGACGAACGGTTTAACTTAGAAGAACGAAATTTGCTGAGCCAAGTGGGATTGGGGTACTGATCATTACCTGAAAGTGTCATCAAGATTGGGTGATAAAATGTGTGCTGAGATTTCAGGAAACTCGTAGTTTTTAGGAAGCTTTGCAACCTCTTTAAATTAAAGTGATTTGCACCAGTCACTGTTTAGGGCTACATCAATAGGAAACAAACCATAGAGATAGAACTTGGAGCTACTTTATTGTGTCAAGTTTCAAAGAGCTAGCACAAACCGTGTTTGATTTAGAGTTCCAACTACATGTATCCATATAGGAGAAAACAGAGTGAAACCTAAAAATTAAAACTGTTCCTGCCAACGAACGGTTTAACCTAGAAGAACGAAATTTGGTGAGCCAAGTGGGATTGGGGTACTGATCATTACCTGAAAGTGTCATCAAGATTGGGTGAAAAAATGTGTGCTGAGATTTCAGGAAACTCGTAGTTTTTTGGAAGATTGGCAACCCCTTTCCATGAAAGTGATTTGCGCCAGTCTCTGCTTAGGGCTACATCAATAGGAAACAAACCATAGAGATAGAACTTGGAGCTACTTTATTGTCTCAAGTTTCAAAGAGCTAGCACAAACCGTGTTTGATTTAGAGTTCCAAATACATGTATCCATATAGGAGAAAACAGAGTGAAACCTAAAAATTAAAACTGTTACTGCCAACGAAACGTTTAACCTAGAAGAACGAAATTTCTTGAGCCAAGTGGGATTGGGGTAGTGATCATTACCTGAAAGTGTCATCAAGATTGGGTGAAAAAATGTGTGCTGAGATTTCAGGAAACTCGTAGTTTTTTTGGAACCTTGGCAACCCCTTTCCATGAAAGTGATTTGCGCCAGTCTCTGCTTAGGGCTACATCAATAGGAAACAAACCATAGATATAGAACTTGGAGCTACTTTATTGTGTAAAGTTTCAAAGAGCTAGCACAAACCGTGTTTGATTTAGAGTTCCAACTACATGTATCCATATAGGAGAAAACAGAGTGAAACCTAAAAATTAAAACTGTTACTGCCAACGAATGGTTTAACCTAGAAGAACGAAATTTGGTGAGCCAAGTGGGATTGGGGTACTGATCATTACCTGAAAGTGTCATCAAGATTGGGGGAAAAATGTGTGCTGAGATTTCAGGAAACTCGTAGTTTTTTGGAAGCTTGGCAACCCCTTTAAATGAAAGTGATTTGCGCCAGTCTCTACTTAGGGCTACATCAATAGGAAACAAACCATAGAGATAGAACTTGGAGCTACTTTATTGTGTCAAGTTTCAAAGAGCTAGCACAAACCGTTTTTGATTTAGACTTCCAACTACATGTATCCATATAGGAGAAAACAGAGTGAAACCTAAAAATTAAAACTGTTACTGCCGACGAACGGTTTAACCTAGAAGAACGAAATTTGCTGAGCCAAGTGGGATTGGGGTACTGATCATTACCTGAAAGTGTCATCAAGATTGGGTGATAAAGTGTGTGCTGAGATTTCAGGAAACTCGTAGTTTTTTGGAAGCTTTGCAACCTCTTTAAATGAGAGTGATTTGCACCAGTCACTGTTTAGGGCTACATCAATAGGAAACAAACCATAGAGATAGAACTTGGAGCTATTTTATTGTGTCAAGTTTCAAAGAGCTAGCACAAACCGTGTTTGATTTAGAGTTCCAACTACATGTATCCATATAGGAGAAAACAGAGTGAAACCTAAAAATTAAAACTGTTACTGCCAATGAACGGTTTAACCTAGAAGAACGAAATTTGGTGAACCAAGTTGGATTGGGGTACTGATCATTACCTGAAAGTGTCATCAATATTGGGTGAAAAAATGTGTGCTGAGATTTCAGGAAACTCGCAGTTTTTTGGAAGATTGGCAACCCCATTCCATGAAAGTGATTTGCGCCAGTCTCTGCTAAGGGCTACATCAATAGGAAACAAACCATAGAGATAGAACTTGGAGCTACTTTATTGTGTCAAGTTTCAAAGAGCTAGCACAAACCGTGTTTGATTTAGAGTTCCAACTACATGTATCCATATAGGAGAAAACAGAGTGAAACCTAAAAATTAAAACTGTTACTGCCAACGATCGGTTTAACCTAGAAGAACGAAATTTGGTGAGCCAAGTGGGATTGGGGTACTGATCATTACCTGAAAGTGTCATCAAGATTGGGTGAAAAAATGTGTGCTGAGATTTCAGGAAACTCTTAGTTTTTGGAAGATTGTCAACCCCTTTCCATGAAAGTGATTTGCGCCAGTCTCTGCTTAAGGCTACATCAATAGGAAACAAACCATAGAGATAGAACTTGGAGCTACTTTATTGTGTCAAGTTTCTCTGCTTCGGGCTACATCAATAGGAAACAAACCATAGAGATGGAACTTGGAGCTACTTTATTGTGTCAAGTTTCAAAGAGCTAGCACAAACCGTGTTTGATTTAGAGTTCCAACTACATGTATCCATATAGGAGAAAACAGAGTGAAACCTAAAAATTAAAACTGTTACTGCCAACTAACGGTTTAACCTAGAAGAACGAAATTTGGTGAGCCAAGTGGGATTGGGGTACTGATCATTACCTGAAAGTGTCATCAAGATTGGGTGAAAAAATGTGTGCTGAGATTTCAGGAAACTCGTAGTTTTTTGGAAGATTGGCAACCCCTTTCCATGAAAGTGATTTGCGCCAGTCTCTACTTAGGGCTACATCAATAGGAAAGAAACCATAGAGATAGAATGTGGAGCTACTTTATTTTGTCAAGTTTCAAAGAGCTAGCACAAACCGTGTTTGATTTAGAGTTCCAACTACATGTATCCATATAGGAGAAAACAGAGTGAAACCTAAAAATTAAAACTGTTACTGCCAACGAAACGTTTAACCTAGAAGAACGAAATTTCTTGAGCCAAGTGGGATTGGGGTAGTGATCATTACCTGAAAGTGTCATCAAGATTGGGTGAAAAAATGTGTGCTGAGATTTCAGGAAACTCGTAGTTTTTTTGGAACCTTGGCAACCCCTTTCCATGAAAGTGATTTGCGCCAGTCTCTGCTTAGGGCTACATCAATAGGAAACAAACCATAGAGATAGAACTTGGAGCTACTTTATTGTGTCAAGTTTCAAAGAGCTAGCACAAACCGTGTTTGATTTAGAGTTCCAACTACATGTATCCATATAGGAGAAAACAGAGTGAAACCTAAAAATTAAAACTGTTATTGCCAACGAATGGTTTAACCTAGAAGAACGAAATTTGGTGAGCCAAGTGGGATTGGGGTACTGATCATTACCTGAAAGTGTCATCAAGATTGGGGGAAAAATGTGTGCTGAGATTTCAGGAAACTCGTAGTTTTTTGGAAGCTTGGCAACCCCTTTAAATGAAAGTGATTTGCGCCAGTCTCTACTTAGGGCTACATCAATAGGAAGCAAACCATAGAGATAGAACTTGGAGCTACTTTATTGTGTCAAGTTTCAAAGAGCTAGCACAAACCGTTTTTGATTTAGACTTCCAACTACATGTATCCATATAGGAGAAAACAGAGTGAAACCTAAAAATTAAAACTGTTACTGCCGACGAACGGTTTAACTTAGAAGAACGAAATTTGCTGAGCCAAGTGGGATTGGGGTACTGATCATTACCTGAAAGTGTCATCAAGATTGGGTGATAAAATGTGTGCTGAGATTTCAGGAAACTCGTAGTTTTTAGGAAGCTTTGCAACCTCTTTAAATTAAAGTGATTTGCACCAGTCACTGTTTAGGGCTACATCAATAGGAAACAAACCATAGAGATAGAACTTGGAGCTACTTTATTGTGTCAAGTTTCAAAGAGCTAGCACAAACCGTGTTTGATTTAGAGTTCCAACTACATGTATCCATATAGGAGAAAACAGAGTGAAACCTAAAAATTAAAACTGTTCCTGCCAACGAACGGTTTAACCTAGAAGAACGAAATTTGGTGAGCCAAGTGGGATTGGGGTACTGATCATTACCTGAAAGTGTCATCAAGATTGGGTGAAAAAATGTGTGCTGAGATTTCAGGAAACTCGTAGTTTTTTGGAAGATTGGCAACCCCTTTCCATGAAAGTGATTTGCGCCAGTCTCTACTTAGGGCTACATCAATAGGAAACAAACCATAGAGATAGAACGTGGAGCTACTTTATTGTGTCAAGTTTCAACGAGCTAGCACAAACCGTGTTTGATTTAGAGTTCCAACTACATGTATCCATATAGGAGAAAACAGAGTGAAACCTAAAAATTAAAACTGTTACTGCCAACGAAAGTTTTAACCTAGAAGAACGAAATTTCTTTAGCCAAGTGGGATTGGGGTAGTGATCATTACCTGAACGTGTCATCAAGATTGGGTGAAAAAATGTGTGCTGAGATTTCAGGAAACTCGTAGTTTTTTTGGAACCTTGGCAACCCCTTTCCATGAAAGTGATTTGCACCAGTCTCTGCTTAGGGCTACATCAAGAGGAAACAAACCATAGAGATAGAACTTGGAGCTATTTTATTGTGTCAAGTTTCAAAGAGCTAGCACAAACCGTGTTTGATTTAGATTTCCAACTTCATGATTCCATATAGGAGAAAACAGAGTGAAACCTAAAAATTAAAACTGTTACTGCCAACGAACGGTTTAACCTAGAAGAACGAAATTTGGTGAGCCAAGTGGGATTGGGGTACTGATCATTACCTGAAAGTGTCATCAAGATTGGGGGAAAAATGTGTGCTGAGATTTCAGGAAACTCGTAGTTTTTTGGAAGCTTGGCAACCCCTTTAAATGAAAGTGATTTGCGCCAGTCTCTACTTAGGGCTACATCAATAGGAAACAAACCATAGAGATAGAACTTGGAGCTACTTTATTGTGTCAAGTTTCAAGGAGCTAGCACAAACAGTTTTTGATTTAGACTTCCAAATACATGTATCCATATAGGAGAAAACAGAGTGAAACCTAAAAATTAAAACTGTTACTGCCGACGAACGGTTTAACCTAGAAGAACGAAATTTGCTGAGCCAAGTGGGATTGGGGTACTGATCATTACCTGAAAGTGTCATCAAGATTGGGTGATAAAATGTGTGCTGAGATTTCAGGAAACTCGTAGTTTTTTGGAAGATTGTCAACCCCTTTCCATGAAAGTGATTTGCGCCAGTCTCTGCTTAGGGCTACATCAATAGGAAACAAACCATAGAGATAGAACTTGGAGCTACTTTATTGTGTCAAGTTTCAAAGAGCTAGCACAAACCATATTTGATTTAGAGTTCCAAATACATGTATCCATATAGGAGAAAACAGAGTGAAACCTAAAAATTAAAACTGTTCCTGCCAACGAATGGTTTAACCTAGAAGAACGAAATTTGGTGAGCCAAGTGGGATTGGGGTACTGATCGTTACCTGAAAGTGTCATCAAGATTGGGGGAAAAATGTGTGCTGAGATTTCAGGAAACTCGTAGTTTTTTGGAAGCTTGGCAACCCCTTTAAATGAAAGTGATTTGCGCCAGTCTCTACTTAGGGCTACATCAATAGGAAACAAACCATAGAGATAGAACTTGGAGCTACTTTATTGTGTCAAGTTTCAAAGAGCTAGCACAAACCGTGTTTGATTTAGAGTTCCAACTACATGTATCCATATAGGAGAAAACAGAGTGAAACCTAAAAATTAAAACTGTTACTGCCAACGAACGGTTTAACCTAGAAGAACGAAATTTCTTGAGCCAAGTGGGATTGGGGTAGTGATCATTACCTGAAAGTGTCATCAAGATTGGGTGAAAAAATGTGTGCTGAGATTTCAGGAAACTCGTAGTTTTTTGGAACCTTGGCTACCCCTTTCCATGAAAGTGATTTGCGCCAGTCTCTGCTTAAGGCTACATCAATAGGAAACAAACCATAGAGATAGAACTTGGAGCTACTTTATTGTGTCAAGTTTCTCTGCTTCGGGCTACATCAATAGGAAACAAACCATAGAGATGGAACTTGGAGCTACTTTATTGTGTCAAGTTTCAAAGAGCTAGCACAAACCGTGTTTGATTTAGAGTTCCAACTACATGTATCCATATAGGAGAAAACAGAGTGAAACCTAAAAATTAAAACTGTTACTGCCAACTAACGGTTTAACCTAGAAGAACGAAATTTGGTGAGCCAAGTGGGATTGGGGTACTGATCATTACCTGAAAGTGTCATCAAGATTGGGTGAAAAAATGTGTGCTGAGATTTCAGGAAACTCGTAGTTTTTTGGAAGATTGGCAACCCCTTTCCATGAAAGTGATTTGCGCCAGTATCTGCTTAGGGCTACATCAATAGGAAACAAACCATAGAGATAGAACATGGAGCTACTTTATTGTGTCAAGTTTCAAAGAGCTAGCACAAACCGTGTTTGATTTAGAGTTCCAAATACATGTATCCATATAGGAGAAAACACAGTGAAACCTAAAAATTAAAACTGTTACTGCCAACGAACGGTTTAACCTAGAAGAACGAAACTTGGTGACCCACGTGGGATTTGTTGTACTGATCATTACCTGAAAGTGTCATCAAGATTGGGGGAAAAATTTTTGCTGAGATTTCAGGAAACTCGTAGTTTTTTGGAAGCTTGGCAACCCCTTTAAATGAAAGTGATTTGCGCCAGTCTCTGCTAAGGGCTACATCAATAGGAAACAAACCATAGAGATAGACCTTGGAGCTACTATATTCTGTCAAGTTTCAAAGAGCTAGCACAAACCGTGTTTGATTTAGAGTTCCAACTACATGTATCCATATAGGAGAAAACAGAGTGAAACCTAAAAATTAAAACTGTTACTGCCAACGAACGGTTTAACCTAAAAGAACGAAATTTGGTGAGCCAAGTGGGATTGGGGTACTGATCATTACCTGAAAGTGTCATCAAGATTGGGTGAAAAAATGTGTGCTGAGATTTCAGGAAACTCTTAGTTTTTTGGAAGATTGTCAACCCCTTTCCATAAAAGTGATTTGCGCCAGTCTCTGCTTAGGGCTACATCAATAGGAAACAAACCATAGAGATAGAACTTGGAGCTACTTTATTGTGTCAAGTGTCAAAGAGCTAGCACAAACCGTGTTTAATTTAGAGTTCCAACTACATGTATCCATATAGGAGAAAACAGAGTGAAACCTAAAAATTAAAACTGTTACTGCCAATGAACGGTTTAACCTAGAAGAACGAAATTTGGTGAACCAAGTGGGATTGGGGTACTGATCATTACCTGAAAGTGTCATCAAGATTGGGTGAAAAAAATGTGTGCTGAGATTTCAGGAAACTCGTAGTTTTTTGGAAGATTGGCAACCCCTTTCCATGAAAGTGATTTGCGCCAGTCTCTTCTTAGGGCTACATCAATAGGAAACAAACCATAGAGATAGAACTTGGAGCTACTGTATTGTGTCAAGTTTCAAAGAGCTAGCACAAACCGTGTTTGATTTAGAGTTCCAACTACATGTGTCCATATAGGAGAAAACAGAGTGAAACCTAAAAATTAAAACTGTTACTGCCAACGAACGGTTTAACCTAGAAGAACGAAATTTGGTGAGCCAAGTGGGATTGGGGTACTGATCATTACCTGAAAGTGTCATCAAGATTATGTGAGAAAATGTGTGCTGAGATTTCAGGAAACTCGTAGTTTTTTGGAAGATTGGCAACCCCTTTCCATGAAAGTGATTTGCGCCAGTCTCTGCTTCGGGCTACATCAATAGGAAACAAACCATAGAGATTGAACTTGGAGCTACTTTATTGTGTCAAGTGTCAAAGAGCTAGCACAAACCGTGTTTGATTTAGAGTTCCAACTACATGTATCCATATAGGAGAAAACAGAGTGAAACCTAAAAATTAAAACTGTTACTGCCAATGAACGGTTTAACCTAGAAGAACGAAATTTGGTGAACCAAGTTGGATTGGGGTACTGATCATTACCTGAAAGTGTCATCAAGATTGGGTGAAAAAATGTGTGCTGAGATTTCAGGAAACTCGCAGTTTTTTGGAAGATTGGCAACCCCTTTCCATGAAAGTGATTTGCGACCGTCTCTGCTAAGGGCTACATCAATAGGAAACAAACCATAGAGATAGAACTTGGAGCTACTTTATTGTGTCAAGTTTCAAAGAGCTAGCACAAACCGTGTTTGATTTAGAGTTCCAACTACATGTATCCATATAGGAGAAAACAGAGTGAAACCTAAAAATTAAAACTGTTACTGCCAACGATCGGTTTAACCTAGAAGAACGAAATTTGGTGAGCCAAGTGGGATTGGGGTACTGATCATTACCTGAAAGTGTCATCAAGATTGGGTGAAAAAATGTGTGCTGAGATTTCAGGAAACTCTTAGTTTTTGGAAGATTGTCAACCCCTTTCCATGAAAGTGATTTGCCCCAGTCTCTGCTTAAGGCTACATCAATAGGAAACAAACCATAGAGATAGAACTTGGAGCTACTTTATTGTGTCAAGTTTCTCTGCTTCGGGCTACATCAATAGGAAACAAACCATAGAGATGGAACTTGGAGCTACTTTATTTTGTCAAGTTTCAAAGAGCTAGCACAAACCGTGTTTGATTTAGAGTTCCAACTACATGTATCCATATAGGAGAAAACAGAGTGAAACCTAAAAATTAAAACTGTTACTGCCAACTAACGGTTTAACCTAGAAGAACGAAATTTGGTGAGCCAAGTGGGATTGGGGTACTGATCATTACCTGAAAGTGTCATCAAGATTGGGTGAAAAAATGTGTGCTGAGATTTCAGGAAACTCGTAGTTTTTTGGAAGATTGGCAACCCCTTTCCATGAAAGTGATTTGCGCCAGTCTCTACTTAGGGCTACATCAATAGGAAACAAACCATAGAGATAGAATGTGGAGCTACTTTATTTTGTCAAGTTTCAAAGAGCTAGCACAAACCGTGTTTGATTTAGAGTTCCAACTACATGTATCCATATAGGAGAAAACAGAGTGAAACCTAAAAATTAAAACTGTTACTGCCAACGAAACGTTTAACCTAGAAGAACGAAATTTCTTGAGCCAAGTGGGATTGGGGTAGTGATCATTACCTGAAAGTGTCATCAAGATTGGGTGAAAAAATGTGTGCTGAGATTTCAGGAAACTCGTAGTTTTTTTGGAACCTTGGCAACCCCTTTCCATGAAAGTGATTTGCGCCAGTCTCTGCTTAGGGCTACATCAATAGGAAACAAACCATAGAGATAGAACTTGGAGCTACTTTATTGTGTCAAGTTTCAAAGAGCTAGCACAAACCGTGTTTGATTTAGAGTTCCAACTACATGTATCCATATAGGAGAAAACAGAGTGAAACCTAAAAATTAAAACTGTTACTGCCAACGAATGGTTTAACCTAGAAGAACGAAATTTGGTGAGCCAAGTGGGATTGGGGTACTGATCATTACCTGAAAGTGTCATCAAGATTGGGGGAAAAATGTGTGCTGAGATTTCAGGAAACTCGTAGTTTTTTGGAAGCTTGGCAACCCCTTTAAATGAAAGTGATTTGCGCCAGTCTCTACTTAGGGCTACATCAATAGGAAACAAACCATAGAGATAGAACTTGGAGCTACTTTATTGTGTCAAGTTTCAAAGAGCTAGCACAAACCGTTTTTGATTTAGACTTCCAACTACATGTATCCATATAGGAGAAAACAGAGTGAAACCTAAAAATTAAAACTGTTACTGCCGACGAACGGTTTAACCTAGAAGAACGGAATTTGCTGAGCCAAGTGGGATTGGGGTACTGATCATTACCTGAAAGTGTCATCAAGATTGGGTGATAAAGTGTGTGCTGAGATTTCAGGAAACTCGTAGTTTTTTGGAAGCTTTGCAACCTCTTTAAATGAAAGTGATTTGCACCAGTCACTGTTTAGGGCTACATCAATAGGAAACAAACCATAGAGATAGAACTTGGAGCTACTTTATTGTGTCAAGTTTCAAAGAGCTAGCACAAACCGTGTTTGATTTAGAGTTCCAACTACATGTATCCATATAGGAGAAAACAGAGTGAAACCTAAAAATTAAAACTGTTACTGCCAATGAACGGTTTAACCTAGAAGAACGAAATTTGGTGAACCAAGTTTGATTGGGGTACTGATCATTACCTGAAAGTGTCATCAATATTTGGTGAAAAAATGTGTGCTGAGATTTCAGGAAACTCGCAGTTTTTTGGAAGATTGGCAACCCCTTTCCATGAAAGTGATTTGCGCCAGTCTCTGCTAAGGGCTACATCAATAGGAAACAAACCATAGAGATAGAACTTGGAGCTACTTTATTGTGTCAAGTTTCAAAGAGCTAGCACAAACCGTGTTTGATTTAGAGTTCCAACTACATGTATCCATATAGGAGAAAACAGAGTGAAACCTAAAAATTAAAACTGTTACTGCCAACGATCGGTTTAACCTAGAAGAACGAAATTTGGTGAGCCAAGTGGGATTGGGGTACTGATCATTACCTGAAAGTGTCATCAAGATTGGGTGAAAAAATGTGTGCTGAGATTTCAGGAAACTCTTAGTTTTTGGAAGATTGTCAACCCCTTTCCATGAAAGTGATTTGCGCCAGTCTCTGCTTAAGGCTACATCAATAGGAAACAAACCATAGAGATAGAACTTGGAGCTACTTTATTGTGTCAAGTTTCTCTGCTTCGGGCTACATCAATAGGAAACAAACCATAGAGATGGAACTTGGAGCTACTTTATTGTGTCAAGTTTCAAAGAGCTAGCACAAACCGTGTTTGATTTAGAGTTCCAACTACATGTATCCATATAGGAGAAAACAGAGTGAAACCTAAAAATTAAAACTGTTACTGCCAACTAACGGTTTAACCTAGAAGAACGAAATTTGGTGAGCCAAGTGGGATTGGGGTACTGATCATTACCTGAAAGTGTCATCAAGATTGGGTGAAAAAATGTGTGCTGAGATTTCAGGAAACTCGTAGTTTTTTGGAAGATTGGCAACCCCTTTCCATGAAAGTGATTTGCGCCAGTCTCTACTTAGGGCTACATCAATAGGAAACAAACCATAGAGATAGAATGTGGAGCTACTTTATTTTGTCAAGTTTCAAAGAGCTAGCACAAACCGTGTTTGATTTAGAGTTCCAACTACATGTATCCATATAGGAGAAAACAGAGTGAAACCTAAAAATTAAAACTGTTACTGCCAACGAAACGTTTAACCTAGAAGAACGAAATTTCTTGAGCCAAGTGGGATTGGGGTAGTGATCATTACCTGAAAGTGTCATCAAGATTGGGTGAAAAAATGTGTGCTGAGATTTCAGGAAACTCGTAGTTTTTTTGGAACCTTGGCAACCCCTTTCCATGAAAGTGATTTGCGCCAGTCTCTGCTTAGGGCTACATCAATAGGAAACAAACCATAGATATAGAACTTGGAGCTACTTTATTGTGTCAAGTTTCAAAGAGCTAGCACAAACCGTGTTTGATTTAGAGTTCCAACTACATGTATCCATATAGGAGAAAACAGAGTGAAACCTAAAAATTAAAACTGTTACTGCCAACGAATGGTTTAACCTAGAAGAACGAAATTTGGTGAGCCAAGTGGGATTGGGGTACTGATCATTACCTGAAAGTGTCATCAAGATTGGGGGAAAAATGTGTGCTGAGATTTCAGGAAACTCGTAGTTTTTTGGAAGCTTGGCAACCCCTTTAAATGAAAGTGATTTGCGCCAGTCTCTACTTAGGGCTACATCAATAGGAAACAAACCATAGAGATAGAACTTGGAGCTACTTTATTGTGTCAAGTTTCAAAGAGCTAGCACAAACCGTTTTTGATTTAGACTTCCAACTACATGTATCCATATAGGAGAAAACAGAGTGAAACCTAAAAATTAAAACTGTTACTGCCAACGAACGGTTTAACCTAGAAGAACGAAATTTGCTGAGCCAAGTGGGATTGGGGTACTGATCATTACCTGAAAGTGTCATCAAGATTGGGTGATAAAGTGTGTGCTGAGATTTCAGGAAACTCGTAGTTTTTTGGAAGCTTTGCAACCTCTTTAAATGAAAGTGATTTGCACCAGTCACTGTTTAGGGCTACATCAATAGGAAACAAACCATAGAGATAGAACTTGGAGCTATTTTATTGTGTCAAGTTTCAAAGAGCTAGCACAAACCGTGTTTGATTTAGAGTTCCAACTACATGTATCCATATAGGAGAAAACAGAGTGAAACCTAAAAATTAAAACTGTTACTGCCAATGAACGGTTTAACCTAGAAGAACGAAATTTGGTGAACCAAGTTGGATTGGGGTACTGATCATTACCTGAAAGTGTCATCAATATTGGGTGAAAAAATGTGTGCTGAGATTTCAGGAAACTCGCAGTTTTTTGGAAGATTGGCAACCCCATTCCATGAAAGTGATTTGCGCCAGTCTCTGCTAAGGGCTACATCAATAGGAAACAAACCATAGAGATAGAACTTGGAGCTACTTTATTGTGTCAAGTTTCAAAGAGCTAGCACAAACCGTGTTTGATTTAGAGTTCCAACTACATGTATCCATATAGGAGAAAACAGAGTGAAACCTAAAAATTAAAACTGTTACTGCCAACGATCGGTTTAACCTAGAAGAACGAAATTTGGTGAGCCAAGTGGGATTGGGGTACTGATCATTACCTGAAAGTGTCATCAAGATTGGGTGAAAAAATGTGTGCTGAGATTTCAGGAAACTCTTAGTTTTTGGAAGATTGTCAACCCCTTTCCATGAAAGTGATTTGCGCCAGTCTCTGCTTAAGGCTACATCAATAGGAAACAAACCATAGAGATAGAACTTGGAGCTACTTTATTGTGTCAAGTTTCTCTGCTTCGGGCTACATCAATAGGAAACAAACCATAGAGATGGAACTTGGAGCTACTTTATTGTGTCAAGTTTCAAAGAGCTAGCACAAACCGTGTTTGATTTAGAGTTCCAACTACATGTATCCATATAGGAGAAAACAGAGTGAAACCTAAAAATTAAAACTGTTACTGCCAACTAACGGTTTAACCTAGAAGAACGAAATTTGGTGAGCCAAGTGGGATTGGGGTACTGATCATTACCTGAAAGTGTCATCAAGATTGGGTGAAAAAATGTGTGCTGAGATTTCAGGAAACTCGTAGTTTTTTGGAAGATTGGCAACCCCTTTCCATGAAAGTGATTTGCGCCAGTCTCTACTTAGGGCTACATCAATAGGAAAGAAACCATAGAGATAGAATGTGGAGCTACTTTATTTTGTCAATTTTCAAAGAGCTAGCACAAACCGTGTTTGATTTAGAGTTCCAACTACATGTATCCATATAGGAGAAAACAGAGTGAAACCTAAAAATTAAAACTGTTACTGCCAACGAAACGTTTAACCTAGAAGAACGAAATTTCTTGAGCCAAGTGGGATTGGGGTAGTGATCATTACCTGAAAGTGTCATCAAGATTGGGTGAAAAAATGTGTGCTGAGATTTCAGGAAACTCGTAGTTTTTTTGGAACCTTGGCAACCCCTTTCCATGAAAGTGATTTGCGCCAGTCTCTGCTTAGGGCTACATCAATAGGAAACAAACCATAGAGATAGAACTTGGAGCTACTTTATTGTGTCAAGTTTCAAAGAGCTAGCACAAACCGTGTTTGATTTAGAGTTCCAACTACATGTATCCATATAGGAGAAAACAGAGTGAAACCTAAAAATTAAAACTGTTATTGCCAACGAATGGTTTAACCTAGAAGAACGAAATTTGGTGAGCCAAGTGGGATTGGGGTACTGATCATTACCTGAAAGTGTCATCAAGATTGGGGGAAAAATGTGTGCTGAGATTTCAGGAAACTCGTAGTTTTTTGGAAGCTTGGCAACCCCTTTAAATGAAAGTGATTTGCGCCAGTCTCTACTTAGGGCTACATCAATAGGAAGCAAACCATAGAGATAGAACTTGGAGCTACTTTATTGTGTCAAGTTTCAAAGAGCTAGCACAAACCGTTTTTGATTTAGACTTCCAACTACATGTATCCATATAGGAGAAAACAGAGTGAAACCTAAAAATTAAAACTGTTACTGCCGACGAACGGTTTAACCTAGAAGAACGAAATTTGCTGAGCCAAGTGGGATTGGGGTACTGATCATTACCTGAAAGTGTCATCAAGATTGGGTGATAAAATGTGTGCTGAGATTTCAGGAAACTCGTAGTTTTTAGGAAGCTTTGCAACCTCTTTAAATTAAAGTGATTTGCACCAGTCACTGTTTAGGGCTACATCAATAGGAAACAAACCATAGAGATAGAACTTGGAGCTACTTTATTGTGTCAAGTTTCAAAGAGCTAGCACAAACCGTGTTTGATTTAGAGTTCCAACTACATGTATCCATATAGGAGAAAACAGAGTGAAACCTAAAAATTAAAACTGTTCCTGCCAACGAACGGTTTAACCTAGAAGAACGAAATTTGGTGAGCCAAGTGGGATTGGGGTACTGATCATTACCTGAAAGTGTCATCAAGATTGGGTGAAAAAATGTGTGCTGAGATTTCAGGAAACTCGTAGTTTTTTGGAAGATTGGCAACCCCTTTCCATGAAAGTGATTTGCGCCAGTCTCTACTTAGGGCTACATCAATAGGAAACAAACCATAGAGATAGAACGTGGAGCTACTTTATTGTGTCAAGTTTCAACGAGCTAGCACAAACCGTGTTTGATTTAGAGTTCCAACTACATGTATCCATATAGGAGAAAACAGAGTGAAACCTAAAAATTAAAACTGTTACTGCCAACGAAAGTTTTAACCTAGAAGAACGAAATTTCTTTAGCCAAGTGGGATTGGGGTAGTGATCATTACCTGAACGTGTCATCAAGATTGGGTGAAAAAATGTGTGCTGAGATTTCAGGAAACTCGTAGTTTTTTTGGAACCTTGGCAACCCCTTTCCATGAAAGTGATTTGCGCCAGTCTCTGCTTAGGGCTACATCAAGAGGAAACAAACCATAGAGATAGAACTTGGAGCTATTTTATTGTGTCAAGTTTCAAAGAGCTAGCACAAACCGTGTTTGATTTAGATTTCCAACTTCATGATTCCATATAGGAGAAAACAGAGTGAAACCTAAAAATTAAAACTGTTACTGCCAACGAACGGTTTAACCTAGAAGAACGAAATTTGGTGAGCCAAGTGGGATTGGGGTACTGATCATTACCTGAAAGTGTCATCAAGATTGGGGGAAAAATGTGTGCTGAGATTTCAGGAAACTCGTAGTTTTTTGGAAGCTTGGCAACCCCTTTAAATGAAAGTGATTTGCGCCAGTCTCTACTTAGGGCTACATCAATAGGAAACAAACCATAGAGATAGAACTTGGAGCTACTTTATTGTGTCAAGTTTCAAGGAGCTAGCACAAACAGTTTTTGATTTAGACTTCCAAATACATGTATCCATATAGGAGAAAACAGAGTGAAACCTAAAAATTAAAACTGTTACTGCCGACGAACGGTTTAACCTAGAAGAACGAAATTTGCTGAGCCAAGTGGGATTGGGGTACTGATCATTACCTGAAAGTGTCATCAAGATTGGGTGATAAAATGTGTGCTGAGATTTCAGGAAACTCGTAGTTTTTTGGAAGATTGTCAACCCCTTTCCATGAAAGTGATTTGCGCCAGTCTCTGCTTAGGGCTACATCAATAGGAAACAAACCATAGAGATAGAACTTGGAGCTACTTTATTGTGTCAAGTTTCAAAGAGCTAGCACAAACCATATTTGATTTAGAGTTCCAAATACATGTATCCATATAGGAGAAAACAGAGTGAAACCTAAAAATTAAAACTGTTCCTGCCAACGAATGGTTTAACCTAGAAGAACGAAATTTGGTGAGCCAAGTGGGATTGGGGTACTGATCGTTACCTGAAAGTGTCATCAAGATTGGGGGAAAAATGTGTGCTGAGATTTCAGGAAACTCGTAGTTTTTTGGAAGCTTGGCAACCCCTTTAAATGAAAGTGATTTGCGCCAGTCTCTACTTAGGGCTACATCAATAGGAAACAAACCATAGAGATAGAACTTGGAGCTACTTTATTGTGTCAAGTTTCAAAGAGCTAGCACAAACCGTGTTTGATTTAGAGTTCCAACTACATGTATCCATATAGGAGAAAACAGAGTGAAACCTAAAAATTAAAACTGTTACTGCCAACGAACGGTTTAACCTAGAAGAACGAAATTTCTTGAGCCAAGTGGGATTGGGGTAGTGATCATTACCTGAAAGTGTCATCAAGATTGGGTGAAAAAATGTGTGCTGAGATTTCAGGAAACTCGTAGTTTTTTGGAACCTTGGCTACCCCTTTCCATGAAAGTGATTTGCGCCAGTCTTTGCTTAGGGCTACATCAATAGGAAACAAACCATAGATATAGAACTTGAAGCTACTTTATAGTGTCAAGTTTCAAAGAGCTAGCACAAACCCTGTTTGATTTAGAGTTCCAACTACATGTATCCATATAGGAGTAAACAGAGTGAAACCTAAAAATTAAAACTGTTACTGCCAATGAACGGTTTAACCTAGAAGAACGAAACTTGGTGACCCAAGTGGGATTTGTTGTACTGATCATTACCTGAAAGTGTCATCAAGATTGGGTGAAAAAATGTGTGCTGAGATTTCAGGAAACTCATAGTTTTTTGGAAGCTTGGCAACCCCTTTCCATGAAAGTGATTTGCGCCAGTCTCTGCTTAGGGCTACATCAATAGGAAACAAACCATAGAGATAGAACTTGGAGCTACTTTATTGTGTCAAGTTTCAAAGAGCTAGCACAAACCGTGTTTGATTTAGAGTTCCAACTACATGTATCCATATAGGAGAAAACAGAGTGAAACCTAAAAATTAAAACTGTTACTGCCAACGAACGGTTTAACCTAGAAGAACGAAATTTGGTGAGCCAAGTGGGATTGGGGTGCTGATCATTACCAGAAAGTGTCATCAAGATTGGGTGAAAAAATGTGTGCTGAGATTTCAGGAAACTCTTAGTTTTTTGGAAGATTGTCAACCCCTTTCCATGAAAGTGATTTGCGCCAGTCTCTGCTTAGGTCTACATCAATAGGAAACAAACCATAGAGATAGAACTTGGAGCTACTTTATTGTGTCAAGTTTCAAAGAGCTAGCACAAACTGTGTTTGATTTAGAGTTCCAACTACATGTATCCATATAGGAGAAAACACAGTGAAACCTAAAAATTAAAACTCTTACTGCCAACGAACGGTTTAACCTAGAAGAATGAAATTTGGTGAGCCAAGTGGGATTGCGTTACTGATCATTACCTGAAAGTGTCATAACGATTGGGGGAAAAATGTGTGCTGAGATTTCAGGAAACTCGTAGTTTTTTGGAAGCTTGGCAACCCCTTTAAATGAAAGTGATTTGAACCAGTCTCTGTTTAGGGCTACATCAATAGGAAACAAACCATAGAGATAGAACTTGGAGCTACTTTATTGTGTCAAGTTTCAAAGAGCTAGCACAAACCGTGTTTGATTTAGACTTCCAACTACATGTATCGATATAGGAGAAAACAGAGTGAAACCTAAAAATTAAAACTGTTACTGCCAACGAACGGTTTAACCTAGAAGAACGAAATTTAGTGAGCCAATTAAGGATTGGGGTACTGATCATTACCTGAAAGTGTCATCAAGATTGAGTGAAAAAATGTGTGCTGAGATTTCAGGAAACTCGTAGTTTTTTGGAAGATTGGCAACCGCTTTCCATGAAAGTGATTTGCGCCAGTCTCTGCTTAGGACTACAACAATAGGAAACAAACCATAGAGATAGAACTTGGAGCTACTTTATTGTGTCAAGTTTCAAAGCGCTAGCACAAACCGTGTTTGATTTAGACTTCCAACTGCATGTATCCATATAGGAGAAAACACAGTGAAACCTAAAAATTAAAACTGTTACTGCCAACGAACGGTTTAACCTAGAAGAACGAAATTTGGTGAGCCAAGTGAAATTGGGGTACTGATCATTACCTGAAAGTGTCATCAAGTATGGGTGAAAAAATGTGTGCTGAGATTTCAGGAAACTCGTAGTTTTTTGGAGGATTGGCAACCCCTTTCCATGAAAGTGATTTGCGCCAGTCTCTGCTTAGGGCTACATCAATAGGAAACAAACCATAGAGATAGAACTTGGAGCTACTTTATTGTGTCAAGTTTCAAAGAGCTAGCACAAACCGTGTTTGATTTAGAGTTCCAACTACATGTATCCATATAGGAGAAAACAGAGTGAAACCTAAAAATTAAAACTGTTACTGCCAACGAACGGTTTAACCTAGAAGAACGAAATTTGGTGAGCCAAGTGGGATTGGGGTACTGATCATTACCTGAAAGTGTCATCAAGATTGGGGGAAAAATGTGTGCTGAGATTTCAGGAAACTCGTAGTTTTTTGGAAGATTGGCAACCACTTTCAATGAAAGTGATTTGCGCCAGTCTCTGCTTAGGGCTACATCAATAGGAAACAAACCATAGAGATAGAACTTGGAGCTACTTTATTGTGTCAAGTTTCAAAGAGCTAGCACAAACCGTGTTTGATTTAGAGTTCCAACTACATGTATCCATATAGGAGAAAACAGAGTGAAACCTAAAAATTAAAACTGTTACTGCCAACGAACGGTTTAACCTAGAAGAACGAAATTACTTGAGCCAAGTGTTATTGGGGTAGTGATCATTACCTGAAATTGTCATCAAGATTGGGTGAAAAAATGTGTGCTGAGATTTCAGGAAACTCGTAGTTTTTTGGAACCTTGGCAACCCCTTTCCATGAAAGTGATTTGCGCCAGTCTTTGCTTAGGGCTACATCAATAGGAAACAAACCATAGAGATAGAACTTGGGGCTACTTTATAGTGTCAAGTTTCAAAGAGCTAGCACAAACCCTGTTTGATTTAGAGTTCCAACTACATGTATCCATATAGGAGTAAACAGAGTGAAACCTAAAAATTAAAACTGTTACTGCCAATGAACGGTTTAACCTAGAAGAACGAAACTTGGTGACCAAGTGGGATTTGTTGTACTGATCATTACCTGAAAGTGTCATCAAGATTGGGTGAAAAAATGTGTGCTGAGATTTCAGGAAACTCATAGTTTTTTGGAAATTGGCAACCCCTTTCCATGAAAGTGATTTGCGCCAGTCTCTGCTTAGGGCTACATCAATAGGAAACAAACCATAGAGATAGAACTTGGAGCTACTTTATTGTGTCAAGTTTCAAAGAGCTAGCACAAACCGTGTTTGATTTAGAGTTCCAACTACATGTATCCATATAGGAGAAAACAGAGTGAAACCTAAATTTTAAAACTGTTCCTGCCAACGAACGGTTTAACCTAGAAGAATGAAATTTGGTGAGCCAAGTGGGATTGGGGTAGTGATCATTACCTGAAAATGTCATCAAGATTGGGTGAAAAAATGTGTGCTGAGATTTCAGGAAACTCGTAGTTTTTTGGAAGATTGGCAACCCCTTTCCATGAAAGTGATTTGCGCCAGTCTCTGCTTAGGGCTACATCAATAGGAAACAAACCATAGAGATAGAACTTGGAGCTACTTTATTGTGTCAAGTTTCAAAGAGCTAGCACAAACCGTGTTTGATTTAGAGTTCCAACTACATGTATCCATATAGGAGAAAACAGAGTGAAACCTAAAAATTAAAACTGTTACTGCCAACGAACGGTTTAACCTAGAAGAACGAAATTTGGTGAGCCAAGTGGGATTGGGGTGCTGATCATTACCAGAAAGTATCATCAAGATTGTTTGAAAAAATGTGTGCTGAGATTTCAGGAAACTCTTAGTTTTTTGGAAGATTGTCAACCCCTTTCCATGAAAGTGATTTGCGCCAGTCTCTGCTTAGGTCTACATCAATAGGAAACAAACCATAGAGATAGAACTTGGAGCTACTTTATTGTGTCAAGTTTCAAAGAGCTAGCACAAACCGTGTTTGATTTAGAGTTCCAACTACATGTATCCATATAGGAGAAAACAGAGTGAAACCTAAAAATTAAAACTGTTACTGCCAACGAACGGTTTAACCTAGAAGAACGAAATTTGGTGAGCCAAGTGGGATTGGGGTACTGATCATTACCTGAAAGTGTCATCAAGATTGGGGGAAAAAATGTGTGCTGAGATTTCAGGAAACTCGTAGTTTTTTGGAAGATTGGCAACCCCTTTCCATGAAAGTGATTTGCGCCAGTCTCTACTTAGGGCTACATCAATAGGAAACAAACCATAGAGATAGAACGTGGAGCTACTTTATTTTGTCAAGTTTCAAAGAGCTAGCACAAACCGTGTTTGATTTAGAGTTCCAACTACATGTATCCATATAGGAGAAAACAGAGTGAAACCTAAAAATTAAAACTGTTACTGCCAACGAAAGTTTTAACCTAGAAGAACGAAATTTCTTTAGCCAAGTGGGATTGGGGTAGTGATCATTACCTGAACGTGTCATCAAGATTGGGTGAAAAAATGTGTGCTGAGATTTCAGGAAACTCGTAGTTTTTTTGGAACCTTGGCAACCCCTTTCCATGAAAGTGATTTGCGCCAGTCTCTGCTTAGGGCTACATCAAGAGGAAACAAACCATAGAGATAGAACTTGGAGCTATTTTATTGTGTCAAGTTTCAAAGAGCTAGCACAAACCGTGTTTGATTTAGAGTTCCAACTTCATGATTCCATATAGGAGAAAACAGAGTGAAACCTAAAAATTAAAACTGTTACTGCCAACGAACGGTTTAACCTAGAAGAACGAAATTTGGTGAGCCAAGTGGGATTGGGGTACTGATCATTACCTGAAAGTGTCATCAAGATTGGGGGAAAAATGTGTGCTGAGATTTCAGGAAACTCGTAGTTTTTTGGAAGCTTGGCAACCCCTTTAAATGAAAGTGATTTGCGCCAGTCTCTACTTAGGGCTACATCAATAGGAAACAAACCATAGAGATAGAACTTGGAGCTACTTTATTGTGTCAAGTTTCAAGGAGCTAGCACAAACAGTTTTTGATTTAGACTTCCAAATACATGTATCCATATAGGAGAAAACAGAGTGAAACCTAAAAATTAAAACTGTTACTGCCGACGAACGGTTTAACCTAGAAGAACGAAATTTGCTGAGCCAAGTGGGATTGGGGTACTGATCATTACCTGAAAGTGTCATCAAGATTCGGTGATAAAATGTGTGCTGAGATTTCAGGAAACTCGTAGTTTTTTGGAAGATTGTCAACCCCTTTCCATGAAAGTGATTTGCGCCAGTCTCTGCTTAGGGCTACATCAATAGGAAACAAACCATAGAGATAGGACTTGGAGCTACTTTATTGTGTCAAGTTTCAAAGAGCTAGCACAAACCATATTTGATTTAGAGTTCCAAATACATGTATCCATATAGGAGAAAACAGAGTGAAACCTAAAAATTAAAACTGTTCCTGCCAACGAATGGTTTAACCTAGAAGAACGAAATTTGGTGAGCCAAGTGGGATTGGGGTACTGATCGTTACCTGAAAGTGTCATCAAGATTGGGGGAAAAATGTGTGCTGAGATTTCAGGAAACTCGTAGTTTTTTGGAAGCTTGGCAACCCCTTTAAATGAAAGTGATTTGCGCCAGTCTCTACTTAGGGCTACATCAATAGGAAACAAACCATAGAGATAGAACTTGGAGCTACTTTATTGTGTCAAGTTTCAAAGAGCTAGCACAAACCGTGTTTGATTTAGAGTTCCAACTACATGTATCCATATAGGAGAAAACAGAGTGAAACCTAAAAATTAAAACTGTTACTGCCAACGAACGGTTTAACCTAGAAGAACGAAATTTCTTGAGCCAAGTGGGATTGGGGTAGTGATCATTACCTGAAAGTGTCATCAAGATTGGGTGAAAAAATGTGTGCTGAGATTTCAGGAAACTCGTAGTTTTTTGGAACCTTGGCTACCCCTTTCCATGAAAGTGATTTGCGCCAGTCTTTGCTTAGGGCTACATCAATAGGAAACAAACCATAGATATAGAACTTGAAGCTACTTTATAGTGTCAAGTTTCAAAGAGCTAGCACAAACCCTGTTTGATTTAGAGTTCCAACTACATGTATCCATATAGGAGTAAACAGAGTGAAACCTAAAAATTAAAACTGTTACTGCCAACGAACGGTTTAACCTAGAAGAACGAAACTTGGTGACCCAAGTGGGATTTGTTGTACTGATCATTACCTGAAAGTGTCATCAAGATTGGGTGAAAAAATGTGTGCTGAGATTTCAGGAAACTCATAGTTTTTTGGAAGCTTGGCAACCCCTTTCCATGAAAGTGATTTGCGCCAGTCTCTGCTTAGGGCTACATCAATAGGAAACAAACCATAGAGATAGAACTTGGAGCTACTTTATTGTGTCAAGTTTCAAAGAGCTAGCACAAACCGTGTTTGATTTAGAGTTCCAACTACATGTATCCATATAGGAGAAAACAGAGTGAAACCTAAAAATTAAAACTGTTACTGCCAACGAACGGTTTAACCTAGAAGAACGAAATTTGGTGAGCCAAGTGGGATTGGGGTGCTGATCATTACCAGAAAGTGTCATCAAGATTGGGTGAAAAAATGTGTGCTGAGATTTCAGGAAACTCTTAGTTTTTTGGAAGATTGTCAACCCCTTTCCATGAAAGTGATTTGCGCCAGTCTCTGCTTAGGTCTACATCAATAGGAAACAAACCATAGAGATAGAACTTGGAGCTACTTTATTGTGTCAAGTTTCAAAGAGCTAGCACAAACCGTGTTTGATTTAGAGTTCCAACTACATGTATCCATATAGGAGAAAACACAGTGAAACCTAAAAATTAAAACACTTACAGCCAACGAACGGTTTAACCTAGAAGAATGAAATTTGGTGAGCCAAGTGGGATTGCGTTACTGATCATTACCTGAAAGTGTCATCACGATTGGGGGAAAAATGTGTGCTGAGATTTCAGGAAACTCGTAGTTTTTTGGAAGCTTGGCAACCCCTTTAAATGAAAGTGATTTGAACCAGTCTCTGTTTAGGGCTACATCAATAGGAAACAAACCATAGAGATAGAACTTGGAGCTACTTTATTGTGTCAAGTTTCAAAGAGCTAGCACAAACCGTGTTTGATTTAGACTTCCAACTACATGTATCGATATAGGAGAAAACAGAGTGAAACCTAAAAATTAAAACTGTTACTGCCAACGAACGGTTTAACCTAGAAGAACGAAATTTAGTGAGCCAATTAAGGATTGGGGTACTGATCATTACCTGAAAGTGTCATCAAGATTGAGTGAAAAAATGTGTGCTGAGATTTCAGGAAACTCGTAGTTTTTTGGAAGATTGGCAACCGCTTTCCATGAAAGTGATTTGCGCCAGTCTCTGCTTAGGACTACAACAATAGGAAACAAACCATAGAGATAGAACTTGGAGCTACTTTATTGTGTCAAGTTTCAAAGCGCTAGCACAAACCGTGTTTGATTTAGACTTCCAACTGCATGTATCCATATAGGAGAAAACACAGTGAAACCTAAAAATTAAAACTGTTACTGCCAACGAACGGTTTAACCTAGAAGAACGAAATTTGGTGAGCCAAGTGGGATTGGGGTACTGATCATTACCTGAAAGTGTCATCAAGTATGGGTGAAAAAATGTGTGCTGAGATTTCAGGAAACTCGTAGTTTTTTGGAGGATTGGCAACCCCTTTCCATGAAAGTGATTTGCGCCAGTCTCTGCTTAGGGCTACATCAATAGGAAACAAACCATAGAGATAGAACTTGGAGCTACTTTATTGTGTCAAGTTTCAAAGAGCTAGCACAAACCGTGTTTGATTTAGAGTTCCAACTACATGTATCCATATAGGAGAAAACAGAGTGAAACCTAAAAATTAAAACTGTTACTGCCAACGAACGGTTTAACCTAGAAGAACAAAATTTGGTGAGCCAAGTGGGATTGGGGTACTGATCATTACCTGAAAGTGTCATCAAGATTGGGGGAAAAATGTGTGCTGAGATTTCAGGAAACTCGTAGTTTTTTGGAAGATTGGCAACCACTTTCAATGAAAGTGATTTGCGCCAGTCTCTGCTTAGGGCTACATCAATAGGAAACAAACCATAGAGATAGAACTTGGAGCTACTTTATTGTGTCAAGTTTCAAAGAGCTAGCACAAACCGTGTTTTATTTAGAGTTCCAACTACATGTATCCATATAGGAGAAAACAGAGTGAAACCTAAAAATTAAAACTGTTCCTGCCAACGAACGGTTTAACCTAGAAGAACGAAATTTGCTGAGCCAAGTGGGATTGGGGTACTGATCATTACCTGAAGGTGTCATCAAGATTGCGGGAGAAATGTGTGCTGAGATTTCAGGAAACTCGTAGTTTTTTGGAAGATTGGCAACCCCTTTCCATGAAAGTGATTTGCGCCAGTCTCTACTTAGGGCTACATCAATAGGAAACAAACCATAGAGATAGAACGTGGAGCTACTTTATTGTGTCAAGTTTCAAAGAGCTAGCACAAACCGTGTTTGATTTAGAGTTCCAACTACATGTATCCATATAGGAGAAAACAGAGTGAAACCTAAAAATTAAAACTGTTACTGCCAACGAATGGTTTAACCTAGAAGAACGAAATTTGGTGAGCCAAGTGGGATTGGGGTACTGATCATTACCTGAAAGTGTCATCAAGATTGGGGGAAAAATGTGTGCTGAGATTTCAGGAAACTCGTAGTTTTTTGGAAGTTGGCAACCCCTTTAAATGAAAGTGATTTGCGCCAGTCTCTACTTAGGGCTACATCAATAGAAAACAAACCATAGAGATAGAACTTGGAGCTACTTTATTGTGTCAAGTTTCAAAGAGCTAGCACAAACCGTGTTTGATTTAGACTTCCAACTACATGTATCCATATAGGAGAAAACAGAGTGAAACCTAAAAATTAAAACTGTTACTGCCAACGAACGGTTTAACCTAGAAGAACGAAATTTAGTGAGCCAAGTGGGATTGGGGTACTGATCATTACCTGAAAGTGTCGTCAAGATTGGGTGAAAAAATGTGTGGAGAGATTTCAGGAAACTCGTAGTTTTTTGGAAGTTTGGCAACCGCTTTCCATGAAAGTGATTTGCTCCAGTCCCTGCTTAGGGCTACATCAATAGGAAACAAACTATAGAGATAGAAGTTGGAGCTACTTTATTGTGTCAAGTTTCAAAGAGCTAGCACAAACCGTGTTTGATTTAGACTTCCAACTGCATGTATCCATATAGGAGAAAACAGAGTGAAACCTAAAAATTAAAACTGTTACTGCCAACGAACGGTTTAACCTAGAAGAACGAAATTTGGTGAGCCAAGTGGGATTGGGGTACTGATCATTACCTGAAAGTGTCATCAAGTTTGGGTGAAAAAATGTGTGCTGAGATTTCAGGAAACTCGTAGTTTTTTGGAGGATTGGCAACCCCTTTCCATGAAAGTGATTTGCGCCGTCTCTGCTTAGGGCTACATCAATAGGAAACAAACCATAGAGATAGAACTTGGAGCTACTTTATTGTGTCAAGTTTCAAAGAGCTAGCAAAAACCGTGTTTGATTTAGAGTTCCAACTACATGTATCCATATAGGAGAAAACAGAGTGAAACCTAAAAATTAAAACTGTTACTGCCAACAAACGGTTTAACCTAGAAGAATGAAATTTGGTGAGCCAAGTGGGATTGGGGTAGTGATCATTACCTGAAAGTGTCATCAAGATTGGGTGAAAAAATGTGTGCTGAGATTTCAGGAAACTCGTAGTTTTTTGGAAGCTTGGCAACCCCTTTAAATGAAAGTGATTTGCGCCAGTCTCTACTTAGGGCTACATCAATAGGAAACAAACCATAGAGATAGAACTTGGAGCTACTTTATTGTGCCAAGTTTCAAAGAGCTAGCACAAACCGTGTTTGATTTAGACTTCCAACTACATGTATCCATATAGGAGAAAACAGAGTGAAACCTAAAAATTAAAACTGTTACTGCCAACGAACGGTTTAACCTAGAAGAACGAAATTTGGTGAGCCAAGTGGGATTGGGGTACTGATCATTACCTGAAAGTGTCGTCAAGATTGGGTGAAAAAATGTGTGCTGAGATTTCAGGAAACTCGTAGTTTTTTGGAAGATTGGCAACCGCTTTCCATGAAAGTGATTTGCGCCAGTCCCTGCTTAGGGCTACATCAATAGGAAACAAACCATAGAGATAGAAATTGGAGCTACTTTATTGTGTCAAGTTTCAAAGAGCTAGCACAAACCGTGTTTGATTTAGACTTCCAACTGCATGTATCCATATAGGAGAAAACAGAGTGAAACCTAAAAATTAAAACTGTTACTGCCAACGAACGGTTTAACCTAGAAGAACGAAATTTGGTGAGCCACGTGGGATTGGGGTACTGATCATTACCTGAAAGTGTCATCAAGTTTGGGTGAAAAAATGTGTGCTGAGATTTCAGGAAACTCGTAGTTTTTTGGAGGATTGGCAACCCCTTTCCATGAAAGTGGTTTGCGCCGTCTCTGCTTAGGGCTACATCAATAGGAAACAAACCATAGAGATAGAACTTGGAGTTACTTTATTGTGTCAAGTTTCAAAGAGCTAGCACAAACCGTGTTTGATTTAGAGTTCCAACTACATGTATCCATATAGGAGAAAACAGAGTGAAACCTAAAAATTAAAACTGTTACTGCCAACGAACGGTTTAACCTAGAAGAACGAAATTTGGTGAGCCAAGTGGGATTGGGGTGCTGATCATTTCCTGAAAGTGTCATCAAGATTGGGGGAAAAATGTGTGCTGAGATTTCAGGAAACTCGTAGTTTTTTGGAAGCTTGGCAACCCCTTTAAATGAAAGTGATTTGCGCCAGTCTCTACTTAGGGCTACATCAATAGGAAACAAACCATAGAGATAGAACTTGGAGCTACTTTATTGTGTCAAGTTTCAAAGAGCTAGCACAAACCGTTTTTGATTCAGACATCCAACTACATGTATCCATATAGGAGAAAACAGAGTGAAACCTAAAAATTAAAACTGTTACTGCCGACGAACGGTTTAACCTAGAAGAACGTAATTTGCTGAGCCAAGTGGTATTGGGGTACTGATCATTACCTGAAAGTGTCATCAAGATTGGGTGATAAAATGTGTGCTGAGATTTCAGGAAACTCGTAGTTTTTTGGAAGATTGGCAACCCCTTTCCATGAAAGTGATTTGCGCCAGTCTCTACTTAGGGCTACATCAATAGGAAACAAACCATAGAGATAGAACGTGGAGCTACTTTATTGTGTCAAGTTTCAACGAGCTAGCACAAACCGTGTTTGATTTAGAGTTCCAACTACATGTATCCATATAGGAGAAAACAGAGTGAAACCTAAAAATTAAAACTGTTACTGCCAACGAATGGTTTAACCTAGAAGAACGAAATTTCTTGAGCCAAGTGGGATTGGGGTAGTGATCATTACCTGAATGTGTCATCAAGATTGGGTGAAAAAATGTGTGCTGAGATTTCAGGAAACTCGTAGTTTTTTTGGACCCTTGGCAACCCCTTTCCATGAAAGAGATTTGCGCCAGTCTCTGCTTAGGGCTATATAAATAGGAAACAAACCATAGAGATAGAACTTGGAGCTACTTTATTGTGTCAAGTTTCAAAGAGCTAGCACAAACCCTGTTTGATTTAGAGTTCCAACTACATGATTCCATATAGGAGAAAACAGAGTGAAACCTAAAAATTAAAACTGTTACTGCCGACGAACGGTTTAACCTAGAAGAACGAAATTTGCTGAGCCAAGTGGGATTGGGGTACTGATCATTACCTGAAAGTGTCATCAAGATTGGGTGATAAAATGTGTGCTGAGATTTCAGGAAACTCGTAGTTTTTTGGAAGCTTGGCAACCCCTTTAAATGAAAGTGATTTGCACCAGTCACTGTTTAGGGCTACATCAATAGGAAACAAACCATAGAGATAGAACTTGGAGCTACTTTATTGTGTCAAGTTTCAAAGAGCTAGCACAAACCGTGTTTGATTTAGAGTTCCAACTACATGTATCCATATAGGAGAAAACAGAGTGAAACCTAAAAATTAAAACTGTTCCTGCCAACGAACGGTTTAACCTAGAAGAACGAAATTTGGTGAGCCAAGTGGGATTGGGGTACTGATCATTACCAGAAAGTGTCATCAAGATTGGGTGAAAAAATGTGTGCTGAGATTTCAGGAAACTCTTAGTTTTTTGGAAGATTGTCATCCCCTTTCCATGAAAGTGATTTGCGCCAGTCTCTGCTTAGGGCTACATCAATAGGAAACAAATCATAGAGATAGAACTTGGAGCTACTTTATTGTGTCAAGTTTCAAAGAGCTAGAACAAACCGTATTTGATTTAGAGTTCCAAATACATGTATCCATATAGGAGAAAACAGAGTGAAACCTAAAAATTAAAACTGTTCCTTCCAACGAATGGTTTAACCTAGAAGAACGAAATTTGGTGAGCCAAGTGGGATTGGGGTACTGATCATTACCTGAAAGTGTCATCAAGATTGGGGGAAAAATGTGTGCTGAGATTTCAGGAAACTGGTAGTTTTTTGGAAGATTGGCAACCGCTTTCCATGAAAGTGATTTGCGCCAGTCCCTGCTTAGGGCTACATCAATAGGAAACAAACCATAGAGATAGAACTTGGAGCTACTTTATTGTGTCAAGTTTCAAAGAGCTAGCACAAACCGTGTTTGATTTAGACTTCCAACTGCATGTATCCATATAGGAGAAAACAGAGTGAAACCTAAAAATTAAAACTGTTACTGCCAACGAACGGTTTAACCTAGAAGAACGAAATTTCTTGAGCCAAGTGGGATTGGGGTAGTGATCATTACCTGAAAGTGTCATCAAGATTGGGTGAAAAAATGTGTGCTGAGATTTCAGGAAACTCGTAGTTTTTTGGAACCTTGGCAACCCCTTTCCATGAAAGTGATTTGCGCCAGTCTTTGCTTAGGGCTACATCAATAGGAAACAAACCATAGAGATAGAACTTGGAGCTACTTTATAGTGTCAAGTTTTAAAGAGCTAGCACAAACCCTGTTTGATTTAGAGTTCTAACTACAAGTATCCATATAGGAGAAAACAGAGTGAAACCTAAAAATTAAAACTGTTACTGCCAACGAACGGTTTAACCTAGAAGAACGAAACTTGGTGACCCAAGTGGGATTTGTTGTACTGATCATTACCTGAAAGTGTCATCAAGATTGGGTGAAAAAATGTGTGCTGAGATTTCAGGAAACTCTTAGTTTTTTGGAAGATTGTCAACCCCTTTCCATGAAAGTGATTTGCGCCAGTCTCTGCTTAGGTCTACATCAATATGAAACAAACCATAGAGATAGAACTTGGAGCTACTTTATTGTGTCAAGTTTCAAAGAGCTAGCACAAACCGTGTTTGATTTAGAGTTCCAACTACATGTATCCATATAGGAGAAAACAGAGTGAAACCTAAAAATTAAAACTGTTCCTGCCAACGAACGGTTTAACCTAGAAGAACGAAATTTGGTGAGCCAAGTGGGATTGGGGTACTGATCATTACCTGAAAGTGTCATCAAGTTTGGGTGAAAAATGTGTGCTGAGATTTCAGGAAACTCATAGTTTTTTGGAAGCTTGGCAACCCCTTTCCATGAAAGTGATTTGCGCCAGTCTCTGCTTCGGGCTACATCAATAGGAAACAAACCATAGAGATAGAACTTGGAGCTACTTTATTGTGTCAAGTTTCAAAGAGCTAGCACAAACCGTGTTTGATTTAGAGTTCCAACTACATGTATCCATATAGGAGAAAACAGAGTGAAACCTAAAAATTAAAACTGTTACTGCCAACGAACGGTTTAACCTAGAAGAACAAAATTTGGTGAGCCAAGTGGGATTGGGGTACTGATCATTACCTGAAAGTGTCATCAAGATTGGGTGAAAAAATGTGTAATGAGATTTCAGGAAACTCGTAGTTTTTTGGAAGATTGGCAACCCCTTTCCATGAAAGTGATTTGCGCCAGTCTCTACTTAGGGCTACATCAATAGGAAACAAACCATAGAGATAGAACGTGGAGCTACTTTATTGTGTCAAGTTTCAAAGAGCTAGCACAAACCGTGTTTGATTTAGAGTTCCAACTACATGTATCCATATAAAAGAAAACAGAGTGAAACCTAAAAATTAAAACTGTTACTGCCAACGAAAGGTTTAACCTAGAAGTACGAAATTTCTTGAGCCAAGAGGGATTGAGGTAGTGATCATTACCTGAAAGTGTCATCAAGATTGGGTGAAAAAATGTGTGCTGAGATTTCAGGAAACTCGTAGTTTTTTTGGAACCTTGGCAACCCCTTTCCATGAAAGTGATTTGCGCCAGTCTCTGCTTAGGGCTACATCAATAGTAAACAAACCATAGAGATAGAACTTGGAGCTACTTTATTGTGTCAAGTTTCAAAGAGCTAGCACAAACCCTGTTTGATTTAGAGTTCCAACTACATGTATCCATGTAGGAGAAAACAGAGTGAAACCTAAAAATTAAAACTGTTACTGCCAACGAACGGTTTAACCTAGAAGAAAGAAACTTGGTGACCCAAGTGGGATTTGTTGTACTGATCATTACCTGAAAGTGTCATCAAGATTGGGGGAAAAATGTGTGCTGAGATTTCAGGAAACTCGTAGTTTTTTGGAAGCTTGGCAACCCCTTTAAATGAAAGTGATTTGCGCCAGTCTCTACTTAGGGCTACATCAATAGGAAACAAACCATAGAGATAGAACTTGGAGCTATTTTATTTTGTCAAGTTTCAAAGAGCTAGCACAAACCGTTTTTGATTTAGACTTCCAACTACATGTATCCATATAGGAGAAAACAGAGTGAAACCTAAAAATTAAAACTGTTACTGCCGACGAACGGTTTAACCTAGAAGAACGAAATTTGCTGAGCCAAGTGGGATTGGGGTACTGATCATTACCTGAAAGTGTCATCAAGATTGGGTGATAAAATGTGTGCTGAGATTTCAG
Organism: Spermophilus citellus; assembly: GCF_964194105.1. Classification (NCBI taxonomy): domain Eukaryota; kingdom Metazoa; phylum Chordata; class Mammalia; order Rodentia; family Sciuridae; genus Spermophilus; species Spermophilus citellus. The sequence goes on along the minus strand of NW_027672727.1, from coordinate 1,704,748 downwards.
GAAACTCGCAGTTTTTTGGAAGCTTGGCAACCCCTTTAAATGAAAGTGATTTGCACCAGTCACTGTTTAGGGCTACATCAATAGGAAACAAACCATAGAGATAGAACTTGGAGCTACTTTATTGTGTCAAGTTTCAAAGAGCTAGCACAAACCGTGTTTGATTTAGAGTTCCAACTACATGTATCCATATAGGAGAAAACAGAGTGAAACCTAAAAATTAAAACTGTTCCTGCCAACGAACGGTTTAACCTAGAAGAACGAAATTTGGTGAGCCAAGTGGGATTGGGGTACTGATCATTACCAGAAAGTGTCATCAAGATTGGGTGAAAAAATGTGTGCTGAAATTTCAGGAAACTCTAATTTTTTTGGAAGATTGTCAACCCCTGTCCATGAAAGTGATTTGCGCCAGTCTCTGCTTAGGGCTACATCAATAGGAAACAAACCATAGAGATAGAACTTGGAGCTACTTTATTGTGTCAAGTTTCAAAGAGCTAGCACAAACCGTATTTGATTTAGAGTTCCAAATACATGTATCCATATAGGAGAAAACAGAGTGAAACCTAAAAATTTAAACTGTTCCTGCCAACGAATGGTTTAACCTAGAAGAACGAAATTTGGTGAGCCAAGTGGTATTGGGGTACTGATCATTACCTGAAAGTGTCATCAAGATTGCGGGAAAAATGTGTGCTGAGATTTCAGGAAACTCGTAGTTTTTTGGAAGCTTGGCAACCCCTTTAAATGAAAGTGATTTGCGCCAGTCTCTACTTACGGCTACATCAATAGGAAACAAACCATAGAGATAGAACTTGGAGCTACATTATTGTGTCAATTTCAAAGAGCTAGCACAAACCGTGTTTGATTTAGACTTCCAAATACATGTATCCATATAGGAGAAAACAAAGTGAAACCTAAAAATTAAAACTGTTACTGCCGACGAACGGTTTAACCTAGAAGAACGAAATTTGCTGAGCCAAGTGGGATTGGGGTACTGATCATTACCTGAAAGTGTCATCAAGATTGGTTGATAAAATGTGTGCTGAGATTTCAGGAAACTCGTAGTTTTTTGGAAGCTTGGCAACCCCTTTAAATGAAAGTGATTTGCACCAGTCTCTGTTTAGGGCTACATCAGTTGGAAACAAACCATAGAGATAGAACTTGGAGCTACTTTATTGTGTCAAGTTTCAAAGAGCTAGCACAAACCGTGTTTGATTTAGACTTCCAACTACATGTATCCATATAGGAGAAAACAGAGTGAAACCTAAAAATTAAAACTGTTACTGCGAACGAACGGTTTAACCTAGAAGAACGAAATTTGGTGAGCCAAGTGGGATTGGGGTACTGATCATTACCTGAAAGTGTCATCAAGATTGGGAGAAAAAATGTGTGCTGAGATTTCAGGAAACTCGTAGTTTTTTGGAAGATTGGCAACCCCTTTCCATGAAAGTGATTTGCGCCAGTCTCTGCTTAGGGCTACATCAATAGGAAACAAACCATAGAGATAGAACTTGGAGCTACTTTATTGTGTCAAGTTTCAAAGAGCTAGCACAAACCGTGTTTGATTTAGACTTCCAAATACATGTATCCATATAGGAGAAAACAGAGTGAAACCTAAAAATTAAAACTGTTACTGCCAACGAACGGTTTAACCTAGAAGAACGAAATTTAGTGAGCCAAGTGGGATTGGGGTACTGATCATTACCTGAAAGTGTCGTCAAGATTGGGTGAAAAAATGTGTGCTGAGATTTCAGGAAACTCGTAGTTGATTGGAAGATTGGCAACCGCTTTCCATGAAAGTGATTTGCGCCAGTCCCTGCTTAGGGCTACATCAATAGGAAACAAACCATAGAGATAGAACTTGGAGCTACTTTATTGTGTCAAGTTTCAAAGAGCTAGCACAAACCGTGTTTGATTTAGACTTCCAACTGCATGTATCCATATAGGAGAAAACAGAGTGAAACCTAAAAATTAAAACTGTTCCTGCCAACGAACGGTTTAACCTAGAAGAACGAAATTTGGTGAGCCAAGTGGGATTGGGGTACTGATCATTACCTGAAAGTGTCATCAAGTTTGGGTGAAAAAATGTGTGCTGAGATTTCAGGAAACTCGTAGTTTTTTGGAGGATTGGCAACCCCTTTCCATGAAAGTGATTTGCGCCGTCTCTGCTTAGGGCTACATCAATAGGAAACAAACCATAGAGATAGAACTTGGAGCTACTTTATTGTGTCAAGTTTCAAAGAGCTAGCACAAACCGTGTTTGATTTAGAGTTCCAACTACATATATCCATATAGGAGAAAACAGAGTGATACCTAAAAATTAAAACTGTTACTGCCAACGAACGGTTTAACCTTGAAGAATGAAATTTGGTGAGCCATGTGGGATTGGGGTAGTGATCATTACCTGAAAGTGTCATCAAGATTGGGTGAAAAAATGTGTGCTGAGATTTCAGGAAACTCGTAGTTTTTTGGAAGCTTGGCAACCCCTTTCCATGAAAGTGATTTGCGCCAGTCTCTGCTTAGGGCTACATCAATAGGAAACAAACCATAGAGATAGAACTTGGAGCTACTTTATTGTGTCAAGTTTCAAAGAGCTAGCACAAATGGTGTTTGATTTAGAGTTCCAACAACATGTATCCATATAGGAGAAAACAGAGTGAAACCTAAAAATTAAAACTGTAACTGCCAACGAACGGTTTAACCTAGAAGAACGAAATTTGGTGAGCCAAGTGGGATTGGGGTAGTGATCATTACCTGAAAGTGTCATCAAGATTGGGTGAAAAAATGTGTGCTGATATTTCAGGAAACTCGTTGTTTTTTGGAAGCTTGGCAACCCCTTTCCATGAAAGTGATTTGCGCCAGTCTCTGCTTAGTGCTACATCAATAAGAAACAAACCATAGAGATAGAACTTGGAGCTACTTTATTGTGTCAAGTTTCAAAGAGCTAGCACAAACCGTGTTTGATTTAGAGTTCCAACTACATGTATCCATATAGGAGAAAACAGAGTGAAAGCTAAAAATTAAAACTGTTACTGCCAACGAACGGTTTAACCTAGAAGAACGAAATTTGGTGAGCCAAGTTGGATTGGGGTACTGATCATTACCTGAAAGTGTCATCAAGATTGGGTGAAAAAATGTGTGCTGAGATTTCAGGAAACTCGTAGTTTTTTGGAAGCTTGGCAACCCCTTTCCATGAAAGTGATTTGCGCCAGTCTCTGCTTAGGGCTACATCAATAGGAAACAAACCATAGAGATAGAACTTGGAGCTACTTTATTGTGTCAAGTTTCAAAGAGCTAGCACAAACCGTTTTTGATTTAGACATCCAACTACATGTATCCATATAGGAGAAAACAGAGTGAAACCTAAAAATTAAAACTGTTACTGCCGACGAACGGTTTAACCTAAAAGAACGTAATTTGCTGAGCCAAGTGGGATTGGGGTACTGATCATTACCTGAAAGAGTCACCAAGATTGGGTGATAAAATGTGTGCTGAGATTTCAGGAAACTCGTAGTTTTTTGGATGCTTGGCAACCCCTTTAAATGAAAGTGATTTGCACCAGTCTGTGTTTAGGGCTACATCAATAGGAAACAAACCATAGAGATAGAACTTGGAGCTACTTTATTGTGTCAAGTTTCAAAGAGCTAGCACAAACCGTGTTTGATTTAGAGTTCCAACTACATGTATCCATATAGGAGAAAACAGAGTGAAACATAAAAATTAAAACTGTAACTGCCAACGAACGGTTTAACCTAGAAGAACGAAATTTGGTGAGCCAAGTGGGATTGGGGTACTGATCATTACCTGAAAGTGTCATCAAGATTGGGTGAAAAAATGTGTGCTGAGATTTCAGGAAACTCCTAGTTTTTTGGAGGATTGGCAACCCCTTTCCATGAAAGTGATTTGCGCCGTCTCTGCTTAGGGCTACATCAATAGGAAACAAACCATAGAGATAGAACTTGGAGCTACTTTATTGTGTCAAGTTTCAAAGAGCTAGCACAAACCGTGTTTGATTTAGAGTTCCAACTACATGTATCCATATAGGAGAAAATAGAGTGAAACCTAAAAATTAAAACTGTTACTGTCAACGAACGGTTTAACCTAGAAGAATGAAATTTGGTGAGCCAAGTGGGATTGGGGTATTGATCATTACCTGAAAGTGTCATCAAGATTGGGTGAAAAAATGTGTGCTGAGATTTCAGGAAACTCGTAGTTTTTTGGAAGCTTGGCAACCACTTTCCATGAAAGTGATTTGCGCCAGTCTCTGCTTAGGGCTACATCAATAAGAAACAAACCATAGAGATAGAACTTGGAGCTACTTTATTGTGTCAAGTTTCAAAGAGCTAGCACAAACCGTGTTTGATTTAGAGTTCCAACTACATGTATCCATATAGGAGAAAACAGAGTGAAACCTAAAAATTCAAACTGTAACTGCCAACGAACGGTTTAACCTAGAAGAACGAAATTTGGTGAGCCAAGTGGGATTGGGGTACTGATCATTACCTGAAAGTGTCATCAAGATTGGGTGAAAAAATGTGTGCTGAGATATCAGGAAAATCCTAGTTTTTTGGAGGATTGGCAACCCCTTTCCATGAAAGTGATTTGCGCCATCTCTGCTTAGGGCTACATCAATAGGAAACAAACCATAGAGATAGAACTTGGAGCTACTTTATTGTGTCAAGTTTCAAAGAGCTAGCACAAACCGTGTTTGATTTAGAGTTCCAACTACATGTATCCATATAGGAGAAAACAGAGTGAAACCTAAAAATTAAAACTGTTACTGCCGACGAACGGTTTAACCTAGAAGAATGAAATTTGCTGAGCCAAGTGGGATTGGGGTACTGATCATGACGTGAAAATGTCATCAAGATTGGGTGAAAAATGTGTGCTGAGATTTCAGGAAACTCGTAGTTTTTTGGAAGCTTGGCAACCCCTTTCCACGAAAGTGATTTGCGCCAGTCTCTGCTTAGGGCTACATCAATAGGAAACAAACCATAGAGATAGAACTTGGAGCTACTTTATTGTGTCAAGTTTCAAAAGCTAGCACAAACCGTGTTTGATTTAGACTTCCAATTACATGTATCCATATAGGAGATAACAGAGTGAAACCTAAAAATTTAAACTGTTACTGCCAACGAACGGTTTAACCTAGAAGAAAGAAACTTGGTCAGCAATGTGGGATTGGGGTACTGATCATTACCTGAAAGTGTCATCAAGATTGGGGGAAAAATGTGTGCTGAGAATTCAGGAAACTCGTAGTTTTTTGGAAGATTGGCAACCCCTTTCCATGAAAGTGATTTGCGCCAGTCTCTGCTTAGGGCTACATCAATAGGAAACAAACCATAAAGATAGAACTTGGAGCTACTTTATTGTGTCAAGTTTCAAAGAGCTAGCACAAACCGTGTTTGATTTAGAGTTCCAACTATATGTATCCCTATAGGAGAAAACAGAGTGAAACCTAAAAATTAAAACTGTTACTGCCAACGAACGGTTTAACCTAGAAGAACGAAATTTGGTGAGCAAAGTGGGATTGGGGTAGTGATCATTACCTGAAAGTGTCATCAAGATTGGGTGAAAATATGTGTGCTGAGATTTCAGGAAACTCGTAGTTTTTTGGAAGCTTGGCAACCCCTTTCCATGAAAGTGATTTGCGCCAGTCTCTGCTTAGGGCTACATCAATAGGAAACAAACCATAGAGATAGAACTTGGAGCTACTTTATTGTGTCAAGTTTCAAAGAGCTAGCACAAACCGTTTTTGATTTAGACTTCCAACTACATGTATCCATATAGGAGAAAACAGAGTGAAACCTAAAAATTTAAACTGTTACTGCCGACGAACGGTTTAACCTAGAAGAACGAAATTTGGTGAGCCAAGTGGGATTGGGGTGCTGATCATTACCAGAAAGTGTCATCAAGATTGGGTGAAAAAATGTGTGCTGAGATTTCAGGAAACTCGTAGTTTTTTGGAAGCTTGGCAATCCCTTTCCATGAAAGTGATTTGCCCCAGGATCTGCTTAGGGCTACATCAATAGGAAACAAACCATAGATATAGAACTTGGAGCTACTTTATTGTGTCAAGTTTCAAAGAGCTAGCACAAACCGTGTTTGATTTAGAGTTCCAACTACATGTATTCATATAGGAGAAAATTGAGTGAAACCTAAAAGTTAAAACTGTTACTGCCAACGAACGGTTTAACCTAGAAGAACGAAATTGGTGAGCCAAGTGGGATTGGGGTAGTGATCATTACCTGAAAGTGTCATCAAGATTGGGTGAAAAAATGTATGCTGAGATTTCAGGAAACTCGTAGTTTTTTGGAAGCTTGGAAACCCCTTTCCATGAAAGTGATTTGCCCCAGGATCTGCTTAGGGCTACATCAATAGGAAACAAACCGTAGATATAGAACTTGGAGCTACTTTATTGTGTCAGTTTCAAAGAGCTAGCACAAACCGTGTTTGATTTAGAGTTCCAACTACATGTATCCATATAGGAGAAAATAGAGTGAAACCTAAAAATTAAAACTGTTACTGCCAACGAACGGTTTAACCTAGAAGAACGAAATTTAGTGAGCCAAGTGGGATTGGGGTACTGATCATTACCTGAAAGTGTCATCAACATTGGGTGAAAAAATGTGTGCTCATATTTCAGGAAACTCGTAGTTTTTTGGAAGCTTGGCATCCCCTTTCCACGAAAGTGATTTGCGCCAGTCTCTGCTTAGGGCTACATCAATAGGAAACAAACCATAGAGATAGAACGTGGTGCTACTTTATTGTGTCAAGTTTCAAAGAGCTAACACAAACCGAGTTTGATTTAGAGTTCCAACTACATGTATCCATACAGGAGAAAACAGAGTGAAACCTAAAAATTAAAACTGTTACTGCCAATGAACGGTTTAAACTAGAAGAACGAAATTTGGTAAGCCAAGTGGGATTGGGATAGTGATCATTACCTGAAAGTGTCATCAAGATTGGATGAAAAAATGTGTGCTGAGATTTCAGGAAACTCATAGTTTTTTGGAAGCTTGGCAACCCCCTTCCATGAAAGTGATTTGCGCAAGTCTCTGCTTAAGGCTACATCAATAGGAAACAAACCATAGAGATAGAACTTGGAGCTACTTTATTGTGTCAAGTTTCAAAGAGCTAGCACAAACCGTGTTTGATTTAGAGTTCCAACTACATGTATCCATATAGGAGAAAACAGAGTGAAACCTAAAAATTAAAACTGTTACTGCCAACGAACGGTTTAACCTAGAAGAACAAAATTTAGTGAGCCAAGTGGGTTTGGGGTACTGATCATTACCTGAAAGTGTCATCAAGATTGGGTGAAAAAATGTGTGCTGAGATTTCAGGAAACTCGTAGTTTTTTGGAAGCTTGGCAACCCCTTTCCATGAAAGTGATTTGCGCCAGTCTTTGCTTAGGGCTACATCAATAGGAAAGAAACCATAGAGATAGAACTTGGAGCTATTTTAATGTGTCAAGTTTCAAAGAGCTAGCACAAACCGTGTTTGATTTAGAGTTCCAACTACATGTATCCGTATAGGAGAAAACAGAGTGAAACCTAAAAATTAAAACTGTTACTGCCAATGAACGGTTTAACCTAGAAGAACAAAATTTAATGAGCCAAGTGGGATTGCGATACTGATCATTACTTTAAGTGTCATCAAGATTGGGTGTAAAAATGTGTGCTGAGATTTTAGGAAACTCATAGTTTTTTGGAAGCTTGGCAACCCCCTTCAGTGAAAGTGATTTTCGCCAGTCTCTGCTTAGGGCTACTTCAATAGGAAACAAACCATAGAGATAGAACTTGGTGCTACTTTATTGTGTCAAGTTTCAAAGAGCTAGCACAAACCGTGTTTGATTTAGAGTTCCAACTACATGTATCCATATAGGAGAAAACAGAGTGAAACCTAAAAACTAAAACTGTTACTGCCAACGAACGGTTTAACCTAGAAGAACGAAATTGGTGAGCCAAGTGGGATTGGGGTAGTGATCATTACCTGAAAGTGTCATCTAGATTGGGTGAAAAAATGTGTGCTGAGATTTCAGGAAACTCATAGTTTTTTGGAAGCTTGGCAACCCCTTTCCATGCAAGTGATTTGTGCCAGTATCTGCTTAGGGCTACATCAATAGGAAAAAATCCATAGAGATAGAACTTGGAGCTACTTTATTGTGTCAAGTTTCAAAGAGGTAGCACAAACCGTGTTTGATTTAGAGTTCCAACTACATGTATCCATATAGGAGAAAACAGAGTGAAACCTAAAAACTAAAACTGTTACTGCCAACGAACGGTTTAACATAGAAGAACGAAATTTGGTGAGCCAAGTGGGATTGGGGTACTGATCATTACCTGAAAGTGTCATCAAGATTGGGTGAAAAAATGTGTGCTGAGATTTCAGGAGACTCGTAGTTTTTTGGAAGCTTGGCAACCCCTTTCCATGAAAGTGATTTGTGCCAGTCTTTGCTTAGGGCTACATCAATAGGAAAGAAACCATAGAGATAGAACTTGGAGCTCTTTTAATGTGTCAAGTTTCAAAGAGCTAGCACAAACCGTGTTTGATTTAGAGTTCCAACTACATGTATCCATATAGGAGAAAACAGAGTGAAACCTAAAAATTCAAACTGTTACTGCCAACGAACGGTTTAACCTAGAAGAACAAAATTTGGTGAGCCAAGTGGGATTGGGGTACTGATCATTACCTGAAAGTGTCATCAAGATTGGGTGAAAAAATGTGTGCTGATATTTCAGGAAACTCGTAGTTTTTTGGAAGCTTGGCAACCCCCTTCCATGAAATTGATTTGCGCCAGTCTCTGCTTAGGGCTACATCAATAGGAAACAAACCATAGAGATAGAACTTGGAGCTACTTTATGTGCCAAGTTTCAAAGAGCTAGCACAAACCGTGTTTGATTTAGAGTTCCAACTACATGTATCCATATAGGAGAAAACAGAGTGAAACCTAAAAATTAAAACAGTTACTGCCAACGAACGGTTTAACCTAGAATAACGAAATTTGGTGAGCCAAGTGGGATTGGGGTAGTGATCATTACCTGAAAGTGTCATCAAGATTGGGCGAAAAATGTGTGCTGAGATTTCAGGAAACTCGTAGTTTTTTGGAAGCTTGGCAACCCCTTTCTATGAAAGTGATTTGTGCCAGTCTCTGCTTAGGGCTACATCAATAGGAAACAAACCATAGAGATAGAACTTGGAGCTGCTTTATTGTGTCAAGTTTCAAAGAGCTAGCACAAACCGTGTTTGATTTAGAGTTCCAACTACATGTATCCATATAGGAGAAAACAGACTGAAACCTAAACATTAAAACTGTTACTGCCAAAGAACGGTTTAACTTAGAAGAACGAAATTTGGTGAGCCAAGTGGGATTGGCCTACTGATCATTACCTGAAAGTGTCATCTAGATTGGGTGAAAAAATGTGTGCTGAGATTTCAGGAAACTCGTAGTTTTTTGGAAGCTTGGCAACCCCTTTCCATGAAAGTGATTTGCGCCAGTATCTGCTTAGGGCTACATCAATAGGAAAAAATCCATAGAGATAGAACTTGGAGCTACTTTATTGTGTCAAGTTTCAAAGAGGTAGCACAAACCGTGTTTGATTTAGAGTTCCAACTACATGTATCCATATAGGAGAAAACAGAGTGAAAACTAAAAAGTAAAACTGTTACTGCCAACGAACGGTTTAACATAGAAGAACGAAATTTGGTGAGCCAAGTGGGATTGGGGTACTGATCATTACCTGAAAGTGTCATCAAGATTGGGTGAAAAAATGTGTGCTGAGATTTCAGGAGACTCGTAGTTTTTTGGAAGCTTGGCAACCCCTTTCCATGAAAGTGATTTGCGCCAGTCTTTGCTTAGGGCTACATCAATAGGAAAGAAACCATAGAGATAGAACTTGGAGCTATTTTAATGTGTCAAGTTTCAAAGAGCTAGCACAAACCGTGTTTGATTTAGAGTTCCAACTACATGTATCCGTATAGGAGAAAACAGAGTGAAACCTAAAAATTAAAACTGTTACTGTCAATGAACGGTTTAACCTAGAAGAACGAAATTTGCTGAGCCAAGTGGGATTGCGGTACTGATCATTACTTTAAGTGTCATCAAGATTGGGTGTAAAAATGTGTGATGAGATTTTAGGAAACTCATAGTTTTTGGAAGCTTGGCAACCCCCTTCCGTGAAAGTGATTTTCGCCAGTCTCTGCTTAGGGCTACTTCAATAGGAAACAAACCATAGAGATAGAACTTGGTGCTACTTTATTGTGTCAAGTTTCAAAGAGCTAGCACAAACCGTGTTTGATTTAGAGTTCCAACTACATGTATCCATATAGGAGAAAACAGAGTGAAACCTAAAAACTAAAACTGTTACTGCCAAAGAACGGTTTAACCTAGAAGAACAAAATTTGGTGAGCCAAGTGGGATTGGCGTACTGATCATGACCTGAAAGAGTCATCAAGATTGGGTGAAAAATATGTGCTGAGATTTCAGGAAACTCGTAGTTTTTTGGAAGCTTGGCAACCCCTTTCCATGAAAGTTATTTGCGCCAGTCTCTGCTTACTGCTACATCAATAGGAAAGAAACCATAGAGATAGAACTTGGAGCTGCTTTATTGTGTCAAGTTTCAAAGAGCTAGCACAAACCGTGTTTGATTTAGAGTTCCAACTCCATGTATCCATATAGGAGAAAACAGAGTGAAACCTAAAAATTCAAACTGTTACTGCCAACGAACGGTTTAACCTAGAAGAACGAAATTTGGTGAGCCAAGTGGGATTGGGGTATTGATCATTACCTGAAAGTGTCATCAAGATTGGGTGAAAAAATGTGTGCTGATATTTCAGGAAACTCGTAGTTTTTTGGAAGCTTGGCAACCCCCTTCCATGAAATTGATTTGCGCCAGTCTCTCCTTAGGGCTACATCAATAGGAAACAAACCATAGAGATAGAACTTGGAGCTACTTTATGTGCCAAGTTTCAAAGAGCTAGCACAAACCGTGTTTGATTTAGAGTTCCAACTACATGTATCCATATAGGAGAAAACAGAGTGAAACCTAAAAATTAAAAGTGTTACTGCCAACGAACGGTTTAACCTAGAAGAACGAAATTTGGTGAGCCAAGTGGGATTGGCGTACTGATCATTACCTGAAAGTGTCATCAAGTTTGGGTGAAAAAATGTGTGCTGAGATTTCAGGAAACTCGTAGTTTTATGGAAGGTTGGCAACCCCCTTACATTAAGTGATTTGCGCCAATCTCTGCTTAGGGCTACATCAATAGGAAACAAACCATAGAGATAGAACATGGAGCTACTTTATTGTGTCAAGTTTCAAAGAGCTAGCACAAACCGTATTTGATTTAGATTTCAACTACATGTATCCATATAGGAGAAAACAGAGTGAAACCTAAAAACTAAAACTGTTACTGCCAACAAACGGTTTAACCTAGAAGAACGAAATTTGGTGAGCCAAGTGGGATTGGGGTAGTGATCATTACCTGAAAGTGTCATCAAGATTGGGTGAAAAAATGTGTGCTGAGATTTCAGGAGACTCGTAGTTTTTTGGAAGCTTGGCAACCCCTTTCCATGAAAGTGATTTGCACCACTCTTTGCTTAGGGCTACATCAATAGGATAGAAACCATAGAGATAGAACTTGGAGCTATTTTAATGTGTCAAGTTTCAAAGAGCTAGCACAAACCGTGTTTGATTTAGAGTTCCAACTACATGTATCCGTATAGGAGAAAACAGAGTGAAACCTAAAAATTAAAACTGTTACTGCCAATGAACGGTTTAACCTAGAAGAACGAAATTTGCTGAGCCAAGTGGGATTGCGGTACTGATCATTACTTTAAGTGTCATCAAGATTGGGTGTAAAAATGTGTGCTGAGATTTTAGGAAACTCATAGTTTTTTGGAAGCTTGGCAACCCCCTTCCGTGAAAGTGATTTTCGCCAGTCTCTGCTTAGGGCTACTTCAATAGGAAACAAACCATAGAGATAGAACTTGGTCCTACTTTATTGTGTCAAGTTTAAAAGAGCTACCACAAACCGTGATTGATTTAGAGTTCCAATTACATGTATCCATATAGGAGAAAACAGAGTGAAACCTAAACATTAAAACTGTTACTGCCAAAGAACGGTTTAACTTAGAAGAACGAAATTTGGTGAGCCAAGTGGGATTGGCCTACTGATTATTACCTGAAAGTGTCATCTAGATTGGGTGAAAAAATGTGTGCTGAGATTTCAGGAAACTCGTAGTTTTTTGAAAGCTTGGCAACCCCTTTCCATGAAAGTGATTTGCACCAGTATCTGCTTAGGGCTACATCAATAGGAAAAAAACCATAGAGATAGAACTTGGAGCTACTTTATTGTGTCAAGTTTCAAAGAGCTAGCACAAACCGTGTTTGATTTAGAGTTCCAACTACATGTATCCATATAGGAGAAAACAGAGTGAAACCTAAAAACTAAAACTGTTACTGCCAACGAACGGTTTAACCTAGAAGAACAAAATTTGGTGAGCCAAGTGGGATTGGCGTACTGATCATGACCTGAAAGTGTCATCAAGATTGGGTGAAAAATGTGTGCTGAGATTTCAGGAAACTCGTAGTTTTTTGGAAGCTTGGCAACCCCTTTCCATGAAAGTGATTTGCGCCAGTCTCTGCTTAGGGCTACATCAATAGGAAACAAACCATAGAGATAGAACTTGGAGCTGCTTTATTGTGTCAAGTTTCAAAGAGCTAGCACAAACCGTGTTTGATTTAGAGTTCCAACTACATGTATCCATATAGGAGAAAACAGAGTGAAACCTAAAAATTAAAACTGTTACTGCCAACGAACGGTTTAACCTAGAAGAACGAAATCTGGGGAGCCAAGTGGGATTGGGGTAGTGATCATTACCTGAAAGTGTCATCAAGATTGGGTGAAAAAATGTGTGCTGAGATTTCAGGAAACTCGTAGTTTTTTGGAAGCTTGGCAACCCCTTTCTATGAAAGTGATTTGTGCCAGTCTCTGCTTAGGGCTACATCAATAGGAAACAAACCATAGAGATAGAACTTGGAGCTGCTTTATTGTGTCAAGTTTCAAAGGGCTATCACAAACCATGTTTGATTTAGAGTTCCAACTACATGTATTCATATAGGAGAAAGCAGAGTGAAACCTAAAAATTCAAACTGTTACTGCCAACGAACGGTTTAACCTAGAAGAGCGAAATTTGGTGAGCCAAGTGGGATTGGGGTACTGATCATTACCTGAAAGTGTCATCAAGATTGGGTGAAAAAATGTGTGCTGATATTTCAGGAAACTCGTAGTTTTTTGGAAGCTTGGCAACCCCCTTCCATGAAATTGATTTGCGCCAGTCTCTGCTTAGGGCTACATCAATAGGAAACAAACCATAGAGGTAGAACTTGGAGCTACTTTATGTGCCAAGTTTCAAAGAGCTAGCACAAACCGTGTTTGATTTAGAGTTCCAACTACATGTATCCATATAGGAGAAAACAGAGTGAAACCTAAAAATTAAAACAGTTACTGCCAACGAACGGTTTAACCTAGAAGAACGAAATTTGGTGAGCCAAGTGGGATTGGGGTAGTGATCATTACCTGAAAGTGTCATCAAGATTGGGTGAAAAAATGTGTGCTGAGATTTCCGGAAACTCGTAGTTTTTTGGAAGCTTGGCAACCCCTTTCCATGAAAGTGATTTGCCCCAGTATCTCCTTAGGGCTACATCAATAGGAAACAAAACATAGATATAGAACATGGAGCTACTTTATTGTGTCAAGTTTCAAAGAGGTAGCACAAAAAGTGTTTGATTTAGAGATCCAACTACATGTATCCATATAGGAGAAAACAGACTGAAACCTAAAAATTAAAACTGTTACTGCCAACGAACGGTTTAATCTAGAAGAACGAAACTTGGTGAGCCAAGTAGGATTGGCGTACTGATCATTACCTGAAAGTGTCATCAAGATTGGGTGAAAAAATGTGTGCTGAGATTTCAGGAAACTCATAGTTTTTTGGAAGCTTGGCAACCCCCTTACATGAAAGTGATTTGGGCCAGTCTCTGCTTAGGGCTACATCAATAGGAAACAAACCATAGAGATAGAACATGGAGCTACTTTATTGTGTCAAGTTTCAAAGAGCTAGCACAAACCGTGTTTGATTTAGAGTTCCAACTACATGTATCCATATAGGAGAAAACAGAGTGAAACCTAAAAATTCAAACTGTTACTGCCAACAAACGGTTTAACCTAGAAGAACGACATTTGGTGAGCCAAGTGGGATTGGGGTACTGATCATTACCTGAAAGTGTCATCAAGATTGGGTGAAAAAATGTGTGCTGAGATTTCAGGAGACTCCTAGTTTTTTGGAAGCTTGCAACCCATTTCCATGAAATTGATTTGCGCCAGTCTTTGCTTAGGGCTACATCAATAGGAAAGAAACCATAGAGATAGAACTTGGAGCTATTTTATTGTGTCAAGTTTCAAAGAGCTAGCACAAACCGTGTTTGATTTAGAGTTCCAACTACATGTATCCGTATAGGAGAAAACAGAGTGAAACCTAAAAATTAAAACTGTTACTGCCAATGAACGGTTTAACCTAGAAGAACGAAATTTGCTGAGCCAAGTGGGATTGCGGTACTGATCATTACTTTAAGTGTCATCAAGATTGGGTGTAAAAATGTGTGCTGAGATTTCAGGAAACTCATAGTTTTTTGGAAGCTTGGCAACCCCCTTCCGTGAAAGTGATTTTCGCCAGTCTCTGCTTAGGGCTACTTCAATAGGAAACAAACCATAGAGATAGAACTTGGTGCTACTTTATTGTGTCAAGTTTAAAAGAGCTACCACAAACCGTGTTTGATTTAAAGTTCCAATTACATGTATCCATATAGGAGAAAACAGAGTGAAACCTGAACATTAAAACTGTTACTGCCAAAGAACGGTTTAACTTAGAAGAACGAAATTTGGTGAGCCAAGTGGGATTGGCCTACTGATCATTACCTGAAAGTGTCATCTAGATTGGGTGAAAAAATGTGTGCTGAGATTTCAGGAAACTCGTAGTTTTTTGGAAGCTTGGCAACCGCTTTCCATTAAAGTGATTTGTGCCAGTCTCTGCTTAGGGCTACATCAATAGGAAACAAACCATAGAGATAGAACATGGAGCTACTTTATTGTGTCAAGTTTCAAAGAGCTAGCACAAACCGTATTTGATTTAGAGTTCCAACTACATGTATCCATATAGGAGAAAACAGAGTGAAACCTAAAAACTAAAACTGTTACTGCCAACGAACGGTTTAACCTAGAAGAACGAAATTTATTGAGCCAAGTGGGATTGGGGTAGTGATCATTACCTGAAAGTGTCATCAAGATTGGGTGAAAAAATGTGTGCTGAGATTTCAGGAAACTCGTAGTTTTTTGGAAGGTTGGCAACCCCCTTACATTAAAGTGATTGCGCCAGTCTCTGCTTAGGGCTACATCAATAGGAAACAAACCATAGAGATAGAACATGGAGCTACTTTATTGTGTCAAGTTTCAAAGAGCTAGCAGAAACCGTGTTTGATTTAGAATTCCAACTACATGTATCCATATAGGAGAAAACAGAGTGAAACCTAAAAATTAAAACTGTCACTGCCAACGAACGGTTTAACCTAGAAGAACAAAATTTGGTGAGCCAAGTGGGATTGGGGTAGTGATCATTACCTGAAATTGTCATCAAGATTGGGTGAAAAAAGGTGTGCTGAGATTTCAGGAAACTCGTAGTTTTTTGGAAGCTTGGCAACCCCTTTAAATGAAAGTGATTTGCGCCAGTCTCTGCTAGGGCTACATTAATAGGAAAGAAACCATAGAGATAGAACTTGGAGCTGCTTTATTGTGTCAAGTTTCAAAGAGGTAGCACAAACCGTGTATGATTTAGAGTTCCAACTACATGTATCCATATAGGAGAAAACAGAGTGAAACCTAATAATTAAAACTGTTACTGCCAACGAACGGTTTAACCTAGAAGAACGAAATTTGGTTAGCCAGGTGGCTTTTGGGTACTGATCATTACCTGAAAGTGTCATCAAGATTGGGTGAAAAAATGTGGGCTGAGATTTCAGGAAACTCGTAGTTTTTTGGAAGCTTGGCAACCCCTTTCAATGAAAGTGATTTGCGCCAGTCTCTGCTTAGGGCTACATCAATAGGAAACAAACAATAGAGATAGAACTTGGAGCTGCTTTATTGTGTCAAGTTTCAAAGAGCTAGCACAAACCGTGTTTGATTTAGAGTTCCAACTACATGTATCCATATAGGAGAAAACAGAGTGAAACCTAAAAATTAAAACTGTTACTGCCAACGAACTGTTTAACCTAGAAGAATGAAATTTGGTGAGCCAAGTGGGATTGGGGTAGTGATCATTACCTGAAAGTGTCATCAAGATTGGGTGTCAAAATGTGTGCAGAGATTTCAGGAAACTCGTAGTTTTTTGGAAGCTTGGCCACCCCCTTCCTTGAAAGTGATTTGCGCCAGTATTTGCTTAGGGCTACATCAATAGGAAACAAACCATAGAGATAGAACTTGGAGCTACTTTATTGTGTCAAGTTTCAAAGAGCTAGCACAAACCGTGTTTGATTTCGAGTTCCAACTACATGTATCCATATAGGAGAAAATAGAGTGAAACCTAAAAATTAAAACTGTTACTACCAACGAATGGTTTAACCTAGAAGATCGAAATTTGGTGAGTCAAGTGGGATTGGCGTACTGATCATTACCTGAAAGTGTCATCAAGTTTGGGTGAAAAAATGTGTGCTGAGATTTCAGGAAACTCGTAGTTTTTTGGAAGCTTGGCAACCCCCTTACATTAAAGTGATTTGCGCCAGTCTCTGCTTAGAGCTACATCAGTAGGAAACAAACCATAGAGATAGAACATGGAGCTACTTTATTGTGTCAAGTTTCAAAGAGCTAGCACAAACCGTGTTTGATTTAGAGTTCCAACTACATGTATCCATATAGGAGAAAACAGAGTGAAACCTAAAAATTCAAACTGTTGCTGCCAACGAACGGTTTAACCTAGAAGAACGAAATTTGGTGAGCCAAGTGGGATTGGGGTACTGATCATTACCTGAAAGTGTCATCAAGATTGGGTGAAAAAATGTGTGCTGAGATTTCAGGAGACTCCTAGTTTTTTGGAAGCTTGCAACCCCTTTCCATGAAAGTGATTTGCGCCAGTCTTTGCTTAGGGCTACATCAATAGGAAAGAAACCATAGAGATAGAACTTGGAGCTATTTTATTGTGTCAAGTTTCAAAGAGCTAGCACAAACCGTGTTTGATTTAGAGTTCCAACTACATGTATCCATATAGGAGAAAACAGAGTGAAACCTAAAAATTAAAACTGTTACTGCCAATGAACGGTTTAACCTAGAAGAACGAAATTTGCTGAGCCAAGTGGGATTGCGGTACTGATCATTACTTTAAGTGTCATCAAGATTGGGTGTAAAAATGTGTGCTGAGATTTTAGGAAACTCATAGTTTTTTGGAAGCTTGGCAACCCCCTTCCGTGAAAGTGATTTTCGCCAGTCTCTGCTTAGGGCTACTTCAATAGGAAACAAACCATAGAGATAGAACTTGGTGCTACTTTATTGTGTCAAGTTTAAAAGAGCTACCACAAACCGTGTTTGATTTAAAGTTCCAATTACATGTATCCATATAGGAGAAAACAGAGTGAAACCTGAACATTAAAACTGTTACTGACAAAGAACGGTTTAACTTAGAAGAACGAAATTTGGTGAGCCAAGTGGGATTGGCCTACTGATCATTACCTGAAAGTGTCATCTAGATTGGGTGAAAAAATGTGTGCTGAGATTTCAGGAAACTCGTAGTTTTTTGGAAGCTTGGCAACCGCTTTCCATTAAAGTGATTTGTGCCAGTCTCTGCTTAGGGCTACATCAATAGGAAACAAACCATAGAGATAGAACATAGAGCTACTTTATTGTGTCAAGTTTCAAAGAGCTAGCACAAACCGTGTTTGATTTAGAGTTCCAACTACATGTATCCATATAGGAGAAAACAGAGTGAAACCTAAAAATTCAAACTGTTGCTGCCAACGAACGGTTTAACCTAGAAGAACAAAATTTGGTGAGCCAAGTGGGATTGGGGTAGTGATCATTACCTGAAAGTGTCATCTAGATTGGATGAAGAAATGTGTGCTGATATTTCAGGAAATTCGTAGTTTTTTGGAAGCTTGGCAACCCCTTTCCATGAAAGTAATTTGCGCCAGTCTCTGCTTAGGGCTACATCAATAGGAAACAAACCATAGGGATAGAACTTGGAGATACTGTATTGTGTCAAGTTTCAAAGAGCTAGCACAAACCGTGTTTGATTTAGAGTTCCAACTACATGTATCCATATAGGAGAAAATAGAGTGAAACCTAAAAATTAAAACTGTTACTGCCAACGAACGGTTTAACCTAGAAGAACAAAATTTGGTGAGCCAAGTGGGATTGGGGTAGTGATCAGTACCTGAAAGTGTCATCAAGATTGGGTGAAAAAATGTGTGCTGAGATTTCAGGAAACTCGTAGTTTTTTGGAAGGTTGGCAACCCCCTTACATTAAAGTGATTGCGCCAGTCTCTGCTTAGGGCTACATCAATAGGAAACAAACCATAGAGATAGAACATGGAGCTACTTTATTGTGTCAAGTTTCAAAGAGCTAGCAGAAACCGTGTTAGATTTAGAATTCCAACTACATGTATCCATATAGGAGAAAACAGAGTGAAACCTAAAAATTAAAACTGTTACTGTCAACGAACGGTTTAACCTAGAAGAACAAAATTTGGTGAGCCAAGTGGGATTGGGGTAGTGATCATTACCTGAAAGTGTCATCAAGATTGGGTGAAAAAATGTGTGCTGAGATTTCAGGAAACTCGTAGTTTTTTGGAAGCTTGGCAACCCCTTTAAATGAAACTGATTTGCGCCAGTCTCTGCTAGGGCTACATCAATAGGAAAGAAACCATGGAGATAGAACTTGGAGCTGCTTTATTGTGTCAAGTTTCAAAGAGCTAGCACAAACCGTGTATGATTTAGAGTTCCAACTACATGTATCCATATAGGAGAAAACAGAGTGAAACCTAAAAATTCAAACTGTTACTGCCAACAAACGGTTTAACCTAGAAGAACGACATTTGGTGAGCCAAGTGGGATTGGGGTACTGATCATTACCTGAAAGTGTCATCAAGATTGGGTGAAAAAATGTGTGCTGAGATTTCAGGAGACTCCTAGTTTTTTGGAAGCTTGCAACCCATTTCCATGAAATTGATTTGCGCCAGTCTTTGCTTAGGGCTACATCAATAGGAAAGAAACCATAGAGATAGAACTTGGAGCTATTTTATTGTGTCAAGTTTCAAAGAGCTAGCACAAACCGTGTTTGATTTAGAGTTCCAACTACATGTATCCGTATAGGAGAAAACAGAGTGAAACCTAAAAATTAAAACTGTTACTGCCAATGAACGGTTTAACCTAGAAGAACGAAATTTGCTGAGCCAAGTGGGATTGCGGTACTGATCATTACTTTAAGTGTCATCAAGATTGGGTGTAAAAATGTGTGCTGAGATTTCAGGAAACTCATAGTTTTTTGGAAGCTTGGCAACCCCCTTCCGTGAAAGTGATTTTCGCCAGTCTCTGCTTAGGGCTACTTCAATAGGAAACAAACCATAGAGATAGAACTTGGTGCTACTTTATTGTGTCAAGTTTAAAAGAGCTACCACAAACCGTGTTTGATTTAAAGTTCCAATTACATGTATCCATATAGGAGAAAACAGAGTGAAACCTGAACATTAAAACTGTTACTGCCAAAGAACGGTTTAACTTAGAAGAACGAAATTTGGTGAGCCAAGTGGGATTGGCCTACTGATCATTACCTGAAAGTGTCATCTAGATTGGGTGAAAAAATGTGTGCTGAGATTTCAGGAAACTCGTAGTTTTTTGGAAGCTTGGCAACCGCTTTCCATTAAAGTGATTTGTGCCAGTCTCTGCTTAGGGCTACATCAATAGGAAACAAACCATAGAGATAGAACATGGAGCTACTTTATTGTGTCAAGTTTCAAAGAGCTAGCACAAACCGTATTTGATTTAGAGTTCCAACTACATGTATCCATATAGGAGAAAACAGAGTGAAACCTAAAAACTAAAACTGTTACTGCCAACGAACGGTTTAACCTAGAAGAACGAAATTTATTGAGCCAAGTGGGATTGGGGTAGTGATCATTACCTGAAAGTGTCATCAAGATTGGGTGAAAAAATGTGTGCTGAGATTTCAGGAAACTCGTAGTTTTTTGGAAGGTTGGCAACCCCCTTACATTAAAGTGATTGCGCCAGTCTCTGCTTAGGGCTACATCAATAGGAAACAAACCATAGAGATAGAACATGGAGCTACTTTATTGTGTCAAGTTTCAAAGAGCTAGCAGAAACCGTGTTTGATTTAGAATTCCAACTACATGTATCCATATAGGAGAAAACAGAGTGAAACCTAAAAATTAAAACTGTCACTGCCAACGAACGGTTTAACCTAGAAGAACAAAATTTGGTGAGCCAAGTGGGATTGGGGTAGTGATCATTACCTGAAATTGTCATCAAGATTGGGTGAAAAAAGGTGTGCTGAGATTTCAGGAAACTCGTAGTTTTTTGGAAGCTTGGCAACCCCTTTAAATGAAAGTGATTTGCGCCAGTCTCTGCTAGGGCTACATTAATAGGAAAGAAACCATAGAGATAGAACTTGGAGCTGCTTTATTGTGTCAAGTTTCAAAGAGGTAGCACAAACCGTGTATGATTTAGAGTTCCAACTACATGTATCCATATAGGAGAAAACAGAGTGAAACCTAATAATTAAAACTGTTACTGCCAACGAACGGTTTAACCTAGAAGAACGAAATTTGGTTAGCCAGGTGGCTTTTGGGTACTGATCATTACCTGAAAGTGTCATCAAGATTGGGTGAAAAAATGTGGGCTGAGATTTCAGGAAACTCGTAGTTTTTTGGAAGCTTGGCAACCCCTTTCAATGAAAGTGATTTGCGCCAGTCTCTGCTTAGGGCTACATCAATAGGAAACAAACAATAGAGATAGAACTTGGAGCTGCTTTATTGTGTCAAGTTTCAAAGAGCTAGCACAAACCGTGTTTGATTTAGAGTTCCAACTACATGTATCCATATAGGAGAAAACAGAGTGAAACCTAAAAATTAAAACTGTTACTGCCAACGAACTGTTTAACCTAGAAGAATGAAATTTGGTGAGCCAAGTGGGATTGGGGTAGTGATCATTACCTGAAAGTGTCATCAAGATTGGGTGTCAAAATGTGTGCAGAGATTTCAGGAAACTCGTAGTTTTTTGGAAGCTTGGCCACCCCCTTCCTTGAAAGTGATTTGCGCCAGTATTTGCTTAGGGCTACATCAATAGGAAACAAACCATAGAGATAGAACTTGGAGCTACTTTATTGTGTCAAGTTTCAAAGAGCTAGCACAAACCGTGTTTGATTTCGAGTTCCAACTACATGTATCCATATAGGAGAAAATAGAGTGAAACCTAAAAATTAAAACTGTTACTACCAACGAATGGTTTAACCTAGAAGATCGAAATTTGGTGAGTCAAGTGGGATTGGCGTACTGATCATTACCTGAAAGTGTCATCAAGTTTGGGTGAAAAAATGTGTGCTGAGATTTCAGGAAACTCGTAGTTTTTTGGAAGCTTGGCAACCCCCTTACATTAAAGTGATTTGCGCCAGTCTCTGCTTAGAGCTACATCAGTAGGAAACAAACCATAGAGATAGAACATGGAGCTACTTTATTGTGTCAAGTTTCAAAGAGCTAGCACAAACCGTGTTTGATTTAGAGTTCCAACTACATGTATCCATATAGGAGAAAACAGAGTGAAACCTAAAAATTCAAACTGTTGCTGCCAACGAACGGTTTAACCTAGAAGAACGAAATTTGGTGAGCCAAGTGGGATTGGGGTACTGATCATTACCTGAAAGTGTCATCAAGATTGGGTGAAAAAATGTGTGCTGAGATTTCAGGAGACTCCTAGTTTTTTGGAAGCTTGCAACCCCTTTCCATGAAAGTGATTTGCGCCAGTCTTTGCTTAGGGCTACATCAATAGGAAAGAAACCATAGAGATAGAACTTGGAGCTATTTTATTGTGTCAAGTTTCAAAGAGCTAGCACAAACCGTGTTTGATTTAGAGTTCCAACTACATGTATCCATATAGGAGAAAACAGAGTGAAACCTAAAAATTAAAACTGTTACTGCCAATGAACGGTTTAACCTAGAAGAACGAAATTTGCTGAGCCAAGTGGGATTGCGGTACTGATCATTACTTTAAGTGTCATCAAGATTGGGTGTAAAAATGTGTGCTGAGATTTTAGGAAACTCATAGTTTTTTGGAAGCTTGGCAACCCCCTTCCGTGAAAGTGATTTTCGCCAGTCTCTGCTTAGGGCTACTTCAATAGGAAACAAACCATAGAGATAGAACTTGGTGCTACTTTATTGTGTCAAGTTTAAAAGAGCTACCACAAACCGTGTTTGATTTAAAGTTCCAATTACATGTATCCATATAGGAGAAAACAGAGTGAAACCTGAACATTAAAACTGTTACTGACAAAGAACGGTTTAACTTAGAAGAACGAAATTTGGTGAGCCAAGTGGGATTGGCCTACTGATCATTACCTGAAAGTGTCATCTAGATTGGGTGAAAAAATGTGTGCTGAGATTTCAGGAAACTCGTAGTTTTTTGGAAGCTTGGCAACCGCTTTCCATTAAAGTGATTTGTGCCAGTCTCTGCTTAGGGCTACATCAATAGGAAACAAACCATAGAGATAGAACATAGAGCTACTTTATTGTGTCAAGTTTCAAAGAGCTAGCACAAACCGTGTTTGATTTAGAGTTCCAACTACATGTATCCATATAGGAGAAAACAGAGTGAAACCTAAAAATTCAAACTGTTGCTGCCAACGAACGGTTTAACCTAGAAGAACAAAATTTGGTGAGCCAAGTGGGATTGGGGTAGTGATCATTACCTGAAAGTGTCATCTAGATTGGATGAAGAAATGTGTGCTGATATTTCAGGAAATTCGTAGTTTTTTGGAAGCTTGGCAACCCCTTTCCATGAAAGTAATTTGCGCCAGTCTCTGCTTAGGGCTACATCAATAGGAAACAAACCATAGGGATAGAACTTGGAGATACTGTATTGTGTCAAGTTTCAAAGAGCTAGCACAAACCGTGTTTGATTTAGAGTTCCAACTACATGTATCCATATAGGAGAAAATAGAGTGAAACCTAAAAATTAAAACTGTTACTGCCAACGAACGGTTTAACCTAGAAGAACAAAATTTGGTGAGCCAAGTGGGATTGGGGTAGTGATCAGTACCTGAAAGTGTCATCAAGATTGGGTGAAAAAATGTGTGCTGAGATTTCAGGAAACTCGTAGTTTTTT
Source organism: Spermophilus citellus (assembly GCF_964194105.1). NCBI lineage: Eukaryota > Metazoa > Chordata > Mammalia > Rodentia > Sciuridae > Spermophilus > Spermophilus citellus. Next base: position 1,681,318 of record NW_027672727.1, on the reverse strand, counting down.
GGAAGGTTGGCAACCCCCTTACATTAAAGTGATTGCGCCAGTCTCTGCTTAGGGCTACATCAATAGGAAACAAACCATAGAGATAGAACATGGAGCTACTTTATTGTGTCAAGTTTCAAAGAGCTAGCAGAAACCGTGTTAGATTTAGAATTCCAACTACATGTATCCATATAGGAGAAAACAGAGTGAAACCTAAAAATTAAAACTGTTACTGTCAACGAACGGTTTAACCTAGAAGAACAAAATTTGGTGAGCCAAGTGGGATTGGGGTAGTGATCATTACCTGAAAGTGTCATCAAGATTGGGTGAAAAAATGTGTGCTGAGATTTCAGGAAACTCGTAGTTTTTTGGAAGCTTGGCAACCCCTTTAAATGAAACTGATTTGCGCCAGTCTCTGCTAGGGCTACATCAATAGGAAAGAAACCATGGAGATAGAACTTGGAGCTGCTTTATTGTGTCAAGTTTCAAAGAGCTAGCACAAACCGTGTATGATTTAGAGTTCCAACTACATGTATCCATATAGGAGAAAACAGAGTGAAACCTAATAATTAAAACTGTTACTGCCAACGAACGGTTTAACCTAGAAGAACGAAATTTGGTTAGCCAGGTGGCTTTTGGGTACTGATCATTACCTGAAAGTGTCATCAAGATTGGGTGAAAAAATGTGGGCTGAGATTTCAGGAAACTCGTAGTTTTTTGGAAGCTTGGCAACCCCTTTCAATTAAAGTGATTTGTGCCAGTCTCTGCTTAGGGCTACATCAATAGGAAACAAACAATAGAGATAGAACTTGGAGCTGCTTTATTGTGTCAAGTATCAAAGAGCTAGCACAAACCGTGTTTGATTTAGACTTCCAACTACATGTATCCATATAGGAGAAAACAGAGTGAAACCTAAAAATTAAAACTGTTACTGCCAACGAACTGTTTAACCTAGAAGATCGAAATTTGGTGAGCCAAGTGGGATTGGCGTACTGATCATTACCTGAAAGTGTCATCAAGTTTGGGTGAAAAAATGTGTGCTGAGATTTCAGGAAACTCGTAGTTTTTTGGAAGCTTGGCAACCCCCTTACATTAAAGTGATTTGCGCCAGTCTCTGCTTAGAGCTACATCAGTAGGAAACAAACCATAGAGATAGAACATGGAGCTACTTTATTGTGTCAAGTTTCAAAGAGCTAGCACAAACCGTGTTTGATTTAGAGTTCCAACTACATGTATCCATATAGGAGAAAACAGAGTGAAACCTAAAAATTCAAACTGTTGCTGCCAACGAACGGTTTAACCTAGAAGAACGAAATTTGGTGAGCCAAGTGGGATTGGGGTACTGATCATTACCTGAAAGTGTCATCAAGATTGGGTGAAAAAATGTGTGCTGAGATTTCAGGAAACTCGTAGTTTTTTGGAAGCTTGGCAACCCCCTTCCATGAAAGTGATTTGCGCCAGTCTCTGCTTAGGGCTACATCAATAGGAAACAACCATAGAGATAGAACTTGGAGCTACTTTATTGTGTCCAGTTTCAAAGAGCTAGCACAAACCGTGTTTGATTTAGAGTTCCAACTACATGTATCCATATAGGAGAAAACAGAGTGAAACCTAAAAATTAAAACTGTTACTGCCAACGAACGGTTTAACCTAGAAGAACGAAATTTGGTTAGCCAAGTGGGATTGGCGTACTGATCATTACCTGAAAGTGTCATCAAGATTGGGTGTCAAAATGTGTGCTGAGATTTCAGGAAACTCGTAGTTTTTTGGAAGGTTGGCAACCCCCTTACATTAAAGTGATTTGCGCCAGTCTCTGCTTAGGGCTACATCAATAGGAAACAAAACATAGAGATAGAACATGGAGCTACTTTATTGTGTCAAGTTTCAAAGAGCTAGCAGAAACCGTGTTTGATTTGGAATTCCAACTACATGTATCCATATAGGAGAAAACAGAGTGAAACCTAAAAATTAAAACTGTTACTGCCAACGAACGGTTTAACTTAGAAGAACAAAATTTGGTGAGCCAAGTGGGATTGGGGTAGTGATCATTACCTGAAAGTGTCATCTAGATTGGATGAAGAAATGTGTGCTGATATTTCAGGAAATTCGTAGTTTTTTGGAAGCTTGGCAACCCCTTTCCATGAAAGTGATTTGCGCCAGTCTCTGCTTAGGGCTACATCAATAGGAAACAAACCATAGGGATAGAACTTCGAGATACTGTACTGTGTCAAGTTTCAAAGAGCTAGCACAAACCGTGTTTGATTTAGAGTTCCAAATACATGTATCCATATAGGAGAAAACAGAGTGAAACCTAAAAATTAAAACTGTTACTGCCAACGAACGGTTTAACCTAGAAGAACAAAATTTGGTGAGCCAAGTGGGATGGGGTAGTGATCAGTACCTGAAAGTGTCATCAAGATTGGGTGAAAAAATGTGTGCTGAGATTTCAGGAAACTCGTAGTTTTTTGTAAGCTTGGCAACCCCCTTCCATGAAACTGATTTGCGCCAGTCTCTGCTTAGGGCTACATCAATAGGAAACAAACCATAGATATAGAACTTGGAGCTACTTTATTGTGTCAAGTTTCAAAGAGCTATCACAAACCGTGTTTGATTTAGAGTTCCAACTACATGTATCCATATAGGAGAAAACAGAGTGAAACCTAAAAATTAAAACTGTTACTGCCAACGAACGGTTTAACCTAGAAGAACGAAATTTGGTGAGCCAAGTGGGATTGGGGTACTGATCATTACTGAAAGTGTCATCGAGATTGGGTGAAAAAATGTGTGCTGAGATTTCAGGAAAATCGTAGTTTTTTGGAAGCTTGGCCACCCCCTTCCATGAAAGTGATTTGTGCCAGTCTCTGCTTAGGGCTACATCAATAGGAAACAAACCATAGAGGTAGAACTTGGAGCTACTTTATTGTGTCAAGTTTCAAAGAGCTAGCACAAACCGTGTTTGATTTAGAGTTCCAACTACATGTATCCATATAGGAGAAAACAGAGTGAAACCTAAAAATTAAAACTGTTACTACCAACGAATGGTTCAACCTAGAAGAACGAAATTTGGTGAGCCAAGTGGGATTGGCGTCCTGATCATTACCTGAAAGTGTCATCAAGTTTGGGTGAAAAAATGTGTGCTGAGATTTCAGGAAACTCGTAGTTTTTTGGAAGCTTGAAACCCCCTTACATTAAAGTGATTTGCGCCAGTCTCTGCTTAGAGCTACATCAGTAGGAAACAAACCATAGAGATAGAACATGGAGCTACTTTATTGTGTCAAGTTTCATAGAGCTAGCACAAACCGTGTTTGATTTAGAGTTCCAACTACATGTATCCATATTGGAGAAAACAGAGTGAAACATAAAAATTCAAACTGTTACTGCCAACGAACGGTTTAACCTACAAGAACGAAATTTGGTGAGCCAAGTGGGATTGGGGTACTGATCATTACCTGAAAGTGTCATCAAGATTGGGTGAAAAAATGTGTGCTGAGATTTCAGGAAACTCGTAGTTTTTTGGAAGGTTGGCAACCCCCTTACATTAAAGTGATTGCGCCAGTCTCTGCTTAGGGCTACATCAATAGGAAACAAACCATAGAGATAGAACATGGAGCTACTTTATTGTGTCAAGTTTCAAAGAGCTAGCAGAAACCGTGTTTGATTTAGAATTCCAACTACATGTATCCATATAGGAGAAAACAGAGTGAAACCTAAAAATTAAAACTGTTACTGTCAACGAACGGTTTAACCTAGAAGAACAAAATTTGGTGAGCCAAGTGGGATTGGGGTAGTGATCATTACCTGAAAGTGTCATCAAGATTGGGTGAAAAAATGTGTGCTGAGATTTCAGGAAACTCGAAGTTTTTTGGAAGCTTGGCAACCCCTTTAAATGAAAGTGATTTGCGCCAGTCTCTGCTAGGGCTACATCAATAGGAAAGAAACCATAGAGATAGAACTTGGAGCTGCTTTATTGTGTCAAGTTTCAAAGAGGTAGCACAAACCGTGTATGATTTAGAGTTCCAACTACATGTATCCATATAGGAGAAAACAGAGTGAAACCTAATAATTAAAACTGTTACTGCCAACGAACGGTTTAACCTAGAAGAACGAAATTTGGTTAGCCAGGTGGCTTTTGGGTACTGATCATTACCTGAAAGTGTCATCAAGATTGGGTGAAAAAATGTGGGCTGAGATTTCAGGAAACTCGTAGTTTTTTGGAAGCTTGGCAACCCCTTTCAATGAAAGTGATTTGTGCCAGTCTCTGCTTAGGGCTACATCAATAGGAAACAAACAATAGAGATAGAACTTGGAGCTGCTATATTGTGTCAAGTTTCAAAGAGCTAGCACAAACCGTGTTTGATTTAGAGTTCCAACTACATGTATCCATATAGGAGAAAACAGAGTGAAACCTAAAAATTAAAACTGTTACTGCCAACGAACTGTTTAACCTAGAAGAATGAAATTTGGTGAGCCAAGTGGGATTGGGGTAGTGATCATTACCTGAAAGTGTCATCAAGATTGGGTGTCAAAATGTGTGCTGAGATTTCAGGAAACTCGTAGTTTTTTGGAAGCTTGGCCAACCCCTTCCATGAAAGTGATTTGCGCCAGTATTTGCTTAGGGCTACATCAATAGGAAACAAACCATAGAGATAGAACTTGGAGCTACTTTATTGTGTCAAGTTTCAAAGAGCTAGCACAAACCGTGTTTGATTTAGAGTTCCAACTACATGTATCCATATAGGAGAAAACAGAGTGAAACCTAAAAATTCAAACTGTTGCTGCCAACGAACGGTTTAACCTAGAAGAACGAAATTTGGTGAGACAAGTGGGATTGGCGTACTGATCATTACTTGAAAGTGTCATCAAGATTGGGTGTCAAAATGTGTGCTGAGATTTCAGGAAACTCGTAGTTTTTTGGAAGGTTGGCAACCCCCTTACATTAAAGTGATTTGCGCCAGTCTCTGCTTAGGGCTACATCAATAGGAAAAAAACCATAGAGATAGAGCATGGAGCTACTTTATTGTGTCAAGTTTCAAAGAGCTAGCAGAAACCGTGTTTGATTTAGAATTCCAACTACATGTATCCATATAGGAGAAAACAGAGTGAAACCTAAAAATTAAAACTGTTACTGCCAACGAACGGTTTAACCTAGAAGAACAAAATTTGGTGAGCCAAGTGGGATTGGGGTACTGATCATTACCTGAAAGTGTCATCAAGATTGGGTGAAAAAATGTGTGCTGAGATTTCAGGAAACTCGTAGTTTTTTGGAAGCTTGGCAACCCCTTTAAATGAAAGTGATTTGCGCCAGTCTCTGCTTAGGGCTACATCAATAGGAAAGAAACCATAGAGATAGAACTTGGAGCTGCTTTATTGTGTCAAGTTTCAAAGAGGTAGCACAAACCGTGTTTGATTTAGAGTTCCAACTACATGTATCCATATAGGAGAAAACAGAGTGAAACCTAAAAATTAAAACTGTTACTGCCAACGGACGGTTTTACCTAGAAGAACGAAATTTGGTTAGTCAAGTGTTATTGGGGTACTGATCATTACCTGAAATGTCATCAAGATTGGGTGAAAAAATGTGTGCTGAGATTTCAGGAAACTCGTAGTTTTTTTGCAATCTTGGCAATCCCTTTCCATGAAAGTCATTTGCGCCAGTCTGTGCTTAGGGCTACATCAATAGGAAAGAAACCATAGAGATAGAACTTTGAACCAACTTTATTGTGTCAAGTTTCAAAGAGCTAGCACAAACCGTGTTTGATTTAGAGTTCCAACTACATGTATCCTTATAGGAAGAAAACAGAGTGAATCCTAAAAATTAAAACTGTTACTGCCCTCGAATGGTTTAATCTAGAAGAACCAAATTTGGTGAGCCCAGTGGGATTTGGGTACTGAAAATTACCTGAAAGTGTCATCAAGATTGGGTGAAAAAATGTGTGCTGAGATTTCAGGAAACTCGTAGTTTTTTGGAAGCTTGGAAACCCCTTTCCATGAAAGTGATTTGCGCCAGTCTCTGCTTAGGGCTTCATCAATAGGAAACAAATCATAGAGATAGAACATAGAGCTACTTTATTGTGTCAAATTTCAAAGAGCTAGCGCAAACCATGTTTGAGTTAGAGTTCCAACTACATGTATCCATATAGGAGAAAACAGAGTGAAACCTAAAAATTAAAACTGTTACTGCCAACGAACGGTTTAACCTAGAAGAACGAAATTTGGTGAGCCAAGTGGGATTGGGGTACTGATCATTACCTGAAAGTGTCAACAAGATTGGATGAAAAAATGTGTGCTGAGATTTCAGGAAACTCGTAGTTTTTTGGAAGGTTGGCAACCCCTTTAAATGAAAGTGATTTGCACCAGTCTCTGCTTAGGGCTACATCAATAGGAAACAAACCATTGAGATAGAACTTGGAGCTGCTTTATTGTGTCAAGTTTCAAAGAGCTAGTACAAACCGTGTTTGATTTAGAGTTCCAACTACATGTATCCATATAGGAGAAAACAGAGTGAAACCTAAAAATTAAAACTGTTACTGCCAACGAACGGTTTAACCTAGAAGAACGAAATTTGGTGAGCCAAGTGGGATTGGGGTACTGATCATTACCTGAAAGTGTCATCAAGATTGGGTGTCAAAATGTGTGCTGAGATTTCAGGAAACTCGTAGTTTTTTGGAAGCTTGGCACGCCTATCTATGAAAGTGATTTGCGCCAGTCTCTGCTTAGGGCTACATCAATAGGAAACAAACCATAGAGATAGAACTTGGAGCTACTTTATTGTGTCAAGTTTCAAAGAGCTAGCACAAACCATATTGATTTAGAGTTCCAACTACATGTATCCATATAGGAGAAAACAGAGTGAAACCTAAAAATTAAAACTGTTACTGCCAACGAACGGTTTAACCTAGAAGAACGAAATTTGGTGAGCCAAGTGGGATTGGGGTAGTGATCATTACCTGAAAGTGTCATCAAGATTGGGTGAAAAAATGTGTGCTGTGATTTCAGGAATCTTGTAGTTTTTTGGAAGGTTGGCAACCCCCTTACATTAAAGTGATTTGTGCCAGTCTCTGCTTAGGGCTACATCAATAGGAAACAAACCATAGAGATACAACATGGAGCTACTTTATTGTGTCAAGTTTCAAAGAGCTAGCACAAACCGTGTTTGATTTACAGTTCCAACTATATGTATCCATATAGGAGAAAACAGAGTGAAACCTAAAAATTAAAACTGTTACTGCCAACGAACGGTTTAACCTAGAAGAACGAAATTTGGTGAGCCAAGTGGGATTGGCGTGCTGATCATTACCTGAAAGTGTCATCTAGATTGGGTAAAAAAATGTGTGCTGAGATTTCAGGAAACTCATAGTTTTTTGGAAGCTTGGCAACCCCTTTCCATGAAAGTGATTTGCGCCAGTCTCTGCTTAGGGCTACATCAATAGGGAAAAAATCATAGAGATACAACTTGGAGCTACTTTATTGTGTCAAGTTTCAAAGAGCTGGCACAAACCGTGTTTGATTTAGAGTCCCAACTACATGTATCCATATAGGAGAAAACAGAGTGAAACTTAAAAACTTAAACTGTTACTGCCCACGAACGGTTTAACCTAGAAGAACGAAATTTGGTGAGCCAAGTGGCATTGGGGTACTGATCATTACCTGAAAGTGTCATCAAGATTGGGTGAAAAAATGTGTGCTGAGATTTCAGGAAACTCGTAGTTTTTTGGAAGCTTGGCAACCCCTTTAAATGAAAGTGATTTGCGCCAGTCTCTGCTTAGGGCTACATCAATAGGAAACAAACCATAGAGATAGAACTTGGAGCTGCTTTATTGTGTCAAGTTTCAAAGAGGTAGCACAAACCGTGTTTGATTTAGAGTTCCAACTACATGTATCCATATAGGAGAAAACAGAGTGAAACCTAATAATTAAAACTGTTACTGCCAACGAACGGTTTAACCTAGAAGAACGAAATTTGGTTAGCCAGGTGGCATTGTGGTACTGATCTTTACCTGAAAGTGTCATCAAGATTGGGTGAAAAAATGTGTGCTGAGATTTCAGGAAACTCGTAGTTTTTTGGAAGCTGGGCAACCCCTTTCCATGAAAGTGATTTGCCCCAGTCTCTGCTTAGGGCTACATCAATAGGAAACAAACCATAGATATAGATCTTTGTGCTACTTTATTGTGTCAAGTTTTAAAGAGCTAGCACAAACCGTGATTGATTTAGAGTTCCAACTATATGTATCCATATAGGAGAAAACAGAGTGAAACCTAAAAATTAAAACTGTTACTGCCCACGAACGGTTTAACCTAGAAGAACCAAATTTGGTGAGCCAAGTGGGATTTTGGTACTGAAAATTACCTGAAAGTGTCATCAAGATTGGGTGAAAAAATGTGTGCTGAGATTTCAGGAAACTCATAGTTTTTTGGAAGCTTGGCAACCCCTTTCCATGAAAGTGATTTGCACCAGTCTCTGCCTAGGGCTTCATCAATAGGAAACAAATCAAAGAGATAGAACATGGAGCTACTTTATTGTGTCAATTTTCAAAGAGCTAGCGCAAACCATGTTTGAGTTAGAGTTCCAACTACTTGTATCCATATAGGAGAAAACAGAGTGAAACCTAAAAATTAAAACTGTTACTGCCAACGAACGGTTTAACCTAGAAGAACGTAATTAGGTGAGGCAAGTGGGATTGGGGTACTGATCATTACCTGAAAGTGTCATCAAGATTGGGTGAAAAAATGTGTGCTGAGATTTCAGGAAACTCGTAGATTTTGGAAGCTTGGCCACCCCCTTCCATGAAAGTGATTTGCGCCAGTCTCTGCTTAGGGCTACATCAATAGGAAACAAACCATAGAGATAGAACTTGGAGCTACTTTATTGTGTCAAGTTTCAAAGAGCTAGCACAAACCGTGTTTGATTTAGAGTTCCAACTACATGTATCCATATAGGAGAAAACAGAGTGAAACCTAAAATTTTAAACTGTTACTACCAACGAATGGTTTAACCTAGAAGAACGAAATTTGGTGAGCCAAGTGGGATTGGGGTACTGATCATTACCTGAAAGTGTCATCAAGATTGGGTGAAAAAATGTGTGCTGAGATTTCAGGAAACTCGTAGTTTTTTGGAAGCTTGGCAACCGCTTTCCATTAAAGTGATTTGTGCCAGTCTCTGCTTAGGGCTACATCAATAGGAAAGAAACAATAGAGATAGAACTTGGAGCTGCTTTATTGTGTCAAGTTTCAAAGAGCTAGCACAAACCGTGTTTGATTTAGAGTTCCAACTACATGTATCCATATAGGAGAAAACAGAGTGAAACCTAAAAATTAAAACTGTTACTGCCAACGAACTGTTTAACCTAGAAGAATGAAATTTGGTGAGCCAAGTGGGATTGGGGTAGTGATCATTACCTGAAAGTGTCATCAAGATTGGGTGTCAAAATGTGTGCTGAGATTTCAGGAAACTCGTAGTTTTTTGGAAGCTTGGCCACCCCCTTCCATGAAAGTGATTTGCGCCAGTATTTGCTTAGGGCTACATCAATAGGAAACAAACCATAGAGATAGAACTTGGAGCTACTTTATTGTGTCAAGTTTCAAAGAGCTAGCACAAACCGTGTTTGATTTCGAGTTCCAACTACATGTATCCATATAGGAGAAAATAGAGTGAAAACTAAAAATTAAAACTGTTACTACCAACGAATGGTTTAACCTAGAAGAACGAAATTTGGTGAGCCAAGTGGGATTGGCGTACTGATCATTACCTGAAAGTGTCATCAAGTTTGGGTGAAAAAATGTGTGCTGAGATTTCAGGAAACTCGTAGTTTTTTGGAAGCTTGGCAACCCCCTTACATTAAAGTGATTTGCGCCAGTCTCTGCTTAGAGCTACATCAGTAGGAAACAAACCATAGAGATAGAACATGGAGCTACTTTATTGTGTCAAGTTTCAAAGAGCTAGCACAAACCGTGTTTGATTTAGAGTTCCAACTATATGTATCCATATAGGAGAAAACAGAGTGAAACCTAAAAATTCAAACTGTTGCTGCCAACGAACGGTTTAACCTAGAAGAACGAAATTTGGTGAGCCAAGTGGGATTGGCGTACTGATCATTACCTGAAAGTGTCATCAAGATTGGGTGTCAAAATGTGTGCTCAGATTTCAGGAAACTCGTAGTTTTTTGGAAGGTTGGCAACCCCCTTACATTAAAGTGATTTGCGCCAGTCTCTGCTTAGGGCTACATCAATAGGAAACAAACCATAGAGATAGAACATGGAGCTACTTTATTGTGTCAAGTTTCAAAGAGCTAGCAGAAACCGTGTTTGATTTAGAATTCCAACTACATGTATCCATATAGGAGAAAAAAGAGTGAAACCTAAAAATTAAAACTGTTACTGCCAACGAACGGTTTAACCTAGAAGAACAAAATTTGGTGAGCCAAGTGGGATTGGGGTAGTGATCATTACCTGAAAGTGTCATCAAGATTGGGTGAAAAAATGTGTGCTGAGATTTCAGGAAACTCGTAGTTTTTTGGAAGCTTGGCAACCCCTTTAAATGAAAGTGATTTGCGCCAGTCTCTGCTTAGGGCTACATCAATAGGAAAGAAACCATAGAGATAGAACTTGGAGCTGCTTTATTGTGTCAAGTTTCAAAGAGGTAGCACAAACCGTGTTTGATTTAGAGTTCCAACTACATGTATCCATATAGGAGAAAACAGAGTGAAACCTAAAAATTAAAACTGTTACTGCCAACGGACGGTTTAACCTAGAAGAATGAAATTTGGTGAGCCAAGTGGGATTGGGGTACTGATCATTACCTGAAAGTGTCATCAAGATTGGGTGAAAAAATGTGTGCTGAGATTTCAGGAAACTCGTAGTTTTTTGGAAGATTGGCAACCCCTTTCCATGAAAGTGATATGGGCCAGTCTCTGCTTAGAGCTACATCAATAGGAAACAAACCATAGATATAGATCTTTGTGCTACTTTATTGTGTCAAGTTTTAAAGAGCTAGCACAAACCGTGTTTGATTTAGAGTTCCAACTACATGTATCCATATAGGAGAAAACAGAGTGAAACCTAAAAATTAAAACTGTTACTGCCAACGGACGGTTTTACCTAGAAGAACGAAATTTGGTGAGCCAAGTGTTATTGGGGTACTGATCATTACCTGAAATGTCATCAAGATTGGGTGAAAAAATGTGTGCTGAGATTTCAGGAAACTCGTAGTTTTTTTGCAATCTTGGCAATCCCTTTCCATGAAAGTCATTTGCGCCAGTCTGTGCTTAGGGCTACATCAATAGGAAAGAAACCATAGAGATAGAACTTTGAACCAACTTTATTGTGTCAAGTTTCAAAGAGCTAGCACAAACCGTGTTTGATTTAGAGTTCCAACTACATGTATCCTTATAGGAAGAAAACAGAGTGAATCCTAAAAATTAAAACTGTTACTGCCCTCGAATGGTTTAATCTAGAAGAACCAAATTTGGTGAGCCCAGTGGGATTTGGGTACTGAAAATTACCTGAAAGTGTCATCAAGATTGGGTGAAAAAATGTGTGCTGAGATTTCAGGAAACTCGTAGTTTTTTGGAAGCTTGGAAACCCCTTTCCATGAAAGTGATTTGCGCCAGTCTCTGCTTAGGGCTTCATCAATAGGAAACAAATCATAGAGATAGAACATGGAGCTACTTTATTGTGTCAAATTTCAAAGAGCTAGCGCAAACCATGTTTGAGTTAGAGTTCCAACTACATGTATCCATATAGGAGAAAACAGAGTGAAACCTAAAAATTAAAACTGTTACTGCCAACGAACGGTTTAACCTAGAAGAACGAAATTTGGTGAGCCAAGTGGGATTGGGGTACTGATCATTAATTGAAAGTGTCAACAAGATTGGATGAAAAAATGTGTGCTGAGATTTCAGGAAACTCGTAGTTTTTTGGAAGGTTGGCAACCCCTTTAAATGAAAGTGATTTGCACCAGTCTCTGCTTAGGGCTACATCAATAGGAAACAAACCATTGAGATAGAACTTGGAGCTGCTTTATTGTGTCAAGTTTCAAAGAGCTAGTACAAACCGTGTTTGATTTAGAGTTCCAACTACATGTATCCATATAGGAGAAAACAGAGTGAAACCTAAAAATTAAAACTGTTACTGCCAACGAACGGTTTAACCTAGAAGAACGAAATTTGGTGAGCCAAGTGGGATTGGGGTACTGATCATTACCTGAAAGTGTCATCAAGATTGGGTGTCAAAATGTGTGCTGAGATTTCAGGAAACTCGTAGTTTTTTGGAAGCTTGGCACGCCTATCTATGAAAGTGATTTGCGCCAGTCTCTGCTTAGGGCTACATCAATAGGAAACAAACCATAGAGATAGAACTTGGAGCTACTTTATTGTGTCAAGTTTCAAAGAGCTAGCACAAACCATATTGATTTAGAGTTCCAACTACATGTATCCATATCGGAGAAAACAGAGTGAAACCTAAAAATTAAAACTGTTACTGCCAACGAACGGTTTAACCTAGAATAACAAAATTTGGTGAGCCAAGTGGGATTGGGGTAGTGATCATTACCTGAAAGTGTCATCAAGATTGGGTAAAAAAATGTGTGCTGAGATTTCAGGAAATCGCAGTTTTTTGGAAGCTTGGCAACCCCTTTCCATGAAAGTGATTTGCGCCAGTCTCTGCTTAGGGCTACTTCAATAGGAAACAAACCATAGAGATAGAACTTGGTGCTACTTTATTGTGTCAAGTTTCAAAGAGCTAGCACAAACCGTGTTTGATTTAGAGTTCCAACTACATGTATCCATATAGGAGAAAACAGAGTGAAACCTAAAAATTAAAACTGTTACTGCCAACGAACGGTTTAACCTAGAATAACAAAATTTGGTGAGCCAAGTGGGATTGGGGTAGTGATCATTACCTGAAAGTGTCATCAAGATTGGGTGAAAAAATGTGTGCTGAGATTTCAGGAAACTCGTAGTTTTTTGGAAGCTTGGCAACCCCTTTAAATGAAAGTGATTTGCGCCAGTCTCTGCTTAGGGCTACATCAATAGGAAACAAACCATAGAGATAGAACTTGGAGCTGCTTTATTGTGTCAAGTTTCAAAGAGGTAGCACAAACCGTGTTTGATTTAGAGTTCCAACTACATGTATCCATATAGGAGAAAACACAGTGAAACCTAATAATTAAAACTGTTACTGCCAACGAACGGTTTAACCTAGAAGAACGAAATTTGGTTAGCCAGGTGGCATTGTGGTACTGATCTTTACCTGAAAGTGTCATCAAGATTGGGTGAAAAAATGTGTGCTGATATTTCAGGAAACTCGTAATTTTTTGGAAGCTGGGCAACCCCTTTCCATGAAAGTGATTTGCCCCAGTCTCTGCTTAGGGCTACATCAATAGGAAACAAACCATAGATATAGATCTTTGTGCTACTTTATTGTGTCAAGTTTTAAAGAGCTAGCACAAACCGTGATTGATTTAGAGTTCCAACTATATGTATCCATATAGGAGAAAACAGAGTGAAACCTAAAAATTAAAACTGTTACTGCCCACGAACGGTTTAACCTAGAAGAACCAAATTTGGTGAGCCAAGTGGGATTTTGGTACTGAAAATTACCTGAAAGTGTCATCAAGATTGGGTGAAAAAATGTGTGCTGAGATTTCAGGAAACTCGTAGTTTTTTGGAAGCTTGGCAACCCCTTTCCATGAAAGTGATTTGCACCAGTCTCTGCCTAGGGCTTCATCAATAGGAAACAAATCAAAGAGATAGAACATGGAGCTACTTTATTGTGTCAATTTTCAAAGAGCTAGCGCAAACCATGTTTGAGTTAGAGTTCCAACTACTTGTATCCATATAGGAGAAAACAGAGTGAAACCTAAAAATTAAAACTGTTACTGGCAACGAACGGTTTAACCTAGAAGAACGTAATTAGGTGAGGCAAGTGGGATTGGGGTACTGATCATTACCTGAAAGTGTCATCAAGATTGGGTGAAAAAATGTGTGCTGAGATTTCAGGAAACTCGTAGATTTTGGAAGCTTGGCCACCCCCTTCCATGAAAGTGATTTGTGCCAGTCTCTGCTTAGGGCTACATCAATAGGAAACAAACCATAGAGATAGAACTTGGAGCTACTTTATTGTGTCAAGTTTCAAAGAGCTAGCACAAACCGTGTTTGATTTAGAGTTCCAACTACATGTATCCATATAGGAGAAAACAGAGTGAAACCTAAAAATTTAAACTGTTACTACCAATGAATGGTTTAACCTAGAAGAACGAAATTTGGTGAGCCAAGTGGGATTGGGGTACTGATCATTACCTGAAAGTGTCATCAAGATTGGGTGAAAAAATGTGTGCTGAGATTTCAGGAAACTCGTAGTTTTTTGGAAGCTTGGCAACCCCCTTCCATGAAAGTGATTTGCGCCAGTCTCTGCTTAGGGCTACATCAATAGGAAACAAACCATAGAGATAGAACTTGGAGCTACTTTATTGTGTCAAGTTTCAAAGAGCTAGCACAAACCGTGTTTGATTTAGAGTTCCAACTATATGTATCCATATAGGAGAAAACAGAGTGAAACCTAAAAATTAAAACTGTTACTACCAACGAACGGTTTAACCTAGAAGATCGAAATTTGGTGAGCCAAGTGGGATTGGCGTACTGATCATTACCTGAAAGTGTCATCAAGATTGGGTGAAAAAATGTGTGCTGAGATTTCACGAAACTCGTAGTTTTTGGAAGATTGGCAACCCCTTTCCATGAAAGTGATATGGGCCAGTCTCTGCTTAGGGCTACATCAATAGGAAAAAAACCATAGATATAGATCTTTGTGCTACTTTATTGTGTCAAGTTTTAAAGAGCTAGCACAAACCGTGTTTGATTTAGAGTTCCAACTACATGTATCCATATAGGAGAAAACAGAGTGAAACCTAAAAATTAAAACTGTTACTGCCAACGGACGGTTTTACCTAGAAGAACGAAATTTGGTGAGCCAAGTGTTATTGGGGTACTGATCATTACCTGAAATGTCATCAAGTTTGGGTGAAAAAATGTGTGCTGAGATTTCAGGAAACTCGTAGTTTTTTGGAAGCTTGGCAACCCC
Source organism: Spermophilus citellus (assembly GCF_964194105.1). NCBI lineage: Eukaryota > Metazoa > Chordata > Mammalia > Rodentia > Sciuridae > Spermophilus > Spermophilus citellus. The sequence goes on along the minus strand of NW_027672727.1, from coordinate 1,666,264 downwards.
CTTCCATGAAAGTGATTTGCGCCAGTCTCTGCTTAGGGCTACATCAATAGGAAACAAACCATAGAGATAGAACTTGGAGCTACTTTATTGTGTCAAGTTTCAAAGAGCTAGCACAAACCGTGTTTGATTTAGAGTTCCAACTATATGTATCCATATAGGAGAAAACAGAGTGAAACCTAAAAATTAAAACTGTTACTACCAACGAACGGTTTAACCTAGAAGATCGAAATTTGGTGAGCCAATTGGGATTGGCGTACTGATCATTACCTGAAAGTGTCATCAAGATTGGGTGAAAAAATGTGTGCTGAGATTTCACGAAACTCGTAGTTTTTGGAAGATTGGCAACCCCTTTCCATGAAAGTGATATGGGCCAGTCTCTGCTTAGGGCTACATCAATAGGAAAAAAACCATAGATATAGATCTTTGTGCTACTTTATTGTGTCAAGTTTTAAAGAGCTAGCACAAACCGTGTTTGATTTAGAGTTCCAACTACATGTATCCATATAGGAGAAAACAGAGTGAAACCTAAAAATTAAAACTGTTACTGCCAACGGACGGTTTTACCTAGAAGAACGAAATTTGGTGAGCCAAGTGTTATTGGGGTACTGATCATTACCTGAAATGTCATCAAGTTTGGGTGAAAAAATGTGTGCTGAGATTTCAGGAAACTCGTAGTTTTTTTGCAATATTGGCAATCCCTTTCCATGAAAGTCATTTGCGCCAGTCTGTGCTTAGGGCTACATCAATAGGAAAGAAACCATAGAGATAGAACTTTGAACCAACTTTATTGTGTCAAGTTTCAAAGAGCTAGCACAAACCGTGTTTGATTTAGAGTTCCAACTACATGTATCCTTATAGGAAGAAAACACAGTGAAACCTAAAAATTAAAACTGTTACTGCCCACGAATGGTTTAACCTAGAAGAACCAAATTTGGTGAGCCCAGTGGGATTTGGGAACTGAAAATTACCTGAAAGTGTCATCAAGATTGGGTGAAAAAATGTGTGCTGAGATTTCAGGAAACTCGTAGTTTTTTGGAAGCTTGGAAACCCCTTTCCATGAAAGTGATTTGCGCCAGTCTCTGCTTAGGGCTTCATCAATAGGAAACAAATCATAGAGATAGAACATGGAGCTACTTTATTGTGTCAAATTTCAAAGAGCTAGCGCAAACCATGTTTGAGTTAGAGTTCCAACTACATGTATCCATATAGGAGAAAACAGAGTGAAACCTAAAAATTAAAACTGTTACTGCCAACGAACGGTTTAACCTAGAAGAATGAAATTTGGTGAGCCAAGTGGGATTGGGGTAGTGATCATTACCTGAAAGTGTCATCAAGATTGGGTGTCAAAATGTGTGCTGAGATTTCAGGAAACTCGTAGTTTTTTGGAAGCTTGGCCACCCCCTTCCATGAAAGTGAATTGCGCCAGTATTTGCTTAGGGCTACATCAATAGGAAACAAACCATAGAGATAGAACTTGGAGCTACTTTATTGTGTCAAGTTTCAAAGAGCTAGCACAAACCGTGTTTGATTTCGAGTTCCAACTACATGTATCCATATAGGAGAAAATAGAGTGAAACCTAAAAATTAAAACTGTTACTACCAACGAATGGTTTAACCTAGAAGATCGAAATTTGGTGAGCCAAGTGGGATTGGCGTACTGATCATTACCTGAAAGTGTCATCAAGTTTGGGTGAAAAAATGTGTGCTGAGATTTCAGGAAACTCGTAGTTTTTTGGAAGCTTGGCAACCCCCTTACATTAAAGTGATTTGCGCCAGTCTCTGCTTAGAGCTACATCAGTAGGAAACAAACCATAGAGATAGAACATGGAGCTACTTTATTGTGTCAAGTTTCAAAGAGCTAGCACAAACCGTGTTTGATTTAGAGTTCCAACTACATGTATCCATATAGGAGAAAACAGAGTGAAACCTAAAAATTCAAACTGTTGCTGCCAACGAACGGTTTAACCTAGAAGAACGAAATTTGGTGAGCCAAGTGGGATTGGCATACTGATCATTACCTGAAAGTGTCATCAAGATTGGGTGTCAAAATGTGTGCTGAGATTTCAGGAAACTCGTAGTTTTTTGGAAGGTAGGCAACCCCCTTACATTAAAGTGATTTGCGCCAGTCTCTGCTTAGGGCTACATCAATAGGAAACAAACCATAGAGATAGAACATGGAGCTACTTTATTGTGTCAAGTTTCAAAGAGCTAGCAGAAACCGTGTTTGATTTAGAATTCCAACTACATGTATCCATATAGGAGAAAACAGAGTGAAACCTAAAAATTTAAACTGTTACTGCCCACGAATGGTTTAACCTAGAAGAACCAAATTTGGTGAGCCCAGTGGGATTTGGGAACTGAAAATTACCTGAAAGTGTCATCAAGATTGGGTGAAAAAATGTGTGCTGAGATTTCAGGAAACTCGTAGTTTTTTGGAAGCTTGGAAACCCCTTTCCATGAAAGTGATTTGCGCCAGTCTCTGCTTAGGGCTTCATCAATAGGAAACAAATCATAGAGATAGAACATGGAGCTACTTTATTGTGTCAAATTTCAAAGAGCTACGCAAACCATGTTTGAGTTAGAGTTCCAACTACATGTATCCATATAGGAGAAAACAGAGTGAAACTTAAAAATTAAAACTGTTACTGCCAACGAACGGTTTAACCTAGAAGAACGAAATTTGGTGAGCCAAGTGGGATTGGGGTACTGATCATTACCTGAAAGTGTCAACAAGATTGGATGAAAAAATGTGTGCTGAGATTTCAGGAAACTCGTAGTTTTTTGGAAGGTTGGCAACCCCTTTAAATGAAAGTGATTTGCACCAGTCTCTGCTTAGGGCTACATCAATAGGAAACAAACCATTGAGATAGAACTTGGAGCTGCTTTATTGTGTCAAGTTTCAAAGAGCTAGTACAAACCGTGTTTGATTTAGAGTTCCAACTACATGTATCCATATAGGAGAAAACAGAGTGAAACCTAAAAATTAAAACTGTTACTGCCAACGAACGGTTTAACCTAGAAGAACGAAATTTGGTGAGCCAAGTGGGATTGGGGTACTGATCATTACCTGAAAGTGTCATCAAGATTGGGTGTCAAAATGTGTGCTGAGATTTCAGGAAACTCGTAGTTTTTTGGAAGCTTGGCAACCCCTTTCCATGAAAGTGATTTGCGCCAGTCTCTGCTTAGGGCTACATCAATAGGAAACAAACCATAGAGATAGAACTTGGAGCTACTTTATTGTGTCAAGTTTCAAAGAGCTAGCACAAACCATGTTGATTTAGAGTTCCAACTACATGTATCCATATAGGAGAAAACAGAGTGAAACCTAAAAATTAAAACTGTTGCTGCCAACGAACGGTTTAACCTAGAAGAACGAAATTTGGTGAGCCAAGTTGGATTGGGGTAGTGATCATTACCTGAAAGTGTCATCAAGATTGGGTGAAAAAATGTGTGCTGTGATTTCAGGAAACTCGTAGTTTTTTGGAAGGTTGGCAACCCCCTTACATTAAAGTGATTTGCGCCAGTCTCTGCTTAGGGCTACATCAATAGGAAACAAACCATAGAGATAGAACTTGGAGCTACTTTATTGTGTCAAGTTTCAAAGAGCTAGCAGAAACCGTGTTTGATTTAGAATTCCAACTACATGTATCCATATAGGAGAAAAAAGAGTGAAACCTAAAAATTAAAACTGTTACTGCCAACGAACGGTTTAACCTAGAAGAACAAAATTTGGTGAGCCAAGTGGGATTGGGGTAGTGATCATTACCTGAAAGTGTCATCAAGATTGGGTGAAAAAATGTGTGCTGAGATTTCAGGAAACTCGTAGTTTTTTGGAAGCTTGGCAACCCCTTTAAATGAAAGTGATTTGCGCCAGTCTCTGCTTAGGGCTACATCAATAGGAAAGAAACCATAGAGATAGAACTTGGAGCTGCTTTATTGTGTCAAGTTTCAAAGAGGTAGCACAAACCGTGTTTGATTTAGAGTTCCAACTACATGTATCCATATAGGAGAAAACAGAGTGAAACCTAAAAATTAAAACTGTTACTGCCAACGAACGGTTTAACCTAGAAGAATGAAATTTGGTGAGCCAAGTGGGATTGGGGTACTGATCATTACCTGAAAGTGTCATCAAGATTGGGTGAAAAAATGTGTGCTGAGATTTCAGGAAACTCGTAGTTTTTTGGAAGATTGGCAACCCCTTTCCATGAAAGTGATATGGGCCAGTCTCTGCTTAGAGCTACATCAATAGGAAACAAACCATAGATATAGATCTTTGTGCTACTTTATTGTGTCAAGTTTTAAAGAGCTAGCACAAACCGTGTTTGATTTAGAGTTCCAACTACATGTATCCATATAGGAGAAAACAGAGTGAAACCTAAAAATTAAAACTGTTACTGCCAACGGACGGTTTTACTTAGAAGAACGAAATTTGGTGAGCCAAGTGTTATTGGGGTACTGATCATTACCTGAAATGTCATCAAGATTGGGTGAAAAAATGTGTGCTGAGATTTCAGGAAACTCGTAGTTTTTTTGCAATCTTGGCAATCCCTTTCCATGAAAGTCATTTGCGCCAGTCTGTGCTTAGGGCTACATCAATAGGAAAGAAACCATAGAGATAGAACTTTGAACCAACTTTATTGTGTCAAGTTTCAAAGAGCTAGCACAAACCGTGTTTGATTTAGAGTTCCAACTACATGTATCCTTATAGGAAGAAAACAGAGTGAATCCTAAAAATTAAAACTGTTACTGCCCTCGAATGGTTTAATCTAGAAGAACCAAATTTGGTGAGCCCAGTGGGATTTGGGTACTGAAAATTACCTGAAAGTGTCATCAAGATTGGGTGAAAAAATGTGTGCTGAGATTTCAGGAAACTCGTAGTTTTTTGGAAGCTTGGAAACCCCTTTCCATGAAAGTGATTTGCGCCAGTCTCTGCTTAGGGCTTCATCAATAGGAAACAAATCATAGAGATAGAACATGGAGCTACTTTATTGTGTCAAATTTCAAAGAGCTAGCGCAAACCATGTTTGAGTTAGAGTTCCAACTACATGTATCCATATAGGAGAAAACAGAGTGAAACCTAAAAATTAAAACTGTTACTGCCAACGAACGGTTTAACCTAGAAGAACGAAATTTGGTGAGCCAAGTGGGATTGGGGTACTGATCATTACCTGAAAGTGTCAACAAGATTGGATGAAAAAATGTGTGCTGAGATTTCAGGAAACTCGTAGTTTTTTGGAAGGTTGGCAACCCCTTTAAATGAAAGTGATTTGCACCAGTCTCTGCTTAGGGCTACATCAATAGGAAACAAACCATTGAGATAGAACTTGGAGCTGCTTTATTGTGTCAAGTTTCAAAGAGCTAGTACAAACCGTGTTTGATTTAGAGTTCCAACTACATGTATCCATATAGGAGAAAACAGAGTGAAACCTAAAAATTAAAACTGTTACTGCCAACGAACTGTTTAACCTAGAAGAATGAAATTTGGTGAGCCAAGTGGGATTGGGGTAGTGATCATTACCTGAAAGTGTCATCAAGATTGGGTGTCAAAATGTGTGCTGAGATTTCAGGAAACTCGTAGTTTTTTGGAAGCTTGGCCACCCCCTTCCATGAAAGTGAATTGCGCCAGTATTTGCTTAGGGCTACATCAATAGGAAACAAACCATAGAGATAGAACTTGGAGCTACTTTATTGTGTCAAGTTTCAAAGAGCTAGCACAAACCGTGTTTGATTTCGAGTTCCAACTACATGTATCCATATAGGAGAAAATAGAGTGAAACCTAAAAATTAAAACTGTTACTACCAACGAATGGTTTAACCTAGAAGATCGAAATTTGGTGAGCCAAGTGGGATTGGCGTACTGATCATTACCTGAAAGTGTCATCAAGTTTGGGTGAAAAAATGTGTGCTGAGATTTCAGGAAACTCGTAGTTTTTTGGAAGCTTGGCAACCCCCTTACATTAAAGTGATTTGCGCCAGTCTCTGCTTAGAGCTACATCAGTAGGAAACAAACCATAGAGATAGAACATGGAGCTACTTTATTGTGTCAAGTTTCAAAGAGCTAGCACAAACCGTGTTTGATTTAGAGTTCCAACTACATGTATCCATATAGGAGAAAACAGAGTGAAACCTAAAAATTCAAACTGTTGCTGCCAACGAACGGTTTAACCTAGAAGAACGAAATTTGGTGAGCCAAGTGGGATTGGCATACTGATCATTACCTGAAAGTGTCATCAAGATTGGGTGTCAAAATGTGTGCTGAGATTTCAGGAAACTCGTAGTTTTTTGGAAGGTAGGCAACCCCCTTACATTAAAGTGATTTGCGCCAGTCTCTGCTTAGGGCTACATCAATAGGAAACAAACCATAGAGATAGAACATGGAGCTACTTTATTGTGTCAAGTTTCAAAGAGCTAGCAGAAACCGTGTTTGATTTAGAATTCCAACTACATGTATCCATATAGGAGAAAACAGAGTGAAACCTAAAAATTTAAACTGTTACTGCCCACGAATGGTTTAACCTAGAAGAACCAAATTTGGTGAGCCCAGTGGGATTTGGGAACTGAAAATTACCTGAAAGTGTCATCAAGATTGGGTGAAAAAATGTGTGCTGAGATTTCAGGAAACTCGTAGTTTTTTGGAAGCTTGGAAACCCCTTTCCATGAAAGTGATTTGCGCCAGTCTCTGCTTAGGGCTTCATCAATAGGAAACAAATCATAGAGATAGAACATGGAGCTACTTTATTGTGTCAAATTTCAAAGAGCTACGCAAACCATGTTTGAGTTAGAGTTCCAACTACATGTATCCATATAGGAGAAAACAGAGTGAAACCTAAAAATTAAAACTGTTACTGCCAACGAACGGTTTAACCTAGAAGAACGAAATTTGGTGAGCCAAGTGGGATTGGGGTACTGATCATTACCTGAAAGTGTCAACAAGATTGGATGAAAAAATGTGTGCTGAGATTTCAGGAAACTCGTAGTTTTTTGGAAGGTTGGCAACCCCTTTAAATGAAAGTGATTTGCACCAGTCTCTGCTTAGGGCTACATCAATAGGAAACAAACCATTGAGATAGAACTTGGAGCTGCTTTATTGTGTCAAGTTTCAAAGAGCTAGTACAAACCGTGTTTGATTTAGAGTTCCAACTACATGTATCCATATAGGAGAAAACAGAGTGAAACCTAAAAATTAAAACTGTTACTGCCAACGAACGGTTTAACCTAGAAGAACGAAATTTGGTGAGCCAAGTGGGATTGGGGTACTGATCATTACCTGAAAGTGTCATCAAGATTGGGTGTCAAAATGTGTGCTGAGATTTCAGGAAACTCGTAGTTTTTTGGAAGCTTGGCAACCCCTTTCCATGAAAGTGATTTGCGCCAGTCTCTGCTTAGGGCTACATCAATAGGAAACAAACCATAGAGATAGAACTTGGAGCTACTTTATTGTGTCAAGTTTCAAAGAGCTAGCACAAACCATGTTGATTTAGAGTTCCAACTACATGTATCCATATAGGAGAAAACAGAGTGAAACCTAAAAATTAAAACTGTTGCTGCCAACGAACGGTTTAACCTAGAAGAACGAAATTTGGTGAGCCAAGTTGGATTGGGGTAGTGATCATTACCTGAAAGTGTCATCAAGATTGGGTGAAAAAATGTGTGCTGTGATTTCAGGAAACTCGTAGTTTTTTGGAAGGTTGGCAACCCCCTTACATTAAAGTGATTTGCGCCAGTCTCTGCTTAGGGCTACATCAATAGGAAACAAACCATAGAGATAGAACTTGGAGCTACTTTATTGTGTCAAGTTTCAAAGAGCTAGCAGAAACCGTGTTTGATTTAGAATTCCAACTACATGTATCCATATAGGAGAAAAAAGAGTGAAACCTAAAAATTAAAACTGTTACTGCCAACGAACGGTTTAACCTAGAAGAACAAAATTTGGTGAGCCAAGTGGGATTGGGGTAGTGATCATTACCTGAAAGTGTCATCAAGATTGGGTGAAAAAATGTGTGCTGAGATTTCAGGAAACTCGTAGTTTTTTGGAAGCTTGGCAACCCCTTTAAATGAAAGTGATTTGCACCAGTCTCTGCTTAGGGCTACATCAATAGGAAAGAAACCATAGAGATAGAACTTGGAGCTGCTTTATTGTGTCAAGTTTCAAAGAGGTAGCACAAACCGTGTTTGATTTAGAGTTCCAACTACATGTATCCATATAGGAGAAAACAGAGTGAAACCTAAAAATTAAAACTGTTACTGCCAACGAACGGTTTAACCTAGAAGAATGAAATTTGGTGAGCCAAGTGGGATTGGGGTACTGATCATTACCTGAAAGTGTCATCAAGATTGGGTGAAAAAATGTGTGCTGAGATTTCAGGAAACTCGTAGTTTTTTGGAAGATTGGCAACCCCTTTCCATGAAAGTGATATGGGCCAGTCTCTGCTTAGAGCTACATCAATAGGAAACAAACCATAGATATAGATCTTTGTGCTACTTTATTGTGTCAAGTTTTAAAGAGCTAGCACAAACCGTGTTTGATTTAGAGTTCCAACTACATGTATCCATATAGGAGAAAACAGAGTGAAACCTAAAAATTAAAACTGTTACTGCCAACGGACGGTTTTACTTAGAAGAACGAAATTTGGTGAGCCAAGTGTTATTGGGGTACTGATCATTACCTGAAATGTCATCAAGATTGGGTGAAAAAATGTGTGCTGAGATTTCAGGAAACTCGTAGTTTTTTGGAAGGTAGGCAACCCCCTTACATTAAAGTGATTTGCGCCAGTCTCTGCTTAGGGCTACATCAATAGGAAACAAACCATAGAGATAGAACATGGAGCTACTTTATTGTGTCAAGTTTCAAAGAGCTAGCAGAAACCGTGTTTGATTTAGAATTCCAACTACATGTATCCATATAGGAGAAAACAGAGTGAAACCTAAAAATTTAAACTGTTACTGCCCACGAATGGTTTAACCTAGAAGAACCAAATTTGGTGAGCCCAGTGGGATTTGGGAACTGAAAATTACCTGAAAGTGTCATCAAGATTGGGTGAAAAAATGTGTGCTGAGATTTCAGGAAACTCGTAGTTTTTTGGAAGCTTGGAAACCCCTTTCCATGAAAGTGATTTGCGCCAGTCTCTGCTTAGGGCTTCATCAATAGGAAACAAATCATAGAGATAGAACATGGAGCTACTTTATTGTGTCAAATTTCAAAGAGCTACGCAAACCATGTTTGAGTTAGAGTTCCAACTACATGTATCCATATAGGAGAAAACAGAGTGAAACCTAAAAATTAAAACTGTTACTGCCAACGAACGGTTTAACCTAGAAGAACGAAATTTGGTGAGCCAAGTGGGATTGGGGTACTGATCATTACCTGAAAGTGTCAACAAGATTGGATGAAAAAATGTGTGCTGAGATTTCAGGAAACTCGTAGTTTTTTGGAAGGTTGGCAACCCCTTTAAATGAAAGTGATTTGCACCAGTCTCTGCTTAGGGCTACATCAATAGGAAACAAACCATTGAGATAGAACTTGGAGCTGCTTTATTGTGTCAAGTTTCAAAGAGCTAGTACAAACCGTGTTTGATTTAGAGTTCCAACTACATGTATCCATATAGGAGAAAACAGAGTGAAACCTAAAAATTAAAACTGTTACTGCCAACGAACGGTTTAACCTAGAAGAACGAAATTTGGTGAGCCAAGTGGGATTGGGGTACTGATCATTACCTGAAAGTGTCATCAAGATTGGGTGTCAAAATGTGTGCTGAGATTTCAGGAAACTCGTAGTTTTTTGGAAGCTTGGCAACCCCTTTCCATGAAAGTGATTTGCGCCAGTCTCTGCTTAGGGCTACATCAATAGGAAACAAACCATAGAGATAGAACTTGGAGCTACTTTATTGTGTCAAGTTTCAAAGAGCTAGCACAAACCATGTTGATTTAGAGTTCCAACTACATGTATCCATATAGGAGAAAACAGAGTGAAACCTAAAAATTAAAACTGTTGCTGCCAACGAACGGTTTAACCTAGAAGAACGAAATTTGGTGAGCCAAGTTGGATTGGGGTAGTGATCATTACCTGAAAGTGTCATCAAGATTGGGTGAAAAAATGTGTGCTGTGATTTCAGGAAACTCGTAGTTTTTTGGAAGGTTGGCAACCCCCTTACATTAAAGTGATTTGCGCCAGTCTCTGCTTAGGGCTACATCAATAGGAAACAAACCATAGAGATAGAACTTGGAGCTACTTTATTGTGTCAAGTTTCAAAGAGCTAGCAGAAACCGTGTTTGATTTAGAATTCCAACTACATGTATCCATATAGGAGAAAAAAGAGTGAAACCTAAAAATTAAAACTGTTACTGCCAACGAACGGTTTAACCTAGAAGAACAAAATTTGGTGAGCCAAGTGGGATTGGGGTAGTGATCATTACCTGAAAGTGTCATCAAGATTGGGTGAAAAAATGTGTGCTGAGATTTCAGGAAACTCGTAGTTTTTTGGAAGCTTGGCAACCCCTTTAAATGAAAGTGATTTGCGCCAGTCTCTGCTTAGGGCTACATCAATAGGAAAGAAACCATAGAGATAGAACTTGGAGCTGCTTTATTGTGTCAAGTTTCAAAGAGGTAGCACAAACCGTGTTTGATTTAGAGTTCCAACTACATGTATCCATATAGGAGAAAACAGAGTGAAACCTAAAAATTAAAACTGTTACTGCCAACGAACGGTTTAACCTAGAAGAATGAAATTTGGTGAGCCAAGTGGGATTGGGGTACTGATCATTACCTGAAAGTGTCATCAAGATTGGGTGAAAAAATGTGTGCTGAGATTTCAGGAAACTCGTAGTTTTTTGGAAGATTGGCAACCCCTTTCCATGAAAGTGATATGGGCCAGTCTCTGCTTAGAGCTACATCAATAGGAAACAAACCATAGATATAGATCTTTGTGCTACTTTATTGTGTCAAGTTTTAAAGAGCTAGCACAAACCGTGTTTGATTTAGAGTTCCAACTACATGTATCCATATAGGAGAAAACAGAGTGAAACCTAAAAATTAAAACTGTTACTGCCAACGGACGGTTTTACTTAGAAGAACGAAATTTGGTGAGCCAAGTGTTATTGGGGTACTGATCATTACCTGAAATGTCATCAAGATTGGGTGAAAAAATGTGTGCTGAGATTTCAGGAAACTCGTAGTTTTTTTGCAATCTTGGCAATCCCTTTCCATGAAAGTCATTTGCGCCAGTCTGTGCTTAGGGCTACATCAATAGGAAAGAAACCATAGAGATAGAACTTTGAACCAACTTTATTGTGTCAAGTTTCAAAGAGCTAGCACAAACCGTGTTTGATTTAGAGTTCCAACTACATGTATCCTTATAGGAAGAAAACAGAGTGAATCCTAAAAATTAAAACTGTTACTGCCCTCGAATGGTTTAATCTAGAAGAACCAAATTTGGTGAGCCCAGTGGGATTTGGGTACTGAAAATTACCTGAAAGTGTCATCAAGATTGGGTGAAAAAATGTGTGCTGAGATTTCAGGAAACTCGTAGTTTTTTGGAAGCTTGGAAACCCCTTTCCATGAAAGTGATTTGCGCCAGTCTCTGCTTAGGGCTTCATCAATAGGAAACAAATCATAGAGATAGAACATGGAGCTACTTTATTGTGTCAAATTTCAAAGAGCTAGCGCAAACCATGTTTGAGTTAGAGTTCCAACTACATGTATCCATATAGGAGAAAACAGAGTGAAACCTAAAAATTAAAACTGTTACTGCCAACGAACGGTTTAACCTAGAAGAACGAAATTTGGTGAGCCAAGTGGGATTGGGGTACTGATCATTACCTGAAAGTGTCAACAAGATTGGATGAAAAAATGTGTGCTGAGATTTCAGGAAACTCGTAGTTTTTTGGAAGGTTGGCAACCCCTTTAAATGAAAGTGATTTGCACCAGTCTCTGCTTAGGGCTACATCAATAGGAAACAAACCATTGAGATAGAACTTGGAGCTGCTTTATTGTGTCAAGTTTCAAAGAGCTAGTACAAACCGTGTTTGATTTAGAGTTCCAACTACATGTATCCATATAGGAGAAAACAGAGTGAAACCTAAAAATTAAAACTGTTACTGCCAACGAACGGTTTAACCTAGAAGAACGAAATTTGGTGAGCCAAGTGGGATTGGGGTACTGATCATTACCTGAAAGTGTCATCAAGATTGGGTGTCAAAATGTGTGCTGAGATTTCAGGAAACTCGTAGTTTTTTGGAAGCTTGGCACGCCTATCTATGAAAGTGATTTGCGCCAGTCTCTGCTTAGGGCTACATCAATAGGAAACAAACCATAGAGATAGAACTTGGAGCTACTTTATAGTGTCAAGTTTCAAAGAGCTAGCACAAACCATATTGATTTAGAGTTCCAACTACATGTATCCATATAGGAGAAAACAGAGTGAAACCTAAAAATTAAAACTGTTACTGCCAACGAACGGTTTAACCTAGAATAACAAAATTTGGTGAGCCAAGTGGGATTGGGGTAGTGATCATTACCTGAAAGTGTCATCAAGATTGGGTAAAAAAATGTGTGCTGAGATTTCAGGAAACTCATAGTTTTTTGGAAGCTTGGCAACCCCTTTCCATGAAAGTGATTTGCGCCAGTCTCTGCTTAGGGCTACATCAATAGGGAAAAAAACCATAGAGATAGAACTTGGAGCTACTTTATTGTGTCAAGTTTCAAAGAGCTAGCACAAACCGTGTTTGATATAGAGTCCCAACTACATGTATCCATATAGGAGAAAACAGAGTGAAACTTAAAAACTTAAACTGTTACTGCCCACGAACGGTTTAACCTAGAAGAACGAAATTTGGTGAGCCAAGTGGCATTGGGGTACTGATCATTACCTGAAAGTGTCATCAAGATTGGGTGAAAAAATGTGTGCTGAGATTTCAGGAAACTCGTAGTTTTTTGGAAGCTTGGCAACCCCTTTCCATGAAAGTGATTTGTGCCAGTCTCTGCTTAGGGCTACATCAATAGGAAACAAACCATAGAGATAGAACTTGGAGCTGCTTTATTGTGTCAAGTTTCAAAGAGCTAGCACAAACCGTGTTTGATTTAGAGTTCCAACTACATGTATCCATATAGGAGAAAAAAGAGTGAAACCTAAAAATTAAAACTGTTACTGCCAACGAACGGTTTAACCTAGAATAACAAAATTTGGTGAGCCAAGTGGGATTGGGGTAGTGATCATTACCTGAAAGTGTCATCAAGATTGGGTGAAAAAATGTGTGCTGAGATTTCAGGAAACTCGTAGTTTTTTGGAAGCTTGGCAACCCCTTTAAATGAAAGTGATTTGCGCCAGTCTCTGCTTAGGGCTACATCAATAGGAAACAAACCATAGAGATAGAACTTGGAGCTGCTTTATTGTGTCAAGTTTCAAAGAGGTAGCACAAACCGTGTTTGATTTAGAGTTCCAACTACATGTATCCATATAGGAGAAAACACAGTGAAACCTAATAATTAAAACTGTTACTGCCAACGAACGGTTTAACCTAGAAGAACGAAATTTGGTTAGCCAGGTGGCATTGTGGTACTGATCTTTACCTGAAAGTGTCATCAAGATTGGGTGAAAAAATGTGTGCTGAGATTTCAGGAAACTCGTAATTTTTTGGAAGCTGGGCAACCCCTTTCCATGAAAGTGATTTGCCCCAGTCTCTGCTTAGGGCTACATCAATAGGAAACAAACCATAGATATAGATCTTTGTGCTACTTTATTGTGTCAAGTTTTAAAGAGCTAGCACAAACCGTGATTGATTTAGAGTTCCAACTATATGTATCCATATAGGAGAAAACAGAGTGAAACCTAAAAATTAAAACTGTTACTGCCCACGAACGGTTTAACCTAGAAGAACCAAATTCGGTGAGCCAAGTGGGATTTTGGTACTGAAAATTACCTGAAAGTGTCATCAAGATTGGGTGAAAAAATGTGTGCTGAGATTTCAGGAAACTCGTAGTTTTTTGGAAGCTTGGCAACCCCTTTCCATGAAAGTGATTTGCACCAGTCTCTGCCTAGGGCTTCATCAATAGGAAACAAATCAAAGAAATAGAACATGGAGCTACTTTATTGTGTCAATTTTCAAAGAGCTAGCGCAAACCATGTTTGAGTTACAGTTCCAACTACTTGTATCCATATAGGAGAAAACAGAGTGAAACCTAAAAATTAAAACTGTTACTGCCAACGAACGGTTTAACCTAGAAGAACGTAATTAGGTGAGGCAAGTGGGATTGGGGTACTGATCATTACCTGAAAATGTCATCAAGATTGGGTGAAAAAATGTGTGCTGAGATTTCAGGAAACTCGTAGATTTTGGAAGCTTGGCCACCCCCTTCCATGAAAGTGATTTGCGCCAGTCTCTGCTTAGGGCTACATCAATAGGAAACAAACCATAGAGATAGAACTTGGAGCTACTTTATTGTGTCAAGTTTCAAAGAGCTAGCACAAACCGTGTTTGATTTAGAGTTCCAACTACATGTATCCATATAGGAGAAAACAGAGTGAAACCTAAAAATTTAAACTGTTACTACCAACGAATGGTTTAACCTAGAAGAACGAAATTTGGTGAGCCAAGTGGGATTGGGGTACTGATCATTACCTGAAAGTGTCATCAAGATTGGGTGAAAAAATGTGTGCTGAGATTTCAGGAAACTCGTAGTTTTTTGGAAGCTTGGCAACCCCCTTCCATGAAAGTGATTTGCGCCAGTCTCTGCTTAGGGCTACATCAATAGGAAACAAACCATAGAGATAGAACTTGGAGCTACTTTATTGTGTCAAGTTTCAAAGAGCTAGCACAAACCGTGTTTGATTTAGAGTTCCAACTATATGTATCCATATAGGAGAAAACAGAGTGAAACCTAAAAATTAAAACTGTTACTACCAACGAACGGTTTAACCTAGAAGATCGAAATTTGGTGAGCCAAGTGGGATTGGCGTACTGATCATTACCTGAAAGTGTCATCAAGATTGGGTGAAAAAATGTGTGCTGAGATTTCACGAAACTCGTAGTTTTTGGAAGATTGGCAACCCCTTTCCATGAAAGTGATATGGGCCAGTCTCTGCTTAGGGCTACATCAATAGGAAAAAAACCATAGATATAGATCTTTGTGCTACTTTATTGTGTCAAGTTTTTAAGAGCTAGCACAAACCGTGTTTGATTTAGAGTTCCAACTACATGTATCCATATAGGAGAAAACAGAGTGAAACCTAAAAATTAAAACTGTTACTGCCAACAGACGGTTTTACCTAGAAGAACGAAATTTGGTGAGCCAAGTGTTATTGGGGTACTGATCATTACCTGAAATGTCATCAAGTTTGGGTGAAAAAATGTGTGCTGCGATTTCAGGAAACTCGTAGTTTTTTTGCAATATTGGCAATCCCTTTCCATGAAAGTCATTTGCGCCAGTCTGTGCTTAGGGCTACATCAATAGGAAAGAAACCATAGAGATAGAACTTTGAACCAACTTTATTGTGTCAAGTTTCAAAGAGCTAGCACAAACCGTGTTTGATTTAGAGTTCCAACTACATGTATCCTTATAGGAAGAAAACAGAGTGAAACCTAAAAATTAAAACTGTTACTGCCCACGAATGGTTTAACCTAGAAGAACCAAATTTGGTGAGCCCAGTGGGATTTGGGAACTGAAAATTACCTGAAAGTGTCATCAAGATTGGGTGAAAAAATGTGTGCTGAGATTTCAGGAAACTCGTAGTTTTTTGGAAGCTTGGAAACCCCTTTCCATGAAAGTGATTTGCGCCAGTCTCTGCTTAGGGCTTCATCAATAGGAAACAAATCATAGAGATAGAACATGGAGCTACTTTATTGTGTCAAATTTCAAAGAGCTAGCGCAAACCATGTTTGAGTTAGAGTTCCAACTACATGTATCCATATAGGAGAAAACAGAGTGAAACCTAAAAATTAAAACTGTTACTGCCAACGAACGGTTTAACCTAGAAGAACGAAATTTGGTGAGCCAAGTGGGATTGGGGTACTGATCATTACCTGAAAGTGTCAACAAGATTAGATGAAAAAATGTGTGCTGAGATTTCAGGAAACTCGTAGTTTTTTGGAAGGTTGGCAACCCCTTTAAATGAAAGTGATTTGCACCAGTCTCTGCTTAGGGCTACATCAATAGGAAACAAACCATTGAGATAGAACTTGGAGCTGCTTTATTGTGTCAAGTTTCAAAGAGCTAGTACAAACCGTGTTTGATTTAGATTTCCAACTACATGTATCCATATAGGAGAAAACAGAGTGAAACCTAAAAATTAAAACTGTTACTGCCAACGAACGGTTTAACCTAGAAGAACGAAATTTGGTGAGCCAAGTGGGATTGGGGTACTGATCATTACCTGAAAGTGTCATCAAGATTGGGTGTCAAAATTTGTGCTGAGATTTCAGGAAACTCGTAGTTTTTTGGAAGCTTGGCACACCTATCTATGAAAGTGATTTGCGCCAGTCTCTGCTTAGGGCTACATCAATAGGAAAAAAACCATAGAGATAGAACTTGGAGCTACTTTATTGTGTCAAGTTTCAAAGAGCTAGCACAAACCGTGTTTGATTTAGAGTTCCAACTGCATGTATCCATATAGGAGAAAACAGAGTGAAACCTAAAAATTAAAACTGTTACTGCCAACGAACGGTTTAACCTAGAATAACAAAATTTGGTGAGCCAAGTGGGATTGGGGTAGTGATCATTACCTGAAAGTGTCATCAAGATTGGGTGAAAAAATGTTTGCTGAGATTTCAGGAAACTCGTAGTTTTTTGGAAGCTTGGCAACCCCTTTAAATGAAAGTGATTTGCGCCAGTCTCTGCTTAGGGCTACATCAATAGGAAACAAACCATAGAGATAGAACTTGGAGCTGCTTTATTGTGTCTAGTTTCAAAGAGGTAGCACAAACCGTGTTTGATTTAGAGTTCCAACTACATGTATCCATATAGGAGAAAACAGAGTGAAACCTAAAAATTAAAACTGTTACTGCCAACGAACGGTTTAACCTAGAATAACAAAATTTGGTGAGCCAAGTGGGATTGGGGTAGTGATCATTACCTGAAAGTGTCATCAAGATTGGGTGAAAAAATGTGTGCTGAGATTTCAGGAAACTCGTAGTTTTTTGGAAGCTTGGCAACCCCTTTAAATGAAAGTGATTTGCGCCAGTCTCTGCTTAGGGCTACATCAATAGGAAACAAACCATAGAGATAGAACTTGGAGCTGCTTTATTGTGTCAAGTTTCAAAGAGGTAGCACAAACCGTGTTTGATTTAGAGTTCCAACTACATGTATCCATATAGGAGAAAACACAGTGAAACCTAATAATTAAAACTGTTACTGCCAACGAACGGTTTAACCTAGAAGAACGAAATTTGGTTAGCCAGGTGGCATTGTGGTACTGATCTTTACGTGAAAGTGTCATCAAGATTGGGTGAAAAAATGTGTGCTGAGATTTCAGGAAACTCGTAATTTTTTGGAAGCTGGGCAACCCCTTTCCATGAAAGTGATTTGCCCCAGTCTCTGC
This sequence comes from Spermophilus citellus, assembly GCF_964194105.1. NCBI lineage: Eukaryota > Metazoa > Chordata > Mammalia > Rodentia > Sciuridae > Spermophilus > Spermophilus citellus. Next base: position 1,648,736 of record NW_027672727.1, on the reverse strand, counting down.
TTAGGGCTACATCAATAGGAAACAAACCATAGATATAGATCTTTGTGCTACTTTATTGTGTCAAGTTTTAAAGAGCTAGCACAAACCGTGATTGATTTAGAGTTCCAACTATATGTATCCATATAGGAGAAAACAGAGTGAAACCTAAAAATTAAAACTGTTACTGCCCACGAACGGTTTAACCTAGAAGAACCAAAGTTGGTGAGCCAAGTGGGATTTTGGTACTGAAAATTACCTGAAAGTGTCATCAAGATTGGGTGAAAAAATGTGTGCTGAGATTTCAGGAAACTCGTAGTTTTTTGGAAGCTTGGCAACCCCTTTCCATGAAAGTGATTTGCACCAGTCTCTGCCTAGGGCTTCATCAATAGGAAACAAATCAAAGAAATAGAACATGGAGCTACTTTATTGTGTCAATTTTCAAAGAGCTAGCGCAAACCATGTTTGAGTTACAGTTCCAACTACTTGTATCCATATAGGAGAAAACAGAGTGAAACCTAAAAATTAAAACTGTTACTGCCAACGAACGGTTTAACCTAGAAGAACGTAATTAGGTGAGGCAAGTGGGATTGGGGTACTGATCATTACCTGAAAGTGTCATCAAGATTGGGTGAAAAAATGTGTGCTGAGATTTCAGGAAACTCGTAGATTTTGGAAGCTTGGCCACCCCCTTCCATGAAAGTGATTTGCGCCAGTCTCTGCTTAGGGCTACATCAATAGGAAACAAACCATAGAGATAGAACTTGGAGCTACTTTATTGTGTCAAGTTTCAAAGAGCTAGCACAAACCGTGTTTGATTTAGAGTTCCAACTACATGTATCCATATAGGAGAAAACAGAGTGAAACCTAAAAATTTAAACTGTTACTACCAACGAATGGTTTAACCTAGAAGAACGAAATTTGGTGAGCCAAGTGGGATTGGGGTACTGATCATTACCTGAAAGTGTCATCAAGATTGGGTGAAAAAATATGTGCTGAGATTTCAGGAAACTCGTAGTTTTTTGGAAGCTTGGCAACCCCCTTCCATGAAAGTGATTTGCGCCAGTCTCTGCTTAGGGCTACATCAATAGGAAACAAACCATAGAGATAGAACTTGGAGCTACTTTATTGTGTCAAGTTTCAAAGAGCTAGCACAAACCGTGTTTGATTTAGAGTTCCAACTATATGTATCCATATAGGAGAAAACAGAGTGAAACCTAAAAATTAAAACTGTTACTACCAACGAACGGTTTAACCTAGAAGATCGAAATTTGGTGAGCCAAGTGGGATTGGCGTACTGATCATTACCTGAAAGTGTCATCAAGATTGGGTGAAAAAATGTGTGCTGAGATTTCACGAAACTCGTAGTTTTTGGAAGATTGGCAACCCCTTTCCATGAAAGTGATATGGGCCAGTCTCTGCTTAGGGCTACATCAATAGGAAAAAAACCATAGATATAGATCTTTGTGCTACTTTATTGTGTCAAGTTTTTAAGAGCTAGCACAAACCGTGTTTGATTTAGAGTTCCAACTACATGTATCCATATAGGAGAAAACAGAGTGAAACCTAAAAATTAAAACTGTTACTGCCAACGGACGGTTTTACCTAGAAGAACGAAATTTGGTGAGCCAAGTGTTATTGGGGTACTGATCATTACCTGAAATGTCATCAAGTTTGGGTGAAAAAATGTGTGCTGAGATTTCAGGAAACTCGTAGTTTTTTTGCAATATTGGCAATCCCTTTCCATGAAAGTCATTTGCGCCAGTCTGTGCTTAGGGCTACATCAATAGGAAAGAAACCATAGAGATAGAACTTTGAACCAACTTTATTGTGTCAAGTTTCAAAGAGCTAGCACAAACCGTGTTTGATTTAGAGTTCCAACTACATGTATCCTTATAGGAAGAAAACAGAGTGAAACCTAAAAATTAAAACTGTTACTGCCCACGAATGGTTTAACCTAGAAGAACCAAATTTGGTGAGCCCAGTGGGATTTGGGAACTGAAAATTACCTGAAAGTGTCATCAAGATTGGGTGAAAAAATGTGTGCTGAGATTTCAGGAAACTCGTAGTTTTTTGGAAGCTTGGAAACCCCTTTCCATGAAAGTGATTTGCGCCAGTCTCTGCTTAGGGCTTCATCAATAGGAAACAAATCATAGAGATAGAACATGGAGCTACTTTATTGTGTCAAATTTCAAAGAGCTAGCGCAAACCATGTTTGAGTTAGAGTTCCAACTACATGTATCCATATAGGAGAAAACAGAGTGAAACCTAAAAATTAAAACTGTTACTGCCAACGAACGGTTTAACCTAGAAGAACGAAATTTGGTGAGCCAAGTGGGATTGGGGTACTGATCATTACCTGAAAGTGTCAACAAGATTAGATGAAAAAATGTGTGCTGAGATTTCAGGAAACTCGTAGTTTTTTGGAAGGTTGGCAACCCCTTTAAATGAAAGTGATTTGCACCAGTCTCTGCTTAGGGCTACATCAATAGGAAACAAACCATTGAGATAGAACTTGGAGCTGCTTTATTGTGTCAAGTTTCAAAGAGCTAGTACAAACCGTGTTTGATTTAGATTTCCAACTACATGTATCCATATAGGAGAAAACAGAGTGAAACCTAAAAATTAAAACTGTTACTGCCAACGAACGGTTTAACCTAGAAGAACGAAATTTGGTGAGCCAAGTGGGATTGGGGTACTGATCATTACCTGAAAGTGTCATCAAGATTGGGTGTCAAAATTTGTGCTGAGATTTCAGGAAACTCGTAGTTTTTTGGAAGCTTGGCACACCTATCTATGAAAGTGATTTGCGCCAGTCTCTGCTTAGGGCTACATCAATAGGAAAAAAACCATAGAGATAGAACTTGGAGCTACTTTATTGTGTCAAGTTTCAAAGAGCTAGCACAAACCGTGTTTGATTTAGAGTTCCAACTACATGTATCCATATAGGAGAAAACAGAGTGAAACCTAAAAATTAAAACTGTTACTGCCAACGAACGGTTTAACCTAGAATAACAAAATTTGGTGAGCCAAGTGGGATTGGGGTAGTGATCATTACCTGAAAGTGTCATCAAGATTGGGTGAAAAAATGTGTGCTGAGATTTCAGGAAACTCGTAGTTTTTTGGAAGCTTGGCAACCCCTTTAAATGAAAGTGATTTGCGCCAGTCTCTGCTTAGGGCTACATCAATAGGAAACAAACCATAGAGATAGAACTTGGAGCTGCTTTATTGTGTCAAGTTTCAAAGAGCTAGCACAAACCGTGTTTGATTTAGAGTTCCAACTACATGTATCCATATAGGAGAAAACAGAGTGAAACCTAATAATTAAAACTGTTACTGCCAACGAACGGTTTAACCTAGAAGAACGAAATTTGGTTAGCCAGGTGGCATTGTGGTACTGATCTTTACCTTAAAGTGTCATCAAGATTGGGTGAAAAAATGTGTGCTGAGATTTCAGGAAACTCGTAGTTTTTTGGAAGCTGGGCAACCCCTTTCCATGAAAGTGATTTGCCCCAGTCTCTGCTTAGGGCTACATCAATAGGAAACAAACCATAGATATAGATCTTTGTGCTACTTTATTGTGTCAAGTTTTAAAGAGCTAGCACAAACCGTGATTGATTTAGAGTTCCAACTATATGTATCCATATAGGAGAAAACAGAGTGAAACCTAAAAATTAAAACTGTTACTGCCCACGAACGGTTTAACCTAGAAGAACCAAATTTGGTGAGCCAAGTGGGATTTTGGTACTGAAAATTACCTGAAAGTGTCATCAAGATTGGGTGAAAAAATGTGTGCTGAGATTTCAGGAAACTCGTAGTTTTTTGGAAGCTTGGCAACCCCTTTCCATGAAAGTGATTTGCACCAGTCTCTGCCTAGGGCTTCATCAATAGGAAACAAATCAAAGAGATAGAACATGGAGCTACTTTATTGTGTCAATTTTCAAAGACCTAGCGCAAACCATGTTTGAGTTAGAGTTCCAACTACATGTGTCCATATAGGAGAAAACAGAGTGAAACCTAAAAATTAAAACTGTTACTGCCAACGAACGGTTTAACCTAGAAGAACGTAATTAGGTGAGGCAAGTGGGATTGGGGTACTGATCATTACCTGAAAGTGTCATCAAGATTGGGTGAAAAAATGTGTGCTGAGATTTCAGGAAACTCGTAGATTTTGGAAGCTTGGCCACCCCCTTCCATGAAAGTGATTTGCGCCAGTCTCTGCTTAGGGCTACATCAATAGGAAACAAACCATAGAGATAGAACTTGGAGCTACTTTATTGTGTCAAGTTTCAAAGAGCTAGCACAAACCGTGTTTGATTTAGAGTTCCAACTACATGTATCCATATAGGAGAAAACAGAGTGAAACCTAAAAATTTAAACTGTTACTACCAACGAATGGTTTAACCTAGAAGAACGAAATTTGGTGAGCCAAGTGGGATTGGGGTACTGATCATTACCTGAAAGTGTCATCAAGATTGGGTGAAAAAATGTGTGCTGAGATTTCAGGAAACTCGTAGTTTTTTGGAAGCTTGGCAACCCCCTTCCATGAAAGTGATTTGCGCCAGTCTCTGCTTAGGGCTACATCAATAGGAAACAAACCATAGAGATAGAACTTGGAGCTACTTTATTGTGTCAAGTTTCAAAGAGCTAGCACAAACCGTGTTTGATTTAGAGTTCCAACTATATGTATCCATATAGGAGAAAACAGAGTGAAACCTAAAAATTAAAACTGTTACTACCAACGAACGGTTTAACCTAGAAGATCGAAATTTGGTGAGCCAAGTGGGATTGGCGTACTGATCATTACCTGAAAGTGTCATCAAGATTGGGTGAAAAAATGTGTGCTGAGATTTCACGAAACTCGTAGTTTTTGGAAGATTGGCAACCCCTTTCCATGAAAGTGATATGGGCCAGTCTCTGCTTAGGGCTACATCAATAGGAAAAAAACCATAGATATAGATCTTTGTGCTACTTTATTGTGTCAAGTTTTTAAGAGCTAGCACAAACCGTGTTTGATTTAGAGTTCCAACTACATGTATCCTTATAGGAAGAAAACAGAGTGAAACCTAAAAATTAAAACTGTTACTGCCCACGAATGGTTTAACCTAGAAGAACCAAATTTGGTGAGCCCAGTGGGATTTGGGAACTGAAAATTACCTGAAAGTGTCATCAAGATTGGGTGAAAAAATGTGTGCTGAGATTTCAGGAAACTCGTAGTTTTTTGGAAGCTTGGAAACCCCTTTCCATGAAAGTGATTTGCGCCAGTCTCTGCTTAGGGCTTCATCAATAGGAAACAAATCATAGAGATAGAACATGGAGCTACTTTATTGTGTCAAATTTCAAAGAGCTAGCGCAAACCATGTTTGAGTTAGAGTTCCAACTACATGTATCCATATAGGAGAAAACAGAGTGAAACCTAAAAATTAAAACTGTTACTGCCAACGAACGGTTTAACCTAGAAGAACGAAATTTGGTGAGCCAAGTGGGATTGGGGTACTGATCATTACCTGAAAGTGTCAACAAGATTAGATGAAAAAATGTGTGCTGAGATTTCAGGAAACTCGTAGTTTTTTGGAAGGTTGGCAACCCCTTTAAATGAAAGTGATTTGCACCAGTCTCTGCTTAGGGCTACATCAATAGGAAACAAACCATTGAGATAGAACTTGGAGCTGCTTTATTGTGTCAAGTTTCAAAGAGCTAGTACAAACCGTGTTTGATTTAGATTTCCAACTACATGTATCCATATAGGAGAAAACAGAGTGAAACCTAAAAATTAAAACTGTTACTGCCAACGAACGGTTTAACCTAGAAGAACGAAATTTGGTGAGCCAAGTGGGATTGGGGTACTGATCATTACCTGAAAGTGTCATCAAGATTGGGTGTCAAAATTTGTGCTGAGATTTCAGGAAACTCGTAGTTTTTTGGAAGCTTGGCACACCTATCTATGAAAGTGATTTGCGCCAGTCTCTGCTTAGGGCTACATCAATAGGAAAAAAACCATAGAGATAGAACTTGGAGCTACTTTATTGTGTCAAGTTTCAAAGAGCTAGCACAAACCGTGTTTGATTTAGAGTTCCAACTACATGTATCCATATAGGAGAAAACAGAGTGAAACCTAAAAATTAAAACTGTTACTGCCAACGAACGGTTTAACCTAGAATAACAAAATTTGGTGAGCCAAGTGGGATTGGGGTAGTGATCATTACCTGAAAGTGTCATCAAGATTGGGTGAAAAAATGTGTGCTGAGATTTCAGGAAACTCGTAGTTTTTTGGAAGCTTGGCAACCCCTTTAAATGAAAGTGATTTGCGCCAGTCTCAACTTAGGGCTACATCAAGAGGAAACAAACCATAGAGATAGAACTTGGAACTACTATATTGTGTCATGTTTCAAAGAGGTAGCACATCCGTGTTTGATTTAGAGTTCCTACTATATGTATCCATATAGGAGAAAACAGAGTGAAACCTAAAAATTAAAACTGTTACTGCCAACGAACGGTTTAACCTAGAAGAACGAAATTTGGTTAGCCAGGTGGCATTGTGGTACTGATCTTTACCTTAAAGTGTCATCAAGATTGGGTGAAAAAATGTGTGCTGAGATTTCAGGAAACTCGTAGTTTTTTGGAAGCTGGGCAACCCCTTTCCATGAAAGTGATTTGCCCCAGTCTCTGCTTAGGGCTACATCAATAGGAAACAAACCATAGATATAGATCTTTGTGCTACTTTATTGTGTCAAGTTTTAAAGAGCTAGCACAAACCGTGATTGATTTAGAGTTCCAACTATATGTATCCATATAGGAGAAAACAGAGTGAAACCTAAAAATTAAAACTGTTACTGCCCACGAACGGTTTAACCTAGAAGAACCAAATTTGGTGAGCCAAGTGGGATTTTGGTACTGAAAATTACCTGAAAGTGTCATCAAGATTGGGTGAAAAAATGTGTGCTGAGATTTCAGGAAACTCGTAGTTTTTTGGAAGCTTGGCAACCCCTTTCCATGAAAGTGATTTGCACCAGTCTCTGCCTAGGGCTTCATCAATAGGAAACAAATCAAAGAGATAGAACATGGAGCTACTTTATTGTGTCAATTTTCAAAGACCTAGCGCAAACCATGTTTGAGTTAGAGTTCCAACTACTTGTATCCATATAGGAGAAAACAGAGTGAAACCTAAAAATTAAAACTGTTACTGCCAACGAACGGTTTAACCTAGAAGAACGTAATTAGGTGAGGCAAGTGGGATTGGGGTACTGATCATTACCTGAAAGTGTCATCAAGATTGGGTGAAAAAATGTGTGCTGAGATTTCAGGAAACTCGTAGATTTTGGAAGCTTGGCCACCCCCTTCCATGAAAGTGATTTGCGCCAGTCTCTGCTTAGGGCTACATCAATAGGAAACAAACCATAGAGATAGAACTTGGAGCTACTTTATTGTGTCAAGTTTCAAAGAGCTAGCACAAACCGTGTTTGATTTAGAGTTCCAACTACATGTATCCATATAGGAGAAAACAGAGTGAAAACTAAAAATTTAAACTGATACTACCAACGAATGGTTTAACCTAGAAGAACGAAATTTGGTGAGCCAAGTGGGATTGGGGTACTGATCATTACCTGAAAGTGTCATCAAGATTGGGTGAAAAAATGTGTGCTGAGATTTCAGGAAACTCGTAGTTTTTTGGAAGCTTGGCAACCCCCTTCCATGAAAGTGATTTGCGCCAGTCTCTGCTTAGGGCTACATCAATAGGAAACAAACAATAGAGATAGAACTGGGAGCTGCTTTATTGTGTCAAGTTTCAAAGAGCTAGCACAAACCGTGTTTGATTTAGAGTTCCAACTACATGTATCCATATAGGAGAAAACAGAGTGAAACCTAAAAATTAAAACTGTTACTGCCAACGAACTGTTTAACCTAGAAGAATGAAATTTGGTGAGCCAAGTGGGATTGGGGTAGTGATCATTACCTGAAAGTGTCATCAAGATTGGGTGTCAAAATGTGTGCTGAGATTTCAGGAAACTCGTAGTTTTTTGGAAGCTTGGCCACCCCCTTCCATGAAAGTGATTTGTGCCAGTATTTGCTTAGGGCTACATCAATAGGAAACAAACCATAGAGATAGAACTTGGAGCTACTTTATTGTGTCAAGTTTCAAAGAGCTAGCACAAACCGTGTTTGATTTCGAGTTCCAACTACATGTATCCATATAGGAGAAAATAGAGTGAAACCTAAAAATTAAAACTGTTACTACCAACGAATGGTTTAACCTAGAAGATCGAAATTTGGTGAGCCAAGTGGGATTGGCGTACTGATCATTACCTGAAAGTGTCATCAAGTTTGGGTGAAAAAATGTGTGCTGAGATTTCAGGAAACTCGTAGTTTTTTGGAAGCTTGGCAACCCCCTTACATTAAAGTGATTTGCGCCAGTCTCTGCTTAGAGCTACATCAGTAGGAAACAAACCATAGAGATAGAACATGGAGCTACTTTATTGTGTCAAGTTTCAAAGAGCTAGCACAAACCGTGTTTGATTTAGAGTTCCAACTACATGTATCCATATAGGAGAAAACAGAGTGAAACCTAAAAATTCAAACTGTTGCTGCCAATGAACGGTTTAACCTAGAAGAACGAAATTTGGTGAGCCAAGTGGGATTGGCGTACTGATCATTACCTGAAAGTGTCATCAAGATTGGGTGTCAAAATGTGTGCTGAGATTCGGGAAACTCGTAGTTTTTTGGAAGGTTGGCAACCCCCTTACATTAAAGTGATTTGCGCCAGTCTCTGCTTAGGGCTACATCAATAGGAAACAAACCATTGAGATAGAACTTGGAGCTGCTTTATTGTGTCAAGTTTCAAAGAGCTAGTACAAACCGTGTTTGATTTAGATTTCCAACTACATGTATCCATATAGGAGAAAACAGAGTGAAACCTAAAAATTAAAACTGTTACTGCCAACGAACGGTTAAACCTAGAAGAACGAAATTTGGTGAGCCAAGTGGGATTGGGGTACTGATCATTACCTGAAAGTGTCATCAAGATTGGGTGTCAAAATTTGTGCTGAGATTTCAGGAAACTCGTAGTTTTTTGGAAGCTTGGCACACCTATCTATGAAAGTGATTTGCGCCAGTCTCTGCTTAGGGCTACATCAATAGGAAAAAAACCATAGAGATAGAACTTGGAGCTACTTTATTGTGTCAAGTTTCAAAGAGCTAGCACAAACCGTGTTTGATTTAGAGTTCCAACTACATGTATCCATATAGGAGAAAACAGAGTGAAACCTAAAAATTAAAACTGTTACTGCCAACGAACGGTTTAACCTAGAATAACAAAATTTGGTGAGCCAAGTGGGATTGGGGTAGTGATCATTACCTGAAAGTGTCATCAAGATTGGGTGAAAAAATGTGTGCTGAGATTTCAGGAAACTCGTAGTTTTTTGGAAGCTTGGCAACCCCTTTAAATGAAAGTGATTTGCGCCAGTCTCTGCTTAGGGCTACATCAATAGGAAACAAACCATAGAGATAGAACTTGGAGCTGCTTTATTGTGTCAAGTTTCAAAGAGGTAGCACAAACCGTGTTTGATTTAGAGTTCCAACTACATGTATCCATATAGGAGAAAACAGAGTGAAACCTAATAATTAAAACTGTTACTGCCAACGAACGGTTTAACCTAGAAGAACGAAATTTGGTTAGCCAGGTGGCATTGTGGTACTGATCTTTACCTTAAAGTGTCATCAAGATTGGGTGAAAAAATGTGTGCTGAGATTTCAGGAAACTCGTAGTTTTTTGGAAGCTGGGCAACCCCTTTCCATGAAAGTGATTTGCCCCAGTCTCTGCTTAGGGCTACATCAATAGGAAACAAACAATAGATATAGATCTTTGTGCTACTTTATTGTGTCAAGTTTTAAAGAGCTAGCACAAACCGTGATTGATTTAGAGTTCCAACTATATGTATCCATATAGGAGAAAACAGAGTGAAACCTAAAAATTAAAACTGTTACTGCCCACGAACGGTTTAACCTAGAAGAACCAAATTCGGTGAGCCAAGTGGGATTTTGGTACTGAAAATTACCTGAAAGTGTCATCAAGATTGGGTGAAAAAATGTGTGCTGAGATTTCAGGAAACTCGTAGTTTTTTGGAAGCTTGGCAACCCCTTTCCATGAAAGTGATTTGCACCAGTCTCTGCCTAGGGCTTCATCAATAGGAAACAAATCAAAGAGATAGAACATGGAGCTACTTTATTGTGTCAATTTTCAAAGAGCTAGCGCAAACCATGTTTGAGTTAGAGTTCCAACTACTTGTATCCATATAGGAGAAAACAGAGTGAAACCTAAAAATTAAAACTGTTACTGCCAACGAACGGTTTAACCTAGAAGAACGTAATTAGGTGAGGCAAGTGGGATTGGGGTACTGATCATTACCTGAAAGTGTCATCAAGATTGGGTGAAAAAATGTGTGCTGAGATTTCAGGAAACTCGTAGATTTTGGAAGCTTGGCCACCCCCTTCCATGAAAGTGATTTGCGCCAGTCTCTGCTTAGGGCTACATCAATAGGAAACAAACCATAGAGATAGAACTTGGAGCTACTTTATTGTGTCAAGTTTCAAAGAGCTAGCACAAACCGTGTTTGATTTAGAGTTCCAACTACATGTATCCATATAGGAGAAAACAGAGTGAAAACTAAAAATTTAAACTGATACTACCAACGAATGGTTTAACCTAGAAGAACGAAATTTGGTGAGCCAAGTGGGATTGGGGTACTGATCATTACCTGAAAGTGTCATCAAGATTGGGTGAAAAAATGTGTGCTGAGATTTCAGGAAACTCGTAGTTTTTTGGAAGCTTGGCAACCCCCTTCCATGAAAGTGATTTGCGCCAGTCTCTGCTTAGGGCTACATCAATAGGAAACAAACAATAGAGATAGAACTTGGAGCTGCTTTATTGTGTCAAGTTTTAAAGAGCTAGCACAAACCGTGTTTGATTTAGAGTTCCAACTACATGTATCCATATAGGAGAAAACAGAGTGAAACCTAAAAATTAAAACTGTTACTGCCAACGAACTGTTTAACCTAGAAGAATGAAATTTGGTGAGCCAAGTGGGATTGGGGTAGTGATCATTACCTGAAAGTGTCATCAAGATTGGGTGTCAAAATGTGTGCTGAGATTTCAGGAAACTCGTAGTTTTTTGGAAGCTTGGCCACCCCCTTCAATGAAAGTGATTTGCGCCAGTATTTGCTTAGGGCTACATCAATAGGAAACAAACCATAGAGATAGAACTTGGAGCTACTTTATTGTGTCAAGTTTCAAAGAGCTAGCACAAACCGTGTTTGATTTCGAGTTCCAACTACATGTATCCATATAGGAGAAAATAGAGTGAAACCTAAAAATTAAAACTGTTACTACCAACGAATGGTTTAACCTAGAAGATCGAAATTTGGTGAGCCAAGTGGGATTGGCGTACTGATCATTACCTGAAAGTGTCATCAAGTTTGGGTGAAAAAATGTGTGCTGAGATTTCAGGAAACTCGTAGTTTTTTGGAAGCTTGGCAACCCCCTTACATTAAAGTGATTTGCGCCAGTCTCTGCTTAGAGCTACATCAGTAGGAAACAAACCATAGAGATAGAACATGGAGCTACTTTATTGTGTCAAGTTTCAAAGAGCTAGCACAAACCGTGTTTGATTTAGAGTTCCAACTACATGTATCCATATAGGAGAAAACAGAGTGAAACCTAAAAATTCAAACTGTTGCTGCCAACGAACGGTTTAACCTAGAAGAACGAAATTTGGTGAGCCAAGTAGGATTGGCGTACTGATCATTACCTGAAAGTGTCATCAAGATTGGGTGTCAAAATGTGTGCTGAGATTTCAGGAAACTCGTAGTTTTTTGGAAGGTTGGCAACCCCCTTACATTAAAGTGATTTGCGCCAGTCTCTGCTTAGGGCTACATCAATAGGAAACAAACCATAGAGATAGAACATGGAGCTACTTTATTGTGTCAAGTTTCAAAGAGCTAGCAGAAACCGTGTTTGATTTAGAATTCCAACTACATGTATCCATATAGGAGAAAACAGAGTGAAACCTAAAAATTAAAACTGTTACTGCCAACGAACGGTTTAACCTAGAATAACAAAATTTGGTGAGCCAAGTGGGATTGGGGTAGTGATCATTACCTGAAAGTGTCATCAAGATTGGGTGAAAAAATGTGTGCTGAGATTTCAGGAAACTCGTAGTTTTTTGGAAGCTTGGCAACCCCTTTAAATGAAAGTGATTTGCGCCAGTCTCTGCTTAGGGCTACATCAATAGGAAACAAACCATAGAGATAGAACTTGGAGCTGCTTTATTGTGTCAAGTTTCAAAGAGGTAGCACAAACCGTGTTTGATTTAGAGTTCCAAATACATGTATCCATATAGGAGAAAACAGAGTGAAACCTAATAATTAAAACTGTTACTGCCAACGAACGGTTTAACCTAGAAGAACGAAATTTGGTTAGCCAGGTGGCATTGTGGTACTGATCTTTACCTGAAAGTGTCATCAAGATTGGGTGAAAAAATGTGTGCTGAGATTTCAGGAAACTCGTAGTTTTTTGGAAGCTGGGCAACCCCTTTCCATGAAAGTGATTTGCCCCAGTCTCTGCTTAGGGCTACATCAATAGGAAACAAACCATAGATATAGATCTTTGTGCTACTTTATTGTGTCAAGTTTTAAAGAGCTAGCACAAACCGTGATTGATTTAGAGTTCCAACTATATGTATCCATATAGGAGAAAACAGAGTGAAACCTAAAAATTAAAACTGTTACTGCCCACGAACGGTTTAACCTAGAAGAACCAAATTTGGTGAGCCAAGTGGGATTTTGGTACTGAAAATTACCTGAAAGTGTCATCAAGATTGGGTGAAAAAATGTGTGCTGAGATTTCAGGAAACTCGTAGTTTTTTGGAAGCTGGGCAACCCCTTTCCATGAAAGTGATTTGCGCCAGTCTTTGCTTAGGGCTACATCAATAGGAAACAAATCATAGAGATAGAACTTGGAACTACTTTATTGTGTCAAGTTTCAAAGAGCTAGCACAAACCGTGTTTGATTTAGAGTTCCAACTACATGTGTCCATATAGGAGAAAACAGAGTGAAACCTAAAAATTAAAACTGTTACTGCCAACGAACGGTTTAACCTAGAAGAACGTAATTAGGTGAGGCAAGTGGGATTGGGGTACTGATCATTACCTGAAAGTGTCATCAAGATTGGGTGAAAAAATGTGTGCTGAGATTTCAGGAAACTCGTAGATTTTGGAAGCTTGGCCACCCCCTTCCATGAAAGTGATTTGCGCCAGTCTCTGCTTAGGGCTACATCAATAGGAAACAAACCATAGAGATAGAACTTGGAGCTACTTTATTGTGTCAAGTTTCAAAGAGCTAGCACAAACCGTGTTTGATTTAGAGTTCCAACTACATGTATCCATATAGGAGAAAACAGAGTGAAACCTAAAAATTTAAACTGTTACTACCAACGAATGGTTTAACCTAGAAGAACGAAATTTGGTGAGCCAAGTGGGATTGGGGTACTGATCATTACCTGAAAGTGTCATCAAGATTGGGTGAAAAAATGTGTGCTGAGATTTCAGGAAACTCGTAGTTTTTTGGAAGCTTGGCAACCCCCTTCCATGAAAGTGATTTGCGCCAGTCTCTGCTTAGGGCTACATCAATAGGAAACAAACCATAGAGATAGAACTTGGAGCTACTTTATTGTGTCAAGTTTCAAAGAGCTAGCACAAACCGTGTTTGATTTAGAGTTCCAACTATATGTATCCATATAGGAGAAAACAGAGTGAAACCTAAAAATTAAAACTGTTACTACCAACGAACGGTTTAACCTAGAAGATCGAAATTTGGTGAGCCAAGTGGGATTGGCATACTGATCATTACCTGAAAGTGTCATCAAGATTGGGTGAAAAAATGTGTGCTGAGATTTCACGAAACTCGTAGTTTTTTGGAAGATTGGCAACCCCTTTCCATGAAAGTGATATGGGCCAGTCTCTGCTTAGGGCTACATCAATAGGAAAAAAACCATAGATATAGATCTTTGTGCTACTTTATTGTGTCAAGTTTTAAAGAGCTAGCACAAACCGTGTTTGATTTAGAGTTCCAACTACATGTATCCATATAGGAGAAAACAGAGTGAAACCTAAAAATTAAAACTGTTACTGCCAACGGACGGTTTTACCTAGAAGAACGAAATTTGGTGAGCCAAGTGTTATTGGGGTACTGATCATTACCTGAAATGTCATCAAGTTTGGGTGAAAAAATGTGTGCTGAGATTTCAGGAAACTCGTAGTTTTTTTGCAATATTGGCAATCCCTTTCCATGAAAGTCATTTGCGCCAGTCTGTCCTTAGGGCTACATCAATAGGAAAGAAACCATAGAGATAGAACTTTGAACCAACTTTATTGTGTCAAGTTTCAAAGAGCTAGCACAAACCGTGTTTGATTCAGAGTTCCAACTACATGTATCCTTATAGGAAGAAAACAGAGTGAAACCTAAAAATTAAAACTGTTACTGCCCACGAATGGTTTAACCTAGAAGAACCAAATTTGGTGAGCCCAGTGGGATTTGGGAACTGAAAATTACCTGAAAGTGTCATCAAGATTGGGTGAAAAAATGTGTGCTGAGATTTCAGGAAACTCGTAGTTTTTTGGAAGCTTGGAAACCCCTTTCCATGAAAGTGATTTGCGCCAGTCTCTGCTTAGGGCTTCATCAATAGGAAACAAACCATTGAGATAGAACTTGGAGCTGCTTTATTGTGTCAAGTTTCAAAGAGCTAGTACAAACCGTGTTTGATTTAGAGTTCCAACTACATGTATCCATATAGGAGAAAACAGAGTGAAACCTAAAAATTAAAACTGTTACTGCCAACGAACGGTTTAACCTAGAAGAACGAAATTTGGTGAGCCAAGTGGGATTGGGGTACTGATCATTACCTGAAAGTGTCATCAAGATTGGGTGTCAAAATGTGTGCTGAGATTTCAGGAAACTCGTAGTTTTTTGGAAGCTTGGCACGCCTATCTATGAAAGTGATTTGCGCCAGTCTCTGCTTAGGGCTACATCAATAGGAAACAAACCATAGAGATAGAACTTGGAGCTACTTTATTGTGTCAAGTTTCAAAGAGCTAGCACAAACCATGTTGATTTAGAGTTCCAACTACATGTATCCATATAGGAGAAAACAGAGTGAAACCTAAAAATTAAAACTGTTACTGCCAACGAACGGTTTAACCTAGAAGAACGAAATTTGGTGAGCCAAGTGGGATTGGGGTAGTGATCATTACCTGAAAGTGTCATCAAGATTGGGTGAAAAAATGTGTGCTGTGATTTCAGGAAACTCGTAGTTTTTTGGAAGGTTGGCAACCCCCTTACATTAAAGTGATTTGCGCCAGTCTCTGCTTAGGGCTACATCAATAGGAAACAAACCATAGAGTTAGAACATGGAGCTACTTTATTGTGTCAAGTTTCAAAGAGCTAGCACAAACCGTGTTTGATTTAGAGTTCCAACTACATGTATCCATATAGGAGAAAACAGAGTGAAACCTAAAAATTAAAACTGTTACTGCCAACGAACGGTTTAACCTAGAAGAACGAAATTTGGTGAGCCAAGTGGGATTGGCGTACTGATCATTACCTGAAAGTGTCATCTAGATTGGGTAAAAAAATATGTGCTGAGATTTCAGGAAACTCATAGTTTTTTGGAAGCTTGGCAACCCCATTCCATGAAAGTGATTTGCGCCAGTCTCTGCTTAGGGCTACATCAATAGGGAAAAAACCATAGAGATTGAACTTGGAGCTAGTATATTGTGTCAAGTTTCAAAGAGCTAGCACAAACCGTGTTTGATTTAGAGTCCCAACTACATGTATCCATATAGGAGAAAACAGAGTGAAACTTAAAAACTTAAACTGTTACTGCCCACGAACGGTTTAACCTAGAAGAACGAAATTTGGTGAGCCAAGTGGCATTGGGGTACTGATCATTACCTGAAAGTGTCATCAAGATTGGGTGAAAAAATGTGTGCTGAGATTTCAGGAAACTCGTAGTTTTTTGGAAGCTTGGCAACCCCTTTCCATGAAAGTGATTTGTGCCAGTCTCTGCTTAGGGCTACATCAATAGGAAACAAACCATAGAGATAGAACTTGGAGCTGCTTTATTGTGTCAAGTTTCAAAGAGCTAGCACAAACCGTGTTTGATTTAGAGTTCCAACTACATGTATCCATATAGGAGAAAACAGAGTGAAACCTAAAAATTAAAACTGTTACTGCCACCGAACGGTTTAACCTAGAAGAAGGAAATTTGGTGAGCCAAGTGGGATTGGGGTAGTGATCATTACCTGAAAGTGTCATCAAGTTTGGGTGAAAAAATGTGTGCTGAGATTTCAGGAAATTCGTAGTTTTTTGGAAGCTTGGCAACCCCCTTCCATGAAAGTGATTTGCGCCAGTCTCTGCTTAGGGATACATCAATAGGAAACAAACCATAGAGATAGAACTTGGAGCTGCTTTATTGTGTCAAGTTTCAAAGAGCTAGCACAAACCGTGTTTGATTTAGAGTTCCAACTACATGTATCCATATAGGAGAAAACAGAGTGAAACCTAATAATTAAAACTGTTACTGCCAACGAACGGTTTAACCTAGAAGAACGAAATTTGGTTAGCCAGGTGGCATTGGGGTACTGATCTTTACCTGAAAGTGTCATCAAGATTGGGTGAAAAAATGTGTGCTGGGATTTCAGGAAACTCGTAGTTTTTTGGAAGCTGGGCAAACCCTTTCCATGAAAGTGATTTGCCCCAGTCTCTGCTTAGGGCTACATCAATAGGAAACAAACCATAGATATAGATCTTTGTGCTACTTTATTGTGTCAAGTTTTAAAGAGCTAGCACAAACCGTGATTGATTTAGAGTTCCAACTATATGTATCCATATAGGAGAAAACAGAGTGAAACCTAAAAATTAAAACTGTTACTGCCCACGAATGGTTTAATCTAGAAGAACCAAATTTGGTGAGCCAAGTGGGATTTTGGTACTGAAAATTACCGGAAAGTGTCATCAAGATTGGGTGAAAAATTGTGTGCTGAGATTTCAGGAAACTCGTAGTTTTTTGGAAGCTTGGCAACCCCTTTCCATGAAAGTGATTTGCACCAGTCTCTGCCTAGGGCTTCATCAATAGGAAACAAATCAAAGAGATAGAACTTGGAGCTACTTTATTGTGTCAAGTTTCAAAGAGCTAGCACAAACCGTGTTTGATTTAGAGTTCCAACTACATGTATCCATATAGGAGAAAACAGAGTGAAACCTAAAAATTAAAACTGTTACTACCAACGAACGGTTTAACCTAGAAGATCGAAATTTGGTGAGCCAAGTGGGATTGGCGTACTGATCATTACCTGAAAGTGTCATCAAGATTGGGTGAAAAAATATGTGCTGAGATTTCAGGAAACTCGTAGTTGTTTGGAAGGTTGGCAACCCCCTTACATTAAAGTGATTTGCGCCAGTCTCTGCTTAGGGCTACATCAATAGGAAACAAACCATAGAGATAGAACATGGAGCTACTTTATTGTGTCAAGTTTCAAAGAGCTAGCACAAACCGTGTTTGATTTAGAGTTCCAATTACATGTATCCATATAGGAGAAAACAGAGTGAAACCTAAAAATTAAAACTGTTACTGCCAACGAACGGTTTAACCTAGAAGAACGAAATTTGGTGAGCCAAGTGGGATTGGCGTACTGATCATTACCTGAAAGTGTCATCTAGATTGGGTGAAAAAATGTGTGCTGAGATTTCAGGAAACTCATAGTTTTTTGGAAGCTTGGCAACCCCTTTCCATGAAAGTGATTTGCGCCAGTCTCTGCTTAGGGCTACATCAATAGGGAAAAAAAACCATAGAGATAGAACTTGGAGCTACTTTATTGTGTCAAGTTTCAAAGAGCTAGCACAAACCGTGTTTGATTTAGAGTCCCAACTACATGTATCCGTATAGGAGAAAACAGAGTGAAACCTAAAAACTTAAACTGTTACTGCCAACGAACGGTTTAACTTAGAAGAACGAAATTTAGTGAGCCAAGTGGCATTGGGGTACTGATCATTACCTGAAAGTGTCATCAAGATTGGGTGAAAAAATGTGTGCTGAGATTTCAGGAAACTCGTAGTTTTTTGGAAGCTGGGCAACCCTTTTCCATGAAAGTGATTTGCGCCAGTCTCTGCTTAGGGCTACATCAATAGGAAACAAACCATAGAGATAGAACTTGGAGCTACTTTATTGTGTCAAGTTTCAAAGAGCTAGCACAAACCGTGTTTGATTTAGAGTTCCAACTACACGTATCCATATAGGAGAAAACAGAGTGAAACCTAAAAATGAAAACTGTTACTGCCAACGAACGGTTTAACCTAGAAGAACGAAATTTGGTGAGCCAAGTGGGATTGGGGTACTGATCATTACCTGAAAGTGTCATCAAGATTGGGTGAAAAAATGTGTGCTGAGATTTCAGGAAACTCGTAGTTTTTTGGAAGCTTGGCAACCCCTTTCCATGAAAGTGATTTGCGCCAATCTCTGCTTAGGGCTACATCAATAGGGAAAAAACCATAGAGATAGAACTTGGAGCTACTTTATTGAGTCAAGTTTCAAAGAGCTAGCACAAACCGTGTTTGATTTAGAGTCCCAACTACATGTATCCATATAGGAGAAAACAGAGTGAAACTTAAAAACTTAAACTGTTACTGCCCACGAACGGTTTAACCTAGAAGAACGAAATTTGGTGAGCCAAGTGGCATTGGGGTACTGATCATTACCTGAAAGTGTCATCAAGATTGGGTGAAAAAATGTGTGCTGAGATTTCAGGAAACTCGTAGTTTTTTGGAAGCTTGGCAACCCCTTTCCATGAAAGTGATTTGTGCCAGTCTCTGCTTAGGGCTACATCAATAGGAAACAAACCATAGAGATAGAACTTGGAGCTGCTTTATTGTGTCAAGTTTCAAAGAGCTAGCACAAACCGTGTTTGATTTAGAGTTCCAACTACATGTATCCATATAGGAGAAAACAGAGTGAAACCTAAAAATTAAAACTGTTACTGCCACCGAACGGTTTAACCTAGAAGAAGGAAATTTGGTGAGCCAAGTGGGATTGGGGTAGTGATCATTACCTGAAAGTGTCATCAAGATTGGGTGAAAAAATGTGTGCTGAGATTTCAGGAAACTCGTAGTTTTTTGGAAGCTTGGCAACCCCCTTCCATGAAAGTGATTTGCGCCAGTCTCTGCTTAGGGCTACATCAATAGGAAACAAACCATAGAGATAGAACTTGGAGCTGCTTTATTGTGTCAAGTTTCAAAGAGCTAGCACAAACCGTGTTTGATTTAGAGTTCCAACTACATGTATCCATATAGGAGAAAACAGAGTGAAACCTAATAATTAAAACTGTTACTGCCAACGAACGGTTTAACCTAGAAGAACGAAATTTGGTTAGCCAGGTGGCATTGGGGTACTGATCTTTACCTGAAAGTGTCATCAAGATTGGGTGAAAAAATGTGTGCTGGGATTTGAGGAAACTCGTAGTTTTTTGGAAGCTGGGCAACCCCTTTCCATGAAAGTGATTTGCCCCAGTCTCTGCTTAGGGCTACATCAATAGGAAACAAACCATAGATATAGATCTTTGTGCTACTTTATTGTGTCAAGTTTTAAAGAGCTAGCACAAACCGTGATTGATTTAGAGTTCCAACTATATGTATCCATATAGGAGAAAACAGAGTGAAACCTAAAAATTAAAACTGTTACTGCCCACGAATGGTTTAACCTAGAAGAACCAAATTTGGTGAGCCAAGTGGGATTTTGGTACTGAAAATTACCGGAAAGTGTCATCAAGATTGGGTGAAAAAATGTGTGCTGAGATTTCAGGAAACTCGTAGTTTTTTGGAAGCTTGGCAACCCCTTTCCATGAAAGTGATTTGCACCAGTCTCTGCCTAGGGCTTCATCAATAGGAAACAAATCAAAGAGATAGAACATGGAGCTACTTTATTGTGTCAATTTTCAAAGAGCTAGTGCAAACCATGTTTGAGTTAGAGTTCCAACTACTTGTATCCATATAGGAGAAAACAGAGTGAAACCTAAAAATTAAAACTGTTACTGCCAACGAACGGTTTAACCTAGAAAAACGAAATTAGGTGAGGCAAGTGGGATTGGGGTACTGATCATTACCTGAAAGTGTCATCAAGATTGGGTGAAAAAATGTGTGCTGAGATTTCAGGAAACTCGTAGATTTTGGAAGCTTGGCCACCCCCTTCCATGAAAGTGATTTGCGCCAGTCTCTGCTTAGGGCTACATCAATAGGAAACAAACCATAGAGATAGAACTTGGAGCTACTTTATTGTGTCAAGTTTCAAAGAGCTAGCACAAACCGTGTTTGATTTAGAGTTCCAACTACATGTATCCATATAGGAGAAAACAGAGTGAAACCTAAAAATTTAAACTGTTACTACCAACGAATGGTTTAACCTAGAAGAACAAAATTTGGTGAGCCAAGTGGGATTGGGGTACTGATCATTACCTGAACGTGTCATCAAGATTGGGTGAAAAAATGTGTGGTGAGATTTCAGGAAACTCGTAGTTTTTTGGAAGCTTGGCAACCCCCTTCCATGAAAGTGATTTGCGCCAGTCTCTGCTTAGGGCTACATCAATAGGAAACAAACCATAGAGATAGAACTTGGAGCTACTTTATTGTGTCAAGTTTCAAAGAGCTAGCACAAACCGTGTTTGATTTAGAGTTCCAACTATATGTATCCATATAGGAGAAAACAGAGTGAAACCTAAAAATTAAAACTGTTACTACCAACGAACGGTTTAACCTAGATGATAGAAATTTGGTGAGCCAAGAGGGATTGGCGTACTGATCATTACCTGAAAGTGTCATCAAGATTGGGTGAAAAAATGTGTGCTGAGATTTCAGGAAACTCGTAGATTTTTGGAAGGTTGGCAACCCCCTTACATTAAAGTGATTTGCGCCAGTCTCTGCTTAGGGCTACATCAATAGGAAACAAACCATAGAGATAGAACATGGAGCTACTTTATTGTGTCAAGTTTCAAAGAGATAGCACAAACCGTGTTTGATTTAGAGTTCCAACTACATGTATCCATATAGGAGAAAACAGAGTGAAACCTAAAAATTAAAACTGTTACTGCCAACGAACGGTTTAACCTAGAAGAACGAAATTTGGTGAGCCAAGTGGGATTGGCGTACTGATCATTACCTGCAAGTGTCATCTAGATTGGGTGAAAAAATGTGTGCTGAGATTTCAGGAAACTCATAGTTTTTTGGAAGCTTGGAAACCCCTTTCCATGAAAGTGATTTGCGCCAGTCTCTGCTTAGGGCTACATCAATAGGGAAAAAACCATAGAGATATAACTTGGAGCTACTTTATTGTGTCAAGTTTCAAAGAGCTAGCACAAACTGTGTTTGATTTAGAGTTCCAACTACATGTATCCATATAGTAGAAAACAGAGTGAAACCTAAAAACTTAAACTGTTACTGCCAACGAACGGTTTAACCTAGAAGAACGAAATTTGGTGAGCCAAGTGTTATTGGGGTACTGATCATTACCTGAAATGTCATCAAGATTGGGTGAAAAAATATGTGCTGAGATTTCAGGAAACTCGTAGTTTTTTTGCAATCTTGGCAATCCCTTTCCATGAAAGTCATTTGCGCCAGTCTGTGCTTAGGGCTACATCAATAGGAAAGATTCCATAGAGATAGAACTTTGAACCAACTTTATTGTGTCAAGTTTCAAAGAGCTAGCACAAACCATGTTTGATTTAGAGTTCCAACTACATGTATCCTTATAGGAAGAAAACAGAGTGAAACCTAAAAATTAAAACTGTTACTGCCCACGAAAGGTTTAACCTAGAAGAACCAAATTTGGTGTGCCCAGTGGGATTTGGGTACTGAAAATTACCTGAAAGTGTCATCAAGATTGGATGAAAAAATGTGTGCTGAGATTTCAGGAAACTCGTAGTTTTTTGGAAGCTTGGAAACACCTTTCCATGAAAGTGATTTGCGCCAGTCTCTGCTTAGGGCTTCATCAATTGGAAACAAATCATAGAGATAGAACATGGAGCTACTTTATTGTGTCAAATTTCAAAGAGCTAGCGCAAACCATGTTTGAGTTAGAGTTCCAACTACATGTATCCATATAGGAGAAAACAGAGTGAAACCTAAAAATTAAAACTGTTCCTGCCAACGAATGGTTTAACCTAGAAGAACGAAATTTGGTGAGCCAAGTGGGAATGGGGTACTGATCATTAACTGAAAGTGTCATCAAGATTGGGTGAAAAAATGTGTGCTGAGATTTCAGGAAACTCGTAGTTTTTTGGAAGCTTGGCAACCCCTTTCTATGAAAGTGATTTGCGCCAGTCTCTGCTTAGGGCTACATCAATAGGAAACAATCCATAGAGATAGAACTTGGAGCTACTTTATTGTGTCAAGTTTCAAAGAGCTAGCACAAACCGTGTTTGATTTAGAGTTCCAATTACATGTATCCATATAGTAGAAAACAGAGTGAAACCTAAAAATTAAAACTGTTACTGCCAACGAACGGTTTAACCTAGAAGAACAAAATTTGGTGAGCCAAGTGGGATTGGGGTAGTGATCATTACCTGAAAGTGTCATCAAGATTGGGTGAAAAAATGTGTGCTGAGATTTCAGGAAACTCGTAGTTTTTTGGAAGCTTGGCAACCCCTTTAAATGAAAGTGATTTGCACCAGTCTGCTTAGGGCTACATCAATAGGAAACAAACCATTGAGATAGAACTTGGAGCTGCTTTATTGTGTCAAGTTTCAAAGAGCTAGCACAAACCGTGTTTGATTTAGAGTTCCAACTACATGTATCCATATAGGAGAAAACAGAGTGAAACCTAAAAATTAAAACTGTTACTGCCAACGAACGGTTTAACCTAAAAGAACGAAATTTGGTGAGCCAAGTGGGATTGGGGTACTGATCATTACCTGAAAGTGTCATCAAGTTTGGGTGAAAAAATGTGTGCTGAGATTTCAGGAAACTCGTAGTTTTTTGGAAGCTGGGCAACCCCTTTCCATGAAAGTGATTTGCGCCAGTCTCTGCTTAGGGCTACATCAATAGGAAACAAACCATAGATATAGATCTTTGTGCCACTTTATTGTGTCAAGTTTTAAAGAGCTAGCACAAACCGTGATTGATTTAGAGTTCCAACCACATGTATCCATATAGGAGAAAACAGAGTGAAACCTAAAAATTAAAACTGTTACTGCCAACGAACGGTTTAACCTAGAAGAACGAAATTTGGTGAGCCAAGTGGGATTGGCGTACTCATCATTACCTGAAAGTGTCATCTAGATTGGGTGAAAAAATGTGTGCTGAGATTTCAGGAAACTCATAGTTTTTTGGAAGCTTGGCAACCCCTTTCCATGAAAGTGATTTGCGCCAGTCTCTGCTTAGGGCTACATCAATAGGGAAAAAAACCATAGAGATAGAACTTGGAGCTACTTTATTGTGTCAAGTTTCAAAGAGCTAGCACAAACCGTGTTTGATTTAGAGTCCCAACTACATGTATCCGTATAGGAGAAAACAGAGTGAAACCTAAAAACTTAAACTGTTACTGCCAACGAACGGTTTAACCTAGAAGAACGAAATTTAGTGAGCCAAGTGGCATTGGGGTACTGATCATTACCTGAAAGTGTCATCAAGATTGGGTGAAAAAATGTGTGCTGAGATTTCAGGAAACTCGTAGTTTTTTGGAAGCTGGGCAACCCTTTTCCATGAAAGTGATTTGCGCCAGTCTCTGCTTAGGGCTACATCAATAGGAAACAAACCATAGAGATAGAACTTGGAGCTACTTTATTGTGTCAAGTTTCAAAGAGCTAGCACAAACCGTGTTTGATTTAGAGTTCCAACTACACGTATCCATATAGGAGAAAACAGAGTGAAACCTAAAAATGAAAACTGTTACTGCCAACGAACTGTTTAACCTAGAAGAACGAAATTTGGTGAGCCAAGTGGGATTGGGGTACTGATCATTACCTGAAAGTGTCATCAAGATTGGGTGAAAAAATGTGTGCTGAGATTTCAGGAAACTCGTAGTTTTTTGGAAGCTTGGCAACCCCTTTCCATGAAAGTGATTTGCGCCAGTCTCTGCTTAGGGCTACATCAATAGGAAACAAACCATAGAGACAGAACTTGGAGCTGCTTTATTGTGTCAAGTTTCAAAGAGGTAGCACAAACCGTGTTTGATTTAGAGTTCCAACTACATGTATCCATATAGGAGAAAACAGAGTGAAACCTAAAAATTAAAACTGTTACTGCCAACGAACGGTTTAACCTAGAAGAACGAAATTTAGTGAGCCAAGTGGCATTGGGGTACTGATAATTACCTGAAAGTGTCATCAAGATTGGGTGAAAAAATGTGTGCTGAGATTTCAGGAAACTCGTAGTTTTTTGGAAGCTGGGCAACCCTTTTCCATGAAAGTGATTTGCGCCAGTCTCTGCTTAGGGCTACATCAATAGGAAACAAACCATAGAGATAGAACTTGGAGCTACTTTATTGTGTCAAGTTTCAAAGAGCTAGCACAAACCGTGTTTGATTAAGAGTTCCAACTACACGTATCCATATAGGAGAAAACAGAGTGAAACCTAAAAATGAAAACTGTTACTGCCAACGAACGGTTTAACCTAGAAGAACGAAATTTGGTGAGCCAAGTGGGATTGGGGTACTGATCATTACCTGAAAGTGTCATCAAGATTGGGTGAAAAAATGTGTGCTGAGATTTCAGGAAACTCGTAGTTTTTGGAAGCTTGGCAACCCCTTTCCATGAAAGTGATTTGCGCCAGTCTCTGCTTAGGGCTACATCAATAGGAAACAAACCATAGAGACAGAACTTGGAGCTACTTTATTGTGTCAAGTTTCAAAGAGGTAGCACAAACCGTGTTTGATTTAGAGTTCCAACTACATGTATCCATATAGGAGAAAACAGAGTGTAACCTAAAAATTAAAACTGTTACTGCCAACGAATGGTTTAACCTAGAAGAACGAAATTTAGTGAGCCAAGTGGGATTGGGGTACTGATCATTACCTGAAAGTGTCATCAAGATTGGGTGAAAAAATGTGTGCTGAGATTTCAGGAAACTCGTAGTTTTTTGGAAGCTTGGCAACCCCTTTCTATGAAAGTGATTTGCGCCAGTCTCTGCTTAGGGCTACATCAATAGGAAACAATCCATAGAGATAGAACTTGGAGCTACTTTATTGTGTCAAGTTTCAAAGAGCTAGCACAAACCGTGTTTGATTTAGAGTTCCAATTACATGTATCCATATAGGAGAAAACAGAGTGAAACCTAAAAATTAAAACTGTTACTGCCAACGAACGGTTTAACCTAAAAGAACGAAATTTGGTGAGCCAAGTGGGATTGGGGTACTGATCATTACCTGAAAATGTCATCAAGATTGGGTGAAAAAATGTGTGCTGAGATTTCAGGAAACTCGTAGTTTTTTGGAAGCTTGGCAACCCCTTTCTATGAAAGTGATTTGCGCCAGTCTCTGCTTAGGGCTACATCAATAGGAAACAATCCATAGAGATAGAACTTGGAGCTACTTTATTGTGTCAAGTTTCAAAGAGCTAGCACAAACCGTGTTTGATTTAGAGTTCCAATTACATGTATCCATATAGTAGAAAACAGAGTGAAACCTAAAAATTAAAACTGTTACTGCCAACGAACGGTTTAACCTAGAAGAACAAAATTTGGTGAGCCAAGTGGGATTGGGGTAGTGATCATTACCTGAAAGTGTCATCAAGATTGGGTGAAAAAATGTGTGCTGAGATTTCAGGAAACTCGTAGTTTTTTGGAAGCTTGGCAACCCCTTTAAATGAAAGTGATTTGCGCCAGTCTCTGCTTAGGGCTACATCAATAGGAAACAAACCATAGAGATAGAACTTGGAGCTGCTTTATTGTGTCAAGTTTCAAAGAGGTAGCACAAACCATGTTTGATTTAGAGTTCCAAATACATGTATCCATATAGGAGAAAACAGAGTGAAACCTAATAATTAAAACTGTTACTGCCAACGAACGGTTTAACCTAGAAGAACGAAATTTGGTTAGCCAGGTGGCATTGGGGTACTGATCATTACCTGAAAGTGTCATCAAGTTTGGGTGAAAAAATGTGTGCTGAGATTTCAGGAAACTCGTAGTTTTTTGGAAGCTGGGCAACCCCTTTCCATGAAAGTGATTTGCGCCAGTCTCTGCTTAGGGCTACATCAATAGGAAACAAACCATAGATATAGATCTTTGTGCCACTTTATTGTGTCAAGTTTTAAAGAGCTAGCACAATCCGTGATTGATTTAGAGTTCCAACCACATGTATCCATATAGGAGAAAACAGAGTGAAACCTAAAAATTTAAACTGTTACTACCAACGAATGGTTTAACCTAGAAGAACGAAATTTGGTGAGCCAAGTGGGATTGGGGTACTGACCATTACCTGAAAGTGTCATCAAGATTGGGTGAAAAAATGTGTGCTGAGATTTCAGGAAACTCGTAGTTTTTTGAAAGCTTGGCAACCCCCTTCCATGAAAGTGATTTGCGCCAGTCTCTGCTTAGGGCTACATCAATAGGAAACAAACCATAGAGATAGAACTTGGAGCTACTTTATTGTGTCAAGTTTCAAAGAGCTAGCACAAACCGTGTTTGATTTAGAGTTCCAACTACATGTATCCATATAGGAGAAAACAGAGTGAAACCTAAAAATTAAAACTGTTACTACCAACGAACGGTTTAACCTAGAAGATCGAAATTTGGTGAGCCAAGTGGGATTGGCGTACTGATCATTACCTGAAAGTGTCATCAAGATTGCTTGAAAAAATATGTGCTGAGATTTCAGGAAACTCGTAGTTTTTTGGAAGGTTGGCAACACCCTTACATTAAAGTGATTTGCGCCAGTCTCTGCTTAGGGCTACATCAATAGGAAACAAACCATAGAGATAGAACATGGAGCTACTTTATTGTGTCAAGTTTCAAAGAGCTAGCACAAACCGTGTTTGATTTAGAGTTCCAATTACATGTATCCATATAGGAGAAAACAGAGTGAGACCTAAAAATTAAAACTGTTACTGCCAACGAACGGTTTAACCTAGAAGAACGAAATTTGGTGAGCCAAGTGGGATTGGCGTACTGATCATTACCTGAAAGTGTCATCTAGATTGGGTGAAAAAATGTGTGCTGAGATTTCAGGAAACTCATAGTTTTTTGGAAGCTTGGCAACCCCTTTCCATGAAAGTGATTTGCGCCAGTCTCTGCTTAGGGCTACATCAATAGGGAAAAAAACCATAGAGATAGAACTTGGAGCTACTTTATTGTGTCAAGTTTCAAAGAGCTAGCACAAACCGTGTTTGATTTAGAGTCCCAACTACATGTATCCGTATAGGAGAAAACAGAGTGAAACCTAAAAACTTAAACTGTTACTGCCAACGAACGGTTTAACCTAGAAGAACGAAATTTAGTGAGCCAAGTGGCATTGGGGTACTGATCATTACCTGAAAGTGTCATCAAGATTGGGTGAAAAAATGTGTGCTGAGATTTCAGGAAACTCGTAGATTTTGGAAGCTGGGCAACCCTTTTCCATGAAAGTGATTTGCGCCAGTCTCTGCTTAGGGCTACATCAATAGGAAACAAACCATAGAGATAGAACTTGGAGCTACTTTATTGTGTCAAGTTTCAAAGAGCTAGCACAAACCGTGTTTGATTTAGAGTTCCAACTACACGTATCCATATAGGAGAAAACAGAGTGAAACCTAAAAATTAAAACTGTTACTGCCAACGAACGGTTTAACCTAAAAGAACGAAATTTAGTGAGCCAAGTGGGATTGGGGTACTGATCATTACCTGAAAGTGTCATCAAGATTGGGTGAAAAAATGTGTGCTGAGATTTCAGGAAACTCGTAGTTTTTTGGAAGCTTGGCAACCCCTTTCTATGAAAGTGATTTGCGCCAGTCTCTGCTTAGGGCTACATCAATAGGAAACAATCCATAGAGATAGAACTTGGAGCTACTTTATTGTGTCAAGTTTCAAAGAGCTAGCACAAACCGTGTTTGATTTAGAGTTCCAATTACATGTATCCATATAGGAGAAAACAGAGTGAAACCTAAAAATTAAAACTGTTACTGCCAACGAACGGTTTAACCTAAAAGAACGAAATTTGGTGAGCCAAGTGGGATTGGGGTACTGATCATTACCTGAAAATGTCATCAAGATTGGGTGAAAAAATGTGTGCTGAGATTTCAGGAAACTCGTAGTTTTTTGGAAGCTTGGCAACCCCTTTCTATGAAAGTGATTTGCGCCAGTCTCTGCTTAGGGCTACATCAATAGGAAACAATCCATAGAGATAGAACTTGGAGCTACTTTATTGTGTCAAGTTTCAAAGAGCTAGCACAAACCGTGTTTGATTTAGAGTTCCAATTACATGTATCCATATAGTAGAAAACAGAGTGAAACCTAAAAATTAAAACTGTTACTGCCAACGAACGGTTTAACCTAGAAGAACAAAATTTGGTGAGCCAAGTGGGATTGGGGTAGTGATCATTACCTGAAAGTGTCATCAAGATTGGGTGAAAAAATGTGTGCTGAGATTTCAGGAAACTCGTAGTTTTTTGGAAGCTTGGCAACCCCTTTAAATGAAAGTGATTTGCGCCAGTCTCTGCTTAGGGCTACATCAATAGGAAACAAACCATAGAGATAGAACTTGGAGCTGCTTTATTGTGTCAAGTTTCAAAGAGGTAGCACAAACCATGTTTGATTTAGAGTTCCAAATACATGTATCCATATAGGAGAAAACAGAGTGAAACCTAATAATTAAAACTGTTACTGCCAACGAACGGTTTAACCTAGAAGAACGAAATTTGGTTAGCCAGGTGGCATTGGGGTACTGATCATTACCTGAAAGTGTCATCAAGTTTGGGTGAAAAAATGTGTGCTGAGATTTCAGGAAACTCGTAGTTTTTTGGAAGCTGGGCAACCCCTTTCCATGAAAGTGATTTGCGCCAGTCTCTGCTTAGGGCTACATCAATAGGAAACAAACCATAGATATAAATCTTTGTGCCACTTTATTGTGTCAAGTTTTAAAGAGCTAGCACAAACCGTGATTGATTTAGAGTTCCAACCACATGTATCCATATAGGAGAAAACAGAGTGAAACCTAAAAATTTAAACTGTTACTACCAACGAATGGTTTAACCTAGAAGAACGAAATTTGGTGAGCCAAGTGGGATTGGGGTACTGACCATTACCTGAAAGTGTCATCAAGATTGGGTGAAAAAATGTGTGCTGAGATTTCAGGAAACTCGTAGTTTTTTGAAAGCTTGGCAACCCCCTTCCATGAAAGTGATTTGCGCCAGTCTCTGCTTAGGGCTACATCAATAGGAAACAAACCATAGAGATAGAACTTGGAGCTACTTTATTGTGTCAAGTTTCAAAGAGCTAGCACAAACCGTGTTTGATTTAGAGTTCCAACTACATGTATCCATATAGGAGAAAACAGAGTGAAACCTAAAAATTAAAACTGTTACTACCAACGAACGGTTTAACCTAGAAGATCGAAATTTGGTGAGCCAAGTGGGATTGGCGTACTGATCATTACCTGAAAGTGTCATCAAGATTGCTTGAAAAAATATGTGCTGAGATTTCAGGAAACTCGTAGTTTTTTGGAAGGTTGGCAACACCCTTACATTAAAGTGATTTGCGCCAGTCTCTGCTTAGGGCTACATCAATAGGAAACAAACCATAGAGATAGAACATGGAGCTACTTTATTGTGTCAAGTTTCAAAGAGCTAGCACAAACCGTGTTTGATTTAGAGTTCCAATTACATGTATCCATATAGGAGAAAACAGAGTGAGACCTAAAAATTAAAACTGTTACTGCCAACGAACGGTTTAACCTAGAAGAACGAAATTTGGTGAGCCAAGTGGGATTGGCGTACTGATCATTACCTGAAAGTGTCATCTAGATTGGGTGAAAAAATGTGTGCTGAGATTTCAGGAAACTCATAGTTTTTTGGAAGCTTGGCAACCCCTTTCCATGAAAGTGATTTGCGCCAGTCTCTGCTTAGGGCTACATCAATAGGGAAAAAAACCATAGAGATAGAACTTGGAGCTACTTTATTGTGTCAAGTTTCAAAGAGCTAGCACAAACCGTGTTTGATTTAGAGTCCCAACTACATGTATCCGTATAGGAGAAAACAGAGTGAAACCTAAAAACTTAAACTGTTACTGCCAACGAACGGTTTAACCTAGAAGAACGAAATTTAGTGAGCCAAGTGGCATTGGGGTACTGATCATTACCTGAAAGTGTCATCAAGATTGGGTGAAAAAATGTGTGCTGAGATTTCAGGAAACTCGTAGATTTTGGAAGCTGGGCAACCCTTTTCCATGAAAGTGATTTGCGCCAGTCTCTGCTTAGGGCTACATCAATAGGAAACAAACCATAGAGATAGAACTTGGAGCTACTTTATTGTGTCAAGTTTCAAAGAGCTAGCACAAACCGTGTTTGATTTAGAGTTCCAACTACACGTATCCATATAGGAGAAAACAGAGTGAAACCTAAAAATGAAAACTGTTACTGCCAACGAACGGTTTAACCTAGAAGAACGAAATTTGGTGAGCCAAGTGGGATTGGGGTACTGATCATTACCTGAAAGTGTCATCAAGATTGGGTGAAAAAATGTGTGCTGAGATTTCAGGAAACTCGTAGTTTTTTGGAAGCTTGGCAACCCCTTTCCATGAAAGTGATTTGCGCCAGTCTCTGCTTAGGGCTACATCAATAGGAAACAAACCATAGAGACAGAACTTGGAGCTGCTTTATTGTGTCAAGTTTCAAAGAGGTAGCACAAACCGTGTTTGATTTAGAGTTCCAACTACATGTATCCATATAGGAGAAAACAGAGTGAAACCTAAAAATTAAAACTGTTACTGCCAACGAACGGTTTAACCTAGAAGAACGAAATTTAGTGAGCCAAGTGGCATTGGGGTACTGATCATTACCTGAAAGTGTCATCAAGATTGGGTGAAAAAATGTGTGCTGAGATTTCAGGAAACTCGTAGTTTTTTGGAAGCTGGGCAACCCTTTTCCATGAAAGTGATTTGCGCCAGTCTCTGCTTAGGGCTACATCAATAGGAAACAAACCATAGAGATAGAACTTGGAGCTACTTTATTGTGTCAAGTTTCAAAGAGCTAGCACAAACCGTGTTTGATTTAGAGTTCCAACTACACGTATCCATATAGGAGAAAACAGAGTGAAACCTAAAAATGAAAACTGTTACTGCCAACGAACGGTTTAACCTAGAAGAACGAAATTTGGTGAGCCAAGTGGGATTGCGGTACTGATCATTACCTGAAAGTGTCATCAAGATTGGGTGTCAAAATGTGTGCTGAGATTTCAGGAAACTCATAGTTTTTTGGAAGCTTGGGAACACCTTTCCATGAAAGTGATTTGCGCCAGTCTCTGCTTAGGGCTATATCAATAGGAAAGAAACCATAGAGATAGAACTTGGAGCTACTTTATTGTGTCAAGTTTCAAAGAGCTAGCACAAACCGTGTTTGATTTAGAGTTCCAACTACATGTATCCATATAGGAGAAAACAGAGTGAAACCTAAAAATTAAAACTGTTACTGCCAACGAACGGTTTAACCTAGAAGAACGAAATTTGGTGAGCCAAGTGGGATTGCGGTACTGATCATTACCTGAAAGTGTCATCGAGATGGGTGAAAAAATGTGTGCTGAGATTTCAGGAAACACGTAGTTTTTTGGAAGCTTGGCAACCCCTGTAAATGAAAGTAATTTGCACCAGTATCTGCTTAGGGCTACATCAATAGGAAACAAAGCATAGAGATAGAACTTGGAGCTACTTTATTGTGTCAAGTTTCAAAGAGCTAGCACAAACCGTGTTTGATTTAGACTTCCAACTACATGTATCCATATAGGAGAAAACAGAGTGAAACCTAAAAATTAAAACTGCTACTGCCAATGAACAGTTTCATCTAGAAGAACGAAATTTGGTGAGCCAAGTGGGATTGGGGTACTGATCATTACCTGAAAGTGTCATCAAGATTGGGTGAAAAAATGTGTGCTGAGATTTCAGGAAACTCGTAGTTTTTTGGCAGCTTGGCAACCCCCTTCGATGAAAGTGATTTGCGCCAGTCTCTGCTTAGGGCTACATCAATAGGAAACAAACCATAGAGATAGAACTTGGAGCTACTTTATTGTGTCAAGTTTCAAAGAGCTAGCACAAACCGTGTTTGATTTAGAGTTCCAACTACACGTATCCATATAGGAGAAAACAGAGTGAAACCTAAAAATTAAAACTGTTACTGCCAACGAACGGTTTAACCTAGAAGAACGAAACTTGGTGACCCAAGTGGGATTTGTTGTACTGATCATTACCTGAAAGTGTCATCAAGATTAAATGTGTGCTGAGATTTCAGGAAACTCGTAGTTTTTGGAAGCTTGGCAACCCCTTTCAATGTAAGTGATTTGCGCCAGTCTCTGCTTAGTGCTACATCAATAGGAACCAAACCATAGAGATAGAACATGGAGCTACTTTATTTTGTTAAGTTTCAAAGAGCTAGCACAAACTGTGTTTGATTTAGAGTTCCAACTACATGTATTGATATAGGAGAAAATTGAGTGAAACCTAAAAATTAAAACTGTTACTGCCAACGAACGGTTTAACCTAGAAGGACGAAATTTGGTGAGCCAAGTAGGATTGGGGTACTGATCATTACTTGAGAGTGTCATCAAGATTGGGTGAAAAAATGTGTGCTGAGATTTCAGGCAACTCGTAGTTTTTTGGAAACTTGGCAACCCATTTCCATGAAAGTGATTTGTGCCAGTCTCTGCTTAGGGCTACATCAATAGGAAACAAACCATAGAGATAGAACTTAGAGCTACTTTATTGTGTCAAGTTTCAAAGAGCTAGCACAAACCGTGTTTGATTTAGAGTTCCAACTACATATATCCATATAGGAGAAAACAGAGTGAAACCTAAAAATTAAAACTGTTACTGCCACCGAACGGTTTAACCTAGAAGAAGGAAATTTGGTGAGCCAAGTGGGATTGGGGTACTGATCATTACTTGAAAGTGTCATCAAGATTGGGTGAAAAAATGTGTGCTGAGATTTCAGGAAACTCGTAGTTTTTTGGAAGATTTAGAACCCCTTTCCATGAAAGTGATTTGCGCCAGTCTCTGCTTAGGGCTACATCAATAGGAAACAAACCATAGAGATAGAACTTGGAGCTACTTTATTGTGTCAAGTTTCAAAGAGCTAGCACAAACCATGTTTGATTTAGACTTCCAACTACATGTATCCATATAGGAGAAAACAGAGTGAACCCTAAAAATGAAAACTGTTACTGCCAACGAACGGTTTAACCTAGAAGAACGAAATTTGGTGAGCCAAGTGGGATTGGGGTACTGATCATTACCTGAAAGTGTCATCAATATTGGGTGAAAAAATGTGTGCTGAGATTTCAGGAAACTCGTAGTTTTTTGGAAGCTGGGCATCCCCTTTCCATGAAAGTGATTTGCCCCAGTCTCTGCTTAGGGCTACATCAATAGGAAACAAACCATAGAGATAGAACTTGGAGCTACTTTATTGTGTCAAGTTTAAAAGAGCTACCACAAACCGTGTTTGATGTAGAGTTCCAAATACATGTATCCATATAGGAGAAAACAGAGTGAAACCTAAAAATTAAAACTGTTAGTGCCAACGAACGGTTTAACCTAGAAGAACGAAATTTGGGGAGCCAAGTGGGATTGGGGTACTGATCATTACCTGAAAGTGTCATCGAGATTGGGTGAAAAAATGTGTGCTGAGATTTCAGGAAACTCGTAGTTTTTTGGAAGCTTGGCAACCCCTGTAAATGAAAGTGATTTGCACCAGTCTCTGCTTAAGGCTACATCAATAGGAAACAAAGCATAGAGACAGAACTTGGAGCTACTTTATTGTGTCAAGTTTCAAAGAGCTAGCACAAACCGAGTTTGATTTAGACTTCCAACTACATGTATCCATATAGGAGAAAACAGAGTGAAACCTAAAAATTAAAACTGCTACTGCCAATGAACAGTTTCATCTAGAAGAACGAAATTTGGTGAGCCAAGTGGGATTGGGGTACTGATCATTACCTGAAAGTGTCATCAAGGTTGGGTGAAAAAATGTGTGCTGAGATTTCAGGAAACTCGTAGTTTTTTGGAAGCTTGGCAACCCCCTTCCATGAAAGTGATTTGCGCCAGTCTCTACTTAGGGCTACATCAATAGGAAAAAAACCATAGAGATAGAACTTGGAGCTACTTTATTTGGTCAAGTTTCAAAGAGCTAGCACAAACCGTGTTTGATTTAGAGTTCCAACTACATGTATCCATATAGGAGAAAACAGAGTGAAACCTAAAAATTAAAACTGTTACTGCCAACGAACGGTTTAACCTAGAAGAACGAAACTTGGTGACCCAAGTGGGATTTGTTGTACTGATAATTACCTGAAAGTGTCATCAAGATTGGGTGAAAAAATGTGTGCTGAGATTTCAGGAAACTCGTAGTTTTTGGAAGCTTGGCAACCCCTTTCAATGTAAGTGATTTGTGCCAGTCTCTGCTTAGTGCTACATCAATAGGAACCAAACCATAGAGATAGAACATGGAGCTACTTTATTTTGTTAAGTTTCAAAGAGCTAGCACAAACTGTGTTTGATTTAGAGTTCCAACTACATGTATTGATATAGGAGAAAATTGAGTGAAACCTAAAAATTTAAACTGTTACTGCCAACGAACGGTTTAACCTAGAAGGACGAAATTTGGTGAGCCAAGTGGGATTGGGGTACTGATCATTACTTGAGAGTGTCATCAAGATTGGGTGAAAAAATGTGTGCTGAGATTTCAGGCAACTCGTAGTTTTTTGGAAACTTGGCAACCCATTTCCATGAAAGTGATTTGTGCCAGTCTCTGCTTAGGGCTACATCAATAGGAAACAAACCATAGAGATAGAACTTAGAGCTACTTTATTGTGTCAAGTTTCAAAGAGCTAGCACAAACCGTGTTTTATTTAGAGTTCCAACTACATGTATCCATATAGGAGAAAACAGAGTGAAACCTAAAAATTAAAACTGTTACTGCCAACGAACGGTTTAACCTAGAATAAGGAAATTTGGTGAGCGAAGTGGGATTGGGGTACTGATCATTACTTGAAAGTGTCATCAAGATTGGGTGAAAAAATGTGTGCTGAGATTTCAGGAAACTCGTAGTTTTTTGGAAGATTTAGAACCCCTTTCCATGAAAGTGATTTGTGCCAGTCTCTGCTTAGGGCTACATCAATAGGAAACAAACCATAGAGATAGAACTTGGAGCTACTTTATTGTGTCAAGTTTCAAAGAGCTAGCACAAACCATATTTGATTTAGACTTCCAACTACATGTATCCATATAGGAGAAAACAGAGTGAAACCTAAAAATTAAAACTGTTACTGCCATCGAATGGTTTAATCTAGAAGAACGAAATTTGGTGAGCCAAGTGGGATTGGGGTACTGATTATTACCTGAAAGTGTCATCAAGATTGGGTGAAAAAATGTGTGCTGAGATTTCAGGAAACTCGTAGTTTTTTGGAAGCTTGGCAACCCCCTTCCATGAAAGTGATTTGCGCCAGTCTCTGCTTAGGGCTACATCAATAGGAAACAAACCATAGAGATACAACTTGGAGCTACTTTATTGTGTCAAGTTTCAAAAAGCTAGCACAAACCGTGTTTGATTTAGACTTCCAACTACATGTATCCATATAAGAGAAAACAGAGTGAAACCTAAAAATTAAAACTGTTACTGCCAACGAATGGTTTAACCTAGAAGAACGAAATTTGGTGAGCCAAGTGGGATTGGGGTACTGATCATTACCTGAAAGTGTCATCAAGATTGGGTGAAAAAATGTGTGCTGAGATTTCAGGAAACTCGTAGTTTTTTTAAAGCTTGGCAACCCCTTTAAATGAGAGTGATTTGCGCCAGTCTCTGCTTAGGGCTATATCAATAGGAAACAAACCATTGAGATAGAACTTGGAGCTACTTTATTGTATCAAGTTTCAAAGAGCTAGCACAAACCGTGTTTGATTTAGAGTCCAACTACATGTATTCATATAGGAGAAAATTGAGTGAAACCTAAAAATTAAAACTGTTACTGCCAACGAACGGTTTAACCTAGAAGAACGAAATTTGGTGAGACAAGTGGGATTGGGGTACTGATCATTACCTGAAAGTGTCATCAAGGTTGGGTGAAAAAATGTGTGCTGAGATTTCAGGAAACTCTGGTTTTTTGGAAGATTGGCAACCCCTTTCCATGAAAGTGATTTGCACCAGTCTCTCCTTAGGGCTACATCAATAGGAAACAAACCATAGAGATAGAACTTGGAGCTACTTTATTGTGTCAAGTTTCAAAGAGCTAGCACAAACCGTGTTTGATTTAGAGTTCCATCTACATGAATTCATATAGGAGAAAATTGAGTGAAACCTAAAAATTAAAATTGTTAATTCCAACGAACGGTTTAACCTAGAAGAACGAAATTTGGTGAGCCAAGTGGGATTGGGGTACTGAGCATTACCTTAAAGTGTCATCAAGATTGGGTGAAAAAATGTGTGCTGAGATTTCAGGAAACTCTTAGTTTTTTTGAAGCTTGGCAACCCCTTTAAATGAAAGTGATTTGCGCCAGTCTCTGCTTAGGGCTACATCAATAGGAAACAAACCATAGAGATAGATCTTGGAGCTACTTTATTGTGTCAAGTTTCAAAGAGCTAGCACAAACCGTGTTTGATTTAGA
The DNA here is from genome assembly GCF_964194105.1 of Spermophilus citellus. Taxonomy (NCBI): domain Eukaryota; kingdom Metazoa; phylum Chordata; class Mammalia; order Rodentia; family Sciuridae; genus Spermophilus; species Spermophilus citellus. The sequence continues at coordinate 1,611,904 of NW_027672727.1, read as the reverse complement.
GTTCCAACTACATGTATCCATATAGGAGAAAACAGAGTGAAACCTAAAAATTAAAACTGTTACTGCCAACGAACGGTTTAACCTAGAAGAACGAAATTTGGTGAGCCAAGTGGGATTGGGGTACTGATCATTACCTGAAAGTGTCATCAAGATTGGGTGAAAAAATGTGTGCTGAGAGTTCAGGAAACTCGTAGTTTTTTGGAAGATTGGCAACCCCTTTCCATGAAAGTGATTTGCGCCAGTCTCTGCTTAGGGCTACATCAATAGGAAACAAACCATAGAGATAGAACTTGGAGCTACTTTATTGTGTCAAGTTTCAAAGAGCTAGCACAAACCGTGTTTGATTTAGAGTTCCAACTACATGTATCCATATAGGAGAAAACAGAGTGAAACCTAAAAATTAAAACTGTAACTGCCAACGAACGGTTTAACCTAGAAGAACGAAATTTGGTGAGCCAAGTGGGATTGGGGTACTGATCATTACCTGAAAGTGTCATCAAGATTGGGGGAAAAAATGTGTGCTGGTATTTCAGGAAACTCGTAGTTTTTTGGAAGATTGGCAACCCCTTTCCATGAAAGTGATTTGCACCAGTCTTTGCTTAGGGCTACATCAATAGGAAACAAACCATAGAGAGAGAACTTGGAGCTACTTTATTGTGTCAAGATTCAAAGAGCTAGCACAAACCCTGTTTGATTTAGACTTCCAACTACATGTATCCATATAGGAGAAAACAGAGTGAAACCTAAAAATTAAAACTGCTACTGCCAACGAACGGTTTAACCTAGAAGAACGAAATTTGGTGAGACAAGTGGGATTGGGGTACTGATCATTACCTGAAAGTGTCATCAATATTGGGTGAAAAAATATGTGCTGAGATTTCAGGAATCTCGTAGTTTTTTGGAAGGTTGGCAACCCCTGTAAATGAAAGTGATTTGCACCAGTCTCTGAGTAGGGCTACATCAATAGGAAACAAACCATAGAGATAGAACTTGGAGCTACTTTATTGTGTCAAGTTTCAAAGAGCTAGCACAAACCGTGTTTGATTTAGAGTTCCAACTACATGTATCCATGTAGGATTAAACAGAGTGAAACCTAAAAATTAAAACTGTTACTGCCAACGAACGATTTAACCTAGAAGAAAGAAATTTGGTGAGCCAAGTGGGATTGGGGTACTGATCAGTACCTGAAAGTGTCATCAAGATTGGGTGAAAAAATGTGTGCTGAGAGTTCAGGAAACTCGTAGTTTTTCGGAAGATTGGAAACCCCTTTCCATGAAAGTGATTTGCGCCAGTCTCTGCTTAGGGCTACATCAATAGGAAACAAACCATAGAGATAGAACTTGGAGCTACTTTATTGTGTCAAGTTTCAAAGAGCTAACACAAACCGTGTTTGATTTAGACTTCCAACTACATGTATCCATATAGGAGAAAAAAGAGTGAAACATAAAAATTAAAACTGTTACTGCCAAGGAACGGTTTAACCTAGAAGAACGAAATTTGGTGAGCCAAGTGGGATTGGGGTACTGATCAATACCTGAAAGTGTCATCAAGATTGGGTGAAAAAATGTGTGCTGAGATTTGAGGAAACTCGTAGTTTTTTGGAAGCTTGTCAACCCCTTTAAATGAAAGTGATTTGCACCAGTCTCTGCTTACGGCTACATCAATAGGAAACAAACCACAGAGATAGAACTCGGAGCTACTTTATTGTGTCAAGTTTCAAAGAGCTAGCACAAACCGTGTTTGATTTAGAGTTCCAACTACATGTATCCATATAGGAGAAAACAGAGTGAAACCTAAAAATTAAAACTGTTACTGCCAACGAACGATATAACCTAGAAGAACGAAATTTGGTGAGCCAAGTGGGATTGGGGTAGTGATCATTACCTGAAAGTGTCATCAAGATTGGGTGAAAAAATGTGTGCTGAGATTTCAGGAAACTCGTAGTTTTTTGGAAGATTGGCAACCCCTTTCCATGAAAGTGATTTGCGCCAGTCTCTGCCTAGGGCTACATCAATAGGAAACAAACCATAGAGATAGAACTTGGAGCTACTTTATTGTGTCAAGTTTCAAAGAGCTAGCACAAACCGTGTTTGATTTAGACTTCCAACTAAATGTATCCATATAGGAGAAAACAGAGTGAAACCTAAAAATTAAAACTGTTACTGCCAACGAACGGTTTAACCTAGAAGAACCAAATTTGGTGAGCCAAGTGGGATTGGGGTACTGATCATTACCTGAAAGTGTCATCAAGATTGGGTGAAAAAAATATGTGCTGAGATTTCAGGAATCTCGTAGTTTTTTGGAAGCTTGGCAACCCCTGTAAATGAAAGTGATTTGCACCAGTCTCTGCCTAGGGCTACATCAATAGGAAACAATCCATAGAGATAGAACTTGGAGCTACTTTATTGTGTCAAGTTTCAAAGAGCTAGCACAAACCGTGTTTGATTTAGCCTTCCAACTACATGTATCCATACAGGAGAAAACAGAGTGAAACCTAAAAATGAAAACTGTTACTGCCAACGAACGGTTTAACCTAGAAGAACGAAATTTGGTGAGCCAAGTGGGATTGGGGTACTGATCATTACCTGAAAGCGTCATCAAGATTGGGTGAAAAAATGTGTGCTGAGATTTCAGGAAACTCGTAGTTTTTTGGAAGATTGGCAACCCCTTTCCATGAAAGTGATTTGCGCCCGTCTCTGCGTAGGGCTACATCAATAGGAAACAAACCATAGAGAGAGAACTTGGAGCTACTTTATTGTGTCAAGTTTCAAAGAGCTAGCACAAACCGTGTTTGATTTAGACTTCCAACTACATGTATCCATATAGCAGAAAACAGAGTGAAACCTGAAAATAAAAACTGTTACTGCCAACGAACGGTTTAACCTAGAAGAACGAAATTTGGTGAGCCAAGTGGGATTGGGGTACTGATCATTACCTGAAATTGTCATCAATATTGGGTGAAAAAATATGTGCTGAGATTTCAGGAATCTCGTAGTTTTTTGGAAGCTTGGCAACCCCTGTAAATGAAAGTGATTTGCACCAGTCTCTGCTTAGGGCTACATCAATAGGAAACAAACCATAGAGATAGAACTTGGAGCTACTTTATTGTGTCAAGTTTAAAAGAGCTAGCACAAACCGTGTTTGATTTAGAGTTCCAACTACATGTATCCATGTAGGATTAAACAGAGTGAAACCTAAAAATTAAAACTGTTACTGCCAACGAACGGTTTAACCTAGAAGAAAGAAATTTGGTGAGCCAAGTTGGATTGGGGTACTGATCATTACCTGAAAGTGTCATCAAGATTGGGTGAAAAAATGTGTGCTGAGAGTTCAGGAAACTCGTAGTTTTTTGGAAGATTGGCAACCCCTTTCCATGGAAGTGATTTGCGCCAGTCTCTGCTTAGGGCTACATCAGTAGGAAACAAACCATAGAGATAGAACTTGGAGCTACTTTATTGTGTCAAGTTTCAAAGAGCTAGCACAAACCGTGTTTGATTTAGCGTTCCAACTACATGTATCCATATAGGAGAAAACAGAGTGAAACCTAAAAATTAAAACTGTTACTGCCAACGAATGGTTTTACCTAGAAGAACGAAACTTGGTGACCCAAGTGGGATTTGTTTTACTGATCATTACCTGAGAGTGTCATCAAGATTGGGTGAAAAAATGTGTGCTGACATTTCAGGAAACTCGTAGTTTTTTGGAAGATTGGCCACCCCTTTCCATGAAAGTGATTTGCACCAGTCTTTGCTTAGGGCTACATCAATAGGAAACAAACCATAGAGATAGAACTTGGAGCTACTTTATTGTGTCAAGTTTCAAAGAGCTAGCACAAACCGTGTTTGATTTAGCCTTCCAACTACATGTATCCATATAGGAGAAAACAGAGTGAAACGTAAAAATTAAAACTGTTACTGCCAACGAACGTTTTAACCTAGAAGAACGAAATTTCTTGAGCCAAGAGGGATTGGGGTACTGATCATTACCTGAAAGTGTCATCAAGATTGGGTGAAAAAATGTGTGCTGAGATTTCAGGAAACTCGTAGTTTTTTGGAAGATTGGCAACCCCTTTCCATGAAAGTGATTTGCACCAGTCTTTGCTTAGGGCTACATCAATAGGAAACAAACCATAGATATAGAACTTGGAGCTACTTTATTGTGTCAAGTTTCATAGAGCTAGCACAAACCGTGTTTGATTTAGATTTCCAACTACAGGTATCCATATAGGAGAAAACAGAGTGAAACCTAAAAATTAAAACAGTTACTGCCAACGAACGGTTTAACCTAGAAGAACGAAATTTGGTGAGCCAAGTGGGATTGGCGTACTGATAATTACCTGAAAGTGTCATCAAGATTGGGTGAAAAGATGTGTGCTGATATTTCAGGAAACTCGTAGTTTTTTGGAGATTGGTAACCCCTTTCCATGAAAGTGATTTGCGCCAGTCTCTGCTTAGGGCTACATCAATAGGAAACAAACCATAGAGATAGAACTTGGAGCTACTTTATTGTGTCAAGTTTCAAAGAGCTAGCACAAACCGTGTTTGATTTAGACTTCCAACTACATGTATCCATATAGGAGAAAACAGAGTGAAACCTAAAAATTAAAACTGTTACTGCCAACGAACGGTTTAACCTAGAAGAACGAAATTTGGTGAGCCAAGTGGGATTGGGGTACTGATCATTACCTGAAAGTGTCATCAAGATTGGGTGAAAAAATGTGCGCTGAGATTTCAGAAATCTCGTAGTTTTTTGGAAGCTTGGCAACCCCTGTAAATGAAAGTGATTTGCACCAGTCTCTGCTTAGGGCTACATCAATAGGAAACAAACCATAGAGATAGAACTTGGAGCTACTTTATTGTGTCAAGTTTCAAAGAGCTAGCACAAACCGTGTTTGATTTAGAGTTCCAACTACATGAATTCATATCGGAGAAAATTGAGTGAAACCTAAAAATTAAAATTGTTACTGCCAACGAACGGTTTAACCTAGAAGAAAGAAATTTGGTGAGCCAAGTGGGATTCGGGTACTGATCATTACCTGAAAGTGTCATCAGGATTGGGTGAAAAAATGTGTGCTGAGATTTCAGGAAACTCATAGTTTTTTGGAAGATTGGCAACCCCTTTCCATGAAAGTGATATGCACCAGTCTTTGCTTAGGGCTACATCAATAGGAAACAAACCATAGAGATAGAACTTGGAGCTACTTTATTGTGTCAAGTTTTAAAGAGCTAGCACAAACCGTGTTTGATTTAGACTTCCAACTACATGTATCCATATAGGAGAAAAAAGAGTGAAACCTAAAAATTAAAACTGTTACTGCCAACGAATGGTTTAACCTAGAAGAACGAAATTTGGTGAGCCAAGTGGGATTGGGGTACTGATCATTACCTGAAAGTGTCATCAAGATTGGGTGAAAAAATGTGTGCTGAGATTTCAGGAAACTCGTAGTTTTTTGGAAGCTTGGCAACACCTGTAAATGAAAGTGATTTGCACCAGTCTCTGCTTAGGGCTACATCAATAGGAAACAAACCATAGAGATAGAACTTGGAGCTACTTTATTGTGTCAAGTTTCAAAGAGCTAGCACAAACCGTGTTTGATTTAGAGTTCCAACTACATGAATTCATATAGGAGAAAACAGGGTGAAACCTAAAAATTAAAACTGTTACTGCCAACGAACGGTTTAACCTAGAAGAACGAAATTTGGTGAGCCAAGTGGGATTGGGGTAGTGATCATTACCTGAAAGTGTCATCAAGATTGGGTGAAAAAATGTGTGCTGAGATTTCAGGAAACTCGTAGTTTTTTGGAAGATTGGCAAACCCTTTCAATGAAAGTGATTAGCGCCAGTCTCCGCTTAGGGCTACATCAGTAGGAAACAAACCATAGAGATAGAACTTGGAGCTACTTTATTGTGTCAAGTTTTAAAGAGCTTGCACAAACCATGTTTGATTTAGACTTCCAAGTACATGTATCCATATAGGAGAAAACAGAGTGAAACCTAAAAATTAAAACTGTTACTGCCAACGAACGGTTTAACCTAGAAGAACAAAATTTGGTGATCCAAGTGGGATTGGGGTGCTGATCATTACCTGAAAGTGTCATGAAGATTGGGTGAAAAAATGTGTGCTGAGATTTCAGGAAACTCGTAGTTTTTTGGAAGATTGGCAACCCCTTTTTATGAAAGTGATTTGCTCCAGTCACTGCTTAGGGCTACATCAATAGGAAACAAACCATAGAGATAGAACTTGGAGCTACTTTATTGTGTCACGTTTCAAAGAGCTAGCACAAACCGTGTTTGATTTAGAGTTCCAACTACATGTATCCATATAGGAGAAAACAGAGTGAAACCTAAAAATTAATACTGTTACTGCCAACGAACGGTTTAACCTAGAAGAAAGAAACTTGGTGACCCTAGTGGGATTTGTTGTACTGATCATTACCTGACAGTGTCATCAAGATTGGGTGAAAAAATGTGTGCTGACATTTCAGGAAACTCGTAGTTTTTTGGAAGCTTGGCAACCCCTTTCCATGAAAGTCATTTGCGCCAGTCTCTGCTTAGGGCTACATCAATAGGAAAAAACCATAGAGATAGGGCTTGGAGCTACATTATTTTGTCAAGTTTCAAAGAGCTAGCACAAACCGTGTTTGATTTAGAGTTCCAACTACATATATTCATATAAGAGAAAATTGAGTGAACCCTAAAAATTTAAATTGTTACTGCCAACGAACGGTTTAACCTAGAAGAACGAAATTTGGTGAGCCAAGTGGGATTGGGGTACTGATCATTACCTGAAATTGTCATCAAGATTGGGTTAAAAAATGTGTGCTGAGATTTCAGGAAACTCGTAGTTTTTTGGAAGCTTGGCAACCCCTGTAAATGAAAGTGATTTGTGCCAGTCTCTCCTTAGGGCTACATCAATAGGAAACAAACCATAGAGATAGAACTTGGAGCTACTTTATTGTGTCAAGTTTCAAAGAGTTAGCACAAACCGTGTTTGATTTAGAGTTCCAACTACATGTATCCATATAGGAGAAAACAGAGTGAAACCTAAAAATTAAAACTGTTACTGCCAATGAACGGTTTAACCTAGAAGAATGAAACTTGGTGACCCAAGTGGGATTTGTTGTACTGATCATTACCTGAAAGTGTAATCAAGATTGGATGGAAAAATGTGTGCTGAGATTTCAGGAAACTCGTAGTTTTTTGGAAGCTTGGCAACCCCTTTCCATGAAAGTGATTTTCGCCAGTCTATGCTTAGGGCTACATCAATAGGAAACAAACCATAGAGATAGAACTTGGAGCTACTTTACTGTGTCAAGTTTCAAAGAGCAAGCACAAACCATGTTTGATTTAGAGTTCCAACTACATGTATTCATATAGGAGAAAATTGAGTGAAACCTAAAAATTAAAATTGTTACTGCCAACGAACGGTTTAACATAGAAGAACGAAATTTGGTGAGCCAAGTGGGATTGGGGTACTGATCATTACCTGAAAGTGTCATCAAGATTGGGTGAAAAAATGTGTGCTGAGATTTCAGGAAACTCGTAGTTTTTTGGAAGCTTGGCAACCCCTGTAAATGAAAGTGATTTGTGCCAGTCTCTCCTTAGGGCTACATCAATAGGAAACAAACCATAGAGATAGAACTTGGAGCTACTTTATTGTGTCAAGTTTCAAAGAGCTAGCACAAATCGTGTTTGATTTAGAGTTCCAACTACATGTATTCATATAGGAGAAAACAGAGTGAAACCTAAAAATTAAAACTGTTACTGCCAACGAACGGTTTAACCTAGAAGAACGAAATTTGGTGAGCCAAGTGGGATTGGGGTCCTGATCATTACCTGAAAGTGTCATCAAGATTGGGTGAAAAAATGTGTGCTGAGATTTCAGGAAACTCGTAGTTTTTTGGAAGATTGGCAAACCCTTTCCATGAAAGTGATTTGCGCCAGTCTCTGCTTAGGGCTACATCAATAGGAAACAAACCATAGAGATAGAACTTGGAGCTACTTTATTGTGTCAAGTTTCAAAGAGCTAGCACAAACCGTGTTTGATTTAGACTTCCAACTACATGTATCTATATAGGAGAAAACAGAGTGAAACCTAAAAATTAAAAATGTTACTGCCAACGAACGGTTTAACCTAGAAGAACGAAATTTGGTAAGCCAAGTGGGATTGGGGTACTGATCATTACCTGAAAGTGTCATCAAGATTGGGTGAAAAAATGTGTGCTGAGATTTCAGGAAACTCGTAGTTTTTTGGAAGATTGGCAACCCCTTTAAATGAAAGTGATTTGCGCCAGTCTCTGCTTAGGGCTACATCAATAGGAAACAAACCATAGATATAGAACTTGGAGCTACTTTATTGTGTCAAGTTTCAAAGAGTTAGCACAAACCGTGTTTAATTTAGAGTTCCAACTACATGTATCCATATAGGAGAAAACAGAGTGAAACCTAAAAATTAAAAATGTTACTGCCAATGAACGGTTTAACCTAGAAGAACGAAACTTGGTGACCCAAGTGGGATTTGTTATACTGATCATTTCCTAAAAGTGTAACCAAGATTGGGTGAAAAAATGTGTGCTGAGATTTCAGGAAACTCGTAGTTTTTTGGAAGCTTGGCAAACCCTTTCCATGAAAGTGATTTTCGCCAGTCTCTGCTTAGGGCTACATCAATAGGAAACAAACCATAGAGATAGAACTTGGAGCTACTTTATTGTGTCAAGTTTCAAAGAGCTAGCACAAACCGTGTTTGATTTAGAGTTCCAACTACATGTATTCATATAGGAGAAAATTGAGTGAAACCTAAAAATTAAAATTGTTACTGCCAACGAACGGTTTAACATAGAAGAACGAAATTTGGTGAGCCAAGTGGGATTGGGGTACTGATCATTACCTGAAAGTGTCATCAAGATTGGGTGAAAAAATGTGTGCTGAGATTTCAGGAAACTCGTAGTTTTTTGGAAGCTTGGCAACCCCTGTAAATGAAAGTGATTTGCGCCAGTCTCTGCTTAGGGCTACATCAATAGGAAACAAATCATAGAGTTAGAACTTGGAGCCACTTTATTGTGTCAAGTTTCAAAGAGCTAGCACAAACCGTGTTTGATTTAGAGTTCCAACTACATGTATCCATATAGGAGAAAACAGAGTGAAACCTAAAAATTAAAACTGTTACTGCCAACGAACGGTTTAACCTAGAAGAACAAAATTTGGTTAGCCAAGTGGGATTGGGGTACTGATCATTACCTGAAAGTGTCATCAAGTTTGGGTGAAAAAATGTGTGCTGAGATTTCAGGAAACTCGTAGTTTTTTGGAAGCTTGGCAACCCCTGTAAATGAAAGTGATTTGTGCCAGTCTCTGCTTAGGGCTACATCAATAGGAAACAAACCATAGAGATAGAACTTGGAGCTACTTTATTGTGTCAAGTTTCAAAGAGCTAGCACAAACCGTGTTTGATTTAGATTTCCAACTACATGTATCTATATAGGAGAAAACAGAGTGAAACCTAAAAATTAAAACTGTTACTGCCAACGAACGGTTTAACCAAGAAGAACGAAATTTGGTGAGCCAATTGGGATTGGGGTACTGATCATTACCTGAAAGTGTCATCAAGATTGGGTGAAAAAATGTGTGCTGAGATTTCAGGAAACTCGCAGTTTTTTGGAAGATTGGCAACCCCTTTCCATGAAAGTGATTTGCGCCAGTCTCTGCTTAGGGCTACATCAATAGGAAAGAAACCATAGAGATAGAACTTGGAGCTACTTTATTGTGTCAAGTTTCAAAGAGCTAGCACAAACCGTGTTTGATTTAGAGTTCCAACTACATGTATCCATATAGGAGAAAACAGAGTGAAACCTAAAAATTAAAACTGTTACTGCCAACGAACGGTTTAACCTAGAAGAATGAAATTTGGTGAGCCAAGTGGGAATGGGGTATTGATCATTACCTGAAAGTGTCATCAAGATTGGTGAAAAAATGTGTGCTGAGATTTCAGGAAACTCGCAGTTTTTTGGATGATTGGCAACCCCTTTCCATGAAAGTGATTTGCGCCAGTCTCTGATTAGGGCTACATCAATAGGAAACAAACCATTGAGATAGAACTTGGAGCTACTTTATTGTGTCAAGTTTCAAAGAGCTAGCACAAACCGTGTTTGATTTAGAGTTCCAACTACATGTATTCATATAGGAGAAAATTGAGTGAAACCTAAAAATTAAAATTGTTACTGCCAACGAACGGTTTAACCTAGAAGAACGAAATTTGGTGAGCCAAGTGGGATTGGGGTACTGATCATTACCTGAAAGTGTCATCAATATTGGGTGAAAAAATGTGTGCTGAGATTTCAGGAAACTCGTAGTTTTTTGGCAGCTTGGCAACCCCTTTAAATGAAAGTGATTTGCGCCAGTCTCTGCTTAGGGCTACATCAATAGGAAACAAACCATAGAGATAGAACTTGGAGCTACTTTATTGTGTCAAGTTTCAAAGAGCTAGCACAAACCGTGTTTGATTTAGACTTCCAACTACATGTATCCATATAGATGAAAACAGAGTGAAACCTAAAAATTAAAACTGTTACTGCCAACGAGCCGTTTAAGCTAGAAGAACGAAATTTGGTGAGCCAAGTTGGATTGGGGTACTGATCATTACCTGAAAGTGTCATCAAGATTGGGTGAAAAAATGTGTGCTGAGATTTCAGGAAACTCGTAGTTTTTTGGAAGCTTGGCAACCCCTGTAAATGAAAGTGATTTGCGCCAGTCTCTGCTTAGGGCTACATCAATAGGAAACAAATCATAGAGTTAGAACTTGGAGCTACTTTATTGTGTCAAGTTTCAAAGAGCTAGCACAAACCGTGTTTGATTTAGAGTTCCAACTACATGTATCCATATAGGAGAAAACAGAGTGAAACCTAAAAATTAAAACTGTTACTGCCAACGAACGGTTTAACCTAGAAGAACAAAATTTGGTTAGCCAAGTGGGATTGGGGTACTGATCATTACCTGAAAGTGTCATCAAGTTTGGGTGAAAAAATGTGTGCTGAGATTTCAGGAAACTCGTAGTTTTTTGGAAGCTTGGCAACCCGTGTAAATGAAAGTGATTTGTGCCAGTCTCTGCTTAGGGCTACATCAATAGGAAACAAACCATAGAGATAGAACTTGGAGCTACTTTATTGTGTCAAGTTTCAAAGAGCTAGCACAAACCGTGTTTGATTTAGATTTCCAACTACATGTATCTATATAGGAGAAAACAGAGTGAAACCTAAAAATTAAAACTGTTACTGCCAACGAACGGTTTAACCAAGAAGAACGAAATTTGGTGAGCCAAGTGGGATTGGGGTACTGATCATTACCTGAAAGTGTCATCAAGATTGGGTGAAAAAATGTGTGCTGAGATTTCAGGAAACTCGCAGTTTTTTGGAAGATTGGCAACCCCTTTCCATGAAAGTGATTTGCGCCAGTCTCTGCTTAGGGCTACATCAATAGGAAAGAAACCATAGAGATAGAACTTGGAGCTACTTTATTGTGTCAAGTTTCAAAGAGCTAGCACAAACCGTGTTTGATTTAGAGTTCCAACTACATGTATCCATATAGGAGAAAACAGAGTGAAACCTAAAAATTAAAACTGTTACTGCCAACGAACGGTTTAACCTAGAAGAATGAAATTTGGTGAGCCAAGTGGGAATGGGGTATTGATCATTACCTGAAAGTGTCATCAAGATTGGTGAAAAAATGTGTGCTGAGATTTCAGGAAACTCGCAGTTTTTTGGAAGATTGGCAACCCCTTTCCATGAAAGTGATTTGCGCCAGTCTCTGATTAGGGCTACATCAATAGGAAACAAACCATAGGGATAGAACTTGGAGCTACTTTATTGTGTCAAGTTTCAAAGAGCTAGCACAAACCGTGTTTGATTTAGAGTTCCAACTACATGAATTCATATAGGAGAAAACAGGGTGAAACCTAAAAATTAAAACTGTTACTGCCAACGAACGGTTTAACCTAGAAGAACGAAATTTGGTGAGCCAAGTGGGATTGGGGTAGTGATCATTACCTGAAAGTGTCATCAAGATTGGGTGAAAAAATGTGTGCTGAGATTTCAGGAAACTCGTAGTTTTTTGGAAGATTGGCAAACCCTTTCAATGAAAGTGATTAGCGCCAGTCTCCGCTTAGGGCTACATCAGTAGGAAACAAACCATAGAGATAGAACTTGGAGCTACTTTATTGTGTCAAGTTTTAAAGAGCTTGCACAAACCATGTTTGATTTAGACTTCCAAGTACATGTATCCATATAGGAGAAAACAGAGTGAAACCTAAAAATTAAAACTGTTACTGCCAAAGAACGGTTTAACCTAGAAGAACAAAATTTGGTGATCCAAGTGGGATTGGGGTGCTGATCATTACCTGAAAGTGTCATGAAGATTGGGTGAAAAAATGTGTGCTGAGATTTCAGGAAACTCGTAGTTTTTTGGAAGCTTGGCAACCCCTGTAAATGAAAGTGATTTGCGCCAGTCTCTGCTTAGGGCTACATCAATAGGAAACAAATCATAGAGTTAGAACTTGGAGCTACTTTATTGTGTCAAGTTTCAAAGAGCTAGCACAAACCGTGTTTGATTTAGAGTTCCAACTACATGTATCCATATAGGAGAAAACAGAGTGAAACCTAAAAATTAAAACTGTTACTGCCAACGAACGGTTTAACCTAGAAGAACAAAATTTGGTTAGCCAAGTGGGATTGGGGTACTGATCATTACCTGAAAGTGTCATCAAGTTTGGGTGAAAAAATGTGTGCTGAGATTTCAGGAAACTCGTAGTTTTTTGGAAGCTTGGCAACCCGTGTAAATGAAAGTGATTTGTGCCAGTCTCTGCTTAGGGCTACATCAATAGGAAACAAACCATAGAGATAGAACTTGGAGCTACTTTATTGTGTCAAGTTTCAAAGAGCTAGCACAAACCGTGTTTGATTTAGATTTCCAACTACATGTATCTATATAGGAGAAAACAGAGTGAAACCTAAAAATTAAAACTGTTACTGCCAACGAACGGTTTAACCAAGAAGAACGAAATTTGGTGAGCCAAGTGGGATTGGGGTACTGATCATTACCTGAAAGTGTCATCAAGATTGGGTGAAAAAATGTGTGCTGAGATTTCAGGAAACTCGCAGTTTTTTGGAAGATTGGCAACCCCTTTCCATGAAAGTGATTTGCGCCAGTCTCTGCTTAGGGCTACATCAATAGGAAAGAAACCATAGAGATAGAACTTGGAGCTACTTTATTGTGTCAAGTTTCAAAGAGCTAGCACAAACCGTGTTTGATTTAGAGTTCCAACTACATGTATCCATATAGGAGAAAACAGAGTGAAACCTAAAAATTAAAACTGTTACTGCCAACGAACGGTTTAACCTAGAAGAATGAAATTTGGTGAGCCAAGTGGGAATGGGGTATTGATCATTACCTGAAAGTGTCATCAAGATTGGTGAAAAAATGTGTGCTGAGATTTCAGGAAACTCGCAGTTTTTTGGAAGATTGGCAACCCCTTTCCATGAAAGTGATTTGCGCCAGTCTCTGATTAGGGCTACATCAATAGGAAACAAACCATAGGGATAGAACTTGGAGCTACTTTATTGTGTCAAGTTTCAAAGAGCTAGCACAAACCGTGTTTGATTTAGAGTTCCAACTACATGAATTCATATAGGAGAAAACAGGGTGAAACCTAAAAATTAAAACTGTTACTGCCAACGAACGGTTTAACCTAGAAGAACGAAATTTGGTGAGCCAAGTGGGATTGGGGTAGTGATCATTACCTGAAAGTGTCATCAAGATTGGGTGAAAAAATGTGTGCTGAGATTTCAGGAAACTCGTAGTTTTTTGGAAGATTGGCAAACCCTTTCAATGAAAGTGATTAGCGCCAGTCTCCGCTTAGGGCTACATCAGTAGGAAACAAACCATAGAGATAGAACTTGGAGCTACTTTATTGTGTCAAGTTTTAAAGAGCTTGCACAAACCATGTTTGATTTAGACTTCCAAGTACATGTATCCATATAGGAGAAAACAGAGTGAAACCTAAAAATTAAAACTGTTACTGCCAAAGAACGGTTTAACCTAGAAGAACAAAATTTGGTGATCCAAGTGGGATTGGGGTGCTGATCATTACCTGAAAGTGTCATGAAGATTGGGTGAAAAAATGTGTGCTGAGATTTCAGGAAACTCGTAGTTTTTTGGAAGATTGGCAACCCCTTTTTATGAAAGTGATTTGCTCCAGTCACTGCTTAGGGCTACATCAATAGGAAACAAACCATAGAGATAGAACTTGGAGCTACTTTATTGTGTCACGTTTCAAAGAGCTAGCACAAACCGTGTTTGATTTAGAGTTCCAACTACATGTATCCATATAGGAGAAAACAGAGTGAAACCTAAAAATTAATACTGTTACTGCCAACGAACGGTTTAACCTAGAAGAAAGAAACTTGGTGACCCTAGTGGGATTTGTTGTACTGATCATTACCTGACAGTGTCATCAAGATTGGGTGAAAAAATGTGTGCTGACATTTCAGGAAACTCGTAGTTTTTTGGAAGCTTGGCAACCCCTTTCCATGAAAGTCATTTGCGCCAGTCTCTGCTTAGGGCTACATCAATAGGAAAAAACCATAGAGATAGGGCTTGGAGCTACATTATTTTGTCAAGTTTCAAAGAGCTAGCACAAACCGTGTTTGATTTAGAGTTCCAACTACATATATTCATATAAGAGAAAATTGAGTGAACCCTAAAAATTTAAATTGTTACTGCCAACGAACGGTTTAACCTAGAAGAACGAAATTTGGTGAGCCAAGTGGGATTGGGGTACTGATCATTACCTGAAATTGTCATCAAGATTGGGTTAAAAAATGTGTGCTGAGATTTCAGGAAACTCGTAGTTTTTTGGAAGCTTGGCAACCCCTGTAAATGAAAGTGATTTGTGCCAGTCTCTCCTTAGGGCTACATCAATAGGAAACAAACCATAGAGATAGAACTTGGAGCTACTTTATTGTGTCAAGTTTCAAAGAGTTAGCACAAACCGTGTTTGATTTAGAGTTCCAACTACATGTATCCATATAGGAGAAAACAGAGTGAAACCTAAAAATTAAAACTGTTACTGCCAATGAACGGTTTAACCTAGAAGAATGAAACTTGGTGACCCAAGTGGGATTTGTTGTACTGATCATTACCTGAAAGTGTAATCAAGATTGGATGGAAAAATGTGTGCTGAGATTTCAGGAAACTCGTAGTTTTTTGGAAGCTTGGCAACCCCTTTCCATGAAAGTGATTTTCGCCAGTCTATGCTTAGGGCTACATCAATAGGAAACAAACCATAGAGATAGAACTTGGAGCTACTTTATTGTGTCAAGTTTCAAAGAGCAAGCACAAACCATGTTTGATTTAGAGTTCCAACTACATGTATTCATATAGGAGAAAATTGAGTGAAACCTAAAAATTAAAATTGTTACTGCCAACGAACGGTTTAACATAGAAGAACGAAATTTGGTGAGCCAAGTGGGATTGGGGTACTGATCATTACCTGAAAGTGTCATCAAGATTGGGTGAAAAAATGTGTGCTGAGATTTCAGGAAACTCGTAGTTTTTTGGAAGCTTGGCAACCCCTGTAAATGAAAGTGATTTGTGCCAGTCTCTCCTTAGGGCTACATCAATAGGAAACAAACCATAGAGATAGAACTTGGAGCTACTTTATTGTGTCAAGTTTCAAAGAGCTAGCACAAATCGTGTTTGATTTAGAGTTCCAACTACATGTATTCATATAGGAGAAAACAGAGTGAAACCTAAAAATTAAAACTGTTACTGCCAACGAACGGTTTAACCTAGAAGAACGAAATTTGGTGAGCCAAGTGGGATTGGGGTCCTGATCATTACCTGAAAGTGTCATCAAGATTGGGTGAAAAAATGTGTGCTGAGATTTCAGGAAACTCGTAGTTTTTTGGAAGATTGGCAAACCCTTTCCATGAAAGTGATTTGCGCCAGTCTCTGCTTAGGGCTACATCAATAGGAAACAAACCATAGAGATAGAACTTGGAGCTACTTTATTGTGTCAAGTTTCAAAGAGCTAGCACAAACCGTGTTTGATTTAGACTTCCAACTACATGTATCTATATAGGAGAAAACAGAGTGAAACCTAAAAATTAAAAATGTTACTGCCAACGAACGGTTTAACCTAGAAGAACGAAATTTGGTAAGCCAAGTGGGATTGTGGTACTGATCATTACCTGAAAGTGTCATCAAGATTGGGTGAAAAAATGTGTGCTGAGATTTCAGGAAACTCGTAGTTTTTTGGAAGATTGGCAACCCCTTTAAATGAAAGTGATTTGCGCCAGTCTCTGCTTAGGGCTACATCAATAGGAAACAAACCATAGATATAGAACTTGGAGCTACTTTATTGTGTCAAGTTTCAAAGAGTTAGCACAAACCGTGTTTAATTAAGAGTTCCAACTACATGTATCCATATAGGAGAAAACAGAGTGAAACCTAAAAATTAAAAATGTTACTGCCAATGAACGGTTTAACCTAGAAGAACGAAACTTGGTGACCCAAGTGGGATTTGTTATACTGATCATTTCCTGAAAGTGTAATCAAGATTGGGTGAAAAAATGTGTGCTGAGATTTCAGGAAACTCGTAGTTTTTTGGAAGCTTGGCAAACCCTTTCCATGAAAGTGATTTTCGCCAGTCTCTGCTTAGGGCTACATCAATAGGAAACAAACCATAGAGATAGAACTTGGAGCTACTTTATTGTGTCAAGTTTCAAAGAGCTAGCACAAACCGTGTTTGATTTAGAGTTCCAACTACATGTATTCATATAGGAGAAAATTGAGTGAAACCTAAAAATTAAAATTGTTACTGCCAACGAACGGTTTAACATAGAAGAACGAAATTTGGTGAGCCAAGTGGGATTGGGGTACTGATCATTACCTGAAAGTGTCATCAAGATTGGGTGAAAAAATGTGTGCTGAGATTTCAGGAAACTCGTAGTTTTTTGGAAGCTTGGCAACCCCTGTAAATGAAAGTGATTTGCGCCAGTCTCTGCTTAGGGCTACATCAATAGGAAACAAATCATAGAGTTAGAACTTGGAGCCACTTTATTGTGTCAAGTTTCAAAGAGCTAGCACAAACCGTGTTTGATTTAGAGTTCCAACTACATGTATCCATATAGGAGAAAACAGAGTGAAACCTAAAAATTAAAACTGTTACTGCCAACGAACGGTTTAACCTAGAAGAACAAAATTTGGTTAGCCAAGTGGGATTGGGGTACTGATCATTACCTGAAAGTGTCATCAAGTTTGGGTGAAAAAATGTGTGCTGAGATTTCAGGAAACTCGTAGTTTTTTGGAAGCTTGGCAACCCCTGTAAATGAAAGTGATTTGTGCCAGTCTCTGCTTAGGGCTACATCAATAGGAAACAAACCATAGAGATAGAACTTGGAGCTACTTTATTGTGTCAAGTTTCAAAGAGCTAGCACAAACCGTGTTTGATTTAGATTTCCAACTACATGTATCTATATAGGAGAAAACAGAGTGAAACCTAAAAATTAAAACTTTACTGCCAACGAACGGTTTAACCAAGAAGAACGAAATTTGGTGAGCCAATTGGGATTGGGGTACTGATCATTACCTGAAAGTGTCATCAAGATTGGGTGAAAAAATGTGTGCTGAGATTTCAGGAAACTCGCAGTTTTTTGGAAGATTGGCAACCCCTTTCCATGAAAGTGATTTGCGCCAGTCTCTGCTTAGGGCTACATCAATAGGAAAGAAACCATAGAGATAGAACTTGGAGCTACTTTATTGTGTCAAGTTTCAAAGAGCTAGCACAAACCGTGTTTGATTTAGAGTTCCAACTACATGTATCCATATAGGAGAAAACAGAGTGAAACCTAAAAATTAAAACTGTTACTGCCAACGAACGGTTTAACCTAGAAGAATGAAATTTGGTGAGCCAAGTGGGAATGGGGTATTGATCATTACCTGAAAGTGTCATCAAGATTGGTGAAAAAATGTGTGCTGAGATTTCAGGAAACTCGCAGTTTTTTGGATGATTGGCAACCCCTTTCCATGAAAGTGATTTGCGCCAGTCTCTGATTAGGGCTACATCAATAGGAAACAAACCATAGAGATAGAACTTGGAGCTACTTTATTGTGTCAAGTTTCAAAGAGCTAGCACAAACCGTGTTTGATTTAGAGTTCCAACTACATGTATTCATATAGGAGAAAATTGAGTGAAACCTAAAAATTAAAATTGTTACTGCCAACGAACGGTTTAACCTAGAAGAACGAAATTTGGTGAGCCAAGTGGGATTGGGGTACTGATCATTACCTGAAAGTGTCATCAATATTGGGTGAAAAAATGTGTGCTGATATTTCAGGAAACTCGTAGTTTTTTGGCAGCTTGGCAACCCCTTTAAATGAAAGTGATTTGCGCCAGTCTCTGCTTAGGGCTACATCAATAGGAAACAAACCATAGAGATAGAACTTGGAGCTACTTTATTGTGTCAAGTTTCAAAGAGCTAGCACAAACCGTGTTTGATTTAGAGTTCCAACTACATGTATCCATATAGGAGAAAACAGAGTGAAACCTAAAAATTAAAACTGTTACTGCCAACGAACGGTTTAACCTAGAAGAACAAAATTTGGTTAGCCAAGTGGGATTGGGGTACTGATCATTACCTGAAAGTGTCATCAAGTTTGGGTGAAAAAATGTGTGCTGAGATTTCAGGAAACTCGTAGTTTTTTGGAAGCTTGGCAACCCCTGTAAATGAAAGTGATTTGTGCCAGTCTCTGCTTAGGGCTACATCAATAGGAAACAAACCATAGAGATAGAACTTGGAGCTACTTTATTGTGTCAAGTTTCAAAGAGCTAGCACAAACCGTGTTTGATTTAGATTTCCAACTACATGTATCTATATAGGAGAAAACAGAGTGAAACCTAAAAATTAAAACTGTTACTGCCAACGAACGGTTTAACCAAGAAGAACGAAATTTGGTGAGCCAAGTGGGATTGGGGTACTGATCATTACCTGAAAGTGTCATCAAGATTGGGTGAAAAAATGTGTGCTGAGATTTCAGGAAACTCGCAGTTTTTTGGAAGATTGGCAACCCCTTTCCATGAAAGTGATTTGCGCCAGTCTCTGCTTAGGGCTACATCAATAGGAAAGAAACCATAGAGATAGAACTTGGAGCTACTTTATTGTGTCAAGTTTCAAAGAGCTAGCACAAACCGTGTTTGATTTAGAGTTCCAACTACATGTATCCATATAGGAGAAAACAGAGTGAAACCTAAAAATTAAAACTGTTACTGCCAACGAACGGTTTAACCTAGAAGAATGAAATTTGGTGAGCCAAGTGGGAATGGGGTATTGATCATTACCTGAAAGTGTCATCAAGATTGGTGAAAAAATGTGTGCTGAGATTTCAGGAAACTCGCAGTTTTTTGGAAGATTGGCAACCCCTTTCCATGAAAGTGATTTGCGCCAGTCTCTGATTAGGGCTACATCAATAGGAAACAAACCATAGAGATAGAACTTGGAGCTACTTTATTGTGTCAAGTTTCAAAGAGCTAGCACAAACCGTGTTTGATTTAGAGTTCCAACTACATGTATTCATATAGGAGAAAATTGAGTGAAACCTAAAAATTAAAATTGTTACTGCCAACGAACGGTTTAACCTAGAAGAACGAAATTTGGTGAGCCAAGTGGGATTGGGGTACTGATCATTACCTGAAAGTGTCATCAATATTGGGTGAAAAAATGTGTGCTGAGATTTCAGGAAACTCGTAGTTTTTTGGCAGCTTGGCAACCCCTTTAAATGAAAGTGATTTGCGCCAGTCTCTGCTTAGGGCTACATCAATAGGAAACAAACCATAGAGATAGAACTTGGAGCTACTTTATTGTGTCAAGTTTCAAAGAGCTAGCACAAACCGTGTTTGATTTAGACTTCCAACTACATGTATCCATACAGATGAAAACAGAGTGAAACCTAAAAATTAAAACTGTTACTGCCAACGAGCCGTTTAAGCTAGAAGAACGAAATTTGGTGAGCCAAGTTGGATTGGGGTACTGATCATTACCTGAAAGTGTCATCAAGATTGGGTGAAAAAATGTGTGCTGAGATTTCAGGAAACTCGTAGTTTTTTGGAAGCTTGGCAACCCCTGTAAATGAAAGTGATTTGTGCCAGTCTCTGCTTAGGGCTACATCAATAGGAAACAAACCATAGAGATAGAACTTGGAGCTACTTTATTGTGTCAAGTTTCAAAGAGCTAGCACAAACCGTGTTTGATTTAGAGTTCCAACTACATGTATCCATATAGGAGAAAACAGAGTGAAACCTAAAAATTAAAACTGTTACTGCCAACGAACGGTTTAACCTAGAAGAACGAAATTTGGTGAGCCAAGTGGGATTGGGGTACTGATCATTACCTGAAAGTGTCATCAAGATTGGGTGAAAAAATGTGTGCTGAGATTTCAGGAAACTCGCAGTTTTTTGGAAGCTTGGCAAACCCTTTCCATGAAAGTGATTTTCGCCAGTCTCTGCTTAGGGCTACATCAATAGGAAACAAACCATAGAGATAGAACTTGGAGCTACTTTATTGTGTCAAGTTTCAAAGAGCTAGCACAAACCGTGTTTGATTTAGAGTTCCAACTACATGTATTCATATAGGAGAAAATTGAGTGAAACCTAAAAATTAAAATTGTTACTGCCAACGAACGGTTTAACATAGAAGAACGAAATTTGGTGAGCCAAGTGGGATTGTGGTACTGATCATTACCTGAAAGTGTCATCAAGATTGGGTGAAAAAATGTGTGCTGAGATTTCAGGAAACTCGTAGTTTTTTGGAAGCTTGGCAACCCCTGTAAATGAAAGTGATTTGCGCCAGTCTCTGCTTAGGGCTACATCAATAGGAAACAAATCATAGAGTTAGAACTTGGAGCTACTTTATTGTGTCAAGTTTCAAAGAGCTAGCACAAACCGTGTTTGATTTAGAGTTCCAACTACATGTATCCATATAGGAGAAAACAGAGTGAAACCTAAAAATTAAAACTGTTACTGCCAACGAACGGTTTAACCTAGAAGAACAAAATTTGGTGAGCCAAGTGGGATTGGGGTACTGATCATTACCTGAAAGTGTCATCAAGTTTGGGTGAAAAAATGTGTGCTGAGATTTCAGGAAACTCGTAGTTTTTTGGAAGCTTGGCAACCCCTGTAAATGAAAGTGATTTGTGCCAGTCTCTGCTTAGGGCTACATCAATAGGAAACAAACCATAGAGATAGAACTTGGAGCTACTTTATTGTGTCAAGTTTCAAAGAGCTAGCACAAACCGTGTTTGATTTAGACTTCCAACTACATGTATCTATATAGGAGAAAACAGAGTGAAACCTAAAAATTAAAACTGTTACTGCCAACGAACGGTTTAACCAAGAAGAACGAAATTTGGTGAGCCAAGTGGGATTGGGGTACTGATCATTACCTGAAAGTGTCATCAAGATTGGGTGAAAAAATGTGTGCTGAGATTTCAGGAAACTCGCAGTTTTTTGGAAGATTGGCAACCCCTTTCCATGAAAGTGATTTGCGCCAGTCTCTGCTTAGGGCTACATCAATAGGAAAGAAACCATAGAGATAGAACTTGGAGCTACTTTAATGTGTCAAGTTTCAAAGAGCTAGCACAAACCGTGTTTGATTTAGAGTTCCAACTACATGTATCCATATAGGAGAAAACAGAGTGAAACCTAAAAATTAAAACTGTTACTGCCAACGAACGGTTTAACCTAGAAGAATGAAATTTGGTGAGCCAAGTGGGAATGGGGTATTGATCATTACCTGAAAGTGTCATCAAGATTGGGTGAAAAAATGTTTGCTGAGATTTCAGGAAACTCGCAGTTTTTTGGAAAATTGGCAACCCCTTTCCATGAAAGTGATTTGCGCCAGTCTCTGCTTAGGGCTAGTTCAATAGGAAACAAACCATAGAGATAGAACTTGGAGCTACTTTATTGTGTCAAATTTCAAAGAGCTAGCACAAACTGTGTTTGATTTAGAGTTCCAACTACATGTATTCATATAGGAGAAAACAGAGTGAAACCTAAAAATTAAAACTGTTACTGCCAACGAACAGTTTAACCTAGAAGAACGAAATTTGGTGATCCAAGTGGGTTTGGGATCTGATCATTACCTGAAAGTGTCATCAATATTGGGTGAAAAAATGTGTGCTGAGATTTCAGGAAACTCGTAGTTTTTTGGCAGATTGGCAACCCCTGTAAATGAAAGTGATTTGCGCCAGTCTCTGCTTAGGGCTACATCAATAGGAAACAAACCATAGAGATAGAACTTGGAGCTACTTTATTGTGTCAAGTTTCAAAGAGCTAGCACAAACCGTGTTTGATTTAGAGTTCCAACTACATGTATCCATATAGGAGAAAACAGAGTGAAACCTAAAAATTAAAACTGTTACTGCCAACGAACCGTTTAACATAGAAGAACGAAATTTGGTCAGCCAAGTGTTATTAAGGTACTGATCATTACCTGAAAGTGTCATCAAGATTGGGTGAAAAAATATGTGCTGAGATTTCAGGAACTCGTAGTTTTTTGGAAGCTTGGCAACCCCTGTAAATGTAAGTGATTTGTGCCAGTCTCTGCTTAGGGCTACATCAATAGGAAACAAACCATAGAGATAGAACTTGGAGCTACTTTATTGTGTCAAGTTTCAAAGAGCTAGCACAAACCGTGTTTGATTTAGAGTTCCAACTACATGTATCCATATAGGAGAAAACAGAGTGCAACCTAAAAATTAAAACTGTTACTGCCAACGAACGGTTTAACCTAGAAGAACGAAATTTGGTGAGCCAAGTGGGATTGGGGTACTGATCATTACCTGAAAGTGTCATCAAGATTGGGTGAAAAAATATGTGCTGAGATTTCAGGAACTCGTAGTTTTTTGGAAGCTTGGCAACCCCTGTAAATGTAAGTGATTTGTGCCCGTCTCTGCTTAGGGCTACATCAATAGGAAACAAACCATAGAGATAGAACTTGGAGCTACTTTATTGTGTCAAGTTTCAAAGAGCTAGCACAAACCGTGTTTGATTTAGACTTCCAACTACATGTATCTATATAGGAGAAAACAGAGTGAAACCTAAAAATTAAAACTGTTACTGCCAACGAAAGGTTTAACCTAGAAGAACCAAATTTGGTGAGCCAAGTGGGATTGGGGTACTGATCATTACCTGAAAGTGTCATCAAGATTGGGTGAAAAAATGTGTGCTAAGATTTCAGGAAACTCGTAGTTTTTTGGAAGATTGGCAACCCCTTTCCATGAAAGTGATTTGCGCCAGTCTCTGCTTAGGGCTACATCAATAGGAAACAAACCATAGAGATAGAACTTGGAGCTACTTTATTGTGTCAAGTTTCAAAGAGCTACCACAAACCGTGTTTGATTTAGAGTTCCAACTACATGTATCCATATAGGAGAAAACAGAGTGAAACCTAAAAATTAAAACTGTTACTGCCAAGGAACGGTTTAACCTAGAAGAACAAAATTTGGTGAGCCAAATGGGATTGGAGTACTGATCATTACCTGAAAATGTCATCAAGATTGGGTGAAAAAATGTGTGCTGAGATTTCAGGAAACTCGCAGTTTTTTGGAAGATTGGCAACCCCTTTCCATGAAAGTGATTTGCGCCAGTCTCTGATTAGGGCTACATCAATAGGAAACAAACCATAGAGATAGAACTTGGAGCTACTTTATTGTGTCAAGTTTCAAAGAGCTAGCACAAACCGTGTTTGATTTAGAGTTCCAACTACATGTATTCATATAGGAGAAAATTGAGTGAAACCTAAAAATTAAAATTGTTACTGCCAACGAACGGTTTAACCTAGAAGAACGAAATTTGGTGAGCCAAGTGGGATTGGCGTACTGATCATTACCTGAAAGTGTCATCAATATTGGGTGAAAAAATGTGTGCTGAGATTTCAGGAAACTCGTAGTTTTTTGGCAGCTTGGCAACCCCTTTAAATGAAAGTGATTTGCGCCAGTCTCTGCTTAGGGCTACATCAATAGGAAACAAACCATAGAGATAGAACTTGGAGCTACTTTATTGTGTCAAGTTTCAAAGAGCTAGCACAAACCGTGTTTGATTTAGACTTCCAACTACATGTATCCATATAGATGAAAACAGAGTGAAACCTAAAAATTAAAACTGTTACTGCCAACGAACCGTTTAAGCTAGAAGAACGAAATTTGGTGAGCCAAGTTGGATTGGGGTACTGATCATTACCTGAAAGTGTCATCAAGATTGGGTGAAAAAATGTGTGCTGAGATTTCAGGAAACTCGTAGTTTTTTGGAAGCTTGGCAACCCCTGTAAATGCAAGTGATTTGTGCCAGTCTCTGCTTAGGGCTACATCAATAGGAAACAAACCATAGAGATAGAACTTGGAGCTACTTTATTGTGTCAATTTTCAAAGAGCTAGCACAAACCGTGTTTGATTTAGAGTTCCAACTACATGTATCCATATAGGAGAAAACAGAGTGAAACCTAAAAATTAAAACTGTTACTGCCAACGAACGGTTTAACCTAGAAGAACGAAATTTGGTGAGCCAAGTGGGATTGGGGTACTGATCATTACCTGAAAGTGTCATCAAGATTGGGTGAAAAAGTGTGTGCTGAGATTTCAGGAAACTCGTAGTTTTTGGAAGATTGGCAACCCCTTTCCATGAAAGTGATTTGCGCCAGTCTCTGCTTAGGGCTACATCAATAGGAAATAAACCATAGAGATAGAACTTGGAGCTACTTTATTTTGTCAAGGTTCAAAGAGCTAGCACAAACCGTGTTTGATTTAGAGTTCCAACTACATGTATCCATATAGGAGAAAACAGAGTGAAACCTAAAAATTAAAACTGTTACTGCCAACGAACGGTTTAACCTAGAAGAACGAAATTTGGTGAGCCAAGTGGGATTGGGGTACTGATCATTACCTGAAAGTGTCATCAAGATTGGGTGAAAAAATGTGTGCTGAGATTTCAGGAAACTCGTAGTTTTTTGGAAGCTTGGCAACCCCTTTCCATGAAAGTGATTTGTGCCAGTCTCTGCTTAGGGCTACATCAATAGGAAACAAACCATAGAGATAGAACTTGGAGCTACTTTATTGTGTCAAGTTTCAAAGAGCTACCACAAACCGTGTTTGATTTAGAGTTCCAACTACATGTATCCATATAGGAGAAAACAGAGTGAAACCTAAAAATTAAAACTGTTACTGCCAACGAACGGTTTAAACTAGAAGAACGAAATTTGGTGAGCCAAGTGGGATTGGGGTACTGATCATTACCTGAACGTGTCATCAAGATTGGGTGAAAAAATGTGTGCTGAGATTTCAGGAAATTCGTAGTTTTTTGGAAGCTTGGCAACCCCTTTAAATGAAAGTGATTTGCACCAGTCTCTGCTTAGGGCTACATCAATAGGAAACAAACCATAGAGATAGAACATGGAGCTACTTTATTGTGTCAAGTTTCAAAGAGCTAGCACAAACCGTGTTTGATTTAGAGTTCCAACTACATGTAACCATATAGGAGAAAACACAGTGAAAACTAAAAATTAAAACTGTTACTGCCAACGAACGGTTTAACCTAGAAGAGAGAAATTTGGTGAGCCAAGTGGGATTGGGGTACTGATCATTACCTGAAAGTGTCATCAAGATTGGGTGAAAAAATGTGTGCTGAGATTTCAGGAAACTCGTAGTTTTTTGGAAGATTGGCAACCCCTTTCCATGAAAGTGATTTGCGCCAGTCTCTGCTTAGGGCTACATCAATAGGAAACAAACCATAGATATGGAACTTGGAGCTACTTTATTGTGTCAAGTTTCAAAGAGTTAGCACAAACCGTGTTTGATTTAGAGTTCCAACTACATGTATCCATATAGGAGAAAACAGAGTGAAACCTAAAAATTGAAACTGTTACTGCCAATGAACGGTTTAACCTAGAAGAACGAAACTTGGTGACCAAGTGGGATTTGTTGTACTGATCATTACCTGAAAGTGTCATCAAGATTGGGTGAAAAAATGTGTGCTGAGATTTCAGGAAACTCGTAGTTTTTTGGAAGATTGGCAACCCCTTTCCATGAAAGTGATATGCACCAGTCTTTGCTTAGGGCTACATCAATAGGAAACAAACCATAGAGATAGAACTTGGAGCTACTTTATTGTGTCAAGTTTTAAAGAGCTAGCACAAACCGTGTTTGATTTAGACTTCCAACTACATGTATCCATATAGGAGAAAAAAGAGTGAAACCTAAAAATTAAAACTGTTACTGCCAACGAACGGTTTAACCTAGAAGAACGAAATTTGGTGAGCCAAGTGGGATTGGGGTACTGATCATTACCTGAAAGTGTCATCAAGATTGGGTGAAAAAATGTGTGCTGAGATTTCAGGAAACTCGTAGTTTTTTGGAAGCTTGGCAACACCTGTAAATGAAAGTGATTTGCACCAGTCTACTCTTAGGGCTACATCAATAGAAAACAAACCATAGAGATAGAACTTTGAGCTACTTTATTGTGTCAAGTTTCAAAGAGCTAGCACAAACCGTGTTTGATTTAGAGTTCCAAGTACATGTATCCATATAGGAGAAAACAGAGTGAAACCTAAAAATTAAAACTGTTACTGCCAACGAACGGTTTAACCTAGAAGAACGAAATTTGGTGAGCCAAGTGGGATTGGGGTACTGATCATTATCTGAAAGTGTCATCAAGATTGGGTGAAAAAATGTGTGCTGAGATTTCAGGAAACTCGTAGTTTTTTGGAAGCTTGACAACACCTGTAAATGAAAGTGATTTGCACCAGTCTCCTCTTAGGGCTACATCAATAGGAAACAAACCATAGAGATAGAACTTGGAGCTACTTTATTGTGTCACGTTTCAAAGAGCTAGCACAAACCGTGTTTGATTTAGAGTTCCAACTACATGTATCCATATAGGAGAAAACAGAGTGAAACCTAAAAATTAATACTGTTACTGCCAACGAACGGTTTAACCTAGAAGAAAGAAACTTGGTGACCCTAGTGGGATTTGTTGTACTGATCATTACCTGACAGTGTCATCAAGATTGGGTGAAAAAATGTGTGCTGACATTTCAGGAAACTCGTAGTTTTTTGGAAGCTTGGCAACCCCTTTCCATGAAAGTCATTTGCGCCAGTCTCTGCTTAGGGCTACATCAATAGGAAAAAACCATAGAGATAGGGCTTGGAGCTACATTATTTTGTCAAGTTTCAAAGAGCTAGCACAAACCGTGTTTGATTTAGAGTTCCAACTACATATATTCATATAGGAGAAAATTGAGTGAACCCTAAAAATTTAAATTGTTACTGCCAACGAACGGTTTAACCTAGAAGAACGAAATTTGGTGAGCCAAGTGGGATTGGGGTACAGATCATTACCTGAAATTGTCATCAAGATTGGGTTAAAAAATGTGTGCTGAGATTTCAGGAAACTCGTAGTTTTTTGGAAGCTTGGCAACCCCTGTAAATGAAAGTGATTTGTGCCAGTCTCTCCTTAGGGCTACATCAATAGGAAACAAACCATAGAGATAGAACTTGGAGCTACTTTATTGTGTCAAGTTTCAAAGAGTTAGCACAAACCGTGTTTGATTTAGAGTTCCAACTACATGTATCCATATAGGAGAAAACAGAGTGAAACCTAAAAATTAAAACTGTTACTGCCAATGAACGGTTTAACCTAGAAGAATGAAACTTGGTGACCCAAGTGGGATTTGTTGTACTGATCATTACCTGAAAGTGTAATCAAGATTGGATGGAAAAATGTGTGCTGAGATTTCAGGAAACTCGTAGTTTTTTGGAAGCTTGGCAACCCCTTTCCATGAAAGTGATTTTCGCCAGTCTATGCTTAGGGCTACATCAATAGGAAACAAACCATAGAGATTGAACTTGGAGCTACTTTATTGTGTCAAGTTTCAAAGAGCAAGCACAAACCATGTTTGATTTAGAGTTCCAACTACATGTATTCATATAGGAGAAAATTGAGTGAAACCTAAAAATTAAAATTGTTACTGCCAACGAACGGTTTAACATAGAAGAACGAAATTTGGTGAGCCAAGTGGGATTGGGGTACTGATCATTACCTGAAAGTGTCATCAAGATTGGGTGAAAAAATGTGTGCTGAGATTTCAGGAAACTCGTAGTTTTTTGGAAGCTTGGCAACCCCTGTAAATGAAAGTGATTTGTGCCAGTCTCTCCTTAGGGCTACATCAATAGGAAACAAACCATAGAGATAGAACTTGGAGCTACTTTATTGTGTCAAGTTTCAAAGAGCTAGCACAAATCGTGTTTGATTTAGAGTTCCAACTACATGTATTCATATAGGAGAAAACAGAGTGAAACCTAAAAATTAAAACTGTTACTGCCAACGAACGGTTTAACCTAGAAGAACGAAATTTGGTGAGCCAAGTGGGATTGGGGTCCTGATCATTACCTGAAAGTGTCATCAAGATTGGGTGAAAAAATGTGTGCTGAGATTTCAGGAAACTCGTAGTTTTTTGGAAGATTGGCAAACCCTTTCCATGAAAGTGATTTGCGCCAGTCTCTGCTTAGGGCTACATCAATAGGAAACAAACCATAGAGATAGAACTTGGAGCTACTTTATTGTGTCAAGTTTCAAAGAGCTAGCACAAACCGTGTTTGATTTAGACTTCCAACTACATGTATCTATATAGGAGAAAACAGAGTGAAACCTAAAAATTAAAAATGTTACTGCCAACGAACGGTTTAACCTAGAAGAACGAAATTTGGTAAGCCAATTGGGATTGGGGTACTGATCATTACCTGAAAGTGTCATCAAGATAGGGTGAAAAAATGTGTGCTGAGATTTCAGGAAACTCGTAGTTTTTTGGAAGATTGGCAACCCCTTTAAATGAAAGTGATTTGCGCCAGTCTCTGCTTAGGGCTACATCAATAGGAAACAAACCATAGATATAGAACTTGGAGCTACTTTATTGTGTCAAGTTTCAAAGAGTTAGCACAAACCGTGTTTAATTTAGAGTTCCAACTACATGTATCCATATAGGAGAAAACAGAGTGAAACCTAAAAATTAAAAATGTTACTGCCAATGAACGGTTTAACCTAGAAGAACGAAACTTGGTGACCCAAGTGGGATTTGTTATACTGATCATTTCCTGAAAGTGTAATCAAGATTGGGTGAAAAAATGTGTGCTGAGATTTCAGGAAACTCGTAGTTTTTTGGAAGCTTGGCAAACCCTTTCCATGAAAGTGATTTTCGCCAGTCTCTGCTTAGGGCTACATCAATAGGAAACAAACCATAGAGATAGAACTTGGAGCTACTTTATTGTGTCAAGTTTCAAAGAGCTAGCACAAACCGTGTTTGATTTAGAGTTCCAACTACATGTATTCATATAGGAGAAAATTGAGTGAAACCTAAAAATTAAAATTGTTACTGCCAACGAACGGTTTAACATAGAAGAACGAAATTTGGTGAGCCAAGTGGGATTGGGGTACTGATCATTACCTGAAAGTGTCATCAAGATTGGGTGAAAAAATGTGTGCTGAGATTTCAGGAAACTCGTAGTTTTTTGGAAGCTTGGCAACCCCTGTAAATGAAAGTGATTTGCACCAGTCTCTGCTTAGGGCTACATCAATAGGAAACAAATCATAGAGTTAGAACTTGGAGCTACTTTATTGTGTCAAGTTTCAAAGAGCTAGCACAAACCGTGTTTGATTTAGAGTTCCAACTACATGTATCCATATAGGAGAAAACAGAGTGAAACCTAAAAATTAAAACTGTTACTGCCAACGAACGGTTTAACCTAGAAGAACAAAATTTGGTTAGCCAAGTGGGATTGGGGTACTGATCATTACCTGAAAGTGTCATCAAGTTTGGGTGAAAAAATGTGTGCTGAGATTTCAGGAAACTCGTAGTTTTTTGGAAGCTTGGCAACCCCTGTAAATGAAAGTGATTTGTGCCAGTCTCTGCTTAGGGCTAAATCAATAGGAAACAAACCATAGAGATAGAACTTGGAGCTACTTTATTGTGTCAAGTTTCAAAGAGCTAGCACAAACCGTGTTTGATTTAGATTTCCAACTACATGTATCTATATAGGAGAAAACAGAGTGAAACCTAAAAATTAAAACTGTTACTGCCAACGAACGGTTTAACCAAGAAGAACGAAATTTGGTGAGCCAAGTGGGATTGGGGTACTGATCATTACCTGAAAGTGTCATCAAGATTGGGTGAAAAAATGTGTGCTGAGATTTCAGGAAACTCGCAGTTTTTTGGAAGATTGGCAACCCCTTTCCATGAAAGTGATTTGCGCCAGTCTCTGCTTAGGGCTACATCAATAGGAAAGAAACCATAGAGATAGAACTTGGAGCTACTTTATTGTGTCAAGTTTCAAAGAGCTAGCACAAACCGTGTTTGATTTAGAGTTCCAACTACATGTATCCATATAGGAGAAAACAGAGTGAAACCTAAAAATTAAAACTGTTACTGCCAACGAACGGTTTAACCTAGAAGAATGAAATTTTGTGAGCCAAGTGGGAATGGGGTATTGATCATTACCTGAAAGTGTCATCAAGATTGGTGAAAAAATGTGTGCTGAGATTTCAGGAAACTCGCAGTTTTTTGGAAGATTGGCAACCCCTTTCCATGCAAGTGATTTGCGCCAGTCTCTGATTAGGGCTACATCAATAGGAAACAAACCATAGAGATAGAACTTGGAGCTACTTTATTGTGTCAAGTTTCAAAGAGCTAGCACAAACCGTGTTTGATTTAGAGTTCCAACTACATGTATTCATATAGGAGAAAATTGAGTGAAACCTAAAAATTAAAATTGTTACTGCCAACGAACGGTTTAACCTAGAAGAACGAAATTTGGTGAGCCAAGTGGGATTGGGGTACTGATCATTACCTGAAAGTGTCATCAATATTGGGTGAAAAAATGTGTGCTGAGATTTCAGGAAACTCGTAGTTTTTTGGCAGCTTGGCAACCCCTTTAAATGAAAGTGATTTGCGCCAGTCTCTGCTTAGGGCTACATCAATAGGAAACAAACCATAGAGATAGAACTTGGAGCTACTTTATTGTGTCAAGTTTCAAAGAGCTAGCACAAACCGTGTTTGATTTAGAGTTCCAACTACATGTATCCATATAGGAGAAAACAGAGTGAAACCTAAAAATTAAAACTGTTACTGCCAAAGAACGGTTTAACCTAGAAGAACGAAATTTGGTGAGCCAAGTGGGATTGGGGTACTGATCATTACCTGAAAGTGTCATCAAGATTGGGTGAAAAAATGTGTGCTGAGATTTCAGGAAACTCGCAGTTTTTTGGAAGCTTGGCAAACCCTTTCCATGAAAGTGATTTTCGCCAGTCTCTGCTTAGGGCTACATCAATAGGAAACAAACCATAGAGATAGAACTTGGAGCTACTTTATTGTGTCAAGTTTCAAAGAGCTAGCACAAACCGTGTTTGATTTAGAGTTCCAACTACATGTATTCATATAGGAGAAAATTGAGTGAAACCTAAAAATTAAAATTGTTACTGCCAACGAACGGTTTAACATAGAAGAACGAAATTTGGTGAGCCAAGTGGGATTGTGGTACTGATCATTACCTGAAAGTGTCATCAAGATTGGGTGAAAAAATGTGTGCTGAGATTTCAGGAAACTCGTAGTTTTTTGGAAGCTTGGCAACCCCTGTAAATGAAAGTGATTTGCGCCAGTCTCTGCTTAGGGCTACATCAATAGGAAACAAATCATAGAGTTAGAACTTGGAGCTACTTTATTGTGTCAAGTTTCAAAGAGCTAGCACAAACCGTGTTTGATTTAGAGTTCCAACTACATGTATCCATATAGGAGAAAACAGAGTGAAACCTAAAAAATAAAACTGTTACTGCCAACGAACGGTTTAACCTAGAAGAACAAAATTTGGTGAGCCAAGTGGGATTGGGGTACTGATCATTACCTGAAAGTGTCATCAAGTTTGGGTGAAAAAATGTGTGCTGAGATTTCAGGAAACTCGTAGTTTTTTGGAAGCTTGGCAACCCCTGTAAATGAAAGTGATTTTTGCCAGTCTCTGCTTAGGGCTACATCAATAGGAAACAAACCATAGAGATAGAACTTGGAGCTACTTTATTGTGTCAAGTTTCAAAGAGCTAGCACAAACCGTGTTTGATTTAGACTTCCAACTACATGTATCTATATAGGAGAAAACAGAGTGAAACCTAAAAATTAAAACTGTTACTGCCAACGAACGGTTTAACCAAGAAGAACGAAATTTGGTGAGCCAAGTGGGATTGGGGTACTGATCATTACCTGAAAGTGTCATCAAGATTGGGTGAAAAAATGTGTGCTGAGATTTCAGGAAACTCGCAGTTTTTTGGAAGATTGGCAACCCCTTTCCATGAAAGTGATTTGCGCCAGTCTCTGCTTAGGGCTACATCAATAGGAAAGAAACCATAGAGATAGAACTTGGAGCTACTTTATTGTGTCAAGTTTCAAAGAGCTAGCACAAACCGTGTTTGATTTAGAGTTCCAACTACATGTATCCATATAGGAGAAAACAAAGTGAAACCTAAAAATTAAAACTGTTACTGCCAACGAACGGTTTAACCTAGAAGAATGAAATTTGGTGAGCCAAGTGGGAATGGGGTATTGATCATTACCTGAAAGTGTCATCAAGATTGGGTGAAAAAATGTTTGCTGAGATTTCAGGAAACTCGCAGTTTTTTGGAAAATTGGCAACCCCTTTCCATGAAAGTGATTTGCGCCAGTCTCTGCTTAGGGCTAGTTCAATAGGAAACAAACCATAGAGATAGAACTTGGAGCTACTTTATTGTGTCAAATTTCAAAGAGCTAGCACAAACTGTGTTTGATTTAGAGTTCCAACTACATGTATTCATATAGGAGAAAACAGAGTGAAACCTAAAAATTAAAACTGTTACTGCCAACGAACAGTTTAACCTAGAAGAACGAAATTTGGTGATCCAAGTGGGATTGGGGTACTGATCATTACCTGAAAGTGTCATCAATATTGGGTGAAAAAATGTGTGCTGAGATTTCAGGAAACTCGTAGTTTTTTGGCAGCTTGGCAACCCCTGTAAATGAAAGTGATTTGCGCCAGTCTCTGCTTAGGGCTACATCAATAGGAAACAAACCATAGAGATAGAACTTGGAGCTACTTTATTGTGTCAAGTTTCAAAGAGCTAGCACAAACCGTGTTTGATTTAGAGTTCCAACTACATGTATCCATATAGGAGAAAACAGAGTGAAACCTAAAAATTAAAACTGTTACTGCCAACGAACCGTTTAACCTAGAAGAACGAAATTTGGTCAGCCAAGTGTTATTGGGGTACTGATCATTACCTGAAAGTGTCATCAAGATTGGGTGAAAAAATATGTGCTGAGATTTCAGGAACTCGTAGTTTTTTGGAAGCTTGGCAACCCCTGTAAATGTAAGTGATTTGTGCCAGTCTCTGCTTAGGGCTACATCAATAGGAAACAAACCATAGAGATAGAACTTGGAGCTACTTTATTGTGTCAAGTTTCAAAGAGCTAGCACAAACCGTGTTTGATTTAGAGTTCCAACTACATGTATCCATATAGGAGAAAACAGAGTGCAACCTAAAAATTAAAACTGTTACTGCCAACGAACGGTTTAACCTAGAAGAACGAAATTTGGTGAGCCAAGTGGGATTGGGGTACTGATCATTACCTGAAAGTGTCATCAAGATTGGGTGAAAAAATATGTGCTGAGATTTCAGGAACTCGTAGTTTTTTGGAAGCTTGGCAACCCCTGTAAATGTAAGTGATTTGTGCCAGTCTCTGCTTAGGGCTACATCAATAGGAAACAAACCATAGAGATAGAACTTGGAGCTACTTTATTGTGTCAAGTTTCAAAGAGCTAGCACAAACCGTGTTTGATTTAGACTTCCAACTACATGTATCTATATAGGAGAAAACAGAGTGAAACCTAAAAATTAAAACTGTTACTGCCAACGAAAGGTTTAACCTAGAAGAACGAAATTTGGTGAGCCATGTGGGATTGGGGTACTGATCATTACCTGAAAGTGTCATCAAGATTGGGTGAAAAAATGTGTGCTAAGATTTCAGGAAACTCGTAGTTTTTTGGAAGATTGGCAACCCCTTTCCATGAAAGTGATTTGCGCCAGTCTCTGCTTAGGGCTACATCAATAGGAAACAAACCATAGAGATAGAACTTGGAGCTACTTTATTGTGTCAAGTTTCAAAGAGCTACCACAAACCGTGTTTGATTTAGAGTTCCAACTACATGTATCCATATAGGAGAAAACAGAGTGAAACCTAAAAATTAAAACTGTTACTGCCAAGGAACGGTTTAACCTAGAAGAACAAAATTTGGTGAGCCAAATGGGATTGGAGTACTGATCATTACCTGAAAGTGTCATCAAGATTGGGTGAAAAAATGTGTGCTGAGATTTCAGGAAACTCGCAGTTTTTTGGAAGATTGGCAACCCCTTTCCATGAAAGTGATTTGCGCCAGTCTCTGATTAGGGCTACATCAATAGGAAACAAACCATAGAGATAGAACTTGGAGCTACTTTATTGTGTCAAGTTTCAAAGAGCTAGCACAAACCGTGTTTAATTTAGAGTTCCAACTACATGTATTCATATAGGAGAAAATTGAGTGAAACCTAAAAATTAAAATTGTTACTGCCAACGAACGGTTTAACCTAGAAGAACGAAATTTGGTGAGCCAAGTGGGATTGGGGTACTGATCATTACCTGAAAGTGTCATCAATATTGGGTGAAAAAATGTGTGCTGAGATTTCAGGAAACTCGTAGTTTTTTGGCAGCTTGGCAACCCCTTTAAATGAACGTGATTTGCGCCAGTCTCTGCTTAGGGCTACATCAATAGGAAACAAACCATAGAGATAGAACTTGGAGCTACTTTATTGTGTCAAGTTTCAAAGAGCTAGCACAAACCGTGTTTGATTTAGACTTCCAACTACATGTATCCATATAGATGAAAACAGAGTGAAACCTAAAAATTAAAACTGTTACTGCCAACGAACCGTTTAAGCTAGAAGAACGAAATTTGGTGAGCCAAGTTGGATTGGGGTACTGATCATTACCTGAAAGTGTCATCAAGATTGGGTGAAAAAATGTGTGCTGAGATTTCAGGAAACTCGTAGTTTTTTGGAAGCTTGGCAACCCCTGTAAATGCAAGTGATTTGTGCCAGTCTCTGCTTAGGGCTACATCAATAGGAAACAAACCATAGAGATAGAACTTGGAGCTACTTTATTGTGTCAATTTTCAAAGAGCTAGCACAAACCGTGTTTGATTTAGACTTCCAACTACATGTATCCATATAGGAGAAAACAGAGTGAAACCTAAAAATTAAAACTGTTACTGCCAACGAACGGTTTAACATAGAAGAATGAAATTTGGTGAGCCAAGTGGGAATGGGGTATTGATCATTACCTGAAAGTGTCATCAAGATTGGTGAAAAAATGTGTGCTGAGATTTCAGGAAACTCGCAGTTTTTTGGAAGATTGGCAACCCCTTTCCATGAAAGTGATTTGCGCCAGTCTCTGATTAGGGCTACATCAATAGGAAACAAATCATAGAGATAGAACTTGGAGCTACTTTATTGTGTCAAGTTTCAAAGAGCTAGCACAAACTGTGTTTGATTTAGAGTTCCAACTACATGTATTCATATAGGAGAAAATTGAGTGAAACCTAAAAATTAAAATTGTTACTGCCAACGAACGGTTTAACCTAGAAGAACGAAATTTGGTGAGCCAAGTGGGATTGGGGTACTGATCATTACCTGAAAGTGTCATCAATATTGGGTGAAAAAATGTGTGCTGAGATTTCAGGAAACTCGTAGTTTTTTGGCAGCTTGGCAACCCCTTTAAATGAAAGTGATTTGCGCCAGTCTCTGCTTAGGGCTACATCAATAGGAAACAAACCATAGAGATAGAACTTGGAGCTACTTTATTGTGTCAAGTTTCAAAGAGCTAGCACAAACCGTGTTTGATTTAGACTTCCAACTACATGTATCCATATAGATGAAAACAGAGTGAAACCTAAAAATTAAAACTGTTACTGCCAACGAGCCGTTTAAGCTAGAAGAACGAAATTTGGTGAGCCAAGTTGGATTGGGGTACTGATCATTACCTGAGTGTCATCAAGATTGGGTGAAAAAATGTGTGCTGAGATTTCAGGAAACTCGTAGTTTTTTGGAAGCTTGGCAACCCCTGTAAATGAAAGTGATTTGTGCCAGTCTCTGCTTAGGGCTACATCAATAGGAAGCAAACCATAGAGATAGAACTTGGAGCTACTTTATTGTGTCAAGTTTCAAAGAGCTAGCACAAACCGTGTTTGATTTAGAGTTCCAACTACATGTATCCATATAGGAGAAAACAGAGTGAAACCTAAAAATTAAAACTGTTACTGCCAACGAACGGTTTAACCTAGAAGAACGAAATTTGGTGAGCCAAGTGGGATTGGGGTACTGATCATTACCTGAAAGTGTCATCAAGATTGGGTGAAAAAATGTGTGCTGAGATTTCAGGAAACTCGCAGTTTTTTGGAAGCTTGGCAAACCCTTTCCATGAAAGTGATTTTCGCCAGTCTCTGCTTAGGGCTACATCAATAGGAAACAAACCATAGAGATAGAACTTGGAGCTACTTTATTGTGTCAAGTTTCAAAGAGCTAGCACAAACCGTGTTTGATTTAGAGTTCCAACTACATGTATTCATATAGGAGAAAATTGAGTGAAACCTAAAAATTAAAATTGTTACTGCCAACGAACGGTTTAACATAGAAGAACGAAATTTGGTGAGCCAAGTGGGATTGTGGTACTGATCATTACCTGAAAGTGTCATCAAGATTGGGTGAAAAAATGTGTGCTGAGATTTCAGGAAACTCGTAGTTTTTTGGAAGCTTGGCAACCCCTGTAAATGAAAGTGATTTGCGCCAGTTTCTCCTTAGGGCTACATCAATAGGAAACAAATCATAGAGTTAGAACTTGGAGCTACTTTATTGTGTCAAGTTTCAAAGAGCTAGCACAAACCGTGTTTGATTTAGAGTTCCAACTACATGTATCCATATAGGAGAAAACAGAGTGAAACCTAAAAAATAAAACTGTTACTGCCAACGAACGGTTTAACCTAGAAGAACAAAATTTGGTGAGCCAAGTGGGATTGGGGTACTGATCATTACCTGAAAGTGTCATCAAGTTTGGGTGAAAAAATGTGTGCTGAGATTTCAGGAAACTCGTAGTTTTTTGGAAGCTTGGCAACCCCTGTAAATGAAAGTGATTTGTGCCAGTCTCTGCTTAGGGCTACATCAATAGGAAACAAACCATAGAGATAGAACTTGGAGCTACTTTATTGTGTCAAGTTTCAAAGAGCTAGCACAAACCGTGTTTGATTTAGACTTCCAACTACATGTATCTATATAGGAGAAAACAGAGTGAAACCTAAAAATTAAAACTGTTACTGCCAAAGAACGGTTTAACCAAGAAGAACGAAATTTGGTGAGCCAAGTGGGATTGGGGTACTGATCATTACCTGAAAGTGTCATCAAGATTGGGTGAAAAAATGTGTGCTGAGATTTCAGGAAACTCGCAGTTTTTTGGAAGATTGGCAACCCCTTTCCATGAAAGTGATTTGCGCCAGTCTCTGCTTAGGGCTACATCAATAGGAAAGAAACCATAGAGATAGAACTTGGAGCTACTTTATTGTGTCAAGTTTCAAAGAGCTAGCACAAACCGTGTTTGATTTAGAGTTCCAACAACATGTATCCATATAGGAGAAAACAAAGTGAAACCTAAAAATTAAAACTGTTACTGCCAACGAACGGTTTAACCTAGAAGAATGAAATTTGGTGAGCCAAGTGGGAATGGGGTATTGATCATTACCTGAAAGTGTCATCAAGATTGGGTGAAAAAATGTTTGCTGAGATTTCAGGAAACTCGCAGTTTTTTGGAAAATTGGCAACCCCTTTCCATGAAAGTGATTTGCGCCAGTCTCTGCTTAGGGCTAGTTCAATAGGAAACAAACCATAGAGATAGAACTTGGAGCTACTTTATTGTGTCAAATTTCAAAGAGCTAGCACAAACTGTGTTTGATTTAGAGTTCCAACTACATGTATTCATATAGGAGAAAACAGAGTGAAACCTAAAAATTAAAACTGTTACTGCCAACGAACAGTTTAACCTAGAAGAACGAAATTTGGTGATCCAAGTGGGATTGGGGTACTGATCATTACCTGAAAGTGTCATCAATATTGGGTGAAAAAATGTGTGCTGAGATTTCAGGAAACTCGTACTTTTTTGGCAGCTTGGCAACCCCTGTAAATGAAAGTGATTTGCGCCAGTCACTGCTTAGGGCTACATCAATAGGAAACAAACCATAGAGATAGAACTTGGAGCTACTTTATTGTGTCAAGTTTCAAAGAGCTAGCACAAACCGTGTTTGATTTAGAGTTCCAACTACATGTATCCATATAGGAGAAAACAGAGTGAAACCTAAAAATTAAAACTGTTACTGCCAACGAACCGTTTAACCTAGAAGAACGAAATTTGGTCAGCCAAGTGTTATTGGGGTACTGATCATTACCTGAAAGTGTCATCAAGATTGGGTGAAAAAATATGTGCTGAGATTTCAGGAACTCGTAGTTTTTTGGAAGCTTGGCAACCCCTGTAAATGTAAGTGATTTGTGCCAGTCTCTGCTTAGGGCTACATCAATAGGAAACAAACCATAGAGATAGAACTTGGAGCTACTTTATTGTGTCAAGTTTCAAAGAGCTAGCACAAACCGTGTTTGATTTAGAGTTCCAACTACATGTATCCATATAGGAGAAAACAGAGTGCAACCTAAAAATTAAAACTGTTACTGCCAACGAACGGTTTAACCTAGAAGAACGAAATTTGGTGAGCCAAGTGGGATTGGGGTACTGATCATTACCTGAAAGTGTCATCAAGATTGGGTGAAAAAATATGTGCTGAGATTTCAGGAACTCGTAGTTTTTTGGAAGCTTGGCAACCCCTGTAAATGTAAGTGATTTGTGCCAGTCTCTGCTTAGGGCTACATCAATAGGAAACAAACCATAGAGATAGAACTTGGAGCTACTTTATTGTGTCAAGTTTCAAAGAGCTAGCACAAACCGTGTTTGATTTAGACTTCCAACTACATGTATCTATATAGGAGAAAACAGAGTGAAACCTAAAAATTAAAACTGTTACTGCCAACGAAAGGTTTAACCTAGAAGAACGAAATTTGGTGAGCCAAGTGGGATTGGGGTACTGATCATTACCTGAAAGTGTCATCAAGATTGGGTGAAAAAATGTGTGCTAAGATTTCAGGAAACTCGTAGTTTTTTGGAAGATTGGCAACCCCTTTCCATGAAAGTGATTTGCGCCAGTCTCTGCTTAGGGCTACATCAATAGGAAACAAACCATAGAGATAGAACTTGGAGCTACTTTATTGTGTCAAGTTTCAAAGAGCTACCACAAACCCTGTTTGATTTAGAGTTCCAACTACATGTATCCATATAGGAGAAAACAGAGTGAAACCTAAAAATTAAAACTGTTACTGCCAAGGAACGGTTTAACCTAGAAGAACAAAATTTGGTGAGCCAAATGGGATTGCAGTACTGATCATTACCTGAAAGTGTCATCAAGATTGGGTGAAAAAATGTGTGCTGAGATTTCAGGAAACTCGCAGTTTTTTGGAAGATTGGAAACCCCTTTCCATGAAAGTGATTTGCGCCAGTCTCTGATTAGGGCTACATCAATAGGAAACAAACCATAGAGATAGAACTTGGAGCTACTTTATTGTGTCAAGTTTCAAAGAGCTAGCACAAACCGTGTTTAATTTAGAGTTCCAACTACATGTATTCATATAGGAGAAAATTGAGTGAAACCTAAAAATTAAAATTGTTACTGCCAACGAACGGTTTAACCTAGAAGAACGAAATTTGGTGAGCCAAGTGGGATTGGGGTACTGATCATTACCTGAAAGTGTCATCAATATTGGGTGAAAAAATGTGTGCTGAGATTTCAGGAAACTCGTAGTTTTTTGGCAGCTTGGCAACCCCTTTAAATGAAAGTGATTTGCGCCAGTCTCTGCTTAGGGCTACATCAATAGGAAACAAACCATAGAGATAGAACTTGGAGCTACTTTATTGTGTCAAGTTTCAAAGAGCTAGCACAAACCGTGTTTGATTTAGACTTCCAACTACATGTATCCATATAGATGAAAACAGAGTGAAACCTAAAAATTAAAACTGTTACTGCCAACGAACCGTTTAAGCTAGAAGAACGAAATTTGGTGAGCCAAGTTGGATTGGGGTACTGATCATTACCTGAAAGTGTCATCAAGATTGGGTGAAAAAATGTGTGCTGAGATTTCAGGAAACTCGTAGTTTTTTGGAAGCTTGGCAACCCCTGTAAATGCAAGTGATTTGTGCCAGTCTCTGCTTAGGGCTACATCAATAGGAAACAAACCATAGAGATAGAACTTGGAGCTACTTTATTGTGTCAATTTTCAAAGAGCTAGCACAAACCGTGTTTGATTTAGACTTCCAACTACATGTATCCATATAGGAGAAAACAGAGTGAAACCTAAAAATTAAAACTGTTACTGCCAACGAACGGTTTAACCTAGAAGAACGAAATTTGGTGAGCCAAGTGGGATTGGGGTACTGATCATTACCTGAAAGTGTCATCAAGATTGGGTGAAAAAGTGTGTGCTGAGATTTCAGGAAACTCGTAGTTTTTGGAAGATTGGCAACCCCTTTCCATGAAAGTGATTTGCGCCAGTCTCTGCTTAGGGCTACATCAATAGGAAATAAACCATAGAGATAGAACTTGGAGCTACTTTATTTTGTCAAGGTTCAAAGAGCTAGCACAAACCGTGTTTGATTTAGAGTTCCAACTACATGTATCCATATAGGAGAAAACAGAGTGAAACCTAAAAATTAAAACTGTTACTGCCAACGAACGGTTTAACCTAGAAGAACGAAATTTGGTGAGCCAAGTGGGATTGGGGTACTGATCATTACCTGAAAGTGTCATCAAGATTGGGTGAAAAAATGTGTGCTGAGATTTCAGGAAACTCGTAGTTTTTTGGAAGATTGGCAACCCCTTTCCATGAAAGTGATTTGTGCCAGTCTCTGCTTAGGGCTACATCAATAGGAAACAAACCATAGAGATAGAACTTGGAGCTACTTTATTGTGTCAAGTTTCAAAGAGCTACCACAAACCGTGTTTGATTTAGAGTTCCAACTACATGTATCCATATAGGAGAAAACAGAGTGAAACCTAAAAATTAAAACTGTTACTGCCAACGAACGGTTTAAACTAGAAGAACGAAATTTGGTGAGCCAAGTGGGATTGGGGTACTGATCATTACCTGAACGTGTCATCAAGATTGGGTGAAAAAATGTGTGCTGAGATTTCAGGAAATTCGTAGTTTTTTGGAAGCTTGGCAACCCCTTTAAATGAAAGTGATTTGCACCAGTCTCTGCTTAGGGCTACATCAATAGGAAACAAACCATAGAGATAGAACATGGAGCTACTTTATTGTGTCAAGTTTCAAAGAGCTAGCACAAACCGTGTTTGATTTAGAGTTCCAACTACATGTAACCATATAGGAGAAAACACAGTGAAAACTAAAAATTAAAACTGTTACTGCCAACGAACGGTTTAACCTAGAAGAGAGAAATTTGGTGAGCCAAGTGGGATTGGGGTACTGATCATTACCTGAAAGTGTCATCAAGATTGGGTGAAAAAATGTGTGCTGAGATTTCAGGAAACTCGTAGTTTTTTGGAAGATTGGCAACCCCTTTCCATGAAAGTGATTTGCGCCAGTCTCTGCTTAGGGCTACATCAATAGGAAACAAACCATAGATATGGAACTTGGAGCTACTTTATTGTGTCAAGTTTCAAAGAGTTAGCACAAACCGTGTTTGATTTAGAGTTCCAACTACATGTATCCATATAGGAGAAAACAGAGTGAAACCTAAAAATTGAAACTGTTACTGCCAACGAACGGTTTAACCTAGAAGAACGAAATTTGGTGAGCCAAGTGGGATTGTGGTACTGATCATTACCTGAAAGTGTCATCAAGATTGGGTGAAAAAATGTGTGCTGAGATTTCAGGAAACTCGCAGTTTTTTGGAAGATTGGCAACCCCTTTCCATGAAAGTGATTTGCGCCAGTCTCTGCTTAGGGCTACATCAATAGGAAACAAACCATAGAGATAGAACTTGGAGCTACTTTATTGTGTCAAGTTTCAAAGAGCTAGCACAAACCGTGTTTGATTTAGAGTTCCAACTACATGTATCCATATAGGAGAAAACAGAGTGAAACCTAAAAATTAAAACTGTTACTGCCAACGAACCGTTTAACCTAGAAGAACGAAATTTGGTGAGCCAAGTGGGATTGGGGTACTGATCATTACCTGAAAGTGTCATCAAGATTGGGTGAAAAAATGTATGCTGAGATTTCAGGAAACTCATAGTTTTTTGGAAGCTTGGCAACCCCTGTAAATGAAAGTGATTTGTGCCAGTCTCTGCTTAAGGCTACATCAATAGGAAACAAACCATAGAGATAGAACTTGGAGCTACTTTATTGTGTCAAGTTTCAAAGAGCTAGCACAAACCGTGTTTGATTTAGAGTTCCAACTACATGTATCCATATAGGAGAAAACAGAGTGAAACCTAAAAATTAAAACTGTTACTGCCAACGAACGGTTTAACCTAGAAGAACGAAATTTGGTGAGCCAAGTGGGATTGGGGTACTGATCATTACCTGAAAGTGTCATCAAGATTGGGTGAAAAAATGTGTGCTGAGATTTCAGGAAACTCGTAGTTTTTTTGGAAGATTGGCAACCCCTTTCCATGAAAGTGATTTGCGCCAGTCTCTGCTTAGGGCTACATCAATAGGAAATAAACCATAGAGATAGAACTTGGAGCTACTTTATTGTGTCAAGTTTCAAAGAGCTAGCACAAACCGTGTTTGATTTAGAGTTCCAACTACATGTATCCATATAGGAGAAAACAGAGTGAAACCTAAAAATTAAAACTGTTACTGCCAACGAACGGTTTAAACTAGAAGAACGAAATTTGGTGAGCCAAGTGGGATTGGGGTACTGATCATTACCTGAAAGTGTCATCAAGATTGGGTGAAAAAATGTGTGCTGAGATTTCAGGAAACTCGTAGTTTTTTGGAAGCTTGGAAACCCCTGTAAATGAAAGTGATTGTGCCAGTCTCTGCTTAGGGCTACATCAATAGGAAACAAACCATAGAGAGAGAACTTGGAGCTACTTTATTGTGTCAAGTTTCAAAGAGCTACCACAAACCGTGTTTGATTTAGAGTTCCAACTACATGTATCCATATAGGAGAAAACAG
Source organism: Spermophilus citellus (assembly GCF_964194105.1). Classification (NCBI taxonomy): domain Eukaryota; kingdom Metazoa; phylum Chordata; class Mammalia; order Rodentia; family Sciuridae; genus Spermophilus; species Spermophilus citellus. The sequence continues at coordinate 1,568,481 of NW_027672727.1, read as the reverse complement.
AGTGAAACCTAAAAATTAAAACTGTTACTGCCAACGAACAGTTTAACCTAGAAGAACGAAATTTGGTGAGCCAAGTGGGATTGGGGTACTGATCATTACCTGAAAGTGTCATCAAGATTGGGTGAAAAAATGTGTGCTGTGATTTCAGGAAACTCGTAGTTTTTTGGAAGATTGGCAAACCCTTTCCATTAAAGTGATTTGCGCCAGTCTCTGCTTAGGGCTACATCAATAGGAAACAAACCATTGAGATAGAACTTGGAGCTACTTTATTGTGTCAAGTTTAAAAGAGCTAGCACAAACCATGTTTGATTTAGACTTCCAACTACATGTATCCATATAGGAGATAACAGAGTGAAACCTAAAAATTAAAACTGTTACTGCCAACGAACGTTTTAACCTAGAAGAACGAAATTTGGTGAGCCAAGTGGGATTGGGGTACTGATCATTACCTGAAAGTGTCATCAATATTGGGTGAAAAAATGTGTGCTCAGATTTCAGGAAATTCGTATTTTTTTGGAAGCTTGGCAACCCCTTTAAATGAAAGTGATTTGCACCAGTCTCTGCTTAGGGCTACATCAATAGGAAACAAACCATAGAGATAGAACATGGAGCTACTTTATTGTGTCAAGTTTCAAAGAGCTAGCACAAACCGTGTTTGATTTAGAGTTCCAACTACATGTATCCACATAGGAGAAAACACAGTGAAAACTAAAAATTAAAACTGTTACTGCCAACGAACTGTTTAACCTAGAAGAGAGAAATTTGGTGAGCCAAGTGGGATTGGGGTACTGATCATTACCTGAAAGTGTCATCAAGATTGGGTGAAAAAATGTGTGCTGAGATTTCAGGAAACTCGTAGTTTTTTGGAAGATTGGCAACCCCTTTCCATGAAAGTGATTTGCGCCAGTCTCTGCTTAGGGCTACGTCAATAGGAAACAAACCATAGAGATAGAACTTGGAGCTACTTTATTGTGTCAAGTTTCAAAGAGCTAGCACAAACCGTGTTTGATTTAGAGTTCCAACTACATGTATCCATATAGGAGAAAACAGAGTGAAACCTAAAAATTAAAACTGTTACTGCCAAAGAACGGTTTAACCTAGAAGAACGAAATTTGGTGAGCCAAGTGGGATTGTGGTACTGATCATTACCTGAAAGTGTCATCAAGATTGGGTGAAAAAATGTGTGCTGAGATTTCAGGAAACTCGTAGTTTTTTGGAGGCTTGGCAAACCCTGTAAATAAAAGTGATTTGTGCCAGTCTCTGCTTAGGGCTACATCAATAGGAAACAAACCATAGAGATAGAACTTGGAGCTACTTTATTGTGTCAAGTTTCAAAGAGCTACCACAAACCGTGTTTGATTTAGAGTTCCAACTACATGTATCCATATAGGAGAAAACAGAGTGAAACCTAAAAATTAAAACTGTTACTGCCAACGAACGGTTTAAACTAGAAGAACGAAATTTGGTGAGCCAAGTGGGATTGGGGTACTGATCATTACCTGAAAGTGTCATCAAGATTGGGTGAAAAAATGTGTGCTGAGATTTCAGGAAATTCGTAGTTTTTTGGAAGCTTGGCAACCCCTTTAAATGAAAGTGATTTGCAACAGTCTCTGCTTAGGGCTACATCAATAGGAAACAAACCATAGAGATAGAACATGGAGCTACTTTATTGTGTCAAGTTTCAAAGAGCTAGCACAAACCGTGTTTGATTTAGAGTTCCAACTACATGTAACCATATAGGAGAAAACACAGTGAAAACTAAAAATTAAAACTGTTACTGCCAACGAACGGTTTAACCTAGAAGAGAGAAATTTGGTGAGCCAAGTGGGATTGGGGTACTGATCATTACCTGAAAGTGTCATCAAGATTGGGTGAAAAAATGTGTGCTGAGATTTCAGGAAACTCGTAGTTTTTTGGAAGATTGGCAACCCCTTTCCATGAAAGTGATTTGCGCCAGTCTCTGCTTACGGCTACATCAATAGGAAACAAACCATAGATATGGAACTTGGAGCTACTTTATTGTGTCAAGTTTCAAAGAGTTAGCACAAACCGTGTTTGATTTAGAGTTCCAACTACATGTATCCATATAGGAGAAAACAGAGTGAAACCTAAAAATTGAAACTGTTACTGCCAACGAACGGTTTAACCTAGAAGAACGAAACTTGGTGACCCAAGTGGGATTTGTTGTACTGATCATTACCTGAAAGTGTAATCAAGATTGGGTGAAAAAATGTGTGCTGAGATTTCAGGAAACTCGTAGTTTTTTGGAAGCTTGGCAACCCCTTTCCATGAAAGAGATTTTCGCCAGTCTCTGCTTAGGGCTACATCAATAGGAAACAAACCATAGAGATAGAACTTGGAGCTACTTTATTGTGTCAAGTTTCAAAGAGCTAGCACAAACCGTGTTTGATTTAGAGTTCCAACTACATGTATTCATATAGGAGAAAATTGAGTGATACCTAAAAATTAAAATTGTTACTGCCAACGAACGGTTTAACATAGAAGAACGAAATTTGGTGAGCCAAGTGGGATTGGGGTACTGATCATTACCTGAAAGTGTCATCAAGATTGGGTGAAAAAATGTGTGCTGAGATTTCAGGAAACTCGTAGTTTTTTGGAAGCTTGGCAACCCCTGTAAATGAAAGTGATTTGCACCAGTCTCTGCTTAGGGCTACATCAATAGGAAACAAACCATAGAGTTAGAACTTGGAGGGACTATATTGTGTCAAGTTTCAAAGAGCTAGCACAAACCGTGTTTGATTTAGAGTTCCAACTACATGTATCCATAGAGGAGAAAACAGAGTGAAACCTAAAAATTAAAACTGTTACTGCCAACGAACGGTTTAACCTATAAGAATGAAATTTGGTGAGCCAAGTGGGATTGGGGTACTGATCATTACCTGAAGGTGTCATCAAGATTGGGTGAAAAAATGTGTGCTGAGATTTCAGGAAACTCGTAGTTTTTTGGAAGCTTGGCAACCCCTGTAAATGAAAGTGATTTGTGCCAGTCTCTGCTTAGGGCTACATCAATAGGAAACAAACCATAGAGATAGAACTTGGAGCTACTTTATTGTGTCAAGTTTCAAAGAGCTAGCACAAACCGTGTTTGATTTAGAGTTCCAACTACATGTATCCATATAGGAGAAAACAGAGTGAAACCTAAAAATTAAAACTGTTACTGCCAACGAACGGTTTAACCTAGAAGAACGAAATTTGGTGAGCCAAGTGGGATTGGGGTACTGATCATTACCTGAAAGTGTCATCAAGATTGGGTGAAAAAATGTGTGCTGAGATCAGGAAACTCGTAGTTTTTTGGAAGCTTGGCAACCCCTTTCCATGAAAGTGATTTGCTCCAGTCTCTGCTTAGGGCTACATCAATAGGAATCAAACCATAGAGATAGAACTTGGAGCTACTTTATTGTGTCAAGTTTCAAAGAGCTAGCACAAACCGTGTTTGATTTAGAGTTCCAACTACATGTATCCATATAGGAGAAAACAGAGTGAAACCTAAAAATTAAAACTGTTACTGCCAACGAACGGTTTAACCTAGAAGAATGAAATTTGGTGAGCCAAGTGGGATTGGGGTACTGATCATTACCTGAAAGTGTCATCAAGATTGGGAGAAAAAATGTTTGCTGAGATTTCAGGAAACTCGCAGTTTTGTGGAAGATTGGCAACCCCTTTCCATGAAAGTGATTTCCGCCAGTCTCTGCTTAGGGCTACATCAATAGGAAACAAACCATAGAGATAGAACTTGGAGCTACTTTATTGTGTCAAGTTTCAAAGAGCTAGCACAAACCGTGCTTGATTTAGAGTTCCAACTACATGTATCCATATAGGAGAAAACAGAGTGAAACCTAAAAATTAAAACTGTTACTGCCAAAGAACGGTTTAACCTAGAAGAACGAAATTTGGTGAGCCAAGTGGGATTGTGGTACTGATCATTACCTGAAAGTGTCATCAAGATTGGGTGAAAAAATGTGTGCTGAGATTTCAGGAAACTCGTAGTTTTTTGGAGGCTTGGCAAACCCTGTAAATAAAAGTGATTTGTGCCAGTCTCTGCTTAGGGCTACATCAATAGGAAACAAACCATAGAGATAGAACTTGGAGCTACTTTATTGTGTCAAGTTTCAAAGAGCTACCACAAACCGTGTTTGATTTAGAGTTCCAACTACATGTATCCATATAGGAGAAAACAGAGTGAAACCTAAAAATTAAAACTGTTACTGCCAACGAACGGTTTAAACTAGAAGAACGAAATTTGGTGAGCCAAGTGGGATTGGGGTACTGATCATTACCTGAAAGTGTCATCAAGATTGGGTGAAAAAATGTGTGCTGAGATTTCAGGAAATTCGTAGTTTTTTGGAAGCTTGGCAACCCCTTTAAATGAAAGTGATTTGCAACAGTCTCTGCTTAGGGCTACATCAATAGGAAACAAACCATAGAGATAGAACATGGAGCTACTTTATTGTGTCAAGTTTCAAAGAGCTAGCACAAACCGTGTTTGATTTAGAGTTCCAACTACATGTATCCATATAGGAGAAAACAGAGTGAAACCTAAAAATTGAAACTGTTACTGCCAACGAACGGTTTAACCTAGAAGAACGAAATTTGGTGAGCCAAGTGGGATTGTGGTACTGATCATTACCTGAAAGTGTCATCAAGATTGGGTGAAAAAATGTGTGCTGAGATTTCAGGAAACTCGCAGTTTTTTGGAAGATTGGCAACCCCTTTCCATGAAAGTGATTTGCGCCAGTCTCTGCTTAGGGCTACATCAATAGGAAACAAACCATAGAGATAGAACTTGGAGCTACTTTATTGTGTCAAGTTTCAAAGAGCTAGCACAAACCGTGTTTGATTTAGAGTTCCAACTACATGTATCCATATAGGAGAAAACAGAGTGAAACCTAAAAATTGAAACTGTTACTGCCAACGAACGGTTTAACCTAGAAGAACGAAACTTGGTGACCCAAGTGGGATTTGTTGTACTGATCATTACCTGAAAGTGTAATCAAGATTGGGTGAAAAAATGTGTGCTGAGATTTCAGGAAACTCGTAGTTTTTTGGAAGCTTGGCAACCCCTTTCCATGAAAGAGATTTTCGCCAGTCTCTGCTTAGGGCTACATCAATAGGAAACAAACCATAGAGATAGAACTTGGAGCTACTTTATTGTGTCAAGTTTCAAAGAGCTAGCACAAACCGTGTTTGATTTAGAGTTCCAACTACATGTATTCATATAGGAGAAAATTGAGTGATACCTAAAAATTAAAATTGTTACTGCCAACGAACGGTTTAACATAGAAGAACGAAATTTGGTGAGCCAAGTGGGATTGGGGTACTGATCATTACCTGAAAGTGTCATCAAGATTGGGTGAAAAAATGTGTGCTGAGATTTCAGGAAACTCGTAGTTTTTTGGAAGCTTGGCAACCCCTGTAAATGAAAGTGATTTGCACCAGTCTCTGCTTAGGGCTACATCAATAGGAAACAAACCATAGAGTTAGAACTTGGAGGGACTATATTGTGTCAAGTTTCAAAGAGCTAGCACAAACCGTGTTTGATTTAGAGTTCCAACTACATGTATCCATAGAGGAGAAAACAGAGTGAAACCTAAAAATTAAAACTGTTACTGCCAACGAACGGTTTAACCTATAAGAATGAAATTTGGTGAGCCAAGTGGGATTGGGGTACTGATCATTACCTGAAGGTGTCATCAAGATTGGGTGAAAAAATGTGTGCTGAGATTTCAGGAAACTCGTAGTTTTTTGGAAGCTTGGCAACCCCTGTAAATGAAAGTGATTTGTGCCAGTCTCTGCTTAGGGCTACATCAATAGGAAACAAACCATAGAGATAGAACTTGGAGCTACTTTATTGTGTCAAGTTTCAAAGAGCTAGCACAAACCGTGTTTGATTTAGAGTTCCAACTACATGTATCCATATAGGAGAAAACAGAGTGAAACCTAAAAATTAAAACTGTTACTGCCAACGAACGGTTTAACCTAGAAGAACGAAATTTGGTGAGCCAAGTGGGATTGGGGTACTGATCATTACCTGAAAGTGTCATCAAGATTGGGTGAAAAAATGTGTGCTGAGATCAGGAAACTCGTAGTTTTTTGGAAGCTTGGCAACCCCTTTCCATGAAAGTGATTTGCTCCAGTCTCTGCTTAGGGCTACATCAATAGGAATCAAACCATAGAGATAGAACTTGGAGCTACTTTATTGTGTCAAGTTTCAAAGAGCTAGCACAAACCGTGTTTGATTTAGAGTTCCAACTACATGTATCCATATAGGAGAAAACAGAGTGAAACCTAAAAATTAAAACTGTTACTGCCAACGAACGGTTTAACCTAGAAGAATGAAATTTGGTGAGCCAAGTGGGATTGGGGTACTGATCATTACCTGAAAGTGTCATCAAGATTGGGAGAAAAAATGTTTGCTGAGATTTCAGGAAACTCGCAGTTTTGTGGAAGATTGGCAACCCCTTTCCATGAAAGTGATTTCCGCCAGTCTCTGCTTAGGGCTACATCAATAGGAAACAAACCATAGAGATAGAACTTGGAGCTACTTTATTGTGTCAAGTTTCAAAGAGCTAGCACAAACCGTGCTTGATTTAGAGTTCCAACTACATGTATCCATATAGGAGAAAACAGAGTGAAACCTAAAAATTAAAACTGTTACTGCCAAAGAACGGTTTAACCTAGAAGAACGAAATTTGGTGAGCCAAGTGGGATTGTGGTACTGATCATTACCTGAAAGTGTCATCAAGATTGGGTGAAAAAATGTGTGCTGAGATTTCAGGAAACTCGTAGTTTTTTGGAGGCTTGGCAAACCCTGTAAATAAAAGTGATTTGTGCCAGTCTCTGCTTAGGGCTACATCAATAGGAAACAAACCATAGAGATAGAACTTGGAGCTACTTTATTGTGTCAAGTTTCAAAGAGCTACCACAAACCGTGTTTGATTTAGAGTTCCAACTACATGTATCCATATAGGAGAAAACAGAGTGAAACCTAAAAATTAAAACTGTTACTGCCAACGAACGGTTTAAACTAGAAGAACGAAATTTGGTGAGCCAAGTGGGATTGGGGTACTGATCATTACCTGAAAGTGTCATCAAGATTGGGTGAAAAAATGTGTGCTGAGATTTCAGGAAATTCGTAGTTTTTTGGAAGCTTGGCAACCCCTTTAAATGAAAGTGATTTGCAACAGTCTCTGCTTAGGGCTACATCAATAGGAAACAAACCATAGAGATAGAACATGGAGCTACTTTATTGTGTCAAGTTTCAAAGAGCTAGCACAAACCGTGTTTGATTTAGAGTTCCAACTACATGTATCCATATAGGAGAAAACAGAGTGAAACCTAAAAATTGAAACTGTTACTGCCAACGAACGGTTTAACCTAGAAGAACGAAATTTGGTGAGCCAAGTGGGATTGTGGTACTGATCATTACCTGAAAGTGTCATCAAGATTGGGTGAAAAAATGTGTGCTGAGATTTCAGGAAACTCGCAGTTTTTTGGAAGATTGGCAACCCCTTTCCATGAAAGTGATTTGCGCCAGTCTCTGCTTAGGGCTACATCAATAGGAAACAAACCATAGAGATAGAACTTGGAGCTACTTTATTGTGTCAAGTTTCAAAGAGCTAGCACAAACCGTGTTTGATTTAGAGTTCCAACTACATGTATCCATATAGGAGAAAACAGAGTGAAACCTAAAAATTAAAACTGTTACTGCCAACGAACCGTTTAACCTAGAAGAACGAAATTTGGTGAGCCAAGTGGGATTGGGGTACTGATCATTACCTGAAAGTGTCATCAAGATTGGGTGAAAAAATGTATGCTGAGATTTCAGGAAACTCATAGTTTTTTGGAAGCTTGGCAACCCCTGTAAATGAAAGTGATTTGTGCCAGTCTCTGCTTAAGGCTACATCAATAGGAAACAAACCATAGAGATAGAACTTGGAGCTACTTTATTGTGTCAAGTTTCAAAGAGCTAGCACAAACCGTGTTTGATTTAGAGTTCCAACTACATGTATCCATATAGGAGAAAACAGAGTGAAACCTAAAAATTAAAACTGTTACTGCCAACGAACGGTTTAACCTAGAAGAACGAAATTTGGTGAGCCAAGTGGGATTGGGGTACTGATCATTACCTGAAAGTGTCATCAAGATTGGGTGAAAAAATGTGTGCTGAGATTTCAGGAAACTCGTAGTTTTTTTGGAAGATTGGCAACCCCTTTCCATGAAAGTGATTTGCGCCAGTCTCTGCTTAGGGCTACATCAATAGGAAATAAACCATAGAGATAGAACTTGGAGCTACTTTATTGTGTCAAGTTTCAAAGAGCTAGCACAAACCGTGTTTGATTTAGAGTTCCAACTACATGTATCCATATAGGAGAAAACAGAGTGAAACCTAAAAATTAAAACTGTTACTGCCAACGAACGGTTTAAACTAGAAGAACGAAATTTGGTGAGCCAAGTGGGATTGGGGTACTGATCATTACCTGAAAGTGTCATCAAGATTGGGTGAAAAAATGTGTGCTGAGATTTCAGGAAACTCGTAGTTTTTTGGAAGCTTGGAAACCCCTGTAAATGAAAGTGATTGTGCCAGTCTCTGCTTAGGGCTACATCAATAGGAAACAAACCATAGAGAGAGAACTTGGAGCTACTTTATTGTGTCAAGTTTCAAAGAGCTACCACAAACCGTGTTTGATTTAGAGTTCCAACTACATGTATCCATATAGGAGAAAACAGAGTGAAACCTAAAAATTAAAACTGTTACTGCCAACGAACAGTTTAACCTAGAAGAACGAAATTTGGTGAGCCAAGTGGGATTGGGGTACTGATCATTACCTGAAAGTGTCATCAAGATTGGGTGAAAAAATGTGTGCTGTGATTTCAGGAAACTCGTAGTTTTTTGGAAGATTGGCAAACCCTTTCCATTAAAGTGATTTGCGCCAGTCTCTGCTTAGGGCTACATCAATAGGAAACAAACCATTGAGATAGAACTTGGAGCTACTTTATTGTGTCAAGTTTAAAAGAGCTAGCACAAACCATGTTTGATTTAGACTTCCAACTACATGTATCCATATAGGAGATAACAGAGTGAAACCTAAAAATTAAAACTGTTACTGCCAACGAACGTTTTAACCTAGAAGAACGAAATTTGGTGAGCCAAGTGGGATTGGGGTACTGATCATTACCTGAAAGTGTCATCAATATTGGGTGAAAAAATGTGTGCTCAGATTTCAGGAAATTCGTATTTTTTTGGAAGCTTGGCAACCCCTTTAAATGAAAGTGATTTGCACCAGTCTCTGCTTAGGGCTACATCAATAGGAAACAAACCATAGAGATAGAACATGGAGCTACTTTATTGTGTCAAGTTTCAAAGAGCTAGCACAAACCGTGTTTGATTTAGAGTTCCAACTACATGTATCCATATAGGAGAAAACACAGTGAAAACTAAAAATTAAAACTGTTACTGCCAACGAACTGTTTAACCTAGAAGAGAGAAATTTGGTGAGCCAAGTGGGATTGGGGTACTGATCATTACCTGAAAGTGTCATCAAGATTGGGTGAAAAAATGTGTGCTGAGATTTCAGGAAACTCGTAGTTTTTTGGAAGATTGGCAACCCCTTTCCATGAAAGTGATTTGCGCCAGTCTCTGCTTAGGGCTACGTCAATAGGAAACAAACCATAGAGATAGAACTTGGAGCTACTTTATTGTGTCAAGTTTCAAAGAGCTAGCACAAACCGTGTTTGATTTAGAGTTCCAACTACATGTATCCATATAGGAGAAAACAGAGTGAAACCTAAAAATTAAAACTCTTACTGCCAAAGAACGGTTTAACCTAGAAGAACGAAATTTGGTGAGCCAAGTGGGATTGTGGTACTGATCATTACCTGAAAGTGTCATCAAGATTGGGTGAAAAAATGTGTGCTGAGATTTCAGGAAACTCGTAGTTTTTTGGAGGCTTGGCAAACCCTGTAAATAAAAGTGATTTGTGCCAGTCTCTGCTTAGGGCTACATCAATAGGAAACAAACCATAGAGATAGAACTTGGAGCTACTTTATTGTGTCAAGTTTCAAAGAGCTACCACAAACCGTGTTTGATTTAGAGTTCCAACTACATGTATCCATATAGGAGAAAACAGAGTGAAACCTAAAAATTAAAACTGTTACTGCCAACGAACGGTTTAAACTAGAAGAACGAAATTTGGTGAGCCAAGTGGGATTGGGGTACTGATCATTACCTGAAAGTGTCATCAAGATTGGGTGAAAAAATGTGTGCTGAGATTTCAGGAAATTCGTAGTTTTTTGGAAGCTTGGCAACCCCTTTAAATGAAAGTGATTTGCAACAGTCTCTGCTTAGGGCTACATCAATAGGAAACAAACCATAGAGATAGAACATGGAGCTACTTTATTGTGTCAAGTTTCAAAGAGCTAGCACAAACCGTGTTTGATTTAGAGTTCCAACTACATGTAACCATATAGGAGAAAACACAGTGAAAACTAAAAATTAAAACTGTTACTGCCAACGAACGGTTTAACCTAGAAGAGAGAAATTTGGTGAGCCAAGTGGGATTGGGGTACTGATCATTACCTGAAAGTGTCATCAAGATTGGGTGAAAAAATGTGTGCTGAGATTTCAGGAAACTCGTAGTTTTTTGGAAGATTGGCAACCCCTTTCCATGAAAGTGATTTGCGCCAGTCTCTGCTTACGGCTACATCAATAGGAAACAAACCATAGATATGGAACTTGGAGCTACTTTATTGTGTCAAGTTTCAAAGAGTTAGCACAAACCGTGTTTGATTTAGAGTTCCAACTACATGTATCCATATAGGAGAAAACAGAGTGAAACCTAAAAATTGAAACTGTTACTGCCAACGAACGGTTTAACCTAGAAGAACGAAACTTGGTGACCCAAGTGGGATTTGTTGTACTGATCATTACCTGAAAGTGTAATCAAGATTGGGTGAAAAAATGTGTGCTGAGATTTCAGGAAACTCGTAGTTTTTTGGAAGCTTGGCAACCCCTTTCCATGAAAGAGATTTTCGCCAGTCTCTGCTTAGGGCTACATCAATAGGAAACAAACCATAGAGATAGAACTTGGAGCTACTTTATTGTGTCAAGTTTCAAAGAGCTAGCACAAACCGTGTTTGATTTAGAGTTCCAACTACATGTATTCATATAGGAGAAAATTGAGTGATACCTAAAAATTAAAATTGTTACTGCCAACGAACGGTTTAACATAGAAGAACGAAATTTGGTGAGCCAAGTGGGATTGGGGTACTGATCATTACCTGAAAGTGTCATCAAGATTGGGTGAAAAAATGTGTGCTGAGATTTCAGGAAACTCGTAGTTTTTTGGAAGCTTGGCAACCCCTGTAAATGAAAGTGATTTGCACCAGTCTCTGCTTAGGGCTACATCAATAGGAAACAAACCATAGAGTTAGAACTTGGAGGGACTATATTGTGTCAAGTTTCAAAGAGCTAGCACAAACCGTGTTTGATTTAGAGTTCCAACTACATGTATCCATAGAGGAGAAAACAGAGTGAAACCTAAAAATTAAAACTGTTACTGCCAACGAACGGTTTAACCTATAAGAATGAAATTTGGTGAGCCAAGTGGGATTGGGGTACTGATCATTACCTGAAGGTGTCATCAAGATTGGGTGAAAAAATGTGTGCTGAGATTTCAGGAAACTCGTAGTTTTTTGGAAGCTTGGCAACCCCTGTAAATGAAAGTGATTTGTGCCAGTCTCTGCTTAGGGCTACATCAATAGGAAACAAACCATAGAGATAGAACTTGGAGCTACTTTATTGTGTCAAGTTTCAAAGAGCTAGCACAAACCGTGTTTGATTTAGAGTTCCAACTACATGTATCCATATAGGAGAAAACAGAGTGAAACCTAAAAATTAAAACTGTTACTGCCAACGAACGGTTTAACCTAGAAGAACGAAATTTGGTGAGCCAAGTGGGATTGGGGTACTGATCATTACCTGAAAGTGTCATCAAGATTGGGTGAAAAAATGTGTGCTGAGATCAGGAAACTCGTAGTTTTTTGGAAGCTTGGCAACCCCTTTCCATGAAAGTGATTTGCTCCAGTCTCTGCTTAGGGCTACATCAATAGGAATCAAACCATAGAGATAGAACTTGGAGCTACTTTATTGTGTCAAGTTTCAAAGAGCTAGCACAAACCGTGTTTGATTTAGAGTTCCAACTACATGTATCCATATAGGAGAAAACAGAGTGAAACCTAAAAATTAAAACTGTTACTGCCAACGAACGGTTTAACCTAGAAGAATGAAATTTGGTGAGCCAAGTGGGATTGGGGTACTGATCATTACCTGAAAGTGTCATCAAGATTGGGAGAAAAAATGTTTGCTGAGATTTCAGGAAACTCGCAGTTTTGTGGAAGATTGGCAACCCCTTTCCATGAAAGTGATTTCCGCCAGTCTCTGCTTAGGGCTACATCAATAGGAAACAAACCATAGAGATAGAACTTGGAGCTACTTTATTGTGTCAAGTTTCAAAGAGCTAGCACAAACCGTGCTTGATTTAGAGTTCCAACTACATGTATCCATATAGGAGAAAACAGAGTGAAACCTAAAAATTAAAACTGTTACTGCCAAAGAACGGTTTAACCTAGAAGAACGAAATTTGGTGAGCCAAGTGGGATTGTGGTACTGATCATTACCTGAAAGTGTCATCAAGATTGGGTGAAAAAATGTGTGCTGAGATTTCAGGAAACTCGTAGTTTTTTGGAGGCTTGGCAAACCCTGTAAATAAAAGTGATTTGTGCCAGTCTCTGCTTAGGGCTACATCAATAGGAAACAAACCATAGAGATAGAACTTGGAGCTACTTTATTGTGTCAAGTTTCAAAGAGCTACCACAAACCGTGTTTGATTTAGAGTTCCAACTACATGTATCCATATAGGAGAAAACAGAGTGAAACCTAAAAATTAAAACTGTTACTGCCAACGAACGGTTTAAACTAGAAGAACGAAATTTGGTGAGCCAAGTGGGATTGGGGTACTGATCATTACCTGAAAGTGTCATCAAGATTGGGTGAAAAAATGTGTGCTGAGATTTCAGGAAATTCGTAGTTTTTTGGAAGCTTGGCAACCCCTTTAAATGAAAGTGATTTGCAACAGTCTCTGCTTAGGGCTACATCAATAGGAAACAAACCATAGAGATAGAACATGGAGCTACTTTATTGTGTCAAGTTTCAAAGAGCTAGCACAAACCGTGTTTGATTTAGAGTTCCAACTACATGTAACCATATAGGAGAAAACACAGTGAAAACTAAAAATTAAAACTGTTACTGCCAACGAACGGTTTAACCTAGAAGAGAGAAATTTGGTGAGCCAAGTGGGATTGGGGTACTGATCATTACCTGAAAGTGTCATCAAGATTGGGTGAAAAAATGTGTGCTGAGATTTCAGGAAACTCGTAGTTTTTTGGAAGATTGGCAACCCCTTTCCATGAAAGTGATTTGCGCCAGTCTCTGCTTACGGCTACATCAATAGGAAACAAACCATAGATATGGAACTTGGAGCTACTTTATTGTGTCAAGTTTCAAAGAGTTAGCACAAACCGTGTTTGATTTAGAGTTCCAACTACATGTATCCATATAGGAGAAAACAGAGTGAAACCTAAAAATTGAAACTGTTACTGCCAACGAACGGTTTAACCTAGAAGAACGAAACTTGGTGACCCAAGTGGGATTTGTTGTACTGATCATTACCTGAAAGTGTAATCAAGATTGGGTGAAAAAATGTGTGCTGAGATTTCAGGAAACTCGTAGTTTTTTGGAAGCTTGGCAACCCCTTTCCATGAAAGAAATTTTCGCCAGTCTCTGCTTAGGGCTACATCAATAGGAAACAAACCATAGAGATAGAACTTGGAGCTACTTTATTGTGTCAAGTTTCAAAGAGCTAGCACAAACCGTGTTTGATTTAGAGTTCCAACTACATGTATTCATATAGGAGAAAATTGAGTGATACCTAAAAATTAAAATTGTTACTGCCAACGAACGGTTTAACATAGAAGAACGAAATTTCGTGAGCCAAGTGGGATTGGGGTACTGATCATTACCTGAAAGTGTCATCAAGATTGGGTGAAAAAATGTGTGCTGAGATTTCAGGAAACTCGTAGTTTTTTGGAAGCTTGGCAACCCCTGTAAATGAAAGTGATTTGCACCAGTCTCTGCTTAGGGCTACATCAATAGGAAACAAACCATAGAGTTAGAACTTGGAGCGACTTTATTGTGTCAAGTTTCAAAGAGCTAGCACAAACCGTGTTTGATTTAGAGTTCCAACTACATATATCCATAGAGGAGAAAACAGAGTGAAACCTAAAAATTAAAACTGTTACTGCCAACGAACGGTTTAACCTATGAGAATGAAATTTGGTGAGCCAAGTGGGATTGGGGTACTGATCATTACCTGAAGGTGTCATCAAGATTGGGTGAAAAAATGTGTGCTGAGATTTCAGGAAACTCGTAGTTTTTTTCAAGCTTGGCAACCCCTGTAAATGAAAGTGATTTGTGCCAGTCTCTGCTTAGGGCTACATCAATAGGAAACAAACCATAGAGATAGAACTTGGAGCTACTTTATTGTGTCAAGTTTCAAAGAGCTAGCACAAACCGTGTTTGATTTAGAGTTCCAACTACATGTATCCATATAGGAGAAAACAGAGTGAAACCTAAAAATTAAAACTGTTACTGCCAACGAACGGTTTAACCTAGAAGAACGAAATTTGGTGAGCCAAGTGGGATTGGGGTACTGATCATTACCTGAAAGTGTCATCAAGATTGGGTGAAAAAATGTGTGCTGAGATCAGGAAATTCGTAGTTTTTTGGAAGCTTGGCAACCCCTTTCCATGAAAGTGATTTGCTCCAGTCTCTGCTTAGGGCTACATCAATAGGAATCAAACCATAGAGATAGAACTTGGAGCTACTTTATTGTGTCAAGTTTCAAAGAGCTAGCACAAACCGTGTTTGATTTAGAGTTCCAACTACATGTATCCATATAGGAGAAAACAGAGTGAAACCTAAAAATTAAAACTGTTACTGCCAACGAACGGTTTAACCTAGAAGAATGAAATTTGGTGAGCCAAGTGGGATTGGGGTACTGATCATTACCTGAAAGTGTCATCAAGATTGGGAGAAAAAATGTTTGCTGAGATTTCAGAAAACTCGCAGTTTTTTGGAAGATTGGCAACCCCTTTCCATGAAAGTGATTTCCGCCAGTCTCTGCTTAGGGCTACATCAATAGGAAACAAACCATAGAGATAGAACTTGGAGCTACATTATTGTGTCAAGTTTCAAAGAGCTAGCACAAACCGTGTTTGATTTAGAGTTCCAACTACATGTATCCATATAGGAGAAAACAGAGTGAAACCTAAAAATTAAAACTGTTACTGCCAACGAACCGTTTAACCTAGAAGAACGAAATTTGGTGAGCCAAGTGGGATTGGGGTACTGATCATTACCTGAAAGTGTCATCAAGATTGGGTGAAAAAATGTATGCTGAGATTTCAGGAAACTCATAGTTTTTTGGAAGCTTGGCAACCCCTGTAAATGAAAGTGATTTGTGCCAGTCTCTGCTTAGGGCTACATCAATAGGAAACAAACCATAGAGATAGAACTTGGAGCTACTTTATTGTGTCAAGTTTCAAAGAGCTAGCACAAACCGTGTTTGATTTAGAGTTCCAACTACATGTATCCATATAGGAGAAAACAGAGTGAAACCTAAAAATTAAAACTGTTACTGCCAACGAACGGTTTAACCTAGAAGAACGAAATTTGGTGAGCCAAGTGGGATTGGGGTACTGATCATTACCTGAAAGTGTCATCAAGATTGGGTGAAAAAATGTGTGCTGAGATTTCAGGAAACTCGTAGTTTTTTGGAAGATTGGCAAACCCTTTCCATGAAAGTGATTTGCACCAGTCTCTGCTTAGGGCTACATCAATAGGAAACAAACCATTGAGATAGAACTTGGAGCTACTTTATTGTGTCAAGTTTAAAAGACCTAGCACAAACCGTGTTTGATTTAGAGTTCCAACTACATGTATCCATATAGGAGAAAACAGAGTGAAACCTAAAAATTAAAACTGTTACTGCCAACGAACGGTTTAACCTAGAAGAACGAAATTTGGTGAGCCAAGTGGGATTGGGGTACTGATCATTACCTGAAAGTGTCATCAAGATTGGGTGAAAAAATGTGTGCTGAGATTTCAGGAAACTCGTAGTTTTTTGGAAGATTGGCAACCCCTTTCCATGAAAGTGATTTGTGCCAGTCTCTGCTTAGGGCTACATCAATAGGAAACAAACCATAGAGATAGAACTTGGAGCTACTTTATTGTGTCAAGTTTCAAAGAGCTACCACAAACCGTGTTTGATTTAGAGTTCCAACTACATGTATCCATATAGGAGAAAACAGAGTGAAACCTAAAAATTAAAACTGTTACTGCCAACGAACGGTTTAACCTAGAAGAATGAAATTTGGTGAGCCAAGTGGGATTGGGGTACTGATCATTACCTGAAAGTGTCATCAAGATTGGGTGAAAAAATGTGTGCTGAGATTTCAGGAAATTCGTAGTTTTTTGGAAGCTTGGCAACCCCTTTAAATGAAAGTGATTTGCAACAGTCTCTGCTTAGGGCTACATCAATAGGAAACAAACCATAGAGATAGAACATGGAGCTACTTTATTGTGTCAAGTTTCAAAGAGCTAGCACAAACCGTGTTTGATTTAGAGTTCCAACTACATGTAACCATATAGGAGAAAACACAGTGAAACCTAAAAATTGAAACTGTTACTGCCAACGAACGGTTTAACCTAGAAGAACGAAACTTGGTGACCCAAGTGGGATTTGTTGTACTGATCATTACCTGAAAGTGTAATCAAGATTGGGTGAAAAAATGTGTGCTGAGATTTCAGGAAACTCGTAGTTTTTTGGAAGCTTGGCAACCCCTTTCCATGAAAGAGATTTTCGCCAGTCTCTGCTTAGGGCTACATCAATAGGAAACAAACCATAGAGATAGAACTTGGAGCTACTTTATTGTGTCAAGTTTCAAAGAGCTAGCACAAACCGTGTTTGATTTAGAGTTCCAACTACATGTATTCATATAGGAGAAAATTGAGTGATACCTAAAAATTAAAATTGTTACTGCCAACGAACGGTTTAACATAGAAGAACGAAATTTGGTGAGCCAAGTGGGATTGGGGTACTGATCATTACCTGAAAGTGTCATCAAGATTGGGTGAAAAAATGTGTGCTGAGATTTCAGGAAACTCGTAGTTTTTTGGAAGCTTGGCAACCCCTGTAAATGAAAGTGATTTGTGCCAGTCTCTGCTTAGGGCTACATCAATAGGAAACAAACCATAGAGATAGAACTTGGAGCTACTTTATTGTGTCAAGTTTCAAAGAGCTAGCACAAACCGTGTTTGATTTAGAGTTCCAACTACATGTATCCATATAGGAGAAAACAGAGTGAAACCTAAAAATTAAAACTGTTACTGCCAACGAACGGTTTAACCTAGAAGAACGAAATTTGGTGAGCCAAGTGGGATTGGGGTACTGATCATTACCTGAAAGTGTCATCAAGATTGGGTGAAAAAATGTGTGCTGAGATTTCAGGAAACTCGTAGTTTTTTTGGAAGATTGGCAACCCCTTTCCATGAAAGTGATTTGCGCCAGTCTCTGCTTAGGGCTACATCAATAGGAAATAAACCATAGAGATAGAACTTGGAGCTACTTTATTGTGTCAAGTTTCAAAGAGCTAGCACAAACCGTGTTTGATTTAGAGTTCCAACTACATGTATCCATATAGGAGAAAACAGAGTGAAACCTAAAAATTAAAACTGTTACTGCCAACGAACGGTTTAAACTAGAAGAACGAAATTTGGTGAGCCAAGTGGGATTGGGGTACTGATCATTACCTGAAAGTGTCATCAAGATTGGGTGAAAAAATGTGTGCTGAGATTTCAGGAAACTCGTAGTTTTTTGGAAGCTTGGAAACCCCTGTAAATGAAAGTGATTTGTGCCAGTCTCTGCTTAGGGCTACATCAATAGGAAACAAACCATAGAGATAGAACTTGGAGCTACTTTATTGTGTCAAGTATCAAAGAGCTACCACAAACCGTGTTTGATTTAGAGTTCCAACTACATGTATCCATATAGGAGAAAACAGAGTGAAACCTAAAAATTAAAACTGTTACTGCCAACGAACGGTTTAACCTAGAAGAACGAAATTTGGTGAGCCAAGTGGGATTGGGGTACTGATCATTACCTGAAAGTGTCATCAATTTGGGTGAAAAAATGTGTGCTGAGATTTCAGGAAACTCGTAGTTTTTTGGAAGATTGGCAAACCCTTTCCATGAAAGTGATTTGCGCCAGTCTCTGCTTAGGGCTACATCAATAGGAAACAAACCATTGAGATAGAACTTGGAGCTACTTCATTGTGTCAAGTTTAAAAGAGCTAGCACAAACCATGTTTGATTTAGACTTCCAACTACATGTATCCATATAGGAGATAACAGAGTGAAACCTAAAAATTAAAACTGTTACTGCCAACGAACGTTTTAACCTAGAAGAACGAAATTTGGTGAGCCAAGTGGGATTGGGGTACTGATCATTACCTGAAAGTGTCATCAAGATTGGGTGAAAAAGTGTGTGCTCAGATTTCAGGAAATTCGTATTTTTTTGGAAGCTTGGCAACCCCTTTAAATGAAAGTGATTTGCACCAGTCTCTGCTTAGGGCTACATCAATAGGAATCAAACCATAGAGATAGAACATGGAGCTACTTTATTGTGTCAAGTTTCAAAGAGCTAGCACAAACCGTGTTTGATTTAGAGTTCCAACTACATGTAACCATATAGGAGAAAACACAGTGAAAACTAAAAATTAAAACTGTTACTGCCAACGAACGGTTTAACCTAGAAGAGAGAAATTTGGTGAGCCAAGTGGGATTGGGGTACTGATCATTACCTGAAAGTGTCATCAAGATTGGGTGAAAAAATGTGTGCTGAGATTTCAGGAAACTCGTAGTTTTTTGGAAGATTGGCAACCCCTTTCCATGAAAGTGATTTGCGCCAGTCTCTGCTTACGGCTACATCAATAGGAAACAAACCATAGATATGGAACTTGGAGCTACTTTATTGTGTCAAGTTTCAAAGAGTTAGCACAAACCGTGTTTGATTTAGAGTTCCAACTACATGTATCCATATAGGAGAAAACAGAGTGAAACCTGAAAATTGAAACTGTTACTGCCAACGAACGGTTTAACCTAGAAGAACGAAACTTGGTGACCCAAGTGGGATTTGTTGTACTGATCATTACCTGAAAGTGTAATCAAGATTGGGTGAAAAAATGTGTGCTGAGATTTCAGGAAACTCGTAGTTTTTTGGAAGCTTGGCAACCCCTTTCCATGAAAGAGATTTTCGCCAGTCTCTGCTTAGGGCTACATCAACAGGAAACAAACCATAGAGATAGAACTTGGAGCTACTTTATTGTGTCAAGTTTCAAAGAGCTAGCACAAACCGTGTTTGATTTAGAGTTCCAACTACATGTATTCATATAGGAGAAAATTGAGTGATACCTAAAAATTAAAATTGTTACTGCCAACGAACGGTTTAACATAGAAGAACGAAATTTGGTGAGCCAAGTGGGATTGGGGTACTGATCATTACCTGAAAGTGTCATCAAGATTGGGTGAAAAAATGTGTGCTGAGATTTCAGGAAACTCGTAGTTTTTTGGAAGCTTGGCAACCCCTGTAAATGAAAGTGATTTGTGCCAGTCTCTGCTTAGGGCTACATCAATAGGAAACAAACCATAGAGTTAGAACTTGGAGCGACTTTATTGTGTCAAGTTTCAAAGAGCTAGCACAAACCGTGTTTGATTTAGAGTTCCAACTACATGTATCCATAGAGGAGAAAACAGAGTGAAACCTAAAATTTAAAACTGTTACTGCCAACGAACGGTTTAACCTATAAGAATGAAATTTGGTGAGCCAAGTGGGATTGGGGTACTGATCATTACCTGAAGGTGTCATCAAGATTGGGTGAAAAAATGTGTGCTGAGATCAGGAAACTCGTAGTTTTTTGGAAGCTTGGCAACCCCTTTCCATGAAAGTGATTTGCTCCAGTCTCTGCCTAGGGCTACATCAATAGGAATCAAACCATAGAGATAGAACTTGGAGCTACTTTATTGTGTCAAGTTTCAAAGAGCTAGCACAAACCGTGTTTGATTTAGAGTTCCAACTACATGTATCCATATAGGAGAAAACAGAGTGAAACCTAAAAATTAAAACTGTTACTGCCAACGAACGGTTTAACCTAGAAGAATGAAATTTGGTGAGCCAAGTGGGATTGGGGTACTGATCATTACCTGAAAGTGTCATCAAGATTGGGAGAAAAAATGTTTGCTGAGATTTCAGGAAACTCGCAGTTTTGTGGAAGATTGGCAACCCCTTTCCATGAAAGTGATTTCCGCCAGTCTCTGCTTAGGGCTACATCAATAGGAAACAAACCATAGAGATAGAACTTGGAGCTACTTTATTGTGTCAAGTTTCAAAGAGCTAGCACAAACCGTGTTTGATTTAGAGTTCCAACTACATGTATCCATATAGGAGAAAACAGAGTGAAACCTAAAAATTAAAACTGTTACTGCCAACGAACGGTTTAACCTAGAAGAACGAAATTTGGTGAGCCAAGTGGGATTGGGGTACTGATCATTACCTGAAAGTGTCATCAAGATTGGGTGAAAAAATGTGTGCTGAGATTTCAGGAAACTCGTAGTTTTTTGGAAGATTGGCAAACCCTTTCCATGAAAGTGATTTGCGCCAGTCTCTGCTTAGGGCTACATCAATAGGAAACAAACCATTGAGATAGAACTTGGAGCTACTTCATTGTGTCAAGTTTAAAAGAGCTAGCACAAACCATGTTTGATTTAGACTTCCAACTACATGTATCCATATAGGAGATAACAGAGTGAAACCTAAAAATTAAAACTGTTACTGCCAACGAACGTTTTAACCTAGAAGAACGAAATTTGGTGAGCCAAGTGGGATTGGGGTACTGATCATTACCTGAAAGTGTCATCAAGATTGGGTGAAAAAGTGTGTGCTCAGATTTCAGGAAATTCGTATTTTTTTGGAAGCTTGGCAACCCCTTTAAATGAAAGTGATTTGCACCAGTCTCTGCTTAGGGCTACATCAATAGGAATCAAACCATAGAGATAGAACATGGAGCTACTTTATTGTGTCAAGTTTCAAAGAGCTAGCACAAACCGTGTTTGATTTAGAGTTCCAACTACATGTATCCATATAGGAGAAAACACAGTGAAAACTAAAAATTAAAACTGTTACTGCCAACGAACGGTTTAACCTAGAAGAGAGAAATTTGGTGAGCCAAGTGGGATTGGGGTACTGATCATTACCTGAAAGTGTCATCAAGATTGGGTGAAAAAATGTGTGCTGAGATTTCAGGAAACTCGTAGTTTTTTGGAAGATTGGCAACCCCTTTCCATGAAAGTGATTTGCGCCAGTCTCTGCTTAGGGCTACGTCAATAGGAAACAAACCATAGAGATAGAACTTGGAGCTACTTTATTGTGTCAAGTTTCAAAGAGCTAGCACAAACCGTGTTTGATTTAGAGTTCCAACTACTTGTATCCATATAGGAGAAAACAGAGTGAAACCTAAAAATTAAAACTGTTACTGCCAAAGAACGGTTTAACCTAGAAGAACGAAATTTGGTGAGCCAAGTGGGATTGTGGTACTGATCATTACCTGAAAGTGTCATCAAGATTGGGTGAAAAAATGTGTGCTGAGATATCAGGAAACTCGTAGTTTTTTGGAGGCTTGGCAAACCCTGTAAATAAAAGTGATTTGTGCCAGTCTCTGCTTAGGGCTACATCAATAGGAAACAAACCATAGAGATAGAACTTGGAGCTACTTTATTGTGTCAAGTTTCAAAGAGCTACCACAAACCGTGTTTGATTTAGAGTTCCAACTACATGTATCCATATAGGAGAAAACAGAGTGAAACCTAAAAATTAAAACTGTTACTGCCAACGAACGGTTTAAACTAGAAGAACGAAATTTGGTGAGCCAAGTGGGATTGGGGTACTGATCATTACCTGAAAGTGTCATCAAGATTGGGTGAAAAAATGTGTGCTGAGATTTCAGGAAATTCGTAGTTTTTTGGAAGCTTGGCAACCCCTTTAAATGAAAGTGATTTGCAACAGTCTCTGCTTAGGGCTACATCAATAGGAAACAAACCATAGAGATAGAACATGGAGCTACTTTATTGTGTCAAGTTTCAAAGAGCTAGCACAAACCGTGTTTGATTTAGAGTTCCAACTACATGTAACCATATAGGAGAAAACACAGTGAAAACTAAAAATTAAAACTGTTACTGCCAACGAACGGTTTAACCTAGAAGAGAGAAATTTGGTGAGCCAAGTGGGATTGGGGTACTGATCATTACCTGAAAGTGTCATCAAGATTGGGTGAAAAAATGTGTGCTGAGATTTCAGGAAACTCGTAGTTTTTTGGAAGATTGGCAACCCCTTTCCATGAAAGTGATTTGCGCCAGTCTCTGCTTACGGCTACATCAATAGGAAACAAACCATAGATATGGAACTTGGAGCTACTTTATTGTGTCAAGTTTCAAAGAGTTAGCACAAACCGTGTTTGATTTAGAGTTCCAACTACATGTATCCATATAGGAGAAAACAGAGTGAAACCTAAAAATTGAAACTGTTACTGCCAACGAACGGTTTAACCTAGAAGAACGAAACTTGGTGACCCAAGTGGGATTTGTTGTACTGATCATTACCTGAAAGTGTAATCAAGATTGGGTGAAAAAATGTGTGCTGAGATTTCAGGAAACTCGTAGTTTTTTGGAAGCTTGGCAACCCCTTTCAATGAAAGAGATTTTCGCCAGTCTCTGCTTAGGGCTACATCAACAGGAAACAAACCATAGAGATAGAACTTGGAGCTACTTTATTGTGTCAAGTTTCAAAGAGCTAGCACAAACCGTGTTTGATTTAGAGTTCCAACTACATGTATTCATATAGGAGAAAATTGAGTGATACCTAAAAATTAAAATTGTTACTGCCAACGAACGGTTTAACATAGAAGAACGAAATTTGGTGAGCCAAGTGGGATTGGGGTACTGATCATTACCTGAAAGTGTCATCAAGATTGGGTGAAAAAATGTGTGCTGAGATTTCAGGAAACTCGTAGTTTTTTGGAAGCTTGGCAACCCCTGTAAATGAAAGTGATTTGTGCCAGTCTCTGCTTAGGGCTACATCAATAGGAAACAAACCATAGAGTTAGAACTTGGAGCGACTTTATTGTGTCAAGTTTCAAAGAGCTAGCACAAACCGTGTTTGATTTAGAGTTCCAACTACATGTATCCATAGAGGAGAAAACAGAGTGAAACCTAAAAATTAAAACTGTTACTGCCAACGAACGGTTTAACCTATAAGAATGAAATTTGGTGAGCCAAGTGGGATTGGGGTACTGATCATTACCTGAAGGTGTCATCAAGATTGGGTGAAAAAATGTGTGCTGAGATCAGGAAACTCGTAGTTTTTTGGAAGCTTGGCAACCCCTTTCCATGAAAGTGATTTGCTCCAGTCTCTGCCTAGGGCTACATCAATAGGAATCAAACCATAGAGATAGAACTTGGAGCTACTTTATTGTGTCAAGTTTCAAAGAGCTAGCACAAACCGTGTTTGATTTAGAGTTCCAACTACATGTATCCATATAGGAGAAAACAGAGTGAAACCTAAAAATTAAAACTGTTACTGCCAACGAACGGTTTAACCTAGAAGAATGAAATTTGGTGAGCCAAGTGGGATTGGGGTACTGATCATTACCTGAAAGTGTCATCAAGATTGGGAGAAAAAATGTTTGCTGAGATTTCAGGAAACTCGCAGTTTTGTGGAAGATTGGCAACCCCTTTCCATGAAAGTGATTTCCGCCAGTCTCTGCTTAGGGCTACATCAATAGGAAACAAACCATAGAGATAGAACTTGGAGCTACTTTATTGTGTGAAGTTTCAAAGAGCTAGCACAAACCGTGTTTGATTTAGAGTTCCAACTACATGTATCCATATAGGAGAAAACAGAGTGAAACCTAAAAATTAAAACTGTTACTGCCAACGAACCGTTTAACCTAGAAGAACGAAATTTGGTGAGCCAAGTGGGATTGGGGTACTGATCATTACCTGAAAGTGTCATCAAGATTGGGTGAAAAAATGTATGCTGAGATTTCAGGAAACTCATAGTTTTTTGGAAGCTTGGCAACCCCTGTAAATGAAAGTGATTTGTGCCAGTCTCTGCTTAGGGCTACATCAATAGGAAACAAACCATAGAGATAGAACTTGGAGCTACTTTATTGTGTCAAGTTTCAAAGAGCTAGCACAAACCGTGTTTGATTTAGAGTTCCAACTACATGTATCCATATAGGAGAAAACAGAGTGAAACCTAAAAATTAAAACTGTTACTGCCAACGAACGGTTTAACCTAGAAGAACGAAATTTGGTGAGCCAAGTGGGATTGGGGTACTGATCATTACCTGAAAGTGTCATCAAGATTGGGTGAAAAAATGTGTGCTGAGATTTCAGGAAACTCGTAGTTTTTTGGAAGATTGGCAAACCCTTTCCATGAAAGTGATTTGCACCAGTCTCTGCTTAGGGCTACATCAATAAGAAACAAACCATTCAGATAGAACTTGGAGCTACTTTATTGTGTCAAGTTTAAAAGACCTAGCACAAACCGTGTTTGATTTAGAGTTCCAACTACATGTATCCATATAGGAGAAAACAGAGTGAAACCTAAAAATTAAAACTGTTACTGCCAACGAACGGTTTAACCTAGAAGAACGAAATTTGGTGAGCCAAGTGGGATTGGGGTACTGATCATTACCTGAAAGTGTCATCAAGATTGGGTGAAAAAATGTGTGCTGAGATTTCAGGAAACTCGTAGTTTTTTGGAAGATTGGCAACCCCTTTCCATGAAAGTGATTTGTGCCAGTCTCTGCTTAGGGCTACATCAATAGGAAACAAACCATAGAGATAGAACTTGGAGCTACTTTATTGTGTCAAGTTTCAAAGAGCTACCACAAACCGTGTTTGATTTAGAGTTCCAACTACATGTATCCATATAGGAGAAAACAGAGTGAAACCTAAAAATTAAAACTGTTACTGCCAACGAACGGTTTAAACTAGAAGAACGAAATTTGGTGAGCCAAGTGGGATTGGGGTACTGATCATTACCTGAAAGTGTCATCAAGATTGGGTGAAAAAATGTGTGCTGAGATTTCAGGAAATTCGTAGTTTTTTGGAAGCTTGGCAACCCCTTTAAATGAAAGTGATTTGCAACAGTCTCTGCTTAGGGCTACATCAATAGGAAACAAACCATAGAGATAGAACATGGAGCTACATTATTGTGTCAAGTTTCAAAGAGCTAGCACAAACCGTGTTTGATTTAGAGTTCCAACTACATGTAACCATATAGGAGAAAACACAGTGAAAACTAAAAATTAAAACTGTTACTGCCAACGAACGGTTTAACCTAGAAGAGAGAAATTTGGTGAGCCAAGTGGGATTGGGGTACTGATCATTACCTGAAAGTGTCATCAAGATTGGGTGAAAAAATGTGTGCTGAGATTTCAGGAAACTCGTAGTTTTTTGGAAGATTGGCAACCCCTTTCCATGTAAGTGATTTGCGCCAGTCTCTGCTTACGGCTACATCAATAGGAAACAAACCATAGATATGGAACTTGGAGCTACTTTATTGTGTCAAGTTTCAAAGAGTTAGCACAAACCGTGTTTGATTTAGAGTTCCAACTACATGTATCCATATAGGAGAAAACAGAGTGAAACCTAAAAATTAAAACTGTTACTGCCAACGAACGGTTTAACCTATAAGAATGAAATTTGGTGAGCCAAGTGGGATTGGGGTACTGATCATTACCTGAAGGTGTCATCAAGATTGGGTGAAAAAATGTGTGCTGAGATCAGGAAACTCGTAGTTTTTTGGAAGCTTGGCAACCCCTTTCCATGAAAGTGATTTGCTCCAGTCTCTGCCTAGGGCTACATCAATAGGAATCAAACCATAGAGATAGAACTTGGAGCTACTTTATTGTGTCAAGTTTCAAAGAGCTAGCACAAACCGTGTTTGATTTAGAGTTCCAACTACATGTATCCATATAGGAGAAAACAGAGTGAAACCTAAAAATTAAAACTGTTACTGCCAACGAACGGTTTAACCTAGAAGAATGAAATTTGGTGAGCCAAGTGGGATTGGGGTACTGATCATTACCTGAAAGTGTCATCAAGATTGGGAGAAAAAAAGTTTGCTGAGATTTCAGGAAACTCGCAGTTTTGTGGAAGATTGGCAACCCCTTTCCATGAAAGTGATTTCCGCCAGTCTCTGCTTAGGGCTACATCAATAGGAAACAAACCATAGAGATAGAACTTGGAGCTACTTTATTGTGTGAAGTTTCAAAGAGCTAGCACAAACCGTGTTTGATTTAGAGTTCCAACTACATGTATCCATATAGGAGAAAACAGAGTGAAACCTAAAAATTAAAACTGTTACTGCCAACGAACCGTTTAACCTAGAAGAACGAAATTTGGTGAGCCAAGTGGGATTGGGGTACTGATCATTACCTGAAAGTGTCATCAAGATTGGGTGAAAAAATGTATGCTGAGATTTCAGGAAACTCATAGTTTTTTGGAAGCTTGGCAACCCCTGTAAATGAAAGTGATTTGTGCCAGTCTCTGCTTAGGGCTACATCAATAGGAAACAAACCATAGAGATAGAACTTGGAGCTACTTTATTGTGTCAAGTTTCAAAGAGCTAGCACAAACCGTGTTTGATTTAGAGTTCCAACTACATGTATCCATATAGGAGAAAACAGAGTGAAACCTAAAAATTAAAACTGTTACTGCCAACGAACGGTTTAACCTAGAAGAACGAAATTTGGTGAGCCAAGTGGGATTGGGGTACTGATCATTACCTGAAAGTGTCATCAAGATTGGGTGAAAAAATGTGTGCTGAGATTTCAGGAAACTCGTAGTTTTTTGGAAGATTGGCAAACCCTTTCCATGAAAGTGATTTGCACCAGTCTCTGCTTAGGGCTACATCAATAAGAAACAAACCATTCAGATAGAACTTGGAGCTACTTTATTGTGTCAAGTTTAAAAGACCTAGCACAAACCGTGTTTGATTTAGAGTTCCAACTACATGTATCCATATAGGAGAAAACAGAGTGAAACCTAAAAATTAAAACTGTTACTGCCAACGAACGGTTTAACCTAGAAGAACGAAATTTGGTGAGCCAAGTGGGATTGGGGTACTGATCATTACCTGAAAGTGTCATCAAGATTGGGTGAAAAAATGTGTGCTGAGATTTCAGGAAACTCGTAGTTTTTTGGAAGATTGGCAACCCCTTTCCATGAAAGTGATTTGTGCCAGTCTCTGCTTAGGGCTACATCAATAGGAAACAAACCATAGAGATAGAACTTGGAGCTACTTTATTGTGTCAAGTTTCAAAGAGCTACCACAAACCGTGTTTGATTTAGAGTTCCAACTACATGTATCCATATAGGAGAAAACAGAGTGAAACCTAAAAATTAAAACTGTTACTGCCAACGAACGGTTTAAACTAGAAGAACGAAATTTGGTGAGCCAAGTGGGATTGGGGTACTGATCATTACCTGAAAGTGTCATCAAGATTGGGTGAAAAAATGTGTGCTGAGATTTCAGGAAATTCGTAGTTTTTTGGAAGCTTGGCAACCCCTTTAAATGAAAGTGATTTGCAACAGTCTCTGCTTAGGGCTACATCAATAGGAAACAAACCATAGAGATAGAACATGGAGCTACATTATTGTGTCAAGTTTCAAAGAGCTAGCACAAACCGTGTTTGATTTAGAGTTCCAACTACATGTAACCATATAGGAGAAAACACAGTGAAAACTAAAAATTAAAACTGTTACTGCCAACGAACGGTTTAACCTAGAAGAGAGAAATTTGGTGAGCCAAGTGGGATTGGGGTACTGATCATTACCTGAAAGTGTCATCAAGATTGGGTGAAAAAATGTGTGCTGAGATTTCAGGAAACTCGTAGTTTTTTGGAAGATTGGCAACCCCTTTCCATGAAAGTGATTTGCGCCAGTCTCTGCTTACGGCTACATCAATAGGAAACAAACCATAGATATGGAACTTGGAGCTACTTTATTGTGTCAAGTTTCAAAGAGTTAGCACAAACCGTGTTTGATTTAGAGTTCCAACTACATGTATCCATATAGGAGAAAACAGAGTGAAACCTAAAAATTGAAACTGTTACTGCCAACGAACGGTTTAACCTAGAAGAACGAAACTTGGTGACCCAAGTGGGATTTGTTGTACTGATCATTACCTGAAAGTGTAATCAAGATTGGGTGAAAAAATATGTGCTGAGATTTCAGGAAACTCGTAGTTTTTTGGAAGCTTGGCAACCCCTTTCCATGAAAGAGATTTTCGCCAGTCTCTGCTTAGGGCTACATCAATAGGAAACAAACCATAGAGATAGAACTTGGAGCTACTTTATTGTGTCAAGTTTCAAAGAGCTAGCACAAACCGTGTTTGATTTAGAGTTCCAACTACATGTATTCATATAGGAGAAAATTGAGTGATACCTAAAAATTAAAATTGTTACTGCCAACGAACGGTTTAACATAGAAGAACGAAATTTGGTGAGCCAAGTGGGATTGGGGTACTGATCATTACCTGAAAGTGTCATCAAGATTGGGTGAAAAAATGTGTGCTGAGATTTCAGGAAACTCGTAGTTTTTTGGAAGCTTGGCAACCCCTTTCCATGAAAGTGATTTGCTCCAGTCTCTGCTTAGGGCTACATCAATAGGAATCAAACCATAGAGATAGAACTTGGAGCTACTTTATTGTGTCAAGTTTCAAAGAGCTAGCACAAACCGTGTTTGATTTAGAGTTCCAACTACATGTATCCATATAGGAGAAAACAGAGTGAAACCTAAAAATTAAAACTGTTACTGCCAACGAACGGTTTAACCTAGAAGAATGAAATTTGGTGAGCCAAGTGGGATTGGGGTACTGATCATTACCTGAAAGTGTCATCAAGATTGGGTGAAAAAATGTTTGCTGAGATTTCAGGAAACTCGCAGTTTTGTGGAAGATTGGCAACCCCTTTCCATGAAAGTGATTTCCGCCAGTCTCTGCTTAGGGCTACATCAATAGGAAACAAACCATAGAGATAGAACTTGGAGCTACTTTATTGTGTCAAGTTTCAAAGAGCTAGCACAAACCGTGTTTGATTTAGAGTTCCAACTACATGTATCCATATAGGAGAAAACAGAGTGAAACCTAAAAATTAAAACTGTTACTGCCAACGAACCGTTTAACCTAGAAGAACGAAATTTGGTGAGCCAAGTGGGATTGGGGTACTGATCATTACCTGAAAGTGTCATCAAGATTGGGTGAAAAAATGTATGCTGAGATTTCAGGAAACTCATAGTTTTTTGGAAGTTTGGCAACCCCTGTAAATGAAAGTGATTTGTGCCAGTCTCTGCTTAGGGCTACATCAATAGGAAACAAACCATAGAGATAGAACTTGGAGCTACTTTATTGTGTCAAGTTTCAAAGAGCTAGCACAAACCGTGTTTGATTTAGAGTTCCAACTACATGTATCCATATAGGAGAAAACAGAGTGAAACCTAAAAATTAAAACTGTTACTGCCAACGAACGGTTTAACCTAGAAGAACGAAATTTGGTGAGCCAAGTGGGATTGGGGTACTGATCATTACCTGAAAGTGTCATCAAGATTGGGTGAAAAAATGTGTGCTGAGATTTCAGGAAACTCGTAGTTTTTTTGGAAGATTGGCAACCCCTTTCCATGAAAGTGATTTGCGCCAGTCTCTGCTTAGGGCTACATCAATAGGAAATAAACCATAGAGATAGAACTTGGAGCTACTTTATTGTGTGAAGTTTCAAAGAGCTAGCACAAACCGTGTTTGATTTAGAGTTCCAACTACATGTATCCATATAGGAGAAAACAGAGTGAAACCTAAAAATTAAAACTGTTACTGCCAACGAACGGTTTAAACTAGAAGAACGAAATTTGGTGAGCCAAGTGGGATTGGGGTACTGATCATTACCTGAAAGTGTCATCAAGATTGGGTGAAAAAATGTGTGCTGAGATTTCAGGAAACTCGTAGTTTTTTGGAAGCTTGGAAACCCCTGTAAATGAAAGTGATTTGTGCCAGTCTCTGCTTAGGGCTACATCAATAGGAAACAAACCATAGAGATAGAACTTGGAGCTACTTTATTGTGTCAAGTATCAAAGAGCTACCACAAACCGTGTTTGATTTAGAGTTCCAACTACATGTATCCATATAGGAGAAAACAGAGTGAAACCTAAAAATTAAAACTGTTACTGCCAACGAACGGTTTAACCTAGAAGAACGAAATTTGGTGAGCCAAGTGGGATTGGGGTACTGATCATTACCTGAAAGTGTCATCAAGATTGGGTGAAAAAATGTGTGCTGAGATTTCAGGAAACTCGTAGTTTTTTGGAAGATTGGCAAACCCTTTCCATGAAAGTGATTTGCGCCAGTCTCTGCTTAGGGCTACATCAATAGGAAACAAACCATTGAGATAGAACTTGGAGCTACTTCATTGTGTCAAGTTTAAAAGAGCTAGCACAAACCATGTTTGATTTAGACTTCCAACTACATGTATCCATATAGGAGATAACAGAGTGAAACCTAAAAATTAAAACTGTTACTGCCAACGAACGTTTTAACCTAGAAGAACGAAATTTGGTGAGCCAAGTGGGATTGGGGTACTGATCATTACCTGAAAGTGTCATCAAGATTGGGTGAAAAAATGTGTGCTCAGATTTCAGGAAATTCGTATTTTTTTGGAAGCTTGGCAACCCCTTTAAATGAAAGTGATTTGCACCAGTCTCTGCTTAGGGCTACATCAATAGGAAACAAACCATAGAGATAGAACATGGAGCTACTTTATTGTGTCAAGTTTCAAAGAGCTAGCACAAACCGTGTTTGATTTAGAGTTCCAACTACATGTATCCATATAGGAGAAAACACAGTGAAAACTAAAAATTAAAACTGTTACTGCCAACGAACGGTTTAACCTAGAAGAGAGAAATTTGGTGAGCCAAGTGGGATTGTGGTACTGATCATTACCTGAAAGTGTCATCAAGATTGGGTGAAAAAATGTGTGCTGAGATTTCAGGAAACTCGTAGTTTTTTGGAAGATTGGCAACCCCTTTAAATGAAAGTGATTTGCGCCAGTCTCTGCTTAGGGCTACGTCAATAGGAAACAAACCATAGAGATAGAACTTGGAGCTACTTTATTGTGTCAAGTTTCAAAGAGCTAGCACAAACCGTGTTTGATTTAGAGTTCCAACTACATGTATTCATATAGGAGAAAATTGAGTGAAACCTAAAAATTAAAATTGTTACTGCCAACGAACGGTTTAACATAGAAGAACGAAATTTGGTGAGCCAAGTGGGATTGTGGTACTGATCATTACCTGAAAGTGTCATCAAGATTGGGTGAAAAAATGTGTGCTGAGATTTCAGGAAACTCGAAGTTTTTTGGAAGATTGGCAACCCCTTTCCATGAAAGTGATTTGCGCCAGTCTCTGCTTAGGGCTACGTCAATAGGAAACAAACCATAGAGATAGAACTTGGAGCTACTTTATTGTGTCAAGTTTCAAAGAGCTAGCACAAACCGTGTTTGATTTAGAGTTCCAACTACATGTATCCATATAGGAGAAAACAGAGTGAAACCTAAAAATTAAAACTGTTACTGCCAACGAACGGTTTAACCTAGAAGAACGAAATTTGGTGAGCCAAGTGGGATTGTGGTACTGATCATTACCTGAAAGTGTCATCAAGATTGAGTGAAAAAATGTGTGCTGTGATTTCAGGAAACTCGTAGTTTTTTGGAGGCTTGGCAAACCCTGTAAATAAAAGTGATTTGTGCCAGTCTCTGCTTAGGGCTACATCAATAGGAAACAAACCATAGAGATAGAACTTGGAGCTACTTTATTGTATCAAGTTTCAAAGAGCTAGCACAAACCGTGTTTGATTTAGACTTCCAACTACATGTATCCATATAGGAGAAAATAGAGTGAAACCTAAAAATTAAAACTGTTACTGCCAACGAACGGTTTAACCTAGAAGAACGAAATTTGGTGAGCCAAGTGGGATTGGGGTACTGATCATTACCTGAAAGTGTCATCAAGATTGGGTGAAAAAATGTGTGCTGAGATTTCAGGAAACTCGTAGTTTTTTGGAAGATTGGCAAACTCTTTCCATGAAAGTGATTTGCACCAGTCTCTGCTTAGGGCTACATCAATAGGAAACAAACCATTGAGATAGAACTTGGAGCTACTTTATTGTGTCAAGTTTAAAAGACCTAGCACAAACCATGTTTGATTTAGACTTCCAACTACATGTATCCATATAGGAGATAACAGAGTGAAACCTAAAAATTAAAACTGTTACTGCCAACGAACGGTTTAACCTAGAAGAACGAAATTTGGTGAGCCAAGTGGGATTGGGGTACTAATCATTACCTGAAAGTGTCATCAAGATTGGGTGAAAAAATGTGTGCTCAGATTTCAGGAAATTCGTAGTTTTTTGGAAGCTTTGCAACCCCTTTAAATGAAAGTGATTTGCACCAGTCTCTGCTTAGGGCTACATCAATAGGAAACAAACCATAGAGATAGAACATGGAGCTACTTTATTGTGTCAAGTTTCAAAGAGCTAGCACAAACCGTGTTTGATTTAGAGTTCCAAATACATGTATCCATATAGGAGAAAACAGAGTGAAACCTAAAAATTAAAACTGTTACTGCCAACGAACGGTTTAACCTAGAAGAACGAAATTTGGTGAGCCAAGTGGGATTGTGGTACTGATCATTACCTGAAAGTGTCATCAAGATTGGGTGAAAAAATGTGTGCTGAGATTTCAGGAAACTCGTAGTTTTTTGGAGGCTTGGCAACCCCTGTAAATGAAAGTGATTTGTGCCAGTCTCTGCTTAGGGCTACATCAATAGGAAACAAACCATAGAGATAGAACTTGGAGCTACTTTATTGTATCAAGTTTCAAAGAGCTAGCACAAACCGTGTTTGATTTAGACTTCCAACTACATGTATCCATATAGGAGAAAACAGAGTGAAACCTAAAAATTAAAACTCTTACTGCCAACGAACGGTTTAACCTAGAAGAACGAAATTTGGTGAGCCAAGTGGGATTGGGGTACTGATCATTACCTGAAAGTGTCATCAAGATTGGGTGAAAAAATGTGTGCTGAGATTTCAGGAAACTCGTAGTTTTTTGGAAGATTGGCAACCCCTTTCTCTAAAAGTGATTTGCACCAGTCTTTGCTTAGGGCTACATCAATAGGAAACAAACCATAGAGATAGAACTTGGAGCTACTTTATTGTGTCAAGTTTCAAAGAGCTAGCACAAACCGTGTTTGATTTAGACTTCCAACTACATGTATCCATATAGGAGAAAACAGAGTGAAACCTAAAAATTTAAACTGTTACTGCCAACGAACTGTTTAACCTAGAAGATCGAAATTTGGTGAGCCAAGTGGGATTGGGGTACTGATCATTACCTGAAAGTGACATCAAGATTGTTTGAAAAAATGTGTGCTGAGATTTCAGGAAACTCGTAGTTTTTTGGAAGCTTGGCAAACCCTTTCGATGAAAGTGATTTGCGCCAGTCTCTGCTTAGGGCTACATCAATAGGAAACAAACTATAGAGATAGAACTTGGAGCTACTTTATTGTGTCAAGTTTCAAAGAGCTAGCACAAACCGTGTTTGATTTAGACTTCCAACTACATGTATCCATATAGGAGATAACAGAGTGAAACCTAAAAATTAAAACTGTTACTGCCAACGAACGGTTTAACCTAGAAGAACGAAATTTGGTGAGCCAAGTGGGATTGGGGTACTGATCATTACCTGAAAGTGTCATCAAGATTGGGTGAAAAAATGTGTGCTGAGATTTCAGGAAATTCGTTGTTTTTTGGAAGATTGGCAACCCCTTTCCATGAAAGTGATTTGCGCCAGTCTCTGCTTAGGGCTACATCAATAGGAAACAAACCATAGAGATAGAACTTGGAGCTACTTTATTGTGTCAAGTTTCAAAGAGCTAGCACAAACCGTGTTTGATTTAGAGTTCCAACTACATGTATCCATATAGGAGAAAACAGAGTGAAACCTAAAAATTAAAACTGTTACTGCCAACGAACCGTTTAACCTAGAAGAACGAAATTTGGTGAGCCAAGTGGGATTGGGGTACTGATCATTACCTGAAAGTGTCATCAAGATTGGGTGAAAAAATGTGTGCTGAGATTTCAGGAAACTCGTAGTTTTTTGGAAGATTGGCATCCCCTTTCCATGAAAGTGATTTGCGCCAGTCTCTGCTTAGGGCTACATCAATAGGAAACAAACCATTGAGATAGAACTTGGAGCTACTTTATTGTGTCAAGTTTCAAAGAGCTAGCACAAACCATGTTTGATTTAGACTTCCAACTACATGTATCCATATAGGAGATAACAGAGTGAAACCTAAAAATTAAAACTGTTACTGCCAACGAACGGTTTAACCTAGAAGAACGAAATTTGGTGAGCCAAGTGGGATTGGGGTACTGATCATTACCTGAAAGTGTCATCAAGATTGGGTGAAAAAATGTGTGCTCAGATTTCAGGAAATTCGTAGTTTTTTGGAAGCTTGGCAACCCCTTTAAATGAAAGTGATTTGCACCAGTCTCTGCTTAGGGCTACATCAATAGGAGACAAACCATAGAGATAGAACATGGAGCTACTTTACTGTGTCAAGTTTCAAAGAGCTAGCACAAACCTTGTTTGATTTAGAGTTCCAACTACATATATCCATATAGGAGAAAACACAGTGAAAACTAAAAATTAAAACTGTTACTGCCAACGAACGGTTTAACCTAGAAGAGAGAAATTTGGTGAGCCAAGTGGGATTGTGGTACTGATCATTACCTGAAAGTGTCATGAAGATTGGGTGAAAAAATGTGTGCTGAGATTTCAGGAAACTCGTAGTTTTTTGGAAGTTTGGCAACCCCTTTCCATGAAAGTGATTTGCGCCAGTCTCTGCTTAGGGCTACATCAATAGGAAACAAACCATAGAGAGAGAACTTGGAGCTACTTTATTGTGTCAAGTTTCAAAGAGCTAGCACAAACCGTGTTTGATTTAGACTTCCAACTACATGTATCCATATAGGAGATAACAGAGTGAAACCTAAAAATTAAAACTGTTACTGCCAACGAACGGTTTAACCTAGAAGAACGAAATTTGGTGAGCCAAGTGGGATTGGGGTACTGATCATTACCTGAAAGTGTCATCAAGGTTGGGTGAAAAAATGTGTGCTCAGATTTCAGGAAATTCGTAGTTTTTTGGAAGCTTGGCAACCCCTATAAATGAAAGTGATTTGCACCAGTCTCTGCTTAGGGCTACATCAATAGGAGACAAACCATAGAGATAGAACATGGAGCTACTTTATTGTGTCAAGTTTCAAAGAGCTAGCACAAACCTTGTTTGATTTAGAGTTCCAACTACATGTATCCATATAGGAGAAAACACAGTGAAAACTAAAAATTAAAACTGTTACTGCCAACGAACGGTTTAACCTAGAAGAGAGAAATTTGGTGAGCCAAGTGGGATTGGGGTACTGATCATTACCTGAAAGTGTCATCAAGATTGGGTGAAAAAATGTGTGCTGAGATTTCAGGAAACTCGTAGTTTTTTGGAAGATTGGCAACCCCTTTCCATGAAAGTGATTTGCGCCAGTCTCTGCTTAGGGCTACATCAATAGGAAACAAACCATAGAGATAGAACTTGGAGCTACTTTATTGTGTCAAGTTTCAAAGAGCTAGCACAAACCGTGTTTGATTTAGAGTTCCAACTACATGTATCCATATAGGAGAAAACAGAGTGAAACCTAAAAATTAAAACTGTTACTGCCAACGAACGGTTTAACCTAGAAGAACGAAATTTGGTGAGCCAAGTGGCATTGGGGTACTGATCATTACCTGAAAGTGTCATCAAGATTGGGTGAAAAAATGTGTGCTGAGATTTCAGGAAACTCGTAGTTTTTTGGAAGATTGGCAAACCCTTTCCTTGAAAGTGATTTGCGCCAGTCTCTGCTTAGGGCTACATCAATAGGAAACAAACCATTGAGATAGAACTTGGAGCTACTTTATTGTGTCAAGTTTCAAAGAGGTAGCACAAACCATGTTTGATTTAGACTTCCAACTACATGTATCCATATAGGAGATAACAGAGTGAAACCTAAAAATTAAAACTGTTACTGCCAACGAACGGTTTAAACTAGAAGAACGAAATTTGGTGAGCCAAGTGGGATTGGGGTACTGATCATTACCTGAAAGTGTCATCAAGATTGGGTGAAAAAATGTGTGCTGAGATTTCAGGAAATCCGTAGTTTTTTGGAAGCTTGGCAACCCCTTTAAATGAAAGTTATTTGCACCAGTCTCTGCTTAGGGCTACATCAATAGGAAACAAACCATAGAGATAGAACATGGAGCTACTTTATTGTGTCAAGTTTCAAAGAGCTAGCACAAACCGTGTTTGATTTAGAGTTCCAACTACATGTATCCATATAGGAGAAAACACAGTGAAAACTAAAAACTAAAACTGTTACTGCCAACGAACGGTTTAACCTAGAAGAACGAAATTTGGTGAGCCAAGTGGGATTGGGGTACTGATCATTACCTGAAAGTGTCATCAAGATTGGGTGAAAAAATGTGTGCTCAGATTTCAGGAAATTCGTAGTTTTTTGGAAGCTTGTCAACCCCTTTAAATGAAAGTGATTTGCACCAGTCTCTGCTTAGGGCTACATCAATAGGAGACAAACCATAGAGATAGAACATGGAGCTACTTTATTGTGTCAAGTTTCAAAGAGCTAGCACAAACCGTGTTTGATTTAGAGTTCCAACTACATGTATCCATATAGGAGAAAACACAGTGAAAACTAAAAATTAAAACTGTTACTGCCAACGAACGGTTTAACCTAGAAGAGAGAAATTTGGTGTGCCAAGTGGGATTGGGGTACTGATCATTACCTGAAAGTGTCATCAAGATTGGGTGAAAAAATGTGTGCTGAGATTTCAGGAAACTCGTAGTTTTTTGGAAGATTGGCAACCCCTTTCCATGAAAGTGATTTGCGCCAGTCTCTGCTTAGGGCTACATCAATAGGAAACAAACCATAGAGATAGAACTTGGAGCTACTTTATTGTGTCAAGTTTCAAAGAGCTAGCACAAACCGTGTTTGATTTAGAGTTCCAACTACATGTATCCATATAGGAGAAAACAGAGTGAAACCTAAAAATTAAAACTGTTACTGCCAACGAACGGTTTAACCTAGAAGAACGAAATTTGGTGAGCCAAGTGGCATTGGGGTACTGATCATTACCTGAAAGTGTCATCAAGATTGGGTGAAAAAATGTGTGCTGAGATTTCAGGAAACTCGTAGTTTTTTGGAAGATTGGCAAACCCTTTCCATGAAAGTGATTTGCACCAGTCTCTGCTTAGGGCTACATCAATAGGAAACAAACCATTGAGATAGAACTTGGAGCTACTTTATTGTGTCAAGTTTCAAAGAGCTAGCACAAACCATGTTTGATTTAGACTTCCAACTACATGTATCCATATAGGAGATAACAGAGTGAAACCTAAAAATTAAAACTGTTACTGCCAACGAACGGTTTAACCTAGAAGAACGAAATTTGGTGAGCCAAGTGGGATTGGGGTACTGATCATTACCTGAAAGTGTCATCAAGATTGGGTGAAAAAATGTGTGCTGAGATTTCAGGAAATCCGTAGTTTTTTGGAAGCTTGGCAACCCCTTTAAATGAAAGTGATTTGCACCAGTCTCTGCTTAGGGCTACATCAATAGGAGACAAACCATAGAGATAGAACATGGAGCTACTTTATTGTGTCAAGTTTCAAAGAGCTAGCACAAACCGTGTTTGATTTAGAGTTCCAACTACATGTATCCATATAGGAGAAAACACAGTGAAAACTAAAAATTAAAACTGTTACTGCCAACGAACGGTTTAACCTAGAAGAGAGAAATTTGGTGTGCCAAGTGGGATTGGGGTACTGATCATTACCTGAAAGTGTCATCAAGATTGGGTGAAAAAATGTGTGCTGAGATTTCAGGAAACTCGTAGTTTTTTGGAAGATTGGCAACCCCTTTCCATGAAAGTGATTTGCGCCAGTCTCTGCTTAGGGCTACATCAATAGGAAACAAACCATAGAGATAGAACTTGGAGCTACTTTATTGTGTCAAGTTTCAAAGAGCTAGCACAAACCGTGTTTGATTTAGAGTTCCAACTACATGTATCCATATAGGAGAAAACAGAGTGAAACCTAAAAATTAAAACTGTTACTGCCAATGAACGGTTTAACCTAGAAGAACGAAATTTGGTGAGCCAAGTGGCATTGGGGTACTGATCATTACCTGAAAGTGTCATCAAGATTGGGTGAAAAAATATGTGCTGAGATTTCAGGAAACTCGTAGTTTTTGGAAGATTGGCAAACACTTTCCATGAAAGTGATTTGCGCCAGTCTCTGCTTAGGGCTACATCAATAGGAAACAAACCATTGAGATAGAACTTGGAGCTACTTTATTGTGTCAAGTTTCAAAGAGCTAGCACAAACCATGTTTGATTTAGACTTCCAACTACATGTATCCATATAGGAGATAACAGAGTGAAACCTAAAAATTAAAACTGTTACTGCCAACGAACGGTTTAACCTAGAAGAACGAAATTTGGTGAGCCAAGTGGGATTGGGGTACTGATCATTACCTGAAAGTGTCATCAAGATTGGGTGAAAAAATGTGTGCTCAGATTTCAGGAAATCCGTAGTTTTTTGGAAGCTTGGCAACCCCTTTAAATGAAAGTGATTTGCACCAGTCTCTGCTTAGGGCTACATCAATAGGAAACAAACCATAGAGATAGAACATGGAGCTACTTTATTGTGTCAAGTTTCAAAGAGCTAGCACAAACCGTGTTTGATTTAGAGTTCCAACTACATGTATCCATATAGGAGAAAACACAGTGAAAACTAAAAACTAAAACTGTTACTGCCAACGAACGGTTTAACCTAGAAGAACGAAATTTGGTGAGCCAAGTGGAATTGGGGTACTGATCATTACCTGAAAGTGTCATCAAGATTGGGTGAAAAAATGTGTGCTGAGATTTCAGGAAACTCGTAGTTTTTTGGAAGATTGGCAACCCCTTTCCATGAAAGTGATTTGCGCCAGTCTCTGCTTAGGGCTACATCAATAGGAAATAAACCATAGAGATAGAACTTGGAGCTACTTTCTTGTGTCAAGTTTAAAAGAGCTAGCACAAATCGTGTTTGATTTAGACTTCCAACTACATGTATCCATATATGAGAAAACAGAGTGAAACCTAAAAATTAAAACTGTTACTGCCAACGAACGGTTGAACCTAGAAGAACGAAATTTGGTGAGCCAAGTGGGATTGGGGTACTGATCATTACCTGAAAGTGTAATCAAGATTGGGTGAAAAAATGTGTGCTGAGATTTCAGGAAACTCGTAGTTTTTTGGAAGCTTGGCAACCCCTGTAAATGAAAGTGATTTGTGCCAGTCTCTGCTTAGGGCTACATCAATAGGAAACAAACCATAGAGATAGAACTTGGAGCTACTTTATTGTGTCAAGTTTCAAAGAGCTAGCACAAACCGTGTTTGATTTAGAGTTCCAACTACATGTATCCATATAGGAGAAAACAGAGTGAAACCTAAAAATTAAAACTGTTACTGCCAACGAACGGTTTAACCTAGAAGAACGAAATTTGGTGAGCCAAGTGGGATTGTGGTACTGATCATTACCTGAAAGTGTCATCAAGATTGGGTGAAAAAATGTGTGCTGAGATTTCAGGAAACTCGTAGTTTTTTGGAGGCTTGGCAACCCCTGTAAATGAAAGTGATTTGTGCCAGTCTCTGCTTAGGGCTACATCAATAGGAAACAAACCATAGAGATAGATCTTGGAGCTACTTTATTGTGTCAAGTTTCAAAGAGCTAGCACAAACCGTGTTTGATTTAGACTTCCAACTACATGTATCCATATAGGAGAAAACAGAGTGAAACCTAAAAATTAAAACTCTTACTGCCAACGAACGGTTTAACCTAGAAGAACGAAATTTGGTGAGCCAAGTGGGATTGGGGTACTGATCATTACCTGAAAGTGTCATCAAGATTGGGTGAAAAAATGTGTGCTGAGATTTCAGGAAACTCGTAGTTTTTTGGAAGATTGGCAACCCCTTTCTCTAAAAGTGATTTGCACCAGTCTTTGCTTAGGGCTACATCAATAGGAAACAAACCATAGAGATAGAACTTGGAGCTACTTTATTGTGTCAAGTTTCAAAGAGCTAGCACAAACCGTGTTTGATTTAGACTTCCAACTACATGTATCCATATAGGAGAAAACAGAGTGAAACCTAAAAATTTAAACTGTTACTGCCAACGAACTGTTTAACCTAGAAGAACGAAATTTGGTGAGCCAAGTGGGATTGGGGTACTGATCATTACCTGAAAGTGACATCAAGATTGTTTGAAAAAATGTGTGCTGAGATTTCAGGAAACTCGTAGTTTTTTGGAAGCTTGGCAAACCCTTTCGATGAAAGTGATTTGCGCCAGTCTCTGCTTAGGGCTACATCAATAGGAAACAAACTATAGAGATAGAACTTGGAGCTACTTTATTGTGTCAAGTTTCAAAGAGCTAGCACAAACCGTGTTTGATTTAGACTTCCAACTACATGTATCCATATAGGAGATAACAGAGTGAAACCTAAAAATTAAAACTGTTACTGCCAACGAACGGTTTAACCTAGAAGAGAGAAATTTGGTGAGCCAAGTGGGATTGTGGTACTGATCATTACCTGAAAGTGTCATCAAGATTGGGTGAAAAAATGTGTGCTGAGATTTCAGGAAACTCGTAGTTTTTTGGAAGTTTGGCAACCCCTTTCCATGAAAGTGATTTGCGCCAGTCTCTGCTTAGGGCTACATCAATAGGAAACAAACCATAGAGATAGAACTTGGAGCTACTTTATTGTGTCAAGTTTCAAAGAGCTAGCACAAACCGTGTTTGATTTAGACTTCCAACTACATGTATCCATATAGGAGATAACAGAGTGAAACCTAAAAATTAAAACTGTTACTGCCAACGAACGGTTTAAACTAGAAGAACGAAATTTGGTGAGCCAAGTGGGATTGGGGTACTGATCATTACCTGAAAGTGTCATCAAGATTGGGTGAAAAAATGTGTGCTGAGATTTCAGGAAATCCGTAGTTTTTTGGAAGCTTGGCAACCCCTTTAAATGAAAGTTATTTGCACCAGTCTCTGCTTAGGGCTACATCAATAGGAAACAAACCATAGAGATAGAACATGGAGCTACTTTATTGTGTCAAGTTTCAAAGAGCTAGCACAAACCGTGTTTGATTTAGAGTTCCAACTACATGTATCCATATAGGAGAAAACACAGTGAAAACTAAAAACTAAAACTGTTACTGCCAACGAACGGTTTAACCTAGAAGAACGAAATTTGGTGAGCCAAGTGGGATTGGGGTACTGATCATTACCTGAAAGTGTCGTCAAGATTGGGTGAAAAAATGTGTGCTGAGATTTCAGGAAACTCGTAGTTTTTTGGAAGATTGGCAACCCCTTTCCATGAAAGTGATTTGCGCCAGTCTCTGCTTAGGGCTACATCAATAGGAAACAAACCATAGAGATAGAACTTGGAGCTACTTTATTGTGTCAAGTTTCAAAGAGCTAGCACAAACCGTGTTTGATTTAGACTTCCAACTACATGTATCCATATAGGAGAAAACAGAGTGAAACCTAAAAATTAAAACTGTTACTGCCAACGAACGGTTTAACCTAGAAGAACGAAATTTGGTGAGCCAAGTGGGATTGGGGTACTGATCATTACCTGAAAGTGTCATCAAGATTGGGTGAAAAAATGTGTGCTGAGATTTCAGGAAACTCGTAGTTTTTTGGAAGATTGGCAACCCCTTTCCATGAAAGTGATTTGCGCCAGTCTCTGCTTAGGGCTACATCAATAGGAAACAAACCATAGAGATAGAACATGGAGCTACTTTATTGTGTCAAGTTTCAAAGAGCTAGCACAAACCGTGTTTGATTTAGAGTTCCAACTACATGTATCCATATAGGAGAAAACACAGTGAAAACTAAAAACTAAAACTGTTACTGCCAACGAACGGTT
The DNA here is from genome assembly GCF_964194105.1 of Spermophilus citellus. Classification (NCBI taxonomy): domain Eukaryota; kingdom Metazoa; phylum Chordata; class Mammalia; order Rodentia; family Sciuridae; genus Spermophilus; species Spermophilus citellus. Next base: position 1,526,094 of record NW_027672727.1, on the reverse strand, counting down.
TAACCTAGAAGAACGAAATTTGGTGAGCCAAGTGGGATTGGGGTACTGATCATTACCTGAAAGTGTCATCAAGATTGGGTGAAAAAATGTGTGCTCAGATTTCAGGAAATTCGTAGTTATTTGGAAGCTTGTCAACCCCTTTAAATGAAAGTGATTTGCACCAGTCTCTGCTTAGGGCTACATCAATAGGAGACAAAACATAGAGATAGAACATGGAGCTACTTTATTGTGTCAAGTTTCAAAGAGCTAGCACAAACCGTGTTTGATTTAGAGTTCCAAGTACATGTATCCATATAGGAGAAAACACAGTGAAAACTAAAAATTAAAACTGTTACTGCCAACGAACGGTTTAACCTAGAAGAGAGAAATTTGGTGTGCCAAGTGGGATTGGGGTACTGATCATTACCTGAAAGTGTCATCAAGATTGGGTGAAAAAATGTGTGCTGAGATTTCAGGAAACTCTTAGTTTTTTGGAAGATTGGCAACCCCTTTCCATGAAAGTGATTTGCGCCAGTCTCTGCTTAGGGCTACATCAATAGGAAACAAACCATAGAGATAGAACTTGGAGCTACTTTATTGTGTCAAGTTTCAAAGAGCTAGCACAAACCGTGTTTGATTTAGACTTCCAACTACATGTATCCATATAGGAGAAAACAGAGTGAAACCTAAAAATTAAAACTGTTACTGCCAACGAACGGTTTAACCTAGAAGAACGAAATTTGGTGAGCCAAGTGGCATTGGGGTACTGATCATTACCTGAAAGTGTCATCAAGATTGGGTGAAAAAATGTGTGCTGAGATTTCAGGAAACTCGTAGTTTTTTGGAAGATTGGCAAACCCTTTCCTTGAAAGTGATTTGCGCCAGTCTCTGCTTAGGGCTACATCAATAGAAAACAAACCATTGAGATAGAACTTGGAGCTACTTTATTGTGTCAAGTTTCAAAGAGCTAGCACAAACCATGTTTGATTTAGACTTCCAACTACATGTATCCATATAGGAGATAACAGAGTGAAACCTAAAAATTAAAACTGTTACTGCCAACGAACGGTTTAAACTAGAAGAACGAAATTTGGTGAGCCAAGTGGGATTGGGGTACTGATCATTACCTGAAAGTGTCATCAAGATTGGGTGAAAAAATGTGTGCTGAGATTTCAGGAAATCCGTAGTTTTTTGGAAGCTTGGCAACCCCTTTAAATGAAAGTTATTTGCACCAGTCTCTGCTTAGGGCTACATCAATAGGAAACAAACCATAGAGATAGAACATGGAGCTACTTTATTGTGTCAAGTTTCAAAGAGCTAGCACAAACCGTGTTTGATTTAGAGTTCCAACTACATGTATCCATATAGGAGAAAACACAGTGAAAACTAAAAACTAAAACTGTTACTGCCAACGAACGGTTTAACCTAGAAGAACGAAATTTGGTGAGCCAAGTGGGATTGGGGTACTGATCATTACCTGAAAGTGTCATCAAGATTGGGTGAAAAAATGTGTGCTCAGATTTCAGGAAATTCGTAGTTTTTTGGAAGCTTGTCAACCCCTTTAAATGAAAGTGATTTGCACCAGTCTCTGCTTAGGGCTACATCAATAGGAGACAAAACATAGAGATCGAACATGGAGCTACTTTATTGTGTCAAGTTTCAAAGAGCTAGCACAAACCGTGTTTGATTTAGAGTTCCAACTACATGTATCCATATAGGAGAAAACACAGTGAAAACTAAAAATTAAAACTGTTACTGCCAACGAACGGTTTAACCTAGAAGAGAGAAATTTGGTGTGCCAAGTGGGATTGGGGTACTGATCATTACCTGAAAGTGTCATCAAGATTGGGTGAAAAAATGTGTGCTGAGATTTCAGGAAACTCGTAGTTTTTTGGAAGATTGGCAACCCCTTTCCATGAAAGTGATTTGCGCCAGTCTCTGCTTAGGGCTACATCAATAGGAAACAAACCATAGAGATAGAACTTGGAGCTACTTTATTGTGTCAAGTTTCAAAGAGCTAGCACAAACCGTGTTTGATTTAGAGTTCCAACTACATGTATCCATATAGGAGAAAACAGAGTGAAACCTAAAAATTAAAACTGTTACTGCCAACGAACGGTTTAACCTAGAAGAACGAAATTTGGTGAGCCAAGTGGCATTGGGGTACTGATCATTACCTGAAAGTGTCATCAAGATTGGGTGAAAAAATGTGTGCTGAGATTTCAGGAAACTCGTAGTTTTTTGGAAGATTGGCAAACCCTTTCCATGAAAGTGATTTGCACCAGTCTCTGCTTAGGGCTACATCAATAGGAAACAAACCATTGAGATAGAACTTGGAGCTACTTTATTGTGTCAAGTTTCAAAGAGCTAGCACAAACCATGTTTGATTTAGACTTCCAACTACATGTATCCATATAGGAGATAACAGAGTGAAACCTAAAAATTAAAACTGTTACTGCCAACGAACGGTTTAACCTAGAAGAACGAAATTTGGTGAGCCAAGTGGGATTGGGGTACTGATCATTACCTGAAAGTGTCATCAAGATTGGGTGAAAAAATGTGTGCTGAGATTTCAGGAAATTCGTAGTTTTTTGGAAGCTTGGCAACCCCTTTAAATGAAAGTGATTTGCACCAGTCTCTGCTTAGGACTACATCAATAGGAAACAAACCACAGAGATAGAACATGGAGCTACTTTATTGTGTCAAGTTTCAAAGAGCTAGCACAAACCGTGTTTTATTTAGAGATCCAACTACATGTATCCATATAGGAGAAAACACAGTGAAAACTAAAAATTAAAACTGTTACTGCCAACGAACGGTTTAACCTAGAAGAGAGAAATTTGGTGAGCCAAGTGGGATTGGGGTACTGATCATTACCTGAAAGTGTCATCAAGATTGGGTGAAAAAATGTGTGCTGAGATTTCAGGAAACTCGTAGTTTTTTGGAAGATTGGCAACCCCTTTCCATGAAAGTGATTTGCGCCAATCTCTGCTTAGGGCTACATCAATAGGAAACAAACCATAGAGATAGAACTTGGAGCTATTTTATTGTATCAAGTTTCAAAGAGCTAGCACAAACCGTGTTTGATTTAGACTTCCAACTACATGTATCCATATAGGAGAAAACAGAGTGAAACCTAAAAATGAAAACTGTTACTGCCAACGAACGGTTTAACCTAGAACAACGAAATTTGGTGAGCCAAGTGGGATTGGTGTACTGATCATTACCTGAAAGTGTCATCAGGATTGGGTGAAAAAATGTGTGCTGAGATTTCAGGAAACTCGTAGTTTTTTGGAAGCTTGGCAACCCCTTTCCATGAAAGTGATTTGCGCCAGTCTCTGCTTAGGGCTACATCAATAGGAAACAAACTATAGAGATAGAACTTGGAGCTACTTTATTGTGTCAAGTTTCAAAGAGCTAGCACAAACCGTGTTTGATTTAGACTTCCAACTACATGTATCCATATAGGAGATAACAGAGTGAAACCTAAAAATTAAAACTGTTACTGCCAACGAACGGTTTAACCTAGAAGAACGAAATTTGGTGAGCCAAGTGGGATTGGGGTACTGATCATTACCTGAAAGTGTCATCAAGATTGGGTGAAAAAATGTGTGCTGAGATTTCAGGAAATTCGTAGTTTTTTGGAAGCTTGGCAACCCCTTTAAATGAAAGTGATTTGCACCAGTCTCTGCTTAGGGCTACATCAATAGGAAACAAACCACAGAGATAGAACATGGAGCTACTTTATTGTGTCAAGTTTCAAAGAGCTAGCACAAACCGTGTTTGATTTAGAGTTCCAACTACATGTATCCATATAGGAGAAAACACAGTGAAAACTAAAAATTAAAACTGTTACTGCCAACGAACGGTTTAACCTAGAAGAGAGAAATTTGGTGAGCCAAGTGGGATTGGGGTACTGATCATTACCTGAAAGTGTCTTCAAGATTGGGTGAAAAAATGTGTGCTGAGATTTCAGGAAACTCGTAGTTTTTTGGAAGATTGGCAACCCCTTTCCATGAAAGTGATTTGCGCCAGTCTCTGCTTAGGGCTACATCAATAGGAAACAAACCATAGAGATAGAACTTGGAGCTCCTTTATTGTGTCAAGTTTCAAAGAGCTAGCACAAACCGTGTTTGATTTAGACTTCCAACTACATGTATCCATATAGGAGAAAACAGAGTGAAACCTAAAAATTAAAACTGTTACTGCCAACGAACTGTTTAACCTAGAAGAACGAAATTTGGTGAGCCAAGTGGGATTGGGTTACTGATCATTACCTGAAAGTGTCATCAAGATTGGTGAAAAAATGTGTGCTGAGATTTCAGGAAACTCGTAGTTTTTTGGAAGATTGGCAACCCCTTTCCATGAAAGTGATTTGCGCCAGTCTCTGCTTAGGGCTACATCAATAGGAAACAAACCATAGAGATAGAACTTGGAGCTACTTTATTGTGTCAAGTTTCAAAGAGCTAGCACAAACCGTGTTTGATTTAGACTTCCAACTACATGTATCCATATAGGAGAAAACAGAGTGAAACCTAAAAATTAAAACTGTTACTGCCAACGAACGGTTTAACCTAGAAGAGAGAAATTTGGTGAGCCAAGTGGGATTGTGGTACTGATCATTACCTGAAAGTGTCATCAAGATTGGGTGAAAAAATGTGTGCTGAGATTTCAGGAAACTCTTGTTTTTTGGAAGATTGGCAACCTTTTTCCATGAAAGTGATGTGCGCCAGTCTCTGCTTAGGGCTACATCAATAGGAAACAAACCATAGAGATAGAACTTGGAGCTACTTTATTGTGTCAAGTTTCAAAGAGCTAGCACAAACCGTGTTTGATTTAGAGTTCCAACTACATGTATCCATATAGGAGAAAACAGAGTGAAACCTAAAAATTAAAACTGTTACTGCCAACGAACGGTTTAACCTAGAAGAACGAAATTTGGTGAGCCAAGTGGGATTGGGGTACTGATCATTACCTGAAAGTGTCATCAAGATTGGGTGAAAAAATGTGTGCTGAGATTTCAGGAAATTCGTAGTTTTTTGGAAGCTTGGCAACCCCTTTAAATGAAAGTGATTTGCACCAGTCTCAGCTTAGGGCTACATCAATAGGAAACAAACCACAGAGATAGAACATGGAGCTACTTTATTGTGTCGAGTTTCAAAGAGCTAGCACAAACCGTGTTTTATTTAGAGTTCCAACTACATGTATCCATATAGGAGAAAACACAGTGAAAACTAAAAATTAAAATTGTTACTGCCAACGAACGGTTTAACCTAGAAGAGAGAAATTTGGTGAGCCAAGTGGGATTGGGGTACTGATCATTACCTGAAAGTGTCATCAAGATTGGGTGAAAAATATGTGCTGAGATTTCAGGAAACTCGTAGTTTTTTGGAAGATTGGCAACCCCTTTCCATGAAAGTGATTTGCGCCAGTCTCTCCTTAGGGCTACATCAATAGGAAACAAACCATAGAGATAGAACTTGGAGCTACTTTATTGTGTCAAGTTTCAAAGAGCTAGCACAAACCGTGTTTGATTTAGACTTCCAACTACATGTATCCATATAGGAGAAAACAGAGTGAAACCTAAAAATTAAAACTGTTGCTGCCAACGAACGGTTTAACCTAGAAGAACGAAATTTGGTGAGCCAAGTGGGATTGGGGTACTGATCATTACCTGAAAGTGTCATCAAGATTGGTTGAAAAAATGTGTGCTGAGATTTCAGGAAATTCGTAATTTTTTGGAAGCTTGGCAACCCCTATAAATGAAAGTGATTTGCACCAGACTCTGCTTAGGGCTACATCAATAGGAAACAAACCACAGAGATAGAACATGGAGCTACTTTATTGTGTCAAGTTTCAAAGAGCTAGCACAAACCGTGTTTTATTTAGAGTTCCAACTACATGTATCCATATAGGAGAAAACACAGTGAAAACTAAAAATTAAAACTGTTACTGCCAACGAACGGTTTAACCTAGAAGAGAGAAATTTGGTGAGCCAAGTGGGATTGGGGTACTGATCATTACCTGAAAGTGTCATCAAGATTGGGTGAAAAAATGTGTGCTGAGATTTCAGGAAACTCGTAGTTTTTTGGAAGATTGGCAACCCCTTTCCATGAAAGTGATTTGCGCCAATCTCTGCTTAGGGCTACATCAATAGGAAACAAACCATAGAGATAGAACTTGGAGCTATTTTATTGTATCAAGTTTCAAAGAGCTAGCACAAACCGTGTTTGATTTAGACTTCCAACTACATGTATCCATATAGGAGAAAACAGAGTGAAACCTAAAAATGAAAACTGTTACTGCCAACGAACGGTTTAACCTAGAACAACGAAATTTGGTGAGCCAAGTGGGATTGGTGTACTGATCATTACCTGAAAGTGTCATCAAGATTGGGTGAAAAAATGTGTGCTGAGATTTCAGGAAACTCGTAGTTTTTTGGAAGCTTGGCAACCCCTTTCCATGAAAGTGATTTGCGCCAGTCTCTGCTTAGGGCTACATCAATAGGAAACAAACTATAGAGATAGAACTTGGAGCTACTTTATTGTGTCAAGTTTCAAAGAGCTAGCACAAACCGTGTTTGATTTAGACTTCCAACTACATGTATCCATATAGGAGATAACAGAGTGAAACCTAAAAATTAAAACTGTTACTGCCAACGAACGGTTTAACCTAGAAGAACGAAATTTGGTGAGCCAAGTGGGATTGGGGTACTGATCATTACCTGAAAGTGTCATCAAGATTGGGTGAAAAAATGTGTGCTGAGATTTCAGGAAATTCGTAGTTTTTTGGAAGCTTGGCAACCCCTTTAAATGAAAGTGATTTGCACCAGTCTCTGCTTAGGGCTACATCAATAGGAAACAAACCACAGAGATAGAACATGGAGCTACTTTATTGTGTCAAGTTTCAAAGAGCTAGCACAAACCGTGTTTGATTTAGAGTTCCAACTACATGTATCCATATAGGAGAAAACACAGTGAAAACTAAAAATTAAAACTGTTACTGCCAACGAACGGTTTAACCTAGAAGAGAGAAATTTGGTGAGCCAAGTGGGATTGGGGTACTGATCATTACCTGAAAGTGTCTTCAAGATTGGGTGAAAAAATGTGTGCTGAGATTTCAGGAAACTCGTAGTTTTTTGGAAGATTGGCAACCCCTTTCCATGAAAGTGATTTGCGCCAGTCTCTGCTTAGGGCTACATCAATAGGAAACAAACCATAGAGATAGAACTTGGAGCTTCTTTATTGTGTCAAGTTTCAAAGAGCTAGCACAAACCGTGTTTGATTTAGACTTCCAACTACATGTATCCATATAGGAGAAAACAGAGTGAAACCTAAAAATTAAAACTGTTACTGCCAACGAACTGTTTAACCTAGAAGAACGAAATTTGGTGAGCCAAGTGGGATTGGGTTACTGATCATTACCTGAAAGTGTCATCAAGATTGGTGAAAAAATGTGTGCTGAGATTTCAGGAAACTCGTAGTTTTTTGGAAGATTGGCAACCCCTTTCCATGAAAGTGATTTGCGCCAGTCTCTGCTTAGGGCTACATCAATAGGAAACAAACCATAGAGATAGAACTTGGAGCTACTTTATTGTGTCAAGTTTCAAAGAGCTAGCACAAACCGTGTTTGATTTAGACTTCCAACTACATGTATCCATATAGGAGAAAACAGAGTGAAACCTAAAAATTAAAACTGTTACTGCCAACGAACGGTTTAACCTAGAAGAGAGAAATTTGGTGAGCCAAGTGGGATTGTGGTACTGATCATTACCTGAAAGTGTCATCAAGATTGGGTGAAAAAATGTGTGCTGAGATTTCAGGAAACTCTTGTTTTTTGGAAGATTGGCAACCTTTTTCCATGAAAGTGATGTGCGCCAGTCTCTGCTTAGGGCTACATCAATAGGAAACAAACCATAGAGATAGAACTTGGAGCTACTTTATTGTGTCAAGTTTCAAAGAGCTAGCACAAACCGTGTTTGATTTAGAGTTCCAACTACATGTATCCATATAGGAGAAAACAGAGTGAAACCTAAAAATTAAAACTGTTACTGCCAACGAACGGTTTAACCTAGAAGAACGAAATTTGGTGAGCCAAGTGGGATTGGGGTACTGATCATTACCTGAAAGTGTCATCAAGATTGGGTGAAAAAATGTGTGCTGAGATTTCAGGAAATTCGTAGTTTTTTGGAAGCTTGGCAACCCCTTTAAATGAAAGTGATTTGCACCAGTCTCAGCTTAGGGCTACATCAATAGGAAACAAACCACAGAGATAGAACATGGAGCTACTTTATTGTGTCGAGTTTCAAAGAGCTAGCACAAACCGTGTTTTATTTAGAGTTCCAACTACATGTATCCATATAGGAGAAAACACAGTGAAAACTAAAAATTAAAATTGTTACTGCCAACGAACGGTTTAACCTTGAAGAGAGAAATTTGGTGAGCCAAGTGGGATTGGGGTACTGATCATTACCTGAAAGTGTCATCAAGATTGGGTGAAAAAATATGTGCTGAGATTTCAGGAAACTCGTAGTTTTTTGGAAGATTGGCAACCCCTTTCCATGAAAGTGATTTGCGCCAGTCTCTCCATAGGGCTACATCAATAGGAAACAAACCATAGAGATAGAACTTGGAGCTACTTTATTGTGTCAAGTTTCAAAGGGCTAGCACAAACCGTGTTTGATTTAGACTTCCAACTACATGTATCCATATAGGAGAAAACAGAGTGAAACCTAAAAATTAAAACTGTTGCTGCCAACGAACGGTTTAACCTAGAAGAATGAAATTTGGTGAGCCAAGTGGGATTGGGGTACTGATCATTACCTGAAAGTGTCATCAAGATTGGGTGAAAAAATGTGTGCTGAGATTTCAGGAAACTCGTAGTTTTTTGGAAGATTGGCAACCCCTTTCCATGAAAGTGATTTGCGCCAGTCTCTGCTTAGGGCTACGTCAATAGGAAACAAACCATAGAGATAGAACTTGGACCTACTTTATTGTGTCAAGTTTCAAAGAGCTAGCACAAACCGTGTTTGATTTAGACTTCCAACTACATGTATCCATATAGGAGATAACAGAGTGAAACCTAAAAATTAAAACTGTTACTGCCAACGAACGGTTTAACCTAGAAGAACGAAATTTGGTGAGCCAAGTGGGATTGGGGTACTGATCATTACCTGAAAGTGTCATCAAGATTGGGTGAAAAAATGTGTGCTCAGATATCAGGAAATTCGTAGTTTTTTGGAAGCTTGGCAACCCCTTTAAATTAAAGTGATTTGCACCAGTCTCTGCTTAGGGCTACATCAATAGGAGACAAACCATAGAAATAGAACATGGAGCTACTTTATTGTGTCAAGTTTCAAAGAGCTAGCACAAACCTTGTTTGATTTAGAGTTCCAACTACATGTATCCATATAGGAGAAAACACAGTGAAAACTAAAAATTAAAACTGTTACTGCCAACGAACGGTTTAACCTAGAAGAGAGAAATTTGGTGAGCCAAGTGGGATTGGGGTACTGATCATTACCTGAAAGTGTCTTCAAGATTGGGTGAAAAAATGTGTGCTGAGATTTCAGGAAACTCGTAGTTTTTTGGAAGATTGGCAACTCCTTTCCATGAAAGTGATTTGCGCCAATCTCTGCTTAGGGCTACATCAATAGGAAACAAACCATAGAGATAGAACTTGGAGCTACTTTATTGTGTCAAGTTTCAAAGAACTAGCACAAACCGTGTTTGATTTAGAGTTCCAACTACATGTATCCATATAGGAGAAAACAGAGTGAAACCTAAAAATTAAAACTGTTACTGCCAACGAACTGTTTAACCTAGAAGAACGAAATTTGGTGAGCCAAGTGGCATTGGGGTACTGATCATTACCTTAAAGTGTCATCAAGATTGGGTGAAAAAATGTGTGCTGAGATTTCAGGAAACTCGTAGTTTTTTGGAAGATTGGCAAACCATTTCCATGAAAGTGATTTGCACCAGTCTCTGCTTAGGGCTACATCAATAGGAAACAAACCATTGAGATAGAACTTGGAGCTACTTTATTGTGTCAAGTTTCAAAGAGCTAGCACAAACCATGTTTGATTTAGACTTCCAACTACATGTATCCATATAGGAGATAACAGAGTGAAACCTAAAAATTAAAACTGTTACTGCCAACGAACGGTTTAACCTAGAAGAACGAAATTTGGTGAGCCAAGTGGGATTGGGGTACTGATCATTACCTGAAAGTGTCATCAAGATTGGGTGAAAAAATGTGTGCTGAGATTTCAGGAAATCCGTAGTTTTTTGGAAGCTTGGCAACCGCTTTAAATGAAAGTGATTTGCACCAGTCTCTGCTTAGGGCTACATCAATAGGAAACAAACCATAGAGATAGAACATGGAGCTACTTTATTGTGTCAAGTTTCAAAGAGCTAGCACAAACCGTGTTTGATTTAGTGTTCCAAATACATGTATCCATATAGGAGAAAACACAGTGAAAACTAAAAATTAAAACTGTTACTGCCAACGAACGGTTTAACCTAGAAGAGAGAAATTTGGTGAGCCAAGTGGGATTGGGGTACTGATCATTACCTGAAAGTGTCATCAAGATTGGGTGAAAAAATGTGTGCTGAGATTTCAGGAAACTCGTAGTTTTTTGGAAGATTGGCAACCCCTTTCCATGAAAGTGATTTGCGCCAGTCTCTGCTTAGGGCTACATCAATAGGAAATAAACCATAGAGATAGAACTTGGAGCTACTTTATTGTGTCAAGTTTCAAAGAGCTAGCACAAATCGTGTTTGATTTAGACTACAACTACATGTATCCATATAGGAGAAAACAGAGTGAAACCTAAAAATTAAAACTGTTGCTGCCAACGAACGGTTTAACCTAGAAGAATGAAATTTGGTGAGCCAAGTGGGATTGGGGTACTGATCATTACCTGAAAGTGTCATCAAGATTGGGTGAAAAAATGTGTGCTGAGATTTCAGGAAACTCGTAGTTTTTTGGAAGATTGGCAACCCCTTTCCATGAAAGTGATTTGCGCCAGTCTCTGCTTAGGGCTACGTCAATAGGAAACAAACCATAGAGATAGAACTTGGACCTACTTTATTGTGTCAAGTTTCAAAGAGCTAGCACAAACCGTGTTTGATTTAGACTTCCAACTACATGTATCCATATAGGAGATAACAGAGTGAAACCTAAAAATTAAAACTGTTACTGCCAACGAACGGTTTAACCTAGAAGAACGAAATTTGGTGAGCCAAGTGGGATTGGGGTACTGATCATTACCTGAAAGTGTCATCAAGATTGGGTGAAAAAATGTGTGCTCAGATATCAGGAAATTCGTAGTTTTTTGGAAGCTTGGCAACCCCTTTAAATTAAAGTGATTTGCACCAGTCTCTGCTTAGGGCTACATCAATAGGAGACAAACCATAGAAATAGAACATGGAGCTACTTTATTGTGTCAAGTTTCAAAGAACTAGCACAAACCGTGTTTGATTTAGAGTTCCAACTACATGTATCCATATAGGAGAAAACACAGTGAAAACTAAAAATTAAAACTGTTACTGCCAACGAACGGTTTAACCTAGAAGAGAGAAATTTGGTGAGCCAAGTGGGATTGGGGTACTGATCATTACCTGAAAGTGTCTTCAAGATTGGGTGAAAAAATGTGTGCTGAGATTTCAGGAAACTCGTAGTTTTTTGGAAGATTGGCAACTCCTTTCCATGAAAGTGATTTGCGCCAATCTCTGCTTAGGGCTACATCAATAGGAAACAAACCATAGAGATAGAACTTGGAGCTACTTTATTGTGTCAAGTTTCAAAGAACTAGCACAAACCGTGTTTGATTTAGAGTTCCAACTACATGTATCCATATAGGAGAAAACAGAGTGAAACCTAAAAATTAAAACTGTTACTGCCAACGAACTGTTTAACCTAGAAGAACGAAATTTGGTGAGCCAAGTGGGATTGGGGTACTGATCATTACCTTAAAGTGTCATCAAGATTGGGTGAAAAAATGTGTGCTGAGATTTCAGGAAACTCGTAGTTTTTTGGAAGATTGGCAAACCATTTCCATGAAAGTGATTTGCACCAGTCTCTGCTTAGGGCTACATCAATAGGAAACAAACCATTGAGATAGAACTTGGAGCTACTTTATTGTGTCAAGTTTCAAAGAGCTAGCACAAACCATGTTTGATTTAGACTTCCAACTACATGTATCCATATAGGAGATAACAGAGTGAAACCTAAAAATTAAAACTGTTACTGCCAACGAACGGTTTAACCTAGAAGAACGAAATTTGGTGAGCCAAGTGGGATTGGGGTACTGATCATTACCTGAAAGTGTCATCAAGATTGGGTGAAAAAATGTGTGCTGAGATTTCAGGAAATCCGTAGTTTTTTGGAAGCTTGGCAACCGCTTTAAATGAAAGTGATTTGCACCAGTCTCTGCTTAGGGCTACATCAATAGGAAACAAACCATAGAGATAGAACATGGAGCTACTTTATTGTGTCAAGTTTCAAAGAGCTAGCACAAACCGTGTTTGATTTAGTGTTCCAAATACATGTATCCATATAGGAGAAAACACAGTGAAAACTAAAAATTAAAACTGTTACTGCCAACGAACGGTTTAACCTAGAAGAGAGAAATTTGGTGAGCCTAGTGGGATTGGGGTACTGATCATTACCTGAAAGTGTCATCAAGATTGGGTGAAAAAATGTGTGCTGAGATTTCAGGAAACTCGTAGTTTTTTGGAAGATTGGCAACCCCTTTCCATGAAAGTGATTTGCGCCAGTCTCTGCTTAGGGCTACATCAATAGGAAATAAACCATAGAGATAGAACTTGGAGCTACTTTATTGTGTCAAGTTTCAAAGAGCTAGCACAAATCGTGTTTGATTTAGACTACAACTACATGTATCCATATAGGAGAAAACAGAGTGAAACCTAAAAATTAAAACTGTTACTGCCAATGAACGGTTTAAACTAGAAGAACGAAATTTGGTGAGCCAAGTGGGTTTGGGGTACTGATCATTACCTGAAAGTGTCATCAAGATTGGGTGAAAAAATGTGTGCTGAGATTTCAGGAAACTCGTAGTTTTTTGGAAGCTTGGCAACCCCTGTAAATGAAAGTGATTTGTGCCAATCTCTGCTTAGGGCTACATCAATAGGAAACAAACCATAGAGATAGAACTTGGAGCTACTTTATTGTGTCAAGTTTCAAAGAGCTAGCACAAACCGTGTTTGATTTAGACTTCCAACTACATGTATCTATATAGGAGAAAACAGAGTGAAACCTAAAAATTAAAACTGTTACTGCCAACGAACGGTTTAACCTAGAAGAACGAAATTTGGTGAGCCAAATGGGATTGGGGTACTGATCATTACCTGAAAGTGTCATCAAGATTGGGTGAAAAAATGTGTGCTGAGATTTCAGGAAACTCGTAGTTTTTTGGAAGACTGGCAACCCCTTTCCATGAAAGTGATTTGCGCCAGTCTCTGCTTAGGGCTACATCAATAGGAAACAAACCATAGAGATAGAACTTGGAGCTACTTTATTGTGTCAAGTTTCAAAGAGCTACCACAAACCGTGTTTGATTTAGAGTTCCAACTACATGTATCCATATAGGAGAAAACAGAGTGAAACCTAAATTTAAAACTGTTACTGCCAACGAACGGTTTAACCTAGAAGAACGAAATTTGGTGAGCCAAGTGGGATTGGGGTACTGATCATTACCTGAAAGTGTCATCAAGATTGGGTGAAAAAATGTGTGCTGAGATTTCAGGAAACTCGCAGTTTTTTGGAAGATTGGCAACCCCTTTCCATGAAAGTGATTTGCGCCAGTCTCTGCTTAGGGCTACATCAATAGGAAACAAACCATAGAGATAGAACTTGGAGCTACTTTATTGTGTCAAGTTTCAAAGAGCTACCACAAACCGTGATTGATTTAGAGTTCCAACTACATGTATCCATATAGGAGAAAACAGAGTGAAACCTAAAAATTAAAACTGTTACTGCCAACGAACGGTTTAACCTAGAAGAACGAAATTTGGTGAGCCAAGTGGGATTGGGGTACTGATCATTACCTGAAAGTGTCATCAAGATTGGGTGAAAAAATGTGTGCTGAGATTTCAGGAAACTCGTAGTTTTTTGGAAGCTTGGCAACCCCTGTAAATGAAAGTGATTTGTGCCAGTCTCTGCTTAGGGCTACATCAATAGGAAATAAACCATAGAGATAGAACTTGGAGCTACTTTATTGTGTCAAGTTTCAAAGAGCTACCACAAACCGTGTTTGATTTAGAGTTCCAACTACATGTATCCATATAGGAGAAAACAGAGTGAAACCTAAAAATTAAAACTGTTACTGCCAATGAACGGTTTAACCTAGAAGAACGAAATTTGGTGAGCCAAGTGGGATTGGGGTACTGATCATTACCTGAAAGTGTCATCAAGATTGGGTGAAAAAATGTGTGCTGAGATTTCAGGAAACTCGTAGTTTTTTGTAAGCTTGGCAACCCCTTTCCATGAAAGTGATTTGCGCCAGTCTCTGCTTAGGGCTACATCAATAGGAAACAAACCATAGAGATAGAACTTGGAGCTACTTTATTGTGTCAAGTTTCAAAGAGCTAGCACAAACCGTGTTTGATTTAGAGTTCCAACTACATGTATCCATATAGCAGAAAACACAGTGAAAACTAAAAATTAAAACTGTTACTGCCAACGAACGGTTTAACCTAGAACAGAGAAATTTGGTGAGCCAAGTGGGATTGGGGTACTGATCATTACCTGAAAGTGAAATCAAGATTGGGTGAAAAAATGTGTGCTGAGATTTCAGGAAACTCGTAGTTTTTTGGAAGCTTGGCAACCCCTGTAAATGAAAGTGATTTGTGCCAGTCTCTGCTTAGGGCTACATCAATAGGAAATAAACCATAGAGATAGAACTTGGAGCTACTTTATTGTGTCAAGTTTCAAAGAGCTAGCACAAACCGTGTTTGATTTAGAGTTCCAACTACATGTATCCATATAGGAGAAAACAGAGTGAAACCTAAAAATTAAAACTGTTACTGCCAATGAACGGTTTAACCTAGAAGAACGCAATTTGGTGAGCCAAGTGGGATTGGGGTACTGATCATTACCTGAAACTGTCATCAAGATTGGCTGAAAAAATGTGTGCTGAGATTTCAGGAAACTCGTAGTTTTTAGGAAGATTGGCAACCCCTTTCAATGAAAGTGATTTGTGCCAGTCTCTGCTTAGGGCTACATCAATAGGAAACAAGCCATAGAGATAGAACTTGGATCTACTTTATTGTGTCAAGTTTCAAAGAGCTACCACAAACCGTGTTTGATTTAGAGATCCAACTACATGTATCCATATAGGAGAAAACAGAGTGAAACCTAAAAATTAAAACTGTTACTGCCAACGAACGGTTTAAACTAGAAGAACGAAATTTGGTGAGCCAAGTGGGATTGGGGTAGTGATCATTACCTGAAAGTGTCATCAAGATTGGGTGAAAAAATGTGTGCTGAGATTTCAGGAAACTCGTAGTTTTTTGGAAGCTTGGCAACCCCTGTAAATGAAAGTGATTTGTGCCAGTCTCTGCTTAGGGCTACATCAATAGGAAACAAACCATAGAGATAGAACTTGGAGCTACTTTATTGTGTCAAGTTTCAAAGAGCTAGCACAAACCGTGTTTGATTTAGACTTCCAACTACATGTATCTATATAGGAGAAAACAACGTGAAACCTAAAAATTAAAACTGTTACTGCCAACGAACGGTTTAACCTAGAAGAACGAAATTTGGTGAGCCAAATGGGATTGGGGTACTGATCATTACCTGAAAGTGTCATCAAGATTGGGTGAAAAAATGTGTGCTGAGATTTCAGGAAACTCGTAGTTTTTTGGAAGATTGGCAACCCCTTTCCATGAAAGTGATTTGCGTCAGTCTCTGCTTAGGGCTACATCAATAGGAAACAAACCATAGAGATAGAACTTGGAGCTACTTTATTGTGTCAAGTTTCAAAGAGCTACCACAAACCGTGATTGATTTAGAGTTCCAACTACATGTATCCATATAGGAGAAAACAGAGTGAAACCTAAAAATTAAAACTGTTACTGCCAACGAACGGTTTAACCTAGAAGAACGAAATTTGGTGAGCCAAGTGGGATTGGGGTACTGATCATTACCTGAAAGTGTCATCAAGATTGGGTGAAAAAATGTGTGCTGAGATTTCAGGAAACTCGCAGTTTTTTGGAAGATTGGCAACCCCTTTCCATGAAAGTGATTTGCGCCAGTCTCTGCTTAGGGCTACATCAATAGGAAACAAACCATAGAGATAGAACTTGGAGCTACTTTATTGTGTCAAGTTTCAAAGAGCTAGCACAAACCGTGTTTGATTTAGAGTTCCAACTACATGTATTCATATAGGAGAAAATTGAGTGAAACCTAAAATTTAAAATTGTTACTGCCAACGAACGTTTTAACTTAGAAGAACGAAATTTGGTGAGCCAAGTGGGATTGGGGTACTGATCATTACCTGAAAGTGTCATCAATATTGGGTGAAAAAATGTGTGCTGAGATTTCAGGAAACTCGTAGTTTTTTGGCAGCTTGGCAACCCCTTTAAATGAAAGTGATTTGCGCCAGTCTCTGCTTAGGGCTACATCAATAGGAAACAAACCATAGAGATAGAACTTCGAGCTACTTTATTGTGTCAAGTTTCAAAGAGCTAGCACAATCCGTGTTTGATTTAGAGTTCCAACTACATGTATCCATATAGGAGAAAACAGAGTGAAACCTAAAAATTAAAACTGTTACTGCCAACGAACGGTTTAACCTAGAAGAACGAAATTTGGTGAGCCAAGTGGGATTGGGGTACTGATCATTACCTGAAAGTGTCATCAAGATTGGGTGAAAAAATGTGTGCTGAGATTTCAGGAAACTCGTAGTTTTTTGGAAGCTTGGCAACCCCTGTAAATGAAAGTGATTTGTGCCAGTCTCTGCTTAGGGCTACATCAATAGGAAACAAACCATAGAGATAGAACTTGGAGCTACTTTATTGTGTCAAGTTTCAAAGAGCTAGCACAAACCGTGTTTGATTTAGAGTTCCAACTACATGTATCCATATAGGAGAAAACAGAGTGAAACCTAAAAATTAAAACTGTTACTGCGAACGAACGGTTTAACCTAGAAGAACGAAATTTGGTGAGCCAAGTGGGATTGGGGTACTGATCATTACCTGAAAGTGTCATCAAGATTGAGTGAAAAAATGTGTCCTGAGATTTCAGAAAACTCGTAGTTTTTTGGAAGATTGGCAACCCCTTTCCATGAAAGTGATTTGCGCCAGTCTCTGCTTAGGGCTACATCAATAGGAAATAAACCATAGAGATAGAACTTGGAGCTACTTTATTGTGTCAAGTTTCAAAGAGCTAGCACAAACCGTGTTTGATTTAGAGTTCCAACTACATGTATCCATATAGGAGAAAACAGAGTGAAACCTAAAAATTAAAACTGTTACTGCCAACGAACGGTTTAACCTAGAAGAACGAAATTTGGTGAGCCAAGTGGGATTGGGGTACTGATCATTACCTGAAAGTGTCATCAAGATTGGGTGAAAAAATGTGTGCTGAGATTTCAGGAAACTCGTAGTTTTTTGGAAGCTTGGCAACCCCTTTCCATGGAAGTGATTTGCGCCAGTCTCTGCTTAGGGCTACATCAATAGGAAACAAACCATAGAGATAGAACTTGGAGCTACTTTATTGTGTCAAGTTTCAAAGAGCTAGCACAAACCGTGTTTGATTTAGACTTCCAACTACATGTATCCATATAGGAGAAAACAGAGTGAAACCTAAAAATTAAAACTGTTACTGCCAATGAACGGTTTAACCTAGAAGAACGAAATTTGGTGAGCCAAGTGGGATTGGGGTACTGATCATTACCTGAAAGTGTCATCAAGATTGGGTGAAAAAATGTGTGCTGAGATTTCAGGAAACTCGTAGTTTTTTGTAAGCTTGGCAACCCCTTTCCATGAAAGTGATTTGCGCCAGTCTCTGCTTATGGCTACATCAATAGGAAACAAACCATAGAGATAGAACTTGGAGCTACTTTATTGTGTCAAGTTTCAAAGAGCTAGCACAAACCGTGTTTGATTTAGAGTTCCAACTACATGTATCCATATAGGAGAAAACAGAGTGAAACCTAAAAATTAAAACTGTTACTGGCAACGAACGGTTTAACCTAGAAGAACGAAATTTGGTGAGCCAAATGGGATTGGGGTACTGATCATTACCTGAAAGTGTCATCAAGATTGGGTGAAAAAATGTGTGCTGAGATTTCAGGAAACTCGTAGTTTTTTGGAAGATTGGCAAACCCTTTCCATGAAAGTGATTTGCGCCAGTCTCTGCTTAGGGCTACATCAATAGGAAACAAACCATTGAGATAGAACTTGGAGCTACTTTATTGTGTCAAGTTTCAAAGAGCTACCACAAACCGTGTTTGATTTAGAGTTCCAACTACATGTATCCATATAGGAGAAAACAGAGTGAAACCTAAAAATTAAAACTGTTACTGCCAACGAACTGTTTAACCTAGAAGAACGAAATTTGGTGAGCCAAGTGGGATTGGGGTACTGATCATTACCTGAAAGTGTCATCAAGATTGGGTGAAAAAATGTGTGCTGAGATTTCAGGAAATCCGTAGTTTTTTGGAAGCTTGGCAACCCCTTTAAATGAAAGTGATTTGCACCAGTCTCTGCTTAGGGCTACATCAATAGGAGACAAACCATAGAGATAGAACATGGAGCTACTTTATTGTGTCAAGTTTCAAAGAGCTAGCACAAACCGTGTTTGATTTAGAGTTCCAACTACATGTATCCATATAGGAGAAAACACAGTGAAAACTAAAAATTAAAACTGTTACTGCCAACGAACGGTTTAACCTAGAAGAGAGAAATTTGGTGTGCCAAGTGGGATTGGGGTACTGATCATTACCTGAAAGTGTCATCAAGATTGGGTGAAAAAATGTGTGCTGAGATTTCAGGAAACTCGTAGTTTTTTGGAAGATTGGCAACCCCTTTCCATGAAAGTGATTTGCGCCAGTCTCTGCTTAGGGCTACATCAATAGGAAACAAACCATAGAGATAGAACTTGGAGCTACTTTATTGTGTCAAGTTTCAAAGAGCTAGCACAAACCGTGTTTGATTTAGAGTTCCAACTACATGTATCCATATAGGAGAAAACAGAGTGAAACCTAAAAATTAAAACTGTTACTGCCAATGAACGGTTTAACCTAGAAGAACGAAATTTGGTGAGCCAAGTGGCATTGGGGTACTGATCATTACCTGAAAGTGTCATCAAGATTGGGTGAAAAAATATGTGCTGAGATTTCAGGAAACTCGTAGTTTTTGGAAGATTGGCAAACACTTTCCATGAAAGTGATTTGCGCCAGTCTCTGCTTAGGGCTACATCAATAGGAAACAAACCATTGAGATAGAACTTGGAGCTACTTTATTGTGTCAAGTTTCAAAGAGCTAGCACAAACCATGTTTGATTTAGACTTCCAACTACATGTATCCATATAGGAGATAACAGAGTGAAACCTAAAAATTAAAACTGTTACTGCCAACGAACGGTTTAACCTAGAAGAACGAAATTTGGTGAGCCAAGTGGGATTGGGGTACTGATCATTACCTGAAAGTGTCATCAAGATTGGGTGAAAAAATGTGTGCTCAGATTTCAGGAAATCCGTAGTTTTTTGGAAGCTTGGCAACCCCTTTAAATGAAAGTGATTTGCACCAGTCTCTGCTTAGGGCTACATCAATAGGAAACAAACCATAGAGATAGAACATGGAGCTACTTTATTGTGTCAAGTTTCAAAGAGCTAGCACAAACCGTGTTTGATTTAGAGTTCCAACTACATGTATCCATATAGGAGAAAACACAGTGAAAACTAAAAACTAAAACTGTTACTGCCAACGAACGGTTTAACCTAGAAGAACGAAATTTGGTGAGCCAAGTGGAATTGGGGTACTGATCATTACCTGAAAGTGTCATCAAGATTGGGTGAAAAAATGTGTGCTGAGATTTCAGGAAACTCGTAGTTTTTTGGAAGATTGGCAACCCCTTTCCATGAAAGTGATTTGCGCCAGTCTCTGCTTAGGGCTACATCAATAGGAAATAAACCATAGAGATAGAACTTGGAGCTACTTTCTTGTGTCAAGTTTAAAAGAGCTAGCACAAATCGTGTTTGATTTAGACTTCCAACTACATGTATCCATATATGAGAAAACAGAGTGAAACCTAAAAATTAAAACTGTTACTGCCAACGAACGGTTGAACCTAGAAGAACGAAATTTGGTGAGCCAAGTGGGATTGGGGTACTGATCATTACCTGAAAGTGTAATCAAGATTGGGTGAAAAAATGTGTGCTGAGATTTCAGGAAACTCGTAGTTTTTTGGAAGCTTGGCAACCCCTGTAAATGAAAGTGATTTGTGCCAGTCTCTGCTTAGGGCTACATCAATAGGAAACAAACCATAGAGATAGAACTTGGAGCTACTTTATTGTGTCAAGTTTCAAAGAGCTAGCACAAACCGTGTTTGATTTAGAGTTCCAACTACATGTATCCATATAGGAGAAAACAGAGTGAAACCTAAAAATTAAAACTGTTACTGCCAACGAACGGTTTAACCTAGAAGAACGAAATTTGGTGAGCCAAGTGGGATTGTGGTACTGATCATTACCTGAAAGTGTCATCAAGATTGGGTGAAAAAATGTGTGCTGAGATTTCAGGAAACTCGTAGTTTTTTGGAGGCTTGGCAACCCCTGTAAATAAAAGTGATTTGTGCCAGTCTCTGCTTAGGGCTACATCAATAGGAAACAAACCATAGAGATAGAACTTGGAGCTACTTTATTGTGTCAAGTTTCAAAGAGCTAGCACAAACCGTGTTTGATTTAGACTTCCAACTACATGTATCCATATAGGAGAAAACAGAGTGAAACCTAAAAATTAAAACTCTTACTGCCAACGAACGGTTTAACCTAGAAGAACGAAATTTGGTGAGCCAAGTGGGATTGGGGTACTGATCATTACCTGAAAGTGTCATCAAGATTGGGTGAAAAAATGTGTGCTGAGATTTCAGGAAACTCGTAGTTTTTTGGAAGATTGGCAACCCCTTTCTCTAAAAGTGATTTGCACCAGTCTTTGCTTAGGGCTACATCAATAGGAAACAAACCATAGAGATAGAACTTGGAGCTACTTTATTGTGTCAAGTTTCAAAGAGCTAGCACAAACCGTGTTTGATTTAGACTTCCAACTACATGTATCCATATAGGAGAAAACAGAGTGAAACCTAAAAATTTAAACTGTTACTGCCAACGAACTGTTTAACCTAGAAGAACGAAATTTGGTGAGCCAAGTGGGATTGGGGTACTGATCATTACCTGAAAGTGACATCAAGATTGTTTGAAAAAATGTGTGCTGAGATTTCAGGAAACTCGTAGTTTTTTGGAAGCTTGGCAAACCCTTTCGATGAAAGTGATTTGCGCCAGTCTCTGCTTAGGGCTACATCAATAGGAAACAAACTATAGAGATAGAACTTGGAGCTACTTTATTGTGTCAAGTTTCAAAGAGCTAGCACAAACCGTGTTTGATTTAGACTTCCAACTACATGTATCCATATAGGAGATAACAGAGTGAAACCTAAAAATTAAAACTGTTACTGCCAACGAACGGTTTAACCTAGAAGAGAGAAATTTGGTGAGCCAAGTGGGATTGTGGTACTGATCATTACCTGAAAGTGTCATCAAGATTGGGTGAAAAAATGTGTGCTGAGATTTCAGGAAACTCGTAGTTTTTTGGAAGTTTGGCAACCCCTTTCCATGAAAGTGATTTGCGCCAGTCTCTGCTTAGGGCTACATCAATAGGAAACAAACCATAGAGATAGAACTTGGAGCTACTTTATTGTGTCAAGTTTCAAAGAGCTAGCACAAACCGTGTTTGATTTAGACTTCCAACTACATGTATCCATATAGGAGATAACAGAGTGAAACCTAAAAATTAAAACTGTTACTGCCAACGAACGGTTTAAACTAGAAGAACGAAATTTGGTGAGCCAAGTGGGATTGGGGTACTGATCATTACCTGAAAGTGTCATCAAGATTGGGTGAAAAAATGTGTGCTGAGATTTCAGGAAATCCGTAGTTTTTTGGAAGCTTGGCAACCCCTTTAAATGAAAGTTATTTGCACCAGTCTCTGCTTAGGGCTACATCAATAGGAAACAAACCATAGAGATAGAACATGGAGCTACTTTATTGTGTCAAGTTTCAAAGAGCTAGCACAAACCGTGTTTGATTTAGAGTTCCAACTACATGTATCCATATAGGAGAAAACACAGTGAAAACTAAAAACTAAAACTGTTACTGCCAACGAACGGTTTAACCTAGAAGAACGAAATTTGGTGAGCCAAGTGGGATTGGGGTACTGATCATTACCTGAAAGTGTCGTCAAGATTGGGTGAAAAAATGTGTGCTGAGATTTCAGGAAACTCGTAGTTTTTTGGAAGATTGGCAACCCCTTTCCATGAAAGTGATTTGCGCCAGTCTCTGCTTAGGGCTACATCAATAGGAAACAAACCATAGAGATAGAACTTGGAGCTACTTTATTGTGTCAAGTTTCAAAGAGCTAGCACAAACCGTGTTTGATTTAGACTTCCAACTACATGTATCCATATAGGAGAAAACAGAGTGAAACCTAAAAATTAAAACTGTTACTGCCAACGAACGGTTTAACCTAGAAGAACGAAATTTGGTGAGCCAAGTGGGATTGGGGTACTGATCATTACCTGAAAGTGTCATCAAGATTGGGTGAAAAAATGTGTGCTGAGATTTCAGGAAACTCGTAGTTTTTTGGAAGATTGGCAACCCCTTTCCATGAAAGTGATTTGCGCCAGTCTCTGCTTAGGGCTACATCAATAGGAAACAAACCATAGAGATAGAACATGGAGCTACTTTATTGTGTCAAGTTTCAAAGAGCTAGCACAAACCGTGTTTGATTTAGAGTTCCAACTACATGTATCCATATAGGAGAAAACACAGTGAAAACTAAAAACTAAAACTGTTACTGCCAACGAACGGTTTAACCT
This sequence comes from Spermophilus citellus, assembly GCF_964194105.1. Taxonomy (NCBI): domain Eukaryota; kingdom Metazoa; phylum Chordata; class Mammalia; order Rodentia; family Sciuridae; genus Spermophilus; species Spermophilus citellus. Next base: position 1,502,997 of record NW_027672727.1, on the reverse strand, counting down.
AGAAGAACGAAATTTGGTGAGCCAAGTGGGATTGGGGTACTGATCATTACCTGAAAGTGTCATCAAGATTGGGTGAAAAAATGTGTGCTCAGATTTCAGGAAATTCGTAGTTATTTGGAAGCTTGTCAACCCCTTTAAATGAAAGTGATTTGCACCAGTCTCTGCTTAGGGCTACATCAATAGGAGACAAAACATAGAGATAGAACATGGAGCTACTTTATTGTGTCAAGTTTCAAAGAGCTAGCACAAACCGTGTTTGATTTAGAGTTCCAAGTACATGTATCCATATAGGAGAAAACACAGTGAAAACTAAAAATTAAAACTGTTACTGCCAACGAACGGTTTAACCTAGAAGAGAGAAATTTGGTGTGCCAAGTGGGATTGGGGTACTGATCATTACCTGAAAGTGTCATCAAGATTGGGTGAAAAAATGTGTGCTGAGATTTCAGGAAACTCGTAGTTTTTTGGAAGATTGGCAACCCCTTTCCATGAAAGTGATTTGCGCCAGTCTCTGCTTAGGGCTACATCAATAGGAAACAAACCATAGAGATAGAACTTGGAGCTACTTTATTGTGTCAAGTTTCAAAGAGCTAGCACAAACCGTGTTTGATTTAGACTTCCAACTACATGTATCCATATAGGAGAAAACAGAGTGAAACCTAAAAATTAAAACTGTTACTGCCAACGAACTGTTTAACCTAGAAGAACGAAATTTGGTGAGCCAAGTGGGATTGGGGTACTGATCATTACCTGAAAGTGTCATCAAGATTGGGTGAAAAAATGTGTGCTGAGATTTCAGGAAACTCGTAGTTTTTTGGAAGATTGGCAACCCCTTTCCATGAAAGTGATTTGCGCCAGTCTCTGCTTAGGGCTACATCAATAGGAAACAAACCATAGAGATAGAACTTGGAGCTACTTTATTGTGTCAAGTTTCAAAGAGCTAGCACAAACCGTGTTTGATTTAGAGTTCCAACTACATGTATCCATATAGGAGAAAACAGAGTGAAACCTAAAAATTAAAACTGTTACTGCCAACGAACGGTTTAACCTAGAAGAACGAAATTTGGTGAGCCAAGTGGCATTGGGGTACTGATCATTACCTGAAAGTGTCATCAAGATTGGGTGAAAAAATGTGTGCTGAGATTTCAGGAAACTCGTAGTTTTTTGGAAGATTGGCAAACCCTTTCCTTGAAAGTGATTTGCGCCAGTCTCTGCTTAGGGCTACATCAATAGAAAACAAACCATTGAGATAGAACTTGGAGCTACTTTATTGTGTCAAGTTTCAAAGAGCTAGCACAAACCATGTTTGATTTAGACTTCCAACTACATGTATCCATATAGGAGATAACAGAGTGAAACCTAAAAATTAAAACTGTTACTGCCAACGAACGGTTTAAACTAGAAGAACGAAATTTGGTGAGCCAAGTGGGATTGGGGTACTGATCATTACCTGAAAGTGTCATCAAGATTGGGTGAAAAAATGTGTGCTGAGATTTCAGGAAATCCGTAGTTTTTTGGAAGCTTGGCAACCCCTTTAAATGAAAGTTATTTGCACCAGTCTCTGCTTAGGGCTACATCAATAGGAAACAAACCATAGAGATAGAACATGGAGCTACTTTATTGTGTCAAGTTTCAAAGAGCTAGCACAAACCGTGTTTGATTTAGAGTTCCAACTACATGTATCCATATAGGAGAAAACACAGTGAAAACTAAAAACTAAAACTGTTACTGCCAACGAACGGTTTAACCTAGAAGAACGAAATTTGGTGAGCCAAGTGGGATTGGGGTACTGATCATTACCTGAAAGTGTCATCAAGATTGGGTGAAAAAATGTGTGCTCAGATTTCAGGAAATTCGTAGTTTTTTGGAAGCTTGTCAACCCCTTTAAATGAAAGTGATTTGCACCAGTCTCTGCTTAGGGCTACATCAATAGGAGACAAAACATAGAGATAGAACATGGAGCTACTTTATTGTGTCAAGTTTCAAAGAGCTAGCACAAACCGTGTTTGATTTAGAGTTCCAACTACATGTATCCATATAGGAGAAAACACAGTGAAAACTAAAAATTAAAACTGTTACTGCCAACGAACGGTTTAACCTAGAAGAGAGAAATTTGGTGTGCCAAGTGGGATTGGGGTACTGATCATTACCTGAAAGTGTCATCAAGATTGGGTGAAAAAATGTGTGCTGAGATTTCAGGAAACTCGTAGTTTTTTGGAAGATTGGCAACCCCTTTCCATGAAAGTGATTTGCGCCAGTCTCTGCTTAGGGCTACATCAATAGGAAACAAACCATAGAGATAGAACTTGGAGCTACTTTATTGTGTCAAGTTTCAAAGAGCTAGCACAAACCGTGTTTGATTTAGAGTTCCAACTACATGTATCCATATAGGAGAAAACAGAGTGAAACCTAAAAATTAAAACTGTTACTGCCAACGAACGGTTTAACCTAGAAGAACGAAATTTGGTGAGCCAAGTGGCATTGGGGTACTGATCATTACCTGAAAGTGTCATCAAGATTGGGTGAAAAAATGTGTGCTGAGATTTCAGGAAACTCGTAGTTTTTTGGAAGATTGGCAAACCCTTTCCATGAAAGTGATTTGCACCAGTCTCTGCTTAGGGCTACATCAATAGGAAACAAACCATTGAGATAGAACTTGGAGCTACTTTATTGTGTCAAGTTTCAAAGAGCTAGCACAAACCATGTTTGATTTAGACTTCCAACTACATGTATCCATATAGGAGATAACAGAGTGAAACCTAAAAATTAAAACTGTTACTGCCAACGAACGGTTTAACCTAGAAGAACGAGATTTGGTGAGCCAAGTGGGATTGGGGTACTGATCATTACCTGAAAGTGTCATCAAGATTGGGTGAAAAAATGTGTGCTGAGATTTCAGGAAATTCGTAGTTTTTTGGAAGCTTGGCAACCCCTTTAAATGAAAGTGATTTGCACCAGTCTCTGCTTAGGACTACATCAATAGGAAACAAACCACAGAGATAGAACATGGAGCTACTTTATTGTGTCAAGTTTCAAAGAGCTAGCACAAACCGTGTTTTATTTAGAGATCCAACTACATGTATCCATATAGGAGAAAACACAGTGAAAACTAAAAATTAAAACTGTTACTGCCAACGAACGGTTTAACCTAGAAGAGAGAAATTTGGTGAGCCAAGTGGGATTGGGGTACTGATCATTACCTGAAAGTGTCATCAAGATTGGGTGAAAAAATGTGTGCTGAGATTTCAGGAAACTCGTAGTTTTTTGGAAGATTGGCAACCCCTTTCCATGAAAGTGATTTGCGCCAATCTCTGCTTAGGGCTACATCAATAGGAAACAAACCATAGAGATAGAACTTGGAGCTATTTTATTGTATCAAGTTTCAAAGAGCTAGCACAAACCGTGTTTGATTTAGACTTCCAACTACATGTATCCATATAGGAGAAAACAGAGTGAAACCTAAAAATGAAAACTGTTACTGCCAACGAACGGTTTAACCTAGAACAACGAAATTTGGTGAGCCAAGTGGGATTGGTGTACTGATCATTACCTGAAAGTGTCATCAGGATTGGGTGAAAAAATGTGTGCTGAGATTTCAGGAAACTCGTAGTTTTTTGGAAGCTTGGCAACCCCTTTCCATGAAAGTGATTTGCGCCAGTCTCTGCTTAGGGCTACATCAATAGGAAACAAACTATAGAGATAGAACTTGGAGCTACTTTATTGTGTCAAGTTTCAAAGAGCTAGCACAAACCGTGTTTGATTTAGACTTCCAACTACATGTATCCATATAGGAGATAACAGAGTGAAACCTAAAAATTAAAACTGTTACTGCCAACGAACGGTTTAACCTAGAAGAACGAAATTTGGTGAGCCAAGTGGGATTGGGGTACTGATCATTACCTGAAAGTGTCATCAAGATTGGGTGAAAAAATGTGTGCTGAGATTTCAGGAAATTCGTAGTTTTTTGGAAGCTTGGCAACCCCTTTAAATGAAAGTGATTTGCACCAGTCTCTGCTTAGGGCTACATCAATAGGAAACAAACCACAGAGATAGAACATGGAGCTACTTTATTGTGTCAAGTTTCAAAGAGCTAGCACAAACCGTGTTTGATTTAGAGTTCCAACTACATGTATCCATATAGGAGAAAACACAGTGAAAACTAAAAATTAAAACTGTTACTGCCAACGAACGGTTTAACCTAGAAGAGAGAAATTTGGTGAGCCAAGTGGGATTGGGGTACTGATCATTACCTGAAAGTGTCATCAAGATTGGGTGAAAAAATGTGTGCTGAGATTTCAGGAAACTCGTAGTTTTTTGGAAGATTGGCAACCCCTTTCCATGAAAGTGATTTGCGCCAGTCTCTGCTTAGGGCTACATCAATAGGAAATAAACCATAGAGATAGAACTTGGAGCTACTTTATTGTGTCAAGTTTCAAAGAGCTAGCACAAATCGTGTTTGATTTAGACTACAACTACATGTATCCATATAGGAGAAAACAGAGTGAAACCTAAAAATTAAAACTGTTACTGCCAATGAACGGTTTAAACTAGAAGAACGAAATTTGGTGAGCCAAGTGGGTTTGGGGTACTGATCATTACCTGAAAGTGTCATCAAGATTGGGTGAAAAAATGTGTGCTGAGATTTCAGGAAACTCGTAGTTTTTTGGAAGCTTGGCAACCCCTGTAAATGAAAGTGATTTGTGCCAATCTCTGCTTAGGGCTACATCAATAGGAAACAAACCATAGAGATAGAACTTGGAGCTACTTTATTGTGTCAAGTTTCAAAGAGCTAGCACAAACCGTGTTTGATTTAGACTTCCAACTACATGTATCTATATAGGAGAAAACAGAGTGAAACCTAAAAATTAAAACTGTTACTGCCAACGAACGGTTTAACCTAGAAGAACGAAATTTGGTGAGCCAAATGGGATTGGGGTACTGATCATTACCTGAAAGTGTCATCAAGATTGGGTGAAAAAATGTGTGCTGAGATTTCAGGAAACTCGTAGTTTTTTGGAAGATTGGCAACCCCTTTCCATGAAAGTGATTTGCGCCAGTCTCTGCTTAGGGCTACATCAATAGGAAACAAACCATAGAGATAGAACTTGGAGCTACTTTATTGTGTCAAGTTTCAAAGAGCTAGCACAAACCGTGTTTGATTTAGAGTTCCAACTACATGTATCCATATAGCAGAAAACACAGTGAAAACTAAAAATTAAAACTGTTACTGCCAACGAACGGTTTAACCTAGAACAGAGAAATTTGGTGAGCCAAGTGGGATTGGGGTACTGATCATTACCTGAAAGTGAAATCAAGATTGGGTGAAAAAATGTGTGCTGAGATTTCAGGAAACTCGTAGTTTTTTGGAAGCTTGGCAACCCCTGTAAATGAAAGTGATTTGTGCCAGTCTCTGCTTAGGGCTACATCAATAGGAAATAAACCATAGAGATAGAACTTGGAGCTACTTTATTGTGTCAAGTTTCAAAGAGCTAGCACAAACCGTGTTTGATTTAGAGTTCCAACTACATGTATCCATATAGGAGAAAACAGAGTGAAACCTAAAAATTAAAACTGTTACTGCCAATGAACGGTTTAACCTAGAAGAACGCAATTTGGTGAGCCAAGTGGGATTGGGGTACTGATCATTACCTGAAACTGTCATCAAGATTGGCTGAAAAAATGTGTGCTGAGATTTCAGGAAACTCGTAGTTTTTAGGAAGATTGGCAACCCCTTTCAATGAAAGTGATTTGTGCCAGTCTCTGCTTAGGGCTACATCAATAGGAAACAAGCCATAGAGATAGAACTTGGATCTACTTTATTGTGTCAAGTTTCAAAGAGCTACCACAAACCGTGTTTGATTTAGAGATCCAACTACATGTATCCATATAGGAGAAAACAGAGTGAAACCTAAAAATTAAAACTGTTACTGCCAACGAACGGTTTAAACTAGAAGAACGAAATTTGGTGAGCCAAGTGGGATTGGGGTAGTGATCATTACCTGAAAGTGTCATCAAGATTGGGTGAAAAAATGTGTGCTGAGATTTCAGGAAACTCGTAGTTTTTTGGAAGCTTGGCAACCCCTGTAAATGAAAGTGATTTGTGCCAGTCTCTGCTTAGGGCTACATCAATAGGAAACAAACCATAGAGATAGAACTTGGAGCTACTTTATTGTGTCAAGTTTCAAAGAGCTAGCACAAACCGTGTTTGATTTAGACTTCCAACTACATGTATCTATATAGGAGAAAACAACGTGAAACCTAAAAATTAAAACTGTTACTGCCAACGAACGGTTTAACCTAGAAGAACGAAATTTGGTGAGCCAAATGGGATTGGGGTACTGATCATTACCTGAAAGTGTCATCAAGATTGGGTGAAAAAATGTGTGCTGAGATTTCAGGAAACTCGTAGTTTTTTGGAAGATTGGCAACCCCTTTCCATGAAAGTGATTTGCGTCAGTCTCTGCTTAGGGCTACATCAATAGGAAACAAACCATAGAGATAGAACTTGGAGCTACTTTATTGTGTCAAGTTTCAAAGAGCTACCACAAACCGTGATTGATTTAGAGTTCCAACTCCATGTATCCATATAGGAGAAAACAGAGTGAAACCTAAAAATTAAAACTGTTACTGCCAACGAACGGTTTAACCTAGAAGAACGAAATTTGGTGAGCCAAGTGGGATTGGGGTACTGATCATTACCTGAAAGTGTCATCAAGATTGGGTGAAAAAATGTGTGCTGAGATTTCAGGAAACTCGCAGTTTTTTGGAAGATTGGCAACCCCTTTCCATGAAAGTGATTTGCGCCAGTCTCTGCTTAGGGCTACATCAATAGGAAACAAACCATAGAGATAGAACTTGGAGCTACTTTATTGTGTCAAGTTTCAAAGAGCTAGCACAAACCGTGTTTGATTTAGAGTTCCAACTACATGTATTCATATAGGAGAAAATTGAGTGAAACCTAAAATTTAAAATTGTTACTGCCAACGAACGTTTTAACTTAGAAGAACGAAATTTGGTGAGCCAAGTGGGATTGGGGTACTGATCATTACCTGAAAGTGTCATCAATATTGGGTGAAAAAATGTGTGCTGAGATTTCAGGAAACTCGTAGTTTTTTGGCAGCTTGGCAACCCCTTTAAATGAAAGTGATTTGCGCCAGTCTCTGCTTAGGGCTACATCAATAGGAAACAAACCATAGAGATAGAACTTCGAGCTACTTTATTGTGTCAAGTTTCAAAGAGCTAGCACAATCCGTGTTTGATTTAGAGTTCCAACTACATGTATCCATATAGGAGAAAACAGAGTGAAACCTAAAAATTAAAACTGTTACTGCCAACGAACGGTTTAACCTAGAAGAACGAAATTTGGTGAGCCAAGTGGGATTGGGGTACTGATCATTACCTGAAAGTGTCATCAAGATTGGGTGAAAAAATGTGTGCTGAGATTTCAGGAAACTCGTAGTTTTTTGGAAGCTTGGCAACCCCTGTAAATGAAAGTGATTTGTGCCAGTCTCTGCTTAGGGCTACATCAATAGGAAACAAACCATAGAGATAGAACTTGGAGCTACTTTATTGTGTCAAGTTTCAAAGAGCTAGCACAAACCGTGTTTGATTTAGAGTTCCAACTACATGTATCCATATAGGAGAAAACAGAGTGAAACCTAAAAATTAAAACTGTTACTGCGAACGAACGGTTTAACCTAGAAGAACGAAATTTGGTGAGCCAAGTGGGATTGGGGTACTGATCATTACCTGAAAGTGTCATCAAGATTGAGTGAAAAAATGTGTCCTGAGATTTCAGAAAACTCGTAGTTTTTTGGAAGATTGGCAACCCCTTTCCATGAAAGTGATTTGCGCCAGTCTCTGCTTAGGGCTACATCAATAGGAAATAAACCATAGAGATAGAACTTGGAGCTACTTTATTGTGTCAAGTTTCAAAGAGCTAGCACAAACCGTGTTTGATTTAGAGTTCCAACTACATGTATCCATATAGGAGAAAACAGAGTGAAACCTAAAAATTAAAACTGTTACTGCCAACGAACGGTTTAACCTAGAAGAACGAAATTTGGTGAGCCAAGTGGGATTGGGGTACTGATCATTACCTGAAAGTGTCATCAAGATTGGGTGAAAAAATGTGTGCTGAGATTTCAGGAAACTCGTAGTTTTTTGGAAGCTTGGCAACCCCTTTCCATGGAAGTGATTTGCGCCAGTCTCTGCTTAGGGCTACATCAATAGGAAACAAACCATAGAGATAGAACTTGGAGCTACTTTATTGTGTCAAGTTTCAAAGAGCTAGCACAAACCGTGTTTGATTTAGACTTCCAACTACATGTATCCATATAGGAGAAAACAGAGTGAAACCTAAAAATTAAAACTGTTACTGCCAACGAACGGTTTAACCTAGAAGAACGAAATTTGGTGAGCCAAGTGGGATTGGGGTACTGATCATTACCTGAAAGTGTCATCAAGATTGGGTGAAAAAATGTGTGCTGAGATTTCAGGAAACTCGTAGTTTTTTGTAAGCTTGGCAACCCCTTTCCATGAAAGTGATTTGCGCCAGTCTCTGCTTATGGCTACATCAATAGGAAACAAACCATAGAGATAGAACTTGGAGCTACTTTATTGTGTCAAGTTTCAAAGAGCTAGCACAAACCGTGTTTGATTTAGAGTTCCAACTACATGTATCCATATAGGAGAAAACAGAGTGAAACCTAAAAATTAAAACTGTTACTGGCAACGAACGGTTTAACCTAGAAGAACGAAATTTGGTGAGCCAAATGGGATTGGGGTACTGATCATTACCTGAAAGTGTCATCAAGATTGGGTGAAAAAATGTGTGCTGAGATTTCAGGAAACTCGTAGTTTTTTGGAAGATTGGCAAACCCTTTCCATGAAAGTGATTTGCGCCAGTCTCTGCTTAGGGCTACATCAATAGGAAACAAACCATTGAGATAGAACTTGGAGCTACTTTATTGTGTCAAGTTTCAAAGAGCTACCACAAACCGTGTTTGATTTAGAGTTCCAACTACATGTATCCATATAGGAGAAAACAGAGTGAAACCTAAATATTAAAACTGTTACTGCCAAAGAACGGTTTAACCTAGAAGAACGAAAATTGGTGAGCCAAGTGGGATTGGGGTACTGATCATTACCTGAAAGTGTCATCAAGATTGGGTGAAAAAATGTGTGCTGAGATTTCAGGAAATTCGTAGTTTTTTGGAAGCTTGGCAACCCCTTTAAATGAAAGTGATTTGCACCAGTCTCTGCTTAGGGCTACATCAATATTAAACAAACCATAGAGATAGAACATGGAGCTACTTTATTGTGTCAAGTTTCAAAGAGCTAGCCCAAACCGTGTTTGATTTAGAGTTCCAACTACATGTATCCATATAGGAGAAAACAGAGTGAAACCTAAAAATTTAAACTGTTACTGCCAACGAACGGTTTAACCTAGAAGAGAGAAATTTGGTGAGCCAAGTGGGATTGGGGTACTGATCATTACCTGAAAGTGTCATCAAGATTGGGTGAGAAAATGTGTGCTGAGATTTCAGGAAACTCGTAGTTTTTTGGAAGATTGGCAACCCCTTTCCATGAAAGTGATTTGCGCCAGTCTCTGCTTAGGGCTACATCAATAGGAAACAAACCATAGAGATAGAACTTGGAGCTACTTTATTGTGTCAAGTTTCAAAGAGCTACCACAAACCATGTTTGATTTAGACTTCCAACTACATGTATCCATATAGGAGATAACAGAGTGAAACCTAAAAATTAAAACAGTTACTGCCAACGAACGGTTTAACCTAGAAGAACGAAATTTGGTGAGCCAAGTGGGATTGTGGTACTGATCATTACCTGAAAGTGTCATCAAGATTGGGTGAAAAAATGTGTGCTGAGATTTCAGGAAACTCGTAGTTTTTTGGAGGCTTGGCAACCCCTGTAAATGAAAGTGATTTGTGCCAGTCTCTGCTTAGGACTACATCAATAGGAAACAAACCAAAGAGATAGAACTTGGTGCTACTTTATTGTATCAAGTTTCAAAGAGCTAGCACAAACCGTGTTTGATTTAGACTTCCAACTACATGTATTCATATAGGAGAAAACAGAGTGAAACCTAAAAATTAAAACTGTTACTGCCAACGAACGGTTTAACCTAGAAGAACGAAATTTGGTGAGCCAAGTGGGATTTGTTGTACTGATCATTACCTGAAAGTGTCATCAAGATTGGGTGAAAAAATGTTTGCTGAGATTTCAGGAAACTCGTAGTTTTTTGGAAGATTGGCAACCCCTTTCCATGAAAGTGATTTGCACCAGTCTCTGCTTAGGGCTACATCAATAGGAAACAAACCATAGAGATAGAACTTGGAGCTACTTTATTGTGTCAAGTTTCAAAGAGCTAGCACAAACCGTGTTTGATTTAGACTTCCAACTACATGTATCCATATAGGAGAAAACAGAGTGAAACCTAAAAATTAAAACTGTTACTGCCAACGAACGGTTTAACCTAGAAGAACGAAATTTGGTGAGCCAAGTGGGATTGGGGTACTGATCATTACCTGAAAGTGTCATCAAGATTGGGTGAAAAAATGTGTGCTGAGATTTCAGGAAACTCGTAGTTTTTTGTAAGCTTGGCAACCCCTTTCCATGAAAGTGATTTGCGCCAGTCTCTGCTTAGGGCTACATCAATAGGAAACAAACTATAGACATAGAACTTGGAGGTACTTTATTGTGTCAAGTTTCAAAGAGCTAGCACAAACCGTGTTTGATTTAGACTTCCAACTACATGTAACCATATAGGAGATAACAGAGTGAAACCTAAAAATTAAAACTGTTACTGCCAACGAACGGTTTAACCTAGAAGAACGAAATTTGGTGAGCCAAGTGGGATTGGGGTACTGATCATTACCTGAAAGTGTCATCAAGATTGGGTGAAAAAATGTGTGCTGAAATTTCAGGAAACTCGTAGTTTTTTGGAAGATTGGCAACCCCTTTCCATGAAAGTGATTTGCGCCAGTCTCTGCTTAGGGCTACATCAATAGGAAACAAACCATAGAGATAGAACTTGGAGCTACTTTATTGTGTCAAGTTTCAAAGAGCTACCACAAACCGTGTTTGATTTAGAGTTCCAACTACATGTATCCATATAGGAGAAAACAGAGTGAAACCTAAAAATTAAAACTGTTACTGCCAAAGAACGGTTTAACCTAGAAGAACGAAATTTGGTGAGCCAAGTGGGATTGGGGTACTGATCATTACCTGAAAGTGTCATCAAGATTGGGTGAAAAAATGTGTGCTGAGATTTCAGGAAACTCGTAGTTTTTTGGAAGGTTGGCAACCCCTTTCCATGAAAGTGATTTGCGCCAGTCTCTGCTTAGGGCTACATCAATAGGAAACAAACCATAGAGATAGAACTTGGAGGTACTTTATTGTGTCAAGTTTCAAAGAGCTAGCACAAACCGTGTTTGATTTAGACTTCCAACTACATGTATCCATATAGGAGAAAACAGAGTGAAACCTAAAAATTAAAACTGTTACTGCCAACGAACGGTTTAACCTAGAAGAACGAAATTTGGTGAGCCAAATGGGATTTGTTGTACTGATCATTACCTGAAAGTGTCATCAAGATTGGGTGAAAAAATGTGTGCTGAGATTTCAGGAAACTCGTAGTTTTTTGGAAGATTGGCAAACCCTTTCCATGAAAGTGATTTGCGCCAGTCTCTGCTTAGGGCTACATCAATAGGAAACAAACCATTGAGACAGAACTTGGAGCTACTTTATTGTGTCAAGTTTCAAAGAGCTACCACAAACCATGTTTGATTTAGATTTCCAACTACATGTATCCATATAGGAGATAACAGAGTGAAACCTAAAAATTAAAACTGTTACTGCCAACGAACGGTTTAACCTAGAAGAACGAAATTTGGTGAGCCAAGTGGGATTGGGGTACTGATCATTACCTGAAAGTGTCATCAAGATTGGGTGAAAAAATGTGTGCTGAGATTTCAGGAAACTCGTAGTTTTTTGGAAGATTGGCAACCCCTTTCCATGAAAGTGATTTGCGCCAGTCTCTGCTTAGGGCTACATCAATAGGAAACAAACCATAGAGATAGAACTTGGAGCTACTTTATTGTGTCAAGTTTCAAAGAGCTAGCAAAAACCATGTTTGATTTAGACTTCCAACTACATGTATCCATATAGGAGATAACAGAGTGAAACCTAAAAATTAAAACTGTTACTGCCAAAGAACGGTTTAACATAGAAGAACGAAATTTGGTGAGCCAAGTGGGATTGTGGTACTGATCATTACCTGAAAGTGTCATCAAGATTGGGTGAAAAAATGTGTGCTGAGATTTCAGGAAACTCGTAGTTTTTTGGAAGATTGGCAACCCCTGTAAATGAAAGTGATTTGTGCCAGTCTCTGCTTAGGGCTACATCAACAGGAAACAAACCATAGAGATAGAACTTGGAGCTACTTTATTGTGTCAAGTTTCAAAGAGCTAGCACAAACCTTGTTTGATTTAGACTTCCAACTATATGTATCCATATAGGAGATAACAGAGTGAAACCTAAAAATTAAAACTGTTACTGCCAACGAACGGTTTAACCTAGAAGAACGAAATTTGGTGAGCCAAGTGGGATTGGGGTACTGATCATTACCTGAAAGTGTCATCAAGATTGGGTGAAAAAATGTGTGCTGAGATTTCAGGAAATTCGTGGTTTTTTGGAAGATTGGCCACCCCTTTCCATGAAAGTGATTTGCGCCAGTCTCTGCTTAGGGCTACATCAATAGGAAACAAACCATAGAGATAGAACTTGGAGCTACTTTATTGTGTCAAGTTTCAAAGAGCTAGCACAAACCGTGTTTGATTTAGAGTTCCAACTACATGTATCCATATAGGAGAAAACAGAGTGAAACCTAAAAATTAAAACTGTTACTGCCAAAGAACGGTTTAACCTAGAAGAACGAAATTTGGTGAGCCAAGTGGGATTGTGGTACTGATCATTACCTGAAAGTGTCATCAAGATTGGGTGAAAAAATGTGTGCTGAGATTTCAGGAAACTCGTAGTTTTTTGGAGGCTTGGCAACCCCTGTAAATGAAAGTGATTTGTGCCAGTCTCTGCTTAGGGCTACATCAACAGGAAACAAACCATAGAGATAGAACTTGGAGCTACTTTACTGTATCAAGTTTCAAAGAGCTAGCACAAACCGTGTTTGATTTAGACTTCCAACTACATGTATCCATATAGGAGAAAACAGAGTGAAACCTAAAAATTAAAACTGTTACTGCCAACGAACGGTTTAACCTAGAAGAACAAAATTTGGTGAGCCAAGTGGGATTGGGGTACTGATCATTACCTGAAAGTGTCATCAAGATTGGGTGAAAAAATGTGTGCTGAGATTTCAGGAAACTCGTAGTTTTTTGGAAGATTGGCAACCCCTTTCCATGAAAGTGATTTGCACCAGTCTTTGCTTAGGACTACATCAATAGGAAACAAACCATAGAGATAGAACTTGGAGCTACTTTATTGTGTCAAGTTTCAAAGAGCTAGCACAAACCGTGTTTGATTTAGACTTCCAACTACATGTATCCATATAGGAGAAAACAGAGTGAAACCTAAAAATTAAAACTGTTACTGCCAACGAACGGTTTAACCTAGAAGAACGAAATTTGGTGAGCCAAGTGGGATTGGGGTACTGATCATTACCTGAAAGTGTCATCAAGATTGGGTGAAAAAATGTGTGCTGAGATTTCAGGAAACTCGTAGTTTTTTGTAAGCTTGGCAACCCCTTTCCATGAAAGTGATTTGCGCCAGTCTCTGCTTAGGGCTACATCAATAGGAAACAAACTATAGACATAGAACTTGGAGCTACTTTATTGTGTCAAGTTTCAAAGAGCTAGCACAAACCGTGTTTGATTTAGACTTCCAACTACATGTATCCATATAGGAGATAACAGAGTGAAACCTAAAAATTAAAACTGTTACTGCCAACGAACGGTTTAACCTAGAAGAACGAAATTTGTTGAGCCAAGTGGGATTGGGGTACTGATCATTACCTGAAAGTGTCATCAAGATTCGGTGAAAAAATGTGTGCTGAGATTTCAGGAATCTCGTAGTTTTTTGGAAGATTGGCAACCCCTTTCCATGAAAGTGATTTGCGCCAGTCTCTGCTTAGGGCTACATCAATAGGAAACAAACCATAGAGATAGAACTTGGAGCTACTTTATTGTGTCAAGTTTCAAAGAGCTAGCACAAACCGTGTTTGATTTAGATTTCCAACTACATGTATCCATATAGGAGAAAACAGAGTGAAACCTAAAAATTAAAACTGTTACTGCCAACGAACGGTTTAACCTAGAAGAACGAAATTTGGTGAGCCAAGTGGGATTGTGGTACTGATCATTACCTGAAAGTGTCATCAAGATTGGGTGAAAAAATGTGTGCTGAGATTTCAGGAAACTCGTAGTTTTTTGGAGGCTTGGCAACCCCTGTAAATGAAAGTGATTTGTGCCAGTCTCTGCTTGGGGCTACATCAACAGGAAACAAACCATAGAGATAGAACTTGGAGCTACTTTATTGTATCAAGTTTCAAAGAGCTAGCACAAACCGTGTTTGATTTAGACTTCCAACTACATGTATCCATATAGGAGAAAACAGAGTGAAACCTAAAAATTAAAACTGTTACTGCCAACGAACGGTTTAACCTAGAAGAACAAAATTTGGTGAGCCAAGTGGGATTGGGGTACTGATCATTACCTGAAAGTGTCATCAAGATTGGGTGAAAAAATGTGTGCTGAGATTTCAGGAAAGCCGTAGTTTTTTGGAAGATTGGCAACCCCTTTCCATTAAAGTGATTTGCACCAGTCTTTGCTTAGGGCTACATCAATAGGAAACAAACCATAGAGATAGAACTTGGAGCTACTTTATTGTGTCAAGTTTCAAAGAGCTAGCACAAACCGTGTTTGATTTAGACTTCCAACTACATGTATCCATATAGGAGAAAACAGAGTGAAACCTAAAAATTTAAACTGTTACTGCCAAAGAACGGTTTAACCTAGAAGAACGAAATTTGGTGAGCCAAGTGGGATTGGGGTACTGATCATTACCTGAAAGTGTCATCAAGATTGGGTGAAAAAATGTGTGCTGAGATTTCAGGAAACTCGTAGTTTTTTGGAAGATTGGCAACCCCTTTCCATGAAAGTGATTTGCACCAGTCTTTGCTTAGGACTACATCAATAGGAAACAAACCATAGAGATAGAACTTGGAGCTACTTTATTGTGTCAAGTTTCAAAGAGCTAGCACAAACCGTGTTTGATTTAGACTTCCAACTACATGTATCCATATAGGAGAAAACAGAGTGAAACCTAAAAATTAAAACTGTTACTGCCAACGAACGGTTTAACCTAGAAGAACGAAATTTGGTGAGCCAAGTGGGATTGGGGTACTGATCATTACCTGAAAGTGTCATCAAGATTGGGTGAAAAAATGTGTGCTGAGATTTCAGGAAACTCGCAGTTTTTTGGAAGATTGGCAACCCCTTTCCATGAAAGTGATTTGCGCCAGTCTCTGCTTAGGGCTACATCAATAGGAAACAAACTATAGACATAGAACTTGGAGCTACTTTATTGTGTCAAGTTTCAAAGAGCTAGCACAAACCGTGTTTGATTTAGACTTCCAACTACATGTATCCATATAGGAGATAACAGAGTGAAACCTAAAAATTAAAACTGTTACTGCCAACGAACGGTTTAACCTAGAAGAACGAAATTTGTTGAGCCAAGTGGGATTGGGGTACTGATCATTACCTGAAAGTGTCATCAAGATTCGGTGAAAAAATGTGTGCTGAGATTTCAGGAATCTCGTAGTTTTTTGGAAGATTGGCAACCCCTTTCCATGAAAGTGATTTGCGCCAGTCTCTGCTTAGGGCTACATCAATAGGAAACAAACCATAGAGATAGAACTTGGAGCTACTTTATTGTGTCAAGTTTCAAAGAGCTAGCACAAACCGTGTTTGATTTAGATTTCCAACTACATGTATCCATATAGGAGAAAACAGAGTGAAACCTAAAAATTAAAACTGTTACTGCCAACGAACGGTTTAACCTAGAAGAACGAAATTTGGTGAGCCAAGTGGGATTGTGGTACTGATCATTACCTGAAAGTGTCATCAAGATTGGGTGAAAAAATGTGTGCTGAGATTTCAGGAAACTCGTAGTTTTTTGGAGGCTTGGCAACCCCTGTAAATGAAAGTGATTTGTGCCAGTCTCTGCTTGGGGCTACATCAATAGGAAACAAACCATAGAGATAGAACTTGGAGCTACTTTATTGTGTCAAGTTTCAAAGAGCTAGCACAAACCGTGTTTGATTTAGACTTCCAACTACATGTATCCATATAGGAGAAAACAGAGTGAAACCTAAAAATTAAAACTGTTACTGCCAACGAACGGTTTAACCTAGAAGAACGAAATTTGGTGAGCCAAGTGGGATTGGGGTACTGATCATTACCTGAAAGTGTCATCAAGATTGGGTGAAAAAATGTGTGCTGAGATTTCAGGAAAGCCGTAGTTTTTTGGAAGATTGGCAACCCCTTTCCATTAAAGTGATTTGCACCAGTCTTTGCTTAGGGCTACATCAATAGGAAACAAACCATAGAGATAGAACTTGGAGCTACGTTATTGTGTCAAGTTTCAAAGAGCTAGCACAAACCGTGTTTGATTTAGACTTCCAACTACATGTATCCATATAGGAGAAAACAGAGTGAAACCTAAAAATTTAAACTGTTACTGCCAAAGAACGGTTTAACCTAGAAGAACGAAATTTGGTGAGCCAAGTGGGATTGGGGTACTGATCATTACCTGAAAGTGTCATCAAGATTGGGTGAAAAAATGTGTGCTGAGATTTCAGGAAACTCGTAGTTTTTTGGAAGATTGGCAACCCCTTTCCATGAAAGTGATTTGCGCCAGTCTCTGCTTAGGGCTACATCAATAGGAAACAAACCATAGAGATAGAACTTGGAGGTACTTTATTGTGTCAAGTTTCAAAGAGCTAGCACAAACCGTGTTTGATTTAGACTTCCAACTACCTGTATCCATATAAGAGAAAACAGAGTGAAACCTAAAAATTAAAACTGTTACTGCCAACGAACGGTTTAACCTAGAAGAACGAAATTTGGTGAGCCAAATGGGATTTGTTGTACTGATCATTACCTGAAAGTGTCATCAAGATTGGGTGAAAAAATGTGTGCTGAGATTTCAGGAAACTCGTAGTTTTTTGGAAGATTGGCAAACCCTTTCCATGAAAGTGATTTGCGCCAGTCTCTGCTTAGGGCTACATCAATAGGAAACAAACCATTGAGACAGAACTTGGAGCTACTTTATTGTGTCAAGATTCAAAGAGCTAGCACAAACCATGTTTGATTTAGATTTCCAACTACATGTATCCATATAGGAGATAACAGAGTGAAACCTAAAAATTAAAACTGTTACTGCCAACGAACGGTTTAACCTAGAAGAACGAAATTTGGTGAGCCAAGTGGGATTGGGGTACTGATCATTACCTGAAAGTGTCATCAAGATTGGGTGAAAAAATGTGTGCTGAGATTTCAGGAAACTCGTAGTTTTTTGGAAGATTGGCAACCCCTTTCCATGAAAGTGATTTGCGCCAGTCTCTGCTTAGGGCTACATCAATAGGAAACAAACCATAGAGATAGAACTTGGAGCTACTTTATTGTGTCAAGTTTCAAAGAGCTAGCAAAAACCATGTTTGATTTAGACTTCCAACTACATGTATCCATATAGGAGATAACAGAGTGAAACCTAAAAATTAAAACTGTTACTGCCAAAGAACGGTTTAACATAGAAGAACGAAATTTGGTGAGCCAAGTGGGATTGGGGTACTGATCATTACCTGAAAGTGTCATCAAGATTGGGTGAAAAAATGTGTGCTCAGATATCAGGAAATTCGTAGTTTTTTGGAAGCTTGGCAACCCCTTTAAATGAAAGTGATTTGCACCAGTCTCTGCTTAGGGCTACATCAATAGGAGACAAACCATAGAAATAGAACATGGAGCTACTTTATTGTGTCAAGTTTCAAAGAGCTAGCACAAACCTTGTTTGATTTAGAGTTCCAACTACATGTATCCATATAGGAGAAAACAGAGTGAACCCTAAAAATTAAAACTGTTACTGCCAACGAACGGTTTAACCTAGAAGAACGAAATTTGGTGAGCCAAGTGGCATTGGGGTACTGATCATTACCTTAAAGTGTCATCAAGATTGGGTGAAAAAATGTGTGCTGAGATTTCAGGAAACTCGTAGTTTTTTGGAAGATTGGCAAACCCTTTCCATGAAAGTGATTTGCGCCAGTCTCTGCTTAGGGCTACATCAATAGGAAACAAACCATTGAGATAGAACTTGGAGCTACTTTATTGTGTCAAGTTTCAAAGAGCTAGCACAAACCATGTTTGATTTAGACTTCCAACTACATGTATCCATATAGGAGATAACAGAGTGAAACCTAAAAATTAAAACTGTTACTGCCAACGAACGGTTTAACCTAGAAGAACGAAATTTGGTGAGCCAAGTGGGATTGGGGTACTGATCATTACCTGAAAGTGTCATCAAGATTGGGTGAAAAAATGTGTGCTGAGATTTCAGGAAATCCGTAGTTTTTTGGAAGCTTGGCAACCGCTTTAAATGAAAGTGATTTGCACCAGTCTCTGCTTAGGGCTACATCAATAGGAAACAAACCATAGAGATAGAACATGGAGCTACTTTATTGTGTCAAGTTTCAAAGAGCTAGCACAAACCGTGTTTGATTTAGTGTTCCAAATACATGTATCCATATAGGAGAAAACACAGTGAAAACTAAAAATTAAAACTGTTACTGCCAACGAACGGTTTAACCTAGAAGAGAGAAATTTGGTGAGCCAAGTGGGATTGGGGTACTGATCATTACCTGAAAGTGTCATCAAGATTGGGTGAAAAAATGTGTGCTGAGATTTCAGGAAACTCGTAGTTTTTTGGAAGATTGGCAACCCCTTTCCATGAAAGTGATTTGCGCCAGTCTCTGCTTAGGGCTACATCAATAGGAAATAAACCATAGAGATAGAACTTGGAGCTACTTTATTGTGTCAAGTTTCAAAGATCTAGCACAAATCGTGTTTGATTTAGACTTACAACTACATGTATCCATATAGGAGAAAACAGAGTGAAACCTAAAAATTAAAACTGTTACTGCCAATGAACGGTTTAAACTAGAAGAACGAAATTTGGTGAGCCAAGTGGGATTGGGGTACTGATCATTACCTGAAAGTGTCATCAAGATTGGGTGAAAAAATGTGTGCTGAGATTTCAGGAAACTCGTAGTTTTTTGGAAGCTTGGCAACCCCTGTAAATGAAAGTGATTTGTGCCAATCTCTGCTTAGGGCTACATCAATAGGAAACAAACCATAGAGATAGAACTTGGAGCTACTTTATTGTGTCAAGTTTCAAAGAGCTAGCACAAACCGTGTTTGATTTAGATTTCCAACTACATGTATCTATATAGGAGAAAACAGAGTGAAACCTAAAAATTAAAACTGTTACTGCCAACGAACGGTTTAACCTAGAAGAACGAAATTTGGTGAGCCAAATGGGATTGGGGTACTGATCATTACCTGAAAGTGTCATCAAGATTGGGTGAAAAAATGTGTGCTGAGATTTCAGGAAACTCGTAGTTTTTTGGAAGATTGGCAACCCCTTTCCATGAAAGTGATTTGCGCCAGTCTCTGCTTAGGGCTACATCAATAGGAAACAAACCATAGAGATAGAACTTGGAGCTACTTTATTGTGTCAAGTTTCAAAGAGCTACCACAAACCGTGTTTGATTTAGAGTTCCAACTACATGTATCCATATAGGAGAAAACAGAGTGAAACCTAAATTTAAAACTGTTACTGCCAACGAACGGTTTAACCTAGAAGAACGAAATTTGGTGAGCCAAGTGGGATTGGGGTACTGATCATTACCTGAAAGTGTCATCAAGATTGGGTGAAAAAATGTGTGCTGAGATTTCAGGAAACTCGCAGTTTTTTGGAAGATTGGCAACCCCTTTCCATGAAAGTGATTTGCGCCAGTCTCTGCTTAGGGCTACATCAATAGGAAACAAACCATAGAGATAGAACTTGGAGCTACTTTATTGTGTCAAGTTTCAAAGAGCTAGCACAAACCGTGTTTGATTTAGAGTTCCAACTACATGTATTCATATAGGAGAAAATTGAGTGAAACCTAAAAATTAAAATTGTTACTGCCAACGAACGGTTTAACCTAGAAGAACGAAATTTGGTGAGCCAAGTGGGATTGGGGTAGTGATCATTACCTGAAAGTGTCATCAAGATTGGGTGAAAAAATGTGTGCTGAGATTTCAGGAAACTCGTAGTTTTTTGGAAGCTTGGCAACCCCTGTAAATGAAAGTGATTTGTGCCAGTCTCTGCTTAGGGCTACATCAATAGGAAATAAACCATAGAGATAGAACTTGGAGCTACTTTATTGTGTCAAGTTTCAAAGAGCTACCACAAACCGTGTTTGATTTAGAGTTCCAACTACATGTATCCATATAGGAGAAAACAGAGTGAAACCTAAAAATTAAAACTGTTACTGCCAACGAACGGTTTAACCTAGAAGAACGAAATTTGGTGAGCCAAGTGGGATTGGGGTACTGATCATTACCTGAAAGTGTCATCAAGATTGGGTGAAAAAATGTGTGCTGAGATTTCAGGAAACTCGTAGTTTTTTGGAAGATTGGCAACCCCTTTCCATGAAAGTGACTTGCGCCAGTCTCTTCTTAGGGCTACATCAATAGGAAATAAACCATAGAGATAGAACTTGGAGCTACTTTATTGTGTCAAGTTTCAAAGAGCTAGCACAAACCGTGTTTGATTTAGACTTCCAACTACATGTATCCATATAGGAGAAAACAGAGTGAAACCTAAAAATTAAAACTGTTACTGCCAATGAACGGTTTAACCTAGAAGAACGCAATTTGGTGAGCCAAGTGGGATTGGGGTACTGATCATTACCTGAAACTGTCATCAAGATTGGCTGAAAAAATGTGTGCTGAGATTTCAGGAAACTCGTAGTTTTTAGGAAGATTGGCAACCCCTTTCAATGAAAGTGATTTGTGCCAGTCTCTGCTTAGGGCTACATCAATAGGAAACAAGCCATAGAGATAGAACTTGGATCTACTTTATTGTGTCAAGTTTCAAAGAGCTACCACAAACCGTGTTTGATTTAGAGATCCAACTACATGTATCCATATAGGAGAAAACAGAGTGAAACCTAAAAATTAAAACTGTTACTGCCAACGAACGGTTTAAACTAGAAGAACGAAATTTGGTGAGCCAAGTGGGATTGGGGTAGTGATCATTACCTGAAAGTGTCATCAAGATTGGGTGAAAAAATGTGTGCTGAGATTTCAGGAAACTCGTAGTTTTTTGGAAGCTTGGCAACCCCTGTAAATGAAAGTGATTTGTGCCAGTCTCTGCTTAGGGCTACATCAATAGGAAACAAACCATAGAGATAGAACTTGGAGCTACTTTATTGTGTCAAGTTTCAAAGAGCTAGCACAAACCGTGTTTGATTTAGACTTCCAACTACATGTATCTATATAGGAGAAAACAGCGTGAAACCTAAAAATTAAAACTGTTACTGCCAACGAACGGTTTAACCTAGAAGAACGAAATTTGGTGAGCCAAATGGGATTGGGGTACTGATCATTACCTGAAAGTGTCATCAAGATTGGGTGAAAAAATGTGTGCTGAGATTTCAGGAAACTCGTAGTTTTTTGGAAGATTGGCAACCCCTGTAAATGAAAGTGATTTGTGCCAGTCTCTGCTTAGGGCTACATCAATAGGAAATAAACCATAGAGATAGAACTTGGAGCTACTTTATTGTGTCAAGTTTCAAAGAGCTACCACAAACCGTGTTTGATTTAGAGTTCCAACTACATGTATCCATATAGGAGAAAACAGAGTGAAACCTAAAAATTAAAACTGTTACTGCCAACGAACGGTTTAACCTAGAAGAACGAAATTTGGTGAGCCAAGTGGGATTGGGGTACTGATCATTACCTGAAAGTGTCATCAAGATTGGGTGAAAAAATGTGTGCTGAGATTTCAGGAAACTCGTAGTTTTTTGGAAGATTGGCAACCCCTTTCCATGAAAGTGACTTGCGCCAGTCTCTTCTTAGGGCTACATCAATAGGAAATAAACCATAGAGATAGAACTTGGAGCTACTTTATTGTGTCAAGTTTCAAAGAGCTAGCACAAACCGTGTTTGATTTAGACTTCCAACTACATGTATCCATATAGGAGAAAACAGAGTGAAACCTAAAAATTAAAACTGTTACTGCCAATGAACGGTTTAACCTAGAAGAACGCAATTTGGTGAGCCAAGTGGGATTGGGGTACTGATCATTACCTGAAACTGTCATCAAGATTGGCTGAAAAAATGTGTGCTGAGATTTCAGGAAACTCGTAGTTTTTAGGAAGATTGGCAACCCCTTTCAATGAAAGTGATTTGTGCCAGTCTCTGCTTAGGGCTACATCAATAGGAAACAAGCCATAGAGATAGAACTTGGATCTACTTTATTGTGTCAAGTTTCAAAGAGCTACCACAAACCGTGTTTGATTTAGAGATCCAACTACATGTATCCATATAGGAGAAAACAGAGTGAAACCTAAAAATTAAAACTGTTACTGCCAACGAACGGTTTAAACTAGAAGAACGAAATTTGGTGAGCCAAGTGGGATTGGGGTAGTGATCATTACCTGAAAGTGTCATCAAGATTGGGTGAAAAAATGTGTGCTGAGATTTCAGGAAACTCGTAGTTTTTTGGAAGCTTGGCAACCCCTGTAAATGAAAGTGATTTGTGCCAGTCTCTGCTTAGGGCTACATCAATAGGAAACAAACCATAGAGATAGAACTTGGAGCTACTTTATTGTGTCAAGTTTCAAAGAGCTAGCACAAACCGTGTTTGATTTAGACTTCCAACTACATGTATCTATATAGGAGAAAACAGCGTGAAACCTAAAAATTAAAACTGTTACTGCCAACGAACGGTTTAACCTAGAAGAACGAAATTTGGTGAGCCAAATGGGATTGGGGTACTGATCATTACCTGAAAGTGTCATCAAGATTGGGTGAAAAAATGTGTGCTGAGATTTCAGGAAACTCGTAGTTTTTTGGAAGATTGGCAACCCCTTTCCATGAAAGTGATTTGCGTCAGTCTCTGCTTAGGGCTACATCAATAGGAAACAAACCATAGAGATAGAACTTGGAGCTACTTTATTGTGTCAAGTTTCAAAGAGCTACCACAAACCGTGATTGATTTAGAGTTCCAACTACATGTATCCATATAGGAGAAAACAGAGTGAAACCTAAAAATTAAAACTGTTACTGCCAACGAACGGTTTAACCTAGAAGAACGAAATTTGGTGAGCCAAGTGGGATTGGGGTACTGATCATTACCTGAAAGTGTCATCAAGATTGGGTGAAAAAATGTGTGCTGAGATTTCAGGAAACTCGCAGTTTTTTGGAAGATTAGCAACCCCTTTCCATGAAAGTGATTTGCGCCAGTCTCTGCTTAAGGCTACATCAATAGGAAACAAACCATAGAGATAGAACTTGGAGCTACTTTATTGTGTCAAGTTTCAAAGAGCTAGCACAAACCGTGTTTGATTTAGAGTTCCAACTACATGTATTCATATAGGAGAAAATTGAGTGAAACCTAAAAATTAAAATTGTTACTGCCAACGAACGTTTTAACTTAGAAGAACGAAATTTGGTGAGCCAAGTGGGATTGGGGTACTGATCATTACCTGAAAGTGTCATCAATATTGGGTGAAAAAATGTGTGCTGAGATTTCAGGAAACTCGTAGTTTTTTGGCAGCTTGGCAACCCCTTTAAATGAAAGTGATTTGCGCCAGTCTCTGCTTAGGGCTACATCAATAGGAAACAAACCATAGAGATAGAACTTCGAGCTACTTTATTGTGTAAAGTTTCAAAGAGCTAGCACAATCCGTGTTTGATTTAGAGTTCCAACTACATGTATCCATATAGGAGAAAACAGAGTGAAACCTAAAAATTAAAACTGTTACTGCCAACGAACCGTTTAACCTAGAAGAACGAAATTTGGTGAGCCAAGTGGGATTGGGGTACTGATCATTACCTGAAAGTGTCATCAAGATTGGGTGAAAAAATGTGTGCTGAGATTTCAGGAAACTCGTAGTTTTTTGGAAGCTTGGCAACCCCTGTAAATGAAAGTGATTTGTGCCAGTCTCTGCTTAGGGCTACATCAATAGGAAACAAACCATAGAGATAGAACTTGGAGCTACTTTATTGTGTCAAGTTTCAAAGAGCTAGCACAAACCGTGTTTGATTTAGAGTTCCAACTACATGTATCCATATAGGAGAAAACAGAGTGAAACCTAAAAATTAAAACTGTTACTGCGAACGAACGGTTTAACCTAGAAGAACGAAATTTGGTGAGCCAAGTGGGATTGGGGTACTGATCATTACCTGAAAGTGTCATCAAGATTTAGTGAAAAAATGTGTCCTGAGATTTCAGGAAACTCGTAGTTTTTTGGAAGATTGGCAACCCCTTTCCATGAAAGTGATTTGCGCCAGTCTCTGCTTAGGGCTACATCAATAGGAAATAAACCATAGAGATAGAACTTGGAGCTACTTTATTGTGTCAAGTTTCAAAGAGCTAGCACAAACCGTGTTTGATTTAGAGTTCCAACTACATGTATCCATATAGGAGAAAACAGAGTGAAACCTAAAAATTAAAACTGTTACTGCCAACGAACGGTTTAACCTAGAAGAACGAAATTTGGTGAGCCAAGTGGGATTGGGGTACTGATCATTACCTGAAAGTGTCATCAAGATTGGGTGAAAAAATGTGTGCTGAGATTTCAGGAAACTCGTAGTTTTTTGGAAGCTTGGCAACCCCTTTCCATGAAAGTGATTTGCGCCAGTCTCTGCTTAGGGCTACATCAATAGGAAACAAACCATAGAGATAGAACTTGGAGCTACTTTATTGTGTCAAGTTTCAAAGAGCTAGCACAAACCGTGTTTGATTTAGACTTCCAGCTACATGTATCCATATAGGAGAAAACAGAGTGAAACCTAAAAATTAAAACTGTTACTGCCAACGAACGGTTTAACCTAGAAGAACGAAATTTGGTGAGCCAAGTGGGATTGGGGTACTGATCATTACCTGAAAGTGTCATCAAGATTGGGTGAAAAAATGTGTGCTGAGATTTCAGGAAACTCGTAGTTTTTTGTAAGCTTGGCAACCCCTTTCCATGAAAGTGATTTGCGCCAGTCTCTGCTTATGGCTACATCAATAGGAAACAAACCATAGAGATAGAACTTGGAGCTACTTTATTGTGTCAAGTTTCAAAGAGCTAGCACAAACCGTGTTTGATTTAGACTTCCAACTACATGTATCCATATAGGAGAAAACAGATGAAACCTAAAAATTAAAACTGTTACTGCCAATGAACGGTTTAACCTAGAAGAACGAAATTTGGTGAGCCAAATGGGATTGGGGTACTGATCATTACCTGAAAGTGTCATCAAGATTCGGTGAAAAAATGTGTGCTGAGATTTCAGGAAACTCGTAGTTTTTTGGAAGCTTGGCAACCCCTGTAAATGAAAGTGATTTGTGCCAGTCTCTGCTTAGGGCTACATCAATAGGAAATAAACCATAGAGATAGAACTTGGAGCTACTTTATTGTGTCAAGTTTCAAAGAGCTACCACAAACCGTGTTTGATTTAGAGTTCCAACTACATGTATCCATATAGGAGAAAACAGAGTGAAACCTAAAAATTAAAACTGTTACTGCCAACGAACGGTTTAACCTAGAAGAACGAAATTTGGTGAGCCAAGTGGGATTGGGGTACTGATCATTACCTGAAAGTGTCATCAAGATTGGGTGAAAAAATGTGTGCTGAGATTTCAGGAAACTCGTAGTTTTTTGTAAGCTTGGCAACCCCTTTCCATGAAAGTGATTTGCGCCAGTCTCTGCTTAGGGCTACATCAATAGGAAACAAACCATAGAGATAGAACTTGGAGCTACTTTATTGTGTCAAGTTTCAAAGAGCTAGCACAAACCGTGTTTGATTTAGAGTTCCAACTACATGTATCCATATAGGAGAAAACACAGTGAAAACTAAAAATTAAAACTGTTACTGCCAACGAACGGTTTAACCTAGAACAGAGAAATTTGGTGAGCCAAGTGGGATTGGGGTACTGATCATTACCTGAAAGTGAAATCAAGATTGGGTGAAAAAATGTGTGCTGAGATTTCAGGAAACTCGTAGTTTTTTGGAAGATTGGCAACCCCTTTCCATGAAAGTGACTTGCGCCAGTCTCTTCTTAGGGCTACATCAATAGGAAATAAACCATAGAGATAGAACTTGGAGCTACTTTATTGTGTCAAGTTTCAAAGAGCTAGCACAAACCGTGTTTGATTTAGACTTCCAACTACATGTATCCATATAGGAGAAAACAGAGTGAAACCTAAAAATTAAAACTGTTACTGCCAATGAACGGTTTAACCTAGAAGAACGCAATTTGGTGAGCCAAGTGGGATTGGGGTACTGATCATTACCTGAAACTGTCATCAAGATTGGCTGAAAAAATGTGTGCTGAGATTTCAGGAAACTCGTAGTTTTTAGGAAGATTGGCAACCCCTTTCAATGAAAGTGATTTGTGCCAGTCTCTGCTTAGGGCTACATCAATAGGAAACAAGCCATAGAGATAGAACTTGGATCTACTTTATTGTGTCAAGTTTCAAAGAGCTACCACAAACCGTGTTTGATTTAGAGTTCCAACTACATGTATCCATATAGGAGAAAACAGAGTGAAACCTAAAAATTTAAACTGTTACTGCCAACGAACGGTTTAACCTAGAAGAGAGAAATTTGGTGAGCCAAGTGGGATTGGGGTACTGATCATTACCTGAAAGTGTCATCAAGATTGGGTGAGAAAATGTGTGCTGAGATTTCAGGAAACTCGTAGTTTTTTGGAAGCTTGGCAACCCCTGTAAATGAAAGTGATTTGTGCCAGTCTCTGCTTAGGGCTACATCAATAGGAAACAAACCATAGAGATAGAACTTGGAGCTACTTTATTGTGTCAAGTTTCAAAGAGCTAGCACAAACCGTGTTTGATTTAGACTTCCAACTACATGTATTCATATAGGAGAAAATTGAGTGAAACCTAAAAATTAAAACTGTTACTGCCAACGAACGGTTTAACCTAGAAGAACGAAATTTGGTGAGCCAAGTGGGATTGGGGTACTGATCATTACCTGAAAGTGTCATCAAGATTGGGTGAAAAAATGTGTGCTGAGATTTCAGGAAACTCGTAGTTTTTTGGAAGCTTGGCAACCCCTTTCCATGAAAGTGATTTGCGCCAGTCTCTGCTTAGGGCTACATCAATAGGAAACAAACCATAGAGATAGAACTTGGAGCTACTTTATTGTGTCAAGTTTCAAAGAGCTAGCACAAACCGTGTTTGATTTAGACTTCCAACTACATGTATCCATATAGGAGAAAACAGAGTGAAACCTAAAAATTAAAACTGTTACTGCCAACGAACGGTTTAACCTAGAAGAACGAAATTTGGTGAGCCAAGTGGGATTGGGGTACTGATCATTACCTGAAAGTGTCATCAAGATTGGGTGAAAAAATGTGTGCTGAGATTTCAGGAAACTCGTAGTTTTTTGTAAGCTTGGCAACCCCTTTCCATGAAAGTGATTTGCGCCAGTCTCTGCTTATGGCTACATCAATAGGAAACAAACCATAGAGATAGAACTTGGAGCTACTTTATTGTGTCAAGTTTCAAAGAGCTAGCACAAACCGTGTTTGATTTAGACTTCCAACTACATGTATCCATATAGGAGAAAACAGATGAAACCTAAAAATTAAAACTGTTACTGCCAATGAACGGTTTAACCTAGAAGAACGAAATTTGGTGAGCCAAATGGGATTGGGGTACTGATCATTACCTGAAAGTGTCATCAAGATTCGGTGAAAAAATGTGTGCTGAGATTTCAGGAAACTCGTAGTTTTTTGGAAGATTGGCAAACCCTTTCCATGAAAGTGATTTGCGCCAGTCTCTGCTTAGGGCTACATCAATAGGAAACAAACCATTGAGATAGAACTTGGAGCTACTTTATTGTGTCAAGTTTCAAAGAGCTACCACAAACCGTGTTTGATTTAGAGTTCCAACTACATGTATCCATATAGGAGAAAACAGAGTGAAACCTAAAAATTAAAACTGTTACTGCCAAAGAACGGTTTAACCTAGAAGAACGAAATTTGGTGAGCCAAGTGGGATTGGGGTACTGATCATTACCTGAAAGTGTCATCAAGATTGGGTGAAAAAATGTGTGCTGAGATTTCAGGAAATTCGTAGTTTTTTGGAAGCTTGGCAACCCCTTTAAATGAAAGTGATTTGCACCAGTCTCTGCTTAGGGCTACATCAATATTAAACAAACCATAGAGATAGAACATGGAGCTACTTTATTGTGTCAAGTTTCAAAGAGCTAGCCCAAACCGTGTTTGATTTAGAGTTCCAACTACATGTATCCATATAGGAGAAAACAGAGTGAAACCTAAAAATTTAAACTGTTACTGCCAACGAACGGTTTAACCTAGAAGAGAGAAATTTGGTGAGCCAAGTGGGATTGGGGTACTGATCATTACCTGAAAGTGTCATCAAGATTGGGTGAGAAAATGTGTGCTGAGATTTCAGGAAACTCGTAGTTTTTTGGAAGATTGGCAACCCCTTTCCATGAAAGTGATTTGCGCCAGTCTCTGCTTAGGGCTACATCAATAGGAAACAAACCATAGAGATAGAACTTGGAGCTACTTTATTGTGTCAAGTTTCAAAGAGCTAGCACAAACCGTGTTTGATTTAGACTTCCAACTACATGTATCCATATAGGGGAAAACAGAGTGAAACCTAAAAATTAAAACTGTTACTGGCAACGAACGGTTTAACCTAGAAGAACGAAATTTGGTGAGCCAAGTGGGATTGGGGTACTGATCATTACCTGAAAGTGTCATCAAGATTGGGTGAAAAAATGTGTGCTGAGATTTCAGGAAACTCGTAGTTTTTTGTAAGCTTGGCAACCCCTTTCCATGAAAGTGATTTGCGCCAGTCTCTGCTTAGGGCTACATCAATAGGAAACAAACTATAGACATAGAACTTGGAGCTACTTTATTGTGTCAAGTTTCAAAGAGCTAGCACAAACCGTGTTTGATTTAGACTTCCAACTACATGTATCCATATAGGAGATAACAGAGTGAAACCTAAAAATTAAAACTGTTACTGCCAACGAACGGTTTAACCTAGAAGAACGAAATTTGTTGAGCCATGTGGGATTGGGGTACTGATCATTACCTGAAAGTGTCATCAAGATTCGGTGAAAAAATGTGTGCTGAGATTTCAGGAATCTCGTAGTTTTTTGGAAGATTGGCAACCCCTTTCCATGAAAGTGATTTGCGCCAGTCTCTGCTTAGGGCTACATCAATAGGAAACAAACCATAGAGATAGAACTTGGAGCTACTTTATTGTGTCAAGTTTCAAAGAGCTAGCACAAACCGTGTTTGATTTAGATTTCCAACTACATGTATCCATATAGGAGAAAACAGAGTGAAACCTAAAAATTAAAACTGTTACTGCCAACGAACGGTTTAACCTAGAAGAACGAAATTTGGTGAGCCAAGTGGGATTGTGGTACTGATCATTACCTGAAAGTGTCATCAAGATTGGGTGAAAAAATGTGTGCTGAGATTTCAGGAAACTCGTAGTTTTTTGGAGGCTTGGCAACCCCTGTAAATGAAAGTGATTTGTGCCAGTCTCTGCTTGGGGCTACATCAATAGGAAACAAACCATAGAGATAGAACTTGGAGCTACTTTATTGTGTCAAGTTTCAAAGAGCTAGCACAAACCGTGTTTGATTTAGACTTCCAACTACATGTATCCATATAGGAGAAAACAGAGTGAAACCTAAAAATTAAAACTGTTACTGCCAAAGAACGGTTTAACCTAGAAGAACGAAATTTGGTGATCCAAGTGGGATTGGGGTACTGATCATTACCTGAAAGTGTCATCAAGATTGGGTGAAAAAATGTGTGCTGAGATTTCAGGAAAGCCGTAGTTTTTTGGAAGATTGGCAACCCCTTTCCATTAAAGTGATTTGCACCAGTCTTTGCTTAGGGCTACATCAATAGGAAACAAACCATAGAGATAGAACTTGGAGCTACTTTATTGTGTCAAGTTTCAAAGAGCTAGCACAAACCGTGTTTGATTTAGACTTCCAACTACATGTATCCATATAGGAGAAAACAGAGTGAAACCTAAAAATTTAAACTGTTACTGCCAAAGAACGGTTTAACCTAGAAGAACGAAATTTGGTGAGCCAAGTGGGATTGGGGTACTGATCATTACCTGAAAGTGTCATCAAGATTGGGTGAAAAAATGTGTGCTGAGATTTCAGGAAACTCGTAGTTTTTTGGAAGATTGGCAACCCCTTTCCATGAAAGTGATTTGCGCCAGTCTCTGCTTAGGGCTACATCAATAGGAAACAAACCATAGAGATAGAACTTGGAGGTACTTTATTGTGTCAAGTTTCAAAGAGCTAGCACAAACCGTGTTTGATTTAGACTTCCAACTACCTGTATCCATATAGGAGAAAACAGAGTGAAACCTAAAAATTAAAACTGTTACTGCCAACGAACGGTTTAACCTAGAAGAACGAAATTTGGTGAGCCAAATGTGATTTGTTGTACTGATCATTACCTGAAAGTGTCATCAAGATTGGGTGAAAAAATGTGTGCTGAGATTTCAGGAAACTCGTAGTTTTTTGGAAGATTGGCAAACCCTTTCCATGAAAGTGATTTGCGCCAGTCTCTGCTTAGGGCTACATCAATAGGAAACAAACCATTGAGACAGAACTTGGAGCTACTTTATTGTGTCAAGTTTCAAAGAGCTAGCACAAACCATGTTTGATTTAGATTTCCAACTACATGTATCCATATAGGAGATAACAGAGTGAAACCTAAAAATTAAAACTGTTACTGCCAACGAACGGTTTAACCTAGAAGAACGAAATTTGGTGAGCCAAGTGGGATTGGGGTACTGATCATTACCTGAAAGTGTCATCAAGATTGGGTGAAAAAATGTGTGCTGAGATTTCAGGAAACCCGTAGTTTTTTGGAAGATTGGCAACCCCTTTCCATTAAAGTGATTTGCACCAGTCTTTGCTTAGGGCTACATCAATAGGAAACAAACCATAGAGATAGAACTTGGAGCTACTTTATTGTGTCAAGTTTCAAAGAGCTAGCACAAACCGTGTTTGATTTAGACTTCCAACTACATGTATCCATATAGGAGAAAACAGAGTGAAACCTAAAAATTAAAACTGTTACTGCCAACGAACGGTTTAACCTAGAAGAACAAAATTTGGTGAGCCAAGTGGGATTGGGGTACTGATCATTACCTGAAAGTGTCATCAAGATTGGGTGAAAAAATGTGTGCTGAGATTTCAGGAAACCCGTAGTTTTTTGGAAGATTGGCAACCCCTTTCCATTAAAGTGATTTGCACCAGTCTTTGCTTAGGGCTACATCAATAGGAAACAAACCATAGAGATAGAACTTGGAGCTACTTTATTGTGTCAAGTTTCAAAGAGCTAGCACAAACCGTGTTTGATTTAGACTTCCAACTACATGTATCCATATAGGAGAAAACAGAGTGAAACCTAAAAATTAAAACTGTTACTGCCAACGAACGGTTTAACCTAGAAGAACGAAATTTGGTGAGCCAAGTGGGATTGGGGTACTGATCATTACCTGAAAGTGTCATCAAGATTGGGTGAAAAAATGTGTGCTGAGATTTCAGGAAACTCGTAGTTTTTTGGAAGATTGGCAACCCCTTTCCATGAAAGTGATTTGCACCAGTCTTTGCTTAGGACTACATCAATAGGAAACAAACCATAGAGATAGAACTTGGAGCTACTTTATTGTGTCAAGTTTCAAAGAGCTAGCACAAACCGTGTTTGATTTAGACTTCCAACTACATGTATCCATATAGGAGAAAACAGAGTGAAACCTAAAAATTTAAACTGTTACTGCCAAAGAACGGTTTAACCTAGAAGAACGAAATTTGGTGAGCCAAGTGGGATTGGGGTACTGATCATTACCTGAAAGTGTCATCAAGATTGGGTGAAAAAATGTGTGCTGAGATTTCAGGAAACTCGTAGTTTTTTGGAAGATTGGCAACCCCTTTCCATGAAAGTGATTTGCGCCAGTCTCTGCTTAGGGCTACATCAATAGGAAACAAACCATAGAGATAGAACTTGGAGCTACTTTATTGTGTCAAGTTTCAAAGAGCTAGCACAAACCGTGTTTGATTTAGACTTCCAACTACCTGTATCCATATAGGAGAAAACAGAGTGAAACCTAAAAATTAAAACTGTTACTGCCAACGAACGGTTTAACCTAGAAGAACGAAATTTGGTGAGCCAAATGGGATTTGTTGTACTGATCATTACCTGAAAGTGTCATCAAGATTGGGTGAAAAAATGTGTGCTGAGATTTCAGGAAACTCGTAGTTTTTTGGAAGATTGGCAAACCCTTTCCATGAAAGTGATTTGCGCCAGTCTCTGCTTAGGGCTACATCAATAGGAAACAAACCATTGAGACAGAACTTGGAGCTACTTTATTGTGTCAAGTTTCAAAGAGCTAGCACAAACCATGTTTGATTTAGATTTCCAACTACATGTATCCATATAGGAGATAACAGAGTGAAACCTAAAAATTAAAACTGTTACTGCCAACGAACGGTTTAACCTAGAAGAACGAAATTTGGTGAGCCAAGTGGGATTGGGGTACTGATCATTACCTGAAAGTGTCATCAAGATTGGGTGAAAAAATGTGTGCTGAGATTTCAGGAAACTCGTAGTTTTTTGGAAGATTGGCAACCCCTTTCCATGAAAGTGATTTGCGCCAGTCTCTGCTTAGGGCTACATCAATAGGAAACAAACCATAGAGATAGAACTTGGAGCTACTTTATTGTGTCAAGTTTCAAAGAGCTAGCAAAAACCATGTTTGATTTAGACTTCCAACTACATGTATCCATATAGGAGATAACAGAGTGAAACCTAAAAATTAAAACTGTTACTGCCAAAGAACGGTTTAACATAGAAGAACGAAATTTGGTGAGCCAAGTGGGATTGTGGTACTGATCATTACCTGAAAGTGTCATCAAGATTGGGTGAAAAAATGTGTGCTGAGATTTCAGGAAACTCGTAGTTTTTTGGAAGATTGGCAACCCCTGTAAATGAAAGTGATTTGTGCCAGTCTCTGCTTAGGGCTACATCAACAGGAAACAAACCATAGAGATAGAACTTGGAGCTACTTTATTGTATCAAGTTTCAAAGAGCTAGCACAAACCGTGTTTGATTTAGACTTCCAACTACATGTATCCATATAGGAGAAAACAGAGTGAAACCTAAAAATTAAAACTGTTACTGCCAACGAACGGTTTAACCTAGAAGAACAAAATTTGGTGAGCCAAGTGGGATTGGGGTACTGATCATTACCTGAAAGTGTCATCAAGATTGGGTGAAAAAATGTGTGCTGAGATTTCAGGAAACCCGTAGTTTTTTGGAAGATTGGCAACCCCTTTCCATTAAAGTGATTTGCACCAGTCTTTGCTTAGGGCTACATCAATAGGAAACAAACCATAGAGATAGAACTTGGAGCTACTTTATTGTGTCAAGTTTCAAAGAGCTAGCACAAACCGTGTTTGATTTAGACTTCCAACTACATGTATCCATATAGGAGAAAACAGAGTGAAACCTAAAAATTAAAACTGTTACTGCCAACGAACGGTTTAACCTAGAAGAACGAAATTTGGTGAGCCAAGTGGGATTGGGGTACTGATCATTACCTGAAAGTGTCATCAAGATTGGGTGAAAAAATGTGTGCTGAGATTTCAGGAAATTCGTGGTTTTTTGGAAGATTGGCCACCCCTTTCCATGAAAGTGATTTGCGCCAGTCTCTGCTTAGGGCTACATCAATAGGAAACAAACCATAGAGATAGAACTTGGAGCTACTTTATTGTGTCAAGTTTCAAAGAGCTAGCACAAACCGTGTTTGATTTAGACTTCCAACTACATGTATCCATATAGGAGAAAACAGAGTGAAACCTAAAAATTAAAACTGTTACTGCCAAAGAACGGTTTAACCTAGAAGAACGAAATTTGGTGAGCCAAGTGGGATTGTGGTACTGATCATTACCTGAAAGTGTCATCAAGATTGGGTGAAAAAATGTGTGCTGAGATTTCAGGAAACTCGTAGTTTTTTGGAAGATTGGCAACCCCTGTAAATGAAAGTGATTTGTGCCAGTCTCTGCTTAGGGCTACATCAACAGGAAACAAACCATAGAGATAGAACTTGGAGCTACTTTATTGTATCAAGTTTCAAAGAGCTAGCACAAACCGTGTTTGATTTAGACTTCCAACTACATGTATCCATATAGGAGAAAACAGAGTGAAACCTAAAAATTAAAACTGTTACTGCCAACGAACGGTTTAACCTAGAAGAACAAAATTTGGTGAGCCAAGTGGGATTGGGGTACTGATCATTACCTGAAAGTGTCATCAAGATTGGGTGAAAAAATGTGTGCTGAGATTTCAGGAAACCCGTAGTTTTTTGGAAGATTGGCAACCCCTTTCCATTAAAGTGATTTGCACCAGTCTTTGCTTAGGGCTACATCAATAGGAAACAAACCATAGAGATAGAACTTGGAGCTACTTTATTGTGTCAAGTTTCAAAGAGCTAGCACAAACCGTGTTTGATTTAGACTTCCAACTACATGTATCCATATAGGAGAAAACAGAGTGAAACCTAAAAATTAAAACTGTTACTGCCAACGAACGGTTTAACCTAGAAGAACAAAATTTGGTGAGCCAAGTGGGATTGGGGTACTGATCATTACCTGAAAGTGTCATCAAGATTGGGTGAAAAAATGTGTGCTGAGATTTCAGGAAACTCGTAGTTTTTTGGAAGATTGGCAACCCCTTTCCATGAAAGTGATTTTCACCAGTCTTTGCTTAGGACTACATCAATAGGAAACAAACCATAGAGATAGAACTTGGAGCTACTTTATTGTGTCAAGTTTCAAAGAGCTAGCACAAACCGTGTTTGATTTAGACTTCCAACTACATGTATCCATATAGGAGAAAACAGAGTGAAACCTAAAAATTAAAACTGTTACTGCCAACGAACGGTTTAACCTAGAAGAACGAAATTTGGTGAGCCAAGTGGGATTGGGGTACTGATCATTACCTGAAAGTGTCATCAAGATTGGGTGAAAAAATGTGTGCTGAGATTTCAGGAAACTCGTAGTTTTTTGGAAGATTGGCAACCCCTTTCCATGAAAGTGATTTGCGCCAGTCTCTGCTTAGGGCTACATCAATAGGAAACAAACCATAGAGATAGAACTTGGAGGTACTTTATTGTGTCAAGTTTCAAAGAGCTAGCACAAACCGTGTTTGATTTAGACTTCCAACTACCTGTATCCATATAGGAGAAAACAGAGTGAAACCTAAAAATTAAAACTGTTACTGCCAACGAACGGTTTAACCTAGAAGAACGAAATTTGGTGAGCCAAATGGGATTTGTTGTACTGATCATTACCTGAAAGTGTCATCAAGATTTGGTGAAAAAATGTGTGCTGAGATTTCAGGAAACTCGTAGTTTTTTGGAAGATTGGCAAACCCTTTCCATGAAAGTGATTTGCGCCAGTCTCTGCTTAGGGCTACATCAATAGGAAACAAACCATTGAGACAGAACTTGGAGCTACTTTATTGTGTCAAGTTTCAAAGAGCTAGCACAAACCATGTTTGATTTAGATTTCCAACTACATGTATCCATATAGGAGATAACAGAGTGAAACCTAAAAATTAAAACTGTTACTGCCAACGAACGGTTTAACCTAGAAGAACGAAATTTGGTGAGCCAAGTGGGATTGGGGTACTGATCATTACCTGAAAGTGTCATCAAGATTGGGTGAAAAAATGTGTGCTGAGATTTCAGGAAACTCGTAGTTTTTTGGAAGATTGGCAACCCCTTTCCATGAAAGTGATTTGCGCCAGTCTCTGCTTAGGGCTACATCAATAGGAAACAAACCATAGAGATAGAACTTGGAGCTACTTTATTGTGTCAAGTTTCAAAGAGCTAGCAAAAACCATGTTTGATTTAGACTTCCAACTACATGTATCCATATAGGAGATAACAGAGTGAAACCTAAAAATTAAAACTGTTACTGCCAAAGAACGGTTTAACATAGAAGAACGAAATTTGGTGAGCCAAGTGGGATTGGGGTACTGATCATTACCTGAAAGTGTCATCAAGATTGGGTGAAAAA
Organism: Spermophilus citellus; assembly: GCF_964194105.1. Lineage (NCBI taxonomy): Eukaryota > Metazoa > Chordata > Mammalia > Rodentia > Sciuridae > Spermophilus > Spermophilus citellus. The sequence continues at coordinate 1,466,515 of NW_027672727.1, read as the reverse complement.
ATGTGTGCTGAGATTTCAGGAAATTCGTGGTTTTTTGGAAGATTGGCCACCCCTTTCCATGAAAGTGATTTGCGCCAGTCTCTGCTTAGGGCTACATCAATAGGAAACAAACCATAGAGATAGAACTTGGAGCTACTTTATTGTGTCAAGTTTCAAAGAGCTAGCACAAACCGTGTTTGATTTAGAGTTCCAACTACATGTATCCATATAGGAGAAAACAGAGTGAAACCTAAAAATTAAAACTGTTACTGCCAAAGAACGGTTTAACCTAGAAGAACGAAATTTGGTGAGCCAAGTGGGATTGTGGTACTGATCATTACCTGAAAGTGTCATCAAGATTGGGTGAAAAAATGTGTGCTGAGATTTCAGGAAATTCGTAGTTTTTTGGAAGATTGGCCACCCCTTTCCATGAAAGTGATTTGCGCCAGTCTATGCTTAGGGCTACATCAATAGGAAACAAACCATAGAGATAGAACTTGGAGCTACTTTATTGTGTCAAGTTTCAAAGAGCTAGCACAAACCGTGTTTGATTTAGAGTTCCAACTACATGTATCCATATAGGAGAAAACAGAGTGAAACCTAAAAATTAAAACTGTTACTGCCAAAGAACGGTTTAACCTAGAAGAACGAAATTTGGTGAGCCAAGTGGGATTGTGGTACTGATCATTACCTGAAAGTGTCATCAAGATTGGGTGAAAAAATGTGTGCTGAGATTTCAGGAAACTCGTAGTTTTTTGGAGGCTTGGCAACCCCTGTAAATGAAAGTGATTTGTGCCAGTCTCTGCTTAGGGCTACATCAACAGGAAACAAACCATAGAGATAGAACTTGGAGCTACTTTACTGTATCAAGTTTCAAAGAGCTAGCACAAACCGTGTTTGATTTAGACTTCCAACTACATGTATCCATATAGGAGAAAACAGAGTGAAACCTAAAAATTAAAACTGTTACTGCCAACGAACGGTTTAACCTAGAAGAACGAAATTTGGTGAGCCAAGTGGGATTGGGGTACTGATCATTACCTGAAAGTGTCATCAAGATTGGGTGAAAAAATGTGTGCTGAGATTTCAGGAAACTCGTAGTTTTTTGTAAGCTTGGCAACCCCTTTCCATGAAAGTGATTTGCGCCAGTCTCTGCTTAGGGCTACATCAATAGGAAACAAACTATAGACATAGAACTTGGAGCTACTTTATTGTGTCAAGTTTCAAAGAGCTAGCACAAACCGTGTTTGATTTAGACTTCCAACTACATGTATCCATATAGGAGATAACAGAGTGAAACCTAAAAATTAAAACTGTTACTGCCAACGAACGGTTTAACCTAGAAGAACGAAATTTGTTGAGCCATGTGGGATTGGGGTACTGATCATTACCTGAAAGTGTCATCAAGATTCGGTGAAAAAATGTGTGCTGAGATTTCAGGAATCTCGTAGTTTTTTGGAAGATTGGCAACCCCTTTCCATGAAAGTGATTTGCGCCAGTCTCTGCTTAGGGCTACATCAATAGGAAACAAACCATAGAGATAGAACTTGGAGCTACTTTATTGTGTCAAGTTTCAAAGAGCTAGCACAAACCGTGTTTGATTTAGATTTCCAACTACATGTATCCATATAGGAGAAAACAGAGTGAAACCTAAAAATTAAAACTGTTACTGCCAACGAACGGTTTAACCTAGAAGAACGAAATTTGGTGAGCCAAGTGGGATTGTGGTACTGATCATTACCTGAAAGTGTCATCAAGATTGGGTGAAAAAATGTGTGCTGAGATTTCAGGAAACTCGTAGTTTTTTGGAGGCTTGGCAACCCCTGTAAATGAAAGTGATTTGTGCCAGTCTCTGCTTGGGGCTACATCAATAGGAAACAAACCATAGAGATAGAACTTGGAGCTACTTTATTGTGTCAAGTTTCAAAGAGCTAGCACAAACCGTGTTTGATTTAGACTTCCAACTACATGTATCCATATAGGAGAAAACAGAGTGAAACCTAAAAATTAAAACTGTTACTGCCAAAGAACGGTTTAACCTAGAAGAACGAAATTTGGTGAGCCAAGAGGGATTGGGGTACTGATCATTACCTGAAAGTGTCATCAAGATTGGGTGAAAAAATGTGTGCTGAGATTTCAGGAAAGCCGTAGTTTTTTGGAAGATTGGCAACCCCTTTCCATTAAAGTGATTTGCACCAGTCTTTGCTTAGGGCTACATCAATAGGAAACAAACCATAGAGATAGAACTTGGAGCTACTTTATTGTGTCAAGTTTCAAAGAGCTAGCACAAACCGTGTTTGATTTAGACTTCCAACTACATGTATCCATATAGGAGAAAACAGAGTGAAACCTAAAAATTTAAACTGTTACTGCCAAAGAACGGTTTAACCTAGAAGAACGAAATTTGGTGAGCCAAGTGGGATTGGGGTACTGATCATTACCTGAAAGTGTCATCAAGATTGGGTGAAAAAATGTGTGCTGAGATTTCAGGAAACTCGTAGTTTTTTGGAAGATTGGCAACCCCTTTCCATGAAAGTGATTTGCACCAGTCTCTGCTTAGGGCTACATCAATAGGAAACAAACCATAGAGATAGAACTTAGAGGTACTTTATTGTGTCAAGTTTCAAAGAGCTAGCACAAACCGTGTTTGATTTAGACTTCCAACTACCTGTATCCATATAGGAGAAAACAGAGTGAAACCTAAAAATTAAAACTGTTACTGCCAACGAACGGTTTAACCTAGAAGAACGAAATTTGGTGAGCCAAATGGGATTTGTTGTACTGATCATTACCTGAAAGTGTCATCAAGATTGGGTGAAAAAATGTGTGCTGAGATTTCAGGAAACTCGTAGTTTTTTGGAAGATTGGCAAACCCTTTCCATGAAAGTGATTTGCGCCAGTCTCTGCTTAGGGCTACATCAATAGGAAACAAACCATTGAGACAGAACTTGGAGCTACTTTATTGTGTCAAGTTTCAAAGAGCTAGCACAAACCATGTTTGATTTAGATTTCCAACTACATGTATCCATATAGGAGATAACAGAGTGAAACCTAAAAATTAAAACTGTTACTGCCAACGAACGGTTTAACCTAGAAGAACGAAATTTGGTGAGCCAAGTGGGATTGGGGTACTGATCATTACCTGAAAGTGTCATCAAGATTGGGTGAAAAAATGTGTGCTGAGATTTCAGGAAACTCGTAGTTTTTTGGAAGATTGGCAACCCCTTTCCATGAAAGTGATTTGCGCCAGTCTCTGCTTAGGGCTACATCAATAGGAAACAAACCATAGAGATAGAACTTGGAGCTACTTTATTGTGTCAAGTTTCAAAGAGCTAGCAAAAACCATGTTTGATTTAGACTTCCAACTACATGTATCCATATAGGAGATAACAGAGTGAAACCTAAAAATTAAAACTGTTACTGCCAAAGAACGGTTTAACATAGAAGAACGAAATTTGGTGAGCCAAGTGGGATTGTGGTACTGATCATTACCTGAAAGTGTCATCAAGATTGGGTGAAAAAATGTGTGCTGAGATTTCAGGAAACTCGTAGTTTTTTGGAAGATTGGCAACCCCTGTAAATGAAAGTGATTTGTGCCAGTCTCTGCTTAGGGCTACATCAACAGGAAACAAACCATAGAGATAGAACTTGGAGCTACTTTATTGTATCAAGTTTCAAAGAGCTAGCACAAACCGTGTTTGATTTAGACTTCCAACTACATGTATCCATATAGGAGAAAACAGAGTGAAACCTAAAAATTAAAACTGTTACTGCCAACGAACGGTTTAACCTAGAAGAACAAAATTTGGTGAGCCAAGTGGGATTGGGGTACTGATCATTACCTGAAAGTGTCATCAAGATTGGGTGAAAAAATGTGTGCTGAGATTTCAGGAAACTCGTAGTTTTTTGGAAGATTGGCAACCCCTTTCCATGAAAGTGATTTGCGCCAGTCTCTGCTTAGGGCTACATTAATAGGAAACAAACTATAGACATAGAACTTGGAGCTTCTTTATTGTGTCAAGTTTCAAAGAGCTAGCACAAACCTTGTTTGATTTAGACTTCCAACTACATGTATCCATATAGGAGATAACAGAGTGAAACCTAAAAATTAAAACTGTTACTGCCAACGAACGGTTTAACCTAGAAGAACGAAATTTGGTGAGCCAAGTGGGATTGGGGTACTGATCATTACCTGAAAGTGTCATCAAGATTGGGTGAAAAAATGTGTGCTGAGATTTCAGGAAATTCGTGGTTTTTTGGAAGATTGGCCACCCCTTTCCATGAAAGTGATTTGCGCCAGTCTCTGCTTAGGGCTACATCAATAGGAAACAAACCATAGAGATAGAACTTGGAGCTACTTTATTGTGTCAAGTTTCAAAGAGCTAGCACAAACCGTGTTTGATTTAGAGTTCCAACTACATGTATCCATATAGGAGAAAACAGAGTGAAACCTAAAAATTAAAACTGTTACTGCCAAAGAACGGTTTAACCTAGAAGAACGAAATTTGGTGAGCCAAGTGGGATTGTGGTACTGATCATTACCTGAAAGTGTCATCAAGATTGGGTGAAAAAATGTGTGCTGAGATTTCAGGAAATTCGTAGTTTTTTGGAAGATTGGCCACCCCTTTCCATGAAAGTGATTTGCGCCAGTCTCTGCTTAGGGCTACATCAATAGGAAACAAACCATAGAGATAGAACATGGAGCTACTTTATTGTGTCAAGTTTCAAAGAGCTAGCACAAACCGTGTTTGATTTAGAGTTCCAACTACATGTATCCATATAGGAGAAAACAGAGTGAAACCTAAAAATTAAAACTGTTACTGCCAAAGAACGGTTTAACCTAGAAGAACGAAATTTGGTGAGCCAAGTGGGATTGTGGTACTGATCATTACCTGAAAGTGTCATCAAGATTGGGTGAAAAAATGTGTGCTGAGAATTCAGGAAACTCGTAGTTTTTTGGAGGCTTGGCAACCCCTGTAAATGAAAGTGATTTGTGCCAGTCTCTGCTTAGGGCTACATCAACAGGAAACAAACCATAGAGATAGAACTTGGAGCTACTTTACTGTATCAAGTTTCAAAGAGCTAGCACAAACCGTGTTTGATTTAGACTTCCAACTACATGTATCCATATAGGAGAAAACAGAGTGAAACCTAAAAATTAAAACTGTTACTGCCAACGAACGGTTTAACCTAGAAGAACAAAATTTGGTGAGCCAAGTGGGATTGGGGTACTGATCATTACCTGAAAGTGTCATCAAGATTGGGTTAAAAAATGTGTGCTGAGATTTCAGGAAACTCGTAGTTTTTTGTAAGCTTGGCAACCCCTTTCCATGAAAGTGATTTGCGCCAGTCTCTGCTTAGGGCTACATCAATAGGAAACAAACTATAGACATAGAACTTGGAGCTACTTTATTGTGTCAAGTTTCAAAGAGCTAGCACAAACCGTGTTTGATTTAGACTTCCAACTACATGTATCCATATAGGAGATAACAGAGTGAAACCTAAAAATTAAAACTGTTACTGCCAACGAACGGTTTAACCTAGAAGAACGAAATTTGGTGAGCCAAGTGGGATTGGGGTACTGATCATTACCTGAAAGTGTCATCAAGATTGGGTGAAAAAATGTGTGCTGAAATTTTAGGAATCTCGTAGTTTTTTGGAAGATTGGCAACCCCTTTCCATGAAAGTGATTTGCGCCAGTCTCTGCTTAGGGCTACATCAATAGGAAACAAACCATAGAGATAGAACTTGGAGCTACTTTATTGTGTCAAGTTTCAAAGAGCTAGCACAAACCGTGTTTGATTTAGATTTCCAACTACATGTATCCATATAGGAGAAAACAGAGTGAAACCTAAAAATTAAAACTGTTACTGCCAACGAACGGTTTAACCTAGAAGAACGAAATTTGGTGAGCCAAGTGGGATTGTGGTACTGATCATTACCTGAAAGTGTCATCAAGATTGGGTGAAAAAATGTGTGCTGAGATTTCAGGAAACTCGTAGTTTTTTGGAGGCTTGGCAACCCCTGTAAATGAAAGTGATTTGTGCCAGTCTCTGCTTGGGGCTACATCAATAGGAAACAAACCATAGAGATAGAACTTGGAGCTACTTTATTGTGTCAAGTTTCAAAGAGCTAGCACAAACCGTGTTTGATTTAGACTTCCAACTACATGTATCCATATAGGAGAAAACAGAGTGAAACCTAAAAATTAAAACTGTTACTGCCAACGAACGGTTTAACCTAGAAGAACGAAATTTGGTGAGCCAAGTGGGATTGGGGTACTGATCATTACCTGAAAGTGTCATCAAGATTGGGTGAAAAAATGTGTGCTGAGATTTCAGGAAACCCGTAGTTTTTTGGAAGATTGGCAACCCCTTTCCATGAAAGTGATTTGCGCCAGTCTCTGCTTAGGGCTACATCAATAGGAAACAAACTATAGACATAGAACTTGGAGCTACATTATTGTGTCAAGTTTCAAAGAGCTAGCACAAACCGTGTTTGATTTAGACTTCCAACTACATGTATCCATATAGGAGATAACAGAGTGAAACCTAAATATTAAAACTGTTACTGCCAACGAACGGTTTAACCTAGAAGAACGAAATTTGGTGAGCCAAGTGGGATTGGGGTACTGATCATTACCTGAAAGTGTCATCAAGATTGGGTGAAAAAATGTGTGCTGAGATTTCAGGAAACTCGTAGTTTTTTGGAAGATTGGCAACCCCTTTCCATGAAAGTGATTTGCGCCAGTCTCTGCTTAGGGCTACATCAATAAGAAACAAACCATAGGGATAGAACTTGGAGCTACTTTATTCTGTCAAGTTTCAAAGAGCTAGCACAAACCGTGTTTGATTTAGAGTTCCAACTACATGTATCCATAGAGGAGAAAACAGAGTGAAACCTAAAAATTAAAACTGTTACTGCCAACGAACGGTTTAACCTAGAAGAACGAAATTTGGTGAGCCAAGTGGGATTGGAGTACTGATCATTACCTGAAAGTGTCATCAAGATTGGGTGAAAAAATGTGTGCTGAGATTTCAGGAAACTCGTAGTTTTTTTGGAAGATTGGCAACCCCTTTCCATGAAAGTGATTTGCGCCAGTCTCTACTTAGGGCTACATCAATAGGAAACAAACTATAGACATAGAACTTGGAGCTACTTTATTGTGTCAAGTTGCAAAGAGCTAGCACAAACCGTGTTTGATTTAGACTTCCAACTACATGTATCCATATAGGAGAAAACAGAGTGAAACCTAAAAATTAAAACTGTTACTGCCAAAGAACGGTTTAACCTAGAAGAACGAAATTTGGTGAGCCAAGTGGGATTGTGGTACTGATCATTACCTGAAAGTGTCATCAAGATTGGGTGAAAAAATGTGTGCTGAGATTTCAGGAAACTCGTAGTTTTTTGGAGGCTTGGCAACCCCTGTAAATGAAAGTGATTTGTGCCAGTCTCTGCTTAGGGCTACATCAACAGGAAACAAACCATAGAGATAGAACTTGGAGCTACTTTACTGTATCAAGTTTCAAAGAGCTAGCACAAAACGTGTTTGATTTAGACTTCCAACTACATGTATCCATATAGGAGAAAACAGAGTGAAACCTAAAAATGAAAACTGTTACTGCCAACGAACGGTTTAACCTAGAAGAACAAAATTTGGTGAGCCAAGTGGGATTGGGGTACTGATCATTACCTGAAAGTGTCATCAAGATTGGGTGAAAAAATGTGTGCTGAGATTTCAGGAAACTCGTAGTTTTTTGGAAGATTGGCAAACCCTTTCCATGAAAGTGATTTGCACCAGTCTTTGCTTAGGACTACATCAATAGGAAACAAACCATAGAGATAGAACTTGGAGCTACTTTATTGTGTCAAGTTTCAAAGAGCTAGCACAAACCATGTTTGATTTAGATTTCCAACTACATGTATCCATATAGGAGATAACAGAGTGAAACCTAAAAATTAAAACTGTTACTGCCAACGAACGGTTTAACCTAGAAGAACGAAATTTGGTGAGCCAAGTGGGATTGGGGTACTGATCATTACCTGAAAGTGTCATCAAGATTGGGTGAAAAAATGTGTGCTGAGATTTCAGGAAACTCGTAGTTTTTTGTAAGCTTGGCAACCCCTTTCCATGAAAGTGATTTGCGCCAGTCTCTGCTTAGGGCTACATCAATAGGAAACAAACCATAGAGATAGAACTTGGAGCTACTTTATTGTGTCAAGTTTCAAAGAGCTAGCAAAAACCATGTTTGATTTAGACTTCCAACTACATGTATCCATATAGGAGATAACAGAGTGAAACCTAAAAATTAAAACTGTTACTGCCAAAGAACGGTTTAACCTAGAAGAACGAAATTTGGTGAGCCAAGTGGGATTGTGGTACTGATCATTACCTGAAAGTGTCATCAAGATTGGGTGAAAAAATGTGTGCTGAGATTTCAGGAAACTCGTAGTTTTTTGGAAGATTGGCAACCCCTGTAAATGAAAGTGATTTGTGCCAGTCTCTGCTTAGGGCTACATCAACAGGAAACAAACCATAGAGATAGAACTTGGAGCTACTTTATTGTATCAAGTTTCAAAGAGCTAGCACAAACCGTGTTTGATTTAGACTTCCAACTACATGTATCCATATAGGAGAAAACAGAGTGAAACCTAAAAATTAAAACTGTTACTGCCAACGAACGGTTTAACCTAGAAGAACAAAATTTGGTGAGCCAAGTGGGATTGGGGTACTGATCATTACCTGAAAGTGTCATCAAGATTGGGTGAAAAAATGTGTGCTGAGATTTCAGGAAACTCGTAGTTTTTTGGAAGATTGGCAACCCCTTTCCATGAAAGTGATTTGCACCAGTCTTTGCTTAGGACTACATCAATAGGAAACAAACCATAGAGATAGAACTTGGAGCTACTTTATTGTGTCAAGTTTCAAAGAGCTAGCACAAACCGTGTTTGATTTAGACTTCCAACTACATGTATCCATATAGGAGAAAACAGAGTGAAACCTAAAAATTAAAACTGTTACTGCCAACGAACGGTTTAACCTAGAAGAACGAAATTTGGTGAGCCAAGTGGGATTGGGGTACTGATCATTACCTGAAAGTTTCATCAAGATTGGCTGAAAAAATGTGTGCTGAGATTTCAGGAAACTCGTAGTTTTTTGTAAGCTTGGCAACCCCTTTCCATGAAAGTGATTTGCGCCAGTCTCTGCTTAGGGCTACATCAATAGGAAACAAACTATAGACATAGAACTTGGAGCTACTTTATTGTGTCAAGTTTCAAAGAGCTAGCACAAACCGTGTTTGATTTAGACTTCCAACTACATGTATCCATATAGGAGATAACAGAGTGAAACCTAAAAATTAAAACTGTTACTGCCAACGAACGGTTTAACCTAGAAGAACAAAATTTGGTGAGCCAAGTGGGATTGGGGTACTGATCATTACCTGAAAGTGTCATCAAGATTGGGTGAAAAAATGTGTGCTGAGATTTCAGGAAATTCGTAGTTTTTTGGAAGATTGGCAACCACTTTAAATGAAAGTGATTTGAACCAGTCTCTGCTTAGGGCTACATAAATAGGAAACAAACCATAGAGATAGAACATGGAGCTACTTTATTGTGTCAAGTTTCAAAGAGCTAGCACAAACCGTGTTTGATTTGGAGTTCCAACTACATGTATCCATATAGGAGAAAACACAGTGAAAACTAAAAATTAAAACTGTTACTGCCAACGAACGGTTTAACCTAGAAGAGAGAAATTTGGTGAGCCAAGTGGGATTGGGGTACTGATCATTACCTGAAAGTGTCATCAAGATTGGGTGAAAAAATGTGTGCTGAGATTTCAGGAAACTCGTAGTTTTTTGGAAGATTGGCAACCCCTTTCCATGAAAGTGATTTGCGCCAATCTCTGCTTAGGGCTACATCAATAGGAAACAAACCATAGAGATAGAACTTGGAGCTATTTTATTGTATCAAGTTTCAAAGAGCTAGCACAAACCGTGTTTGATTTAGACTTCCAACTACATGTATCCATATAGGAGAAAACAGAGTGAAACCTAAAAATGAAAACTGTTACTGCCAACGAACGGTTTAACCTAGAACAACGAAATTTGGTGAGCCAAGTGGGATTGGTGTACTGATCATTACCTGAAAGTGTCATCAAGATTGGGTGAAAAAATGTGTGCTGAGATTTCAGGAAACTCGTAGTTTTTTGGAAGCTTGGCAACCCCTTTCCATGAAAGTGATTTGCGCCAGTCTCTGCTTAGGGCTACATCAATAGGAAACAAACTATAGAGATAGAACTTGGAGCTACTTTATTGTGTCAAGTTTCAAAGAGCTAGCACAAACCGTGTTTGATTTAGACTTCCAACTACATGTATCCATATAGGAGATAACAGAGTGAAACCTAAAAATTAAAACTGTTACTGCCAACGAACGGTTTAACCTAGAAGAACGAAATTTGGTGAGCCAAGTGGGATTGGGGTACTGATCATTACCTGAAAGTGTCATCAAGATTGGGTGAAAAAATGTGTGCTGAGATTTCAGGAAATTCGTAGTTTTTTGGAAGCTTGGCAACCCCTTTAAATGAAAGTGATTTGCACCAGTCTCTGCTTAGGGCTACATCAATAGGAAACAAACCACAGAGATAGAACATGGAGCTACTTTATTGTGTCAAGTTTCAAAGAGCTAGCCCAAACCGTGTTTGATTTAGAGTTCCAACTACATGTATCCATATAGGAGAAAACACAGTGAAAACTAAAAATTAAAACTGTTACTGCCAACGAACGGTTTAACCTAGAAGAGAGAAATTTGGTGAGCCAAGATGGATTGGGGTACTGATCATTACCTGAAAGTGTCTTCAAGATTGGGTGAAAAAATGTGTGCTGAGATTTCAGGAAACTCGTAGTTTTTTGGAAGATTGGCAACCCCTTTCCATTAAAGTGATTTGCGCCAGTCTCTACTTAGGGCTACATCAATAGGAAACAAACTATAGACATAGAACTTGGAGCTACTTTATTGTGTCAAGTTGCAAAGAGCTAGCACAAACCGTGTTTGATTTAGACTTCCAACTACATGTATCCATATAGGAGAAAACAGAGTGAAACCTAAAAATTAAAACTGTTACTGCCAAAGAACGGTTTAACCTAGAAGAACGAAATTTGGTGAGCCAAGTGGGATTGTGGTACTGATCATTACCTGAAAGTGTCATCAAGATTGGGTGAAAAAATGTGTGCTGAGATTTCAGGAAACTCGTAGTTTTTTGGAGGCTTGGCAACCCCTGTAAATGAAAGTGATTTGTGCCAGTCTCTGCTTAGGGCTACATCAACAGGAAACAAACCATAGAGATAGAACTTGGAGCTACTTTACTGTATCAAGTTTCAAAGAGCTAGCACAAAACGTGTTTGATTTAGACTTCCAACTACATGTATCCATATAGGAGAAAACAGAGTGAAACCTAAAAATGAAAACTGTTACTGCCAACGAACGGTTTAACCTAGAAGAACAAAATTTGGTGAGCCAAGTGGGATTGGGGTACTGATCATTACCTGAAAGTGTCATCAAGATTGGGTGAAAAAATGTGTGCTGAGATTTCAGGAAACTCGTAGTTTTTTGGAAGATTGGCAACCCCTTTCCATGAAAGTGATTTGCACCAGTCTTTGCTTAGGACTACATCAATAGGAAACAAACCATAGAGATAGAACTTGGAGCTACTTTATTGTGTCAAGTTTCAAAGAGCTAGCACAAACCGTGTTTGATTTAGACTTCCAACTACCTGTATCCATATAGGAGAAAACAGAGTGAAACGTAAAAATTAAAACTGTTACTGCCAACGAACGGTTTAACCTAGAAGAACGAAATTTGGTGAGCCAAGTGGGATTGGGGAACTGATCATTACCTGAAAGTGTCATCAAGATTGGGTGAAAAAATGTGTGCTGAGATTTCAGGAAACTCGTAGTTTTTTGGAAGATTGGCAAACCCTTTCCATGAAAGTGATTTGCGCCAGTCTCTGCTTAGGGCTACATCAATAGGAAACAAACCATTGAGACAGAACTTGGAGCTACTTTATTGTGTCAAGTTTCAAAGAGCTAGCACAAACCATGTTTGATTTAGATTTCCAACTACATGTATCCATATAGGAGATAACAGAGTGAAACCTAAAAATTAAAACTGTTACTGCCAACGAACGGTTTAACCTAGAAGAACGAAATTTGGTGAGCCAAGTGGGATTGGGGTACTGATCATTACCTGAAAGTGTCATCAAGATTGGGTGAAAAAATGTGTGCTGAGATTTCAGGAAACTCGTAGTTTTTTGTAAGCTTGGCAACCCCTTTCCATGAAAGTGATTTGCGCCAGTCTCTGCTTAGGGCTACATCAATAGGAAACAAACCATAGAGATAGAACTTGGAGCTACTTTATTGTGTCAAGTTTCAAAGAGCTAGCAAAAACCATGTTTGATTTAGACTTCCAACTACATGTATCCATATAGGAGATAACAGAGTGAAACCTAAAAATTAAAACTGTTACTGCCAAAGAACGGTTTAACCTAGAAGAACGAAATTTGGTGAGCCAAGTGGGATTGTGGTACTGATCATTACCTGAAAGTGTCATCAAGATTGGGTGAAAAAATGTGTGCTGAGATTTCAGGAAACTCGTAGTTTTTTGGAAGATTGGCAACCCCTGTAAATGAAAGTGATTTGTGCCAGTCTCTGCTTAGGGCTACATCAACAGGAAACAAACCATAGAGATAGAACTTGGAGCTACTTTATTGTATCAAGTTTCAAAGAGCTAGCACAAACCGTGTTTGATTTAGACTTCCAACTACATGTATCCATATAGGAGAAAACAGAGTGAAACCTAAAAATTAAAACTGTTACTGCCAACGAACGGTTTAACCTAGAAGAACAAAATTTGGTGAGCCAAGTGGGATTGGGGTACTGATCATTACCTGAAAGTGTCATCAAGATTGGGTGAAAAAATGTGTGCTGAGATTTCAGGAAACTCGTAGTTTTTTGGAAGATTGGCAACCCCTTTCCATGAAAGTGATTTGCACCAGTCTTTGCTTAGGACTACATCAATAGGAAACAAACCATAGAGATAGAACTTGGAGCTACTTTATTGTGTCAAGTTTCAAAGAGCTAGCACAAACCGTGTTTGATTTAGACTTCCAACTACATGTATCCATATAGGAGAAAACAGAGTGAAACCTAAAAATTAAAACTGTTACTGCCAACGAACGGTTTAACCTAGAAGAACGAAATTTGGTGAGCCAAGTGGGATTGGGGTACTGATCATTACCTGAAAGTTTCATCAAGATTGGCTGAAAAAATGTGTGCTGAGATTTCAGGAAACTCGTAGTTTTTTGTAAGCTTGGCAACCCCTTTCCATGAAAGTGATTTGCGCCAGTCTCTGCTTAGGGCTACATCAATAGGAAACAAACTATAGACATAGAACTTGGAGCTACTTTATTGTGTCAAGTTTCAAAGAGCTAGCACAAACCGTGTTTGATTTAGACTTCCAACTACATGTATCCATATAGGAGATAACAGAGTGAAACCTAAAAATTAAAACTGTTACTGCCAACGAACGGTTTAACCTAGAAGAACGAAATTTGGTGAGCCAAGTGGGATTGGGGTACTGATCATTACCTGAAAGTGTCATCAAGATTGGGTGAAAAAATGTGTGCTGAGATTTCAGGAAATTCGTAGTTTTTTGGAAGATTGGCAACCCCTTTAAATGAAAGTGATTTGAACCAGTCTCTGCTTAGGGCTACATAAATAGGAAACAAACCATAGAGATAGAACATGGAGCTACTTTATTGTGTCAAGTTTCAAAGAGCTAGCACAAACCGTGTTTGATTTGGAGTTCCAACTACATGTATCCATATAGGAGAAAACACAGTGAAAACTAAAAATTAAAACTGTTACTGCCAACGAACGGTTTAACCTAGAAGAGAGAAATTTGGTGAGCCAAGTGGGATTGGGGTACTGATCATTACCTGAAAGTGTCATCAAGATTGGGTGAAAAAATGTGTGCTGAGATTTCAGGAAACTCGTAGTTTTTTGGAAGATTGGCAACCCCTTTCCATGAAAGTGATTTGCGCCAATCTCTGCTTAGGGCTACATCAATAGGAAACAAACCATAGAGATAGAACTTGGAGCTATTTTATTGTATCAAGTTTCAAAGAGCTAGCACAAACCGTGTTTGATTTAGACTTCCAACTACATGTATCCATATAGGAGAAAACAGAGTGAAACCTAAAAATGAAAACTGTTACTGCCAACGAACGGTTTAACCTAGAACAACGAAATTTGGTGAGCCAAGTGGGATTGGTGTACTGATCATTACCTGAAAGTGTCATCAAGATTGGGTGAAAAAATGTGTGCTGAGATTTCAGGAAACTCGTAGTTTTTTGGAAGCTTGGCAACCCCTTTCCATGAAAGTGATTTGCGCCAGTCTCTGCTTAGGGCTACATCAATAGGAAACAAACTATAGAGATAGAACTTGGAGCTACTTTATTGTGTCAAGTTTCAAAGAGCTAGCACAAACCGTGTTTGATTTAGACTTCCAACTACATGTATCCATATAGGAGATAACAGAGTGAAACCTAAAAATTAAAACTGTTACTGCCAACGAACGGTTTAACCTAGAAGAACGAAATTTGGTGAGCCAAGTGGGATTGGGGTACTGATCATTACCTGAAAGTGTCATCAAGATTGGGTGAAAAAATGTGTGCTGAGATTTCAGGAAATTCGTAGTTTTTTGGAAGCTTGGCAACCCCTTTAAATGAAAGTGATTTGCACCAGTCTCTGCTTAGGGCTACATCAATAGGAAACAAACCACAGAGATAGAACATGGAGCTACTTTATTGTGTCAAGTTTCAAAGAGCTAGCCCAAACCGTGTTTGATTTAGAGTTCCAACTACATGTATCCATATAGGAGAAAACACAGTGAAAACTAAAAATTAAAACTGTTACTGCCAACGAACGGTTTAAACTAGAAGAGAGAAATTTGGTGAGCCAAGTTGGATTGGGGTACTGATCATTACCTGAAAGTGTCTTCAAGATTGGGTGAAAAAATGTGTGCTGAGATTTCAGGAAACTCGTAGTTTTTTGGAAGATTGGCAACCCCTTTCCATGAAAGTGATTTGCGCCAGTCTCTGCTTAGGGCTACATCAATAGGAAACAAACCATAGAGATAGAACTTGGAGCTCCTTTATTGTGTCAAGTTTCAAAGAGCTAGCACAAACCGTGTTTGATTTAGACTTCCAACTACATGTATCCATATAGGAGAAAACAGAGTGAAACCTAAAAATTAAAACTGTTACTGCCAACGAACGGTTTAACCTAGAAGAACAAAATTTGGTGAGCCAAGTGGGATTGTGGTACTGATCATTACCTGAAAGTGTCATCAAGATTGGGTGAAAAAATGTGTGCTGAGATTTCAGGAAACTCTTGTTTTTTGGAAGATTGGCAACCTTTTTCCAAGAAAGTGATGTGCGCCAGTCTCTGCTTAGGGCTACATCAATAGGAAACAAACCATAGAGATAGAACTTGGAGCTACTTTATTGTGTCAAGTTTCAAAGAGCTAGCACAAACCGTGTTTGATTTAGAGTTCCAACTACATGTATCCATATAGGAGAAAACAGAGTGAAACCTAAAAATTAAAACTGTTACTGCCAACGAACTGTTTAACCTAGAAGAACGAAATTTGGTGAGCCAAGTGGGATTGGGGTACTGATCATTACCTGAAAGTGTCATCAAGATTGGGTGAAAAAATGTGTGCTGAGATTTCAGGAAACTCGTAGTTTTTTGGAAGCTTGGCAACCCCTTTAAATGAAAGTGATTTGCACCAGTCTCAGCTTAGGGCTACATCAATAGGAAACAAACCACAGAGATAGAACATGGAGCTACTTTATTGTGTCAAGTTTCAAAGAGCTAGCACAAACCGTGTTTTATTTAGAGTTCCAACTACATGTATCCATATAGGAGAAAACACAGTGAAAACTAAAAATTAAAACTGTTACTGCCAACGAACGGTTTAACCTAGAAGAGAGAAATTTGGTGAGCCAAGTGGGATTGGGGTACTGATCATTACCTGAAAGTGTCATCAAGATTGGGTGAAAAAATGTGTGCTGAGATTTCAGGAAACTCGTAGTTTTTTGGAAGATTGGCAACCCCTTTCCATGAAAGTGATTTGCGCCAGTCTCTCCTTAGGGCTACATCAATAGGAAACAAACCATAGAGATAGAACTTGGAGCTACTTTATTGTGTCAAGTTTCAAAGAGCTAGCACAAACCGTGTTTGATTTAGACTTCCAACTACATGTATCCATATAGGAGAAAACAGAGTGAAACCTAAAAATTAAAACTGTTACTGCCAACGAACGGTTTAACCTAGAAGAATGAAATTTGGTGAGCCAAGTTGGATTGGGGTACTGATCATTACCTGAAAGTGTCATCAAGATTGGGTGAAAAAATGTGTGCTGAGATTTCAGGAAACTCGTAGTTTTTTGTTAGATTGGCAACCCCTTTCCATGAAAGTGATTTGCGCCAGTCTCTGCTTAGGGCTACGTCAATAGGAAACAAACCATAGAGATAGAACTTGGAGCTACTTTATTGTGTCAAGTTTCAAAGAGCTAGCACAAACCGTGTTTGATTTAGACTTCCAACTACATGTATCCATATAGGAGAAAACAGAGTGAAACCTAAAAATTAAAACTGTTACTGCCAACGAATGGTTTAACCTAGAAGAACGAAATTTGGTGAGCCAAGTGGGATTGTGGTACTGATCATTACCTGAAAGTGTCATCAAGATCGGGTGAAAAAATGTGTGCTGAGATTTCAGGAAACTCGTAGTTTTTTGGAAGCTTGGCAAACCCTTTCCATGAATGTGATTTGCGCCAGTCTCTGCTTAGGGCTACATCAATAGGAAACAAACCATTGAGATAGAACTTGGAGCTACTTTATTGTGTCAAGTTTCAAAGAGCTAGCACAAACCATGTTTGATTTAGACTTCCAACTACATGTATCCATATAGGAGATAACAGAGTGAAACCTAAAAATTAAAACTGTTACTGCCAACGAACGGTTTAACCTAGAAGAACGAAATTTGGTGAGCCAAGTGGGATTGGGGTACTGATCATTACCTGAAAGTGTCATCAAGATTTGGTGAAAAAATGTGTGCTCAGATATCAGGAAATTCGTAGTTTTTTGGAAGCTTGGCAACCCCTTTAAATGAAAGTGATTTGCACCAGTCTCTGCTTAGGGCTACATCAATAGGAGACAAACCATAGAAATAGAACATGGAGCTACTTTATTGTGTCAAGTTTCAAAGAGCTAGCACATACCTTGTTTGATTTAGAGTTCCAACTACATGTATCCATATAGGAGAAAACACAGTGAAAACTAAAAATTAAAACTGTTACTGCCAAAGAACGGTTTAACCTAGAAGAGAGAAATTTGGTGAGCCAAGTGGGATTGGGGTACTGATCATTACCTGAAAGTGTCTTCAAGATTGGGTGAAAAAATGTGTGCTGAGATTTCAGGAAACTCGTAGTTTTTTGGAAGATTGGCAACTCCTTTCCATGAAAGTGATTTGCGCCAGTCTCTGCTTAGGGCTACATCAATAGGAAACAAACCATAGAGATAGAACTTGGAGCTACTTTATTGTGTCAAGTTTCAAAGAACTAGCACAAACCGTGTTTGATTTAGAGTTCCAACTACATGTATCCATATAGGAGAAAACAGAGTGAAACCTAAAAATTAAAACTGTTACTGCCAACGAACTGTTTAACCTAGAAGAACGAAATTTGGTGAGCCAAGTGGCATTGGGGTACTGATCATTACCTGAAAGTGTCATCAAGATTGGGTGAAAAAATGTGTGCTGAGATTTCAGGAAACTCGTAGTTTTTTGATAGATTGGCAAACCCTTTCCATGAAAGTGATTTGCGCCAGTCTCTGCTTAGGGCTACATCAATAGGAAACAAACCATTGAGATAGAACTTGGAGCTACTTTATTGTGTCAAGTTTCAAAGAGCTAGCACAAACCATGTTTGATTTAGACTTCCAACTACATGTATCCGTATAGGAGATAACAGAGTGAAACCTAAAAATTAAAACTGTTACTGCCAACGAACGGTTTAACCTAGAAGAACGAAATTTGGTGAGCCAAGTGGGATTGGGGTACTGATCATTACCTGAAAGTGTCATCAAGATTGGGTGAAAAAATGTGTGCTGAGATTTCAGGAAATCCGTAGTTTTTTGGAAGCTTGGCAACCGCTTTAAATGAAAGTGATTTGCACCAGTCTCTGCTTAGGGCTACATCAATAGGAAACAAACCATAGAGATAGAACATGGAGCTACTTTATTGTGTCAAGTTTCAAAGAGCTAGCACAAACCGTGTTTGATTTAGTGTTCCAAATACATGTATCCATATAGGAGAAAACACAGTGAAAACTAAAAATTAAAACTGTTACTGCCAACGAACGGTTTAACCTAGAAGAGAGAAATTTGGTGAGCCAAGTGGGATTGGGGTACTGATCATTACCTGAAAGTGTCATCAAGATTGGGTGAAAAAATGTGTGCTGAGATTTCAGGAAACTCGTAGTTTTTTGGAAGATTGTCAACCCCTTTCCATGAAAGTGATTTGCGCCAGTCTCTGCTTAGGGCTACATCAATAGGAAATAAACCATAGAGATAGAACTTGGAGCTACTTTATTGTGTCAAGTTTCAAAGAGCTAGCACAAATCGTGTTTGATTTAGACTTACAACTACATGTATCCATATAGGAGAAAACAGAGTGAAACCTAAAAATTAAAACTGTTACTGCCAATGAACGGTTTAAACTAGAAGAACGAAATTTGGTGAGCCAAGTGGGATTGGGGTACTGATCATTACCTGAAAGTGTCATCAAGATTGGGTGAAAAAATGTGTGCTGAGATTTCAGGAAACTCGTAGTTTTTTGGAAGCTTGGCAACCCCTGTAAATGAAAGTGATTTGTGCCAATCTCTGCTTAGGGCTACATCAATAGGAAACAAACCATAGAGATAGAACTTGGAGCTACTTTATTGTGTCAAGTTTCAAAGAGCTAGCACAAACCGTGTTTGATTTAGACTTCCAACTACATGTATCTATATAGGAGAAAACAGAGTGAAACCTAAAAATTAAAACTGTTACTGCGAACGAACGGTTTAACCTAGAAGAACGAAATTTGGTGAGCCAAATGGGATTGGGGTACTGATCATTACCTGAAAGTGTCATCAAGATTGGGTGAAAAAATGTGTGCTGAGATTTCTGGAAACTCGTAGTTTTTTGGAAGCTTGGCAACCCCTGTAAATGAAAGTGATTTGCACCAGTCTCTGCTTAGGGCTATATCAATAGGAAACAAACCATAGAGATAGAACTTGGAGCTACTTTATTGTGTCAAGTTTCAAAGAGCTAGCACAAACCGTGTTTGATTTAGAGTTCCAACTACATGTATCCATATAGGAGAAAACACAGTGAAAACTAAAAATTAAAACTGTTACTGCCAACGAACGGTTTAACCTAGAAGAGAGAAATTTGGTGAGCCAAGTGGGATTGGGGTACTGATCATTACCTGAAAGTGAAATCAAGATTGGGTGAAAAAATGTGTGCTGAGATTTCAGGAAACTCGTAGTTTTTTGGAAGATTGGCAACCCCTCTCCATGAAAGTGACTTGCGCCAGTCTCTTCTTAGGGCTACATCAATAGGAAATAAACCATAGAGATAGAACTTGGAGCTACTTTATTGTGTCAAGTTTCAAAGAGCTAGCACAAACCGTGTTTGATTTAGAGTTCCAACTACATGTATCCATATAGGAGAAAACAGAGTGAAACCTAAAAATTAAAACTGTTACTGCCAATGAACGGTTTAACCTAAAAGAACGCAATTTGGTGAGCCAAGTGGGATTGGGGTACTGATCATTACCTGAAAGTGTCATCAAGATTGGCTGAAAAAATGTGTGCTGAGATTTCAGGAAACTCGTAGTTTTTAGGAAGATTGGCAACCCCTTTCAATGAAAGTGATTTGTCCCAGTCTCTGCTTAGGGCAACATCAATAGGAAACAAGCCATAGAGATAGAACTTGGATCTACTTTATTGTGTCAAGTTTCAAAGAGCTACCACAAACCGTGTTTGATTTAGAGATCCAACTACATGTATCCATATAGGAGAAAACAGAGTGAAACCTAAAAATTAAAACTGTTACTGCCAACGAACCGTATAAACTAGAAGAACGAAATTTGGTGAGCCAAGTGGGATTGGGGTAGTGATCATTACCTGAAAGTGTCATCAAGATTGGGTGAAAAAATGTGTGCTGAGATTTCAGGAAACTCGTAGTTTTTTGGAAGCTTGGCAAACCCTGTAAATGAAAGTGATTTGTGCCAGTCTCTGCTTAGGGCTACATCAATAGGAAACAAACCATAGAGATAGAACTTGGAGCTACTTTATTGTGTCAAGTTTCAAAGAGCTAGCACAAACCATGTTTGATTTAGATTTCCAACTACATGTATCCATATAGGAGATAACAGAGTGAAACCTAAAAATTAAAACTGTTACTGCCAACGAACGGTTTAACCTAGAAGAACGAAATTTGGTGAGCCAAGTGGGATTGGGGTACTGATCATTACCTGAAAGTGTCATCAAGATTGGGTGAAAAAATGTGTGCTGAGATTTCAGGAAACTCGTAGTTTTTTGGAAGATTGGCAACCCCTTTCCATGAAAGTGATTTGCGCCAGTCTCTGCTTAGGGCTACATCAATAGGAAACAAACCATAGAGATAGAACTTGGAGCTACTTTATTGTGTCAAGTTTCAAAGAGCTAGCAAAAACCATGTTTGATTTAGACTTCCAACTACATGTATCCATATAGGAGATAACAGAGTGAAACCTAAAAATTAAAACTGTTACTGCCAAAGAACGGTTTAACCTAGAAGAACGAAATTTGGTGAGCCAAGTGGGATTGTGGTTCTGATCATTACCTGAAAGTGTCATCAAGATTGGGTGAAAAAATGTGTGCTGAGATTTCAGGAAACTCGTAGTTTTTTGGAAGATTGGCAACCCCTGTAAATGAAAGTGATTTGTGCCAGTCTCTGCTTGGGGCTACATCAATAGGAAACAAACCATAGAGATAGAACTTGGAGCTACTTTATTGTGTCAAGTTTCAAAGAGCTAGCACAAACCGTGTTTGATTTAGACTTCCAACTACATGTATCCATATAGGAGAAAACAGAGTGAAACCTAAAAATTAAAACTGTTACTGCCAACGAACGGTTTAACCTAGAAGAACGAAATTTGGTGAGCCAAGTGGGATTGGGGTACTGATCATTACCTGAAAGTGTCATCAAGATTGGGTCAAAAAATGTGTGCTGAGATTTCAGGAAAGCCGTAGTTTTTTGGAAGATTGGCAACCCCTTTCCATTAAAGTGATTTGCACCAGTCTTTGCTTAGGGCTACATCAATAGGAAACAAACCATAGAGATAGAACTTGGAGCTACTTTATTGTGTCAAGTTTCAAAGAGCTACCACAAACCGTGTTTGATTTAGAGTTCCAACTACATGTATCCATATAGGAGAAAACAGAGTGAAACCTAAAAATTTAAACTGTTACTGCCAAAGAACGGTTTAACCTAGAAGAACGAAATTTGGTGAGCCAAGTGGGATTGGGGTACTGATCATTACCTGAAAGTGTCATCAAGATTGGGTGAAAAAATGTGTGCTGAGATTTCAGGAAACTCGTAGTTTTTTGGAAGATTGGCAACCCCTTTCCATGAAAGTGATTTGCGCCAGTCTCTGCTTAGGGCTACATCAATAGGAAACAAACCATAGAGATAGAACTTGGAGGTACTTTATTGTGTCAAGTTTCAAAGAGCTAGCACAAACCGTGTTTGATTTAGACTTCCAACTACCTGTATCCATATAGGAGAAAACAGAGTGAAACCTAAAAATTAAAACTGTTACTGCCAACGAACGGTTTAACCTAGAAGAACGAAATTTGGTGAGCCAAATGGGATTTGTTGTACTGATCATTACCTGAAAGTGTCATCAAGATTGGGTGAAAAAATGTGTGCTGAGATTTCAGGAAACTCGTAGTTTTTTGGAAGAGGGCAAACCCTTTCCATGAAAGTGATTTGCGCCAGTCTCTGCTTAGGGCTACATCAATAGGAAACAAACCATTGAGACAGAACTTGGAGCTACTTTATTGTGTCAAGTTTCAAAGAGCTAGCACAAACCATGTTTGATTTAGATTTCCAACTACATGTATCCATATAGGAGATAACAGAGTGAAACCTAAAAATTAAAACTGTTACTGCCAACGAACGGTTTAACCTAGAAGAACGAAATTTGGTGAGCCAAGTGGGATTGGGGTACTGATCATTACCTGAAAGTGTCATCAAGATTGGGTGAAAAAATGTGTGCTGAGATTTCAGGAAACTCGCAGTTTTTTGGAAGATTGGCAACCCCTTTCCATGAAAGTGATTTGCGCCAGTCTCTGCTTAGGGCTACATCAATAGGAAACAAACCATAGAGATAGAACTTGGAGCTACTTTATTGTGTCAAGTTTCAAAGAGCTAGCACAAACCGTGTTTGATTTAGACTTCCAACTACATGTATCCATATAGGAGAAAACAGAGTGAAACCTAAAAATTAAAACTGTTACTGCCAACGAACGGTTTAACCTAGAAGAACGAAATTTGGTGAGCCAAGTGGGATTGGGGTACTGATCATTACCTGAAAGTGTCATCAAGATTGGGTGAAAAAATGTGTGCTGAGATTTCAGGAAACTCGTAGTTTTTTGTAAGCTTGGCAACCCCTTTCCATGAAAGTGATTTGCGCCAGTCTCTGCTTAGGGCTACATCAATAGGAAACAAACCATAGAGATAGAACTTGGAGCTACTTTATTGTGTCAAGTTTCAAAGAGCTAGCACAAACCGTGTTTGATTTAGACTTCCAACTACATGTATCCATATAGGAGAAAACAGATGAAACCTAAAAATTAAAACTGTTACTGCCAATGAACGGTTTAACCTAGAAGAACGAAATTTGGTGAGCCAAATGGGATTGGGGTACTGATCATTACCTTAAAGTGTCATCAAGATTCGGTGAAAAAATGTGTGCTGAGATTTCAGGAAACTCGTAGTTTTTTGGAAGATTGGCAAACCCTTTCCATGAAAGTGATTTGCGCCAGTCTCTGCTTAGGGCTACATCAATAGGAAACAAACCATTGAGAGAGAACTTGGAGCTACTTTATTGTGTCAAGTTTCAAAGAGCTACCACAAACCGTGTTTGATTTAGAGTTCCAACTACATGTATCCATATAGGAGAAAACAGAGTGAAACCTAAAAATTAAAACTGTTACTGCCAAAGAACGGTTTAACCTAGAAGAACGAAATTTGGTGAGCCAAGTGGGATTGGGGTACTGATCATTACCTGAAAGTGTCATCAAGATTGGGTGAAAAAATGTGTGCTGAGATTTCAGGAAACTCGTAGTTTTTTGTAAGCTTGGCAACCCCTTTCCATGAAAGTGATTTGCGCCAGTCTCTGCTTAGGGCTACATCAATAGGAAACAAACTATAGACATAGAACTTGGAGCTACTTTATTGTGTCAAGTTTCAAAGAGCTAGCACAAACCGTGTTTGATTTAGACTTCCAACTACATGTATCCATATAGGAGATAACAGAGTGAAACCTAAAAATTAAAACTGTTACTGCCAACGAACGGTTTAACCTAGAAGAACGAAATTTGGTGAGCCAAGTGGGATTGTGGTACTGATCATTACCTGAAAGTGTCATCAAGATTGGGTGAAAAAATGTGTGCTGAGATTTCAGGAAACTCGTAGTTTTTTGGAGGCTTGGCAACCCCTGTAAATGAAAGTGATTTGTGCCAGTCTCTGCTTGGGGCTACATCAATAGGAAACAAACCATAGAGATAGAACTTGGAGCTACTTTATTGTGTCAAGTTTCAAAGAGCTAGCACAAACCGTGTTTGATTTAGACTTCCAACTACATGTATCCATATAGGAGAAAACAGAGTGAAACCTAAAAATTAAAACTGTTACTGCCAACGAACGGTTTAACCTAGAAGAACGAAATTTGGTGAGCCAAGTGGGATTGGGGTACTGATCATTACCTGAAAGTGTCATCAAGATTGGGTGAAAAAATGTGTGCTGAGATTTCAGGAAACCCGTAGTTTTTTGGAAGATTGGCAACCCCTTTCCATTAAAGTGATTTGCACCAGTCTTTGCTTAGGGCTACATCAATAGGAAACAAACCATAGAGATAGAACTTGGAGCTACTTTATTGTGTCAAGTTTCAAAGAGCTAGCACAAACCTTGTTTGATTTAGACTTCCAACTACATGTATCCATATAGGAGAAAACAGAGTGAAACCTAAAAATTTAAACTGTTACTGCCAACGAACGGTTTAACCTAGAAGAACGAAATTTGGTGAGCCAAGTGGGATTGGGGTACTGATCATTACCTGAAAGTTTCATCAAGATTGGGTGAAAAAATGTGTGCTGAGATTTCAGGAAACTCGTAGTTTTTTGTAAGCTTGGCAACCCCTTTCCATGAAAGTGATTTGCGCCAGTCTCTGCTTAGGGCTACATCAATAGGAAACAAACTATAGACATAGAACTTGGAGCTACTTTATTGTGTCAAGTTTCAAAGAGCTAGCACAAACCGTGTTTGATTTAGACTTCCAACTACATGTATCCATATAGGAGATAACAGAGTGAAACCTAAATATTAAAACTGTTACTGCCAACGAACGGTTTAACCTAGAAGAACGAAATTTGGTGAGCCAAGTGGGATTGGGGTACTGATCATTACCTGAAAGTGTCATCAAGATTGGGTGAAAAAATGTGTGCTGAGATTTCAGGAAATTCGTAGTTTTTTGGAAGCTTGGCAACCCCTTTAAATGAAAGTGATTTGAACCAGTCTCTGCTTAGGGCTACATAAATAGGAAACAAACCATAGAGATAGAACATGGAGCTACTTTATTGTGTCAAGTTTCAAAGAGCTAGCACAAACCGTGTTTGATTTGGAGTTCCAACTACATGTATCCATATAGGAGAAAACACAGTGAAAACTAAAAATTAAAACTGTTACTGCCAACGAACGGTTTAACCTAGAAGAGAGAAATTTGGTGAGCCAAGTGGGATTGGGGTACTGATCATTACCTGAAAGTGTCATCAAGATTGGGTGAAAAAATGTGTGCTGAGATTTCAGGAAACTCGTAGTTTTTTGGAAGATTGGCAACCCCTTTCCATGAAAGTGATTTGCGCCAGTCTCTGCTTAGGGCTACATCAATAAGAAACAAACCATAGGGATAGAACTTGGAGCTACTTTATTCTGTCAAGTTTCAAAGAGCTAGCACAAACCGTGTTTGATTTAGAGTTCCAACTACATGTATCCATAGAGGAGAAAACAGAGTGAAACCTAAAAATTAAAACTGTTACTGCCAACGAACGGTTTAACCTAGAAGAACGAAATTTGGTGAGCCAAGTGGGATTGGGGTACTGATCATTACCTGAAAGTGTCATCAAGATTGGGTGAAAAAATGTGTGCTGAGATTTCAGGAAACTCGTAGTTTTTTGGAAGATTGGCAACCCCTTTCCATGAAAGTGATTTGCGCCAGTCTCTGCTTAGGGCTACATCAATAGGAAACAAACCATAGAGATAGAACTTGGAGCTACTTTATTGTGTCAAGTTTCAAAGAGCTAGCAAAAACCATGTTTGATTTAGACTTCCAACTACATGTATCCATATAGGAGATAACAGAGTGAAACCTAAAAATTAAAACTGTTACTGCCAAAGAACGGTTTAACCTAGAAGAACGAAATTTGGTGAGCCAAGTGGGATTGTGGTACTGATCATTACCTGAAAGTGTCATCAAGATTGGGTGAAAAAATGTGTGCTGAGATTTCAGGAAACTCGTAGTTTTTTGGAAGATTGGCAACCCCTGTAAATGAAAGTGATTTGTGCCAGTCTCTGCTTAGGGCTACATCAACAGGAAACAAACCATAGAGATAGAACTTGGAGCTACTTTATTGTATCAAGTTTCAAAGAGCTAGCACAAACCGTGTTTGATTTAGACTTCCAACTACATGTATCCATATAGGAGAAAACAGAGTGAAACCTAAAAATTAAAACTGTTACTGCCAACGAACGGTTTAACCTAGAAGAACAAAATTTGGTGAGCCAAGTGGGATTGGGGTACTGATCATTACCTGAAAGTGTCATCAAGATTGGGTGAAAAAATTTGTGCTGAGATTTCAGGAAACTCGTAGTTTTTTGGAAGATTGGCAACCCCTTTCCATGAAAGTGATTTGCACCAGTCTTTGCTTAGGACTACATCAATAGGAAACAAACCATAGAGATAGAACTTGGAGCTACTTTATTGTGTCAAGTTTCAAAGAGCTAGCACAAACCGTGTTTGATTTAGACTTCCAACTACATGTATCCATATAGGAGAAAACAGAGTGAAACCTAAAAATTAAAACTGTTACTGCCAACGAACGGTTTAACCTAGAAGAACGAAATTTGGTGAGCCAAGTGGGATTGGGGTACTGATCATTACCTGAAAGTGTCATCAAGATTGGGTGAAAAAATGTGTGCTGAGATTTCAGGAAACTCGTAGTTTTTTGTAAGCTTGGCAACCCCTTTCCATGAAAGTGATTTGCGCCAGTCTCTGCTTAGGGCTACATTAATAGGAAACAAACTATAGACATAGAACTTGGAGCTACTTTATTGTGTCAAGTTTCAAAGAGCTAGCACAAACCTTGTTTGATTTAGACTTCCAACTACATGTATCCATATAGGAGATAACAGAGTGAAACCTAAAAATTAAAACTGTTACTGCCAACGAACGGTTTAACCTAGAAGAACGAAATTTGGTGAGCCAAGTGGGATTGGGGTACTGATCATTACCTGAAAGTGTCATCAAGATTGGGTGAAAAAATGTGTGCTGAGATTTCAGGAAATTCGTAGTTTTTTGGAAGATTGGCCACCCCTTTCCATGAAAGTGATTTGCGCCAGTCTCTGCTTAGGGCTACATCAATAGGAAACAAACCATAGAGATAGAACTTGGAGCTACTTTATTGTGTCAAGTTTCAAAGAGCTAGCACAAACCGTGTTTGATTTAGAGTTCCAACTACATGTATCCATATAGGAGAAAACAGAGTGAAACCTAAAAATTAAAACTGTTACTGCCAAAGAACGGTTTAACCTAGAAGAACGAAATTTGGTGAGCCAAGTGGGATTGTGGTACTGATCATTACCTGAAAGTGTCATCAAGATTGGGTGAAAAAATGTGTGCTGAGATTTCAGGAAACTCGTAGTTTTTTGGAGGCTTGGCAACCCCTGTAAATGAAAGTGATTTGTGCCAGTCTCTGCTTAGGGCTACATCAACAGGAAACAAACCATAGAGATAGAACTTGGAGCTACTTTACTGTATCAAGTTTCAAAGAGCTAGCACAAACCGTGTTTGATTTAGACTTCCAACTACATGTATCCATATAGGAGAAAACAGAGTGAAACCTAAAAATTAAAACTGTTACTGCCAACGAACGGTTTAACCTAGAAGAACAAAATTTGGTGAGCCAAGTGGGATTGGGGTACTGATCATTACCTGAAAGTGTCATCAAGATTGGGTGAAAAAATGTGTGCTGAGATTTCAGGAAACTCGTAGTTTTTTGGAAGATTGGCAATCCCTTTCCATGAAAGTGATTTGCACCAGTCTTTGCTTAGGACTACATCAATAGGAAACAAACCATAGAGATAGAACTTGGAGCTACTTTATTGTGTCAAGTTTCAAAGAGCTAGCACAAACCGTGTTTGATTTAGACTTCCAACTACATGTATCCATATAGGAGAAAACAGAGTGAAACCTAAAAATTAAAACTGTTACTGCCAACGAACGGTTTAACCTAGAAGAACGAAATTTGGTGAGCCAAGTGGGATTGGGGTACTGATCATTACCTGAAAGTGTCATCAAGATTGGGTGAAAAAATGTGTGCTGAGATTTCAGGAAACTCGTAGTTTTTTGTAAGCTTGGCAACCCCTTTCCATGAAAGTGATT
Source organism: Spermophilus citellus (assembly GCF_964194105.1). Taxonomy (NCBI): domain Eukaryota; kingdom Metazoa; phylum Chordata; class Mammalia; order Rodentia; family Sciuridae; genus Spermophilus; species Spermophilus citellus. The sequence continues at coordinate 1,438,445 of NW_027672727.1, read as the reverse complement.
TGCGCCAGTCTCTGCTTAGGGCTACATCAATAGGAAACAAACTATAGACATAGAACTTGGAGCTACTTTATTGTGTCAAGTTTCAAAGAGCTAGCACAAACCGTGTTTGATTTAGACTTCCAACTACATGTATCCATATAGGAGATAACAGAGTGAAACCTAAAAATTAAAACTGTTACTGCCAACGAACGGTTTAACCTAGAAGAACGAAATTTGGTGAGCCAAGTGGGATTGGGGTACTGATCATTACCTGAAAGTGTCATCAAGATTGGGTGAAAAAATGTGTGCTGAGATTTCAGGAATCTCGTAGTTTTTTGGAAGATTGGCAACCCCTTTCCATGAAAGTGATTTGCGCCAGTCTCTGCTTAGGGCTACATCAATAGGAAACAAACCATAGAGATAGAACTTGGAGCTACTTTATTGTGTCAAGTTTCAAAGAGCTAGCACAAACCGTGTTTGATTTAGATTTCCAACTACATGTATCCATATAGGAGAAAACAGAGTGAAACCTAAAAATTAAAACTGTTACTGCCAACGAACGGTTTAACCTAGAAGAACGAAATTTGGTGAGCCAAGTGGGATTGTGGTACTGATCATTACCTGAAAGTGTCATCAAGATTGGGTGAAAAAATGTGTGCTGAGATTTCAGGAAACTCGTAGTTTTTTGGAGGCTTGGCAACCCCTGTAAATGAAAGTGATTTGTGCCAGTCTCTGCTTGGGTCTACATCAATAGGAAACAAACCATAGAGATAGAACTTGGAGCTACTTTATTGTGTCAAGTTTCAAAGAGCTAGCACAAACCGTGTTTGATTTAGACTTCCAACTACATGTATCCATATAGGAGAAAACAGAGTGAAACCTAAAAATTAAAACTGTTACTGCCAACGAACGGTTTAACCTAGAAGAACGAAATTTGGTGAGCCAAGTGGGATTGGGGTACTGATCATTACCTGAAAGTGTCATCAAGATTGGGTGAAAAAATGTGTGCTGAGATTTCAGGAAACCCGTAGTTTTTTGGAAGATTGGCAACCCCTTTCCATTAAAGTGATTTGCACCAGTCTTTGCTTAGGGCTACATCAATAGGAAACAAACCATAGAGATAGAACTTGGAGCTACTTTATTGTGTCAAGTTTCAAAGAGCTAGCACAAACCGTGTTTGATTTAGACTTCCAACTACATGTATCCATATAGGAGAAAACAGAGTGAAACCTAAAAATTTAAACTGTTACTGCCAACGAACGGTTTAACCTAGAAGAACGAAATTTGGTGAGCCAAGTGGGATTGGGGTACTGATCATTACCTGAAAGTGTCATCAAGATTGGCTGAAAAAATGTGTGCTGAGATTTCAGGAAACTCGTAGTTTTTTGTAAGCTTGGCAACCCTTTTCCATGAAAGTGATTTGCGCCAGTCTCTGCTTAGGGCTACATCAATAGGAAACAAACTATAGACATAGAACTTGGAGCTACTTTATTGTGTCAAGTTTCAAAGAGCTAGCACAAACCGTGTTTGATTTAGACTTCCAACTACATGTATCCATATAGGAGATAACAGAGTGAAACCTAAAAATTAAAACTGTTACTGCCAACGAACGGTTTAACCTAGAAGAACGAAATTTGGTGAGCCAAGTGGGATTGGGGTACTGATCATTACCTGAAAGTGTCATCAAGATTGGGTGAAAAAATGTGTGCTGAGATTTCAGGAAATTCGTAGTTTTTTGGAAGCTTGGCAACCCCTTTAAATGAAAGTGATTTGAACCAGTCTCTGCTTAGGGCTACATAAATAGGAAACAAACCATAGAGATAGAACATGGAGCTACTTTATTGTGTCAAGTTTCAAAGAGCTAGCACAAACCGTGTTTGATTTGGAGTTCCAACTACATGTATCCATATAGGAGAAAACACAGTGAAAACTAAAAATTAAAACTGTTACTGCCAACGAACGGTTTAACCTAGAAGAGAGAAATTTGGTGAGCCAAGTGGGATTGGGGTACTGATCATTACCTGAAAGTGTCATCAAGATTGGGTGAAAAAATGTGTGCTGAGATTTCAGGAAACTCGTAGTTTTTTGGAAGATTGGCAACCCCTTTCCATGAAAGTGATTTGCGCCAGTCTCTGCTTAGGGCTACATCAATAAGAAACAAACCATAGGGATAGAACTTGGAGCTACTTTATTCTGTCAAGTTTCAACGAGCTAGCACAAACCGTGTTTGATTTAGAGTTCCAACTACATGTATCCATAGAGGAGAAAACAGAGTGAAACCTAAAAATTAAAACTGTTACTGCCAACGAACGGTTTAACCTAGAAGAACGAAATTTGGTGAGCCAAGTGGGATTGGGGTACTGATCATTACCTGAAAGTGTCATCAAGATTGGGTGAAAAAATGTGTGCTGAGATTTCAGGAAACTCGTAGTTTTTTGGAAGATTGGCAACCCCTTTCCATGAAAGTGATTTGTGCCAGTCTCTGCTTAGGGCTACATCAATAGGAAACAAACCATAGAGATAGAACTTGGAGCTACTTTATTGTGTCAAGTTTCAAAGAGCTAGCACAAACCGTGTTTGATTTAGAGTTCCAACTACATGTATCCATATAGGAGAAAACAGAGTGAAACCTAAAAATTAAAACTGTTACTGCCAACGAACGGTTTAACCTAGAAGAACGAAATTTGGTGAGCCAAGTGGGATTGTGGTACTGATCATTACCTGAAAGTGTCATCAAGATTGGGTGAAAAAATGTGTGCTGAGATTTCAGGAAACTCGTAGTTTTTTGGAGGCTTGGCAACCCCTGTAAATGAAAGTGATTTGTGCCAGTCTCTGCTTAGGGCTACATCAACAGGAAACAAACCATAGAGATAGAACTTGGAGCTACTTTACTGTATCAAGTTTCAAAGAGCTAGCACAAACCGTGTTTGATTTAGACTTCCAACTACATGTATCCATATAGGAGAAAACAGAGTGAAACCTAAAAATTAAAACTGTTACTGCCAACGAACGGTTTAACCTAGAAGAACAAAATTTGGTGAGCCAAGTGGGATTGGGGTACTGATCATTACCTGAAAGTGTCATCAAGATTGGGTGAAAAAATGTGTGCTGAGATTTCAGGAAACTCGTAGTTTTTTGGAAGATTGGCAACCCCTTTCCATGAAAGTGATTTGCACCAGTCTTTGCTTAGGACTACATCAATAGGAAACAAACCATAGAGATAGAACTTGGAGCTACTTTATTGTGTCAAGTTTCAAAGAGCTAGCACAAACCGTGTTTGATTTAGATTTCCAACTACATGTATCCATATAGGAGAAAACAGAGTGAAACCTAAAAATTAAAACTGTTACTGCCAACGAACGGTTTAACCTAGAAGAACGAAATTTGGTGAGCCAAGTGGGATTGGGGTACTGATCATTACCTGAAAGTGTCATCAAGATTGGGTGAAAAAATGTGTGCTGAGATTTCAGGAAACTCGTAGTTTTTTGGAGGCTTGGCAACCCCTGTAAATGAAAGTGATTTGTGCCAGTCTCTGCTTAGGGCTACATCAACAGGAAACAAACCATAGAGATAGAACTTGGAGCTACTTTACTGTATCAAGTTTCAAAGAGCTAGCACAAACCGTGTTTGATTTAGACTTCCAACTACATGTATCCATATAGGAGAAAACAGAGTGAAACCTAAAAATTAAAACTGTTACTGCCAACGAACGGTTTAACCTAGAAGAACAAAATTTGGTGAGCCAAGTGGGATTGGGGTACTGATCATTACCTGAAAGTGTCATCAAGATTGGGTGAAAAAATGTGTGCTGAGATTTCAGGAAACTCGTAGTTTTTTGGAAGATTGGCAATCCCTTTCCATGAAAGTGATTTGCACCAGTCTTTGCTTAGGACTACATCAATAGGAAACAAACCATAGAGATAGAACTTGGAGCTACTTTATTGTGTCAAGTTTCAAAGAGCTAGCACAAACCGTGTTTGATTTAGACTTCCAACTACATGTATCCATATAGGAGAAAACAGAGTGAAACCTAAAAATTAAAACTGTTACTGCCAACGAACGGTTTAACCTAGAAGAACGAAATTTGGTGAGCCAAGTGGGATTGGGGTACTGATCATTACCTGAAAGTGTCATCAAGATTGGGTGAAAAAATGTGTGCTGAGATTTCAGGAAACTCGTAGTTTTTTGTAAGCTTGGCAACCCCTTTCCATGAAAGTGATTTGCGCCAGTCTCTGCTTAGGGCTACATCAATAGGAAACAAACTATAGACATAGAACTTGGAGCTACTTTATTGTGTCAAGTTTCAAAGAGCTAGCACAAACCGTGTTTGATTTAGACTTCCAACTACATGTATCCATATAGGAGATAACAGAGTGAAACCTAAAAATTAAAACTGTTACTGCCAACGAACGGTTTAACCTAGAAGAACGAAATTTGGTGAGCCAAGTGGGATTGGGGTACTGATCATTACCTGAAAGTGTCATCAAGATTGGGTGAAAAAATGTGTGCTGAGATTTCAGGAATCTCGTAGTTTTTTGGAAGATTGGCAACCCCTTTCCATGAAAGTGATTTGCGCCAGTCTCTGCTTAGGGCTACATCAATAGGAAACAAACCATAGAGATAGAACTTGGAGCTACTTTATTGTGTCAAGTTTCAAAGAGCTAGCACAAACAGTGTTTGATTTAGATTTCCAACTACATGTATCCATATAGGAGAAAACAGAGTGAAACCTAAAAATTAAAACTGTTACTGCCAACGAACGGTTTAACCTAGAAGAACGAAATTTGGTGAGCCAAGTGGGATTGTGGTACTGATCATTACCTGAAAGTGTCATCAAGATTGGGTGAAAAAATGTGTGCTGAGATTTCAGGAAACTCGTAGTTTTTTGGAGGCTTGGCAACCCCTGTAAATGAAAGTGATTTGTGCCAGTCTCTGCTTGGGTCTACATCAATAGGAAACAAACCATAGAGATAGAACTTGGAGCTACTTTATTGTGTCAAGTTTCAAAGAGCTAGCACAAACCGTGTTTGATTTAGACTTCCAACTACATGTATCCATATAGGAGAAAACAGAGTGAAACCTAAAAATTAAAACTGTTACTGCCAACGAACGGTTTAACCTAGAAGAACGAAATTTGGTGAGCCAAGTGGGATTGGGGTACTGATCATTACCTGAAAGTGTCATCAAGATTGGGTGAAAAAATGTGTGCTGAGATTTCAGGAAACTCGTAGTTTTTTGGAAGATTGGCAACCCCTTTCCATGAAAGTGATTTGCGCCAGTCTCTGCTTAGGGCTACATCAACAAGAAACAAACCATAGGGATAGAACTTGGAGCTACTTTATTCTGTCAAGTTTCAAAGAGCTAGCACAAACCGTGTTTGATTTAGAGTTCCAACTACATGTATCCATAGAGGAGAAAACAGAGTGAAACCTAAAAATTAAAACTGTTACTGCCAACGAACGGTTTAACCTAGAAGAACGAAATTTGGTGAGCCAAGTGGGATTGGGGTACTGATCATTACCTGAAAGTGTCATCAAGATTGGGTGAAAAAATGTGTGCTGAGATTTCAGGAAACTCGTAGTTTTTTGGAAGATTGGCAACCCCTTTCCATGAAAGTGATTTGCGCCAGTCTCTACTTAGGGCTACATCAATAGGAAACAAACTATAGACATAGAACTTGGAGCTACTTTATTGTGTCAAGTTTCAAAGAGCTAGCACAAACCGTGTTTGATTTAGACTTCCAACTACATGTATCCATATAGGAGAAAACAGAGTGAAACCTAAAAATTAAAACTGTTACTGCCAAAGAACGGTTTAACCTAGAAGAACGAAATTTGGTGAGCCAAGTGGGATTGTGGTACTGATCATTACCTGAAAGTGTCATCAAGATTGGGTGAAAAAATGTGTGCTGAGATTTCAGGAAACTCGTAGTTTTTTGGAGGCTTGGCAACCCCTGTAAATGAAAGTGATTTGTGCCAGTCTCTGCTTAGGGCTACATCAACAGGAAACAAACCATAGAGATAGAACTTGGAGCTACTTTACTGTATCAAGTTTCAAAGAGCTAGCACAAACCGTGTTTGATTTAGACTTCCAACTACATGTATCCATATAGGAGAAAACAGAGTGAAACCTAAAAATTAAAACTGTTACTGCCAACGAACGGTTTAACCTAGAAGAACAAAATTTGGTGAGCCAAGTGGGATTGGGGTACTGATCATTACCTGAAAGTGTCATCAAGATTGGGTGAAAAAATGTGTGCTGAGATTTCAGGAAACTCGTAGTTTTTTGGAAGTTTGGCAACCCCTTTACATGAAAGTGATTTGCACCAGTCTTTGCTTAGGACTACATCAATAGGAAACAAACCATAGAGATAGAACTTGGAGCTACTTTATTGTGTCAAGTTTCAAAGAGCTAGCACAAACCGTGTTTGATTTAGACTTCCAACTACATGTATCCATATAGGAGAAAACAGAGTGAAACCTAAAAATTAAAACTGTTACTGCCAACGAACGGTTTAACCTAGAAGAACGAAATTTGGTGAGCCAAGTGGGATTGGGGTACTGATCATTACCTGAAAGTTTCATCAAGATTGGCTGAAAAAATGTGTGCTGAGATTTCAGGAAACTCGTAGTTTTTTGTAAGCTTGGCAACCCTTTTCCATGAAAGTGATTTGCGCCAGTCTCTGCTTAGGGCTACATCAATAGGAAACAAACTATAGACATAGAACTTGGAGCTACTTTATTGTGTCAAGTTTCAAAGAGCTAGCACAAACCGTGTTTGATTTAGACTTCCAACTACATGTATCCATATAGGAGATAACAGAGTGAAACCTAAAAATTAAAACTGTTACTGCCAACGAACGGTTTAACCTAGAAGAACGAAATTTGGTGAGCCAAGTGGGATTGGGGTACTGATCATTACCTGAAAGTGTCATCAAGATTGAGTGAAAAAATGTGTGCTGAGATTTCAGGAAATTCGTAGTTTTTTGGAAGCTTGGCAACCCCTTTAAATGAAAGTGATTTGAACCAGTCTCTGCTTAGGGCTACATAAATAGGAAACAAACCATAGAGATAGAACATGGAGCTACTTTATTGTGTCAAGTTTCAAAGAGCTAGCACAAACCGTGTTTGATTTGGAGTTCCAACTACATGTATCCATATAGGAGAAAACACAGTGAAAACTAAAAATTAAAACTGTTACTGCCAACGAACGGTTTAACCTAGAAGAGAGAAATTTGGTGAGCCAAGTGGGATTGGGGTACTGATCATTACCTGAAAGTGTCATCAAGATTGGGTGAAAAAATGTGTGCTGAGATTTCAGGAAACTCGTAGTTTTTTGGAAGATTGGCAACCCCTTTCCATGAAAGTGATTTGCGCCAGTCTCTGCTTAGGGCTACATCAATAAGAAACAAACCATAGGGATAGAACTTGGAGCTACTTTATTCTGTCAAGTTTCAAAGAGCTAGCACAAACCGTGTTTGATTTAGAGTTCCAACTACATGTATCCATAGAGGAGAAAACAGTGAAACCTAAAAATTAAAACTGTTACTGCCAACGAACGGTTTAACCTAGAAGAACGAAATTTGGTGAGCCAAGTGGGATTGGGGTACTGATCATTACCTGAAAGTGTCATCAAGATTGGGTGAAAAAATGTGTGCTGAGATTTCAGGAAACTCGTAGTTTTTTGGAAGATTGGCAACCCCTTTCCATGAAAGTGATTTGCGCCAGTCTCTACTTAGGGCTACATCAATAGGAAACAAACTATAGACATAGAACTTGGAGCTACTTTATTGTGTCAAGTTTCAAAGAGCTAGCACAAACCGTGTTTGATTTAGACTTCCAACTACATGTATCCATATAGGAGAAAACAGAGTGAAACCTAAAAATTAAAACTGTTACTGCCAAAGAACGGTTTAACCTAGAAGAACGAAATTTGGTGAGCCAAGTGGGATTGTGGTACTGATCATTACCTGAAAGTGTCATCAAGATTGGGTGAAAAAATGTGTGCTGAGATTTCAGGAAACTCGTAGTTTTTTGGAGGCTTGGCAACCCCTGTAAATGAAAGTGATTTGTGCCAGTCTCTGCTTAGGGCTACATCAACAGGAAACAAACCATAGAGATAGAACTTGGAGCTACTTTACTGTATCAAGTTTCAAAGAGCTAGCACAAACCGTGTTTGATTTAGACTTCCAACTACATGTATCCATATAGGAGAAAACAGAGTGAAACCTAAAAATTAAAACTGTTACTGCCAACGAACGGTTTAACCTAGAAGAACAAAATTTGGTGAGCCAAGTGGGATTGGGGTACTGATCATTACCTGAAAGTGTCATCAAGATTGGGTGAAAAAATGTGTGCTGAGATTTCAGGAAACTCGTAGTTTTTTGGAAGATTGCAACCCCTTTCCATGAAAGTGATTTGCACCAGTCTTTGCTTAGGACTACATCAATAGGAAACAAACCATAGAGATAGAACTTGGAGCTACTTTATTGTGTCAAGTTTCAAAGAGCTAGCACAAACCGTGTTTGATTTAGATTTCCAACTACATGTATCCATATAGGAGAAAACAGAGTGAAACCTAAAAATTAAAACTGTTACTGCCAACGAACGGTTTAACCTAGAAGAACGAAATTTGGTGAGCCAAGTGGGATTGGGGTACTGATCATTACCTGAAAGTGTCATCAAGATTGGGTGAAAAAATGTGTGCTGAGATTTCAGGAAACTCGTAGTTTTTTGGAGGCTTGGCAACCCCTGTAAATGAAAGTGATTTGTGCCAGTCTCTGCTTAGGGCTACATCAACAGGAAACAAACCATAGAGATAGAACTTGGAGCTACTTTACTGTATCAAGTTTCAAAGAGCTAGCACAAACCGTGTTTGATTTAGACTTCCAACTACATGTATCCATATAGGAGAAAACAGAGTGAAACCTAAAAATTAAAACTGTTACTGCCAACGAACGGTTTAACCTAGAAGAACAAAATTTGGTGAGCCAAGTGGGATTGGGGTACTGATCATTACCTGAAAGTGTCATCAAGATTGGGTGAAAAAATGTGTGCTGAGATTTCAGGAAACACGTAGTTTTTTGGAAGATTGGCAATCCCTTTCCATGAAAGTGATTTGCACCAGTCTTTGCTTAGGACTACATCAATAGGAAACAAACCATAGAGATAGAACTTGGAGCTACTTTATTGTGTCAAGTTTCAAAGAGCTAGCACAAACCGTGTTTGATTTAGACTTCCAACTACATGTATCCATATAGGAGAAAACAGAGTGAAACCTAAAAATTAAAACTGTTACTGCCAACGAACGGTTTAACCTAGAAGAACGAAATTTGGTGAGCCAAGTGGGATTGGGGTACTGATCATTACCTGAAAGTGTCATCAAGATTGGGTGAAAAAATGTGTGCTGAGATTTCAGGAAACTCGTAGTTTTTTGTAAGCTTGGCAACCCCTTTCCATGAAAGTGATTTGCGCCAGTCTCTGCTTAGGGCTACATCAATAGGAAACAAACTATAGACATAGAACTTGGAGCTACTTTATTGTGTCAAGTTTCAAAGAGCTAGCACAAACCGTGTTTGATTTAGACTTCCAACTACATGTATCCATATAGGAGATAACAGAGTGAAACCTAAAAATTAAAACTGTTACTGCCAACGAACGGTTTAACCTAGAAGAACGAAATTTGGTGAGCCAAGTGGGATTGGGGTACTGATCATTACCTGAAAGTGTCATCAAGATTGGGTGAAAAAATGTGTGCTGAGATTTCAGGAATCTCGTAGTTTTTTGGAAGATTGGCAACCCCTTTCCATGAAAGTGATTTGCGCCAGTCTCTGCTTAGGGCTACATCAATAGGAAACAAACCATAGAGATAGAACTTGGAGCTACTTTATTGTGTCAAGTTTCAAAGAGCTAGCACAAACCGTGTTTGATTTAGATTTCCAACTACATGTATCCATATAGGAGAAAACAGAGTGAAACCTAAAAATTAAAACTGTTACTGCCAACGAACGGTTTAACCTAGAAGAACGAAATTTGGTGAGCCAAGTGGGATTGTGGTACTGATCATTACCTGAAAGTGTCATCAAGATTGGGTGAAAAAATGTGTGCTGAGATTTCAGGAAACTCGTAGTTTTTTGGAGGCTTGGCAACCCCTGTAAATGAAAGTGATTTGTGCCAGTCTCTGCTTGGGTCTACATCAATAGGAAACAAACCATAGAGATAGAACTTGGAGCTACTTTATTGTGTCAAGTTTCAAAGAGCTAGCACAAACCGTGTTTGATTTAGACTTCCAACTACATGTATCCATATAGGAGAAAACAGAGTGAAACCTAAAAATTAAAACTGTTACTGCCAACGAACGGTTTAACCTAGAAGAACGAAATTTGGTGAGCCAAGTGGGATTGGGGTACTGATCATTACCTGAAAGTGTCATCAAGATTGGGTGAAAAAATGTGTGCTGAGATTTCAGGAAACTCGTAGTTTTTTGGAAGATTGGCAACCCCTTTCCATGAAAGTGATTTGCGCCAGTCTCTGCTTAGGGCTACATCAATAAGAAACAAACCATAGGGATAGAACTTGGAGCTACTTTATTCTGTCAAGTTTCAAAGAGCTAGCACAAACCGTGTTTGATTTAGAGTTCCAACTACATGTATCCATAGAGGAGAAAACAGAGTGAAACCTAAAAATTAAAACTGTTACTGCCAACGAACGGTTTAACCTAGAAGAACGAAATTTGGTGAGCCAAGTGGGATTGGGGTACTGATCATTACCTGAAAGTGTCATCAAGATTGGGTGAAAAAATGTGTGCTGAGATTTCAGGAAACTCGTAGTTTTTTGAAAGATTGGCAACCCCTTTCCATGAAAGTGATTTGCGCCAGTCTCTACTTAGGGCTACATCAATAGGAAACAAACTATAGACATAGAACTTGGAGCTACTTTATTGTGTCAAGTTTCAAAGAGCTAGCACAAACCGTGTTTGATTTAGACTTCCAACTACATGTATCCAAATAGGAGAAAACAGAGTGAAACCTAAAAATTAAAACTGTTACTGCCAAAGAACGGTTTAACCTAGAAGAACGAAATTTGGTGAGCCAAGTGGGATTGTGGTACTGATCATTACCTGAAAGTGTCATCAAGATTGGGTGAAAAAATGTGTGCTGAGATTTCAGGAAACTCGTAGTTTTTTGGAGGCTTGGCAACCCCTGTAAATGAAAGTGATTTGTGCCAGTCTCTGCTTAGGGCTACATCAACAGGAAACAAACCATAGAGATAGAACTTGGAGCTACTTTACTGTATCAAGTTTCAAAGAGCTAGCACAAACCGTGTTTGATTTAGACTTCCAACTACATGTATCCATATAGGAGAAAACAGAGTGAAACCTAAAAATTAAAACTGTTACTGCCAACGAACGGTTTAACCTAGAAGAACAAAATTTGGTGAGCCAAGTGGGATTGGGGTACTGATCATTACCTGAAAGTGTCATCAAGATTGGGTGAAAAAATGTGTGCTGAGATTTCAGGAAACTCGTAGTTTTTTGGAAGTTTGGCAACCCCTTTCCATGAAAGTGATTTGCACCAGTCTTTGCTTAGGACTACATCAATAGGAAACAAACCATAGAGATAGAACTTGGAGCTACTTTATTGTGTCAAGTTTCAAAGAGCTAGCACAAACCGTGTTTGATTTAGACTTCCAACTACATGTATCCATATAGGAGAAAACAGAGTGAAACCTAAAAATTAAAACTGTTACTGCCAACGAACGGTTTAACCTAGAAGAACGAAATTTGGTGAGCCAAGTGGGATTGGGGTACTGATCATTACCTGAAAGTGTCATCAAGATTGGGTGAAAAAATGTGTGCTGAGATTTCAGGAAACTCGTAGTTTTTTGTAAGCTTGGCAACCCCTTTCCATGAAAGTGATTTGCGCCAGTCTCTGCTTAGGGCTACATCAATAGGAAACAAACTATAGACATAGAACTTGGAGCTACTTTATTGTGTCAAGTTTCAAAGAGCTAGCACAAACCGTGTTTGATTTAGACTTCCAACTACATGTATCCATATAGGAGATAACAGAGTGAAACCTAAAAATTAAAACTGTTACTGCCAACGAACGGTTTAACCTAGAAGAACGAAATTTGGTGAGCCAAGTGGGATTGGGGTACTGATCATTACCTGAAAGTGTCATCAAGATTGGGTGAAAAAATGTGTGCTGAGATTTCAGGAATCTCGTAGTTTTTTGGAAGATTGGCAACCCCTTTCCATGAAAGTGATTTGCGCCAGTCTCTGCTTAGGGCTACATCAATAGGAAACAAACCATAGAGATAGAACTTGGAGCTACTTTATTGTGTCAAGTTTCAAAGAGCTAGCACAAACCGTGTTTGATTTAGATTTCCAACTACATGTATCCATATAGGAGAAAACAGAGTGAAACCTAAAAATTAAAACTGTTACTGCCAACGAACGGTTTAACCTAGAAGAACGAAATTTGGTGAGCCAAGTGGGATTGGGGTACTGATCATTACCTGAAAGTGTCATCAAGATTGGGTGAAAAAATGTGTGCTGAGATTTCAGGAAATTCGTAGTTTTTTGGAAGCTTGGCAACCCCTTTAAATGAAAGTGATTTGAACCAGTCTCTGCTTAGGGCTACATCAATAGGAAACAAACCATAGAGATAGAACATGGAGCTACTTTATTGTGTCAAGTTTCAAAGAGCTAGCACAAACCGTGTTTGATTTGGAGTTCCAACTACATGTATCCATATAGGAGAAAACACAGTGAAAACTAAAAATTAAAACTGTTACTGCCAACGAACGGTTTAACCTAGAAGAGAGAAATTTGGTGAGCCAAGTGGGATTGGGGTACTGATCATTACCTGAAAGTGTCATCAAGATTGGGTGAAAAAATGTGTGCTGAGATTTCAGGAAACTCGTAGTTTTTTGGAAGATTGGCAACCCCTTTCCATGAAAGTGATTTGCGCCAGTCTCTGCTTAGGGCTACATCAATAGGAAACAAACTATAGACATAGAACTTGGAGCTGCTTTATTGTGTCAAGTTTCAAAGAGCTAGCACAAACCGTGTTTGATTTAGACTTCCAACTACATGTATCCATATAGGAGAAAACAGAGTGAAACCTAAAAATTAAAACTGTTACTGCCAACGAACGGTTTAACCTAGAAGAACGAAATTTGGTGAGCCAAGTGGGATTGGGGTACTGATCATTACCTGAAAGTGTCATCAAGATTGGGTGAAAAAATGTGTGCTGAGATTTCAGGAAACTCGTAGTTTTTTGGAAGATTGGCAACCCCTTTCCATGAAAGTGATTTGCGCCAGACTCTGCTTAGGGCTACATCAATAGGAAACAAACTATAGACAGAGAACTTGGAGCTACTTTATTGTGTCAAGTTTCAAAGAGCTAGCACAAACCGTGTTTGATTTAGACTTCCAACTACATGTATCCATATAGGAGATAACAGAGTGAAACCTAAAAATTAAAACTGTTACTGCCAACGAACGGTTTAACCTAGAAGAACAAAATTTGGTGAGCCAAGTGGGATTGCGGTACTGATCATTACCTGAAAGTGTCATCAAGATTGGGTGAAAAAATGTGTCCTGAGATTTCAGGAAATTCGTAGTTTTTTGGAAGCTTGGCAACCCCTTTAAATGAAAGTGATTTGCACCAGTCTCTGCTTAGGGCTACATCAATAGGAAACAAACCATAGAGATAGAACATGGAGCTACTTTATTGTGTCAAGTTTCAAAGAGCTAGCACAAACCGTGTTTGATTTAGAGTTCCAACTACATGTACCATATAGGAGAAAACACAGTGAAAACTAAAAATTAAAACTGTTACTGCCAACGAACGGTTTAACCTAGAAGAGAGAAATTTGGTGAGCCAAGTGGGATTGGGGTACTGATCATTACCTGAAAGTGTCATCAAGATTGGGTGAAAAAATGTGTGCTGAGATTTCAGGAAACTCGTAGTTTTTTGGAAGATTGGCAACCCCTTTCATGAAAGTGATTTGCGCCAGTCTCTGCTTAGGGCTACATCAATAGGAAACAAACCATAGAGATAGAACTTGGAGCTACTTTATTGTGTCAACTTTCAAAGAGCTAGCACAAACCGTGTTTGATTTAGAGTTCCAACTACATGTATCCATATAGGAGAAAACACAGTGAAAACTAAAAATTAAAACTGTTACTGCCAACGAACGGTTTAACCTAGGAGAGAGAAATTTGGTGAGCCAAGTGGGATTGTGGTACTGATCATTACCTGAAAGTGTCATCAAGATTGGGTGAAAAAATGTGTGCTGAGATTTCAGGAAACTCGTAGTTTTTTGAAGGCTTGGCAACCCCTGTAAATGAAAGTGATTTGTGCCAGTCTCTGCTTAGGGCTACATCAATAGGAAACAAACCGTAGAGATAGAACTTGGAGCTACTTTATTGTATCAAGTTTCAAAGAGCTAGCACAAACCGTGTTTGATTTAGACTTCCAACTACATGTATCCATATAGGAGAAAACACAGTGAAAACTAAAAATTAAAACTGTTACTGCCAACGAACGGTTTAACCTAGAAGAACGAAATTTGGTGAGCCAAGTGGGATTGGGGTACTGATCATTACCTGAAAGTGTCATCAAGATTGGGTGAAAAAATGTGTGCTGAGATTTCAGGAAACTCGTAGTTTTTTGGAAGATTGGCAACCCCTTTCCATGAAAGTGATTTGTGCCAGTCTCTGCTTAGGGCTACATCAATAGGAAACAAACCATAGAGATAGAACTTGGAGCTACTTTATTGTGTAAAGTTTCAAAGAGCTAGCACAAACCGTGTTTGATTTAGAGTTCCAACTACATGTATCCATATAGGAGAAAACAGAGTGAAACCTAAAAATTAAAACTGTTACTGCCAACGAACGGTTTAACCTAGAAGAACGAAATTTGGTGAGCCAAGTGGGATTGTGGTACTGATCATTACCTGAAAGTGTCATCAAGATTGGGTGAAAAAATGTGTGCTGAGATTTCAGGAAACTCGTAGTTTTTTGGAAGATTGGCAACCCCTTTCCATGAAAGTGATTTGTGCCAGTCTCTGCTTAGGGCTACATCAATAGGAAACAAACCATAGAGATAGAACTTGGAGCTACTTTATTGTGTCAAGTTTCAAAGAGCTAGCACAAACCGTGTTTGATTTAGAGTTCCAACTACATGTATCCATATAGGAGAAAACAGAGTGAAACCTAAAAATTAAAACTGTTACTGCCAACGAACGGTTTAACCTAGAAGAACGAAATTTGGTGAGCCAAGTGGGATTGTGGTACTGATCATTACCTGAAAGTGTCATCAAGATTGGGTGAAAAAATGTGTGCTGAGATTTCAGGAAACTCGTAGTTTTTTGGAGGCTTGGCAACCCCTATAAATGAAAGTGATTTGTGCCAGTCTCTGCTTAGGGCTACATCAATAGGAAACAAACCATAGAGATAGAACTTGGAGCTACTTTATTGTATCAAGTTTCAAAGAGCTAGCACAAACCGTGTTTGATTTAGACTTCCAACTACATGTATCCATATAGGAGAAAACAGAGTGAAACCTAAAAATTAAAACTGTTACTGCCAACGAACGGTTTAACCTAGAAGAACGAAATTTGGTGAGCCAAGTGGGATTGGGGTACTGATCATTACCTGAAAGGGTCATCAAGATTGGGTGAAAAAATGTGTGCTGAGATTTCAGGAAATTCGTAGTTTTTTGGAAGATTGGCAACCCCTTTCCATGAAAGTGATTTGCGCCAGTCTCTGCTTAGGGCTACATCAATAGGAAACAAACCATAGAGATAGAACTTGGAGCTACTTTATTGTGTCAAGTTTCAAAGAGCTAGCACACACCGTGTTTGATTTAGAGTTCCAACTACATGTATCCATATAGGAGAAAACAGAGTGAAACCTACAAATTAAAACTGTTACTGCCAACGAACGGTTTAACCTAGAAGAACGAAATTTGGTGAGCCAAGTGGGATTGTGGTACTGATCATTACCTGAAAGTGTCATCAAGATTGGGTGAAAAAATGTGTGCTGAGATTTCAGGAAACTCGTAGTTTTTTGGAGGCTTGGCAACCCCTGTAAATGAAAGTGATTTGTGCCAGTCTCTGCTTAGGGCTACATCAATAGGAAACAAACCATAGAGATAGAACTTGGAGCTACTTTATTGTGTCAAGTTTCAAAGAGCTAGCACAAACCGTGTTTGATTTAGACTTCCAACTACATGTATCCATATAGTTGAAAACAGAGTGAAACCAAAAAATTAAAACTGTTACTGCCAACGAACGGTTTAACCTAGAAGAACGAAATTTGGTGAGCCAAGTGGGAATGGGGTACTGATCAATACCTGAAAGTGTCATCAAGATTGGGTGTAAAAATGTGTGCTGAGATTTCAGGAAACTCGTAGTTTTTTGGAAGATTGGCAACCCCTATCCATGAAAGTGATTTGCACCAGTCTTTGCTTAGGGCTACATCAATAGGAAACAAACCATAGAGATAGAACTTGGAGCTATTTTATTGTGTCAAGTTTCAAAGAGCTAGCACAAACCGTGTTTGATTTAGACTTCCAACTACATGTATCCATATAGGAGAAAACAGAGTGAAACCTAAAAATTAAAACTGTTACTGCCAACGAACGGTTTAACCTAGAAGAACGAAATTTGGTGAGCCAAGTGGGATTGGGGTACTAATCATTACCTGAAAGTGTCATCAAGATTGGGTGAAAAAATGTCTGCTGATTTTCAGGAAACTCGTAGTTTTTTGGAAGCTTGGCAACCCCTTTCCATGAAAGTGATTTGCGCAAGTCTCTGCTTAGGGCTACATCAATAGGAAACAAACTATAGAGAATGAACTTGGAGCTACTTTATTGTGTCAAGTTTCAAAGAGCTAGCACAAACCGTGTTTGATTTAGACTTCCAACTACATGTATCCATATAGGAGAAAACAGAGTGAAACCTAAAAATTAACTGTTACTGCCAACAAACGGTTTAACCTGGAAGAACGAAATTTGGTGAGCCAAGTGGGATTGGGGTACTGATCATTACCCGAAAGTGTCATCAAGATTGGGTGAAAAAATGTGTGCTGAGATTTCAGGAAACTCGTATTTTTTTGGAAGCTTGGCAACCCCTGTAAATGAAAGTGATTTGCACCAGTCCATGCTTAGGGCTACATGAATAGGAAACAAACCATAGAGATAGAACTTGGAGCTAATTTATTGTGTCAAGTTTCAAAGAGCTAGCACAAACCGTGTTGGATTTAGACTTCCAACTACATGTATCCATATAGGAGAAAACAGAGTGAAACCTAAAAATTAAAACTGTTACTGCCAACGTACGGTTTAACCTAGAAGAACGAAATTTGGTGAGCCAAGTGGGATTGTGGTACTGATCATTACCTGAAAGTGTCATCAAGATTGGGTGAAAAAATATGTGCTGAGATTTCACGAAACTCGTAGTTTTTTGGAAGCTTGGCAACCCCCTTCCATGAAAGTGATTTGCGCCAGTCTCTGCTTAGGGCTACATCAATAGGAAACCAACCATAGAGATAGAACTTGGAGCTACTGTATTGTGTCAAGTTTCAAAGAGCTAGCACAAACCGTGTTTGATTTAGACTTCCCACTACATGTATCCATATAGGAGAAAACAGAGTGAAACCTAAAAATTAAAACTGTTACTGCCAACGAACGGTTTAACCTAGAAGAACGAAATTTGGTGAGCCAAGCGGGATTGTGGTACTGATCATTACCTGAAAGTGTCATCAAGATTGGGTGAAAAAAATGTGTGCTGAGATTTCAGGAAACTCGTAGTTTTTTGGAAGATTGGCAACCCCTTTCCATGAAAGTGATTTGCGCCAGTCTCTGCTTAGGGCTACATCAATAGGAAACAAACCATAGAGATAGAACTTGGAGCTACTTTATTGTGTCAAGTTTCAAAGAGCTAGAACAAACCGTGTTTGATTTAGAGTTCCAACTACATGTATCCATATAGGAGAAAACAGAGTGAAACCTACAAATTAAAACTGTTACTGCCAACGAACGGTTTAACCTAGAAGAACGAAATTTGGTGAGCCAAGTGGGATTGTGGTACTGATCATTACCTGAAAGTGTCATCAAGATTGGGTGAAAAAATGTGTGCTGAGATTTCAGGAAACTCGTAGTTTTTTGGAGGCTTGGCAACCCCTATAAATGAAAGTGATTTGTGCCAGTCTCTGCTTAGGGCTACATCAATAGGAAACAAACCATAGAGATAGAACTTGGAGCTACTTTATTGTATCAAGTTTCAAAGAGCTAGCACAAACCGTGTTTGATTTAGACTTCCAAATACATGTATCCATATAGGAGAAAACAGAGTGAAACCTAAAAATTAAAACTGTTACTGCCAACGAACGGTTTAACCTAGAAGAACGAAATTTGGTGAGCCAAGTGGGATTGGGGTACTGATCATTACCTGAAAGGGTCATCAAGATTGGGTGAAAAAATGTGTGCTGAGATTTCAGGAAACTCGTAGTTTTTTGGAAGATTGGCAACCCCTTTCCATGAAAGTGATTTGCGCCAATCTCTGCTTAGAGCTACATCAATAGAAAACAAACTATAGAGATAGAACTTGGAGCTACTTTATTGTGTCAAGTTTCAAAGAGCTAGCACAAACCGTGTTTGATTTAGAGTTCCAACTACATGTATCCATATAGGAGAAAACAGAGTGAAACCTAAAAATTAAAACTGTTACTGCCAACGAACGGTTTAACCTAGAAGAACGAAATTTGGTGAGCCAAGTGGGATTGTGGTACTGATCATTACCTGAAAGTGTCATCAAGATTGGGTCAAAAAATGTGTGCTGAGATTTCAGGAAACTCGTAGGTTTTTGGAGGCTTGGCAACCACTGTAAATGAAAGTGATTTGTGCCAGTCTCTGCTTAGGGCTACATCAAGAGGAAACAAACCATAGAGATAGAACTTGGAGCTACTTTATTGTGTCAAGTTTCAAAGAGCTAGCACAAACCGTGTTTGATTTAGACTTCCAACTACATGTATCCATATAGGAGAAAACAGAGTGAAACCTAAAAATTAAAACTCTTACTGCCAACGAACGGTTTAACCTAGAAGAACGAAATTTGGTGAGCCAAGTGGGATTGGGGTACTGATCATTACCTGAAAGTGTCATCAAGATTGGGTGAAAAAATGTGTGCTGAGATTTCAGGAAACTCGTAGTTTTTTGGAAGATTGGCAACCCCTTTCCATGAAAGTGATTTGCGCCAGTCTCTGCTTAGGGCTACATCAATAGGAAACAAACCATAGAGATAGAACTTGGAGCTACTTTATTGTATCAAGTTTCAAAGAGCTAGCACAAACCGTGTTTGATTTAGACTTCCAACTACATGTATCCATATAGGAGAAAACAGAGTGAAACCTAAAAATTAAAACTGTTACTGCCAACGAACGGTTTAACCTAGAAGAACGAAATTTGGTGAGCCAAGTGGGAATGGGGTACTGATCATTACCTGAAAGTGTCATCAAGATTGGGTGAAAAAATGTGTGCTGAGATTTCAGGAAACTCGTAGTTTTTTGGAAGATTGGCAACCCCTTTCCATGAAAGTGATTTGCACCAGTGTTTGCTTAGGGCTACATCAATAGGAAACAAACCATAGAGATAGAACTTGGAGCTATTTTATTGTGTCAAGTTTCAAAGAGCTAGCACAAACCGTGCTTGATTTAGACTTCCAACTACATGTATCCATATAGGAGAAAACAGAGTGAAACCTAAAAATTAAAACTGTTACTGCCAACGAACGGTTTAACCTAGAAGAACGAAATTTGGTGAGCCAAGTGGGATTGGGGTACTAATCATTACCTGAAAGTGTCATCAAGATTGGGTGAAAAAATGTCTGCTGATTTTCAGGAAACTCGTAGTTTTTTGGAAGCTTGGCAACCCCTTTCCATGAAAGTGATTTGCACAAGTCTCTGCTTAGGGCTACATCAATAGGAAACAAACTATAGAGATAGAACTTGGAGCTACTTTATTGTGTCAAGTTTCAAAGAGCTAGCACAAACCGTGTTTGATTTAGACTTCCAACTACATGTATCCATATAGGAGAAAACAGAGTGAAACCTAAAAATTAACTGTTACTGCCAACAAACGGTTTAACCTGGAAGAACGAAATTTGGTGAGCCAAGTGGGATTGGGGTACTGATCATTACCCGAAAGTGTCATCAAGATTGGGTGAAAAAATGTGTGCTGAGATTTCAGGAAACTCGTATTTTTTTGGAAGCTTGGCAACCCCTGTAAATGAAAGTGATTTGCACCAGTCCATGCTTAGGGCTACATGAATAGGAAACAAACCATAGAGATAGAACTTGGAGCTAATTTATTGTGTCAAGTTTCAAAGAGCTAGCACAAACCGTGTTGGATTTAGACTTCCAACTACATGTATCCATATAGGAGAAAACAGAGTGAAACCTAAAAATTAAAACTGTTACTGCCAACGAACGGTTTAACCTAGAAGAACAAAATTTGGTGAGCCAAGTGGGATTGTGGTACTGATCATTACCTGAAAGTGTCATCAAGATTGGGTGAAAAAATGTGTGCTGAGATTTCAGGAAACTCGTAGTTTTTTGGAAGCTTGGCAACCCCCTTCCATGAAAGTGATTTGCGCCAGTCTCTGCTTAGGGCTACATCAATAGGAAACAAAACGTAGAGATAGAACTTGGAGCTACTTTATTGTGTCAAGTTTGAAAGAGCTAGCACAAACCATGTTTGAATTAGACTTCCAAATACATATATCCATATAGGAGAAAACAGAGTGGAACCTAAAAATTAAAACTGTTACTGCCAACGAACGGTTTAACCTAGAAGAACGAAACTTGGTGACCCAAGTGGGATTTGTTGTACTGATCATTACCTGAAAGTGTCATCAAGATTGGGAGAAAAAATGTGTGCCTAGATTTCACGAAACTCATAGTTTTTTGGAAGCTTGGCAACCTTTTTCCATGAAAGTGATTTGCGCCAGTCTCTGCTTAGGGCTACATCAATAGGAAACCAACCATAGAGATAGAACTTGGAGCTACTGTATTGTGTCAAGTTTCAAAGAGCTAGCACAAACCGTGTTTGATTTAGACTTCCCACTACATGTATCCATATAGGAGAAAACAGAGTGAAACCTAAAAATTAAAACTGTTACTGCCAACGAACGGTTTAACCTAGAAGAACGAAATTTGGTGAGCCAAGTGGGATTTGTTTTACTGATCATTACCTGAAAGTGTCATCAAGATTGGGTGAAAAAATGTGTGCTGAGATTTCAGGAAACTCTTAGTTTTTTGGAAGATTGGCAACCCCTTTCCATGAAAGTGATTTGCGCCAGTCTCTGCTTAGGGCTACATCAATAGGAAACAAACCATAGAGATAGAACTTGGAGCTACTTTATTGTGTCAAGTTTCAAAGAGCTAGCACAAACCGTGTTTGATTTAGACTTCCAACTACATGTATCCATATAGGAGAAAACAGAGTGAAGCCTAAAAATTAAAACTGTTACTGCCAACGAATGGTTTTACCTAGAAGAACCAAATTTGGTGACCCAAGTGGGATTTGTTTTACTGATCATTACCTGAGAGTGTCATCAAGATTGGGTGAAAAAATGTGTGCTGAGATTTCAGGAAACTCGTAGTTTTTTGGAAGCTTGGCATCCCCTTTCCATGTAAGTGATTTGCGCCAGTCTCTGCTTAGGGCTACATCAATAGGAAACAAACCATAGAGATAGAACATGGAGCTACTTTATTTTGTCAAGTTTCAAAGAGCTAGCACAAACCGTGTTTGATTTAGAGATCCAACTACATGTATTCATATAGGAGAAAATTGAGTGAAACCTAAAAATTAAAATTGTTACTGCCAACGAACGGTTTAACCTAGAAGAACGAAATTTGGTGAGCCAAGTGGGATTGGGGTACTGATCATTACCTGAAAGTGTCATCAAGATTGGGTGAAAAAATGTGTGCTGAGATTTCAGGAAACTCGTAGTTTTTTGGAAGCTTGGCAACCCCTGTGAATGAAAGTGATTTGCACCAGTCTCTGCTTAGGGCTACATCAATAGGAAACAAACCATAGGGATAGAACTTGGAGCTACATTATTGTGTCAAGTTTCAAAGAGCTAGCACAAACCGTGTTTGATTTAGACTTCCTACTGCATGTATCCATATAGGAGAAAACAGAGTGAAACCTAAAAATTAAAACTGTTACTGCCAACGAACGGTTTAACCTAGAAGAACGAAATTTGGTGAGCCAAGTGGGATTGGGGTACTGATCATTACCTGAAAGTGTCATCAAGATTGGGTGAAAAAATGTGTGCGGAGATTTCAGGAAACTCGTAGTTTTTTGGAAGATTGGCAACCCCTTTCCATGAAAGAGATTTGCGCCAGTCTCTGCTTAGGGCTACATCAATAGGAAACAAACCATAGAGATAGAACTTGGAGCTACTTTCTTGTGTCAAGTTTCAAAGTGCTAGCACAAACCGTGTTTGATTTAGACTTCCAACTACATGTATCGATATAGGAGAAAACAGAGTGAAACCTAAAAATTAAAACTGTTACTGCCAACGAACCGTTAAACCTAGAAGAACGAAATGTGGTGATCCAAGTGGGATTGGGGTACTGATCATTACCTGAAAGTGTCATCAAGATTGGGTGAAAAAATGTGTGCTGAGATTTCAGGAAACTAGTAGTTTTTTGGAACTTTGGCTACCCCTTTCCATGAAAGTGATTTGCGCCAGTCTCTGCTTAGGGCTACATCAATAGGAAACAAACCATAGAGATAGAACTTGGAGCTACTTTATTGTGTAAAGTTTCAAAGAGCTAGCACAAACCGTGTTTGATTTAGAGTTCCAACTACATGTATCCATATAGGAGAAAACAGAGTGAAACCTAAAAATTAAAACTGTTACTGCCAACGAACGGTTTAACCTAGAAGAACGAAATTTGGTGAGCCAAGTGGGATTGTGGTACTGATCATTACCTGAAAGTGTCATCAAGATTGGGTGAAAAAATGTGTGCTGAGATTTCAGGAAACTCGTAGTTTTTTGGAAGATTGGCAACCCCTTTCCATGAAAGTGATTTGCGCCAGTCTCTGCTTAGGTCTACATCAATAGGAAACAAACCATAGAGATAGAACTTGGAGCTACTTTATTGTGTAAAGTTTCAAAGAGCTAGCACAAACCGTGTTTGATTTAGAGTTCCAACTACATGTATCCATATAGGAGAAAACAGAGTGAAACCTAAAAATTAAAACTGTTACTGCCAACGAACGGTTTAACCTAGAAGAACGAAATTTGGTGAGCCAAGTGGGATTGTGGTACTGATCATTACCTGAAAGTGTCATCAAGATTGGGTGAAAAAATGTGTGCTGAGATTTCAGGAAACTCGTAGTTTTTTGGAAGATTGGCAACCCCTTTCCATGAAAGTGATTTGCGCCAGTCTCTGCTTAGGGCTACATCAATAGGAAACAAACCATAGAGATAGAACTTGGAGCTACTTTATTGTGTCAAGTTTCAAAGAGCTAGCACAAACCGTGTTTGATTTAGAGTTCCAACTACATGTATCCATATAGGAGAAAACAGAGTGAAACCTAAAAATTAAAACTGTTACTGCCAACGAACGGTTTAACCTAGAAGAACGAAATTTGGTGAGCCAAGTGGGATTGTGGTACTGATCATTACCTGAAAGTGTCATCAAGATTGGGTGAAAAAATGTGTGCTGAGATTTCAGGAAACTCGTAGTTTTTTGGAGGCTTGGCAACCCCTATAAATGAAAGTGATTTGTGCCAGTCTCTGCTTAGGGCTACATCAATAGGAAACAAACCATAGAGATAGAACTTGGAGCTACTTTATTGTATCAAGTTTCAAAGAGCTAGCACAAACCGTGTTTGATTTAGACTTCCAACTACATGTATCCATATAGGAGAAAACAGAGTGAAACCTAAAAATTAAAACTGTTACTGCCAACGAACGGTTTAACCTAGAAGAACGAAACTTGGTGACCCAAGTGGGATTTGTTGTACTGATCATTACCTGAAAGTGTCATCAAGATTGGGAGAAAAAATGTGTGCCTAGATTTCAGGAAACTCATA
This sequence comes from Spermophilus citellus, assembly GCF_964194105.1. NCBI lineage: Eukaryota > Metazoa > Chordata > Mammalia > Rodentia > Sciuridae > Spermophilus > Spermophilus citellus. The sequence continues at coordinate 1,414,342 of NW_027672727.1, read as the reverse complement.
GTTTTTTGGAAGCTTGGCAACCTTTTTCCATGAAAGTGATTTGCGCCAGTCTCTGCTTAGGGCTACATCAATAGGAAACCACCATAGAGATAGAACTTGGAGCTACTGTATTGTGTCAAGTTTCAAAGAGCTAGCACAAACCGTGTTTGATTTAGACTTCCCACTACATGTATCCATATAGGAGAAAACAGAGTGAAGCCTAAAAATTAAAACTGTTACTGCCAACGAATGGTTTTACCTAGAAGAACCAAATTTGGTGACCCAAGTGGGATTTGTTTTACTGATCATTACCTGAGAGTGTCATCAAGATTGGGTGAAAAAATGTGTGCTGAGATTTCAGGAAACTCGTAGTTTTTTGGAAGCTTGGCATCCCCTTTCCATGTAAGTGATTTGCGCCAGTCTCTGCTTAGGGCTACATCAATAGGAAACAAACCATAGAGATAGAACATGGAGCTACTTTATTTTGTCAAGTTTCAAAGAGCTAGCACAAACCGTGTTTGATTTAGAGATCCAACTACATGTATTCATATAAGAGAAAATTGAGTGAAACCTAAAAATTAAAATTGTTACTGCCAACGAACGGTTTAACCTAGAAGAACGAAATTTGGTGAGCCAAGTGGGATTGGGGTACTGATCATTACCTGAAAGTGTCATCAAGATTGGGTGAAAAAATGTGTGCTGAGATTTCAGGAAACTCGTAGTTTTTTGGAAGCTTGGCAACCCCTGTGAATGAAAGTGATTTGCACCAGTCTCTGCTTAGGGCTACATCAATAGGAAACAAACCATAGGGATAGAACTTGGAGCTACTTTATTGTGTCAAGTTTCAAAGAGCTAGCACAAACCGTGTTTGATTTAGACTTCCTACTGCATGTATCCATATAGGAGAAAACAGAGTGAAACCTAAAAATTAAAACTGTTACTGCCAACGAACGGTTTAACCTAGAAGAACGAAATTTGGTGAGCCAAGTGGGATTGGGGTACTGATCATTACCTGAAAGTGTCATCAAGATTGGGTGAAAAAATGTGTGCGGAGATTTCAGGAAACTCGTAGTTTTTTGGAAGATTGGCAACCCCTTTCCATGAAAGAGATTTGCGCCAGTCTCTGCTTAGGGCTACATCAATAGGAAACAAACCATAGAGATAGAACTTGGAGCTACTTTCTTGTGTAAAGTTTCAAAGTGCTAGCACAAACCGTGTTTGATTTAGACTTCCAACTACATGTATCGATATAGGAGAAAACAGAGTGAAACCTAAAAATTAAAACTGTTACTGCCAACGAACCGTTAAACCTAGAAGAACGAAATGTGGTGATCCAAGTGGGATTGGGGTACTGATCATTACCTGAAAGTGTCATCAAGATTGGGTGAAAAAATGTGTGCTGAGATTTCAGGAAACTAGTAGTTTTTTGGAACTTTGGCTACCCCTTTCCATGAAAGTGATTTGCGCCAGTCTCTGCTTAGGGCTACATCAATAGGAAACAAACCATAGAGATAGAACTTGGAGCTACTTTATTGTGTAAAGTTTCAAAGAGCTAGCACAAACCGTGTTTGATTTAGAGTTCCAACTACATGTATCCATATAGGAGAAAACAGCTTGAAACCTAAAAATTAAAACTGTTACTGCCAACGAACGGTTTAACCTAGAAGAACGAAATTTGGTGAGCCAAGTGGGATTGTGGTACTGATCATTACCTGAAAGTGTCATCAAGATTGGGTGAAAAAATGTGTGCTGAGATTTCAGGAAACTCGTAGTTTTTTGGAAGATTGGCAACCCCTTTCCATGAAAGTGATTTGCGCCAGTCTCTGCTTAGGGCTACATCAATAGGAAACAAACCATAGAGATAGAACTTGGAGCTACTTTATTGTGTAAAGTTTCAAAGAGCTAGCACAAACCGTTTTTGATTTAGAGTTCCAACTACATGTATCCATATAGGAGAAAACAGAGTGAAACCTAAAAATTAAAACTGTTACTGCCAACGAACGGTTTAACCTAGAAGAACGAAATTTGGTGAGCCAAGTGGGATTGTGGTACTGATCATTACCTGAAAGTGTCATCAAGATTGGGTGAAAAAATGTGTGCTGAGATTTCAGGAAACTCGTAGTTTTTTGGAAGATTGGCAACCCCTTTCCATGAAAGTGATTTGCGCCAGTCTCTGCTTAGGGCTACATCAATAGGAAACAAACCATAGAGATAGAACTTGGAGCTACTTTATTGTGTCAAGTTTCAAAGAGCTAGCACAAACCGTGTTTGATTTAGAGTTCCAACTACATGTATCCATATAGGAGAAAACAGAGTGAAACCTAAAAATTAAAACTGTTACTGCCAACGAATGGTTTAACCTAGAAGAACGAAATTTGGTGAGCCAAGTGGGATTGTGGTACTGATCATTACCTGAAAGTGTCATCAAGATTGGGTGAAAAAATGTGTGCTGAGATTTCAGGAAACTCGTAGTTTTTTGGAGGCTTGGCAACCCCTATAAATGAAAGTGATTTGTGCCAGTCTCTGCTTAGGGCTACATCAATAGGAAACAATCCATAGAGATAGAACTTGGAGCTACTTTATTGTATCAAGTTTCAAAGAGCTAGCACAAACCGTGTTTGATTTAGACTTCCAACTACATGTATCCATATAGGAGAAAACAGAGTGAAACCTAAAAATTAAAACTGTTACTGCCAACGAACGGTTTAACCTAGAAGAACGAAATTTGGTGAGCCAAGTGGGATTGGGGTACTGATCATTACCTGAAAGGGTCATCAAGATTGGGTGAAAAAATGTGTGCTGAGATTTCAGGAAACTCGTAGTTTTTTGGAAGATTGGCAACCCCTTTCCATGAAAGTGATTTGCGCCAGTCTCTGCTTAGGGCTACATCAATAGGAAACAAACCATAGAGATAGAACTTGGAGCTACTTTATTGTGTCAAGTTTCAAAGAGCTAGCACACACCGTGTTTGATTTAGAGTTCCAACTACATGTATCCATATAGGAGAAAACAGAGTGAAACCTAAAAATTAAAACTGTTACTGCCAACGAACGGTTTAACCTAGAAGAACGAAATTTGGTGAGCCAAGTGGGATTGTGGTACTGATCATTACCTGAAAGTGTCATCAAGATTGGGTGAAAAAATGTGTGCTGAGATTTCAGGAAACTTGTAGTTTTTTGGAGGCTTGGCAACCCCTGTAAATGAAAGTGATTTGTGCCAGTCTCTGCTTAGGGCTACATCAATAGGAAACAAACCATAGAGATAGAACTTGGAGCTACTTTTTTGTGTCAAGTTTCAAAGAGCTAGCACAAACCATGTTTGATTTAGACTTCCAACTACATGTATCCATATAGGAGAAAACAGAGTGAAACCTAAAAATTAAAACTGTTACTGCCAACGAACGGTTTAATCTAGAAGAACGAAATTTGGTGAGCCAAGTGGGATTGGGGTACTGATCATTACCTGAAAGTGTCATCAAGATTGGGTGAAAAAATGTGTGCTGAGATTTCAGGAAACTCGTAGTTTTTTGGAAGATTGGCAACCCCTTTCCATGAAAGTGATTTGCGCCAGTCTCTGCTTATGGCTACATCAATAGGAAACAAACCATAGAGATAGAACTTGGAGCTACTTTATTGTGTCAAGTTTCAAAGAGCTAGCACAAACCGTGTTTGATTTAGAGTTCCAACTACATGTATCCATATAGGAGAAAACAGAGTGAAACCTAAAAATTAAAACTGTTACTGCCAACGAAAGGTTTAACCTAGAAGAACGAAATTTGGTGAGCCAAGTGGGATTGCGGTACTGATCATTACCTGAAAGTGTCATCAAGATTGGGTGAAAAAATGTGTGCTGAGATTTCAGGAAACTCGTAGTTTTTTGGAGGCTTGGCAACCCCTGTAAATGAAAGTGATTTGTGCCAGTCTCTGCTTAGGGCTACATCAATAGGAAACAAACCATAGAGATAGAACTTGGAGCTACTTTATTGTATCAAGTTTCAAAGAGCTAGCACAAACCGTGTTTGATTTAGACTTCCAACTACATGTATCCATATAGTTGAAAACAGAGTGAAACCAAAAAATTAAAACTGTTACTGCCAACGAACGGTTTAACCTAGAAGAACGAAATTTGGTGAGCCAAGTGGGAATGGGGTACTGATCATTACCTGAAAGTGTCATCAAGATTGGGTGAAAAAATGTGTGCTGAGATTTCAGGAAACTCGTAGTTTTTTGGAAGATTGGCAACCCCTTTCCATGAAAGTGATTTGCGCCAGTCTCTGCTTAGGGCTACATCAATAGGAAACAAACCATAGAGATAGAACTTGGAGCTACTTTATTGTGTCAAGTTTCAAAGAGCTAGCACAAACCGTGTTTGATTTAGAGTTCCAACTACATGTATCCATATAGGAGAAAACAGAGTGAAACCTAAAAATTAAAACTGTTACTGCCAACGAACGGTTTAACCTAGAAGAACGAAATTTGGTGAGCCAAGTGGGATTGTGGTACTGATCATTACCTGAAAGTGTCATCAAGATTGGGTGAAAAAATGTGTGCTGAGATTTCAGGAAACTCGTAGTTTTTTGGAGGCTTGGCAACCCCTATAAATGAAAGTGATTTGTGCCAGTCTCTGCTTAGGGCTACATCAATAGGAAACAAACCATAGAGATAGAACTTGGAGCTACTTTATTGTATCAAGTTTCAAAGAGCTAGCACAAACCGTGTTTGATTTAGACTTCCAACTACATGTATCCATATAGGAGAAAACAGAGTGAAACCTAAAAATTAAAACTGTTACTGCCAACGAACGGTTTAACCTAGAAGAACGAAACTTGGTGACCCAAGTGGGATTTGTTGTACTGATCATTACCTGAAAGTGTCATCAAGATTGGGAGAAAAAATGTGTGCCTAGATTTCAGGAAACTCATAGTTTTTTGGAAGCTTGGCAACCTTTTTCCATGAAAGTGATTTGCGCCAGTCTCTGCTTAGGGCTACATCAATAGGAAACCAACCATAGAGATAGAACTTGGAGCTACTGTATTGTGTCAAGTTTCAAAGAGCTAGCACAAACCGTGTTTGATTTAGACTTCCCACTACATGTATCCATATAGGAGAAAACAGAGTGAAACCTAAAAATTAAAACTGTTACTGCCAACGAATGGTTTAACCTAGAAGAACGAAATTTGGTGAGCCAAGTGGGATTTGTTTTACTGATCATTACCTGAAAGTGTCATCAAGATTGGGTGAAAAAATGTGTGCTGAGATTTCAGGAAACTCTTAGTTTTTTGGAAGATTGGCAACCCCTTTCCATGAAAGTGATTTGCGCCAGTCTCTGCTTAGGGCTACATCAATAGGAAACAAACCATAGAGATAGAACTTGGAGCTACTTTATTGTGTCAAGTTTCAAAGAGCTAGCACAAACCGTGTTTGATTTAGACTTCCAACTACATGTATCCATATAGGAGAAAACAGAGTGAAGCCTAAAAATTAAAACTGTTACTGCCAACGAATGGTTTTACCTAGAAGAACCAAATTTGGTGACCCAAGTGGGATTTGTTTTACTGATCATTACCTGAGAGTGTCATCAAGATTGGGTGAAAAAATGTGTGCTGAGATTTCAGGAAACTCGTAGTTTTTTGGAAGCTTGGCATCCCCTTTCCATGTAAGTGATTTGCGCCAGTCTCTGCTTAGGGCTACATCAATAGGAAACAAACCATAGAGATAGAACATGGAGCTACTTTATTTTGTCAAGTTTCAAAGAGCTAGCACAAACCGTGTTTGATTTAGAGATCCAACTACATGTATTCATATAAGAGAAAATTGAGTGAAACCTAAAAATTAAAATTGTTACTGCCAACGAACGGTTTAACCTAGAAGAACGAAATTTGGTGAGCCAAGTGGGATTGGGGTACTGATCATTACCTGAAAGTGTCATCAAGATTGGGTGAAAAAATGTGTGCTGAGATTTCAGGAAACTCGTAGTTTTTTGGAAGATTGGCAACCCCTTTCCATGAAAGAGATTTGCGCCAGTCTCTGCTTAGGGCTACATCAATAGGAAACAAACCATAGAGATAGAACTTGGAGCTACTTTCTTGTGTCAAGTTTCAAAGTGCTAGCACAAACCGTGTTTGATTTAGACTTCCAACTACATGTATCGATATAGGAGAAAACAGAGTGAAACCTAAAAATTAAAACTGTTACTGCCAACGAACCGTTAAACCTAGAAGAACGAAATGTGGTGATCCAAGTGGGATTGGGGTACTGATCATTACCTGAAAGTGTCATCAAGATTGGGTGAAAAAATGTGTGCTGAGATTTCAGGAAACTAGTAGTTTTTTGGAACTTTGGCTACCCCTTTCCATGAAAGTGATTTGCGCCAGTCTCTGCTTAGGGCTACATCAATAGGAAACAAACCATAGAGATAGAACTTGGAGCTACTTTATTGTGTAAAGTTTCAAAGAGCTAGCACAAACCGTGTTTGATTTAGAGTTCCAACTACATGTATCCATATAGGAGAAAACAGAGTGAAACCTAAAAATTAAAACTGTTACTGCCAACGAACGGTTTAACCTAGAAGAACGAAATTTGGTGAGCCAAGTGGGATTGTGGTACTGATCATTACCTGAAAGTGTCATCAACATTGGGTGAAAAAATGTGTGCTGAGATTTCAGGAAACTCGTAGTTTTTTGGAAGATTGGCAACCCCTTTCCATGAAAGTGATTTGCGCCAGTCTCTGCTTAGGGCTACATCAATAGGAAACAAACCATAGAGATAGAACTTGGAGCTACTTTATTGTGTAAAGTTTCAAAGAGCTAGCACAAACCGTGTTTGATTTAGAGTTCCAACTACATGTATCCATATAGGAGAAAACAGAGTGAAACCTAAAAATTAAAACTGTTACTGCCAACGAACGGTTTAACCTAGAAGAACGAAATTTGGTGAGCCAAGTGGGATTGTGGTACTGATCATTACCTGAAAGTGTCATCAAGATTGGGTGAAAAAATGTGTGCTGAGATTTCAGGAAACTCGTAGTTTTTTGGAAGATTGGCAACCCCTTTCCATGAAAGTGATTTGCGCCAGTCTCTGCTTAGGGCTACATCAATAGGAAACAAACCATAGAGATAGAACTTGGAGCTACTTTATTGTGTCAAGTTTCAAAGAGCTAGCACAAACCGTGTTTGATTTAGAGTTCCAACTACATGTATCCATATAGGAGAAAACAGAGTGAAACCTAAAAATTTAAACTGTTACTGCCAACGAACGGTTTAACCTAGAAGAACGAAATTTGGTGAGCCAAGTGGGATTGTGGTACTGATCATTACCTGAAAGTGTCATCAAGATTGGGTGAAAAAATGTGTGCTGAGATTTCAGGAAACTCGTAGTTTTTTGGAGGCTTGGCAACCCCTATAAATGAAAGTGATTTGTGCCAGTCTCTGCTTAGGGCTACATCAATAGGAAACAAACCATAGAGATAGAACTTGGAGCTACTTTATTGTATCAAGTTTCAAAGAGCTAGCACAAACCGTGTTTGATTTAGACTTCCAACTACATGTATCCATATAGGAGAAAACAGAGTGAAACCTAAAAATTAAAACTGTTACTGCCAACGAACGGTTTAACCTAGAAGAACGAAATTTGGTGAGCCAAGTGGGATTGGGGTACTGATCATTACCTGAAAGGGTCATCAAGATTGGGTGAAAAAATGTGTGCTGAGATTTCAGGAAACTCGTAGTTTTTTGGAAGATTGGCAACCCCTTTCCATGAAAGTGATTTGCGCCAGTCTCTGCTTAGGGCTACATCAATAGGAAACAAACCATAGAGATAGAACTTGGAGCTACTTTATTGTGTCAAGTTTCAAAGAGCTAGCACACACCGTGTTTGATTTAGAGTTCCAACTACATGTATCCATATAGGAGAAAACAGAGTGAAACCTAAAAATTAAAACTGTTACTGCCAACGAACGGTTTAACCTAGAAGAACGAAATTTGGTGAGCCAAGTGGGATTGTGGTACTGATCATTACCTGAAAGTGTCATCAAGATTGGGTGAAAAAATGTGTGCTGAGATTTCAGGAAACTTGTAGTTTTTTGGAGGCTTGGCAACCCCTGTAAATGAAAGTGATTTGTGCCAGTCTCTGCTTAGGGCTACATCAATAGGAAACAAACCATAGAGATAGAACTTGGAGCTACTTTATTGTGTCAAGTTTCAAAGAGCTAGCACAAACCGTGTTTGATTTAGACTTCCAACTACATGTATCCATATAGGAGAAAACAGAGTGAAACCTAAAAATTAAAACTGTTACTGCCAACGAACGGTTTAATCTAGAAGAACGAAATTTGGTGAGCCAAGTGGGATTGGGGTACTGATCATTACCTGAAAGTGTCATCAAGATTGGGTGAAAAAATGTGTGCTGAGATTTCAGGAAACTCGTAGTTTTTTGGAAGATTGGCAACCCCTTTCCATGAAAGTGATTTGCGCCAGTCTCTGCTTATGGCTACATCAATAGGAAACAAACCATAGAGATAGAACTTGGAGCTACTTTATTGTGTCAAGTTTCAAAGAGCTAGCACAAACCGTGTTTGATTTAGAGTTCCAACTACATGTATCCATATAGGAGAAAACAGAGTGAAACCTAAAAATTAAAACTGTTACTGCCAACGAATGGTTTAACCTAGAAGAACGAAATTTGGTGAGCCAAGTGGGATTGCGGTACTGATCATTACCTGAAAGTGTCATCAAGATTGGGTGAAAAAATGTGTGCTGAGATTTCAGGAAACTCGTAGTTTTTTGGAGGCTTGGCAACCCCTGTAAATGAAAGTGATTTGTGCCAGTCTCTGCTTAGGGCTACATCAATAGCAAACAAACCATAGAGATAGAACTTGGAGCTACTTTATTGTATCAAGTTTCAAAGAGCTAGCACAAACCGTGTTTGATTTAGACTTCCAACTACATGTATCCATATAGTTGAAAACAGAGTGAAACCAAAAAATTAAAACTGTTACTGCCAACGAACGGTTTAACCTAGAAGAACGAAATTTGGTGAGCCAAGTGGGAATGGGGTACTGATCAATACCTGAAAGTGTCATCAAGATTGGGTGTAAAAATGTGTGCTGAGATTTCAGGAAACTCGTAGTTTTTTGGAAGATTGGCAACCCCTATCCATGAAAGTGATTTGCACCAGTCTTTGCTTAGGGCTACATCAATAGGAAACAAACCATAGAGATAGAACTTGGAGCTATTTTATTGTGTCAAGTTTCAAAGAGCTAGCACAAACCGTGTTTGATTTAGACTTCCAACTACATGTATCCATATAGGAGAAAACAGAGTGAAACCTAAAAATTAAAACTGTTACTGCCAACGAACGGTTTAACCTAGAAGAACGAAATTTGGTGAGCCAAGTGGGATTGGGGTACTAATCATTACCTGAAAGTGTCATCAAGATTGGGTGAAAAAATGTCTGCTGATTTTCAGGAAACTCGTAGTTTTTTGGAAGCTTGGCAACCCCTTTCCATGCAAGTGATTTGCGCAAGTCTCTGCTTAGGGCTACATCAATAGGAAACAAACTATAGAGATAGAACTTGGAGCTACTTTATTGTGTCAAGTTTCAAAGAGCTATCACAAACCGTGTTTGATTTAGACTTCCAACTACATGTATCCATATAGGAGAAAACAGAGTGAAACCTAAAAATTAACTGTTACTGCCAACAAACGGTTTAACCTGGAAGAACGAAATTTGGTGAGCCAAGTGGGATTGGGGTACTGATCATTACCCGAAAGTGTCATCAAGATTGGGTGAAAAAATGTGTGCTGAGATTTCAGGAAACTCGTATTTTTTTGGAAGATTGGCAACCCCTGTAAATGAAAGTGATTTGCACCAGTCCATGCTTAGGGCTACATGAATAGGAAACAAACCATAGAGATAGAACTTGGAGCTAATTTATTGTGTCAAGTTTCAAAGAGCTAGCACAAACCGTGTTGGATTTAGACTTCCAACTACATGTATCCATATAGGAGAAAACAGAGTGAAACCTAAAAATTAAAACTGTTACTGCCAACGAACGGTTTAACCTAGAAGAACGAAATTTGGTGAGCCAAGTGGGATTGTGGTACTGATCATTACCTGAAAGTGTCATCAAGATTGGGTGAAAAAATGTGTGCTGAGATTTCACGAAACTCGTAGTTTTTTGGAAGCTTGGCAACCCCCTTCCATGAAAGTGATTTGCGCCAGTCTCTGCTTAGGGCTACATCAATAGGAAACAAAACGTAGAGATAGAACTTGGAGCTACTTTATTGTGTCAAGTTTGAAAGAGCTAGCACAAACCATGTTTGAATTAGACTTCCAACTACATATATCCATATAGGAGAAAACAGAGTGGAACCTAAAAATTAAAACTGTTACTGCCAACGAACGGTTTAACCTAGAAGAACGAAACTTGGTGACCCAAGTGGGATTTGTTGTACTGATCATTACCGGAAAGTGTCATCAAGATTGGGAGAAAAAATGTGTGCCTAGATTTCAGGAAACTCATAGTTTTTTGGAAGCTTGGCAACCTTTTCCATGAAAGTGATTTGCGCCAGTCTCTGCTTAGGGCTACATCAATAGGAAACCAACCATAGAGATAGAACTTGGAGCTACTGTATTGTGTCAAGTTTCAAAGAGCTAGCACAAACCGTGTTTGATTTAGACTTCCCACTACATGTATCCATATAGGAGAAAACAGAGTGAAACCTAAAAATTAAAACTGTTACTGCCAACGAACGGTTTAACCTAGAAGAACGAAATTTGGTGAGCCAAGCGGGATTGTGGTACTGATCATTACCTGAAAGTGTCATCAAGATTGGGTGAAAAAAATGTGTGCTGAGATTTCAGGAAACTCGTAGTTTTTTGGAAGATTGGCAACCCCTTTCCATGAAAGTGATTTGCGCCAGTCTCTGCTTAGGGCTACATCAATAGGAAACAAACCATAGAGATAGAACTTGGAGCTACTTTATTGTGTCAAGTTTCAAAGAGCTAGCACAAACCGTGTTTGATTTAGAGTTCCAACTACATGTATCCATATAGGAGAAAACAGAGTGAAACCTAAAATTTAAAACTGTTACTGCCAACGAACGGTTTAACCTAGAAGAACGAAATTTGGTGAGCCAAGTGGGATTGTGGTACTGATCATTACCTGAAAGTGTCATCAAGATTGGGTGAAAAAATGTGTGCTGAGATTTCAGGAAACTCGTAGTTTTTTGGAAGATTGGCAACCCCTTTCCATGAAAGTGATTTGCGCCAGTCTCTGCTTAGGGCTACATCAATAGGAAACAAACCATAGAGATAGAACTTGGAGCTACTTTATTGTGTCAAGTTTCAAAGAGCTAGCACAAACCGTGTTTGATTTAGAGTTCCAACTACATGTATCCACATAGGAGAAAACAGAGTGAAACCTAAAAATTAAAACTGTTACTGCCAACGAACGGTTTAACCTAGAAGAACGAAATTTGGTGAGCCAAGTGGGATTGTGGTACTGATCATTACCTGAAAGTGTCATCAAGATTGGGTGAAAAAATGTGTGCTGAGATTTCAGGAAACTCGTAGTTTTTTGGAGGCTTGGCAACCCCTATAAATGAAAGTGATTTGTGCCAGTCTCTGCTTAGGGCTACATCAATAGGAAACAAACCATAGAGATAGAACTTGGAGCTACTTTATTGTATCAAGTTTCAAAGAGCTAGCACAAACCGTGTTTGATTTAGACTTCCAACTACATGTATCCATATAGGAGAAAACAGAGTGAAACCTAAAAATTAAAACTGTTACTGCCAACGAACGGTTTAACCTAAAAGAACGAAATTTGGTGAGCCAAGTGGGAATGGGGTACTGATCATTACCTGAAAGTGTCATCAAGATTGGGTGAAAAAATGTGTGCTGAGATTTCAGGAAACTCGTAGTTTTTTGGAAGATTGGCAACCCCTTTCCATGAAAGTGATTTGCACCAGTGTTTGCTTAGGGCTACATCAATAGGAAACAAACCATAGAGATAGAACTTGGAGCTATTTTATTGTGTCAAGTTTCAAAGAGCTAGCACAAACCGTGTTTGATTTAGACTTCCAACTACATGTATCCATATAGGAGAAAACAGAGTGAAACCTAAAAATTAAAACTGTTACTGCCAACGAACGGTTTAACCTAGAAGAACGAAATTTGGTGAGCCAAGTGGGATTGGGGTACTGATCATTACCTGAAAGTGTCATCAAGATTGGGTGAAAAAATGTCTGCTGATTTTCAGGAAACTCGTAGTTTTTTGGAAGCTTGGCAACCCCTTTCCATGAAAGTGATTTTCGCAAGTCTCTGCTTAGGGCTACATCAATAGGAAACAAACTATAGAGATAGAACTTGGAGCTACTTTATTGTGTCAAGTTTCAAAGAGCTAGCACAAACTGTGTTTGATTTAGACTTCCAACTACATGTATCCATATAGGAGAAAACAGAGTGAAACCTAAAAATTAACTGTTACTGCCAACAAACGGTTTAACCTGGAAGAACGAAATTTGGTGAGCCAAGTGGGATTGGGGTACTGATTATTACCCGAAAGTGTCATCAAGATTGGGAGAAAAAATGTGTGCCTAGATTTCAGGAAACTCATAGTTTTTTGAAAGCTTGGCAACCTTTTTCCATGAAAGTGATTTGGGCCAGTCTCTGCTTAGGGCTACATCAATAGGAAACCAACCATAGAGATAGAACTTGGAGCTACTGTATTGTGTCAAGTTTCAAAGAGCTAGCACAAACCGTGTTTGATTTAGAGTTCCAACTACATGTATCCATATAGGAGAAAACAGAGTGAAACCTAAAAATTAAAACTGTTACTGCCAACGAACGGTTTAACCTAGAAGAACGAAATTTGGTGAGCCAAGTGGGATTGGGGTACTGATCATTATCTGAAAGTGTCATCAAGATTGGGTGAAAAAATGTGTGCTGAGATTTCAGGAAACTCTTAGTTTTTTGGAAGATTGTCAACCCCTTTCCATGAAAGTGATTTGCGCCAGTCTCTTCTTAGGGCTACATCAATAGGAAACAAACCATAGAGATAGAACTTGGAGCTACTTTATTGTGTCAAGTTTCAAAGAGCTAGCACAAACCGTGTTTGATTAAGAGTTCCAACTACATGTGTCCATATAGGAGAAAACAGAGTGAAACCTAAAAATTTAAACTGTTACTGCCAACGAACGGTTTAACCTAGAAGAACGAAATTTGGTGAGTCAAGTGGGATTGGGGTACTGATCATTACTTGAAAGTGTCATCAAGACTGGGTGAAAAAATGTGTGCTGAGATTTCAGGAAACTCGTAGTTTTTTGGAAGATTGGCAACCCCTTTCCATGAAAGTGATTTGCGCCAGTCTCTGCGTAGGGCTACATCAATAGGAAACAAACCATAGAGATAGAACTTGGAGCTACTTTATTGTATCAAGTTTCAAAGAGCTAGCACAAACCGTGTTTGATTTAGAGTTCCAACTACATGTATCCATATAGGAGAAAACAGAGTGAAAGGTAAAAATTAAAACTGTTACTGCCAACGAACGGTTTAACCTAGAAGAACGAAATTTGGTGAGCCAAGTGGGATTGGGGTTCTGATCATTACCTGAAAGTCTCATCAAGATTGGGTGAAAAAATGTGTGCTGAGTTTTCAGGAAACTCTTAGTTTTTTGGAAGATTGTCAACACCTTTCCATGAAAGTGATTTGCGCCAGTCTCTGCTTAGGGCTACATCAATAGGAAACAAACCATAGAGATAGAACTTGGAGCTAATTTATTGTGTCAGGTTTCAAAGAGCTAGCACAAACCGTGTTTGATTTAGAGTTCCAACTACATGTTTCCATATAGGAGAAAACAGAGTGAAACCTAAAATTTAAAACTGTTACTGCCAACGAACGGTTTAACCTAGAAGGACGAAATTTGGTGAGCCAAGTGGGATTGGGGTACTGATCATTACCTGAAAGTGTCATCAAGATTGGATGAAAAAATGTGTGCTGAGATTTCAGGAAACTCTTAGTTTTTTGGAAGATTGTCAACCCCTTTCCATGAAAGTGATTTGCGCCAGTCTCTTCTTAGGGCTACATCAATAGGAAACAAACCATAGAGATAGAACTTGGAGCTAACTTATTGTGTCAAGTTTCAAAGAGCTACCACAAACCGTGTTTGATTTAGAGTTCCAACTACATGTATCCATATAGGAGAAAACAGAGTGAAACCTAAAAATTAAAACTGTTACTGCCAACGAACGGTTTAACCTAGAAGAACGAAATTTGGTGAGCCAAGTGGGATTGGGGTACTGATCATTACCTGAAAGTGTCATCAAGATTGGGTGAAAAAATGTGTGCTGAGATTTCAGGAAACTCGTAGTTGTTTGGAAGATTGGCAACCCCTTTCCATGAAAGTGATTTGCGCCAGTCTCTGCGTAGGGCTACATCAATAGGAAACAAACCATAGAGATAGAACTTGGAGCTACTTTATTGTGTCAAGTTTCAAAGAGCTAGCACAAACCGTGTTTGATTTAGACTTCCAACTACATGTATCCATATAGGAGAAAACAGAGTAAAACCTAAAAATTAAAACTGTTACTGCCAACGAACGGTTTTACCTACAAGAACGAAACTTGGTGACCCAAATGGGATTTGTTGTACTGATTATTACCTGAAAGTGTCATCAAGATTGTGTGAAAAAATGTGTGCTGAGATTTCAGGAAACTCGTAGTTTTTTGGAAGCTTGGCAACCCCTTTCCATGAAAGTGATTTGCGCAAGTCTCTGCTTAGGGCTACATCAATAGGAAACAAACTATAGAGATAGAACTTGGAGCTACTTTATTTTGTCAAGTTTCAAAGACCTAGCACAAACCATGTTTGATTTAGAGATCCAACTACATGTATTCATATAGGAGAAAATTGAGTGAAATCTAAAAATTAAAATTGTTACTGCCAACGAACGGTTAACCTAGAAGAACGAAATTTGGTGAGCCAATTGGGATTGGGGTACTGATCATTACCTGAAAGTGTCATCAAGATTGGGTGAAAAAATGTGTGCTGAGTTTTCAGGAAACTCGTAGTTTTTTGGAAGCTTGGCAACCCCTTTCCATGAAAGTGATTTGCACCAGTCTCTGCTTAGGGCTACATCAATAGGAGACAAACCATAGAGATAGAACTTGGAGCTACTTTATTGTGTCAAGTTTCAAAGAGCTAGCACAAACCGTGTTTGATTTAGACTTCCAACTACATGTATCCATATAGGAGAAAACAGAGTAAAACCTAAAAATTAAAACTGTTACTGCCAACGAACGGTTTAACCTAGAAGAACAAAATTTGGTGATCCAAGTGGGATTGGGGTACTGATCATTACTTGAAAGTGTCATCAAGATTGGGTGAAAAAATGTGTGCTGAGATTTCAGGAAACTCGTAGTTTTTTGGAAGCTTGGCAACCCCTGTGAATGAAAGTGATTCGTGCCTCTCTCTGCTTAGGGCTACATCAATAGGAAACAAACCATAGAGATAGAACTTGGAGCTACTTTATTGTGTCAAGTTTCAAAGAGCTAGCACAAACCGTGTTTGATTTAGACTTCCAACTACATGTATCCATATAGGAGAAAACAGAGTGAAAGGTAAAAATTAAAAGTATTACTGCCAACAAACGGTTTAACCTAGAAGAACGAAATTTGGTGAGCCAAGTGGGAATGCGGTACTGATCATTACCTGAAAGTGTCATCAAGATTGGGTGAAAAAATGTGTGCTGAGATTTCTGGAAACTCGTAGTTTTTTGGAAGCTTGGCAACCCCTGTAAATGAAAGTGATTTGCACCAGTCTCTGCTTAGGGCTATATCAATAGGAAACAAACCATAGAGATAGAACTTGGAGCTACTTTATTGTGTCAAGTTTCAAAGAGCTAGCACAAACCGTGTTTGATTTAGACTTCCAACTACAGGTATCCATATAGGAGAAAACAGAGTGAAACCTAAAAATGAAAACTGTTACTGCCAACGAACGGTTTAACCTAGAAGAACCAAACTTGGTGACCCAAGTGGGATTTGTTGTACTGATCATTACCTGAAAGTTTCATCAAGATTGGGTGAAAAAATGTGTGCTGAGATTTCAGGAAACTCGTAGTTTTTTGGAAGCTTGGCAACCCCTTTCCATGAAAGTGATTTGCGCCAGTCTCTGCTTATGGCTACATCAATAGGAAACAAACCATAGAGATAGAACATGGAGCTACTTTATTGTGTCAAGTTTCAAAGAGCTAGCACAAACCGTGTTTGATTTAGAGTTCCAAATACATGTATTCATATAGGAGAAAATTGAGTGAAACCTAAAAATTAAAACTGTTACTGCCAACGAACGGTTTAACCTAGAAGAACGAAATTTGGTGAGCCAAGTGGGATTGGGGTACTGATCATTACCTGAAAGTGTCATCAAGATTGGGTGAAAAAATGTGTGCTGAGATTTCAGGAAACTCGTAGTTTTTTGGAAGATTGGCAACCCCTTTCCATGAAAGTGATTTGCGCCAGTCTCTGCTTAGGGCTACATCAATAGGAAACAAACCATAGAGATAGAACTTGGAGCTACATTATTGTGTCAAGTTTCTAAGAGCTAGCAAAAACCGTGTTTGATTTAGACTTCCAACTACATGTATCCATATAGGAGAAAACAGAGTGAAACCTAAAAATTAAAACTGTTACTGCCAACGAACGGTTAAACCTAGAAGAACGAAATTTGGTGAGCCAAGTGGGATTGGGGTACTGATCATTACCTGAAAGTGTCATCAAGATTTGGTGAAAAAATGTGTGCTGAGATTTCAGGAAACTCGTAGTTTTTTGGAAGCTTGGCAACCCCTGTGAATTAAAGTGATTTGCACCAGTCTCTGCTTAGGGCTACATCAATAGGAAACAAACCATAGAGATAGAACTTGGAGCTACTGTATTGTGTCAAGTTTCAAAGAGCTAGCACAAACCGTGTTTGATTTAGAGTTCCAACTACATGTATCCATATAGGAGAAAACAGAGTGAAACCTAAAAATTAAAACTGTTACTGCCAACGAACGGTTTAACCTAGAAGAACGAAATTTGGTGAGCCAAGTGGGATTGGGGTACTGATCATTATCTGAAAGTGTCATCAAGATTGGGTGAAAAAATGTGTGCTGAGATTTCAGGAAACTCTTAGTTTTTTGGAAGATTGTCAACCCCTTTCCATGAAAGTGATTTGCGCCAGTCTCTTCTTAGGGCTACATCAATAGGAAACAAACCATAGAGATAGAACTTGGAGCTACTTTATTGTGTCAAGTTTCAAAGAGCTAGCACAAACCGTGTTTGATTAAGAGTTCCAACTACATGTGTCCATATAGGAGAAAACAGAGTGAAACCTAAAAATTTAAACTGTTACTGCCAACGAACGGTTTAACCTAGAAGAACGAAATTTGGTGAGTCAAGTGGGATTGGGGTACTGATCATTACTTGAAAGTGTCATCAAGACTGGGTGAAAAAATGTGTGCTGAGATTTCAGGAAACTCGTAGTTTTTTGGAAGATTGGCAACCCCTTTCCATGAAAGTGATTTGCGCCAGTCTCTGCGTAGGGCTACATCAATAGGAAACAAACCATAGAGATAGAACTTGGAGCTACTTTATTGTGTCAAGTTTCAAAGAGCTAGCACAAACCGTGTTTGATTTAGAGTTCCAACTACATGTATCCATATAGGAGAAAACAGAGTGAAAGGTAAAAATTAAAACTGTTACTGCCAACGAACGGTTTAACCTAGAAGAACGAAATTTGGTGAGCCAAGTGGGATTGGGGTTCTGATCATTACCTGAAAGTCTCATCAAGATTGGGTGAAAAAATGTGTGCTGAGTTTTCAGGAAACTCTTAGTTTTTTGGAAGATTGTCAACACCTTTCCATGAAAGTGATTTGCGCCAGTCTCTGCTTAGGGCTACATCAATAGGAAACAAACCATAGAGATAGAACTTGGAGCTAATTTATTGTGTCAGGTTTCAAAGAGCTAGCACAAACCGTGTTTGATTTAGAGTTCCAACTACATGTTTCCATATAGGAGAAAACAGAGTGAAACCTAAAATTTAAAACTGTTACTGCCAACGAACGGTTTAACCTAGAAGGACGAAATTTGGTGAGCCAAGTGGGATTGGGGTACTGATCATTACCTGAAAGTGTCATCAAGATTGGGTGAAAAAATGTGTGCTGAGATTTCAGGAAACTCTTAGTTTTTTGGAAGATTGTCAACCCCTTTCCATGAAAGTGATTTGCGCCAGTCTCTTCTTAGGGCTACATCAATAGGAAACAAACCATAGAGATAGAACTTGGAGCTAACTTATTGTGTCAAGTTTCAAAGAGCTACCACAAACCGTGTTTGATTTAGAGTTCCAACTACATGTATCCATATAGGAGAAAACAGAGTGAAACCTAAAAATTAAAACTGTTACTGCCAACGAACGGTTTAACCTAGAAGAACGAAATTTGGTGAGCCAAGTGGGATTGGGGTACTGATCATTACCTGAAAGTGTCATCAAGATTGGGTGAAAAAATGTGTGCTGAGATTTCAGGAAACTCGTAGTTGTTTGGAAGATTGGCAACCCCTTTCCATGAAAGTGATTTGCGCCAGTCTCTGCGTAGGGCTACATCAATAGGAAACAAACCATAGAGATAGAACTTGGAGCTACTTTATTGTGTCAAGTTTCAAAGAGCTAGCGCAAACCATGTTTGATTTAGAGTTCCAACTACATGTATCCATATAGGAGAAAACAGAGTGAAACCTAAAAATTAAAACTGTTACTGCCACGAACGGTTTAACCTAGAAGAACGAAATTTGGTGAGCCAAGTGGGATTGGGGTACTGATCATTACCTGAAAGTGTCATCAAGATTGGGTAAAAAAATGTGTGCTGAGATTTCAGGAAACTCGTAGTTTTTTGGAAGATTCGCTACCCCTTTCCATGAAAGTGATTTGCGCCAGTCTCTGCTTAGGGCTACATCAATAGGAAACAAGCCATAGAGATAGAACTTGGAGCTACTTTATTGTGTCAAGTTTCAAAGAGCTAGCACAAACCGTGTTTGATTTAGACTTCCAACTACATGTATCCATATAGGAGAAAACAGAGTAAAACCTAAAAATTAAAACTGTTACTGCCAACGAACGGTTTTACCTACAAGAACGAAACTTGGTGACCCAAATGGGATTTGTTGTACTGATTATTACCTGAAAGTGTCATCAAGATTGTGTGAAAAAATGTGTGCTGAGATTTCAGGAAACTCGTAGTTTTTTGGAAGCTTGGCAACCCCTTTCCATGAAAGTGATTTGCGCA
Source organism: Spermophilus citellus (assembly GCF_964194105.1). NCBI lineage: Eukaryota > Metazoa > Chordata > Mammalia > Rodentia > Sciuridae > Spermophilus > Spermophilus citellus. The sequence continues at coordinate 1,395,046 of NW_027672727.1, read as the reverse complement.
AGTCTCTGCTTAGGGCTACATCAATAGGAAACAAACTATAGAGATAGAACTTGGAGCTACTTTATTTTGTCAAGTTTCAAAGACCTAGCACAAACCATGTTTGATTTAGAGATCCAACTACATGTATTCATATAGGAGAAAATTGAGTGAAATCTAAAAATTAAAATTGTTACTGCCAACGAACGGTTAACCTAGAAGAACGAAATTTGGTGAGCCAATTGGGATTGGGGTACTGATCATTACCTGAAAGTGTCATCAAGATTGGGTGAAAAAATGTGTGCTGAGATTTCAGGAAACTCGTAGTTTTTTGGAAGCTTGGCAACCCCTTTCCATGAAAGTGATTTGCACCAGTCTCTGCTTAGGGCTACATCAATAGGAGACAAACCATAGAGATAGAACTTGGAGCTACTTTATTGTGTCAAGTTTCAAAGAGCTAGCACAAACCGTGTTTGATTTAGACTTCCAACTACATGTATCCATATAGGAGAAAACAGAGTAAAACCTAAAAATTAAAACTGTTACTGCCAACGAACGGTTTAACCTAGAAGAACAAAATTTGGTGATCCAAGTGGGATTGGGGTACTGATCATTACTTGAAAGTGTCATCAAGATTGGGTGAAAAAATGTGTGCTGAGATTTCAGGAAACTCGTAGTTTTTTGGAAGCTTGGCAACCCCTGTGAATGAAAGTGATTCGTGCCTCTCTCTGCTTAGGGCTACATCAATAGGAAACAAACCATAGAGATAGAACTTGGAGCTACTTTATTGTGTCAAGTTTCAAAGAGCTAGCACAAACCGTGTTTGATTTAGACATCCAACTACATGTATCCATATAGGAGAAAACAGAGTGAAAGGTAAAAATTAAAAGTATTACTGCCAACAAACGGTTTAACCTAGAAGAACGAAATTTGGTGAGCCAAGTGGGATTTGTTGTACTGATCATGACCTGAAAGTTTCATCAAGATTGGGTGAAAAAATGTGTGCTGAGATTTCTGGAAACTCGTAGTTTTTTGGAAGCTTGGCAACCCCTGTAAATGAAAGTGATTTGCACCAGTCTCTGCTTAGGGCTATATCAATAGGAAACAAACCATAGAGATAGAACTTGGAGCTACTTTATTGTGTCAAGTTTCAAAGAGCTAGCACAAACCGTGTTTGACTTAGACTTCCAACTACATGTATCCATATAGGAGAAAACAGAGTGAAACCTAAAAATGAAAACTGTTACTGCCAACGAACGGTTTAACCTAGAAGAACCAAACTTGGTGACCCAAGTGGGATTTGTTGTACTGATCATGACCTGAAAGTTTCATCAAGATTGGGTGAAAAAATGTGTGCTGAGATTTCAGGAAACTCGTAGTTTTTTGGAAGCTTGGCAACCCCTTTCCATGAAAGTGATTTGCGCCAGTCTCTGCTTATGGCTACATCAATAGGAAACAAACCATAGAGATAGAACATGGAGCTACTTTATTGTGTCAAGTTTCAAAGAGCTAGCACAAACCGTGTTTGATTTAGAGTTCCAAATACATGTATTCATATAGGAGAAAATTGAGTGAAACCTAAAAATTAAAACTGTTACTGCCAACGAACGGTTTAACCTAGAAGAACGAAATTTGGTGAGCCAAGTGGGATTGGGGTACTGATCATTACCTGAAAGTGTCATCAAGATTGGGTGAAAAAATGTGTGCTGAGATTTCAGGAAACTCGTAGTTTTTTGGAAGATTGGCAACCCCTTTCCATGAAAGTGATTTGCGCCAGTCTCTGCTTAGGGCTACATCAATAGGAAACAAACCATAGAGATAGAACTTGGAGCTACATTATTGTGTCAAGTTTCTAAGAGCTAGCAAAAACCGTGTTTGATTTAGACTTCCAACTACATGTATCCATATAGGAGAAAACAGAGTGAAACCTAAAAATTAAAACTGTTACTGCCAACGAACGGTTAAACCTAGAAGAACGAAATTTGGTGAGCCAAGTGGGATTGGGGTACTGATCATTACCTGAAAGTGTCATCAAGATTTGGTGAAAAAATGTGTGCTGAGATTTCAGGAAACTCGTAGTTTTTTGGAAGCTTGGCAACCCCTGTGAATGAAAGTGATTTGCACCAGTCTCTGCTTAGGGCTACATCAATAGGAAACAAACCATAGAGATAGAACTTGGAGCTACTTTATTGTGTCAAGTTTCAAAGAGCTAGCACAAACCGTGTTTGATTTAGACTTCCTACTGCATGTATCCATATAGGAGAAAACAGAGTGAAACCTAAAAATTAAAACTGTTACTGCCAACGAACGGTTTAACCTAGAAGAACGAAATTTGGTGAGCCAAGTGGGATTGGGGTACTGATCATTACCTGAAAGTGTCATCAAGATTGGGAGAAAAAATGTGTGCGGAGATTTCAGGAAACTCGTAGTTTTTTGGAAGATTGGCAACCCCTTTCCATGAAAGTGATATGCGCCAGTCTCTGCTTAGGGCTACATCAATAGGAAACAAACCACAGAGATAGAACTTGGAGCTACTTTATTGTGTCAAATTTCAAAGAGCTAGCACAAACCGTGTTTGATTTAGAGTTCCAACTACATGTATCCATATAGGAGAAAACAGAGTGAAACCTAAAAATTAAAACTGTTACTGCCAACGAACGGTTTAACCTAGAATAACGAAATTTGGTGAGCCAAGTGGGATTGGGGTGCTGATCATTACCTGAAAGTCTCATCAAGATTGGGTGAAAAAATGTGTGCTGAGTTTTCAGGAAACTCTTAGTTTTTTGGAAGATTGTCAACCCCTTTCCATGAAAGTGATTTGCGCCAGTCTCTGCTTAGGGCTACATCAATAGGAAACAAACCATAGAGATAGAACTTGGAGCTAATTTATTGTGTCAAGTTTCAAAGAGCTAGCACAAACCGTGTTTGATTTAGAGTTCCAACTACATGTATCCATATAGGAGAAAACAGAGTGAAACCTAAAAATTAAAACTGTTACTGCCAACGAACGGTTTAACCTAGAAGAACGAAATTTGGTGAGCCAAGTGGGATTGGGGTACTGATCATTACCTGAAAGTGTCATCAAGATTGGGTGAAAAAATGTTTGCTGAGATTTCAGGAAACTCTTAGTTTTTTGGAAGATTGTCAACCCCTTTCCATGAAAGTGATTTGCGCCAGTCTCTTCTTAGGGCTACATCAATAGGAAACAAACCATAGAGATAGAACTTGGAGCTACTTTATTGTGTCAAGTTTCAAAGAGCTAGCACAAACCGTGTTTGATTTAGACTTCCAACTACATGTATCCATATAGGAGAAAACAGAGTGAAAGGTAAAAATTAAAAGTATTACTGCCAACAAACGGTTTAACCTAGAAGAACGAAATTTGGTGAGCCAAGTGGGATTGCGGTACTGATCATTACCTGAAAGTGTCATCAAGATTGGGTGAAAAAATGTGTGCTGAGATTTCTGGAAACTCGTAGTTTTTTGGAAGCTTGGCAACCCCTGTAAATGAAAGTGATTTGCACCAGTCTCTGCTTAGGGCTATATCAATAGGAAACAAACCATAGAGATAGAACTTGGAGCTACTTTATTGTGTCAAGTTTCAAAGAGCTAGCACAAACCGTGTTTGATTTAGACTTCCAACTACATGTATCCATATAGGAGAAAACAGAGTGAAACCTAAAAATTAAAACTGTTACTGCCAACGAACGGTTTAACCTAGAAGAACCAAACTTGGTGACCCAAGTGGGATTTGTTGTACTGATCATTACCTGAAAGTGTCATCAAGATTGGGTGAAAAAATGTGTGCTGAGATTTCAGGAAACTCGTAGTTTTTTGGAAGCTTGGCAACCCCTTTCCATGAAAGTGATTTGCGCCAGTCTCTGCTTATGGCTACATCAATAGGAAACAAACCATAGAGATAGAACATGGAGCTACTTTATTGTGTCAAGTTTCAAAGAGCTAGCACAAACCGTGTTTGATTTAGAGTTCCAACTACATGTATTCATATAGGAGAAAATTGAGTGAAACCTAAAAATTAAAACTGTTACTGCCAACGAACGGTTTAACCTAGAAGAACGAAATTTGGTGAGCCAAGTGGGATTGGGGTACTGATCATTACCTGAAAGTGTCATCAAGATTGCGTGAAAAAATGTGTGCTGAGATTTCAGGAAACTCGTAGTTTTTTGGAAGCTTGGCAACCCCTGTGAATGAAAGTGATTTGCACCAGTCTCTGCTTAGGGCTACATCAATAGGAAACAAACCATAGAGATAGAACTTGGAGCTACTTTATTGTGTCAAGTTTCAAAGAGCTAGAACAAACCGTGTTTGATTTAGACTTCCTACTGCATGTATCCATATAGGAGAAAACAGAGTGAAACCTAAAAATTAAAACTGTTGCTGCCAACGAACGGTTTAACCTAGAAGAACGAAATTTGGTGAGCCAAGTGGGATTGGGGTACTGATCATTACCTGAAAGTGTCATCAAGATTGGGAGAAAAAATGTGTGCGGAGATTTCAGGAAACTCGTAGTTTTTTGGAAGATTGGCAACCCCTTTCCATGAAAGAGATTTGCGCCAGTCTCTGCTTAGGGCTACATCAATAGGAAACAAACCATAGAGATAGAACTTGGAGCTACTTTCTTGTGTCAAGTTTCAAAGAGCTAGCACAAACCGTGTTTGATTTAGACTTCCAACTACATGTATCGATATAGGAGAAAACAGAATGAAACCTAAAAATTAAAACTGTTACTGCCAACGAACCGTTAAACCTAGAAGAACGAAATGTGGTGATCCAAGTGGAATTGGGGTACTGATCATTACCTGAAAGTGTCATCAAGATTGGGTGAAAAAATGTGTGCTGAGATTTCAGGAAACTAGTAGTTTTTTGGAAGATTGGCAACCCCTTTCCATGAAAGTGATTTGCGCCAGTCTCTGCTTAGGGCTACATCAATAGGAAACATACCACAGAGATAGAACTTGGAGCTACTTTATTGTGTAAAATTTCAAAGAGCTAGCACAAACCGTGTTTGATTTAGAGTTCCAACTACATGTATCCATATAGGAGAAAACAGAGTGAAACCTAAAAATTAAAACTGTTACTGCCAACGAACGGTTTAACCTAGAAGAACGAAATTTGGTGAGCCAAGTGGGATTGGGGTGCTGATCATTACCTGAAAGTCTCATCAAGATTGGGTGAAAAAATGTGTGCTGAGTTTTCAGGAAACTCTTAGTTTTTTGGAAGATTGTCAACCCCTTTCCATGAAAGTGATTTGCGCCAGTCTCTGCTTAGGGCTACATCAATAGGAAACAAACCATAGAGATAGAACTTGGAGCTAATTTATTGTGTCAAGTTTCAAAGAGCTAGCACAAACCGTGTTTGATTTAGAGTTCCAACTACATGTATCCATATAGGAGAAAACAGAGTGAAACCTAAAAATTAAAACTGTTACTGCCAACGAACGGTTTAACCTAGAAGAACGAAATTTGGTGAGCCAAGTGGGATTGGGGTACTGATCATTACCTGAAAGTGTCATCAAGATTGGGTGAAAAAATGTTTGCTGAGATTTCAGGAAACTCTTAGTTTTTTGGAAGATTGTCAACCCCTTTCCATGAAAGTGATTTGCGCCAGTCTCTTCTTAGGGCTACATCAATAGGAAACAAACCATAGAGATAGAACTTGGAGCTACTTTATTGTGTCAAGTTTCAAAGAGCTAGCACAAACCGTGTTTGATTTAGAGTTCCAACTACATGTGTCCATATAGGAGAAAACAGAGTGAAACCTAAAAATTAAAACTGTTACTGCCAACGAACAGTTTAACCTAGAAGAACGAAATTTGGTGAGTCAAGTGGGATTGGGGTACTGATCATTACTTGAAAGTGTCATCAAGATTGGGTGAAAAAATGTGTGCTGAGATTTCAGGAAACTCGTAGTTTTTTGGAAGATTGGCAACCCCTTTCCATGCAAGTGATTTGCGCCAGTCTCTGCGTAGGGCTACATCAATAGGAAACAAACCATAGAGATAGAACTTGGAGCTACTTTATTGTGTCAAGTTTCAAAGAGCTAGCACAAACCGTGTTTGATTTAGAGTTCCAACTACATGTATCCATATAGGAGAAAACAGAGTGAAACCTAAAAATTAAAACTGTTACTGCCAACGAACGGTTTAACCTAGAAGAACGAAATTTGGTGAGCCAAGTTTGATTGGGGTGCTGATCATTACCTGAAAGTCTCATCAAGATTGGGTGAAAAAATGTGTGCTGAGTTTTCAGGAAACTCTTAGTTTTTTGGAAGATTGTCAACACCTTTCCATGATAGTGATTTGCGCCAGTCTCTGCTTAGGGCTACATCAATAGGAAACAAACCAGAGAGAAAGAACTTGGAGCTAATTTATTGTGTCAAGTTTCAAAGAGCTAGCACAAACCGTGTTTGATTTAGAGTTCCAACTACATGTTTCCATATAGGAGAAAACAGAGTGAAACCTAAAATTTAAAACTGTTACTGCCAACGAACGGTTTAACCTAGAAGGACGAAATTTGGTGAGCCAAGTGGGATTGGGGTACTGATCATTACCTGAAAGTCTCATCAAGTTTGGGTGAAAAAATGTGTGCTGAGATTTCAGGAAACTCGTAGTTGTTTGGAAGATTGGCAACCCCTTTCCATGAAAGTGATTTGCGCCAGTCTCTGCTTAGGGCTACATCAATAGGAGACAAACCATAGAGATAGAACTTGGAGCTACTTTATTGTGTCAAGTTTCAAAGAGCTAGCACAAACCGTGTTTGATTTAGACTTCCAACTACATGTATCCATATAGGAGAAAACAGAGTAAAACCTAAAAATTAAAACTGTTACTGCCAACGAACGGTTTATCCTAGAAGAACAAAATTTGGTGATCCAAGTGGGATTGGGGTACTGATCATTACTTGAAAGTGTCATCAAGATTGGGTGAAAAAATGTGTGCTGAGATTTCAGGAAAATCGTAGTTTTTTGGAAGCTTGGCAACCCCTGTGAATGAAAGTGATTCGTGCCAGTCTCTGCTTAGGGCTACATCAATAGGAAACAAACCATAGAGATAGAACTTGGAGCTACTTTATTGTGTCAAGTTTCAAAGAGCTAGCACAAACCGTGTTTGATTTAGACTTCCAACTACATGTATCCATATAGGAGAAAACAGAGTGAAACCTAAAAATTAAAACTGTTACTGCCAACGAACGGTTTAACCTAGAAGAACGAAATTTGGTGAGCCAAGTGGGATTGGGGTACTGATCATTACCTGAAAGTGTCATCAAGATTGGGTGAAAAAATGTGTGCTGAGATTTCAGGAAACTCTTAGTTTTTTGGAATATTGTCAACCCCTTTCCATGAAAGTGATTTGCGCCAGTCTATTCTTAGGGCTACATCAATAGGAAACAAACCATAGAGATAGAACTTGGAGCTACTTTATTGTGTCAAGTTTCAAAGAGCTAGCACAAACCGTGTTTGATTTAGAGTTCCAACTACATGTGTCCATATAGGAGAAAACAGAGTGAAACCTAAAAATTAAAACTGTTACTGCCAACGAACGGTTTAACCTAGAAGAACGAAATTTGGTGAGTCAAGTGGGATTGGGGTACTGATCATTACTTGAAAGTGTCATCAAGATTGGGTGAAAAAATGTGTGCTGAGATTTCAGGAAACTCGTAGTTTTTTGGAAGATTGGCAACCCCTTTCCATGAAAGTGATTTGCGCCAGTCTCTGCGTAGGGCTACATCAATAGGAAACAAACCATAGAGATAGAACTTGGAGCTACTTTATTGTGTCAAGTTTCAAAGAGCTAGCACAAACCGTGTTTGATTTAGAGTTCCAACTACATGTATCCATATAGGAGAAAACAGAGTGAAACCTAAAAATTAAAACTGTTACTGCCAACGAACGGTTTAACCTAGAAGAACAAAATTTGGTGATCCAAGTGGGATTGGGGTACTGATCATTATTGAAAGTGTCATCAAGATTGGGTGAAAAAATGTGTGCTGATATTTCAGGAAACTCGTAGTTTTTTGGAACCTTGGCAACCCCTGTGAATGAAAGTGATTCGTGCCAGTCTCTGCTTAGGGCTACATCAATAGGAAACAAACCATAGAGATAGAACTTGGAGCTACTTTATTGTGTCAAGTTTCAAAGAGCTAGCATAAACCGTGTTTGATTTAGACTTCCAACTACATGTATCCATATAGGAGAAAACAGAGTGAAAGGTAAAATTAAAAGTATTACTGCCAACAAACGGTTTAACCTAGAAGAACGAAATTTGGTGAGCCAAGTGGGATTGCGGTCCTGATCATTACCTGAAAGTGTCATCAAGATTGGGTGAAAAAATGTGTGCTGAGATTTCAGGAAACTCGTAGTTTTTTGGAAGATTGGCAACCCCTTTCCATGAAAGTGATTTGCGCCAGTCTCTGCTTAGGGCTACATCAATAGGAAACAAACCATAGAGATAGAACTTGGAGCTACTTTATTGTGTCAAGTTTCAAAGAGCTACCACAAACCGTGTTTGATTTAGATTTCCAACTACATGTATCCATATAGGAGAAAACAGAGTGAAACCTAAAAATTAAAACTGTTACTGCCAACGAACGGTTTAACCTAGAAGAACGAAACTTGGTGACCCAAGTGGGATTGGGGTGCTGATCATTACCTGAAAGTCTCATCAAGATTGGGTGAAAAAATGTGTGCTGAGTTTTCAGGAAACTCTTAGTTTTTTGGAAGATTGTCAACCCCTTTCCATGAAAGTGATTTGCGCCTGTCTCTGCTTAGGGCTACATCAATAGGAAACAAACCATAGAGACAGAACTTGGAGCTACTTTATTGTGTCAAGTTTCAAAGAGCTAGCACAAACCGTGTTTGATTTAGAGTTCCAACTACATGTATCCAAATAGGAGAAAACAGAGTGAAACCTAAAAATTAAAACTGTTACTGCCAACGAACTGTTTAACCTAGAAGAACGAAATTTGGTGAGCCAAGTGGGATTGGGGTGCTGATCATTACCTGAAAGTGTCATCAAGATTGGTTGAAAAAATGTGTGCTGATATATCAGGAAACTCTTAGTTTTTTTGAAGATTGGCAACCCCTTTCCATGAAAGTGATTTGCGCCAGTCTCTGCTTAGGGCTACTTCAGTAGGAAACAAACCATAGAGATAGAACTTGGAGCTACTTTATTGTGTCAAGTTTCAAAGAGCTAGCACAAACCGTGTTTGATTTAGAGTTCCAACTACATGTATCCATATAGGAGAAAACAGAGTGAAACCTAAAAATTAAAACTGTTACTGCCAACGAACGGTTTAACCTAGAAGAACGAAATTTGGTGAGCCAAGTGGGATTGGGGTACTGATCATTACCTGAAAGTGTCATCAAGATTGGGTGAAAAAATGTGTGCTGAGTTTTCAGGAAACTCTTAGTTTTTTGGAAGATTGTCAACCCCTTTCAATGAAAGTGATTTGCGCCAGTCTCTGCTTAGGGCTACATCAATAGGAAACAAACCATAGAGATAGAACTTGGAGCTACTTTATTGTGTCAAGTTTCAAAGAGCTAGCACAAACCGTGTTAGATTTAGAGTTCCAACTACATGTATCCATATAGGAGAAAACAGAGTGAAACCTAAAAATTAAAACTGTTACTGCCAACGAACGGTTTAACCTAGAAGAACGAAATTTGGTGAGCCAAGTGGGATTGGGGTACTGATCATTACCTTAAAGTGTCATCAAGATTGGGTGAAAAAATGTGTGCTGAGATTTTTGGAAACTCGTAGTTTTTTGGAAGATTGGCAACCCCTTTCCATGAAAGTGATTTGCGCCAGTCTCTGCTTAGGGCTACATCAATAGGAAAGAAGCCATAGAGATAGAACTTGGAGCTACTTTATTGTGTCAAGTTTCAAAGAGCTAGCACAAACCGTGTTTGATTTAGAGTTCCAACTACATGTATCCATATTGGAGAAAACAGAGTGAAACCTAAAAATTAAACCTGTTACTGCCAACGAACTGTTTAACCTAGAAGAACGAAATTTGGTGAGGCAAGTGGGATTGAGGTACTGATCATTACCTGAAAGTGTCATCAAGATTGGGTGAAAAAATGTGTGCTGTGATTTCAGGAAACTCTTAGTTTTTTGGAAAATGGCAACCACTTTCCATGAAAGTGATTTGCGCCAGTCTCTGATTAGGGCTACATCAATAGGAAACAAACCATAGAGATAGAACTTGGAGCTACTTTATTGTGTCAAGTTTCAAAGAGCTAGCACAAACCGTGTTTGATTTAGACTTCCTACTGCATGTATCCATATAGGAGAAAACAGAGTGAAACCTAAAAATTAAAACTGTTACTGCCAACGAACTGTTTAACCTAGAAGAACGAAATTTGGTGAGCCAAGTGGGATTGGGGTACTGATCATTACCTGAAAGTGTCATCAAGATTGGGTGAAAAAATGTGTGCGGAGATTTCAGGAAACTCGTAGTTTTTTGGAAGATTGGCAACCCCTTTCCTTGAAAGAGATTTGCGCCAGTCTCTGCTTAGGGCTACATCAATAGGAAACAAACCATAGAGATAGAACTTGGAGCTACTTTCTTGTGTCAAGTTTCAAAGTGCTAGCACAAACCGTGTTTGATTTAGACTTCCAACTACATGTATCGATATAGGAGAAAACAGAGTGAAACCTAAAAATTAAAACTGTTACTGCCAACGAACCGTCAAACCTAGAAGAACGAAATTTGGTGAGCCAAGTGGGATTGGGGTACTCATCATTACCTGAAAGTGTCATCAAGATTGGGTGAAAAAATGTGTGCTGAGATTTCAGGAAACTAGTAGTTTTTTGGAAGATTGGCAACCCCTTTCCATGAAAGTGATTTGCGCCAGTCACTGCTTAGGGCTACATCAATAGGAAACAAACCATAGAGATAGAACTTGGAGCTACTTTATTGTGTCAAGTTTCAAAGAGCTAGCACAAACCGTGTTTGATTTAGAGTTCCAACTACATGTATCCATATAGGAGAAAACAGAGTGAAACCTAAAAATTAAAACTGTTACTGCCAACGAACGGTTTAACCTAGAAGAACGAAATTTGGTGAGCCAAGTGGGATTGGGGTGCTGATCATTACCTGAAAGTCTCATCAAGATTGGGTGAAAAAATGTGTGCTGAGTTTTCAGGAAACTCTTAGTTTTTTGGAAGATTGTCAACCCCTTTCCATGAAAGTGATTTGCGCCAGTCTCTGCTTAGGGCTACATCAATAGGAAACAAACCATAGAGATAGAACTTGGAGGTAATTTCTTGTGTCAAGTTTCAAAGAGCTAGCACAAACCGTGTTTGATTTAGAGTTCCAACTACATGTATCCATATAGGAGAAAACAGAGTGAAACCTAAAAATTAAAACTGTTACTGCCAACGAACGGTTTAACCTAGAAGAACGAAATTTGGTGAGCCAAGTGGGATTGGGGTACTGATCATTACCTGAAAGTGTCATCAAGATTGGGTGAAAAAATGTGTGCTGAGATTTCAGGAAACTAGTAGTTTTTTGGAAGATTGGCAACCCCTTTCCATGAAAGTGATTTGCGCCAGTCTCTGCTTAGGGATACATCAATAGAAAACAAACCGTAGAGATAGAACTTGGAGCTACTTTATTGTGTCAAGTTTCAAAGAGCTAGCACAAACCGTGTTTGATTTAGAGTTCCAACTACATGTATCGATATAGGAGAAAACAGAGTGAAACCTAAAAATTAAAACTGTTACTGCCAACGAACCGTCAAACCTAGAAGAACGAAATTTGGTGAGCCAAGTGGGATTGGGGTACTCATCATTACCTGAAAGTGTCATCAAGATTGGGTGAAAAAATGTGTGCTGAGATTTCAGGAAACTAGTAGTTTTTTGGAAGATTGGCAACCCCTTTCCATGAAAGTGATTTGCGCCAGTCACTGCTTAGGGCTACATCAATAGGAAACAAACCATAGAGATAGAACTTGGAGCTACTTTATTGTGTCAAGTTTCAAAGAGCTAGCACAAACCGTGTTTGATTTAGAGTTCCAACTACATGTATCCATATAGGAGAAAACAGAGTGAAACCTAAAAATTAAAACTGTTACTGCCAACGAACGGTTTAACCTAGAAGAACGAAATTTGGTGAGCCAAGTGGGATTGGGGTGCTGATCATTACCTGAAAGTCTCATCAAGATTGGGTGAAAAAATGTGTGCTGAGTTTTCAGGAAACTCTTAGTTTTTTGGAAGATTGTCAACCCCTTTCCATGAAAGTGATTTGCGCCAGTCTCTGCTTAGGGCTACATCAATAGGAAACAAACCATAGAGATAGAACTTGGAGGTAATTTCTTGTGTCAAGTTTCAAAGAGCTAGCACAAACCGTGTTTGATTTAGAGTTCCAACTACATGTATCCATATAGGAGAAAACAGAGTGAAACCTAAAAATTAAAACTGTTACTGCCAACGAACGGTTTAACCTAGAAGAACGAAATTTGGTGAGCCAAGTGGGATTGGGGTACTGATCATTACCTGAAAGTGTCATCAAGATTGGGTGAAAAAATGTGTGCTGAGATTTCAGGAAACTAGTAGTTTTTTGGAAGATTGGCAACCCCTTTCCATGAAAGTGATTTGCGCCAGTCTCTGCTTAGGGATACATCAATAGAAAACAAACCGTAGAGATAGAACTTGGAGCTACTTTATTGTGTCAAGTTTCAAAGAGCTAGCACAAACCGTGTTTGATTTAGAGTTCCAACTACATGTATCCATATAGGAGAAAACAGAGTGAAACCTAAAAATTAAAACTGTTACTGCCAACGAACGGTTTAACCTAGAAGAACGAAATTTGGTGAGCCAAGTGGGATTGGGGTACTGATCATTACCTGAAAGTGTCATCAAGATTGGGTGAAAAAATGTGTGCTGAGATTTCAGGAAACTCTTAGTTTTTTGGAAGATTGTCAACCCCTTTCCATGAAAGTGATTTGCGCCAGTCTCTTCCTTGGGCTACATCAATAGGAAACAAACCATAGGGATAGAACTTGGAGCTACTTTATTGTGTCAAGTTTCAAAGAGCTAGCACAAACCGTGTTTGATTTAGAGTTCCAACTACATGTGTCCATATAGGAGAAAACAGAGTGAAACCTAAAAATTAAAACTGTTACTGCCAAGGAACGGTTTAACCTAGAAGAACGAAATTTGGTGAGTCAAGTGGGACTGGGGTACTGATCATTACTTGAAAGTGTCATCAAGATTGGGTGAAAAAATGTGTGCTGAGATTTCAGGAAACTCGTAGTTTTTTGGAAGATTGGCAACCCCTTTCAATGAAAGTGATTTGCGCCAGTCTCTGCGTAGGGCTACATCAATAGGAAACAAACCATAGAGATAGAACTTGGAGCTACTTTATTGTGTCAAGTTTCAAAGAGCTAGCACAAACCGTGTTTGATTTAGAGTTCCAACTACATGTATCCATATAGGAGAAAACAGAGTGAAACCTAAAAATTAAAACTGTTACTGCCAACGAACGGTTTAACCTAGAAGAACGAAATTTGGTGAGCCAAGTTTGATTGGGGTGCTGATCATTACCTGAAAGTCTCATCAAGATTGGGTGAAAAAATGTGTGCTGAGTTTTCAGGAAACTCTTAGTTTTTTGGAAGATTGTCAACACCTTTCCATGATAGTGATTTGCGCCAGTCTCTGCTTAGGGCTACATCAATAGGAAACAAACCAGAGAGATAGAACTTGGAGCTAATTTATTGTGTCAAGTTTCAAAGAGGTAGCACAAACCGTGTTTGATTTAGAGTTCCAACTACATGTTTCCATATAGGAGAAAACAGAGTGAAACCTAAAAATTAAAACTGTTACTGCCAACGAACGGTTTAACCTAGAAGGACGAAATTTGGTGAGCCAAGTGGGATTGGGGTACTGATCATTACCTGAAAGTGTCATCAAGATTGGGTGAAAAAATGTGTGCTGAGATTTCAGGAAACTCGTAGTTGTTTGGAAGATTGGCAACCCCTTTCCTTGAAAGAGATTTGCGCCAGTCTCTGATTAGGGCTACATCAATAGGAAACAAACCATAGAGATAGAACTTGGAGCTACTTTATTGTGTCAAGTTTCAAAGAGCTAGCACAAACCGTGTTAGATTTAGAGTTCCAACTACATGTATCCATATAGGAGAAAACAGAGTGAAACCTAAAAATTAAAACTGTTACTGCCAACGAACGGTTTAACCTAGAAGAACGAAATTTGGTGAGCCAAGTGGGATTGGGGTACTGATCATTACCTGAAAGTGTCATCAAGATTGGGTGAAAAAATGTGTGCGGAGATTTCAGGAAACTCGTAGTTTTTTGGAAGATTGGCAACCCCTTTCCTTGAAAGAGATTTGCGCCAGTCTCTGCTTAGGGCTACATCAATAGGAAACAAACCATAGAGATAGAACTTGGAGCTACTTTCTTGTGTCAAGTTTCAATGTGCTAGCACAAACCGTGTTTGATTTAGACTTCCAACTACATGTATCGATATAGGAGAAAACAGAGTGAAACCTAAAAATTAAAACTGTTACTGCCAACGAACCGTTAAACCTAGAAGGACGAAATTTGGTGAGCCAAGTGGGATTGGGGTGCTGATCATTACCTGAAAGTCTCATCAAGATTGGGTGAAAAAATGTGTGCTGAGTTTTCAGGAAACTCTTAGTTTTTTGGAAGATTGTCAACCCCTTTCCATGAAAGTGATTTGCGCCAGTCTCTGCTTAGGGCTACATCAATAGGAAACAAACCATAGAGATAGAACTTGGAGGTAATTTATTGTGTCAAGTTTCAAAGAGCTAGCACAAACCGTGTTTGATTTAGAGTTCCAACTACATGTATTCATATTGGAGAAAACAGAGTGAAACCTAAAAATTAAACCTGTTACTGCCAACGAACTGTTTAACCTAGAAGAACGAAATTTGGTGAGGCAAGTGGGATTGAGGTACTGATCATTACCTGAAAGTGTCATCAAGATTGGGTGAAAAAATGTGTGCTGTGATTTCAGGAAACACTTAGTTTTTTGGAAGATGGCAACCACTTTCCATGAAAGTGATTTGCGCCAGTCTCTGCTTAGGGCTACATCAATAGGAAACAAACCATAGAGATAGAACTTGGAGCTACTTTCTTGTGTCAAGTTTCAAAGTGCTAGCACAAACCGTGTTTGATTTAGACTTCCAACTACATGTATCAATACAGGAGAAAACAGAGTGAAACCTAAAAATTAAAACTGTTACTGCCAACGAACGGTTTAACCTAGAAGAACGAAATTTGGTGAGCCAAGTGGGATTGGGGTGCTGATCATTACCTGAAAGTCTCATCAAGATTGGGTGAAAAAATGTGTGCTGAGTTTTCAGGAAACTCTTAGTTTTTTGGAAGATTGTCAACCCCTTTCCATGAAAGTGATTTGCGCCAGTCTCTGCTTAGGGCTACATCAATAGGAAACAAACCATAGAGATAGAACTTGGAGGTAATTTATTGTGTCAAGTTTCAAAGAGCTAGCACAAACCGTGTTTGATTTAGAGTTCCAACTACATGTATCCATATAGGAGAAAACAGAGTGAAACCTAAAAATTAAAACTGTTACTGCCAACGAACGGTTTAACCTAGAAGAACGAAATTTGGTGAGCCAAGTGGGATTGGGGTACTGATCATTACCTGAAAGTGTCATCAAGATTGGGTGAAAAAATATGTGCTGAGATTTCAGGAAACTAGTAGTTTTTTGGAAGATTGGCAACCCCTTTCCATGAAAGTGATTTGCGCCAGTCTCTGCTTAGGGCTACATCAATAGGAAACAAACCATAGAGATAGAACTTGGAGCTACTTTATTGTGTCAAGTTTCAAAGAGCTAGCACAAACCGTGTTTGATTTAGAGTTCCAACTACATGTATCCATATAGGAGAAAACAGAGTGAAACCTAAAAATTAAAACTGTTACTGCCAACGAACGGTTTAACCTAGAAGAACGAAATTTGGTGAGCCAAGTGGGATTGGGGTACTGATCATTACCTGAAAGTGTCATCAAGATTGGGTGAAAAAATGTGTGCTGAGATTTCAGGAAACTCTTAGTTTTTTGGAAGATTGTCAACCCCTTTCCATGAAAGTGATTTGCGCCAGTCTCTTCTTAGGGCTACATCAATAGGAAACAAACCATAGAGATAGAACTTGGAGCTACTTTATTGTGTCAAGTTTCAAAGAGCTAGCACAAACCGTGTTTGATTTAGAGTTCCAACTAAATGTATCCATATAGGAGAAAACAGAGTGAAACCTAAAAATTAAAACTGTTACTGCCAACGAACGGTTTAACCTAGAAGAACGAAATTTGGTGAGCCAAGTTTGATTGGGGTGCTGATCATTACCTGAAAGTCTCATCAAGATTGGGTGAAAAAATGTGTGCTGAGTTTTCAGGAAACTCTTAGTTTTTTGGAAGATTGTCAACCCCTTTCCATGAAAGTGATTTGCGCCAGTCTCTGCGTAGGGCTACATCAATAGGAAACAAACCATAGAGATAGAACTTGAGCTACTTTATTGTGTCAAGTTTCAAAGAGCTAGCAAAAACCGTGTTTGATTTAGAGTTCCAACTACATGTATCCATATAGGAGAAAACAGAGTGAAACGTAAAAATTAAAACTGTTACTGCCAACGAACGGTTTAACCTAGAAGAACGAAATTTGGTGAGCCAAGTGGGATTGGGGTGCTGATCATTACCTGAAAGTCTCATCAAGATTGGGTGAAAAAATGTGTGCTGAGTTTTCAGGAAAATCTTAGTTTTTTGGAAGATTGTCAACCCCTTTCCATGAAAGTGATTTGCGCCAGTCTCTGCTTAGGGCTACATCAATAGGAAACAAACCGTAGAGATAGAACTTGGAGCTAATTTATTGTGTCAAGTTTCAAAGAGCTAGCACAAACCGTGTTTGATTTAGACTTCCAACTACATGTATCCATATAGGAGAAAACAGAGTGAAACCTAAAAATTAAAACTGTTACTGCCAACGAACTGTTTAACCTAGAAGAACGAAATTTGGTGAGCCAAGTGGGATTGGGGTGCTGATCATTACCTGAAAGTGTCATCAAGATTGGTTGAAAAAATGTGTGCTGATATTTCAGGAAACTCTTAGTTTTTTGGAAGATTGGCAATCCCTTTCCATGAAAGTGATTTGCGCCAGTCTCTGCTTAGGGCTACATCAATAGGAAACAAACCATAGAGATAGAACTTGAGCTACTTTATTGTGTCAAGTTTCAAAGAGCTAGCAAAAACCGTGTTTGATTTAGAGTTCCAACTACATGTATCCATATAGGAGAAAACCGAGTGAAACCTAAAAATTAAAACTGTTAGTGCCAACGAACGGTTTAACCTAGAAGAACGAAATTTGGTGAGCCAAGTGGGATTGAGGTACTGATCATTACCTGAAAGTGTCATCAAGATTGGGTGAAAAAATGTGTGCTGAGATTTCAGGAAACTCTTAGTTTTTTGGAAGACGGCAACCCCTTTCCATGAAAGTGATTTGCGCCAGTCTCTGCTTAGGGCTACATCAATAGGAAACAAACCATAGAGATAGAACTTGGAGCTACTTTATTGTGTCAAGTTTCAAAGAGCTAGCACAAACCGTGTTTGATTTAGAGTTCCAACTACATGTATCCATATAGGAGAAAACAGAGTGAAACATAAAAATTAAAACTGTTACTGCCAACGAACGGTTTAACCTAGAAGAACGAAATTTGGTGAGCCAAGTGGGAATGGGGTACTGATCATTACCTGAAAGTGTCATCAAGATTGGGTGAAAAAATGTGTGTTGAGATTTTAGGAAACTAGCAGTTTTTTGGAAGATTGGCAACCCCTTTCAATGAAAGTGATTTGCGCCAGTCTCTTCTTAGGGCTACATCAATAGGAAACAAACCATAGAGATAGACTTGGAGCTACTTTATTGTGTGAAGTTTCAAAGAGCTAGCACAAACCGTGTTTGATTTAGAGTTCCAACTACATGTGTCCATATAGGAGAAAACAGAGTGAAACCTAAAAATTAAAACTGTTACTGCCAACGAACGGTTTAACCTAGAAGAACGAAATTTGGTGAGCCAAGTGGGATTGGGGTACTGATCATTACCTGAAAGTGTCATCAAGATTGGGTGAAAAAATGTGTGCTGAGATTTCAGGAAACTCGTAGTTTTTTGGAAGTTTGGCAACCCCTTTCCATGAAAGTGATTTGCGCCAGTCTCTGCTTAGGGCTACATCAATAGGAAACAAACCATAGAGATAGAACTTGGAGCTACTTTATTGTGTCAAGTTTCAAAGAGCTAGCACAAACCGTGTTTGATTTAGATTTCCAACTACATGTATCCATATAGGAGAAAACAGAGTGAAACCTAAAAATTAAAACTGTTACTGCCAACGAACGGTTTAACCTAGAAGAACGAAACTTGGTGACCCAAGTGGGATTGGGGTGCTGATCATTACCTGAAAGTCTCATCAAGATTGGGTGAAAAAATGTGTGCTGAGTTTTCAGGAAACTCTTAGTTTTTTGGAAGATTGTCAACCCCTTTCCATGAAAGTGATTTGCGCCAGTCTCTGCTTAGGGCTACATCAATAGGAAACAAACCATAGAGACAGAACTTGGAGCTACTTTATTGTGTCAAGTTTCAAAGAGCTAGCACAAACCGTGTTTGATTTAGAGTTCCAACTACATGTATCCAAATAGGAGAAAACAGAGTGAAACCTAAAAATTAAAACTGTTACTGCCAACGAACTGTTTAACCTAGAAGAACGAAATTTGGTGAGCCAAGTGGGATTGGGGTGCTGATCATTACCTGAAAGTGTCATCAAGATTGGTTGAAAAAATGTGTGCTGATATATCAGGAAACTCTTAGTTTTTTGGAAGATTGGCAACCCCTTTCCATGAAAGTGATTTGCGCCATTCTCTGCTTAGGGCTACTTCAGTAGGAAACAAACCATAGAGATAGAACTTGGAGCTACTTTATTGTGTCAAGTTTCAAAGAGCTAGCACAAACCGTGTTTGATTTAGAGTTCCAACTACATGTATCCATATAGGAGAAAACAGAGTGAAACCTAAAAATTAAAACTGTTACTGCCAACGAACGGTTTAACCTAGAAGAACGAAATTTGGTGAGCCAAGTGGGATTGGGGTACTGATCATTACCTGAAAGTGTCATCAAGATTGGGTGAAAAAATGTGTGCTGAGTTTTCAGGAAACTCTTAGTTTTTTGGAAGATTGTCAACCCCTTTCAATGAAAGTGATTTGCGCCAGTCTCTGCTTAGGGCTACATCAATAGGAAACAAACCATAGAGATAGAACTTGGAGCTACTTTATTGTGTCAAGTTTCAAAGAGCTAGCACAAACCGTGTTAGATTTAGAGTTCCAACTACATGTATCCATATAGGAGAAAACAGAGTGAAACCTAAAAATTAAAACTGTTACTGCCAACGAACGGTTTAACCTAGAAGAACGAAATTTGGTGAGCCAAGTGGGATTGGGGTACTGATCATTACCTTAAAGTGTCATCAAGATTGGGTGAAAAAATGTGTGCTGAGATTTTTGGAAACTCGTAGTTTTTTGGAAGATTGGCAACCCCTTTCCATGAAAGTGATTTGCGCCAGTCTCTGCTTAGGGCTACATCAATAGGAAACAAGCCATAGAGATAGAACTTGGAGCTACTTTATTGTGTCAAGTTTCAAAGAGCTAGCACAAACCGTGTTTGATTTAGAGTTCCAACTACATGTATCCATATTGGAGAAAACAGAGTGAAACCTAAAAATTAAACCTGTTACTGCCAACGAACTGTTTAACCTAGAAGAACGAAATTTGGTGAGGCAAGTGGGATTGAGGTACTGATCATTACCTGAAAGTGTCATCAAGATTGGGTGAAAAAATGTGTGCTGTGATTTCAGGAAACTCTTAGTTTTTTGGAAGATGGCAACCACTTTCCATGAAAGTGATTTGCGCCAGTCTCTGATTAGGGCTACATCAATAGGAAACAAACCATAGAGATAGAACTTGGAGCTACTTTATTGTGTCAAGTTTCAAAGAGCTAGCACAAACCGTGTTTGATTTATACTTCCTACTGCATGTATCCATATAGGAGAAAACAGAGTGAAACCTAAAAATTAAAACTGTTACCGCCAACGAACGGTTTAACCTAGAAGAACGAAATTTGGTGAGCCAAGTGGGATTGGGGTACTGATCATTACCTGAAAGTGTCATCAAGATTGGGTGAAAAAATGTGTGCGGAGATTTCAGGAAACTCGTAGTTTTTTGGAAGATTGGCAACCCCTTTCCTTGAAAGAGATTTGCGCCAGTCTCTGCTTAGGGCTACATCAATAGGAAACAAACCATAGAGATAGAACTTGGAGCTACTTTCTTGTGTCAAGTTTCAAAGTGCTAGCACAAACCGTGTTTGATTTAGACTTCCAATAACATGTATCGATATAGGAGAAAAAAGAAGGAAACCTAAAAATTAAAACTGTTACTGCCAACGAACCGTTAAACCTAGAAGAACGAAATTTGGTGAGCCAAGTGGGATTGGGGTACTGATCATTACCTGAAAGTGTCATCAAGATTGGGTGAAAAAATATGTGCTGAGATTTCAGGAAACTAGTAGTTTTTTGGAAGATTGGCAACCCCTTTCCATGAAAGTGATTTGCGCCAGTCTCTGCTTAGGGCTACATCAATAGGAAACAAACCAGAGAGATAGAACTTGGAGCTACTTTATTGTGTCAAGTTTCAAAGAGCTAGCACAAACCGTGTTTGATTTAGAGTTCCAACTACATGTATCCATATAGGAGAAAACAGAGTGAAACCTAAAAATTAAAACTGTTACTGCCAACGAACGGTTTAACCTAGAAGAACGAAATTTGGTGAGCCAAGTGGGATTGGGGTGCTGATCATTACCTGAAAGTCTCATCAAGATTGGGTGAAAAAATGTGTGCTGAGTTTTCAGGAAACTCTTAGTTTTTTGGAAGATTGTCAACCCCTTTCCATGAAAGTGATTTGCGCCAGTCTCTGCTTAGGGCTACATCAATAGGAAACAAACCATAGAGATAGAACTTGGAGGTAATTTATTGTGTCAAGTTTCAAAGAGCTAGCACAAACCATGTTTGATTTAGAGTTCCAACTACATGTATCCATATAGGGGAAAACAGAGTGAAACCTAAAAATTAAAACTGTTACTGCCAACGAACGGTTTAACCTAGAAGAACGAAATTTGGTGAGCCAAGTGGGATTGGGGTACTGATCATTACCTGAAAGTGTCATCAAGATTGGGTGAAAAAATGTGTGCTGAGATTTCAGGAAACTCTTAGTTTTTTGGAAGATTGTCAACCCCTTTCCATGAAAGTGATTTGCGCCAGTCTCTTCTTAGGGCTACATCAATAGGAAACAAACCATAGAGATAGAACTTGGAGCTACTTTATTGTGTCAAGTTTCAAAGAGCTAGCACAAACCGTGTTTGATTTAGAGTTCCAACTACATGTGTCCATATAGGAGAAAACAGAGTGAAACCTAAAAATTAAAACTGTTACTGCCAACGAACGGTTTAACCTAGAAGAACGAAATTTGGTGAGTCAAGTGGGATTGGGGTACTGATCATTACTTGAAAGTGTCATCAAGATTGGGTGAAAAAATGTGTGCTGAGATTTCAGGAAACTCGTAGTTTTTTGGAAGATTGGCAACCCCATTCCATGAAAGTGATTTGCGCCAGTCTCTGCTTAGGGCTACATCAATAGGAAACAAACCATAGAGATAGAACTTGGAGCTAATTTATTGTGTCAAGTTTCAAAGAGCTAGCACAAACCGTGTTTGATTTAGAGTTCCAACTACATGTATCCATATAGGAGAAAACAGAGTGAAACCTAAAAATTAAAACTGTTACTGCCAACGAACGGTTTAACCTAGAAGAACGAAATTTGGTGAGCCAAGTGGGATTGGGGTACTGATCATTACTTGAAAGTGTCATCAAGATTGGGTGAAAAAATGTGTGCTGAGATTTCAGGAAACTCGTAGTTTTTTGGAAGATTGGCAACCCCTTTCCATGTAAGTGATTTGCGCCAGTCTCTGCGCAGGGCTACATCAATAGGAAATAAACCATAGAGATAGAACTTGGAGCTACTTTATTGTGTCAAGTTTCAAAGAGCTAGCACAAACCGTGTTTGATTTAGAGTTCCAACTACATGTATCCATATAGGAGAAAACAGAGTGAAACCTAAAAATTAAAACTGTTACTGCCAACGAACGGTTTAACCTAGAAGAACGAAATTTGGTGAGCCAAGTGGGATTGGGGTGCTGATAATTACGTGAAAGTGTCATCAAGATTGGGTGAAAAAATGTGTGCTGAGTTTTCAGGAAACTCTTAGTTTTTTGGAAGATTGTCAACACCTTTCCATGAAAGTGATTTGCGCCAGTCTCTGCTTAGGGCTACATCAATAGGAAACAAACCATAGAGATAGAACATGGAGCTAATTTACTGTGTCAAGTTTCAAAGACCTAGCACAAACCGTGTTTGATTTAGATTTCCAACTACATGTATCCATATAGGGGAAAACAGAGTGAAACCTAAAAATTAAAACTGTTACTGCCAACGAAAGGTTTAACCTAGAAGAACGAAATTTGGTGAGCCAAGTGGGATTGGGGTACTGATCATTACCTGAAAGTGTCATCAAGATTGGGTGAAAAAATGTGTGCTGAGATTTCAGGAAACTCTTAGTTTTTTGGAAGATTGTCAACCCCTTTCCATGAAAGTGATTTGCGCCAGTCTCTTCTTAGGGCTACATCAATAGGAAACAAACCATAGAGATAGAACTTGGAGCTAATATATTGTGTCAAGTTTCAAAGAGCTACCACAAACCGTGTTTGATTTAGAGTTCCAACTACATGTATCCATATAGGAGAAAACAGAGTGAAACGTAAAAATTAAAACTGTTACTGCCAACGAACGGTTTAACCTAGAAGAACGAAATTTGGTGAGCCAAGTGGGATTGGGGTGCTGATCATTACCTGAAAGTCTCATCAAGATTGGGTGAAAAAATGTGTGCTGAGTTTTCAGGAAAATCTTAGTTTTTTGGAAGATTGTCAACCCCTTTCCATGAAAGTGATTTGCGCCAGTCTCTGCTTAGGGCTACATCAATAGGAAACAAACCGTAGAGATAGAACTTGGAGCTAATTTATTGTGTCAAGTTTCAAAGAGCTAGCACAAACCGTGTTTGATTTAGAGTTCCAACTACATGTATCCATATAGGAGAAAACAGAGTGAAACCTAAAAATTAAAACTGTTACTGCCAACGAACGGTTTAACCTAGAAGAACGAAATTTGGTGAGCCAAGTGGGATTGGGGTACTGATCATTACCTGAAAGTGTCATCAAGATTGGGTGAGAAAATGTGTGCTGAGATTTCAGGAAACTCTTAGTTTTTTGGAAGATTGTCAACACCTTTCCATGATAGTGATTTGCGCCAGTCTGTGCTTAGGGCTACATCAATAGGAAACAAACCAGAGAGATAGAACTTGGAGCTAATTTATTGTGTCAAGTTTCAAAGAGCTAGCACAAACCGTGTTTGATTTAGAGTTCCAACTACATGTTTCCATATAGGAGAAAACAGAGTGAAACCTAAAATTTAAAACTGTTACTGCCAACGAACGGTTTAACCTAGAAGGACGAAATTTGGTGAGCCAAGTGGGATTGGGGTGCTGATCATTACCTGAAAGTGTCATTAAGATTGGGTGAAAAAATGTGTGCTGAGATTTCAGGAAACTCGTAGTTGTTTGGAAGATTGGCAACCCCTTTCCATGAAAGTGATTTGCGCCAGTCTCTGCGTAGGGCAACATCAATAGGAAACAAACCATAGAGATAGAACTTGGAGCTACTTTATTGTGTCAAGTTTCAAAGAGCTAGCACAAACCGTGTTTGATTTAGACTTCCAACTACATGTATCCATATAGGAGAAAACAGAGTGAAACCTAAAAATTAAAACTGTTACTGCCAACGAACTGTTTAACCTAGAAGAACGAAATTTGGTGAGCCAAGTGGGATTGGGGTGCTGATCATTACCTGAAAGTGTCATCAAGATTGGTTGAAAAAATGTGTGCTGATATTTCAGGAAACTCTTAGTTTTTTGGAAGATTGGCAATCCCTTTCCATGAAAGTGATTTGCGCCAGTCTCTGCTTAGGGCTACATCAATAGGAAACAAACCATAGAGATAGAACTTGAGCTACTTTATTGTGTCAAGTTTCAAAGAGCTAGCAAAAACCGTGTTTGATTTAGAGTTCCAACTACATGTATCCATATAGGAGAAAACCGAGTGAAACCTAAAAATTAAAACTGTTAGTGCCAACGAACGGTTTAACCTAGAAGAACGAAATTTGGTGAGCCAAGTGGGATTGAGGTACTGATCATTACCTGAAAGTGTCATCAAGATTGGGTGAAAAAATGTGTGCTGAGATTTCAGGAAACTCTTAGTTTTTTGGAAGACGGCAACCCCTTTCCATGAAAGTGATTTGCGCCAGTCTCTGCTTAGGGCTACATCAATAGGAAACAAACCATAGAGATAGAACTTGGAGCTACTTTATTGTGTCAAGTTTCAAAGAGCTAGCACAAACCGTGTTTGATTTAGAGTTCCAACTACATGTATCCATATAGGAGAAAACAGAGTGAAACATAAAAATTAAAACTGTTACTGCCAACGAACGGTTTAAC
Source organism: Spermophilus citellus (assembly GCF_964194105.1). Taxonomy (NCBI): domain Eukaryota; kingdom Metazoa; phylum Chordata; class Mammalia; order Rodentia; family Sciuridae; genus Spermophilus; species Spermophilus citellus. The sequence continues at coordinate 1,370,363 of NW_027672727.1, read as the reverse complement.
CTAGAAGAACGAAATTTGGTGAGCCAAGTGGGAATGGGGTACTGATCATTACCTGAAAGTGTCATCAAGATTGGGTGAAAAAATGTGTGTTGAGATTTTAGGAAACTAGCAGTTTTTTGGAAGATTGGCAACCCCTTTCAATGAAAGTGATTTGCGCCAGTCTCTTCTTAGGGCTACATCAATAGGAAACAAACCATAGAGATAGACTTGGAGCTACTTTATTGTGTCAAGTTTCAAAGAGCTAGCACAAACCGTGTTTGATTTAGAGTTCCAACTACATGTATCCATATAGGAGAAAACAGAGTGAAACCTAAAAATTAAAACTGTTACTGCCAACGAACGGTTTAACCTAGAAGAACGAAATTTGGTGAGCCAAGTGGGATTGGGGTGCTGATCATTACCTGAAAGTCTCATCAAGATTGGGTGAAAAAATGTGTGCTGAGTTTTCAGGAAACTCTTAGTTTTTTGGAAGATTGTCAACCCCTTTCCATGAAAGTGATTTGCGCCAGTCTCTGCTTAGGGCTACATCAATAGGAAACAAACCATAGAGATAGAACTTGGAGGTAATTTATTGTGTCAAGTTTCAAAGAGCTAGCACAAACCATGTTTGATTTAGAGTTCCAACTACATGTATCCATATAGGGGAAAACAGAGTGAAACCTAAAAATTAAAACTGTTACTGCCAACGAACGGTTTAACCTAGAAGAACGAAATTTGGTGAGCCAAGTGGGATTGGGGTACTGATCATTACCTGAAAGTGTCATCAAGATTGGGTGAAAAAATGTGTGCTGAGATTTCAGGAAACTCTTAGTTTTTTGGAAGATTGTCAACCCCTTTCCATGAAAGTGATTTGCGCCAGTCTCTTCTTAGGGCTACATCAATAGGAAACAAACCATAGAGATAGAACTTGGAGCTACTTTATTGTGTCAAGTTTCAAAGAGCTAGCACAAACCGTGTTTGATTTAGAGTTCCAACTACATGTGTCCATATAGGAGAAAACAGAGTGAAACCTAAAAATTAAAACTGTTACTGCCAACGAACGGTTTAACCTAGAAGAACGAAATTTGGTGAGTCAAGTGGGATTGGGGTACTGATCATTACTTGAAAGTGTCATCAAGATTGGGTGAAAAAATGTGTGCTGAGATTTCAGGAAACTCGTAGTTTTTTGGAAGATTGGCAACCCCATTCCATGAAAGTGATTTGCGCCAGTCTCTGCTTAGGGCTACATCAATAGGAAACAAACCATAGAGATAGAACTTGGAGCTAATTTATTGTGTCAAGTTTCAAAGAGCTAGCACAAACCGTGTTTGATTTAGAGTTCCAACTACATGTATCCATATAGGAGAAAACAGAGTGAAACCTAAAAATTAAAACTGTTACTGCCAACGAACGGTTTAACCTAGAAGAACGAAATTTGGTGAGCCAAGTGGGATTGGGGTACTGATCATTACTTGAAAGTGTCATCAAGATTGGGTGAAAAAATGTGTGCTGAGATTTCAGGAAACTCGTAGTTTTTTGGAAGATTGGCAACCCCTTTCCATGTAAGTGATTTGCGCCAGTCTCTGCGCAGGGCTACATCAATAGGAAATAAACCATAGAGATAGAACTTGGAGCTACTTTATTGTGTCAAGTTTCAAAGAGCTAGCACAAACCGTGTTTGATTTAGAGTTCCAACTACATGTATCCATATAGGAGAAAACAGAGTGAAACCTAAAAATTAAAACTGTTACTGCCAACGAACGGTTTAACCTAGAAGAACGAAATTTGGTGAGCCAAGTGGGATTGGGGTGCTGATAATTACGTGAAAGTGTCATCAAGATTGGGTGAAAAAATGTGTGCTGAGTTTTCAGGAAACTCTTAGTTTTTTGGAAGATTGTCAACACCTTTCCATGAAAGTGATTTGCGCCAGTCTCTGCTTAGGGCTACATCAATAGGAAACAAACCATAGAGATAGAACATGGAGCTAATTTACTGTGTCAAGTTTCAAAGACCTAGCACAAACCGTGTTTGATTTAGATTTCCAACTACATGTATCCATATAGGGGAAAACAGAGTGAAACCTAAAAATTAAAACTGTTACTGCCAACGAAAGGTTTAACCTAGAAGAACGAAATTTGGTGAGCCAAGTGGGATTGGGGTACTGATCATTACCTGAAAGTGTCATCAAGATTGGGTGAAAAAATGTGTGCTGAGATTTCAGGAAACTCTTAGTTTTTTGGAAGATTGTCAACCCCTTTCCATGAAAGTGATTTGCGCCAGTCTCTTCTTAGGGCTACATCAATAGGAAACAAACCATAGAGATAGAACTTGGAGCTAATATATTGTGTCAAGTTTCAAAGAGCTACCACAAACCGTGTTTGATTTAGAGTTCCAACTACATGTATCCATATAGGAGAAAACAGAGTGAAACGTAAAAATTAAAACTGTTACTGCCAACGAACGGTTTAACCTAGAAGAACGAAATTTGGTGAGCCAAGTGGGATTGGGGTGCTGATCATTACCTGAAAGTCTCATCAAGATTGGGTGAAAAAATGTGTGCTGAGTTTTCAGGAAAATCTTAGTTTTTTGGAAGATTGTCAACCCCTTTCCATGAAAGTGATTTGCGCCAGTCTCTGCTTAGGGCTACATCAATAGGAAACAAACCGTAGAGATAGAACTTGGAGCTAATTTATTGTGTCAAGTTTCAAAGAGCTAGCACAAACCGTGTTTGATTTAGAGTTCCAACTACATGTATCCATATAGGAGAAAACAGAGTGAAACCTAAAAATTAAAACTGTTACTGCCAACGAACGGTTTAACCTAGAAGAACGAAATTTGGTGAGCCAAGTGGGATTGGGGTACTGATCATTACCTGAAAGTGTCATCAAGATTGGGTGAGAAAATGTGTGCTGAGATTTCAGGAAACTCTTAGTTTTTTGGAAGATTGTCAACACCTTTCCATGATAGTGATTTGCGCCAGTCTGTGCTTAGGGCTACATCAATAGGAAACAAACCAGAGAGATAGAACTTGGAGCTAATTTATTGTGTCAAGTTTCAAAGAGCTAGCACAAACCGTGTTTGATTTAGAGTTCCAACTACATGTTTCCATATAGGAGAAAACAGAGTGAAACCTAAAATTTAAAACTGTTACTGCCAACGAACGGTTTAACCTAGAAGGACGAAATTTGGTGAGCCAAGTGGGATTGGGGTGCTGATCATTACCTGAAAGTGTCATTAAGATTGGGTGAAAAAATGTGTGCTGAGATTTCAGGAAACTCGTAGTTGTTTGGAAGATTGGCAACCCCTTTCCATGAAAGTGATTTGCGCCAGTCTCTGCGTAGGGCAACATCAATAGGAAACAAACCATAGAGATAGAACTTGGAGCTACTTTATTGTGTCAAGTTTCAAAGAGCTAGCACAAACCGTGTTTGATTTAGACTTCCAACTACATGTATCCATATAGGAGAAAACAGAGTGAAACCTAAAAATTAAAACTGTTACTGCCAACGAACTGTTTAACCTAGAAGAACGAAATTTGGTGAGCCAAGTGGGATTGGGGTGCTGATCATTACCTGAAAGTGTCATCAAGATTGGTTGAAAAAATGTGTGCTGATATTTCAGGAAACTCTTAGTTTTTTGGAAGATTGGCAATCCCTTTCCATGAAAGTGATTTGCGCCAGTCTCTGCTTAGGGCTACATCAATAGGAAACAAACCATAGAGATAGAACTTGAGCTACTTTATTGTGTCAAGTTTCAAAGAGCTAGCAAAAACCGTGTTTGATTTAGAGTTCCAACTACATGTATCCATATAGGAGAAAACCGAGTGAAACCTAAAAATTAAAACTGTTAGTGCCAACGAACGGTTTAACCTAGAAGAACGAAATTTGGTGAGCCAAGTGGGATTGAGGTACTGATCATTACCTGAAAGTGTCATCAAGATTGGGTGAAAAAATGTGTGCTGAGATTTCAGGAAACTCTTAGTTTTTTGGAAGACGGCAACCCCTTTCCATGAAAGTGATTTGCGCCAGTCTCTGCTTAGGGCTACATCAATAGGAAACAAACCATAGAGATAGAACTTGGAGCTACTTTATTGTGTCAAGTTTCAAAGAGCTAGCACAAACCGTGTTTGATTTAGAGTTCCAACTACATGTATCCATATAGGAGAAAACAGAGTGAAACATAAAAATTAAAACTGTTACTGCCAACGAACGGTTTAACCTAGAAGAACGAAATTTGGTGAGCCAAGTGGGAATGGGGTACTGATCATTACCTGAAAGTGTCATCAAGATTGGGTGAAAAAATGTGTGTTGAGATTTTAGGAAACTAGCAGTTTTTTGGAAGATTGGCAACCCCTTTCAATGAAAGTGATTTGCGCCAGTCTCTTCTTAGGGCTACATCAATAGGAAACAAACCATAGAGATAGACTTGGAGCTACTTTATTGTGTGAAGTTTCAAAGAGCTAGCACAAACCGTGTTTGATTTAGAGTTCCAACTACATGTGTCCATATAGGAGAAAACAGAGTGAAACCTAAAAATTAAAACTGTTACTGCCAACGAACGGTTTAACCTAGAAGAACGAAATTTGGTGAGCCAAGTGGGATTGGGGTACTGATCATTACCTGAAAGTGTCATCAAGATTGGGTGAAAAAATGTGTGCTGAGATTTCAGGAAACTCGTAGTTTTTTGGAAGTTTGGCAACCCCTTTCCATGAAAGTGATTTGCGCCAGTCTCTGCTTAGGGCTACATCAATAGGAAACAAACCATAGAGATAGAACTTGGAGCTACTTTATTGTGTCAAGTTTCAAAGAGCTACCACAAACCGTGTTTGATTTAGATTTCCAACTACATGTATCCATATAGGAGAAAACAGAGTGAAACCTAAAAATTAAAACTGTTACTGCCAACGAACGGTTTAACCTAGAAGAACGAAACTTGGTGACCCAAGTGGGATTGGGGTGCTGATCATTACCTGAAAGTCTCATCAAGATTGGGTGAAAAAATGTGTGCTGAGTTTTCAGGAAACTCTTAGTTTTTTGGAAGATTGTCAACCCCTTTCCATGAAAGTGATTTGCGCCAGTCTCTGCTTAGGGCTACATCAATAGGAAACAAACCATAGAGACAGAACTTGGAGCTACTTTATTGTGTCAAGTTTCAAAGAGCTAGCACAAACCGTGTTTGATTTAGAGTTCCAACTACATGTATCCAAATAGGAGAAAACAGAGTGAAACCTAAAAATTAAAACTGTTACTGCCAACGAACTGTTTAACCTAGAAGAACGAAATTTGGTGAGCCAAGTGGGATTGGGGTGCTGATCATTACCTGAAAGTGTCATCAAGATTGGTTGAAAAAATGTGTGCTGATATATCAGGAAACTCTTAGTTTTTTGGAAGATTGGCAACCCCTTTCCATGAAAGTGATTTGCGCCAGTCTCTGCTTAGGGCTACTTCAGTAGGAAACAAACCATAGAGATAGAACTTGGAGCTACTTTATTGTGTCAAGTTTCAAAGAGCTAGCACAAACCGTGTTTGATTTAGAGTTCCAACTACATGTATCCATATAGGAGAAAACAGAGTGAAACCTAAAAATTAAAACTGTTACTGCCAACGAACGGTTTAACCTAGAAGAACGAAATTTGGTGAGCCAAGTGGGATTGGGGTACTGATCATTACCTGAAAGTGTCATCAAGATTGGGTGAAAAAATGTGTGCTGAGTTTTCAGGAAACTCTTAGTTTTTTGGAAGATTGTCAACCCCTTTCAATGAAAGTGATTTGCGCCAGTCTCTGCTTAGGGCTACATCAATAGGAAACAAACCATAGAGATAGAACTTGGAGCTACTTTATTGTGTCAAGTTTCAAAGAGCTAGCACAAACCGTGTTAGATTTAGAGTTCCAACTACATGTATCCATATAGGAGAAAACCGAGTGAAACCTAAAAATTAAAACTGTTAGTGCCAACGAACGGTTTAACCTAGAAGAACGAAATTTGGTGAGCCAAGTGGGATTGAGGTACTGATCATTACCTGAAAGTGTCATCAAGATTGGGTGAAAAAATGTGTGCTGAGATTTCAGGAAACTCTTAGTTTTTTGGAAGACGGCAACCCCTTTCCATGAAAGTGATTTGCGCCAGTCTCTGCTTAGGGCTACATCAATAGGAAACAAACCATAGAGATAGAACTTGGAGCTACTTTATTGTGTCAAGTTTCAAAGAGCTAGCACAAACCGTGTTTGATTTAGAGTTCCAACTACATGTATCCATATAGGAGAAAACAGAGTGAAACATAAAAATTAAAACTGTTACTGCCAACGAACGGTTTAACCTAGAAGAACGAAATTTGGTGAGCCAAGTGGGAATGGGGTACTGATCATTACCTGAAAGTGTCATCAAGATTGGGTGAAAAAATGTGTGTTGAGATTTTAGGAAACTAGCAGTTTTTTGGAAGATTGGCAACCCCTTTCAATGAAAGTGATTTGCGCCAGTCTCTTCTTAGGGCTACATCAATAGGAAACAAACCATAGAGATAGACTTGGAGCTACTTTATTGTGTGAAGTTTCAAAGAGCTAGCACAAACCGTGTTTGATTTAGAGTTCCAACTACATGTGTCCATATAGGAGAAAACAGAGTGAAACCTAAAAATTAAAACTGTTACTGCCAACGAACGGTTTAACCTAGAAGAACGAAATTTGGTGAGCCAAGTGGGATTGGGGTACTGATCATTACCTGAAAGTGTCATCAAGATTGGGTGAAAAAATGTGTGCTGAGATTTCAGGAAACTCGTAGTTTTTTGGAAGTTTGGCAACCCCTTTCCATGAAAGTGATTTGCGCCAGTCTCTGCTTAGGGCTACATCAATAGGAAACAAACCATAGAGATAGAACTTGGAGCTACTTTATTGTGTCAAGTTTCAAAGAGCTACCACAAACCGTGTTTGATTTAGATTTCCAACTACATGTATCCATATAGGAGAAAACAGAGTGAAACCTAAAAATTAAAACTGTTACTGCCAACGAACGGTTTAACCTAGAAGAACGAAACTTGGTGACCCAAGTGGGATTGGGGTGCTGATCATTACCTGAAAGTCTCATCAAGATTGGGTGAAAAAATGTGTGCTGAGTTTTCAGGAAACTCTTAGTTTTTTGGAAGATTGTCAACCCCTTTCCATGAAAGTGATTTGCGCCAGTCTCTGCTTAGGGCTACATCAATAGGAAACAAACCATAGAGACAGAACTTGGAGCTACTTTATTGTGTCAAGTTTCAAAGAGCTAGCACAAACCGTGTTTGATTTAGAGTTCCAACTACATGTATCCAAATAGGAGAAAACAGAGTGAAACCTAAAAATTAAAACTGTTACTGCCAACGAACTGTTTAACCTAGAAGAACGAAATTTGGTGAGCCAAGTGGGATTGGGGTGCTGATCATTACCTGAAAGTGTCATCAAGATTGGTTGAAAAAATGTGTGCTGATATATCAGGAAACTCTTAGTTTTTTGGAAGATTGGCAACCCCTTTCCATGAAAGTGATTTGCGCCAGTCTCTGCTTAGGGCTACTTCAGTAGGAAACAAACCATAGAGATAGAACTTGGAGCTACTTTATTGTGTCAAGTTTCAAAGAGCTAGCACAAACCGTGTTTGATTTAGAGTTCCAACTACATGTATCCATATAGGAGAAAACAGAGTGAAACCTAAAAATTAAAACTGTTACTGCCAACGAACGGTTTAACCTAGAAGAACGAAATTTGGTGAGCCAAGTGGGATTGGGGTACTGATCATTACCTGAAAGTGTCATCAAGATTGGGTGAAAAAATGTGTGCTGAGTTTTCAGGAAACTCTTAGTTTTTTGGAAGATTGTCAACCCCTTTCAATGAAAGTGATTTGCGCCAGTCTCTGCTTAGGGCTACATCAATAGGAAACAAACCATAGAGATAGAACTTGGAGCTACTTTATTGTGTCAAGTTTCAAAGAGCTAGCACAAACCGTGTTAGATTTAGAGTTCCAACTACATGTATCCATATAGGAGAAAACAGAGTGAAACCTAAAAATTAAAACTGTTACTGCCAACGAACGGTTTAACCTAGAAGAACGAAATTTGGTGAGCCAAGTGGGATTGGGGTACTGATCATTACCTTAAAGTGTCATCAAGATTGGGTGAAAAAATGTGTGCTGAGATTTTTGGAAACTCGTAGTTTTTTGGAAGATTGGCAACCCCTTTCCATGAAAGTGATTTGCGCCAGTCTCTGCTTAGGGCTACATCAATAGGAAACAAGCCATAGAGATAGAACTTGGAGCTACTTTATTGTGTCAAGTTTCAAAGAGCTAGCACAAACCGTGTTTGATTTAGAGTTCCAACTACATGTATCCATATTGGAGAAAACAGAGTGAAACCTAAAAATTAAACCTGTTACTGCCAACGAACTGTTTAACCTAGAAGAACGAAATTTGGTGAGGCAAGTGGGATTGAGGTACTGATCATTACCTGAAAGTGTCATCAAGATTGGGTGAAAAAATGTGTGCTGTGATTTCAGGAAACTCTTAGTTTTTTGGAAGATGGCAACCACTTTCCATGAAAGTGATTTGCGCCAGTCTCTGATTAGGGCTACATCAATAGGAAACAAACCATAGAGATAGAACTTGGAGCTACTTTATTGTGTCAAGTTTCAAAGAGCTAGCACAAACCGTGTTTGATTTAGACTTCCTACTGCATGTATCCATATAGGAGAAAACAGAGTGAAACCTAAAAATTAAAACTGTTACCGCCAACGAACGGTTTAACCTAGAAGAACGAAATTTGGTGAGCCAAGTGGGATTGGGGTACTGATCATTACCTGAAAGTGTCATCAAGATTGGGTGAAAAAATGTGTGCGGAGATTTCAGGAAACTCGTAGTTTTTTGGAAGATTGGCAACCCCTTTCCTTGAAAGAGATTTGCGCCAGTCTCTGCTTAGGGCTACATCAATAGGAAACAAACCATAGAGATAGAACTTGGAGCTACTTTCTTGTGTCAAGTTTCAAAGTGCTAGCACAAACCGTGTTTGATTTAGACTTCCAATAACATGTATCGATATAGGAGAAAAAAGAAGGAAACCTAAAAATTAAAACTGTTACTGCCAACGAACCGTTAAACCTAGAAGAACGAAATTTGGTTTGCCAAGTGGGATTGGGGTACTGATCATTACCTGAAAGTCTCATCAAGATTGGGTGAAAAAATATGTGCTGAGATTTCAGGAAACTAGTAGTTTTTTGGAAGATTGGCAACCCCTTTCCATGAAAGTGATTTGCGCCAGTCTCTGCTTAGGGCTACATCAATAGGAAACAAACCAGAGAGATAGAACTTGGAGCTACTTTATTGTGTCAAGTTTCAAAGAGCTAGCACAAACCGTGTTTGATTTAGAGTTCCAACTACATGTATCCATATAGGAGAAAACAGAGTGAAACCTAAAAATTAAAACTGTTACTGCCAACGAACGGTTTAACCTAGAAGAACGAAATTTGGTGAGCCAAGTGGGATTGGGGTGCTGATCATTACCTGAAAGTCTCATCAAGATTGGGTGAAAAAATGTGTGCTGAGTTTTCAGGAAACTCTTAGTTTTTTGGAAGATTGTCAACCCCTTTCCATGAAAGTGATTTGCGCCAGTCTCTGCTTAGGGCTACATCAATAGGAAACAAACCATAGAGATAGAACTTGGAGGTAATTTATTGTGTCAAGTTTCAAAGAGCTAGCACAAACCATGTTTGATTTAGAGTTCCAACTACATGTATCCATATAGGGGAAAACAGAGTGAAACCTAAAAATTAAAACTGTTACTGCCAACGAACGGTTTAACCTAGAAGAACGAAATTTGGTGAGCCAAGTGGGATTGGGGTACTGATCATTACCTGAAAGTGTCATCAAGATTGGGTGAAAAAATGTGTGCTGAGATTTCAGGAAACTCTTAGTTTTTTGGAAGATTGTCAACCCCTTTCCATGAAAGTGATTTGCGCCAGTCTCTTCTTAGGGCTACATCAATAGGAAACAAACCATAGAGATAGAACTTGGAGCTACTTTATTGTGTCAAGTTTCAAAGAGCTAGCACAAACCGTGTTTGATTTAGAGTTCCAACTACATGTGTCCATATAGGAGAAAACAGAGTGAAACCTAAAAATTAAAACTGTTACTGCCAACGAACGGTTTAACCTAGAAGAACGAAATTTGGTGAGTCAAGTGGGATTGGGGTACTGATCATTACTTGAAAGTGTCATCAAGATTGGGTGAAAAAATGTGTGCTGAGATTTCAGGAAACTCGTAGTTTTTTGGAAGATTGGCAACCCCATTCCATGAAAGTGATTTGCGCCAGTCTCTGCTTAGGGCTACATCAATAGGAAACAAACCATAGAGATAGAACTTGGAGCTAATTTATTGTGTCAAGTTTCAAAGAGCTAGCACAAACCGTGTTTGATTTAGAGTTCCAACTACATGTATCCATATAGGAGAAAACAGAGTGAAACCTAAAAATTAAAACTGTTACTGCCAACGAACGGTTTAACCTAGAAGAACGAAATTTGGTGAGCCAAGTGGGATTGGGGTACTGATCATTACTTGAAAGTGTCATCAAGATTGGGTGAAAAAATGTGTGCTGAGATTTCAGGAAACTCGTAGTTTTTTGGAAGATTGGCAACCCCTTTCCATGTAAGTGATTTGCGCCAGTCTCTGCGCAGGGCTACATCAATAGGAAATAAACCATAGAGATAGAACTTGGAGCTACTTTATTGTGTCAAGTTTCAAAGAGCTAGCACAAACCGTGTTTGATTTAGAGTTCCAACTACATGTATCCATATAGGAGAAAACAGAGTGAAACCTAAAAATTAAAACTGTTACTGCCAACGAACGGTTTAACCTAGAAGAACGAAATTTGGTGAGCCAAGTGGGATTGGGGTGCTGATAATTACCTGAAAGTGTCATCAAGATTGGGTGAAAAAATGTGTGCTGAGTTTTCAGGAAACTCTTAGTTTTTTGGAAGATTGTCAACACCTTTCCATGAAAGTGATTTGCGCCAGTCTCTGCTTAGGGCTACATCAATAGGAAACAAACCATAGAGATAGAACATGGAGCTAATTTACTGTGTCAAGTTTCAAAGACCTAGCACAAACCGTGTTTGATTTAGATTTCCAACTACATGTATCCATATAGGAGAAAACAGAGTGAAACCTAAAAATTAAAACTGTTACTGCCAACGAAAGGTTTAACCTAGAAGAACGAAATTTGGTGAGCCAAGTGGGATTGGGGTACTGATCATTACCTGAAAGTGTCATCAAGATTGGGTGAAAAAATGTGTGCTGAGATTTCAGGAAACTCTTAGTTTTTTGGAAGATTGTCAACCCCTTTCCATGAAAGTGATTTGCGCCAGTCTCTTCTTAGGGCTACATCAATAGGAAACAAACCATAGAGATAGAACTTGGAGCTAATATATTGTGTCAAGTTTCAAAGAGCTACCACAAACCGTGTTTGATTTAGAGTTCCAACTACATGTATCCATATAGGAGAAAACAGAGTGAAACCTAAAAATTAAAACTGTTACTGCCAACGAACGGTTTAACCTAGAAGAACGAAATTTGGTGAGCCAAGTGGGATTGGGGTACTGATCATTACCTGAAAGTGTCATCAAGATTGGGTGAAAAAATGTGTGCTGAGATTTCAGGAAACTCGTAGTTTTTTGGAAGATTGGCAACCCCTTTCCATGAAAGTGATTTGCGCCAGTCTCTTCTTAGGGCTACATCAATAGGAAACAAACCATAGAGATAGAACTTGGAGCTAATTTATTGTGTCAAGTTTCAAAGAGCTAGCACAAACCGTGTTTGATTTAGAGTTCCAACTACATGTTTCCATATAGGAGAAAACAGAGTGAAACCTAAAATTTAAAACTGTTACTGCCAACGAACGGTTTAACCTAGAAGGACGAAATTTGGTGAGCCAAGTGGGATTGGGGTACTGATCATTACCTGAAAGTGTCATTAAGATTGGGTGAAAAAATGTGTGCTGAGATTTCAGGAAACTCGTAGTTGTTTGGAAGATTGGCAACCCCTTTCCATGAAAGTGATTTGCGCCAGTCTCTGCGTAGGGCTACATCAATAGGAAACAAACCATAGAGATAGAACTTGGAGCTACTTTATTGTGTCAAGTTTCAAAGAGCTAGCACAAACCGTGTTTGATTTAGACTTCCAACTACATGTATCCATATAGGATAAAACAGAGTGAAACCTAAAAATTAAAACTGTTACTGCCAACGAACTGTTTAACCTAGAAGAACGAAATTTGGTGAGCCAAGTGGGATTGGGGTGCTGATCATTACCTGAAAGTGTCATCAAGATTGGTTGAAAAAATGTGTGCTGATATTTCAGGAAACTCTTAGTTTTTTGGAAGATTGGCAACCCCTTTCCATGAAAGTGATTTGCGCCAGTCTCTGCTTAGGGCTACATCAATAGGAAACAAACCATAGAGATAGAACTTGAGCTACTTTATTGTGTCAAGTTTCAAAGAGCTAGCAAAAACCGTGTTTGATTTAGAGTTCCAACTACATGTATCCATATAGGAGAAAACCGAGTGAAACCTAAAAATTAAAACTGTTACTGCCAACGAACGGTTTAACCTAGAAGAACGAAATTTGGTGAGCCAAGTGGGATTGAGGTACTGATCATTACCTGAAAGTGTCATCAAGATTGGGTGAAAAAATGTGTGCTGAGATTTCAGGAAACTCTTAGTTTTTTGGAAGATGGCAACCCCTTTCCATGAAAGTGATTTGCGCCAGTCTCTGTTAGGGCTACATCAATAGGAAACAAACCATAGAGATAGAACTTGGAGCTACTTTATTGTGTCAAGTTTCAAAGAGCTAGCACAAACCGTGTTTGATTTAGAGTTCCAACTACATGTATCCATATAGGAGAAAACAGAGTGAAACCTAAAAATTAAAACTGTTACTGCCAACGAACGGTTTAACCTAGAAGAACGAAACTTGGTGAGCCAAGTGGGATTTGTTTTACTGATCATTACCTGAAAGTGTCATCAAGATTGGGTGAAAAAATGTGTGCTGAGATTTCAGGAAACTCGTAGTTTTTTGGAAGATTGGCAAACCCTTTCCTTGAAAGAGATTTGCGCCAGTCTCTGCTTAGGGCTACATCAATAGGAAACAAACCATAGAGATAGAACTTGGAGCTACATTCTTGTGTCAAGTTTCAAAGTGCTAGCACAAACCGTGTTTGATTTAGACTTCCAACTACATGTATCGATATAGGAGAAAACAGAGTGAAACCTAAAAATTAAAACTGTTACTGCCAACGAACCGTTAAACCTAGAAGAACGAAATTTGGTGAGCCAAGTGGGATTGGGGTACTGATCATTTCCTGAAAGTGTCATCAAGATTGGGTGAAAAAATGTGTGCTGAGATTTCAGGAAACTAGTAGTTTTTTGGAAGATTGGCAACCCCTTTCCATGAAAGTGATTTGCGCCAGTCTCTGCTTAGGGCTACATCAATAGGAAACAAACCATAGAGATAGAACTTGGAGCTACTTTATTGTGTCAAGTTTCAAAGAGCTAGCACAAACCGTGTTTGATTTAGAGTTCCAACTACATGTATCCATATAGGAGAAAACAGAGTGAAACCTAAAAATTAAAACTGTTACTGCCAACGAACGGTTTAACCTAGAAGAACGAAATTTGGTGAGCCAAGTGGGATTGGGGTGCTGATCATTACCTGAAAGTCTCATCAAGATTGGGTGAAAAAATGTGTGCTGAGTTTTCAGGAAACTCTTAGTTTTTTGGAAGGTTGTCAACCCCTTTCCATGAAAGTGATTTGCGCCAGTCTCTGCTTAGGGTTACATCAATAGGAAACAAACCATAGAGATAGAACTTGGAGCTAATTTATTGTGTCAAGTTTCAAAGAGCTAGCACAAACCGTGTTTGATTTAGAGTTCCAACTACATGTATCCATATAGGAGAAAACAGAGTGAAACCTAAAACTTAAAACTGTAACTGCCAACGAACGGTTTAACCTAGAAGAACGAAATTTGGTGAGCCAAGTGGGATTGGGGTACTGATCATTACCTGAAAGTGTCATCAAGATTGGGTGAAAAAATGTGTGCTGAGATTTCAGGAAACTAGTAGTTTTTTGGAAGATTGGCAACCCCTTTCCCTGAAAGTGATTTGCGCCAGTCTCTGCTTAGGGCTACATCAATAGGAAACAAACCATAGAGATAGAACTTGGAGCTACTTTATTGTGTCAAGTTTCAAAGAGCTAGCACAAACCGTGTTTGATTTAGAGTTCCAACTACATGTATCCATATAGGAGAAAACAGAGTGAAACCTAAAAATTAAAACTGTTACTGCCAACGAACGGTTTAACCTAGAAGAACGAAATTTGGTGAGCCAAGTGGGATTGGGGTGCTGATCATTACCTGAAAGTCTCATCAAGATTGGGTGAAAAAATGTGTGCTGAGTTTTCAGGAAACTCTTAGTTTTTTGGAAGATTGTCAACCCCTTTCCATGAAAGTGATTTGCGCCAGTCTCTGCTTAGGGCTACATCAATAGGAAACAAACCATAGAGATAGAACTTGGAGCTAATTTATTGTGTCAAGTTTCAAAGAGCTAGCACAAACCGTGTTTGATTTAGAGTTCCAACTACATGTATCCATATAGGAGAAAACAGAGTGAAACCTAAAAATTAAAACTGTTACTGCCAACGAACGGTTTAACCTAGAAGAACGAAATTTGGTGAGCCAAGTGGGATTGGGGTACTGATCATTACCTGAAAGTGTCATCAAGTTTGGGTGAAAAAATGTGTGCTGAGATTTCAGGAAACTCTTAGTTTTTTGGAAGATTGTCAACCCCTTTCCATGAAAGTGATTTGCGGCAGTCTCTTCTTAGGGCTACATCAATAGGAAACAAACCATAGAGATAGAACTTGGAGCTACTTTATTGTGTCAAGTTTCAAAGAGCTAGCACAAACTGTGTTTGATTTAGAGTTCCAACTACATGTGTCCATATAGGAGAAAACAGAGTGAAACCTAAAAATTAAAACTGTTACTGCCTACGAACGGTTTAACCTAGAAGAACGAAATTTGGTGAGTCAAGTGGGATTGGGGTACTGATCATTACTTGAAAGTGTCATCAAGATTGGGTGAAAAAATGTGTGCTGAGATTTCAGGAAACTCGTAGTTTTTTGGAAGATTGGCAACCCCATTCCATGAAAGTGATTTGCGCCAGTCTCTGCGTAGGGCTACATCAATAGGTAACAAACCATAGAGATAGAACTTGGAGCTACTTTATTGTGTCAAGTTTCAAAGAGCTAGCACAAACCGTGTTTGATTTAGAGTTCCAACTACATGTATCCATATAGGAGAAAACAGAGTGAAACCTAAAAATTAAAACTGTTACTGCCAAGGAACGGTTTAACCCAGAAGAACGAAATTTGGTGAGCCAAGTGGGATTGGGGTGCTGATCATTACCTGAATGTCTCATCAAGATTGGGTGAAAAAATGTGTGCTGAGTTTTCAGGAAACTCTAAGTTTTTTGGAAGTTTGTCAACCCCTTTCCATGAAAGTGATTTGCGCCAGTCTCTGCTTAGGGCTACATCAATAGGAAACAAACCATAGAGATAGAACTTGGAGCTAATTTATTGTGTCAAGTTTCAAAGAGCTAGCACAAACCGTGTTTGATTTAGATTTCCAAATACATGTATCCATATAGGAGAAAACAGAGTGAAACCTAAAAATTAAAACTGTTACTGCCAACGAACGGTTTAACCTAGAAGAACGAAATTTGGTGAGCCAAGTGGGATTGGGGTACTGATCATTACCTGAAAGTGTCATCAAGATTGGGTGAAAAAATGTGTGCTGAGTTTTCAGGAAACTCTTAGTTTTTTGGAAGATTGTCAACCCCTTTCCATGAAAGTGATTTGCGCCAGTCTCTGCTTAGGGCTACATCAATAGGAAACAAACCATAGAGATAGGACTTGGAGCTAATTTATTGTGTTAAGTTTCAAAGAGGTAGCACAAACCGTGTTTGATTTAGATTTCCAACTACATGTATCCATATAGGAGAAAACAGAGTGAAACCTAAAAATTAAAACTGTTACTGCCAACGAACGGTTTAACCTAGAAGAACGAAATTTGGTGAGCCAAGTGGGATTGGGGTACTGATCATTACCTGAAAGTGTCATCAAGATTAGGTGAAAAAATGTGTGCTGTTATTTCAGGAAACTCGCAGTTTTTTGGAAGATTGGCAACCCCTTTCCATGAAAGTGATTTGCGCCAGTCTCTGCTTAGTGCTACATCAATAGGAAACAAACCATAGAGATAGAACTTGGAGCTACTTTATTGTGTCAAGTTTCAAAGAGCTAGCACAAACCGTGTTTGATTTAGAGTTCCAACTACATGTGTCCATATAGGAGAAAACAGAGTGAAACCTAAAAATTAAAACTGTTACTGCCAATGAACGGTTTAATCTAGAAGAACGAAATTTGGTGAGCCAAGTGGGATTGGGGTGCTGATCATTACCTGAAAGTGTCATCAAGATTGGGTGAAAAAATGTGTGCTGAGTTTTCAGGAAACTCTTAGTTTTTTGGAAGATTGTCAACCCCTTTCCATGAAAGTGATTTGCGCCAGTCTCTGCTTAGGGCTACATCAATAGGAAACAAACCATAGAGATAGAACTTGGAGCTAATTTATTGTGTCAAGTTTCAAAGAGCTAGCACAAACCGTGTTTGATTTAGAGTTCCAACTACATGTATCCATATAGGAGAAAACAGAGTGAAACCTAAAAATTAAACCTGTTACTGCCAACGAACGGTTTAACCTAGAAGGACGAAATTTGGTGAGCCAAGTGGGATTCGGGTACTGATCATTACCTGAAAGTGTCATTAAGATTGGGTGAAAAAATGTGTGCTGAGATTTCAGGAAACTCGTAGTTGTTTGGAAGATTGGCAACCCCTTTCCATGAAAGTGATTTGCGCCAGTCTCTGCGTAGGGCTACATCAATAGGAAACAAACCATAGAGATAGAACTTGGAGCTACTTTATTGTGTCAAGTTTCAAAGAGCTAGCACAAACCGTGTTTGATTTAGACTTCCAACTACATGTATCCATATAGGATAAAACAGAGTGAAACCTAAAAATTAAAACTGTTACTGCCAACGAACGGTTTAACCTAGAAGAACGAAATTTGGTGAGCCAAGTGGGATTGGGGTGCTGATCATTACCTGAAAGTCTCATCAAGATTGGGTGAAAAAATGTGTGCTGAGTTTTCAGGAAACTCTTAGTTTTTGGAAGATTGTCAACCCCTTTCCATGAAAGTGATTTGCGCCAGTCTCTGCTTAGGGCTACATCAATAGGAAACAAACCATAGAGATAGAACTTGGAGCTAATTTATTGTGTCAAGTTTCAAAGAGCTAGCACAAACCGTGTTTGATTTAGAGTTCCAACTACATGTATCCATATAGGAGAAAACAGAGTGAAACCTAAAAATTAAAACTGTTACTGCGAACGAACGGTTTAACCTAGAAGAACGAAATTTGGTGAGCCAAGTGGGATTGGGGTACTGATCATTACCTGAAAGTGTCATCAAGATTGGGTGAAAAAATGTGTGCTGAGATTTCAGGAAACTAGTAGTTTTTTGGAAGATTGGCAACCCCTTTCCATGAAAGTGATTTGCGCCAGTCTCTGCTTAGGGCTACATCAATAGGAAACAAACCATAGAGATAGAACTTGGAGCTACTTTATTGTGTCAAGTTTCAAAGAGCTAGCACAAACCGTGTTTGATTTAGAGTTCCAACTACATGTATCCATATAGGAGAAAACAGAGTGAAACCTAAAAATTAAAACTGTTACTGCCAACGAACGGTTTAACCTAGAAGAACGAAATTTGGTGAGCCAAGTGGGATTGGGGTGCTGATCATTACCTGAAATTCTCATCAAGATTGGGTGAAAAAATGTGTGCTGAGTTTTCAGGAAACTCTTAGTTTTTTGGAAGATTGTCAACCCCTTTCCATGAAAGTGATTTGCGCCAGTCTCTGCTTAGGGCTACATCAATAGGAAACAAACCATAGAGATAGAACTTGGAGCTAATTTATTGTGTCAAGTTTCAAAGAGCTAGCACAAACCGTGTTTGATTTAGAGTTCCAACTACATGTATCCATATAGGAGAAAACAGAGTGAAACCTAAAAATTAAAACTGTTACTGCCAACGAACGGTTTAACCTAGAAGAACGAAATTTGGTGAGCCAAGTGGGATTGGGGTACTGATCATTACCTGAAAGTGTCATCAAGATTGGGTGAAAAAATGTGTGCTGAGTTTTCAGGAAACTCTTAGTTTTTTGGAAGATTGTCAACCCCTTTCCATGAAAGTGATTTGCGCCAGTCTCTGCTTAGGGCTACATCAATAGGAAACAAACCATAGAGATAGGACTTGGAGCTAATTTATTGTGTTAAGTTTCAAAGAGGTAGCACAAACCGTGTTTGATTTAGATTTCCAACTACATGTATCCATATAGGAGAAAACAGAGTGAAACCTAAAAATTAAAACTGTTACTGCCAACGAACGGTTTAACCTAGAAGAACGAAATTTGGTGAGCCAAGTGGGATTGGGGTACTGATCATTACCTGAAAGTGTCATCAAGATTAGGTGAAAAAATGTGTGCTGTTATTTCAGGAAACTCGCAGTTTTTTGGAAGATTGGCAACCCCTTTCCATGAAAGTGATTTGCGCCAGTCTCTGCTTAGTGCTACATCAATAGGAAACAAACCATAGAGATAGAACTTGGAGCTACTTTATTGTGTCAAGTTTCAAAGAGCTAGCACAAACCGTGTTTGATTTAGAGTTCCAACTACATGTGTCCATATAGGAGAAAACAGAGTGAAACCTAAAAATTAAAACTGTTACTGCCAATGAACGGTTTAATCTAGAAGAACGAAATTTGGTGAGCCAAGTGGGATTGGGGTGCTGATCATTACCTGAAAGTGTCATCAAGATTGGGTGAAAAAATGTGTGCTGAGATTTCAGGAAACTCTTAGTTTTTTGGAAGATTGTCAACCCCTTTCCATGAAAGTGATTTGCGCCAGTCTCTGCTTAGGGCTACATCAGTAGGAAACAAACCATAGAGATAGAACTTGGAGCTAATTTATTGTGTCAAGTTTCAAAGAGCTAGCACAAACCGTGTTTGATTTAGAGTTCCAACTACATGTATCCATATAGGAGAAAACAGAGTGAAACCTAAAAATTAAACCTGTTACTGCCAACGAACGGTTTAACCTAGAAGGACGAAATTTGGTGAGCCAAGTGGGATTGGGGTACTGATCATTACCTGAAAGTGTCATTAAGATTGGGTGAAAAAATGTGTGCTGAGATTTCAGGAAACTCGTAGTTGTTTGGAAGATTGGCAACCCCTTTCCATGAAAGTGATTTGCGCCAGTCTCTGCGTAGGGCTACATCAATAGGAAACAAACCATAGAGATAGAACTTGGAGCTACTTTATTGTGTCAAGTTTCAAAGAGCTAGCACAAACCGTGTTTGATTTAGACTTCCAACTACATGTATCCATATAGGAGAAAACAGAGTGAAACCTAAAAATTAAAACTGTTACTGCCAACGAACTGTTTAACCTAGAAGAACGAAATTTGGTGAGCCAAGTGGGATTGGGGTGCTGATCATTACCTGAAAGTGTCATCAAGATTGGTTGAAAAAATGTGTGCTGATATTTCAGGAAACTCTTAGTTTTTTGGAAGATTGGCAACCCCTTTCCATGAAAGTGATTTGCGCCAGTCTCTGCTTAGGGCTACATCAATAGGAAACAAACCATAGGGATAGAACTTGAGCTACTTTATTGTGTCAAGTTTCAAAGAGCTAGCAAAAACCGTGTTTGATTTAGAGTTCCAACTACATGTATCCATATAGGAGAAAACCGAGTGAAACCTAAAAATTAAAACTGTTACTGCCAACGAACGGTTTAACCTAGAAGAACGAAATTTGGTGAGCCAAGTGGGATTGGGGTGCTGATCATTACCTGAAAGTCTCATCAAGATTGGGTGAAAAAATGTGTGCTGAGTTTTCAGGAAACTCTTAGTTTTTGGAAGATTGTCAACCCCTTTCCATGAAAGTGATTTGCGCCAGTCTCTGCTTAGGGCTACATCAATAGGAAACAAACCATAGAGATAGAACTTGGAGCTAATTTATTGTGTCAAGTTTCAAAGAGCTAGCACAAACCGTGTTTGATTTAGAGTTCCAACTACATGTATCCATATAGGAGAAAACAGAGTGAAACCTAAAAATTAAAACTGTTACTGCGAACGAACGGTTTAACCTAGAAGAACGAAATTTGGTGAGCCAAGTGGGATTGGGGTACTGATCATTACCTGAAAGTGTCATCAAGATTGGGTGAAAAAATGTGTGCTGAGATTTCAGGAAACTAGTAGTTTTTTGGAAGATTGGCAACCCCTTTCCATGAAAGTGATTTGCGCCAGTCTCTGCTTAGGGCTACATCAATAGGAAACAAACCATAGAGATAGAACTTGGAGCTACTTTATTGTGTCAAGTTTCAAAGAGCTAGCACAAACCGTGTTTGATTTAGAGTTCCAACTACATGTATCCATATAGGAGAAAACAGAGTGAAACCTAAAAATTAAAACTGTTACTGCCAACGAACGGTTTAACCTAGAAGAACGAAATTTGGTGAGCCAAGTGGGATTGGGGTGCTGATCATTACCTGAAAGTCTCATCAAGATTGGGTGAAAAAATGTGTGCTGAGTTTTCAGGAAACTCTTAGTTTTTTGGAAGATTGTCAACCCCTTTCCATGAAAGTGATTTGCGCCAGTCTCTGCTTAGGGCTACATCAATAGGAAACAAACCATAGAGATAGAACTTGGAGCTAATTTATTGTGTCAAGTTTCAAAGAGCTAGCACAAACCGTGTTTGATTTAGAGTTCCAACTACATGTATCCATATAGGAGAAAACAGAGTGAAACCTAAAAATTAAAACTGTTACTGCCAACGAACGGTTTAACCTAGAAGAACGAAATTTGGTGAGCCAAGTGGGATTGGGGTACTGATCATTACCTGAAAGTGTCATCAAGATTGGGTGAAAAAATGTGTGCTGAGATTTCAGGAAACTCTTAGTTTTTTGGAAGATTGTCAACCCCTTTCCATGAAAGTGATTTGCGGCAGTCTCTTCTTAGGGCTACATCAATAGGAAACAAACCATAGAGATAGAACTTGGAGCTACTTTATTGTGTCAAGTTTCAAAGAGCTAGCACAAACTGTGTTTGATTTAGAGTTCCAACTACATGTGTCCATATAGGAGAAAACAGAGTGAAACCTAAAAATTAAAACTGTTACTGCCAACGAACGGTTTAACCTAGAAGAACGAAATTTGGTGAGTCAAGTGGGATTGGGGTACTGATCATTACTTGAAAGTGTCATCAAGATTGGGTGAAAAAATGTGTGCTGAGATTTCAGGAAACTCGTAGTTTTTTGGAAGATTGGCAACCCCATTCCATGAAAGTGATTTGCGCCAGTCTCTGCGTAGGGCTACATCAATAGGAAACAAACCATAGAGATAGAACTTGGAGCTACTTTATTGTGTCAAGTTTCAAAGAGCTAGCATAAACCGTGTTTGATTTAGACTTCCAACTACATGTATCCATATAGGAGAAAACAGAGTGAAAGGTAAAATTAAAAGTATTACTGCCAACAAACGGTTTAACCTAGAAGAACGAAATTTGGTGAGCCAAGTGGGATTGCGGTCCTGATCATTACCTGAAAGTGTCATCAAGATTGGGTGAAAAAATGTGTGCTGAGATTTCAGGAAACTCGTAGTTTTTTGGAAGATTGGCAACCCCTTTCCATGAAAGTGATTTGCGCCAGTCTCTGCTTAGGGCTACATCAATAGGAAACAAACCATAGAGATAGAACTTGGAGCTACTTTATTGTGTCAAGTTTCAAAGAGCTACCACAAACCGTGTTTGATTTAGATTTCCAACTACATGTATCCATATAGGAGAAAACAGAGTGAAACCTAAAAATTAAAACTGTTACTGCCAACGAACGGTTTAACCTAGAAGAACGAAACTTGGTGACCCAAGTGGGATTGGGGTGCTGATCATTACCTGAAAGTCTCATCAAGATTGGGTGAAAAAATGTGTGCTGAGTTTTCAGGAAACTCTTAGTTTTTTGGAAGATTGTCAACCCCTTTCCATGAAAGTGATTTGCGCCTGTCTCTGCTTAGGGCTACATCAATAGGAAACAAACCATAGAGACAGAACTTGGAGCTACTTTATTGTGTCAAGTTTCAAAGAGCTAGCACAAACCGTGTTTGATTTAGAGTTCCAACTACATGTATCCAAATAGGAGAAAACAGAGTGAAACCTAAAAATTAAAACTGTTACTGCCAACGAACTGTTTAACCTAGAAGAACGAAATTTGGTGAGCCAAGTGGGATTGGGGTGCTGATCATTACCTGAAAGTGTCATCAAGATTGGTTGAAAAAATGTGTGCTGATATATCAGGAAACTCTTAGTTTTTTTGAAGATTGGCAACCCCTTTCCATGAAAGTGATTTGCGCCAGTCTCTGCTTAGGGCTACTTCAGTAGGAAACAAACCATAGAGATAGAACTTGGAGCTACTTTATTGTGTCAAGTTTCAAAGAGCTAGCACAAACCGTGTTTGATTTAGAGTTCCAACTACATGTATCCATATAGGAGAAAACAGAGTGAAACCTAAAAATTAAAACTGTTACTGCCAACGAACGGTTTAACCTAGAAGAACGAAATTTGGTGAACCAAGTGGGATTGGGGTACTGATCATTACCTGAAAGTGTCATCAAGATTGGGTGAAAAAATGTGTGCGGAGATTTCAGGAAACTCGTAGTTTTTTGGAAGATTGGCAACCCCTTTCCTTGAAAGAGATTTGCGCCAGTCTCTGCTTAGGGCTACATCAATAGGAAACAAACCATAGAGATAGAACTTGGAGCTACATTCTTGTGTCAAGTTTCAAAGTGCTAGCACAAACCGTGTTTGATTTAGACTTCCAACTACATGTATCGATATAGGAGAAAACAGAGTGAAACCTAAAAATTAAAACTGTTACTGCCAACGAACCGTTAAACCTAGAAGAACGAAATTTGGTGAGCCAATTGGGATTGGGGTACTATCATTACCTGAAAGTGTCATCAAGATTGGGTGAAAAAATGTGTGCTGAGATTTCAGGAAACTAGTAGTTTTTTGGAAGATTGGCAACCCCTTTCCATGAAAGTGATTTGCGCCAGTCTCTGCTTAGGGCTACATCAATAGGAAACAAACCATAGAGATAGAACTTGGAGCTACTTTATTGTGTCAAGTTTCAAAGAGCTAGCACAAACCGTGTTTGATTTAGAGTTCCAACTACATGTATCCATATAGGAGAAAACAGAGTGAAACCTAAAAATTAAAACTGTTACTGCCAACGAACGGTTTAACCTAGAAGAACGAAATTTGGTGAGCCAAGTGGGATTGGGGTGCTGATCATTACCTGAAAGTCTCATCAAGATTGGGTGAAAAAATGTGTGCTGAGTTTTCAGGAAACTCTTAGTTTTTTGGAAGGTTGTCAACCCCTTTCCATGAAAGTGATTTGCGCCAGTCTCTGCTTAGGGTTACATCAATAGGAAACAAACCATAGAGATAGAACTTGGAGCTAATTCATTGTGTCAAGTTTCAAAGAGCTAGCACAAACCGTGTTTGATTTAGAGTTCCAACTACATGTATCCATATAGGAGAAAACAGAGTGAAACCTAAAAATTAAAACTGTAACTGCCAACGAACGGTTTAACCTAGAAGAACGAAATTTGGTGAGCCAAGTGGGATTGGGGTACTGATCATTACCTGAAAGTGTCATCAAGATTGGGTGAAAAAATGTGTGCTGAGATTTCAGGAAACTAGTAGTTTTTTGGAAGATTGGCAACCCCTTTCCATGAAAGTGATTTGCGCCAGTCTCTGCTTAGGGCTACATCAATAGGAAACAAACCATAGAGATAGAACTTGGAGCTACTTTATTGTGTCAAGTTTCAAAGAGCTAGCACAAACCGTGTTTGATTTAGAGTTCCAACTACATGTATCCATATAGGAGAAAACAGAGTGAAACCTAAAAATTAAAACTGTTACTGCCAACGAACGGTTTAACCTAGAAGAACGAAATTTGGTGAGCCAAGTGGGATTGGGGTGCTGATCATTACCTGAAAGTCTCATCAAGATTGGGTGAAAAAATGTGTGCTGAGTTTTCAGGAAACTCTTAGTTTTTTGGAAGATTGTCAACCCCTTTCCATGAAAGTGATTTGCGCCAGTCTCTGCTTAGGGCTACATCAATAGGAAACAAACCATAGAGATAGAACTTGGAGCTAATTTATTGTGTCAAGTTTCAAAGAGCTAGCACAAACCGTGTTTGATTTAGAGTTCCAACTACATGTATCCATATAGGAGAAAACAGAGTGAAACCTAAAAATTAAAACTGTTACTGCCAACGAACGGTTTAACCTAGAAGAACGAAATTTGGTGAGCCAAGTGGGATTGGGGTACTGATCATTACCTGAAAGTGTCATCAAGATTGGGTGAAAAAATGTGTGCTGAGATTTCAGGAAACTCTTAGTTTTTTGGAAGATTGTCAACCCCTTTCCATGAAAGTGATTTGCGGCAGTCTCTTCTTAGGGCTACATCAATAGGAAACAAACCATAGAGATAGAACTTGGAGCTACTTTATTGTGTCAAGTTTCAAAGAGCTAGCACAAACTGTGTTTGATTTAGAGTTCCAACTACATGTGTCCATATAGGAGAAAACAGAGTGAAACCTAAAAATTAAAACTGTTACTGCCAACGAACGGTTTAACCTAGAAGAACGAAATTTGGTGAGTCAAGTGGGATTGGGGTACTGATCATTACTTGAAAGTGTCATCAAGATTGGGTGAAAAAATGTGTGCTGAGATTTCAGGAAACTCGTAGTTTTTTCTAAGATTGGCAACCCCATTCCATGAAAGTGATTTGCGCCAGTCTCTGCGTAGGGCTACATCAATAGGAAACAAACCATAGAGATAGAACTTGGAGCTAATTTATTGTGTCAAGTTTCAAAGAGTTAGCACAAACCGTGTTTGATTTAGATTTCCAACTACATGTATCCATATAGGAGAAAACAGAGTGAAACCTAAAAATTAAAACTGTTACTGCCAACGAACGGTTTAACCTAGAAGAACGAAATTTGGTGAGCCAAGTGGGATTGGGGTACTGATCATTACCTGAAAGTGTCATCAAGATTGGGTGAAAAAATGTGTGCTGAGTTTTCAGGAAACTCTTAGTTTTTTGGAAGATTGTCAACCCCTTTCCATGAAAGTGATTTGCGCCAGTCTCTGCTTAGGGCTACATCAATAGGAAACAAACCATAGAGATAGGACTTGGAGCTAATTTATTGTGTTAAGTTTCAAAGAGGTAGCACAAACCGTGTTTGATTTAGATTTCCAACTACATGTATCCATATAGGAGAAAACAGAGTGAAACCTAAAAATTAAAACTGTTACTGCCAACGAACGGTTTAACCTAGAAGAACGAAATTTGGTGAGCCAAGTGGGATTGGGGTACTGATCATTACCTGAAAGTGTCATCAAGATTAGGTGAAAAAATGTGTGCTGTTATTTCAGGAAACTCGCAGTTTTTCGGAAGATTGGCAACCCCTTTCCATGAAAGTGATTTGCGCCAGTCTCTGCTTAGTGCTACATCAATAGGAAACAAACCATAGAGATAGAACTTGGAGCTACTTTATTGTGTCAAGTTTCAAAGAGCTAGCACAAACCGTGTTTGATTTAGAGTTCCAACTACATGTGTCCATATAGGAGAAAACAGAGTGAAACCTAAAAATTAAAACTGTTACTGCCAATGAACGGTTTAATCTAGAAGAACGAAATTTGGTGAGCCAAGTGGGATTGGGGTGCTGATCATTACCTGAAAGTGTCATCAAGATTGGGTGAAAAAATGTGTGCTGAGTTTTCAGGAAACTCTTAGTTTTTTGGAAGATTGTCAACCCCTTTCCATGAAAGTGATTTGCGCCAGTCTCTGCTTAGGGCTACATCAATAGGAAACAAACCATAGAGATAGAACTTGGAGCTAATTTATTGTGTCAAGTTTCAAAGAGCTAGCACAAACCGTGTTTGATTTAGATTTCCAACTACATGTATCCATATAGGAGAAAACAGAGTGAAACCTAAAAATTAAAACTGTTACTGCCAATGAACGGTTTAATCTAGAAGAACGAAATTTGGTGAGCCAAGTGGGATTGGGGTGCTGATCATTACCTGAAAGTGTCATCAAGATTGGGTGAAAAAATGTGTGCTGAGATTTCAGGAAACTCTTAGTTTTTTGGAATATTGTCAACCCCTTTCCATGAAAGTGATTTGCGCCAGTCTCTTCTTAGGGCTACATCAATAGGAAACAAACCATAGAGATAGAACTTGGAGCTAATTTATTGTGTCAAGTTTCAAAGAGCTACCACAAACCGTGTTTGATTTAGAGTTCTAACTACATGTATCCATACAGGAGAAAACAGAGTGAAACCTAATAATTAAAACTGTTACTGCCAACGAACGGTTTAACCTAGAAGAACGAAATTTGGTGAGCCAAGTGGGATTCGGGTACTGATCATTACCTGAAAGTGTCATCAAGATTGGGTGAAAAAATGTGTGCTGAGATTTCAGGAAACTCGTAGTTTTTTGGAAGATTGGCAACCCCTTTCCAGGTAAGTGATTTGCGCCAGTCTCTGCGTAGGGCTACATCAATAGGAAACAAACCATAGAGATAGAACTTGGAGCTACTTTATTGTGTCAAGTTTCAAAGAGCTAGCACAAACCGTGTTTGATTTAGAGTTCCAACTACATGTATCCATATAGGAGAAAACAGAGTGAAACCTAAAAATTTAAACTGTTACTGCCAATGAACGGTTTAACCTAGAAGAACGAAATTTGGTGAGCCAAGTGGGATTGGGGTACTGATCATTACCTGAAAGTGTCATCAAGATTGGGTGAAAAAATGTGTGCTGAGATTTCAGGAAACTCGCAGTTTTTTGGAAGATTGGCAACCCCTTTCCATGAAAGTGATTTGCGCCAGTCTCTGCTTAGGGCTACATCAATAGGAAACAAACCATAGAGATAAACTTGGAGCTACTTTATTGTGTCAAGTTTCAAAGAGCTAGCACAAACCGTGTTTGATTTAGAGTTCCAACTACATGTGTCCATATAGGAGAAAACAGAGTGAAACCTAAAAATTAAAACTGTTACTGCCAACGAACGGTTTAACCTAGAAGAACGAAATTTGGTGAGCCAAGTGGGATTGGGGTACTGATCATTACCTGAAAGTGTCATCAAGATTGGGTGAAAAAATGTGTGCTGATATTTCAGGAAACTCTTAGTTTTTTGGAAGATTGGCAACCCCTTTCCATGAAAGTGATTTGCGCCAGTCTCTGCTTAGGGCTACATCAATAGGAAACAAACCATAGAGATAGAACTTGGAGCTACTTTATTGTGTCAAGTTTCAAAGAGCTAGCACAAACCGTGTTTGATTTAGAGTTCCAACTACATGTGTCCATATAGGAGAAAACAGAGTGAAACCTAAAAATTAAAACTGTTACTGCCAACGAACGGTTTAACCTAGAAGAACGAAATTTGGTGAGCCAAGTGGCATTGGGGTGCTGATCATTACCTGAAAGTGTCATCAAGATTGGGTGAAAAAATGTGTGCTGAGTTTTCAGTAAACTGTTAGTTTTTTGGAAGATTGTCAACCCCTTTCCATGAAAGTGATTTGCGCCAGTCTCTTCTTAGGGCTACATCAATAGAAAACAAACCATAGAAATAGAACTTGGAGCTAATTTATTGTGTCAAGTTTCAAAGAGCTACCACAAACCGTGTTTGATTTAGAGTTCCAACTACATGTATCCATATAGGAGAAAACAGAGTGATACCTAAAAATTAAAACTGTTACTGCCAACGAACGGTTTCACCTAGAAGAACGAAATTTGGTGAGCCAAGTGGGATTGGGGTACTGATCATTACTTGAAAGTGTCATCAAGATTGGGTGAAAAAATGTGTGCTGAGATTTCAGGAAACTCGTAGTTTTTTGGAAGATTGGCAACCCCTTTCCATGAAAGTGATTTGCGCCAGTCTCTGCGTAGGGCTACATCAATAGGAAACAAACCATAGAGATAGAACTTGGAGCTACTTTATTGTGTCAAGTTTCAAAGAGCTAGCACAAACCGTGTTTGATTTAGAGTTCCAACTACATGTATCCATATAGGAGAAAACAGAGTGAAACCTAAAAATTTAAACTGTTACTGCCAATGAATGGTTTAACCTAGAAGAACGAAATTTGGTGAGCCAAGTGGGATTGGGGTACTGATCATTACCTGAAAGTGTCATCAAGATTGGGTGAAAAAATGTGTGCTGAGATTTCAGGAAACTCGCAGTTTTTTGGAAGATTGGCAACCCCTTTCCATGAAAGTGATTTGCGCCAGTCTCTGCTTAGGGCTACATCAATAGGAAACAAACCATAGAGATAAACTTGGAGCTACTTTATTGTGTCAAGTTTCAAAGAGCTAGCACAAACCGTGTTTGATTTAGAGTTCCAACTACATGTGTCCATATAGGAGAAAACAGAGTGAAACCTAAAAATTAAAACTGTTACTGCCAACGAACGGTTTAACCTAGAAGAACGAAATTTGGTGAGCCAAGTGGGATTGGGGTACTGATCATTACCTGAAAGTGTCATCAAGATTGGGTGAAAAAATGTGTGCTGAGATTTCAGGAAACTCTTAGTTTTTTGGAAGATTGTCAACCCCTTTCCATGAAAGTGATTTGCGCCAGTCTCTGCTTAGGGCTACATCAATAGGAAACAAACCATAGAGATAGAACTTGGAGCTACTTTATTGTGTCAAGTTTCAAAGAGCTAGCACAAACCGTGTTTGATTTAGAGTTCCAACTACATGTGTCCATATAGGAGAAAACAGAGTGAAACCTAAAAATTAAAACTGTTACTGCCAACGAACGGTTTAACCTAGAAGAACGAAATTTGGTGAGCCAAGTGGCATTGGGGTGCTGATCATTACCTGAAAGTGTCATCAAGATTGGGTGAAAAAATGTGTGCTGAGTTTTCAGTAAACTGTTAGTTTTTTGGAAGATTGTCAACCTTTTTCCATGAAAGTGATTTGCGCCAGTCTCTTCTTAGGGCTACATCAATAGAAAACAAACCATAGAAATAGAACTTGGAGCTAATTTATTGTGTCAAGTTTCAAAGAGCTACCACAAACCGTGTTTGATTTAGAGTTCCAACTACATGTATCCATATAGGAGAAAACAGAGTGATACCTAAAAATTAAAACTGTTACTGCCAACGAACGGTTTAACCTAGAAGAACGAAATTTGGTGAGCCAAGTGGGATTGGGGTACTGATCATTACTTGAAAGTGTCATCAAGATTGGGTGAAAAAATGTGTTCTGAGATTTCAGGAAACTCGTAGTTTTTTGGAAGATTGGCAACCCCTTTCCATGAAAGTGATTTGCGCCAGTCTCTGCGTAGGGCTACATCAATAGGAAACAAACCATAGAGATAGAACTTGGAGCTACTTTATTGTGTCAAGTTTCAAAGAGCTAGCACAAACCGTGTTTGATTTAGAGTTCCAACTACATGTATCCATATAGGAGAAAACAGAGTGAAACCTAAAAATTTAAACTGTTACTGCCAATGAACGGTTTAACCTAGAAGAACGAAATTTGGTGAGCCAAGTGGGATTGGGGTGCTGATCATTACCTGAAAGTGTCATCAAGATTGGGTGAAAAAATGTGTGCTGAGTTTTCAGGAAACTCTTAGTTTTTTGGAAGATTGTCAACCCCTTTCCATGAAAGTGATTTGCGCCAGTCTCTGCTTAGGGCTACATCAATAGGAAACAAACCATAGAGATAGAACTTGGAGCTACTTTATTGTGTCAAGTTTCAAAGAGCTAGCACAAACCGTGTTTGATTTAGAGTTCCAACTACATGTATCCATATAGGAGAAAACAGAGTGAAACCTAAAAATTTAAACTGTTACTGCCAATGAACGGTTTAACCTAGAAGAACGAAATTTGGTGAGCCAAGTGGGATTGGGGTACTGATCATTACCTGAAAGTGTCATCAAGATTGGGTGAAAAAATGTGTGCTGAGATTTCAGGAAACTCGCAGTTTTTTGGAAGATTGGCAACCCCTTTCCATGAAAGTGATTTGCGCCAGTCTCTGCTTAGGGCTACATCAATAGGAAACAAACCATAGAGATAAACTTGGAGCTACTTTATTGTGTCAAGTTTCAAAGAGCTAGCACAAACCGTGTTTGATTTAGAGTTCCAACTACATGTGTCCATATAGGAGAAAACAGAGTGAAACCTAAAAATTAAAACTGTTACTGCCAACGAACGGTTTCACCTAGAAGAACGAAATTTGGTGAGCCAAGTGGGAATGGGGTACTGATCATTACCTGAAAGTGTCATCAAGATTGGGTGAAAAAATGTGTGCTGAGATTTCAGGAAACTCGTAGTTGTTTGGAAGATTGGCAACCCCTTTCCATGAAAGTGATTTGCGCTAGTCTCTGCTTAGGGCTACATCAATAGGAAACAAACCATAGAGATAGAACTTGGAGCTACTTTATTGTGTCAAGTTTCAAAGAGCTAGCACAAACCGTGTTTGATTTAGAGTTCCAACTACATGTATCCATATAGGAGAAAACAGAGTGAAACCTAAAAATTAAAACTGTTACTGCCAACGAACGGTTTAACCTAGAAGAACGAAATTTGGTGATCCAAGTGGGATTGAGGTCCTGATCATTACCTGAAAGTGTCATCAAGATTGGGTGAAAAAATGTGTGCTGAGATTTCAGGAAACTAGCAGTTTTTTGGAAGATTGGCAACCCCTTTCCATGAAAGGGATTTGTGACAGTCTCTCCTTAGGGCTACGTCATTCGAAACAAACCATAGAGATAGAACTTGGAGCTACTTTATTGTGTCAAGTTTCAAAGAGCTAGCACAAACCGTGTTTGATTTAGAGTTCCAACTACATGTATCCATATAGGAGAAAACAGAGTGAAACCTAAAAATTAAAACTGTTACTGCCAACGAACGGTTTAACCTAGAAGAACGAAATTTGGTGAGCCAAGTGGGATTGGGGTACTGATCATTACCTGAAAGTGTCATCAAGATTGGCTGAAAAAATGTGTGCTGAGATTTCAGGAAACTCGCAGTTTTTTGGAAGATTGGCAACCCCTTTCCATGAAAGGGATTTGCGCCAGTCTCTGCTTAGGGCTACATCAATAGGAAACAAACCATAGAGATAGAACTTGGAGCTACTTTATTGTGTCAAGTTTCAAAGAGCTACCACAAACCCTGTTTGATTTAGAGTTCCAACTACATGTATCCATATAGGAGAAAACAGAGTGAAACCTAAAAATTAAAACTGTTACTGCCAACGAACGGTTTAACCTAGAAGAACGAAATTTGGTGAGCCAAGTGGGAATGGGGTACTGATCATTACCTGAAACTATCATCAAGATTGGGTGAAAAAATGTGTGCTGAGATTTCAGGAAACTCGTAGTTGTTTGGAAGATTGGCAACCCCTTTCCATGAAAGTGATTTGTGCCAGTCTCTGCTTAGGGCTACATCAATAGGAAACAAACCATAGAGATAGAACTTGGAGCTACTTTATTGTGTCAAGTTTCAAAGAGCTAGCACAAACCGTGTTTGATTTAGAGTTCCAAGTACATGTATCCATATAGGAGAAAACAGAGTGAAACCTAAAAATTAAAACTGTTATTGCCAACGAACGGTTTAACCTAGAAGAACGAAATTTGGTGAGCCAAGTGGGATTGGTGTACTACTGATCATTACCTGAAAGTGTCATCAAGATTGGCTGAAAAAATGTTTGCTGAGATTTCAGGAAAGTCACAGTTTTTTGGAAGATTGGCAACCCCTTTCCATGAAAGGGATTTGCGCCAGTCTCTGCTTAGGGCTACATCAATAGGAAACAAACCATAGAGATAGAACTTGGAGCTACTTTATTGTGTCAAGTTTCAAAGAGCTACCACAAACCGTGTTTGATTTAGAGTTCCAACTACATGTATCCATATAGGAGAAAACAGAGTGAAACCTAAAAATTAAAACTGTTACTGCCAACGAACGGTTTAACCTAGAAGAACGAAATTTGGTGAGCCAAGTGGGAATGGGGTACTGATCATTACCTGAAAGTGTCATCAAGATTGGGTGAAAAAATGTGTGCTGAGATTTTAGGAAACTCGTAGTTGTTTGGAAGATTGGCAACCCCTTTCCATGAAAGTGATTTGCGCCAGTCTCTTCTTAGGGCTACATCATTCGAAACAAACCATAGAGATAGAACTTGGAGCTACTTTATAGTGTGAAGTTTCAAAGAGCTAGCACAAACCGTGTTTGATTTAGAGTTCCAACTACATGTATCCATATAGGAGAAAACAGAGTGAAACCTAAAAATTAAACTGTTACTGCCAACGAACGGTTTAACCTAGAAGAACGAAATTTGGTGAGCCAAGTGGGATTGGGGTACTGATCAAACCTGAAAGTGTCATCAAGATTGGGTGAAAAAATGTGTGCTGAGATTTCAGGAAATTCTTAGTTTTTTGGAAGATTGTCAACCCCTTTCAATGAAAGCGATTTGCGCCAGTCTCTTCTTAGGGCTACATCAATAGGAAACAAACCATAGAGATAGAACTTGGAGCTAATTTATTGTGTCAAGTTTCAAAGAGCTACCACAAACCGTGTTTGATTTAGAGTTCCAACTACATGTATCCATATAGGAGAAAACAGAGTGAAACCTAAAAATTAAAACTGTTACTGCCAACGAACGGTTTAACCTAGAAGAACGAAATTTGGTGAGCCAAGTGGGAATGGGGTACTGATCATTACCTGAAAGTGTCATCAAG
Source organism: Spermophilus citellus (assembly GCF_964194105.1). Classification (NCBI taxonomy): domain Eukaryota; kingdom Metazoa; phylum Chordata; class Mammalia; order Rodentia; family Sciuridae; genus Spermophilus; species Spermophilus citellus. The sequence continues at coordinate 1,337,412 of NW_027672727.1, read as the reverse complement.
ATTGGGTGAAAAAATGTGTGCTGAGATTTCAGGAAACTCGTAGTTGTTTGGAAGGTTGGCAACCCCTTTCCATGAAAGTGATTTGCGCCAGTCTCTTCTTAGGGCTACATCATTCGAAACAAACCATAGAGATAGAACTTGGAGCTACTTTATTGTGTCAAGTTTCAAAGAGCTAGCACAAACCATGTTTGATTTAGAGTTCCAACTACATTTATCCATATAGGAGAAAACAGAGTGAAACCTAAAAATTAAAACTGTTACTGCCAACGAACGGTTTAACCTAGAAGACCGAAATTTGGTGAGCCAAGTGGGATTGGGGTACTGATCATTACCTGAAAGTGTCATCAAGATTGGGTGAAAAAATGTGTGCTGAGATTTCAGGAAACTCTTAGTTTTTTGGAAGATTGTCAACCCCTTTCCATGAAAGCGATTTGCGCCAGTCTCTTCTTAGGGCTACATCAATAGGAAACAAACCATAGAGATAGAACTTGGAGCTAATTTATTGTGTCAAGTTTCAAAGAGCTACCACAAACCGTGTTTGATTTAGAGTTCCAACTACATGTATCCATATAGGAGAAAACAGAGTGAAACCTAAAAATTAAAACTGTTACTGCCAACGAACGGTTTAACCTAGAAGAACGAAATTTGGTGAGCCAAGTGGGAATGGGGTACTGATCATTACCTGAAAGTGTCATCAAGATTGGGTGAAAAAATATGTGCTGAGATTTCAAGAAACTCGTAGTTGTTTGGAAGATTGGCAACCCCTTTCCATGAAAGTGATTTTCGCCAGTCTCTGCTTAGGGCTACATCAATAGGAAACAAACCATAGAGATAGAACTTGGAGCTACTTTATTGTTTCAAGTTTCAAAGAGCTAGCACAAACCGTGTTTGATTTAGAGTTCCAACTACATGTATCCATATAGGAGAAAACAGAGTGAAACCTAAAAATTAAAACTTTTACTGCCAACGAACGGTTTAACCTAGAAGAACGAAATTTGGTGAGCCAAGTGGGATTGGGGTACTGATCATTACCTGAAAGTGTCATCAAGATTGGGTGAAAAAATGTGTGCTGAGATTTCAGGAAACTAGCAGTTTTTTGGAAGATTGGCAACCCCTTTCCATGAAAGTGATTTGCGCCAATCTCTTCTTAGGGCTACATCATTCGAAACAAACCATAGAGATAGAACTTGGAGCTACTTTATTGTGTCACGTTTCAAAGAGCTAGCACAAACCGTGTTTGATTTAGAGTTCCAACTACATGTATCCATATAGGAGAAAACACAGTGAAACCTAAAAATTAAAACTGTTACTGCCAACGAACGGTTTAACTTAGAAGAATGAAATTTGGTGAGCCAAGTGGGATTGGGGTACTGATCATTACCTGAAAGTGTCATCAAGATTGGGTGAAAAAATGTGTGCTGAGATTTCAGGAAACTCGTAGTTTTTTTGGAAGATGGCAACCCCTTTCCATGAAAGTGATTTGCGCCAGTCTCTGCTTAAGGCTACATCAATAGGAAACAAACCATAGATATAGAACTTGGAGCTAATTTATTGTGTCAAGTTTCAAAGAGCTAGCACAAACCGAGTTTGATTTAGAGTTCCAACTATATGTATCCATATAGGAGAAAACAGAGTGAAACCTAAAAATTAAAACTGTTACTGCCAACGAACGGTTTAACCTAGAAGAACGAAATTTGGTGAGCCAAGTGGGATTGGGGTACTGATCATTACCTGAAAGTGTCATCAAGATTGGGTGAAAAAATGTGTGCTGAGATTTCACGAAACTCGCAGTTTTTTTGAAGATTGGCAACCCCTTTCCATGAAAGTGATTTGCGCCAGTCTCTGCTTAGGGCTACATCAATAGGAAACAAACCATAGAGATAGAACTTGGAGCTCCTTTATTGAGTCAAGTTTCAAAGAGCTAGCACAAACCGTGTTTGATTTAGAGTTCCAACTACATGTGTCCATATAGGAGAAAACAGAGTGAAACCTAAAAATTAAAACTGTTACTGCCAATGAACGGTTTAACCTAGAAGAACGAAATTTGGTGAGCCAATTGGGATTGGGGTACTGATCATTACCTGAAAGTGTCATCAAGATTGGGTGAAAAAATGTGTGCTGAGATTTCAGGAAACTCGTAGTTTTTTGGAAGATGGCAACCCCTTTCCATGAAAGTGATTTGCGCCAGTCTCTGCTTAGGGCTACATCAATAGGAAACAAACCATAGTGATAGAACTTTGAGCTACTTTATTGTGTCAAGTTTCAAAGAGCTAGCACAAACCGTGTTTGATTTAGAGTTCCAACTACATGTATCCATATAGGAGAAAACAGAGTGAAACCTAAAAATTAAAACTGTTACTGCCAGCGAACGGTTTAACCTAGAAGAACGAAATTTGGTGAGCCAAGTGGGATTGGGGTACTGATCATTACCTGAAAGTGTCATCAAGATTGGGTGAAAAAATGTGTGCTGAGATTTCAGGAAACTAGCAGTTTTTTGGAAGATTGGCAACCCCTTTCCATGAAAGTGATTTGCGCCAGTCTCTTCTTAGGGCTACATCATTCGAAACAAACCATAGAGATAGAACTTGGAGCTACTTTATTGTGTCAAGTTTCAAAGAGCTAGCACAAACCGTGTTTGATTTAGAGTTCCAACTACATTTATCCATATAGGAGAAAACAGAGTGAAACCTAAAAATTAAAACTGTTACTGCCAATGAACGGTTTAACCTAGAAGAACGAAATTTGGTGAGCCAAGTGGGATTGGGGTACTGATCATTACCTGAAAGTGTCATCAAGATTGGGTGAAAAAATGTGTGCTGAGATTTCAGGAAACTCTTAGTTTTTTGGAAGATTGTCAACCCCTTTCCATGAAAGCGATTTGCGCAAGTCTCTTCTTAGGGCTACATCAATAGGAAACAAACCATACAGATAGAACTTCGAGCTAATTTATTGTGTCAAGTTTCAAAAAGCTACCACAAACCGTGTTTGATTTAGAGTTCCAACTACATGTATCCATATAGGAGAAAACAGAGTGAAACCTTAAAATTAAAACTGTTACTGCCAACGAACGGTTTCACCTAGAAGAACGAAATTTGGTGAGCCAAGTGGGAATGGGGTACTGATCATTACCTGAAAGTGTCATCAAGATTGGGTGAAAAAATGTGTGCTGAGATTTCAGGAAACTCGTAGTTGTTTGGAAGATTGGCAACCCCTTTCCATGAAAGTGATTTGCGCTAGTCTCTGCTTAGGGCTACATCAATAGGAAACAAACCATAGAGATAGAACTTGGAGCTACTTTATTGTGTCAAGTTTCAAAGAGCTAGCACAAACCGTGTTTGATTTAGAGTTCCAACTACATGTATCCATATAGGAGAAAACAGAGTGAAACCTAAAAATTAAAACTGTTACTGCCAACGAACGGTTTAACCTAGAAGAACGAAATTTGGTGATCCAAGTGGGATTGAGGTCCTGATCATTACCTGAAAGTGTCATCAAGATTGGGTGAAAAAATGTGTGCTGAGATTTCAGGAAACTAGCAGTTTTTTGGAAGATTGGCAACCCCTTTCCATGAAAGGGATTTGTGACAGTCTCTCCTTAGGGCTACATCATTCGAAACAAACCATAGAGATAGAACTTGGAGCTACTTTATTGTGTCAAGTTTCAAAGAGCTAGCACAAACCGTGTTTGATTTAGAGTTCCAACTACATGTATCCATATAGGAGAAAACAGAGTGAAACCTAAAAATTAAAACTGTTACTGCCAACGAACGGTTTAACCTAGAAGAACGAAATTTGGTGAGCCAAGTGGGATTGGGGTACTGATCATTACCTGAAAGTGTCATCAAGATTGGCTGAAAAAATGTGTGCTGAGATTTCAGGAAACTCGCAGTTTTTTGGAAGATTGGCAACCCCTTTCCATGAAAGGGATTTGCGCCAGTCTCTGCTTAGGGCTACATCAATAGGAAACAAACCATAGAGATAGAACTTGGAGCTACTTTATTGTGTCAAGTTTCAAAGAGCTACCACAAACCCTGTTTGATTTAGAGTTCCAACTACATGTATCCATATAGGAGAAAACAGAGTGAAACCTAAAAATTAAAACTGTTACTGCCAACGAACGGTTTAACCTAGAAGAACGAAATTTGGTGAGCCAAGTGGTAATGGGGTACTGATCATTACCTGAAACTATCATCAAGATAGGGTGAAAAAATGTGTGCTGAGATTTCAGGAAACTCGTAGTTGTTTGGAAGATTGGCAACCCCTTTCCATGAAAGTGATTTGTGCCAGTCTCTGCTTAGGGCTACATCAATAGGAAACAAACCATAGAGATAGAACTTGGAGCTACTTTATTGTGTCAAGTTTCAAAGAGCTAGCACAAACCGTGTTTGATTTAGAGTTCCAACTACATGTATCCATATAGGAGAAAACAGAGTGAAACCTAAAAATTAAAACTGTTACTGCCAACGAACGGTTTAACCTAGAAGAACGAAATTTGGTGAGCCAAGTGGGATTGGTGTACTGATCATTACCTGAAAGTGTCATCAAGATTGGCTGAAAAAATGTTTGCTGAGATTTCAGGAAAGTCGCAGTTTTTTGGAAGATTGGCAACCCCTTTCCATGAAAGGGATTTGCGCCAGTCTCTGCTTAGGGCTACATCAATAGGAAACAAACCATAGAGATAGAACTTGGAGCTACTTTATTGTGTCAAGTTTCAAAGAGCTACCACAAACCGTGTTTGATTTAGAGTTCCAACTACATGTATCCATATAGGAGAAAACAGAGTGAAACCTAAAAATTAAAACTGTTACTGCCAACGAACGGTTTAACCTAGAAGAACGAAATTTGGTGAGCCAAGTGGGAATGGGGTACTGATCATTACCTGAAAGTGTCATCAAGATTGGGTGAAAAAATGTGTGCTGAGATTTTAGGAAACTCGTAGTTGTTTGGAAGATTGGCAACCCCTTTCCATGAAAGTGATTTGCGCCAGTCTCTTCTTAGGGCTACATCATTCGAAACAAACCATAGAGATAGAACTTGGAGCTACTTTATAGTGTGAAGTTTCAAAGAGCTAGCACAAACCGTGTTTGATTTAGAGTTCCAACTACATGTATCCATATAGGAGAAAACAGAGTGAAACCTAAAAATTAAACTGTTACTGCCAACGAACGGTTTAACCTAGAAGAACGAAATTTGGTGAGCCAAGTGGGATTGGGGTACTGATCAAACCTGAAAGTGTCATCAAGATTGGGTGAAAAAATGTGTGCTGAGATTTCAGGAAATTCTTAGTTTTTTGGAAGATTGTCAACCCCTTTCAATGAAAGCGATTTGCGCCAGTCTCTTCTTAGGGCTACATCAATAGGAAACAAACCATAGAGATAGAACTTGGAGCTAATTTATTGTGTCAAGTTTCAAAGAGCTACCACAAACCGTGTTTGATTTAGAGTTCCAACTACATGTATCCATATAGGAGAAAACAGAGTGAAACCTAAAAATTAAAACTGTTACTGCCAACGAACGGTTTAACCTAGAAGAACGAAATTTGGTGAGCCAAGTGGGAATGGGGTACTGATCATTACCTGAAAGTGTCATCAAGATTGGGTGAAAAAATGTGTGCTGAGATTTCAGGAAACTCGTAGTTGTTTGGAAGGTTGGCAACCCCTTTCCATGAAAGTGATTTGCGCCAGTCTCTTCTTAGGGCTACATCATTCGAAACAAACCATAGAGATAGAACTTGGAGCTACTTTATTGTGTCAAGTTTCAAAGAGCTAGCACAAACCATGTTTGATTTAGAGTTCCAACTACATTTATCCATATAGGAGAAAACAGAGTGAAACCTAAAAATTAAAACTGTTACTGCCAACGAACGGTTTAACCTAGAAGACCGAAATTTGGTGAGCCAAGTGGGATTGGGGTACTGATCATTACCTGAAAGTGTCATCAAGATTGGGTGAAAAAATGTGTGCTGAGATTTCAGGAAACTCTTAGTTTTTTGGAAGATTGTCAACCCCTTTCCATGAAAGCGATTTGCGCCAGTCTCTTCTTAGGGCTACATCAATAGGAAACAAACCATAGAGATAGAACTTGGAGCTAATTTATTGTGTCAAGTTTCAAAGAGCTACCACAAACCGTGTTTGATTTAGAGTTCCAACTACATGTATCCATATAGGAGAAAACAGAGTGAAACCTAAAAATTAAAACTGTTACTGCCAACGAACGGTTTAACCTAGAAGAACGAAATTTGGTGAGCCAAGTGGGAATGGGGTACTGATCATTACCTGAAAGTGTCATCAAGATTGGGTGAAAAAATATGTGCTGAGATTTCAAGAAACTCGTAGTTGTTTGGAAGATTGGCAACCCCTTTCCATGAAAGTGATTTTCGCCAGTCTCTGCTTAGGGCTACATCAATAGGAAACAAACCATAGAGATAGAACTTGGAGCTACTTTATTGTGTCAAGTTTCAAAGAGCTAGCACAAACCGTGTTTGATTTAGAGTTCCAACTACATGTATCCATATAGGAGAAAACAGAGTGAAACCTAAAAATTAAAACTTTTACTGCCAACGAACGGTTTAACCTAGAGGAACGAAATTTGGTGAGCCAAGTGGGATTGGGGTACTGATCATTACCTGAAAGTGTCATCAAGATTGGGTGAAAAAATGTGTGCTGAGATTTCAGGAAACTAGCAGTTTTTTGGAAGATTGGCAACCCCTTTCCATGAAAGTGATTTGCGCCAATCTCTTCTTAGGGCTACATCATTCGAAACAAACCATAGAGATAGAACTTGGAGCTACTTTATTGTGTCACGTTTCAAAGAGCTAGCACAAACCGTGTTTGATTTAGAGTTCCAACTACATGTATCCATATAGGAGAAAACACAGTGAAACCTAAAAATTAAAACTGTTACTGCCAACGAACGGTTTAACTTAGAAGAATGAAATTTGGTGAGCCAAGTGGGATTGGGGTACTGATCATTACCTGAAAGTGTCATCAAGATTGGGTGAAAAAATGTGTGCTGAGATTTCAGGAAACTCGTAGTTTTTTTGGAAGATGGCAACCCCTTTCCATGAAAGTGATTTGCGCCAGTCTCTGCTTAAGGCTACATCAATAGGAAACAAACCATAGATATAGAACTTGGAGCTAATTTATTGTGTCAAGTTTCAAAGAGCTAGCACAAACCGTGTTTGATTTAGAGTTCCAACTACATGTATCCATATAGGAGAAAACAGAGTGAAACCTAAAAATTAAAACTTTTACTGCCAATGAACGGTTTAACTTAGAAGAACGAAATTTGGTGAGCCAAGTGGGATTGGGGTACTGATCATTACCTGAAAGTGTCATCAAGATTGGGTGAAAAAATGTGTGCTGAGATTTCAGGAAACTCTTAGTTTTTTGGAAGATTGGCAACCCCTTTCCATGAAAGTGATTTGTGCCAGTCTCTTCTTAGGGATACATCATTCGAAACAAACCATAGAGATAGAACTTGGAGCTACTTTATTGTGTCACGTTTCAAAGAGCTAGCACAAACCGAGTTTGATTTAGAGTTCCAACTATATGTATCCATATAGGAGAAAACAGAGTGAAACCTAAAAATTAAAACTGTTACTGCCAACGAACGGTTTAACATAGAAGAACGAAATTTGGTGAGCCAAGTGGGATTGGGGTACTGATCATTACCTGAAAGTGTCATCAAGATTGGGTGAAAAAATGTGTGCTGAGATTTCAGGAAACTCGTAGTTTTTTGGAAGATGGCAACCCCTTTCCATGAAAGTGATTTGCGCCAGTCTCTGCTTAGGGCTACATCAATAGGAAACAAACCATAGTGATAGAACTTTGAGCTACTTTATTGTTCCAAGTTTCAAAGAGCTAGCACAAACCGTGTTTGATTTAGAGTTCCAACTACATGTATCCATATAGGAGAAAACAGAGTGAAACCTAAAAATTAAAACTGTTACTGCCCACGAACGGTTTAACCTAGAAGAACGAAATTTGGTGAGCCAAGTGGGATTGGGGTACTGATCATTACCTGAAAGTGTCATCAAGATTGGGTGAAAAAATGTGTGCTGAGATTTCAGGAAACTAGCAGTTTTTTGGAAGATTGTCAACCCCTTTCCATGAAAGCGATTTGCGCAAGTCTCTTCTTAGGGCTACATCAATAGGAAACAAACCATACAGATAGAACTTCGAGCTAATTTATTGTGTCAAGTTTCAAAAAGCTACCACAAACCGTGTTTGATTTAGAGTTCCAACTACATGTATCCATATAGGAGAAAACAGAGTGAAACCTTAAAATTAAAACTGTTACTGCCAACGAACGGTTTCACCTAGAAGAACGAAATTTGGTGAGCCAAGTGGGAATGGGGTACTGATCATTACCTGAAAGTGTCATCAAGATTGGGTGAAAAAATGTGTGCTGAGATTTCAGGAAACTCGTAGTTGTTTGGAAGATTGGCAACCCCTTTCCATGAAAGTGATTTGCGCTAGTCTCTGCTTAGGGCTACATCAATAGGAAACAAACCATAGAGATAGAACTTGGAGCTACTTTATTGTGTCAAGTTTCAAAGAGCTAGCACAAACCGTGTTTGATTTAGAGTTCCAACTACATGTATCCATATAGGAGAAAACAGAGTGAAACCTAAAAATTAAAACTGTTACTGCCAACGAACGGTTTAACCTAGAAGAACGAAATTTGGTGATCCAAGTGGGATTGAGGTCCTGATCATTACCTGAAAGTGTCATCAAGATTGGGTGAAAAAATGTGTGCTGAGATTTCAGGAAACTAGCAGTTTTTTGGAAGATTGGCAACCCCTTTCCATGAAAGGGATTTGTGACAGTCTCTCCTTAGGGCTACATCATTCGAAACAAACCATAGAGATAGAACTTGGAGCTACTTTATTGTGTCAAGTTTCAAAGAGCTAGCACAAACCGTGTTTGATTTAGAGTTCCAACTACATGTATCCATATAGGAGAAAACAGAGTGAAACCTAAAAATTAAAACTGTTACTGCCAACGAACGGTTTAACCTAGAAGAACAAAATTTGGTGAGCCAAGTGGGATTGGGGTACTGATCATTACCTGAAAGTGTCATCAAGATTGGCTGAAAAAATGTGTGCTGAGATTTCAGGAAACTCGCAGTTTTTTGGAAGATTGGCAACCCCTTTCCATGAAAGGGATTTGCGCCAGTCTCTGCTTAGGGCTACATCAATAGGAAACAAACCATAGAGATAGAACTTGGAGCTACTTTATTGTGTCAAGTTTCAAAGAGCTACCACAAACCCTGTTTGATTTAGAGTTCCAACTACATGTATCCATATAGGAGAAAACAGAGTGAAACCTAAAAATTAAAACTGTTACTGCCAACGAACGGTTTAACCTAGAAGAACGAAATTTGGTGAGCCAAGTGGTAATGGGGTACTGATCATTACCTGAAACTATCATCAAGATAGGGTGAAAAAATGTGTGCTGAGATTTCAGGAAACTCGTAGTTGTTTGGAAGATTGGCAACCCCTTTCCATGAAAGTGATTTGTGCCAGTCTCTGCTTAGGGCTACATCAATAGGAAACAAACCATAGAGATAGAACTTGGAGCTACTTTATTGTGTCAAGTTTCAAAGAGCTAGCACAAACCGTGTTTGATTTAGAGTTCCAACTACATGTATCCATATAGGAGAAAACAGAGTGAAACCTAAAAATTAAAACTGTTACTGCCAACGAACGGTTTAACCTAGAAGAACGAAATTTGGTGAGCCAAGTGGGATTGGTGTACTGATCATTACCTGAAAGTGTCATCAAGATTGGCTGAAAAAATGTTTGCTGAGATTTCAGGAAAGTCGCAGTTTTTTGGAAGATTGGCAACCCCTTTCCATGAAAGGGATTTGCGCCAGTCTCTGCTTAGGGCTACATCAATAGGAAACAAACCATAGAGATAGAACTTGGAGCTACTTTATTGTGTCAAGTTTCAAAGAGCTACCACAAACCGTGTTTGATTTAGAGTTCCAACTACATGTATCCATATAGGAGAAAACAGAGTGAAACCTAAAAATTAAAACTGTTACTGCCAACGAACGGTTTAACCTAGAAGAACGAAATTTGGTGAGCCAAGTGGGAATGGGGTACTGATCATTACCTGAAAGTGTCATCAAGATTGGGTGAAAAAATGTGTGCTGAGATTTTAGGAAACTCGTAGTTGTTTGGAAGATTGGCAACCCCTTTCCATGAAAGTGATTTGCGCCAGTCTCTTCTTAGGGCTACATCATTCGAAACAAACCATAGAGATAGAACTTGGAGCTACTTTATAGTGTGAAGTTTCAAAGAGCTAGCACAAACCGTGTTTGATTTAGAGTTCCAACTACATGTATCCATATAGGAGAAAACAGAGTGAAACCTAAAAATTAAACTGTTACTGCCAACGAACGGTTTAACCTAGAAGAACGAAATTTGGTGAGCCAAGTGGGATTGGGGTACTGATCAAACCTGAAAGTGTCATCAAGATTGGGTGAAAAAATGTGTGCTGAGATTTCAGGAAATTCTTAGTTTTTTGGAAGATTGTCAACCCCTTTCAATGAAAGCGATTTGCGCCAGTCTCTTCTTAGGGCTACATCAATAGGAAACAAACCATAGAGATAGAACTTGGAGCTAATTTATTGTGTCAAGTTTCAAAGAGCTACCACAAACCGTGTTTGATTTAGAGTTCCAACTACATGTATCCATATAGGAGAAAACAGAGTGAAACCTAAAAATTAAAACTGTTACTGCCAACGAACGGTTTAACCTAGAAGAACGAAATTTGGTGAGCCAAGTGGGAATGGGGTACTGATCATTACCTGAAAGTGTCATCAAGATTGGGTGAAAAAATGTGTGCTGAGATTTCAGGAAACTCGTAGTTGTTTGGAAGGTTGGCAACCCCTTTCCATGAAAGTGATTTGCGCCAGTCTCTTCTTAGGGCTACATCATTCGAAACAAACCATAGAGATAGAACTTGGAGCTACTTTATTGTGTCAAGTTTCAAAGAGCTAGCACAAACCATGTTTGATTTAGAGTTCCAACTACATTTATCCATATAGGAGAAAACAGAGTGAAACCTAAAAATTAAAACTGTTACTGCCAACGAACGGTTTAACCTAGAAGACCGAAATTTGGTGAGCCAAGTGGGATTGGGGTACTGATCATTACCTGAAAGTGTCATCAAGATTGGGTGAAAAAATGTGTGCTGAGATTTCAGGAAACTCTTAGTTTTTTGGAAGATTGTCAACCCCTTTCCATGAAAGCGATTTGCGCCAGTCTCTTCTTAGGGCTACATCAATAGGAAACAAACCATAGAGATAGAACTTGGAGCTAATTTATTGTGTCAAGTTTCAAAGAGCTACCACAAACCGTGTTTGATTTAGAGTTCCAACTACATGTATCCATATAGGAGAAAACAGAGTGAAACCTAAAAATTAAAACTGTTACTGCCAACGAACGGTTTAACCTAGAAGAACGAAATTTGGTGAGCCAAGTGGGAATGGGGTACTGATCATTACCTGAAAGTGTCATCAAGATTGGGTGAAAAAATATGTGCTGAGATTTCAAGAAACTCGTAGTTGTTTGGAAGATTGGCAACCCCTTTCCATGAAAGTGATTTTCGCCAGTCTCTGCTTAGGGCTACATCAATAGGAAACAAACCATAGAGATAGAACTTGGAGCTACTTTATTGTGTCAAGTTTCAAAGAGCTAGCACAAACCGTGTTTGATTTAGAGTTCCAACTACATGTATCCATATAGGAGAAAACAGAGTGAAACCTAAAAATTAAAACTTTTACTGCCAACGAACGGTTTAACCTAGAGGAACGAAATTTGGTGAGCCAAGTGGGATTGGGGTACTGATCATTACCTGAAAGTGTCATCAAGATTGGGTGAAAAAATGTGTGCTGAGATTTCAGGAAACTAGCAGTTTTTTGGAAGATTGGCAACCCCTTTCCATGAAAGTGATTTGCGCCAATCTCTTCTTAGGGCTACATCATTCGAAACAAACCATAGAGATAGAACTTGGAGCTACTTTATTGTGTCACGTTTCAAAGAGCTAGCACAAACCGTGTTTGATTTAGAGTTCCAACTACATGTATCCATATAGGAGAAAACACAGTGAAACCTAAAAATTAAAACTGTTACTGCCAACGAACGGTTTAACTTAGAAGAATGAAATTTGGTGAGCCAAGTGGGATTGGGGTACTGATCATTACCTGAAAGTGTCATCAAGATTGGGTGAAAAAATGTGTGCTGAGATTTCAGGAAACTCGTAGTTTTTTTGGAAGATGGCAACCCCTTTCCATGAAAGTGATTTGCGCCAGTCTCTGCTTAAGGCTACATCAATAGGAAACAAACCATAGATATAGAACTTGGAGCTAATTTATTGTGTCAAGTTTCAAAGAGCTAGCACAAACCGTGTTTGATTTAGAGTTCCAACTACATGTATCCATATAGGAGAAAACAGAGTGAAACCTAAAAATTAAAACTTTTACTGCCAATGAACGGTTTAACTTAGAAGAACGAAATTTGGTGAGCCAAGTGGGATTGGGGTACTGATCATTACCTGAAAGTGTCATCAAGATTGGGTGAAAAAATGTGTGCTGAGATTTCAGGAAACTCTTAGTTTTTTGGAAGATTGGCAACCCCTTTCCATGAAAGTGATTTGTGCCAGTCTCTTCTTAGGGATACATCATTCGAAACAAACCATAGAGATAGAACTTGGAGCTACTTTATTGTGTCACGTTTCAAAGAGCTAGCACAAACCGAGTTTGATTTAGAGTTCCAACTATATGTATCCATATAGGAGAAAACAGAGTGAAACCTAAAAATTAAAACTGTTACTGCCAACGAACGGTTTAACTTAGAAGAACGAAATTTGGTGAGCCAAGTGGGATTGGGGTACTGATCATTACCTGAAAGTGTCATCAAGATTGGGTGAAAAAATGTGTGCTGAGATTTCAGGAAACTCGTAGTTTTTTGGAAGATGGCAACCCCTTTCCATGAAAGTGATTTGCGCCAGTCTCTGCTTAGGGCTACATCAATAGGAAACAAACCATAGTGATAGAACTTTGAGCTACTTTATTGTTCCAAGTTTCAAAGAGCTAGCACAAACCGTGTTTGATTTAGAGTTCCAACTACATGTATCCATATAGGAGAAAACAGAGTGAAACCTAAAAATTAAAACTGTTACTGCCCACGAACGGTTTAACCTAGAAGAACGAAATTTGGTGAGCCAAGTGGGATTGGGGTACTGATCATTACCTGAAAGTGTCATCAAGATTGGGTGAAAAAATGTGTGCTGAGATTTCAGGAAACTAGCAGTTTTTTGGAAGATTGGCAACCCCTTTCCATGAAAGTGATTTGCTCCAGTCTCTTCTTAGGGCTACATCATTCGAAACAAACCATAGAGATAGAACTTGGAGCTACTTTATTGTGTCAAGTTTCAAAGAGCTAGCACACACCGTGTTTGATTTAGAGTTCCAACTACATTTATCCATATAGGAGAAAACAGAGTGAAACGTAAAAATTAAAACTGTTACTGCCAACTAACGGTTTAACCTAGAAGAACGAAATTTGGTGAGCCAAGTGGGATTGGGGTACTGATCATTACCTGAAAGTGTCATCAAGATTGGGTGAAAAAATGTGTGCTGAGATTTCAGGAAACTCTTAGTTTTTTGGAAGATTGTCAACCCCTTTCCATGAAAGCGATTTGCGCCAGTCTCTTCTTAGGGCTACATCAATAGGAAACAAACCATAGAGATAGAACTTGGAGCTAATTTATTGTGTCAAGTTTCAAAGAGCTACCACAAACCGTGTTTGATTTAGAGTTCCAACTACATGTATCCATATAGGAGAAAACAGAGTGAAACCTAAAAATTAAAACTGTTACTGCCAACGAACGGTTTCACCTAGAAGAACGAAATTTTGTGAGCCAAGTGGGAATGGGGTACTGATCATTACCTGAAAGTGTCATCAAGATTGGGTGAAAAAATGTGTGCTGAGATTTCAGGAAACTCGTAGTTGTTTGGAAGATTGGCAACCCCTTTCCATGAAAGTGATTTGCGCTAGTCTCTGCTTAGGGCTACATCAATAGGAAACAAACCATAGAGATAGAACTTGGAGCTACTTTATTGTGTCAAGTTTCAAAGAGCTAGCACAAACCGTGTTTGATTTAGAGTTCCAACTACATGTATCCATGTAGGAGAAAACAGAGTGAAACCTAAAAATTAAAACTGTTACTGCCAACGAACGGTTTAACCTAGAAGAACGAAATTTGGTGAGCCAAGTGGGATTGGGGTACTGATCATTACCTGAAAGTGTCATCAAGATTGGCTGAAAAAATGTGTGCTGAGATTTCAGGAAACTCACAGTTTTTTGGAAGATTGGCAACCCCTTTCCATGAAAGCGATTTGCGCCAGTCTCTTCTTAGGGCTACATCAATAGGAAACAAACCATAGAGATAGAACTTGGAGCTAATTTATTGTGTCAAGTTTCAAAGAGCTACCACAAACCGTGTTTGATTTAGAGTTCCAACTACATGTATCCATATAGGAGAAAACAGAGTGAAACCTAAAAATTAAAACTGTTTCTGCCAACGAATGGTTTCACCTAGAAGAACGAAATTTGGTGAGCCAAGTGGGAATGGGGTACTGATCATTACCTGAAAGTGTCATCAAGATTGGGTGAAAAAATGTGTGCTGAGATTTCAGGAAACTCGTAGTTGTTTGGAAGATTGGCAACCCCTTTCCATGAAAGTGATTTGCGCTAGTCTCTGCTTAGGGCTACATCAATAGGAAACAAACCATAGAGATAGAACTTGGAGCTACTTTATTGTGTCAAGTTTCAAAGAGCTAGCACAAACCGTGTTTGATTTAGAGTTCCAACTACATGTATCCATATAGGAGAAAACAGAGTGAAACCTAAAAATTAAAACTGTTACTGCCAATGAACGGTTTAACCTAGAAGAACGAAATTTGGTGAGCCAAGTGGGATTGGGGTACTGATCATTACCTGAAAGTGTCATCAAGATTGGCTGAAAAAATGTGTGCTGAGATTTCAGGAAACTCGCAGTTTTTTGGAAAATTGGCAACCCCTTTCCATGAAAGGGATTTGCGCCAGTCTCTGCTTAGGGCTACATCAATAGGAAACAAACCATAGAGATAGAACTTGGAGCTACTTTATTGTGTCAAGTTTCAAAGAGCTACCACAAACCGTGTTTGATTTAGAGTTCCAACTACATGTATCCATATAGGAGAAAACAGAGTGAAACCTAAAAATTAAAACTGTTACTGCCAACGAACGGTTTAACCTAGAAGAACGAAATTTGGTGAGCCAAGTGGGAATGGGGTACTGATCATTACCTGAAAGTGTCATCAAGATTGGGTGAAAAAATGTGTGCTGAGATTTCAGGAAACTCGTAGTTGTTTGGAAGATTGGCAACCCCTTTCCATGAAAGTGATTTGCGCCAGTCTCTTCGTAGGGCTACATCATTCGAAACAAACCATAGAGATAGACCTTGGAGATACTTTATTGTGTGAAGTTTCAAAGAGCTAGCACAAACCGTGTTTGATTTAGAGTTCCAACTACATTTATCCATATATGAGAAAACAGAGTGAACCTAAAAATTAAAACTGTTACTGCCAACGAACGGTTTAACCTAGAAGAACGAAATTTGGTGAGCCAAGTGGGATTGGGGTACTGATCATTACCTGAAAGTTTCATCAAGATTGGGTGAAAAAATGTGTGCTGAGATTTCAGGAAACTCGTAGTTGTTTGGAAGATTGGCAACCCCTTTCCATGAAAGTGATTTGCGCCAGTCTCTGCTTAGGGCTACATCAATAGGAAACAAACCATAGAGATAGAACTGGGAGCTACTTTATTGTGTCAAGTTTCAAAGAGCTAGCACAAACCGTGTTTGATTTAGAGTTCCAACTACATGTATCCATATAGGAGAAAACAGAGTGAAACCTAAAAATTAAAACTGTTACTGCCAATGAACGGTTTAACCTAGAAGAACGAAATTTGGTGATCCAAGTGGGATTGGGGTACTGATCATTACCTGAAAGTGTCATCAAGATTGGCTGAAAAAATGTGTGCTGATATGAGGAAACTCGCAGTTTTTTGGAAGATTGGCAACCCCTTTCCATTAAAGAGATTTGCGCCAGTCTCTGCTTAGGGCTACATCAATAGGAAACAAACCATAGAGATAGAACTTGGAGCTACTTTATTGTGTCAAGTTTCAAAGAGCTAGCACAAACCGTGTTTGATTTAGAGTTCGAACTACATGTATCCATATAGGAGAAAACAGAGTGAAACCTAAAAATTAAAACTGTTACTGCCAACGAACGGTTTAACCTAGAAGAACGAAATTTGGTGATCCAAGTGGGATTGAGGTCCTGATCATTACCTGAAAGTGTCATCAAGATTGGGTGAAAAAATGTGTGCTGAGATTTCAGGAAACTAGCAGTTTTTTGGAAGATTGGCAACCCCTTTCCATGAAAGGGATTTGTGCCAGTCTCTCCTTAGGGCTACATCATTCGAAACAAACCATAGAGATAGAACTTGGAGCTACTTTATTGTGTCAAGTTTCAAAGAGCTAGCACAAACCGTGTTTGATTTAGAGTTCCAACTACATGTATCCATATAGGAGAAAACAGAGTGAAACCTAAAAATTAAAACTGTTACTGCCAACGAACGGTTTAACCTAGAAGAACGAAATTTGGTGAGCCAAGTGGGATTGGGGTACTGATCATTACCTGAAAGTGTCATCAAGATTGGCTGAAAAAATGTGTGCTGAGATTTCAGGAAACTCGCAGTTTTTTGGAAGATTGGCAACCCCTTTCCTTGAAAGGGATTTGCGCCAGTCTCTGCTTAGGGCTACATCAATAGGAAACAAACCATAGAGATAGAACTTGGAGCTACTTTATTGTGTCAAGTTTCAAAGAGCTACCACAAACCCTGTTTGATTTAGAGTTCCAACTACATGTATCCATATAGGAGAAAACAGAGTGAAACCTAAAAATTAAAACTGTTACTGCCAACGAACGGTTTAACCTAGAAGAACGAAATTTGGTGAGCCAAGTGGGAATGGGGTACTGATCATTACCTGAAACTATCATCAAGATTGGGTGAAAAAATGTGTGCTGAGATTTCAGGAAACTCGTAGTTGTTTGGAAGATTGGCAACCCCTTTCCATGAAAGTGATTTTGCCAGTCTCTGCTTAGGGCTACATCAATAGGAAACAAACCATAGAGATAGAACTTGGAGCTACTTTATTGTGTCAAGTTTCAAAGAGCTAGCACAAACCGTGTTTGATTTAGAGTTCCAACTACATGTATCCATATAGGAGAAAACAGAGTGAAACCTAAAAATTAAAACTGTTACTGCCAACGAACGGTTTAACCTAGAAGAACGAAATTTGGTGAGCCAAGTGGGATTGGTGTACTGATCATTACCTGAAAGTGTCATCAAGATTGGCTGAAAAAATGTGTGCTGAGATTTCAGGAAAGTCGCAGTTTTTTGGAAGATTGGCAACCCCTTTCCATGAAAGGGATTTGCGCCAGTCTCTGCTTAGGGCTACATCAATAGGAAACAAACCATAGAGATAGAACTTGGAGCTACTTTATTGTGTCAAGTTTCAAAGAGCTACCACAAACCGTGTTTGATTTAGAGTTCCAACTACATGTATCCATATAGGAGAAAACAGAGTGAAACCTAAAAATTAAAACTGTTACTGCCAACGAACGGTTTAACCTAGAAGAACGAAATTTGGTGAGCCAAGTGGGAATGGGGTACTGATCATTACCTGAAAGTGTCATCAAGATTGGGTGAAAAAATGTGTGCTGAGATTTTAGGAAACTCGTAGTTGTTTGGAAGATTGGCAACCCCTTTCCATGAAAGTGATTTGCGCCAGTCTCTTCTTAGGGCTACATCATTCGAAACAAACCATAGAGATAGAACTTGGAGCTACTTTATAGTGTGAAGTTTCAAAGAGCTAGCACAAACCGTGTTTGATTTAGAGTTCCAACTACATGTATCCATATAGGAGAAAACAGAGTGAAACCTAAAAATTAAACTGTTACTGCCAACGAACGGTTTAACCTAGAAGAACGAAATTTGGTGAGCCAAGTGGGATTGGGGTACTGATCAAACCTGAAAGTGTCATCAAGATTGGGTGAAAAAATGTGTGCTGAGATTTCAGGAAATTCTTAGTTTTTTGGAAGATTGTCAACCCCTTTCAATGAAAGCGATTTGCGCCAGTCTCTTCTTAGGGCTACATCAATAGGAAACAAACCATAGAGATAGAACTTGGAGCTAATTTATTGTGTCAAGTTTCAAAGAGCTACCACAAACCGTGTTTGATTTAGAGTTCCAACTACATGTATCCATATAGGAGAAAACAGAGTGAAACCTAAAAATTAAAACTGTTACTGCCAACGAACGGTTTAACCTAGAAGAACGAAATTTGGTGAGCCAAGTGGGAATGGGGTACTGATCATTACCTGAAAGTGTCATCAAGATTGGGTGAAAAAATGTGTGCTGAGATTTCAGGAAACTCGTAGTTGTTTGGAAGGTTGGCAACCCCTTTCCATGAAAGTGATTTGCGCCAGTCTCTTCTTAGGGCTACATCATTCGAAACAAACCATAGAGATAGAACTTGGAGCTACTTTATTGTGTCAAGTTTCAAAGAGCTAGCACAAACCGTGTTTGATTTAGAGTTCCAACTACATTTATCCATATAGGAGAAAACAGAGTGAAACCTAAAAATTAAAACTGTTACTGCCAACGAACGGTTTAACCTAGAAGACCGAAATTTGGTGAGCCAAGTGGGATTGGGGTACTGATCATTACCTGAAAGTGTCATCAAGATTGGGTGAAAAAATGTGTGCTGAGATTTCAGGAAACTCTTAGTTTTTTGGAAGATTGTCAACCCCTTTCCATGAAAGCGATTTGCGCCAGTCTCTTCTTAGGGCTACATCAATAGGAAACAAACCATAGAGATAGAACTTGGAGCTAATTTATTGTGTCAAGTTTCAAAGAGCTACCACAAACCGTGTTTGATTTAGAGTTCCAACTACATGTATCCATATAGGAGAAAACAGAGTGAAACCTAAAAATTAAAACTGTTACTGCCAACGAACGGTTTAACCTAGAAGAACGAAATTTGGTGAGCCAAGTGGGATTGGGGTACTGATCATTACCTGAAAGTGTCATCAAGATTGGGTGAAAAAATATGTGCTGAGATTTCAAGAAACTCGTAGTTGTTTGGAAGATTGGCAACCCCTTTCCATGAAAGTGATTTTCGCCAGTCTCTGCTTAGGGCTACATCAATAGGAAACAAACCATAGAGATAGAACTTGGAGCTACTTTATTGTGTCAAGTTTCAAAGAGCTAGCACAAACCGTGTTTGATTTAGAGTTCCAACTACATATATCCATATAGGAGAAAACAGAGTGAAACCTAAAAATTAAAAATTTTACTGCCAACGAATGGTTTAACCTAGAAGAACGAAATTTGGTGAGCCAAGTGGGATTGGGGTACTGATCATTACCTGAAAGTGTCATCAAGATTGGCTGAAAAAATGTGTGCTGAGATTTCAGGAAACTAGCAGTTTTTTGGAAGATTGGCAACCCCTTTCCTTGAAAGTGATTTGCGCCAATCTCTTCTTAGGGCTACATCATTCGAAACAAACCATAGAGATAGAACTTGGAGCTACTTTATTGTGTCACGTTTCAAAGAGCTAGCACAAACCGTGTTTGATTTAGAGTTCCAACTACATGTATCCATATAGGAGAAAACACAGTGAAACCTAAAAATTAAAACTGTTACTGCCAACGAACGGTTTAACTTAGAAGAATGAAATTTGGTGAGCCAAGTGGGATTGGGGTACTGATCATTACCTGAAAGTGTCATCAAGATTGGGTGAAAAAATGTGTGCTGAGATTTCAGGAAACTCGTAGTTTTTTTGGAAGATGGCAACCCCTTTCCATGAAAGTGATTTGCGCCAGTCTCTGCTTAAGGCTACATCAATAGGAAACAAACCATAGATATAGAACTTGGAGCTAATTTATTGTGTCAAGTTTCAAAGAGCTAGCACAAACCGTGTTTGATTTAGAGTTCCAACTACATGTATCCATATAGGAGAAAACAGAGTGAAACCTAAAAATTAAAACTTTTACTGCCAATGAACGGTTTAACTTAGAAGAACGAAATTTGGTGAGCCAAGTGGGATTGGGGTACTGATCATTACCTGAAAGTGTCATCAAGATTGGGTGAAAAAATGTGTGCTGAGATTTCAGGAAACTCTTAGTTTTTTGGAAGATTGGCAACCCCTTTCCATGAAAGTGATTTGTGCCAGTCTCTTCTTAGGGATACATCATTCGAAACAAACCATAGAGATAGAACTTGGAGCTACTTTATTGTGTCACGTTTCAAAGAGCTAGCACAAACCGAGTTTGATTTAGAGTTCCAACTATATGTATCCATATAGGAGAAAACAGAGTGAAACCTAAAAATTAAACTGTTACTGCCAACGAACGGTTTAACCTAGAAGAACGAAATTTGGTGAGCCAAGTGGGATTGGGGTACTGATCAAACCTGAAAGTGTCATCAAGATTGGGTGAAAAAATGTGTGCTGAGATTTCAGGAAATTCTTAGTTTTTTGGAAGATTGTCAACCCCATTCAATGAAAGCGATTTGCGCCAGTCTCTTCTTAGGGCTACATCAATAGGAAACAAACCATAGAGATAGAACTTGGAGCTAATTTATTGTGTCAAGTTTCAAAGAGCTACCACAAACCGTGTTTGATTTAGAGTTCCAACTACATGTATCCATATAGGAGAAAACAGAGTGAAACCTAAAAATTAAAACTGTTACTGCCAACGAACGGTTTAACCTAGAAGAACGAAATTTGGTGAGCCAAGTGGGAATGGGGTACTGATCATTACCTGAAAGTGTCATCAAGATTGGGTGAAAAAATGTGTGCTGAGATTTCAGGAAACTCGTAGTTGTTTGGAAGGTTGGCAACCCCTTTCCATGAAAGTGATTTGGGCCAGTCTCTTCTTAGGGCTACATCATTCGAAACAAACCATAGAGATAGAACTTGGAGCTACTTTATTGTGTCAAGTTTCAAAGAGCTAGCACAAACCGTGTTTGATTTAGAGTTCCAACTACATGTATCCATATAGGAGAAAACAGAGTGAAACCTAAAAATTAAAACTGTTACTGCCAACGAACGGTTTAACCTAGAAGAACGAAATTTGGTGAGCCAAGTGGGATTGGGGTCCTGATCATTACCTGAAAGTGTCATCAAGATTGGGTGAAAAAATGTGGGCTGAGATTTCAGGAAACTAGCAGTTTTTTGGAAGATTGGCAACCCCTTTCCATGAAAGTGATTTGTGCCAGTCTCTTCTTAGGGCTACATCATTCGAAACAAACCATAGAGATAGAACTTGGAGCTACTTTATTGTGTCAAGTTTCAAAGAGCTAGCACACACCGTGTTTGATTTAGAGTTCCAACTACATTTATCCATATAGGAGAAAACAGAGTGAAACCTAAAAATTAAAACTGTTACTGCCAACTAACGGTTTAACCTAGAAGAACGAAATTTGGTGAGCCAAGTGGGATTGGGGTACTGATCATTACCTGAAAGTGTCATCAAGATTGGGTGAAAAAATGTGTGCTGAGATTTCAGGAAACTCTTAGTTTTTTGGAAGATTGTCAACCCCTTTCCATGAAAGCGATTTGCGCCAGTCTCTTCTTAGGGCTACATCAATAGGAAACAAAATATAGAGATAGAACTTGGAGCTAATTTATTGTGTCAAGTTTCAAAGAGCTACCACAAACCGTGTTTGATTTAGAGTTCCAACTACATGTATCCATATAGGAGAAAACAGAGTGAAACCTAAAAATTAAAACTGTTACTGCCAACGAACGGTTTCACCTAGAAGAACGAAATTTTGTGAGCCAAGTGGGAATGGGGTACTGATCATTACCTGAAAGTGTCATCAAGATTGGGTGAAAAAATGTGTGCTGAGATTTCAGGAAACTCGTAGTTGTTTGGAAGATTGGCAACCCCTTTCCATGAAAGTGATTTGCGCTAGTCTCTGCTTAGGGCTACATCAATAGGAAACAAACCATAGAGATAGAACTTGGAGCTACTTTATTGTGTCAAGTTTCAAAGAGCTAGCACAAACCGTGTTTGATTTAGAGTTCCAAATACATGTATCCATATAGGAGAAAACAGAGTGAAACCTAAAAATTAAAACTGTTACTGCCAACGAACGGTTTAACCTAGAAGAACGAAATTTGGTGAGCCAAGTGGGATTGGGGTACTGATCATTACCTGAAAGTGTCATCAAGATTGGCTGAAAAAATGTGTGCTGAGATTTCAGGAAACTCGCAGTTTTTTGGAAGATTGGCAACCCCTTTCCATGAAAGCGATTTGCGCCAGTTTCTTCTTAGGGCTACATCAATAGGAAACAAACCATAGAGATAGAACTTGGAGCTAATTTATTGTGTCAAGTTTCAAAGAGCTACCACAAACCGTGTTTGATTTAGAGTTCCAAATACATGTATCCATATAGGAGAAAACAGAGTGAAACCTAAAAATTAAAACTGTTTCTGCCAACGAACGGTTTCACCTAGAAGAACGAAATTTGGTGAGCCAAGTGGGAATGGGGTACTGATCATTACCTGAAAGTGTCATCAAGATTGGGTGAAAAAATGTGTGCTGAGATTTCAGGAAACTCGTAGTTGTTTGGAAGATTGGCAACCCCTTTCCATGAAAGTGATTTGCGCTAGTCTCTGCTTAGGGCTACATCAATAGGAAACAAACCATAGAGATAGAACTTGGAGCTACTTTATTGTGTCAAGTTTCAAAGAGCTAGCACAAACCGTGTTTGATTTAGAGTTCCAACTACATGTATCCATATAGGAGAAAACAGAGTGAAACCTAAAAATTAAAACTGTTACTGCCAACGAACGGTTTAACCTAGAAGAACGAAATTTGGTGAGCCAAGTGGGATTGGGGTACTGATCATTACCTGAAAGTGTCATCAAGATTGGCTGAAAAAATGTGTGCTGAGATTTCAGGAAACTCGCAGTTTTTTGGAAGATTGGCAACCCCTTTCCATGAAAGGGATTTGCGCCAGTCTCTTCGTAGGGCTACATCATTCGAAACAAACCATAGAGATAGACCTTGGAGATACTTTATTGTGTGAAGTTTCAAAGAGCTAGCACAAACCGTGTTTGATTTAGAGTTCCAACTACATTTATCCATATATGAGAAAACAGAGTGAACCTAAAAATTAAAACTGTTACTGCCAACGAACGGTTTAACCTAGAAGAACGAAATTTGGTGAGCCAAGTGGGATTGGGGTACTGATCATTACCTGAAAGTGTCATCAAGATTGGGTGAAAAAATGTGTGCTGAGATGAGGAAACTCGCAGTTTTTTGGAAGATTGGCAACCCCTTTCCATTAAAGAGATTTGCGCCAGTCTCTGCTTAGGGCTACATCAATAGGAAACAAACCATAGAGATAGAACTTGGAGCTACATTATTGTGTCAAGTTTCAAAGAGCTAGCACAAACCGTGTTTGATTTAGAGTTCGAACTACATGTATCCATATAGGAGAAAACAGAGTGAAACCTAAAAATTAAAACTGTTACTGCCAACGAACGGTTTAACCTAGAAGAACGAAATTTGGTGAGGCAAGTGGGATTGGGGTACTGATCATTACCTGAAAGTGTCACCAAGATTGGGTGAAAAAATGTGTGTTGAGATTTCAGGAAACTAGCAGTTTTTTGGAAGATTGGCAACCCCTTTCCATGAAAGTGATTTGTGCCAGTCTCTTCTTAGGGCTACATCATTCGAAACAAACCATAGAGATAGAACTTGGAGCTACTTTATTGTGTCACGTTTCAAAGAGCTAGCACAAACCGTGTTTGATTTAGAGTTCCAACTACATGTATCCATATAGGAGAAAACAGAGTGAAACCTAAAAATTAAAACTGTTACTGCCAACGAACGGTTTAACCTAGAAGAACGAAATTTGGTGAGCCAAGTGGGATTGGGGTACTGATCATTACCTGAAAGTGTCATCAAGATTGGGTGAAAAAATGTGTGCTGAGATTTCAGGAAACTCGTAGTTTTTTGGAAGATGGCAACCCCTTTCCATGAAAGTGATTTGCGCCAGTCTCTGCTTAGGGCTACATCAATAGGAAACAAACCATAGAGATAGAACTTGGAGCTACTTTATTGTGTCAAGTTTCAAAGAGCTAGCACAAACCGTGTTTTATTTAGAGTTCCAACTACATGTATCCATATAAGAGAAAACAGAGTGAAACCTAAAAATTAAAACTTTTACTGCCAACGAACGGTTTAACCTAGAAGAACGAAATTTGGTGAGCCAAGTGGGATTGGGGTACTGATCATTACCTGAAAGTGTCATCAAGATTGGGTGAAAAAATGTGTGCTGAGATTTCAGGAACTAGCAGTTATTTGGAAGATTGGCAACCCCTTTCCATGAAAGTGATTTGCGCCAGTCTCTTCTTAGGGCTACATCATTCGAAACAAACCATAGAGATAGAACATGGAGCTACTTTATTGTGTCACGTTTCAAAGAGCTAGCACAAACCGTGTTTGATTTAGAGTTCCAACTACATGTATCCATATAGGAGAAAACAGAGTGAAACCTAAAAATTAAAACTGTTACTGCCAACGAACGGTTTAACCTAGAAGAACGAAATTTGGTGAGCCAAGTGGGATTGGGGTACTGATCATTACCTGAAAGTGTCATCAAGATTGGGTGAAAAAATGTGTGCTGAGATTTCAGGAAACTCGTAGTATTTTGGAAGATGGCAACCCCTTTCCATGAAAGTGATTTGCGCCAGTCTCTGCTTAGGGCTACATCAATAGGAAACAAACCATAGTGATAGAACTTGGAGCTACTTTATTGTGTCAAGTTTCAAAGAGCTAGCACAAACCGTGTTTGATTTAGAGTTCCAACTACATGTATCCATATAGGAGAAAAGAGAGTGAAACCTAAAAATTAAAACTGTTACTGCCAACGAACGGTTTAACCTAGAAGAACGAAATTTGGTGACCCAAGTGGGATTGGGGTACTGATCATTACGTGAAAGTGTTATCAAGATTGTGTGAAAAAATGTGTGCTGAGATTTCAGGAAACTAGCAGTTTTTTGGAAGATTGGCAACCCCTTTACATGAAAGTGATTTGCGCCAGTCTCTTCTTAGGGCTACATCATTCGAAACAAACCATAGAGATAGAACTTGGAGCTACTTTATTGTGTCAAGTTTCAAAGAGCTAGCACAAACCGTGTTTGATTTAGAGTTCCAACTACATGTATCCATATAGGAGAAAACAGAGTGAAACCTAAAAATTAAAACTGTTACTGCCAACGAACGGTTTAACCTAGAAGAACGATACTTGGTGAGCCAAGTGGGATTGGGGTACTGATCATTACCTGAAAGTGTCATCAAGATTGGGTGAAAAAATGTGTGCTGAGATTTCAGGAAACTCGCAGTTTTTTGGAAGATTGTCAACCCCTTTCCATGAAAGTGATTTGCGCCAGTCTCTTCTTAGGGCGACATCAATAGGAAACAAACCATAGAGACAGAACTTGGAGCTAATTTATTGTGTCAATTTTCAAAGAGCTACCACAAACCGTGTTTGATTTAGAGTTCCAACTACATGTATCCATATAGGAGAAAACAGAGTGAAACCTAAAAATTGAAACTGTTACTGCCAACGAACGGTTTAACCTAGAAGAACGAAATTTGGTGAGCCAAGTGGGAATGGGGTACTGATCATTACCTGAAAGTGTCATCAAGATTGGGTGAAAAAATGTGTGCTGAGATTTCAGGAAACTTGTAGTTGTTTGGAAGATTGGCAACCCCTTTCCATGAAAGTGATTTGCGCCAGTCTGTGCTTAGGGCTACATCAATAGGAAACTAACCATAGAGATAGAACTTGGAGCTACTTTATTGTGTCAAGTTTCAAAGAGCTAGCAAAAACCGTGTTTGATTTAGAGTTCCAACTACATGTATCCATATAGGAGAAAACAGAGTGAAACCTAAAAATTAAAACTGTTACTGCCAACGAACGGTTTAACTTAGAAGAACGAAATTTGGTGAGCCAAGTGGGATTGGGGTACTGATCATTACCTGAAAGTGTCATCATGATTGGGTGAAAAAATGTGTGCTGAGATTTCAGGAAACTCGTAGTTGTTTGGAAGATTGGCAACCCCTTTCCATGAAAGTGATTTGCGCCAGTCTCTGCTTAGGGCTACATCAATAGGAAACAAACCATAGAGATAGAACTTGGAGCTACTTTATTGTGTCAAGTGTCAAAGAGCTAGCACAAACCGTGTTTGATTTAGAGTTCCAACTACATGTATCCATATAGGAGAAAACAGAGTGAAACCTAAAAATTAAAACTGTTACTGCCAACGAACGGTTTAACCTAGAAGAACGAAATTTGGTGAGCCAAGTGGGATTGGGGTACTGATCATTACCTGAAAGTGTCATCAAGATTGGCTGAAAAAATGTGAGCTGAGATTTCAGGAAACTCGCAGTTTTTTGGAAGATTGGCAACCCCTTTCCATGAAAGGGATTTGCGCCAGTCTCTGCTTAGGGCTACATCAATAGGAAACAAACCATAGAGATAGAACTTGGAGCTACTTTATTGTGTCAAGTTTCAAAGAGCTACCACAAACCGTGTTTGATTTAGAGTTCCAACTACATGTATCCATATAGGAGAAAACAGAGTGAAACCTAAAAATTAAAACTGTTACTGCCAACGAACGGTTTAACCTAGAAGAACGAAATTTGGTGAGCCAAGTGGGAATGGGGTACTGATCATTACCTGAAAGGGTCATCAAGATTGGGTGAAAAAATGTGTGCTGAGATTTCAGGAAACTCGTAGTTGTTTGGAAGATTGGCAACCCCTTTCCATGAAAGTGATTTGCACCAGTCTCTGCTTAGGGCTACATCAATAGGAAACAAACCATAGAGATAGAACTTGGAGCTACTTTATTGTGTCAAGTTTCAAAGAGCTAGCACAAACCGTGTTTGATTTAGAGTTCCAACTACATGTATCCATATAGGAGAAAACAGAGTGAAACCTAAAAATTAAAACTTTTACTGCCAACGAACGGTTTAACCTAGAAGAACGAAATTTGGTGAGCCAAGTGGGATTGGGGTACTGATCATTACCTGAAAGTGTCATCAAGATTGGGTGAAAAAATGTGTGCTGAGATTTCAGGAAACTAGCAGTTTTTTGGAAGATTGGCAACCCCTTTCCATGAAAGTGATTTGCGCCAATCTCTTCTTAGGGCTACATCATTCGAAACAAACCATAGAGATAGAACTTGGAGCTACTTTATTGTGTCACGTTTCAAAGAGCTAGCACAAACCGTGTTTGATTTAGAGTTCCAACTACATGTATCCATATAGGAGAAAACAGAGTGAAACCTAAAAATTAAAACTGTTACTGCCAACGAACGGTTTAACTTAGAAGAACGAAATTTGGTGAGCCAATTGGGATTGGGGTACTGATCATTACCTGAAAGTGTCATCAAGATTGGGTGAAAAAATGTGTGCTGAGATTTCAGGAAACTCGTAGTTTTTTTGGAAGATGGCAACCCCTTTCCATGAAAGTGATTTGCGCCAGTCTCTGCTTAATACTACATCAATAGGAAACAAACCATAGAGATAGAACTTGGAGCTAATTTATTGTGTCAAGTTTCAAAGAGCTAGCACAAACCGTTTTTGATTTAGAGTTCCAACTACATGTATCCATATAGGAGAAAACAGAGTGAAACCTAAAAATTAAAACTGTTACTGCCAACGAACGGTTTAACCTAGAAAAACGAAATTTGGTGAGCCAAGTGGGATTGGGGTACTGATCATTACCTGAAAGTGTCATCAAGATTGGCTGAAAAACTGTGTGCTGAGATTTCAGGAAACTCGCAGTTTTTTAGAAGATTGGCAACCCCTTTCCATGAAAGGGATTTGCACCAGTCTCTGCTTAGGGCTACATCAATAGGAAACAAACCATAGAGATAGAACTTGGAGCTACTTTATTGTGTCAAGTTTCAAAGAGCTACCACAAACCGTGTTTGATTTAGAGTTCCAACTACATGTATCCATATAGGAGAAAACAGAGTGAAACCTAAAAATTAAAACTGTTACTGCCAACGAACGGTTTAACCTAGAAGAACGAAATTTGGTGAGCCAAGTCGGAATGGGGTACTGATCATTACCTGAAAGTGTCACCAAGATTGGGTCAAAAAATGTGTGCTGAGATTTCAGGATCTAGCAGTTTTTTGGAAGATTGGCAACCCCTTTCCATGAAAGTGATTTGCGCCAGTCTCTTCTTAGGGCTACATCATTCGAAACAAACCATAGAGATAGAACTTGGAGCTACTTTATTGTGTCAAGTTTCAAAGAGCTAGCACAAACCGTGTTTGATTTAGAGTTCCAACTACATGTATCCATATAGGAGAAAACAGAGTGAAACCTAAAAATTAAAACTGTTACTGCCAACGAACGGTTTAACCTAGAAGAACGAAATTTGGTGAGCCAAGTGGGATTGGGGTACTGATCATTACCTGAAAGTGTCATCAAGATTGGGTGAAAAAATGTGTGCTGAGATTTCAGGAAACTCGCAGTTTTTTGGAAGATTGTCAACCCCTTTCCATGAAAGTGATTTGCGCCAGTCTCTTCTTAGGGCTACATCAATAGGAAAGAAACCATAGAGATAGAACTTGGAGCTAATATATTGTGTCAAGTTTCAAAGAGCTACCACAAACCGTGTTTGATTTAGAGTTCCAACTACATGTATCCATATAGGAGAAAACAGAGTGAAACCTAAAAATTGAAAGTGTTACTGCCAACGAACGGTTTAACCTAGAAGAACGAAATTTGGTGAGCCAAGTGGGAATGGGGTACTGATCATTACCTGAAAGTGTCATCAAGATTGGGTGAAAAAATGTGTGCTGAGATTTCATTAAACTCGTAGTTGTTTGGAAGATTGGCAACCCCTTACCATGAAAGTGATTTGCGCCAGTCTCTGCTTAGGGCTACATCAATAGGAAACAAACCATAGAGATAGAACTTGGAGCTACTTTATTGTGTCAAGTTTCAAAGAGCTAGCACAAACCTTGTTTGATTTAGAGTTCCAACTACATGTATCCATATAGGAGAAAACAGAGTGAAACCTAAAAATTAAAACTGTTACTGCCAACGAACGGTTTAACCTAGAAGAACGAAATTTGGTGAGCCAAGTGGGATTGGTGTACTGATCATTACCTGAAAGTGTCATCAAGATTGGCTGAAAAAATGTGTGCTGAGATTTCAGGAAACTCGCAGTTTTTTGGAAGATTGGCAACCCATTTCCATGAAAGTGATTTGCGCCGTTCTCTGCTTAGGGCTACATCAATAGGAAACAAACCATAGAGATAGAACTTGAGCTACTTTATTGTGTCAAGTTTCAAAGAGCTAGCAAAAACCGTGTTTGATTTAGAGTTCCAACTACATGTATCCATATAGGAGAAAACAGAGTGAAACCTAAAAATTAAAACTGTTACTGCCAACGAACGGTTTAACCTAGAAGAACGAAATTTGGTGAGCCAAGTGGGATTGGGGTACTGATCATTACCTGAAAGTGTCATCAAGATTGGGTGAAAAAATGTGTGCTGAGATTTCAGGAAACTCGTAGTTTTTTGGAAGATTGGCAACCCCTTACCATGAGAGTGATTTGCGCCAGTCTCTGCTTAGGGCTACATCAATAGGAAAGAAACCATAGAGATAGAACTTGGAGCTACTTTTGTGTCAAGTTTCAAAGAGCTAGCACAAACCGTGTTTGATTTAGATTTGCAAATACATGTGTCCATATAGGAGAAAACAGATTGAAACCTAAAAATTAAAACTGTTACTGCCAACGAACGGTTTAACCTAGAAGAACGAAATTTGGTGAGCCAAGTGGGATTGGGGTACTGATCATTACCTGAAAGTGTCATCAAGATTGGGTGAAAAAATGTGTGCTGAGATTTCAGGAAACTCGCAGTTTTTTGGAAGATTGGCAACCCCTTTCCATGAAAGTGATTTGCGCCAGTCTCTGCTTAGGGCTACATCAATAGGAAACAAACCATAGAGATAGAACTTGGAGCTACTTTATTGTGTCAAGTTTCAAAGAGCTAGCACAAACCGTGTTTGATTTACAGTTCCAACTACATGTATCCATATAGGAGAAAACAGAGTGAAACCTAAAAATTAAACCTTTACTGCCAACGATCTGTTTAACCTAGAAGAACGAAATTTGGTGAGCCAAGTGGGATTGGGGTGCTGATCATTACCTGAAAGTGTCATCAAGATTGGTTGAAAAAATGTGTGCTGAGATTTCAGGAAACTCTTAGTTTTTTGGAAGATTGGCAACCCCTTTCCATGAAAGTGATTTGCGCCAGTCTCTGCTTAGGGCTACATCAATAGGAAACAAACCATAGAGATAGAACTTGGAGCTACTTTATTGTGTCAAGTTTCATAGAGCTAGCACAAACCGTGTTGATTTAGAGTTCCAACTACATGTATCCATATAGGAGAAAACAGAGTGAAACCTAAAAATTAAAACTGTTAGAGCCAAAGAACGGTTTAACCTAAAAGAAAGAAACTTGGTGACTCAAGTGGAATTTGCTGTTGTGGTCATTACCTGAAAGTGTCATCAAGATTGGGTGAAAAAATGTGTGCTGAGATTTCAGGAAACTCGTAGTTTTTTGGAAGCCTGGCAACCCCTTTCCATGAAAGTGATTTGCGCGAGTCTCTGCTTAGGGCTACATCAATAGGAAACAAACCATACAGATGGAACTCGGAGGTACTTTATTGTGTCAAGTTTCAAAGAGCTAGCACAAACCGTGTTGATTTAGAGTTCCAACTACATGTATCCTATAGGAGAGAACAGAGTGGAACCTAAAAATTAAACTGTTACTGCCAACGAACGCTTTAATCTAGAAAAACGAAATTTGGTGAGCCAAGTGGGATTGCGGTACTGATCATTACCTGAAAGTGTCATCAAGATTGGGTGAAAAAATGTGTGCTGAGATTTCCGGAAACTCGTAGTTTTATTGAAGCTTGGCAACCCCTTTCCATGAAAGTGATTTGCACCATTCTCTGCATAGGGCTACATTAATAGGAAACAAACCATACAGATGGAACTCGGAGGTACTTTATTGTGTCAAGTTTCAAAGAGCTAGCACAAAGCGTGTTGATTTAGAGTTCCAACTACATGTATCCTATAGGAGAAAACAGAGTGGAACCTAAAAATTAAAATGTTACTGCCAACGAACGGTTTAAACTAGAAGAACGAAATTGGGTGAGCCAAGTGGGATTGGGGTACTGATCATTACCTGAAAGTGTCATCAAGATTGGGTGAAAAAATGTGTGCTGAGATTTCAGGAAACTCGTAGTTTTTTGGAAGCTTGGCAACCCCTTTCCATGAAAGTGATTTGTGCCAGTCTCTGCTTAGGGCTACATCAATAGGAAACAAACCATAGAGATAGAACTTGGAACTACTTTATTGTGTCAAGTTTCAAAGAGCTAGCACAAACCGTGTTTGATTTAGAGTTCCAACTACATGTATCCATATAGGAGAAAACAGAGTGAAACCTAAAAATTAAAACTGTTACTGCCAACGAACGGTTTAATCTAGAAAAACGAAATTTGGTGAGCCAAGTGGGATTTGGGTACTCATCATTACCTGAAAGTGTCATCAAGATTGGGTGAAAAAATGTGTGCTGAGATTTCAGGAAACTCGTAGTTTTATGGAAGCTTGGCAATCCCTTTCCATGAAAGTGATTTGCATCATTCTCTGCATAGGGCTACATTAATAGGAAACAAACCATACAGATGGAACTCGGACGTACTTTATTGTGTCAAGTTTCAAAGAGCTAGCAGAAACCGTGTTCATTTAGCGTTCCAACTACATGTATCCTATAGGAGAAAACAGAGTGGAACCTAAAAATTAAACTGTTACTGCCAACGAACGGTTTAATCGAGAAAAAAGAAATTTGGTGAGCCAAGTGGGATTGGGGTACTGATCATTAACTGAAAGTGTCATCAAGATTGGGTGAAAAAATGTGTGCTGAGATTTCCAAAAACTCGTAGTTTTTTGGAAGCTTGGCAACCCCTTTCCATGAAAGTGATTTGCGCCAGTCTCTGCTTAGGGCTACATCAATAGGAAACAAACCATAGAGATAGAACTTGGAACTACTTTATTGTGTCAAGTTTCAAAGAGCCTGCACAAACCATTTTTTATTTAGAGTTCCAACTACATGTATACATATAGGAGAAAACAGAGTGAAACCTAAAAATTAACACTGTTACTGCCAACGAACGGTTTAACCTAGAAGAACGAAATTGGGTGAGCCAAGTGGGATTGGGGTACTGATCATTACCTGAAAGTGTCATCAAGATTGGGTGAAAAAATGTGTGCTGAGATTTCCGGAAACTCGTAGTTTTTTGGAAGCTTGTCAACCCCTTTCCATGAAAGTGATTTGCGCCAGTCTCTGCTTAGAGCTACATCAATAGGAAACAAACCATAGAGATAGAACTTGGAGCTACTTTATTGTGTCAAGTTTCAAAGAGCTAGCACAAACCGTGTTTGATTTAGAGTTCCAATTACATGTACCAATATAAGAGAAAACAGAGTGAAACCTAAAAATTAAGTCTGTTACTGCCAACGAACGCTTTAACCTAGAAGAACGAAATTGGGTGAGCCAAGTGGGATTGGGGTACTGATCATTACCTGAAAGTGTCATCAAGATTGGGTGAAAAAATGTGTGCTGAGATTTCAGGAAACTCATAGTTTTTTGGAAGCTTGGCAAACCCTTTCCATGAAAGTGAGTTGCGCGAGTCTCTGCTTAGGGCTACATCAATAGGAAACAAACCATAGAGATAGAACTTGGAACTACTTTATTGTGTCAAGTTTCAAAGAGCTAGCACAAACCGTGTTTGATTTAGAGTTCCAAATACATGTATCCATATAGGAGAAAACAGAGTGAAACCTAACAATTAAAACTGTTACTGCCAACGAACGGTTTAACCTAGAAGAGCGAAATTTGGTGAGCCAAGTGGGATTGGGGTACTGATCATTACCTGAAAGTGTCATCAAAATTGGGTGAAAAAATGTGTGCTGAGATTTCAGGAAACTCGTAGTTTTTTGGAAGCTTGGCAACCCCTTTCCATGAAAGTGGTTTGCGCCAGTCTCTGCTTAGGGCTACATCAATAGGAAACAAACCATAGAGATAGAACTTGGAGCTACTTTATTGTGTCAAGTTTCAAAGAGCTAGCTCAAACCGTGTTGATTTAGAGTTCCAACTACATGTATCCATATAGTAGAAAACAGAGTGAAACCTAAAAATTAAAACTGTTAGGTCCAACGAACGGGTTAACCTAGAAGAACGAAATTTGGTGAGCCAAGTGGGATTTGGGTACTGATCATTACCTGAAAGTGTCATCAAGATTGGGTGAAAAAATGTGTGCTGAGATTTCAGGAAACTCGTAGTTTTATTGAAGCTTGGCAACCCCTTTCCATGAAAGTGATTTGCACCATTCTCTGCATAGGGCTACATTAATAGGAAACAAACCATACAGATGGAACTCGGAGGTACTTTATTGTGTCAAGTTTCAAAGAGCTAGCACAAACCGTGTTGATTTAGAGTTCCAACTACATGTATCCTATAGGAGAAAACAGAGTGGAACCTAAAAATTAAAATGTTACTGCCAACGAACGGTTTAATTTAGAAAAACGAAATTTGGTGAGCCAAGTGGGATTGGGGTACTGATCATTACCTGAAAGTGTCATCAAGATTGGGTGAAAAAATGTGTGCTGAGATTTCAGGAAACTCGTAGTTTTTTGGAAGCTTGTCAACCCCTTTCCATGAAAGTGATTTGCGCCAGTCTCTGCTTAGAGCTACATCAATAGGAAACAAACCATAGAAATAGAACTTGGAGCTACCTTATTGTGTCAAGTTTCAAAGAGCTAGAACAAACCGTGTTTGATTTAGAGTTCCAACTACATGTACCAATATAGGAGAAAACAGAGTGAAACCTAAAAATTAAGTCTGTTACTGCCAACGAACGGTTTAACCTAGAAGAACGAAATTGGGTGAGCCAAGTGGGATTGGGTTACTGATCATTACCTGAAAGTGTCATCAAGATTGGGTGAAAAAATGTGTGCTGACATTTCCGGAAACTCGTAGTTTTTTGGAACCTTGGCAACCCCTTTCCATGAAAGTGATTTGCGCCAGTCTCTGCTTAGGGCTACATCAATCGGAAACAAACCATAGAGATAGAAGTTGGAAGTACTTTATTGTGTCAAGTTTCAAAGAGCTAGCACAAACCGTGTTTGATATAGCGTTCCAACTACATGTATCCATGTAGGAGAAAACAGAGTGAAACCTAAAAATTAAAACTGTTCCTGCCAACGAACGGTTTAACCTAGAAGAACGAAATTTGGTTAGCCAAGTGAGATTGGGGTACTGATCATTACCTGAAAGTGTCATCAAGATTGGGTGAAAAAATGTGTGCTGAGATTTCCGGAAACTCGTAGTTTTTTGGAAGCTTGTCAACCCCTTTCCATGAAAGTGATTTGTGCCAGTCTCTGCTTAGAGCTACATCAATAGGAAACAAACCAGAGATAGAACTTGGAAGTACTTTATTGTGTCAAGTTTCAAAGAGCTAGCACATACCGTGTTTGATTTAGAGTTCCAACTACATGTATCCATATAGGAGAAAACAGAGTGAAACCTAAAAAGTTTAAACTGTTACTGCCAACGAACGGTTTAACCTAGAAGAACGAAATTTGGTGAGCCCAGTGGGATTGGGGTACTGATCATTACCTGAAAGTGTCATCAAGATTGGGTGAAAAAAATGTGTGCTGAGATTTCCGGAAACTCGTAGTTTTTTGGAAGCTTGGCAACCCCTTTCCATGAAAGTGATTTGCGCCAGTCTCTGCTTAGGGCTACATCAATAGGAAACAAACCATACACATAGAACTCGGAGGTACTTTATTGTATCAAGTTTCAAAGACCTAGCACAAACCGTGTTGATTTAGAGTTCCAACTACATGTATACTATAGGAGAAAACAGAGTGGAACCTAAAAATTAAAACTGTTACTGCCAACGAACGGTTTGACCTAGAAGAACAAAATTTGGTGAGCCAAGTGGAATTTGCTGTTGTGGTCATTACCTGAAAGTGTCATCAAGATTGGGTGAAAAAATGTGTGCTGAGATTTCAGGAAACTCGTAGTTTTTTGGAAGCCTGGCAACCCCTTTCCATGAAAGTGATTTGCGCGAGTCTCTGCTTAGGGCTACATCAATAGGAAACAAACCATACAGATGGAACTCGGAGGTACTTTATTGTGTCAAGTTTCAAAGAGCTAGCACAAACCGTGTTTGATTTAGAGTTCCAAATACATGTATCCATATAGGAGAAAACAGAGTGAAACCTAACAATTAAAACTGTTACTGCCAACGAACGGTTTAACCTAGAAGAGCGAAATTTGGTGAGCCAAGTGGGATTGGGGTACTGATCATTACCTGAAAGTGTCATCAAAATTGGGTGAAAAAATGTGTGCTGAGATTTCAGGAAACTCGTAGTTTTTTGGAAGCTTGGCAACCCCTTTCCATGAAAGTGGTTTGCGCCAGTCTCTGCTTAGGGCTACATCAATAGGAAACAAACCATAGAGATAGAACTTGGAGCTACTTTATTGTGTCAAGTTTCAAAGAGCTAGCTCAAACCGTGTTGATTTAGAGTTCCAACTACATGTATCCATATAGTAGAAAACAGAGTGAAACCTAAAAATTAAAACTGTTAGGTCCAACGAACGGGTTAACCTAGAAGAACGAAATTTGGTGAGCCAAGTGGGATTTGGGTACTGATCATTACCTGAAAGTGTCATCAAGATTGGGTGAAAAAATGTGTGCTGAGATTTCAGGAAACTCGTAGTTTTATTGAAGCTTGGCAACCCCTTTCCATGAAAGTGATTTGCACCATTCTCTGCATAGGGCTACATTAATAGGAAACAAACCATACAGATGGAACTCGGAGGTACTTTATTGTGTCAAGTTTCAAAGAGCTAGCACAAACCGTGTTGATTTAGAGTTCCAACTACATGTATCCTATAGGAGAAAACAGAGTGGAACCTAAAAATTAAAATGTTACTGCCAACGAACGGTTTAATTTAGAAAAACGAAATTTGGTGAGCCAAGTGGGATTGGGGTACTGATCATTACCTGAAAGTGTCATCAAGATTGGGTGAAAAAATGTGTGCTGAGATTTCAGGAAACTCGTAGTTTTTTGGAAGCTTGTCAACCCCTTTCCATGAAAGTGATTTGCGCCAGTCTCTGCTTAGAGCTACATCAATAGGAAACAAACCATAGAAATAGAACTTGGAGCTACCTTATTGTGTCAAGTTTCAAAGAGCTAGAACAAACCGTGTTTGATTTAGAGTTCCAACTACATGTACCAATATAGGAGAAAACAGAGTGAAACCTAAAAATTAAGTCTGTTACTGCCAACGAACGGTTTAACCTAGAAGAACGAAATTGGGTGAGCCAAGTGGGATTGGGTTACTGATCATTACCTGAAAGTGTCATCAAGATTGGGTGAAAAAATGTGTGCTGACATTTCCGGAAACTCGTAGTTTTTTGGAACCTTGGCAACCCCTTTCCATGAAAGTGATTTGCGCCAGTCTCTGCTTAGGGCTACATCAATCGGAAACAAACCATAGAGATAGAAGTTGGAAGTACTTTATTGTGTCAAGTTTCAAAGAGCTAGCACAAACCGTGTTTGATATAGCGTTCCAACTACATGTATCCATGTAGGAGAAAACAGAGTGAAACCTAAAAATTAAAACTGTTCCTGCCAACGAACGGTTTAACCTAGAAGAACGAAATTTGGTTAGCCAAGTGAGATTGGGGTACTGATCATTACCTGAAAGTGTCATCAAGATTGGGTGAAAAAATGTGTGCTGAGATTTCCGGAAACTCGTAGTTTTTTGGAAGCTTGTCAACCCCTTTCCATGAAAGTGATTTGTGCCAGTCTCTGCTTAGAGCTACATCAATAGGAAACAAACCAGAGATAGAACTTGGAAGTACTTTATTGTGTCAAGTTTCAAAGAGCTAGCACATACCGTGTTTGATTTAGAGTTCCAACTACATGTATCCATATAGGAGAAAACAGAGTGAAACCTAAAAAGTTTAAACTGTTACTGCCAACGAACGGTTTAACCTAGAAGAACGAAATTTGGTGAGCCCAGTGGGATTGGGGTACTGATCATTACCTGAAAGTGTCATCAAGATTGGGTGAAAAAAATGTGTGCTGAGATTTCCGGAAACTCGTAGTTTTTTGGAAGCTTGGCAACCCCTTTCCATGAAAGTGATTTGCGCCAGTCTCTGCTTAGGGCTACATCAATAGGAAACAAACCATACACATAGAACTCGGAGGTACTTTATTGTATCAAGTTTCAAAGACCTAGCACAAACCGTGTTGATTTAGAGTTCCAACTACATGTATACTATAGGAGAAAACAGAGTGGAACCTAAAAATTAAAACTGTTACTGCCAACGAACGGTTTGACCTAGAAGAACAAAATTTGGTGAGCCAAGTGGAATTTGCTGTTGTGGTCATTACCTGAAAGTGTCATCAAGATTGGGTGAAAAAATGTGTGCTGAGATTTCAGGAAACTCGTAGTTTTTTGGAAGCCTGGCAACCCCTTTCCATGAAAGTGATTTGCGCGAGTCTCTGCTTAGGGCTACATCAATAGGAAACAAACCATACAGATGGAACTCGGAGGTACTTTATTGTGTCAAGTTTCAAAGAGCTAGCACAAACGGTGTTGATTTAGAGTTCCAACTACATGTATCCTATAGGAGAGAACAGAGTGGAACCTAAAAATTAAACTGTTACTGCCAACGAACGCTTTAATCTAGAAAAACGAAATTTGGTGAGCCAAGTGGGATTGCGGTACTGATCATTACCTGAAAGTGTCATCAAGATTGGGTGAAAAAATGTGTGCTGAGATTTCCGGAAACTCGTAGTTTTATTGAAGCTTGGCAACCCCTTTCCATGAAAGTGATTTGCACCATTCTCTGCATAGGGCTACATTAATAGGAAACAAACCATACAGATGGAACTCGGAGGTACTTTATTGTGTCAAGTTTCAAAGAGCTAGCACAAAGCGTGTTGATTTAGAGTTCCAACTACATGTATCCTATAGGAGAAAACAGAGTGGAACCTAAAAATTAAAATGTTACTGCCAACGAACGGTTTAAACTAGAAGAACGAAATTGGGTGAGCCAAGTGGGATTGGGGTACTGATCATTACCTGAAAGTGTCA
Organism: Spermophilus citellus; assembly: GCF_964194105.1. NCBI lineage: Eukaryota > Metazoa > Chordata > Mammalia > Rodentia > Sciuridae > Spermophilus > Spermophilus citellus. Next base: position 1,298,996 of record NW_027672727.1, on the reverse strand, counting down.
TCAAGATTGGGTGAAAAAAATGTGTGCTGAGATTTCAGAAAACTCGTAGTTTTTTGGAAGCTTGGCAACCCCTTTCCATGAAAGTGATTTGTGCCAGTCTCTGCTTAGGGCTACATCAATAGGAAACAAACCATAGAGATAGAACTTGGAACTACTTTATTGTGTCAAGTTTCAAAGAGCTAGCACAAACCGTGTTTGATTTAGAGTTCCAACTACATGTATCCATATAGGAGAAAACAGAGTGAAACCTAAAAATTAAAACTGTTACTGCCAACGAACGGTTTAATCTAGAAAAACGAAATTTGGTGAGCCAAGTGGGATTTGGGTACTCATCATTACCTGAAAGTGTCATCAAGATTGGGTGAAAAAATGTGTGCTGAGATTTCAGGAAACTCGTAGTTTTATGGAAGCTTGGCAATCCCTTTCCATGAAAGTGATTTGCATCATTCTCTGCATAGGGCTACATTAATAGGAAACAAACCATACAGATGGAACTCGGACGTACTTTATTGTGTCAAGTTTCAAAGAGCTAGCAGAAACCGTGTTGATTTAGCGTTCCAACTACATGTATCCTATAGGAGAAAACAGAGTGGAACCTAAAAATTAAACTGTTACTGCCAACGAACGGTTTAATCGAGAAAAAAGAAATTTGGTGAGCCAAGTGGGATTGGGGTACTGATCATTAACTGAAAGTGTCATCAATATTGGGTGAAAAAATGTGTGCTGAGATTTCCAAAAACTCGTAGTTTTTTGGAAGCTTGGCAACCCCTTTCCATGAAAGTGATTTGCGCCAGTCTCTGCTTAGGGCTACATCAATAGGAAACAAACCATAGAGATAGAACTTGGAACTACTTTATTGTGTCAAGTTTCAAAGAGCCTGCACAAACCATTTTTTATTTAGAGTTCCAACTACATGTATCCATATAGGAGAAAACAGAGTGAAACCTAAAAATTAACACTGTTACTGCCAACGAACGGTTTAACCTAGAAGAACGAAATTGGGTGAGCCAAGTGGGATTGGGGTACTGATCATTACCTGAAAGTGTCATCAAGATTGGGTGAAAAAATGTGTGCTGAGATTTCAGGAAACTCGTAGTTTTTTGGAAGCTTGTCAACCCCTTTCCATGAAAGTGATTTGCGCCAGTCTCTGCTTAGAGCTACATCAATAGGAAACAAACCATAGAGATAGAACTTGGAGCTACTTTATTGTGTCAAGTTTCAAAGAGCTAGCACAAACCGTGTTTGATTTAGAGTTCCAACTACATGTACCAATATAAGAGAAAACAGAGTGAAACCTAAAAATTAAGTCTGTTACTGCCAACGAACGCTTTAACCTAGAAGAACGAAATTGGGTGAGCCAAGTGGGATTGGGGTACTGATCATTACCTGAAAGTGTCATCAAGATTGGGTGAAAAAATGTGTGCTGAGATTTCAGGAAACTCATAGTTTTTTGGAAGCTTGGCAAACCCTTTCCATGAAAGTGAGTTGCGCGAGTCTCTGCTTAGGGCTACATCAATAGGAAACAAACCATAGAGATAGAACTTGGAACTACTTTATTGTGTCAAGTTTCAAAGAGCTAGCACAAACCGTGTTTGATTTAGAGTTCCAAATACATGTATCCATATAGGAGAAAACAGAGTGAAACCTAACAATTAAAACTGTTACTGCCAACGAACGGTTTAACCTAGAAGAGCGAAATTTGGTGAGCCAAGTGGGATTGGGGTACTGATCATTACCTGAAAGTGTCATCAAGATTGGGTGAAAAAATGTGTGCTGAGATTTCAGGAAACTCGTAGTTTTTTGGAAGCTTGGCAACCCCTTTCCATGAAAGTGGTTTGCGCCAGTCTCTGCTTAGGGCTACATCAATAGGAAACAAACCATAGAGATAGAACTTGGAGCTACTTTATTGTGTCAAGTTTCAAAGAGCTAGCTCAAACCGTGTTGATTTAGAGTTCCAACTACATGTATCCATATAGAAGAAAACAGAGTGAAACCTAAAAATTAAAACTGTTAGGTCCAACGAACGGGTTAACCTAGAAGAACGAAATTTGGTGAGCCAAGTGGGATTTGGGTACTGATCATTACCTGAAAGTGTCATCAAGATTGGGTGAAAAAATGTGTGCTGAGATTTCAGGAAACTCGTAGTTTTATTGAAGCTTGGCAACCCCTTTCCATGAAAGTGATTTGCACCATTCTCTGCATAGGGCTACATTAATAGGAAACAAACCATACAGATGGAACTCGGAGGTACTTTATTGTGTCAAGTTTCAAAGAGCTAGCACAAACCGTGTTGATTTAGAGTTCCAACTACATGTATCCTATAGGAGAAAACAGAGTGGAACCTAAAAATTAAAATGTTTCTGCCAACGAACGGTTTAATTTAGAAAAACGAAATTTGGTGAGCCAAGTGGGATTGGGGTACTGATCATTACCTGAAAGTGTCATCAAGATTGGGTGAAAAAATGTGTGCTGAGATTTCAGGAAACTCGTAGTTTTTTGGAAGCTTGTCAACCCCTTTCCATGAAAGTGATTTGCGCCAGTCTCTGCTTAGAGCTACATCAATAGGAAACAAACCATAGAAATAGAACTTGGAGCTACCTTATTGTGTCAAGTTTCAAAGAGCTAGAACAAACCGTGTTTGATTTAGAGTTCCAACTACATGTACCAATATAGGAGAAAACAGAGTGAAACCTAAAAATTAAGTCTGTTACTGCCAACGAACGGTTTAACCTAGAAGAACGAAATTGGGTGAGCCAAGTGGGATTGGGTTACTGATCATTACCTGAAAGTGTCATCAAGATTGGGTGAAAAAATGTGTGCTGACATTTCAGGAAACTCTTAGTTTTTTGGAAGATTGGCAACCCCTTTCCATGAAAGTGATTTGCGCCAGTCTCTGCTTAGGGCTACATCAATAGGAAACAAACCATAGAGATAGAACTTGGAGCTACTTTATTGTGTCAAGTTTCATAGAGCTAGCACAAACCGTGTTTGATTTAGAGTTCCAACTACATGTATCCATATAGGAGAAAACAGAGTGAAACCTAAAAATTAAAACTGTTAGAGCCAAAGAACGGTTTAACCTAAAAGAAAGAAACTTGGTGACTCAAGTGGAATTTGCTGTTGTGGTCATTACCTGAAAGTGTCATCAAGATTGGGTGAAAAAATGTGTGCTGAGATTTCAGGAAACTCGTAGTTTTTTGGAAGCCTGGCAACCCCTTTCCATGAAAGTGATTTGCGCGAGTCTCTGCTTAGGGCTACATCAATAGGAAACAAACCATACAGATGGAACTCGGAGGTACTTTATTGTGTCAAGTTTCAAAGAGCTAGCACAAACCGTGTTGATTTAGAGTTCCAACTACATGTATCCTATAGGAGAGAACAGAGTGGAACCTAAAAATTAAACTGTTACTGCCAACGAACGCTTTAATCTAGAAAAACGAAATTTGGTGAGCCAAGTGGGATTGCGGTACTGATCATTACCTGAAAGTGTCATCAAGATTGGGTGAAAAAATGTGTGCTGAGATTTCCGGAAACTCGTAGTTTTATTGAAGCTTGGCAACCCCTTTCCATGAAAGTGATTTGCACCATTCTCTGCATAGGGCTACATTAATAGGAAACAAACCATACAGATGGAACTCGGAGGTACTTTATTGTGTCAAGTTTCAAAGAGCTAGCACAAAGCGTGTTGATTTAGAGTTCCAACTACATGTATCCTATAGGAGAAAACAGAGTGGAACCTAAAAATTAAAATGTTACTGCCAACGAACGGTTTAAACTAGAAGAACGAAATTGGGTGAGCCAAGTGGGATTGGGGTACTGATCATTACCTGAAAGTGTCATCAAGATTGGGTGAAAAAATGTGTGCTGAGATTTCAGGAAACTCGTAGTTTTTTGGAAGCTTGGCAACCCCTTTCCATGAAAGTGATTTGTGCCAGTCTCTGCTTAGGGCTACATCAATAGGAAACAAACCATAGAGATAGAACTTGGAACTACTTTATTGTGTCAAGTTTCAAAGAGCTAGCACAAACCGTGTTTGATTTAGAGTTCCAACTACATGTATCCATATAGGAGAAAACAGAGTGAAACCTAAAAATTAAAACTGTTACTGCCAACGAACGGTTTAATCTAGAAAAACGAAATTTGGTGAGCCAAGTGGGATTTGGGTACTCATCATTACCTGAAAGTGTCATCAAGATTGGGTGAAAAAATGTGTGCTGAGATTTCAGGAAACTCGTAGTTTTATGGAAGCTTGGCAATCCCTTTCCATGAAAGTGATTTGCATCATTCTCTGCATAGGGCTACATTAATAGGAAACAAACCATACAGATGGAACTCGGACGTACTTTATTGTGTCAAGTTTCAAAGAGCTAGCAGAAACCGTGTTCATTTAGCGTTCCAACTACATGTATCCTATAGGAGAAAACAGAGTGGAACCTAAAAATTAAACTGTTACTGCCAACGAACGGTTTAATCGAGAAAAAAGAAATTTGGTGAGCCAAGTGGGATTGGGGTACTGATCATTAACTGAAAGTGTCATCAAGATTGGGTGAAAAAATGTGTGCTGAGATTTCCAAAAACTCGTAGTTTTTTGGAAGCTTGGCAACCCCTTTCCATGAAAGTGATTTGCGCCAGTCTCTGCTTAGGGCTACATCAATAGGAAACAAACCATAGAGATAGAACTTGGAACTACTTTATTGTGTCAAGTTTCAAAGAGCCTGCACAAACCATTTTTTATTTAGAGTTCCAACTACATGTATACATATAGGAGAAAACAGAGTGAAACCTAAAAATTAACACTGTTACTGCCAACGAACGGTTTAACCTAGAAGAACGAAATTGGGTGAGCCAAGTGGGATTGGGGTACTGATCATTACCTGAAAGTGTCATCAAGATTGGGTGAAAAAATGTGTGCTGAGATTTCCGGAAACTCGTAGTTTTTTGGAAGCTTGTCAACCCCTTTCCATGAAAGTGATTTGCGCCAGTCTCTGCTTAGAGCTACATCAATAGGAAACAAACCATAGAGATAGAACTTGGAGCTACTTTATTGTGTCAAGTTTCAAAGAGCTAGCACAAACCGTGTTTGATTTAGAGTTCCAACTACATGTATCCATATAGGAGAAAACAGAGTGAAACCTAAAAATTAAGTCTGTTACTGCCAACGAACGCTTTAACCTAGAAGAACGAAATTGGGTGAGCCAAGTGGGATTGGGGTACTGATCATTACCTGAAAGTGTCATCAAGATTGGGTGAAAAAATGTGTGCTGAGATTTCAGGAAACTCATAGTTTTTTGGAAGCTTGGCAAACCCTTTCCATGAAAGTGAGTTGCGCGAGTCTCTGCTTAGGGCTACATCAATAGGAAACAAACCATAGAGATAGAACTTGGAACTACTTTATTGTGTCAAGTTTCAAAGAGCTAGCACAAACCGTGTTTGATTTAGAGTTCCAAATACATGTATCCATATAGGAGAAAACAGAGTGAAACCTAACAATTAAAACTGTTACTGCCAACGAACGGTTTAACCTAGAAGAGCGAAATTTGGTGAGCCAAGTGGGATTGGGGTACTGATCATTACCTGAAAGTGTCATCAAGATTGGGTGAAAAAATGTGTGCTGAGATTTCAGGAAACTCGTAGTTTTTTGGAAGCTTGGCAACCCCTTTCCATGAAAGTGGTTTGCGCCAGTCTCTGCTTAGGGCTACATCAATAGGAAACAAACCATAGAGATAGAACTTGGAGCTACTTTATTGTGTCAAGTTTCAAAGAGCTAGCTCAAACCGTGTTGATTTAGAGTTCCAACTACATGTATCCATATAGTAGAAAACAGAGTGAAACCTAAAAATTAAAACTGTTAGGTCCAACGAACGGGTTAACCTAGAAGAACGAAATTTGGTGAGCCAAGTGGGATTTGGGTACTGATCATTACCTGAAAGTGTCATCAAGATTGGGTGAAAAAATGTGTGCTGAGATTTCAGGAAACTCGTAGTTTTATTGAAGCTTGGCAACCCCTTTCCATGAAAGTGATTTGCACCATTCTCTGCATAGGGCTACATTAATAGGAAACAAACCATACAGATGGAACTCGGAGGTACTTTATTGTGTCAAGTTTCAAAGAGCTAGCACAAACCGTGTTGATTTAGAGTTCCAACTACATGTATCCTATAGGAGAAAACAGAGTGGAACCTAAAAATTAAAATGTTACTGCCAACGAACGGTTTAATTTAGAAAAACGAAATTTGGTGAGCCAAGTGGGATTGGGGTACTGATCATTACCTGAAAGTGTCATCAAGATTGGGTGAAAAAATGTGTGCTGAGATTTCAGGAAACTCGTAGTTTTTTGGAAGCTTGTCAACCCCTTTCCATGAAAGTGATTTGCGCCAGTCTCTGCTTAGAGCTACATCAATAGGAAACAAACCATAGAAATAGAACTTGGAGCTACCTTATTGTGTCAAGTTTCAAAGAGCTAGAACAAACCGTGTTTGATTTAGAGTTCCAACTACATGTACCAATATAGGAGAAAACAGAGTGAAACCTAAAAATTAAGTCTGTTACTGCCAACGAACGGTTTAACCTAGAAGAACGAAATTGGGTGAGCCAAGTGGGATTGGGTTACTGATCATTACCTGAAAGTGTCATCAAGATTGGGTGAAAAAATGTGTGCTGACATTTCCGGAAACTCGTAGTTTTTTGGAACCTTGGCAACCCCTTTCCATGAAAGTGATTTGCGCCAGTCTCTGCTTAGGGCTACATCAATAGGAAACAAACCATAGAGATAGAAGTTGGAAGTACTTTATTGTGTCAAGTTTCAAAGAGCTAGCACAAACCGTGTTTGATATAGCGTTCCAACTACATGTATCCATGTAGGAGAAAACAGAGTGAAACCTAAAAATTAAAACTGTTCCTGCCAACGAACGGTTTAACCTAGAAGAACGAAATTTGGTTAGCCAAGTGAGATTGGGGTACTGATCATTACCTGAAAGTGTCATCAAGATTGGGTGAAAAAATGTGTGCTGAGATTTCCGGAAACTCGTAGTTTTTTGGAAGCTTGTCAACCCCTTTCCATGAAAGTGATTTGTGCCAGTCTCTGCTTAGAGCTACATCAATAGGAAACAAACCAGAGATAGAACTTGGAAGTACTTTATTGTGTCAAGTTTCAAAGAGCTAGCACATACCGTGTTTGATTTAGAGTTCCAACTACATGTATCCATATAGGAGAAAACAGAGTGAAACCTAAAAAGTTTAAACTGTTACTGCCAACGAACGGTTTAACCTAGAAGAACGAAATTTGGTGAGCCCAGTGGGATTGGGGTACTGATCATTACCTGAAAGTGTCATCAAGATTGGGTGAAAAAAATGTGTGCTGAGATTTCCGGAAACTCGTAGTTTTTTGGAAGCTTGGCAACCCCTTTCCATGAAAGTGATTTGCGCCAGTCTCTGCTTAGGGCTACATCAATAGGAAACAAACCATACACATAGAACTCGGAGGTACTTTATTGTATCAAGTTTCAAAGACCTAGCACAAACCGTGTTGATTTAGAGTTCCAACTACATGTATACTATAGGAGAAAACAGAGTGGAACCTAAAAATTAAAACTGTTACTGCCAACGAACGGTTTGACCTAGAAGAACAAAATTTGGTGAGCCAAGTGGAATTTGCTGTTGTGGTCATTACCTGAAAGTGTCATCAAGATTGGGTGAAAAAATGTGTGCTGAGATTTCAGGAAACTCGTAGTTTTTTGGAAGCCTGGCAACCCCTTTCCATGAAAGTGATTTGCGCGAGTCTCTGCTTAGGGCTACATCAATAGGAAACAAACCATACAGATGGAACTCGGAGGTACTTTATTGTGTCAAGTTTCAAAGAGCTAGCACAAACCGTGTTGATTTAGAGTTCCAACTACATGTATCCTATAGGAGAGAACAGAGTGGAACCTAAAAATTAAACTGTTACTGCCAACGAACGCTTTAATCTAGAAAAACGAAATTTGGTGAGCCAAGTGGGATTGCGGTACTGATCATTACCTGAAAGTGTCATCAAGATTGGGTGAAAAAATGTGTGCTGAGATTTCCGGAAACTCGTAGTTTTATTGAAGCTTGGCAACCCCTTTCCATGAAAGTGATTTGCACCATTCTCTGCATAGGGCTACATTAATAGGAAACAAACCATACAGATGGAACTCGGAGGTACTTTATTGTGTCAAGTTTCAAAGAGCTAGCACAAAGCGTGTTGATTTAGAGTTCCAACTACATGTATCCTATAGGAGAAAACAGAGTGGAACCTAAAAATTAAAATGTTACTGCCAACGAACGGTTTAAACAAGAAGAACGAAATTGGGTGAGCCAAGTGGGATTGGGGTACTGATCATTACCTGAAAGTGTCATCAAGATTGGGTGAAAAAAATGTGTGCTGAGATTTCAGAAAACTCGTAGTTTTTTGGAAGCTTGGCAACCCCTTTCCATGAAAGTGATTTGTGCCAGTCTCTGCTTAGGGCTACATCAATAGGAAACAAACCATAGAGATAGAACTTGGAACTACTCTATTGTGTCAAGTTTCAAAGAGCTAGCACAAACCGTGTTTGATTTAGAGTTCCAACTACATGTATCCATATAGGAGAAAACAGAGTGAAACCTAAAAATTAAAACTGTTACTGCCAACGAACGGTTTAATCTAGAAAAACGAAATTTGGTGAGCCAAGTGGGATTTGGGTACTCATCATTACCTGAAAGTGTCATCAAGATTGGGTGAAAAAATGTGTGCTGAGATTTCAGGAAACTCGTAGTTTTATGGAAGCTTGGCAATCCCTTTCCATGAAAGTGATTTGCATCATTCTCTGCATAGGGCTACATTAATAGGAAACAAACCATACAGATGGAACTCGGACGTACTTTATTGTGTCAAGTTTCAAAGAGCTAGCAGAAACCGTGTTGATTTAGCGTTCCAACTACATGTATCCTATAGGAGAAAACAGAGTGGAACCTAAAAATTAAACTGTTACTGCCAACGAACGGTTTAATCGAGAAAAAAGAAATTTGGTGAGCCAAGTGGGATTGGGGTACTGATCATTAACTGAAAGTGTCATCAAGATTGGGTGAAAAAATGTGTGCTGAGATTTCCAAAAACTCGTAGTTTTTTGGAAGCTTGGCAACCCCTTTCCATGAAAGTGATTTGCGCCAGTCTCTGCTTAGGGCTACATCAATAGGAAACAAACCATAGAGATAGAACTTGGAACTACTTTATTGTGTCAAGTTTCAAAGAGCCTGCACAAACCATTTTTTATTTAGAGTTCCAACTACATGTATCCATATAGGAGAAAACAGAGTGAAACCTAAAAATTAACACTGTTACTGCCAACGAACGGTTTAACCTAGAAGAACGAAATTGGGTGAGCCAAGTGGGATTGGGGTACTGATCATTACCTGAAAGTGTCATCAAGATTGGGTGAAAAAATGTGTGCTGAGATTTCAGGAAACTCGTAGTTTTTTGGAAGCTTGTCAACCCCTTTCCATGAAAGTGATTTGCGCCAGTCTCTGCTTAGAGCTACATCAATAGGAAACAAACCATAGAGATAGAACTTGGAGCTACTTTATTGTGTCAAGTTTCAAAGAGCTAGCACAAACCGTGTTTGATTTAGAGTTCCAACTACATGTACCAATATAAGAGAAAACAGAGTGAAACCTAAAAATTAAGTCTGTTACTGCCAACGAACGCTTTAACCTAGAAGAACGAAATTGGGTGAGCCAAGTGGGATTGGGGTACTGATCATTACCTGAAAGTGTCATCAAGATTGGGTGAAAAAATGTGTGCTGAGATTTCAGGAAACTCATAGTTTTTTGGAAGCTTGGCAAACCCTTTCCATGAAAGTGAGTTGCGCGAGTCTCTGCTTAGGGCTACATCAATAGGAAACAAACCATAGAGATAGAACTTGGAACTACTTTATTGTGTCAAGTTTCAAAGAGCTAGCACAAACCGTGTTTGATTTAGAGTTCCAAATACATGTATCCATATAGGAGAAAACAGAGTGAAACCTAACAATTAAAACTGTTACTGCCAACGAACGGTTTAACCTAGAAGAGCGAAATTTGGTGAGCCAAGTGGGATTGGGGTACTGATCATTACCTGAAAGTGTCATCAAGATTGGGTGAAAAAATGTGTGCTGAGATTTCAGGAAACTCGTAGTTTTTTGGAAGCTTGGCAACCCCTTTCCATGAAAGTGGTTTGCGCCAGTCTCTGCTTAGGGCTACATCAATAGGAAACAAACCATAGAGATAGAACTTGGAGCTACTTTATTGTGTCAAGTTTCAAAGAGCTAGCTCAAACCGTGTTTATTTAGAGTTCCAACTACATGTATCCATATAGAAGAAAACAGAGTGAAACCTAAAAATTAAAACTGTTAGGTCCAACGAACGGGTTAACCTAGAAGAACGAAATTTGGTGAGCCAAGTGGGATTTGGGTACTGATCATTACCTGAAAGTGTCATCAAGATTGGGTGAAAAAATGTGTGCTGAGATTTCCGGAAACTCGTAGTTTTATTGAAGCTTGGCAACCCCTTTCCATGAAAGTGATTTGCACCATTCTCTGCATAGGGCTACATTAATAGGAAACAAACCATACAGATGGAACTCGGAGGTACTTTATTGTGTCAAGTTTCAAAGAGCTAGCACAAACCGTGTTGATTTAGAGTTCCAACTACATGTATCCTATAGGAGAAAACAGAGTGGAACCTAAAAATTAAAATGTTACTGCCAACGAACGGTTTAATTTAGAAAAACGAAATTTGGTGAGCCAAGTGGGATTGGGGTACTGATCATTACCTGAAAGTGTCATCAAGATTGGGTGAAAAAATGTGTGCTGAGATTTCAGGAAACTCGTAGTTTTTTGGAAGCTTGTCAACCCCTTTCCATGAAAGTGATTTGCGCCAGTCTCTGCTTAGAGCTACATCAATAGGAAACAAACCATAGAAATAGAACTTGGAGCTACCTTATTGTGTCAAGTTTCAAAGAGCTAGAACAAACCGTGTTTGATTTAGAGTTCCAACTACATGTACCAATATAGGAGAAAACAGAGTGAAACCTAAAAATTAAGTCTGTTACTGCCAACGAACGGTTTAACCTAGAAGAACGAAATTGGGTGAGCCAAGTGGGATTGGGTTACTGATCATTACCTGAAAGTGTCATCAAGATTGGGTGAAAAAATGTGTGCTGACATTTCCGGAAACTCGTAGTTTTTTGGAACCTTGGCAACCCCTTTCCATGAAAGTGATTTGCGCCAGTCTCTGCTTAGGGCTACATCAATAGGAAACAAACCATAGAGATAGAAGTTGGAAGTACTTTATTGTGTCAAGTTTCAAAGAGCTAGCACAAACCGTGTTTGATATAGCGTTCCAACTACATGTATCCATGTAGGAGAAAACAGAGTGAAACCTAAAAATTAAAACTGTTCCTGCCAACGAACGGTTTAACCTAGAAGAACGAAATTTGGTTAGCCAAGTGAGATTGGGGTACTGATCATTACCTGAAAGTGTCATCAAGATTGGGTGAAAAAATGTGTGCTGAGATTTCCGGAAACTCGTAGTTTTTTGGAAGCTTGTCAACCCCTTTCCATGAAAGTGATTTGTGCCAGTCTCTGCTTAGAGCTACATCAATAGGAAACAAACCAGAGATAGAACTTGGAAGTACTTTATTGTGTCAAGTTTCAAAGAGCTAGCACAAACCGTGTTTGATTTAGAGTTCCAACTACATGTATCCATATAGGAGAAAACAGAGTGAAACCTAAAAAGTTTAAACTGTTACTGCCAACGAACGGTTTAACCTAGAAGAACGAAATTTGGTGATCCCAGTGGGATTGGGGTACTGATCATTACCTGAAAGTGTCATCAAGATTGGGTGAAAAAAATGTGTGCTGAGATTTCCGGAAACTCGTAGTTTTTTGGAAGCTTGGCAACCCCTTTCCATGAAAGTGATTTGCGCCAGTCTCTGCTTAGGGCTACATCAATAGGAAACAAACCATACAGATAGAACTCGGAGGTACTTTATTGTATCAAGTTTCAAAGACCTAGCACAAACCGTGTTGATTTAGAGTTCCAACTACATGTATACTATAGGAGAAAACAGAGTGGAACCTAAAAATTAAAACTGTTACTGCCAACGAACGGTTTGACCTAGAAGAACAAAATTTGGTGAGCCAAGTGGGATTGGGGTTCTGATCATTACCTGAAAGTGTCATCAAGATTGGGTGAAAAAATGTGTGCTGAGATTTCAGGAAACTCGTAGTTTTTTGAAAGCTTGGCAACCCATTTCCATGAAAGTATTTGCGCCAGTCTCTGCTAAGGACAACATCAATAGGAAACAAACCATAGAGATAGAACTTGGAGCTACTTAATGTGTCAAGTTTCAAAGAGCTAGCACAAACCGTGTTTGATTTAGAGTTCCAACTACATGTATCCATATAGGAGAAAACAGAGTGAAACCTAAAAATTAAAACTGTTACTGCCAACGAATGGTTTAACCTAGAAGAACGAAATTTGGTGAGCCAAGTGGGATTGAGGTACTGATCATTACCTGAAAGTGTCATCAAGATTGGGTGAAAAAATTTGTGCTGAGATTTCAGGAAACTCGTAGTTTTATGGAAGCTTGGCAACCCCTTTCCATGAAAGTGATTTGCGCCAGTCTCTGCTTAGGGCTACATCAATAGGAAACAAACCATAGAGACAGAACTTGGAGCTACTTTATTGTGTCAAGTTTCAAAGCGGTAGCACAAACCGTGTTGATTTAGAGTTCCAACTACATGTATCCTATAGGAGAAAACAGAGTGGAACCTAAAAATTAAACTGTTACTGCCAACGAACGGTTTAATCTAGAAAAATGAAATTTGGTGAGCCAATTGGGATTAGGGTACTGATCATTAACTGAAAGTGTCATCGAGATTGGGTGAAAAAATGTGTGCTGAGATTTCCAAAAACTCGTAGTTTTTTGGAAGCTTGGCAACCCCTTTCCATGAAAGTGATTTGCGCCAGTCTCTGCTTAGGGCTACATCAATAGGAAACAAACCATAGAGATAGAACTTGGAACTACTTTATTGTGTCAAGTTTCAAAGAGCTAGCACAAACCGTGTTTGATTTAGAGTTCCAACTACATGTATCCATATAGGAGAAAACAGAGTGAAACCTAAAATTAACACTGTTACTGCCAACGAACGGTTTAACCTAGAAGAACGGAATTGGGTGAGTCAAGTGGGATTGAAGTACTGATTATTACCTGAAAGTGTCATCAAGATTGAGTGAAAATATGTGTGCTGAGATTTCCGGAAACTCGTAGTTTTTTGGAAGCTTGTCAACCCCTTTCCATGAAAGTGATTTGCGCCAGTCTCTGCTTAGAGCTACATCAATAGGAAACAAACCATAGAGATAGAACTTGGAGCTACTTTATTGTGTCAAGTTTCAAAGAGCTAGCACAAACCGTGTTTGATTTAGAGATCCAACTACATGTACCAATATAGCAGAAAACAGAGTGAAAACTAAAAATTAAGTCTGTTACTGCCAACGAACGGTTTAACCTAGAAGAACAAAATTGGGTGAGCCAAGTGGGATTGGGGTACTGATCATTACCTGAAAGTGTCATCAAGATTGGGTGAAAAAAAGTGTGCTGAGATTTCCGGAAACTCGTAGTTTTTTGGAACCTTGGCAACCCCTTTCCATTAAAGTGTTTGCGCCAGTCTCTGCTTAGGGCTACATCAATAGGAAAGAAACCATAGAGATAGAACTTGGAAGTACTTTATTGTGTCAAGTTTGAAAGAGCTAGCACAAACCGTGTATGATATAGAGTTCCAACTACATGTATCCATGTAGGAGAAAACAGAGTGAAACCTAAAAATTAAAACTGTTACTGCCAACGAACGGTTTAACCTAGAAGAACAAAATTTGGTGAGCCAAGAGGGATTGGGAAACCATAGAGTTAGAACTTGGAGCTAATTTATTGTGTCAAGTTTCAAAGAGCTACCACAAACCGTGTTAGATTTAGAGTTCCAACTACATGTATCCATATAGGAGAAAACAGAGTGAAACCTAAAAATTGAAACTGTTACTGCCAACGAACGGTTTAACCTAGAAGAACGAAATTGGGTGAGCCAAGTGGGAATGGGGTACTGATCATTACCTGAAAGTGTCATCGAGATTGGGTGAAAAAATGTGTGCTGAGATTTCAGGAAACTCGTAGTTGTTTGGAACATTGGCAACCCCTTACCATGAAAGTGATTTGCGCCAGTCTCTGCTTAGGGCTACATCAATAGGAAACAAACCATAGAGATAGAACTTGGAGCTACTTTATTGTGTCAAGTTTCAAAGAGCTACCACAAACCGTGTTTGATTTAGAGTTCCAACTACATGTATCCATATAGGAGAAAACAGAGTGAAACCTAAAAATTGAAACTGTTACTGCCAACGAACGGTTTAACCTAGAAGAACGAAATTTGGTGAGCCAAGTGGGAATGGGGTACTGATCATTACCTGAAAGTGTCATCAAGATTGGGTGAAAAAATGTTTGCTGAGATTTCAGGACACTCGTAGTTGTTTGGAAGATTGGCAACCCCTTTCCATGAAAGTGATTTGCGCCAGTCTCTGCTTAGGGCTACATCAATAGGAAACAAACCATAGAGATAGAACTTGGAGCTACTTTATTGTGTCAAGTTTCAAAGAGCTAGCACAAACCGTGTTTGATTTAGAGTTCCAACTACATGTATCCATATAGGAGAAAACAGAGTGAAACCTAAAAATTAAAACTGTTACTGCCAACGAACGGTTTAAATTAGAAGAACGAAATTTGGTGAGCCAAGTGGGATTGGAGTACTGATCATTACCTGAAAGTGTCATCAAGATTGGCTGAAAAAATGTGTGCTGAGATTTCAGGAAACTCGCAGTTTTTTGGAAGATTGGCAACCCCTTTCCATGAAAGGGATTTGCGCCAGTCTCTGCTTAGGGCTACATCAATAGGAAACAAACCATAGAGATAGAACTTGGAGCTACTTTATTGTGTCAAGTTTCAAAGAGCTAGCAAAAACCGTGTTTGATTTAGAGTTCCAACTACATGTATCCATATAGGAGAAAACAGAGGGAAACCTAAAAATTAAAACTGTTAGAGCCAAAGAACGGTTTAACCTAAAAGAAAGAAACTTGGTGACTCAAGTGGAATTTGCTGTTGTGGTCATTACCTGAAAGTGTCATCAAGATTGGGTGAAAAAATGTGTGCTGAGATTTCAGGAAACTCGTAGTTTTTTGGAAGCCTGGCAACCCCTTTCCATGAAAGTGATTTGCGCCAGTCTCTGCTTAGGGCTACATCAATAGGAAACAAACCATAGAGATAGAACATGGAGCTACTTTATTGTGTCAAGTTTCAAAGAGCTAGCACAAACCGTGTTGGATTTAGAGTTCCAACTACATGTATTCATATAGGAGAAAATTGAGTGAAACCTAAAAGTTAAAACTTTACTGCCAACGAATGGTTTAACCTAGAAGAAGGAAATTTGGTGAGCCAAGTGGGATTGGGGTACTCATCATTACCTGAAAGTGTCATCAAGATTGGGTGAAAAAATGTGTGCTGAGATTTCAGGAAACTCGTAGTTTTTTGGAAGCTTGGCAACCCCTTTAAATGAAAGTGATTTGCGCCAGTCTCTGCATAGGGCTACATATAGGAAACAAACCATAGAGATAGAACTTGGAGCTACTTTATTGTGTCAAGTTTCAAAGAGCTAGCAAAAACCGTGTTTGATTTAGAGTTCCAACTACATATATCCATATAGGAGAAAACAGAGTGAAACCTAAAAATTAAAACTGTTACTGCCAACGAACGGTTTAACCTAGAAGAACGAAATTTGGTGAGCCAAGTGGGATTGGGGTACTGATCATTACCTGAAAGTGTCATCAAGATTGGGTGAAAAAATGTGTGCTGAGATTTCAGGAAACTCGTAGTTTTTTGGAAGCTTGGCAACCCCTTTAAATGAAAGTGATTTGCGCCAGTCTCTGCTTAGGGCTACATCAATAGGAAACAAACCATAGAGATAGAACTTGGTGCTAATTTATTGTGTCAAGTTTCAAAGAGCTACCACAAACCGTGTTTGATTTAGAGTTCCAACTACATGTATCCATATAGGAGAAAACAGAGTGAAACCTAAAAATTAAAACTGTTACTGCCAACGAACGGTTTAACCTAGAAGAACGAAATTTGGTGAGCCAAGTGGGATTGGGGTACTGATCATTACCTGAAAGTGTCATCAAGATTGGGTGAAAAAATGTGTGCTGAGATTTCAGGAAACTCGTAGTTTTTTGGAAGCCTGGCAACCCCTTTCCATGAAAGTGATTTGCGCCAGTCTCTGCTTAGGGCTACATCAATAGGAAACAAACCATAGAGATAGAACTTGGAGCTACTTTATTGTGTCAAATTTCAAAGAGCTAGCAAAAACCGTGTTTGATTTAGAGTTCCAACTACATGTATCCATATAGGAGAAAACAGAGTGAAACCTAAAAATTAAAACTGTTACTGCCAACGAACGGTTTAACCTAGAAGAACGAAATTTGGTGAGCCAAGTGGGATTGGGGTACTGATCATTACCTGAAAGTGTCATCAAGATTGGGTGAAAAAATGTGTGCTGAGATTTCAGGAAACTAGCAGTTTTTTGGAAGATTGGCAACCCCTTTCCATGAAAGTGATTTGCGCCAGTCTCTTCTTAGGGCTACATCATTCGAAACAAACCATAGAGATAGAACATGGAGCTACTTTATTGTGTGACGTTTCAAAGAGCTAGCACAAACCGTGTTTGATTTAGAGTTCCAACTACATGTATCCATATAGGAGAAAACAGAGTGAAACCTAAAAATTAAAACTGTTACTGCCAACGAACGGTTTAACTTAGAAGAACGAAATTTGGTGAGCCAAGTGGGATTGGGGTACTGATCATTACCTGAAAGTGTCATCAAGATTGGGTGAAAAAATGTGTGCTGAGATTTCAGGAAACTCGTAGTATTTTGGAAGATGGCAACCCCTTTCCATGAAAGTGATTTGCACCAGTCTCTGCTTAGGGCTACATCAGTAGGAAACAAACCATAGTGATAGAACTTGGAGCTACTTTATTGTGTCAAGTTTCAAAGAGCTAGCACAAACCGTGTTTGATTTAGAGTTCCAACTACATGTATCCATATAGGAGAAAAGAGAGTGAAACCTAAAAATTAAAACTGTTACTGCCAACGAACGGTTTAACCTAGAAGAACGAAATTTGGTGAGCCAAGTGGGAATGGGGTACTGATCATTACCTGAAAGTGTCATCAAGATTGGGTGAAAAAATGTGTGCTGAGATTTCAGGAAACTAGCAGTTTTTTGGAAGATTGCCAACCCCTTTCCATGAACGTGATTTGCGCCGGTCTCTTCTTAGGGCTACATCATTCGAAACAAACCATAGAGATAGAACTTGGAGCTACTTTATTGTGTCAAGTTTCAAAGAGCTAGCACAAACCGTGTTTGATTTAGAGTTCCAACTACATGTATCCATATAGGAGAAAACAGAGTGAAACCTAAAAATTAAAACTGTTACTGCCAACGAACGGTTTAACCTAGAAGAACGAAATTTGGTGAGCCAAGTGGGATTGGGGTACTGATCATTACCTGAAAGTGTCATCAAGATTGGCTGAAAAAATGTGTGCTGAGATTTCAGGAAACTCGCAGTTTTTTGGAAGATTGGCAACCCCTTTCCATGAAAGGGATTTGCGCCAGTCTCTGCTTAGGGCTACATCAATAGGAAACAAACCATAGAGATAGAACTTGGAGCTACTTTATTGTGTCAAGTTTCAAAGAGCTAGCACAAACCGTGTTTGATTTAGAGTTCCAACTACATGTATCCATATAGGAGAAAACAGAGTGAAACCTAAAAATTAAAACTGTTACTGCCAATGAACAGTTTAACCTAGAAGAACGAAATTTGGTGAGCCAAGTGGGATTGGGGTACTGATCATTACCTGAAAGTGTCATCAAGATTGGGTGAAAAAATGTGTGCTGAGATTTCAGGAAACTCTTAGTTTTTTGGAAGATTGGCAACCCCTTTCCATGAAAGTGATTTGCGCCGTTCTCTGCTTAGGGCTACATCAATAGGAAACAAACCATAGAGATAGAACTTGAGCTACTTTATTGTGTCAAGTTTCAAAGAGCTAGCACAAACCGTGTTTGATTTAGAGTTCCAACTACATGTATCCATATAGGAGAAAACAGAGTGAAACCTAAAAATTAAAACTGTTACTGCCAACGAACGGTTTAACCTAGAAGAACGAAATTTGGTGAGCCAAGTGGGATTGGGGTACTGATCATTACCTGAAAGTGTCATCAAGATTGGGTGAAAAAATGTGTGCTGAGATTTCAGGAAACTCGTAGTTTTTTGGAAGATTGGCAACCCCTTTCCATGAGAGTGATTTGCGCCAGTCTCTGCTTAGGGCTACATCAATAGGAAACAAACCATAGAGATAGAACTTGGAGCTACTTTTGTGTCAAGTTTCAAAGAGCTAGCACAAACCGTTTTTGATTTAGATTTCCAACTACATGTATCCATATAGGAGAAAACAGATTGAAACCTAAAAATTAAAACTGTTACTGCCAACGAACTGTTTAACCTAGAAGAACGAAATTTGGTGAGCCAAGTGGGATTGGGGTACTGATCATTACCTGAAAGTGTCATCAAGATTGGGTGAAAAAATGTGTGCTGAGATTTCAGGAAATTAGCAGTTTTTTGGAAGATTGGCAACCCCTTTCCATGAAAGGGATTTGCGCCAGTCTCTGCTTAGGGCTACATCAATAGGAAACAAACCATAGAGATAGAACTTGGAGCTACTTTATTGTGTCAAGTTTCAAAGAGCTAGCACAAACCGTGTTTGATTTAGAGTTCCAACTACATGTATCCATATAGGAGAAAACAGAGGGAAACCTAAAAATTAAAACTGTTAGAGCCAAAGAACGGTTTAACCTAAAAGAAAGAAACTTGGTGACTCAAGTGGAATTTGCTGTTGTGGTCATTACCTGAAAGTGTCATCAAGATTGGGTGAAAAAATGTGTGCTGAGATTTCAGGAAACTCGTAGTTTTTTTGGAAGATGGCAACCCCTTTCCATGAAAGTGATTTGCGCCAGTCTCTGCTTAATACTACATCAATAGGAAACAAACCATAGAGATAGAACTTGGAGCTAATTTATTGTGTCAAGTTTCAAAGAGCTAGCACAAACCGTGTTTGATTTAGAGTTCCAACTACATGTATCCATATAGGAGAAAACAGAGTGAAACCTAAAAATTAAAACTTTTACTGCCAACGAATGGTTTAACTTAGAAGAACGAAATTTGGTGAGCCAAGTGGGAATGGGGTACTGATCATTACCTGAAAGTGTCATCAAGATTGGGTGAAAAAACGTGTGCTGAGATTTTAGGAAACTCTTAGTTTTTTGGAAGATTGTCAACCCCTTTCCATGAAAGCGATTTGCGCCAGTCTCTTCTTAGGGCTACATCAATAGGAAACAAACCATAGAGATAGAACTTGGAGCTAATTTATTGTGTCAAGTTTCAAAGAGCTACCACAAACCGTGTTTGATTTAGAGTTCCAACTACAGGTATCCATATAGGAGAAAACAGAGTGAAACCTAAAAATTAAAACTGTTACTGCCAACAAACGGTTTAACCTAGAAGAACGAAATTTGGTGAGCCAAGTGGGAATGGGGTACTGATCATTACCTGAAAGTGTCATCAAGATTGGGTGAAAAAATGTGTGCTGAGATTTCAGGAAACTCGTAGTTGTTTGGAAGATTGGCAACCCCTTTCTATGAAAGTGATTTGCGCCAGTCTCTGCTTAGGGCTACATCAATAGGAAACAACCCATAGAGATAGAACTGGGAGCTACTTTATTGTGTCAAGTTTCGAAGAGCTAGCACAAACCGTGTTTGATTTAGAGTTCCAACTACATGTATCCATATAGGAGAAAACAGAGTGAAACCTAAAAATTAAAACTGTTACTGCCAACGAACGGTTTAACCTAGAAAAACGAAATTTGGTGAGCCAAGTGGGATTGGGGTACTGATCATTACCTGAAAGTGTCATCATGATTGGCTGAAAAAATGTGTGCTGAGATTTCAGGAAACTCGCAGTTTTTTAGAAGATTGGCAACCCCTTTCCATGAAAGGGATTTGCACCAGTCTCTGCTTAGGGCTACATCAATAGGAAACAAACCATAGAGATAGAACTTGGAGCTACTTTATTGTGTCAAGTTTCAAAGAGCTACCACAAACCGTGTTTGATTTAGAGTTCCAACTACATGTATCCATATAGGAGAAAACAGAGTGAAACCTAAAAATTAAAACTGTTACTGCCAACGAATGGTTTAACCTAGAAGAACGAAATTTGGTGAGCCAAGTGGGAATGGGGTACTGATCATTACCTGAAAGTGCCACCAAGATTGGGTGAAAAAATGTGTGCTGAGATTTCAGGAAACTAGCAGTTTTTTGGAAGATTGGCAACCCCTTTCCATGAAAGTGATTTGTGCCAGTCTCTTCTTAGGGCTACATCATTCGAAACAAACCATAGAGATAGAACTTGGAGCTACTTTATTGTGTCACGTTTCAAAGAGCTAGCACAGACCGTGTTTGATTTAGAGTTCCAACTACATGTATCCATATAGGAGAAAACAGAGTGAAACCTAAAAATTAAAACTGTTACTGCCAACGAACGGTTTAACCTAGAAGAACGAAATTTGGTGAGCCAAGTGGGATTGGGGTACTGATCATTACCTGAAAGTGTCATCAAGATTGTATGAAAAAATGTGTGCTGAGATTTCAGGAAACTCGTAGTTTTTTGGAAGCTTGGCAACCCCTTTAAATGAAAGTGATTTGCGCCAGTCTCTGCTTAGGGCTACATCAATAGGAAACAAACCATAGAGATAGAACTTGGAGCTACTTTATTGTGTGAAGTTTCAAAGAGCTAGCACAAACCGTGTTTGATTTAGAGTTCCAACTACATGTATCCATAGAGGAGAAAACAGAGTGAAACCTAAAAATTAAAACTGTTACTGCCAACGAACGGTTTAACCTAGAAGAACGAAATTTGGTGAGCCAAGTGGGATTGGGGTACTGATCATTACCTGAAAGTGTCATCAAGATTGGGTGAAAAAATGTGTGCTGAGATTTCAGGAAACTCGTAGTTTTTTGGAAGATGGCAACCCCTTTCCATGAAAGTGATTTGCGCCAGTCTCTGCTTAGGGCTACATCAATAGGAAACAAACCATAGAGATAGAACTTGGAGCTACTTTATTGTGTCAAGTTTCAAAGAGCTAGCACAAACCGTGTTTGATTTAGAGTTCCAACTACATGTATCCATATAGGAGAAAACAGAGTGAAACCTAAAAATTAAAACTGTTACTGCCAACGAACGGTTTAACCTAGAAGAACGAAATTTGGTGAGCCAAGTGGGAATGGGGTACTGATCATTACCTGAAAGTGTCATCAAGATTGGGTGAAAAAATGTGTGCTGAGATTTCAGAAAACTAGCAGTTTTTTGGAAGTTTGGCAACCCCTTTCAATGAAAGTGATTTGCGCCAGTCTCTTCTTAGGGCTACATCAATAGGAAACAAACCATAGAGATAGAACTTGGAGCTACTTTATTGTGTCAAGTTTCAAAGAGCTAGCAAAAACCGTGTTTGATTTAGAGTTCCAACTACATATATCCATATAGGAGAAAACAGAGTGAAACCTAAAAATTAAAACTGTTACTGCCAACGAACGGTTTAACTTAGAAGAACGAAATTTGGTGAGCCAAGTGGGATTGGGGTACTGATCATTACCTGAAAGTGTCATCAAGATTGTATGAAAAAATGTGTGCTGAGATTTCAGGAAATTCGTAGTTTTTTGGAAGCTTGGCAACCCCTTTAAATGAAAGTGATTTGCGCCAGTCTCTGCTTAGGGCTACATCAATTGGAAACAAACCATAGAGATAGAACTTGGAGCTACTTTATTGTGTCAAGTTTCAAAGAGCTAGCACAAACCGTGTTTGATTTAGAGTTCCAACTACATGTATCCATATAGGAGAAAACAGAGTGAAACCTAAAAATTAAAACTGTTACTGCCAACGAACGGTTTAACCTAGAAGAACGAAATTTGGTGAGCCAAGTGGGATTGGGGTACTGATCATTACCTGAAAGTGTCATCAAGATTGGGTGAAAAAATGTGTGCTGAGATTTCAGGAAACTCGCAGTTTTTTGGAAGATTGGCAACCCCTTTCCATGAAAGTGATTTGTGCCAGTCTCTGCTTAGGGCTACATCAATAGGAAACAAACCATAGAGATAGAACTTGGAGCTACCTTATTGTGTCAAGTTTCAAAGAGCTAGCACAAACCGTGTTTGATTTAGAGTTCCAACTACATGTATCCATATAGGAGAAAACAGATTGAAACCTAAAAATTAAAACTGTTACTGCCAACGAACGGTTTAAACTAGAAGAACGAAATTTGGTGAGCCAAGTGGGATTGGGGTACTGATCATTACCTGAAAGTGTCATCAAGATTGGGTGAAAAAATGTGTGCTGAGATTTCAGGAAACTCGCAGTTTTTTGGAAGATTGGCAACCCCTTTCCATGAAAGTGATTTGCGCCAGTCTGTGCTTAGGGCTACATCAATAGGAAACAAACCATAGAGATAGAACTTGGAGCTACTTTATTGTGTCAAGTTTCAAAGAGCTAGCACAAACCGTGTTTGATTTACAGTTCCAACTACATGTATCCATATAGGAGAAAACAGAGTGAAACCTAAAAATTAAACCTTTACTGCCAACGAACTGTTTAACCTAGAAGAACGAAATTTGGTGAGCCAAGTGGGATTGGGGTGCTGATCATTACCTGAAAGTGTCATCAATATTGGTTGAAAAAATGTGTGCTGAGATTTCAGGAAACTCTTAGTTTTTTGGAAGATTGGCAACCCCTTTCCATGAAAGTGATTTGCGCCAGTCTCTGCTTAGGGCTACATCAATAGGAAACAAACCATAGAGATAGAACTTGGAGCTACTTTATTGTGTCAAGTTTCATAGAGCTAGCACAAACCGTGTTTGATTTAGAGTTCCAACTACATGTATCCATATAGGAGAAAACAGAGTGAAACCTAAAAATTAAAACTGTTAGAGCCAAAGAATGGTTTAACCTAAAAGAAAGAAACTTGGTGACTCAAGTGGAATTTGCTGTTGTGGTCATTACCTGAAAGTGTCCTCAAGATTGGGTGAAAAAATGTGTGCTGAGATTTCAGGAAACTCGTAGTTTTTTGGAAGCCTGGCAACCCCTTTCCATGAAAGTGATTTGCGCCAGTCTCTGCTTAGGGCTACATCAATAGGAAACAAACCATAGAGATAGAACATGGAGCTACTTTATTGTGTCAAGTTTCAAAGAGCTAGCACAAACCGTGTTGGATTTAGAGTTCCAACTACATGTATTCATATAGGAGAAAATTGAGTGAAACCTAAAAGTTAAAACTTTACTGCCAACGAATGGTTTAACCTAGAAGAAGGAAATTTGGTGAGCCAAGTGGGATTGGGGTACTCATCATTACCTGAAAGTGTCATCAAGATTGGGTGAAAAAATGTGTGCTGAGATTTCAGGAAACTCGTAGTTTTTTGGAAGCTTGGCAACCCCTTTAAATGAAAGTGATTTGCGCCAGTCTCTTCTTAGGGCTACATCAATAGGAAACAAACCATAGAGATAGAACTTGGAGCTACTTTATTGTGTCAAGTTTCAAAGAGCTAGCAAAAACCGTGTTTGATTTAGAGTTCCAACTACATATATCCATATAGGGGAAAACAGAGTGAAACCTAAAAATTAAAACTGTTACTGCCAACGAACGGTTTAACCTAGAAGAACGAAATTTGGTGAGCCAAGTGGGATTGGGGTACTGATCATTACCTGAAAGTGTCATCAAGATTGGGTGAAAAAATGTGTGCTGAGATTTCAGGAAACTCGTAGTTGTTTGGAAGATTGGCAACCCCTTTCCATGAATGTGATTTGCGCCAGTCTCTGCTTAGGGCTACATCAATAGGAAACAAGCCATAGAGATAGAACTTGGAGCTAATTTATTGTGTCAAGTTTCAAAGAGCTAGCACAAACCGTGTTTGATTTAGAGTTCCAACTACATGTATCCATATAGGAGAAAACAGAGTGAAACCTAAAAATTAAAACTTTTACTGCCAACGAACGGTTTAACCTAGAAGAACGAAATTTGGTGAGCCAAGTGGGATTGGGGTACTGCTCATTACCTGAAAGTGTCATCAAGATTGGGTGAAAAAATGTGTGCTGAGATTTCAGGAAACTCGTAGTTGTTTGGAAGATTGGCAACCCCTTTCCATGAAAGTGATTTGCGCCAGTCTCTGCTTAGGGCTACATCAATAGGAAACAAACCATAGAGATAGAACTTGGAGCTACTTTATTGTGTCAAGTTTCAAAGAGCTAGCACAAACCGTGTTTGATTTAGAGTTCCAACTACATGTATCCATATAGGAGAAAACAGAGTGAAACCTAAAAATTAAAACTGTTACTGCCAACGAACGGCTTAACCTAGAAGAACGAAATTTGGTGAGCCAAGTGGGATTGGGGTACTGATCATTACCTGAAAGTGTCATCAAGATTGGGTGAAAAAATGTGTGCTGAGATTTCAGGAAACTCGCAGTTTTTTGGAAGATTGGCAACCCCTTTCCATGAAAGTGATTTGCGCCAGTCTGTGCTTAGGGCTACATCAATAGGAAACAAACCATAGAGATAGAACTTGGAGCTACTTTATTGTGTCAAGTTTCAAAGAGCTAGCACAAACCGTGTTTGATTTAGAGTTCCAACTACATGTATCCATATGGGAGAAAACAGAGTGAAACCTAGAAATTAAACCTTTACTGCCAACGAACTGTTTAACCTAGAAGAACGAAATTTGGTGAGCCAAGTGGGATTGGGGTGCTGATCATTACCTGAAAGTGTCATCAATATTGGTTGAAAAAATGTGTGCTGAGATTTCAGGAAACTCTTAGTTTTTTGGAAGATTGGCAACCCCTTTCCATGAAAGTGATTTGCGCCAGTCTCTGCTTAGGGCTACATCAATAGGAAACAAACCATAGAGATAGAACTTGGAGCTACTTTATTGTGTCAAGTTTCATAGAGCTAGCACAAACCGTGTTTGATTTAGAGTTCCAACTACATGTATCCATATAGGAGAAAACAGAGTGAAACCTAAAAATTAAAACTGTTAGAGCCAAAGAACGGTTTAACCTAAAAGAAAGAAACTTGGTGACTCAAGTGGAATTTGCTGTTGTGGTCATTACCTGAAAGTGTCCTCAAGATTGGGTGAAAAAATGTGTGCTGAGATTTCAGGAAACTCGTAGTTTTTTGGAAGCCTGGCAACCCCTTTCCATGAAAGTGATTTGCGCCAGTCTCTTCTTAGGGCTACATCATTCGAAACAAACCATAGAGATAGAACATGGAGCTACTTTATTGTGTGACGTTTCAAAGAGCTAGCACAAACCGTGTTTGATTTAGAGTTCCAACTACATGTATCCATATAGGAGAAAACAGAGTGAAACCTAAAAATTAAAACTGTTACTGCCAACGAACGGTTTAACTTAGAAGAACGAAATTTGGTGAGCCAAGTGGGATTGGGGTACTGATCATTACCTGAAAGTGTCATCAAGATTGGGTGAAAAAATGTGTGCTGAGATTTCAGGAAACTCGTAGTATTTTGGAAGATGGCAACCCCTTTCCATGAAAGTGATTTGCACCAGTCTCTGCTTAGGGCTACATCAGTAGGAAACAATCCATAGTGATAGAACTTGGAGCTACTTTATTGTGTCAAGTTTCAAAGAGCTAGCACAAACCGTGTTTGATTTAGAGTTCCAACTACATGTATCCATATAGGAGAAAACAGAGTGAAACCTAAAAATTAAAACTGTTACTGCCAACGAACGGTTTAACCTAGAAGAACGAAATTTGGTGAGCCAAGTGGGATTGGGGTACTGATCATTACCTGAAAGTGTCATCAATATTGGGTGAAAAAATGTGTGCTGAGATTTCAGGAAACTCGTAGTTGTTTGGAAGATTGGCAACCCCTTTCCATGAAAGTGATTTGCGCCAGTCTCTGCTTAGGGCTACATCAATAGGAAACAAACCATAGAGATAGAACTTGGAGCTACTTTATTGTGTCAAGTTTCAAAGAGCTAGCACAAACCGTGTTTGATTTAGAGTTCCAACTACATGTATCCATATAGGAGAAAACAGAGTGAAACCGAAAAATTAAAACTGTTACTGCCAACGAACGGTTTAACCTAGAAGAAAGAAATTTGGTGAGCCAAGTGGGATTGGGGTACTGATCATTACCTGAAAGTGTCATCAAGATTGGCTGAAAAAATGTGTGCTGAGATTTCAGGAAACTCGCAGTTTTTTGGAAGATTGGCAACCCTTTTCCATGAAAGGGATTTGCGCCAGTCTCTGCTTAGGGCTACATCAACAGGAAACAAACCATAGAGATAGAACTTGGAGCTACTTTATTGTGTCAAGTTTCAAAGAGCTAGCACAAACCGTGTTTGATTTAGAGTTCCAACTACATGTATCCATATAGGAGAAAACAGAGTGAAACCTAAAAATTAAAACTGTTACTGCCAATGAACAGTTTAACCTAGAAGAACGAAATTTGGTGAGCCAAGTGGGATTGGGGTACTGATCATTACCTGAAAGTGTCATCAAGATTGGGTGAAAAAATGTGTGCTGAGATTTCAGGAAACTCTTAGTTTTTTGGAAGATTGGCAACCCCTTTCCATGAAAGTGATTTGCGCCGTTCTCTGCTTAGGGCTACATCAATAGGAAACAAACCATAGAGATAGAACTTGAGCTACTTTATTGTGTCAAGTTTCAAAGAGCTAGCACAAACCGTGTTTGATTTAGAGTTCCAACTACATGTATCCATATAGGAGAAAACAGAGTGAAACCTAAAAATTAAAACTGTTACTGCCAACGAACGGTTTAACCTAGAAGAAAGAAATTTGGTGAGCCAAGTGGGATTGGGGTACTGATCATTACCTGAAAGTGTCATCAAGATTGGCTGAAAAAATGTGTGCTGAGATTTCAGGAAACTCGCAGTTTTTTGGAAGATTGGCAACCCTTTTCCATGAAAGGGATTTGCGCCAGTCTCTGCTTAGGGCTACATCAACAGGAAACAAACCATAGAGATAGAACTTGGAGCTACTTTATTGTGTCAAGTTTCAAAGAGCTAGCACAAACCGTGTTTGATTTAGAGTTCCAACTACATGTATCCATATAGGAGAAAATAGAGTGAAACCTAAAAATTAAAACTGTTACTGCCAATGAACAGTTTAACCTAGAAGAACGAAATTTGGTGAGCCAAGTGGGATTGGGGTACTGATCATTACCTGAAAGTGTCATCAAGATTGGGTGAAAAAATGTGTGCTGAGATTTCAGGAAACTCTTAGTTTTTTGGAAGATTGGCAACCCCTTTCCATGAAAGTGATTTGCGCCGTTCTCTGCTTAGGGCTACATCAATAGGAAACAAACCATAGAGATAGAACTTGAGCTACTTTATTGTGTCAAGTTTCAAAGAGCTAGCACAAACCGTGTTTGATTTAGAGTTCCAACTACATGTATCCATATAGGAGAAAACAGAGTGAAACCTAAAAATTAAAACTGTTACTGCCAACGAACGGTTTAACCTAGAAGAACGAAATTTGATGAGCCAAGTGGGATTGAGGTACTGATCATTACCTGAAAGTGTCATCAAGATTGGGTGAAAAAATGTGTGCAGAGATTTTAGGAAACTCTTAGTTTTTTGGAAGATGGCAACCCCTTTCCATGAAAGTGATTTGCGCCAGTCTCTGCTTAGGGCTACATCAATAGGAAACAAACCATAGAGATAGTACTTGGAGCTACTTTATTGTGTCAAGTTTCAAAGAGCTAGCACAAACCGTGTTTGATTTAGAGTTCCAACTACATGTATCCATATAGGAGAAAAGAGAGTGAAACCTAAAAATTAAAACTGTTACTGCCAACGAACGGTTTAACCTAGAAGAACGAAATTTGGTGAGCCAAGTGGGAATGGGGTACTGATCATTACCTGAAAGTGTCATCAAGATTGGGTGAAAAAATGTGTGCTGAGATTTCAGGAAACTAGCAGTTTTTTGGAAGATTGCCAACCCCTTTCCATGAAAGTGATTTGCGCCGGTCTCTTCTTAGGGCTACATCATTCGAAACAAACCATAGAGATAGAACTTGGAGCTACTTTATTGTGTCAAGTTTCAAAGAGCTAGCACAAACCGTGTTTGATTTAGAGTTCCAACTACATGTATCCATATAGGAGAAAACAGAGTGAAACCTAAAAATTAAAACTGTTACTGCCAACGAACGGTTTAACCTAGAAGAACGAAATTTGGTGAGCCAAGTGGGATTGGGGTACTGATCATTACCTGAAAGTGTCATCAAGATTGGCTGAAAAAATGTGTGCTGAGATTTCAGGAAACTCGCAGTTTTTTGGAAGATTGGCAACCCCTTTCCATGAAAGGGATTTGCGCCAGTCTCTGCTTAGGGCTACATCAATAGGAAACAAACCATAGAGATAGAACTTGGAGCTACTTTATTGTGTCAAGTTTCAAAGAGCTAGCACAAACCGTGTTTGATTTAGAGTTCCAACTACATGTATCCATATAGGAGAAAACAGAGTGAAACCTAAAAATTAAAACTGTTACTGCCAATGAACAGTTTAACCTAGAAGAACGAAATTTGGTGAGCCAAGTGGGATTGGGGTACTGATCATTACCTGAAAGTGTCATCAAGATTGGGTGAAAAAATGTGTGCTGAGATTTCAGGAAACTCTTAGTTTTTTGGAAGATTGGCAACCCCTTTCCATGAAAGTGATTTGCGCCGTTCTCTGCTTAGGGCTACATCAATAGGAAACAAACCATAGAGATAGAACTTGAGCTACTTTATTGTGTCAAGTTTCAAAGAGCTAGCACAAACCGTGTTTGATTTAGAGTTCCAACTACATGTATCCATATAGGAGAAAACAGAGTGAAACCTAAAAATTAAAACTGTTACTGCCAACGAACGGTTTAACCTAGAAGAACGAAATTTGGTGAGCCAAGTGGGATTGGGGTACTGATCATTACCTGAAAGTGTCATCAAGATTGGGTGAAAAAATGTGTGCTGAGATTTCAGGAAACTCGTAGTTTTTTGGAAGATTGGCAACCCCTTTCCATGAGAGTGATTTGCGCCAGTCTCTGCTTAGGGCTACATCAATAGGAAACAAACCATAGAGATAGAACTTGGAGCTACTTTTGTGTCAAGTTTCAAAGAGCTAGCACAAACCGTTTTTGATTTAGATTTCCAACTACATGTATCCATATAGGAGAAAACAGATTGAAACCTAAAAATTAAAACTGTTACTGCCAACGAACGGTTTAACCTAGAAGAACGAAATTTGGTGAGCCAAGTGGGATTGGGGTACTGATCATTACCTGAAAGTGTCATCAAGATTGGGTGAAAAAATGTGTGCTGAGATTTCAGGAAACTAGCAGTTTTTTGGAAGATTGGCAACCCCTTTCCATGAAAGGGATTTGCGCCAGTCTCTGCTTAGGGCTACATCAATAGGAAACAAACCATAGAGATAGAACTTGGAGCTAATTTATTGTGTCAAGTTTCAAAGAGCTAGCACAAACCGGGTTTGATTTAGAGTTCCAACTACATGTATCCATATAGGAGAAAACAGAGGGAAACCTAAAAATTAAAACTGTTAGAGCCAAAGAACGGTTTAACCTAAAAGAAAGAAACTTGGTGACTCAAGTGGAATTTGCTGTTGTGGTCATTACCTGAAAGTGTCATCAAGATTGGGTGAAAAAATGTGTGCTGAGATTTCAGGAAACTCGTAGTTTTTTTGGAAGATGGCAACCCCTTTCCATGAAAGTGATTTGCGCCAGTCTCTGCTTAATACTACATCAATAGGAAACAAACCATAGAGATAGAACTTGGAGCTAATTTATTGTGTCAAGTTTCAAAGAGCTAGCACAAACCGTGTTTGATTTAGAGTTCCAACTACATGTATCCATATAGGAGAAAACAGAGTGAAACCTAAAAATTAAAACTTTTACTGCCAACGAATGGTTTAACTTAGAAGAACGAAATTTGGTGAGCCAAGTGGGATTGGGGTACTGATCATTACCTGAAAGTGTCATCAAGATTAGGTGAAAAAATGTGTGCTGAGATTTCAGGAAACTCGTAGTTGTTTGGAAGATTGGCAACCCCTTTCCATGAAAGTGATTTGCGCCAGTCTCTTCGTAGGGCTACATCATTCGAAACAAACCATAGAGATAGAACTTGGAGCTACTTTATTGTGTGAAGTTTCAAAGAGCTAGCACAAACCGTGTTTGATTTAGAGTTCCAACTACATTTATCCATATATGAGAAAACAGAGTGAACCTAAAAATTAAAACTGTTACTGCCAACGAACGGTTTAACCTAGAAGAACGAAATTTGGTGAGCCAAGTGGGAATGGGGTACTGATCATTACCTGAAAGTGTCATCAAGATTGGGTGAAAAAACGTGTGCTGAGATTTTAGGAAACTCTTAGTTTTTTGGAAGATTGTCAACCCCTTTCTATGAAAGTGATTTGCGCCAGTCTCTGCTTAGGGCTACATCAATAGGAAACAACCCATAGAGATAGAACTGGGAGCTACTTTATTGTGTCAAGTTTCAAAGAGCTAGCACAAACCGTGTTTGATTTAGAGTTCCAACTACATGTATCCATATAGGAGAAAACAGAGTGAAACCTAAAAATTAAAACTGTTACTGCCAACGAACGGTTTAACCTAGAAAAACGAAATTTGGTGAGCCAAGTGGGATTGGGGTACTGATCATTACCTGAAAGTGTCATCATGATTGGCTGAAAAAATGTGTGCTGAGATTTCAGGAAACTCGCAGTTTTTTAGAAGATTGGCAACCCCTTTCCATGAAAGGGATTTGCACCAGTCTCTGCTTAGGGCTACATCAATAGGAAACAAACCATAGAGATAGAACTTGGAGCTACTTTATTGTGTCAAGTTTCAAAGAGCTACCACAAACCGTGTTTGATTTAGAGTTCCAACTACATGTATCCATATAGGAGAAAACAGAGTGAAACCTAAAAATTAAAACTGTTACTGCCAACGAACGGTTTAACCTAGAAGAACGAAATTTGGTGAGCCAAGTGGGATTGGGGTACTGATCATTACCTGAAAGTGTCACCAAGATTGGGTGAAAAAATGTGTGCTGAGATTTCAGGAAACTAGCAGTTTTTTGGAAGATTGGCAACCCCTTTCCATGAAAGTGATTTGTGCCAGTCTCTTCTTAGGGCTACATCATTCGAAACAAACCATAGAGATAGAACTTGGAGCTACTTTATTGTGTGAAGTTTCAAAGAGCTAGCACAAACCGTGTTTGATTTAGAGTTCCAACTACATGTATCCATAGAGGAGAAAACAGAGTGAAACCTAAAAATTAAAACTGTTACTGCCAACGAACGGTTTAACCTAGAAGAACGAAATTTGGTGAGCCAAGTGGGATTGTGGTACTGATCATTACCTGAAAGTGTCATCAAGATTGGGTGAAAAAATGTGTGCTGAGATTTCAGGAAACTCGTAGTTTTTTGGAAGATGGCAACCCCTTTCCATGAAAGTGATTTGCGCCAGTCTCTGCTTAGGGCTACATCAATAGGAAACAAACCATAGAGATAGAACTTGGAGCTACTTTATTGTGTCAAGTTTCAAAGAGCTAGCACAAACCGTGTTTGATTTAGAGTTCCAACTACATGTATCCATATAGGAGAAAACAGAGTGAAACCTAAAAATTAAAACTGTTACTGCCAACGAACGGTTTAACCTAGAAGAACGAAATTTGGTGAGCCAAGTGGGAATGGGGTACTGATCATTACCTGAAAGTGTCATCAAGATTGGGTGAAAAAATGTGTGCTGAGATTTCAGGAAACAAGCAGTTTTTTGGAAGTTTGGCAACCCCTTTCAATGAAAGTGATTTGCGCCAGTCTCTTCTTAGGGCTACATCAATAGGAAACAAACCATAGAGATAGAACTTGGAGCTACTTTATTGTGTCAAGTTTCAAAGAGCTAGCAAAAACCGTGTTTGATTTAGAGTTCCAACTACATATATCCATATAGGAGAAAACAGAGTGAAACCTAAAAATTAAAACTGTTACTGCCAACGAACGGTTTAACTTAGAAGAACGAAATTTGGTGAGCCAAGTGGGATTGGGGTACTGATCATTACCTGAAAGTGTCATCAAGATTGTATGAAAAAATGTGTGCTGAGATTTCAGGAAACTCGTAGTTTTTTGGAAGCTTGGCAAACCCTTTAAATGAAAGTGATTTGCGCCAGTCTCTGCTTAGGGCTACATCAATTGGAAACAAACCATAGAGATAGAACTTGGAGCTACTTTATTGTGTCAAGTTTCAAAGAGCTAGCACAAACCGTGTTTGATTTAGAGTTCCAACTACATGTATCCATATAGGAGAAAACAGAGTGAAACCTAAAAATTAAAACTGTTACTGCCAACGAACGGTTTAACCTAGAAGAACGAAATTTGGTGAGCCAAGTGGGATTGGGGTACTGATCATTACCTGAAAGTGTCATCAAGATTGGGTGAAAAAATGTGTGCTGAGATTTCAGGAAACTCGCAGTTTTTTGGAAGATTGGCAACCCCTTTCCATGAAAGTGATTTGTGCCAGTCTCTGCTTAGGGCTACATCAATAGGAAACAAACCATAGAGATAGAACTTGGAGCTACCTTATTGTGTCAAGTTTCAAAGAGCTAGCACAAACCGTGTTTGATTTAGAGTTCCAACTACATGTATCCATATAGGAGAAAACAGATTGAAACCTAAAAATTAAAACTGTTACTGCCAACGAACGGTTTAACCTAGAAGAACGAAATTTGGTGAGCCAAGTGGGATTGGGGTACTGATCATTACCTGAAAGTGTCATCAAGATTGGGTGAAAAAATGTGTGCTGAGATTTCAGGAAACTCGCAGTTTTTTGGAAGATTGGCAACCCCTTTCCATGAAAGTGATTTGCGCCAGTCTGTGCTTAGGGCTACATCAATAGGAAACAAACCATAGAGATAGAACTTGGAGCTACTTTATTGTGTCAAGTTTCAAAGAGCTAGCACAAACCGTGTTTGATTTACAGTTCCAACTACATGTATCCATATAGGAGAAAACAGAGTGAAACCTAAAAATTAAACCTTTACTGCCAACGAACTGTTTAACCTAGAAGAACGAAATTTGGTGAGCCAAGTGGGATTGGGGTGCTGATCATTACCTGAAAGTGTCATCAATATTGGTTGAAAAAATGTGTGCTGAGATTTCAGGAAACTCGCAGTTTTTTGGAAGATTGGCAACCCCTTTCCATGAAAGTGATTTGCGCCAGTCTGTGCTTAGGGCTACATCAATAGGAAACAAACCATAGAGATAGAACTTGGAGCTACTTTATTGTGTCAAGTTTCAAAGAGCTAGCACAAACCGTGTTTGATTTACAGTTCCAACTACATGTATCCATATAGGAGAAAACAGAGTGAAACCTAAAAATTAAAACTGTTAGAGCCAAAGAACGGTTTAACCTAAAAGAAAGAAACTTGGTGACTCAAGTGGAATTTGCTGTTGTGGTCATTACCTGAAAGTGTCCTCAAGATTGGGTGAAAAAATGTGTGCTGAGATTTCAGGAAACTCGTAGTTTTTTGGAAGCCTGGCAACCCCTTTCCATGAAAGTGATTTGCGCCAGTCTCTGCTTAGGGCTACATCAATAGGAAACAAACCATAGAGATAGAACATGGAGCTACTTTATTGTGTCAAGTTTCAAAGAGCTAGCACAAACCGTGTTGGATTTAGAGTTCCAACTACATGTATTCATATAGGAGAAAATTGAGTGAAACCTAAAAGTTAAAACTTTACTGCCAACGAATGGTTTAACCTAGAAGAAGGAAATTTGGTGAGCCAAGTGGGATTGGGGTACTCATCATTACCTGAAAGTGTCATCAAGATTGGGTGAAAAAATGTGTGCTGAGATTTCAGGAAACTCGTAGTTTTTTGGAAGCTTGGCAACCCCTTTAAATGAAAGTGATTTGCGCCAGTCTCTTCTTAGGGCTACATCAATAGGAAACAAACCATAGAGATAGAACTTGGAGCTACTTTATTGTGTCAAGTTTCAAAGAGCTAGCAAAAACCGTGTTTGATTTAGAGTTCCAACTACATATATCCATATAGGGGAAAACAGAGTGAAACCTAAAAATTAAAACTGTTACTGCCAACGAACGGTTTAACCTAGAAGAACGAAATTTGGTGAGCCAAGTGGGATTGGGGTACTGATCATTACCTGAAAGTGTCATCAAGATTGGGTGAAAAAATGTGTGCTGAGATTTCAGGAAACTCGTAGTTGTTTGGAAGATTGGCAACCCCTTTCCATGAATGTGATTTGCGCCAGTCTCTGCTTAGGGCTACATCAATAGGAAACAAACCATAGAGATAGAACATGGAGCTAATTTATTGTGTCAAGTTTCAAAGAGCTAGCACAAACCGTGTTTGATTTAGAGTTCCAACTACATGTATCCATATAGGAGAAAACAGAGTGAAACCTAAAAATTAAAACTTTTACTGCCAACGAACGGTTTAACCTAGAAGAACGAAATTTGGTGAGCCAAGTGGGATTGGGGTACTGATCATTACCTGAAAGTGTCATCAAGATTGGGTGAAAAAATGTGTGCTGAGATTTCAGGAAACTCGCAGTTTTTTGGAAGATTGGCAACCCCTTTCCATGAAAGTGATTTGCGCCAGTCTCTGCTTAGGGCTATATCAATAGGAAACAAACTATAGAGATAGAACTTGGAGCTACTTTATTGTGTCAAGTTTCAAAGAGCTAGCAAAAACCGTGTTTGATTTAGAGTTCCAACTACATATATCCATATAGGGGAAAACAGAGTGAAACCTAAAAATTAAAACTGTTACTGCCAACGAACGGTTTAACCTAGAAGAACGAAATTTGGTGAGCCAAGTGGGATTGGGGTACTGATCATTACCTGAAAGGGTCATCAAGATTGGGTGAAAAAATGTGTGCTGAGATTTCAGGAAACTCGCAGTTTTTTTGAAGATTGGCAACCCCTTTCCATGAGAGGGATTTGCGCCAGTCTCTGCTTAGGGCTACATCAATAGGAAACAAACCATAGAGATAGAACTTGGAGCTACCTTATTGTGTCAAGTTTCAAAGAGCTAGCACAAACCGTGTTTGATTTAGAGTTCCAACTACATGTATCCATATAGGAGAAAACAGAGTGAAACCTAAAAATTAAAACTGTTACTGCCAACGAACGGTTTAACCTAGAAGAACGAAATTTGGTGAGCCAAGTGGGAATGGGGTACTGATCATTACCTGAAAGTGTCATCAAGATTGGGTGAAAAAATGTGTGCTGAGATTTCAGGAAACTAGCAGTTTTTTGGAAGTTTGGCAACCCCTTTCAATGAAAGTGATTTGCGCCAGTCTCTTCTTAGGGCTACATCAATAGGAAACAAACCATAGAGATAGAACTTGGAGCTACTTTATTGTGTCAAGTTTCAAAGAGCTAGCACAAACCGTGTTTGATTTAGAGTTCCAACTACATGTATCCATATAGGAGAAAACAGAGTGATACCTAAAAATTAAAACTGTTACTGCCAACGAACGGTTTAACCTAGAAGAACGAAATTTGGTGAGCCAAGTGGGATTGGGGTACTGATCATTACTTGAAGGTGTCATCAAGATTGGGTGAAAAAATGTGTGCTGAGATTTCAGGAAACTCGTAGTTTTTTGGAAGATTGGCAACCCCTTTCCATGAGAGTGATTTGCGCCAGTCTCTGCTTAGGGCTACATCAATAGGAAACAAACCATAGAGATAGAACTTGGAGCTACTTTTGTGTCAAGTTTCAAAGAGCTAGCACAAACCGTTTTTGATTTAGATTTCCAACTACATGTATCCATATAGGAGAAAACAGATTGAAACCTAAAAATTAAAACTGTTACTGCCAACGAACGGTTTAACCTAGAAGAACGAAATTTGGTGAGCCAGGTGGGATTGGGGTACTGATCATTACCTGAAAGTGTCATCAAGATTGGGTGAAAAAATGTGTGCTGAGATTTCAGGAAACTCGCAGTTTTTTGGAAGATTGGCAACCCCTTTCCATGAAAGTGATTTGCGCCAGTCTCTGCTTAGGGCTACATCAATAGGAAACAAACCATAGAGATAGAACTTGGAGCTACTTTATTGTGTCAAGTTTCAAAGAGCTAGCACAAACCGTGTTTGATTTACAGTTCCAACTACATGTATCCATATAGGAGAAAACAGAGTGAAACCTAAAAATTAAACCTTTACTGCCAACGAACTGTTTAACCTAGAAGAACGAAATTTGGTGAGCCAAGTGGGATTGGGGTGCTGATCATTACCTGAAAGTGTCATCAAGATTGGTTGAAAAAATGTGTGCTGAGATTTCAGGAAACTCTTAGTTTTTTGGAAGATTGGCAACCCCTTTCCATGAAAGTGATTTGCGCCAGTCTCTGCTTAGGGCTACATCAATAGGAAACAAACCATAGAGATAGAACTTGGAGCTACTTTATTGTGTCAAGTTTCATAGAGCTAGCACAAACCGTGTTTGATTTAGAGTTCCAACTACATGTATCCATATAGGAGAAAACAGAGTGAAACCTAAAAATTAAAACTGTTACTGCCAACGAACGGTTTAACCTAGAAGAACGAAATTTGGTGAGCCAAGTGGGAATGGGGTACTGATCATTACCTGAAAGTGTCATCAAGATTGGCTGAAAAAATGTGTGCTGAGATTTCAGGAAACTCGCAGTTTTTTGGAAGATTGGCAACCCCTTTCCATGAAAGTGATTTGCGCCAGTCTCTGCTTAGGGCTACATCAATAGGAAACAAACCATAGAGATAGAACTTGGAGCTACTTTATTGTGTCAAGTTTCAAAGAGCTAGCACAAACCGTGTTTGATTTAGAGTTCCAACTACATGTATCCATATAGGAGAAAACAGAGTGAAACCTAAAAATTAAAACTGTTAGAGCCAAAGAACGGTTTAAGCTAAAAGAAAGAAACTTGGTGACTCAAGTGGAATTTGCTGTAGTGGTCATTACCTGAAAGTGTCATCAAGATTGGGTGAAAAAATGTGTGCTGAGATTTCAGGAAACTCGTAGTTTTTTGGAAGCCTGGCAACCCCTTTCCATGAAAGTGATTTGCGCCAGTCTCTGCTTAGGGCTATATCAATAGGAAACAAACCATAGAGATAGAACATGGAGCTACTTTATTGTGTCAAGTTTCAAAGAGCTAGCACAAACCGTGTTGGATTTAGAGTTCCAACTACATGTATTCATATAGGAGAAAATTGAGTGAAACCTAAAAGTTAAAACTTTACTGCCAACGAATGGTTTAACCTAGAAGAAGGAAATTTGGTGAGCCAAGTGGGATTGGGGTACTCATCATTACCTGAAAGTGTCATCAAGATTGGGTGAAAAAATGTGTGCTGAGATGTCAGGAAACTCGTAGTTTTTTGGAAGCTTGGCAACCCCTTTAAATGAAAGTGATTTGCGCCAGTCTCTGCATAGGGCTACATATAGGAAACAAACCATAGAGATAGAACTTGGAGCTACTTTATTGTGTCAAGTTTCAAAGAGCTAGCAAAAACCGTGTTTGATTTAGAGTTCCAACTACATATATCCATATAGGAGAAAACAGAGTGAAACCTAAAAATTAAAACTGTTACTGCCAACGAACGGTTTAACTTAGAAGAACGAAATTTGGTGAGCCAAGTGGGATTGGGGTACTGATCATTACCTGAAAGTGTCATCAAGATTGTATGAAAAAATGTGTGCTGAGATTTCAGGTAACTCGTAGTTTTTTGGAAGCTTGGCAACCCCTTTAAATGAAAGTGATTTGCGCCAGTCTCTGCTTAGGGCTACATCAATAGGAAACAAACCATAGAGATAGAACTTGGAGCTACTTTATTGTGTCAAGTTTCAAAGAGCTAGCACAAACCGTGTTTGATTTAGAGTTCCAACTACATGTATCCATATAGGAGAAAACAGAGTGAAACCTAAAAATTAAAACTGTTACTGCCAACGAACGGTTTAACCTAGAAGAACGAAATTTGGTGAGCCAAGTGGGATTGGGGTACTGATCATTACCTGAAAGTGTCATCAAGATTGGGTGAAAAAATGTGTGCTGAGATTTCAGGAAACTCGTAGTTTTTTGGAAGATTGGCAACCCCTTTCCATGAAAGTGATTTGCGCCAGTCTCTGCTTAGGGTTACATCAATAGGAAACAAACCATAGAGATAGAACTTGGAGCTACTTTATTGTGTCAAGTTTCAAAGAGCTAGCACAAACCGTGTTTGATTTAGAGTTCCAACTACATGTATCCATATAGGAGAAAACAGAGTGAAACCTAAAAATTAAAACTGTTACTGCCAACGAACGGTTTAACCTAGAAGAACGAAATTTGGTAAGCCAAGTGGGATTGGGGTACTGATCATTACCTGAAAGTGTCTTCAAGATTGGGTGAAAAAATGTGTGCTGAGATTTCAGGAAACTCGTAGTTGTTTGGAAGATTGGCAACCCCTTTCCATGAATGTGATTTGCGCCAGTCTCTGCTTAGGGCTACATCAATAGGAAACAAACCATAGAGATAGAACTTGGAGCTACTTTATTGTGTCAAGTTTCAAAGAGCTAGCACAAACCGTGTTTGATTTAGAGTTCCAAATACATGTATCCATATAGGAGAAAACAGAGTGAAACCTAAAAATTAAAACTGTTACTGCCAACGAACGGTTTAACCTAGAAGAACGAAATTTGGTGAGCCAAGTGGGAATCGGGTACTGATCATTACCTGAAAGTGTCATCAAGATTGGGTGAAAAAATGTGTGCTGAGATTTCAGGAAACTAGCAGTTTTTTGGAAGTTTGGCAACCCCTTTCAATGAAAGTGATTTGCGCCAGTCTCTTCTTAGGGCTACATCAATAGGAAACAAACCATAGAGATAGAACTTGGAGCTACTTTATTGTGTCAAGTTTCAAAGAGCTAGCACAAACCGTGTTTGATTTAGAGTTCCAACTACATGTATCCATATAGGAGAAAACAGAGTGAAACCTAAAAATTAAAACTGTTACTGCCAACGAACGGTTTAACCTAGAAGAACGAAATTTGGTGAGCCAAGTGGGATTGGGGTACTGATCATTACCTGAAAGGGTCATCAAGATTGGGTGAAAAAATGTGTGCTGAGATTTCAGGAAACTCGTAGTTTTTTAGAAGATTGGCAACCCCTTTCCATGAGAGTGATTTGCGCCAGTCTCTGCTTAGGGCTACATCAATAGGAAACAAACCATAGAGATAGAACTTGGAGCTACTTTTGTGTCAAGTTTCAAAGAGCTAGCACAAACCGTTTTTGATTTAGATTTCCAACTACATGTATCCATATAGGAGAAAACAGATTGAAACCTAAAAATTAAAACTGTTACTGCCAACGAACGGTTTAACCTAGAAGAACGAAATTTGGTGAGCCAAGTGGGATTGGGGTACTGATCATTACCTGAAAGTGTCATCAAGATTGGGTGAAAAAATGTGTGCTGAGATTTCAGGAAACTCGCAGTTTTTTGGAAGATTGGCAACCCCTTTCCATGAAAGTGATTTGCGCCAGTCTCTGCTTAGGGCTACATCAATAGGAAACAAACCATAGAGATAGAACTTGGAGCTACTTTATTGTGTCAAGTTTCAAAGAGCTAGCACAAACCGTGTTTGATTTAGAGTTCCAACTACATGTATCCATATAGGAGAAAACAGAGTGAAACCTAAAAATTAAACCTTTACTGCCAACGAACTGTTTAACCTAGAAGAACGAAATTTGGTGAGCCAAGTGGGATTGGGGTGCTGATCATTACCTGAAAGTGTCCTCAAGATTGGTTGAAAAAATGTGTGCTGAGATTTCAGGAAACTCTTAGTTTTTTGGAAGATTGGCAACCCCTTTCCATGAAAGTGATTTGCGCCAGTCTCTTCTCAGGGCTACATCAATAGGAAACAAACCATAGAGATAGAACTTGGAGCTACTTTATTGTGTCAAGTTTCAAAGAGCTAGCACAAACCGTGTTTGATTTAGAGTTCCAACTACATGTATCCATATAGGAGAAAACAGAGTGATACCTAAAAATTAAAACTGTTACTGCCAACGAACGGTTTAACCTAGAAGAACGAAATTTGGTGAGCCAAGTGGGATTGGGGTACTGATCATTACTTGAAAGTGTCATCAAGATTGGGTGAAAAAATGTGTGCTGAGATTTCAGGAAACTCGTAGTTTTTTGGAAGATTGGCAACCCCTTTCCATGAGAGTGATTTGCGCCAGTCTCTGCTTAGGGCTACATCAATAGGAAACAAACCATAGAGATAGAACTTGGAGCTACTTTTGTGTCAAGTTTCAAAGAGCTAGCACAAACCGTTTTTGATTTAGATTTCCAACTACATGTATCCATATAGGAGAAAACAGATTGAAACCTAAAAATTAAAACTGTTACTGCCAACGAACGGTTTAACCTAGAAGAACGAAATTTGGTGAGCCAAGTGGGATTGGGGTACTGATCATTACCTGAAAGTGTCATCAAGATTGGGTGAAAAAATGTGTGCTGAGATTTCAGGAAACTCGCAGTTTTTTGGAAGATTGGCAACCCCTTTCCATGAAAGTGATTTGCGCCAGTCTCTGCTTAGGGCTACATCAATAGGAAACAAACCATAGAGATAGAACTTGGAGCTACTTTATTGTGTCAAGTTTCAAAGAGCTAGCACAAACCGTGTTTGATTTACAGTTCCAACTACATGTATCCATATAGGAGAAAACAGAGTGAAACCTAAAAATTAAACCTTTACTGCCAACGAACTGTTTAACCTAGAAGAACGAAATTTGGTGAGCCAAGTGGGATTGGGGTGCTGATCATTACCTGAAAGTGTCATCAAGATTGGTTGAAAAAATGTGTGCTGAGATTTCAGGAAACTCTTAGTTTTTTGGAAGATTGGCAACCCCTTTCCATGAAAGTGATTTGCGCCAGTCTCTGCTTAGGGCTACATCAATAGGAAACAAACCATAGAGATAGAACTTGGAGCTACTTTATTGTGTCAAGTTTCATAGAGCTAGCACAAACCGTGTTTGATTTAGAGTTCCAACTACATGTATCCATATAGGAGAAAACAGAGTGAAACCTAAAAATTAAAACTGTTACTGCCAACGAACGGTTTAACCTAGAAGAAAGAAATTTGGTGAGCCAAGTGGGAATGGGGTACTGATCATTACCTGAAAGTGTCATCAAGATTGGCTGAAAAAATGTGTGCTGAGATTTCAGGAAACTCGCAGTTTTTTGGAAGATTGGCAACCCCTTTCCATGAAAGTGATTTGCGCCAGTCTCTGCTTAGGGCTACATCAATAGGAAACAAACCATAGAGATAGAACTTGGAGCTACTTTATTGTGTCAAGTTTCAAAGAGCTAGCACAAACCGTGTTTGATTTAGAGTTCCAACTACATGTATCCATATAGGAGAAAACAGAGAGAAACCTAAAAATTAAAACTGTTAGAGCCAAAGAACGGTTTAAGCTAAAAGAAAGAAACTTGGTGACTCAAGTGGAATTTGCTGTAGTGGTCATTACCTGAAAGTGTCATCAAGATTGGGTGAAAAAATGTGTGCTGAGATTTCAGGAAACTCGTAGTTTTTTGGAAGCCTGGCAACCCCTTTCCATGAAAGTGATTTGCGCCAGTCTCTGCTTAGGGCTACCTCAATAGGAAACAAACCATAGAGATAGAACATGGAGCTACTTTATTGTGTCAAGTTTCAAAGAGCTAGCACAAACCGTGTTGGATTTAGAGTTCCAACTACATGTATTCATATAGGAGAAAATTGAGTGAAACCTAAAAGTTAAAACTTTACTGCCAACGAATGGTTTAACCTAGAAGAAGGAAATTTGGTGAGCCAAGTGGGATTGGGGTACTCATCATTACCTGAAAGTGTCATCAAGATTGGGTGAAAAAATGTGTGCTGAGATGTCAGGAAACTCGTAGTTTTTTGGAAGCTTGGCAACCCCTTTAAATGAAAGTGATTTGCGCCAGTCTCTGCATAGGGCTACATATAGGAAACAAACCATAGAGATAGAACTTGGAGCTACTTTATTGTGTCAAGTTTCAAAGAGCTAGCAAAAACCGTGTTTGATTTAGAGTTCCAACTACATATATCCATATAGGAGAAAACAGAGTGAAACCTAAAAATTAAAACTGTTACTGCCAACGAACGGTTTAACTTAGAAGAACGAAATTTGGTGAGCCAAGTGGGATTGGGGTACTGATCATTACCTGAAAGTGTCATCAAGATTGTATGAAAAAATGTGTGCTGAGATTTCAGGTAACTCGTAGTTTTTTGGAAGCTTGGCAACCCCTTTAAATGAAAGTGATTTGCGCCAGTCTCTGCTTAGGGCTACATCAATAGGAAACAAACCATAGAGATAGAACTTGGAGCTACTTTATTGTGTCAAGTTTCAAAGAGCTAGCACAAACCGTGTTTGATTTAGAGTTCCAACTACATGTATCCATATAGGAGAAAACAGAGTGAAACCTAAAAATTAAAACTGTTACTGCCAACGAACGGTTTAACCTAGAAGAACGAAATTTGGTGAGCCAAGTGGGATTGGGGTACTGATCATTACCTGAAAGTGTCATCAAGATTGGGTGAAAAAATGTGTGCTGAGATTTCAGGAAACTCGTAGTTTTTTGGAAGATTGGCAACCCCTTTCCATGAAAGTGATTTGCGCCAGTCTCTGCTTAGGGTTACATCAATAGGAAACAAACCATAGAGATAGAACTTGGAGCTACTTTATTGTGTCAAGTTTCAAAGAGCTAGCACAAACCGTGTTTGATTTAGAGTTCCAACTACATGTATCCATATAGGAGAAAACAGAGTGAAACCTAAAAATTAAAACTGTTACTGCCAACGAACGGTTTAACCTAGAAGAACGAAATTTGGTGAGCCAAGTGGGATTGGGTTGCTGATCATTACCAGAAAGTGTCATCAAGATTGGGTGAAAAAATGTGTGCTGAGATTTCAGGAAACTCGTAGTTGTTTGGAAGATTGGCAACCCCTTTCCATGAATGTGATTTGCGCCAGTCTCTGCTTAGGGCTACATCAATAGGAAACAAACCATAGAGATAGAACTTGGAGCTACTTTATTGTGTCAAGTTTCAAAGAGCTAGCACAAACCGTGTTTGATTTAGAGTTCCAAATACATGTATCCATATAGGAGAAAACAGAGTGAAACCT
Organism: Spermophilus citellus; assembly: GCF_964194105.1. Classification (NCBI taxonomy): domain Eukaryota; kingdom Metazoa; phylum Chordata; class Mammalia; order Rodentia; family Sciuridae; genus Spermophilus; species Spermophilus citellus. The sequence continues at coordinate 1,255,575 of NW_027672727.1, read as the reverse complement.
AAAAATTAAAACTGTTACTGCCAACGAACGGTTTAACCTAGAAGAACGAAATTTGGTGAGCCAAGTGGGAATGGGGTACTGATCATTACCTGAAAGTGTCATCAAGATTGGGTGAAAAAATGTGTGCTGAGATTTCAGGAAACTAGCAGTTTTTTGGAAGTTTGGCAACCCCTTTCAATGAAAGTGATTTGCGCCAGTCTCTTCTTAGGGCTACATCAATAGGAAACAAACCATAGAGATAGAACTTGGAGCTACTTTATTGTGTCAAGTTTCAAAGAGCTAGCACAAACCGTGTTTGATTTAGAGTTCCAACTACATGTATCCATATAGGAGAAAACAGAGTGAAACCTAAAAATTAAAACTGTTACTGCCAACGAACGGTTTAACCTAGAAGAACGAAATTTGGTGAGCCAAGTGGGATTGGGGTACTGATCATTACCTGAAAGGGTCATCAAGATTGGGTGAAAAAATGTGTGCTGAGATTTCAGGAAACTCGTAGTTTTTTGGAAGATTGGCAACCCCTTTCCATGAGAGTGATTTGCGCCAGTCTCTGCTTAGGGCTACATCAATAGGAAACAAACCATAGAGATAGAACTTGGAGCTACTTTTGTGTCAAGTTTCAAAGAGCTAGCACAAACCGTTTTTGATTTAGATTTCCAACTACATGTATCCATATAGGAGAAAACAGATTGAAACCTAAAAATTAAAACTGTTACTGCCAACGAACGGTTTAACCTAGAAGAACGAAATTTGGTGAGCCAAGTGGGATTGGGGTACTGATCATTACCTGAAAGTGTCATCAAGATTGGGTGAAAAAATGTGTGCTGAGATTTCAGGAAACTCGCAGTTTTTTGGAAGATTGGCAACCCCTTTCCATGAAAGTGATTTGCGCCAGTCTCTGCTTAGGGCTACATCAATAGGAAACAAACCATAGAGATAGAACTTGGAGCTACTTTATTGTGTCAAGTTTCAAAGAGCTAGCACAAACCGTGTTTGATTTACAGTTCCAACTACATGTATCCATATAGGAGAAAACAGAGTGAAACCTAAAAATTAAACCTTTACTGCCAACGAACTGTTTAACCTAGAAGAACGAAATTTGGTGAGCCAAGTGGGATTGGGGTGCTGATCATTACCTGAAAGTGTCCTCAAGATTGGGTGAAAAAATGTGTGCTGAGATTTCAGGAAACTCTTAGTTTTTTGGAAGATTGGCAACCCCTTTCCATGAAAGTGATTTGCGCCAGTCTCTGCTTAGGGCTACATCAATAGGAAACAAACCATAGAGATAGAACTTGGAGCTACTTTATTGTGTCAAGTTTCATAGAGCTAGCACAAACCGTGTTTGATTTAGAGTTCCAACTACATGTATCCATATAGGAGAAAACAGAGTGAAACCTAAAAATTAAAACTGTTACTGCCAACGAACGGTTTAACCTAGAAGAACGAAATTTGGTGAGCCAAGTGGGAATGGGGTACTGATCATTACCTGAAAGTGTCATCAAGATTGGCTGAAAAAATGTGTGCTGAGATTTCAGGAAACTCGCAGTTTTTTGGAAGATTGGCAACCCCTTTCCATGAAAGTGATTTGCGCCAGTCTCTGCTTAGGGCTACATCAATAGGAAACAAACCATAGAGATAGAACTTGGAGCTACTTTATTGTGTCAAGTTTCAAAGAGCTAGCACAAACCGTGTTTGATTTAGAGTTCCAACTACATGTATCCATATAGGAGAAAACAGAGAGAAACCTAAAAATTAAAACTGTTAGAGCCAAAGAACGGTTTAAGCTAAAAGAAAGAAACTTGGTGACTCAAGTGGAATTTGCTGTAGTGGTCATTACCTGAAAGTGTCATCAAGATTGGGTGAAAAAATGTGTGCTGAGATTTCAGGAAACTCGTAGTTTTTTGGAAGCCTGGCAACCCCTTTCCATGAAAGTGATTTGCGCCAGTCTCTGCTTAGGGCTACCTCAATAGGAAACAAACCATAGAGATAGAACATGGAGCTACTTTATTGTGTCAAGTTTCAAAGAGCTAGCACAAACCGTGTTGGATTTAGAGTTCCAACTACATGTATTCATATAGGAGAAAATTGAGTGAAACCTAAAAGTTAAAACTTTACTGCCAACGAATGGTTTAACCTAGAAGAAGGAAATTTGGTGAGCCAAGTGGGATTGGGGTACTCATCATTACCTGAAAGTGTCATCAAGATTGGGTGAAAAAATGTGTGCTGAGATGTCAGGAAACTCGTAGTTTTTTGGAAGCTTGGCAACCCCTTTAAATGAAAGTGATTTGCGCCAGTCTCTGCATAGGGCTACATATAGGAAACAAACCATAGAGATAGAACTTGGAGCTACTTTATTGTGTCAAGTTTCAAAGAGCTAGCAAAAACCGTGTTTGATTTAGAGTTCCAACTACATATATCCATATAGGAGAAAACAGAGTGAAACCTAAAAATTAAAACTGTTACTGCCAACGAACGGTTTAACTTAGAAGAACGAAATTTGGTGAGCCAAGTGGGATTGGGGTACTGATCATTACCTGAAAGTGTCATCAAGATTGTATGAAAAAATGTGTGCTGAGATTTCAGGTAACTCGTAGTTTTTTGGAAGCTTGGCAACCCCTTTAAATGAAAGTGATTTGCGCCAGTCTCTGCTTAGGGCTACATCAATAGGAAACAAACCATAGAGATAGAACTTGGAGCTACTTTATTGTGTCAAGTTTCAAAGAGCTAGCACAAACCGTGTTTGATTTAGAGTTCCAACTACATGTATCCATATAGGAGAAAACAGAGTGAAACCTAAAAATTAAAACTGTTACTGCCAACGAACGGTTTAACCTAGAAGAACGAAATTTGGTGAGCCAAGTGGGATTGGGGTACTGATCATTACCTGAAAGTGTCATCAAGATTGGGTGAAAAAATGTGTGCTGAGATTTCAGGAAACTCGTAGTTTTTTGGAAGATTGGCAACCCCTTTCCATGAAAGTGATTTGCGCCAGTCTCTGCTTAGGGTTACATCAATAGGAAACAAACCATAGAGATAGAACTTGGAGCTACTTTATTGTGTCAAGTTTCAAAGAGCTAGCACAAACCGTGTTTGATTTAGAGTTCCAACTACATGTATCCATATAGGAGAAAACAGAGTGAAACCTAAAAATTAAAACTGTTACTGCCAACGAACGGTTTAACCTAGAAGAACGAAATTTGGTGAGCCAAGTGGGATTGGGTTGCTGATCATTACCAGAAAGTGTCATCAAGATTGGGTGAAAAAATGTGTGCTGAGATTTCAGGAAACTCGTAGTTGTTTGGAAGATTGGCAACCCCTTTCCATGAATGTGATTTGCGCCAGTCTCTGCTTAGGGCTACATCAATAGGAAACAAACCATAGAGATAGAACTTGGAGCTACTTTATTGTGTCAAGTTTCAAAGAGCTAGCACAAACCGTGTTTGATTTAGAGTTCCAAATACATGTATCCATATAGGAGAAAACAGAGTGAAACCTAAAAATTAAAACTGTTACTGCCAACGAACGGTTTAACCTAGAAGAACGAAATTTGGTGAGCCAAGTGGGAATGGGGTACTGATCATTACCTGAAAGTGTCATCAAGATTGGGTGAAAAAATGTGTGCTGAGATTTCAGGAAACTAGCAGTTTTTTGGAAGTTTGGCAACCCCTTTCAATGAAAGTGATTTGCGCCAGTCTCTTCTTAGGGCTACATCAATAGGAAACAAACCATAGAGATAGAACTTGGAGCTACTTTATTGTGTCAAGTTTCAAAGAGCTAGCACAAACCGTGTTTGATTTAGAGTTCCAACTACATGTATCCATATAGGAGAAAACAGAGTGAAACCTAAAAATTAAAACTGTTACTGCCAACGAACGGTTTAACCTAGAAGAACGAAATTTGGTGAGCCAAGTGGGATTGGGGTACTGATCATTACCTGAAAGGGTCATCAAGATTGGGTGAAAAAATGTGTGCTGAGATTTCAGGAAACTCGTAGTTTTTTGGAAGATTGGCAACCCCTTTCCATGAGAGTGATTTGCGCCAGTCTCTGCTTAGGGCTACATCAATAGGAAACAAACCATAGAGATAGAACTTGGAGCTACTTTTGTGTCAAGTTTCAAAGAGCTAGCACAAACCGTTTTTGATTTAGATTTCCAACTACATGTATCCATATAGGAGAAAACAGATTGAAACCTAAAAATTAAAACTGTTACTGCCAACGAACGGTTTAACCTAGAAGAACGAAATTTGGTGAGCCAAGTGGGATTGGGGTACTGATCATTACCTGAAAGTGTCATCAAGATTGGGTGAAAAAATGTGTGCTGAGATTTCAGGAAACTCGCAGTTTTTTGGAAGATTGGCAACCCCTTTCCATGAAAGTGATTTGCGCCAGTCTCTGCTTAGGGCTACATCAATAGGAAACAAACCATAGAGATAGAACTTGGAGCTACTTTATTGTGTCAAGTTTCAAAGAGCTAGCACAAACCGTGTTTGATTTACAGTTCCAACTACATGTATCCATATAGGAGAAAACAGAGTGAAACCTAAAAATTAAACCTTTACTGCCAACGAACTGTTTAACCTAGAAGAACGAAATTTGGTGAGCCAAGTGGGATTGGGGTGCTGATCATTACCTGAAAGTGTCCTCAAGATTGGGTGAAAAAATGTGTGCTGAGATTTCAGGAAACTCTTAGTTTTTTGGAAGATTGGCAACCCCTTTCCATGAAAGTGATTTGCGCCAGTCTCTGCTTAGGGCTACATCAATAGGAAACAAACCATAGAGATAGAACTTGGAGCTACTTTATTGTGTCAAGTTTCATAGAGCTAGCACAAACCGTGTTTGATTTAGAGTTCCAACTACATGTATCCATATAGGAGAAAACAGAGTGAAACCTAAAAATTAAAACTGTTACTGCCAACGAACGGTTTAACCTAGAAGAACGAAATTTGGTGAGCCAAGTGGGAATGGGGTACTGATCATTACCTGAAAGTGTCATCAAGATTGGCTGAAAAAATGTGTGCTGAGATTTCAGGAAACTCGCAGTTTTTTGGAAGATTGGCAACCCCTTTCCATGAAAGTGATTTGCGCCAGTCTCTGCTTAGGGCTACATCAATAGGAAACAAACCATAGAGATAGAACTTGGAGCTACTTTATTGTTTCAAGTTTCAAAGAGCTAGCACAAACCGTGTTTGATTTAGAGTTCCAACTACATGTATCCATATAGGAGAAAACAGAGTGAAACCTAAAAATTAAAACTGTTAGAGCCAACGAATGGTTTAACCTAGAAGAACGAAATTTGGTGAGCCAAGTGGGATTTGGGTACTGATCATTACCTGAAAGTGTCATCAAGATTGGGTGAAAAAATGTGTGCTGAGATTTCAGGAAACTCATAGTTTTTTGGAACCTTGGCAAAACCTTTCCATGAAAGTGATTTGCGCCAGTCTCTGCTTAGGGCTACATCAATAGGAAACAAACCATAGAGATAGAACATGGAGCTACTTTATTGTGTCAAGTTTCAAAGAGCTAGCACAAACCGTGTTGGATTTAGAGTTCCAACTACATGTATTCATATAGGAGAAAATTGAGTGAAACCTAAAAGTTAAAACTTTACTGCCAACGAATGGTTTAACCTAGAAGAAGGAAATTTGGTGAGCCAAGTGGGATTGGGGTACTCATCATTACCTGAAAGTGTAATCAAGATTGGGTGAAAAAATGTGTGCTGAGATTTCAGGAAACTCGTATTTTTTTGGAAGATTAGCAACCCCTTTAAATGAAAGTGATTTGCGCCAGTCTCTGCTAAGGCTACATATAGGAAACAAACCATAGAGATAGAACTTGGAGCTACTTTATTGTGTCAAGTTTCAAAGAGCTAGCAAAAACCGTGTTTGATTTAGAGTTCCAACTACATATATCCATATAGGAGAAAACAGAGTGAAACCTAAAAATTAAAACTGTTACTGCCAACGAACGGTTTAACTTAGAAGAACGAAATTTGGTGAGCCAAGTGGGATTGGGGTACTGATCATTACCTGAAAGTGTCATCAAGATTGTATGAAAAAATGTGTGCTGAGATTTCAGGAAACTCGTAGTTTTTTGGAAGCTTGGCAACCCCTTTAAATGAAAGTGATTTGCGCCAGTCTCTGCTTAGGGCTACATCAATAGGAAACAAACCATAGAGATAGAACTTGGAGCTACCTTATTGTGTCAAGTTTCAAAGAGCTACCACAAACCGTGTTTGATTTAGAGTTCCAACTACATGTATCCATATAGGAGAAAACAGATTGAAACCTAAAAATTAAAACTGTTACTGCCAACGAACGGTTTAACCTAGAAGAACGAAATTTGGTGAGCCAAGTGGGATTCGGGTACTGATCATTACCTGAAAGTGTCATCAAGATTGGGTGAAAAAATGTGTGCTGAGATTTCAGGAAACTCGCAGTTTTTTGGAAGATTGGCAACCCCTTTCCATGAAAGTGATTTGCGCCAGTCTCTGCTTAGGGCTACATCAATAGGAAACAAACCATAGAGATAGAACTTGGAGCTACTTTATTGTGTCAAGTTTCAAAGAGCTAGCACAAACCGTGTTTGATTTACAGTTCCAAATACATTTATCCATATAGGAGAAAACAGAGTGAAACCTAAAAATTAAACCTTTACTGCCAACGAACTGTTTAACCTAGAAGAACGAAATTTGGTGAGCCAAGTGGGATTGGGGTACTGATCATTACCTGAAAGTGTCATCAAGATTGGTTGAAAAAATGTGTGCTGAGATTTCAGGAAACTCTTAGTTTTTTGGAAGATTGGCAACCCCTTTCCATGAAAGTGATTTGCGCCAGTCTCTGCTTAGGGCTACATCAATAGGAAACAAACCATAGAGATAGAACTTGGAGCTACTTTATTGTGTCAAGTTTCAAAGACCTAGCACAAACCGTGTTTGATTTAGAGTTCCAACTACATGTATCCATATAGGAGAAAACAGAGTGAAACCTAAAAATTAAAACTGTTACTGCCAACGAACGGTTTAACCTAGAAGAACGAAATTTGGTAAGCCAAGTGGGATTGGGGTACTGATCATTGCCTGAAAGTGTCATCAAGATTGGGTGAAAAAATGTGTGCTGAGATTTCAGGAAACTCGCAGTTTTTTGGAAGATTGGCAACCCCTTTCCATGAAAGTGATTTGCGCCAGTCTCTGCTTAGGGCTACATCAATAGGAAACAAACCATAGAGATAGAACTTGGAGCTACCTTATTGTGTCAAGTTTCAAAGAGCTAGCACAAACCGTGTTTGATTTAGAGTTCCAACTACATGTATCCATATAGGAGAAAACAGATTGAAACCTAAAAATTAAAACTGTTACTGCCAACGAACGGTTTAACCTAGAAGAACGAAATTTGGTGAGCCAAGTGGGATTGGGGTACTGATCATTACCTGAAAGTGTCATCAAGATTGGGTGAAGAAATGTGTGCTAAGATTTCAGGAAACTCGCAGTTTTTTGGAAGATTGGCAACCCCTTTCCATGAAAGTGATTTGCGCCAGTCTCTGCTTAGGGCTACATCAATAGGAAACAAACCATAGAGATAGAACTTGGAGCTACTTTATTGTGCCAAGTTTCAAAGAGCTAGCACAAACCGTGTTTGATTTACAGTTCCAACTACATGTATCCATATAGGAGAAAACAGAGTGAAACCTAAAAATTAAACCTTTACTGCCAACGAACTGTTTAACCTAGAAGAACGAAATTTGGTGAGCCAAGTGGGATTGGGGTGCTGATCATTACCTGAAAGTGTCATCAAGATTGGTTGAAAAAATGTGTGCTGAGATTTCAGGAAACTCTTAGTTTTTTGGAAGATTGGCAACCCCTTTCCATGAAAGTGATTTGCGCCAGTCTCTGCTTAGGGCTACATCAATAGGAAACAAACCATAGAGATAGAACTTGGAGCTACTTTATTGTGTCAAATTTCATAGAGCTAGCACAAACCGTGTTTGATTTAGAGTTCCAACTACATGTATCCATATAGGAGAAAACAGAGTGAAACCTAAAAATTAAAACTGTTAGAGCCAAAGAACGGTTTAACCTAAAAGAAAGAAACTTGGTGACTCAAGTGGAATTTGCTGTTGTGGTCATAACCTGAAAGTGTCATCAAGATTGGGTGAAAAAATGTGTGCTGAGATTTCAGGAAACTCGTAGTTTTTTGGAAGCCTGGCAACCCCTTTCCATGAAAGTGATTTGCGCCAGTCTCTGCTTAGGGCTACATCAATAGGAAACAAACCATAGAGATAGAACATGGAGCTACTTTATTGTGTCAAGTTTCAAAGAGCTAGCACAAACCGTGTTGGATTTAGAGTTCAAACTACATGTATTCATATAGGAGAACATTGAGTGAAACCTAAAAGTTAAAACTTTACTGCCAACGAATGGTTTAACCTAGAAGAAGGAAATTTGGTGAGCCAAGTGGGATTGGGGTACTCATCATTACCTGAAAGTGTCATCAAGATTGGGTGAAAAAATGTGTGCTGAGATTTCAGGAAACTCGTAGTTTTTTGGAAGCTTGGCAACCCCTTTAAATGAAAGAGATTTGCGCCAGTCTCTGCATAGGGCTACATATAGGAAACAAACCATAGAGATAGAACTTGGAGCTACTTTATTGTGTCAAGTTTCAAAGAGCTAGCAAAAACCGTGTTTGATTTAGAGTTCCAACTACATATATCCATATAGGAGAAAACAGAGTGAAACCTAAAAATTAAAACTGTTACTGCCAACGAACGGTTTAACCTAGAAGAACGAAATTTGGTGAGCCAAGTGGGATTGGGGTACTGATCATTACCTGAAAGTGTCATCAAGATTGGGTGAAAAAATGTGTGCTGAGATTTCAGGAAACTCGTAGTTGTTTGGAAGATTGGCAACCCCTTTCCATGAATGTGATTTGCGCCAGTCTCTGCTTAGGGCTACATCAATAGGAACAAACCATAGAGATAGAACTTGGAGCTAATTTATTGTGTCAAGTTTCAAAGAGCTAGCACAAACCGTGTTTGATTTAGAGTTCCAACTACATGTATCCATATAGGAGAAAACAGAGTGAAACCTAAAAATTAAAACTTTTACTGCCAACGAACGGTTTAACCTAGAAGAACGAAATTTGGTGAGCCAAGTGGGATTGGGGTACTGATCATTACCTGAAAGTGTCATCAAGATTGGGTGAAAAAATGTGTGCTGAGATTTCAGGAAACCAGCAGTTTTTTGGAAGATTGGCAACCCCTTTCCATGAAAGTGATTTGCGCCAGTCTCTTCTTAGGGCTAAATCATTCGAAACAAACCATAGAGATAGAACATGGAGCTACTTTATTGTGTCACTTTTCAAAGAGCTAGCACAAACCGTGTTTGATTTAGAGTTCCAACTACATGTATCCATATAGGAGAAAACAGAGTGAAACCTAAAAATTAAAACTGTTACTGCCAACGAACGGTTTAACCTAGAAGAACGAATTTTGGTGAGCCAAGTGGGATTGGGGTACTGATCATTACCTGAAAGTGTCATCAAGATTGGCTGAAAAAATGTGTGCTGAGATTTCAGGAAACTCGCAGTTTTTTGGAAGATTGGCAACCCCTTTCCATGAAAGGGATTTGCGCCAGTCTCTGCTTAGGGCTACATCAATAGGAAACAAACCATAGAGATAGAACTTGGAGCTACTTTACTGTGTCAAGTTTCAAAGAGCTAGCACAAACCGTGTTTGATTTAGAGTTCCAACTACATGTATCCATATAGGAGAAAACAGAGTGAAACCTAAAAATTAAAACTGTTACTGCCAACGAACAGTTTAACCTAGAAGAACGAAATTTGGTGAGCCAAGTGGGATTGGGGTACTGATCATTACCTGAAAGTGTCATCAAGATTGGGTGAAAAAATGTGTGCTGAGATTTCAGGAAACTCTGAGTTTTTTGGTAGATTGGCAACCCCTTTCCATGAAAGTGATTTGCGCCGTTCTCTGCTTAGGGCTACATCAATAGGAAACAAACCATAGAGATAGAACTTGAGCTACTTTATTGTGTCAAGTTTCAAAGAGCTAGCAAAAACCGTGTAGATTTAGAGTTCCAACCACATGTATCCATATAGGAGAAAACAGAGTGAAACCTAAAAATTAAAACTGTTACTGCCAACGAACGGTTTAACCTAGAAGAACGAAATTTGGTGAGCCAAGTGGGATTGAGGTACTGATCATTACCTGAAAGTGTCATCAAGATTGGGTGAAAAAATGTGTGCAGAGATTTCAGGAAACTCTTAGTTTTTTGGAAGATGGCAACCCCTTTCCATGAAAGTGATTTGCGCCAGTCTCTGCTTAGGGCCACATCAATATGAAACAAACCATAGAGATAGAACTTGGAGCTACTTTATTGTGTCAAGTTCAAAGAGCTAGCACAAACCGTGTTTGATTTAGAGTTCCAACTACATGTATCCATATAGGAGAAAACAGAGTGAAACCTAAAAATTAAAACTGTTACTGCCAACGAACGGTTTAACCTAGAAGAACGAAATTTGGTGAGCCAAGTGGGAATGGGGTACTGATCATTACCTGAAAGTGTCATCAAGATTGGCTGAAAAAATGTGTGCTGAGATTTCAGGAAACTAGCAGTTTTTTGGAAGTTTGGCAACCCCTTTCAATGAAAGTGATTTGCGCTAGTCTCTTCTTAGGGCTACATCAATAGGAAACAAACCATAGAGATAGAACTTGGAGCTACTTTATTGTGTCAAGTTTCAAAGAGCTAGCAAAAACCGTGTTTGATTTAGAGTTCCAACTACATATATCCATATAGGAGAAAACAGAGTGAAACCTAAAAATTAAAACTGTTACTGCCAACGAACGGTTTAACCTAGAAGAACGAAATTTGGTGAGCCAAGTGGGATTGGGGTACTGATCATTACCTGAAAGTGTCATCAAGATTGGGTGAAAAAATGTGTGCTGAGATTTCAGGAAACTCGTAGTTGTTTGGAAGATTGGCAACCCCTTTCCATGAATGTGATTTGCGCCAGTCTCTGCTTAGGGCTACATCAATAGGAAACAAAAAATAGAGATAGAATTTGGAGCTAATTTATTGTGTCAAGTTTCAAAGAGCTAGCACAAACCGTGTTTGATTTAGAGTTCCAACTACATGTATCCATATAGGAGAAAACAGAGTGAAACCTAAAAATTAAAACTTTTACTGCCAACGAACGGTTTAACCTAGAAGAACAAAATTTGGAGAGCCAAGTGGGATTGGGGTACTGATCATTACCTGAAAGTGTCATCAAGTTTGGGTGAAAAAATGTGTGCTGAGATTTCAGGAAACTAGCAGTTTTTTGGAAGATTGGCAACCCCTTTCCATGAAAGTGATTTGCGCCAGTCTCTTCTTAGGGCTACATCATTCGAAACAAACCATAGAGATAGAACATGGAGCTACTTTATTGTGTCACGTTTCAAAGAGCTAGCACAAACCGTGTTTGATTTAGAGTTCCAACTACATGTATCCATATAGGAGAAAACAGAGTGAAACCTAAAAATTAAAACTGTTACTGCCAACGAACGGTTTAACCTAGAAGAACGAAATTTGGTGAGCCAAGTGGGATTGGGGTACTGATCATTACCTGAAAGTGTCATCAAGATTGGCTGAAAAAATGTGTGCTGATATTTCAGGAAACTCGCAGTTTTTTGGAAGATTGGCCACCCCTTTCCATGAAAGGGATTTGCGCCAGTCTCTGCTTAGGGCTACATCAATAGGAAACAAACCATAGAGATAGAACTTGGAGCTACTTTATTGTGTCAAGTTTCAAAGAGCTAGCACAAACCGTGTTTGATTTAGAGTTCCAACTACATGTATCCATATAGGAGAAAACAGAGTGAAACCTAAAAATTAAAACTGTTACTGACAACGAACAGTTTAACATAGAAGAACGAAATTTGGTGAGCCAAGTGGGATTGGGGTACTGATCATTACCTGAAAGTGTCATCAAGATTGGGTGAAAAAATGTGTGCTGAGATTTCAGGAAACTCTTAGTTTTTTGGTAGATTGGCAACCCCTTTCCATGAAAGTGATTTGCGCCAGTCTCTGCTTAGGGCAACATCAATAGGAAACAAACCATAGAGATAGAACTTGGAGCTACTTTATTGTGTCAAGTTTCAAAGAGCTAGCACAAACCGTGTTTGATTTACAGTTCCAACTACATGTATCCATATAGGAGAAAACAGAGTGAAACCTAAAAATTAAACCTTTACTGCCAACGAACTGTTTAACCTAGAAGAACGAAATTTGGTGAGCCAAGTGGGATTGGGGTGCTGATCATTACCTGAAAGTGTCCTCAAGATTGGTTGAAAAAATGTGTGCTGAGATTTCAGGAAACTCTTAGTTTTTTGGAAGATTGGCAACCCCTTTCCATGAAAGTGATTTGCGCCAGTCTCTGCTTAGGGCTACATCAATAGGAAACAAACCATAGAGATAGAACTTGGAGCTACTTTATTGTGTCAAGTTTCATAGAGCTAGCACAAACCGTGTTTGATTTAGAGTTCCAACTACATGTATCCATATAGGAGAAAACAGAGTGAAACCTAAAAATTAAAACTGTTACTGCCAACGAACGGTTTAACCTAGAAGAACGAAATTTGGTGAGCCAAGTGGGAATGGGGTACTGATCATTACCTGAAAGTGTCATCAAGTTTGGCTGAAAAAATGTGTGCTGAGATTTCAGGAAACTCGCAGTTTTTTGGAAGATTGGCAACCCCTTTCCATGAAAGTGATTTGCGTCAGTCTCTGCTTAGGGCTACATCAATAGGAAACAAACCATAGAGATAGAACTTGGAGCTACTTTATTGTTTGAGTTTCAAAGAGCTAGCACAAACCGTGTTTGATTTAGAGTTCCAAATACATGTATCCATATAGGAGAAAACAGAGTGAAACCTAAAAATTAAAACTGTTAGAGCCAAAGAACGGTTTAAGCTAAAAGAAAGAAACTTGGTGACTCAAGTGGAATTTGCTGTAGTGGTCATTACCTGAAAGTGTCATCAAGATTGGGTGAAAAAATGTGTGCTGAGATTTCAGGAAACTCGTAGTTTTTTGGAAGCCTGGCAACCCCTTTCCATGAAAGTGATTTGCGCCAGTCTCTGCTTAGGGCTACATCAATAGGAAACAAACCATAGAGATAGAACATGGAGCTACTTTATTGTGTCAAGTTTCAAAGAGCTAGCACAAACCGTGTTGGATTTAGAGTTCCAACTACATGTATTCATATAGGAGAAAATTGAGTGAAACCTAAAAGTTAAAACTTTACTGCCAACGAATGGTTTAACCTAGAAGAAGGAAATTTGGTGAGCCAAGTGGGATTGGGGTACTCATCATTACCTGAAAGTGTAATCAAGATTGGGTGAAAAAATGTGTGCTGAGATTTCAGGAAACTCGTATTTTTTTGGAAGATTAGCAACCCCTTTAAATGAAAGTGATTTGCGCCAGTCTCTGCTAGGGCTACATATAGGAAACAAACCATAGAGATAGAACTTGGAGCTACTTTATTGTGTCAAGTTTCAAAGAGCTAGCAAAAACCGTGTTTGATTTAGAGTTCCAACTACATATATCCATATAGGAGAAAACAGAGTGAAACCTAAAAATTAAAACTGTTACTGCCAACGAACGGTTTAACTTAGAAGAACGAAATTTGGTGAGCCAAGTGGGATTGGGGTACTGATCATTACCTGAAAGTGTCATCAAGATTGTATGAAAAAATGTGTGCTGAGATTTCAGGAAACTCGTAGTTTTTTGGAAGATTGGCAACCCCTTTAAATGAAAGTGATTTGCGCCAGTCTCTGCTTAGGGCTACATCAATAGGAAACAAACCATAGAGATAGAACTTGGAGCTACTTTATTGTGTCAAGTTTCAAAGAGCTAGCACAAACCGTGTTTGATTTAGAGTTCCAACTACATGTATCCATATAGGAGAAAACAGAGTGAAACCTAAAAATTAAAACTGTTATTGCCAACGAACGGTTTAACCTAGAAGAACGAAATTTGGTGAGCCAAGTGGGATTGGGGTACTGATCATTACCTGAAAGTGTCATCAAGATTGGGTGAAAAAATGTGTGCTGAGATTTCAGGAAGCTCGTAGTTTTTTGGAAGATTGGCAACCCCTTTCCATGAAAGTGATTTGCGCCAGTCTCTGCTTAGGGTTACATCAATAGGAAACAAACCATAGAGATAGAACTTGGAGCTACTTTATTGTGTCAAGTTTCAAAGAGCTAGCACAAACCGTGTTTGATTTAGAGTTCCAACTACATGTATCCATATAGGAGAAAACAGAGTGAAACCTAAAAATTAAAACTGTTACTGCCAAAGAACGGTTTAACCTAGAAGAACGAAATTTGGTGAGCCAAGTGGGATGGGGTACTGATCATTACCTGAAAGTGTCATCAAGATTGGGTGAAAAAATGTGTGCTGAGATTTCAGGAAACTCGCAGTTTTTTGGAAGATTGGCAACCCCTTTCCATGAATGTGATTTGCGCCAGTCTCTGCTTAGGGCTACATCAATAGGAAACAAAAAATAGAGATAGAATTTGGAGCTAATTTATTGTGTCAAGTTTCAAAGAGCTAGCACAAACCGTGTTTGATTTAGAGTTCCAACTACATGTATCCATATAGGAGAAAACAGAGTGAAACCTAAAAATTAAAACTTTTACTGCCAACGAACGGTTTAACCTAGAAGAACAAAATTTGGAGAGCCAAGTGGGATTGGGGTACTGATCATTACCTGAAAGTGTCATCAAGTTTGGGTGAAAAAATGTGTGCTGAGATTTCAGGAAACTAGCAGTTTTTTGGAAGATTGGCAACCCCTTTCCATGAAAGTGATTTGCGCCAGTCTCTTCTTAGGGCTACATCATTCGAAACAAACCATAGAGATAGAACATGGAGCTACTTTATTGTGTCACGTTTCAAAGAGCTAGCACAAACCGTGTTTGATTTAGAGTTCCAACTACATGTATCCATATAGGAGAAAACAGAGTGAAACCTAAAAATTAAAACTGTTACTGCCAACGAACGGTTTAACCTAGAAGAACGAAATTTGGTGAGCCAAGTGGGATTGGGGTACTGATCATTACCTGAAAGTGTCATCAAGATTGGCTGAAAAAATGTGTGCTGATATTTCAGGAAACTCGCAGTTTTTTGGAAGATTGGCCACCCCTTTCCATGAAAGGGATTTGCGCCAGTCTCTGCTTAGGGCTACATCAATAGGAAACAAACCATAGAGATAGAACTTGGAGCTACTTTATTGTGTCAAGTTTCAAAGAGCTAGCACAAACCGTGTTTGATTTAGAGTTCCAACTACATGTATCCATATAGGAGAAAACAGAGTGAAACCTAAAAATTAAAACTGTTACTGACAACGAACAGTTTAACATAGAAGAACGAAATTTGGTGAGCCAAGTGGGATTGGGGTACTGATCATTACCTGAAAGTGTCATCAAGATTGGGTGAAAAAATGTGTGCTGAGATTTCAGGAAACTCTTAGTTTTTTGGTAGATTGGCAACCCCTTTCCATGAAAGTGATTTGCGCCAGTCTCTGCTTAGGGCAACATCAATAGGAAACAAACCATAGAGATAGAACTTGGAGCTACTTTATTGTGTCAAGTTTCAAAGAGCTAGCACAAACCGTGTTTGATTTACAGTTCCAACTACATGTATCCATATAGGAGAAAACAGAGTGAAACCTAAAAATTAAACCTTTACTGCCAACGAACTGTTTAACCTAGAAGAACGAAATTTGGTGAGCCAAGTGGGATTGGGGTGCTGATCATTACCTGAAAGTGTCCTCAAGATTGGTTGAAAAAATGTGTGCTGAGATTTCAGGAAACTCTTAGTTTTTTGGAAGATTGGCAACCCCTTTCCATGAAAGTGATTTGCGCCAGTCTCTGCTTAGGGCTACATCAATAGGAAACAAACCATAGAGATAGAACTTGGAGCTACTTTATTGTGTCAAGTTTCATAGAGCTAGCACAAACCGTGTTTGATTTAGAGTTCCAACTACATGTATCCATATAGGAGAAAACAGAGTGAAACCTAAAAATTAAAACTGTTACTGCCAACGAACGGTTTAACCTAGAAGAACGAAATTTGGTGAGCCAAGTGGGAATGGGGTACTGATCATTACCTGAAAGTGTCATCAAGTTTGGCTGAAAAAATGTGTGCTGAGATTTCAGGAAACTCGCAGTTTTTTGGAAGATTGGCAACCCCTTTCCATGAAAGTGATTTGCGTCAGTCTCTGCTTAGGGCTACATCAATAGGAAACAAACCATAGAGATAGAACTTGGAGCTACTTTATTGTTTGAGTTTCAAAGAGCTAGCACAAACCGTGTTTGATTTAGAGTTCCAAATACATGTATCCATATAGGAGAAAACAGAGTGAAACCTAAAAATTAAAACTGTTAGAGCCAAAGAACGGTTTAAGCTAAAAGAAAGAAACTTGGTGACTCAAGTGGAATTTGCTGTAGTGGTCATTACCTGAAAGTGTCATCAAGATTGGGTGAAAAAATGTGTGCTGAGATTTCAGGAAACTCGTAGTTTTTTGGAAGCCTGGCAACCCCTTTCCATGAAAGTGATTTGCGCCAGTCTCTGCTTAGGGCTACATCAATAGGAAACAAACCATAGAGATAGAACATGGAGCTACTTTATTGTGTCAAGTTTCAAAGAGCTAGCACAAACCGTGTTGGATTTAGAGTTCCAACTACATGTATTCATATAGGAGAAAATTGAGTGAAACCTAAAAGTTAAAACTTTACTGCCAACGAATGGTTTAACCTAGAAGAAGGAAATTTGGTGAGCCAAGTGGGATTGGGGTACTCATCATTACCTGAAAGTGTAATCAAGATTGGGTGAAAAAATGTGTGCTGAGATTTCAGGAAACTCGTATTTTTTTGGAAGATTAGCAACCCCTTTAAATGAAAGTGATTTGCGCCAGTCTCTGCTAGGGCTACATATAGGAAACAAACCATAGAGATAGAACTTGGAGCTACTTTATTGTGTCAAGTTTCAAAGAGCTAGCAAAAACCGTGTTTGATTTAGAGTTCCAACTACATATATCCATATAGGAGAAAACAGAGTGAAACCTAAAAATTAAAACTGTTACTGCCAACGAACGGTTTAACTTAGAAGAACGAAATTTGGTGAGCCAAGTGGGATTGGGGTACTGATCATTACCTGAAAGTGTCATCAAGATTGTATGAAAAAATGTGTGCTGAGATTTCAGGAAACTCGTAGTTTTTTGGAAGATTGGCAACCCCTTTAAATGAAAGTGATTTGCGCCAGTCTCTGCTTAGGGCTACATCAATAGGAAACAAACCATAGAGATAGAACTTGGAGCTACTTTATTGTGTCAAGTTTCAAAGAGCTAGCACAAACCGTGTTTGATTTAGAGTTCCAACTACATGTATCCATATAGGAGAAAACAGAGTGAAACCTAAAAATTAAAACTGTTATTGCCAACGAACGGTTTAACCTAGAAGAACGAAATTTGGTGAGCCAAGTGGGATTGGGGTACTGATCATTACCTGAAAGTGTCATCAAGATTGGGTGAAAAAATGTGTGCTGAGATTTCAGGAAGCTCGTAGTTTTTTGGAAGATTGGCAACCCCTTTCCATGAAAGTGATTTGCGCCAGTCTCTGCTTAGGGTTACATCAATAGGAAACAAACCATAGAGATAGAACTTGGAGCTACTTTATTGTGTCAAGTTTCAAAGAGCTAGCACAAACCGTGTTTGATTTAGAGTTCCAACTACATGTATCCATATAGGAGAAAACAGAGTGAAACCTAAAAATTAAAACTGTTACTGCCAAAGAACGGTTTAACCTAGAAGAACGAAATTTGGTGAGCCAAGTGGGATGGGGTACTGATCATTACCTGAAAGTGTCATCAAGATTGGGTGAAAAAATGTGTGCTGAGATTTCAGGAAACTCGCAGTTTTTTGGAAGATTGGCAACCCCTTTCCATGAAAGTGATTTGCGCCAGTCTCTGCTTAGGGCTACATCAATAGGAAACAAACCATAGAGATAGAACTTGGAGCTACCTTATTGTGTCAAGTTTCAAAGAGCTACCACAAACCGTGTTTGATTTAGAGTTCCAACTACATGTATCCATATAGGAGAAAACAGATTGAAACCTAAAAATTAAAACTGTTACTGCCAACGAACGGTTTAACCTAGAAGAACGAAATTTGGTGAGCCAAGTGGGATTGGGGTACTGATCATTACCTGAAAGTGTCATCAAGATTGGGTGAAAAAATGTGTGCTGAGATTTCAGGAAACTCGCAGTTTTTTGGAAGATTGGCAACCCCTTTCCATGAAAGTGATTTGCGCCAGTCTCTGCTTAGGGCTACATCAATAGGAAACAAACCATAGAGATAGAACTTGGAGCTACTTTATTGTGTCAAGTTTCAAAGAGCTAGCACAAACCGTGTTTGATTTACAGTTCCAACTACATGTATCCATATAGGAGAAAACAGAGTGAAACCTAAAAATTAAACCTTTACTGCCAACGAACTGTTTAACCTAGAAGAACGAAATTTGGTGAGCCAAGTGGGATTGGGGTACTGATCATTACCTGAAAGTGTCATCAAGATTGGTTGAAAAAATGTGTGCTGAGATTTCAGGAAACTCTTAGTTTTTTGGAAGATTGGCAACCCCTTTCCATGAAAGTGATTTGCGCCAGTCTCTGCTTAGGGCTACATCAATAGGAAACAAACCATAGAGATAGAACTTGGAGCTACTTTATTGTGTCAAGTTTCAAAGAGCTAGCACAAACCGTGTTTGATTTAGAGTTCCAACTACATGTATCCATATAGGAGAAAACAGAGTGAAACCTAAAAATTAAAACTGTTACTGCCAACGAACGGTTTAACCTAGAAGAACGAAATTTGGTAAGCCAAGTGGGATTGGGGTACTGATCATTACCTGAAAGTGTCATCAAGATTGGGTGAAAAAATGTGTGCTGAGATTTCAGGAAACTCTCAGTTTTTTGGAAGATTGGCAACCCCTTTCCATGAAAGTGATTTGCGCCAGTCTCTGCTTAGGGCTACATCAATAGGAAACAAACCATAGAGATAGAACTTGGAGCTACCTTATTGTGTCAAGTTTCAAAGAGCTAGCACAAACCGTGTTTGATTTAGAGTTCCAACTACATGTATCCATATAGGAGAAAACAGATTGAAACCTAAAAATTAAAACTGTTACTGCCAACGAACGGTTTAACCTAGAAGAACGAAATTTGGTGAGCCAAGTGGGATTGGGGTACTGATCATTACCTGAAAGTGTCATCAAGATTGGGTGAAGAAATGTGTGCTAAGATTTCAGGAAACTCGCAGTTTTTTGGAAGATTGGCAACCCCTTTCCATGAAAGTGATTTGCGCCAGTCTCTGCTTAGGGCTACATCAATAGGAAACAAACCATAGAGATAGAACTTGGAGCTACTTTATTGTGCCAAGTTTCAAAGGGCTAGCACAAACCGTGTTTGATTTACAGTTCCAACTACATGTATCCATATAGGAGAAAACAGAGTGAAACCTAAAAATTAAACCTTTACTGCCAACGTACTGTTTAACCTAGAAGAACGAAATTTGGTGAGCCAAGTGGGATTGGGGTGCTGATCATTACCTGAAAGTGTCATCAAGATTGGTTGAAAAAATGTGTGCTGAGATTTCAGGAAACTCTTAGTTTTTTGGAAGATTGGCAACCCCTTTCCATGAAAGTGATTTGCGCCAGTCTCTGCTTAGGGCTACATCAATAGGAAACAAACCATAGAGATAGAACTTGGAGCTACTTTATTGTGTCAAGTTTCATAGAGCTAGCACAAACCGTGTTTGATTTAGAGTTCCAACTACATGTATCCATATAGGAGAAAACAGAGTGAAACATAAAAATTAAAACTGTTAGAGCCAAAGAACGGTTTAACCTAAAAGAAAGAAACTTGGTGACTCAAGTGGAATTTGCTGTTGTGGTCATAACCTGAAAGTGTCATCAAGATTGGGTGAAAAAATGTGTGCTGAGATTTCAGGAAACTCGTAGTTTTTTGGAAGCCTGGCAACCCCTTTCCATGAAAGTGATTTGCGCCAGTCTCTGCTTAGGGCTACATCAATAGGAAACAAACCATAGAGATAGAACATGGAGCTACTTTATTGTGTCAAGTTTCAAAGAGCTAGCACAAACCCTGTTGGATTTAGAGTTCAAACTACATGTATTCATATAGGAGAACATTGAGTGAAACCTAAAAGTTAAAACTTTACTGCCAACGAATGGTTTAACCTAGAAGAAGGAAATTTGGTGAGCCAATTGGGATTGGGGTACTCATCATTACCTGAAAGTGTCATCAAGATTGGGTGAAAAAATGTGTGCTGAGATTTCAGGAAACTCGTAGTTTTTTGGAAGCTTGGCAACCCCTTTAAATGAAAGTGATTTGCGCCAGTCTCTGCATAGGGCTACATATAGGAAACAAACCATAGAGATAGAACTTGGAGCTACTTTATTGTGTCAAGTTTCAAAGAGCTAGCAAAAACCGTGTTTGATTTAGAGTTCCAACTACATATATCCATATAGGAGAAAACAGAGTGAAACCTAAAAATTAAAACTGTTACTGCCAACGAACGGTTTAACCTAGAAGAACGAAATTTGGTGAGCCAAGTGGGATTGGGGTACTGATCATTACCTGAAAGTGTCATCAAGATTGGGTGAAAAAATGTGTGCTGAGATTTCAGGAAACTCGTAGTTGTTTGGAAGATTGGCAACCCCTTTCCATGAATGTGATTTGCGCCAGTCTCTGCTTAGGGCTACATCAATAGGAAACAAACCATAGAGATAGAACTTGGAGCTAATTTATTGTGTCAAGTTTCAAAGAGCTAGCACAAACCGTGTTTGATTTAGAGTTCCAACTACGTGTATCCATATAGGAGAAAACAGAGTGAAACCTAAAAATTAAAACTTTTACTGCCAACGAACGGTTTAACCTAGAAGAACGAAATTTGGTGAGCCAAGTGGGATTGGGGTACTGATCATTACCTGAAAGTGTCATCAAGATTGGGTGAAAAAATGTGTGCTGAGATTTCAGGAAACCAGCAGTTTTTTGGAAGATTGGCAACCCCTTTCCATGAAAGTGATTTGCGCCAGTCTCTTCTTAGGGCTACATCATTCGAAACAAACCATAGAGATAGAACATGGAGCTACTTTATTGTGTCACTTTTCAAAGAGCTAGCACAAACCGTGTTTGATTTAGAGTTCCAACTACATGTATCCATATAGGAGAAAACAGAGTGAAACCTAAAAATTAAAACTGTTACTGCCAACGAACGGTTTAACCTAGAAGAACGAAATTTGGTGAGCCAAGTGGGATTGGGGTACTGATCATTACCTGAAAGTGTCATCAAGATTGGCTGAAAAAATGTGTGCTGAGATTTCAGGAAACTCGCAGTTTTTTGGAAGATTGGCAACCCCTTTCCATGAAAGGGATTTGCGCCAGTCTCTGCTTAGGGCTACATCAATAGGAAACAAACCATAGAGATAGAACTTGGAGCTACTTTACTGTGTCAATTTTCAAAGAGCTAGCACAAACCGTGTTTGATTTAGAGTTCCAAATACATGTATCCATATAGGAGAAAACAGAGTGAAACCTAAAAATTAAAACTGTTACTGCCAACGAACAGTTTAACCTAGAAGAACGAAATTTGGTGAGCCAAGTGGGATTGGGGTACTGATCATTACCTGAAAGTGTCATCAAGATTGGGTGAAAAAATGTGTGCTGAGATTTCAGGAAACTCTGAGTTTTTTGGTAGATTGGCAACCCCTTTCCATGAAAGTGATTTGCGCCGTTCTCTGCTTAGGGCTACATCAATAGGAAACAAACCATAGAGATAGAACTTGAGCTACTTTATTGTGTCAAGTTTCAAAGAGCTAGCAAAAACCGTGTAGATTTAGAGTTCCAACCACATGTATCCATATAGGAGAAAACAGAGTGAAACCTAAAAATTAAAACTGTTACTGCCAACGAACGGTTTAACCTAGAAGAACGAAATTTGGTGAGCCAAGTGGGATTGAGGTACTGATCATTACCTGAAAGTGTCATCAAGATTGGGTGAAAAAATGTGTGAAGAGATTTCAGGAAACTCTTAGTTTTTTGGAAGATGGCAACCCCTTTCCATGAAAGTGATTTGCGCCAGTCTCTGCTTAGGGCTACATCAATATGAAACAAACCATAGAGATAGAACTTGGAGCTACTTTATTGTGTCAAGTTCAAAGAGCTAGCACAAACCGTGTTTGATTTAGAGTTCCAACTACATGTATCCATATAGGAGAAAACAGAGTGAAACCTAAAAATTAAAACTGTTACTGCCAACGAACGGTTTAACCTAGAAGAACGAAATTTGGTGAGCCAAGTGGGAATGGGGTACTGATCATTACCTGAAAGTGTCATCAAGATTGGCTGAAAAAATGTGTGCTGAGATTTCAGGAAACTAGCAGTTTTTTGGAAGTTTGGCAACCCCTTTCAATGAAAGTGATTTGCGCCAGTCTCTTCTTAGGGCTACATCAATAGGAAACAAACCATAGAGATAGAACTTGGAGCTACTTTATTGTGTCAAGTTTCAAAGAGCTAGCAAAAACCGTGTTTGATTTAGAGTTCCAACTACATATATCCATATAGGAGAAAACAGAGTGAAACCTAAAAATTAAAACTGTTACTGCCAACGAACGGTTTAACCTAGAAGAACGAAATTTGGTGAGCCAAGTGGGATTGGGGTACTGATCATTACCTGAAAGTGTCATCAAGATTGGGTGAAAAAATGTGTGCTGAGATTTCAGGAAACTCGTAGTTGTTTGGAAGATTGGCAACCCCTTTCCATGAATGTGATTTGCGCCAGTCTCTGCTTAGGGCTACATCAATAGGAAACAAAAAATAGAGATAGCACTTGGAGCTAATTTATTGTGTCAAGTTTCAAAGAGCTAGCACAAACCGTGTTTGATTTAGAGTTCCAACTACATGTATCCATATAGGAGAAAACAGAGTGAAACCTAAAAATTAAAACTTTTACTGCCAACGAACGGTTTAACCTAGAAGAACGAAATTTGGTGAGCCAAGTGGGATTGGGGTACTGATCATTACCTGAAAGTGTCATCAAGTTTGGGTGAAAAAATGTGTGCTGAGATTTCAGGAAACTAGCAGTTTTTTGGAAGATTGGCAACCCCTTTCCATGAAAGTGATTTGCGCCAGTCTCTTCTTAGGGGTACATCATTCGAAACAAACCATAGAGATAGAACATGGAGCTACTTTATTGTGTCACGTTTCAAAGAGCTAGCACAAACCGTGTTTGATTTAGAGTTCCAACTACATGTATCCATATAGGAGAAAACAGAGTGAAACCTAAAAATTAAAACTGTTACTGCCAACGAACGGTTTAACCTAGAAGAACGAAATTTGGTGAGCCAAGTGGGATTGGGGTACTGATCATTACCTGAAAGTGTCATCAAGATTGGCTGAAAAAATGTGTGCTGAGATTTCAGGAAACTCTTAGTTTTTTGGTAGATTGGCAACCCCTTTCCATGAAAGTGATTTGCGCCGTTCTCTGCTTAGGGCTACATCAATAGGATACAAACCATAGAGATAGAACTTGAGCTACTTTATTGTGTCAAGTTTCAAAGAGCTAGCAAAAACCGTGTTTGATTTAGAGTTCCAACTACATGTATCCATATAGGAGAAAACAGAGTGAAACCTAAAAATTAAAACTGTTACTGCCAACGAACGGTTTAACCTAGAAGAACAAAATTTGGTGAGCCAAGTGGGATTGAGGTACTGATCATTACCTGAAAGTGTCATCAAGATTGGGTGAAAAATGTGTGCAGAGATATCAGGAAACTCTTAGTTTTTTGGAAGATGGCAACCCCTTTCCATGAAAGTGATTTGCGCCAGTCTCTGCTTAGGGCTACATCAATAGGAAACAAACCATAGAGATAGAACTTGGAGCTACTTTATTGTGTCAAGTTTCAAAGAGCTAGCACAAACCGTGTTTGATTTAGAGTTCCAACTACATGTGTCCATATAGGAGAAAACAGAGTGAAACCTAAAAATTAAAACTGTTACTGCCAACGAATGGTTTAACCTAGAAAAACGAAATTTGGTGAGCCAAGTGGGAATGGGGTACTGATCATTACCTGAAAGTGTCATCAAGATTGGGTGAAAAAATGTGTGCTGAGATTTCAGGAAAGTAGCAGTTT
This sequence comes from Spermophilus citellus, assembly GCF_964194105.1. Taxonomy (NCBI): domain Eukaryota; kingdom Metazoa; phylum Chordata; class Mammalia; order Rodentia; family Sciuridae; genus Spermophilus; species Spermophilus citellus. The sequence continues at coordinate 1,231,322 of NW_027672727.1, read as the reverse complement.
TTTGGAAGTTTGGCAACCCCTTTCAATGAAAGTGATTTGCGCCAGTCTCTACTTAGGGCTACATCAATAGGAAACAAACCATAGAGATAGAACTTGGAGCTACTTTATTGTGTCAAGTTTCAAAGAGCTAGCACAAACCGTGTTTGATTTAGAGTTCCAACTACATGTATCCATATAGGAGAAAACAGAGTGAAACCTAAAAATTAAAACTGTTACTGCCAACGAACGGTTTAACCTAGAAGAACGAAATTTGGTGAGCCAAGTGGGATTGGGGTACTGATCATTACCTGAAAGTGTCATCAAGATTGGGTGAAAAAATGTGTGCTGAGATTTCAGGAAACTCGTAGTTTTTTGGAAGATTGGCAACCCCTTTCCATGAGAGTGATTTGCGCCAGTCTCTGCTTAGGGCTACATCAATAGGAAACAAACCATAGAGATAGAACTTGGAGCTACCTTATTGTGTCAAGTTTCAAAGAGCTACCACAAACCGTGTTTGATTTAGAGTTCCAACTACATGTGTCCATATAGGAGAAAACAGAGTGAAACCTAAAAATTAAAACTGTTACTGCCAACGAACGGTTTAACCTAGAAAAACGAAATTTGGTGAGCCAAGTGGGAATGGGGTACTGATCATTACCTGAAAGTGTCATCAAGATTGGGTGAAAAAATGTGTGCTGAGATTTCAGGAAAGTAGCAGTTTTTTGGAAGTTTGGCAACCCCTTTCAATGAAAGTGATTTGCGCCAGTCTCTACTTAGGGCTACATCAATAGGAAACAAACCATAGAGATAGAACTTGGAGCTACTTTATTGTGTCAAGTTTCAAAGAGCTAGCACAAACCGTGTTTGATTTAGAGTTCCAACTACATGTATCCATATAGGAGAAAACAGAGTGAAACCTAAAAATTAAAACTGTTACTGCCAACGAACGGTTTAACCTAGAAGAACGAAATTTGGTGAGCCAAGTGGGATTGGGGTACTGATCATTACCTGAAAGTGTCATCAAGATTGGGTGAGAAAATGTGTGCTGAGATTTCAGGAAACTCGTAGTTTTTTGGAAGATTGGCAACCCCTTTCCATGAGAGTGATTTGCGCCAGTCTCTGCTTAGGGCTACATCAATAGGAAACAAACCATAGAGATAGAACTTGGAGCTACCTTATTGTGTCAAGTTTCAAAGAGCTACCACAAACTGTGTTTGATTTAGAGTTCCAACTACATGTATCCATATAGGAGAAAACAGAGTGAAACCTAAAAATTAAAACTGTTAGAGCCAAAGCACGGTTTAACCTAAAAGAAAGAAACTTGGTGACTCAAGTGGAATTTGCTGTAGTGGTCATTACCTGAAAGTGTCATCAAGATTGGGTGAAAAAATGTGTGCTGAGATTTCAGGAAACTCGTAGTATTTTGGAAGATGGCAACCCCTTTCCATGAAAGTGATTTGCGCCAGTCTCTGCTTAGGGCTACATCAATAGGAAACAAACCATAGTGATAGAACTTGGAGCTACTTTATTGTGTCAAGTTTCAAAGAGCTAGCACAAACCGTGTTTGATTTAGAGTTCCAACAACATGTATTCATATAGGAGAAAATTGAGTGAAACCTAAAAGTTAAAACTTTACTGCCAACGAATGGTTTAACCTAGAAGAAGGAAATTTGGTGAGCCAAGTGGGATTGGGGTACTCATCATTACCTGAAAGTGTCATCAAGATTGGGTGAAAAAATGTGTGCTGAGATTTCAGGAAACTCGTAGTTTTTTGGAAGCTTGGCAACCCCTTTAAATGAAAGTGATTTGCGCCAGTCTCTGCTTAGGGCTACATATAGGAAACAAACCATAGAGATAGAACTTGGAGCTACTTTATTGTGTCAATTTTCAAAGAGCTAGCAAAAACCGTGTTTGATTTAGAGTTCCAACTACATATATCCATATAGGAGAAAACAGATTGAAACCTAAAAATTAAAACTGTTACTGCCAACGAACGGTTTAACTTAGAAGAACGAAATTTGGTGAGCCAAGTGGGAATGGGGTACTGATCATTACCTGAAAGTGTCATCAAGATTGGGTGAAAAAATGTGTGCTGAGATTTCAGGAAACTCGTAGTTTTTTGGAAGCTTGGCAACCCCTTTAAATGAAAGTGATTTGCGCCAGTCTCTGCTTAGGGCTACATCAATAGGAAACAAACCATAGAGATAGAACTTGGAGCTACTTTATTGTGTCAAGTTTCAAAGAGCTAGCACAAACCGTGTTTGATTTACAGTTCCAACTACATGTATTCATATAGGAGAAAACAGAGTGAAACCTAAAAATTAAAACTGTTACTGCCAACGAACGGTTTAACCTAGAAGAACGAAATTTGGTGAGCCAAGTGGGATTGGGGTACTGATCATTACCTGAAAGTGTCATCAAGATTGGGTGAAAAAATGTGTGCTGAGATTTCAGGAAACTCGTAGTTTTTTGGAAGATTGGCAACCCCTTTCCATGAAAGTGATTTGCGCCAGTCTCTGCTTAGGGTTACATCAATAGGAAACAAACCATAGAGATAGAACTTGGAGCTACTTTATTGTGTCAAGTTTCAAAGAGCTAGCACAAACCGTATTTGATTTAGAGTTCCAACTACATGTATCCATATAGGAGAAAACAGAGTGAAACCTAAAAATTAAAACTGTTACTGCCAACGAACGGTTTAACCTAGAAGAACGAAATTTGGTGAGCCAAGTGGGATTGGGGTACTGATCATTACCTGAAAGTGTCATCAAGATTGGGTGAAAAAATGTGTGCTGAGATTTCAGGAAACTCGCAGTTTTTTGGAAGATTGGCAACCCCTTTCCATGAAAGTGATTTGCGCCAGTCTCTGCTTAGGGCTACATCAATAGGAAAGAAACCATAGAGATAGAACTTGGAGCTACCTTATTGTGTCAAGTTTCAAACAGCTAGCACAAACCGTGTTTGATTTAGAGTTCCAACTACATGTATCCATATAGGAGAAAACAGAGTGAAACCTAAAAATTAAAACTGTTACTGCCAACGAACGGTTTAACCTAGAAGAACGAAATTTGGTGAGCCAAGTGGGATTGGGGTACTGATCATTACCTGAAAGTGTCATCAAGATTGGGTGAAAAAATGTGTGCTGAGATTTCAGGAAACTCGTAGTTTTTTGGAAGCCTGGCAACCCCTTTCCATGAAAGTGATTTGCGCCAGTCTCTGCTTAGGGCTACATCAATAGGAAACAAACCATAGAGATAGAACATGGAGCTACTTTATTGTGTCAAGTTTCAAAGAGCTAGCACATACAGTGTTGGATTTAGAGTTCCAACTACACGTATTCATATAGGAGAAAATTGAGTGAAACCTAAAAGTTAAAACTTTACTGCCAACAAATGGTTTAACCTAGAAGAAGGAAATTTGGTGAGCCAAGTGGGATTGGGGTACTCATCATTACCTGAAAGTGTCATCAAGATTGGGTGAAAAAATGTGTGCTGAGATTTCAGGAAACTCGTAGTTTTTTGGAAGCTTGGCAACCTCTTTAAATGAAAGTGATTTGCGCCAGTCTCTGCATAGGGCTACATATAGGAAACAAACCATAGAGATAGAACTTGGAGCTACTTTATTGTGTCAAGTTTCAAAGAGCTAGCAAAAACCGTGTTTGATTTAGAGTTCCAACTACATGTATCCATATAGGAGAAAACAGAGTGAAACCTAAAAATTAAAACTGTTACTGCCAACGAACGGTTTAACCTAGAAGAACGAAATTTGGTGAGCCAAGTGGGATTGGGGTACTGATCATTACCTGAAAGTGTCATCAAGATTGGGTGAAAAAATGTGTGCTGAGATTTCAGGAAACTCGTAGTTTTTTGGAAGATTGGCAACCCCTTTCCATGAAAGTGATTTGCGCCAGTCTCTGCTTAGGGTTACATCAATAGGAAACAAACCATAGAGATAGAACTTGGAGCTACTTTATTGTGTCAAGTTTCAAAGAGCTAGCACAAACCGTGTTTGATTTAGAGTTCCAACTACATGTATCCATATAGGAGAAAACAGAGTGAAACCTAAAAATTAAAACTGTTACTGCCAACGAACGGTTTAACCTAGAAGAACGAAATTTGGTAAGCCAAGTGGGATTGGGGTACTGATCATTACCTGAAAGTGTCATCAAGATTGGGTGAAAAAATGTGTGCTGAGATTTCAGGAAACTCGCAGTTTTTTTGGAAGATTGGCAACCCCTTTCCATGAAAGTGATTTGCGCCAGTCTCTGCTTAGGGCTACATCAATAGGAAACAAACCATAGAGATAGAACTTGGAGCTACCTTATTGTGTCAAGTTTCAAAGAGCTAGCACAAACCGTGTTTGATTTAGAGTTCCAACTTCATGTATCCATATAGGAGAAAACAGAGTGAAACCTAAAAATTAAAACTGTTACTGCCAACGAACGGTTTAACCTAGAAGAACGAAATTTGGTGAGCCAAGTGGGATTGGGGTACTGATCATTACCTGAAAGTGTCATCAAGATTGGGTGAAAAAATGTGTGCTGAGATTTCAGGAAACTAGCAGTTTTTTGGAAGATTGGCAACCCCTTTCCATGAAAGTGATTTGCGCCAGTCTCTTCTTAGGGCTACATCATTCGAAACAAACCATAGAGATAGAACTTGGAGCTACTTTATTGTGTCAAGTTTCAAAGAGCTAGCACAAACCGTGTTTGATTTAGAGTTCCAACTACATGTATCCATATAGGAGAAAACAGAGTGAAACCTAAAAATTAATACTGTTACTGCCAACGAACGGTTTAACCTAGAAGAACGAAATTTGGTGAGCCAAGTGGGATTGGGGTACTGATCATTACCTGAAAGTGTCATCAAGATTGGGTGAAAAAATGTGTGCTGAGATTTCAGGAAACTCGTAGTTTTTTGGAAGATTGGCAACCCCTTTCCATGTAAGTGATTTGCGCCAGTCTCTGCTTAGGGCTACATCAATAGGAAACAAACCATAGAGATAGAACTTCGAGGTACTTTATTGTGTCAAGTTTCAAAGAGCTAGCACAAACCGTGTTTGATTTAGAGTTCCAACTACATGTATCCATATAGGAGAAAACAGAGTGAAACCTAAAAATTAAAACTGTTACTGCCAACGAACGGTTTAACCTAGAAGAACGAAATTTGGTGAGCCAAGTGGGATTGGGGTACTGATCATTACCTGAAAGTGTCATTAAGATTGGGTGAAAAAATGTGTGCTGAGATTTCAGGAAACTAGCAGTTTTTTGGAAGATTGGCAACCCCTTTCCATGAAAGTGATTTGCGCCAGTCTCTGCTTAGGGCTACATCAATAGGAAACAAACCATAGAGATAGAACTTGGAGCTACTTTATTGTGTCAAGTTTCAAAGAGCTAGCACAAACCGTGTTTGATTTAGAGTTCCAACTACATGTATCCATATAGGAGAAAACAGATTGAAACCTAAAAATTAAAACTGTTACTGCCAACGAACTGTTTAACCTAGAAGAATGAAATTTGGTGAGCCAAGTGGGATTGGGGTGCTGATCATTACCTGAAAGTGTCATCAAGATTGGCTGAAAAAATGTGTGCTGAGATTTCAGGAAACTCGTAGTTTTTTGGAAGATTGGCAACCCCTTTCCATTTAAGTGATTTGCGCCAGTCTCTTCTTAGGGCTACATCAATAGGAAACAAACCATAGAGATAGAACTTGGAGCTACTTTATTGTGTCAAGTTTTAAAGAACTAGCACAAACCGTGTTTGATTTAGAGTTCCAACTACATGTATCCATATAGGAGAAAACAGAGTGAAACCTAAAAATTAAAACTGTTACTGCCAACGAACGGTTTAACCTAGAAGAACGAAATTTGGTGAGCCAAGTGGGATTGGGGTACTGATCATTACCTGAAAGTGTCATCAAGATTGGCTGAAAAAATGTGTGCTGAGATTTCAGGAAACTCGCAGTTTTTTGGAAGATTGGCAACCCCTTCCATGAAAGTGATTTGCGCCAGTCTCTGCTTTGGGCTACATCAATTGGAAACAAACCATAGAGATAGAACTTGGAGCTACTTTATTGTGTCAAGTTTCAAAGAGCTAGCACAAACCGTCTTTGATTTAGAGTTCCAACTACATGTATCCATATAGGAGAAAACCGAGTGAAACCTAAAAATTAAAACTGTTAGAGTCAAAGAACGGTTTAACCTAAAAGAAAGAAACTTGGTGACTCAAGTGGGATTTGCTGTACTGATCATTACCTGAAAGTGTCATCAAGATTGGGTGAAAAAATGTGTGCTGAGATTTCAGGAATCTCGTAGTTTTTTGGAAGATTGGCAACCCCTTTCCATGAAAGTGATTTGCGCCAGTCTCTGCTTAGGGCTACATCAATAGGAAACAAACCATAGAGATAGAACATGGAGCTACTTTATTGTGTCAAGTTTCAAAGAGCTAGCACAAACCGTGTTGGATTTAGAGTTCCAACTACATGTATTCATATAGGAGAAAATTGAGTGAAACCTAAAAGTTAAAACTGTTACTGCCAACGAATGGTTTAACCTAGAAGAAGGAAATTTGGTGAGCCAAGTGGGATTGGGGTACTGATCATTACCTGAAAGTGTCATCAAGATTGGGTGAAAAAATGTGTGCTGAGATTTCAGGAAACTCGTAGTTTTTTGGAAGCTTGGCAACCCCTTTAAATGAAAGTGATTTGCGCCAGTCTCTGCATAGGGCTACATCAATAGGAAACAAACCATAGAGATAGAACTTGGAGCTACTTTATTGTGTCAAGTATCAAAGAGCTAGCAAAAACCGTGTTTGATTTAGAGTTCCAACTACATGTATCAATATAGGAGAAAACAGAGTGAAACCTAAAAATTAAAACTGTTACTGCCAACGAACGGTTTAACCTAGAAGAACGAAATTTGGTGAGCCAAGTGGGATTGGGGTACTGATCATTACCTGAAAGTGTCATCAAGATTGGGTGAAAAAATGTGTGCTGAGATTTCAGGAAACTCGCAGTTTTTTTGGAAGATTGGCAACCCCTTTCCATGAAAGTGATTTGCGCCAGTCTCTGCTTAGGGTTACATCAATAGGAAACAAACCATAGAGATAGAACTTGGAGCTACTTTATTGTGTCAAGTTTCAAAGAGCTAGCACAAACCGTGTTTGATTTAGAGTTCCAACTACATGTATCCATATAGGAGAAAACAGAGTGAAACCTAAAAATTAAAACTGTTACTGCCAACGAACGGTTTAACCTAGAAGAACGAAATTTGGTGAGCCAAGTGGGATTGGGGTACTGATCATTACCTGAAGGTGTCATCAAGATTGGGTGAAAAAATGTGTGCTGAGATTTCAGGAAACTAGCAGTTTTTTTGGAAGATTGGCAACCCCTTTCCACGAAAGTGATTTGCGCCAGTCTCTGCTTAGGGCTACATCAATAGGAAACAAACCATAGAGATAGAACTTGGAGCTACTTTATTGTGTCAAGTTTCAAAGAGCTAGCACAAACCGTGTTTGATTTAGCGTTCCAACTACATGTATCCATATAGGAGAAAACAGAGTGAAACCTAAAAATTAAAACTTTTACTGCCAACGAACGGTTTAACCTAGAAGAACGAAATTTGGTGAGCCAAGTGGGATTGGGTTACTGATCATTACCTGAAAGTGTCATCAAGATTGGGTGAAAAAATGTGTGCTGAGATTTCAGGAAACTAGCAGTTTTTTGGAAGATTGGCAACCCCTTTCCACGAAAGTGATTTGCGCCAGTCTCTTCTTAGGGCTACATCATTCGAAACAAACCATAGAGATAGAACTTGGAGCTACTTTATTGTGTCAAGTTTCAAAGAGCTAGCACAAACCGTGTTTGATTTAGCGTTCCAACTACATGTATCCATATAGGAGAAAACAGAGTGAAACCTAAAAATTAATACTGTTACTGCCAACGAACGGTTTAACCTAGAAGAACGAAATTTGGTGAGCCAAGTGGGATTGGGGTACTGATCATTACCTGAAAGTGTCATCAAGATTGGGTGAAAAAATGTGTGCTGAGATTTCAGGAAACTCGTAGTTTTTTGGAAGATTGGCAACCCCTTTCCATGAAAGTGATTTGCGCCAGTCTCTGCTTAGGGCTACATCAATAGGAAACAAACCATAGAGATAGAACTTCGAGGTACTTTATTGTGTCAAGTTTCAAAGAGCTAGCACAAACCGTGTTTGATTTAGAGTTCCAACCACATGTATCCATATAGGAGAAAACAGAGTGAAACCTAAAAATTAAAACTGTTACTGCCAACGAACGGTTTAACCTAGAAGAACGAAATTTGGTGAGCCAAGTGGGATTGGGGTACTGATCATTACCTGAAAGTGTCATCAAGATTGGGTGAAAAAATGTGTGCTGAGATTTCAGGAAACTCGTAGTTTTTTGGAAGATTGGCAACCCCTTTCCATGAGAGTGATTTGCGCCAGTCTCTGCTTAGGGCTACATCAATAGGAAACAAACAATAGAGATAGAACTTGGAGCTACCTTATTGTGTCAAGTTTCAAAGAGCTACCACAAACCGTGTTTGATTTAGAGTTCCAACTACATGTGTCCATATAGGAGAAAACAGAGTGAAACCTAAAAATTAAAACTGTTACTGCCAACGAACGGTTTAACCTAGAAAAACGAAATTTGGTGAGCCAAGTGGGAATGGGGTACTGATCATTACCTGAAAGTGTCATCAAGATTGGGTGAAAAAATGTGTGCTGAGATTTCAGGAAAGTAGCAGTTTTTTGGAAGTTTGGCAACCCCTTTCAATGAAAGTGATTTGCGCCAGTCTCTACTTAGGGCTACATCAATAGGAAACAAACCATAGAGATAGAACTTGGAGCTACTTTATTGTGTCAAGTTTCAAAGAGCTAGCACAAACCGTGTTTGATTTAGAGTTCCAACTACATGTATCCATATAGGAGAAAACAGAGTGAAACCTAAAAATTAAAACTGTTACTGCCAACGAACGGTTTAACCTAGAAGAACGAAATTTGGTGAGCCAAGTGGGATTGGGGTACTGATCATTACCTGAAAGTGTCATCAAGATTGGGTGAGAAAATGTGTGCTGAGATTTCAGGAAACTCGTAGTTTTTTGGAAGATTGGCAACCCCTTTCCATGAGAGTGATTTGCGCCAGTCTCTGCTTAGGGCTACATCAATAGGAAACAAACCATAGAGATAGAACTTGGAGCTACCTTATTGTGTCAAGTTTCAAAGAGCTACCACAAACTGTGTTTGATTTAGAGTTCCAACTACATGTATCCATATAGGAGAAAACAGAGTGAAACCTAAAAATTAAAACTGTTAGAGCCAAAGAACGGTTTAACCTAAAAGAAAGAAACTTGGTGACTCAAGTGGAATTTGCTGTAGTGGTCATTACCTGAAAGTGTCATCAAGATTGGGTGAAAAAATGTGTGCTGAGATTTCAGGAAACTCGTAGTATTTTGGAAGATGGCAACCCCTTTCCATGAAAGTGATTTGCGCCAGTCTCTGCTTAGGGCTACATCAATAGGAAACAAACCATAGTGATAGAACTTGGAGCTACTTTATTGTGTCAAGTTTCAAAGAGCTAGCACAAACCGTGTTTGATTTAGAGTTCCAACAACATGTATTCATATAGGAGAAAATTGAGTGAAACCTAAAAGTTAAAACTTTACTGCCAACGAATGGTTTAACCTAGAAGAAGGAAATTTGGTGAGCCAAGTGGGATTGGGGTACTCATCATTACCTGAAAGTGTCATCAAGATTGGGTGAAAAAATGTGTGCTGAGATTTCAGGAAACTCGTAGTTTTTTGGAAGCTTGGCAACCCCTTTAAATGAAAGTGATTTGCGCCAGTCTCTGCTTAGGGCTACATATAGGAAACAAACCATAGAGATAGAACTTGGAGCTACTTTATTGTGTCAATTTTCAAAGAGCTAGCAAAAACCGTGTTTGATTTAGAGTTCCAACTACATATATCCATATAGGAGAAAACAGATTGAAACCTAAAAATTAAAACTGTTACTGCCAACGAACGGTTTAACTTAGAAGAACGAAATTTGGTGAGCCAAGTGGGAATGGGGTACTGATCATTACCTGAAAGTGTCATCAAGATTGGGTGAAAAAATGTGTGCTGAGATTTCAGGAAACTCGTAGTTTTTTGGAAGCTTGGCAACCCCTTTAAATGAAAGTGATTTGCGCCAGTCTCTGCTTAGGGCTACATCAATAGGAAACAAACCATAGAGATAGAACTTGGAGCTACTTTATTGTGTCAAGTTTCAAAGAGCTAGCACAAACCGTGTTTGATTTACAGTTCCAACTACATGTATTCATATAGGAGAAAACAGAGTGAAACCTAAAAATTAAAACTGTTACTGCCAACGAACGGTTTAACCTAGAAGAACGAAATTTGGTGAGCCAAGTGGGATTGGGGTACTGATCATTACCTGAAAGTGTCATCAAGATTGGGTGAAAAAATGTGTGCTGAGATTTCAGGAAACTCGTAGTTTTTTGGAAGATTGGCAACCCCTTTCCATGAAAGTGATTTGCGCCAGTCTCTGCTTAGGGTTACATCAATAGGAAACAAACCATAGAGATAGAAATTGGAGCTACTTTATTGTGTCAAGTTTCAAAGAGCTAGCACAAACCGTATTTGATTTAGAGTTCCAACTACATGTATCCATATAGGAGAAAACAGAGTGAAACCTAAAAATTAAAACTGTTACTGCCAACGAACGGTTTAACCTAGAAGAACGAAATTTGGTGAGCCAAGTGGGATTGGGGTACTGATCATTACCTGAAAGTGACATCAAGATTGGGTGAAAAAATGTGTGCTGAGATTTCAGGAAACTCGCAGTTTTTTGGAAGATTGGCAACCCCTTTCCATGAAAGTGATTTGCGCCAGTCTCTGCTTAGGGCTACATCAATAGGAAAGAAACCATAGAGATAGAACTTGGAGCTACCTTATTGTGTCAAGTTTCAAACAGCTAGCACAAACCGTGTTTGATTTAGAGTTCCAACTACATGTATCCATATAGGAGAAAACAGAGTGAAACCTAAAAATTAAAACTGTTACTGCCAACGAACGGTTTAACCTAGAAGAACGAAATTTGGTGAGCCAAGTGGGATTGGGGTACTGATCATTACCTGAAAGTGTCATCAAGATTGGGTGAAAAAATGTGTGCTGAGATTTCAGGAAACTCGTAGTTTTTTGGAAGCCTGGCAACCCCTTTCCATGAAAGTGATTTGCGCCAGTCTCTGCTTAGGGCTACATCAATAGGAAACAAACCATAGAGATAGAACATGGAGCTACTTTATTGTGTCAAGTTTCAAAGAGCTAGCACAAACAGTGTTGGATTTAGAGTTCCAACTACACGTATTCATATAGGAGAAAATTGAGTGAAACCTAAAAGTTAAAACTTTACTGCCAACAAATGGTTTAACCTAGAAGAAGGAAATTTGGTGAGCCAAGTGGGATTGGGGTACTCATCATTACCTGAAAGTGTCATCAAGATTGGGTGAAAAAATGTGTGCTGAGATTTCAGGAAACTCGTAGTTTTTTGGAAGCTTGGCAACCCCTTTAAATGAAAGTGATTTGCGCCAGTCTCTGCATAGGGCTACATATAGGAAACAAACCATAGAGATAGAACTTGGAGCTACTTTATTGTGTCAAGTTTCAAAGAGCTAGCAAAAACCGTGTTTGATTTAGAGTTCCAACTACATGTATCCATATAGGAGAAAACAGAGTGAAACCTAAAAATTAAAACTGTTACTGCCAACGAACGGTTTAACCTAGAAGAACGAAATTTGGTGAGCCAAGTGGGATTGGGGTACTGATCATTACCTGAAAGTGTCATCAAGATTGGGTGAAAAAATGTGTGCTGAGATTTCAGGAAACTCGTAGTTTTTTGGAAGATTGGCAACCCCTTTCCATGAAAGTGATTTGCGCCAGTCTCTGCTTAGGGTTACATCAATAGGAAACAAACCATAGAGATAGAACTTGGAGCTACTTTATTGTGTCAAGTTTCAAAGAGCTAGCACAAACCGTGTTTGATTTAGAGTTCCAACTACATGTATCCATATAGGAGAAAACAGAGTGAAACCTAAAAATTAAAACTGTTACTGCCAACGAACGGTTTAACCTAGAAGAACGAAATTTGGTAAGCCAAGTGGGATTGGGGTACTGATCATTACCTGAAAGTGTCATCAAGATTGGGTGAAAAAATGTGTGCTGAGATTTCAGGAAACTCGCAGTTTTTTTGGAAGATTGGCAACCCCTTTCCATGAAAGTGATTTGCGCCAGTCTCTGCTTAGGGCTACATCAATAGGAAACAAACCATAGAGATAGAACTTGGAGCTACCTTATTGTGTCAAGTTTCAAAGAGCTAGCACAAACCGTGTTTGATTTAGAGTTCCAACTTCATGTATCCATATAGGAGAAAACAGAGTGAAACCTAAAAATTAAAACTGTTACTGCCAACGAACGGTTTAACCTAGAAGAACGAAATTTGGTGAGCCAAGTGGGATTGGGGTACTGATCATTACCTGAAAGTGTCATCAAGATTGGGTGAAAAAATGTGTGCTGAGATTTCAGGAAACTAGCAGTTTTTTGGAAGATTGGCAACCCCTTTCCATGAAAGTGATTTGCGCCAGTCTCTTCTTAGGGCTACATCATTCGAAACAAACCATAGAGATAGAACTTGGAGCTACTTTATTGTGTCAAGTTTCAAAGAGCTAGCACAAACCGTGTTTGATTTAGAGTTCCAACTACATGTATCCATATAGGAGAAAACAGAGTGAAACCTAAAAATTAATACTGTTACTGCCAACGAACGGTTTAACCTAGAAGAACGAAATTTGGTGAGCCAAGTGGGATTGGGGTACTGATCATTACCTGAAAGTGTCATCAAGATTGGGTGAAAAAATGTGTGCTGAGATTTCAGGAAACTCGTAGTTTTTTGGAAGATTGGCAACCCCTTTCCATGTAAGTGATTTGCGCCAGTCTCTGCTTAGGGCTACATCAATAGGAAACAAACCATAGAGATAGAACTTCGAGGTACTTTATTGTGTCAAGTTTCAAAGAGCTAGCACAAACCGTGTTTGATTTAGAGTTCCAACTACATGTATCCATATAGGAGAAAACAGAGTGAAACCTAAAAATTAAAACTGTTACTGCCAACGAACGGTTTAACCTAGAAGAACGAAATTTGGTGAGCCAAGTGGGATTGGGGTACTGATCATTACCTGAAAGTGTCATTAAGATTGGGTGAAAAAATGTGTGCTGAGATTTCAGGAAACTAGCAGTTTTTTGGAAGATTGGCAACCCCTTTCCATGAAAGTGATTTGCGCCAGTCTCTGCTTAGGGCTACATCAATAGGAAACAAACCATAGAGATAGAACTTGGAGCTACTTTATTGTGTCAAGTTTCAAAGAGCTAGCACAAACCGTGTTTGATTTAGAGTTCCAACTACATGTATCCATATAGGAGAAAACAGATTGAAACCTAAAAATTAAAACTGTTACTGCCAACGAACTGTTTAACCTAGAAGAATGAAATTTGGTGAGCCAAGTGGGATTGGGGTGCTGATCATTACCTGAAAGTGTCATCAAGATTGGCTGAAAAAATGTGTGCTGAGATTTCAGGAAACTCGTAGTTTTTTGGAAGATTGGCAACCCCTTTCCATTTAAGTGATTTGCGCCAGTCTCTTCTTAGGGCTACATCAATAGGAAACAAACCATAGAGATAGAACTTGGAGCTACTTTATTGTGTCAAGTTTTAAAGAACTAGCACAAACCGTGTTTGATTTAGAGTTCCAACTACATGTATCCATATAGGAGAAAACAGAGTGAAACCTAAAAATTAAAACTGTTACTGCCAACGAACGGTTTAACCTAGAAGAACGAAATTTGGTGAGCCAAGTGGGATTGGGGTACTGATCATTACCTGAAAGTGTCATCAAGATTGGCTGAAAAAATGTGTGCTGAGATTTCAGGAAACTCGCAGTTTTTTGGAAGATTGGCAACCCCTTCCATGAAAGTGATTTGCGCCAGTCTCTGCTTTGGGCTACATCAATTGGAAACAAACCATAGAGATAGAACTTGGAGCTACTTTATTGTGTCAAGTTTCAAAGAGCTAGCACAAACCGTCTTTGATTTAGAGTTCCAACTACATGTATCCATATAGGAGAAAACCGAGTGAAACCTAAAAATTAAAACTGTTAGAGTCAAAGAACGGTTTAACCTAAAAGAAAGAAACTTGGTGACTCAAGTGGGATTTGCTGTACTGATCATTACCTGAAAGTGTCATCAAGATTGGGTGAAAAAATGTGTGCTGAGATTTCAGGAATCTCGTAGTTTTTTGGAAGATTGGCAACCCCTTTCCATGAAAGTGATTTGCGCCAGTCTCTGCTTAGGGCTACATCAATAGGAAACAAACCATAGAGATAGAACATGGAGCTACTTTATTGTGTCAAGTTTCAAAGAGCTAGCACAAACCGTGTTGGATTTAGAGTTCCAACTACATGTATTCATATAGGAGAAAATTGAGTGAAACCTAAAAGTTAAAACTGTTACTGCCAACGAATGGTTTAACCTAGAAGAAGGAAATTTGGTGAGCCAAGTGGGATTGGGGTACTGATCATTACCTGAAAGTGTCATCAAGATTGGGTGAAAAAATGTGTGCTGAGATTTCAGGAAACTCGTAGTTTTTTGGAAGCTTGGCAACCCCTTTAAATGAAAGTGATTTGCGCCAGTCTCTGCATAGGGCTACATCAATAGGAAACAAACCATAGAGATAGAACTTGGAGCTACTTTATTGTGTCAAGTTTCAAAGAGCTAGCAAAAACCGTGTTTGATTTAGAGTTCCAACTACATGTATCAATATAGGAGAAAACAGAGTGAAACCTAAAAATTAAAACTGTTACTGCCAACGAACGGTTTAACCTAGAAGAACGAAATTTGGTGAGCCAAGTGGGATTGGGGTACTGATCATTTCCTGAAAGTGTCATCAAGATTGGGTGAAAAAATGTGTGCTGAGATTTCAGGAAACTCGCAGTTTTTTTGGAAGATTGGCAACCCCTTTCCATGAAAGTGATTTGCGCCAGTCTCTGCTTAGGGTTACATCAATAGGAAACAAACCATAGAGATAGAACTTGGAGCTACTTTATTGTGTCAAGTTTCAAAGAGCTAGCACAAACCGTGTTTGATTTAGAGTTCCAACTACATGTATCCATATAGGAGAAAACAGAGTGAAACCTAAAAATTAAAACTGTTACTGCCAACGAACGGTTTAACCTAGAAGAACGAAATTTGGTGAGCCAAGTGGGATTGGGGTACTGATCATTACCTGAAGGTGTCATCAAGATTGGGTGAAAAAATGTGTGCTGAGATTTCAGGAAACTAGCAGTTTTTTTGGAAGATTGGCAACCCCTTTCCACGAAAGTGATTTGCGCCAGTCTCTGCTTAGGGCTACATCAATAGGAAACAAACCATAGAGATAGAACTTGGAGCTACTTTATTGTGTCAAGTTTCAAAGAGCTAGCACAAACCGTGTTTGATTTAGCGTTCCAACTACATGTATCCATATAGGAGAAAACAGAGTGAAACCTAAAAATTAAAACTTTTACTGCCAACGAACGGTTTAACCTAGAAGAACGAAATTTGGTGAGCCAAGTGGGATTGGGTTACTGATCATTACCTGAAAGTGTCATCAAGATTGGGTGAAAAAATGTGTGCTGAGATTTCAGGAAACTAGCAGTTTTTTGGAAGATTGGCAACCCCTTTCCACGAAAGTGATTTGCGCCAGTCTCTTCTTAGGGCTACATCATTCGAAACAAACCATAGAGATAGAACTTGGAGCTACTTTATTGTGTCAAGTTTCAAAGAGCTAGCACAAACCGTGTTTGATTTAGCGTTCCAACTACATGTATCCATATAGGAGAAAACAGAGTGAAACCTAAAAATTAATACTGTTACTGCCAACGAACGGTTTAACCTAGAAGAACGAAATTTGGTGAGCCAAGTGGGATTGGGGTACTGATCATTACCTGAAAGTGTCATCAAGATTGGGTGAAAAAATGTGTGCTGAGATTTCAGGAAACTCGTAGTTTTTTGGAAGATTGGCAACCCCTTTCCATGAAAGTGATTTGCGCCAGTCTCTGCTTAGGGCTACATCAATAGGAAACAAACCATAGAGATAGAACTTCGAGGTACTTTATTGTGTCAAGTTTCAAAGAGCTAGCACAAACCGTGTTTGATTTAGAGTTCCAACCACATGTATCCATATAGGAGAAAACAGAGTGAAACCTAAAAATTAAAACTGTTACTGCCAACGAACGGTTTAACCTAGAAGAACGAAATTTGGTGAGCCAAGTGGGATTGGGGTACTGATCATTACCTGAAAGTGTCATTAAGATTGGGTGAAAAAATGTGTGCTGAGATTTCAGGAAACTCGTAGTTTTTTGGAAGATTGGCAACCCCTTTCCATGAAAGTGATTTGCGCCAGTCTCTGATTAGGGCTACATCAATAGGTAACAAACCATAGAGATAGAACTTGGAGCTACTTTATTGTGTCAAGTTTCAAAGAGCTAGCACAAACCGTGTTTGATTTAGAGTTCCAACTACATGTATCCATATAGGAGAAAACAGAGTGAAACCTAAAAATTAAAACTGTTACTGCCAACGAACGGTTTAACCTAGAAGAACGAAATTTGGTGAGCCAAGTGGGATTATGGTACTGATCATTACCTGAAAGTGTCATCAAGATTGGGTGAAAAAATGTGTGCTGAGATTTCAGGAAACTAGCAGTTTTTTGGAAGATTGGCAACCCCTTTCCATGAAAGTGATTTGCGCCAGTCTCTGCTTAGGGCTACATCAATAGGAAACAAACCATAGAGATAGAACTTGGAGCTACTTTATTGTGTCAAGTTTCAAAGAGCTAGCACAAACCGTGTTTGATTTAGAGTTCCAACTACATGTATCCATATAGGAGAAAACAGAGTGAAACCTAAAAATTAAAACTGTTACTGCCAACGAACGGTTTAACCTAGAAGAACGAAATTTGGTGAGCCAAGTGGGATTGGGGTGCTGTTCATTACCTGAAAGTGTCATCAAGATTGGGTGAAAAAATGTGTGCTGAGATTTCAGGAAACTCGCAGTTTTTTGGAAGATTGTCAACCCCTTTCCATGAAAGTGATTTGCGCCAGTCTCTGCTTAGGGCTACATCAATAGGAAACAAACCATAGAGATAGAACTTGGAGCTACTTTATTGTGTCAAGTTTCAAAGAGCTAGCACAAACCGTGTTTGATTAGAGTTCCAAATACATGTATCCATATAGGAGAAAACCGAGTGAAACCTAAAAATTAAAACTTTTAGTGCCAAAGAACGGTTTAACCTAAAAGAAAGAAACTTGGTGACTCAAGTGGGATTTGCTGTACTGATCATTACCTGAAAGTGTCATCAAGATTGGGTGAAAAAATGTCTGCTGAGATTTCAGGAAACTCGTAGTTTTTTGGAAGCCTGGCCACCCCTTTCCATGAAAGTGATTTGCGCCATTCTCTGCTTAGGGCTACATCAATAGGAAACAAACCATAGAGATAGAACATGGAGCTACTTTATTGTGTCAAGTTTCAAAGAGCTAGCACAAACCGTGTTGGATTTAGAGTTCCAACTACATGTATTCATATAGGAGAAAATTGAGTGAAACCTAAAAGTTAAAACTGTTACTGCCAACGAATGGTTTAACCTAGAAGAAGGAAATTTGGTGAGCCAAGTGGGATTGGGGTACTGATCATTACCTGAAAGTGTCATCAAGATTGGCTGAAAAAATGTGTGCTGAGATTTCAGGAAACTCGTAGTTTTTTGGAAGCTTGGCAACCCCTTTAAAAGAAAGTGATTTGCACCAGTCTCTGCTTAGGGCTACATCAATGGGAAACAAACCATAGAGATAGATAGAACTTGGAGCTACTTTATTGTGTCAAGTTTCAAAGAGCTAGCAAAAACCGTGTTTGATTTAGAGTTCCAACTACATGTATCCATATAGGAGAAAACAGAGTGAAACCTAAAAATTAAAACTGTTACTGCCAACGAACGGTTTAACCTAGAAGAACGAAATTTGGTGAGCCAAGTGAAATTGGGGTACTGATCATTACCTGAAAGTGTCATCAAGATTGGGTGAAAAAATGTGTGCTGAGATTTCAGGAAACTCGTAGTTGTTTGGAAGATTGGCAACCCCTTTCCATGAAAGTGATTTGCGCCACTCTCTGCTTAGGGCTACATCAATAGGAAACAAACCATAGAGATAGAACTTGGAGCTACTTTATTGTGTCAAGTTTCAAAGAGCTAGCACAAACCGTGTTTGATTTAGAGTTCCAACTACATGTATCCATATAGGAGAAAACAGAGTGAAACCTAAAAATTAAAACTGTTACTGCCAACGAACGGTTTAACCTAGAAGAACGAAATTTGGTGAGCCAAGTGGGATTGGGGTGCTGATCATTACCTGAAAGTGTCATCAAGATTGGGTGAAAAAATGTGTGCTGAGATTTCAGGAAACTCGTAGTTTTTGGAAAGATGGCAACCCCTTTCCATGAAAGTGATTTGCACCAGTCTCTGCTTAGGGCTACATCAATAGGAAACAAACCATAGAGATAGAACTTGGAGCTACTTTATTGTGTTAAGTTTCAAAGAGCTAGCACAAACCGTGTTTGATTTAGAGTTCCAACTACATGTATCCATATAGGAGAAAACAGAGTGAAACCTAAAATTTAAAACTGTTACTGCCAATGAACGGTTTAACCTAGAAGAACGAAATTTTGTGAGCCAAGTGGAATTGGGGTAGTGATCATTACCTGAAAGTGTCATCAAGATTGGGTGAAAAAATGTGTGCTGAGATTTCAGGAAACTCGCAGTTTTTTGGAAGATTGGCAACCCCTTTCCATGAAAGAGATTTGTGCCAGTCTCTGCTTAGGGCTACATCAATAGGAAACAAACCATAGAGATACAACTTGGAGCTACTTTATTGTGTCAAGTTTCAAAGAGCTAGCACAAACCGTGTTTGATTTAGAGTTCCAACTACATGTATCCATATAGGAGAAAACAGAGTGAAACCTAAAAATTAAAACTGTTACTGCCACCGAACGGTTTAAGCTAGAAGAACGAAATTTGGTGAGCCAAGTGGGATTGGGGTGCTGATCATTACCTGAAAGTGTCATCAAGATTGGGTGAAAAAATGTGTGCTGAGATTTCAGGAAACTCTTAGTTTTTTGGAAGATTGTCAACCCCTTTCCATGAAAGTGATTTGCGCCAGTCTCTGCTTAGGGCTACATCAATAGGAAACAAACCATAGAGATAGAACTTGGAGCTACTTTATTGTGTCAAGTTTCAAAGAGCTAGCACAAACCGTGTTTGATTTAGAGTTCCAACTACATGTATCCATATAGGAGAAAACCGAGTGAAACCTAAAAATTAAAACTGTTAGAGCCAAAGAACGGTTTAACCTAAAAGAAAGAAACTTGGTGACTCAAGTGGGATTTGCTGTACTGATCATTACCTGAAAGTGTCATCAAGATTGGGTGAAAAAATGTGTGCTGAGATTTCAGGAATCTCGTAGTTTTTTGGAAGATTGGCAACCCCTTTCCATGAAAGTGATTTGCGCCAGTCTCTGCTTAGGGCTACATCAATAGGAAACAAACCATAGAGATAGAACATGGAGCTACTTTATTGTGTCAAGTTTCAAAGAGCTAGCACAAACCGTGTTGGATTTAGAGTTCCAACTACATGTATTCATATAGGAGAAAATTGAGTGAAACCTAAAAGTTAAAACTGTTACTGCCAACGAATGGTTTAACCTAGAAGAAGGAAATTTGGTGAGCCAAGTGGGATTGGGGTACTGATCATTACCTGAAAGTGTCATCAAGATTGGGTGAAAAAATGTGTGCTGAGATTTCAGGAAACTCGTAGTTTTTTGGAAGCTTGGCAACCCCTTTAAATGAAAGTGATTTGCACCAGTCTCTGCTTAGGGCTACATCAATAGGAAACAAACCATAGAGATAGATAGAACTTGGAGCTACTTTATTGTGTCAAGTTTCAAAGAGCTAGCAAAAACCGTGTTTGATTTAGAGTTCCAACTACATGTATCCATATAGGAGAAAACAGAGTGAAACCTAAAAATTAAAACTGTTACTGCCCACGAACGGTTTAACTTAGAAGAACGAAATTTGCTGAGCCAAGTGGGATTGGGGTACTGATCATTACCTGAAAGTGTCATCAAGATTGGGTGAAAAAATGTGTGCTGAGATTTCAGGAAACTCGTAGTTTTTTGGAAGATTGGCAACCCCTTTCCATGAAAGTGATTTGCGCCAGTCTCTGCTTAGGGCTACATCAATAGGAAACAAACCATAGAGATAGAACTTGGAGCTACTTTATTGTGTCAAGTTTCAAAGAGCTAGCACAAACCGTGTTTGATTTAGAGTTCCAACTACATGTATCCATATAGGAGAAAACAGAGTGAAACCTAAAAATTAAAACTGTTACTGCCAACGAACGGTTTAACCTAGAAGAACGAAATTTGGTGAGCCAAGTGGGATTGGGGTGCTGATCATTACCTGAAAGTGTCATCAAGATTGGGTGAAAAAATGTGTGCTGAGATTTCAGGAAACTCTTAGTTTTTTGGAAGATTGTCAACCCCTTTCCATGAAAGTGATTTGCGCCAGTCTCTGCTTAGGGCTACATCAATAGGAAACAAACCATAGAGATAGAACTTGGAGCTACTTTATTGTGTCAAGTTTCAAAGAGCTAGCACAAACCGTGTTTGATTTAGAGTTCCAACTACATGTATCCATATAGGAGAAAACAGAGTGAAACCTAAAAATTAAAACTGTTACTGCCAACGAACGGTTTAACCTAGAAGAATGAAATTTGGTGAGCCAAGTGGGATTGGGGCACTGATCATTACCTGAAAGTGTCATCAAGATTGGGTGAAAAAATGTGTGCTGAGATTTCAGGAAACTCGTAGTTTTTTGGAAGATTGGCAACCCCTTTCCATGAAAGTGATTTGCACCAGTCTCTGCTTAGGGCTACATCAATAGGAAACAAACCATAGAAATAGAACTTGGAGCTACTTTATTGTGTCAAGTTTCAAAGAGCTAGCACAAACCGTGTTTGATTAGAGTTCCAAATACATGTATCCATATAGGAGAAAACCGAGTGAAACCTAAAAATTAAAACTTTTAGTGCCAAAGAACGGTTTAACCTAAAAGAAAGAAACTTGGTGACTCAAGTGGGATTTGCTGTACTGATCATTACCTGAAAGTGTCATCAAGATTGGGTGAAAAAATGTCTGCTGAGATTTCAGGAAACTCGTAGTTTTTTGGAAGCCTGGCAACCCCTTTCCATGAAAGTGATTTGCGCCATTCTCTGCTTAGGGCTACATCAATAGGAAACAAACCATAGAGATAGAACATGGAGCTACTTTATTGTGTCAAGTTTCAAAGAGCTAGCACAAACCGTGTTGGATTTAGAGTTCCAACTACATGTATTCATACAGGAGAAAATTGAGTGAAATCTAAAAGTTAAAACTGTTACTGCCAACGAATGGTTTAACCTAGAAGAAGGAAATTTGGTGAGCCAAGTGGGATTGGGGTACTGATCATTACCTGAAAGTGTCATCAAGATTGGCTGAAGAAATGTGTGCTGAGATTTCAGGAAACTCGTAGTTTTTTGGAAGCTTGGCAACCCCTTTAAATGAAAGTGATTTGCACCAGTCTCTGCTTAGGGCTACATCAATGGGAAACAAACCATAGAGATAGATAGAACTTGGAGCTACTTTATTGTGTCAAGTTTCAAAGAGCTAGCAAAAACCGTGTTTGATTTAGAGTTCCAACTACATGTATCCATATAGGAGAAAACAGAGTGAAACCTAATAATTAAAACTGTTACTGCCCACGAACGGTTTAACTTAGAAGAACGAAATTTGCTGAGCCAAGTGGGATTGGGGTACTGATCATTACCTGAAAGTGTCATCAAGATTGGGTGAAAAAATGTGTGCTGAGATTTCAGGAAACTCTTAGTTTTTTGGAAGATTGGCAACCCCTTTCCATGAAAGTGATTTGCGCCAGTCTCTGCTTAGGGCTACATCAATAGGAAACAAACCATAGAGATAGAACTTGGAGCTACTTTATTGTGTCAAGTTTCAAAGACCTAGCACAAACCGTGTTTGATTTAGACTTCCAACTACATGTATCCATATAGGAGAAAACAGAGTGAAACCTAAAAATTAAAACTGTTACTGCCAACGAACGGTTTAACCTAGAAGAACGAAATTTGGTGAGCCAAGTGGGATTGGGGTACTGATCATTACCTGAAAGTGTCATCAAGATTGGGTGAAAAAATGTGTGCTGAGATTTCAGGAAACTCGTAGTTGTTTGGAAGATTGGCAACCCCTTTCCATGAAAGTGATTTGTGCCACTCTCTGCTTAGGGCTACATCAATAGGAAACAAACCCTAGAGATAGAACTTGGAGCTACTTTATTGTGTCAAGTTTCAAAGAGCTAGCACAAACCGTGTTTGATTTAGAGTTCCAACTACATGTATCCATATAGGAGAAAACAGAGTGAAACCTAAAAATTAAAACTGTTACTGCCAACGAACGGTTTAACCTAGAAGAACGAAATTTGGTGAGCCAAGTGGGATTGGGGTACTGATCATTACCTGAAAGTGTCATCAAGATTGGGTGAAAAAATGTGTGCTGAGATTTCAGGAAACTCGTAGTTTTTGGAAAGATGGCAACCCCTTTCCATGAAAGTGATTTGCGCCAGTCTCTGCTTAGGGCTACATCAATAGGAAACAAACCATAGAGATAGAACTTGGAGCTACTTTATTGTGTTAAGTTTCAAAGAGCTAGCACAAACCGTGTTTGATTTAGAGTTCCAACTACATGTATCCATATAGGAGAAAACAGAGTGAAACCTAAAATTTAAAACTGTTACTGCCAATGAACGGTTTAACCTAGAAGAACGAAATTTTGTGAGCCAAGTGGAATTGGGGTAGTGATCATTACCTGAAAGTGTCATCAAGATTGGGTGAAAAAATGTGTGCTGAGATTTCAGGAAACTCGCAGTTTTTTGGAAGATTGGCAACCCCTTTCCATGAAAGAGATTTGTGCCAGTCTCTGCTTAGGGCTACATCAATAGGAAACAAACCATAGAGATACAACTTGGAGCTACTTTATTGTGTCAAGTTTCAAAGAGCTAGCACAAACCGTGTTTGATTTAGAGTTCCAACTACATGTATCCATATAGGAGAAAACAGAGTGAAACCTAAAAATTAAAACTGTTACTGCCACCGAACGGTTTAAGCTAGAAGAACGAAATTTGGTGAGCCAAGTGGGATTGGGGTGCTGATCATTACCTGAAAGTGTCATCAAGATTGGGTGAAAAAATGTGTGCTGAGATTTCAGGAAACTCTTAGTTTTTTGGAAGATTGTCAACCCCTTTCCATGAAAGTGATTTGCGCCAGTCTCTGCTTAGGGCTACATCAATAGGAAACAAACCATAGAGATAGAACTTGGAGCTACTTTATTGTGTCAAGTTTCAAAGAGCTAGCACAAACCGTGTTTGATTTAGAGTTCCAACTACATGTATCCATATAGGAGAAAACAGAGTGAAACCTAAAAATTAAAACTGTTACTGCCAACGAACGGTTTAACCTAGAAGAACAAAATTTGGTGAGCCAAGTGGGATTGGGGTGCTGATCATTACCTGAAAGTGTCATCAAGATTGGGTGAAAAAATGTGTGCTGAGATTTCAGGAAACTCTTAGTTTTTTGGAAGATTGTCAACCCCTTTCCATGAAAGTGATTTGCGCCAGTCTCTGCTTAGGGCTACATCAATAGGAAACAAACCATAGAGATAGAACTTGGAGCTACTTTATTGTGTCATGTTTCAAAGAGCTAGCACAAACCGTGTTTGATTTAGAGTTCCAACTACATGTATCCATATAGGAGAAAACAGAGTGAAACCTAAAAATTAAAACTGTTACTGCCAACGAACGGTTTAACCTAGAAGAACGAAATTTGGTGAGCCAAGTGGGATTGGGGTACTGATCATTACCTGAAAGTGTCATCAAGATTGGGTGAAAAAATGTGTGCTGAGATTTCAGTAAACTCGCAGTTTTTTGGAAGATTGGCAACCCCTTTCCATGAAAGTGATTTGCGCCAGTCTCTGCTTAGGGCTACATCAATAGGAAACAAACCATAGAGATAGAACTTGGAGCTACTTTATTGTGTCAAGTTTCAAAGAGCTAGCACAAACCGTGTTTGATTTAGAGTTCCAACTACATGTATCCATATAGGAGAAAACAGAGTGAAACCTAAAAATTAAAACTGTTACTGCCAACGAACGGTTTAACCTAGAAGAACGAAATTTGGTGAGCCAAGTGGGATTGGGGTAGTGATCATTACCTGAAAGTGTCATCAAGATTGGGTGAAAAAATGTGTGCTGAGATTTCAGGAAACTCGCAGTTTTTTGGAAGATTGGCAACCCCTTTCCATGAAAGAGATTTGTGCCAGTCTCTGCTTAGGGCTACATCAATAGGAAACAAACCTTAGAGATACAACTTGGAGCTACTTTATTGTGTCAAGTTTCAAAGAGCTAGCACAAACCGTGTTTGATTTAGAGTTCCAACTACATGTATCCATATAGGAGAAAACAGAGTGAAACCTAAAAATTAAAACTGTTACTGCCACCGAACGGTTTAAGCTAGAAGAATGAAATTTGGTGAGCCAAGTGGGATTGGGGTGCTGATCATTACCTGAAAGTGTCATCAAGATTGTGTGAAAAAATGTGTGCTGAGATTTCAGGAAACTCTTAGTTTTTTGGAAGATTGTCAACCCCTTTCCATGAAAGTGATTTGCGCCAGTCTCTGCTTAGGGCTACATCAATAGGAAACAAACCATAGAGATAGAACTTGGAGCTACTTTATTGTGTCATGTTTCAAAGAGCTAGCACAAACCGTGTTTGATTTAGAGTTCCAAATACATGTATCCATATATACTAGAAAACAGAGTGAAACCTAAAAATTAAAACTGTTACTGCCAACGAACGGTTTAACCTAGAAGAACGAAATTTGGTGAGCCAAGTGGGATTGGGGTACTGATCATTACCTGAAAGTGTCATCAAGATTGGGTGAAAAAATGTGTGCTGATATTTCAGGAAACTCGCAGTTATTTGGAAGATTGGCAACCCCTTTCCATGAAAGTGATTTGCGCCAGTCTCTGCTTAGGGCTACATCAATAGGAAACAAACCATAGAGATAGAACTTGGAGCTACTTTATTGTGTCAAGTTTCAAAGAGCTAGCACAAACCGTGTTTGATTTAGAGTTCCAACTACATGTATCCATATAGGAGAAAACAGAGTGAAACCTAAAATTTAAAACTGTTCCTGCCAATGAACGGTTTAACCTAGAAGAACGAAATTTGGTGAGCCAAGTGGAATTGGGGTAGTGATCATTACCTGAAAGTGTCATCAAGATTGGGTGAAAAAATGTGTGCTGAGATTTCAGGAAACTCGCAGTTTTTTGGAAGATTGGAACCCCTTTCCATGAAAGTGATTTGTGCCAGTCTCTGCTTAGGGCTACATCAATAGGAAACAAACCATAGAGATACAACTTGGAGCTACTTTATTGTGTCAAGTTTCAAAGAGCTAGCACAAACCGTGTTTGATTTAGAGTTCCAACTACATGTATCCATATAGGAGAAAACAGAGTGAAACCTAAAAATTAAAACTGTTACTGCCACCGAACGGTTTAAGCTAGAAGAACGAAATTTGGTGAGCCAAGTGGGATTGGGGTGCTGATCATTACCTGAAAGTGTCATCAAGATTGGGTGAAAAAATGTGTGCTGAGATTTCAGGAAACTCGTAGTTTTTTGGAAGATTGGCAACCCCTTTCCATGAAAGTGATTTGCGCCAGTCTCTGCTTAGGGCTACATCAATAGGAAACAAACCATAGAGATAGAACTTGGAGCTACTTTATTGTGTCAAGTTTCAAAGAGCTAGCACAAACCGTGTTTGATTTAGAGTTCCAACTACATGTATCCATATAGGAGAAAACAGAGTGAAACCTAAAATTTAAAACTGTTACTGCCAATGAACGGTTTAACCTAGAAGAACGAAATTTGGTGAGCCAAGTGGAATTGGGGTAGTGATCATTACCTGAAAGTGTCATCAAGATTGGGTGAAAAAATGTGTGCTGAGATTTCAGGAAACTCGCAGTTTTTTGGAAGATTGGCAACCCCTTTCCATGTAAGAGATTTGTGCCAGTCTCTGCTTAGGGCTACATCAATAGGAAACAAACCATAGAGATACAACTTGGAGCTACTTTATTGTGTCAAGTTTCAAAGAGCTAGCACAAACCGTGTTTGATTTAGAGTTCCAACTACATGTATCCATATAGGAGAAAACAGAGTGAAACCTAAAAATTAAAACTGTTACTGCCAACGAACGGTTTAACCTAGAAGAACGAAATTTGGTGAGCCAAGTGGGATTGGGGTGCTGATCATTACCTGAAAGTGTCATCAAGATTGGGTGAAAAAATGTGTGCTGAGATTTCAGGAAAATCGTAGTTTTTTGGAAGATTGGCAACCCCTTTCAATGAAAGTGATTTGCGCTAGTCTCTGCTTAGGGCTACATCAATAGGAAACAAACCATAGAGATAGAACTTGGAGCTACTTTATTGTGTCAAGTTTCAAAGAGCTAGCACAAACCGTGTTTGATTTATAGTTCCAACTACATGTATCCATATAGGAGAAAACAGAGTGAAACCAAAAATTTAAAACTGTTACTGCCAACGAACGGTTTAACCTAGAAGAACGAAATTTGGTGAGCCAAGTGGGATTGGGGTACTCATCATTACCTGAAAGTGTCATCAAGATTGGGTGAAAAAATGAGTGCTGATATTTCAGGAATCTCTTAGTTTTTTGGAAGATTGGCAACCCCTTTCCATGAAAGTGATTTGCGCCAGTCTCTGCTTAGGGCTACATCAATAGGAAACAAACCATAGAGATAGAACTTGCAGCTATTTTATTGTGTCAAGTTTCAAAGAGCTAGCACAAACCGTGTTTGATTTAGAGTTCCAACTACATGTATCCATATAGGAGAAAACAGAGTGAAAACTAAAAATTAAAACTGTTACTTCCAACGAACGGTTTAACCTAGAAGAATGAAATTTGGTGAGCCAAGTGGGATTCGGGTGCTGATCATTACCTGAAAGTGTCATCAAGATTGGGTAAAAAAATGTGTGCAGAGATTTCAGGAAACTCGTAGTTTTTTGGAAGCTTGGCAACCCCTTTCCATGAAAGTGATTTGCGCCAGTCTCTGCTTAGGGCTACATCAATAGGAAACAAACCATAAAGATAGAACTTGTAGCTACTTTATTGTGTCAATTTTCAAAGAGCTAGCACAAACCGTGTTTGATTTAGACTTCCAACTACATGTATCCATATAGGAGAAAACAGAGTGAAACCTAAAAATTAAAACTGTTACTGCCAACGAACGGTTTAACCTACAAGAACGAAATTTGGTGAGCCAAGTCGGATTCGGGTACTTATCATTACCTGAAAGTGTCATCAAGATTGGGTGAAAAAATGTGTGCTGTGATTTCAGAAAACTCGTAGTTTTTTGGAAACTTGGCAACCCCTTTCCATGAAAGTGATTTGCGCCAATCTCTCCTTTGGGATACATCAATAGGAAACAAACCATAGAGATAGAACTTGGAGCTACTTTATTGTGTCAAGTTTCAAAGAGCTAGCACAAACCGTGTTTGATTTAGAGTTCCAACTACATGTATCCATATAGGAGAAAACAGAGTGAAACCGAAAAATAAAAACTGTTACTGCCAACGAACGGTTTAACCTAGAAGAATGAAATTTGGTGAGCCAAGTGGGATTGGGGTGCTGATCATTACCTGAAAGTGTCATCAAGATTGGGGGAAAAAATGTGTGCTGAGATTTCAGGAAACTCTTAGTTTTTTGGAAGATTGTCAACCCCTTTCCATAAAAGTGATTTGCGCCAGTCTCTGCTTAGGGCTACATCAATAGGAAACAAATCATAGAGATAGAACATGGAGCTACTTTATTGTGTCAAGTTTCAAAGAGCTAGCACAAACCGTGTTTGATTTAGAGTTCCAACTACATGTATCCATATAGGAGAAAACAGAGTGAAACCTAAAAATTAAAACTGTTACTGCCAACGAACGGTTTAACCTAGAAGAACGAAATTTGGTGAGCCAAGTGGGATTGGGGTACTGATCATTACCTGAAAGTGTCAAAAAGATTGGGTGAAAAAATGTGTGCTGAGATTTCAGGAAACTCGTAGTTTTTTGGAAGCTTGGCAACCCCTTTAAATGAAATTGATTTGCGCCAGTCTCTGCTTAGGGCTACATCAATAGGAAACAAACCATAGAGATAGATAGAACTTGGAGCTACTTTATTTATTTATTTATTTATTTATTTATTTATTTTAAAGAGAGAGTGAGAGAGGAGAGAGAGAGAGAGAGAGAGAGAGTTTTTTTTAATATTTATTTTTTTAGTTCTCGGCGGACACGACATCTTCGTTGGTATGTGGTGCTGAGGATCGAACCCGGGCCGCACGCATGCCAGGCGTGCGCGCTACCACTTGAGCCACATCCCCAGCCCTTGGATCTACTTTATTGTGTCAAGTTTCAAAGAGCTAGCAAAAACCGTGTTTGATTTAGAGTTCCAACTACATGTATCATTATAGGAGAAAACAGAGTGAAACCTAAAAATTAAAACTGTTACTGCCAACGAACGGTTTAACCTAGAAGAACGAAATTTGGTGAGCCAAGTCGGATTGGGATAATGATCATTACTTGAAAGTGTCATCAAGATTGGGTGAAAAAATGTGTGCTGAGATTTCAGGAAACTCGTAGTTTTTTGGAACCTTGGCAACCCCTTTCCATGAAAGTGATTTGCGCCAGTCTCTGCTTAGGGCTACATCAATAGGAAACAAGCCATAGAAATAGATCTTGGAGCTACTTTATTGTGTCAAGTTTCAAAGAGGTAGCACAAACCGTGTTTGATTTAGAGTTACAACTACATGTATCCATATAGGAGAAAACATAGTGACTTAAAAATTAAAATTGTTACTGGCAACGAACGGTTTAACCTAGAAGAACGAAATTTGGTGAGCCAAGTGGGATT
The DNA here is from genome assembly GCF_964194105.1 of Spermophilus citellus. Taxonomy (NCBI): domain Eukaryota; kingdom Metazoa; phylum Chordata; class Mammalia; order Rodentia; family Sciuridae; genus Spermophilus; species Spermophilus citellus. The sequence goes on along the minus strand of NW_027672727.1, from coordinate 1,202,128 downwards.
GGGGCATTGATCATTACCTGAAAGTGTCATCAAGATTGGGTGAAAAAATGTGTGCTGAGATTTCAGGAAACTAGTAGTTTTTTGGAAGCTTGGCAAACCCTTTCCATGTAAGTGATTTGCGCCAGTCTCTGCTTAGGTCTACATCAATAGGAAACAAACCATAGAGATAGAACTTGGAGCTACTTTATTGTGTCAAGTTTCAAAGAGCTAGCACAAACCGTGTTTGATTTAGAGTTCCAACTACATGTATCCATATAGGAGAAAACAGAGTGAAACCTAAAAATTAAAACTTTTACTGCCAATGAACGGTTTAACCTAGAAGAACGAAATTTGGTGAGCCTAGTGGGATTGGGGTACTGATCATTACCTGAAAGTGTCATCAAGATTGGGTGAGAAAATGTGTGCTGAGATTTCAGGAAACTCGTAGTTTTTTGGAACCTTGGCAACCCCTTTCCATGAAAGTGATTTGCGCCTGTCTCTGCATAGGGCTACATCAATAGGAAACAAACCATGGAGATAGAACTTGGAGCTACTTTATTGTGTCAAGTTTCAAAGAGCTAGCACAAACCGTGTTTGATTTAGACTTCCAACTACGTGTATCCATATAGGAGAAAACAGAGTGAAACCTAAAAATTAAAACTGTTACTGCCAACGAACGGTTTAACCTAGAAGAACGAAATTTGGTGAGCCAAGTGGGATTGGGGTACTGATCATTACCAGAAAGTGTCATCAAGATTGGGTGAAAAAATGTGTGCTGAGATTTCAGGAAACTAGTAGTTTTTTGAACCTTGGCAAAACCTTTCCATGAAAGTGATTTGCGCCAGTCTCTGCTGAGGGCTACATGAATAGGAAACAAACAATAGAGATAGAACTTGGAGCTACTTTATTGTGTCAAGTTTCAAAGAGCTAGCACAAACCGTGTTTGATTTAGAGTTCCAACTACATGTATCCATATAGGAGAAAACAGAGTGAAACCTAAAAACTAAAACTTTACTGCCAACGAATGGTTTAACCTAGAAGAACGAAATTTGGTGAGCCAAGTGGGATTTGGGTACTGATCATTACCTGAAAGTGTCATCAAGATTGGGTGAAAAAATGTGTGCTGAGATTTCAGGAAACTCATAGTTTTTTGGAACCTTGGCAAAACCTTTCCATGAAAGTGATTTGCGCCAGTCTCTGCTTAGGGCTACATCAATAGGAAACAAACCATAGAGATAGAACTTGGAGCTACTTTATTGTGTCATGTTTCAAAGAGCTAGCACAAACCGTGTTTGATTTAGAGTTCCAACTACATGTATCCATATAGGAGAAAACAGAGTGAAAACTAAAAATTAAAACTCTTACTTCCAACGAACGGTTTAACCTAGAAGAACCAAATTTGGTGAGCCAAGTGGGATTGGGGTACTGATCACTACCTGAAAGTGTCATCAAGATTGGGTGAAAAAATGTGTGCTGAGATTTCAGGAAACTCTTAGTTTTTGGAAGATTGGCAACTCCTTTCCATGAAAGTGATTTGCGCCAGTCTCTGCTTAGGGCTACATCAATAGGAAACAAACCATAGAGATAGAACTTGGAGCTACTTTATTGTGTCAAGTTTCAAAGAGCTAGCACAAACCGTGTTTGATTTAGAGTTCTAACTACATGTATCCATATAGGAGAAAACAGAGTGAAACCTAAAAATTAAAACTGTTACTGCCAACGAACGGTTTAACCTAGAAGAACGAAATTTGGTGAGCAACGTGGGATTGGGGTACTGATCATTACCTGAAAGTGTCATCAAGATTGGGTGAAAAAATGTGTGCTGAGATTTCAGGAAACTCGTAGTTTTTTGGAAGCTTGGCAACCCCTTTCCATGAAAGTGATTTGTGCCAGTCTCTGCTTAGGGCTATATCAATAGGAAACAAACAATAGAGATAGAACTTGGAGCTACATTATTGTGTCAAGTTTCAAAGAGCTAGCACAAACCGTGTTTGATTTAGAGTTCCAACTACATGTATCCATATAGGAGAAAACAGAGTGAAACCTAAAAATTAAAACTGTTACAGTCAACGAACTGTTTAACCTAGAAGAACGAAATTTGGTGAGCCAAGTGGGATTGGGGTACTGATCATTACCTGAAAGTGTCATCAAGATTGGGTGAAAAATGTGTGCAGAGATTTCAGGAAACTCGTAATTTTTTGGAAGCTTGGCAACCCCTTTCCATGAAAGTGATTTGCGCCAGTCTCTGCTTAGGGCTACATCAATAGGAAACAAACCAAAAAGATAGAACTTGTAGCTACTTTATTGTGTCAAGTTTCAAAGAGCTAGCACAAACCGTGTTTGATTTAGACTTCCAACTACATGTATCCATATAGGAGAAAACAGAGTGAAACCTAAAAATTAAAACTGTTACTGCCAACGAACGGTTTAACCTACAAGAACGAAATTTGGTGAGCCAAGTGGGATTCGAGTACTGATCATTACCTGAAAGTGTCATCAAGATTGGGTGAAAAAATGTGTGCTGAGATTTCAGAAATCTCGTAGTTTTTTGGAAACTTGGCAACCCCTTTCCATGAAAGTGATTTGCGCCAATCTCTCCTTAGGGATACATCAATAGGAAACAAACCATAAAGATAGAACTTGGAGCTACTTTATTGTGTCAAGTTTCAAAGAGCTAGCACAAACCATTTTTGATTTAGACTTCCAACTACATGTATCCATATAGGAGAAAACAGAATGAAACCTAAAAATTAAAACTGTTACTGCCCACGAACGGTTTAACCTAGAAGAACGAAATTTGGTGAGCCAAGTGGGATTGGGGTACTGATCATTACCTGAAAGTGTCATCAATTGGGTGAAAAAATGTGTGCTGAGATTTCAGGAATCTCGTAGTTTTTTGGAAGCTTGGCAATCCCTTTAAATGAAAGTGATTTGCACCTGTCTGTGCATAGGGCTACATCAATAGAAAACAAACCATAGAGATAGAACTTGGAGCTACTTTATTGTGTCAAGTTTCAAAGAGCTAGCACAAACCGTGTTTGATTTAGACTTCCAACTATATGTATCCATATAGGAGAAAACAGAGTGAAACCTAAAAATTAAAACTGTTACTGACAACGAACGGTTTAACCTAGAAGAACGAAATTTGGTGAGCCACGTAGGATTGGGGTACTGATCATTACCTGAAAGTGTCATCAAGATTGGGTGAAAAAATGTGAGCTGAGATTTCAGGAAACTCGTAGTTTTTTGGAAGCTTGGCAACCCCTTTCCATGAAAGTGATTTGCGCCAGTCTCTGCTTAGGGCTACATCAATAGGAAACAAACCATAGAGATAGGACTTGGAGCTCCTTTATTGTGTCAAGTTTCAAAGAGCTACCACAAACCGTGTTTGATTTAGACTTCCAACTACATGTATCCCTATAGGAGAAAACAGAGTGAAACCTAAAAATTAACTGTTACTGCCAACGAACGGTTTAACCTAGAAGAACGACATTTGGTGAGCCAAGTGGGATTGGGGTACTGATCATTACCTGAAAGTGTCATCAAGATTGGGTGAAAAAATGTGAGGTGAGATTTCAGGAAACTCTTAGTTTTTTGGAAGCTTGGCAACCCCTTTCCATGAAAGTGATTTGCGCCAGTCTCTGCTTAGGGCTACATCAATAGGAAACAAACCATAGAGATAGAACTTGGAGCTACTTTATTGTGTCAAGTTTCAAAGAGCTAGCACAAACGGTATTTGATTTAGACTTCCAACTACATGTATGCATATAGGAGAAAACAGAGTGAAACCTAAAAATTAAAACTGTTACTGCCGACGAACGGTTTAACCTAGAAGAACGAAATTTGGTGAGCCAAGTGGGATTCGGGTACTGTTCATTACCGTAAAGTGTCATCATGAGTGGGTGAAAAAATGTGTGCTGAGATTCAGGAAACTCGTAGTTTTTTGGAAGCTTGGCAACCCCTTTAAATGACAGTGATTTGCAACAGTCTCTGCTTAGGGCTACATCAATTGGAAACAAACCATAGAGATAGAACTTGGAGCTACTTTATTGTGTCAAGTTTCAAAGAGCTAGCACAAACCGTTTTTGATTTAGACTTCCAACTACATGTATCCATATAGGAGAAAACAGAATGAAACCTAAAAATTCAAACTGTTACTGCCGACGAACGGTTTAACCTAGAAGAACGAAATTTGGTGAGCCAAGTGTGATTGGGTTAGTGATCCTTACCTGAAAGTGTCATCATGATTGGGTGAAAAAATGTGTGCTGAGACTTCAAAAAACTCGTAGTTTTTTGGAAGATTGGCAACCCCTTTCCATGAAAGTGATTTGCGCCAGTCTCTGCTTAGGGCTACATCAATAGGAAACAAACCATAGAGATAGAACTTGGAGCTACTTTATTGTGTCAAGTTTCAAAGAGCTAGCACAAACCGTGTTTGATTTAGAGTTCCAACTACATGAATCCATATAGGAGAAAACAGAGTGAAACCTAAAAATTAAAAATGTTACGGCCAAGGAACGGTTTAACCTAGAAGAACGAAATTTCGTGAGCCAAGTGGGATTGGGGTACTGATCATTACCTGAAAGTGTCATCAAGATTGGGTGAAAAAATGTGTGCTGAGATTTCAGGAAACTCGTAGTTTTTTGGAAGCCTGGCAACCCCTTTCAATGAAAGTGATTTGCGGCAGTCTCTGCTTAGGGCTACATCAATAGGAAACAAACCATAGAGATAGAACTTGGAGCTACTTTATTGTGTCAAGTTTCAAAGAGCTAGCACAAACCGTGTTTGATTTAGAGTTCCAACTACATGTATCCATATAGGAGAAAACAGAGTGAAACCTAAAAATTAAAACTGTTACTGCCAACGAATGGTTTAACCTAGAAGAACGAAACTTGGTGAGCCAAGTGGGATTGGGGTACTGATCATTACCTGAAAGTGTCATCAAGATTGGGTGAAAAAATGTGTGCTGAGATTTCAGGAAACTCGTAGTTTTTTGGAAGCTTGGCAACCCCTTTAAATGAAAGTGATTTGCGCCAGTCTCTGCTGAAGATACATCAATAGGAAACAAACCATAGAGATAGAACTTGGAGCTACTTTATAGTGTCAAGTTTCAAAGAGCTAGCACAAACCATGCTTGATTTAGTGTTCCAACTGCATGTATCCATATAGGAGAAAACAGAGTGAAACCTAAAAATTAAAACTGTTACTGCCAACGAACGGTTTAACCTAGAAGAACGAAAGTGGTGAGCCAAGTGGGATTGGGGTACTGATCATTACCTGAAAGTGTCATCAAGATTGGGTGAAAAAATGTGTGCTGAGATTTCAGGAAACTCGTAGTTTTTTGGAAGCTTGGCAACCCCTTTAAATGAAAGTGATTTGCACCAGTCTCTGCTTAGGGCTACATCAATAGGAAACAAACCATAGAGATAGAACTTGGAGCTACTCTATTGTGTCAAGTTTCAAAGAGCTAGCACAAACCGTGTTTGATTTAGAGTTCCAACTACATGTATCCATATAGGAGAAAACAGAGTGAAACCTAAAAATTAAAACTGTTACTGACAAAGAACGGTTTAACCTAGAAGAACGAAACTTGGTGAGCCAAGTGGGATTGGGGTACTGATCATTACCTTAAAGTGTCATGAAGATTGGGTGAAAAAATGTGTGCTGAGATTTCAGGAAACTCGTAGTTTTTTGGAAGATTGGCAACCCCTTTCCATGAAAGTGATTTGCGCCAGTTTCTGCTGAGGGCTACATCAATAGGAAACAAACCATAGAGATAGAACTAGGAGTTACTTTATAGTGTCAAGTTTCAAAGAGCTAGCACAAACCGTGTTTGATTTAGACTTTCAACTACATGTTTCCATATAGGAGAAAACAGAGTGAAACCTAAAAATTAAAACTGTTACTGCCAACGAACGGTTTAAACTACAAGAACGAAATTTGGTGAGCCAAGTGGGATTCGGGTACTGATCATTACCTGAAAGTGTCATCAAGATTGGGTGAAAAAATGTGTGCTGAGATTTCAGGAAACTCGTAGTTTTTTGGAAACTTGGCAACCCCTTTCCATGAAAGTGATTTGCGCCAGTCTCTTCTTAGGGCTACATCAATAGGAAACAAACCATAGAGATAGAACTTGGAGCTACTTTATTGTGTCAAGTTTCAAAGAGCTAGCACAAACCGTTTTTGATTTAGACTTCCAACTACATGTATCCATATAGGAGAAAACAGAATGAAACCTAAAAATTAAAACTGTTACTGCCGACGAACGTTTTAACCTAGAAGAACGAAATTTGGTGAGCCAAGTGGGATTGGGGTAGTGATCATTACCTGAAAGTGTCATCAAGATTGGTTGAAAAAATGTGTGCTGAGATTTCAGGAAACTCGTAGTTTTTTGGAAGATTGGCAACCCCTTTCCATGTAAGTGATTTGTGCCAGTCTCTGCTTAGGGCTACATCAATAGGAAACAAACCATAGAGATAGAACTTGGAGCTACTTTATTGTGTCAGGTTTCAAAGAGCTAGCACAAACCGTGTTTGATTTAGAGTTCCAACTACATGAATCCATATAGGAGAAAACAGAGTGAAACCTAAAAATTAAAACTGTTACTGCCAAGGAACGGTTTAACCTAGAAGAACGAAATTTCGTGAGCCAAGTGGGATTGGGGTACTGATCATTACCTGAAAGTGTCATCAAGATTGGGTGAAAAAATGTGTGCTGAGATTTCAGGAAACTCGTAGTTTTTTGGAAGATTGGCAACCCCATTCAATGAAAGAGATTTGCGACAGTCTCTGCTTAGGGCTACATCAATAGGAAACAAACCATAGAGATAGAACTTGGAGCTACTTTATTGTGTGAAGTTTCAAAGAGCTAGCACAAACCGTGTTTGATTTAGAGTTCCAACTACATGTATCCATATAGGAGAAAACAGAGTGAAACCTAAAAATTAAAACTGTTACTGCCAACGAACGGTTTAACCTAGAAGAACGAAACTTGGTGAGCCAAGTGGGATTGGGGTACTGATCATTACCTTAAAGTGTCATTAAGATTGGGTGAAAAAATGTGTGCTGAGATTTCAGGAAACTCGTAGTTTTTTGGAACCTTGGCAACCCCTTTCAATGAAAGTGATTTGCGCCAGTCTCTGCTGAGGGCTACATCAATAGGAAACAAACCATAGAGATAGAACTTGGAGCTACTTTATTGTGCCAAGTTTCAAAGAGCTAGCACAAACCATGTTTGATTTAGAGTTCCAACTGCATGTATCCATATAGGAGTAAACAGAGTGAAACCTAAAAATTTAAACTGTTACTGCCAACGAACGGTTTAACTTAGAAGAACGAAATTTGGTGAGCCAAGTGGGATTGGGGTACTGATCATTACCTGAAAGTGTCATCAAGATTGGGTGAAAAAATGTGTGCTGAGATTTCAGGAAACTCGTAGTTTTTTGGAAGCTTGGCAACCCCTTTAAATGAAAGTGGTTTGCACCAGTCTCTGCATAGGGCTACATCAATAGGAAACAAACCATAGAGACAGAACTTGGAGCTACTTTATTGTGCCAAGTTTCAAAGGGCTAGCACAAACCGTGTTTGATTTAGACTTCCAACTACATGTATCCATATAGGAGAAAACAGAGTGAAACCTAAAAATTAAAACTGTTACTGCCAACGAACGGTTTAACCTAGAAGAACGAAATTTGGTGAGCCAAGTGGGATTGTGGTACTGATCATTACCTGAAAGTGGCATCAAGATTGGGTGAAAAAATGTGAGCTGAGATTTCAGGAAAGTCGTAGTTTTTTGGAAGATTGGCAACCCCTTTCCATGAAAGTGATTTGCGCCAGTCTCTGCTTAGGGCTACATCAATAGAAAACAAACCATAGAGATACAACTTGGAGCTACTTTATTTTGTCAAGTTTCAAAGAGCTAGCACAAACCGTGTTTGATTTAGAGTTCCAACTACATGAATCCATATAGGAGAAAACAGAGTGAAACCTAAAAATTAAAACTGTTACTGCCAAGGAACGGTTTAACCTAGAAGAACAAAATTTCGTGAGCCAAGTGGGATTGGGGTACTGATCATTACCTGAAAGTGTCATCAAGATTGGGTGAAAAAATGTGTGCTGAGATTTCAGGAATCTCGTAGTTTTTTGGAAGATTGGCAACCCCTTTCCATGAAAGTGATTTGCGCCAGTCTCTGCTTAGGGCTACATCAATAGGAAACAAACCATAGAGATAGAACTTGGAGCTACTTTATTGTGTCAAGTTTCAAAGAGCTAGCACAAACCGTGTTTGATTTAGAGTTCCAACTACATGTATCCATATAGGAGAAAACAGAGTGAAACCTAAAAATTAAAACTGTTACTGCCAATGAACGGTTTAACCTAGAAGAACGAAACTTGGTGAGCCAAGTGGGATTGGGGTACTGATCATTACCTTAAAGTGTCATGAAGATTGGGTGAAAAAATGTGTGCTGAGATTTCAGGAAACTCGTAGTTTTTTGGAAGATTGGCAACCACTTTCCATGAAAGTGATTTGCGCCAATCTCTGCTGAGGGCTACATCAATAGGAAACAAACCATAGAGATAGAACTTGGAGCTACTTTATTGTGTCAAGTTTCAAAGAGCCAACCCAAACCGTGTTTGATTTAGAGTTCCAACTACATGTATCCATATAGGAGAAAACAGAGTGAAACATAAAAATTACACTGTTACTGCCAACGAACGGTTTAACCTAGAAGAACGAAATTTCGTGAGCCAAGTGGGATTGGGGTACTGATCATTACCTGAAAGTGTCATCAAGATTGGGTGAAAAAATGTGTGCTGAGATTTCCAAAAACTCGTAGTTTTTTGGAAGCTTGGCAACCCCTTTCCATGAAAGTGATTTGCGCCAGTCTCTGCTTAGGGCTACATCAATAGGAAACAAACCATAAAGATAGAACATGGAGCTACTTTATTGTGTCAAGTTTCAAAGAGATAGCACAAACCGTGTTTGATTTAGAGTTCCAACTACATGTATTCATATAGGAGAAAATTGAGTGAAACCTAAAAATTAAAACTGTTACTGCCAACGAACGGTTTAACCTAGAAGAACGAAATTTGGTGAGCCAAGTGGGATTGGCGTACTGATCATTACCTGAAAGGGTCATCAAGATTGGGTGAAAAAACGTGTGCTGAGATTTCAGGAAACTCGTAGTTTTTTGGAAGATTGTCAAACCCTTTCCATGAAAGTGATTTGCGCCAGTCTCTACTTAGGGCTACATCAATAGGAAACAAACCATAGAGAGAGAACTTGGAGCTACTTTATTGTGTCAGGTTTCAAAGAGCTAGCACAAACCGTGTTTGATTTAGAGTTCCAACTACATGAATCCATATAGGAGAAAACAGAGTGAAACCTAAAAATTAAAACTGTTACTGCCAAGGAACGGTTTAACCTAGAAGAACGAAATTTCGTGAGCCAAGTGGGATTGGGGTACTGATCATTACCTGAAAGTGTCATCAAGATTGGGTGAAAAAATGTGTGCTGAGATTTCAGGAAACTCGTAGATTTTTGGAAGATTGGCAACCCCATTCAATGAAAGAGATTTGCGACAGTCTCTGCTTAGGGCTACATCAATAGGAAACAAACCATAGAGATAGAACTTGGAGCTACTTTATTGTGTGAAGTTTCAAAGAGCTAGCACAAACCGTGTTTGATTTAGAGTTCCAACTACATGTATCCATATAGGAGAAAACAGAGTGAAACCTAAAAATTAAAACTGTTACTGCCAACGAACGGTTTAACCTAGAAGAACGAAATTTGGTGAGCCAAGTGGGATTGTGGTACTGATCATTACCTGAAAGTGTCATCAAGATTGGGTGAAAAAATGTGAGCTGAGATTTCAGGAAACTCGTAGTTTTTTGGAAGATTGGCAACCCCTTTCCATGAAAGTGATTTGCGCCAGTCTCTGCTTAGGGCTACATCAATAGGAAACAAACCATAGAGATACAACTTGGAGCTACATTATTTTGTCAAGTTTCAAAGAGCTAGCACAAACCGTGTTTGATTTAGAGTTCCAACTACATGAATCCATATAGGAGAAAACAGAGTGAAACCTAAAAATTAAAACTGTTACTGCCAAGGAACGGTTTAACCTAGAAGAACAAAATTTCGTGAGCCAAGTGGGATTGGGGTACTGATCATTACCTGAAAGTGTCATCAAGATTGGGTGAAAAAATGTGTGCTGAGATATCAGGAATCTCGTAGTTTTTTGGAAGATTGGCAACCCCTTTCCATGAAAGTGATTTGCGCCAGTCTCTGCTTAGGGCTACATCAATAGGAAACAAACCATAGAGATAGAACTTGGAGCTACTTTATTTTGTCAAGTTTCAAAGAGCTAGCACAAACCGTGTTTGATTTAGAGTTCCAACTACATGTATCCATATAGGAGAAAACACAGTGAAACCTAAAAATTAAAACTGTTACTGCCAATGAACGGTTTAACCTAGAAGAACGAAACTTGGTGAGCCAAGTGGGATTGGGGTACTGATCATTACCTTAAAGTGTCATGAAGATTGGGTGAAAAAATGTGTGCTGAGATTTCAGGAAACTCGTAGTTTTTTGGAAGATTGGCAACCCCTTTCCATGAAAGTGATTTGCGCCAGTCTCTGCTGAGGGCTACATCAATAGGAAACAAACCATAGAGATAGAACTTGGAGCTACTTTATTGTGTCAAGTTTCAAAGAGCCAACCCAAACCGTGTTTGATTTAGAGTTCCAACTACATGTATCCATATAGGAGAAAACAGAGTGAAACCTAAAAATTAAAACTGTTACTGCCAACGAACGGTTTAACCTAGAAGAACGAAATTTGGTGAGCCAAGTGGGATTGGGATACTGATCATTACCTGAAAGTGTCATCAAGATTGGGTGAAAAAATGTGTGCTGAGATTTCCAAAAACTCGTAGTTTTTTGGAAGCTTGGCAACCCCTTTCCATGAAAGTGATTTGCGCCAGTCTCTGCTTAGGGCTACATCAATAGGAAACAAACCATAGAGATAGAACATGGAGCTACTTTATTGTGTCAAGTTTCAAAGAGATAGCACAAACCGTGTTTGATTTAGAGTTCCAACTACATGTATTCATATAGGAGAAAATTGAGTGAAACCTAAAAATTAAAACTGTTACTGCCAACGAACGGTTTAACCTAGAAGAACGAAATTTGGTGAGCCAAGTGGGATTGGCGTACTGATCATTACCTGAAAGGGTCATCAAGATTGGGTGAAAAAACGTGTGCTGAGATTTCAGGAAACTCGTAGTTTTTTGGAAGATTGTCAAACCCTTTCCATGAAAGTGATTTGCGCCAGTCTCTACTTAGGGCTACATCAATAGGAAACAAACCATAGAGAGAGAACTTGGAGCTACTTTATTGTGTCATATTTCGAAGAGCTAGCACAAACCGTGTTTGATTTAGAGTTCCAACTACATGAATCCATATAGGAGAAAACAGAGTGAAACCTAAAAATTAAAACTGTTACTGCCAAGGAACGGTTTAACCTAGAAGAACGAAATTTCGTGAGCCAAGTGGGATTGGGGTACTGATCATTACCTGAAAGTGTCATCAAGATTGGGTGAAAAAATGTGTGCTGAGATTTCAGGAATCTCGTAGTTTTTTGGAAGATTGGCAACCCCTTTCCATGAAAGTGATTTGCGCCAGTCTCTGCTTAGGGCTACATCAAAAGGAAACAAACCATAGAGATAGAACTTGGAGCTACTTTATTGTGTCAAGTTTCAAAGTGCTAGCAAAAACCGTGTTTGATTTAGAGTTCCAACTACATGTATCCATATAGGAGAAAACACAGTGAAACCTAAAAATTAAAACTGTTACTGCCAAGGAACGGTTTAAACTAGAAGAACGAAACTTGGTGAGCCAAGTGGGATAGGGGTCCTGATCATTACCTTAAAGTGTCATGAAGATTGGGTGAAAAAATGTGTGCAGAGATTTCAGGAAACTCGTAGTTTTTTGGAAGATTGGCAACCCCTTTCCATGAAAGTGATTTGCGCCAGTCTCTGCTTAGGGCTACATCAATAGGAAACAAACCATAGAGATAGAACTTTGAGCTACTTTATTGTGTCAGGTTTCAAAGAGCTAGCACAAACCAAGTTTGATTTAGAGTTCCAAATGCATGTATCCATATAGAGGTAAACAGAGTGAAACCTAAAAATTAAAGCTGTTACTGCCAACGAACGGTTTAAGTTAGAAGAAGGTAATTTGGTGAGCCAAGTCGGATTGGGGTACTGATCATTACCTGAAAGTGTCATCAAGATTGGGTGAAAAAATGTGTGCTGAGATTTCAGGAAACTCGTAGTTTTTTGGAAGCTTGGCAACCCCTTTAAATGAAAGTGATTTGCACCAGTCTCTGCATAGGGCTACATCAATAGGAAACAACCCATAGAGATAGAACTTGTAGCTACTTTATTGTGCCAAGTTTAAAAGAGGTAGCACAAACCGTGTTTGATTTAGACTTCCAACTACATGTATCCATATAGGAGAAAACAGAGTGAAACCTAAAAATTAAAACTGTTACTGCCGACGAACGGTTTAACCTAGAAGAACGAAATTTGGTGAGCCAAGTGGGATTGTGGTACTGATCATTAGCTGAAAGTGTCATCAAGATTGGGTGAAAAAATGTGAGCTGAGATTTCAGGAAACTCGTAGTTTTTTGGAAGATTGGCAACCCCTTTCCATGAAAGTGATTTGCGCCAGTCTCTGCTTAGGGCTACATCAATAGGAAACAAACCATAGAGATAGAACTTGGAGCTACTGTATTGTGTCAAGTTTCAAAGAGCTAGCACAGACCGTTTTTGATTTAGACTTCCAACTACATGTATCCATATAGGAGAAAACAGAGTGAAACCTAAAAATTAAAACTGTTACTGCCGACGAACGGTTTAACCTAGAAGAATGAAATTTGGTGAGCCAAGTGGGATTGGGGTACTGATCATTACCTGAAAGTGTCATCAAGATTGGGTGAAAAGGGCTGGGGATGTGGCTCAAGCGGTAGCGCGCTCGCCTCGCATGCGTGCGGCCCGGGTTCGATCCTCAGCACCACATACCAACAAAGATGTTGTGTCCGCCGAGAACTAAAAATAAATATTAAAAATTCTCTCTCTCTCTCTCTCTCTCTCTCTCTCCTCTCTCTTAAAAAAAAAAAAAAAAAAAGATTGGGTGAAAAAATGTGTGCTGAGATTTCAAAAAACTCGTAGTTTTTGGAAGATTGGCAACCCCTTAAAATGAAAGTGATTTGCACCAGTCTCTGCTAAGGGCTACATCAATAGGAAACAAACCATAGAGATAGAACTTGGAGCTACTTTATTGTGTCAAGTTTCAAAGAGCTAGCAAAAACCGTGTTTGATTTAGACTTCCAACTACATGTATCCATATACGAGAAAACAGAGTGAAACCTAAAAATTAAAACTGTTACTGCCAACGAACGGTTTAACCTAGAAGAACGAAATTTGGTGAGCCAAGTGGGATTGGGGTACTGATCATGACCTGAAAGTGTCATCAAGATTGGGTGAAAAAATGTGTGCTGAGATTTCAGGAAACTCGTAGTTTTTTGGAAGATTGGCAACCACTTTCCATGAAAGTGATTTGCGCCAGTCTCTGCTTAGGGCTACATCAATAGGAAACAAACCATAGAGATAGAACTTGGAGCTACTTTATTGTGCCAAGTTTCAAAGAGCTAGCACAAACCGTGTTTGATTTAGAGTTCCAACTACATGTATCCGTATAGGAGAAAACAGAGTGAAACCTAAAAATTAAAACTGTTATTGTCAACGAACTGTTTAACCTAGAAGAACGAAATTTGGTGAGCCAAGTGGGATTGGGGTAATGATCATTACCTGAAAGTGTCATCAAGATTGGGTGAAAAAATGTGTGCAGAGATTTCAGGAAACTCGTAGTTTTTTGGAAGCTTGGCAACCCATTTCCATGAAAGTGATTTACGCCAGTCTCTGCTTAGGGCTACATCAATAGGAAACAAACCATAGAGATAGAACTTGGAGCTACTTTATTGTGTCAAGTTTCAAAGAGCTAGCACAAACCGTGTTTGATTTAGAGTTCCAACTACATGTATCCATATAGGAGATAACATAGTGAAACCTAAAAATTAAAACTGTTACTGCCGACGAACGGTTTAACCTAGAAGATCGAAATTTGGTGAGCCAAGAGGGATTCGGGTACTGATCATTACCTGAAAGTGTCATCAAGATTGGGTGAAAAAATGTGTGCTGAGATTACAGGAAACTCGTAGTTTTTTGGAAGCTTGGCAACCCCTTTAAATGACAGTGATTTGCACCAGTCTCTGCTTAGGGCTACATCAATAGGAAACAAACCATAGAGATAGAATTTGGAGCTACTTTATTGTGTCAAGTTTCAAAGAGCTAGCACAAACCGTTTTTGATTTAGAGTTCCAACTACATGTATTCATATAGGAGAAAATTGAGTGAAACCTAAAAATTAAAACTGTTACTGCCAACGAACGGTTTAACCTAGAAGAACGAAATTTGGTGAGCCAAGTGGGATTGGCGTACTGATCATTACCTGAAAGGGTCATCAAGATTGGGTGAAAAAACGTGTGCTGAGATTTCAGGAAACTCGTAGTTTTTTGGAAGATTGTCAAACCCTTTCCATGAAAGTGATTTGCGCCAGTCTCTACTTAGGGCTACATCAATAGGAAACAAACCATAGAGAGAGAACTTGGAGCTACTTTATTGTGTCATGTTTCAAAGAGCTAGCACAAACCGTGTTTGATTTAGAGTTCCAACTACATGAATCCATATAGGAGAAAACAGAGTGAAACCTAAAAATTAAAACTGTTACTGCCAAGGAACGGTTTAACCTAGAAGAACGAAATTTTGTGAGCCAAGTGGGATTGGGGTACTGATCATTACCTGAAAGTGTCATCAAGATTGGGTGAAAAAATATGTGCTGAGATTTCAGGAATCTCGTAGTTTTTTGGAAGATTGGCAACCCCTTTCCATGAAAGTGATTTGCGCCAGTCTCTGCTTAGGGCTACATCAATAGGAAACAAACCATAGAGATAGAACTTGGAGCTACTTTATTGTGTCAAGTTTCAAAGAGCTAGCACAAACCGTGTTTGATTTAGAGTTCCAACTACATGTATCCATATAGGAGAAAACAGAGTGAAACCTAAAAATTAAAACTGTTACTGCCAACGAACGGTTTAACCTAGAAGAACGAAACTTGGTGAGCCAAGTGGGATTGGGGTACTGATCATTACGTTAAAGTGTCATGAAGATTGGGTGAAAAAATGTGTGCTGAGATTTCAGGAAACTCGTAGTTTTTTGGAAGAATGGCAACCCCTTTCCATGAAAGTGATTTGCGCCAGTCTCTGCTGAGGGCTACATCAATACGAAACAAACCATAGAGATAGAACTTTGAGCTACTTTATTGTGTCAGGTTTCAAAGAGCTAGCACAAACCAAGTTTGATTTAGAGTTCCAACTGCATGTATCCATATAGAGGTAAACAGAGTGAAACCTAAAAATTAAAGCTGTTACTGCCAACGAACGGTTTAAGTTAGAAGAAGGTAATTTGGTGAGCCAAGTCGGATTGGGGTACTGATCATTACCTGAAAGTGTCATCAAGATTGGGTGAAAAAATGTGTGCTGAGATTTCAGGAAACTCGTAGTTTTTTGGAAGCTTGGCAACCCCTTTAAATGAAAGTGATTTGCACCAGTCTCTGCATAGGGCTACATCAATAGGAAACAAACCATAGAGATAGAACTTGGAGCTACTTTATTGTGCCAAGTTTAAAAGAGGTAGCACAAACCGTGTTTGATTTAGACTTCCAACTACATGTATCCATATAGGAGAAAACAGAGTGAAACCTAAAAATTAAAACTGTTACTGACGACGAACGGTTTAACCTAGAAGAACGAAATTTGGTGAGCCAAGTGGGATTGTGGTACTGATCATTAGCTGAAAGTGTCATCAAGATTGGGTGAAAAAATGTGAGCTGAGATTTCAGGAAACTCGTAGTTTTTTGGAAGATTGGCAACCCCTTTCCATGAAAGTGATTTGCGTCAGTCTCTGCTTAGGGCTACATCAATAGGAAACAAACCATAGAGATAGAACTTGGAGCTACTGTATTGTGTCAAGTTTCAAAGAGCTAGCACAGACCGTTTTTGATTTAGACTTCCAACTACATGTATCCATATAGGAGAAAACAGAGTGAAACCTAAAAATTAAAACTGTTACTGCCGACGAACGGTTTAACCTAGAAGAATGAAATTTGGTGAGCCAAGTGGGATTGGGGTACTGATCATTACCTGAAAGTGTCATCAAGATTGGGTGAAAAAATGTGTGCTGAGATTTCAAAAAACTCGTAGTTTTTGGAAGATTGGCAACCCCTTAAAATGAAAGTGATTTGCACCAGTCTCTGCTAAGGGCTACATCAATAGGAAACAAACCATAGAGATAGAACTTGGAGCTACTTTATTGTGTCAAGTTTCAAAGAGCTAGCACAAACCGTGTTTGATTTAGACTTCCAACTACATGTATCCATATACGAGAAAACAGAGTGAAACCTAAAAATTAAAACTGTTACTGCCAACGAACGGTTTAACCTAGAAGAACGAAATTTGGTGAGCCAAGTGGGATTGGGGTACTGATCATGACCTGAAAGTGTCATCAAGATTGGGTGAAAAAATGTGTGCTGAGATTTCAGGAAACTCGTAGTTTTTTGGAAGATTGGCAACCACTTTCCATGAAAGTGATTTGCGCCAGTCTCTGCTTAGGGCTACATCAATAGGAAACAAACCATAGAGATAGAACTTGGAGCTACTTTATTGTGCCAAGTTTCAAAGAGCTAGCACAAACCGTGTTTGATTTAGAGTTCCAACTACATGTATCCGTATAGGAGAAAACAGAGTGAAACCTAAAAATTAAAACTGTTATTGTCAACGAACTGTTTAACCTAGAAGAACGAAATTTGGTGAGCCAAGTGGGATTGGGGTAATGATCATTACCTGAAAGTGTCATCAAGATTGGGTGAAAAAATGTGTGCAGAGATTTCAGGAAACTCGTAGTTTTTTGGAAGCTTGGCAACCCATTTCCATGAAAGTGATTTACGCCAGTCTCTGCTTAGGGCTACATCAATAGGAAACAAACCATAGAGATAGAACTTGGAGCTACTTTATTGTGTCAAGTTTCAAAGAGCTAGCACAAACCGTTTTTGATTTAGAGTTCCAACTACATGTATCCATATAGGAGATAACAGAGTGAAACCTAAAAATTAAAACTGTTACTGCCGACGAACGGTTTAACCTAGAAGAACGAAATTTGGTGAGCCAAGAGGGATTCGGGTACTGATCATTACCTGAAAGTGTCATCAAGATTGGGTGAAAAAATGTGTGCTGAGATTACAGGAAACTCGTAGTTTTTTGGAAGCTTGGCAACCCCTTTAAATGACAGTGATTTGCACCAGTCTCTGCTTAGGGCTACATCAATAGGAAACAAACCATAGAGATAGAATTTGGAGCTAATTTATTGTGTCAAGTTTCAAAGAGCTAGCACAAACCGTTTTTGATTTAGAGTTCCAACTACATGTATCCATATAGGAGAAAACAGAGTGAAACCTAAATTTAAAACTGTTACTGCCGACGAACGGTTTAAACTAGAAGAACGAAATTTGGTGTGCCAAGTGGGATTCGGGTACTGATCATTACCTGAAAGTGTCATCAAGATTTGTGAAAAAATGTGTGCTGAGATTTCAGGAAACTCGTAGTGTTTTGGAAGCTTGGCAACCCCTTTAAATGACAGTGATTTGCACCAGTCTCCCCTTAGGGCTACATCAATAGGAAACAAACCATAGAGATAGAACTTGTAGCTACTTTATGGTGTCAAGTTTCAAAGAGCTAGCACAAACCGTGTTTGATTTAGACTTCCAACTACATGTATCCATATAGGAGAAAACAGAGTGATACCTAAAAATTAAAACTGTTACTGCCTACGAACGGTTTAACCTACAAGAACGAAATTTGGTGAGCCAAGTGGGATCGGGGTACTGATCATTACCTGAAAGTGTCATCAAGATTGGGTGAAAAAATGTGTGCTGAGATTTCAGGAAACTCGTAGTTTTTTGGAAGCTTGGCAACCCCTTTAAATGACAGTGATTTGCACCAGTCTCTGCTTAGGGCTACATCAATAGGAAACAAACCATAGAGATAGAACTTGGTGCTACTTTATTGTGTCAAGTTTCAAAGAGCTAGCACAAACTGTGTTTGATTTAGTGTTCCAACTACATGTATCCATTTAGGAGAAAACAGAGTGAAACCTAAAAATTAAAACTGTTACTGCCACGAACAGTTTAACCTAGAAGAACGAAATTTGGTGAGCCAAGTGGGATTGGGGTACTGATCATTACCTGAAAGTGTCATCAAGATTGGGTGAAAAAATGTGTGCTGAGATTTCAGGAAACTCGTAGTTTTTTTGGAATCTTGGCAACCCCTTTCCATGAAAGTGATTTGTGCCAGTCTCTGCTTAAGGCTACATCAATAGGAAACAAACCATAAAGATAGAACTTGGAGCTACTTTATTGTGTCAAGTTTCCAATAGCTAGCACAAACCGTGTTTGATTTAGACTTCCAACTACATGTATCCATATAGGAGAAAAGAGAGTGAAACCTAAAAATTAAAACTCTTACTGCCAACGAACGGTTTAACCTAGAAGAATGAAATTTGGTGAGCCAAGTGGGATTGGGGTACTGATCATTACCTGAAAGTGTCATCAAGATTGGGTGAAAAAATGTGTGCTGAGATTTCAGGAAACTCGTAGTTTTTTGGAAGCTTGGCACCCCTTTCCATAAAAGTGATTTGCGCCAGTCTCTGCTTAGGGCTACATCAATAGGAAACAAACCATAGAGATAGAACTTGGAGCTACTTTATTGTGTCACGTTTCAAAGAGCTAGCACAAACCATGTTTGATTTAGAGTTCCAACTACATGTATTCATATAGGAGAAAATTGAGTGAAACCTAAAAGTTAAAACTGTTACTGCCAACGAACGGTTTAACCTAGAAGAAAGAAACTTGGTGACCCAAGTGGGATTAGTTGTACTGATCAGTACCTGAAAGTGTCATCAAGATTGGGTGAAAAAATGTGTGCTGAGATTTCAGGAAACTCGTAGTTTTTTGGAAGCTTGGCAACCCCTTTCCATTAAAGTGATTTGCACCAGTCTCTGCTTAGGGCTACATCAATAGGAAACAAACCATAGAGATAGAACATGGAGCTAATTTAAGGTGTCAAGTTTCAAAGAGCTAGCACAAACCGTGTTTGATTTAGAGTTAGAACTACATGTATCCATATAGGAGAAAACAGAGTGAAACCTAAAAATTAAAACTGTTACTGCCAACGAACGGTTTAACCTAGAAGAACGAAATTCGGTGAGCCAAGTGGGATTGTGGTACTGATCATTACCTGAAAGTGTCATCAAGATTGGGTGAAAAAATGTGTGCTGAGATTTCAGGAAACTCGTAGTTTTTTGGAAGCTTGGCAACCCCTTTCCATGAAAGTGATTTATGCCAGTCTCTGCTTAGGGCTACATCAATAGGAAACAAACCATAGAGATAGAACTTGGAGCTACTTTATTGTGTCAAGTTTCAAAGAGCTAGCACAAACCGTGTTTGATTTAGAGTTCCAACTACATGTATCCATATAGGAGAAAACAGAGTGAAAACTAAAAATTAAAACTGTTACTGCCAACGAACGGTTTAACCTAGAAGAAAGAAACTTGGTGACCCAAGTGGGATTTGTTGTACTGATCATTACCTGAAAGTGTCATCAAGATTGGGTGAAAAAATGTGTGCTGAGATTTCAGGAAACTCGTAGTTTTTTGGAAGCTTGGCAACCCCTTTCCATGAAAGGGATTTGCGCCAGTCTCTGCTTAGGGCTACATCAATAGGAAACAAACCGTAGAGATAGAACATGGAGCTACTTTATTGTGCCAAGTTTCAAAGAGCTAGCACAAACCGTGTTTGATTTAGAGTTCCAACTACATGTATTCATATAGGAGAAAATTGAGTGAAACCTAAAAATTAAAACTGTTACTGCCAACGAACGGTTTAACCTAGAAGAACGAAATTTGGTGAGCCAAGTGGGATTTTCGTACTGATCATTACCTGAAAGGGTCATCAAGATTGGGTGAAAAAACGTGTGCTGAGATTTCAGGAAACTCGTAGTTTTTTGGAAGATTGTCAAACCCTTTCCATGAAAGTGATTTGCACCAGTCTCTGCTTAGGGCTACATCAATAGGAAACAAACCATAGAGATAGAACATGGAGCTACTTTATTGTGTCAAGTTTCAAAGAGATAGCACAAACCGTGTTTGATTTAGAGTTCCAATTACATGTATCCATATAGGAGAAAACAGAGTGAAACCTAAAAATTAAAACTGTTACTGCCAGCGAACGGTTTAACGTAGAAGAAAGAAACTTGGTGAACCAAGTGGGATTTGTTTTACTCATCATTTCCTGAAAGTGTCATCAAGATTGGGTGAAAAAATGTGTGCTGAGATTTCAGGAAACTCGTAGTTTTTTGGAAGATTGGCAACCCCTTTCCATGAAAGTGATTTGCGCCAGTCTCTGCTTAGGGCTACATCAATAGGAAACAAACCATAGAGATAGAACTTGGAGCTACTTTATTGTGTCAAGTTTCAAAGAGCTAGCACAAACCGTGTTTGATTTAGAGTTCCAACTACATGTATCCGTATAGGAGAAAACACAGTGAAACCTAAAAATTAAAACTGTTACTGCCAAGGAACGGTTTAACCTAGAAGAACGAAACTTGGTGAGCCAAGTGGGATAGGGGTCCTGATCATTACCTTAAAGTGTCATGAAGATTGGGTGAAAAAATGTGTGCTGAGATTTCAGGAAACTCGTAGTTTTTTGGAAGATTGGCAACCCCTTTCCATGAAAGTGATTTGCGCCAGTCTCTGCTGAGGGCTACATCAATAGGAAACAAACCATAGAGATAGAACTTGGAGCTACTTTATTGTGTCAAGTTTCAAAGAGCCAACCCAAACCGTGTTTGATTTAGACTTCCAACTACATGTATCCATATAGGAGAAAACAGAGTGAAACATAAAAATTACAACTGTTACTGCCAACGAACGGTTTAACCTAGAAGAACGAAATTTGGTGAGCCAAGTGGGATTGGGGTACTGATCATTACCTGAAAGTGTCATCAAGATTGGGTGAAAAAATGTGTGCTGAGATTTCCAAAAACTCGTAGTTTTTTGGAAGCTTGGCAACCCCTTTCCATGAAAGTGATTTGCGCCAGTCTCTGCTTAGGGCTACATCAATAGGAAACAAACCATAGAGATAGAACTTGGAGCTACTGTATTGTGTCAAGTTTCAAAGAGCTAGCACAGACCGTTTTTGATTTAGACTTCCAACTACATGTATCCATATAGGAGAAAACAGAGTGAAACCTAAAAATTAAAACTGTTACTGCCGACGAACGGTTTAACCTAGAAGAATGAAATTTGGTGAGCCAAGTGGGATTGGGGTACTGATCATTACCTGAAAGTGTCATCAAGATTGGGTGAAAAGGGCTGGGGATGTGGCTCAAGCGGTAGCGCGCTCGCCTCGCATGCGTGCGGCCCGGGTTCGATCCTCAGCACCACATACCAACAAAGATGTTGTGTCCGCCGAGAACTAAAAATAAATATTAAAAATTCTCTCTCTCTCTCTCTCTCTCTCTCTCTCTCTCTCCTCTCTCTTAAAAAAAAAAAAAAAAAAAGATTGGGTGAAAAAATGTGTGCTGAGATTTCAAAAAACTCGTAGTTTTTGGAAGATTGGCAACCCCTTAAAATGAAAGTGATTTGCACCAGTCTCTGCTAAGGGCTACATCAATAGGAAACAAACCATAGAGATAGAACTTGGAGCTACTTTATTGTGTCAAGTTTCAAAGAGCTAGCAAAAACCGTGTTTGATTTAGACTTCCAACTACATGTATCCATATACGAGAAAACAGAGTGAAACCTAAAAATTAAAACTGTTACTGCCAACGAACGGTTTAACCTAGAAGAACGAAATTTGGTGAGCCAAGTGGGATTGGGGTACTGATCATGACCTGAAAGTGTCATCAAGATTGGGTGAAAAAATGTGTGCTGAGATTTCAGGAAACTCGTAGTTTTTTGGAAGATTGGCAACCACTTTCCATGAAAGTGATTTGCGCCAGTCTCTGCTTAGGGCTACATCAATAGGAAACAAACCATAGAGATAGAACTTGGAGCTACTTTATTGTGCCAAGTTTCAAAGAGCTAGCACAAACCGTGTTTGATTTAGAGTTCCAACTACATGTATCCGTATAGGAGAAAACAGAGTGAAACCTAAAAATTAAAACTGTTATTGTCAACGAACTGTTTAACCTAGAAGAACGAAATTTGGTGAGCCAAGTGGGATTGGGGTAATGATCATTACCTGAAAGTGTCATCAAGATTGGGTGAAAAAATGTGTGCAGAGATTTCAGGAAACTCGTAGTTTTTTGGAAGCTTGGCAACCCATTTCCATGAAAGTGATTTACGCCAGTCTCTGCTTAGGGCTACATCAATAGGAAACAAACCATAGAGATAGAACTTGGAGCTACTTTATTGTGTCAAGTTTCAAAGAGCTAGCACAAACCGTGTTTGATTTAGAGTTCCAACTACATGTATCCATATAGGAGATAACATAGTGAAACCTAAAAATTAAAACTGTTACTGCCGACGAACGGTTTAACCTAGAAGATCGAAATTTGGTGAGCCAAGAGGGATTCGGGTACTGATCATTACCTGAAAGTGTCATCAAGATTGGGTGAAAAAATGTGTGCTGAGATTACAGGAAACTCGTAGTTTTTTGGAAGCTTGGCAACCCCTTTAAATGACAGTGATTTGCACCAGTCTCTGCTTAGGGCTACATCAATAGGAAACAAACCATAGAGATAGAATTTGGAGCTACTTTATTGTGTCAAGTTTCAAAGAGCTAGCACAAACCGTTTTTGATTTAGAGTTCCAACTACATGTATTCATATAGGAGAAAATTGAGTGAAACCTAAAAATTAAAACTGTTACTGCCAACGAACGGTTTAACCTAGAAGAACGAAATTTGGTGAGCCAAGTGGGATTGGCGTACTGATCATTACCTGAAAGGGTCATCAAGATTGGGTGAAAAAACGTGTGCTGAGATTTCAGGAAACTCGTAGTTTTTTGGAAGATTGTCAAACCCTTTCCATGAAAGTGATTTGCGCCAGTCTCTACTTAGGGCTACATCAATAGGAAACAAACCATAGAGAGAGAACTTGGAGCTACTTTATTGTGTCATGTTTCAAAGAGCTAGCACAAACCGTGTTTGATTTAGAGTTCCAACTACATGAATCCATATAGGAGAAAACAGAGTGAAACCTAAAAATTAAAACTGTTACTGCCAAGGAACGGTTTAACCTAGAAGAACGAAATTTTGTGAGCCAAGTGGGATTGGGGTACTGATCATTACCTGAAAGTGTCATCAAGATTGGGTGAAAAAATATGTGCTGAGATTTCAGGAATCTCGTAGTTTTTTGGAAGATTGGCAACCCCTTTCCATGAAAGTGATTTGCGCCAGTCTCTGCTTAGGGCTACATCAATAGGAAACAAACCATAGAGATAGAACTTGGAGCTACTTTATTGTGTCAAGTTTCAAAGAGCTAGCACAAACCGTGTTTGATTTAGAGTTCCAACTACATGTATCCATATAGGAGAAAACAGAGTGAAACCTAAAAATTAAAA
This sequence comes from Spermophilus citellus, assembly GCF_964194105.1. Lineage (NCBI taxonomy): Eukaryota > Metazoa > Chordata > Mammalia > Rodentia > Sciuridae > Spermophilus > Spermophilus citellus. The sequence continues at coordinate 1,178,352 of NW_027672727.1, read as the reverse complement.
CTGTTACTGCCAACGAACGGTTTAACCTAGAAGAACGAAACTTGGTGAGCCAAGTGGGATTGGGGTACTGATCATTACGTTAAAGTGTCATGAAGATTGGGTGAAAAAATGTGTGCTGAGATTTCAGGAAACTCGTAGTTTTTTGGAAGAATGGCAACCCCTTTCCATGAAAGTGATTTGCGCCAGTCTCTGCTGAGGGCTACATCAATACGAAACAAACCATAGAGATAGAACTTTGAGCTACTTTATTGTGTCAGGTTTCAAAGAGCTAGCACAAACCAAGTTTGATTTAGAGTTCCAACTGCATGTATCCATATAGAGGTAAACAGAGTGAAACCTAAAAATTAAAGCTGTTACTGCCAACGAACGGTTTAAGTTAGAAGAAGGTAATTTGGTGAGCCAAGTCGGATTGGGGTACTGATCATTACCTGAAAGTGTCATCAAGATTGGGTGAAAAAATGTGTGCTGAGATTTCAGGAAACTCGTAGTTTTTTGGAAGCTTGGCAACCCCTTTAAATGAAAGTGATTTGCACCAGTCTCTGCATAGGGCTACATCAATAGGAAACAAACCATAGAGATAGAACTTGGAGCTACTTTATTGTGCCAAGTTTAAAAGAGGTAGCACAAACCGTGTTTGATTTAGACTTCCAACTACATGTATCCATATAGGAGAAAACAGAGTGAAACCTAAAAATTAAAACTGTTACTGACGACGAACGGTTTAACCTAGAAGAACGAAATTTGGTGAGCCAAGTGGGATTGTGGTACTGATCATTAGCTGAAAGTGTCATCAAGATTGGGTGAAAAAATGTGAGCTGAGATTTCAGGAAACTCGTAGTTTTTTGGAAGATTGGCAACCCCTTTCCATGAAAGTGATTTGCGTCAGTCTCTGCTTAGGGCTACATCAATAGGAAACAAACCATAGAGATAGAACTTGGAGCTACTGTATTGTGTCAAGTTTCAAAGAGCTAGCACAGACCGTTTTTGATTTAGACTTCCAACTACATGTATCCATATAGGAGAAAACAGAGTGAAACCTAAAAATTAAAACTGTTACTGCCGACGAACGGTTTAACCTAGAAGAATGAAATTTGGTGAGCCAAGTGGGATTGGGGTACTGATCATTACCTGAAAGTGTCATCAAGATTGGGTGAAAAAATGTGTGCTGAGATTTCAAAAAACTCGTAGTTTTTGGAAGATTGGCAACCCCTTAAAATGAAAGTGATTTGCACCAGTCTCTGCTAAGGGCTACATCAATAGGAAACAAACCATAGAGATAGAACTTGGAGCTACTTTATTGTGTCAAGTTTCAAAGAGCTAGCACAAACCGTGTTTGATTTAGACTTCCAACTACATGTATCCATATACGAGAAAACAGAGTGAAACCTAAAAATTAAAACTGTTACTGCCAACGAACGGTTTAACCTAGAAGAACGAAATTTGGTGAGCCAAGTGGGATTGGGGTACTGATCATGACCTGAAAGTGTCATCAAGATTGGGTGAAAAAATGTGTGCTGAGATTTCAGGAAACTCGTAGTTTTTTGGAAGATTGGCAACCACTTTCCATGAAAGTGATTTGCGCCAGTCTCTGCTTAGGGCTACATCAATAGGAAACAAACCATAGAGATAGAACTTGGAGCTACTTTATTGTGCCAAGTTTCAAAGAGCTAGCACAAACCGTGTTTGATTTAGAGTTCCAACTACATGTATCCGTATAGGAGAAAACAGAGTGAAACCTAAAAATTAAAACTGTTATTGTCAACGAACTGTTTAACCTAGAAGAACGAAATTTGGTGAGCCAAGTGGGATTGGGGTAATGATCATTACCTGAAAGTGTCATCAAGATTGGGTGAAAAAATGTGTGCAGAGATTTCAGGAAACTCGTAGTTTTTTGGAAGCTTGGCAACCCATTTCCATGAAAGTGATTTACGCCAGTCTCTGCTTAGGGCTACATCAATAGGAAACAAACCATAGAGATAGAACTTGGAGCTACTTTATTGTGTCAAGTTTCAAAGAGCTAGCACAAACCGTTTTTGATTTAGAGTTCCAACTACATGTATCCATATAGGAGATAACAGAGTGAAACCTAAAAATTAAAACTGTTACTGCCGACGAACGGTTTAACCTAGAAGAACGAAATTTGGTGAGCCAAGAGGGATTCGGGTACTGATCATTACCTGAAAGTGTCATCAAGATTGGGTGAAAAAATGTGTGCTGAGATTACAGGAAACTCGTAGTTTTTTGGAAGCTTGGCAACCCCTTTAAATGACAGTGATTTGCACCAGTCTCTGCTTAGGGCTACATCAATAGGAAACAAACCATAGAGATAGAATTTGGAGCTAATTTATTGTGTCAAGTTTCAAAGAGCTAGCACAAACCGTTTTTGATTTAGAGTTCCAACTACATGTATCCATATAGGAGAAAACAGAGTGAAACCTAAATTTAAAACTGTTACTGCCGACGAACGGTTTAAACTAGAAGAACGAAATTTGGTGTGCCAAGTGGGATTCGGGTACTGATCATTACCTGAAAGTGTCATCAAGATTTGTGAAAAAATGTGTGCTGAGATTTCAGGAAACTCGTAGTGTTTTGGAAGCTTGGCAACCCCTTTAAATGACAGTGATTTGCACCAGTCTCCCCTTAGGGCTACATCAATAGGAAACAAACCATAGAGATAGAACTTGTAGCTACTTTATGGTGTCAAGTTTCAAAGAGCTAGCACAAACCGTGTTTGATTTAGACTTCCAACTACATGTATCCATATAGGAGAAAACAGAGTGATACCTAAAAATTAAAACTGTTACTGCCTACGAACGGTTTAACCTACAAGAACGAAATTTGGTGAGCCAAGTGGGATCGGGGTACTGATCATTACCTGAAAGTGTCATCAAGATTGGGTGAAAAAATGTGTGCTGAGATTTCAGGAAACTCGTAGTTTTTTGGAAGCTTGGCAACCCCTTTAAATGACAGTGATTTGCACCAGTCTCTGCTTAGGGCTACATCAATAGGAAACAAACCATAGAGATAGAACTTGGTGCTACTTTATTGTGTCAAGTTTCAAAGAGCTAGCACAAACTGTGTTTGATTTAGTGTTCCAACTACATGTATCCATTTAGGAGAAAACAGAGTGAAACCTAAAAATTAAAACTGTTACTGCCACGAACAGTTTAACCTAGAAGAACGAAATTTGGTGAGCCAAGTGGGATTGGGGTACTGATCATTACCTGAAAGTGTCATCAAGATTGGGTGAAAAAATGTGTGCTGAGATTTCAGGAAACTCGTAGTTTTTTTGGAATCTTGGCAACCCCTTTCCATGAAAGTGATTTGTGCCAGTCTCTGCTTAAGGCTACATCAATAGGAAACAAACCATAAAGATAGAACTTGGAGCTACTTTATTGTGTCAAGTTTCCAATAGCTAGCACAAACCGTGTTTGATTTAGACTTCCAACTACATGTATCCATATAGGAGAAAAGAGAGTGAAACCTAAAAATTAAAACTCTTACTGCCAACGAACGGTTTAACCTAGAAGAATGAAATTTGGTGAGCCAAGTGGGATTGGGGTACTGATCATTACCTGAAAGTGTCATCAAGATTGGGTGAAAAAATGTGTGCTGAGATTTCAGGAAACTCGTAGTTTTTTGGAAGCTTGGCACCCCTTTCCATAAAAGTGATTTGCGCCAGTCTCTGCTTAGGGCTACATCAATAGGAAACAAACCATAGAGATAGAACTTGGAGCTACTTTATTGTGTCACGTTTCAAAGAGCTAGCACAAACCATGTTTGATTTAGAGTTCCAACTACATGTATTCATATAGGAGAAAATTGAGTGAAACCTAAAAGTTAAAACTGTTACTGCCAACGAACGGTTTAACCTAGAAGAAAGAAACTTGGTGACCCAAGTGGGATTAGTTGTACTGATCAGTACCTGAAAGTGTCATCAAGATTGGGTGAAAAAATGTGTGCTGAGATTTCAGGAAACTCGTAGTTTTTTGGAAGCTTGGCAACCCCTTTCCATTAAAGTGATTTGCACCAGTCTCTGCTTAGGGCTACATCAATAGGAAACAAACCATAGAGATAGAACATGGAGCTAATTTAAGGTGTCAAGTTTCAAAGAGCTAGCACAAACCGTGTTTGATTTAGAGTTAGAACTACATGTATCCATATAGGAGAAAACAGAGTGAAACCTAAAAATTAAAACTGTTACTGCCAACGAACGGTTTAACCTAGAAGAACGAAATTCGGTGAGCCAAGTGGGATTGTGGTACTGATCATTACCTGAAAGTGTCATCAAGATTGGGTGAAAAAATGTGTGCTGAGATTTCAGGAAACTCGTAGTTTTTTGGAAGCTTGGCAACCCCTTTCCATGAAAGTGATTTATGCCAGTCTCTGCTTAGGGCTACATCAATAGGAAACAAACCATAGAGATAGAACTTGGAGCTACTTTATTGTGTCAAGTTTCAAAGAGCTAGCACAAACCGTGTTTGATTTAGAGTTCCAACTACATGTATCCATATAGGAGAAAACAGAGTGAAAACTAAAAATTAAAACTGTTACTGCCAACGAACGGTTTAACCTAGAAGAAAGAAACTTGGTGACCCAAGTGGGATTTGTTGTACTGATCATTACCTGAAAGTGTCATCAAGATTGGGTGAAAAAATGTGTGCTGAGATTTCAGGAAACTCGTAGTTTTTTGGAAGCTTGGCAACCCCTTTCCATGAAAGGGATTTGCGCCAGTCTCTGCTTAGGGCTACATCAATAGGAAACAAACCGTAGAGATAGAACATGGAGCTACTTTATTGTGCCAAGTTTCAAAGAGCTAGCACAAACCGTGTTTGATTTAGAGTTCCAACTACATGTATTCATATAGGAGAAAATTGAGTGAAACCTAAAAATTAAAACTGTTACTGCCAACGAACGGTTTAACCTAGAAGAACGAAATTTGGTGAGCCAAGTGGGATTTTCGTACTGATCATTACCTGAAAGGGTCATCAAGATTGGGTGAAAAAACGTGTGCTGAGATTTCAGGAAACTCGTAGTTTTTTGGAAGATTGTCAAACCCTTTCCATGAAAGTGATTTGCACCAGTCTCTGCTTAGGGCTACATCAATAGGAAACAAACCATAGAGATAGAACATGGAGCTACTTTATTGTGTCAAGTTTCAAAGAGATAGCACAAACCGTGTTTGATTTAGAGTTCCAATTACATGTATCCATATAGGAGAAAACAGAGTGAAACCTAAAAATTAAAACTGTTACTGCCAGCGAACGGTTTAACGTAGAAGAAAGAAACTTGGTGAACCAAGTGGGATTTGTTTTACTCATCATTTCCTGAAAGTGTCATCAAGATTGGGTGAAAAAATGTGTGCTGAGATTTCAGGAAACTCGTAGTTTTTTGGAAGATTGGCAACCCCTTTCCATGAAAGTGATTTGCGCCAGTCTCTGCTTAGGGCTACATCAATAGGAAACAAACCATAGAGATAGAACTTGGAGCTACTTTATTGTGTCAAGTTTCAAAGAGCTAGCACAAACCGTGTTTGATTTAGAGTTCCAACTACATGTATCCGTATAGGAGAAAACACAGTGAAACCTAAAAATTAAAACTGTTACTGCCAAGGAACGGTTTAACCTAGAAGAACGAAACTTGGTGAGCCAAGTGGGATAGGGGTCCTGATCATTACCTTAAAGTGTCATGAAGATTGGGTGAAAAAATGTGTGCTGAGATTTCAGGAAACTCGTAGTTTTTTGGAAGATTGGCAACCCCTTTCCATGAAAGTGATTTGCGCCAGTCTCTGCTGAGGGCTACATCAATAGGAAACAAACCATAGAGATAGAACTTGGAGCTACTTTATTGTGTCAAGTTTCAAAGAGCCAACCCAAACCGTGTTTGATTTAGACTTCCAACTACATGTATCCATATAGGAGAAAACAGAGTGAAACATAAAAATTACAACTGTTACTGCCAACGAACGGTTTAACCTAGAAGAACGAAATTTGGTGAGCCAAGTGGGATTGGGGTACTGATCATTACCTGAAAGTGTCATCAAGATTGGGTGAAAAAATGTGTGCTGAGATTTCCAAAAACTCGTAGTTTTTTGGAAGCTTGGCAACCCCTTTCCATGAAAGTGATTTGCGCCAGTCTCTGCTTAGGGCTACATCAATAGGAAACAAACCATAGAGATAGAACATGGAGCTCCTTTATTGTGTCAAGTTTCAAAGAGATAGGACAAACCGTGTTTGATTTAGAGTTCCAACTACATGTTTTCATATAGGAGAAAATTGAGTGAAACCTAAAAATTAAAACTGTTACTGCCAATGAACGGTTTAACCTAGAAGAACGAAATTTGGTGAGCCAAGTGGGATTGGCGTACTGATCATTACCTGAAAGGGTCATCAAGATTGGGTGAAAAAACGTGTGCTGAGATTTCAGGAAACTCGTAGTTTTTTGGAAGATTGTCAAACCCTTTCCATGAAAGTGATTTGCGCCAGTCTCTGCTTAGGGCTACATCAATAGGAAACAAACCATAGAGATAGAACTTGGAGCTACTGTATTGTGTCAAGTTTCAAAGAGCTAGCACAGACCGTTTTTGATTTAGACTTCCAACTACATGTATCCATATAGGAGAAAACAGAGTGAAACCTAAAAATTAAAACTGTTACTGCCGACGAACGGTTTAACCTAGAAGAATGAAATTTGGTGAGCCAAGTGGGATTGGGGTACTGATCATTACCTGAAAGTGTCATCAAGATTGGGTGAAAAGGGCTGGGGATGTGGCTCAAGCGGTAGCGCGCTCGCCTCGCATGCGTGCGGCCCGGGTTCGATCCTCAGCACCACATACCAACAAAGATGTTGTGTCCGCCGAGAACTAAAAATAAATATTAAAAATTCTCTCTCTCTCTCTCTCTCTCTCTCTCTCTCCTCTCTCTTAAAAAAAAAAAAAAAAAAAAGATTGGGTGAAAAAATGTGTGCTGAGATTTCAAAAAACTCGTAGTTTTTGGAAGATTGGCAACCCCTTAAAATGAAAGTGATTTGCACCAGTCTCTGCTAAGGGCTACATCAATAGGAAACAAACCATAGAGATAGAACTTGGAGCTACTTTATTGTGTCAAGTTTCAAAGAGCTAGCAAAAACCGTGTTTGATTTAGACTTCCAACTACATGTATCCATATACGAGAAAACAGAGTGAAACCTAAAAATTAAAACTGTTACTGCCAACGAACGGTTTAACCTAGAAGAACGAAATTTGGTGAGCCAAGTGGGATTGGGGTACTGATCATGACCTGAAAGTGTCATCAAGATTGGGTGAAAAAATGTGTGCTGAGATTTCAGGAAACTCGTAGTTTTTTGGAAGATTGGCAACCACTTTCCATGAAAGTGATTTGCGCCAGTCTCTGCTTAGGGCTACATCAATAGGAAACAAACCATAGAGATAGAACTTGGAGCTACTTTATTGTGCCAAGTTTCAAAGAGCTAGCACAAACCGTGTTTGATTTAGAGTTCCAACTACATGTATCCGTATAGGAGAAAACAGAGTGAAACCTAAAAATTAAAACTGTTATTGTCAACGAACTGTTTAACCTAGAAGAACGAAATTTGGTGAGCCAAGTGGGATTGGGGTACTGATCATTACCTGAAAGTGTCATCAAGATTGGGTGAAAAAATGTGTGCAGAGATTTCAGGAAACTCGTAGTTTTTTGGAAGCTTGGCAACCCATTTCCATGAAAGTGATTTACGCCAGTCTCTGCTTAGGGCTACATCAATAGGAAACAAACCATAGAGATAGAACTTGGAGCTACTTTATTGTGTCAAGTTTCAAAGAGCTAGCACAAACCGTGTTTGATTTAGAGTTCCAACTACATGTATCCATATAGGAGATAACATAGTGAAACCTAAAAATTAAAACTGTTACTGCCGACGAACGGTTTAACCTAGAAGATCGAAATTTGGTGAGCCAAGAGGGATTCGGGTACTGATCATTACCTGAAAGTGTCATCAAGATTGGGTGAAAAAATGTGTGCTGAGATTACAGGAAACTCGTAGTTTTTTGGAAGCTTGGCAACCCCTTTAAATGACAGTGATTTGCACCAGTCTCTGCTTAGGGCTACATCAATAGGAAACAAACCATAGAGATAGAATTTGGAGCTACTTTATTGTGTCAAGTTTCAAAGAGCTAGCACAAACCGTTTTTGATTTAGAGTTCCAACTACATGTATTCATATAGGAGAAAATTGAGTGAAACCTAAAAATTAAAACTGTTACTGCCAACGAACGGTTTAACCTAGAAGAACGAAATTTGGTGAGCCAAGTGGGATTGGCGTACTGATCATTACCTGAAAGGGTCATCAAGATTGGGTGAAAAAACGTGTGCTGAGATTTCAGGAAACTCGTAGTTTTTTGGAAGATTGTCAAACCCTTTCCATGAAAGTGATTTGCGCCAGTCTCTACTTAGGGCTACATCAATAGGAAACAAACCATAGAGAGAGAACTTGGAGCTACTTTATTGTGTCATGTTTCAAAGAGCTAGCACAAACCGTGTTTGATTTAGAGTTCCAACTACATGAATCCATATAGGAGAAAACAGAGTGAAACCTAAAAATTAAAACTGTTACTGCCAAGGAACGGTTTAACCTAGAAGAACGAAATTTTGTGAGCCAAGTGGGATTGGGGTACTGATCATTACCTGAAAGTGTCATCAAGATTGGGTGAAAAAATATGTGCTGAGATTTCAGGAATCTCGTAGTTTTTTGGAAGATTGGCAACCCCTTTCCATGAAAGTGATTTGCGCCAGTCTCTGCTTAGGGCTACATCAATAGGAAACAAACCATAGAGATAGAACTTGGAGCTACTTTATTGTGTCAAGTTTCAAAGAGCTAGCACAAACCGTGTTTGATTTAGAGTTCCAACTACATGTATCCATATAGGAGAAAACAGAGTGAAACCTAAAAATTAAAACTGTTACTGCCAACGAACGGTTTAACCTAGAAGAACGAAACTTGGTGAGCCAAGTGGGATTGGGGTACTGATCATTACGTTAAAGTGTCATGAAGATTGGGTGAAAAAATGTGTGCTGAGATTTCAGGAAACTCGTAGTTTTTTGGAAGAATGGCAACCCCTTTCCATGAAAGTGATTTGCGCCAGTCTCTGCTGAGGGCTACATCAATACGAAACAAACCATAGAGATAGAACTTTGAGCTACTTTATTGTGTCAGGTTTCAAAGAGCTAGCACAAACCAAGTTTGATTTAGAGTTCCAACTGCATGTATCCATATAGAGGTAAACAGAGTGAAACCTAAAAATTAAAGCTGTTACTGCCAACGAACGGTTTAAGTTAGAAGAAGGTAATTTGGTGAGCCAAGTCGGATTGGGGTACTGATCATTACCTGAAAGTGTCATCAAGATTGGGTGAAAAAATGTGTGCTGAGATTTCAGGAAACTCGTAGTTTTTTGGAAGCTTGGCAACCCCTTTAAATGAAAGTGATTTGCACCAGTCTCTGCATAGGGCTACATCAATAGGAAACAAACCATAGAGATAGAACTTGGAGCTACTTTATTGTGCCAAGTTTAAAAGAGGTAGCACAAACCGTGTTTGATTTAGACTTCCAACTACATGTATCCATATAGGAGAAAACAGAGTGAAACCTAAAAATTAAAACTGTTACTGACGACGAACGGTTTAACCTAGAAGAACGAAATTTGGTGAGCCAAGTGGGATTGTGGTACTGATCATTAGCTGAAAGTGTCATCAAGATTGGGTGAAAAAATGTGAGCTGAGATTTCAGGAAACTCGTAGTTTTTTGGAAGATTGGCAACCCCTTTCCATGAAAGTGATTTGCGTCAGTCTCTGCTTAGGGCTACATCAATAGGAAACAAACCATAGAGATAGAACTTGGAGCTACTGTATTGTGTCAAGTTTCAAAGAGCTAGCACAGACCGTTTTTGATTTAGACTTCCAACTACATGTATCCATATAGGAGAAAACAGAGTGAAACCTAAAAATTAAAACTGTTACTGCCGACGAACGGTTTAACCTAGAAGAATGAAATTTGGTGAGCCAAGTGGGATTGGGGTACTGATCATTACCTGAAAGTGTCATCAAGATTGGGTGAAAAAATGTGTGCTGAGATTTCAAAAAACTCGTAGTTTTTGGAAGATTGGCAACCCCTTAAAATGAAAGTGATTTGCACCAGTCTCTGCTAAGGGCTACATCAATAGGAAACAAACCATAGAGATAGAACTTGGAGCTACTTTATTGTGTCAAGTTTCAAAGAGCTAGCACAAACCGTGTTTGATTTAGACTTCCAACTACATGTATCCATATACGAGAAAACAGAGTGAAACCTAAAAATTAAAACTGTTACTGCCAACGAACGGTTTAACCTAGAAGAACGAAATTTGGTGAGCCAAGTGGGATTGGGGTACTGATCATGACCTGAAAGTGTCATCAAGATTGGGTGAAAAAATGTGTGCTGAGATTTCAGGAAACTCGTAGTTTTTTGGAAGATTGGCAACCACTTTCCATGAAAGTGATTTGCGCCAGTCTCTGCTTAGGGCTACATCAATAGGAAACAAACCATAGAGATAGAACTTGGAGCTACTTTATTGTGCCAAGTTTCAAAGAGCTAGCACAAACCGTGTTTGATTTAGAGTTCCAACTACATGTATCCGTATAGGAGAAAACAGAGTGAAACCTAAAAATTAAAACTGTTATTGTCAACGAACTGTTTAACCTAGAAGAACGAAATTTGGTGAGCCAAGTGGGATTGGGGTAATGATCATTACCTGAAAGTGTCATCAAGATTGGGTGAAAAAATGTGTGCAGAGATTTCAGGAAACTCGTAGTTTTTTGGAAGCTTGGCAACCCATTTCCATGAAAGTGATTTACGCCAGTCTCTGCTTAGGGCTACATCAATAGGAAACAAACCATAGAGATAGAACTTGGAGCTACTTTATTGTGTCAAGTTTCAAAGAGCTAGCACAAACCGTTTTTGATTTAGAGTTCCAACTACATGTATCCATATAGGAGATAACAGAGTGAAACCTAAAAATTAAAACTGTTACTGCCGACGAACGGTTTAACCTAGAAGAACGAAATTTGGTGAGCCAAGAGGGATTCGGGTACTGATCATTACCTGAAAGTGTCATCAAGATTGGGTGAAAAAATGTGTGCTGAGATTACAGGAAACTCGTAGTTTTTTGGAAGCTTGGCAACCCCTTTAAATGACAGTGATTTGCACCAGTCTCTGCTTAGGGCTACATCAATAGGAAACAAACCATAGAGATAGAATTTGGAGCTAATTTATTGTGTCAAGTTTCAAAGAGCTAGCACAAACCGTTTTTGATTTAGAGTTCCAACTACATGTATCCATATAGGAGAAAACAGAGTGAAACCTAAATTTAAAACTGTTACTGCCGACGAACGGTTTAAACTAGAAGAACGAAATTTGGTGTGCCAAGTGGGATTCGGGTACTGATCATTACCTGAAAGTGTCATCAAGATTGGGTGAAAAAATGTGTGCTGAGATTTCAGGAAACTCGTAGTGTTTTGGAAGCTTGGCAACCCCTTTAAATGACAGTGATTTGCACCAGTCTCCCCTTAGGGCTACATCAATAGGAAACAAACCATAGAGATAGAACTTGTAGCTACTTTATGGTGTCAAGTTTCAAAGAGCTAGCACAAACCGTGTTTGATTTAGACTTCCAACTACATGTATCCATATAGGAGAAAACAGAGTGATACCTAAAAATTAAAACTGTTACTGCCTACGAACGGTTTAACCTACAAGAACGAAATTTGGTGAGCCAAGTGGGATCGGGGTACTGATCATTACCTGAAAGTGTCATCAAGATTGGGTGAAAAAATGTGTGCTGAGATTTCAGGAAACTCGTAGTTTTTTGGAAGCTTGGCAACCCCTTTAAATGACAGTGATTTGCACCAGTCTCTGCTTAGGGCTACATCAATAGGAAACAAACCATAGAGATAGAACTTGGTGCTACTTTATTGTGTCAAGTTTCAAAGAGCTAGCACAAACTGTGTTTGATTTAGTGTTCCAACTACATGTATCCATTTAGGAGAAAACAGAGTGAAACCTAAAAATTAAAACTGTTACTGCCACGAACAGTTTAACCTAGAAGAACGAAATTTGGTGAGCCAAGTGGGATTGGGGTACTGATCATTACCTGAAAGTGTCATCAAGATTGGGTGAAAAAATGTGTGCTGAGATTTCAGGAAACTCGTAGTTTTTTTGGAATCTTGGCAACCCCTTTCCATGAAAGTGATTTGTGCCAGTCTCTGCTTAAGGCTACATCAATAGGAAACAAACCATAAAGATAGAACTTGGAGCTACTTTATTGTGTCAAGTTTCCAATAGCTAGCACAAACCGTGTTTGATTTAGACTTCCAACTACATGTATCCATATAGGAGAAAAGAGAGTGAAACCTAAAAATTAAAACTCTTACTGCCAACGAACGGTTTAACCTAGAAGAATGAAATTTGGTGAGCCAAGTGGGATTGGGGTACTGATCATTACCTGAAAGTGTCATCAAGATTGGGTGAAAAAATGTGTGCTGAGATTTCAGGAAACTCGTAGTTTTTTGGAAGCTTGGCACCCCTTTCCATAAAAGTGATTTGCGCCAGTCTCTGCTTAGGGCTACATCAATAGGAAACAAACCATAGAGATAGAACTTGGAGCTACTTTATTGTGTCACGTTTCAAAGAGCTAGCACAAACCATGTTTGATTTAGAGTTCCAACTACATGTATTCATATAGGAGAAAATTGAGTGAAACCTAAAAGTTAAAACTGTTACTGCCAACGAACGGTTTAACCTAGAAGAAAGAAACTTGGTGACCCAAGTGGGATTAGTTGTACTGATCAGTACCTGAAAGTGTCATCAAGATTGGGTGAAAAAATGTGTGCTGAGATTTCAGGAAACTCGTAGTTTTTTGGAAGCTTGGCAACCCCTTTCCATTAAAGTGATTTGCACCAGTCTCTGCTTAGGGCTACATCAATAGGAAACAAACCATAGAGATAGAACATGGAGCTAATTTAAGGTGTCAAGTTTCAAAGAGCTAGCACAAACCGTGTTTGATTTAGAGTTAGAACTACATGTATCCATATAGGAGAAAACAGAGTGAAACCTAAAAATTAAAACTGTTACTGCCAACGAACGGTTTAACCTAGAAGAACGAAATTCGGTGAGCCAAGTGGGATTGTGGTACTGATCATTACCTGAAAGTGTCATCAAGATTGGGTGAAAAAATGTGTGCTGAGATTTCAGGAAACTCGTAGTTTTTTGGAAGCTTGGCAACCCCTTTCCATGAAAGTGATTTATGCCAGTCTCTGCTTAGGGCTACATCAATAGGAAACAAACCATAGAGATAGAACTTGGAGCTACTTTATTGTGTCAAGTTTCAAAGAGCTAGCACAAACCGTGTTTGATTTAGAGTTCCAACTACATGTATCCATATAGGAGAAAACAGAGTGAAAACTAAAAATTAAAACTGTTACTGCCAACGAACGGTTTAACCTAGAAGAAAGAAACTTGGTGACCCAAGTGGGATTTGTTGTACTGATCATTACCTGAAAGTGTCATCAAGATTGGGTGAAAAAATGTGTGCTGAGATTTCAGGAAACTCGTAGTTTTTTGGAAGCTTGGCAACCCCTTTCCATGAAAGGGATTTGCGCCAGTCTCTGCTTAGGGCTACATCAATAGGAAACAAACCGTAGAGATAGAACATGGAGCTACTTTATTGTGCCAAGTTTCAAAGAGCTAGCACAAACCGTGTTTGATTTAGAGTTCCAACTACATGTATTCATATAGGAGAAAATTGAGTGAAACCTAAAAATTAAAACTGTTACTGCCAACGAACGGTTTAACCTAGAAGAACGAAATTTGGTGAGCCAAGTGGGATTTTCGTACTGATCATTACCTGAAAGGGTCATCAAGATTGGGTGAAAAAACGTGTGCTGAGATTTCAGGAAACTCGTAGTTTTTTGGAAGATTGTCAAACCCTTTCCATGAAAGTGATTTGCACCAGTCTCTGCTTAGGGCTACATCAATAGGAAACAAACCATAGAGATAGAACATGGAGCTACTTTATTGTGTCAAGTTTCAAAGAGATAGCACAAACCGTGTTTGATTTAGAGTTCCAATTACATGTATCCATATAGGAGAAAACAGAGTGAAACCTAAAAATTAAAACTGTTACTGCCAGCGAACGGTTTAACGTAGAAGAAAGAAACTTGGTGAACCAAGTGGGATTTGTTTTACTCATCATTTCCTGAAAGTGTCATCAAGATTGGGTGAAAAAATGTGTGCTGAGATTTCAGGAAACTCGTAGTTTTTTGGAAGATTGGCAACCCCTTTCCATGAAAGTGATTTGCGCCAGTCTCTGCTTAGGGCTACATCAATAGGAAACAAACCATAGAGATAGAACTTGGAGCTACTTTATTGTGTCAAGTTTCAAAGAGCTAGCACAAACCGTGTTTGATTTAGAGTTCCAACTACATGTATCCGTATAGGAGAAAACACAGTGAAACCTAAAAATTAAAACTGTTACTGCCAAGGAACGGTTTAACCTAGAAGAACGAAACTTGGTGAGCCAAGTGGGATAGGGGTCCTGATCATTACCTTAAAGTGTCATGAAGATTGGGTGAAAAAATGTGTGCTGAGATTTCAGGAAACTCGTAGTTTTTTGGAAGATTGGCAACCCCTTTCCATGAAAGTGATTTGCGCCAGTCTCTGCTGAGGGCTACATCAATAGGAAACAAACCATAGAGATAGAACTTGGAGCTACTTTATTGTGTCAAGTTTCAAAGAGCCAACCCAAACCGTGTTTGATTTAGACTTCCAACTACATGTATCCATATAGGAGAAAACAGAGTGAAACATAAAAATTACAACTGTTACTGCCAACGAACGGTTTAACCTAGAAGAACGAAATTTGGTGAGCCAAGTGGGATTGGGGTACTGATCATTACCTGAAAGTGTCATCAAGATTGGGTGAAAAAATGTGTGCTGAGATTTCCAAAAACTCGTAGTTTTTTGGAAGCTTGGCAACCCCTTTCCATGAAAGTGATTTGCGCCAGTCTCTGCTTAGGGCTACATCAATAGGAAACAAACCATAGAGATAGAACATGGAGCTCCTTTATTGTGTCAAGTTTCAAAGAGATAGGACAAACCGTGTTTGATTTAGAGTTCCAACTACATGTTTTCATATAGGAGAAAATTGAGTGAAACCTAAAAATTAAAACTGTTACTGCCAATGAACGGTTTAACCTAGAAGAACGAAATTTGGTGAGCCAAGTGGGATTGGCGTACTGATCATTACCTGAAAGGGTCATCAAGATTGGGTGAAAAAACGTGTGCTGAGATTTCAGGAAACTCGTAGTTTTTTGGAAGATTGTCAAACCCTTTCCATGAAAGTGATTTGCGCCAGTCTCTACTTAGGGCTACATCAATAGGAAACAAACCATAGAGAGAGAACTTGGAGCTACTTTATTGTGTCATGTTTCAAAGAGCTAGCACAAACCGTGTTTGATTTAGAGTTCCAACTACATGAATCCATATAGGAGAAAACAGAGTGAAACCTAAAAATTAAAACTGTTACTGCCAAGGAACGGTTTAACCTAGAAGAACGAAATTTCGTGAGCCAAGTGGGATTGGCGTACTGATCATTACCTGAAAGTGTCATCAAGATTGGGTGAAAAAATGTGTGCTGAGATTTCAGGAATCTCCTAGTTTTTTGGAAGATTGGCAACCCCTTTCCATGAAAGTGATTTGCGCCAGTCTCTGCTTAGGGCTACATCAATAGGAAACAAACCATAGAGATAGAACTTGGAGCTACTTTATTGTGTCAAGTTTCAAAGAGCTAGCACAAACCGTGTTTGATTTAGAGTTCCAACTACATGTATCCATATAGGAGAAAACACAGTGAAACCTAAAAATTAAAACTGTTACTGCCAAGGAACGGTTTAACCTAGAAGAACGAAACTTGGTGAGCCAAGTGGGATAGGGGTCCTGATCATTACCTTAAAGTGTCATGAAGATTGGGTGAAAAAATGTGTGCAGAGATTTCAGGAAACTCGTAGTTTTTTGGAAGATTGGCAACCCCTTTCCATGAAAGTGATTTGCGCCAGTATCTGCTTAGGGCTACATCAATAGGAAACAAACCATAGAGATAGAACTTAGAGCTACTTTATTGTGTCAAGTTTCAAAGAGCTAGCACAAACCGTGTTTGATTTAGAGTTCCAACTACATGTATCCATATAGGAGAAAACAGAGTGAAACCTAAAAATTAAAACTGTTACTGCCAACGAACGGTTTAACCTAGAAGAACGAAACTTGGTGAGCCAAGTGGGATTGGGGTACTGATCATTACCTTAAAGTGTCATGAAGATTGGGTGAAAAAATGTGTGCTGAGATTTCAGGAAACTCGTAGTTTTTTGGAAGATTGGGATCCCCTTTCCATGAAAGTGATTTGCGCCAGTCTCTGCTTAGGGCTACATCAATACGAAACAAACCATAGAGATAGAACTTTGAGCTACTTTATTGTGTCAGGTTTCAAAGAGCTAGCACAAACCAAGTTTGATTTAGAGTTCCAACTGCATGTATCCATATAGAGGTAAACAGAGTGAAACCTAAAAATTAAAGCTGTTACTGCCAACGAACGGTTTAAGTTAGAAGAAGGTAATTTGGTGAGCCAAGTCGGATTGGGGTACTGATCATTACCTGAAAGTGTCATCAAGATTGGGTGAAAAAATGTGTGCTGAGATTTCAGGAAACTCGTAGTTTTTTGGAAGCTTGGCAACCCCTTTAAATGAAAGTGATTTGAACCAGTCTCTGCATAGGGCTACATCAATAGGAAACAAACCATAGAGATAGAACTTGGAGCTACTTTATTGTGCCAAGTTTAAAAGAGGTAGCACAAACCGTGTTTGATTTAGACTTCCAACTACATGTATCCATATAGGAGAAAACAGAGTGAAACCTAAAAATTAAAACTGTTACTGCCGACGAACGGTTTAACCTAGAAGAACGAAATTTGGTGAGCCAAGTGGGATTGTGGTACTGATCATTAGCTGAAAGTGTCATCAAGATTGGGTGAAAAAATGTGAGCTGAGATTTCAGGAAACTCGTAGTTTTTTGGAAGCTTGGCACCCCTTTCCATAAAAGTGATTTGCGCCAGTCTCTGCTTAGGGCTACATCAATAGGAAACAAACCATAGAGATAGAACTTGGAGCTACTTTATTGTGTCACGTTTCAAAGAGCTAGCACAAACCATGTTTGATTTAGAGTTCCAACTACATGTATTCATATAGGAGAAAATTGAGTGAAACCTAAAAGTTAAAACTGTTACTGCCAACGAACGGTTTAACCTAGAAGAAAGAAACTTGGTGACCCAAGTGGGATTAGTTGTACTGATCAGTACCTGAAAGTGTCATCAAGATTGGGTGAAAAAATGTGTGCTGAGATTTCAGGAAACTCGTAGTTTTTTGGAAGCTTGGCAACCCCTTTCCATTAAAGTGATTTGCACCAGTCTCTGCTTAGGGCTACATCAATAGGAAACAAACCATAGAGATAGAACATGGAGCTAATTTAAGGTGTCAAGTTTCAAAGAGCTAGCACAAACCGTGTTTGATTTAGAGTTAGAACTACATGTATCCATATAGGAGAAAACAGAGTGAAACCTAAAAATTAAAACTGTTACTGCCAACGAACGGTTTAACCTAGAAGAACGAAATTCGGTGAGCCAAGTGGGATTGTGGTACTGATCATTACCTGAAAGTGTCATCAAGATTGGGTGAAAAAATGTGTGCTGAGATTTCAGGAAACTCGTAGTTTTTTGGAAGCTTGGCAACCCCTTTCCATGAAAGTGATTTATGCCAGTCTCTGCTTAGGGCTACATCAATAGGAAACAAACCATAGAGATAGAACTTGGAGCTACTTTATTGTGTCAAGTTTCAAAGAGCTAGCACAAACCGTGTTTGATTTAGAGTTCCAACTACATGTATCCATATAGGAGAAAACAGAGTGAAAACTAAAAATTAAAACTGTTACTGCCAACGAACGGTTTAACCTAGAAGAAAGAAACTTGGTGACCCAAGTGGGATTTGTTGTACTGATCATTACCTGAAAGTGTCATCAAGATTGGGTGAAAAAATGTGTGCTGAGATTTCAGGAAACTCGTAGTTTTTTGGAAGCTTGGCAACCCCTTTCCATGAAAGGGATTTGCGCCAGTCTCTGCTTAGGGCTACATCAATAGGAAACAAACCGTAGAGATAGAACATGGAGCTACTTTATTGTGCCAAGTTTCAAAGAGCTAGCACAAACCGTGTTTGATTTAGAGTTCCAACTACATGTATTCATATAGGAGAAAATTGAGTGAAACCTAAAAATTAAAACTGTTACTGCCAACGAACGGTTTAACCTAGAAGAACGAAATTTGGTGAGCCAAGTGGGATTTTCGTACTGATCATTACCTGAAAGGGTCATCAAGATTGGGTGAAAAAACGTGTGCTGAGATTTCAGGAAACTCGTAGTTTTTTGGAAGATTGTCAAACCCTTTCCATGAAAGTGATTTGCACCAGTCTCTGCTTAGGGCTACATCAATAGGAAACAAACCATAGAGATAGAACATGGAGCTACTTTATTGTGTCAAGTTTCAAAGAGATAGCACAAACCGTGTTTGATTTAGAGTTCCAATTACATGTATCCATATAGGAGAAAACAGAGTGAAACCTAAAAATTAAAACTGTTACTGCCAGCGAACGGTTTAACGTAGAAGAAAGAAACTTGGTGAACCAAGTGGGATTTGTTTTACTCATCATTTCCTGAAAGTGTCATCAAGATTGGGTGAAAAAATGTGTGCTGAGATTTCAGGAAACTCGTAGTTTTTTGGAAGATTGGCAACCCCTTTCCATGAAAGTGATTTGCGCCAGTCTCTGCTTAGGGCTACATCAATAGGAAACAAACCATAGAGATAGAACTTGGAGCTACTTTATTGTGTCAAGTTTCAAAGAGCTAGCACAAACCGTGTTTGATTTAGAGTTCCAACTACATGTATCCGTATAGGAGAAAACACAGTGAAACCTAAAAATTAAAACTGTTACTGCCAAGGAACGGTTTAACCTAGAAGAACGAAACTTGGTGAGCCAAGTGGGATAGGGGTCCTGATCATTACCTTAAAGTGTCATGAAGATTGGGTGAAAAAATGTGTGCTGAGATTTCAGGAAACTCGTAGTTTTTTGGAAGATTGGCAACCCCTTTCCATGAAAGTGATTTGCGCCAGTCTCTGCTGAGGGCTACATCAATAGGAAACAAACCATAGAGATAGAACTTGGAGCTACTTTATTGTGTCAAGTTTCAAAGAGCCAACCCAAACCGTGTTTGATTTAGACTTCCAACTACATGTATCCATATAGGAGAAAACAGAGTGAAACATAAAAATTACAACTGTTACTGCCAACGAACGGTTTAACCTAGAAGAACGAAATTTGGTGAGCCAAGTGGGATTGGGGTACTGATCATTACCTGAAAGTGTCATCAAGATTGGGTGAAAAAATGTGTGCTGAGATTTCCAAAAACTCGTAGTTTTTTGGAAGCTTGGCAACCCCTTTCCATGAAAGTGATTTGCGCCAGTCTCTGCTTAGGGCTACATCAATAGGAAACAAACCATAGAGATAGAACATGGAGCTCCTTTATTGTGTCAAGTTTCAAAGAGATAGGACAAACCGTGTTTGATTTAGAGTTCCAACTACATGTTTTCATATAGGAGAAAATTGAGTGAAACCTAAAAATTAAAACTGTTACTGCCAATGAACGGTTTAACCTAGAAGAACGAAATTTGGTGAGCCAAGTGGGATTGGCGTACTGATCATTACCTGAAAGGGTCATCAAGATTGGGTGAAAAAACGTGTGCTGAGATTTCAGGAAACTCGTAGTTTTTTGGAAGATTGTCAAACCCTTTCCATGAAAGTGATTTGCGCCAGTCTCTACTTAGGGCTACATCAATAGGAAACAAACCATAGAGAGAGAACTTGGAGCTACTTTATTGTGTCATGTTTCAAAGAGCTAGCACAAACCGTGTTTGATTTAGAGTTCCAACTACATGAATCCATATAGGAGAAAACAGAGTGAAACCTAAAAATTAAAACTGTTACTGCCAAGGAACGGTTTAACCTAGAAGAACGAAATTTCGTGAGCCAAGTGGGATTGGCGTACTGATCATTACCTGAAAGTGTCATCAAGATTGGGTGAAAAAATGTGTGCTGAGATTTCAGGAATCTCCTAGTTTTTTGGAAGATTGGCAACCCCTTTCCATGAAAGTGATTTGCGCCAGTCTCTGCTTAGGGCTACATCAATAGGAAACAAACCATAGAGATAGAACTTGGAGCTACTTTATTGTGTCAAGTTTCAAAGAGCTAGCACAAACCGTGTTTGATTTAGAGTTCCAACTACATGTATCCATATAGGAGAAAACACAGTGAAACCTAAAAATTAAAACTGTTACTGCCAAGGAACGGTTTAACCTAGAAGAACGAAACTTGGTGAGCCAAGTGGGATAGGGGTCCTGATCATTACCTTAAAGTGTCATGAAGATTGGGTGAAAAAATGTGTGCAGAGATTTCAGGAAACTCGTAGTTTTTTGGAAGATTGGCAACCCCTTTCCATGAAAGTGATTTGCGCCAGTATCTGCTTAGGGCTACATCAATAGGAAACAAACCATAGAGATAGAACTTAGAGCTACTTTATTGTGTCAAGTTTCAAAGAGCTAGCACAAACCGTGTTTGATTTAGAGTTCCAACTACATGTATCCATATAGGAGAAAACAGAGTGAAACCTAAAAATTAAAACTGTTACTGCCAACGAACGGTTTAACCTAGAAGAACGAAACTTGGTGAGCCAAGTGGGATTGGGGTACTGATCATTACCTTAAAGTGTCATGAAGATTGGGTGAAAAAATGTGTGCTGAGATTTCAGGAAACTCGTAGTTTTTTGGAAGATTGGGATCCCCTTTCCATGAAAGTGATTTGCGCCAGTCTCTGCTTAGGGCTACATCAATACGAAACAAACCATAGAGATAGAACTTTGAGCTACTTTATTGTGTCAGGTTTCAAAGAGCTAGCACAAACCAAGTTTGATTTAGAGTTCCAACTGCATGTATCCATATAGAGGTAAACAGAGTGAAACCTAAAAATTAAAGCTGTTACTGCCAACGAACGGTTTAAGTTAGAAGAAGGTAATTTGGTGAGCCAAGTCGGATTGGGGTACTGATCATTACCTGAAAGTGTCATCAAGATTGGGTGAAAAAATGTGTGCTGAGATTTCAGGAAACTCGTAGTTTTTTGGAAGCTTGGCAACCCCTTTAAATGAAAGTGATTTGAACCAGTCTCTGCATAGGGCTACATCAATAGGAAACAAACCATAGAGATAGAACTTGGAGCTACTTTATTGTGCCAAGTTTAAAAGAGGTAGCACAAACCGTGTTTGATTTAGACTTCCAACTACATGTATCCATATAGGAGAAAACAGAGTGAAACCTAAAAATTAAAACTGTTACTGCCGACGAACGGTTTAACCTAGAAGAACGAAATTTGGTGAGCCAAGTGGGATTGTGGTACTGATCATTAGCTGAAAGTGTCATCAAGATTGGGTGAAAAAATGTGAGCTGAGATTTCAGGAAACTCGTAGTTTTTTGGAAGATTGGCAACCCCTTTCCATGAAAGTGATTTGCGCCAGTCTCTGCTTAGGGCTACATCAATAGGAAACAAACCATAGAGATAGAACTTGGAGCTACTTTATTGTGTCAAGTTTCAAAGAGCTAGCACAGACCGTTTTTGATTTAGACTTCCAACTACATGTATCCATATAGGAGAAAACAGAGTGAAACCTAAAAATTAAAACTGTTACTCCCGACGAACGGTTTAACCTAGAAGAATGAAATTTGGTGAGCCAAGTGGGATTGGGGTACTGATCATTACCTGAAAGTGTCATCAAGATTGGGTGAAAAAATGTGTGCTGAGATTTCAAAAAACTCGTAGTTTTTGGAAGATTGGCAACCCCTTAAAATGAAAGTGATTTGCACCAGTCTCTGCTTAGGGCTACATCAATAGGAAACAAACCATAGAGATAGAACTTGGAGCTACTTTATTGTGTCAAGTTTCAAAGAGCTAGCACAAACCGTGTTTGATTTAGACTTCCAACTACATGTATCCATATACGAGAAAACAGAGTGAAACCTAAAAATTAAAACTGTTACTGCCAACGAACGGTTTAACCTAGAAGAACGAAATTTGGTGAGCCAAGTGGGATTGGGGTACTGATCATGACCTGAAAGTGTCATCAAGATTGGGTGAAAAAATGTGTGCTGAGATTTCAGGAAACTCGTAGTTTTTTGGAAGATTGGCAACCACTTTCCATGAAAGTGATTTGTGCCAGTCTCTGCTTAGGGCTACATCAATAGGAAACAAACAATAGAGATAGAACTTGGAGCTACTTTATTGTGCCAAGTTTCAAAGAGCTAGCACAAACCGTGTTTGATTTAGAGTTCCAACTACATGTATCCGTAAAGGAGAAAACAGAGTGAAACCTAAAAATTAAAACTGTTATTGTCAACGAACTGTTTAACCTAGAAGAACGAAATTTGGTGAGCCAAGTGGGATTGAGGTACTGATCATTACCTGAAAGTGTCATCAAGATTGGGTGAAAAAATGTGTGCAGAGATTTCAGGAAACTCGTAGTTTTTTGGAAGCTTGGCAACCCATTTCCATGAAAGTGATTTGCGCCAGTCTCTGCTTAGGGCTACATCAATAGGAAACAAACCATAGAGATAGAACATGGAGCTAATTTATGGTGTCAAGTTTCAAAGAGCTAGCACAAACCGTGTTTGATTTAGAGTTAGAACTACATGTATTCATATAGGAGAAAACAGAGTGAAACCTAAAAATTAAAACTGTTACTGCCAACGAACGGTTTAACCTAGAAGAACGAAATTCGGTGAGCCAAGTGGGATTGTGGTACTGATCATTACCTGAAAGTGTCATCAAGATTGGGTGAAAAAATGTGTGCTGAGATTTCAGGAAACTCGTAGTTTTTTGGAAGCTTGGCAACCCCTTTCCATGAAAGTGATTTATGCCAGTC
The DNA here is from genome assembly GCF_964194105.1 of Spermophilus citellus. Classification (NCBI taxonomy): domain Eukaryota; kingdom Metazoa; phylum Chordata; class Mammalia; order Rodentia; family Sciuridae; genus Spermophilus; species Spermophilus citellus. The sequence goes on along the minus strand of NW_027672727.1, from coordinate 1,155,214 downwards.
TCTGCTTAGGGCTACATCAATAGGAAACAAACCATAGAGATAGAACTTGGAGCTACTTTATTGTGTCAAGTTTCAAAGAGCTAGCACAAACCGTGTTTGATTTAGAGTTCCAACTACATGTATCCATATAGGAGAAAACAGAGTGAAACCTAAAAATTAAAACTGTTACTGCCAGCGAACGGTTTAACGTAGAAGAAAGAAACTTGGTGAACCAAGTGGGATTTGTTTTACTCATCATTTCCTGAAAGTGTCATCAAGATTGGGTGAAAAAATGTGTGCTGAGATTTCAGGAAACTCGTAAATTTTTAGAAGATTGTCAACCCCTTTCCAGGAAAGTGATTTGCGCCAGTCTCTGCTTAGGGCTACATCAATAGGAAACAAACCATAGAGATAGAACTCAGAGCTACTTTATTGTGTCAAGTTTCAAAGAGCTAGCACAAACCGTGTTTGATTTAGAGTGCCAACTACATGTATCCATATAGGAGAAAACAGAGTGAAACCTAAAAATTAAAACTGTTACTGCCAACGAACGGTTTAACCTAGAAGAACGAAATTTGGTGAGCCAAGTGGGATTGGGGTACTGATCATGACCTGAAAGTGTCATCAAGATTGGGTGAAAAAATGTGTGCTGAGATTTCAGGAAACTCGTAGTTTTTTGGAAGATTGACAACCACTTTCCATGAAAGTGATTTGCGCCAGTCTGCTTAGGGCTACATCAATAAGAAACAAACCATAGAGATAGAACTTGGAGCTACTTTATTGTGCCAAGTTTCAAAGAGCTAGCACAAACCGTGTTTGATTTAGAGTTCCAACTACATGTATCCGTATAGGAGAAAACAGAGTGAAACCTAAAAATTAAAACTGTTATTTTCAACGAATTGTTTAACCTAGAAGAACGAAATTTGGTGAGCCAAGTGGGATTGGGGTACTGATCATTACCTGAAAGTGTCATCAAGATTGGGTGAAAAAATGTGTGCAGAGATTTCAGGAAACTCGTAGTTTTTTGGAAGCTTGGCAACCCCTTTATATGACAGTGATTTGCACCAGTCTCTGCTTAGGGCTACATCAATAGGAAACAAACCATAGAGATAGAACTTGGTGCTACTTTATTGTGTCAAGTTTCAAAAAGCTAGCACAAACCGTGTTTGATTTAGACTTCCAACTACATGTATCCATATAGGAGAAAAGACAGTGAAACCTAAAAATTAAAACTCTTACTGCCAACAAACGGTTTAACCTAGAAGAACGAAATTTGGTGAGCCAAGTGGGATTTGTTGTACTGATCATTACCTGAAAGTGTCATCAAGATTGGGTGAAAAAATGTGTGCTGAGATTTCAGGAAACTCGTAGTTTTTTGGAAGCTTGGCAACCCCTTTCCATTAAAGTTATTTGCGCCAGTCTCTGCTTAGGGCTACATCAATACGAAACAAACCATAGAGATAGAACTTTGAGCTACTTTATTGTGTCAGGTTTCAAAGAGCTAGCACAAACCAAGTTTGATTTAGAGTTCCAACTGCATGTATCCATATAGAGGTAAACAGAGTGAAACCTAAAAATTAAAGCTGTTACTGCCAACGAACGGTTTAAGTTAGAAGAAGGTAATTTGGTGAGCCAAGTCGGATTGGGGTACTGATCATTACCTGAAAGTGTCATCAAGATTGGGTGAAAAAATGTGTGCTGAGATTTCAGGAAACTCGTAGTTTTTTGGAAGCTTGGCAACCCCTTTAAATGAAAGTGATTTGCAGCAGTCTCTGCATAGGGCTACATCAATAGGTAACAAACCATAGAGATAGAACTTGGAGCTACTTTATTGTGCCAAGTTTAAAAGAGGTAGCACAAACCGTGTTTGATTTAGACTTCCAACTACATGTATCCATATAGGAGAAAACAGAGTGAAACCTAAAAATTAAAACTGTTACTGCCGACGAACGGTTTAACCTAGAAGAACGAAATTTGGTGAGCCAAGTGGGATTGTGGTACTGATCATTAGCTGAATGTGTCATCAAGATTGGGTGAAAAAATGTGAGCTGAGATTTCAGGAAACTCGTAGTTTTTTGGAAGATTGGCAACCCCTTTCCATGAAAGTGATTTGCGTTAGTCTCTGCTTAGGGCTACATCAATAGGAAACAAACCATAGAGATAGAACTTGGAGCTACTGTATTGTGTCAAGTTTCAAAGAGCTAGCACAGACCGTTTTTGATTTAGACTTCCAACTACATGTATCCATATAGGAGAAAACAGAGTGAAACCTAAAAATTAAAACTGTTACTGCCGACGAACGGTTTAACCTAGAAGAATGAAATTTGGTGAGCCAAGTGGGATTGGGGTACTGATCATTACCTGAAAGTGTCATCAAGATTGGGTGAAAAAATGTGTGCTGAGATTTCAAAAAACTCGTAGTTTTTGGAAGATTGGCAACCCCTTAAAATGAAAGTGATTTGCACCAGTCACTGCTAAGGGCTACATCAATAGGAAACAAACCATAGAGATAGAACTTGGAGCTACTTTATTGTGTCAAGTTTCAAAGAGCTAGCACAAACCGTGTTTGATTTAGACTTCCAACTACATGTATCCATATACGAGAAAACAGAGTGAAACCTAAAAATTAAAACTGTTACTGCCAACGAACGGTTTAACCTAGAAGAACGAAATTTGGTGAGCCAAGTGGGATTGGGGTACTGATCATGACCTGAAAGTGTCATCAAGATTGGGTGAAAAAATGTGTGCTGAGATTTCAGGAAACTCGTAGTTTTTTGGAAGATTGGCAACCACTTTCCATGAAAGTGATTTGTGCCAGTCTCTGCTTAGGGCTACATCAATAGGAAACAAACCATAGAGATAGAACTTGGAGCTACTTTATTGTGCCAAGTTTCAAAGAGCTAGCACAAACCGTGTTTGATTTAGAGTTCCAACTACATGTATCCGTATAGGAGAAAACAGAGTGAAACCTAAAAATTAAAACTGTTATTGTCAACGAACTGTTTAACCTAGAAGAACGAAATTTGGTGAGCCAAGTGGGATTGGGGTACTGATCATTACCTGAAAGTGTCATCAAGATTGGGTGAAAAAATGTGTGCAGAGATTTCAGGAAACTCGTAGTTTTTTGGAAGCTTGGCAACCCATTTCCATGAAAGTGATTTACGCCAGTCTCTGCTTAGGGCTACATCAATAGGAAACAAACCATAGAGATAGAACTTGGAGCTACTTTATTGTGTCAAGTTTCAAAGAGCTAGCACAAACCGTTTTTGATTTAGAGTTCCAACTACATGTATCCATATAGGAGATAACAGAGTGAAACCTAAAAATTAAAACTGTTACTGCCGACGAACGGTTTAACCTAGAAGAACGAAATTTGGTGAGCCAAGAGGGATTCGGGTACTGATCATTACCTGAAAGTGTCATCAAGATTGGGTGAAAAAATGTGTGCTGAGATTACAGGAAACTCGTAGTTTTTTGGAAGCTTGGCAACCCCTTTAAATGACAGTGATTTGCACCAGTCTCTGCTTAGGGCTACATCAATAGGAAACAAACCATAGAGATAGAACTTGGAGCTACTTTATTGTGTCAAGTTTCAAAGAGCTAGCACAAACCGTTTTTGATTTAGAGTTCCAACTACATGTATCCATATAGGAGAAAACAGAGTGAAACCTAAATTTAAAACTGTTACTGCCGACGAACGGTTTAACCTAGAAGAACGAAATTTGGTGTGCCAAGTGGGATTCGGGTACTGATCATTACCTGAAAGTGTCATCAAGATTGGGTGAAAAAATGTGTGCTGAGATTTCAAAAAACTCGTAGTTTTTGGAAGATTGGCAACCCCTTAAAATGAAAGTGATTTGCACCAGTCTCTGCTAAGGGCTACATCAATAGGAAACAAACCATAGAGATAGAACTTGGAGCTACTTTATTGTGTCAAGTTTGAAAGAGCTAGCACAAACCGTGTTTGATTTAGACTTCCAACTACATGTATCCATATACGAGAAAACAGAGTGAAACCTAAAAATTAAAACTGTTACTGCCAACGAACGGTTTAACCTAGAAGAACGAAATTTGGTGAGCCAAGTGGGATTGGGGTACTGATCATGACCTGAAAGTGTCATCAAGATTGGGTGAAAAAATGTGTGCTGAGATTTCAGGAAACTCGTAGTTTTTTGGAAGATTGGCAACCACTTTCCATGAAAGTGATTTGCGCCAGTCTCTGCTTAGGGCTACATCAATAGGAAACAAACCATAGAGATAGAACTTGGAGCTACTTTATTGTGCCAAGTTTCAAAGAGCTAGCACAAACCGTGTTTGATTTAGAGTTCCAACTACATGTATCCGTATAGGAGAAAACAGAGTGAAAACTAAAAATTAAAACTGTTATTGTCAACGAACTGTTTAACCTAGAAGAACGAAATTTGGTGAGCCAAGTGGGATTGGGGTACTGATCATTACCTGAAAGTGTCATCAAGATTGGGTGAAAAAATGTGTGCAGAGATTTCAGGAAACTCGTAGTTTTTTGGAAGCTTGGCAACCCATTTCCATGAAAGTGATTTACGCCAGTCTCTGCTTAGGGCTACATCAATAGGAAGCAAACCATAGAGATAGAACTTGGAGCTACTTTATTGTGTCAAGTTTCAAAGAGCTAGCACAAACCGTTTTTGATTTAGAGTTCCAACTACATGTATCCATATAGGAGATAACAGAGTGAAACCTAAAAATTAAAACTGTTACTGCCGACGAACGGTTTAACCTAGAAGAACGAAATTTGGTGAGCCAAGAGGGATGCGGGTACTGATCATTACCTGAAAGTGTCATCAAGATTGGGTGAAAAAATGTGTGCTGAGATTACAGGAAACTCGTAGTTTTTGGAAGCTTGGCAACCCCTTTAAATGACAGTGATTTGCACCAGTCTCTGCTTAGGGCTACATCAATAGGAAACAAACCATAGAGATAGAACTTGGAGCTAATTTATTGTGTCAAGTTTCAAAGAGCTAGCACAAACCGTTTTTGATTTAGAGTTCCAACTACATGTATCCATATAGGAGAAAACAGAGTGAAACCTAAATTTAAAACTGTTACTGCCGACGAACAATTTAACCTAGAAGATCGAAATTTGGTGTGCCAAGTGGGATTCGGGTACTGATCATTACCTGAAAGTGTCATCAAGATTGGGTGAAAAAATGTGTGCTGAGATTTCAGGAAACTCGTAGTGTTTTGGAAGCTTGGCAACCCCTTTAAATGACAGTGATTTGCACCAGTCTCCCCTTAGGGCTACATCAATAGGAAACAAACCATAGAGATAGAACTTGTAGCTACTTTATGGTGTCAAGTTTCAAAGAGCTAGCACAAACCGTGTTTGATTTAGACTTCCAACTACATGTATCCATATAGGAGAAAACAGAGTGAAACCTAAAAATTAAAACTGTTACTGCCAACGAACGGTTTAACCTACAAGAACGAAATTTGGTGAGCCAAGTGGGATCGGGGTACTGATCATTACCTGAAAGTGTCATCAAGATTGGGTGAAAAAATGTGTGCTGAGATTTCAGGAAACTCGTAGTTTTTTGGAACCTTGGCAACCCCTTTCCATGAAAGTGATTTGCGCCAGTCACTGCTTAGGGCTACATCAATAGGAAACAAACCATAGAGATAGAACTTGGAGCTACTTTATTGTGTCAACTTTCAAAGAGCTAGCACAAACCGTGTTTGATTTAGAGTTCCAACTACATGTATCCATATGGGAGAAAACAGAGTGAAACCTAGAAATTAAAACTGTTACTGCCAACGAACGGTTTAACCTAGAATAACGAAATTTGGTGACCCAAGTGGGATTGGGGTACTGATCATTACCTGAAAGTGTCATCAAGATTGGGTGAAAAAATGTGTGCTGAGATTTCAGGAAACTCGTAGTTTTTTGGAAGCTTGGCAACCCCTTTAAATGACAGTGAGTTGCACCAGTCTCTGCTTAGGGCTACATCAATAGGAAACAAACCATAGAGATAGAACTTGGTGCTACTTTATTGTGTCAAGTTTCAAAGAGCTAGCACAAACTGTGTTTGATTTAGTGTTCCAACTACATGTATCCATTTAGGAGAAAACAGAGTGAAACCTAAAAATTAAAACTGTTACTGCCACGAACAGTTTAACCTAGAAGAACGAAATTTGGTGAGCCAAGTGGGATTGGGGTACTGATCATTACCTGAAAGTGTCATCAAGATTGGGTGAAAAAATGTGTGCTGAGATTTCAGGAAACTCATAGTTTTTTTGGAATCTTGGCAACCCCTTTCCATGAAAGTGATTTGTGCCAGTCTCTGCTTAAGGCTACATCAATAGGAAACAAACCATAAAGATAGAACTTGGAGCTACTTTATTGTGTCAAGTTTCAAAGAGCTAGCACAAACCGTGTTTGATTTAGACTTCCAACTACATGTATCCATATAGGAGAAAAGAGAGTGAAACCTAAAAATTAAAACTCTTACTGCCAACGAACGGTTTAACCTAGAAGAATGAAATTTGGTGAGCCAAGTGGGATTGGGGTACTGATCATTACCTGAAAGTGTCATCAAGATTGGGTGAAAAAATGTGTGCTGAGATTTCAGGAAACTCGTAGTTTTTTGGAAGCTTGGCACCCCTTTCCATAAAAGTGATTTGCGCCAGTCTCTGCTTAGGGCTACATCAATAGGAAACAAACCATAGAGATAGAACTTGGAGCTACTTTATTGTGTCACGTTTCAAAGAGCTAGCACAAACCATGTTTGATTTAGAGTTCCAACTACATGTATTCATATAGGAGAAAATTGAGTGAAACCTAAAAGTTAAAACTGTTACTGCAAACGAACGGTTTAACCTAGAAGAAAGAAACTTGGTGAGCCAAGTGGGATTAGTTGTACTGATCAGTACCTGAAAGTGTCATCAAGATTGGGTGAAAAAATGTGTGCTGAGATTTCAGGAAACTCGTAGTTTTTTGGAAGCTTGGCAACCCCTTTCCATGAAAGTGATTCATGCCAGTCTGCTTAGGGCTACATCAATAGGAAACAAACCATAGAGATAGAACTTGGAGCTTCTTTATTGTGTCAAGTTTCAAAGAGCTAGCACAAACCTTGTTTGATTTAGAGTTCCAACTACATGTATCCATATAGGAGAAAACAGAGTGAAAACTAAAAATTAAAACTGTTACTGCCAACGAACGGTTTAACCAAGAAGAACGAAATTTGGTGAGCCAAGTGGGATTTTCGTACTGATCATTACCTGAAAGGGTCATCAAGATTGGGTGAAAAAACGTGTGCTGAGATTTCAGGAACCTCGTAGTTTTTTGGAAGATTGTCAAACCCTTTCCATGAAAGTGATTTGCGCCAGTCTCTGCTTAGGGCTACATCAATAGGAAACAAACCATAGAGATAGAACATGGAGCTACTTTATTGTGTCAAGTTTCAAAGAGATAGCACAAACCGTGTTTGATTTAGAGTTCCAATTACATGTATCCATATAGGAGAAAACAGAGTGAAACCTAAAAATTAAAACTGTTACTGCCAGCGAACGGTTTAACCTAGAAGAACAAAACTTGGTGAGCCAAGTGGGATTGGGGTCCTGATCATTACCTTAAAGTGTCATGAAGATTGGGTGAAAAAATGTGTGCTGAGATTTCAGGAAACTCGTAGTTTTTTGGAAGATTGGCAACCCCTTTCCATGAAAGTGATTTGCGCCAGTCTCTGCTGAGGGCTACATCAATAGGAAACAAACCATAGAGATAGAACTTGGAGCTACTTTATTGTGTCAAGTTTCAAAGAGCCAACCCAAACCGTGTTTGATTTAGAGTTCCAACTACATGTATCCATATAGGAGAAAACAGAGTGAAACATAAAAATTACAACTGTTACTGCCAACGAACGGTTTAACCTAGAAGAACGAAATTTGGTGAGCCAAGTGGGATTGGGGTACTGATCATTACCTGAAAGTGTCATCAAGATTGGGTGAAAAAATGTGTGCTGAGATTTCCAAAAACTCGTAGTTTTTTGGAAGCTTGGCAACCCCTTTCCATGAAAGTGATTTGCGCCAGTCTCTGCTTAGGGCTACATCAATAGGAAACAAACCATAGAGATAGAACATGGAGCTACTTTATTGTGTCAAGTTTCAAAGAGATAGGACAAACCGTGTTTGATTTAGAGTTCCAACTACATGTTTTCATATAGGAGAAAATTGAGTGAAACCTAAAAATTAAAACTGTTACTGCCAATGAACGGTTTAACCTAGAAGAACGAAATTTGGTGAGCCAAGTGGGATTGGCGTACTGATCATTACCTGAAAGGGTCATCAAGATTGGGTGAAAAAACGTGTGCTGAGATTTCAGGAAACTCGTAGTTTTTTGGAAGATTGTCAAACCCTTTCCATGAAAGTGATTTGCGCCAGTCTCTACTTAGGGCTACATCAATAGGAAACAAACCATAGAGAGGTAACTTGGAGCTACTTTATTGTGTCATGTTTCAAAGAGCTAGCACAAACCGTGTTTGATTTAGAGTTCCAACTACATGAATCCATATAGGAGAAAACAGAGTGAAACCTAAAAATTAAAACTGTTACTGCCAAGGAACGGTTTAACCTAGAAGAACGAAATTTCGTGAGCCAAGTGGGATTGGCGTACTGATCATTACCTGAAAGTGTCATCAAGATTGGGTGAAAAAATGTGTGCTGAGATTTCAGGAATCTCGTAGTTTTTTGGAAGATTGGCAACCCCTTTCCATGAAAGTGATTTGCGCCAGTCTCTGCTTAGGGCTACATCAATAGGAAACAAACCATAGAGATAGAACTTGGAGCTACTTTATTGTGTCAAGTTTCAAAGAGCTAGCACAAACCGTGTTTGATTTAGAGTTCCAACTACATGTATCCATATTGGAGAAAACACAGTGAAACCTAAAAATTAAAACTGTTACTGCCAAGGAACGGTTTAACCTAGAAGAACGAAACTTGGTGAGCCAAGTGGGATAGGGGTCCTGATCATTACCTTAAAGTGTCATGAAGATTGGGTGAAAAAATGTGTGCAGAGATTTCAGGAAACTCGTAGTTTTTTGGAAGATTGGCAACCCATTTCCATGAAAGTGATTTGCGCCAGTCTCTGCTTAGGGCTACATCAATAGGAAACAAACCATAGAGATAGAACTTAGAGCTACTTTATTGTGTCAAGTTTCAAAGAGCTAGCACAAACCGTGTTTGATTTAGAGTTGCAACTACATGTATCCATATAGGAGAAAACAGAGTGAAACCTAAAAATTAAAACTGTTACTGCCAACGAACGGTTTAACCTAGAAGAACGAAACTTGGTGAGCCAAGTGGGATTGGGGTACTGATCATTACCTTAAAGTGTCATGAAGATTGGGTGAAAAAATGTGTGCTGAGATTTCAGGAAACTCGTAGTTTTTTGGAAGATTGGCAACCCCTTTCCATGAAAGTGATTTGCGCCAATCTCTGCTGAGGGCTACATCAATACAAAACAAACCATAGAGATAGAACTTTGAGCTACTTTATTGTGTCAGGTTTCAAAGAGCTAGCACAAACCAAGTTTGATTTAGAGTTCCAACTGCATGTATCCATATAGAGGTAAACAGAGTGAAACCTAAAAATTAAAGCTGTTACTGCCAACGAACGGTTTAAGTTAGAAGAAGGTAATTTGGTGAGCCAAGTCGGATTGGGGTACTGATCATTACATGAAAGTGTCATCAAGATTGGGTGAAAAAATGTGTGCTGAGATTTCAGGCAACTCGTAGTTTTTTGGAAGCTTGGCAACCCCTTTAAATGAAAGTGATTTGAACCAGTCTCTGCATAGGGCTACATCAATAGGAAACAAACCATAGAGATAGAACTTGGAGCTACTGTATTGTGTCAAGTTTCAAAGAGCTAGCACAGACCGTTTTTGATTTAGACTTCCAACTACATGTATCCATATAGGAGAAAACAGAGTGAAACCTAAAAATTAAAACTGTTACTGCCGACGAACTGTTTAACCTAGAAGAATGAAATTTGGTGAGCCAAGTGGGATTGGGGTACTGATCATTACCTGAAAGTGTCATCAAGATTGGGTGAAAAAATGTGTGCTGAGATTTCAAAAAACTCGTAGTTTTTGGAAGATTGGCAACCCCTTAAAATGAAAGTGATTTGCACCAGTCTCTGCTAAGAGCTACATCAATAGGAAACAAACCATAGAGATAGAACTTGGAGCTACTTTATTGTGTCAAGTTTCAAAGAGCTAGCACAAACCGTGTTTGATTTAGACTTCCAACTACATGTATCCATATACGAGAAAACAGAGTGAAACCTAAAAATTAAAACTGTTACTGCCAACGAACGGTTTAACCTAGAAGAACGAAATTTGGTGAGCCAAGTGGGATTGGGGTACTGATCATGACCTGAAAGTGTCATCAAGATTGGGTGAAAAAATGTGTGCTGAGATTTCAGGAAACTCGTGGTTTTTTGGAAGATTGGCAACCACTTTCCATGAAAGTGATTTGTGCCAGTCTCTGCTTAGGGCTACATCAATAGGAAACAAACAATAGAGATAGAACTTGGAGCTACTTTATTGTGCCAAGTTTCAAAGAGCTAGCACAAACCGTGTTTGATTTAGAGTTCCAACTACATGTATCCGTAAAGGAGAAAACAGAGTGAAACCTAAAAATTAAAACTGTTATTGTCAACGAACTGTTTAACCTAGAAGAACGAAATTTGGTGAGCCAAGTGGGATTGGGGTACTGATCATTACCTGAAAGTGTCATCAAGATTGGGTGAAAAAATGTGTGCAGAGATTTCAGGAAACTCGTAGTTTTTTGGAAGCTTGGCAACCCATTTCCATGAAAGTGATTTACGCCAGTCTCTGCTTAGGGCTACATCAATAGGAAACAAACCATAGAGATAGAACTTGGAGCTACTTTATTGTGTCAAGTTTCAAAGAGCTAGCACAAACCGTTTTTGATTTAGAGTTCCAACTACATGTATCCATATAGGAGATAACAGAGTGAAACCTAAAAATTAAAACTGTTACTGCCGACGAACGGTTTAACCTAGAAGAACGAAATTTGGTGAGCCAAGAGGGATTCGGGTACTGATCATTACCTGAAAGTGTCATCAAGATTGGGTGAAAAAATGTGTGCTGAGATTACAGGAAACTCGTAGTTTTTTGGAAGCTTGGCAACCCCTTTAAATGACAGTGATTTGCACCAGTCTCTGCTTAGGGCTACATCAATAGGAAACAAACCATAGAGATAGAACTTGGAGCTAATTTATTGTGTCAAGTTTCAAAGAGCTAGCACAAACCGTTTTTGATTTAGAGTTCCAACTACATGTATCCATATCGGAGAAAACAGAGTGAAACCTAAATTTAAAACAGTTACTGCCGACGAACGGTTTAACCTAGAAGAACGAAATTTGGTGTGCCAAGTGGGATTCGGGTACTGATCATTACCTGAAAGTGTCATCAAGATTGGGTGAAAAAATGTGTGCTGAGATTTCAAAAAACTCGTAGTTTTTGGAAGATTGGCAACCCCTTAAAATGAAAGTGATTTGCACCAGTCTCTGCTAAGGGCTACATCAATAGGAAACAAACCATAGAGATAGAACTTGGAGCTACTTTATTGTGTCAAGTTTCAAAGAGCTAGCACAAACCGTGTTTGATTTAGACTTCCAACTACATGTATCCATATACGAGAAAACAGAGTGAAACCTAAAAATTAAAACTGTTACTGCCTACGAACGGTTTAACCTAGAAGAACGAAATTTGGTGAGCCAAGTGGGATTGGGGTACTGATCATGACCTGAAAGTGTCATCAAGATTGGGTGAAAAAATGTGTGCTGAGATTTCAGGAAACTCGTAGTTTTTTGGAAGATTGGCAACCACTTTCCATGAAACTGATTTGCGCCAGTCTCTGCTTAGGGCTACATCAATAGGAAACAAACCATAGAGATAGAACTTGGAGCTACTTTATTGTGCCAAGTTTCAAAGAGCTAGCACAAACCGTGTTTGATTTAGAGTTCCAACTACATGTATCCGTATAGGAGAAAACAGAGTGAAACCTAAAAATTAAAACTGTTATTGTCAACGAACTGTTTAACCTAGAAGAACGAAATTTGGTGAGCCAAGTGGGATTGGGGTACTGATCATTACCTGAAAGTGTCATCAAGATTGGGTGAAAAAATGTGTGCAGAGATTTCAGGAAACTCGTAGTTTTTTGGAAGCTTGGCAACCCATTTCCATGAAAGTGATTTACGCCAGTCTCTGCTTAGGGCTACATCAATAGGAAACAAACCATAGAGATAGAACTTGGAGCTACTTTATTGTGTCAAGTTTCAAAGAGCTAGCACAAACCGTTTTTGATTTAGAGTTCCAACTACATGTATCCATATAGGAGATAACAGAGTGAAACCTAAAAATTAAAATGTTACTGCCGACGAACGGTTTAACCTAGAAGAACGAAATATGGTGAGCCAAGAGGGATTCGGGTACTGATCATTACCTGAAAGTGTCATCAAGATTGGGTGAAAAAATGTGTGCTGAGATTTCAGGAAACTCGTAGTATTTTGGAAGATGGCAACCCCTTTCCATGAAAGTGATTTGCGCCAGTCTCTGCTTAGGGCTACATCAATAGGAAACAAACCATAGAGATAGAACTTGGAGCTAATTTATTGTGTCAAGTTTCAAAGAGCTAGCACAAACCGTTTTTGATTTAGAGTTCCAACTACATGTATCCATATCGGAGAAAACAGAGTGAAACCTAAATTTTAAACTGTTACTGCCGACGAACGGTTTAACCTAGAAGAACGAAATTTGGTGTGCCAAGTGGGATTCGGGTACTGATCATTACCTGAAAGTGTCATCAAGATTGGGTGAAAAAATGTGTGCTGAGATTTCAGGAAACTCGTAGTGTTTTGGAAGCTTGGCAACCCCTTTAAATGACAGTGATTTGCACCAGTCTCCCCTTAGGGCTACATCAATAGGAAACAAACCATAGAGAAAGAACTTGTAGCTACTTTATGGTGTCAAGTTTCAAAGAGCTAGCACAAACCGTGTTGGATTTAGACTTCCAACTACATGTATCCATATAGGGGAAAACAGAGTGATACCTAAAAATTAAAACTGTTACTGCCTACAAACGGTTTAACCTACAAGAACGAAATTTGGTGAGCCAAGTGGGATCGGGGTACTGATCATTACCTGAAAGTGTCATCAAGATTGGGTGAAAAAATGTGTGCTGAGATTTCAGGAAACTCGTAGTTTTTTGGAACCTTGGCAACCCCTTTCCATGAAAGGGATTTGTGCCAGTCTCTGCTTAGGGCTACATCAATAGGAAACAAAGCATAGAGATAGAACTTGGAGCTACTTTATTGTGTCAAGTTTCAAAGAGCTAGCACAAACCGTGTTTGATTTAGAGTTCCAACTACATGTATCCATATGGGAGAAAACAGAGTGAAACCTAGAAATTAAAACTCTTACTGCCAACGAACGGTTTAACCTAGAAGAACGAAATTTGGTGAGCCAAGTGGGATTGGGGTACTGATCATTACCTGAAAGTGTCATCAAGATTGGGTGAAAAAATGTGTGCTGAGATTTCAGGAAACTCGTAGTTTTTTGGAAGCTTGGCAACCCCTTTCCATGAAAGTGATTTGCGCCAGTCTCTGCTTAGGGCTACATCAATAGGAAACAAACCATAGAGATAGAACTTGGAGCTACTTTATTGTGTCAATTTTCAAAGAGCTAGCACAAACCGTGTTTGATTTAGAGTTCCAACTACATGTATCCATATAGGAGAAAACAGAGTGAAACCTAAAAATTAAAACTGTTACTTCCGACGAACGTTTTAACCTAGAAGAACGAAATTTGGTGAGCCAAGTGGGATTTGGGTACTGATCATTACCTGAAAGTGTCATCAAGATTGGTTGAAAAAATGTGTGCTGAGATTTCAGGAAACTCATAGTTTTTTGGAACCTTGGCAACCCCTTTAAATGGCAGTGATTTGCACCAGTCTCTGCTTAGGGCTACATCAATAGGAAACAAACCATAGAGATAGAACTTGGTGCTACTTTATTGTGTCAAGTTTCAAAGAGCTAGCACAAACCGTGTTTGATTTAGTGTTCCAACTACATGTATCCATTTAGGAGAAAACAGAGTGAAACCTAAAAATTAAAACTGTTACTGCCACGAACAGTTTAACCTAGAAGAACGAAATTTGGTGAGCCAAGTGGGATTGGGGTACTGATCATTACCTGAAAGCGTCATCAAGATTGGGTGAAAAAATGTGTGCTGAGATTTCAGGAAACTCGTAGTTTTTTTGGAATCTTGGCAACCCCTTTCCATGAAAGTGATTTGCGCCAGTCTCTGCTTAAGGCTACATCAATAGGAAACAAACCATAAAGATAGAACTTGGAGCTACTTTATTGTGTCAAGTTTCAAAGAGCTAGCACAAACCGTGTTTGATTTAGACTTCCAACTACATGTATCCATATAGGAGAAAAGAGAGTGAAACCTAAAAATTAAAACTCTTACTGCCAACGAACGGTTTAACCTAGAAGAATGAAATTTGGTGAGCCAAGTGGGATTGGGGTACTGATCATTACCTGAAAGTGTCATCAAGATTGGGTGAAAAAATGTGTGCTGAGATTTCAGGAAACTCGTAGTTTTTTGGAAGCTTGGCACCCCTTTCCATAAAAGTGATTTGCGCCAGTCTCTGCTTAGGGCTACATCAATAGGAAACAAACCATAGAGATAGAACTTGGAGCTACTTTATTGTGTCACGTTTCAAAGAGCTAGCACAAACCATGTTTGATTTAGAGTTCCAAATACATGTATTCATATAGGAGAAAATTGAGTGAAACCTAAAAGTTAAAACTGTTACTGCCAACGAACGGTTTAACCTAGAAGAAAGAAACTTGGTGACCCAAGTGGGATTAGTTGTACTGATCAGTACCTGAAAGTGTCATCAAGATTGGGTGAAAAAATGTGTGCTGAGATTTCAGGAAACTCGTAGTTTTTTGGAAGCTTGGCAACCCCTTTCCATTAAAGTGATTTGCACCAGTCTCTGCTTAGGGCTACATCAATAGGAAACAAATCATAGAGATAGAACATGGAGCTAATTTATGGTGTCAAGTTTCAAAGAGCTAGCACAAACCGTGTTTGATTTAGAGTTAGAACTACATGTATTCATATAGGAGAAAACAGAGTGAAACCTAAAAATTAAAACTGTTACTGCCAACGAACGGTTTAACCTAGAAGAACGAAATTCGGTGAGCCAAGTGGGATTGTGGTACTGATCATTACCTGAAAGTGTCATCAAGATTGGGTGAAAAAATGTGTGCTGAGATTTCAGGAAACTCGTAGTTTTTTGGAAGCTTGGCAACCCCTTTCCATGAAAGTGATTTATGCCAGTCTCTGCTTAGGGCTACATCAATAGGAAACAAACCATAGAGATAGAACTTGGAGCTACTTTATTGTGTCAAGTTTCAAAGAGCTAGCACAAACCGTGTTTGATTTAGAGTTCCAACTACATGTATCCATATAGGAGAAAACAGAGTGAAAACTAAAAATTAAAACTGTTACTGCCAACGAACGGTTTAACCTAGAAGAAAGAAACTTGGTGACCCAAGTGGGATTTGTTGTACTGATCATTACCTGAAAGTGTCATCAAGATTGGGTGAAAAAATGTGTGCTGCGATTTCAGGAAACTCGTAGTTTTTGGAAGCTTGGCAACCCCTTTCCATGAAAGGGATTTGCGCCAGTCTCTGCTTAGGGCTACATCAATAGGAAACAAACCGTAGAGATAGAACATGGAGCTACTTTATTGTGTCAAGTTTCAAAGAGCTAGCACAAACCGTGTTTGATTTAGAGTTCCAACTACATGTATTCATATAGGAGAAAATTGAGTGAAACCTAAAAATTTAAACTGTTACTGCCAACGAACGGTTTAACCTAGAAGAACGAAATTTGGTGAGCCAAGTGGGATTGGCGTACTGATCATTACCTGAAAGGGTCATCAAGATTGGTGAAAAAACGTGTGCTGAGATTTCAGGAAACTCGTAGTTTTTTGGAAGATTGTCAAACCCTTTCCATGAAAGTGATTTGCGCCAGTCTCTGCTTAGGGCTACATCAATAGGAAACAAACCATAGAGATAGAACATGGAGCTACTTTATTGTGTCAAGTTTCAAAGAGATAGCACAAACCGTGTTTGATTTAGAGTTCCAATTACATGTATCCATATAGGAGAAAACAGAGTGAAACCTAAAAATTAAAACTGTTACTGCCAGCGAACGGTTTAACGTAGAAGAAAGAAACTTGGTGAACCAAGTGGGATTTGTTTTACTCATCATTTCCTGAAAGTGTCATCAAGATTGGGTGAAAAAATGTGTGCTGAGATTTCAGGAAACTCGTAAATTTTTGGAAGATTGTCAACCCCTTTCCATGAAAGTGATTTGCGCCAGTCTCTGCTTAGGGCTACATCAATAGGAAACAAACCATAGAGATAGAACTCAGAGCTACTTTATTGTGTCAAGTTTCAAAGAGCTAGCACACAACGTGTTTGATTTAGAGTGCCAACTACATGTATCCATATAGGTGAAAACAGAGTGAAACCTAAAAATTAAAACTGTTCCTGCCAACGAACGGTTTAACCTAAGAACGGAATTTGGTGAGCCAAGTGTGATTGGGGTACTGATCATTACCTGAAAGTGTCATCAAGATTGGGTGAAAAAATGTGTGCTGAGATTTCAGGAAACTCGTAGTTTTTTGGAACCTTGGCAACCCCTTTCCATGAAAGGGATTTGCGCCAGTCTCTGCTTAGGGCTACATCAATAGGAAACAAACCGTAGAGATAGAACTTGGAGCTACTTTATTGTGTCAATTTTCAAAGAGCTAGCACAAACCGTGTTTGATTTAGAGTTCCAACTACATGTATCCATATAGGAGAAAACAGAGTGAAACCTAAAAATTAAAACTGTTACTGCCAACGAACGGTTTAACCTAGAAGAACGAAATTTGGTGAGCCAAGTGCGATTGGGGTACTGATCATTACCTGAAAGTGTCATCAAGATTGGTTGAAAAAATGTGTGCTGAGATTTCAGGAAACTCGTAGTTTTTTGGAAGATTGGCAACCCCTTTCCTTGAAAGTGATTTGCGCCAGTCTCTGCTTAGGGCTACATCAATAGGAAACAAACCATAGAGATAGAACTTGGAGCTACTTTATCGTGTCAAGTTTCAAAGAGCTAGCACAAACCGTGTTTGATTTAGAGTTCCAACTACATGTATCCATATAGGAGAAAACAGAGTGAAATCTTAAAATTAAAACTGTTACTGCCAACGAACGGTTTAACCTAGAAGAACGAAATTTGGTGAGCCAAGTGGGAATGGGGTACTGATCATTACCTGAAAGTGTCATCAAGATTGGGTGAAAAAATTTGTGCTAGATTTCAGGAAACTCGTAGTTTTTGGAAGATTGGCAACCACTTTCCATGAAAGTGATTTGCGCCAGTCTCTCCTTAGGGCTACATTAATAGGAAACAATCCATAGAGATAGAACTTGGAGCTACATTATTGTGTCAAGTTTCAAAGAGCTAGCACAAACCGTGTTTGATTTAGAGTTCCAACTACATGTATCCATATAGGAGAAAACAGAGTGAAACCTAAAAATTAAAACTGTTACTGCCAACGAACGGTTTAACCTAGAAGAACGGAATTTCTTGAGCCAAGTGGGATTGGGGTAGTGATCATTACCTGAAAGTGTCATCAAGATTGGGTGAAAAAATGTGTGCTGAGATTTCAGGAAACTCGTAGTTTTTTGGAAGATTGGCAACCCCTTTCCATGAAAGTGATTTACGCCAGTCTCTGCTTAGGGCTACATCAATAGGAAACAAACCATAGAGATAGAACTTGGAGCTACTTTATTGTGTCAAGTTTCAAAGAGCTAGGACAAACCGTGTTTGATTTAGAGTTCCAACTACATGTATCCATATAGGAGAAAACAGAGTGAAACCTAAAATTTAAAACTGTTACTGCCAACGAACGGTTTAATCTAGAAGAACAAAATTTGGTGAGCCAAGTGGGATTAGGGTACTGATCATTACCTGAAAGTGTCATCAAGATTGGGTGAAAAAATGTGTGCTGAGATTTCAGGAAACTCGTAGTTTTTTGGAACCTTGGCAACCCCTTTCCATGAAAGGGATTTGCGCCAGTCTCTGCTTAGGGCTACATCAATAGGAAACAAACCATAGAGATAGAACTTGGAGCTACTTTATTGTGTCAATTTTCAAAGAGCTAGCACAAACCGTTTTTGATTTAGAGTTCCAACTATATGTATCCATATAGGAGAAAACAGAGTGAAACCTAAAAATTAAAACTGTTACTGCCAACGAACGGTTTAACCTAGAAGAACGAAATTTGGTGAGCCAAGTCGGATTGCTGTACTGATCATTACCTGAAAGTGTCATCAAGATTGGGTGAAAAAATGTGTGCTGAGATTTCAGGAAGCTCGTAGTTTTTTGGAAGATTGGCAACCCCTTTCCATGAAAGTGATTGGCACCAGTCTCTGCTTAGGGCTACATGAATAGGAAACAAACCATAGAGATAGAACTTGGAGCTACTTTATTGTGTCAAGTTTCAAAGAGCTAGCACAAACCGTATTTGATTTAGAGTTCCAACTACATGTATTCATATAGGAGAAAATTGAGTGAAACCTAAAAGTTAAAACTGTTACTGCCAACGAACGGTTTAACCTAGAAGAACGAAATTGGGTGAGCCTAGTGGGATTGGGGTACTGATCATTACCTGAAAGTGTCATCAAGATTGGTTGAAAAAATGTGTGCTGAGATTTCAGGAAACTCGTAGTTTTTTGGAAGCTTGGCAACCCCTTTAAATGAAAGTGATTTGCGACAGTCTGTGCTTAGGGCTACATAAATAGGAAACAAACCATAGAGATAGAACTTGGAGCTACTTTATTGTGTCAAGTTTCAAAGAGCTAGCACAAACCGTGTTTGAATTAGAGTTCCAAATACATGTATCCATATAGGAGAAAACAGAGTGAAACCTAAAATTTAAAACTGTTACTGCCAACGAACGGTTTAACATAGAAGAACGAAATTTGGTGAGCCAAGTGGGATTGGGGTACTGATCATTACCTGAAAGTGTCATCAAGATTGGGTGAAAAAATGTGTGCTGAGATTTCAGGAAACTCGTAGTTTTTTGGAAGCTTGGCAACCCCTTTCCATTAAAGTTATTTGCGCCAGTCTCTGCTTAGGGCTACATCAATACGAAACAAACCATAGAGATAGAACTTTGAGCTACTTTATTGTGTCAGGTTTCAAAGAGCTAGCACAAACCAAGTTTGATTTAGAGTTCCAACTGCATGTATCCATATAGAGGTAAACAGAGTGAAACCTAAAAATTAAAGCTGTTACTGCCAACGAACGGTTTAAGTTAGAAGAAGGTAATTTGGTGAGCCAAGTCGGATTGGGGTACTGATCATTACCTGAAAGTGTCATCAAGATTGGGTGAAAAAATGTGTGCTGAGATTTCAGGAAACTCGTAGTTTTTTGGAAGCTTGGCAACCCCTTTAAATGAAAGTGATTTGCACCAGTCTCTGCATAGGGCTACATCAATAGGTAACAAACCATAGAGATAGAACTTGGAGCTACTTTATTGTGCCAAGTTTAAAAGAGGTAGCACAAACCGTGTTTGATTTAGACTTCCAACTACATGTATCCATATAGGAGAAAACAGAGTGAAACCTAAAAATTAAAACTGTTACTGCCGACGAACGGTTTAACCTAGAAGAACGAAATTTGGTGAGCCAAGTGGGATTGTGGTACTGATCATTAGCTGAATGTGTCATCAAGATTGGGTGAAAAAATGTGAGCTGAGATTTCAGGAAACTCGTAGTTTTTTGGAAGATTGGCAACCCCTTTCCATGAAAGTGATTTGCGTCAGTCTCTGCTTAGGGCTACATCAATAGGAAACAAACCATAGAGATAGAACTTGGAGCTACTGTATTGTGTCAAGTTTCAAAGAGCTAGCACAGACCGTTTTTGATTTAGACTTCCAACTACATGTATCCATATAGGAGAAAACAGAGTGAAACCTAAAAATTAAAACTGTTACTGCCGACGAACGGTTTAACCTAGAAGAATGAAATTTGGTGAGCCAAGTGGGATTGGGGTACTGATCATTACCTGAAAGTGTCATCAAGATTGGGTGAAAAAATGTGTGCTGAGATTTCAAAAAACTCGTAGTTTTTGGAAGATTGGCAACCCCTTAAAATGAAAGTGATTTGCACCAGTCACTGCTAAGGGCTACATCAATAGGAAACAAACCATAGAGATAGAACTTGGAGCTACTTTATTGTGTCAAGTTTCAAAGAGCTAGCACAAACCGTGTTTGATTTAGACTTCCAACTACATGTATCCATATACGAGAAAACAGAGTGAAACCTAAAAATTAAAACTGTTACTGCCAACGAACGGTTTAACCTAGAAGAACGAAATTTGGTGAGCCAAGTGGGATTGGGGTACTGATCATGAACTGAAAGTATCATCAAGATTGGGTGAAAAAATGTGTGCTGAGATTTCAGGAAACTCGTAGTTTTTTGGAAGATTGGCAACCACTTTCCATGAAAGTGATTTGTGCCAGTCTCTGCTTAGGGCTACATCAATAGGAAACAAACCATAGAGATAGAACTTGGAGCTACTTTATTGTGCCAAGTTTCAAAGAGCTAGCACAAACCGTGTTTGATTTAGAGTTCCAACTACATGTATCCGTATAGGAGAAAACAGAGTGAAACCTAAAAATTAAAACTGTTATTGTCAACGAACTGTTTAACCTAGAAGAACGAAATTTGGTGAGCCAAGTGGGATTGGGGTACTGATCATTACCTGAAAGTGTCATCAAGATTGGGTGAAAAAATGTGTGCAGAGATTTCAGGAAACTCGTAGTTTTTTGGAAGCTTGGCAACCCATTTCCATGAAAGTGATTTACGCCAGTCTCTGCTTAGGGCTACATCAATAGGAAACAAACCATAGAGATAGAACTTGGAGCTACTTTATTGTGTCAAGTTTCAAAGAGCTAGCACAAACCGTTTTTGATTTAGAGTTCCAACTACATGTATCCATATAGGAGATAACAGAGTGAAACCTAAAAATTAAAACTGTTACTGCCGACGAACGGTTTAACCTAGAAGAACGAAATTTGGTGAGCCAAGAGGGATTCGGGTACTGATCATTACCTGAAAGTGTCATCAAGATTGGGTGAAAAAATGTGTGCTGAGATTACAGGAAACTCGTAGTTTTTTGGAAGCTTGGCAACCCCTTTAAATGACAGTGATTTGCACCAGTCTCTGCTTAGGGCTACATCAATAGGAAACAAACCATAGAGATAGAACTTGGAGCTACTTTATTGTGTCAAGTTTCAAAGAGCTAGCACAAACCGTTTTTGATTTAGAGTTCCAACTACATGTATCCATATAGGAGAAAACATAGTGAAACCTAAATTTAAAACTGTTACTGCCGACGAACGGTTTAACCTAGAAGAACGAAATTTGGTGTGCCAAGTGGGATTCGGGTACTGATCATTACCTGAAAGTGTCATCAAGATTGGGTGAAAAAATGTGTGCTGAGATTTCAAAAAACTCGTAGTTTTTGGAAGATTGGCAACCCCTTAAAATGAAAGTGATTTGCACCAGTCTCTGCTAAGGGCTACATCAATAGGAAACAAACCATAGAGATAGAACTTGGAGCTACTTTATTGTGTCAAGTTTGAAAGAGCTAGCACAAACCGTGTTTGATTTAGACTTCCAACTACATGTATCCATATACGAGAAAACAGAGTGAAACCTAAAAATTAAAACTGTTACTGCCAACGAACGGTTTAACCTAGAAGAACGAAATTTGGTGAGCCAAGTGGGATTGGGGTACTGATCATGACCTGAAAGTGTCATCAAGATTGGGTGAAAAAATGTGTGCTGAGATTTCAGGAAACTCGTAGTTTTTTGGAAGATTGGCAACCACTTTCCATGAAAGTGATTTGCGCCAGTCTCTGCTTAGGGCTACATCAATAGGAAACAAACCATAGAGATAGAACTTGGAGCTACTTTATTGTGCCAAGTTTCAAAGAGCTAGCACAAACCGTGTTTGATTTAGAGTTCCAACTACATGTATCCGTATAGGAGAAAACAGAGTGAAAACTAAAAATTAAAACTGTTATTGTCAACGAACTGTTTAACCTAGAAGAACGAAATTTGGTGAGCCAAGTGGGATTGGGGTACTGATCATTACCTGAAAGTGTCATCAAGATTGGGTGAAAAAATGTGTGCAGAGATTTCAGGAAACTCGTAGTTTTTTGGAAGCTTGGCAACCCATTTCCATGAAAGTGATTTACGCCAGTCTCTGCTTAGGGCTACATCAATAGGAAACAAACCATAGAGATAGAACTTGGAGCTACTTTATTGTGTCAAGTTTCAAAGAGCTAGCACAAACCGTTTTTGATTTAGAGTTCCAACTACATGTATCCATATAGAAGATAACAGAGTGAAACCTAAAAATTAAAACTGTTACTGCCGACGAACGGTTTAACCTAGAAGAACGAAATTTGGTGAGCCAAGAGGGATGCGGGTACTGATCATTACCTGAAAGTGTCATCAAGATTGGGTGAAAAAATGTGTGCTGAGATTACAGGAAACTCGTAGTTTTTGGAAGCTTGGCAACCCCTTTAAATGACAGTGATTTGCACCAGTCTCTGCTTAGGGCTACATCAATAGGAAACAAACCATAGAGATAGAACTTGGAGCTAATTTATTGTGTCAAGTTTCAAAGAGCTAGCACAAACCGTTTTTGATTTAGAGTTCCAACTACATGTATCCATATAGGAGAAAACAGAGTGAAACCTAAATTTAAAACTGTTACTGCCGACGAACAATTTAACCTAGAAGATCGAAATTTGGTGTGCCAAGTGGGATTCGGGTACTGATCATTACCTGAAAGTGTCATCAAGATTGGGTGAAAAAATGTGTGCTGAGATTTCAGGAAACTCGTAGTGTTTTGGAAGCTTGGCAACCCCTTTAAATGACAGTGATTTGCACCAGTCTCCCCTTAGGGCTACATCAATAGGAAACAAACCATAGAGATAGAACTTGTAGCTACTTTATGGTGTCAAGTTTCAAAGAGCTAGCACAAACCGTGTTTGATTTAGACTTCCAACTACATGTATCCATATAGGAGAAAACAGAGTGAAACCTAAAAATTAAAACTGTTACTGCCAACGAACGGTTTAACCTACAAGAACGAAATTTGGTGAGCCAAGTGGGATCGGGGTACTGATCATTACCTGAAAGTGTCATCAAGATTGGGTGAAAAAATGTGTGCTGAGATTTCAGGAAACTCGTAGTTTTTTGGAAGCTTGGCAACCCCTTTAAATGACAGTGATTTGCACCAGTCTCTGCTTAGGGCTACATCAATAGGAAACAAACCATAGAGATAGAACTTGGTGCTACTTTATTGTGTCAAGTTTCAAAGAGCTAGCACAAACTGTGTTTGATTTAGTGTTCCAACTACATGTATCCATTTAGGAGAAAACAGAGTGAAACCTAAAAATTAAAACTGTTACTGCCACGAACAGTTTAACCTAGAAGAACGAAATTTGGTGAGCCAAGTGGGATTGGGGTACTGATCATTACCTGAAAGTGTCATCAAGATTGGGTGAAAAAATGTGTGCTGAGATTTCAGGAAACTCACAGTTTTTTTGGAATCTTGGCAACCCCTTTCCATGAAAGTGATTTGTGCCAGTCTCTGCTTAAGGCTACATCAATAGGAAACAAACCATAAAGATAGAACTTGGAGCTACTTTATTGTGTCAAGTTTCAAAGAGCTAGCACAAACCGTGTTTGATTTAGACTTCCAACTACATGTATCCATATAGGAGAAAAGAGAGTGAAACCTAAAAATTAAAACTCTTACTGCCAACGAACGGTTTAACCTAGAAGAATGAAATTTGGTGAGCCAAGTGGGATTGGGGTACTGATCATTACCTGAAAGTGTCATCAAGATTGGGTGAAAAAATGTGTGCTGAGATTTCAGGAAACTCGTAGTTTTTTGGAAGCTTGGCACCCCTTTCCATAAAAGTGATTTGCGCCAGTCTCTGCTTAGGGCTACATTAATAGGAAACAAACCATAGAGATAGAACTTGGAGCTACTTTATTGTGTCACGTTTCAAAGTGCTAGCACAAACCATGTTTGATTTAGAGTTCCAACTACATGTATTCATATAGGAGAAAATTGAGTGAAACCTAAAAGTTAAAACTGTTACTGCAAACGAACGGTTTAACCTAGAAGAAAGAAACTTGGTGAGCCAAGTGGGATTAGTTGTACTGATCAGTACCTGAAAGTGTCATCAAGATTGGGTGAAAAAATGTGTGCTGAGATTTCAGGAAACTCGTAGTTTTTTGGAAGCTTGGCAACCCCTTTCCATGAAAGTGATTCATGCCAGTCTGCTTAGGGCTACATCAATAGGAAACAAACCATAGAGATAGAACTTGGAGCTTCTTTATTGTGTCAAGTTTCAAAGAGCTAGCACAAACCTTGTTTGATTTAGAGTTCCAACTACATGTATCCATATAGGAGAAAACAGAGTGAAAACTAAAAATTAAAACTGTTACTGCCAACGAACGGTTTAACCAAGAGGAACGAAATTTGGTGAGCCAAGTGGGATTTTCGTACTGATCATTACCTGAAAGGGTCATCAAGATTGGGTGAAAAAACGTGTGCTGAGATTTCAGGAACCTCGTAGTTTTTTGGAAGATTGTCAAACCCTTTCCATGAAAGTGATTTGCGCCAGTCTCTGCTTAGGGCTACATCAATAGGAAACAAACCATAGAGATAGAACATGGAGCTACTTTATTGTGTCAAGTTTCAAAGAGATAGCACAAACCGTGTTTGATTTAGAGTTCCAATTACATGTATCCATATAGGAGAAAACAGAGTGAAACCTAAAAATTAAAACTGTTACTGCCAGCGAACGGTTTAACCTAGAAGAACAAAACTTGGTGAGCCAAGTGGGATTGGGGTCCTGATCATTACCTTAAAGTGTCATGAAGATTGGGTGAAAAAATGTGTGCTGAGATTTCAGGAAACTCGTAGTTTTTTGGAAGATTGGCAACCCCTTTCCATGAAAGTGATTTACGCCAGTCTCTGCTTAGGGCTACATCAATAGGAAACAAACCATAGAGATAGAACTTGGAGCTACTTTATTGTGTCAAGTTTCAAAGAGCTAGGACAAACCGTGTTTGATTTAGAGTTCCAACTACATGTATCCATATAGGAGAAAACAGAGTGAAACCTAAAATTTAAAACTGTTACTGCCAACGAACGGTTTAATCTAGAAGAACAAAATTTGGTGAGCCAAGTGGGATTAGGGTACTGATCATTACCTGAAAGTGTCATCAAGATTGGGTGAAAAAATGTGTGCTGAGATTTCAGGAAACTCGTAGTTTTTTGGAACCTTGGCAACCCCTTTCCATGAAAGGGATTTGCGCCAGTCTCTGCTTAGGGCTACATCAATAGGAAACAAACCATAGAGATAGAACTTGGAGCTACTTTATTGTGTCAATTTTCAAAGAGCTAGCACAAACCGTTTTTGATTTAGAGTTCCAACTATATGTATCCATATAGGAGAAAACAGAGTGAAACCTAAAAATTAAAACTGTTACTGCCAACGAACGGTTTAACCTAGAAGAACGAAATTTGGTGAGCCAAGTCGGATTGCTGTACTGATCATTACCTGAAAGTGTCATCAAGATTGGGTGAAAAAATGTGTGCTGAGATTTCAGGAAGCTCGTAGTTTTTTGGAAGATTGGCAACCCCTTTCCATGAAAGTGATTGGCACCAGTCTCTGCTTAGGGCTACATGAATAGGAAACAAACCATAGAGATAGAACTTGGAGCTACTTTATTGTGTCAAGTTTCAAAGAGCTAGCACAAACCGTATTTGATTTAGAGTTCCAACTACATGTATTCATATAGGAGAAAATTGAGTGAAACCTAAAAGTTAAAACTGTTACTGCCAACGAACGGTTTAACCTAGAAGAACGAAATTGGGTGAGCCTAGTGGGATTGGGGTACTGATCATTACCTGAAAGTGTCATCAAGATTGGTTGAAAAAATGTGTGCTGAGATTTCAGGAAACTCGTAGTTTTTTGGAAGCTTGGCAACCCCTTTAAATGAAAGTGATTTGCGACAGTCTGTGCTTAGGGCTACATAAATAGGAAACAAACCATAGAGATAGAACTTGGAGCTACTTTATTGTGTCAAGTTTCAAAGAGCTAGCACAAACCGTGTTTGAATTAGAGTTCCAAATACATGTATCCATATAGGAGAAAACAGAGTGAAACCTAAAATTTAAAACTGTTACTGCCAACGAACGGTTTAACATAGAAGAACGAAATTTGGTGAGCCAAGTGGGATTGGGGTACTGATCATTACCTGAAAGTGTCATCAAGATTGGGTGAAAAAATGTGTGCTGAGATTTCAGGAAACTCGTAGTTTTTTGGAAGCTTGGCAACCCCTTTCCATTAAAGTTATTTGCGCCAGTCTCTGCTTAGGGCTACATCAATACGAAACAAACCATAGAGATAGAACTTTGAGCTACTTTATTGTGTCAGGTTTCAAAGAGCTAGCACAAACCAAGTTTGATTTAGAGTTCCAACTGCATGTATCCATATAGAGGTAAACAGAGTGAAACCTAAAAATTAAAGCTGTTACTGCCAACGAACGGTTTAAGTTAGAAGAAGGTAATTTGGTGAGCCAAGTCGGATTGGGGTACTGATCATTACCTGAAAGTGTCATCAAGATTGGGTGAAAAAATGTGTGCTGAGATTTCAGGAAACTCGTAGTTTTTTGGAAGCTTGGCAACCCCTTTAAATGAAAGTGATTTGCACCAGTCTCTGCATAGGGCTACATCAATAGGTAACAAACCATAGAGATAGAACTTGGAGCTACTTTATTGTGCCAAGTTTAAAAGAGGTAGCACAAACCGTGTTTGATTTAGACTTCCAACTACATGTATCCATATAGGAGAAAACAGAGTGAAACCTAAAAATTAAAACTGTTACTGCCGACGAACGGTTTAACCTAGAAGAACGAAATTTGGTGAGCCAAGTGGGATTGTGGTACTGATCATTAGCTGAATGTGTCATCAAGATTGGGTGAAAAAATGTGAGCTGAGATTTCAGGAAACTCGTAGTTTTTTGGAAGATTGGCAACCCCTTTCCATGAAAGTGATTTGCGTCAGTCTCTGCTTAGGGCTACATCAATAGGAAACAAACCATAGAGATAGAACTTGGAGCTACTGTATTGTGTCAAGTTTCAAAGAGCTAGCACAGACCGTTTTTGATTTAGACTTCCAACTACATGTATCCATATAGGAGAAAACAGAGTGAAACCTAAAAATTAAAACTGTTACTGCCGACGAACGGTTTAACCTAGAAGAATGAAATTTGGTGAGCCAAGTGGGATTGGGGTACTGATCATTACCTGAAAGTGTCATCAAGATTGGGTGAAAAAATGTGTGCTGAGATTTCAAAAAACTCGTAGTTTTTGGAAGATTGGCAACCCCTTAAAATGAAAGTGATTTGCACCAGTCACTGCTAAGGGCTACATCAATAGGAAACAAACCATAGAGATAGAACTTGGAGCTACTTTATTGTGTCAAGTTTCAAAGAGCTAGCACAAACCGTGTTTGATTTAGACTTCCAACTACATGTATCCATATACGAGAAAACAGAGTGAAACCTAAAAATTAAAACTGTTACTGCCAACGAACGGTTTAACCTAGAAGAACGAAATTTGGTGAGCCAAGTGGGATTGGGGTACTGATCATGACCTGAAAGTATCATCAAGATTGGGTGAAAAAATGTGTGCTGAGATTTCAGGAAACTCGTAGTTTTTTGGAAGATTGGCAACCACTTTCCATGAAAGTGATTTGTGCCAGTCTCTGCTTAGGGCTACATCAATAGGAAACAAACCATAGAGATAGAACTTGGAGCTACTTTATTGTGCCAAGTTTCAAAGAGCTAGCACAAACCGTGTTTGATTTAGAGTTCCAACTACATGTATCCGTATAGGAGAAAACAGAGTGAAACCTAAAAATTAAAACTGTTATTGTCAACGAACTGTTTAACCTAGAAGAACGAAATTTGGTGAGCCAAGTGGGATTGGGGTACTGATCATTACCTGAAAGTGTCATCAAGATTGGGTGAAAAAATGTGTGCAGAGATTTCAGGAAACTCGTAGTTTTTTGGAAGCTTGGCAACCCATTTCCATGAAAGTGATTTACGCCAGTCTCTGCTTAGGGCTACATCAATAGGAAACAAACCATAGAGATAGAACTTGGAGCTACTTTATTGTGTCAAGTTTCAAAGAGCTAGCACAAACCGTTTTTGATTTAGAGTTCCAACTACATGTATCCATATAGGAGATAACAGAGTGAAACCTAAAAATTAAAACTGTTACTGCCGACGAACGGTTTAACCTAGAAGAACGAAATTTGGTGAGCCAAGAGGGATTCGGGTACTGATCATTACCTGAAAGTGTCATCAAGATTGGGTGAAAAAATGTGTGCTGAGATTACAGGAAACTCGTAGTTTTTTGGAAGCTTGGCAACCCCTTTAAATGACAGTGATTTGCACCAGTCTCTGCTTAGGGCTACATCAATAGGAAACAAACCATAGAGATAGAACTTGGAGCTACTTTATTGTGTCAAGTTTCAAAGAGCTAGCACAAACCGTTTTTGATTTAGAGTTCCAACTACATGTATCCATATAGGAGAAAACATAGTGAAACCTAAATTTAAAACTGTTACTGCCGACGAACGGTTTAACCTAGAAGAACGAAATTTGGTGTGCCAAGTGGGATTCGGGTACTGATCATTACCTGAAAGTGTCATCAAGATTGGGTGAAAAAATGTGTGCTGAGATTTCAAAAAACTCGTAGTTTTTGGAAGATTGGCAACCCCTTAAAATGAAAGTGATTTGCACCAGTCTCTGCTAAGGGCTACATCAATAGGAAACAAACCATAGAGATAGAACTTGGAGCTACTTTATTGTGTCAAGTTTGAAAGAGCTAGCACAAACCGTGTTTGATTTAGACTTCCAACTACATGTATCCATATACGAGAAAACAGAGTGAAACCTAAAAATTAAAACTGTTACTGCCAACGAACGGTTTAACCTAGAAGAACGAAATTTGGTGAGCCAAGTGGGATTGGGGTACTGATCATGACCTGAAAGTGTCATCAAGATTGGGTGAAAAAATGTGTGCTGAGATTTCAGGAAACTCGTAGTTTTTTGGAAGATTGGCAACCACTTTCCATGAAAGTGATTTGCGCCAGTCTCTGCTTAGGGCTACATCAATAGGAAACAAACCATAGAGATAGAACTTGGAGCTACTTTATTGTGCCAAGTTTCAAAGAGCTAGCACAAACCGTGTTTGATTTAGAGTTCCAACTACATGTATCCGTATAGGAGAAAACAGAGTGAAAACTAAAAATTAAAACTGTTATTGTCAACGAACTGTTTAACCTAGAAGAACGAAATTTGGTGAGCCAAGTGGGATTGGGGTACTGATCATTACCTGAAAGTGTCATCAAGATTGGGTGAAAAAATGTGTGCAGAGATTTCAGGAAACTCGTAGTTTTTTGGAAGCTTGGCAACCCATTTCCATGAAAGTGATTTACGCCAGTCTCTGCTTAGGGCTACATCAATAGGAAACAAACCATAGTGCCGCAGTCTTGGCTGGGCACAGAATCACGAGCCAATCAAGCAGGAACAAAACTTTATTTTGAAAAAGCCGCTAACACTCTCAGCGCCAGCAAGTCAAAAACCGGTCCTCCCACGAGGGTGTCCGACCGGAACCGCGCCCGACCGGAACCCCCCCGTCTCCTCCCACCTCCTCCGGAATTCCCTCCTACTATCCTTCCCCAACCAATGGGAACTCTCCAGCAGTCCCGTAAAGTCCCGTAACTTGAGTCCGGTAGCAGGCCAAGGTGAACAGCGGGAGTCCAGTTTGCATATGAATGTAAATTTTAACATAATCATCTCAGTGGCTAGCTGGCGTCACTTTACAACCAAAGGTGCCATACATCGTATATATGCTTGTGGCTCCTAGCATCTGCCCCCTTCTGTTTAATTAAGCAACAAGCAATGTGGCTAGGGACCGTGCCTGGTAGGTTGTCCAATTTAACATATGGTTCTTACCCGTCATGGGAGAACTGACCTTTAGGCGTCAGCTTCCTGTCTTAGGTTGAATCCACTGTAATCAGAGCAACCCGTCGCTGACTACCGGTCCAGCATTCAGCCATGCTTGTGGATAGGCCTATGCACCAGTGGGGGGGTGAGGTTCTTGCCTCACCTCTGTTGGCCCCCAAATTTAGACCATCACTAGTAGAAGGGAGGAGGATACAGAAATGCCACGACACCAAGCCAATTGACGGCTCCTTTGGAAAAATTGCGTCACTGGTGACACCATCAGCAAAGATATGCCAGTATTACCACAATAAACATGGGGTGAGCTGGCAAGGAAATTGCATCACTGGTGACACCATCAGCAAAAATATGCCAGCAGTACCACAATTCGGTGCACCAGATGATATTTCACAATGTATGCAACTGATATATAGTCCAGGCAAGTTCTGCAAGCAGTTCAAATTGGAGGAGTCTATCAATATGTCCATATCCTCCCAAAGTAAATCAAGTCCTTGATAGCATTACTTGTTGAGTTATATTCATTGATGCATCAGTTTATACAGTTTACTGTGATAGCTATCATAGAAGCTGTAGTTTGGTTTTATCTCAGTCTTCACTGGAATTGGGATGGAGATGGAAATTCTGGCAATGATGGTAAAGAGACATTATCCTGAACAGAATTATTAAATATAATAAAAAGAAAAGGTGAAAGTAAACAAACAGATCTGTTAAACTCCTTTAAAAACAATCCTTAACAGCCGTTTACCAAATTTAAATTAGTAAACAAACAGATCTGTTAACCATCTTTAACAACAATCATAAACAGCTGTTCACCTAATTTAAATTAAACCATATAAATCACGTGAATAAAGAAAAAATTCGGATCCATTTTTTCATGAGCGCTCCTCATATAAGAAATATGGACATACACACATACAGACATACAACACAAAACAGAAGTGTGCACACAACATACAACACATAAGACAATAGTAAATAAAGGCCTTGTAACTATACTTAGGTGAAATCTCCATTGCAATGTTTAAAAACTCCACAGTCAAAAAAAAATAAATAAATAAATAAATAAATAAATAAATAAATAAAAAATAAAACACAGTCAAAAAATAAAACTGATCAGAAAAACATTAACCTAGGTTTGTATGAGCTCAAAAATAAAATAGAACTTTATGATGTGGAAAAATGCAATAATAAAATAGATACTGAAAAAAAAAACCTTGGTTAATCACTGTCGCAGATGTAAGAATAGCCAAGCTGGAGCTCTGGATGTCAGCTGTTATGGATTTGAGTCAAATCATCTTCTTTTTCTGTAGAAATTGTTTTAGTTAATCTCTCTGGAATCCAAATCGGTTGCTGTTCATCCTGTGGGAAAACACAGACAGCGCCCCGATTCCAGACTATCACTGGATCCGGGCCTTTCCATTGTCCTGTTAGAATATCTTTCCAAAGTACCTTAGGCTTATGTACATTTTTGGGGTACAAATGTCTTTCCGCAGCACTAAGTCCCGATGAATCTAAATTTAAAAAGTTTAGAGTAAAAAGGGTTATTTTAAGTTTATCTTTGGGGGATATATACCCCTTTCCAATTCCCTCCTTTTGTTTTAATAAGTACATTTTAATAGTTTGATGAGCTCTTTCAACTATGCCTTGTCCTTGTGGATTGTATGGAATTCCTGTTATGTGAGTAATACCAAATGATGAGCAAAATTGTTTAAAAGAGGAGGAAGTATAACCAGGACCGTTGTCCGTTTTTAACTGTTTTGGAACGCCCACAGTGGCAAAATTTTGTAAGCAATGAGCTATAACATCTTTAGTTTTTTCTCCGGCATGAAGGGAGCCCATCAAAAATCCGGAAGAGGTATCAACTGTAACATGTAAATATTTTAATTTTCCAAATTCTGGCAAGTGTGTGACGTCCATCTGCCAAATATGGTTAGGTATTAGTCCTCTAGGATTGACTCCAAGATTAACTTGTGGTAAAAATGTCACACAATTTTGACATTGTTTTATTATATGTCTGGCCTGTTCTTTAGTTATTTTAAAACGCTTTTGTAAAGTATTAGCATTGACATGGAACCTTTTATGAAAATTTATAGCTTCTTCTATTGTGGAGAAAATATGTATGTCATGTGTAGATTTATCTGCTAGTTCATTGCCCATACTAAGGGCTCCAGGCAATCCTGTATGTGCCCTGATATGACCTATGAAGAATGGATCTTTTCGGTCCCAGATTAGACTTTGTATAGCGGAAAACAAAGAGAAAACAGTAGAGGAAGGGGAAATCCTACCAGCATCTTCAAGGGAATTAATAGCATTAACTACATACTGACTATCAGAAAATAAATTAAATACAGAATCTTTAAACATCATAAAAGCTTGTAATACTGCATTAAGCTCTACCTTTTGAGCTGATTGTTTGGGTACTAAAAATGTAAAAGTTTGATCAGGAGTAACTACTGCTGCTGTACCATTGTTTGACCCATCAGTGAATATATTTGGAGCATTTATGATAGGGGTTTTTCTTGTCATTTTTGGAAAAACTACAGGATGCTTAGACCAAAAAGACAACAAAGGATTAGATGGTAAGTGATTATCAAATGAAACACTAGTTTTACACAGGATTATTGCCCAAGTATTTAACTCATTAGCTAACTCATCAATTTGATCCATAGTATATGGAGTAATAATTTTATTGGGAGAAATCCCAAACACTCCCTTAGCTGCTTTTATTCCTTTGAGTATTAATTGTCCTACAGCCTCAGGATATCTAGTAAGAATAGTGTTAGGGGAATAAGATAAATGTATCCACAATAATGGACCTTCTTGCCAAAATACTCCTGTAGGAATATTTTTTGTTGGTAGTACAATAAATAATAAAGGCAAACTTATATCAATTCTATCCAAATGCATATTTTCCATATATGTTTCAATGATTTTTAATACTTTTCTTGCTTCAGGCGTTAACATGCGGGGTGAATTTGGATCTGATGGACCTTTTAGAATATCAAATAAAGGTCCTAACTCTCCTGTTGGTATGCCTAGATAAGGCCTTATCCAATTTATGTCTCCCAATAACTTTTGAAAGTCATTAAGTGATTTGAGTTGATCTACTCGTATTTGAATTTTTGGTGGACGGACCATGGTTGAGGATAATAGAACTCCTAAATAATTAATTGGAAGATTTAATTGTACTTTATCTATTGCTATCTCTAGATTATAATTTTTCAATAAATTTGTAAGTGTGGCATAACATTCTAGTAATGTGTTTTTATCTTTATGTGCCAGTAACACATCATCCATATAGTGAAATATTTGTAGTTCAGGATTTTGGTTTCTAAGTGGCTGGATTGCTTTATTAACATAAATTTGACACATAGTTGGGCTGTTAGCCATCCCTTGAGGGAGTACTTTCCATTCATATCTCTGATCAGGACCTTCATGATTTAGTGCAGGGATAGTAAATGCAAAATGTGGACTATCCTCGGGATGAATTGGAATTGAAAAGAAACAATCTTTAATATCTATAACTAAAACATGCCAGGTTTTTGGTAAAGCAGACAATTGAGGAATCCCTGATTGAGCAGGTCCCATAATAACCATCTCATTATTAATGGCTCTTAAATCTTGTAATAATCTCCATTTACCAGATTTCTTTTTAATGACAAAAATGGGAGTATTATAGGGGGATACGGAAGGTTGTATATGTCCTTCCGCTAACTGTTGTCTGACCAAGTCATGGGCTACTTGTATCTTTTCTTTAGTCAAGGGCCACTGAGGAACCCACACTGGTCTTTCTGATTTCCAAGTAATTTTGATTGTCTCAGTGGCCCTTTCTGAAAACCCAATTCATGTCTATTTATTTCTTGATCTATTTGAATAGGTGCTGTCATACCTTGTTCTTGTTCTCTTAATCTTTTTTCTTTCCTAAAGCCTTGTTTAGCCCTAGTAGTGGGCGCGTTAGGATTGATGTTATTTGTTAATGTCAATCCTAATTGATCTAGGACATCTCGTCCCCATAAATTTACAGGAAGATGATCCAATACATAGGGCTGTATAGTTCCTTCACATCCTTCAGGATCCCTCCAATCTAATACCATAGCACTTCTATGGGGATTTGTTGCCACTCCTAGGCCTCGAAGCGTTTGAGTGGCTTGTTGTAATGGCCAATGTTTTGGCCATTCTTGACGAGATATGATGCTGAGGTCAGCTCCTGTGTCCAGCAGCCCATTAAAGTCATGTCCTTGAATTTTTAATTTTAGCATTGGGCGAGAATCTAAATTTAAAGACAGCATAGCCCAATCTACACCTGTGGAGCCTAATCCCTTGGAACCTCTTTCTACATTACAACTGGAAAATTTATCATGCAGGCTGGGTATTATTAATAACTGTGCTATTCTATCTCCTGGTGAAATTACTGATATACCTCTTGGAGAACTAGCTATAATTTTTATTTCACCTTCATAATCGGGATCAATTACCCCAGGACTTATCATAAGTCCTTTTAGTGTAGAAGAACTGCGTCCCAATAATAAGCCTACTGTTCCCTGGGGAAGAGGTCCTTTTACTCCTGTGGGAATGATTTGAATTCCCATCTCTGGGGTTAGTACTGCTCTGGCAGAGGCGCAGATGTCCAGCCCTGCGCTCCCTCTAGTTTGTCTGATGAGGGATTTAATGGATAATGCGTCCTGGGCACTACCTTGATGGGGCTGTTGGGTTCCTCCATTGCCCCATATATTTGTGGTTTGGGGCCCCGGGGCATTGGGCCCTCTAGTCCGTTTTTTGGCAATGGAGCTTGATACCTTTCTCCACGATATCGTGGGTAAACACTTGGTCCTTGTCCGTTTTTTGATAACGGAATACCCTCTATGGTGGTTTGAGAACGGCATTCATTAGCCCAATGTCTCCCTCTACGGCATCGTGGGCAAATACCTGGTATTCTATTCCTTTGATATCCAGCTTTGTTAAACCCTCCTCTTATGGGGCAACTCCTTTTAAAATGTCCTGTTTGATTACAATTATAGCATGTTCTTGGCCTGGCATCTAAAGCCTGTTGTACTGCTGCTAAGACTTGCCCCTGTTCATTAATGTCTCTACATAATTTAATATATGTGTTTAAATCCTCATGTCTCCATGGTCTAATGACCTCTCTGCAGCAACGATTTGCTTGGTCATAAGCCAGTTGTTTTATAAATGGCATTACCTGTTCTGTATTTCCAAATATCCTAGAGGCTGACTGAATAAGTCTATCTACAAATTCAGCATAAGGTTCATTAGTTCCTTGTATTACCTTAGATAATTGACCTTGTAAGTCTCCATGCCCCTGTAAAGTTTTCCATGCCCTAACTGCATCTACAGCAATTTGTGCGTACACACCAGGGTCATATTCAATTTGTTGTCTTTGACCCTCATAAGGTCCCTTCCCCAAAAGCATGTCCATATTTCTTTGAGGGTACCCAGCTTCTGCATTTCGCCTAGCTGTCTCCATGCAAAATTCCTCATTGGCAACCTTCCATAACAAATATTGTCCTCCGTTTAGCACAGATCGACACATGTTAGCCCAATCTGCTGGTGTCATGTCCAAGTTGGTAACAGATTCAACCATGCTTATTGTGAAGGGAGCTTGCGGCCCATAGGTCGTTACAGCCTCCTTTAATTGCTTTATTGTTTTGAAATCTAAAGCACGGTGAATTCGTTGCCCTCCTGCCTGCTCAAGTACAGGGCATGCTAATCTTTGGGGTCCTGCCTCAGAATTCCGTCCATCAACTACGGTAGTTGAGGGCCGCTCAGCGGTAGATGGAGCTGTTGGCTGAGTTACGCCCTCTGGTGATAGAACGGAGTTGGTAGCAACCTCCTGTTGTAATTCTCCACCTGATGGCTGCTTGTCCTCTAAGCTTGCTTTCTTTAAATTCTCCTCTGTCTGACTAGCTTGAGAGACCTTCTCTTTTGCTTGACCTAGCGTTTTTTCTACCATAGTCTGGACCTCTAACAATTTACTTAACAGTTTTTCGGTTTGTTTTTTATTGGATTCTAATCTACTATAACCTAACCCAATAAGGTAGGATAAAACAAAGCCGAAGCAGAATGAAACAAAGACGGAGCAGACAATGGTTGTATCAATTTTCTCTTTCTCAGGGCTGAATAACTTCAAACCTTGAGCCAACCATTTTTTCCAGTTCGCCTGAGAAAATTCTAGGGCTAGGGAGCTCGAAATGAAAACAAAATAAATCAAAACAAGAACACATTGTTTTCTGAGAAGGTCATCCATCCTGTCGCCTTCCCTCAGGGGCGAGCAATTTACTCACCTCTAAGCTTCAGGCGTTCCCCGCACGGGCCGCCAAATGCCGCAGTCTTGGCTGGGCACAGAATCACGAGCCAATCAAGCAGGAACAAAACTTTATTTTGAAAAAGCCGCTAACACTCTCAGCGCCAGCAAGTCAAAAACCGGTCCTCCCACGAGGGTGTCCGACCGGAACCGCGCCCGACCGGAACCCCCCCGTCTCCTCCCACCTCCTCCGGAATTCCCTCCTACTATCCTTCCCCAACCAATGGGAACTCTCCAGCAGTCCCGTAAAGTCCCGTAACTTGAGTCCGGTAGCAGGCCAAGGTGAACAGCGGGAGTCCAGTTTGCATATGAATGTAAATTTTAACATAATCATCTCAGTGGCTAGCTGGCGTCACTTTACAACCAAAGGTGCCATACATCGTATATATGCTTGTGGCTCCTAGCACCATAGAGATAGAACTTGGAGCTACTTTATTGTGTCAAGTTTCAAAGAGCTAGCACAAACCGTTTTTGATTTAGAGTTCCAACTACATGTATCCATATAGAAGATAACAGAGTGAAACCTAAAAATTAAAACTGTTACTGCCGACGAACGGTTTAACCTAGAAGAACGAAATTTGGTGAGCCAAGAGGGATGCGGGTACTGATCATTACCTGAAAGTGTCATCAAGATTGGGTGAAAAAATGTGTGCTGAGATTACAGGAAACTCGTAGTTTTTGGAAGCTTGGCAACCCCTTTAAATGACAGTGATTTGCACCAGTCTCTGCTTAGGGCTACATCAATAGGAAACAAACCATAGAGATAGAACTTGGAGCTAATTTATTGTGTCAAGTTTCAAAGAGCTAGCACAAACCGTTTTTGATTTAGAGTTCCAACTACATGTATCCATATAGGAGAAAACAGAGTGAAACCTAAATTTAAAACTGTTACTGCCGACGAACAATTTAACCTAGAAGATCGAAATTTGGTGTGCCAAGTGGGATTCGGGTACTGATCATTACCTGAAAGTGTCATCAAGATTGGGTGAAAAAATGTGTGCTGAGATTTCAGGAAACTCGTAGTGTTTTGGAAGCTTGGCAACCCCTTTAAATGACAGTGATTTGCACCAGTCTCCCCTTAGGGCTACATCAATAGGAAACAAACCATAGAGATACAACTTGTAGCTACTTTATGGTGTCAAGTTTCAAAGAGCTAGCACAAACCGTGTTTGATTTAGACTTCCAACTACATGTATCCATATAGGAGAAAACAGAGTGAAACCTAAAAATTAAAACTGTTACTGCCAACGAACGGTTTAACCTACAAGAACGAAATTTGGTGAGCCAAGTGGGATCGGGGTACTGATCATTACCTGAAAGTGTCATCAAGATTGGGTGAAAAAATGTGTGCTGAGATTTCAGGAAACTCGTAGTTTTTTGGAAGCTTGGCAACCCCTTTAAATGACAGTGATTTGCACCAGTCTCTGCTTAGGGCTACATCAATAGGAAACAAACCATAGAGATAGAACTTGGTGCTACTTTATTGTGTCAAGTTTCAAAGAGCTAGCACAAACTGTGTTTGATTTAGTGTTCCAACTACATGTATCCATTTAGGAGAAAACAGAGTGAAACCTAAAAATTAAAACTGTTACTGCCACGAACAGTTTAACCTAGAAGAACGAAATTTGGTGAGCCAAGTGGGATTGGGGTACTGATCATTACCTGAAAGTGTCATCAAGATTGGGTGAAAAAATGTGTGCTGAGATTTCAGGAAACTCACAGTTTTTTTGGAATCTTGGCAACCCCTTTCCATGAAAGTGATTTGTGCCAGTCTCTGCTTAAGGCTACATCAATAGGAAACAAACCATAAAGATAGAACTTGGAGCTACTTTATTGTGTCAAGTTTCAAAGAGCTAGCACAAACCGTGTTTGATTTAGACTTCCAACTACATGTATCCATATAGGAGAAAAGAGAGTGAAACCTAAAAATTAAAACTCTTACTGCCAACGAACGGTTTAACCTAGAAGAATGAAATTTGGTGAGCCAAGTGGGATTGGGGTACTGATCATTACCTGAAAGTGTCATCAAGATTGGGTGAAAAAATGTGTGCTGAGATTTCAGGAAACTCGTAGTTTTTTGGAAGCTTGGCACCCCTTTCCATAAAAGTGATTTGCGCCAGTCTCTGCTTAGGGCTACATTAATAGGAAACAAACCATAGAGATAGAACTTGGAGCTACTTTATTGTGTCACGTTTCAAAGTGCTAGCACAAACCATGTTTGATTTAGAGTTCCAACTACATGTATTCATATAGGAGAAAATTGAGTGAAACCTAAAAGTTAAAACTGTTACTGCAAACGAACGGTTTAACCTAGAAGAAAGAAACTTGGTGAGCCAAGTGGGATTAGTTGTACTGATCAGTACCTGAAAGTGTCATCAAGATTGGGTGAAAAAATGTGTGCTGAGATTTCAGGAAACTCGTAGTTTTTTGGAAGCTTGGCAACCCCTTTCCATGAAAGTGATTCATGCCAGTCTGCTTAGGGCTACATCAATAGGAAACAAACCATAGAGATAGAACTTGGAGCTTCTTTATTGTGTCAAGTTTCAAAGAGCTAGCACAAACCTTGTTTGATTTAGAGTTCCAACTACATGTATCCATATAGGAGAAAACAGAGTGAAAACTAAAAATTAAAACTGTTACTGCCAACGAACGGTTTAACCAAGAGGAACGAAATTTGGTGAGCCAAGTGGGATTTTCGTACTGATCATTACCTGAAAGGGTCATCAAGATTG
The DNA here is from genome assembly GCF_964194105.1 of Spermophilus citellus. NCBI lineage: Eukaryota > Metazoa > Chordata > Mammalia > Rodentia > Sciuridae > Spermophilus > Spermophilus citellus. Next base: position 1,115,918 of record NW_027672727.1, on the reverse strand, counting down.
GGTGAAAAAACGTGTGCTGAGATTTCAGGAACCTCGTAGTTTTTTGGAAGATTGTCAAACCCTTTCCATGAAAGTGATTTGCGCCAGTCTCTGCTTAGGGCTACATCAATAGGAAACAAACCATAGAGATAGAACATGGAGCTACTTTATTGTGTCAAGTTTCAAAGAGATAGCACAAACCGTGTTTGATTTAGAGTTCCAATTACATGTATCCATATAGGAGAAAACAGAGTGAAACCTAAAAATTAAAACTGTTACTGCCAGCGAACGGTTTAACCTAGAAGAACAAAACTTGGTGAGCCAAGTGGGATTGGGGTCCTGATCATTACCTTAAAGTGTCATGAAGATTGGGTGAAAAAATGTGTGCTGAGATTTCAGGAAACTCGTAGTTTTTTGGAAGATTGGCAACCCCTTTCCATGAAAGTGATTTGCGCCAGTCTCTGCTGAGGGCTACATCAATAGGAAACAAACCATAGAGATAGAACTTGGAGCTACTTTATTGTGTCAAGTTTCAAAGAGCCAACCCAAACCGTGTTTGATTTAGAGTTCCAACTACATGTATCCATATAGGAGAAAACAGAGTGAAACATAAAAATTACAACTGTTACTGCCAACGAGCGGTTTAACCTAGAAGAACGAAATTTGGTGAGCCAAGTGGGATTGGGGTACTGATCATTACCTGAAAGTGTCATCAAGATTGGGTGAAAAAATGTGTGCTGAGATTTCCAAAAACTCGTAGTTTTTTGGAAGCTTGGCAACCCCTTTCCATGAAAGTGATTTGCGCCAGTCTCTGCTTAGGGCTACATCAATAGGAAACAAACCATAGAGATAGAACATGGAGCTACTTTATTGTGTCAAGTTTCAAAGAGATAGGACAAACCGTGTTTGATTTAGAGTTCCAACTACATGTTTTCATATAGGAGAAAATTGAGTGAAACCTAAAAATTAAAACTGTTACTGCCAATGAACGGTTTAACCTAGAAGAACGAAATTTGGTGAGCCAAGTGGGATTGGCGTACTGATCATTACCTGAAAGGGTCATCAAGATTGGGTGAAAAAACGTGTGCTGAGATTTCAGGAAACTCGTAGTTTTTTGGAAGATTGTCAAACCCTTTCCATGAAAGTGATTTGCGCCAGTCTCTACTTAGGGCTACATCAATAGGAAACAAACCATAGAGAGGTAACTTGGAGCTACTTTATTGTGTCATGTTTCAAAGAGCTAGCACAAACCGTGTTTGATTTAGAGTTCCAACTACATGAATCCATATAGGAGAAAACAGAGTGAAACCTAAAAATTAAAACTGTTACTGCCAAGGAACGGTTTAACCTAGAAGAACGAAATTTCGTGAGCCAAGTGGGATTGGCGTACTGATCATTACCTGAAAGTGTCATCAAGATTGGGTGAAAAAATGTGTGCTGAGATTTCAGGAATCTCGTAGTTTTTTGGAAGATTGGCAACCCCTTTCCATGAAAGTGATTTGCGCCAGTCTCTGCTTAGGGCTACATCAATAGGAAACAAACCATAGAGATAGAACTTGGAGCTACTTTATTGTGTCAAGTTTCAAAGAGCTAGCACAAACCGTGTTTGATTTAGAGTTCCAACTACATGTATCCATATTGGAGAAAACACAGTGAAACCTAAAAATTAAAACTGTTACTGCCAAGGAACGGTTTAACCTAGAAGAACGAAACTTGGTGAGCCAAGTGGGATAGGGGTCCTGATCATTACCTTAAAGTGTCATGAAGATTGGGTGAAAAAATGTGTGCAGAGATTTCAGGAAACTCGTAGTTTTTTGGAAGATTGGCAACCCATTTCCATGAAAGTGATTTGCGCCAGTCTCTGCTTAGGGCTACATCAATAGGAAACAAACCATAGAGATAGAACTTAGAGCTACTTTATTGTGTCAAGTTTCAAAGAGCTAGCACAAACCGTGTTTGATTTAGAGTTCCAACTACATGTATCCATATAGGAGAAAACAGAGTGAAACCTAAAAATTAAAACTGTTACTGCCAACGAACGGTTTAACCTAGAAGAACGAAACTTGGTGAGCCAAGTGGGATTGGGGTACTGATCATTACCTTAAAGTGTCATGAAGATTGGGTGAAAAAATGTGTGCTGAGATTTCAGGAAACTCGTAGTTTTTTGGAAGATTGGCAACCCCTTTCCATGAAAGTGATTTGCGCCAATCTCTGCTGAGGGCTACATCAATACAAAACAAACCATAGAGATAGAACTTTGAGCTACTTTATTGTGTCAGGTTTCAAAGAGCTAGCACAAACCAAGTTTGATTTAGAGTTCCAACTGCATGTATCCATATAGAGGTAAACAGAGTGAAACCTAAAAATTAAAGCTGTTACTGCCAACGAACGGTTTAAGTTAGAAGAAGGTAATTTGGTGAGCCAAGTCGGATTGGGGTACTGATCATTACATGAAAGTGTCATCAAGATTGGGTGAAAAAATGTGTGCTGAGATTTCAGGCAACTCGTAGTTTTTTGGAAGCTTGGCAACCCCTTTAAATGAAAGTGATTTGAACCAGTCTCTGCATAGGGCTACATCAATAGGAAACAAACCATAGAGATAGAACTTGGAGCTACTGTATTGTGTCAAGTTTCAAAGAGCTAGCACAGACCGTTTTTGATTTAGACTTCCAACTACATGTATCCATATAGGAGAAAACAGAGTGAAACCTAAAAATTAAAACTGTTACTGCCGACGAACTGTTTAACCTAGAAGAATGAAATTTGGTGAGCCAAGTGGGATTGGGGTACTGATCATTACCTGAAAGTGTCATCAAGATTGGGTGAAAAAATGTGTGCTGAGATTTCAAAAAACTCGTAGTTTTTGGAAGATTGGCAACCCCTTAAAATGAAAGTGATTTGCACCAGTCTCTGCTAAGGGCTACATCAATAGGAAACAAACCATAGAGATAGAACTTGGAGCTACTTTATTGTGTCAAGTTTCAAAGAGCTAGCACAAACCGTGTTTGATTTAGACTTCCAACTACATGTATCCATATACGAGAAAACAGAGTGAAACCTAAAAATTAAAACTGTTACTGCCAACGAACGGTTTAACCTAGAAGAACGAAATTTGGTGAGCCAAGTGGGATTGGGGTACTGATCATGACCTGAAAGTGTCATCAAGATTGGGTGAAAAAATGTGTGCTGAGATTTCAGGAAACTCGTGGTTTTTTGAAAGATTGGCAACCACTTTCCATGAAAGTGATTTGTGCCAGTCTCTGCTTAGGGCTACATCAATAGGAAACAAACAATAGAGATAGAACTTGGAGCTACTTTATTGTGCCAAGTTTCAAAGAGCTAGCACAAACCGTGTTTGATTTAGAGTTCCAACTACATGTATCCGTAAAGGAGAAAACAGAGTGAAACCTAAAAATTAAAACTGTTATTGTCAACGAACTGTTTAACCTAGAAGAACGAAATTTGGTGAGCCAAGTGGGATTGGGGTACTGATCATTACCTGAAAGTGTCATCAAGATTGGGTGAAAAAATGTGTGCAGAGATTTCAGGAAACTCGTAGTTTTTTGGAAGCTTGGCAACCCATTTCCATGAAAGTGATTTACGCCTGTCTCTGCTTAGGGCTACATCAATAGGAAACAAACCATAGAGATAGAACTTGGAGCTACTTTATTGTGTCAAGTTTCAAAGAGCTAGCACAAACCGTTTTTGATTTAGAGTTCCAACTACATGTATCCATATAGGAGATAACAGAGTGAAACCTAAAGATTAAAACTGTTACTGCCGACGAACGGTTTAACCTAGAAGAACGAAATTTGGTGAGCCAAGAGGGATTCGGGTACTGATCATTACCTGAAAGTGTCATCAAGATTGGGTGAAAAAATGTGTGCTGAGATTACAGGAAACTCGTAGTTTTTTGGAAGCTTGGCAACCCCTTTAAATGACAGTGATTTGCACCAGTCTCTGCTTAGGGCTACATCAATAGGAAACAAACCATAGAGATAGAACTTGGAGCTAATTTATTGTGTCAAGTTTCAAAGAGCTAGCACAAACCGTTTTTGATTTAGAGTTCCAACTACATGTATCCATATAGGAGAAAACAGAGTGAAACCTAAATTTAAAACTGTTACTGCCGACGAACGGTTTAACCTAGAAGAACGAAATTTGGTGTGCCAAGTGGGATTCGGGTACTGATCATTACCTGAAAGTGTCATCAAGATTGGGTGAAAAAATGTGTGCTGAGATTTCAAAAAACTCGTAGTTTTTGGAAGATTGGCAACCCCTTAAAATGAAAGTGATTTGCACCAGTCTCTGCTAAGGGCTACATCAATAGGAAACAAACCATAGAGATAGAACTTGGAGCTACTTTATTGTGTCAAGTTTCAAAGAGCTAGCACAAACCGTGTTTGATTTAGACTTCCAACTACATGTATCCATATACGAGAAAACAGAGTGAAACCTAAAAATTAAAACTGTTACTGCCTACGAACGGTTTAACCTAGAAGAACGAAATTTGGTGAGCTAAGTGGGATTGGGGTACTGATCATGACCTGAAAGTGTCATCAAGATTGGGTGAAAAAATGTGTGCTGAGATTTCAGGAAACTCGTAGTTTTTTGGAAGATTGGCAACCACTTTCCATGAAAGTGATTTGCGCCAGTCTCTGCTTAGGGCTACATCAATAGGAAACAAACCATAGAGATAGAACTTGGAGCTACTTTATTGTGCCAAGTTTCAAAGAGCTAGCACAAACCGTGTTTGATTTAGAGTTCCAACTACATGTATCCGTATAGGAGAAAACAGAGTGAAACCTAAAAATTAAAACTGTTATTGTCAACGAACTGTTTAACCTAGAAGAACGAAATTTGGTGAGCCAAGTGGGATTGGGGTACTGATCATTACCTGAAAGTGTCATCAAGATTGGGTGAAAAAATGTGTGCAGAGATTTCAGGAAACTCGTAGTTTTTTGGAAGCTTGGCAACCCATTTCCATGAAAGTGATTTACGCCAGTCTCTGCTTAGGGCTACATCAATAGGAAACAAACCATAGAGATAGAACTTGGAGCTACTTTATTGTGTCAAGTTTCAAAGAGCTAGCACAAACCGTTTTTGATTTAGAGTTCCAACTACATGTATCCATATAGGAGATAACAGAGTGAAACCTAAAAATTAAAATGTTACTGCCGACGAACGGTTTAACCTAGAAGAACGAAATATGGTGAGCCAAGAGGGATTCGGGTACTGATCATTACCTGAAAGTGTCATCAAGATTGGGTGAAAAAATGTGTGCTGAGATTACAGGAAACTCGTAGTTTTTGGAAGATTGGCAACCCCTTTAAATGACAGTGATTTGCACCAGTCTCTGCTTAGGGCTACATCAATAGGAAACAAACCATAGAGATAGAACTTGGAGCTAATTTATTGTGTCAAGTTTCAAAGAGCTAGCACAAACCGTTTTTGATTTAGAGTTCCAACTACATGTATCCATATCGGAGAAAACAGAGTGAAACCTAAATTTTAAACTGTTACTGCCGACGAACGGTTTAACCTAGAAGAACGAAATTTGGTGTGCCAAGTGGGATTCGGGTACTGATCATTACCTGAAAGTGTCATCAAGATTGGGTGAAAAAATGTGTGCTGAGATTTCAGGAAACTCGTAGTGTTTTGGAAGCTTGGCAACCCCTTTAAATGACAGTGATTTGCACCAGTCTCCCCTTAGGGCTACATCAATAGGAAACAAACCATAGAGAAAGAACTTGTAGCTACTTTATGGTGTCAAGTTTCAAAGAGCTAGCACAAACCGTGTTGGATTTAGACTTCCAACTACATGTATCCATATAGGGGAAAACAGAGTGATACCTAAAAATTAAAACTGTTACTGCCTACAAACGGTTTAACCTACAAGAACGAAATTTGGTGAGCCAAGTGGGATCGGGGTACTGATCATTACCTGAAAGTGTCATCAAGATTGGGTGAAAAAATGTGTGCTGAGATTTCAGGAAACTCGTAGTTTTTTGGAACCTTGGCAACCCCTTTCCATGAAAGGGATTTGTGCCAGTCTCTGCTTAGGGCTACATCAATAGGAAACAAAGCATAGAGATAGAACTTGGAGCTACTTTATTGTGTCAAGTTTCAAAGAGCTAGCACAAACCGTGTTTGATTTAGAGTTCCAACTACATGTATCCATATGGGAGAAAACAGAGTGAAACCTAGAAATTAAAACTCTTACTGCCAACGAACGGTTTAACCTAGAAGAACGAAATTTGGTGAGCCAAGTGGGATTGGGGTACTGATCATTACCTGAAAGTGTCATCAAGATTGGGTGAAAAAATGTGTGCTGAGATTTCAGGAAACTCGTAGTTTTTTGGAAGCTTGGCAACCCCTTTCCATGAAAGTGATTTGCGCCAGTCTCTGCTTAGGGCTACATCAATAGGAAACAAACCATAGAGATAGAACTTGGAGCTACTTTATTGTGTCAATTTTCAAAGAGCTAGCACAAACCGTGTTTGATTTAGAGTTCCAACTACATGTATCCATATAGGAGAAAACAGAGTGAAACCTAAAAATTAAAACTGTTACTTCCGACGAACGTTTTAACCTAGAAGAACGAAATTTGGTGAGCCAAGTGGGATTTGGGTACTGATCATTACCTGAAAGTGTCATCAAGATTGGTTGAAAAAATGTGTGCTGAGATTTCAGGAAACTCATAGTTTTTTGGAACCTTGGCAACCCCTTTAAATGGCAGTGATTTGCACCAGTCTCTGCTTAGGGCTACATCAATAGGAAACAAACCATAGAGATAGAACTTGGTGCTACTTTATTGTGTCAAGTTTCAAAGAGCTAGCACAAACCGTGTTTGATTTAGTGTTCCAACTACATGTATCCATTTAGGAGAAAACAGAGTGAAACCTAAAAATTAAAACTGTTACTGCCACGAACAGTTTAACCTAGAAGAACGAAATTTGGTGAGCCAAGTGGGATTGGGGTACTGATCATTACCTGAAAGCGTCATCAAGATTGGGTGAAAAAATGTGTGCTGAGATTTCAGGAAACTCGTAGTTTTTTTGGAATCTTGGCAACCCCTTTCCATGAAAGTGATTTGCGCCAGTCTCTGCTTAAGGCTACATCAATAGGAAACAAACCATAAAGATAGAACTTGGAGCTACTTTATTGTGTCAAGTTTCAAAGAGCTAGCACAAACCGTGTTTGATTTAGACTTCCAACTACATGTATCCATATAGGAGAAAAGAGAGTGAAACCTAAAAATTAAAACTCTTACTGCCAACGAACGGTTTAACCTAGAAGAATGAAATTTGGTGAGCCAAGTGGGATTGGGGTACTGATCATTACCTGAAAGTGTCATCAAGATTGGGTGAAAAAATGTGTGCTGAGATTTCAGGAAACTCGTAGTTTTTTGGAAGCTTGGCACCCCTTTCCATAAAAGTGATTTGCGCCAGTCTCTGCTTAGGGCTACATCAATAGGAAACAAACCATAGAGATAGAACTTGGAGCTACTTTATTGTGTCACGTTTCAAAGAGCTAGCACAAACCATGTTTGATTTAGAGTTCCAAATACATGTATTCATATAGGAGAAAATTGAGTGAAACCTAAAAGTTAAAACTGTTACTGCCAACGAACGGTTTAACCTAGAAGAAAGAAACTTGGTGACCCAAGTGGGATTAGTTGTACTGATCAGTACCTGAAAGTGTCATCAAGATTGGGTGAAAAAATGTGTGCTGAGATTTCAGGAAACTCGTAGTTTTTTGGAAGCTTGGCAACCCCTTTCCATTAAAGTGATTTGCACCAGTCTCTGCTTAGGGCTACATCAATAGGAAACAAATCATAGAGATAGAACATGGAGCTAATTTATGGTGTCAAGTTTCAAAGAGCTAGCACAAACCGTGTTTGATTTAGAGTTAGAACTACATGTATTCATATAGGAGAAAACAGAGTGAAACCTAAAAATTAAAACTGTTACTGCCAACGAACGGTTTAACCTAGAAGAACGAAATTCGGTGAGCCAAGTGGGATTGTGGTACTGATCATTACCTGAAAGTGTCATCAAGATTGGGTGAAAAAATGTGTGCTGAGATTTCAGGAAACTCGTAGTTTTTTGGAAGCTTGGCAACCCCTTTCCATGAAAGTGATTTATGCCAGTCTCTGCTTAGGGCTACATCAATAGGAAACAAACCATAGAGATAGAACTTGGAGCTACTTTATTGTGTCAAGTTTCAAAGAGCTAGCACAAACCGTGTTTGATTTAGAGTTCCAACTACATGTATCCATATAGGAGAAAACAGAGTGAAAACTAAAAATTAAAACTGTTACTGCCAACGAACGGTTTAACCTAGAAGAAAGAAACTTGGTGACCCAAGTGGGATTTGTTGTACTGATCATTACCTGAAAGTGTCATCAAGATTGGGTGAAAAAATGTGTGCTGCGATTTCAGGAAACTCGTAGTTTTTGGAAGCTTGGCAACCCCTTTCCATGAAAGGGATTTGTGCCAGTCTCTGCTTAGGGCTACATAAATAGGAAACAAACCATAGAGATAGAACTTGGAGCTACTTTATTGTGTCAAGTTTCAAAGAGCTAGCACAAACCGTGTTTGAATTAGAGTTCCAAATACATGTATCCATATAGGAGAAAACAGAGTGAAACCTAAAATTTAAAACTGTTACTGCCAACGAACGGTTTAACCTAGAAGAACGAAATTTGGTGAGCCAAGTGGGATTGGCGTACTGATCATTACCTGAAAGGGTCATCAAGATTGGTGAAAAAACGTGTGCTGAGATTTCAGGAAACTCGTAGTTTTTTGGAAGATTGTCAAACCCTTTCCATGAAAGTGATTTGCGCCAGTCTCTGCTTAGGGCTACATCAATAGGAAACAAACCATAGAGATAGAACATGGAGCTACTTTATTGTGTCAAGTTTCAAAGAGATAGCACAAACCGTGTTTGATTTAGAGTTCCAATTACATGTATCCATATAGGAGAAAACAGAGTGAAACCTAAAAATTAAAACTGTCACTGCCAGCGAACGGTTTAACGTAGAAGAAAGAAACTTGGTGAACCAAGTGGGATTTGTTTTACTCATCATTTCCTGAAAGTGTCATCAAGATTGGGTGAAAAAATGTGTGCTGAGATTTCAGGAAACTCGTAAATTTTTAGAAGATTGTCAACCCCTTTCCATGAAAGTGATTTGCGCCAGTCTCTGCTTAGGGCTACATCAATAGGAAACAAACCATAGAGATAGAACTCAGAGCTACTTTATTGTGTCAAGTTTCAAAGAGCTAGCACACACCGTGTTTGATTTAGAGTGCCAACTACATGTATCCATATAGGTGAAAACAGAGTGAAACCTAAAAATTAAAACTGTTCCTGCCAACGAACGGTTTAAGCTAGAACAAAAGTTCTTGAGCCAAGTGGGATTGGGGTAGTGATCATTACCTTAAAGTGTCATCAAGATTGGGTGAAAAAATGTGTGCTGAGATTTCAGGAAACTCGTAGTTTTTTGGAACCTTGGCAACCCCTTTCCATGAAAGGGATTTGCGCCAGTCTCTGCTTAGGGCTACATCAATAGGAAACAAACCGTAGAGATAGAACTTGGAGCTACTTTATTGTGTCAATTTTCAAAGAGCTAGCACAAACCGTGTTTGATTTAGAGTTCCAACTACATGTATCCATATAGGAGAAAACAGAGTGAAACCTAAAAATTAAAACTGTTACTGCCAACGAACGGTTTAACCTAGAAGAACGAAATTTGGTGAGCCAAGTGCGATTGGGGTACTGATCATTACCTGAAAGTGTCATCAAGATTGGTTGAAAAAATGTGTGCTGAGATTTCAGGAAACTCGTAGTTTTTTGGAAGATTGGCAACCCCTTTCCTTGAAAGTGATTTGCGCCAGTCTCTGCTTAGGGCTACATCAATAGGAAACAAACCATAGAGATAGAACTTGGAGCTACTTTATCGTGTCAAGTTTCAAAGAGCTAGCACAAACCGTGTTTGATTTAGAGTTCCAACTACATGTATCCATATAGGAGAAAACAGAGTGAAATCTTAAAATTAAAACTGTTACTGCCAACGAACGGTTTAACCTAGAAGAACGAAATTTGGTGAGCCAAGTGGGAATGGGGTACTGATCATTACCTGAAAGTGTCATCAAGATTGGGTGAAAAAATTTGTGCTAGATTTCAGGAAACTCGTAGTTTTTGGAAGATTGGCAACCACTTTCCATGAAAGTGATTTGCGCCAGTCTCTCCTTAGGGCTACATTAATAGGAAACAATCCATAGAGATAGAACTTGGAGCTACATTATTGTGTCAAGTTTCAAAGAGCTAGCACAAACCGTGTTTGATTTAGAGTTCCAACTACATGTATCCATATAGGAGAAAACAGAGTGAAACCTAAAAATTAAAACTGTTACTGCCAACGAACGGTTTAACCTAGAAGAACGGAATTTCTTGAGCCAAGTGGGATTGGGGTAGTGATCATTACCTGAAAGTGTCATCAAGATTGGGTGAAAAAATGTGTGCTGAGATTTCAGGAAACTCGTAGTTTTTTGGAAGATTGGCAACCCCTTTCCATGAAAGTGATTTACGCCAGTCTCTGCTTAGGGCTACATCAATAGGAAACAAACCATAGAGATAGAACTTGGAGCTACTTTATTGTGTCAAGTTTCAAAGAGCTAGGACAAACCGTGTTTGATTTAGAGTTCCAACTACATGTATCCATATAGGAGAAAACAGAGTGAAACCTAAAATTTAAAACTGTTACTGCCAACGAACGGTTTAAACTAGAAGAACAAAATTTGGTGAGCCAAGTGGGATTAGGGTACTGATCATTACCTGAAAGTGTCATCAAGATTGGGTGAAAAAATGTGTGCTGAGATTTCAGGAAACTCGTAGTTTTTTGGAACCTTGGCAACCCCTTTCCATGAAAGTGATTTGCGCCAGTCTCTGCTTAGGGCTACATCAATAGGAAACAAACCATAGAGATAGAACTTGGAGCTACTTTATTGTGTCAATTTTCAAAGAGCTAGCACAAACCGTTTTTGATTTAGAGTTCCAACTATATGTATCCATATAGGAGAAAACAGAGTGAAACCTAAAAATTAAAACTGTTACTGCCAACGAACGGTTTAACCTAGAAGAACGAAATTTGGTGAGCCAAGTCGGATTGCTGTACTGATCATTACCTGAAAGTGTCATCAAGATTGGGTGAAAAAATGTGTGCTGAGATTTCAGGAAGCTCGTAGTTTTTTGGAAGATTGGCAACCCCTTTCCATGAAAGTGATTGGCACCAGTTTCTGCTTAGGGCTACATGAATAGGAAACAAACCATAGAGATAGAACTTGGAGCTACTTTATTGTGTCAAGTTTCAAAGAGCTAGCACAAACCGTATTTGATTTAGAGTTCCAACTACATGTATTCATATAGGAGAAAATTGAGTGAAACCTAAAAGTTAAAACTGTTACTGCCAACGAACGGTTTAACCTAGAAGAACGAAATTGGGTGAGCCTAGTGGGATTGGGGTACTGATCATTACCTGAAAGTGTCATCAAGATTGGTTGAAAAAATGTGTGCTGAGATTTCAGGAAACTCGTAGTTTTTTGGAAGCTTGGCAACCCCTTTAAATGAAAGTGATTTGCGACAGTCTGTGCTTAGGGCTACATAAATAGGAAACAAACCATAGAGATAGAACTTGGAGCTACTTTATTGTGTCAAGTTTCAAAGAGCTAGCACAAACCGTGTTTGAATTAGAGTTCCAAATACATGTATCCATATAGGAGAAAACAGAGTGAAACCTAAAATTTAAAACTGTTACTGCCAACGAACGGTTTAACATAGAAGAACGAAATTTGGTGAGCCAAGTGGGATTGGGGTACTGATCATTACCTGAAAGTGTCATCAAGATTGGGTGAAAAAATGTGTGCTGAGATTTCAGGAAACTCGTAGTTTTTTGGAAGATTGGCAACCCCTTTCCATGAAAGTGATTTGCGCCAGTCTCTGCTTAGGGCTACATCAATAAGAAACAAACCATAGAGATAGAAAATGGAGCTACTTTATTGTGTCAAGTTTCAAAGAGCTAGCACAAACCGTGTTTGATTTAGAGTTCCAACTACATGTATTCATATAGGAGAAAATTGAGTGAAACCTAAAAGTTAAAACTGTTACTGCCAACGAACGGTTTAACGTAGAAGAACGAAATTTGGTGAGCCAAGTGAGATTGGGGTACTGATCATTACCTGAAAGTGTCATCAAGATTGGGTGAAAAATGTGTGCTGAGATTTCAGGAAACTCGTAGTTTTTTGGAAGCTTGGCAACCCCTTTCCATGAAAGTGATTTGCTTCAGTCTCTGCTTAGGGCTACATCAATAGGAAACAAACAATAGAGATAGAACTTGGAGCTACTTTATTGTGTCAAGTTTCAAAGAGCTAGCACAAACCGTTTTTGATTTAGACTTCCAACTACATGTATCCATATAGGAAAAAACAGAGTGAAAAATAAAAATTAAAACTGTTACTGCCAACGAATGGTTTAACCTAGAAGAACGAAAATTGGTGAGCCAAGTGGGATTCGGGTACTGATCATTACCTGAAAGTGTCATCAAGATTGTGTGAAAAAATGTGTGCTGAGATTTCAGGAAACTCGTAGTTTTTTGGAAGCTTGGCAACCCCTTTCCATGAAAGTGATTTGCACCAGTCTCTGCTTAGGGCTACATGAATAGGAAACAAACCATAGAGATAGAACTTGGAGCTACTTTATTGTGTCAAGTTTCAAAGAGCTAGCACAAACCGTGTTTGATTTAGAGTTCCAACTACATGTATCCATATAGGAGAAAAACGAGTGAAACCTAAAAATTAAAACTGTTACTGCCAACGACCGGTTTAACCTAGAAGAACGAAATTTGGTGAGCCAAGTGGGATTGGGTTCCTGATCATTACCTGAAAGTGTCATCAAGATTGGTTGGAAAAATGTGTGCTGAGATTTCAGGAAACTCGTAGTTTTTTGGAAGATTGGCAACCCCTTTCCATGAAAGTGATTTACGCCAGTCTCTACTTAGGGCTACATCAATAGGAAACAAACCATAGAGATAGAACTTGGAGCTACTTTATTGTGTCAAGTTTCAAAGAGCTAGGACAAACCGTGTTTGATTTAGAGTTCCAACTACATGTATCCATATAGGAGAAAACAGAGTGAAACCTAAAATTTAAAACTGTTACTGCCAACGAACGGTTTAAACTAGAAGAACAAAATTTGGTGAGCCAAGTGGGATTAGGGTACTGATCATTACCTGAAAGTGTCATCAAGATTGGGTGAAAAAATGTGTGCTGAGATTTCAGGAAACTCGTAGTTTTTTGGAAGCTTGGCAACCCCTTTACATGAAAGTGATTTGCGCCAGTCTCTGCTTAGGGCTACATCAATAGGAAACAAACCATAGAGATAGAACATGGAGCTACTTTATTGTGTCAAGTTTCAAAGAGCTAGCACAAACCGTGTTTGATTTAGAGTTCCAACTACATGTATTCATATAGGCGAAAATTGAGTGAAACCTAAAAGTTAAAACTGTTACTGCCAACGAACGGTTTAACCTAGAAGAACGAAATTTGGTGAACCAAGTCGGATTGCTGTACTGATCATTACCTGAAAGTGTCATCAAGATTGGGTGAAAAAATGTGTGCTGAGATTTCAGGAAGCTCGTAGTTTTTTGGAAGCTTGGCAACCCCTTTCCATGAAAGTGATTTGCACCAGTCTCTGCTTAGGGCTACATGAATAGGAAACAAACCATAGAGATAGAACTTGGAGCTACTTTATTGTGTCAAGTTTCAAAGAGCTAGCACAAACCGTTTTTGATTTAGAGTTCCAACTACATGTATCCATATAGGAGAAAACAGAGTGAAACCTAAAAATTAAAACTGTTACTGACAACGAACAGTTTAACATAGAAGAACGAAATTTGGTGAGCCAAGTGGGATTGGGGTACTGATCATTACCTGAAAGTGTCATCAAGATTGGGTGAAAAAATGTGTGCTGAGATTTCAGGAAACTCTTAGTTTTTTGGTAGATTGGCAACCCCTTTCCATGAAAGTGATTTGCACCAGTCTCTGCTTAGGGCTACATGAATAGGAAACAAACCATAGAGATAGAACTTGGAGCTACTTTATTGTGTCAAGTTTCAAAGAGCTAGCACAAACCGTGTTTGATTTAGAGTTCCAACTACATATATCCATATAGGAGAAAAACGAGTGAAACCTAAAAATTTAAACTGTTACTGCCAACGAACGGTTTAACCTAGAAGAACGAAATTTGGTGAGCCAAGTGGGATTGGGATACTGATCATTACCTGAAAGTGTCATCAAGATTGGTTGAAAAAATGTGTGCTGAGATTTCAGGAAACTCTTAGTTTTTTGGAAGCTTGGCACCCCCTTTAAATGAAAGTGATTTGCGCCAGTCTCTGCTTAGGGCTACATCAATAGGAAACAAACCATAGAGATAGAACTTGGAGCTACTTTATTGTGTCAAGTTTCAAAGAGCTAGCACAAATTGTGTTTGATTTAGAGTTCCAACTACATGTATTCATATAGGAGAAAATTGAGTGAAACCTAAAAGTTAAAACTGTTACTGCCAACGAACGGTTTAACCTAGAAGAACGAAATTGGGTGAGCCAAGTGGGATTGGGGTACTGATCATTACCTGAAAGTGTCATCAAGATTGGTTGAAAAAATTTGTGCTGAGATTTCAGGAAACTCGTAGTTTTTTGGAAGCTTGGCAACCCCTTTAAATGAAAGTGATTTGCGACAGTCTGTGCTTAGGGCTACATAAATAGGAAACAAACCATAGAGATAGAACTTGGAGCTACTTTATTGTGTCAAGTTTCAAAGAGCTAGCACAAACCGTGTTTGATTTAGAGTTCCAAATACATGTATCCATATAGGAGTAAACAGAGTGAAACCTAAAATTTAAAACTGTTACTGCCAACGAATGGTTTAACATAGAAGAACGAAATTTGGTGAGCCAAGTGGGATTGGGGTACTGATCATTACCTGAAAGTGTCATCAAGATTGGGTGAAAAAATGTGTGCTGAGATTTCAGGACACTCGTAGTTTTTTGGAAGATTGGCAACCCCTTTCCATGAAAGTGATTTGCGCCAGTCTCTGCTTAGGGCTACATCAATAGGAACCAAACCATATAGATAGAACTTGGAGCTACTTTATTGTGTCAAGTTTCAAAGAGCTAGCACAAACCGTGTTTGATTTAGAGTTCCAACTACATGTATCCATATAGGAGAAAACAGAGTGAAACCTAAAAATTAAAACTGTTACTGCCAACAAACGGTTTAACCTATAAGAATGAAATTTGGTGAGCAAAGTGGGATTGGGGTACTGATCATTACCTGAAAGTGTCATCAAGATTGGGTGAAAAATGTGTGCTGAGATTTCAGGAAACTCGTAGTTTTTTGGAAGCTTGGCAACCCGTTTACATGAAAGTGATTTGCTTCAGTCTCTGCTTAGGGCTACATCAATAGGAAACAAACAATAGAGATAGAACTTGGAGCTACTTTATTGTGTCAAGTTTCAAATAGCTAGCACAAACCGTTTTTGATTTAGACGTCCAACTACATGTATCCATATAGGAAAAAACAGAGTGAAAAATAAAAATTAAAACTGTTACTGCCAACGAATGGTTTAACCTAGAAGAACGAAAATTGGTGAGCCAAGTGGGATTCGGGTACTGATCATTACCTGAAAGTGTCATCAAGATTGTGTGAAAATATGTGTGCTGAGATTTCAAGAAACTCATAGTTTTTTGGAAGCTTGGCGACCCCTTTCCATGAAATGATTTGTGCCAGTCTCTGCTTAGGGCTACATCAATAGGAAACAAACCATAGAGATAGAACATGGAGCTACTTTATTGTGTCAAGTTTCAAAGAGCTAGCACAAACCGTGTTTGATTTAGAGTTCCAACTACATGTATTCATATAGGAGAAAATTGAGTGAAACCTAAAAGTTAAAACTGTTACTGCCAACGAACGGTTTAACCTAGAAGAACAAAATTTGGTGAGCCACGTGGGATTGGGGTACTGATCATTACCTGAAAGTGTCATCAAGATTGGGTGAAAAATGTGTGCTGAGATTTCAGGAAGCTCGTAGTTTTTTGGAAGCTTGGCAACCCCTTTCCATGAAAGTGATTTGCACCAGTCTCTGCTTAGGGCTACATGAATAGGAAACAAACCATAGAGATAGAACTTGGAGCTACATTATTGTGTCAAGTTTCAAAGAGCTAGCACAAACCGTGTTTGATTTAGAGTTCCAACTACATGTATCCATATAGGAGAAAAACGAGTGAAACCTAAAAATTAAAACTGTTACTGCCAACGAACGGTTTAACCTAGAAGAACGAAATTTGGTGAGCCAAGTGGGATTGGGGTACTGATCATTACCTGAAAGTGTCATCAAGATTGGTTGAAAAAATGTGTGCTGAGATTGCAGGAAACTCGTAGTTTTTTGGAAGCTTGGCAACCCCTTTCCATGAAAGTGATTTGCGCCAGTCTCTGCTTAGGGCTACATCAATAGGAAACAAACCATAGAGATAGAACTTGGAGCTACTTTATTGTGTCAAGTTTCAAAGAGCTAGCACAAACCGTGTTTGATTTAGTGTTCCAACTACATGTATCCATATATGAGAAAACAGAGTGAAACCTAAAAATTAAAACTGTTACTGCCAATGAACGGTTTACCCTAGAAGAACGAAATTTGGTGAGCCAAGTGGGATTGGGGTACTGATCATTACTTGAAAGTGTCATCAAGATTGGGTGAAAAATGTGTGCTGAGATTTCAGGAAACTCGTAGTTTTTTGGAAGATTGGCAACCCCTTTCCATGAAAGTGATTTGCGCCAGTCTCTGCTTAGGCCTACATCAATAGGAAACAAACCATAGAGATAGAACTTGGAGCTACTTTATTGTGTCAAGTTTCAAAGAGCTAGCACAAACCGTTTTTTATTTAGACTTCCAACTACATGTATCCATATAGGAAAAAACAGAGTGAAAAACAAAAATTAAAACTGTTACTACCGACGAATGGTTTAACCTAGAAGAACGAAAATTGGTGAGCCAAGTGGGATTCGGGTACTGATCATTACCTGAAAGTGTCATCAAGATTGTGTGAAAAAATGTGTGCTGAGATTTCAGGAAACTCGTAGTTTTTTGGAAGCTTGGCCACCCCTTTCCATGAAATGATTTGTGCCAGTCTCTGCTTAGGGCTACATCAATAGGAAACAAACCATAGAGATAGAACATGGAGCTACTTTATTGTGTCAAGTTTCAAAGAGCTAGCACAAACCGTGTTTGATTTAGAGTTCCAACTACATGTATTCATATAGGAGAAAATTGAGTGAAACCTAAAAGTTAAAACTGTTACTGCCAACGAACGGTTTAACCTAGAAGAACGAAATTTGTTGAGCCAAGTGGGATTGGGGTACTGATCATTACCTGAAAGTGTCATCAAGATTGGGTGAAAAACTGTGTGCTGAGATTTCAGGAAACTCGCAGTTTTTTGGAAGCTTGGCAACCCCTTTCCATGAAAGTGATTTGCACCAGTCTCTGCTTAGGGCTACATGAATAGGAAACAAACCATAGAGATAGAACTTGGAGCTACTTTATTGTGTCAAGTTTCAAAGAGCTAGCACAAACTGTGTTTGATTTAGAGTTCCAACTACATGTATCCATATAGGAGAAAAACGAGTGAAACCTAAAAATTTAAACTGTTACTGCCAACGAACGGTTTAACCTAGAAGAACGAAATTTGGTGAGCCAAGTGGGATTGGGGTACTGATCATTACCTGAAAGTGTCATCAAGATTGGTTGAAAAAATGTGTGCTGAGATTTCAGGAAACTCTTAGTTTTTTGGAAGCTTGGCAACCCCTTTAAATGAAAGTGATTTGCGCCAGTCTCTGCTTAGGGCTACATCAATAGGAAACAAACCATAGAGATAGAACTTGGAGCTACATTATTGTGTCAAGTTTCAAAGAGCTAGCACAAACCGTGTTTGATTTAGAGTTCCAACTACATGTATCCATATAGGAGAAAACAGATTGAAACCTAAAAATTAAAAGTGTTACTGCCAACGAACGGTTTAACCTAGAAGAAAGAAACTTGGTGAGCCAAGTGGGATTGGTGTGCTGATCATTACCAGAAAGTGTCATCAAGATTGGGTGAAAAAATGTGTGCTGAGATTTCAGGAAACTCTTAGTTTTTTGGAAGATTGGCAACCCCTTTCCATGAAAGTGATTTGCGCCAGTCTCTGCTTAGGGCTACATCAATAGGAAACAAACCATAGAGACAGAACTCGGAGCTACATTATTGTGTCAAGTTTCAAAGAGCTAGCAAAAACCGTGTTTGATTTAGAGTTCCAACTACATGTATCCATATAGGAGAAAACAGAGTGAAACCTAAAAATTAAAACTGTTACTGCCAATGAAAAGTTTAACCTAGAAGAAAGAAACTTGGTGACCCAAGTGGGATTTGTTGTACTGATCATTACCTGAAAGTGTCATCAAGATTGGGTGAAAAAATGTGTGCAGAGATTTCAGGAAACTCGTAGTTTTTTGGAAGCTTGGCAACCCCTTTCCATGAAAGTGATTTGCGCCAGTCTCTGCTTAGGGCTACATCAATAGGAAACAAACCATAGAGATAGAACATGGAGCTACTTTATTGTGTCAAGTTTCAAAGAGCTAGCACAAACCGTGTTTGATTTAGAGTTCCAACTACATGTATTCATATAGGAGAAAATTGAGTGAAACCTAAAAGTTAAAACTGTGACTGCCAACGAACGGTTTAACCTAGAAGAACGAAATTTGGTGAGCCAAGTGGGATTGGGGTACTGATCATTACCTAAAAGTGTCATCAAGATTGGGTGAAAAAATGTGTGCTGAGATTTCAGGAAACTCGTAGTTTTTTGGAAGCTTGGCAACCCCTTTCCATGAAAGTGATTTGCGCCAGTCTCTGCTTAGGGCTACATCAATAGGAAACAAACTATAGAGATAGAACTTGGAGCTACTTTATTGTGTCAAGTTTCAAAGAGCTAGCACAAACCGTGTTTGATTTAGAGTTCCAACTACATGTATCCATATAGGAGAAAACAGAGTGAAACCTAAAAATTAAAAGTGTTACTGCAAACGAACGGTTTAACCTAGAAGAACGAAATTTGGTGAGCAGAGTGGGATTGGGGTACTGATCATTACCTGAAAGTGTCATCAAGATTGGGTGAAAAAATGTGTGCTGAGATTTCAGGAAACTCGTAGTTTTTTGGAACCTTGGCAACCCCTTTCCATGAATGTGATTTGCGCCAGTCTCTGCTTAGGGCTACTTAAATAGGAAACAAACCATAGAGATAGAACTTGGAGCTACTTTATTGTGTCAAGTTTCAAAGAGCTAGCACAAACCGTGTTTTTTTTAGATTCCAAATACATGTATCCATATAGCAGAAAACAGAGTGAAACCTAAAAATTAAAACTCTAACTGCCAACGAACGGTTTAACCTAGAAAACGAAATTTGGTGAGCCAAGTCGGATTGGGGTGCTGATCATTACCAGAAAGTGTCATCAAGATTGTGTGAAAAAATGTGTGCTGAGGTTTCAGGAAACTCTTAGTTTTTTGGAAGATTGGCAACCCCTTTCCATGAAAGTGATTTGCGCCAGTCTCTGCTTAGGGCTACATCAATAGGGAACAAACCATAGAGACAGAACTCGGAGCTACATTATTGTGTCAAGTTTCAAAGAGCTAGCACAAACCGTGTTTGATTTAGACTTCCAACTACATGTATCCATATAGGAGAAAACAGAGTGAAACCTAAAAATTAAAACTGTTACTGCCAACGAACGGTTTAACCTAGAAGAAAGAAACTTGGTGAGCCAAGTGGGATTGGGGTACTGATCATTACCTGAAAGTGTCATCAAGATAGGGTGAAAAAAGTTGTGCTAAGATTTCAGGAAACACGTAGTTTTTTGGAAGCTTGGCAACCCCTATCCATGAAAGTGATTTGCGCCAGTCTCTGCTTAGGGCTACATCAAGAGGAAACAAACCATAGAGATAGAACTTGGAGCTACTTTATTGTGTCAAGTTTCAAAGAGCTAGCACAAACCGTGTTTGATTTAGAGTTCCAACTACATGTATCCATATAGGAGAAAACAGAGTGAAACCTAAAATTAACACTGTTACTGCCAACGAACGGTTTAACCTAGAAGAACGAAATTTGGTGAGCCAATTGGGATTGGGGTACTGATCATTACCTGAAAGTGTCATCAAGATTGGGTGAAAAAATGTGTGCTGAGATTTCAGGAAACTCGTAGTTTTTTGGAACCTTGGCAACCCCTTTCCATGAAAGTGATTTGCGCCAGTCTCTGCTTAGGGCTACTTCAAAAGGAAACAAACCATAGAGATAGAGCTTGGAGCTACTTTATTGTGTCAAGTTTCAAAGAGCTAGCACAAACCGTGTTTGATTTAGAGTTCCAACTACATGTATCCATATAGGAGAAAACAGAGTGAAACCTAAAAATTAAAACCATTACTGCCAACGAACAGTTTAACCTAGAAGAACGAAATTTGGTGAGCCAAGTGGGATTGGGGTACTGATCATTACCTGAAAGTGTCATCAAGATTGGGTGAAAAAATGTGTGCTGAGATTTCAGGAAACTCGTAGTTTTTTAGAAGACTGGCAACCCCTTTCCATGAAAGTGATTTGCGCCAGTCTCTACTTAGGGCTACATCAATAGGAAACAAACCATAGAGATAGAACTTGGTGCTACTTTATTGTGTCAAGTTTCAAAGAGCTAGCACAAACCGTGTTTGATTTAGAGTTCCAACTACATGTATCCATATAGGAGAAAACAGATTGAAACCTAAAAATTGAAACTGTTACTGCCAACGAACGGTTTAACCTAGAAGAACGAAATTTCATAAGCCAAGTGGGATTTGTTGTACTGATCATTACCTGAAAGTGTCTACAAGATTGGGTGAAAAAATGTGTGCTGAGATTTCAGGAAACTCGTAAATTTTTGGAAGATTGGCAACCCCTTTCCATGAAAGTGATTTGCGCCAGTCTCTGCTTAGGGCTACATCAATAGGAAACAAACCATAGAGATAGAACTTGGAGCTACTTTATTGTGTCAAGTTTCAAAGAGCTAGCACAAACCGTGTTTGATTTAGAGTTCCAACTACATGTATCCATATAGGAGAAAACAGAGTGAAACCTAAAAATTAAAACTGTTACTGCCACCGAACGGTTTAAACTAGAAGAACGAAATTTGGTGAGCCAAGTGGGATTGGGGTACTGATCATTACCTGAAAGTGTCATCAAGATTGGGTGAAAAAATGTGTGCAGAGATTTCAGGAAACTTGTAGTTTTTTGGAAGCTTGGCAACCCCTTTAAATGAAAGTGATTTGCTCCAGTCTCTGCTTAGAGCTACATCAATAGGAAACAAACCATAGTGATAGAACTTGGAGCTACTTTATTGTGTCAAGTTTCAAAGAGCTAGCACAAACCGTGTTTGATTTAGACTTCCAACTACATGTATCCATAAGGAGAAAACAGAGTGAAACCTAAAAATTGAAACTGTTACTGCCAACGAACGGTTTAACCTAGAAGAACGAAATTTCATAAGCCAAGTGGGATTTGTTGTACTGATCATTACCTGAAAGTGTCTACAAGATTGGGTGAAAAAATGTGTGCTGAGATTTCAGGAAACTCGTAAATTTTTGGAAGATTGGCAACCCCTTTCCATGAAAGTGATTTGCGCCAGTCTCTGCTTAGGGCTACATCAATAGGAAACAAACCATAGAGATAGAACTTGGAGCTACTTTATTGTGTCAAGTTTCAAAGAGCTAGCACAAACCGTGTTTGATTTAGAGTTCCAACTACATGTATCCATATAGGAGAAAACAGAGTGAAACCTAAAAATTAAAACTGTTACTGCCACCGAACGGTTTAAACTAGAAGAACGAAATTTGGTGAGCCAAGTGGGATTGGGGTACTGATCATTACCTGAAAGTGTCATCAAGATTGGGTGAAAAAATGTGTGCAGAGATTTCAGGAAACTTGTAGTTTTTTGGAAGCTTGGCAACCCCTTTAAATGAAAGTGATTTGCTCCAGTCTCTGCTTAGAGCTACATCAATAGGAAACAAACCATAGTGATAGAACTTGGAGCTACTTTATTGTGTCAAGTTTCAAAGAGCTAGCACAAACCGTGTTTGATTTAGACTTCCAACTACATGTATCCATAAGGAGAAAACAGAGTGAAACCTAAAAATTGAAACTGTTACTGCCAACGAACGGTTTAACCTAGAAGAACGAAATTTGGTGAGCCAAGTGGGATTGGGGTACTGTTCATTACCTGAAAGTGTCATCAAGATTGGGTGAAAAATGTGTGCTGAGATTTCAGGAAACTCGTAGTTTTTTGGAAGCTTGGCAACCCCTTTCCATGAAAGTGGTTTGCGCCAGTCTCTGCTTAGGGCTACATCAATAGGAAACAAACCATAGAGATAGAACTTGGAGCTACTTTATTGTGTCAAGTTTCAAAGAGCTAGCACAAACCGTGTTTGATTTAGAGTTCCAACTACATGTATCCATATAGGAGAAAACAGAGTGAAACCTAAAAATTAAAACTGTTACTGCCAACGAACTGTTTAACCTAGAAGAACGAAATTTGGTGAGCCAAGTGGGATTGGGGTACTGATCATTACCTGAAAGTGTCATCAAGATTGGGTGAAAAACTGTGTGCTGAGATTCAGGAAACTCGTAGTTTTTTGGAACCTTGGCAACCCCTTTCCATGAATGTGATTTGCGCCAGTCTCTGCTTAGGGCTACTTCAATAGGAAACAAACCATAGAGATAGAACTTGGAGCTACTTTATTGTGTCAAGTTTCAAAGAGCTAGCACAAACCGTGTTTGATTTAGAGTTCCAACTACATGTATCCATATAGGAGAAAACAGAGTGAAACCTAAAAATTAAAACTGTTACTGCCAACGAATGGTTTAACCTAGAAGAAAGAAATTGGGGGAGCCAAGTGGGATTGGGGTACTGATCATTACCTGAAAGTGTCATCAAGTTTGGGTGACAAAATGTGTTCTCAGATTTCAGGAAACTCGTAGTTTTTTGGAAGCTTGGCAACCCCTTTCCATGAAAGTTATTTGCGCCAGTCTCTGCTTACGGCTACATCAATAGGAAACAAACCATAGAGATAGAACTTGGAGCTACTTTATTGTGTCAAGTTTCAAAGAGCTAGCACAAACCGTGTTTGATTTAGACTTCCAACTACATGTATCCATATAGCAGAAAACAGAGTGAAACCTAAAAATTAAAACTGTTACTGCCGACGAACGGTTTAACCTAGAAGAACGAAACTTGGTGACCCAAGTGGGATTTGTTGTACTGATCATTACCTGAAAGTGTCATCAAGATTGGGTGAAAAAATGTGTGCTGAGATTTCAGGAAACTCGTAGTTTTTTGGAAGCTTGGGAACCCCTTTCCATGAAAGTGATTTGCGCCAGTGTCTGCTTAGGGCTACATCAATAGGAAACAAACCATAGAGATAAAACTTGGAGCTACTTTATTGTGTCAAGTTTCAAAGAGCTAGCACAAACCGTGTTGGATTTAGAGTTCCAACTACATGTATCCATATAGGAGAAAACAGAGTGAAACCTAAAAATTAAAACTGTTACTGCCAATGAACGGTTTAACCTAGAAGAATGAAATTTGGTGAGCCAAGTGGGATTGGGGTAGTGATCATTACCTGAAAGTGTCATCAAGATTGGGTGAAAAAATGTGTGCTGAGATTTCAGGAAACTCATAGTTTTTTGGAAGCTTGGCAACCTCTTTCCATGAAAGTGATTTGCGCCAGTCTGTGCTTAGGGCTACATCAATAGGAAACAAACCATAGTGATAGAACTTGGAGCTACTTTATTGTGTCAAGTTTCATAGAGCTAGCACAAACCATGTTTGATTTAGAGTTCCAACTACATGTATCCACATAGGAGAAAACAGAGTGAAACCTAAAAATTAAAACTGTTACTGCCAACGAACGGTTTAACCTAGAAGAAAGAAACTTGGTGAACCAAGTGGGATTTGTTTTACTGATCATTACCTGAAAGTGTCATCAAGATTGGGTGAAAAAATGTGTGCTGAGATTTCAGGAAACTTGTAGTTTTTTGGAAGCTTGGCAACCCCTTTAAATGAAAGTGATTTGCACCAGTCTCTGCTTAGGGCTACATTAATAGGAAACAAACCATAGAGATAGACCTTTGAGCTACTTTATTGTGTCAAGTTTCAAAGAGCTAGCACAAACCGTGTTTGATTTAGAGTTCCAACTACATGTATCCATATAGGAGAAAACAGAGTTAAACCTAAAAATTAAAATTGTTACTGCCAACGAACGGTTTAAAATAGAAGAACGAAATTTGGTGAGCCAAGTGGGATTCGGGTTGTGATCATTACCTGAAAGTGTCATCAAGATTGGGTGAAAAAATATGTGCTGAGATTTCAGGAAACTCGTAGTTTTTTGGAAGATTGGCAACCCCTTTCCATGAAAGTGATTTGTGCCAGTCTCCGCTTAGGGCTACATCAATAGGAAACAAACCATAGAGATAGAACTTTAGCTACTTTATTGTGTCAAGTTTCAAAGATCTAGCTCAAACCGTTTTGATTTAGACTTCCAACTACATGTATCCATATAGGAGAAAACAGAGTGAAACCTAAAAATTAAAACTGTTACTGCCAACGAACTGTTTAACCTAGAAGAACGAAATTTGGTGAGCCAAGTGGGATTGGGGTACTGATCATTACCTGAAAGTGTCATCAAGATTGGGTGAAAAAATGTGTGCTGAGATTTCAGGAAACTCGTAAATTTTTGGAATATTGGCAACCCCTTTCCATGAAAGTGATTTGCGCCAGTCTCTGCTTAGGGCTACATCAATAGGAAACAAACCATAGAGATAGAACTTGGAGCTACTTTATTGTGTCAAGTTTCAAAGAGCTAGCACAAACCGTGTTTGATTTAGACTTCCAACTACGTGTATTCATATAGGAGAAAATTGAGTGAAACCTAAAAGTTAAAACTGTTACTGCCAACGAACGGTTTAACCTAGAAGAACGAAATTTGTTGAGCCAAGTGGGATTGGGGTACTGATCATTACCTGAAAGTGTCATCAAGATAGGGTGAAAAAAGGTGTGCTAAGATTTCAGGAAACTCGTAGTTTTTTGGAAGCTTGGCAACCCCTTTCCATGAAAGTGATTTGCGCCAGTCTCTCCTTAGGGCTACATCAATAGGAAACAAACCATAGAGATAGAACTTGGAGCTACTTTATTGTTTCAAGTTTCAAAGAGCTAGCACAAACCGTGTTTGATTTAGAGTTCCAACTACATGTATCCATATAGGAGAAAACAGAGTGAAACCTAAAAATTAAAACTGTTACTGCAAACGAACGGTTTAACCTAGAAGAACGAAATTTGGTGAGCAGAGTGGGATTGGGGTACTGATCATTACCTGAAAGTGTCATCAAGATTGGGTGAAAAAATGTGTGCTGAGATTTCAGGAAACTCGTAGTTTTTTGGAACCTTGGCAACCCCTTTCCATGAATGTGATTTGCGCCAGTCTCTGCTTAGGGCTACTTCAATAGGAAACAAACCATAGAGATAGAACTTGGAGCTACTTTATTGTGTCAAGTTTCAAAGAGCTAGCACAAACCGTGTTTTTTTTAGATTCCAAATACATGTATCCATATAGCAGAAAACAGAGTGAAACCTAAAAATTAAAACTCTAACTGCCAACGAACGGTTTAACCTAGAAGAACGAAATTTGGTGAGCCAAGTGGGATTGGGGTGCTGATCATTACCAGAAAGTGTCATCAAGATTGGGTGAAAAAATGTGTGCTGAGGTTTCAGGAAACTCTTAGTTTTTTGGAAGATTGGCAACCCCTTTCCATGAAAGTGATTTGCGCCAGTCTCTGCTTAGGGCTACATCAATAGGGAACAAACCATAGAGACAGAACTCGGAGCTACATTATTGTGTCAAGTTTCAAAGAGCTAGAACAAACCGTGTTTGATTTAGACTTCCAACTACATGTATCCATATAGGAGAAAACAGAGTGAAACCTAAAAATTAAAACTGTTACTGCCAACGAACGGTTTAACCTAGAAGAAAGAAACGTGGTGAGCCAAGTTGGATTGGGGTACTGATCATTACCTGAAAGTGTCATCAAGATAGGGTGAAAAAAGTTGTGCTAAGATTTCAGGAAACGCGTAGTTTTTTGGAAGCTTGGCAACCCCTATCCATGAAAGTGACTTGCGCCAGTCTCTGCTTAGGGCTACATCAAGAGGAAACAAACCATAGAGATAGAACTTGGAGCTACTTTATTGTGTCAAGTTTCAAAGAGCTAGCACAAACCGTGTTTGATTTAGAGTTCCAACTACATGTATCCATATAGGAGAAAACAGAGTGAAACCTAAAATTAAAACTGTTACTGCCAACGAACGGTTTAACCTAGAAGAACGAAATTTGGTGAGCCAATTGGGATTGGGGTACTGATCATTACCTGAAAGTGTCATCAAGATTGGGTGAAAAAATGTGTGCTGAGATTTCAGGAAACTCGTAGTTTTTTGGAACCTTGGCAACCCCTTTCCATGAAAGTGATTTGCGCCAGTCTCTGCTTAGGGCTACTTCAATAGGAAACAAACCATAGAGATAGAGCTTGGAGCTACTTTATTGTGTCAAGTTTCAAAGAGCTAGCACAATCCGTGTTTGATTTAGAGTTCCAACTACATGTATCCATATAGGAGAAAACAGAGTGAAACCTAAAATTTAAAACAGTTACTGCCAACGAACGGTTTAACCTAGAAGAACGAAATTTGGTGAGCCAAGTGGGATTGGGGTACTGATCATTACCTGAAAGTGTCATCAAGATTGGGTGAAAAAATGTGTGCTGAGATTTCAGGAAACTCGTAGTTTTTTAGTAGACTGGCAACCCCTTTCCATGAAAGTGATTTGCGCCAGTCTCTGCTTAGGGCTACATCAATAGGAAACAAACCATAGAGATAGAACTTGGAGCTACTTTATTGTGTCAAGTTTCAAAGAGCTAGCAAAAACCGTGTTTGATTTAGAGTTCCAACTACATGTATCCATATAGGAGAAAACAGAGTGAAACCTAAAAATTAAAACTGTTACTGCCACCGAACGGTTTAAACTAGAAGAACGAAATTTGCTGAGCCAAGTGGGATTGGGGTACTGATCATTACCTGAAAGTGTCATCAAGATTGGGTGAAAAAATGTGTGCAGAGACTTCAGGAAACTTGTAGTTTTTTGGAAGCTTGGCAACCCCTTTAAATGAAAGTGATTTGCTCCAGTCTCTGCTTAGAGCTACATCAATGGGAAACAAACCATAGAGATAGAACTTGGAGCTACTTTATTGTGTCAAGTTTCAAAGAGCTAGCACAAACCGTGTTTGATTTAGACTTCCAACTACATGTATCCATATAGGAGAAAACAGAGTGAAACCTAAAAATTGAAACTGTTACTGCCAACGAACGGTTTAACCTAGAAGAACGAAATTTGGTGAGCCAAGTGGGATTGGGGTACTCTTCATTACCTGAAAGTGTCATCAAGATTGGGTGAAAAATGTGTGCTGAGATTTCAGGAAACTCGTAAATTTTTGGAAGATTGGCAACCCCTTTCCATGAAAGTGGTTTGCGCCAGTCTCTCCTTAGGGCTACATCAATAGGAAACAAACCATAGAGATAGAACTTGGAGCTACTTTATTGTGTCAAGTTTCAAAGAGCTAGCACAAACCGTGTTTGATTTAGAGTTCTAACTACATGTATCCATATAGGAGAAAACAGAGTGAAACCTAAAAATTAAAACTCTTACTGCCAACGAACTGTTTAACCTAGAAGAACGAAATTTGGTGAGCCAAGTGGGATTGGGGTAGTGATCATTACCTGAAAGTGTCATCAAGATTGGGTGAAAAAATGTGTGCTGAGATTTCAGGAAACTCGTAGTTTTTTGGAACCTTGGCAACCCCTTTCCATGAAAGTGATTTGCGCCAGTCTCTGCTTAGGGCTACATCAATAGGAAACAAACCATAGAGATAAAACTTATAGCTTATTTATTGTGTCAAGTTTCAAAGAGCTAGCACAAACCGTGTTTGATTTAGACTTCCAACTACATGTATCCATATAGGAGAAAACAGAGTGAAACCTAAAAATTAAAACTGTTACTGCCCATGAACGGTTTAACCCAGAAGAACGAAATTAGGTGAGCCAAGTGGGATTGGGGTACTGATCATTACCTGAAAGTGTCATCAAGATTGGTTGAACAAATGTGTGCTGAGATTTCAGGAAACTCGTAGTTTTTTGGAGAATTGGCAACCCCTTTCCATGAAAGTGATTTGCGCCAGTCTCTGCTTAGGGCTACATCAATAGGAAACAAACCATAGAGATAGAACTTGGAGCTACTTTATTGTGTCAAGTTTCAAAGAGCTAGCACAAACCGTGTTTGATTTAGAGTTCCAACTACATGTATCCATATAGGAGAAAACAGAGTGAAACCTAAAAATTAAAACTGTTACTGCCAACGAACGGTTTAACCTAGAAGAACGAAATTTGGAGAGCCAAGTGGGATTGGGGTACTGATCATTACCTGAAAGTGTCATCAAGATTGGGTGAAAAAATGTGTGCTGAGATTTCAGGAAACTCGTAGTTTTTTGGAAGATTGGCAACCCCTTTCCATGAAAGTGATTTGCGCCAGTCTCTGCTTAGGGCTACATCAATAGGAAACAAACCATAGAGATAGAACTTGGAGCTACTTTATTGTGTCAAGTTTCAAAGAGCTTGCACAAACCCTGTTTGATTTAGAGTTCCAAAAACATGTCCATATAGGAGAAAACAGAGTGAAACGTAAAAATTAAAACTGTTACTGCCAACGAACGGTTTAACCTAGAAGAAAGAAATTTGGTGACCCAAGTGGGATTTGTTGTACTGATCATTACCTGAAAGTGTCATCAAGATTGGGTGAAAAAATGTGTGCTGAGATTTCAGGAAACTCGTAGTTTTTTGGAAGCTTGGGAACCCCTTTCCATGAAAGTGATTTGCGCCAGTCTCTGCTTAGGGCTACATCAATAGGAAACAAACTATAGAGATAGAACTTGGAGCTACTTTATTGTGTCAAGTTTCAAAAGCTAGCACAAACCGTGTTGGATTTAGAGTTCCAACTACATGTATCCATATAGGAGAAAACAGAGTGAAACCTAAAAATTAAAACTGTTACTGCCAATGAACGGTTTAACCTAGAAGAATGAAAATTGGTGAGCCAAGTGGGAATGGGGTAGTATTCATTACCTGAAAGTGTCATCAAGATTGGGTGAAAAAATGTGTGCTGAGATTTCAGGAAACTCATAGTTTTTTGGAAGCTTGGCAACCTCTTTCCATGAAAGTGATTTGCGCCAGTCTGTGCTTAGGGCTACATCAATAGGAAACAAACCATAGTGATAGAACTTGGAGCTACTTTATTGTGTCAAGTTTCATAGAGCTAGCACAAACTGTGTTTGATTTAGAGTTCCAACTACATGTATCCACATAGGAGAAAACAGAGTGAAACCTAAAAATTAAAACTGTTACTGCCAACGAACGGTTTAACCTAGAAGAACGTAATTAGGTGAGCCAAGTGGGATTGGGGTACTGATCATTACCTGAAATTCTCATCAAGATTGGGTGAAAAAATGTGTGCTCAGATTTCAGGAAACACGTAGTTTTTTGGAAGATTGGCAACCCCTTTCCATGAAAGTGATTTGCGCCAGTCTCTGCTTAGGGCTACAACAATAGGAAACAAACCATAGAGATAGAACTTGGAGCTACTTTATTGTGTCAAGTTTCAAAGAGCTAGCACAAACCCTGTTTGATTTAGAGTTCCAAATACATGTATCCATATAGGAGAAAACAGAGTGAAACCTAAAAATTAAAACTGTTACTGCCAACGAACGGTTTAACCTAGAAGAA
The DNA here is from genome assembly GCF_964194105.1 of Spermophilus citellus. NCBI lineage: Eukaryota > Metazoa > Chordata > Mammalia > Rodentia > Sciuridae > Spermophilus > Spermophilus citellus. The sequence goes on along the minus strand of NW_027672727.1, from coordinate 1,085,908 downwards.
CGAAACTTGGTGACCCAAGTGGGATTTGTTGTACTGATCATTACCTGAAAGTGTCATCAAGATTGGGTGAAAAAATGTGTGCTGAGATTTCAGGAAACTCATAGTTTTTTGGAAGCTTGGCAACCCCTTTCCATGAAAGTGATTTGCGCCAGTCTCTGCTTAGGGCTACATCAATAGGAAACAAACCATAGAGATAGAACTTGGAGCTACTTTATTGTGTCAAGTTTCAAAGAGCTAGCACAAACCGTGTTTGATTTAGAGTTCCAACTACATGTATCCATATAGGAGAAAACAGAGTGAAACCTAAAAATTAAAACTGTTACTGCCAACGAACGGTTTAACCTAGAAGAACGGAATTTGGTGAGCCAAGTGGGATTGGGGTAGTGATCATTACCTGAAAGTGTCATCAAGATTGGGTGAAAAAATGTGTGCTGAGATTTCAGGAAACTCGTAGTTTTTTGGAACCTTGGCAACCCCTTTCCATGAAAGTGATTTGCGCCAGTCTCTGCTTAGGGCTACATCAATAGGAAACAAACCATAGAGATAAAACTTGGAGCTACATTATTGTGTCAAGTTTCAAAGAGCTAGCACAAACCATGTTTGATTTAGACTTCCAACTACATGTATCCATATAGGAGAAAACAGAGTGAAACCTAAAAATTAAAACTGTTACTGCCCATGAACGGTTTAACCTAGAAGAACGATATTAGGTGAGCCAAGTGGGATTGGGGTACTGATCATTACCTGAAAGTGTCATCAAGATTGGTTGAACAAATGTGTGCTGAGATTTCAGGAAACTCGTAGTTTTTTGGAGGATTGGCAACCCCTTTCCATGAAAGTGATTTGCGCCAGTCTCTGCTTAGGGCTACATCAATAGGAAACAAACCATAGAGATAGAACTTGGAGCTACTTTATTGTGTCAAGTTTCAAAGAGCTAGCACAAACCGTGTTTGATTTAGAGTTCCAACTACATGTATCCATATAGGAGAAAACAGAGTGAAACCTAAAAATTAAAACTGTTACTGCCAACGAACGGTTTAACCTAGAAGAACGAAATTTGGTGAGCCAAGTGGGATTGGGGTACTCATCATTACCTGAAAGTGTCATCAAGATTGGGTGAAAAAATGTGTGCTGAGATTTCAGGAAACTCGTAGTTTTTTGGAAAATTGGCAACCCCTTTCCATGAAAGTGATTTGCGCCAGTCTCTGCTTAGGGCTACATCAATAGGAAACAAACCATAGAGATAGAACTTGGAGCTACTTTATTGTGTCAAGTTTCAAAGAGCTTGCACAAACCCTGTTTGATTTAGAGTTCCAAATACATGTCCATATAGGAGAAAACAGAGTGAAACCTAAAAATTAAAACTGTTACTGCCAACGAACGGTTTAACCTAGAAAAAAGAAACTTGGTGACCCAAGTGGGATTTGTTGTACTGATCATTACCTGAAAGTGTCATCAAGATTGGGTGAAAAAATGTGTGCTGAGATTTCAGGAAACTCGTAGTTTTTTGGAAACTTGGGAACCCCTTTCCATAAAAGTGATTTGCGCCAGTCTCTGCTTAGGGCTACATCAATAGGAAACAAACCATAGAGATAGAACTTGGAGCTACTTTATTGTGTCAAGTTTCAAAAGCTAGCACAAACCGTGTTGGATTTAGAGTTCCAACTACATGTATCCATATAGGAGAAAACAGAGTGAAACCTAAAAATTAAAACTGTTACTGCCAATGAACGGTTTAACCTAGAAGAATGAAATTTGGTGAGCCAAGTGGGATTGGGGTAGTGATCATTACCTGAAAGTGTCATCAAGATTGGGTGAAAAAATGTGTGCTGAGATTTCAGGAAACTCATAGTTTTTTGAAAGCTTGGCAACCTCTTTCCATGAAAGTGATTTGCGCCAGTCTGTGCTTAGGGCTACATCAATAGGAAACAAACCATAGTGATAGAACTTGGAGCTACTTTATTGTGTCAAGTTTCATAGAGCTAGCACAAACTGTGTTTGATTTAGAGTTCCAACTACATGTATCCACATAGGAGAAAACAGAGTGAAACCTAAAAATTAAAACTGTTACTGCCAACGAACGGTTTAACCTAGAAGAACGAAATTTGGTGAGCCAAGTGGGATTGGGGTACTGATCATTACCTGAAATTCTCATCAAGATTGGGTGAAAAAATGTGTGCTCAGATTTCAGGAAACACGTAGTTTTTTGGAAGATTGGCAACCCCTTTCCATGAAAGTGATTTGCGCCAGTCTCTGCTTAGGGCTACAACAATAGGAAACAAACCATAGAGATAGAACTTGGAGCTACTTTATTGTGTCAAGTTTCAAAGAGCTAGCACAAACCCTGTTTGATTTAGAGTTCCAAATACATGTATCCATATAGGAGAAAACAGAGTGAAACCTAAAAATTAAAACTGTTACTGCCAACGAACGGTTTAACCTAGAAGAACGAAACTTGGTGACCCAAGTGAGATTTGTTGTACTGATCATTACCTGAAAGTGTCATCAAGATTGGGTGAAAAAATGTGTGCTGAGATTTCAGGAAACTCATAGTTTTTTGGAAGCTTGGCAACCCCTTTCCATGAAAGTGATTTGCGCCAGTCTCTGCTTAGGGCTACATCAATAGGAAACAAACCATAGAGATAGAACTTGGAGCTACTTTATTGTGTCAAGTTTCAAAGAGCTAGCACAAACCGTGTTTGATTTAGAGTTCCAACTACATGTATCCATATAGGAGAAAACAGAGTGAAACCTAAAAATTAAAACTGTTACTGCCAACGAACGGTTTAACCTAGAAGAACGAAATTTGGTGAGCCAAGTGGGATTGGGGTAGTGATCATTACCTGAAAGTGTCATCAAGATTGGGTGAAAAAATGTGTGCTGAGATTTCAGGAAACTCGTAGTTTTTTGGAACCTTGGCAACCCCTTTCCATGAAAGTGATTTGCGCCAGTCTCTGCTTAGGGCTACATCAATAGGAAACAAACCATAGAGATAAAACTTGGAGCTACTTTATTGTGTCAAGTTTCAAAGAGCTAGCACAAACCATGTTTGATTTAGACTTCCAACTACATGTATCCATATAGGAGAAAACAGAGTGAAACCTAAAAATTAAAACTGTTACTGCCGAGGAACGGTTTAACCTAGAAGAACGAAATTTGCTGAGCCAAGTGGGATTGGGGTACTGATCATTACCTGAAAGTGTCATCATGATAGGGTGAAAAAATGTATGCTGAGATTTCAGGAAACTCGTAGTTTTTTGGAAGCGTGGCAACCCCTTTAAATGAAAGTGATTTGCGCCAGTCTCTGTTTAGGGCTACATCAATAGGAAACAAAACATAGAGATAGAACTTGGAGCTACTTTATTGTGTCAAGTTTCAAAGAGCTAGCACAAGCTGTGTTTGATTTAGACTTCCAGCTACATGTATCCATATAGGAGAAAACAGAGTGAAACCTAAAAATTAAAACTGTTACTGCCAACGAACGGTTTAACCTAGAAGAACGAAATTTGGTGAGCCAAGTGGGATTGGGGTACTGATCATTACCTGAATGTGTCATCAAGATTGGGTGAAAAAATGTGTGCTGAGATTTCAGGAAACTCGTAGTTTTTTGGAGGATTGGCAACACCTTTCCATGAAAGTGATTTGTGCCAGTCTCTGCTTAGGGCTACATCAATAGGAAACAAACCATAGAGATAGAACTTGGAGCTACTTTATTGTGTCAAGTTTCAAAGAGCTAGCACAAACCGTGTTTGATTTAGAGTTCCAACTACATGTATCCATTTAGGAGAAAACAGAGTGAAAACTAAAAATTAAAACTGTTACTGCCAACGAACTGTTTAACCTAGAAGAACGAAATTTGGTGAGCCAAGTGGGATTGGGGTACTGATCATTACCTGAAAGTGTCATCAAGATTGGGTGAAAAAATGTGTGCTGAGATTTCAGGAAACTCGTAGTTTTTTGGAAGATTGGCAACCCCTTTCAATTAAAGTGATTTGCGCCAGTCTCTTCTTAGGGCTACATCAACAGAAAAAAAACCATAGAGATAGAACTTGGAGCTACTTTATTGTGTCAAGTTTCAAAGAGCTAGCACAAACCCTGTTTGATTTAGAGTTCCAATTACATGTCCATATAGGAGAAAACAGAGTGAAACCTAAAAATTAAAACTGTTACTGCCAACGAACGGTTTAACCTAGAAGAAAGAAACTTGGTGACCCAAGTGGGATTTGTTGTACTGATCATTACCTGAAAGTGTCATCAAGATTGGGTGAAAAAATGTGTGCTGAGATTTCAGGAAACTCATAGTTTTTTGGAAGCTTGGCAACCCCTTTCCATGAAAGTGATTTGCGCCAGTCTCTGCTTAGGGCTACATCAATAGGAAACAAACCATAGAGATAGAACTTGGAGCTACTTTATTGTGTCAAGTTTCAAAGAGCTAGCACAAACCGTGTTGGATTTAGAGTTCCAACTACATGTATCCATAAGGAGAAAACAGAGTGAAACCTAAAAATTAAAACTGTTACTGCCAATGAACTGTTTAATCTAGAAGAACGAAATTTGGTGAGCCAAGTGGGATTGGGGTACTGATCATTACCTGAAATTGTCATCAAGATTGGGTGAAAAAATCTGTGCTGAGATTTCAGGAAACACGTAGTTTTTTGGAAGATTGGCAACCCCTTTCCATGAAAGTGATTTGCGCCAGTCTCTGCTTAGGGCTACATCAATAGGAAACAAACCATAAAGATAGAACTTGGAGCTACTTTATTGTGTCAAGTTTCAAAGAGCTAGCACAAACAGTGTTTGATTTAGAGTTCCAACTACATGTATCCATATAGGAGAAAACAGAGTGAAACCTAAAAATTAAAACTGTTACTGCCAACGAACGGTTTAACCTAGAAGAACAAAATTTGGTGAGCCAAGTGGGAGTGGGGTGCTGATCATTACCAGAAAGTGTCATCAAGATTGGGTGAAAAAATGTGTGCTGAGATTTCAGGAAACTCTTAGTTTTTTGGAAGATTGGCAACCCCTTTCCATGAAAGTGATTTGTGCCAGTCTCTGCTTAGGGCTACATCAATAGGAAACAAACCATAGAGATAGAACTTGGAGCTACTTTATTGTGTCAAGTTTCAAAGAGCTAGCACAAACCCTGTTTGATTTAGAGTTCCAAGTACATGTATCCATATAGGAGAAAACAGAGTGAAACCTAAAAATTAAAACTGTTACTGCCAACGAACGGTTTAAACTAGAAGAACGAAACTTGGTGACCCAAGTGGGATTTGTTGTACTGATCATTACCAGAAAGTGTCATCAAGATTGGGTGAAAAAATGTGTGCTGAGATTTCAGGAAACTCGTAGATTTTTGGAAGCTTGGCAACCCCTTTCCATGAAAGTGATTTGCGCCAGTCTCTGCTTAGGGCTACATCAATAGGAAACAAACCATAGAGATAGAACTTGGAACTACTTTATTGTGTCAAGTTTCAAAGAGCTAGCACAAACCGTGTTTGATTTAGACTTCCAACTACATGTATCCATATAGGAGAAAACAGAGTGAAACCTAAAAATTAAAACTGTTACTGCCAACAAACGGTTTAACCTAGAAGAACGAAATTTGGTGAGCCAAGTGGGATTGGGGTACTGATCATTACCTGAAAGTGTCATCAAGATTGGGTGAAAAAATGTGTGCTGAGATTTCAGGAAACTCGTAGTTTTTTGGAAGCTTGGCAACCCCTTTAAATGAAAGTGATTTGCACCAGTCTCTGTTTAGGGCTACATCAATAGGAAACAAACCATAGAGATAGAACTTGGAGCTACTTTATTGTGTCAAGTTTCAAAGAGCTACCACAAACCGTGTTTGATTTAGAGTTCCAACTACATGTATCCATATAGGAGAAAACAGAGTGAAACCTAAAAGTTAAAACCGTTACTGCCAACGAACGGTTTAACCTAGAAGAACGAAATTTGGTGAGCCAAGTGGGATTGGGGTACTGATCATTACCTGAAAGTGTCATCAAGATAGGGTGAAAAAATGTGTGCTGAGTTTTCTGGAAACGCGTAGTTTTTTGGAAGACTGGCAACCCCTTTCCATGAAAGTGATTTGCGCCAGTCTCTGCTTAGGGCTACATCAATAGGAAACAAACCATAGAGATAGAACTTGGAGCTACTTTATTGTGTCAAGTTTCAAAGAGCTAGCACAAACCGTGTTTGATTTAGAGTTCCAACTACATGTATCCATATAGGAGAAAACAGAGTGAAACCTAAAATTAAAACTGTTACTGCCAACGAACGGTTTAACCTAGAAGAACGAAATTTGGTGAGCCAAGTGGGATTGGGGTACTGATCATTACCTGAAAGTGTCATCAAGATTGGGTGAAAAAATGTGTGCTGAGATTTCAGGAAACTCGTAGTTTTTTGGAAGACTGGCAACCCCTTTCCATGAAAGTGATTTGCGCCAGTCTCTGCTTAGGGCTACATCAATAGGAAACAAACCATAGAGATAGAACTTGGAGCTACTTTATTGTGTCAAGTTTGAAAGAGCTAGCACAAACCGTGTTTGATTTAGAGTTCCAACTACATGTATCCATATAGGAGAAAACAGAGTGAAACCTAAAATTTAAAACTGTTACTGCCAACGAACTGTTTAACCTAGAAGAACGAAATTTGGTGAGCCAAGTGGGATTGGGGTACTGATCATTACCTGAAAGTGTCATCAAGATTGGGTGAAAAAATGTGTGCTGAGATTTCAGGAAACTCGTAGGTTTTTTGAAGATTGGCAACCCCTTTCAATGAAAGTGATTTGCGCCAGTCTCTTCTTAGGGCTACATCAATAGGAAACAAACCATAGAGATAGAACTTGGAGCTACTTTATTGTGTCAAGTTTCAAAGAGCTAGCACAAACCCTGTGTGATTTAGAGTTCCAATTACATGTCCATATAGGAGAAAACAGAGTGAAACCTAAAAATTAAAACTGTTACTGCCAACGAACGGTTTAACCTAGAAGAAAGAAACTTGGTGACCCAAGTGGGATTTGTTGTACTGATCATTACCTGAAAGTGTCATCAAGATTGGGTGAAAAAATGTGTGCTGAGATTTCAGGAAACTCGTAGTTTTTTAGAAGCTTGGGAACCCCTTTCCATGAAAGTGATTTGCGCCAGTCTCTGCTTAGGGCTACATCAATAGGAAACAAACCATAGAGATAGAACTTGGAGCTACTTTATTGTGTCAAGTTTCAAAAGCTAGCAAAAACCGTGTTTGATTTAGAGTTCCAACTACATGTATCCATATAGGAGAAAGCAGAGTGAAACCTAAAAATTAAAACTTTTACTGCCAACGAACGGTTTAACCTAGAAGAACGAACTTTGCTGAGCCAAATGGGATTGGGGTAGTGATCATTACCTGAAAGTGTCATCAAGATTGGGTGAAAAAATGTGTGCTGAGATTTCAGGAAACTCGTAGGTTTAGGGAAGCTTGGCAACCCCTTTCCTTGAAAGTGATTTGCGCCAGTCTCTGCTTAGGGCTACATCAATAGGAAACAAACCATAGAGATTAACTTGGAGCTACTTTATTGTGTCAGGTTTCAAAGAGCTAGCACAAACCGTGTTTGATTTAGAGTTCCAACTACATGTATCCATATAGGAGAAAACAGAGTGAAACCTAAAATTAAAACTGTTACTGCCAACGAACGGTTTAACCTAGAAGAACGAAATTTGGTGAGCCATGTGGGATTGGGGTACTGATCATTACCTGAAAGTGTCATCAAGATTGGGTGAAAAAATGTGTGCTGAGATTTCAGGAAACTCGTAGTTTTTTGGAAGACTGGCAACCCCTTTCCATGAAAGTGATTTGCGCCAGTCTCTGCTTAGGGCTACATCAATAGGAAACAAACCATAGAGGTAGAACTTGGAGCTACTTTATTGTGTCAAGTTTCAAAGAGCTAGCACAAACCCTGTTTGATTTAGAGTTCCAATTACATGTCCATATAGGAGAAAACAGAGTGAAACCTAAAAATTAAAACTGTTACTGCCAACTAACGGTTTAACCTAGAAGAACGAAATTTGGTGAGCCAAGTGGGATTGGGGTAGTGATCATTACCTGAAAGTGTCATCAAGATTGGGTGAAAAAATGTGTGCTGAGATTTTAGGAAACTCGTAGTTTTTTGGAAGCTTGGCAACCCCTTTCTATAAAAGTGATTTGCGCCAGTCTCTGCTTAGGGCTACATCAATAGGAAACAAACCATAGAGATAGAACTTGGAGCTGCTTTATTGTGTCAAGTTTCAAAGAGCTAGCACAAACCGTGTTTGATTTAGAGTTCCAACTACATGTATCCATATAGGAGAAAACAGAGTGAAACCTAAAAATTTAAACTGTTACTGCCAACGAACGGTTTAACCTAGAAGAACGAAATTTGGTGAGCCAAGTGGGATTGGGGTAATGATCATTACCTGAAAGTGTCATCAAGATTGGGTGAAAAAATGTGTGCTGAGATTTCAGGAAACTCGTAGTTTTTTGGAAGCTTGGCAACCCCCTTCCATGAAAGTGATTTGCGCCAGTCTCTGCTTAGGGCTACATCAATAGGAAAGAAACCATAGAGATAGAACTTGGAGCTACTTTATTGTGTCAAGTTTCAAAGAGCTAGCACAAACCGTGTTTGATTTAGAGTTCCAACTAGGTGTATCCATATAGGAGAAAACAGAGTGAAACCTAAAAACTAAACTGTTACTGCCAACGAACGGTTTAACCTAGAAGAACGAAATTTGGTGAGCCACGTGGCATTGGGGTACTGATCATTACCTGAAAGTGTCATCAAGATTGGGTGAAAAAATGTGTGCTGAGATTTCAGGAAACTCGTAGTTTTTTGGAAGCTGGGCAACCCCTTTCCATGAAAGTGATTTGCCCCAGTCTCTGCTTAGGGCTACATCAATAGGAAACAAACCATAGATATAGATCCTTGTGCTACTTTATTGTGTGAAGTTTTAAAGAGATAGCACAAACTGTGTTTGATTTAGAGTTCCAACTACATGTAACCATATAGGAGAAAACAGAGTGAAACCTAAAAATTAAAACTGTTACTGCCAACGAACGGTTTAACCTAGAAGAACGAAATTTGGTGAGCCAAGTGGGATTGGGGTACTGATCATTACCTGAAAGTGTCAACAAGATTGGGTGAAAAAATGTGTGCTGAGATTTTAGGAAACTCGTAGTTTTTTGGAAGCTTGGCAACCCCTTTAAATTAAAGACATTTGCGCCAGTCTCTGCTTAGGGCTACATCAATAGGAAACAAACCATAGAGATAGAACTTAGAGCTGCTTTATTGTGTCAAGTTTGAAAGAGCTAGCACAAACCGTGTTTGATTTAGAGTTCCAACTACATGTATCCATATAGGAGAAAACAGAGTGAAACCTAAAAATTAAAACTGTTACTGCCAACTAACGGTTTAGCCTAGAAGAACGAAATTTGGTGAGCCAAGTGGGATTGGGGTAGTGATCATTATCTGAAAGTGTCATCAAGATTGGGTGAAAAAATGTGTGCTGAGATTTCAGGAAACTCGTAATTTTTTGGAAGCTTGGCAACCCCTTTCTATGAAAGTGATTTGCGCCAGTCTCTGCCCATGGCTACATCAATAGGAAACAAACCATAGATATAGATCTTTGTGCTACTTTATTGTGTCAACTTTTAAAGAGCTAGCACAAACCGTGTTTGATTTAGAGTTCCAACTACATGTATCCATATAGGAGAAAACAGAGTGAAACCTAAAAATTAAAACTGTTACTGCCAACGGACGTTTTTACCTAGAAGAACAAAATTTGGTGAGCCAAGTGGGATTGGGGTAGTGATCATTACCTGAAAGTGTCATCAAGATTGGGTGAAAAAATATGTGGTGAGATTTCAGGAAACTCGTAGTTTTTTGGAAGCTTGGCAACCCCCTTCCATGAAACTGATTTGCGCCAGTCTCTGCTTAGGCCTACATAAATAGGAAAAAAACCATAGAGATAGAACTTGGAGCTACTTTATTGTGTCAAGTTTCAAAGAGGTAGCACAAACCGTGTTTGATTTAGAGTTCCAACTACATGTATCCATATAGGAGAAAACAGAGTGAAACCTAATAATTAAAACTGTTACTGCCAACTAACGGTTTAACCTAGAAGAACGAAATTTGGTGAGCCAAGTGGGATTGGCGTACTGATCATTACCTGAAAGTGTCATCAAGATTGGGTGAAAAAATGTGTGCTGAGATTTCAGGAAACTCGTAGTTTTTTGGAAGCTTGGCAACCCCTTTCCATGAAAGTGATTTGCGCCAGTCTCTGCTTAGGGCTACATCAATAGGAAACAAACCATAGAGATAGAACTTGGAGCAGCATTATTGTGTCAAGTTTCAAAGAGGTAGCACAAAACGTGTTTGATTTAGAGTTCCAACTACATGTATCCATATAGGAGAAAACAGAGTGAAACCTAATAATTAAAACTGTTACTGCCAACGAACGGTTTAACCGAGAAGAACGGAATTTGGTTAGCCAAGTGGGATTGGCGTACTGATCATTACCTGAAAGTGTCATCAATATTGGGAGAAAAAATGTGTGCTGAGATTTCAGGAAACTCGTAGTTTTTTGGAAGCTGGGCATCCCCTTTCCATGAAAGTGATTTGCCCCAGTCTCTCCTTAGGGCTACATCAATAGGAAACAAACCATAGATATAGATCTTTGTGCTACTTTATTGTGTCAAGTTTTAAAGAGCTAGCACAAACCGTGTTTGATTTAGAGTTCCAACTACATGTATCCATATAGGAGAAAACAGAGTGAAACCTAAAAATTAAAACTGTTACTGCCAACGAACGGTTTATCCCAGAAGAACGAAATTTGGTGAGCCACGTGGGAGTGGTTTACTTATCATTACTTGAAAGTGTCATCAATATTGGGTGAAAAAATGTGTGCTGAGATTTCAGGTAACTCGTAGTTTTTTGGAAGCTTGGCAACACCTTTCCATGAAAGTGATTTGCGCCAGTCTCTGCTTAGGGCTTCATCAATAGGAAACAAATCATGGAGATAGAACATGGAGCTACTTTATTGTGTCAATTTTCAAAGAGCTAGCGCAAACCATGTTTGAGTTAGAGTTCCAACTACATGTATCCATATAGGAGAAAACAGAGTGAAACCTAAAAATTAAAACTGTTACTGCCAACGAACGGTTTAACCTAGAAGAACGAAATTTGGTGAGCCAAGTGGGATTGGGGTACTGATCATTACCTGAAAGTGTCATCAAGATTGGGTGAATAAATGTGTGCTGAAATTTCAGGAAACTCGTAGTTTTTTGGAAGCTTGGCAACACCTTTCCATGAAAGTGATTTGCGCCAGTCTCTGCTTAGGGCTACATCAATAGAAAAGAAACCATAGAGATAGAACTTGGAGCTACTTTATTGTGTCAAGTTTCAAAGAGCTAGCACAAACCGTGTTTGATTTAGAGTTCCAACTAGGTGTATCCATATAGGAGAAAACAGAGTGAAACCTAAAAACTAAACTGTTACTGCCAACGAACGGTTTAACCTAGAAGAACGAAATTTGGTGAGCCACGTGGCATTGGGGTACTGATCATTACCTGAAAGTGTCATCAAGATTGGGTGAAAAAATGTGTGCTGAGATTTCAGGAAACTCGTAGTTTTTGGAAGCTGGGCAACCCCTTTCCATGAAAGTGATTTTCCCCAGTCTCTGCTTAGCGCTACATCAATAGGAAACAAACCATAGATAGAGATCCTTGTGCTACTTTATTGTGTGAAGTTTTAAAGAGATAGCACAAACTGTGTTTGATTTAGAGTTCCAACTACATGTATCCATATAGGAGAAAACAGAGTGAAACCTAAAAATTAAAACTGTTACTGCCAACGAACGGTTTAACCTAGAAGAACGAAATTTGGTGAGCCAAGTGGGATTGGGGTACTGATCATTACCTGAAAGTGTCAACAAGATTGGGTGAAAAAATGTGTGCTGAGATTTTAGGAAACTCGTAGTTTTTTGGAAGCTTGGCAACCCCTTTAAATTAAAGTCATTTGCGCCAGTCTCTGCTTAGGGCTACATCAATAGGAAACAAACCATAGAGATAGAACTTAGAGCTGCTTTATTGTGTCAAGTTTGAAAGAGCTAGCACAAACCGTGTTTGATTTAGAGTTCCAACTACATGTATCCATATAGGAGAAAACAGAGTGAAACCTAAAAATTTAAACTGTTACTGCCAACGAACGGTTTAACCTAGAAGAACGAAATTTGGTGAGCCAAGTGGGATTGGGGTAATGATCATTACCTGAAAGTGTCATCAAGATTGGGTGAAAAAATGTGTGCTGAGATTTCAGGAAACTGGTAGTTATTTGGACGCTTGGCAACCCCCTTCCATGAAAGTGATTTGCGCCAGTCTCTGCTTATGGCTACATCAATAGGAAACAAACCATAGATATAGATCTTTGTGCTACTTTATTGTGTCAACTTTTAAAGAGCTAGCACAAACCGTGTTTGATTTAGAGTTCCAACTACATGTATCCATATAGGAGAAAACAGAGTGAAACCTAAAAATTAAAACTGTTACTGCCAACAGACGTTTTTACCTAGAAGAACAAAATTTGGTGAGCCAAGTGGGATTGGGGTAGTGATCATTACCTGAAAGTGTCATCAAGATTGGGTGAAAAAATATGTGGTGAGATTTCAGGAAACTCGTAGTTTTTTGGAAGCTTGGCAACCCCCTTCCATGAAACTGATTTGCGCCAGTCTCTGCTTAGGCCTACATAAATAGGAAAAAAAACATAGAGTTAGAACTTGGAGCTACTTTATTGTGTCAAGTTTCAAAGAGGTAGCACAAACCGTGTTTGATTTAGAGTTCCAACTACATGTATCCATATAGGAGAAAACAGAGTGAAACCTAATAATTAAAACTGTTACTGCCAACGAACGGTTTAAACTAGAAGAACGAAATTTGGTGAGCCAAGTGGGATTGGCGTACTGATCATTACCTGAAAGTGTCATCAAGATTGGGTGAAAAAATGTGTGCTGAGATTTCAGGAAACTCGTAGTTTTTTGGAAGCTTGGCAACCCCTTTCCATGAAAGTGATTTGCGCCAGTCTCTGCTTAGGGCTACATCAATAGGAAACAAACCATAGAGATAGAACTTGGAGCAGCTTTATTGTGTCAAGTTTCAATGAGGTAGCACAAAACGTGTTTGATTTAGAGTTCCAACTACATGTATCCATATAGGAGAAAACAGAGTGAAAGCTAATAATTAAAACTGTTACTGCCAACGAATGGTTTAACCGAGAAGAACGGAATTTGGTTAGCCAAGTGGGATTGGCGTACTGATCATTACCTGAAAGTGTCATCAATATTGGGAGAAAAAATGTGTGCTGAGATTTCAGGAAACTCGTAGTTTTTTGGAAGCTGGGCATCCCCTTTCCATGAAAGTGATTTGCCCCAGTCTCTGCTTAGGGCTACATCAATAGGAAACAAACCATAGATATAGATCTTTGTGCTACTTTATTGTGTCAAGTTTTAAAGAGCTAGCACAAACCGTGTTTGATTTAGAGTTCCAACTACATGTATCCATATAGGAGAAAACAGAGTGAAACCTAAAAATTAAAACTGTTACTGCCAACGAACGTTTTATCCCAGAAGAACGAAATTTGGTGAGCCACGTGGGAGTGGTTTACTTATCATTACTTGAAAGTGTCATCAATATTGGGTGAAAAAATGTGTGCTGAGATTTCAGGTAACTCGTAGTTTTTTGGAAGCTTGGCAACCCCTTTCCATGAAAGTGATTTGCGCCAGTCTCTGCTTAGGGCTACATCAATAGGAAACAAACCATAGAGATAGAACTTGGAGCTACTTTATTGTGTCAAGTTTCAAAGAGTTAGCACAAACCGTGTTTGATTTAGAGTTCCACCTACATGTATCCATATAGAAGAAAACAGAGTGAAACCTAAAAATTAAAACTGTTACTGCCAACGGACGGTTTTACCTAGAAGAACGAAATTTGGTGAGCCAAGTGGGATTGGGGTACTGATCATTACCTGAAGTGTCATCAAGATTGGGTGAAAAAATATGTGCTGAGATTTCAGGAAACTCGTAGATTTTTTTGCAATCTTGGCAATCCCTTTCCATGAAAGTGATTTGCGCCAGTCTCTGCTTAGGGCTACATCAATAGGAAAGAAACCATAGAGATAGAACTTTGAACTACTTTATTGTGTTAAGTTTCAAAGAGCTAGCACAAACCATGTTTGAGTTAGAGTTCCAACTACATGTATCCTTATAGGAAGAAAACAGAGTGAAACCTAAAAATTAAAACTGTTACTGCCCACAAACGGTTTAACCTAGAAGAACCAAATTTGGTGAGCCAAGTGGGATTTGGGTACTGAAAATTACCTGAAAGTGTCATCAAGATTGGTGAAAAAATGTGTGCTGAGATTTCAGGAAACTCGTAGTTTTTTGGAAGCTTGGCAACCCCTTTCCATGAAAGTGATTTGCGCCAGTCTCTGCTTAGGGCTACATCAATAGGAAACAAACCATAGAGATAGAACTTGGAGCTACTTTATTGTGTCAAGTTTCAAAGAGCTGGCACAAACCGTGTTTGATTTAGACTTCCAACTACATGTATCCATATAGGAGAAAACAGAGTGAAACCTAAAAATTAAAACTGTTACTGCCAATGAACGGTTTAACCTAGAAGAACGAAATTTGGTGAGCCAAGTGGGATTGGTGTACTGATAATTACCTGAAAGTGTCATCAAGATTGGGAGAAAAAATGTGTGCTGACTTTTCAGAAAACTCGTAGTTTTTTGGAAGCTGGGCATCCCCTTTCCATGAAAGTGATTTGCCCCAGTCCCTGCTTAGGGCTACATCAATAGGAAACAAACCATAGATATAGATCTTTGTGCTACTTTATTGTGTCAAGTTTTAAAGAGCTAGCACAAACCGTGTTTGATTTAGACTTCCAACTACATGTATCCATATAGGAGAAAACAGAGTGAAACCTAAAAATTTAAACTGTTACTGCCAACGAACGGTTTAACCTAGGAGAACGAAATTTGGTGAGCCAAGTGGGATTGGGGTAATGATCATTACCTGAAAGTGTCATCAAGATTGGGTGAAAAAATGTGTGCTGAGATTTCAGGAAACTCCTAGTTTTTTGGAAGCTTGGCAACCCCCTTCCATGAAAGTGATTTGCGCCAGTCTCTGCTTAGGGCTACATCAATAGGAAACAAACCATAGATATAGATCTTTGTGCTACTTTATTGTGTCAAGTTTTAAAGAGCTAGCCAAACCGTGTTTGATTTAGAGTTCCAACTACATGTATCCATATAGGAGAAAACAGAGTGAAACCTAAAAATTAAAACTGTTACTGCCAACGTACGTTTTTACCTAGAAGAACAAAATTTGGTGAGCCAAGTGGGATTGGGGTAGTGATCATTACCTGAAAGTGTCATCAAGATTGGGTGAAAAAATATGTGGTGAGATTTCAGGAAACTCGTAGTTTTTTGGAAGCTTGGCAACCCCCTTCCATGAAACTGATTTGCGCCAGTCTCTGCTTAGGGCTACATAAATAGGAAAAAAAAAACATAGAGATAGAACTTGGAGCTACTTTATTGTGTCAAGTTTCAAAGAGGTAGCACAAACCGTGTTTGATTTAGATTTCCAACTACATGTATCCACATAGGAGAAAACAGATTGAAACCTAAAAATTAAAACTGTTACTGCCAACGAACTGTTTAAACTAGAAGAACGAAGTTTGGTGAGCCAAGTGGGATTGGCGTACTGATCATTACCTGAAAGTGTCATCAAGATTGGGTGAAAAAATGTGTGCTGAGATTTCAGGAAACTCGTAGTTTTTTGGAAGCTTGGCAACCACTTTCCATGAAAGTGATTAGCGCCAGTCTCTGCTTAGGGCTACATCAATAGGAAACAAACCATAGAGATAGAACTTGGAGCTACTTTATTGTGTCAAGTTTCAAAGAGCTAGCACAAACCGTGTTTGATGCATAGTTCCAACTACATGCATCCATATAGGAGAAAACAGAGTGAAACCTAAAAATTAAAACAATTACTGCCAAAGAACGGTTTAACCTAGAAGAACGAAATTTGGTGAGCCACGTGAGATTGAGGTACTGATCATTACATGAAAGTGTCATCAAGTTTGGGTGAAAAAAAGGTGTGCTGAGATTTCAGGAAACTCTTAGTTTTTTGGAAGCTTGGCAACCCCTTTCCATGAAAGTGATTTGCCCAAGTCTCTGCTTAAGGCTACATCAATAGGAAACAAACCATAGAGATAGAACTTGGAGCTTCTTTATTGTGTCAAGTTTCAAAGAGCTAGCACAAACTGTGTTTGATTTAGAGTTCCAAATACATGTATCCATATAGGAGAAAAGAGTGAAACCTAAAAACTAAAACCGTTACTGCCAACGAACGGTTTAAAATAGAAGAACAAAATTTGGTGAGCCAAGTGGGATTGGGGTACTGATCATTACCTGAAAGTGTCATCAAGATTGGGAGAAAAAATGTGTCCTGAGATTTCAGGAAACTCGTAGTTTTTTGGAAGCCTGGCAACCCCTTTCCATGAAAGTGATTTGCGCCAGTCTCTGCTTAAGGCTACATCAATAGGAAACAAACCATAGAGATAGAACTTGGAGCTACTTAATTGTGTCAATTTTCAAAGAGCTAGCACAAACCGTGTTTGATTTAGAGTTCTAACTACATGTATCCATATATGCGAAAACAGAGTGAAACCTAAAAATTAAAACTGTTACTGCCAACGAACGGTTTAAACTAGAAGAACGAAATTTGGTGAACCAAGTGGGATTGGGGGACTGATCATTACCTGAAAGTGTCATCAAGATTGGGTGAAAAAATGTGTCCTGAGATTTCAGGAAACTCGTAGTTTTTTGGAAGCCTGGCAACCCCTTTCCATGAAAGTGATTTGCGCCAGTCTCTGCTTAGGGCTACATCAATAAGAAACAAACCATAGAGATACAACTTGGAGCTACTTTATTGTGTCAAGTTCAAAGAACTAGCACAAACCGTGTTTGATTTAGAGTTCCAACTACATGTATCCACATAGGAGAAAACAGAGTGAAACCTAAAAATTAAAACTGTTACTGCCAACGAACGGTTTAACCTACAAGAAAGAAATTTGGTGAGTTAAATGGGATTGGGGTACTGATCATTATCTGAAAGTGTCATCAAGATTGGGTGAAAAAATGTGTGCTGAGATTTCAGGAAACTCGTACTTTTTTGGAAGCTTTGCAACACCTTTCCATGAAAGTGATTTGCGCCAGTCTCTGCTTAGGGCTACATCAATAGGAAACAAACCATAGAGATAGAACTTGGAGCTACTTTATTGTGTCAAGTTTCAAAGAGCTAGCACAAACCGTGTTTGATTTAGACTTCCAACTACATGTATCCATATAGGAGAAAACAGAGTGAAACCTAAAAATTAAAACTGTTACTGCCAATGAACGGTTTAACCTAGAAGAACGAAATTTGGTGAGCCAAGTGGGATTGGTGTACTGATAATTACCTGAAAGTGTCATCAAGATTGGGAGAAAAAATGTGTGCTGACTTTTCAGAAAACTCGTAGTTTTTTGGAAGCTGGGCATCCCCTTTCCATGAAAGTGATTTGCCCCAGTCTCTGCTTAGGGCTACATCAATAGGAAACAAACCATAGATATAGATCTTTGTGCTACTTTATTGTGTCAAGTTTTAAAGAGCTAGCAGAAACCGTGTTTGATTTAGACTTCCAACTACATGTATCCATATAGGAGAAAACAGAGTGAAACCTAAAAATTTAAACTGTTACTGCCAACGAACGGTTTAACCTAGGAGAACGAAATTTGGTGAGCCAAGTGGGATTGGGGTAATGATCATTACCTGAAGGTGTCATCAAGATTGGGTGAAAAAATGTGTGCTGAGATTTCAGGAAACTCCTAGTTTTTTGGAAGCTTGGCAACCCCCTTCCATGAAAGTGATTTGCGCCAGTCTCTGCTTAGGGCTACATCAATAGGAAACAAACCATAGATATAGATCTTTGTGCTACTTTATTGTGTCAAGTTTTAAAGAGCTAGCCAAACCGTGTTTGATTTAGAGTTCCAACTACATGTATCCATATAGGAGAAAACAGAGTGAAACCTAAAAATTAAAACTGTTACTGCCAACGTACGTTTTTACCTAGAAGAACAAAATTTGGTGAGCCAAGTGGGATTGGGGTAGTGATCATTACCTGAAAGTGTCATCAAGATTGGGTGAAAAAATATGTGGTGAGATTTCAGGAAACTCGTAGTTTTTTGGAAGCTTGGCAACCCCCTTCCATGAAACTGATTTGCGCCAGTCTCTGCTTAGGGCTACATAAATAGGAAAAAAAAAACATAGAGATAGAACTTGGAGCTACTTTATTGTGTCAAGTTTCAAAGAGGTAGCACAAACCGTGTTTGATTTAGATTTCCAACTACATGTATCCACATAGGAGAAAACAGATTGAAACCTAAAAATTAAAACTGTTACTGCCAACGAACTGTTTAAACTAGAAGAACGAAGTTTGGTGAGCCAAGTGGGATTGGCGTACTGATCATTACCTGAAAGTGTCATCAAGATTGGGTGAAAAAATGTGTGCTGAGATTTCAGGAAACTCGTAGTTTTTTGGAAGCTTGGCAACCACTTTCCATGAAAGTGATTAGCGCCAGTCTCTGCTTAGGGCTACATCAATAGGAAACAAACCATAGAGATAGAACTTGGAGCTACTTTATTGTGTCAAGTTTCAAAGAGCTAGCACAAACCGTGTTTGATGCATAGTTCCAACTACATGCATCCATATAGGAGAAAACAGAGTGAAACCTAAAAATTAAAACAATTACTGTCAAAGAACGGTTTAACCTAGAAGAACGAAATTTGGTGAGCCACGTGAGATTGAGGTACTGATCATTACATGAAAGTGTCATCAAGTTTGGGTGAAAAAAAGGTGTGCTGAGATTTCAGGAAACTCTTAGTTTTTTGGAAGCTTGGCAACCCCTTTCCATGAAAGTGATTTGCCCAAGTCTCTGCTTAAGGCTACATCAATAGGAAACAAACCATAGAGATAGAACTTGGAGCTTCTTTATTGTGTCAAGTTTCAAAGAGCTAGCACAAACTGTGTTTGATTTAGAGTTCCAAATACATGTATCCATATAGGAGAAAAGAGTGAAACCTAAAAACTAAAACCGTTACTGCCAACGAACGGTTTAAAATAGAAGAACAAAATTTGGTGAGCCAAGTGGGATTGGGGTACTGATCATTACCTGAAAGTGTCATCAAGATTGGGAGAAAAAATGTGTCCTGAGATTTCAGGAAACTCGTAGTTTTTTGGAAGCCTGGCAACCCCTTTCCATGAAAGTGATTTGCGCCAGTCTCTGCTTAAGGCTACATCAATAGGAAACAAACCATAGAGATAGAACTTGGAGCTACTTAATTGTGTCAATTTTCAAAGAGCTAGCACAAACCGTGTTTGATTTAGAGTTCTAACTACATGTATCCATATATGCGAAAACAGAGTGAAACCTAAAAATTAAAACTGTTACTGCCAACGAACGGTTTAAACTAGAAGAACGAAATTTGGTGAACCAAGTGGGATTGGGGGACTGATCATTACCTGAAAGTGTCATCAAGATTGGGTGAAAAAATGTGTCCTGAGATTTCAGGAAACTCGTAGTTTTTTGGAAGCCTGGCAACCCCTTTCCATGAAAGTGATTTGCGCCAGTCTCTGCTTAGGGCTACATCAATAAGAAACAAACCATAGAGATACAACTTGGAGCTACTTTATTGTGTCAAGTTCAAAGAACTAGCACAAACCGTGTTTGATTTAGAGTTCCAACTACATGTATCCACATAGGAGAAAACAGAGTGAAACCTAAAAATTAAAACTGTTACTGCCAACGAACGGTTTAACCTACAAGAAAGAAATTTGGTGAGTTAAATGGGATTGGGGTACTGATCATTATCTGAAAGTGTCATCAAGATTGGGTGAAAAAATGTGTGCTGAGATTTCAGGAAACTCGTACTTTTTTGGAAGCTTTGCAACACCTTTCCATGAAAGTGATTTGCGCCAGTCTCTGCTTAGGGCTACATCAATAGGAAACAAACCATAGAGATAGAACTTGGAGCTACTTTATTGTGTCAAGTTTCAAAGAGCTAGCACAAACCGTGTTTGATTTAGACTTCCAACTACATGTATCCATATAGGAGAAAACAGAGTGAAACCTAAAAATTAAAACTGTTACTGCCAATGAACGGTTTAACCTAGAAGAACGAAATTTGGTGAGCCAAGTGGGATTGGTGTACTGATAATTACCTGAAAGTGTCATCAAGATTGGGAGAAAAAATGTGTGCTGACTTTTCAGAAAACTCGTAGTTTTTTGGAAGCTGGGCATCCCCTTTCCATGAAAGTGATTTGCCCCAGTCTCTGCTTAGGGCTACATCAATAGGAAACAAACCATAGATATAGATCTTTGTGCTACTTTATTGTGTCAAGTTTTAAAGAGCTAGCAGAAACCGTGTTTGATTTAGACTTCCAACTACATGTATCCATATAGGAGAAAACAGAGTGAAACCTAAAAATTTAAACTGTTACTGCCAACGAACGGTTTAACCTAGGAGAACGAAATTTGGTGAGCCAAGTGGGATTGGGGTAATGATCATTACCTGAAGGTGTCATCAAGATTGGGTGAAAAAATGTGTGCTGAGATTTCAGGAAACTCCTAGTTTTTTGGAAGCTTGGCAACCCCCTTCCATGAAAGTGATTTGCGCCAGTCTCTGCTTAGGGCTACATCAATAGGAAACAAACCATAGATATAGATCTTTGTGCTACTTTATTGTGTCAAGTTTTAAAGAGCTAGCACAAACCGTGTTTGATTTAGAGTTCCAACTACATGTATCCATATAGGAGAAAACAGAGTGAAACCTAAAAATTAAAACTGTTACTGCCAACGTACGTTTTTACCTAGAAGAACAAAATTTGGTGAGCCAAGTGGGATTGGGGTAGTGATCATTACCTGAAAGTGTCATCAAGATTGGGTGAAAAAATATGTGGTGAGATTTCAGGAAACTCGTAGTTTTTTGGAAGCTTGGCAACCCCCTTCCATGAAACTGATTTGCGCCAGTCTCTGCTTAGGGCTACATAAATAGGAAAAAAAAAACATAGAGATAGAACTTGGAGCTACTTTATTGTGTCAAGTTTCAAAGAGGTAGCACAAACCGTGTTTGATTTAGATTTCCAACTACATGTATCCACATAGGAGAAAACAGATTGAAACCTAAAAATTAAAACTGTTACTGCCAACGAACTGTTTAAACTAGAAGAACGAACTTTGGTGAGCCAAGTGGGATTGGCGTACTGATCATTACCTGAAAGTGTCATCAAGATTGGGTGAAAAAATGTGTGCTGAGATTTCAGGAAACTCGTAGTTTTTTGGAAGCTTGGCAACCACTTTCCATGAAAGTGATTAGCGCCAGTCTCTGCTTAGGGCTACATCAATAGGAAACAAACCATAGAGATAGAACTTGGAGCTACTTTATTGTGTCAAGTTTCAAAGAGCTAGCACAAACCGTGTTTGATGCATAGTTCCAACTACATGCATCCATATAGGAGAAAACAGAGTGAAACCTAAAAATTAAAACAATTACTGCCAAAGAACGGTTTAACCTAGAAGAACGAAATTTGGTGAGCCACGTGAGATTGAGGTACTGATCATTACATGAAAGTGTCATCAAGTTTGGGTGAAAAAAAGGTGTGCTGAGATTTCAGGAAACTCTTAGTTTTTTGGAAGCTTGGCAACCCCTTTCCATGAAAGTGATTTGCCCAAGTCTCTGCTTAAGGCTACAACAATAGGAAACAAACCATAGAGATAGAACTTGGAGCTTCTTTATTGTGTCAAGTTTCAAAGAGCTAGCACAAACTGTGTTTGATTTAGAGTTCCAACTAGGTGTATCCATATAGGAGAAAACAGAGTGAAACCTAAAAACTAAACTGTTACTGCCAACGAACGGTTTAACCTAGAAGAACGAAATTTGGTGAGCCACGTGGCATTGGGGTACTGATCATTACCTGAAAGTGTCATCAAGATTGGGTGAAAAAATGTGTGCTGAGATTTCAGGAAACTCGTAGTTTTTGGAAGCTGGGCAACCCCTTTCCATGAAAGTGATTTTCCCCAGTCTCTGCTTAGGGCTACATCAATAGGAAACAAACCATAGATATAGATCCTTGTGCTACTTTATTGTGTGAAGTTTTAAAGAGATAGCACAAACTGTGTTTGATTTAGAGTTCCAACTACATGTATCCATATAGGAGAAAACAGAGTGAAACCTAAAAATTAAAACTGTTACTGCCAACGAACGGTTTAACCTAGAAGAACGAAATTTGGTGAGCCAAGTGGGATTGGGGTACTGATCATTACCTGAAAGTGTCAACAAGATTGGGTGAAAAAATGTGTGCTGAGATTTTAGGAAACTCGTAGTTTTTTGGAAGCTTGGCAACCCCTTTAAATTAAAGTCATTTGCGCCAGTCTCTGCTTAGGGCTACATCAATAGGAAACAAACCATAGAGATAGAACTTAGAGCTGCTGTATTGTGTCAAGTTTGAAAGAGCTAGCACAAACCGTGTTTGATTTAGAGTTCCAACTACATGTATCCATATAGGAGAAAACAGAGTGAAACCTAAAAATTTAAACTGTTACTGCCAACGAACGGTTTAACCTAGAAGAACGAAATTTGGTGAGCCAAGTGGGATTGGGGTAATGATCATTACCTGAAAGTGTCATCAAGATTGGGTGAAAAAATGTGTGCTGAGATTTCAGGAAACTGGTAGTTATTTGGACGCTTGGCAACCCCCTTCCATGAAAGTGATTTGCGCCAGTCTCTGCTTATGGCTACATCAATAGGAAACAAACCATAGATATAGATCTTTGTGCTACTTTATTGTGTCAACTTTTAAAGAGCTAGCACAAACCGTGTTTGATTTAGAGTTCCAACTACATGTATCCATATAGGAGAAAACAGAGTGAAACCTAAAAATTAAAACTGTTACTGCCAACAGACGTTTTTACCTAGAAGAACAAAATTTGGTGAGCCAAGTGGGATTGGGGTAGTGATCATTACCTGAAAGTGTCATCAAGATTGGGTGAAAAAATATGTGGTGAGATTTCAGGAAACTCGTAGTTTTTTGGAAGCTTGGCAACCCCCTTCCATGAAACTGATTTGCGCCAGTCTCTGCTTAGGCCTACATAAATAGGAAAAAAAACATAGAGTTAGAACTTGGAGCTACATTATTGTGTCAAGTTTCAAAGAGGTAGCACAAACCGTGTTTGATTTAGAGTTCCAACTACATGTATCCATATAGGAGAAAACAGAGTGAAACCTAATAATTAAAACTGTTGCTGCCAACGAACGGTTTAAACTAGAAGAACGAAATTTGGTGAGCCAAGTGGGATTGGCGTACTGATCATTACCTGAAAGTGTCATCAAGATTGGGTGAAAAAATGTGTGCTGAGATTTCAGGAAACTCGTAGTTTTTTGGAAGCTTGGCAACCCCTTTCCATGAAAGTGATTTGCGCCAGTCTCTGCTTAGGGCTACATCAATAGGAAACAAACCATAGAGATAGAACTTGGAGCAGCTTTATTGTGTCAAGTTTCAATGAGGTAGCACAAAACGTGTTTGATTTAGAGTTCCAACTACATGTATCCATATAGGAGAAAACAGAGTGAAACCTAATAATTAAAACTGTTACTCCCAACGAATGGTTTAACCGAGAAGAACGGAATTTGGTTAGCCAAGTGGGATTGGCGTACTGATCATTACCTGAAAGTGTCATCAATATTGGGAGAAAAAATGTGTGCTGAGATTTCAGGAAACTTGTAGTTTTTTGGAAGCTGGGCATCCCCTTTCCATGAAAGTGATTTGCCCCAGTCTCTGCTTAGGGCTACATCAATAGGAAACAAACCATAGATATAGATCTTTGTGCTACTTTATTGTGTCAAGTTTTAAAGAGCTAGCACAAACCGTGTTTGATTTAGAGTTCCAACTACATGTATCCATATAGGAGAAAACAGAGTGAAACCTAAAAATTAAAACTGTTACTGCCAACGAACGGTTTATCCCAGAAGTACGAAATTTGGTGAGCCACGTGGGAGTGGTTTACTTATCATTACTTGAAAGTGTCATCAATATTGGGTGAAAAAATGTGTGCTGAGATTTCAGGTAACTCGTAGTTTTTTGGAAGCTTGGCAACCCCTTTCCATGAAAGTGATTTGCGCCAGTCTCTGCTTAGGGCTACATCAATAGGAAACAAACCATAGAGATAGAACTTGGAGCTACTTTATTGTGTCAAGTTTCAAAGAGTTAGCACAAACCGTGTTTGATTTAGAGTTCCACCTACATGTATCCATATAGAAGAAAACAGAGTGAAACCTAAAAATTAAAACTGTTACTGCCAACGGACGGTTTTACCTAGAAGAACGAAATTTGGTGAGCCAAGTGGGATTGGGGTACTGATCATTACCTGAAGTGTCATCAAGATTGGGTGAAAAAATATGTGCTGAGATTTCAGGAAACTCGTAGATTTTTTTGCAATCTTGGCAATCCCTTTCCATGAAAGTCATTTGCGCCAGTCTGTGCTTAGGGCTACATCAATAGGAAAGAAACCATAGAGATAGAACTTTGAACTACTTTATTGTGTTAAGTTTCAAAGAGCTAGCACAAACCATGTTTGAGTTAGAGTTCCAACTACATGTATCCTTATAGGAAGAAAACAGAGTGAAACCTAAAAATTAAAACTGTTACTGCCCACAAACGGTTTAACCTAGAAGAACCAAATTTGGTGAGCCAAGTGGGATTTGGGTACTGAAAATTACCTGAAAGTGTCATCAAGATTGGTGAAAAAATGTGTGCTGAGATTTCAGGAAACTCGTAGTTTTTTGGAAGCTTGGCAACCCCTTTCCATGAAAGTGATTTGCGCCAGTCTCTGCTTAGGGCTACATCAATAGGAAACAAACCATAGAGATAGAACTTGGAGCTACTTTATTGTGTCAAGTTTCAAAGAGCTGGCACAAACCGTGTTTGATTTAGACTTCCAACTACATGTATCCATATAGGAGAAAACAGAGTGAAACCTAAAAATTAAAACTGTTACTGCCAATGAACGGTTTAACCTAGAAGAACGAAATTTGGTGAGCCAAGTGGGATTGGTGTACTGATAATTACCTGAAAGTGTCATCAAGATTGGGAGAAAAAATGTGTGCTGACTTTTCAGAAAACTCGTAGTTTTTTGGAAGCTGGGCATCCCCTTTCCATGAAAGTGATTTGCCCCAGTCCCTGCTTAGGGCTACATTAATAGGAAACAAACCATAGATATAGATCTTTGTGCTACTTTATTGTGTCAAGTTTTAAAGAGCTAGCACAAACCGTGTTTGATTTAGACTTCCAACTACATGTATCCATATAGGAGAAAACAGAGTGAAACCTAAAAATTTAAACTGTTACTGCCAACGAACGGTTTAACCTAGGAGAACGAAATTTGGTGAGCCAAGTGGGATTGTGGTAATGATCATTACCTGAAAGTGTCATCAAGATTGGGTGAAAAAATGTGTGCTGAGATTTCAGGAAACTCCTAGTTTTTTGGAAGCTTGGCAACCCCCTTCCATGAAAGTGATTTGCGCCAGTCTCTGCTTAGGGCTACATCAATAGGAAACAAACCATAGATATAGATCTTTGTGCTACTTTATTGTGTCAAGTTTTAAAGAGCTAGCCAAACCGTGTTTGATTTAGAGTTCCAACTACATGTATCCATATAGGAGAAAACAGAGTGAAACCTAAAAATTAAAACTGTTACTGCCAACGTACGTTTTTACCTAGAAGAACAAAATTTGGTGAGCCAAGTGGGATTGGGGTAGTGATCATTACCTGAAAGTGTCATCAAGATTGGGTGAAAAAATATGTGGTGAGATTTCAGGAAACTCGTAGTTTTTTGGAAGCTTGGCAACCCCCTTCCATGAAACTGATTTGCGCCAGTCTCTGCTTAGGGCTACATAAATAGGAAAAAAAAAACATAGAGATAGAACTTGGAGCTACTTTATTGTGTCAAGTTTCAAAGAGGTAGCACAAACCGTGTTTGATTTAGATTTCCAACTACATGTATCCACATAGGAGAAAACAGATTGAAACCTAAAAATTAAAACTGTTACTGCCAACGAACTGTTTAAACTAGAAGAACGAAGTTTGGTGAGCCAAGTGGGATTGGCGTACTGATCATTACCTGAAAGTGTCATCAAGATTGGGTGAAAAAATGTGTGCTGAGATTTCAGGAAACTCGTAGTTTTTTGGAAGCTTGGCAACCACTTTCCATGAAAGTGATTAGCGCCAGTCTCTGCTTAGGGCTACATCAATAGGAAACAAACCATAGAGATAGAACTTGGAGCTACTTTATTGTGTCAAGTTTCAAAGAGCTAGCACAAACCGTGTTTGATGCATAGTTCCAACTACATGCATCCATATAGGAGAAAACAGAGTGAAACCTAAAAATTAAAACAATTACTGCCAAAGAACGGTTTAACCTAGAAGAAGGAAATTTGGTGAGCCACGTGAGATTGAGGTACTGATCATTACATGAAAGTGTCATCAAGTTTGGGTGAAAAAAAGGTGTGCTGAGATTTCAGGAAACTCTTAGTTTTTTGGAAGCTTGGCAACCCCTTTCCATGAAAGTGATTTGCCCAAGTCTCTGCTTAAGGCTACATCAATAGGAA
Source organism: Spermophilus citellus (assembly GCF_964194105.1). NCBI lineage: Eukaryota > Metazoa > Chordata > Mammalia > Rodentia > Sciuridae > Spermophilus > Spermophilus citellus. The sequence goes on along the minus strand of NW_027672727.1, from coordinate 1,059,137 downwards.
ACAAACCATAGAGATAGAACTTGGAGCTTCTTTATTGTGTCAAGTTTCAAAGAGCTAGCACAAACTGTGTTTGATTTAGAGTTCCAAATACATGTATCCATATAGGAGAAAAGAGTGAAACCTAAAAACTAAAACCGTTACTGCCAACGAACGGTTTAAAATAGAAGAACAAAATTTGGTGAGCCAAGTGGGATTGGGGTACTGATCATTACCTGAAAGTGTCATCAAGATTGGGAGAAAAAATGTGTCCTGAGATTTCAGGAAACTCGTAGTTTTTTGGAAGCCTGGCAACCCCTTTCCATGAAAGTGATTTGCGCCAGTCTCTGCTTAAGGCTACATCAATAGGAAACAAACCATAGAGATAGAACTTGGAGCTACTTAATTGTGTCAATTTTCAAAGAGCTAGCACAAACCGTGTTTGATTTAGAGTTCTAACTACATGTATCCATATATGCGAAAACAGAGTGAAACCTAAAAATTAAAACTGTTACTGCCAACGAACGGTTTAAACTAGAAGAACGAAATTTGGTGAACCAAGTGGGATTGGGGGACTGATCATTACCTGAAAGTGTCATCAAGATTGGGTGAAAAAATGTGTCCTGAGATTTCAGGAAACTCGTAGTTTTTTGGAAGCCTGGCAACCCCTTTCCATGAAAGTGATTTGCGCCAGTCTCTGCTTAGGGCTACATCAATAAGAAACAAACCATAGAGATACAACTTGGAGCTACTTTATTGTGTCAAGTTCAAAGAACTAGCACAAACCGTGTTTGATTTAGAGTTCCAACTACATGTATCCACATAGGAGAAAACAGAGTGAAACCTAAAAATTAAAACTGTTACTGCCAACGAACGGTTTAACCTACAAGAAAGAAATTTGGTGAGTTAAATGGGATTGGGGTACTGATCATTATCTGAAAGTGTCATCAAGATTGGGTGAAAAAATGTGTGCTGAGATTTCAGGAAACTCGTACTTTTTTGGAAGCTTTGCAACACCTTTCCATGAAAGTGATTTGCGCCAGTCTCTGCTTAGGGCTACATCAATAGGAAACAAACCATAGAGATAGAACTTGGAGTTACTTTATTGTGTCAAGTTTCAAAGAGCTAGCACAAACCGTGTTTGATTTAGACTTCCAACTACATGTATCCATATAGGAGAAAACAGAGTGAAACCTAAAAATTAAAACTGTTACTGCCAATGAACGGTTTAACCTAGAAGAACGAAATTTGGTGAGCCAAGTGGGATTGGTGTACTGATAATTACCTGAAAGTGTCATCAAGATTGGGAGAAAAAATGTGTGCTGACTTTTCAGAAAACTCGTAGTTTTTTGGAAGCTGGGCATCCCCTTTCCATGAAAGTGATTTGCCCCAGTCTCTGCTTAGGGCTACATCAATAGGAAACAAACCATAGATATAGATCTTTGTGCTACTTTATTGTGTCAAGTTTTAAAGAGCTAGCACAAACCGTGTTTGATTTAGACTTCCAACTACATGTATCCATATAGGAGAAAACAGAGTGAAACCTAAAAATTTAAACTGTTACTGCCAACGAACGGTTTAACCTAGGAGAACGAAATTTGGTGAGCCAAGTGGGATTGGGGTAATGATCATTACCTGAAGGTGTCATCAAGATTGGGTGAAAAAATGTGTGCTGAGATTTCAGGAAACTCCTAGTTTTTTGGAAGCTTGGCAACCCCCTTCCATGAAAGTGATTTGCGCCAGTCTCTGCTTAGGGCTACATCAATAGGAAACAAACCATAGATATAGATCTTTGTGCTACTTTATTGTGTCAAGTTTTAAAGAGCTAGCACAAACCGTGTTTGATTTAGAGTTCCAACTACATGTATCCATATAGGAGAAAACAGAGTGAAACCTAAAAATTAAAACTGTTACTGCCAACGTACGTTTTTACCTAGAAGAACAAAATTTGGTGAGCCAAGTGGGATTGGGGTAGTGATCATTACCTGAAAGTGTCATCAAGATTGGGTGAAAAAATATGTGGTGAGATTTCAGGAAACTCGTAGTTTTTTGGAAGCTTGGCAACCCCCTTCCATGAAACTGATTTGCGCCAGTCTCTGCTTAGGGCTACATAAATAGGAAAAAAAAAACATAGAGATAGAACTTGGAGCTACTTTATTGTGTCAAGTTTCAAAGAGGTAGCACAAACCGTGTTTGATTTAGATTTCCAACTACATGTATCCACATAGGAGAAAACAGATTGAAACCTAAAAATTAAAACTGTTACTGCCAACGAACTGTTTAAACTAGAAGAACGAAGTTTGGTGAGCCAAGTGGGATTGGCGTACTGATCATTACCTGAAAGTGTCATCAAGATTGGGTGAAAAAATGTGTGCTGAGATTTCAGGAAACTCGTAGTTTTTTGGAAGCTTGGCAACCACTTTCCATGAAAGTGATTAGCGCCAGTCTCTGCTTAGGGCTACATCAATAGGAAACAAACCATAGAGATAGAACTTGGAGCTACTTTATTGTGTCAAGTTTCAAAGAGCTAGCACAAACCGTGTTTGATGCATAGTTCCAACTACATGCATCCATATAGGAGAAAACAGAGTGAAACCTAAAAATTAAAACAATTACTGCCAAAGAACGGTTTAACCTAGAAGAACGAAATTTGGTGAGCCACGTGAGATTGAGGTACTGATCATTACATGAAAGTGTCATCAAGTTTGGGTGAAAAAAAGGTGTGCTGAGATTTCAGGAAACTCTTAGTTTTTTGGAAGCTTGGCAACCCCTTTCCATGAAAGTGATTTGCCCAAGTCTCTGCTTAAGGCTACAACAATAGGAAACAAACCATAGAGATAGAACTTGGAGCTTCTTTATTGTGTCAAGTTTCAAAGAGCTAGCACAAACTGTGTTTGATTTAGAGTTCCAACTAGGTGTATCCATATAGGAGAAAACAGAGTGAAACCTAAAAACTAAACTGTTACTGCCAACGAACGGTTTAACCTAGAAGAACGAAATTTGGTGAGCCACGTGGCATTGGGGTACTGATCATTACCTGAAAGTGTCATCAAGATTGGGTGAAAAAATGTGTGCTGAGATTTCAGGAAACTCGTAGTTTTTGGAAGCTGGGCAACCCCTTTCCATGAAAGTGATTTTCCCCAGTCTCTGCTTAGGGCTACATCAATAGGAAACAAACCATAGATATAGATCCTTGTGCTACTTTATTGTGTGAAGTTTTAAAGAGATAGCACAAACTGTGTTTGATTTAGAGTTCCAACTACATGTATCCATATAGGAGAAAACAGAGTGAAACCTAAAAATTAAAACTGTTACTGCCAACGAACGGTTTAACCTAGAAGAACGAAATTTGGTGAGCCAAGTGGGATTGGGGTACTGATCATTACCTGAAAGTGTCAACAAGATTGGGTGAAAAAATGTGTGCTGAGATTTTAGGAAACTCGTAGTTTTTTGGAAGCTTGGCAACCCCTTTAAATTAAAGTCATTTGCGCCAGTCTCTGCTTAGGGCTACATCAATAGGAAACAAACCATAGAGATAGAACTTAGAGCTGCTTTATTGTGTCAAGTTTGAAAGAGCTAGCACAAACCGTGTTTGATTTAGAGTTCCAACTACATGTATCCATATAGGAGAAAACAGAGTGAAACCTAAAAATTTAAACTGTTACTGCCAACGAACGGTTTAACCTAGAAGAACGAAATTTGGTGAGCCAAGTGGGATTGGGGTAATGATCATTACCTGAAAGTGTCATCAAGATTGGGTGAAAAAATGTGTGCTGAGATTTCAGGAAACTGGTAGTTATTTGGACGCTTGGCAACCCCCTTCCATGAAAGTGATTTGCGCCAGTCTCTGCTTATGGCTACATCAATAGGAAACAAACCATAGATATAGATCTTTGTGCTACTTTATTGTGTCAACTTTTAAAGAGCTAGCACAAACCGTGTTTGATTTAGAGTTCCAACTACATGTATCCATATAGGAGAAAACAGAGTGAAACCTAAAAATTAAAACTGTTACTGCCAACAGACCTTTTTACCTAGAAGAACAAAATTTGGTGAGCCAAGTGGGATTGGGGTAGTGATCATTACCTGAAAGTGTCATCAAGATTGGGTGAAAAAATATGTGGTGAGATTTCAGGAAACTCGTAGTTTTTTGGAAGCTTGGCAACCCCCTTCCATGAAACTGATTTGCGCCAGTCTCTGCTTAGGCCTACATAAATAGGAAAAAAAACATAGAGTTAGAACTTGGAGCTACTTTATTGTGTCAAGTTTCAAAGAGGTAGCACAAACCGTGTTTGATTTAGAGTTCCAACTACATGTATCCATATAGGAGAAAACAGAGTGAAACCTAATAATTAAAACTGTTGCTGCCAACGAACGGTTTAAACTAGAAGAACGAAATTTGGTGAGCCAAGTGGGATTGGCGTACTGATCATTACCTGAAAGTGTCATCAAGATTGGGTGAAAAAATGTGTGCTGAGATTTCAGGAAACTCGTAGTTTTTTGGAAGCTTGGCAACCCCTTTCCATGAAAGTGATTTGCGCCAGTCTCTGCTTAGGGCTACATCAATAGGAAACAAACCATAGAGATAGAACTTGGAGCAGCTTTATTGTGTCAAGTTTCAATGAGGTAGCACAAAACGTGTTTGATTTAGAGTTCCAACTACATGTATCCATATAGGAGAAAACAGAGTGAAACCTAATAATTAAAACTGTTACTGCCAACGAATGGTTTAACCGAGAAGAACGGAATTTGGTTAGCCAAGTGGGATTGGCGTACTGATCATTACCTGAAAGTGTCATCAATATTGGGAGAAAAAATGTGTGCTGAGATTTCAGGAAACTCGTAGTTTTTTGGAAGCTGGGCATCCCCTTTCCATGAAAGTGATTTGCCCCAGTCTCTGCTTAGGGCTACATCAATAGGAAACAAACCATAGATATAGATCTTTGTGCTACTTTATTGTGTCAAGTTTTAAAGAGCTAGCACAAACCGTGTTTGATTTAGAGTTCCAACTACATGTATCCATATAGGAGAAAACAGAGTGAAACCTAAAAATTAAAACTGTTACTGCCAACGAACGGTTTAACCTAGAAGAACGAAATTTGGTGAGCCAAGTGGGATTCCGGTACTGATCATTACCTGAAAGTGTCATCAAGATTGGGTGAAAAAATGTGTGCTGAGATTTCAGGACACTCGTAGTTTTTTGGAAGCTTGGCAACCCCCTTCCATGAAACTGATTTGCGCCAGTCTCTGCTTAGGGCTACATGAATAGGAAACAAACCATAGAGATAGACCTTGAAGCTACATTATTGCGTCAAGTTTCAAAGAGCTAGCACGAACCGTGTTTGATTTAGAGTTCCAACTACATGTATCCATATAGGAGAAAACAGAGTGAAACCTAAAAATTAAAACTGTTACTGCCAACGAACGGTTTAACCTAGGAGAATGAAATTTGATGAGCCAAGTGGGATTGGGGTACTGATCATTACCTGAAAGTGTCATCAAGATTGGGTGAAAAAATGTGTGCTGAGATTTCAGGAAACTCGATGTTTTTTGGAAGCTTGGCAACCCCTTTCCATGAAAGTGATTTGCGCCAGTCTCTGCTTAGGGCTACATCAATAGGAAACAAAGCATAGAGATAGAACTTGGTGCTACTTTATTTTGTCAAGTTTCAAAGAGCTAGCACAAACCGAGTTTGATTTATTGTTCCAACTACATGTATCCATATAGGAGAAAACAGAGTGAAAACTAAAAATTAAAACTGTTAGTGCCAACGAACGGTTTAACCTAGAAGAACAAAATTTGGTGACCCAACTGGGATTGGGGTAGTGATCATTACCTGAAAGTGTCTTCAATATTGGGTGAAAAAATGTGTGCTGAGATTTCAGGAAACTCGTAGTTTTTTGGGAGCTTGGCAACCCCTTTCCATGAATTATTGGCGCCAGTCCCTGCTTAAGGCCACATCAATAGGAAACAAACCATAGAGATAGAACTTGGAGCTACTTTATTGTGGCAAGTTTCAAAGAGGTAGCACAAACCGTGTTTGATTTAGAGTTCCAAATACTTGTATCCATATAGGAGAAAACAGAGTGAAACCTAAAAATTAAAACTGTTACTGCCAACGGACGGTTTTACCTAGAAGAACGAAATTTGGTGAGCCAAGTGGGATTGGGGTACTGATCATTACCTGAAGTGTCATCAAGATTGGGTGAAAAAATATGTGCTGATATTTCAGGAAACTCGTAGATTTTTTTGCAATCTTGGCAATCCCTTTCCATGAAAGTCATTTGCGCCAGTCTGTGCTTAGGGCTACATCAATAGGAAAGAAACCATAGAGATAGAACTTTGAACTACTTTATTGTGTTAAGTTTCAAAGAGCTAGCACAAACCATGTTTGAGTTAGAGTTCCAACTACATGTATCCTTATAGGAAGAAAACAGAGTGAAACCTAAAAATTAAAACTGTTACTGCCCACAAACGGTTTAACCTAGAAGAACCAAATTTGGTGAGCCAAGTGGGATTTGGGTACTGAAAATTACCTGAAAGTGTCATCAAGATTGGTGAAAAAATGTGTGCTGAGATTTCAGGAAACTCGTAGTTTTTTGGAAGCTTGGCAACCCCTTTCCATGAAAGTGATTTGCGCCAGTCTCTGCTTAGGGCTACATCAATAGGAAACAAACCATAGAGATAGAACTTGGAGCTACTTTATTGTGTCAAGTTTCAAAGAGCTGGCACAAACCGTGTTTGATTTAGACTTCCAACTACATGTATCCAAATAGGAGAAAACAGAGTGAAACCTAAAAATTAAAACTGTTACTGCCAATGAACGGTTTAACCTAGAAGAACGAAATTTGGTGAGCCAAGTGGGATTGGTGTACTGATAATTACCTGAAAGTGTCATCAAGATTGGGAGAAAAAATGTGTGCTGACTTTTCAGAAAACTCGTAGTTTTTTGGAAGCTGGGCATCCCCTTTCCATGAAAGTGATTTGCCCCAGTCCCTGCTTAGGGCTACATCAATAGGAAACAAACCATAGATATAGATCTTTGTGCTACTTTATTGTGTCAAGTTTTAAAGAGCTAGCACAAACCGTGTTTGATTTAGACTTCCAACTACATGTATCCATATAGGAGAAAACAGAGTGAAACCTAAAAATTTAAACTGTTACTGCCAACGAACGGTTTAACCTAGGAGAACGAAATTTGGTGAGCCAAGTGGGATTGTGGTAATGATCATTACCTGAAAGTGTCATCAAGATTGGGTGAAAAAATGTGTGCTGAGATTTCAGGAAACTCCTAGTTTTTTGGAAGCTTGGCAACCCCCTTCCATGAAAGTGATTTGCGCCAGTCTCTGCTTAGGGCTACATCAATAGGAAACAAACCATAGATATAGATCTTTGTGCTACTTTATTGTGTCAAGTTTTAAAGAGCTAGCCAAACCGTGTTTGATTTAGAGTTCCAACTACATGTATCCATATAGGAGAAAACAGAGTGAAACCTAAAAATTAAAACTGTTACTGCCAACGTACGTTTTTACCTAGAAGAACAAAATTTGGTGAGCCAAGTGGGATTGGGGTAGTGATCATTACCTGAAAGTGTCATCAAGATTGGGTGAAAAAATATGTGGTGAGATTTCAGGAAACTCGTAGTTTTTTGGAAGCTTGGCAACCCCCTTCCATGAAACTGATTTGCGCCAGTCTCTGCTTAGGGCTACATAAATAGGAAAAAAAAAACATAGAGATAGAACTTGGAGCTACTTTATTGTGTCAAGTTTCAAAGAGGTAGCACAAACCGTGTTTGATTTAGATTTCCAACTACATGTATCCACATAGGAGAAAACAGATTGAAACCTAAAAATTAAAACTGTTACTGCCAACGAACTGTTTAAACTAGAAGAACGAAGTTTGGTGAGCCAAGTGGGATTGGCGTACTGATCATTACCTGAAAGTGTCATCAAGATTGGGTGAAAAAATGTGTGCTGAGATTTCAGGAAACTCGTAGTTTTTTGGAAGCTTGGCAACCACTTTCCATGAAAGTGATTAGCGCCAGTCTCTGCTTAGGGCTACATCAATAGGAAACAAACCATAGAGATAGAACTTGGAGCTACTTTATTGTGTCAAGTTTCAAAGAGCTAGCACAAACCGTGTTTGATGCATAGTTCCAACTACATGCATCCATATAGGAGAAAACAGAGTGAAACCTAAAAATTAAAACAATTACTGCCAAAGAACGGTTTAACCTAGAAGAAGGAAATTTGGTGAGCCACGTGAGATTGAGGTACTGATCATTACATGAAAGTGTCATCAAGTTTGGGTGAAAAAAAGGTGTGCTGAGATTTCAGGAAACTCTTAGTTTTTTGGAAGCTTGGCAACCCCTTTCCATGAAAGTGATTTGCCCAAGTCTCTGCTTAAGGCTACATCAATAGGAAACAAACCATAGAGATAGAACTTGGAGCTTCTTTATTGTGTCAAGTTTCAAAGAGCTAGCACAAACTGTGTTTGATTTAGAGTTCCAAATACATGTATCCATATAGGAGAAAAGAGTGAAACCTAAAAACTAAAACCGTTACTGCCAACGAACGGTTTAAAATAGAAGAACAAAATTTGGTGAGCCAAGTGGGATTGGGGTACTGATCATTACCTGAAAGTGTCATCAAGATTGGGAGAAAAAATGTGTCCTGAGATTTCAGGAAACTCGTAGTTTTTTGGAAGCCTGGCAACCCCTTTCCATGAAAGTGATTTGCGCCAGTCTCTGCTTAAGGCTACATCAATAGGAAACAAACCATAGAGATAGAACTTGGAGCTACTTAATTGTGTCAATTTTCAAAGAGCTAGCACAAACCGTGTTTGATTTAGAGTTCTAACTACATGTATCCATATATGCGAAAACAGAGTGAAACCTAAAAATTAAAACTGTTACTGCCAACGAACGGTTTAAACTAGAAGAACGAAATTTGGTGAACCAAGTGGGATTGGGGGACTGATCATTACCTGAAAGTGTCATCAAGATTGGGTGAAAAAATGTGTCCTGAGATTTCAGGAAACTCGTAGTTTTTTGGAAGCCTGGCAACCCCTTTCCATGAAAGTGATTTGCGCCAGTCTCTGCTTAGGGCTACATCAATAAGAAACAAACCATAGAGATACAACTTGGAGCTACTTTATTGTGTCAAGTTCAAAGAACTAGCACAAACCGTGTTTGATTTAGAGTTCCAACTACATGTATCCACATAGGAGAAAACAGAGTGAAACCTAAAAATTAAAACTGTTACTGCCAACGAACGGTTTAACCTACAAGAAAGAAATTTGGTGAGTTAAATGGGATTGGGGTACTGATCATTATCTGAAAGTGTCATCAAGATTGGGTGAAAAAATGTGTGCTGAGATTTCAGGAAACTCGTACTTTTTTGGAAGCTTTGCAACACCTTTCCATGAAAGTGATTTGCGCCAGTCTCTGCTTAGGGCTACATCAATAGGAAACAAACCATAGAGATAGAACTTGGAGCTACTTTATTGTGTCAAGTTTCAAAGAGCTAGCACAAACCGTGTTTGATTTAGACTTCCAACTACATGTATCCATATAGGAGAAAACAGAGTGAAACCTAAAAATTAAAACTGTTACTGCCAATGAACGGTTTAACCTAGAAGAACGAAATTTGGTGAGCCAAGTGGGATTGGTGTACTGATAATTACCTGAAAGTGTCATCAAGATTGGGAGAAAAAATGTGTGCTGACTTTTCAGAAAACTCGTAGTTTTTTGGAAGCTGGGCATCCCCTTTCCATGAAAGTGATTTGCCCCAGTCTCTGCTTAGGGCTACATCAATAGGAAACAAACCATAGATATAGATCTTTGTGCTACTTTATTGTGTCAAGTTTTAAAGAGCTAGCACAAACCGTGTTTGATTTAGACTTCCAACTACATGTATCCATATAGGAGAAAACAGAGTGAAACCTAAAAATTTAAACTGTTACTGCCAACGAACGGTTTAACCTAGGAGAACGAAATTTGGTGAGCCAAGTGGGATTGGGGTAATGATCATTACCTGAAGGTGTCATCAAGATTGGGTGAAAAAATGTGTGCTGAGATTTCAGGAAACTCCTAGTTTTTTGGAAGCTTGGCAACCCCCTTCCATGAAAGTGATTTGCGCCAGTCTCTGCTTAGGGCTACATCAATAGGAAACAAACCATAGATATAGATCTTTGTGCTACTTTATTGTGTCAAGTTTTAAAGAGCTAGCACAAACCGTGTTTGATTTAGAGTTCCAACTACATGTATCCATATAGGAGAAAACAGAGTGAAACCTAAAAATTAAAACTGTTACTGCCAACGTACGTTTTTACCTAGAAGAACAAAATTTGGTGAGCCAAGTGGGATTGGGGTAGTGATCATTACCTGAAAGTGTCATCAAGATTGGGTGAAAAAATATGTGGTGAGATTTCAGGAAACTCGTAGTTTTTTGGAAGCTTGGCAACCCCCTTCCATGAAACTGATTTGCGCCAGTCTCTGCTTAGGGCTACATAAATAGGAAAAAAAAAACATAGAGATAGAACTTGGAGCTACTTTATTGTGTCAAGTTTCAAAGAGGTAGCACAAACCGTGTTTGATTTAGATTTCCAACTACATGTATCCACATAGGAGAAAACAGATTGAAACCTAAAAATTAAAACTGTTACTGCCAACGAACTGTTTAAACTAGAAGAACGAAGTTTGGTGAGCCAAGTGGGATTGGCGTACTGATCATTACCTGAAAGTGTCATCAAGATTGGGTGAAAAAATGTGTGCTGAGATTTCAGGAAACTCGTAGTTTTTTGGAAGCTTGGCAACCACTTTCCATGAAAGTGATTAGCGCCAGTCTCTGCTTAGGGCTACATCAATAGGAAACAAACCATAGAGATAGAACTTGGAGCTACTTTATTGTGTCAAGTTTCAAAGAGCTAGCACAAACCGTGTTTGATGCATAGTTCCAACTACATGCATCCATATAGGAGAAAACAGAGTGAAACCTAAAAATTAAAACAATTACTGCCAAAGAACGGTTTAACCTAGAAGAACGAAATTTGGTGAGCCACGTGAGATTGAGGTACTGATCATTACATGAAAGTGTCATCAAGTTTGGGTGAAAAAAAGGTGTGCTGAGATTTCAGGAAACTCTTAGTTTTTTGGAAGCTTGGCAACCCCTTTCCATGAAAGTGATTTGCCCAAGTCTCTGCTTAAGGCTACAACAATAGGAAACAAACCATAGAGATAGAACTTGGAGCTTCTTTATTGTGTCAAGTTTCAAAGAGCTAGCACAAACTGTGTTTGATTTAGAGTTCCAACTAGGTGTATCCATATAGGAGAAAACAGAGTGAAACCTAAAAACTAAACTGTTACTGCCAACGAACGGTTTAACCTAGAAGAACGAAATTTGGTGAGCCACGTGGCATTGGGGTACTGATCATTACCTGAAAGTGTCATCAAGATTGGGTGAAAAAATGTGTGCTGAGATTTCAGGAAACTCGTAGTTTTTGGAAGCTGGGCAACCCCTTTCCATGAAAGTGATTTTCCCCAGTCTCTGCTTAGGGCTACATCAATAGGAAACAAACCATAGATATAGATCCTTGTGCTACTTTATTGTGTGAAGTTTTAAAGAGATAGCACAAACTGTGTTTGATTTAGAGTTCCAACTACATGTATCCATATAGGAGAAAACAGAGTGAAACCTAAAAATTAAAACTGTTACTGCCAACGAACGGTTTAACCTAGAAGAACGAAATTTGGTGAGCCAAGTGGGATTGGGGTACTGATCATTACCTGAAAGTGTCAACAAGATTGGGTGAAAAAATGTGTGCTGAGATTTTAGGAAACTCGTAGTTTTTTGGAAGCTTGGCAACCCCTTTAAATTAAAGTCATTTGCGCCAGTCTCTGCTTAGGGCTACATCAATAGGAAACAAACCATAGAGATAGAACTTAGAGCTGCTTTATTGTGTCAAGTTTGAAAGAGCTAGCACAAACCGTGTTTGATTTAGAGTTCCAACTACATGTATCCATATAGGAGAAAACAGAGTGAAACCTAAAAATTTAAACTGTTACTGCCAACGAACGGTTTAACCTAGAAGAACGAAATTTGGTGAGCCAAGTGGGATTGGGGTAATGATCATTACCTGAAAGTGTCATCAAGATTGGGTGAAAAAATGTGTGCTGAGATTTCAGGAAACTGGTAGTTATTTGGACGCTTGGCAACCCCCTTCCATGAAAGTGATTTGCGCCAGTCTCTGCTTATGGCTACATCAATAGGAAACAAACCATAGATATAGATCTTTGTGCTACTTTATTGTGTCAACTTTTAAAGAGCTAGCACAAACCGTGTTTGATTTAGAGTTCCAACTACATGTATCCATATAGGAGAAAACAGAGTGAAACCTAAAAATTAAAACTGTTACTGCCAACAGACCTTTTTACCTAGAAGAACAAAATTTGGTGAGCCAAGTGGGATTGGGGTAGTGATCATTACCTGAAAGTGTCATCAAGATTGGGTGAAAAAATATGTGGTGAGATTTCAGGAAACTCGTAGTTTTTTGGAAGCTTGGCAACCCCCTTCCATGAAACTGATTTGCGCCAGTCTCTGCTTAGGCCTACATAAATAGGAAAAAAAACATAGAGTTAGAACTTGGAGCTACTTTATTGTGTCAAGTTTCAAAGAGGTAGCACAAACCGTGTTTGATTTAGAGTTCCAACTACATGTATCCATATAGGAGAAAACAGAGTGAAACCTAATAATTAAAACTGTTGCTGCCAACGAACGGTTTAAACTAGAAGAACGAAATTTGGTGAGCCAAGTGGGATTGGCGTACTGATCATTACCTGAAAGTGTCATCAAGATTGGGTGAAAAAATGTGTGCTGAGATTTCAGGAAACTCGTAGTTTTTTGGAAGCTTGGCAACCCCTTTCCATGAAAGTGATTTGCGCCAGTCTCTGCTTAGGGCTACATCAATAGGAAACAAACCATAGAGATAGAACTTGGAGCAGCTTTATTGTGTCAAGTTTCAATGAGGTAGCACAAAACGTGTTTGATTTAGAGTTCCAACTACATGTATCCATATAGGAGAAAACAGAGTGAAACCTAATAATTAAAACTGTTACTGCCAACGAATGGTTTAACCGAGAAGAACGGAATTTGGTTAGCCAAGTGGGATTGGCGTACTGATCATTACCTGAAAGTGTCATCAATATTGGGAGAAAAAATGTGTGCTGAGATTTCAGGAAACTCGTAGTTTTTTGGAAGCTGGGCATCCCCTTTCCATGAAAGTGATTTGCCCCAGTCTCTGCTTAGGGCTACATCAATAGGAAACAAACCATAGATATAGATCTTTGTGCTACTTTATTGTGTCAAGTTTTAAAGAGCTAGCACAAACCGTGTTTGATTTAGAGTTCCAACTACATGTATCCATATAGGAGAAAACAGAGTGAAACCTAAAAATTAAAACTGTTACTGCCAACGAACGGTTTAACCTAGAAGAACGAAATTTGGTGAGCCAAGTGGGATTCCGGTACTGATCATTACCTGAAAGTGTCATCAAGATTGGGTGAAAAAATGTGTGCTGAGATTTCAGGACACTCGTAGTTTTTTGGAAGCTTGGCAACCCCCTTCCATGAAACTGATTTGCGCCAGTCTCTGCTTAGGGCTACATGAATAGGAAACAAACCATAGAGATAGACCTTGAAGCTACATTATTGCGTCAAGTTTCAAAGAGCTAGCACGAACCGTGTTTGATTTAGAGTTCCAACTACATGTATCCATATAGGAGAAAACAGAGTGAAACCTAAAAATTAAAACTGTTACTGCCAACGAACGGTTTAACCTAGGAGAATGAAATTTGATGAGCCAAGTGGGATTGGGGTACTGATCATTACCTGAAAGTGTCATCAAGATTGGGTGAAAAAATGTGTGCTGAGATTTCAGGAAACTCGATGTTTTTTGGAAGCTTGGCAACCCCTTTCCATGAAAGTGATTTGCGCCAGTCTCTGCTTAGGGCTACATCAATAGGAAACAAAGCATAGAGATAGAACTTGGTGCTACTTTATTTTGTCAAGTTTCAAAGAGCTAGCACAAACCGAGTTTGATTTATTGTTCCAACTACATGTATCCATATAGGAGAAAACAGAGTGAAAACTAAAAATTAAAACTGTTAGTGCCAACGAACGGTTTAACCTAGAAGAACAAAATTTGGTGACCCAACTGGGATTGGGGTAGTGATCATTACCTGAAAGTGTCTTCAATATTGGGTGAAAAAATGTGTGCTGAGATTTCAGGAAACTCGTAGTTTTTTGGGAGCTTGGCAACCCCTTTCCATGAATTATTGGCGCCAGTCCCTGCTTAAGGCCACATCAATAGGAAACAAACCATAGAGATAGAACTTGGAGCTACTTTATTGTGGCAAGTTTCAAAGAGGTAGCACAAACCGTGTTTGATTTAGAGTTCCAAATACTTGTATCCATATAGGAGAAAACAGAGTGAAACCTAAAAATTAAAACTGTTACTGCCAACGGACGGTTTTACCTAGAAGAACGAAATTTGGTGAGCCAAGTGGGATTGGGGTACTGATCATTACCTGAAGTGTCATCAAGATTGGGTGAAAAAATATGTGCTGAGATTTCAGGAAACTCGTAGATTTTTTTGCAATCTTGGCAATCCCTTTCCATGAAAGTCATTTGCGCCAGTCTGTGCTTAGGGCTACATCAATAGGAAAGAAACCATAGAGATAGAACTTTGAACTACTTTATTGTGTTAAGTTTCAAAGAGCTAGCACAAACCATGTTTGAGTTAGAGTTCCAACTACATGTATCCTTATAGGAAGAAAACAGAGTGAAACCTAAAAATTAAAACTGTTACTGCCCACAAACGGTTTAACCTAGAAGAACCAAATTTGGTGAGCCAAGTGGGATTTGGGTACTGAAAATTACCTGAAAGTGTCATCAAGATTGGTGAAAAAATGTGTGCTGAGATTTCAGGAAACTCGTAGTTTTTTGGAAGCTTGGCAACCCCTTTCCATGAAAGTGATTTGCGCCAGTCTCTGCTTAGGGCTACATCAATAGGAAACAAACCATAGAGATAGAACTTGGAGCTACTTTATTGTGTCAAGTTTCAAAGAGCTGGCACAAACCGTGTTTGATTTAGACTTCCAACTACATGTATCCAAATAGGAGAAAACAGAGTGAAACCTAAAAATTAAAACTGTTACTGCCAATGAACGGTTTAACCTAGAAGAACGAAATTTGGTGAGCCAAGTGGGATTGGTGTACTGATAATTACCTGAAAGTGTCATCAAGATTGGGAGAAAAAATGTGTGCTGACTTTTCAGAAAACTCGTAGTTTTTTGGAAGCTGGGCATCCCCTTTCCATGAAAGTGATTTGCCCCAGTCCCTGCTTAGGGCTACATCAATAGGAAACAAACCATAGATATAGATCTTTGTGCTACTTTATTGTGTCAAGTTTTAAAGAGCTAGCACAAACCGTGTTTGATTTAGACTTCCAACTACATGTATCCATATAGGAGAAAACAGAGTGAAACCTAAAAATTTAAACTGTTACTGCCAACGAACGGTTTAACCTAGGAGAACGAAATTTGGTGAGCCAAGTGGGATTGTGGTAATGATCATTACCTGAAAGTGTCATCAAGATTGGGTGAAAAAATGTGTGCTGAGATTTCAGGAAACTCCTAGTTTTTTGGAAGCTTGGCAACCCCCTTCCATGAAAGTGATTTGCGCCAGTCTCTGCTTAGGGCTACATCAATAGGAAACAAACCATAGATATAGATCTTTGTGCTACTTTATTGTGTCAAGTTTTAAAGAGCTAGCCAAACCGTGTTTGATTTAGAGTTCCAACTACATGTATCCATATAGGAGAAAACAGAGTGAAACCTAAAAATTAAAACTGTTACTGCCAACGTACGTTTTTACCTAGAAGAACAAAATTTGGTGAGCCAAGTGGGATTGGGGTAGTGATCATTACCTGAAAGTGTCATCAAGATTGGGTGAAAAAATATGTGGTGAGATTTCAGGAAACTCGTAGTTTTTTGGAAGCTTGGCAACCCCCTTCCATGAAACTGATTTGCGCCAGTCTCTGCTTAGGGCTACATAAATAGGAAAAAAAAAACATAGAGATAGAACTTGGAGCTACTTTATTGTGTCAAGTTTCAAAGAGGTAGCACAAACCGTGTTTGATTTAGATTTCCAACTACATGTATCCACATAGGAGAAAACAGATTGAAACCTAAAAATTAAAACTGTTACTGCCAACGAACTGTTTAAACTAGAAGAACGAAGTTTGGTGAGCCAAGTGGGATTGGCGTACTGATCATTACCTGAAAGTGTCATCAAGATTGGGTGAAAAAATGTGTGCTGAGATTTCAGGAAACTCGTAGTTTTTTGGAAGCTTGGCAACCACTTTCCATGAAAGTGATTAGCGCCAGTCTCTGCTTAGGGCTACATCAATAGGAAACAAACCATAGAGATAGAACTTGGAGCTACTTTATTGTGTCAAGTTTCAAAGAGCTAGCACAAACCGTGTTTGATGCATAGTTCCAACTACATGCATCCATATAGGAGAAAACAGAGTGAAACCTAAAAATTAAAACAATTACTGCCAAAGAACGGTTTAACCTAGAAGAAGGAAATTTGGTGAGCCACGTGAGATTGAGGTACTGATCATTACATGAAAGTGTCATCAAGTTTGGGTGAAAAAAAGGTGTGCTGAGATTTCAGGAAACTCTTAGTTTTTTGGAAGCTTGGCAACCCCTTTCCATGAAAGTGATTTGCCCAAGTCTCTGCTTAAGGCTACATCAATAGGAAACAAACCATAGAGATAGAACTTGGAGCTTCTTTATTGTGTCAAGTTTCAAAGAGCTAGCACAAACTGTGTTTGATTTAGAGTTCCAAATACATGTATCCATATAGGAGAAAAGAGTGAAACCTAAAAACTAAAACCGTTACTGCCAACGAACGGTTTAAAATAGAAGAACAAAATTTGGTGAGCCAAGTGGGATTGGGGTACTGATCATTACCTGAAAGTGTCATCAAGATTGGGAGAAAAAATGTGTCCTGAGATTTCAGGAAACTCGTAGTTTTTTGGAAGCCTGGCAACCCCTTTCCATGAAAGTGATTTGCGCCAGTCTCTGCTTAAGGCTACATCAATAGGAAACAAACCATAGAGATAGAACTTGGAGCTACTTAATTGTGTCAATTTTCAAAGAGCTAGCACAAACCGTGTTTGATTTAGAGTTCTAACTACATGTATCCATATATGCGAAAACAGAGTGAAACCTAAAAATTAAAACTGTTACTGCCAACGAACGGTTTAAACTAGAAGAACGAAATTTGGTGAACCAAGTGGGATTGGGGGACTGATCATTACCTGAAAGTGTCATCAAGATTGGGTGAAAAAATGTGTCCTGAGATTTCAGGAAACTCGTAGTTTTTTGGAAGCCTGGCAACCCCTTTCCATGAAAGTGATTTGCGCCAGTCTCTGCTTAGGGCTACATCAATAAGAAACAAACCATAGAGATACAACTTGGAGCTACTTTATTGTGTCAAGTTCAAAGAACTAGCACAAACCGTGTTTGATTTAGAGTTCCAACTACATGTATCCACATAGGAGAAAACAGAGTGAAACCTAAAAATTAAAACTGTTACTGCCAACGAACGGTTTAACCTACAAGAAAGAAATTTGGTGAGTTAAATGGGATTGGGGTACTGATCATTATCTGAAAGTGTCATCAAGATTGGGTGAAAAAATGTGTGCTGAGATTTCAGGAAACTCGTACTTTTTTGGAAGCTTTGCAACACCTTTCCATGAAAGTGATTTGCGCCAGTCTCTGCTTAGGGCTACATCAATAGGAAACAAACCATAGAGATAGAACTTGGAGCTACTTTATTGTGTCAAGTTTCAAATAGCTAGCACAAACCGTGTTTGATTTAGACTTCCAACTACATGTATCCATATAGGAGAAAACAGAGTGAAACCTAAAAATTAAAACTGTTACTGCCAATGAACGGTTTAACCTAGAAGAACGAAATTTGGTGAGCCAAGTGGGATTGGTGTACTGATAATTACCTGAAAGTGTCATCAAGATTGGGAGAAAAAATGTGTGCTGACTTTTCAGAAAACTCGTAGTTTTTTGGAAGCTGGGCATCCCCTTTCCATGAAAGTGATTTGCCCCAGTCTCTGCTTAGGGCTACATCAATAGGAAACAAACCATAGATATAGATCTTTGTGCTACTTTATTGTGTCAAGTTTTAAAGAGCTAGCACAAACCGTGTTTGATTTAGACTTCCAACTACATGTATCCATATAGGAGAAAACAGAGTGAAACCTAAAAATTTAAACTGTTACTGCCAACGAACGGTTTAACCTAGGAGAACGAAATTTGGTGAGCCAAGTGGGATTGGGGTAATGATCATTACCTGAAGGTGTCATCAAGATTGGGTGAAAAAATGTGTGCTGAGATTTCAGGAAACTCCTAGTTTTTTGGAAGCTTGGCAACCCCCTTCCATGAAAGTGATTTGCGCCAGTCTCTGCTTAGGGCTACATCAATAGGAAACAAACCATAGATATAGATCTTTGTGCTACTTTATTGTGTCAAGTTTTAAAGAGCTAGCACAAACCGTGTTTGATTTAGAGTTCCAACTACATGTATCCATATAGGAGAAAACAGAGTGAAACCTAAAAATTAAAACTGTTACTGCCAACGTACGTTTTTACCTAGAAGAACAAAATTTGGTGAGCCAAGTGGGATTGGGGTAGTGATCATTACCTGAAAGTGTCATCAAGATTGGGTGAAAAAATATGTGGTGAGATTTCAGGAAACTCGTAGTTTTTTGGAAGCTTGGCAACCCCCTTCCATGAAACTGATTTGCGCCAGTCTCTGCTTAGGGCTACATAAATAGGAAAAAAAAAACATAGAGATAGAACTTGGAGCTACTTTATTGTGTCAAGTTTCAAAGAGGTAGCACAAACCGTGTTTGATTTAGATTTCCAACTACATGTATCCACATAGGAGAAAACAGATTGAAACCTAAAAATTAAAACTGTTACTGCCAACGAACTGTTTAAACTAGAAGAACGAAGTTTGGTGAGCCAAGTGGGATTGGCGTACTGATCATTACCTGAAAGTGTCATCAAGATTGGGTGAAAAAATGTGTGCTGAGATTTCAGGAAACTCGTAGTTTTTTGGAAGCTTGGCAACCACTTTCCATGAAAGTGATTAGCGCTAGTCTCTGCTTAGGGCTACATCAATAGGAAACAAACCATAGAGATAGAACTTGGAGCTACTTTATTGTGTCAAGTTTCAAAGAGCTAGCACAAACCGTGTTTGATGCATAGTTCCAACTACATGCATCCATATAGGAGAAAACAGAGTGAAACCTAAAAATTAAAACAATTACTGCCAAAGAACGGTTTAACCTAGAAGAACGAAATTTGGTGAGCCACGTGAGATTGAGGTACTGATCATTACATGAAAGTGTCATCAAGTTTGGGTGAAAAAAAGGTGTGCTGAGATTTCAGGAAACTCTTAGTTTTTTGGAAGCTTGGCAACCCCTTTCCATGAAAGTGATTTGCCCAAGTCTCTGCTTAAGGCTACAACAATAGGAAACAAACCATAGAGATAGAACTTGGAGCTTCTTTATTGTGTCAAGTTTCAAAGAGCTAGCACAAACTGTGTTTGATTTAGAGTTCCAACTAGGTGTATCCATATAGGAGAAAACAGAGTGAAACCTAAAAACTAAACTGTTACTGCCAACGAACGGTTTAACCTAGAAGAACGAAATTTGGTGAGCCACGTGGCATTGGGGTACTGATCATTACCTGAAAGTGTCATCAAGATTGGGTGAAAAAATGTGTGCTGAGATTTCAGGAAACTCGTAGTTTTTGGAAGCTGGGCAACCCCTTTCCATGAAAGTGATTTTCCCCAGTCTCTGCTTAGGGCTACATCAATAGGAAACAAACCATAGATATAGATCCTTGTGCTACTTTATTGTGTGAAGTTTTAAAGAGATAGCACAAACTGTGTTTGATTTAGAGTTCCAACTACATGTATCCATATAGGAGAAAACAGAGTGAAACCTAAAAATTAAAACTGTTACTGCCAACGAACGGTTTAACCTAGAAGAACGAAATTTGGTGAGCCAAGTGGGATTGGGGTACTGATCATTACCTGAAAGTGTCAACAAGATTGGGTGAAAAAATGTGTGCTGAGATTTTAGGAAACTCGTAGTTTTTTGGAAGCTTGGCAACCCCTTTAAATTAAAGTCATTTGCGCCAGTCTCTGCTTAGGGCTACATCAATAGGAAACAAACCATAGAGATAGAACTTAGAGCTGCTTTATTGTGTCAAGTTTGAAAGAGCTAGCACAAACCGTGTTTGATTTAGAGTTCCAACTACATGTATCCATATAGGAGAAAACAGAGTGAAACCTAAAAATTTAAACTGTTACTGCCAACGAACGGTTTAACCTAGAAGAACGAAATTTGGTGAGCCAAGTGGGATTGGGGTAATGATCATTACCTGAAAGTGTCATCAAGATTGGGTGAAAAAATGTGTGCTGAGATTTCAGGAAACTGGTAGTTATTTGGACGCTTGGCAACCCCCTTCCATGAAAGTGATTTGCGCCAGTCTCTGCTTATGGCTACATCAATAGGAAACAAACCATAGATATAGATCTTTGTGCTACTTTATTGTGTCAACTTTTAAAGAGCTAGCACAAACCGTGTTTGATTTAGAGTTCCAACTACATGTATCCATATAGGAGAAAACAGAGTGAAACCTAAAAATTAAAACTGTTACTGCCAACAGACCTTTTTACCTAGAAGAACAAAATTTGGTGAGCCAAGTGGGATTGGGGTAGTGATCATTACCTGAAAGTGTCATCAAGATTGGGTGAAAAAATATGTGGTGAGATTTCAGGAAACTCGTAGTTTTTTGGAAGCTTGGCAACCCCCTTCCATGAAACTGATTTGCGCCAGTCTCTGCTTAGGCCTACATAAATAGGAAAAAAAACATAGAGTTAGAACTTGGAGCTACTTTATTGTGTCAAGTTTCAAAGAGGTAGCACAAACCGTGTTTGATTTAGAGTTCCAACTACATGTATCCATATAGGAGAAAACAGAGTGAAACCTAATAATTAAAACTGTTGCTGCCAACGAACGGTTTAAACTAGAAGAACGAAATTTGGTGAGCCAAGTGGGATTGGCGTACTGATCATTACCTGAAAGTGTCATCAAGATTGGGTGAAAAAATGTGTGCTGAGATTTCAGGAAACTCGTAGTTTTTTGGAAGCTTGGCAACCCCTTTCCATGAAAGTGATTTGCGCCAGTCTCTGCTTAGGGCTACATCAATAGGAAACAAACCATAGAGATAGAACTTGGAGCAGCTTTATTGTGTCAAGTTTCAATGAGGTAGCACAAAACGTGTTTGATTTAGAGTTCCAACTACATGTATCCATATAGGAGAAAACAGAGTGAAACCTAATAATTAAAACTGTTACTGCCAACGAATGGTTTAACCGAGAAGAACGGAATTTGGTTAGCCAAGTGGGATTGGCGTACTGATCATTACCTGAAAGTGTCATCAATATTGGGAGAAAAAATGTGTGCTGAGATTTCAGGAAACTCGTAGTTTTTTGGAAGCTGGGCATCCCCTTTCCATGAAAGTGATTTGCCCCAGTCTCTGCTTAGGGCTACATCAATAGGAAACAAACCATAGATATAGATCTTTGTGCTACTTTATTGTGTCAAGTTTTAAAGAGCTAGCACAAACCGTGTTTGATTTAGAGTTCCAACTACATGTATCCATATAGGAGAAAACAGAGTGAAACCTAAAAATTAAAACTGTTACTGCCAACGAACGGTTTAACCTAGAAGAACGAAATTTGGTGAGCCAAGTGGGATTCCGGTACTGATCATTACCTGAAAGTGTCATCAAGATTGGGTGAAAAAATGTGTGCTGAGATTTCAGGAAACTCGTAGTTTTTTGGAAGCTTGGCAACCCCCTTCCATGAAACTGATTTGCGCCAGTCTCTGCTTAGGGCTACATGAATAGGAAACAAACCATAGAGATAGACCTTGAAGCTACATTATTGCGTCAAGTTTCAAAGAGCTAGCACGAACCGTGTTTGATTTAGAGTTCCAACTACATGTATCCATATAGGAGAAAACAGAGTGAAACCTAAAAATTAAAACTGTTACTGCCAACGAACGGTTTAACCTAGGAGAATGAAATTTGATGAGCCAAGTGGGATTGGGGTACTGATCATTACCTGAAAGTGTCATCAAGATTGGGTGAAAAAATGTGTGCTGAGATTTCAGGAAACTCGATGTTTTTTGGAAGCTTGGCAACCCCTTTCCATGAAAGTGATTTGCGCCAGTCTCTGCTTAGGGCTACATCAATAGGAAACAAAGCATAGAGATAGAACTTGGTGCTACTTTATTTTGTCAAGTTTCAAAGAGCTAGCACAAACCGAGTTTGATTTATTGTTCCAACTACATGTATCCATATAGGAGAAAACAGAGTGAAAACTAAAAATTAAAACTGTTAGTGCCAACGAACGGTTTAACCTAGAAGAACAAAATTTGGTGACCCAACTGGGATTGGGGTAGTGATCATTACCTGAAAGTGTCTTCAATATTGGGTGAAAAAATGTGTGCTGAGATTTCAGGAAACTCGTAGTTTTTTGGGAGCTTGGCAACCCCTTTCCATGAATTATTGGCGCCAGTCCCTGCTTAAGGCCACATCAATAGGAAACAAACCATAGAGATAGAACTTGGAGCTACTTTATTGTGGCAAGTTTCAAAGAGGTAGCACAAACCGTGTTTGATTTAGAGTTCCAAATACTTGTATCCATATAGGAGAAAACAGAGTGAAACCTAAAAATTAACACTGTTACTGCCAACGAACGGTTTAACCTAGAAGAACGAAATTTGTTGAGCCAAGTGGGATTGGGGTACTGATCATTACCTGAAAGTGTTATCAAGATTGGGTGAAAAAATGTGTGCTGAGATTTCAGGAAACTCCTACTTTTTTGGAAGCTGGG
Organism: Spermophilus citellus; assembly: GCF_964194105.1. NCBI lineage: Eukaryota > Metazoa > Chordata > Mammalia > Rodentia > Sciuridae > Spermophilus > Spermophilus citellus. Next base: position 1,036,103 of record NW_027672727.1, on the reverse strand, counting down.
CAACCCCTTTCAATATAAGTGATTTGCGCCCGTCTCTGCTTAGGGCTACACCAATAGGAAACAAACCATAGAGAGAGAACTTGGAGCTACTTTATTGTGTCAAGTTTAAAAGAGCTAGCACAAACTGTGTTTGATTTATAGTTCCAACTACATGCATCCATATAGGAGAAAACAGAGTGAAACCTAAAAATTAAAACCGTTATTGCCAACGAACGGTTTAACCTAGAAGAACGAAATTTGGTGAGCCACGTGAGATTGAGGTACTGATCATTACATGAAAGTGTCATCAAGTTTGGGTGAAAAAATGTGTGCTGAGATTTCAGGAAACTCTTAGTTTTTTGGAAGCTTGGCAACCCCTTTCCATGAAAGTGATTTGCCCAAGTCTCTGCTTAAGGCTACATCAATAGGAAACAAACCATAGAGATAGAACTTGGAGCTTCTTTATTGTGTCAAGTTTCAAAGAGCTAGCACAAACTGTGTTTGATTTAGAGTTCCAAATACATGTATCCATATAGGAGAAAAGAGTGAAACCTAAAAACTAAAACCGTTACTGCCAACGAACGGTTTAAAATAGAAGAACAAAATTTGGTGAGCCAAGTGGGATTGGGGTACTGATCATTACCTGAAAGTGTCATCAAGATTGGGAGAAAAAATGTGTCCTGAGATTTCAGGAAACTCGTAGTTTTTTGGAAGCCTGGCAACCCCTTTCCATGAAAGTGATTTGCGCCAGTCTCTGCTTAAGGCTACATCAATAGGAAACAAACCATAGAGATAGAACTTGGAGCTACTTAATTGTGTCAATTTTCAAAGAGCTAGCACAAACCGTGTTTGATTTAGAGTTCTAACTACATGTATCCATATATGCGAAAACAGAGTGAAACCTAAAAATTAAAACTGTTACTGCCAACGAACGGTTTAAACTAGAAGAACGAAATTTGGTGAACCAAGTGGGATTGGGGGACTGATCATTACCTGAAAGTGTCATCAAGATTGGGTGAAAGAATGTGTCCTGAGATTTCAGGAATCTCGTAGTTTTTTGGAAGCCTGGCAACCCCTTTCCATGAAAGTGATTTGCGCCAGTCTCTGCTTAGGGCTACATCAATAAGAAACAAACCATAGAGATACAACTTGGAGCTACTTTATTGTGTCAAGTTTCAAAGAACTAGCACAAACCGTGTTTGATTTAGAGTTCCAACTACATGTATCCACATAGGAGAAAACAGAGTGAAACCTAAAAATTAAAACTGTTACTGCCAATGAACGGTTTAACCTACAAGAAAGAAATTTGGTGAGTTAAGTGGGATTGGGGTACTGATCATTATCTGAAAGTGTCATCAAGATTGGGTGAAAAAATGTGTGCTGAGATTTCAGGAAACTCGTACTTTTTTGGAAGCTTTGCAACACCTTTCCATGAAAGTGATTTGCACCAGTCTCTGCTTAGGGCTACATCAATAGGAAACAAACCATAGAGATAGAACTTGGAGCTACTTTATTGTGTCAAGTTTCAATGAGCTAGCACAAACTGTGTTCGATTTATAGTTCCAACTACATGCATCCATATAGGAGAAAACAGAGTGAAACCTAAAAATTAAAACAATTACTGCCAAAGAACGGTTTAACCTAGAAGAACGAAATTTGGTGAGCCACGTGAGATTGAGGTACTGATCATTACATGAAAGTGTCATCAAGTTTGGGTGAAAAAATGTGTGCTGAGATTTCAGGAAACTCGTAGTTTTTTGGAAGCTTGGCAACCCCTTTCCATGAAAGTGATTTGCCCAAGTCTCTGCTTAGGGCTATATCAATAAGAAGCAAACCACAGAGATTAACTTGGAGCTACTTTATTGTGTCAAGTTTCAAAGAGCTAGCACAAACCGTGTTTGATTTAGAGTTCCAACTACATGTATCCATATAGGAGAAAACAGAGTGAAACCTAAAAATTAAAACTGTTACTGCCACCAAACGGTTTAAACTAGAAGAACGAAATTTGGTGAGCCAAGTGGGATTGGGGTACTGATCATTACCTGAAAGTGTCATCAAGATTGGGTGAAAAAATGTGTGCTTAGATTTCAGGAAACTCGTAGTTTTTTGGAAGCTTGGGAACCCCTTTCCATGAAAGTGATTTGCGCCAGTCTCTGCTTAGGGCTACATCAATAGGAAACAAACCATAGAGATAGAACTTGGAGCTACTTTATTGTGTCAAGTTTCAAAAGCTAGCACAAACCGTGTTGGATTTAGAGTTCCAACTACATGTATCCATATAGGAGAAAACAGAGTGAAACCTAAAAATTAAAACTGTTACTGCCAATGAACGGTTTAACCTAGAAGAATGAAATTTGGTGAGCCAAGTGGGATTGGGGTAGTGATCATTACCTGAAAGTGTCATCAAGATTGGGTGAAAAAATGTGTGCTGAGATTTCAGGAAACTCATAGTTTTTTGGAAGCTTGGCAACCTCTTTCCATGAAAGTGATTTGCGCCAGTCTGTGCTTAGGGCTACATCAATAGGAAACAAACCATAGTGATAGAACTTGGAGCTACTTTATTGTGTCAAGTTTCATAGAGCTAGCACAAACCATGTTTGATTTAGAGTTCCAACTACATGTATCCACATAGGAGAAAAAAGATTGAAACCTAAAAATTAAAACTGTTACTGCCAACGAACGGTTTAACCTAGAAGAAAGAAACTTGGTGAACCAAGTGGGATTTGTTTTACTGATCATTACCTGAAAGTGTCATCAAGATTGGGTGAAAAAATGTGTGCTGAGATTTCAGGAAACTTGTAGTTTTTTGGAAGCTTGGCAACCCCTTTAAATGAAAGTGATTTGCACCAGTCTCTGCTTAGGGCTACATTAATAGGAAACAAACCATAGAGATAGACCTTTGAGCTACTTTATTGTGTCAAGTTTCAAAGGGCTAGCACAAACCGTGTTTGATTTAGAGTTCCAACTACATGTATCCATATAGGAGAAAACAGAGTTAAACCTAAAAATTAAAATTGTTACTGCCAACGAACGGTTTAAAATAGAAGAACGAAATTTGGTGAGCCAAGTGGGATTCGGGTTGTGATCATTACCTGAAAGTGTCATCAAGATTGGGTGAAAAAATATGTGCTGAGATTTCAGGAAACTCGTAGTTTTTTGGAAGATTGGCAACCCCTTTCCATGAAAGTGATTTGTGCCAGTCTCCGCTTAGGGCTACATCAATAGGAAACAAACCATAGAGATAGAACTTTAGCTACTTTATTGTGTCAAGTTTCAAAGATCTAGCACAAACCGTTTTGATTTAGACTTCCAACTACATGTATCCATATAGGAGAATACAGAGTGAAACCTAAAAATTAAAACTGTTACTGCCAACGAACGGTTTAACCTAGAAGAACGAAATTTGGTGAGCCAAGTGGGATTGGGGTACTGATCATTACCTGAAAGTGTCATCAAGATTGGGTGAAAAAATGTGTGCTGAGATTTCAGGAAACTCGTAAATTTTTGGAATATTGGCAACCCCTTTCCATGAAAGTGATTTGCGCCAGTCTCTGCTTAGGGCTACATCAATAGGAAACAAACCATAGAGATAGAACTTGGAGCTACTTTATTGTGTCAAGTTTCAAAGAGCTAGCACAAACCGTGTTTGATTTAGACTTCCAACTACGTGTATTCATATAGGAGAAAATTGAGTGAAACCTAAAAGTTAAAACTGTTACTGCCAACGAACGGTTTAACCTAGAAGAACGAAATTTGGTGAGCCAAGTGGGATTGGGGTGCTGATCATTACCAGAAAGTGTCATCAAGATTGGGTGAAAAAATGTGTGCTCAGATTTCAGGAAACTCGTAGTTTTTTGGAAGATGGGCAACCCCTTTCCCTGAAAGTGATTTGCGCCAGTCTCTGCTTAGGGCTACATCAATAGGAAACAAACCATAGTGATAGAACTTGGTGCTACTTTATTATGTCAAGTTTCAACGAGCTAGCACAAACCGTGTTTGATTTAGAGTTCCAACTACATGTATCCATATAGGAGAAAACAGAGTGAAACCTAAAAATTAAAACTGTTACTGCCAAGGAAAGGTTTAACCTAGAAGAACGAAATTTCATGAGCCAAGTGGGATTTGTTGTACTGATCATTACCTGAAAGTGTCATCAAGATTGGGTGAAAAAATGTGTGCTGAGATTTCAGGAAACTCATAGTTTTTTGGAAGCTTGGCAACCCCTTTCCATGAAAGTGATTTGCGCCAGTCTCTGCTTAGGGCTACATCAATAGGAAACAAACCATAGAGATAGAACTTGGAGCTACTTTATTGTGTCAAGTTTCAAAGAGCTAGCACAAACCGTGTTTGATTTAGAGTTCCAACTACATGTATCCATATAGGAGAAAACAGAGTGAAACCTAAAAATTAAAACTGTTACTGCCAACGAACGGTTTAACCTAGAAGAACGAAATTTGGTGAGCCAAGTGGGATTGGGGTAGTGATCATTACCTGAAAGTGTCATCAAGATTGGGTGAAAAAATGTGTGCTGAGATTTCAGGAAACTCGTAGTTTTTTGGAACCTTGGCAACCCCTTTCCATGAAAGTGATTTGCGCCAGTCTCTGCTTAGGGCTACATCAATAGGAAACAAACCATAGAGATAAAACTTGGAGCTACTTTATTGTGTCAAGTTTCAAAGAGCTAGCACAAACCATGTTTGATTTAGACTTCCAACTACATGTATCCATATAGGAGAAAACAGAGTGAAACCTAAAAATTAAAACTGTTACTGCCGAGGAACGGTTTAACCTAGAAGAACGAAATTTGCTGAGCCAAGTGGGATTGGGGTACTGATCATTACCTGAAAGTGTCATCAAGATAGGGTGAAAAAATGTATGCTGAGATTTCAGGAAACTCGTAGTTTTTTGGAAGCGTGGCAACCCCTTTAAATGAAAGTGATTTGCGCCAGTCTCTGTTTAGGTCTACATCAATAGGAAACAAAACATAGAGATAGAACTTGGAGCTACTTTATTGTGTCAAGTTTCAAAGAGCTAGCACAAGCTGTGTTTGATTTAGACTTCCAACTACATGTATCCATATAGGAGAAAACAGAGTGAAACCTAAAAATTAAAACTGTTACTGCCAACGAACGGTAAAACCTAGAAGAACGAAAATTGGTGAGCGAAGTGGGATTGGGGTACTGATCATTACCTGAAAGTGTCATCAAGATTGGGTGAAAAAATGTGTGCTGAGATTTCAGGAAACTCGTAGTTTTTTGGAACCTTGGCAACCCCTTTCCATGAAAGTGATTTGCGCCAGTCTCTGCTTAGGGCTACATCAATAGGAAACAAACCATAGAGATAAAACTTGGAGCTACTTTATTGTGTCAAGTTTCAAAGAGCTAGCACAAACCATGTTTGATTTAGACTTCCAACTACATGTATCCATATAGGAGAAAACAGAGTGAAACCTAAAAATTAAAACTGTTACTGCCGAGGAACGGTTTAACCTAGAAGAACGAAATTTGCTGAGCCAAGTGGGATTGGGGTACTGATCATTACCTGAAAGTGTCATCAAGATAGGGTGAAAAAATGTATGCTGAGATTTCAGGAAACTCGTAGTTTTTTGGAAGCGTGGCAACCCCTTTAAATGAAAGTGATTTGCGCCAGTCTCTGTTTAGGGCTACATCAATAGGAAACAAAACATAGAGATAGAACTTGGAGCTACTTTATTGTGTCAAGTTTCAAAGAGCTAGCACAAGCTGTGTTTGATTTAGACTTCCAACTACATGTATGCATATAGGAGAAAACAGAGTGAAACCTAAAAATTAAAACTGTTACTGCCAACGAACGGTTTAACCTAAAAGAACGAAATTTGGTGAGCCAAGTGGGATTGGGGTACTGATCATTACCTGAAAGTGTCATCAAGATTGGGTGAAAAAATGTGTGCTCAGATTTCAGGAAACTCGTAGTTTTTTGGAGGATTGGCAACACCTTTCCATGAAAGTGATTTGCGCCAGTCTCTGCTTAGGGCTACATCAATAGGAAACAAACCATAGAGATAGAACTTGGAGCTACTTTATTGTGTCAAGTTTCAAAGAGCTAGCACAAACCGTGTTTGATTTAGAGTTCCAACTACATGTATCCATATAGGAGAAAACAGAGTGAAAACTAAAAATTAAAACTGTTACTGCCAACGAACTGTTTAACCTAGAAGAACGAAATTTGGTGAGCCAAGTGGGATTGGGGTACTGATCATTACCTGAAAGTGTCATCAAGATTGGGTGAAAAAATGTGTGCTGAGATTTCAGGAAACTCGTAGTTTTTTGGAAGATTGGCAACCCCTTTCAATTAAAGTGATTTGCGCCAGTCTCTTCTTAGGGCTACATCAATAGGAAACAAACCATAGAGATAGAACTTGGAGCTACTTTATTGTGTCAAGTTTCAAAGAGCTAGCACAAACCGTGTTTGATTTAGAGTTCCAACTACATGTATCCATATAGGAGAAAACAGAGTGAAACCTAAAATTAAAACTGTTACTGCCAACGAACGGTTTAACCTAGAAGAACGAAATTTGGTGAGCCAAGTGGGATTGGGGTACTGATCATTACTTGAAAGTGTCATCAAGATTGGGTGAAAAAATGTGTGCTGAGATTTCAGGAAACTCGTAGTTTTTTGGAAGACTGGCAACCCCTTTCCATGAAAGTGATTTGCGCCAGTCTCTGCTTAGGGCTACATCAATAGGAAACAAACCATAGAGATAGAACTTGGAGCTACTTTATTGTGTCAAGTTTGAAAGAGCTACCACAAACCGTGTTAGATTTAGAGTTCCAACTACATGCATCAAAGTAGGAGAAAACAGAGTGAAACCTGAAAATTAAAACTGTTATGGCCAACGAATGGTTTAACCTAGAAGAAAGAAATTGGGGGAGCCAAGGGGGATTGGGGTACTGATCATTACCTGAAAGTGTCATCAAGATTGGGTGACAAAATGTGTGCTCAGATTTCAGGAAACTCGTAGTTTTTTGGAAGCTTGGCAACCCCTTTAAATGAAAGTGATTTGCACCAGTCTCTGTTTAGGGCTACATCAATAGGAAACAAACCATAGAGATAGAACTTGGAGCTACTTTATTGTGTCAAGTTTCAAAGAGCTACCACAAACCGTGTTTGATTTATAGTTCCAACTACATGTATCCATATAGGAGAAAACAGAGTGAAACCTAAAAATTAAAACTGTTCCTGCCAACGAACGGTTTAACCTAGAAGAACGAAATTTGGTGAGCCAAGTGGGATTGGGGTACTGATCATTACCTGAAAGTGTCATCAAGATTGGGTGAAAAAATGTGTGCTGAGATTTCAGGAAACTCGTAGTTTTTTGGAAGATTGGCAACCCCTTTCAATTAAAGTGATTTGCGCCAGTCTCTTCTTAGGGCTACATCAATAGGAAACAAACCATAGAGATAGAACTTGGAGCTACTTTATTGTGTCAAGTTTCAAAGAGCTAGCACAAACCGTGTTTGATTTAGAGTTCCAACTACATGTATCCATATAGGAGAAAACAGAGTGAAACCTAAAATTAAAACTGTTACTGCCAACGAACGGTTTAACCTAGAAGAACGAAATTTGGTGAGCCAAGTGGGATTGGGGTACTGATCATTACCTGAAAGTGTCATCAAGATTGGGTGAAAAAATGTGTGCTGAGATTTCAGGAAACTCGTAGTTTTTTGGAAGACTGGCAACCCCTTTCCATGAAAGTGATTTGCGCCAGTCTCTGCTTAGGGCTACATCAATAGGAAACAAACCATAGAGATAGAACTTGGAGCTACTTTATTGTGTCAAGTTTGAAAGAGCTACCACAAACCGTGTTAGATTTAGAGTTCCAACTACATGCATCAAAGTAGGAGAAAACAGAGTGAAACCTGAAAATTAAAACTGTTATGGCCAACGAATGGTTTAACCTAGAAGAAAGAAATTGGGGGAGCCAAGGGGGATTGGGGTACTGATCATTACCTGAAAGTGTCATCAAGATTGGGTGACAAAATGTGTGCTCAGATTTCAGGAAACTCGTAGTTTTTTGGAAGCTTGGCAACCCCTTTAAATGAAAGTGATTTGCACCAGTCTCTGTTTAGGGCTACATCAATAGGAAACAAACCATAGAGATAGAACTTGGAGCTACTTTATTGTGTCAAGTTTCAAAGAGCTACCACAAACCGTGTTTGATTTAGAGTTCCAACTACATGTATCCATATAGGAGAAAACAGAGTGAAACCTAAAAATTAAAACTGTTCCTGCCAACGAACGGTTTAACCTAGAAGAACGAAATTTGGTGAGCCAAGTGGGATTGGGGTACTGATCATTACCTGAAAGTGTCATCAAGATTGGGTGAAAAAATGTGTGCTGAGATTTCAGGAAACTCGTAGTTTTTTGGAAGATTGGCAACCCCTTTCAATTAAAGTGATTTGCGCCAGTCTCTTCTTAGGGCTACATCAATAGGAAACAAACCATAGAGATAGAACTTGGAGCTACTTTATTGTGTCAAGTTTCAAAGAGCTAGCACAAACCGTGTTTGATTTAGAGTTCCAACTACATGTATCCATATAGGAGAAAACAGAGTGAAACCTAAAATTAAAACTGTTACTGCCAACGAACGGTTTAACCTAGAAGAACGAAATTTGGTGAGCCAAGTGGGATTGGGGTACTGATCATTACCTGAAAGTGTCATCAAGATTGGGTGAAAAAATGTGTGCTGAGATTTCAGGAAACTCGTAGTTTTTTGGAAGACTGGCAACCCCTTTCCATGAAAGTGATTTGCGCCAGTCTCTGCTTAGGGCTACATCAATAGGAAACAAACCATAGAGATAGAACTTGGAGCTACTTTATTGTGTCAAGTTTGAAAGAGCTACCACAAACCGTGTTAGATTTAGAGTTCCAACTACATGCATCAAAGTAGGAGAAAACAGAGTGAAACCTGAAAATTAAAACTGTTATGGCCAACGAATGGTTTAACCTAGAAGAAAGAAATTGGGGGAGCCAAGGGGGATTGGGGTACTGATCATTACCTGAAAGTGTCATCAAGATTGGGTGACAAAATGTGTGCTCAGATTTCAGGAAACTCGTAGTTTTTTGGAAGCTTGGCAACCCCTTTAAATGAAAGTGATTTGCACCAGTCTCTGTTTAGGGCTACATCAATAGGAAACAAACCATAGAGATAGAACTTGGAGCTACTTTATTGTGTCAAGTTTCAAAGAGCTACCACAAACCGTGTTTGATTTAGAGTTCCAACTACATGTATCCATATAGGAGAAAACAGAGTGAAACCTAAAAATTAAAACTGTTCCTGCCAACGAACGGTTTAACCTAGAAGAACGAAATTTGGTGAGCCAAGTGGGATTGGGGTACTGATCATTACCTGAAAGTGTCATCAAGATTGGGTGAAAAAATGTGTGCTGAGATTTCAGGAAACTCGTAGTTTTTTGGAAGATTGGCAACCCCTTTCCATGAAAGTTATTTGCGCCAGTCTCTGCTTAGGGCTACATCAATTGGAAACAAACCATAGAGATAGAACTTGGAGCTACTTTATTGTGTCAAGTTTCAAAGAGCTAGCACAAACCGTGTTTGATTTAGACTTCCAACTACATGTATCCATATAGGAGAAAACAGAGTGAAACCTAAAAATTAAAACTGTTACTGCCGACGAACGGTTTAACCTAGAAGAACGAAATTTGCTGAGCCAAGTGGGATTGGGGTACTGATCATTACCTGAAAGTGTCATCAAGATTGGGTGAAAAAATGTATGCTGAGATTTCAGGAAACTCGTAGTTTTTTGGAAACTTGGCAACCCCTTTAAATGAAAGTGATTTGCGCCAGTCTCTGTTTAGGGCTACATCAATAGGAAACAAACCATAGAGATAGAACTTGGAGCTACTTTATTGTGTCAAGTTTCAAAGAGCTAGCACAAACTGTGTTTGATTTAGAGTTCCAAATACATGTATCCATATAGGAGAAAAGAGTGAAACCTAAAAACTAAAACCGTTACTGCCAACGAACGGTTTAAAATAGAAGAACAAAATTTGGTGAGCGAAGTGGGATTGGGGTACTGATCATTACCTGAAAGTGTCATCAAGATTGGGAGAAAAAATGTGTCCTGAGATTTCAGGAAACTCGTAGTTTTTTGGAAGCCTGGCAACCCCTTTCCATGAAAGTGATTTGCGCCAGTCTCTGCTTAAGGCTACATCAATAGGAAACAAACCATAGAGATAGAACTTGGAGCTACTTAATTGTGTCAATTTTCAAAGAGCTAGCACAAACCGTGTTTGATTTAGAGTTCTAACTACATGTATCCATATATGCGAAAACAGAGTGAAACCTAAAAATTAAAACTGTTACTGCCAACGAACGGTTTAAACTAGAAGAACGAAATTTGGTGAACCAAGTGGGATTGGGGGACTGATCATTACCTGAAAGTGTCATCAAGATTGGGTGAAAAAATGTGTCCTGAGATTTCAGGAAACTCGTAGTTTTTTGGAAGCCTGGCAACCCCTTTCCATGAAAGTGATTTGCGCCAGTCTCTGCTTAGGGCTACATCAATAAGAAACAAACCATAGAGATACAACTTGGAGCTACTTTATTGTGTCAAGTTCAAAGAACTAGCACAAACCGTGTTTGATTTAGAGTTCCAACTACATGTATCCACATAGGAGAAAACAGAGTGAAACCTAAAAATTAAAACTGTTACTGCCAACGAACGGTTTAACCTACAAGAAAGAAATTTGGTGAGTTAAATGGGATTGGGGTACTGATCATTATCTGAAAGTGTCATCAAGATTGGGTGAAAAAATGTGTGCTGAGATTTCAGGAAACTCGTACTTTTTTGGAAGCTTTGCAACACCTTTCCATGAAAGTGATTTGCGCCAGTCTCTGCTTAGGGCTACATCAATAGGAAACAAACCATAGAGATAGAACTTGGAGCTACTTTATTGTGTCAAGTTTCAAAGAGCTAGCACAAACCGTGTTTGATTTAGACTTCCAACTACATGTATCCATATAGGAGAAAACAGAGTGAAACCTAAAAATTAAAACTGTTACTGCCAATGAACGGTTTAACCTAGAAGAACGAAATTTGGTGAGCCAAGTGGGATTGGTGTACTGATAATTACCTGAAAGTGTCATCAAGATTGGGAGAAAAAATGTGTGCTGACTTTTCAGAAAACTCGTAGTTTTTTGGAAGCTGGGCATCCCCTTTTCATGAAAGTGATTTGCCCCAGTCTCTGCTTAGGGCTACATCAATAGGAAACAAACCATAGATATAGATCTTTGTGCTACTTTATTGTGTCAAGTTTTAAAGAGCTAGCACAAACCGTGTTTGATTTAGACTTCCAACTACATGTATCCATATAGGAGAAAACAGAGTGAAACCTAAAAATTTAAACTGTTACTGCCAACGAACGGTTTAACCTAGGAGAACGAAATTTGGTGAGCCAAGTGGGATTGGGGTAATGATCATTACCTGAAGGTGTCATCAAGATTGGGTGAAAAAATGTGTGCTGAGATTTCAGGAAACTCCTAGTTTTTTGGAAGCTTGGCAACCCCCTTCCATGAAAGTGATTTGCGCCAGTCTCTGCTTAGGGCTACATCAATAGGAAACAAACCATAGATATAGATCTTTGTGCTACTTTATTGTGTCAAGTTTTAAAGAGCTAGCACAAACCGTGTTTGATTTAGAGTTCCAACTACATGTATCCATATAGGAGAAAACAGAGTGAAACCTAAAAATTAAAACTGTTACTGCCAACGTACGTTTTTACCTAGAAGAACAAAATTTGGTGAGCCAAGTGGGATTGGGGTAGTGATCATTACCTGAAAGTGTCATCAAGATTGGGTGAAAAAATATGTGGTGAGATTTCAGGAAACTCGTAGTTTTTTGGAAGCTTGGCAACCCCCTTCCATGAAACTGATTTGCGCCAGTCTCTGCTTAGGGCTACATAAATAGGAAAAAAAAACATAGAGATAGAACTTGGAGCTACTTTATTGTGTCAAGTTTCAAAGAGGTAGCACAAACCGTGTTTGATTTAGATTTCCAACTACATGTATCCACATAGGAGAAAACAGATTGAAACCTAAAAATTAAAACTGTTACTGCCAACGAACTGTTTAAACTAGAAGAACGAAGTTTGGTGAGCCAAGTGGGATTGGCGTACTGATCATTACCTGAAAGTGTCATCAAGATTGGGTGAAAAAATGTGTGCTGAGATTTCAGGAAACTCGTAGTTTTTTGGAAGCTTGGCAACCACTTTCCATGAAAGTGATTAGCGCCAGTCTCTGCTTAGGGCTACATCAATAGGAAACAAACCATAGAGATAGAACTTGGAGCTACTTTATTGTGTCAAGTTTCAAAGAGCTAGCACAAACCGTGTTTGATGCATAGTTCCAACTACATGCATCCATATAGGAGAAAACAGAGTGAAACCTAAAAATTAAAACAATTACTGCCAAAGAACGGTTTAACCTAGAAGAACGAAATTTGGTGAGCCACGTGAGATTGAGGTACTGATCATTACATGAAAGTGTCATCAAGTTTGGGTGAAAAAAAAGTGTGCTGAGATTTCAGGAAACTCTTAGTTTTTTGGAAGCTTGGCAACCCCTTTCCATGAAAGTGATTTGCCCAAGTCTCTGCTTAAGGCTACAACAATAGGAAACAAACCATAGAGATAGAACTTGGAGCTTCTTTATTGTGTCAAGTTTCAAAGAGCTAGCACAAACTGTGTTTGATTTAGAGTTCCAAATACATGTATCCATATAGGAGAAAAGAGTGAAACCTAAAAACTAAAACCGTTACTGCCAACGAACGGTTTAAAATAGAAGAACAAAATTTGGTGAGCCAAGTGGGATTGGGGTACTGATCATTACCTGAAAGTGTCATCAAGATTGGGAGAAAAAATGTGTCCTGAGATTTCAGGAAACTCGTAGTTTTTTGGAAGCCTGGCAACCCCTTTCCATGAAAGTGATTTGCGCCAGTCTCTGCTTAACGCTACATCAATAGGAAACAAACCATAGAGATAGAACTTGGAGCTACTTAATTGTGTCAATTTTCAAAGAGCTAGCACAAACCGTGTTTGATTTAGAGTTCTAACTACATGTATCCATATATGCGAAAACAGAGTGAAACCTAAAAATTAAAACTGTTACTGCCAACGAACGGTTTAAACTAGAAGAACGAAATTTGGTGAACCAAGTGGGATTGGGGGACTGATCATTACCTGAAAGTGTCATCAAGATTGGGTGAAAAAATGTGTCCTGAGATTTCAGGAAACTCGTAGTTTTTTGGAAGCCTGGCAACCCCTTTCCATGAAAGTGATTTGCGCCAGTCTCTGCTTAGGGCTACATCAATAAGAAACAAACCATAGAGATACAACTTGGAGCTACTTTATTGTGTCAAGTTCAAAGAACTAGCACAAACCGTGTTTGATTTAGAGTTCCAACTACATGTATCCACATAGGAGAAAACAGAGTGAAACCTAAAAATTAAAACTGTTACTGCCAACGAACGGTTTAACCTACAAGAAAGAAATTTGGTGAGTTAAATGGGATTGGGGTACTGATCATTATCTGAAAGTGTCATCAAGATTGGGTGAAAAAATGTGTGCTGAGATTTCAGGAAACTCGTACTTTTTTGGAAGCTTTGCAACACCTTTCCATGAAAGTGATTTGCGCCAGTCTCTGCTTAGGGCTACATCAATAGGAAACAAACCATAGAGATAGAACTTGGAGCTACTTTATTGTGTCAAGTTTCAATGAGCTAGCACAAACTGTGTTCGATTTATAGTTCCAACTACATGCATCCATATAGGAGAAAACAGAGTGAAACCTAAAAATTAAAACAATTACTGCCAAAGAACGGTTTAACCTAGAAGAACGAAATTTGGTGAGCCACGTGAGATTGAGGTACTGATCATTACATGAAAGTGTCATCAAGTTTGGGTGAAAAAATGTGTGCTGAGATTTCAGGAAACTCGTAGTTTTTTGGAAGCTTGGCAACCCCTTTCCATGAAAGTGATTTGCCCAAGTCTCTGCTTAGGGCTATATCAATAAGAAGCAAACCACAGAGATTAACTTGGAGCTACTTTATTGTGTCAAGTTTCAAAGAGCTAGCACAAACCGTGTATGATTTAGAGTTCCAACTACATGTATCCATATAGGAGAAAACAAAGTGAAACCTTAAAATTAAAACTGTTACTGCCAACAAACGGTTTAACCTAGAAGAACGAAATTTGGTGAGCCAAGTGGGATTGGGGAACTGATCATTACCTGAAAGTGGCATCAAGATTGGGTGAAAAAATGTGTGCTGAGATTTCAGGAAACTCGTAGTTTTTTGGAACCTTGGCAACCCCTTTCTATGAAAGTGATTTGTGCCAGTCTCTGCTTAGGGCTACATCAATAAGAAACAAACCATAGAGATAGAACTTGGAGCTACTTTATTGTGTCAAATTTCAAAGAACTAGCACAAACCGTGTTTGATTTAGAGTTCCAACTACATGTATCCACATAGGAGAAAACAGAGTGAAACCTAAAAATTAAAACTGTTACTGCCAACGAACGGTTTAACCTAGAAGAACGAAATTTGGTGAGCCAAGTGGGATTCCGGTACTGATCATTACCTGAAAGTGTCATCAAGATTGGGTGAAAAAATGTGTGCTGAGATTTCAGGAAACTCGTAGTTTTTTGGAAGCTTGGCAACCCCTTTCCATGAAAGTGATTTGCGCCAGTCTCTGCTTAGGGCTACATGAATAGGAAACAAACCATAGAGATAGACCTTGAAGCTACATTATTGCGTCAAGTTTCAAAGAGCTAGCACGAACCGTGTTTGATTTAGAGTTCCAACTACATGTATCCATATAGGAGAAAACAGAGTGAAACCTAAAAATTAAAACTGTTACTGCCAACGAACGGTTTAACCTAGGAGAATGAAATTTGATGAGCCAAGTGGGATTGGGGTACTGATCATTACCTGAAAGTGTCATCAAGATTGGGTGAAAAAATGTGTGCTGAGATTTCAGGAAACTCGATGTTTTTTGGAAGCTTGGCAACCCCTTTCCATGAAAGTGATTTGCGCCAGTCTCTGCTTAGGGCTACATCAATAGGAAACAAAGCATAGAGATAGAACTTGGTGCTACTTTATTTTGTCAAGTTTCAAAGAGCTAGCACAAACCGAGTTTGATTTATTGTTCCAACTACATGTATCCATATAGGAGAAAACAGAGTGAAAACTAAAAATTAAAACTGTTAGTGCCAACGAACGGTTTAACCTAGAAGAACAAAATTTGGTGACCCAACTGGGATTGGGGTAGTGATCATTACCTGAAAGTGTCTTCAATATTGGGTGAAAAAATGTGTGCTGAGATTTCAGGAAACTCGTAGTTTTTTGGGAGCTTGGCAACCCCTTTCCATGAATTATTGGCGCCAGTCCCTGCTTAAGGCCACATCAATAGGAAACAAACCATAGAGATAGAACTTGGAGCTACTTTATTGTGGCAAGTTTCAAAGAGGTAGCACAAACCGTGTTTGATTTAGAGTTCCAAATACTTGTATCCATATAGGAGAAAACAGAGTGAAACCTAAAAATTAACACTGTTACTGCCAACGAACGGTTTAACCTAGAAGAACGAAATTTGTTGAGCCAAGTGGGATTGGGGTACTGATCATTACCTGAAAGTGTTATCAAGATTGGGTGAAAAAATGTGTGCTGAGATTTCAGGAAACTCCTACTTTTTTGGAAGCTGGGCAACCCCTTTCAATATAAGTGATTTGCGCCAGTCTCTGCTTAGGGCTACACCAATAGGAAACAAACCATAGAGAGAGAACTTGGAGCTACTTTATTGTGTCAAGTTTAAAAGAGCTAGCACAAACTGTGTTTGATTTATAGTTCCAACTACATGCATCCATATAGGAGAAAACAGAGTGAAACCTAAAAATTAAAACCGTTATTGCCAACGAACGGTTTAACCTAGAAGAACGAAATTTGGTGAGCCACGTGAGATTGAGGTACTGATCATTACATGAAAGTGTCATCAAGTTTGGGTGAAAAAATGTGTGCTGAGATTTCAGGAAACTCTTAGTTTTTTGGAAGCTTGGCAACCCCTTTCCATGAAAGTGATTTGCCCAAGTCTCTGCTTAAGGCTACATCAATAGGAAACAAACCATAGAGATAGAACTTGGAGCTTCTTTATTGTGTCAAGTTTCAAAGAGCTAGCACAAACTGTGTTTGATTTAGAGTTCCAAATACATGTATCCATATAGGAGAAAAGAGTGAAACCTAAAAACTAAAACCGTTACTGCCAACGAACGGTTTAAAATAGAAGAACAAAATTTGGTGAGCCAAGTGGGATTGGGGTACTGATCATTACCTGAAAGTGTCATCAAGATTGGGAGAAAAAATGTGTCCTGAGATTTCAGGAAACTCGTAGTTTTTTGGAAGCCTGGCAACCCCTTTCCATGAAAGTGATTTGCGCCAGTCTCTGCTTAAGGCTACATCAATAGGAAACAAACCATAGAGATAGAACTTGGAGCTACTTAATTGTGTCAATTTTCAAAGAGCTAGCACAAACCGTGTTTGATTTAGAGTTCTAACTACATGTATCCATATATGCGAAAACAGAGTGAAACCTAAAAATTAAAACTGTTACTGCCAACGAACGGTTTAAACTAGAAGAACGAAATTTGGTGAACCAAGTGGGATTGGGGGACTGATCATTACCTGAAAGTGTCATCAAGATTGGGTGAAAAAATGTGTGCTGAGATTTCAGGAAACTCGTACTTTTTTGGAAGCTTTGCAACACCTTTCCATGAAAGTGATTTGCGCCAGTCTCTGCTTAGGGCTACATCAATAGGAAACAAACCATAGAGATAGAACTTGGAGCTACTTTATTGTGTCAAGTTTCAATGAGCTAGCACAAACTGTGTTCGATTTATAGTTCCAACTACATGCATCCATATAGGAGAAAACAGAGTGAAACCTAAAAATTAAAACAATTACTGCCAAAGAACGGTTTAACCTAGAAGAACGAAATTTGGTGAGCCACGTGAGATTGAGGTACTGATCATTACATGAAAGTGTCATCAAGTTTGGGTGAAAAAATGTGTGCTGAGATTTCAGGAAACTCGTAGTTTTTTGGAAGCTTGGCAACCCCTTTCCATGAAAGTGATTTGCCCAAGTCTCTGCTTAGGGCTATATCAATAAGAAGCAAACTACAGAGATTAACTTGGAGCTACTTTATTGTGTCAAGTTTCAAAGAGCTAGCACAAACCGTGTTTGATTTAGAGTTCCAACTACATGTATCCATATAGGAGAAAACAGAGTGAAACCTAAAAATTAAAACTGTTACTGCCACCAAACGGTTTAAACTAGAAGAACGAAATTTGGTGAGCCAAGTGGGATTAGGGTACTGATCATTACCTGAAAGTGTCATCAAGATTGGGTGAAAAAATGTGTGCTGAGATTTCAGGAAACTCGTAGTTTTTTGGAAGCTTGGGAACCCCTTTCCATGAAAGTGATTTGCGCCAGTCTCTGCTTAGGGCTACATCAATAGGAAACAAACCATAGAGATAGAACTTGGAGCTACTTTATTGTGTCAAGTTTCAAAAGCTAGCACAAACCGTGTTGGATTTAGAGTTCCAACTACATGTATCCATATAGGAGAAAACAGAGTGAAACCTAAAAATTAAAACTGTTACTGCCAATGAACGGTTTAACCTAGAAGAATGAAATTTGTTGAGCCAAGTGGGATTGGGGTAGTGATCATTACCTGAAAGTGTCATCAAGATTGGGTGAAAAAATGTGTGCTGAGATTTCAGGAAACTCATAGTTTTTTGGAAGCTTGGCAACCTCTTTCCATGAAAGTGATTTGCGCCAGTCTGTGCTTAGGGCTACATCAATAGGAAACAAACCATAGTGATAGAACTTGGAGCTACTTTATTGTGTCAAGTTTCATAGAGCTAGCACAAACCATGTTTGATTTAGAGTTCCAACTACATGTATCCACATAGGAGAAAAAAGAGTGAAACCTAAAAATTAAAACTGTTACTGCCAACGAACGGTTTAACCTAGAAGAAAGAAACTTGGTGAACCAAGTGGGATTTGTTTTACTGATCATTACCTGAAAGTGTCATCAAGATTGGGTGAAAAAATGTGTGCTGAGATTTCAGGAAACTTGTAGTTTTTTGGAAGCTTGGCAACCCCTTTAAATTAAAGTGATTTGCACCAGTCTCTGCTTAGGGCTACATTAATAGGAAACAAACCATAGAGATAGACCTTTGAGCTACTTTATTGTGTCAAGTTTCAAAGGGCTAGCACAAACCGTGTTTGATTTAGAGTTCCAACTACATGTATCCATATAGGAGAAAACAGAGTTAAACCTAAAAATTAAAATTGTTACTGCCAACGAACGGTTTAAAATAGAAGAACGAAATTTGGTGAGCCAAGTGGGATTCGGGTTGTGATCATTACCTGAAAGTGTCATCAAGATTGGGTGAAAAAATATGTGCTGAGATTTCAGGAAACTCGTAGTTTTTTGGAAGATTGGCAACCCCTTTCCATGAAAGTGATTTGTGCCAGTCTCCGCTTAGGGCTACATCAATAGGAAACAAACCATAGAGATAGAACTTTAGCTACTTTATTGTGTCAAGTTTCAAAGATCTAGCACAAACCATTTTGATTTAGACTTCCAACTACATGTATCCATATAGGAGAATACAGAGTGAAACCTAAAAATTAAAACTGTTACTGCCAACGAACGGTTTAACCTAGAAGAACGAAATTTGGTGAGCCAAGTGGGATTGGGGTACTGATCATTACCTGAAAGTGTCATCAAGATTGGGTGAAAAAATGTGTGCTGAGATTTCAGGAAACTCGTAAATTTTTGGAATATTGGCAACCCCTTTCCATGAAAGTGATTTGCGCCAGTCTCTGCTTAGGGCTACATCAATAGGAAACAAACCATAGAGATAGAACTTGGAGCTACTTTATTGTGTCAAGTTTCAAAGAGCTAGCACAAACCGTGTTTGATTTAGACTTCCAACTACGTGTATTCATATAGGAGAAAATTGAGTGAAACCTAAAAGTTAAAACTGTTACTGCCAACGAACGGTTTAACCTAGAAGAACGAAATTTGTTGAGTCAAGTGGGATTGGGGTACTGATCATTACCTGAAAGTGTCATCAAGATAGGGTGAAAAAAGGTGTGCTAAGATTTCAGGAAACTCGTAGTTTTTTGGAAGCTTGGCAACCCCTTTCCATGAAAGTGATTTGCGCCAGTCTCTCCTTAGGGCTACATCAATAGGAAACAAACCATAGAGATAGAACTTGGAGCTACTTTATTGTTTCAAGTTTCAAAGAGCTAGCACAAACCGTGTTTGATTTAGAGTTCCAACTACATGTATCCATATAGGAGAAAACAGAGTGAAACCTAAAAATTAAAACTGTTACTGCAAACGAACGGTTTAACCTAGAAGAACGAAATTTGGTGAGCAGAGTGGGATTGGGGTACTGATCATTACCTGAAAGTGTCATCAAGATTGGGTGAAAAAATGTGTGCTGAGATTTCAGGAAACTCGTAGTTTTTTGGAACCTTGGCAACCCCTTTCCATGAATGTGATTTGCGCCAGTCTCTGCTTAGGGCTACTTCAATAGGAAACAAACCATAGAGATAGAACTTGGAGCTACTTTATTGTGTCAAGTTTCAAAGAGCTAGCACAAACCGTGTTTTTTTTTAGATTCCAAATACATGTATCCATATAGCAGAAAACAGAGTGAAACCTAAAAATTAAAACTCTAACTGCCAACGAACGGTTTAACCTAGAAGAACGAAATTTGGTGAGCCAAGTGGGATTGGGGTGCTGATCATTACCAGAAAGTGTCATCAAGATTGGGTGAAAAAATGTGTGCTCAGATTTCAGGAAACTCGTAGTTTTTTGGAAGATGGGCAACCCCTTTCCCTGAAAGTGATTTGCGCCAGTCTCTGCTTAGGGCTACATCAATAGGAAACAAACCATAGTGATAGAACTTGGTGCTACTTTATTATGTCAAGTTTCAACGAGCTAGCACAAACCGTGTTTGATTTAGAGTTCCAACTACATTTATCCATATAGGAGAAAACAGAGTGAAACCTAAAAATTAAAACTGTTACTGCCAAGGAAAGGTTTAACCTAGAAGAACGAAATTTCATGAGCCAAGTGGGATTTGTTGTACTGATCATTACCTGAAAGTGTCATCAAGATTGGGTGAAAAAATGTGTGCTGAGATTTCAGGAAACTCGTAAATTTTTGGAAGATTGGCAACCCCTTTCCATGAAAGTGATTTGCGCCAGTCTCTGCTTAGGGCTACATCAATAGGAAACAAACCATAGAGATAGAACTTGGAGCTACTTTATTGTGTCAAGTTTCAAAGAGCTAGCACAAACCGTGTTTGATTTAGACTTCCAACTACATGTATCCATATAGGAGAAAACAGAGTGAAACCTAAAAATTAAAACTGTTACTGCCAAGGAAAGGTTTAACCTAGAAGAACGAAATTTCATGAGCCAAGTGGGATTTGTTGTACTGATCATTACCTGAAAGTGTCATCAAGATTGGGTGAAAAACTGTGTGCTGAGATTCAGGAAACTCGTAGTTTTTTGGAACCTTGGCAACCCCTTTCCATGAATGTGATTTGCGCCAGTCTCTGCTTAGGGCTACTTCAATAGGAAACAAACCATAGAGATAGAACTTGGAGCTACTTTATTGTGTCAAGTTTCAAAGAGCTAGCAGAAACCGTGTTTGATTTAGAGTTCCAACTACATGTATCCATATAGGAGAAAACAGAGTGAAACCTAAAAATTAAACCTGTTACTGCCAACGAACTGTTTAACCTAGAAGAACGAAATTTGGTGAGCCAAGTGGGATTGGGGTACTGATCATTACCTGAAAGTGTCATCAAGATAGGGTGAAAAAATGTGTGCTGAGATTTCAGGAAACGCGTACTTTTTTGGAAGACTGGCATCCCCTTTCCATGAAAGTGATTTGCGCCAGTCTCTGCTTAGGGCTACATCAATAGGAAACAAACCATAGAGATAGAACTTGGAGCTACTTTATTGTGTCAAGTTTCAAAGAGCTAGCACAAACCGTGTTTGATTTAGAGTTCCAACTACATGTATCCATATAGGAGAAAACAGAGTGAAACCTAAAATTAAAACTGTTACTGCCAACGAACGGTTTAACCTAGAAGAACGAAATTTGGTGAGCCAAGTGGGATTGGGGTACTGATCATTACCTGAAAGTGTCATCAAGATTGGGTGAAAAAATGTGTGCTGAGATTTCAGGAAACTCGTAGTTTTTTGGAAGACTGGCAACCCCTTTCCATGAAAGTGATTTGCGCCAGTCTCTGCTTAGGGCTACATCAATAGGAAACAAACCATAGAGATAGAACTTGGAGCTACTTTATTGTGTCAAATTTCCAAGAGCTAGCACAAACCGTGTTAGATTTAGAGTTCCAACTACATGCATCAAAGTAGGAGAAAACAGAGTGAAACCTGAAAATTAAAACTGTTACGGCCAACGAACGGTTTAACCTAGAAGAAAGAAATTGGGGGAGCCAAGTGGGATTGGGGTACTGATCATTACCTGAAAGTGTCATCAAGATTGGGTGACAAAATGTGTGCTCAGATTTCAGGAAACTCGTAGTTTTTTGGAAGCTTGGCAACCCCTTTAAATGAAAGTGATTTGCACCAGTCTCTGTTTAGGGCTACATCAATAGGAAACAAACCATAGAGATAGAACTTGGAGCTACTTTATTGTGTCAAGTTTCAAAGAGCTACCACAAACCGTGTTTGATTTAGAGTTCCAACTACATGTATCCATATAGGAGAAAACAGAGTGAAACCTAAAAATTAAAACTGTTCCTGCCAACGAACGGTTTAACCTAGAAGAACGAAATTTGGTGAGCCAAGTGGGATTGGGGTACTGATCATTACCTGAAAGTGTCATCAAGATTGGGTGAAAAAATGTGTGCTGAGATTTCAGGAAACTCGTAGTTTTTTGGAAGATTGGCAACCCCTTTCCATGAAAGTTATTTGCGCCAGTCTCTGCTTAGGGCTACATCAATTGGAAACAAACCATAGAGATAGAACTTGGAGCTACTTTATTGTGTCAAGTTTCAAAGAGCTAGCACAAACCGTGTTTGATTTAGACTTCCAACTACATGTATCCATATAGGAGAAAACAGAGTGAAACCTAAAAATTAAAACTGTTACTGCCGACGAACGGTTTAACCTAGAAGAACGAAATTTGCTGAGCCAAGTGGGATTGGGGTACTGATCATTACCTGAAAGTGTCATCAAGATTGGGTGAAAAAATGTATGCTGAGATTTCAGGAAACTCGTAGTTTTTTGGAAACTTGGCAACCCCTTTAAATGAAAGTGATTTGCGCCAGTCTCTGTTTAGGGCTACATCAATAGGAAACAAAACATAGAGATAGAACTTGGAGCTACTTTATTGTGTCAAGTTTCAAAGAGCTAGCACAAGCTGTGTTTGATTTAGACTTCCAACTACATGTATCCATATAGGAGAAAACAGAGTGAAACCTAAAAATTAAAACTGTTACTGCCAACGAACGGTTTAACCTAGAAGAACGAAATTTGGTGAGCCAAGTGGGATTGGGGTACTGATCATTACCTGAAATTGTCATCAAGATTGGGTGAAAAAATGTGTGCTCAGATTTCAGGAAACTCATAGTTTTTTGGAAGCTTGGCAACCTCTTTCCATGAAAGTGATTTGCGCCAGTCTGTGCTTAGGGCTACATCAATAGGAAACAAACCATAGTGATAGAACTTGGAGCTACTTTATTGTGTCAAGTTTCATAGAACTAGCACAAACTGTGTTTGATTTAGAGTTCCAACTACATGTATCCACATAGGAGAAAACAGAGTGAAACCTAAAAATTAAAACTGTTACTGCCAACGAACGGTTTAACCTAGAAGAACGAAATTTGGTGAGCCAAGTGGGATTGGGGTACTGATCATTACCTGAAATTGTCATCAAGATTGGGTGAAAAAATGTGTGCTCAGATTTCAGGAAACACGTAGTTTTTTGGAAGATTGGCAACCCCTTTCCATGAAAGTGATTTGCGCCAGTCTCTGCTTAGGGCTACAACAATAGGAAACAAACCATAGAGATAGAACTTGGAGCTACTTTATTGTGTCAAGTTTCAAAGAGCTAGCACAAACCCTGTTTGATTTAGAGTTCCAACTACATGTATCCATATAGGAGAAAACAGAGTGAAACCTAAAAATTAAAACTGTTACTGCCGAGGAACGGTTTAACCTAGAAGAACGAAATTTGCTGAGCCAAGTGGGATTGGGTACTGATCATTACCTGAAAGTGTCATCAAGATAGGGTGAAAAAATGTATGCTGAGATTTCAGGAAACTCGTAGTTTTTTGGAAGCGTGGCAACCCCTTTAAATGAAAGTGATTTGCGCCAGTCTCTGTTTAGGGCTACATCAATAGGAAACAAACCATAGAGATAGAACTTGGAACTACTTTATTGTGTCAAGTTTCAAAGAGCTAGCACAAACCGTGTTTGATTTAGACTTCCAACTACATGTATCCATATAGGAGAAAACAGAGTGAAACCTAAAAATTAAAACTGTTACTGCCAACGAACGGTTTAACCTAGAAGAACGAAATTTGGTGAGCCAAGTGGGATTGGGGTACTGATCATTACCTGAAAGTGTCATCAAGATTGGGTGAAAAAATGTGTGCTGAGATTTCAGGAAACTCGTAGTTTTTTGGAAGCTTGGCAACCCCTTTAAATGAAAGTGATTTGCACCAGTCTCTGCTTAGGGCTACATCAATAGGAAACAAACCATAGAGATAGAACTTGGAGCTACTTTATTGTGTCAAGTTTCAAAAGCTAGCACAAACCGTGTTGGATTTAGAGTTCCAACTACATGTATCCATATAGGAGAAAACAGAGTGAAACCTAAAAATTAAAACTGTTACTGCCAATGAACGGTTTAACCTAGAAGAATGAAATTTGGTGAGCCAAGTGGGATTGGGGTAGTGATCATTACCTGAAAGTGTCATCAAGATTGGGTGAAAAAATGTGTGCTGAGATTTCAGGAAACTCATAGTTTTTTGGAAGCTTGGCAACCCCTTTCCATGAAAGTGATTTGCGCCAGTCTCTGCTTAGGGCTACATCAATAGGAAACAAACCATAGAGATAGAACTTGGAGCTACTTTATTGTGTCAAGTTTCAAAGAGCTAGCACAAACCGTGTTTGATTTAGAGTTCCAACTACATGTATCCATATAGGAGAAAACAGAGTGAAACCTAAAAATTAAAACTGTTACTGCCAACGAACGGTTTAACCTAGAAGAACGAAATTTGGTGAGCCAAGTGGGATTGGGGTAGTGATCATTACCTGAAAGTGTCATCAAGATTGGGTGAAAAAATGTGTGCTGAGATTTCAGGAAACTCGTAGTTTTTTGGAACCTTGGCAACCCCTTTCCATGAAAGTGATTTGCGCCAGTCTCTGCTTAGGGCTACATCAATAGGAAACAAACCATAGAGATAAAACTTGGAGCTACTTTATTGTGTCAAGTTTCAAAGAGCTAGCACAAACCATGTTTGATTTAGACTTCCAACTACATGTATCCATATAGGAGAAAACAGAGTGAAACCTAAAAATTAAAACTGTTACTGCCGAGGAACGGTTTAACCTAGAAGAACGAAATTTGCTGAGCCAAGTGGGATTGGGGTACTGATCATTACCTGAAAGTGTCATCAAGATAGGGTGAAAAAATGTATGCTGAGATTTCAGGAAACTCGTAGTTTTTTGGAAGCGTGGCAACCCCTTTAAATGAAAGTGATTTGCGCCAGTCTCTGTTTAGGGCTACATCAATAGGAAACAAAACATAGAGATAGAACTTGGAGCTACTTTATTGTGTCAAGTTTCAAAGAGCTAGCACAAGCTGTGTTTGATTTAGACTTCCAACTACATGTATGCATATAGGAGAAAACAGAGTGAAACCTAAAAATTAAAACTGTTACTGCCAACGAACGGTTTAACCTAAAAGAACGAAATTTGGTGAGCCAAGTGGGATTGGGGTACTGATCATTACCTGAAAGTGTCATCAAGATTGGGTGAAAAAATGTGTGCTCAGATTTCAGGAAACTCGTAGTTTTTTGGAGGATTGGCAACACCTTTCCATGAAAGTGATTTGCGCCAGTCTCTGCTTAGGGCTACATCAATAGGAAACAAACCATAGAGATAGAACTTGGAGCTACTTTATTGTGTCAAGTTTCAAAGAGCTAGCACAAACCGTGTTTGATTTAGAGTTCCAAATACATGTATCCATATAGGAGAAAACAGAGTGAAAACTAAAAATTAAAACTGTTACTGCCAACGAACTGTTTAACCTAGAAGAACGAAATTTGGTGAGCCAAGTGGGATTGGGGTACTGATCATTACCTGAAAGTGTCATCAAGATTGGGTGAAAAAATGTGTGCTGAGATTTCAGGAAACTCGTAGTTTTTTGGAAGATTGGCAACCCCTTTCAATTAAAGTGATTTGCGCCAGTCTCTTCTTAGGGCTACATCAATAGGAAACAAACCATAGAGATAGAACTTGGAGCTACTTTATTGTGTCAAGTTTCAAAGAGCTAGCACAAACCGTGTTTGATTTAGAGTTCCAACTACATGTATCCATATAGGAGAAAACAGAGTGAAACCTAAAATTAAAACTGTTACTGCCAACGAACGGTTTAACCTAGAAGAACGAAATTTGGTGAGCCAAGTGGGATTGGGGTACTGATCATTACCTGAAAGTGTCATCAAGATTGGGTGAAAAAATGTGTGCTGAGATTTCAGGAAACTCGTAGTTTTTTGGAAGACTGGCAACCCCTTTCCATGAAAGTGATTTGCGCCAGTCTCTGCTTAGGGCTACATCAATAGGAAACAAACCATAGAGATAGAACTTGGAGCTACTTTATTGTGTCAAGTTTGAAAGAGCTACCACAAACCGTGTTAGATTTAGAGTTCCAACTACATGCATCAAAGTAGGAGAAAACAGAGTGAAACCTGAAAATTAAAACTGTTATGGCCAACAAATGGTTTAACCTAGAAGAAAGAAATTGGGGGAGCCAAGGGGGATTGGGGTACTGATCATTACCTGAAAGTGTCATCAAGATTGGGTGACAAAATGTGTGCTCAGATTTCAGGAAACTCGTAGTTTTTTGGAAGCTTGGCAACCCCTTTAAATGAAAGTGATTTGCACCAGTCTCTGTTTAGGGCTACATCAATAGGAAACAAACCATAGAGATAGAACTTGGAGCTACTTTATTGTGTCAAGTTTCAAAGAGCTACCACAAACCGTGTTTGATTTAGAGTTCCAACTACATGTATCCATATAGGAGAAAACAGAGTGAAACCTAAAAATTAAAACTGTTCCTGCCAACGAACGGTTTAACCTAGAAGAACGAAATTTGGTGAGCCAAGTGGGATTGGGGTACTGATCATTACCTGAAAGTGTCATCAAGATTGGGTGAAAAAATGTGTGCTGAGATTTCAGGAAACTCGTAGTTTTTTGGAAGATTGGCAACCCCTTTCAATTAAAGTGATTTGCGCCAGTCTCTTCTTAGGGCTACATCAATAGGAAACAAACCATAGAGATAGAACTTGGAGCTACTTTATTGTGTCAAGTTTGAAAGAGCTAGCACAAACCGTGTTTGATTTAGAGTTCCAACTACATGTATCCATATAGGAGAAAACAGAGTGAAACCTAAAATTAAAACTGTTACTGCCAACGAACGGTTTAACCTAGAAGAACGAAATTTGGTGAGCCAAGTGGGATTGGGGTACTGATCATTACCTGAAAGTGTCATCAAGATTGGGTGAAAAAATGTGTGCTGAGATTTCAGGAAACTCGTAGTTTTTTGGAAGACTGGCAACCCCTTTCCATGAAAGTGATTTGCGCCAGTCTCTGCTTAGGGCTACATCAATAGGAAACAAACCATAGAGATAGAACTTGGAGCTACTTTATTGTGTCAAGTTTGAAAGAGCTACCACAAACCGTGTTAGATTTAGAGTTCCAACTACATGCATCAAAGTAGGAGAAAACAGAGTGAAACCTGAAAATTAAAACTGTTATGGCCAACGAATGGTTTAACCTAGAAGAAAGAAATTGGGGGAGCCAAGGGGGATTGGGGTACTGATCATTACCTGAAAGTGTCATCAAGATTGGGTGACAAAATGTGTGCTCAGATTTCAGGAAACTCGTAGTTTTTTGGAAGCTTGGCAACCCCTTTAAATGAAAGTGATTTGCACCAGTCTCTGTTTAGGGCTACATCAATAGGAAACAAACCATAGAGATAGAACTTGGAGCTACTTTATTGTGTCAAGTTTCAAAGAGCTACCACAAACCGTGTTTGATTTAGAGTTCCAACTACATGTATCCATATAGGAGAAAACAGAGTGAAACCTAAAAATTAAAACTGTTCCTGCCTACGAACGGTTTAACCTAGAAGAACGAAATTTGGTGAGCCAAGTGGGATTGGGGTACTGATCATTACCTGAAAGTGTCATCAAGATTGGGTGAAAAAATGTGTGCTGAGATTTCAGGAAACTCGTAGTTTTTTGGAAGATTGGCAACCCCTTTCCATGAAAGTTATTTGCGCCAGTCTCTGCTTAGGGCTACATCAATTGGAAACAAACCATAGAGATAGAACTTGGAGCTACTTTATTGTGTCAAGTTTCAAAGAGCTAGCACAAACCGTGTTTGATTTAGACTTCCAACTACATGTATCCATATAGGAGAAAACAGAGTGAAACCTAAAAATTAAAACTGTTACTGCCGACGAACGGTTTAACCTAGAAGAACGAAATTTGCTGAGCCAAGTGGGATTGGGGTACTGATCATTACCTGAAAGTGTCATCAAGATTGGGTGAAAAAATGTATGCTGAGATTTCAGGAAACTCGTAGTTTTTTGGAAACTTGGCAACCCCTTTAAATGAAAGTGATTTGCGCCAGTCTCTGTTTAGGGCTACATCAATAGGAAACAAACCATAGAGATAGAACTTGGAGCTACTTTATTGTGTCAAGTTTCAAAGATCTAGCACAAACTGTGTTTGATTTAGACTTCCAACTACATGTATCCATATAGGAGAAAACAGAGTGAAACCTAAAAATTAAAACTGTTACTGCCCATGAACGGTTTAACCTAGAAGAACGAAATTAGGTGAGCCAAGTGGGATTGGGGTACTGATCATTACCTGAAAGTGTCATCAAGATTGGTTGAACAAATGTGTGCTGAGATTTCAGGAAACTCGTAGTTTTTTGGAGGATTGGCAACCCCTTTCCATGAAAGTGATTTGCGCCAGTCTCTGCTTAGGGCTACATCAATAGGAAACAAACCATAGAGATAGAACTTGGAGCTACTTTATTGTGTCAAGTTTCAAAGAGCTAGCACAAACCGTGTTTGATTTAGAGTTCCAACTACATGTATCCATATAGGAGAAAACAGAGTGAAACCTAAAAATTAAAACTGTTACTGCCAACGAACGGTTTAACCTAGAAGAACGAAATTTGGTGAGCCAAGTGGGATTGGGGTACTGATCATTACCTGAAAGTGTCATCAAGATTGGGTGAAAAAATGTGTGCTGAGATTTCAGGAAACTCGTAGTTTTTTGGAAGACTGGCAACCCCTTTCCATGATAGTGATTTGCGCCAGTCTCTGCTTAGGGCTACATCAATAGGAAACAAACCATAGAGATAGAACTTGGAGCTACTTTATTGTGTCAAGTTTGAAAGAGCTACCACAAACCGTGTTAGATTTAGAGTTCCAACTACATGCATCAAAGTAGGAGAAAACAGAGTGAAACCTGAAAATTAAAACTGTTATGGCCAACAAATGGTTTAACCTAGAAGAAAGAAATTGGGGGAGCCAAGGGGGATTGGGGTACTGATCATTACCTGAAAGTGTCATCAAGATTGGGTGACAAAATGTGTGCTCAGATTTCAGGAAACTCGTAGTTTTTTGGAAGCTTGGCAACCCCTTTAAATGAAAGTGATTTGCACCAGTCTCTGTTTAGGGCTACATCAATAGGAAACAAACCATAGAGATAGAACTTGGAGCTACTTTATTGTGTCAAGTTTCAAAGAGCTACCACAAACCGTGTTTGATTTAGAGTTCCAACTACATGTATCCATATAGGAGAAAACAGAGTGAAACCTAAAAATTAAAACTGTTCCTGCCAACGAACGGTTTAACCTAGAAGAACGAAATTTGGTGAGCCAAGTGGGATTGGGGTACTGATCATTACCTGAAAGTGTCATCAAGATTGGGTGAAAAAATGTGTGCTGAGATTTCAGGAAACTCGTAGTTTTTTGGAAGATTGGCAACCCCTTTCAATTAAAGTGATTTGCGCCAGTCTCTTCTTAGGGCTACATCAATAGGAAACAAACCATAGAGATAGAACTTGGAGCTACTTTATTGTGTCAAGTTTCAAAGAGCTAGCACAAACCGTGTTTGATTTAGAGTTCCAACTACATGTATCCATATAGGAGAAAACAGAGTGAAACCTAAAATTAAAACTGTTACTGCCAACGAACGGTTTAACCTAGAAGAACGAAATTTGGTGAGCCAAGTGGGATTGGGGTACTGATCATTACCTGAAAGTGTCATCAAGATTGGGTGAAAAAATGTGTGCTGAGATTTCAGGAAACTCGTAGTTTTTTGGAAGACTGGCAACCCCTTTCCATGAAAGTGATTTGCGCCAGTCTCTGCTTAGGGCTACATCAATAGGAAACAAACCATAGAGATAGAACTTGGAGCTACTTTATTGTGTCAAGTTTGAAAGAGCTACCACAAACCGTGTTAGATTTAGAGTTCCAACTACATGCATCAAAGTAGGAGAAAACAGAGTGAAACCTGAAAATTAAAACTGTTATGGCCAACGAATGGTTTAACCTAGAAGAAAGAAATTGGGGGAGCCAAGGGGGATTGGGGTACTGATCATTACCTGAAAGTGTCATCAAGATTGGGTGACAAAATGTGTGCTCAGATTTCAGGAAACTCGTAGTTTTTTGGAAGCTTGGCAACCCCTTTAAATGAAAGTGATTTGCACCAGTCTCTGTTTAGGGCTACATCAATAGGAAACAAACCATAGAGATAGAACTTGGAGCTACTTTATTGTGTCAAGTTTCAAAGAGCTACCACAAACCGTGTTTGATTTAGAGTTCCAACTACATGTATCCATATAGGAGAAAACAGAGTGAAACCTAAAAATTAAAACTGTTCCTGCCTACGAACGGTTTAACCTAGAAGAACGAAATTTGGTGAGCCAAGTGGGATTGGGGTACTGATCATTACCTGAAAGTGTCATCAAGATTGGGTGAAAAAATGTGTGCTGAGATTTCAGGAAACTCGTAGTTTTTTGGAAGATTGGCAACCCCTTTCCATGAAAGTTATTTGCGCCAGTCTCTGCTTAGGGCTACATCAATTGGAAACAAACCATAGAGATAGAACTTGGAGCTACTTTATTGTGTCAAGTTTCAAAGAGCTAGCACAAACCGTGTTTGATTTAGACTTCCAACTACATGTATCCATATAGGAGAAAACAGAGTGAAACCTAAAAATTAAAACTGTTACTGCCGACGAACGGTTTAACCTAGAAGAACGAAATTTGCTGAGCCAAGTGGGATTGGGGTACTGATCATTACCTGAAAGTGTCATCAAGATTGGGTGAAAAAATGTATGCTGAGATTTCAGGAAACTCGTAGTTTTTTGGAAACTTGGCAACCCCTTTAAATGAAAGTGATTTGCGCCAGTCTCTGTTTAGGGCTACATCAATAGGAAACAAACCATAGAGATAGAACTTGGAGCTACTTTATTGTGTCAAGTTTCAAAGATCTAGCACAAACTGTGTTTGATTTAGACTTCCAACTACATGTATCCATATAGGAGAAAACAGAGTGAAACCTAAAAATTAAAACTGTTACTGCCCATGAACGGTTTAACCTAGAAGAACGAAATTAGGTGAGCCAAGTGGGATTGGGGTACTGATCATTACCTGAAAGTGTCATCAAGATTGGTTGAACAAATGTGTGCTGAGATTTCAGGAAACTCGTAGTTTTTTGGAGGATTGGCAACCCCTTTCCATGAAAGTGATTTGCGCCAGTCTCTGCTTAGGGCTACATCAATAGGAAACAAACCATAGAGATAGAACTTGGAGCTACTTTATTGTGTCAAGTTTCAAAGAGCTAGCACAAACCGTGTTTGATTTAGAGTTCCAACTACATGTATCCATATAGGAGAAAACAGAGTGAAACCTAAAAATTAAAACTGTTACTGCCAACGAACGGTTTAACCTAGAAGAACGAAATTTGGTGAGCCAAGTGGGATTGGGGTACTGATCATTACCTGAAAGTGTCATCAAGATTGGGTGAAAAAATGTGTGCTGAGATTTCAGGAAACTCGTAGTTTTTTGGAAGATTGGCAACCCCTTTCCATGAAAGTGATTTGCGCCAGTCTCTGCTTAGGGCTACATCAATAGGAAACAAACCATAGAGATAGAACTTGGAGCTACTTTATTGTGTCAAGTTTCAAAGAGCTAGCACAAACCCTGTTTGATTTAGAGTTCCAAATACATGTCCATATAGGAGAAAACAGCGTGAAATTTAAAAATTAAAACTGTTACTGCCAACGAACGGTTTAACCTAGAAGAAAGAAACTTGGTGACCCAAGTGGGATTTGTTGTACTGATCATTACCTGAAAGTGTCATCAAGATTGGGTGAAAAAATGTGTGCTGAGATTTCAGGAAACTCGTAGTTTTTTGGAAGCTTGGGAACCCCTTTCCATGAAAGTGATTTGCGCCAGTCTCTGCTTAGGGCTACATCAATAGGAAACAAACCATAGAGATAGAACTTGGAGCTACTTTATTGTGTCAAGTTTCAAAGAGCTAGCACAAACCGTGTTTGATTTAGAGTTCCAAGTACATGTATCCATATAGGAGAAAACAGAGTGAAACTTAAAAATTAAAACTGTTACTGCCAACGAACGGTTTAACCTAGAAGAACGAAATTTGGTGAGCCAAGTGGGATTGGGGTAGTGATCATTACCTGAAAGTGTCATCAAGATTGGGTGAAAAAATGTGTGCTGAGATTTCAGGAAACTCGTAGTTTTTTGGAACCTTGGCAACCCCTTTCCATGAAAGTGATTTGCGCCAGTCTCTGCTTAGGGCTACATCAATAGGAAACAAACCATAGAGATAAAACTTATAGCTTCTTTATTGTGTCAAGTTTCAAAGAGCTAGCACAAACCGTGTTTGATTTAGACTTCCAACTACATGTATCCATATAGGAGAAAACAGAGTGAAACCTAAAAATTAAAACTGTTACTGCCCATGAACGGTTTAACCTAGAAGAACGAAATTAGGTGAGCCAAGTGGGATTGGGGTACTGATCATTACCTGAAAGTGTCATCAAGATTGGTTGAACAAATGTGTGCTGAGATTTCAGGAAACTCGTAGTTTTTTGGAGGATTGGCAACCCCTTTCCATGAAAGTGATTTGAGCCAGTCTCTGCTTAGGGCTACATCAATAGGAAACAAACCATAGAGATAGAACTTGGAGCTACTTTATTGTGTCAAGTTTCAAAGAGCTAGCACAAACCGCGTTTGATTTAGAGTTCCAACTACATGTATCCATATAGGAGAAAACAGAGTGAAACCTAAAAATTAAAACTGTTACTGCCAACGAACGGTTTAACCTAGAAGAACGAAATTTGGTGAGCCAAGTGGGATTGGGGTACTGATCATTACCTGAAAGTGTCATCAAGATTGGGTGAAAAAATGTGTGCTGAGATTTCAGGAAACTCGTAGTTTTTTGGAAGATTGGCAACCCCTTTCCATGAAAGTGATTTGCGCCAGTCTCTGCTTAGGGCTACATCAATAGGAAACAAACCATAGAGATAGAACTTGGAGCTACTTTATTG
Source organism: Spermophilus citellus (assembly GCF_964194105.1). Taxonomy (NCBI): domain Eukaryota; kingdom Metazoa; phylum Chordata; class Mammalia; order Rodentia; family Sciuridae; genus Spermophilus; species Spermophilus citellus. The sequence goes on along the minus strand of NW_027672727.1, from coordinate 1,003,131 downwards.
TGTCAAGTTTCAAAGAGCTTGCACAAACCCTGTTTGATTTAGAGTTCCAAATACATGTCCATATAGGAGAAAACAGAGTGAAACCTAAAAATTAAAACTGTTACTGCCAACGAACGGTTTAACCTAGAAGAAAGAAATTTGGTGACCCAAGTGGGATTTGTTGTACTGATCATTACCTGAAAGTGTCATCAAGATTGGGTGAAAAAATGTGTGCTGAGATTTCAGGAAACTCGTAGTTTTTTGGAAGCTTGGGAACCCCTTTCCATGAAAGTGATTTGCGCCAGTCTCTGCTTAGGGCTACATCAATAGGAAACAAACCATAGAGATAGAACTTGGAGCTACTTTATTGTGTCAAGTTTCAAAAGCTAGCACAAACCGTGTTGGATTTAGAGTTCCAACTACATGTATCCATATAGGAGAAAACAGAGTGAAACCTAAAAATTAAAACTGTTACTGCCAATGAACGGTTTAACCTAGAAGAATGAAAATTGGTGAGCCAAGTGGGAATGGGGTAGTGATCATTACCTGAAAGTGTCATCAAGATTGGGTGAAAAAATGTGTGCTGAGATTTCAGGAAACTCATAGTTTTTTGGAAGCTTGGCAACCTCTTTCCATGAAAGTGATTTGCACCAGTCTGTGCTTAGGGCTACATCAATAGGAAACAAACCATAGTGATAGAACTTGGAGCTACTTTATTGTGTCAAGTTTCATAGAGCTAGCACAAACTGTGTTTGATTTAGAGTTCCAACTACATGTATCCACATAGGAGAAAACAGAGTGAAACCTAAAAATTAAAACTGTTACTGCCAACGAACGGTTTAACCTAGAAGAACGAAATTTGGTGAGCCAAGTAGGATTGGGGTACTGATCATTACCTGAAATTCTCATCAAGATTGGGTGAAAAAATGTGTGCTCAGATTTCAGGAAACACGTAGTTTTTTGGAAGATTGGCAACCCCTTTCCATGAAAGTGATTTGCGCCAGTCTCTGCTTAGGGCTACAACAATAGGAAACAAACCATAGAGATAGAACTTGGAGCTACTTTATTGTGTCAAGTTTCAAAGAGCTAGCACAAACCCTGTTTGATTTAGAGTTCCAAATACATGTATCCATATAGGAGAAAACAGAGTGAAACCTAAAAATTAAAACTGTTACTGCCAACGAACGGTTTAACCTAGAAGAACGAAACTTGGTGACCCAAGTGGGATTTGTTGTACTGATCATTACCTGAAAGTGTCATCAAGATTGGGTGAAAAAATGTGTGCTGAGATTTCAGGAAACTCATAGTTTTTTGGAAGCTTGGCAACCCCTTTCCATGAAAGTGATTTGCGCCAGTCTCTGCTTAGGGCTACATCAATAGGAAACAAACCATAGAGATAGAACTTGGAGCTACTTTATTGTGTCAAGTTTCAAAGAGCTAGCACAAACCGTGTTTGATTTAGAGTTCCAACTACATGTATCCATATAGGAGAAAACAGAGTGAAACCTAAAAATTAAAACTGTTACTGCCAACGAACGGTTTAACCTAGAAGAACGAAATTTGGTGAGCCAAGTGGGATTGGGGTACTGATCATTACCTGAAAGTGTTATCAAGATTGGGTGAAAAAATGTGTGCTGAGATTTCAGGAAACTCGTAGTTTTTTGGAAGATTGGCAACCCCTTTCCATGAAAGTGATTTGCGCCAGTCTCTGCTTAGGGCTACATCAATAGGAAACAAACCATAGAGATAGAACTTGGAGCTACTTTATTGTGTCAAGTTTCAAAGAGCTAGCACAAACCCTGTTTGATTTAGAGTTCCAAATACATGTCCATATAGGAGAAAACAGCGTGAAACCTAAAAATTAAAACTGTTACTGCCAACGAACGGTTTAACCTAGAAGAAAGAAACTTGGTGACCCAAGTGGGATTTGTTGTACTGATCATTACCTGAAAGTGTCATCAAGATTGGGTGAAAAAATGTGTGCTGAGATTTCAGGAAACTCGTAGTTTTTTGGAAGCTTGGGAACCCCTTTCCATGAAAGTGATTTGCGCCAGTCTCTGCTTAGGGCTACATCAATAGGAAACAAACCATAGAGATAGAACTTGGAGCTACTTTATTGTGTCAAGTTTCAAAGAGCTAGCACAAACCGTGTTTGATTTAGAGTTCCAAGTACATGTATCCATATAGGAGAAAACAGAGTGAAACTTAAAAATTAAAACTGTTACTGCCAACGAACGGTTTAACCTAGAAGAACGAAATTTGGTGAGCCAAGTGGGATTGGGGTAGTGATCATTACCTGAAAGTGTCATCAAGATTGGGTGAAAAAATGTGTGCTGAGATTTCAGGAAACTCGTAGTTTTTTGGAACCTTGGCAACCCCTTTCCATGAAAGTGATTTGCGCCAGTCTCTGCTTAGGGCTACATCAATAGGAAACAAACCATAGAGATAAAACTTATAGCTTCTTTATTGTGTCAAGTTTCAAAGAGCTAGCACAAACCGTGTTTGATTTAGACTTCCAACTACATGTATCCATATAGGAGAAAACAGAGTGAAACCTAAAAATTAAAACTGTTACTGCCCATGAACGGTTTAACCTAGAAGAACGAAATTAGGTGAGCCAAGTGGGATTGGGGTACTGATCATTACCTGAAAGTGTCATCAAGATTGGTTGAACAAATGTGTGCTGAGATTTCAGGAAACTCGTAGTTTTTTGGAGGATTGGCAACCCCTTTCCATGAAAGTGATTTGCGCCAGTCTCTGCTTAGGGCTACATCAATAGGAAACAAACCATAGAGATAGAACTTGGAGCTACTTTATTGTGTCAAGTTTCAAAGAGCTAGCACAAACCGTGTTTGATTTAGAGTTCCAACTACATGTATCCATATAGGAGAAAACAGAGTGAAACCTAAAAATTAAAACTGTTACTGCCAACGAACGGTTTAACCTAGAAGAACGAAATTTGGTGAGCCAAGTGGGATTGGGGTACTGATCATTACCTGAAAGTGTCATCAAGATTGGGTGAAAAAATGTGTGCTGAGATTTCAGGAAACTCGTAGTTTTTTGGAAGATTGGCAACCCCTTTCCATGAAAGTGATTTGCGCCAGTCTCTGCTTAGGGCTACATCAATAGGAAACAAACCATAGAGATAGAACTTGGAGCTACTTTATTGTGTCAAGTTTCAAAGAGCTTGCACAAACCCTGTTTGATTTAGAGTTCCAAATACATGTCCATATAGGAGAAAACAGAGAGAAACCTAAAAATTAAAACTGTTACTGCCAACGAACGGTTTAACCTAGAAGAAAGAAATTTGGTGACCCAAGTGGGATTTGTTGTACTGATCATTACCTGAAAGTGTCATCAAGATTGGGTGAAAAAATGTGTGCTGAGATTTCAGGAAACTCGTAGTTTTTTGGAAGCTTGGGAACCCCTTTCCATGAAAGTGATTTGCGCCAGTCTCTGCTTAGGGCTACATCAATAGGAAACAAACCATAGAGATAGAACTTGGAGCTACTTTATTGTGTCAAGTTTCAAAAGCTAGCACAAACCGTGTTGGATTTAGAGTTCCAACTACATGTATCCATATAGGAGAAAACAGAGTGAAACCTAAAAATTAAAACTGTTACTGCCAATGAACGGTTTAACCTAGAAGAATGAAAATTGGTGAGCCAAGTGGGAATGGGGTAGTGATCATTACCTGAAAGTGTCATCAAGATTGGGTGAAAAAATGTGTGCTGAGATTTCAGGAAACTCATAGTTTTTTGGAAGCTTGGCAACCTCTTTCCATGAAAGTGATTTGCGCCAGTCTGTGCTTAGGGCTACATCAATAGGAAACAAACCATAGTGATAGAACTTGGAGCTACTTTATTGTGTCAAGTTTCAAAGAGCTAGCACAAACCATGTTTGATTTAGACTTCCAACTACATGTATCCATATAGGAGAAAACAGAGTGAAACCTAAAAATTAAAACTGTTACTGCCCATGAACGGTTTAACCTAGAAGAACGATATTAGGTGAGCCAAGTGGGATTGGGGTACTGATCATTACCTGAAATTCTCATCAAGATTGGGTGAAAAAATGTGTGCTCAGATTTCAGGAAACACATAGTTTTTTGGAAGATTGGCAACCCCTTTCCATGAAAGTGATTTGCGCCAGTCTCTGCTTAGGGCTACAACAATAGGAAACAAACCATAGAGATAGAACTTGGAGCTACTTTATTGTGTCAAGTTTCAAAGAGCTAGCACAAACCCTGTTTGATTTAGAGTTCCAAATACATGTATCCATATAGGAGAAAACAGAGTGAAACCTAAAAATTAAAACTGTTACTGCCAACGAACGGTTTAACCTAGAAGAACGAAACTTGGTGACCCAAGTGGGATTTGTTGTACTGATCATTACCTGAAAGTGTCATCAAGATTGGGTGAAAAAATGTGTGCTGAGATTTCAGGAAACTCATAGTTTTTTGGAAGCTTGGCAACCCCTTTCCATGAAAGTGATTTGCGCCAGTCTCTGCTTAGGGCTACATCAATAGGAAACAAACCATAGAGATAGAACTTGGAGCTACTTTCTTGTGTCAAGTTTCAAAGAGCTAGCACAAACCGTGTTTGATTTAGAGTTCCAACTACATGTATCCATATAGGAGAAAACAGAGTGAAACCTAAAAATTAAAACTGTTACTGCCAACGAACGGTTTAACCTAGAAGAACGGAATTTGGTGAGCCAAGTGGGATTGGGGTAGTGATCATTACCTGAAAGTGTCATCAAGATTGGGTGAAAAAATGTGTGCTGAGATTTCAGGAAACTCGTAGTTTTTTGGAACCTTGGCAACCCCTTTCCATGAAAGTGATTTGCGCCAGTCTCTGCTTAGGGCTACATCAATAGGAAACAAACCATAGAGATAAAACTTGGAGCTACTTTATTGTGTCAAGTTTCAAAGAGCTAGCACAAACCATGTTTGATTTAGACTTCCAACTACATGTATCCATATAGGAGAAAACAGAGTGAAACCTAAAAATTAAAACTGTTACTGCCCATGAACGGTTTAACCTAGAAGAACGATATTAGGTGAGCCAAGTGGGATTGGGGTACTGATCATTACCTGAAAGTGTCATCAAGATTGGTTGAACAAATGTGTGCTGAGATTTCAGGAAACTCGTAGTTTTTTGGAGGATTGGCAACCCCTTTCCATGAAAGTGATTTGCGCCAGTCTCTGCTTAGGGCTACATCAATAGGAAACAAACCATAGAGATAGAAACCTTGAGCTACTTTATTGTGTCAAGTTTCAAAGAGCTAGCACAAACCGTGTTTGATTTAGAGTTCCAACTACATGTATCCATATAGGAGAAAACAGAGTGAAACCTAAAAATTAAAACTGTTACTGCCAACGAACGGTTTAACCTAGAAGAACGAAATTTGGTGAGCCAAGTGGGATTGGGGTACTGATCATTACCTGAAAGTGTCATCAAGATTGGGTGAAAAAATGTGTGCTGAGATTTCAGGAAACTCTTAGTTTTTTGGAAGATTGGCAACCCCTTTCCATGAAAGTGATTTGCGCCAGTCTCTGCTTAGGGCTACATCAATAGGAAACAAACCATAGAGATAGAACTTGGAGCTACTTTATTGTGTCAAGTTTCAAAGAGCTTGCACAAACCCTGTTTGATTTAGAGTTCCAAATACATGTCCATATAGGAGAAAACAGAGTGAAACCTAAAAATTAAAACTGTTACTGCCAACGAACGGTTTAACCTAGAAGAAAGAAACTTGGTGACCCAAGTGGGATTTGTTGTACTGATCATTACCTGAAAGTGTCATCAAGATTGGGTGAAAAAATGTGTGCTGAGATTTCAGGAAACTCGTAGTTTTTTGGAAACTTGGGAACCCCTTTCCATGAAAGTGATTTGCGCCAGTCTCTGCTTAGGGCTACATCAATAGGAAACAAACCATAGAGATAGAACTTTGAGCTACTTTATTGTGTCAAGTTTCAAAAGCTAGCACAAACCGTGTTGGATTTAGAGTTCCAACTACATGTATCCATATAGGAGAAAACAGAGTGAAACCTAAAAATTAAAACTGTTACTGCCAATGAACGGTTTAACCTAGAAGAATGAAATTTGGTGAGCCAAGTGGGATTGGGGTAGTGATCACTACCTGAAAGTGTCATCAAGATTGGGTGAAAAAATGTGTGCTGAGATTTCAGGAAACTCATAGTTTTTTGGAAGCTTGGCAACCTCTTTCCATGAAAGTGATTTGCGCCAGTCTGTGCTTAGGGCTACATCAATAGGAAACAAACCATAGTGATAGAACTTGGAGCTACTTTATTGTGTCAAGTTTCATAGAGCTAGCACAAACTGTGTTTGATTTAGAGTTCCAACTACATGTATCCACATAGGAGAAAACAGAGTGAAACCTAAAAATTAAAACTGTTACTGCCAACGAACGGTTTAACCTAGAAGAACGAAATTTGGTGAGCCAAGTGGGATTGGGGTACTGATCATTACCTGAAATTCTCATCAAGATTGGGTGAAAAAATGTGTGCTCAGATTTCAGGAAACACATAGTTTTTTGGAAGATTGGCAACCCCTTTCCATGAAAGTGATTTGCGCCAGTCTCTGCTTAGGGCTACAACAATAGGAAACAAACCATAGAGATAGAACTTGGAGCTACTTTATTGTGTCAAGTTTCAAAGAGCTAGCACAAACCCTGTTTGATTTAGAGTTCCAAATACATGTATCCATATAGGAGAAAACAGAGTGAAACCTAAAAATTAAAACTGTTACTGCCAACGAACGGTTTAACCTAGAAGAACGAAACTTGGTGACCCAAGTGGGATTTGTTGTACTGATCATTACCTGAAAGTGTCATCAAGATTGGGTGAAAAAATGTGTGCTGAGATTTCAGGAAACTCATAGTTTTTTGGAAGCTTGGCAACCCCTTTCCATGAAAGTGATTTGCGCCAGTCTCTGCTTAGGGCTACATCAATAGGAAACAAACCATAGAGATAGAACTTGGAGCTACTTTATTGTGTCAAGTTTCAAAGAGCTAGCACAAACCGTGTTTGATTTTGAGTTCCAACTACATGTATCCATATAGGAGAAAACAGAGTGAAACCTAAAAATTAAAACTGTTACTGCCAACGAACGGTTTAACCTAGAAGAACGGAATTTGGTGAGCCAAGTGGGATTGGGGTAGTGATCATTACCTGAAAGTGTCATCAAGATTGGGTGAAAAAATGTGTGCTGAGATTTCAGGAAACTCGTAGTTTTTTGGAACCTTGGCAACCCCTTTCCATGAAAGTGATTTGCGCCAGTCTCTGCTTAGGGCTACATCAATAGGAAACAAACCATAGAGATAAAACTTGGAGCTACTTTATTGTGTCTAGTTTCAAAGAGCTAGCACAAACCATGTTTGATTTAGACTTCCAACTACATGTATCCATATAGGAGAAAACAGAGTGAAACCTAAAAATTAAAACTGTTACTGCCCATGAACAGTTTAACCTAGAAGAACGATATTAGGTGAGCCAAGTGGGATTGGGGTACTGATCATTACCTGAAAGTGTCATCAAGATTGGTTGAACAAATGTGTGCTGAGATTTCAGGAAACTCGTAGTTTTTTGGAGGATTGGCAACCCCTTTCCATGAAAGTGATTTGCGCCAGTCTCTGCTTAGGGCTACATCAATAGGAAACAAACCATAGAGATAGAACTTGGAGCTACTTTATTGTGTCAAGTTTCAAAGAGCTAGCACAAACCGTGTTTGATTTAGAGTTCCAACTACATGTATCCATATAGGAGAAAACAGAGTGAAACCTAAAAATTAAAACTGTTACTGCCAACGAACGGTTTAACCTAGAAGAACGAAATTTGGTGAGCCAAGTGGGATTGGGGTACTGATCATTACCTGAAAGTGTCATCAAGATTGGGTGAAAAAATGTGTGCTGAGATTTCAGGAAACTCGTAGTTTTTTGGAAGATTGGCAACCCCTTTCCATGAAAGTGATTTGCGCCAGTCTCTGCTTAGGGCTACATCAATAGGAAACAAACCATAGAGATAGAACTTGGAGCTACTTTATTGTGTCAAGTTTCAAAGAGCTTGCACAAACCCTGTTTGATTTAGAGTTCCAAATACATGTCCATATAGGAGAAAACAGAGTGAAACCTAAAAATTAAAACTGTTACTGCCAACGAACGGTTTAACCTAGAAGAAAGAAACTTGGTGACCCAAGTGGGATTTGTTGTACTGATCATTACCTGAAAGTGTCATCAAGATTGGGTGAAAAAATGTGTGCTGAGATTTCAGGAAACTCGTAGTTTTTTGGAAACTTGGGAACCCCTTTCCATGAAAGTGATTTGCGCCAGTCTCTGCTTAGGGCTACATCAATAGGAAACAAACCATAGAGATAGAACTTTGAGCTACTTTATTGTGTCAAGTTTCAAAAGCTAGCACAAACCGTGTTGGATTTAGAGTTCCAACTACATGTATCCATATAGGAGAAAACAGAGTGAAACCTAAAAATTAAAACTGTTACTGCCAATGAACGGTTTAACCTAGAAGAATGAAATTAGGTGAGCCAAGTGGGATTGGGGTAGTGATCATTACCTGAAAGTGTCATCAAGATTGGGTGAAAAAATGTGTGCTGAGATTTCAGGAAACTCATAGTATTTTGGAAGCTTGGCAACCTCTTTCCATGAAAGTGATTTGTGCCAGTCTCTGCTTAGGGCTACATCAATAGGAAACAAACCATAGTGATAGAACTTGGAGCTACTTTATTGTGTCAAGTTTCATAGAGCTAGCACAAACTGTGTTTGATTTAGAGTTCCAACTACATGTATCCACATAGGAGAAAACAGAGTGAAACCTAAAAATTAAAACTGTTACTGCCAACGAACGGTTTAACCTAGAAGAACGAAATTTGGTGAGCCAAGTGGGATTGGGGTACTGATCATTACCTGAAATTCTCATCAAGATTGGGTGAAAAAATGTGTGCTCAGATTTCAGGAAACACGTAGTTTTTTGGAAGATTGGCAACCCCTTTCCATGAAAGTGATTTGCGCCAGTCTCTGCTTAGGGCTACAACAATAGGAAACAAACCATAGAGAAAGAACTTGGAGCTACTTTATTGTGTCAAGTTTCAAAGAGCTAGCACAAACCCTGTTTGATTTAGAGTTCCAAATACATGTATCCATATAGGAGAAAACAGAGTGAAACCTAAAAATTAAAACTGTTACTGCCAACGAACGGTTTAACCTAGAAGAACGAAACTTGGTGACCCAAGTGGGATTTGTTGTACTGATCATTACCTGAAAGTGTCATCAAGATTGGGTGAAAAAATGTGTGCTGAGATTTCAGGAAACTCGTAGTTTTTTGGAACCTTGGCAACCCCTTTCCATGAAAGTGATTTGCGCCAGTCTCTGCTTAGGGCTACATCAATAGGAAACAAACCATAGAGATAAAACTTGGAGCTACTTTATTGTGTCAAGTTTCAAAGAGCTAGCACAAACCATGTTTGATTTAGATTTCCAACTACATGTATCCATATAGGAGAAAACAGAGTGAAACCTAAAAATTAAAACTGTTACTGCCCATGAACGGTTTAACCTAGAAGAACGATATTAGGTGAGCCAAGTGGGATTGGGGTACTGATCATTACCTGAAAGTGTCATCAAGATTGGTTGAACAAATGTGTGCTGAGATTTCAGGAAACTCGTAGTTTTTTGGAGGATTGGCAACCCCTTTCCATGAAAGTGATTTGCGCCAGTCTCTGCTTAGGGCTACAACAATAGGAAACAAACCATAGAGATAAAACTTGGAGCTACTTTATTGTGTCAAGTTTCAAAGAGCTAGCACAAACCATGTTTGATTTAGACTTCCAACTACATGTATCCATATAGGAGAAAACAGAGTGAAACCTAAAAATTAAAACTGTTACTGCCGAGGAACGGTTTAACCTAGAAGAACGAAATTTGCTGAGCCAAGTGGGATTGAGGTACTGATCATTACCTGAAAGTGTCATCAAGATAGGGTGAAAAAATGTATGCTGAGATTTCAGGAAACTCGTAGTTTATTGGAAGCGTGGCAACCCCTTTAAATGAAAGTGATTTGCGCCAGTCTCTGTTTAGGGCTACATCAATAGGAAACAAAACATAGAGATAGAACTTGGAGCTACTTTATTGTGTCAAGTTTCAAAGAGCTAGCACAAGCTGTGTTTGATTTAGACTTCCAACTACATGTATCCATATAGGAGAAAACAGAGTGAAACCTAAAAATTAAAACTGTTACTGCCAACGAACGGTTTAACCTAGAAGAACGAAATTTGGTGAGCCAAGTGGGATTGGGGTACTGATCATTACCTGAATGTGTCATCAAGATTGGGTGAAAAAATGTGTGCTGAGATTTCAGGAAACTCGTAGTTTTTTGGAGGATTGGCAACACCTTTCCATGAAAGTGATTTGTGCCAGTCTCTGCTTAGGGCTACATCAATAGGAAACAAACCATAGAGATAGAACTTGGAGCTACTTTCTTGTGTCAAGTTTCAAAGAGCTAGCACAAACCGTGTTTGATTTAGAGTTCCAACTACATGTATCCATATAGGAGAAAACAGAGTGAAAACTAAAAATTAAAACTGTTACTGCCAACGAACTGTTTAACCTAGAAGAACGAAATTTGGTGAACCAAGTGGGATTGGGGTACTGATCATTACCTGAAAGTGTCATCAAGATTGGGTGAAAAAATGTGTGCTGAGATTTCAGGAAACTCGTAGTTTTTTGGAAGATTGGCAACCCCTTTCAATTAAAGTGATTTGCGCCAGTCTCTTCTTAGGGCTACATCAACAGAAAAAAAACCATAGAGATAGAACTTGGAGCTACTTTATTGTGTCAAGTTTCAAAGAGCTAGCACAAACCCTGTTTGATTTAGAGTTCCAATTACATGTCCATATAGGAGAAAACAGAGTGAAACCTAAAAATTAAAACTGTTACTGCCAACGAACGGTTTAACCTAGAAGAAAGAAACTTGGTGACCCAAGTGGGATTTGTTGTACTGATCATTACCTGAAAGTGTCATCAAGATTGGGTGAAAAAATGTGTGCTGAGATTTCAGGAAACTCGTAGTTTTTTAGAAGCTTGGGAACCCCTTTCCATGAAAGTGATTTGCGCCAGTCTCTGCTTAGGGCTACATCAATAGGAAACAAACCATAGAGATAGAACTTGGAGCTACTTTATTGTGTCAAGTTTCTAAAGCTAGCACAAACCGTGTTGGATTTAGAGTTCCAACTACATGTATCCATAAGGAGAAAACAGAGTGAAACCTAAAAATTAAAACTGTTACTGCCAATGAACTGTTTAATCTAGAAGAACGAAATTTGGTGAGCCAAGTGGGATTGGGGTACTGATCATTACCTGAAATTGTCATCAAGATTGGGTGAAAAAATCTGTGCTGAGATTTCAGGAAACACGTAGTTTTTTGGAAGATTGGCAACCCCTTTCCATGAAAGTGATTTGCGCCAGTCTCTGCTTAGGGCTACATCAATAGGAAACAAACCATAGAGATAGAACTTGGAGCTACTTTATTGTGTCAAGTTTCAAAGAGCTAGCACAAACAGTGTTTGATTTAGAGTTCCAACTACATGTATCCATATAGGAGAAAACAGAGTGAAACCTAAAAATTAAAACTGTTACTGCCAACGAACGGTTTAACCTAGAAGAACAAAATTTGGTGAGCCAAGTGGGAGTGGGGTGCTGATAATTACCAGAAAGTGTCATCAAGATTGGGTGAAAAAATGTGTGCTGAGATTTCAGGAAACTCTTAGTTTTTTGGAAGATTGGCAACCCCTTTCCATGAAAGTGATTTGTGCCAGTCTCTGCTTAGGGCTACATCAATAGGAAACAAACCATAGAGATAGAACTTGGAGCTACTTTATTGTGTCAAGTTTCAAAGAGCTAGCACAAACCCTGTTTGATTTAGAGTTCCAAGTACATGTATCCATATAGGAGAAAACAGAGTGAAACCTAAAAATTAAAACTGTTACTGCCAACGAACGGTTTAAACTAGAAGAACGAAACTTGGTGACCCAAGTGGGATTTGTTGTACTGATCATTACCAGAAAGTGTCATCAAGATTGGGTGAAAAAATGTGTGCTGAGATTTCAGGAAACTCGTAGTTTTTTGGAAGCTTGGCAACCCCTTTCCATGAAAGTGATTTGCGCCAGTCTCTGCTTAGGGCTACATCAATAGGAAACAAACCATAGAGATAGAACTTGGAGCTACTTTATTGTGTCAAGTTTCAAAGAGCTAGCACAAACCGTGTTTGATTTAGAGTTCCAACTACATGTATCCATATAGGAGATAACAGAGTGAAACCTAAAAATTAAAACTGTTACTGCCAACGAACGGTTTAACCTAGAAGAACGAAAATTGGTGAGCGAAGTGGGATTGGGGTACTGATCATTACCTGAAAGTGTCATCAAGATTGGGTGAAAAAATGTGTGCTGAGATTTCAGGAAACTCGTAGTTTTTTGGAAGATTGGCAACCCCTTTCCATGAAAGTGATTTGCGCCAGTCTCTGCTTAGGGCTACATCAATAGGAAACAAACCATAGAGATAGAACTTGGAACTACTTTATTGTGTCAAGTTTCAAAGAGCTAGCACAAACCGTGTTTGATTTAGACTTCCAACTACATGTATCCATATAGGAGAAAACAGAGTGAAACCTAAAAATTAAAACTGTTACTGCCAACGAACGGTTTAACCTAGAAGAACGAAATTTGGTGAGCCAAGTGGGATTGGGGTACTGATCATTACCTGAAAGTGTCATCAAGATTGGGTGAAAAAATATGTGCTGAGATTTCAGGAAACTCGTAGTTTTTTGGAAGCTTGGCAACCCCTTTAAATGAAAGTGATTTGCACCAGTCTCTGTTTAGGGCTACATCAATAGGAAACAAACCATAGAGATAGAACTTGGAGCTACTTTATTGTGTCAAGTTTCAAAGAGCTACCACAAACCGTGTTTGATTTAGAGTTCCAACTACATGTATCCATATAGGAGAAAACAGAGTGAAACCTAAAAGTTAAAACCGTTACTGCCAACGAACTGTTTAACCTAGAAGAACGAAATTTGGTGAGCCAAGTGGGATTGGGGTACTGATCATTACCTGAAAGTGTCATCAAGATAGGGTGAAAAAATGTGTGCTGAGTTTTCTGGAAACGCGTAGTTTTTTGGAAGACTGGCAACCCCTTTCCATGAAAGTGATTTGCGCCAGTCTCTGCTTAGGGCTACATCAATAGGAAACAAACCATAGAGATAGAACTTGGAGCTACTTTATTGTGTCAAGTTTCAAAGAGCTAGCACAAACCGTGTTTGATTTAGAGTTCCAACTACATGTATCCATATAGGAGATAACAGAGTGAAACCTAAAAATTAAAACTGTTACTGCCAACGAACGGTTTAACCTAGAAGAACGAAAATTGGTGAGCGAAGTGGGATTGGGGTACTGATCATTACCTGAAAGTGTCATCAAGATTGGGTGAAAAAATGTGTGCTGAGATTTCAGGAAACTCGTAGTTTTTTGGAAGATTGGCAACCCCTTTCCATGAAAGTGATTTGCGCCAGTCTCTGCTTAGGGCTACATCAATAGGAAACAAACCATAGAGATAGAACTTGGAACTACTTTATTGTGTCAAGTTTCAAAGAGCTAGCACAAACCGTGTTTGATTTAGACTTCCAACTACATGTATCCATATAGGAGAAAACAGAGTGAAACCTAAAAATTAAAACTGTTACTGCCAACGAACGGTTTAACCTAGAAGAACGAAATTTGGTGAGCCAAGTGGGATTGGGGTACTGATCATTACCTGAAAGTGTCATCAAGATTGGGTGAAAAAATATGTGCTGAGATTTCAGGAAACTCGTAGTTTTTTGGAAGCTTGGCAACCCCTTTAAATGAAAGTGATTTGCACCAGTCTCTGTTTAGGGCTACATCAATAGGAAACAAACCATAGAGATAGAACTTGGAGCTACTTTATTGTGTCAAGTTTCAAAGAGCTACCACAAACCGTGTTTGATTTAGAGTTCCAACTACATGTATCCATATAGGAGAAAACAGAGTGAAACCTAAAAGTTAAAACCGTTACTGCCAACGAACTGTTTAACCTAGAAGAACGAAATTTGGTGAGCCAAGTGGGATTGGGGTACTGATCATTACCTGAAAGTGTCATCAAGATAGGGTGAAAAAATGTGTGCTGAGTTTTCTGGAAACGCGTAGTTTTTTGGAAGACTGGCAACCCCTTTCCATGAAAGTGATTTGCGCCAGTCTCTGCTTAGGGCTACATCAATAGGAAACAAACCATAGAGATAGAACTTGGAGCTACTTTATTGTGTCAAGTTTCAAAGAGCTAGCACAAACCGTGTTTGATTTAGAGTTCCAACTACATGTATCCATATAGGAGAAAACAGAGTGAAACCTAAAATTAAAACTGTTACTGCCAACGAACGGTTTAACCTAGAAGAACGAAATTTGGTGAACCAAGTGGGATTGGGGTACTGATCATTACCTGAAAGTGTCATCAAGATTGGGTGAAAAAATGTGTGCTGAGATTTCAGGAAACTCGTAGTTTTTTGGAAGATTGGCAACCCCTTTCAATTAAAGTGATTTGCGCCAGTCTCTTCTTAGGGCTACATCAACAGAAAAAAAACCATAGAGATAGAACTTGGAGCTACTTTATTGTGTCAAGTTTCAAAGAGCTAGCACAAACCCTGTTTGATTTAGAGTTCCAATTACATGTCCATATAGGAGAAAACAGAGTGAAACCTAAAAATTAAAACTGTTACTGCCAACGAACGGTTTAACCTAGAAGAAAGAAACTTGGTGACCCAAGTGGGATTTGTTGTACTGATCATTACCTGAAAGTGTCATCAAGATTGGGTGAAAAAATGTGTGCTGAGATTTCAGGAAACTCGTAGTTTTTTAGAAGCTTGGGAACCCCTTTCCATGAAAGTGATTTGCGCCAGTCTCTGCTTAGGGCTACATCAATAGGAAACAAACCATAGAGATAGAACTTGGAGCTACTTTATTGTGTCAAGTTTCTAAAGCTAGCACAAACCGTGTTGGATTTAGAGTTCCAACTACATGTATCCATAAGGAGAAAACAGAGTGAAACCTAAAAATTAAAACTGTTACTGCCAATGAACTGTTTAATCTAGAAGAACGAAATTTGGTGAGCCAAGTGGGATTGGGGTACTGATCATTACCTGAAAGTGTCATCAAGATTGGGTGAAAAAATGTGTGCTGAGATTTCAGGAAACTTGTAGTTTTTTGGAAGACTGGCAACCCCTTTCCATGAAAGTGATTTGCGCCAGTCTCTGCTTAGGGCTACATCAATAGGAAACAAACCATAGAGATAGAATTTGGAGCTACTTTATTGTGTCAAGTTTCAAAGAGCTAGCACAAACCGTGTTTGATTTAGAGTTCCAACTACATGTATCCATATAGGAGAAAACAGAGTGAAACCTAAAATTTAAAACTGTTAGTGCCAACGAACTGTTTAACCTAGAAGAACGAAATTTGGTGAGCCAAGTGGGATTGGGGTACTGATCATTACCTGAAAGTGTCATCAAGATTGGGTGAAAAAATGTGTGCTGAGATTTCAGGAAACTCGTAGGTTTTTTGAAGATTGGCAACCCCTTTCAATGAAAGTGATTTGCGCCAGTCTCTTCTTAGGGCTACATCAATAGGAAACAAACCATAGTGATAGAACTTGGAGCTACTTTATTGTGTCAAGTTTCAAAGAGCTAGCACAAACCCTGTTTGATTTAGAGTTCCAATTACATGTCCATATAGGAGAAAACAGAGTGAAACCTAAAAATTAAAACTGTTACTGCCAACGAACGGTTTAACCTAGAAGAAAGAAACTTGGTGACCCAAGTGGGATTTGTTTTACTGATCATTACCTGAAAGTGTCATCAAGATTGGGTGAAAAAATGTGTGCTGAGATTTCAGGAAACTCGTAGTTTTTTAGAAGCTTGGGAACCCCTTTCCATGAAAGTCATTTGCGCCAGTCTCTGCTTAGGGCTACATCAATAGGAAACAAACCATAGAGATAGAACTTGGAGCTACTTTATTGTGTCAAGTTTCAAAAGCTAGCACAAACCGTGTTTGATTTAGAGTTCCAAATACATGTATCCATATAGGAGAAAACAGAGTGAAACCTAAAAATTAAAACTGTTACTGCCAACGAACGGTTTAACCTAGAAGAACGAAATTTGTTGAGCCAAGTGGGATTGGGGTACTGATCATTACCTGAAAGTGTCATCAAGATTGGGTGAAAAAATGTGTGCTGAGATTTCAGGAAACTAGCAGTTTTTTGGAAGCTTGGCAACCCCTTTCCATGAAAGTGATTTGCGCAAGTCTCTGCTTAAGGCTACATCAATAGGAAA
Source organism: Spermophilus citellus (assembly GCF_964194105.1). Lineage (NCBI taxonomy): Eukaryota > Metazoa > Chordata > Mammalia > Rodentia > Sciuridae > Spermophilus > Spermophilus citellus. Next base: position 986,729 of record NW_027672727.1, on the reverse strand, counting down.
CAAATCATAGGGATAGAACTTGGAGCTACTTTATTGTGTCAAGTTTCAAAGAGCTAGTACAAACCGTGTTTGATTTAGAGTTCCAACTACATGTATCCATATAGGAGAAAGCAGAGTGAAACCTAAAAATTAAAACTTTTACTGCCAACGAACGGTTTAACCTAGAAGAACGAACTTTGCTGAGCCAAATGGGATTGGGGTAGTGATCATTACCTGAAAGTGTCATCAAGATTGGGTGAAAAAATGTGTGCTGAGATTTCAGGAAACTCGTAGGTTTAGGGAAGCTTTGCAACCCCTTTCCTTGAAAGTGATTTGCGCCAGTCTCTGCTTAGGGCTACATCAATAGGAAACAAACCATAGAGATTAACTTGGAGCTACTTTATTGTGTCAGGTTTCAAAGAGCTAGCACAAACCGTGTTTGATTTAGAGTTCCAACTACATGTATCCATATAGGAGAAAACAGAGTGAAACCTAAAATTAAAACTGTTACTGCCAACGAACGGTTTAACCTAGAAGAACGAAATTTGGTGAGCCAAGTGGGATTGGCGTACTGATCATTACCTGAAAGTGTCATCAAGATTGGGTGAAAAAATGTGTGCTGAGATTTCAGGAAACTCGTAGTTTTTTGGAAGACTGGCAACCCCTTTCCATGAAAGTGATTTGCGCCAGTCTCTGCTTAGGGCTACATCAATAGGAAACAAACCATAGAGGTAGAACTTGGAGCTACTTTATTGTGTCAAGTTTCAAAGAGCTAGCACAAACCCTGTTTGATTTAGAGTTCCAATTACATGTCCATATAGGAGAAAACAGAGTGAAACCTAAAAATTAAAACTGTTACTGCCATCGAACGGTTTAACCTAGAAGAAAGAAACTTGGTGACCCAAGTGGGATTTGTTGTACTGATCATTACCTGAAAGTGTCATCAAGATTGGGTGAAAAAATGTGTGCTGAGATTTCAGGAAACTCGTAGTTTTTTGGAAGCTTGGGAACCCCTTTCCATGAAAGTGATTTGCGCCAGTCTCTGCTTAGGGCTACATCAATAGGAAACAAACCATAGAGATAGAACTTGGAGCTACTTTATTGTGTCAAGTTTCAAAAGCTAGCACAAACCGTGTTGGATTTAGAGTTCCAACTACATGTATCCATATAGGAGAAAACAGAGTGAAACCTAAAAATTAAAACTGTTACTGCCCATGAACGGTTTAACCTAGAAGAATGAAATTTGGTGAGCCAAGTGGGATTGGGGTAGTGATCATTACCTGAAAGTGTCATCAAGATTGGGTGAAAAAATGTGTGCTGAGATTTCAGGAAACTCGTAGTTTTTTGGAAGCTTGGCAACCCCCTTCCATGAAATTGATTTGCGCCAGTCTCTGCTTAGGGCTACATCAATAGGAAAGAAACCATAGAGATAGAACTTGGAGCTACTTTATTGTGTCAAGTTTCAAAAAGCTAGCACAAACCGTGTTTGATTTAGAGTTCCAACTACATGTATCCATATAGGAGAAAACAGAGTGAAACCTAAAAATTAAAACTGTTACTGCCAACGAACGGTTTAACGTAGAAGAACAAAATTTGGTGAGCCAAGTGGGATTGGGGTACTGATCATTACCTGAAAGTGTCATCAATATTGGGTGAAAAAATGTGTGCTGAAATTTCAGGAAACTCGTAGTTTTTTGGAAGCTGGGCAACCCCTTTCCATGAAAGTGATTTGCCCCAGTCTCTGCTTAGGGCTACATCAATAGGAAACAAACCATAGATATAGATCTTTGTGCTACTTTATTGTGTCAAGTTTCAAAGAGCTAGCACAAACCGTGTTTGATTTAGTGTTCCAACTACATGTATCCATATAGGAGAAAACAGAGTGAAACCTAAAAATTAAAACTGTTACTGCCAACGAACGCTTTAACCCAGAAGAACGAAATTTGGTGAGCCAAGTGGGATTGGGGTACTGATCATTACCTGAAAGTGTCATAAAGATTGGGTGAAAAAATGTGTGCTGAGATTTCAGGAAACTCGTAGTTTTTTGGAAGCTTGGCAACCCCCTTCCATGAAAGTGATTTGCGCTTTCTCTGCTTAGGGCTACATCAATAGGAAACAAACCATAGAGATAGAACTTGGAGCTACTTTATGTGTCAAGTTTCAAAGAGCTAGCACAAACCGTGTTTGATTTAGAGTTCCCACTACATGTATCCATATAGGAGAAAACAGATTGAAACCTAAAAATTAAAACTGTTACTGCCAAAGAACGGTTTAACCTAGAAGAACGAAATTTGGTGAGCCAAGTGGGATTGGCATACTGATCATTACCTGAAAGTGTCTTCAAGATTGGGTGAAAAAATGTGTGCTGAGATTTCAGGAAACTCGTAGTTTTTTGGAAGCTTGGCAACCCCTTTCCATGAAAGTGATTTGCACAAGTCTCTGCTTAAGGCTACATCAATAGGAAACAAATCATAGGGATAGAACTTGCAGCTACTTTATTGTGTCAAGTTTCAAAGAGCTAGTACAAACCGTGTTTGATTTAGAGTTCCAACTACATGTATCCATATAGGAGAAAACAGAGTGAAACCTAAAATTAAAACTGTTACTGCCAACGAACGGTTTAACCTAGAAGAACGAAATTTGGTGAGCCAAGTGGGATTGGCGTACTGATCATTACCTGAAAGTGTCATCAAGATTGGGTGAAAAAATGTGTGCTGAGATTTCAGGAAACTCGTAGTTTTTTGGAAGACTGGCAACCCCTTTCCATGAAAGTGATTTGCGCCAGTCTCTGCTTAGGGCTACATCAATAGGAAACAAACCATAGAGATAGAACTTGGAGCTACTTTATTGTGTCAAGTTTCAAAGAGCTAGCACAAACCCTGTTTGATTTAGAGTTCCAATTACATGTCCATATAGGAGAAAACAGAGTGAAACCTAAAAATTAAAACTGTTACTGCCAACGAACGGTTTAACCCAGAAGAACGAAATTTGGTGAGCCAAGTGGGATTGGGGTACTGATCATTACCTGAAAGTGTCATAAAGATTGGGTGAAAAAATGTGTGCTGAGATTTCAGGAAACTCGTAGTTTTTTGGAAGCTTGGCAACCCCCTTCCATGAAAGTGATTTGCGCTTTCTCTGCTTAGGGCTACATCAATAGGAAACAAACCATAGAGATAGAACTTGGAGCTACTTTATGTGTCAAGTTTCAAAGAGCTAGCACAAACCGTGTTTGATTTAGAGTTCCCACTACATGTATCCATGTAGGAGAAAACAGATTGAAACCTAAAAATTAAAACTGTTACTGCCAAAGAACGGTTTAACCTAGAAAAACGAAATTTGGTGAGCCAAGTGGGATTGGCATACTGATCATTACCTGAAAGTGTCATCAAGATTGGGTGTAAAAATGTGTGCTGAGATTTCAGGAAACTCATAGTTTTTTGAAAGCTTGGCAACCCCCTTCCATGAAAGTGATTTGCGCCAGTCTCTGCTTAGGGCTACATCAATAGGAAAAAAACCATAGAGATAGAACTTGGAGTTATTTTATTGTGTCAAGTTTCAAAGAGCTAGCACAAACCGTGTTTGATTTAGAGTTCCAACTACATGTATCCATATAGGAGAAAAGAGTGAAACCTAAAAATTAAAACTGTTACTGCCAACGAACGGTTTAACCTAGAAGAACGAAATTTGTTGAGCCAAGTGGGATTGGGGTACTGATAATTACCTGAAAGTGTCATCAATATTGGGTGAAAAAATGTGTGCTGAAATTTCAGGAAACTCGTAGTTTTTTGGAAGCTGGGCAACCCCTTTCCATGAAAGTGATTTGCCCCAGTCTCTGCTTAGGGCTACATCAATAGGAAACAAACCATAGATATAGATCTTTGTGCTACTTTATTGTGTCAAGTTTCAAAGAGCTAGCACAAACCGTGTTTGATTTACTGTTCCAACTACATGTATCCATATAGGAGAAAACAGAGTGAAACCTAAAATTTAAAACTGTTACTACCAACGAACGGTTTAACCTAGAAGAACGAAATTTGGTGAGCCAAGTGGGATTGTCGTACTGATCATTACCTGAAAGTGTCATCAAGATTGGGTGAAAAAATGTGTGCCGAGATTTCAGGAAACTCGTAGTTTTTTGGAAGGTTGGCAACCCCCTTACATTAAAGTGACTTGAGCCAGTCTCTGCTTAGGTGTACATCAATAGGAAAGAAACCATAGAGATAGAACTTGGAGCTACTTTATTGTGTCAAGTTTCAAAGAGCTAGCACAAACCGTGTTTGATTTAGAGTTCCAACTAGGTGTATCCATATAGGAGAAAACAGAGTGAAACCTAAAAACTAAAACTGTTACTGCTAACGAACGGTTTAACCTAGAAGAACGAAATTTGGTGAGCCACGTGGCATTGGGGTACTGATCATTACCTGAAAGTGTCATCAATATTGGGTGAAAAAATGTGTGCTGAGATTTCAGGAAACTCGTAGTTTTTTGGAAGCTGGGCAACCCCTTTCCATGAAAGTGATTTGCCCCAGTCTCTGCTTAGGGCTACATCAATAGGAAACAAACCATAGATATAGATCCTTGTGCTATTTTATTGTGTGAAGTTTTAAAGAGATAGCACAAACCGTGTGTGATTTAGAGTTCCAACTACATGTATCCATATAGGAGAAAATAGAGTGAAACCTAAAAATTAAATTGTTACTGCCAACGAACGGTTTAACCCAGAAGAACGAAATTTGGTGAGCCACGTGGGAGTGGTTTACTTATCATTACCTGAAAGTGTCATCAAGATTGGGTGAAAAAATGTGTGCAGAGATTTCAGGAAACTCGTAGTTTTTTGGAAGCTTGGCAACCCCTTTAAATGAAAGTCATTTGCGCCAGTCTCTGCTTAGGGCTACATCAATAGGAAACAAACCATAGAGATAGAACTTAGAGCTGCTTTATTGTGTCAAGTTTCAAAGAGCTATCACAAACCGTGTTTGATTTAGAGTTACAACTACATGTATCCATATAGGAGAAAACAGAGTGAAACCTAAAAATTAAAACTGTTACTGCCAATAACGGTTTAACCTAGAAGAACGAAATTTGGTGACCCAAGTGGGATTGGGGTAGTGATCATTACTTGAAAGTGTCATCAAGATTGGGTGAAAAAAATGTGTGCTGAGATTTTAGCAAACTCGTAGTTTTTTGGAAGCTTGGCAACCCCTTTCTATGAAAGTGATTTGCGCCAGTTTCTGCTTACGGCTACATCAATAGGAAACAAACCATAGAGATAGAACTTGGAGCTACTTTATTGTGTCAAGTTTCAAAGAGCTAGCACAAACCGTGTTTGATTTAGAGTTCCAACTACATGTATCCATATAGGAGAAAACAAAGTGAAACCTAAAAATTTAAACTGTTACTGCCAACGAACGGTTTAACCTAGAAGAACGAAATTTGGTGAGCCAAGTGGGATTGCGGTACTGATCATTACCTGAAAGTGTCATCAAGATTGGGTGTAAAAATGTGTGCTGAGATTTCAGGAAACTCATAGTTTTTTGAAAGCTTGGCAACCCCCTTCCATGAAAGTGATTTGCGCCAGTCTCTGCTTAGGGCTACATCAATAGGAAAAAAACCATAGAGATAGAACTTGGAGTTATTTTATTGTGTCAAGTTTCAAAGAGCTAGCACAAACGGTGTTTGATTTAGAGTTCCAACTACATGTATCCATATAGGAGAAAACAGAGTGAAACCTAAAAACTAAAACTGTTACTGCCAACGAAGGGTTTAACCTAGAAGAACGAAATTTGGTGAGCCAAGTGGCATTGGGGTACTGATCATTACCTGAACGTGTCATCAAGATTGGGTGAAAAAATGTGTGCTGAGATTTCAGGAAACTCGTAGTTTTTTGGAAGCTTGGCAACCCCCTTCCATGAAACTGATTTGCGCCAGTCTCTGCTTAGGGCTACATCAATAGGAAAGAAACCATAGAGATAGAACTTGGAGCTACTTTATTGTGTCAAGTTTCAAAAAGCTAGCACAAACCGTGTTTGATTTAGAGTTCCAACTACATGTATCCATATAGGAGAAAACAGAGTGAAACCTAAAAATTAACACTGTTACTACCAACGAATTATTTAACCTAGAAGAACGAAATTTGGTGAGCCAAGTGGGATTGTCGTACTGATCATTACCTGAAAGTGTCATCAAGATTGGGTGAAAAAATGTGTGCCGAGATTTCAGGAAACTCGTAGTTTTTTGGAAGGTTGGCAACCCCCTTACATTAAAGTGATTTGAGCCAGTCTCTGCTTAGGGCTACATCAATAGGAAACAAACCATAGAGATAGAACATGGAGCTACTTTATTGTGTCAAGTTTCAAAGAGCTAGCACAAACCGTGTTTGATTTAGAGTTCCAAATACATGTATCCATATAGGAGAAAACAGAGTGAAACCTAAAAATTAAAACTGTTACTGCCAACGAACGGTTTAACCTAGAAGAACGGAATTTGGTTAGCCAAGTGGGATTGGCGTTCTGTTCACTACCTGAAAGTGTCATCAAGATTGGGTGAAAAAATGTGTGCTGAGATTTCAGGAACCTCGTAGTTTTTTGGAAGCTTGGCAACCCCTTTCCATGAAAGTGATTTGCGCCAGTCTCTGCTTAGGGCTACATCAATAGGAAAGAAACCATAGAGATAGAACTTGGAGCTACTTTATTGTGTCAAGTTTCAAAGAGCTAGCACAAACCGTGTTTGATTTAGAGTTCCAAATAGGTGTATCCATATAGGAGAAAACAGAGTGAAACCAAAAAACTAAAACTGTTACTGCCAACGAACGGTTTAACCTAGAAGAACGAAATTTGGTGAGCCACGTGGGAGTGGTTTACTTATCATTACTTGAAAGTGTCATCAATATTGGGTGAAAAAAAGTGTGCTGAGATTTCAGGTAACTCGTAGGTTTTTGGAAGCTTGGCAACCCCTTTCCATGAAAGTGATTTGCGCCAGTCTCTGCTTAGGGCTACATCAATAGGAAACAAACCATAGAGATAGAACTTGGAGCTACTTTATTGTGTCAAGTTTCAAAGAGTTAGCACAAACTGTGTTTGATTTAGAGTTCCAACTACATGTATCCATATAGGAGAAAACAGAGTGAAACCTAAAAATTAAAACTGTTACTGCCAACGGACGGTTTTACCTAGAAGAACGAAATTTGGTGAGCCAAGTGGGATTGGGGTATTGATCATTACCTGAAGTGTCATCAAGATTGGGTGAAAAAATGTGTGCTGAGATTTCAGGAAACTCGTATTTTTTTTTGCAATCTTGGCAATCCCTTTAAATTAAAGTCATTTGCGCCAGTCTCTGCTTAGGGCTACATCAATAGGAAACAAACCATAGAGATAGAACTTAGAGCTGCTTTATTGTGTCAAGTTTCAAAGAGCTAGCACAAACCGTGTTTGATTTATAGTTCCAGCTACATGTATCCATATAGGAGAAAACAGAGTGAAACCTAAAAATTAAAACTGTTACTGCCAACTAACGGTTTAACCTAGAAGAACGAAATTTGGTGAGCCAAGTGGGATTGGGGTACTGATCATTACCTGAAAGTGTCAACAAGATTGGGTGAAAAAATGTGTGCTGAGATTTTAGGAAACTCGTAGTTTTTTGGAAGCTTGGCAACCCCTTTAAATTAAAGTCATTTGCGCCAGTCTCTGCTTAGGGCTACATCAATAGGAAACAAACCATAGAGATAGAACTTGGAGCTGCTTTATTGTGTCAAGTTTCAAAGAGCTAGCACAAACCGTGTTTGATTTAGAGTTCCAACTACATGTATCCATATAGGAGAAAACAGAGTGAAACCTAAAAATTTAAACTGTTACTGCCAACGAACGGTTTAACCTAGAAGAACGAAATTTGGTGAGCCAAGTGGGATTGGGGTAATGATCATTACCTGAAAGTGTCATCAAGATTGGGTGAAAAAATGTGTGCTGAGATTTCAGGAAACTGGTAGTTATTTGGACGCTTGGCAACCCCCTTCCATGAAAGTGATTTGCGCCAGTCTCTGCTTATGGCTACATCAATAGGAAACAAACCATAGATATAGATCTTTGTGCTACTTTATTGTGTCAACTTTTAAAGAGCTAGCACAAACCGTGTTTGATTTAGAGTTCCAACTACATGTATCCATATAGGAGAAAACAGAGTGAAACCTAAAAATTAAAACTGTTACTGCCAACAGACATTTATACCTAGAAGAACAAAATTTGGTGAGCCAAGTGGGATTGGGGTAGTGATCATTACCTGAAAGTGTCATCAAGATTGGGTGAAAAAATATGTGGTGAGATTTCAGGAAACTCGTAGTTTTTTGGAAGCTTGGCAACCCCCTTCCATGAAACTGATTTGCGCCAGTCTCTGCTTAGGCCTACATAAATAGGAAAAAAAACATAGAGTTAGAACTTGGAGCTACTTTATTGTGTCAAGTTTCAAAGAGGTAGCACAAACCGTGTTTGATTTAGAGTTCCAACTACATGTATCCATATAGGAGAAAACAGAGTGAAACCTAATAATTAAAACTGTTACTGCCAACGAACGGTTTAAACTAGAAGAACGAAATTTGGTGAGCCAAGTGGGATTGGCGTACTGATCATTACCTGAAAGTGTCATCAAGATTGGGTGAAAAAATGTGTGCTGAGATTTCAGGAAACTCGTAGTTTTTTGGAAGCTTGGCAACCCCTTTCCATGAAAGTGATTTGCGCCAGTCTCTGCTTAGGGCTACATCAATAGGAAACAAACCATAGAGATAGAACTTGGAGCAGCTTTATTGTGTCAAGTTTCAAAGAGGTAGCACAAAACGTGTTTGATTTAGAGCTCCAACTACATGTATCCATATAGGAGAAAACAGAGTGAAACCTAATAATTAAAACTGTTACTGCCAACGAATGGTTTAACCGAGAAGAACGGAATTTGGTTAGCCAAGTGGGATTGGCGTACTGATCATTACCTGAAAGTGTCATCAATATTGGGAGAAAAAATGTGTGCTGAGATTTCAGGAAACTCGTAGTTTTTTGGAAGCTGGGCATCCCCTTTCCATGAAAGTATTTGCCCCAGTCTCTGCTTAGGGCTACATCAATAGGAAACAAACCATAGATATAGATCTTTGTGCTACTTTATTGTGTCAAGTTTTAAAGAGCTAGCACAAACCGTGTTTGATTTAGAGTTCCAACTACATGTATCCATATAGGAGAAAACAGAGTGAAACCTAAAAATTAAAACTGTTACTGCCAACGAACGGTTTATCCCAGAAGAACGAAATTTGGTGAGCCACGTGGGAGTGGTTTACTTATCATTACTTGAAAGTGTCATCAATATTGGGTGAAAAAATGTGTGCTGAGATTTCAGGTAACTCGTAGTTTTTTGGAAGCTTGGCAACCCCTTTCCATGAAAGTGATTTGCGCCAGTCTCTGCTTAGGGCTACATCAATAGGAAACAAACCATAGAGATAGAACTTGGAGCTACTTTATTGTGTCAAGTTTCAAAGAGTTAGCACAAACCGTGTTTGATTTAGAGTTCCACCTACATGTATCCATATAGAAGAAAACAGAGTGAAACCTAAAAATTAAAACTGTTACTGCCAACGGACGGTTTTACCTAGAAGAACGAAATTTGGTGAGCCAAGTGGGATTGGGGTACTGATCATTACCTGAAGTGTCATCAAGATTGGGTGAAAAAATATGTGCTGAGATTTCAGGAAACTCGTAGATTTTTTTGCAATCTTGGCAATCCCTTTCCATGAAAGTCATTTGCGCCAGTCTGTGCTTAGGGCTACATCAATAGGAAAGAAACCATAGAGATAGAACTTTGAACTACTTTATTGTGTTAAGTTTCAAAGAGCTAGCACAAACCATGTTTGAGTTAGAGTTCCAACTACATGTATCCTTATAGGAAGAAAACAGAGTGAAACCTAAAAATTAAAACTGTTACTGCCCACAAACGGTTTAACCTAGAAGAACCAAATATGGTGAGCCAAGTGGGATTTGGCTACTGAAAATTACCTGAAAGTGTCATCAAGATTGGTGAAAAAATGTGTGCTGAGATTTCAGGAAACTCGTAGTTTTTTGGAAGCTTGGCAACCCCTTTCCATGAAAGTGATTTGCGCCAGTCTCTGCTTAGGGCTACATCAATAGGAAACAAACCATAGAGATAGAACTTGGAGCTACTTTATTGTGTCAAGTTTCAAAGAGCTAGCACAAACCGTGTTTGATTTAGACTTCCAACTACATGTATCCATATAGGAGAAAACAGAGTGAAACCTAAAAATTAAAACTGTTACTGCCAATGAACGGTTTAACCTAGAAGAACGAAATTTGGTGAGCCAAGTGGGATTGGTGTACTGATAATTACCTGAAAGTGTCATCAAGATTGGGAGAAAAAATGTGTGCTGAGATTTCAGAAAACTCGTAGTTTTTTGGAAGCTGGGCATCCCCTTTACATGAAAGTGATTTGCCCCAGTCTCTGCTTAGGGCTACATCAATAGGAAACAAACCATAGATATAGATCTTTGTGCTACTTTATTGTGTCAAGTTTTAAAGAGCTAGCACAAACCGTGTTTGATTTAGAGTTCCAACTACATGTATCCATATAGGAGAAAACAGAGTGAAACCTAACAATTAAAACTGTTACTGCCAACGAACGGTTTAACTCAGAAGAACGAAATTTGGTGAGCCACGTGGGAGTGGTTTACTTATCATTACTTGAAAGTGTCATCAATATTGGGTGAAAAAATGTGTGCTGAGATTTCAGGTAACTCGTATTTTTTTGGAAGCTTGGCAACCCCTTTCCATGAAAGTGATTTGCGCCAGTCTCTGCTTAGGGCTACATCAATAGGAAACAAACCATAGAGATAGAACTTGGAACTACTTTATTGTGTCAAGTTTCAAAGAGCTAGCACAAACCGTGTTTGATTTAGACTTCCAACTACATGTATCCATATATTAGAAAACAGAGTGAAACCTAAAAATTTAAACTGTTACTGCCAACGAACGGTTTAACCTAGGAGAACGAAATTTGGTGAGCCAAGTGGGATTGGGGTAATGATCATTACCTGAAAGTGTCATCAAGATTGGGTGAAAAAATGTGTGCTGAGATTTCAGGAAACTCCTAGTTTTTTGGAAGCTTGGCAACCCCCTTCCATGAAAGTGATTTGCGCCAGTCTCTGCTTAGGGCTACATCAATAGGAAACAAACCATAGATATAGATCTTTGTGCTACTTTATTGTGTCAAGTTTTAAAGAGCTAGCACAAACCGTGTTTGATTTAGAGTTCCAACTACATGTATCCATATAGGAGAAAACAGAGTGAAACCTAAAAATTAAAACTGTTACTGCCAACGTACGTTTTTACCTAGAAGAACAAAATTTGGTGAGCCAAGTGGGATTGGGGTAGTGATCATTACCTGAAAGTGTCATCAAGATTGGGTGAAAAAATATGTGGTGAGATTTCAGGAAACTCGTAGTTTTTTGGAAGCTTGGCAACCCCCTTCCATGAAACTGATTTGCGCCAGTCTCTGCTTAGGGCTACATAAATAGGAAAAAAAAACATAGAGATAGAACTTGGAGCTACTTTATTGTGTCAAGTTTCAAAGAGGTAGCACAAACCGTGTTTGATTTAGATTTCCAACTACATGTATCCACATAGGAGAAAACAGATTGAAACCTAAAAATTAAAACTGTTACTGCCAACGAACTGTTTAAACTAGAAGAACGAAGTTTGGTGAGCCAAGTGGGATTGGCGTACTGATCATTACCTGAAAGTGTCATCAAGATTGGGTGAAAAAATGTGTGCTGAGATTTCAGGAAACTCGTAGTTTTTTGGAAGCTTGGCAACCACTTTCCATGAAAGTGATTAGCGCCAGTCTCTGCTTAGGGCTACATCAATAGGAAACAAACCATAGAGATAGAACTTGGAGCTACTTTATTGTGTCAAGTTTCAAAGAGCTAGCACAAACCGTGTTTGATGCATAGTTCCAACTACATGCATCCATATAGGAGAAAACAGAGTGAAACCTAAAAATTAAAACAATTACTGCCAAAGAACGGTTTAACCTAGAAGAACAAAATTTGGTGAGCCACGTGAGATTGAGGTACTGATCATTACATGAAAGTGTCATCAAGTTTGGGTGAAAAAAAGGTGTGCTGAGATTTCAGGAAACTCTTAGTTTTTTGGAAGCTTGGCAACCCCTTTCCATGAAAGTGATTTGCCCAAGTCTCTGCTTAAGGCTACATCAATAGGAAACAAACCATAGAGATAGAACTTGGAGCTTCTTTATTGTGTCAAGTTTCAAAGAGCTAGCACAAACTGTGTTTGATTTAGAGTTCCAAATACATGTATCCATATAGGAGAAAAGAGTGAAACCTAAAAACTAAAACCGTTACTGCCAACGAACGGTTTAAAATAGAAGAACAAAATTTGGTGAGCCAAGTGGGATTGGGGTACTGATCATTACCTGAAAGTGTCATCAAGATTGGGAGAAAAAATGTGTCCTGAGATTTCAGGAAACTCGTAGTTTTTTGGAAGCCTGGCAACCCCTTTCCATTAAAGTGATTTGCGCCAGTCTCTGCTTAAGGCTACATCAATAGGAAACAAACCATAGAGATAGAACTTGGAGCTACTTAATTGTGTCGATTTTCAAAGAGCTAGCACAAACCGTGTTTGATTTAGAGTTCTAACTACATGTATCCATATATGCGAAAACAGAGTGAAACCTAAAAATTAAAACTGTTACTGCCAATGAACGGTTTAAACTAGAAGAACGAAATTTGGTGAACCAAGTGGGATTGGGGGACTGATCATTACCTGAAAGTGTCATCAAGATTGGGTGAAAAAATGTGTCCTGAGATTTCAGGAAACTCGTAGTTTTTTGGAAGCCTGGCAACCCCTTTCCATGAAAGTGATTTGCGCCAGTCTCTGCTTAGGGCTACATCAATAAGAAACAAACCATAGAGATACAACTTGGAGCTACATTATTGTGTCAAGTTTCAAAGAACTAGCACAAACCGTGTTTGATTTAGAGTTCCAACTACATGTATCCACATAGGAGAAAACAGAGTGAAACCTAAAAATTAAAACTGTTACTGCCAACGAACGGTTTAACCTACAAGAAAGAAATTTGGTGAGTTAAATGGGATTGGGGTACTGATCATTATCTGAAAGTGTCATCAAGATAGGGTGAAAAAATGTGTGCTGAGATTTCAGGAAACTCGTACTTTTTTGGAAGCTTTGCAACACCTTTCCATGAAAGTGATTTGCGCCAGTCTCTGCTTAGGGCTACATCAATAGGAAACAAACCATAGAGATAGAACTTGGAGCTACTTTATTGTGTCAAGTTTCAATGAGGTAGCACAAACTGTGTTCGATTTATAGTTCCAACTACATGCATCCATATAGGAGAAAACAGAGTGAAACCTAAAAATTAAAACAATTACTGCCAAAGAACGGTTTAACCTAGAAGAACGAAATTTGGTGAGCCACGTGAGATTGAGGTACTGATCATTACATGAAAGTGTCTTCAAGTTTGGGTGAAAAAATGTGTGCTGAGATTTCAGGAAACTCGTAGTTTTTTGGAAGCTTGGCAACCCCTTTCCATGAAAGTGATTTGCCCAAGTCTCTGCTTAGGGCTATATCAATAAGAAGCAAACCACAGAGATTAACTTGGAGCTACTTTATTGTGTCAAGTTTCAAAGAGCTAGCACAAACCGTGTTTGATTTAGAGTTCCAACTACATGTATCCATATAGGAGAAAACAAAGTGAAATCTTAAAATTAAAACTGTTACTGCCAACAAACGGTTTAACCTAGAAGAACGAAATTTGGTGAGCCAAGTGGGATTGGGGAACTGATCATTACCTGAAAGTGGCATCAAGATTGGGTGAAAAAATGTGTGCTGAGATTTCAGGAAACTCGTAGTTTTTTGGAACCTTGGCAACCCCTTTCTATGAAAGTGATTTGCGCCAGTCTCTGCTTAGGGCTACATCAATAAGAAACAAACCATAGAGATAGAACTTGGAGCTACTTTATTGTGTCAAATTTCAAAGAACTAGCACAAACCGTGTTTGATTTAGAGTTCCAACTACATGTATCCACATAGGAGAAAACAGAGTGAAACCTAAAAATTAAAACTGTTACTGCCAACGAACGGTTTAACCTAGAAGAACGAAATTTGGTGAGCCAAGTGGGATTGGGGTACTGATCATTACCTGAAAGTGTCATCAAGATTGGGTGAAAAAATGTGTGCTGAGATTTCAGGAAACTCGTAGTTTTTTGGAAGCCTGGCAACCCCTTTCCATTAAAGTGATTTGCTCCAGTCTCTGCTTAAGGCTACATCAATAGGAAACAAACCATAGAGATAGAACTTGGAGCTACATTATTGTGTCAAGTTTCAAAGAGCTAGCACAAACCGTGTTTGATTTAGAGTTCCAACTACATGTATCCATATCTGAGAAAACAGAGTGAAACCTAAAAATTAAAACTGTTACTGCCAACGAACGGTTTAACCTAGAAGAACGAAATTTGGTGAGCCAAGTGGGATTCCGGTACTCATCATTACCTGAAAGTGTCATCAAGATTGGGTGAAAAAATGTGTGCTGAGATTTCAGGAAACTCGTAGTTTTTTGGAAGCTTGGCAACCCCTTTCCATGAAAGTGATTTGCGCCAGTCTCTGCTTAGGGCTACATGAATAGGAAACAAACCATAGAGATAGACCTTGAAGCTACATTATTGCGTCAAGTTTCAAAGAGCTAGCACGAACCGTGTTTGATTTAGAGTTCCAACTACATGTATCCATATAGGAGAAAACAGAGTGAAACCTAAAAATTAAAACTGTTACTGCCAACGAACGGTTTAACCTAGGAGAATGAAATTTGATGAGCCAAGTGGGATTGGGGTACTGATCATTACCTGAAAGTGTCATCAAGATTGGGTGAAAAAATGTGTGCTGAGATTTCAGGAAACTCGATGTTTTTTGGAAGCTTGGCAACCCCTTTCCATGAAAGTGATTTGCACCAGTCTCTGCTTAGGGCTACATCAATAGGAAACAAAGCATAGAGATAGAACTTGGTGCTACTTTATTTTGTCAAGTTTCAAAGAGCTAGCACAAACCGAGTTTGATTTATTGTTCCAACTACATGTATCCATATAGGAGAAAACAGAGTGAAAACTAAAAATTAAAACTGTTAGTGCCAACGAACGGTTTAACCTAGAAGAACAAAATTTGGTGACCCAACTGGGATTGGGGTAGTGATCATTACCTGAAAGTGTCTTCAATATTGGGTGAAAAAATGTGTGCTGAGATTTCAGGAAACTCGTAGTTTTTTGGGAGCTTGGCAACCCCTTTCCATGAATTATTGGCGCCAGTCCCTGCTTAAGGCCACATCAATAGGAAACAAACCATAGAGATAGAACTTGGAGCTACTTTATTGTGGCAAGTTTCAAAGAGCTAGCACAAACTGTGTTTGATTTAGAGTTCCAAATACTTGTATCCATATAGGAGAAAACAGAGTGAAACCTAAAAATTAACACTGTTACTGCCAACGAACGGTTTAACCTAGAAGAACGAAATTTGTTGAGCCAAGTGGGATTGGGGTACTGATCATTACCTGAAAGTGTTATCAAGATTGGGTGAAAAAATGTGTGCTGAGATTTCAGGAAACTCCTACTTTTTTGGAAGCTGGGCAACCCCTTTCAATGTAAGTGATTTGCGCCAGTCTCTGCTTAGGGCTACACCAATAGGAAACAAACCATAGAGAGAGAACTTGGAGCTACTTTATTGTGTCAAGTTTAAAAGAGCTAGCACAAACTGTGTTTGATTTATAGTTCCAACTACATGCATCCATATAGGAGAAAACAGAGTGAAACCTAAAAATTAAAACCGTTATTGCCAACGAACGGTTTAACCTAGAAGAACGAAATTTGGTGAGCCACGTGAGATTGAGGTACTGATCATTACATGAAAGTGTCATCAAGTTTGGGTGAAAAAATGTGTGCTGAGATTTCAGGAAACTCTTAGTTTTTTGGAAGCTTGGCAACCCCTTTCCATGAAAGTGATTTGCACAAGTCTCTGCTTAAGGCTACATCAATAGGAAACAAACCATAGAGATAGAACTTGGAGCTTCTTTATTGTGTCAAGATTCAAAGAGCTAGCACAAACTGTGTTTGATTTAGAGTTCCAAATACATGTATCCATATAGGAGAAAAGAGTGAAACCTAAAAACTAAAACCGTTACTGCCAACGAACGGTTTAAAATAGAAGAACAAAATTTGGTGAGCCAAGTGGGATTGGGGTACTGATCATTACCTGAAAGTGTCATCAAGATTGGGAGAAAAAATGTGTCCTGAGATTTCAGGAAACTCGTAGTTTTTTGGAAGCTTGGCAACCCCTTTCCATGAAAGTGATTTGCGCCAGTCTCTACTTAGGGCTACATCAATCGGAAACAAACCATAGAGAGAGAACTTGAAGCTACTTAATTGTGCCAAGTTTCAAAGAGCTAGCACAAACCGTGTTTGATTTAGAGTTCCAACTACATGTATCCATATAGGAGAAAACAGAGTGAAACCTAAAAATTAAAACTGTTACTGCCAACGAATTGTTTATACTAGAAGAACGAAATTTGGTGAGCCAAGTGGGATTGGAGTACTGATCATTACCTGAAAGTGTCATTAAGATTGGGTGAAAAAATGTGTGCTGAGATTTCAGGAAACTCGTACTTTTTTGGAAGCTTGGCAACCCCTTTCCATGAAAGTGATTTGTGCCAGTCTCTGCCTAGGGCTACATAAATAGAAAACAAAGTATAGAGATAGAACTTGGAGCTACTTAATTGTGTCAAGTTTCAAAGAGCTTGCACAAACCGTGTTTGATTTAGAGTTCCAACTACATGTATCCATATAGGAGAAAAGAGTGAAACCTAAAAATTAAAACTGTTACTGCCAACGAACGGTTTAACCTAGAAGAACGAAATTTGGTGAGCCAAGTGGGATTGGGGTACTGATCATTACCTGAAAATGTCACAAAATTGGGTGAAAAAATGTGTGCTGAGATTTCAGGAAACTCGTAGTTTTTTGGAAGCCTGGCAACCCCTTTCCATTAAAGTGATTTGCGCCAGTCTCTGCTTAAGGCTACATCAATAGGAAACAAACCATAGAGATAGAACTTGGAGCTACATTATTGTGTCAAGTTTCAAAGAGCTAGCACAAACCGTGTTTGATTTAGAGTTCCAACTACAGGTATCCATATAGGAGAAAACAGAGTGAAACCTAAAAATTAAAACTGTTACTGCCAACGAACGGTTTAACCTAGAAGAACGAAATTTGTGAGCCACGTGGGATTGGGGTACTGATCATTACCTGAAAGTGTCATCAAGATTTGGTGAAAAAATGTGAGCTGAGATTTAAGGAAACTCGTAGTTTTTTGGAAGATTGGCAACCCCTTTCCATGAAAGGGATTTGCGCCAGTCTCTGCTTAGGGCTACATCAATAGGAAACAAACCATAGAGATAGAACTTGGAGCTTCTTTATTATTCAAGTTTCAAAGAGCTAGCACAAACCGTGTTTGATTTAGAGTTAAAACTACATGTATACATATAGGAGAAAACAAAGTGAAACCTAAAAATTAAAACTGTTACTGCCCACGAGCTGTTTAACCTAGAAGAATGAAATTTGGTGAGCAAAGTGGGATTGGGGTACTGATATTTACCTGAAAGTGTCATCAAGATTGGGTGATAAAATGTGTGCTGAGATTTCAGGAAACTCGTAGTTTTTTGGAACCTTGGCAACCCCTTTCCATGAAAGTGATTTGCGCCAGTCTCTGCTTAGGGCTACATCAATAGGAAACAAACCATAGAGATAGAACTTGGAGCTTCCTTATTTTGTCAAGTTTCAAAGAGCTAGCACAAACTGTGTTTGATTTATAGTTCCAACTACATGCATCCATATAGGAGAAAACAGAGTGAAACCTAAAAATTAAAAGCGTTAGTGCCAAAGAACGGTTTAACCTAGAAGAACGAAATTTGGTGAGCCACGTGAGATTGAGGTACTGATCATTACATGAAAGTGTCATCAAGTTTGGGTGAAAAAATGTGTGCTGAGATTTCAGGAAACTCGTAGTTTTTTGGAACCTTGGCAACCCCTTTCCATGAAAGTGATTTGCGCCAGTCTCTGCTTAGGGCTACATCAATAAGAAACAAACCATAGAGATAGAACTTGGAGCTACTTTATTGTGTCAAGTTTCAAAGAACTAGCACTAACCGTGTTTGATTTAGAGTTCCAACTACATGTATCCAAATAGGAGAAAACAGAGTGAAACCTAAAAATTAAAACTGTTACTGCCAACGAATTGTTTAAACTAGAAGAACGAAATTTGGTGAGCCAAGTGGGATTGGAGTACTGATCATTACCTGAAAGTGTCATTAAGATTGGGTGAAAAAATGTGTGCTGAGATTTCAGGAAACTCGTACTTTTTTGGAAGCTTGGCAACCCCTTTTCATGAAAGTGATTTGTGCCAGTCTCTGCCTAGGGCTACATCAATAGGAAACAAAGTATAGAGATAGAACTTGGAGCTACTTAATTGTGTCAAGTTTCAAAGAGCTAGCACAAACCGTGTTTGATTTAGAGTTCCAACTACATGTATCCATATAGGAGAAAAGAGTGAAACCTAAAAATTAAAACTGTTACTGCCAACGAACGGTTTAACCTAGAAGAACGAAATTTGGTGAGCCAAGTGGGATTGGGGTACTGATCATTACCTGAAAATGTCACAAAATTGGGTGAAAAAATGTGTGTTGAGATTTCAGGAAACTCGTAGTTTTTTGGAAGCCTGGCAACCCCTTTCCATTAAAGTGATTTGCGCCAGTCTCTGCTTAGGGCTACATCAATAGGAAACAAACCATAGAGATAGAACTTGGAGCTACATTATTGTGTCAATTTCAAAGAGCTAGCACAAACCGTGTTTGATTTAGAGTTCCAACTACATGTATCCATATAGGAGAAAACAGAGTGAAACCTAAAAATTAAAACTGTTACTGCCAACGAACGGTTTAACCTAGAAGAACGAAATTTGTGAGCCACGTGGGATTGGGGTACTGATCATTACCTGAAAGTGTCATCAAGATTTGGTGAAAAAATGTGAGCTGAGATTTAAGGAAACTCGTAGTTTTTTGGAAGATTGGCAACCCCTTTCCATGAAAGGGATTTGCGCCAGTCTCTGCTTAGGGCTACATCAATAGGAAACAAACCATAGAGATAGAACTTGGAGCTTCTTTATTATTCAAGTTTCAAAGAGCTAGCACAAACCGTGTTTGATTTAGAGTTCCAACTACATGTATACATATAGGAGAAAACAAAGTGAAACCTAAAAATTAAAACTGTTACTGCCCACGAGCTGTTTAACCTAGAAGAATGAAATTTGGTGAGCAAAGTGGGATTGGGGTACTGATATTTACCTGAAAGTGTCATCAAGATTGGGTGATAAAATGTGTGCTGAGATTTCAGGAAACTCGTAGTTTTTTGGAACCTTGGCAACCCCTTTCCATGAAAGTGATTTGCGCCAGTCTCTGCTTAGGGCTACATCAATAAGAAACAAACCGTAGAGAGAGAACTTGGAGCTACGTTATTGTGTCAAGTTTCAAAGAACTAGCAAAAACCGTGTTTGATTTAGAGTTCCAACTACATGTATCCACATAGGAGAAAACAGAGTGAAACCTAAAAATTAAAACTGTTACTGCCAACGAACGGTTTAACCTAGAAGAACGAAATTTGGTGAGCCAAGTGGGATTGGGGTACTGATCATTACCTGAAAGTGTCATCAAGATTGGGTGATAAAATGTGTGCTGATATTTCAGGAAACTCGTAGTTTTTTGGAAGCTTGGCAACCCCTTTCCATGAAAGTGATTTGCGCCAGTCTCTGCTTAGGGCTACATCAATAGGAAACAAACCATAGAGATAGAACTTGGAGCTTCTTTATTTTGTCAAGTTTCAAAGAGCTAGCACAAACTGTGTTTGATTTATAGTTCCAACTACATGCATCCATATAGGAGAAAACAGAGTGAAACCTAAAAATTAAAAGCGTTAGTGCCAAAGAACGGTTTAACCTAGAAGAAAGAAATTTGGTGAGCCACGTGAGATTGAGGTACTGATCATTACATGAAAGTGTCTTCAAGTTTGGGTGAAAAAATGTGTGCTGAGATTTCAGGAAACTTGTAGTTTTTTGGAAGCTTGGCAACCCCTTTCCATGAAAGTGATTTGTGCAAGTCTCTGCTTAGGGCTATATCAATAGGAAACAAACCACAGAGATTAACTTGGAGCTACATTATTGTGTCAAGTTTCAAAGAGCTAGCACAAACCGTGTTTGATTTAGACTTCCAACTACATGTATCCATATAGGAGAAAACAAAGTGAAACCTTAAAATTAAAACTGTTACTGCCAACGAACGGTTTAACCTAGAAGAACGAAATTTGGTGAGCCAAGTGGGATTGGGGGACTGATCATTACCTGAAAGTGGCATCAAGATTGGGTGAAAAATGTGTGCTGAGATTTCAGGAAACTCGTAGTTTTTTGGAAGCTTGGCAACCCCTTTCCATGAAAGTGATTTGCGCCAGTCTCTGCTTAGGGCTATATCTATAGGAAACAAACCACAGATATTAACTTGGAGCTACTTTATTGTGTCAATTTACAAAGAGCTAGCACAAACCGTGTTTGATTTCGAGTTCCAACTACATGTATCCATATAGGAGAAAACAGAGAGAAACCTAAAAATTAAAACTGTTACTGCCCATGAACGGTTTAACCTTGAAGAACGAAATTTGGTGAGCCACGTGGGAGTGGGGTACTGATCATTACCTAAAAGTGTCATCAAGTTTGGGTGAAAAAATTTGTGCTGAGATTTCAGGAAACTCGTAGTTTTTTTGGAAGCCTGGCAACCCCTTTCCATGAAAGTGATTTGCGCCAGTCTCTGCTTAGGGCTATATCAATAGGAAACAAAGCATAGAGATTAACTTGGAGCTACTTTATTGTGTCAAGTTTCAAAGAGCTAGCACAAACCGTGATTTATTTAGAGTTCCAAATACATGTATCCATATAGGAGAAAATAGAGAGAAACCTAAAAATTAAAACCGTTACTGCCAACGAACGGTTTAACCTAGCAGAACGACATTTGGTGACCACGTGAGATTGGGGTACTCATCATTACATGAAAGTGTCATCAAGATTGGGTGAAAAAATGTGTGCTTAGATTTCAGGAAAATCGTAGTTTTTTGGAAGCTTGGCAACCCCTTTCCATGAAAGTGATTTGCGCCAGTCTCTGCTTAGGGCTCCATCAATAGGAAACAAACCATAGAGATAGAACTTGGAGCTACTTTATTGTGTCAAGTTTCAAAGAGCTAGCACAAACCGTGTTTCATTTAGAGTTCCAACAACATGTATCCATATAGGAGAAAACAGAGTGAAACCTTAAAATTAAAACTGTTACTGCCAACGAACGGTTTAACCTAGAAGAACGAAATTTGGTGAGCCAAGTGGGATTGGGGGACTGATCATTACCTGAATGTGGCATCAAGATTGGGTTAAAAAATGTGTGCTGAGATTTCAGGAAACTCGTAGTTTTTTGGAAGGTTGGCAACCCCTTTCCATGAAAGTGATTTGCGCCATTCTCTGCTTAGGGCTATATCTATAGGAAAAAAACCACAGATATTAACTTGGAGCTACTTTATTGTGTCAATTTACAAAGAGCTAGCACAAACCGTGTTTGATTTAGAGTTCCAACTACATGTATCCATATAGGAGAAAACAGAGAGAAACCTAAAAATTAAAACTGTTACTGCCCATGAACGGTTTAACCTAGAAGAACGAAATTTGGTGAGCCACGTGGGAGTGGGGTACTGATCATTACCTAAAAGTGTCATCAAGTTTGGGTGAAAAAATTTGTGCTGAGATTTCAGGAAACTCGGTGTTTTTTTGGAAGCCTGGCAACCCCTTTCCATGAAAGTGATTTGCGCCAGTCTCTGCTTAGGGCTACATCAATAAGAAACAAACCATAGAGATAGAACTTGGAGCTACTTTATTGTGTCAAGTTTCAAAGAACTAGCACAAACCGTGTTTGATTTAGAGTTCCAACTACATGTATCCACATAGGAGAAAACAGAGTGAAACCTAAAAATTAAAACTGTTACTGCCAACGAACGGTTTAACGTAGAAGAACGAAATTTGGTGAGCCAAGTGGGATTGGGGTACTGATCATTACCTGAAAGTGTCATCAAGATTGGGTGAAAAAATGTGTGCTGAGATTTCAGGAAACTCGTAGTTTTTTGGAAGCTTGGCAACCCCTTTCCATGAAAGTGATTTGCGCCAGTCTCTACTTTGGGCTACATCAATCGGAAATAAACCATAGAGAGAGAACTTGAAGCTACTTAATTGTGTCAAGTTTCAAAGAGCTAGCACAAACCGTGTTTGATTTAGAGTTCCAACTACATGTATCCATATAGGAGAAAAGAGAGTGAAACCTAAAAATTAAAACTGTTACTGCCAACGAATTGTTTAAACTAGAAGAACGAAATTTGGTGAGCCAAGTGGGATTGGAGTACTGATCATTACCTGAAAGTGTCATTAAGATTGGGTGAAAAAATGTGTGCTGAGATTTCAGGAAACTCGTACTTTTTTGGAAGCTTGGCAACCCCTTTCCATGAAAGTGATTTGTGCCAGTCTCTGCCTAGGGCTACATCAATAGGAAACAAAGTATAGAGATAGAACTTGGAGCTACTTAATTGTGTCAAGTTTCAAAGAGCTAGCACAAACCGTGTTTGATTTAGAGTTCCAACTACATGTATCCATATAGGAGAAAAGAGTGAAACCTAAAAATTAAAACTGTTACTGCCAACGAACGGTTTACCCTAGAAGAACGAAATTTGGTGAGCCAAGTGGGATTGGGGTACTGATCATTACCTGAAAATGTCACAAAATTGGGTGAAAAAATGTGTGCTGAGATTTCAGGAAACTCATAGTTTTTTGGAAGCCTGGCAACCCCTTTCCATTAAAGTGATTTGCGCCAGTCTCTGCTTAAGGCTACATCAATAGGAAACAAACCATAGAGATAGAACTTTGAGCTACATTATTGTGTCAATTTCAAAGAGCTAGCACAAACCGTGTTTGATTTAGAGTTCCAACTACATGTATCCATATAGGAGAAAACAGAGTGAAACCTAAAAATTAAAACTGTTACTGCCAACGAACGGTTTAACCTAGAAGAACGAAATTTGTGAGCCACGTGGGATTGGGGTACTGATCATTACCTGAAAGTGTCATCAAGATTTGGTGAAAAAATGTGAGCTGAGATTTAAGGAAACTCGTAGTTTTTTGGAAGATTGGCAACCCCTTTCCATGAAAGGGATTTGCGCCAGTCTCTGCTTAGGGCTACATCAATAGGAAACAAACCATAGAGATAGAACTTGGAGCTTCTTTATTATTCAAGTTTCAAAGAGCTAGCACAAACCGTGTTTGATTTAGAGTTCCAACTACATGTATACATATAGGAGAAAACAAAGTGAAACCTAAAAATTAAAACTGTTACTGCCCACGAGCTGTTTAACCTAGAAGAATGAAATTTGGTGAGCAAAGTGGGATTGGGGTACTGATATTTACCTGAAAGTGTCATCAAGATTGGGTGATAAAATGTGTGCTGAGATTTCAGGAAACTCGTAGTTTTTTGGAACCTTGGCAACCCCTTTCCATGAAAGTGATTTGCGCCAGTCTCTGCTTAGGGCTACATCAATAAGAAACAAACCATAGAGAGAGAACTTGGAGCTACTTTATTGTGTCAAGTTTCAAAGAACTAGCACAAACCGTGTTTGATTTAGAGTTCCAACTACATGTATCCACATAGGAGAAAACAGAGTGAAACCTAAAAATTAAAACTGTTACTGCCAACGAACGGTTTAACCTAGAAGAACGAAATTTGGTGAGCCAAGTGGGATTGGGGTACTGATCATTACCTGAAAGTGTCATCAAGATTGGGTGAAAAAATGTGTGCTGATATTTCAGGAAACTCGTAGTTTTTTGGAAGCTTGGCAACCCCTTTCCATGAAAGTGATTTGCGCCAGTCTCTGCTTAGGGCTACATCAATAGGAAACAAACCATAGAGATAGAACTTGGAGCTTCTTTATTTTGTCAAGTTTCAGAGAGCTAGCACAAACTGTTTTTGATTTATAGTTCCAACTACATGCATCCATATAGGAGAAAACAGAGTGAAACCTAAAAATTAAAAGCGTTAGTGCCAAAGAACGGTTTAACCTAGAAGAAAGAAATTTGGTGAGCCACGTGAGATTTAGGTACTGATCATTACATGAAAGTGTCATCAAGTTTGGGTGAAAAAATGTGTGCTGAGATTTCAGGAAACTTGTAGTTTTTTGGAAGCTTGGCAACCCCTTTCCATGAAAGTGATTTGTGCAAGTCTCTGCTTAGGGCTATATCAATAGGAAGCAAACCACAGAGATTAACTTGGAGCTACATTATTGTGTCAAGTTTCAAAGAGCTAGCACAAACCGTGTTTGATTTAGACTTCCAACTACATGTATCCATATAGGAGAAAACAAAGTGAAACCTTAAAATTAAAACTGTTACTGCCAACGAACGGTTTAACCTAGAAGAACGAAATTTGGTGAGCCAAGTGGGATTGGGGGACTGATCATTACCTGAAAGTGGCATCAAGATTGGGTGAAAAATGTGTGCTGAGATTTCAGGAAACTCGTAGTTTTTTGGAAGCTTGGCAACCCCTTTCCATGAAAGTGATTTGCGCCAGTCTCTGCTTAGGGCCATATCTGTAGGAAACAAACCACAGATATTAACTTGGAGCTACTTTATTGTGTCAATTTACAAAGAGCTAGCACAAACCGTGTTTGATTTCGAGTTCCAACTACATGTATCCATATAGGAGAAAACAGAGAGAAACCTAAAAATTAAAACTGTTACTGCCCATGAACGGTTTAACCTAAAAGAACGAAATTTGGTGAGCCACGTGGGAGTGGGGTACTGATCATTACCTAAAAGTGTCATCAAGTTTGGGTGAAAAAATTTGTGCTGAGATTTCAGGAAACTCGTAGTTTTTTTGGAAGCCTGGCAACCCCTTTCCATGAAAGTGATTTGCGCCAGTCTCTGCTTAGGGCTATATCAATAGGAAACAAAGCATAGAGATTAACTTGGAGCTACTTTATTGTGTCAAGTTTCAAAGAGCTAGCACAAACCGTGTTTCATTTAGAGTTCCAACTACATGTATCCACATAGGAGAAAACAGAGTGAAACCTTAAAATTAAAACTGTTACTGCCAACGAACGGTTTAACCTAGAAGAACGAAATTTGGTGAGCCAAGTGGGATTGGGGGACTGATCATTACCTGAAAGTGGCATCAAGATTGGGTTAAAAAATGTGTGCTGAGATTTCAGGAAACTCGTAGTTTTTTGGAAGCTTGGCAACCCCTTTCCATGAAAGTGATTTGCGCCATTCTCTGCTTAGGGCTATATCTATAGGAAAAAAACCACAGATATTAACTTGGAGCTACTTTATTGTGTCAATTTACAAAGAGCTAGCACAAACCGTGTTTGATTTAGAGTTCCAACTACATGTATCCATATAGGAGAAAACAGAGAGAAACCTAAAAATTAAAACTGTTACTGCCCATGAATGGTTTAAACTAGAAGAACGAAATTTG
Organism: Spermophilus citellus; assembly: GCF_964194105.1. Classification (NCBI taxonomy): domain Eukaryota; kingdom Metazoa; phylum Chordata; class Mammalia; order Rodentia; family Sciuridae; genus Spermophilus; species Spermophilus citellus. The sequence continues at coordinate 961,043 of NW_027672727.1, read as the reverse complement.
GTGAGCCACGTGGGAGTGGGGTACTGATCATTACCTAAAAGTGTCATCAAGTTTGGGTGAAAAAATTTGTGCTGAGATTTCAGGAAACTCGGTGTTTTTTTGGAAGCCTGGCAACCCCTTTCCATGAAAGTGATTTGCGCCAGTCTCTGCTTAGGGCTATATTAATAGGAAACAAAGTATAGAGATTAACTTGGAGCTACTTTATTGTGTCAAGTTTCAAAGAGCTAGCACAAACCGTGATAGATTTAGAGTTCCAACTACTTGTATCCATATAGGAGAAAATAGAGAGAAACCTAAAAATTAAAACCGTTACTGCCAACGAACGGTTTAACCTAGCAGAACGACATTTGGTGACCACGTGGGATTGGGGTACTCATCATTACATGAAAGTGTCATCAAGATTGGGTGAAAAAATGTGTGCTTAGATTTCAGGAAACTCGTAGTTTTTTGGAAGCTTGGCAACCACTTTCCATGAAAGTGATTTGCGCCAGTCTCTGCTTAGGGCTCCATCAATAGGAAACAAACCATAGAGATAGAACTTGGAGCTACTTTATTGTGTCAAGTTTCAAAGAGCTAGCACAAACCGTGTTTCATTTAGAGTTCCTAATACATGTATCCATATAGGAGAAAACAGAGTGAAACCTAAAAATTAAAACTGTTACTGCCAACGAACGATTTAACCTAGAAGAAGGAAATTTGGTGAGCCAATTGGGAATGGATTACCGATCGTTACCTGAAAGTGTCATCAAGATTGGGTGAAAAAATGTGTGCTGAGATTTCAGGAAACTCGTAGTTTTTTGGAAGCTTGGCAACCCCTTTCCATGAAAGGGATTTGCGCCAGTCTCTGCTTAGGGCTACATCAATAGGAAACAAACCATAGAGATAGAACTTTGAGCTACTTTATTATTCAAGTTTCAAAGAGCTAGCACAAACCGTGTTTGATTTAGAGTTCCAAATACATGTATCCATATAGGAGAAAACAAAGTGAAACCTAAAAATTAAAACTGTTACTGCCCACAAGCGGTTTAACCTAGAAGAACGAAATTTGGTGAGCAAAGTGGGATTGGGGTACTGATATTTACCTGAAAGTGTCATCAAGATTGGGTGAAAAAAATGTGTGCTGAGATTTCAGGAAACTCGTAGTTTTTTGGAACCTTGGCAACCCCTTTCCATGAAAGTGATTTGCGCCAGTCTCTGCTTAGGGCTACATCAATAAGAAACTAACCATAGAGATAGAACTTGGAGCTACATTATTGTGTCAAGTTTCAAAGAACTAGCACAAACCGTGTTTGATTTAGAGTTCCAACTACGTGTATCCACATAGGAGAAAACAGAGTGAAACCTAAAAATTAAAACTGTTACTGCCAACGAACGGTTTAACCTAGAAGAACGAAATTTGGTGAGCCAAGTGGGATTGGGGTACTGATCATTACCTGAAAGTGTCATCAAGATTGGGTGAAAAAATGTGTGCTGAGATTTCAGGAAACTCATAGTTTTTTGGAAGCTTGGCAACCCCTTTCCATGAAAGTGATTTGCGCCAGTCTCTACTTAGGGCTACATCAATAGGAAACAAACCATAGAGAGAGAACTTGAAGCTACTTGATTGTGTCAAGTTTCAAAGAGCTAGCACAAACCGTGTTTGATTTAGAGTTCCAACTACATGTATCCATATAGGAGAAAACAGAGTGAAACCTAAAAATTAAAACTGTTACTGCCTACGAATGGTTTAAACTAGAGAACGAAATTTGGTGAGCCAAGTGGGATTGGAGTACTGATCATTACCTGAAAGTATCATTAAGATTGGGTGAAAAAATGTGTGCTGAGATTTCAGGAAACTCGTACTTTTTTGGAAGCTTGGCAACCCCTTTCCATGAAAGTGATTTGTGCCAGTCACTGCCTAGGGCTACATCAATAGGAAACAAACTATAGAGAAAGAACTTATAGCTACTTTATTGTGTCAAGTTTCAAAGAGCTAGCACAAACCGTGTTTGATTTAGAGTTCCAACTACATGTATCCATATAGGAGAAAAGAGTGAAAACTAAAAATTAAAACTGTTACTGCCAACGATCGGTTTAACCTAGAAGAACGAAATTTGGTGAGCCAAGTGGGATTGGGGTACTGATCATTACCTGAAAGTGTCACAAAATTGGGTGAAAAAATGTGTGCTGATATTTCAGGAAACTCGTAGTTTTTTGGAAGCCTGGCAACCCCTTTCCATTTAAGTGATTTGCGCCAGTCTCTGCTTAAGGCTACATCAATAGGAAACAAACCATAGAGACAGTACTTGGAGCTTCTTTATTATTCAAGTTTCAAAGAGCTAGCACAAACCGTGTTTGATTTAGAGTTCCAACTACATGTATCCATATAGGAGAAAACAAAGTGAAACCTAAAAATTAAAACTGTTACTGCCAACGAACGGTTTAACCTAGAAGAACGAAATTTGGTGAGCCAAGTGGCATTGGGGTACTGATCATTACCTGAAAGTGTCATCAAGATTGGGTGAAAAAATGTGTGCTGAGATTTCAGGAAACTCGTAGTTTTTGGAACCTTGGCAACCCCTTTCCATGAAAGTGATTTGCGCCAGTCTCTGCTTAGGGCTACATCAATAAGAAACAAACCATAGAGATAGAACTTGGAGCTACTTTATTGTGTCAAGTTTCAAAGAACTAGCACAAACCGTGTTTGATTTAGAGTTCCAACTACATGTATCCACATAGGAGAAAACAGAGTGAAACCTAAAAATTAAAACTGTTACTGCCAACGAATGGTTTAACCTAGAAGAACGAAATTTGTTGAGCCAAGTGGGATTGGAGTACTGATCATTACCTGAAAGTGTCATTAAGACTGGGTGAAAAAATATGTGCTGAGATTTCAGGAATCTCGTACTTTTTTGGAAGCTTGGCAACCCCTTTCCATGAAAGTGATTTGTGCCAGTCTCTGCCTAGGGCTACATCAATAGGAAACAAACTATAGAGATAGAACTTGGAGCTACTTTATTGTGTCAAGTTTCAAAGAGCTAGCACAAACCGTGTTTGATTTAGAGTTCCAACTACATGTATTCATATAGGAGAAAAGAGTGAAACCTAAAAATTAAAACTGTTACTGCCAACGAACGGTTTAACCTAGAAGAACGAAATTTGGTGAGCCAAGTGGGATTGGGGTACTGATCATTACCTGAAAGTGTCACAAAATTGGGTGAAAAAATGTGTGCTGAGATTTCAGGAAACTCGTAGTTTTTTGGAAGCCTGGCAACCCCTTTCCATTAAAGGGATTTGCGCCAGTCTCTGCTTAAGGCTACATCAATAGAAAACAAACCATAGAGATAGATCTTGGAGCTACTTAATTGTGCAAGTTTCAAAGAGCTAGCACAAACCGTGTTTGATTTAGAGTTCCAACTACATGTATCCATATAGGAGAAAACAGAGTGAAACCTAAAAATTAAAACTGTTACTGCCAACGAAAGGTTTAACCTAGAAGAACGAAATTTGGTGAGCCACGTGGGATTGGGGTACTGATCATTACCTGAAAGTGTCATCAAGATTGGGTGAAAAAATGAGAGCTGAGATTTCAGGAAACTCGTAGTTTTTTGGAAGCTTGGCAACCCCTTTCCATGAAAGGGATTTGCGCCATTCTCTGCTTAGGGCTTCATCAATAGGAAACAAAGTATAGAGATTAACTTGGAGCTACTTTATTGTGTCAAGTTTCAAAGAGCTAGCACAAACCGTGATAGATTTAGAGTTCCAACTACCTGTATCCATATAGGAGAAAATAGAGAGAAACCTAAAAATTAAAACCGTTACTGCCAACGAACGGTTTAACCTAGCAGAACGACATTTGGTGACCACGTGGGATTGGGGTACTCATCATTACATGAAAGTGTCATCAAGATTGGGTGAAAAAATGTGTGCTTAGATTTCAGGAAACTCGTAGTTTTTTGGAAGCTTGGCAACCCCTTTCCATGAAAGTGATTTGCGCCAGTCTCTGCTTAGGGCTCCATCAATAGGAAACAAACCATAGAGATAGAACTTGGAGCTACTTTATTGTGTCAAGTTTCAAAGAGCTAGCACAAACCGTGTTTCATTTAGAGTTCCTAATACATGTATCCATATAGGAGAAAACAGAGTGAAACCTAAAAATTAAAACTGTTACTGCCAACGAACGATTTAACCTAGAAGAAGGAAATTTGGTGAGCCAATTGGGAATGGATTACCGATCGTTACCTGAAAGTGTCATCAAGATTGGGTGAAAAAATGTGTGCTGAGATTTCAGGAAACACGTAGTTTTTTGGAAGCTTGGCAACCCCTTTCCATGAAAGGGATTTGCGCCAGTCTCTGCTTAGGGCTACATCAATAGGAAACAAACCATAGAGATAGAACTTTGAGCTACTTTATTATTCAAGTTTCAAAGAGCTAGCACAAACCGTGTTTGATTTAGAGTTCCAAATACATGTATCCATATAGGAGAAAACAAAGTGAAACCTAAAAATTAAAACTGTTACTGCCCACAAGCGGTTTAACCTAGAAGAACGAAATTTGGTGAGCAAAGTGGGATTGGGGTACTGATATTTACCTGAAAGTGTCATCAAGATTGGGTGAAAAAAATGTGTGCTGAGATTTCAGGAAACTCGTAGTTTTTTGGAACCTTTGCAACCCCTTTCCATGAAAGTGATTTGCGCCAGTCTCTGCTTAGGGCTACATCAATAAGAAACTAACCATAGAGATAGAACTTGGAGCTACATTATTGTGTCAAGTTTCAAAGAACTAGCACAAACCGTGTTTGATTTAGAGTTCCAACTACATGTATCCACATAGGAGAAAACAGAGTGAAACCTAAAAATTAAAACTGTTACTGCCAACGAACGGTTTAACCTAGAAGAACGAAATTTGGTGAGCCAAGTGGGATTGGGGTACTGATCATTACCTGAAAGTGTCATCAAGATTGGGTGAAAAAATGTGTGCTGAGATTTCAGGAAACTCATAGTTTTTTGGAAGCTTGGCAACCCCTTTCCATGAAAGTGATTTGCGCCAGTCTCTACTTAGGGCTACATCAATAGGAAACAAACCATAGAGAGAGAACTTGAAGCTACTTGATTGTGTCAAGTTTCAAAGAGCTAGCACAAACCGTGTTTGATTTAGAGTTCCAACTACATGTATCCATATAGGAGAAAACAGAGTGAAACCTAAAAATTAAAACTGTTACTGCCTACGAATGGTTTAAACTAGAGAACGAAATTTGGTGAGCCAAGTGGGATTGGAGTACTGATCATTACCTGAAAGTATCATTAAGATTGGGTGAGAAAATGTGTGCTGAGATTTCAGGAAACTCGTACTTTTTTAGAAGCTTGGCAACCCCTTTCCATGAAAGTGATTTGTGCCAGTCACTGCCTAGGGCTACATCAATAGGAAACAAACTATAGAGAAAGAACTTATAGCTACTTTATTGTGTCAAGTTTCAAAGAGCTAGCACAAACCGTGTTTGATTTAGAGTTCCAACTACATGTATCCATATAGGAGAAAAGAGTGAAAACTAAAAATTAAAACTGTTACTGCCAACGATCGGTTTAACCTAGAAGAACGAAATTTGGTGAGCCAAGTGGGATTGGGGTACTGATCATTACCTGAAAGTGTCACAAAATTGGGTGAAAAAATGTGTGCTGATATTTCAGGAAACTCGTAGTTTTTTGGAAGCCTGGCAACCCCTTTCCATTTAAGTGATTTGCGCCAGTCTCTGCTTAAGGCTACATCAATAGGAAACAAACCATAGAGATAGTACTTGGAGCTTCTTTATTATTCAAGTTTCAAAGAGCTAGCACAAACCGTGTTTGATTTAGAGTTCCAACTACATGTATCCATATAGGAGAAAACAAAGTGAAACCTAAAAATTAAAACTGTTACTGCCAACGAACGGTTTAACCTAGAAGAACGAAATTTGGTGAGCCAAGTGGCATTGGGGTACTGATCATTACCTGAAAGTGTCATCAAGATTGGGTGAAAAAATGTGTGCTGAGATTTCAGGAAACTCGTAGTTTTTGGAACCTTGGCAACCCCTTTCCATGAAAGTGATTTGCGCCAGTCTCTGCTTAGGGCTACATCAATAAGAAACAAACCATAGAGATAGAACTTGGAGCTACTTTATTGTGTCAAGTTTCAAAGAACTAGCACAAACCGTGTTTGATTTAGAGTTCCAACTACATGTATCCACATAGGAGAAAACAGAGTGAAACCTAAAAATTAAAACTGTTACTGCCAACGAATGGTTTAACCTAGAAGAACGAAATTTGTTGAGCCAAGTGGGATTGGAGTACTGATCATTACCTGAAAGTGTCATTAAGACTGGGTGAAAAAATATGTGCTGAGATTTCAGGAATCTCGTACTTTTTTGGAAGCTTGGCAACCCCTTTCCATGAAAGTGATTTGTGCCAGTCTCTGCCTAGGGCTACATCAATAGGAAACAAACTATAGAGATAGAACTTGGAGCTACTTTATTGTGTCAAGTTTCAAAGAGCTAGCACAAACCGTGTTTGATTTAGAGTTCCAACTACATGTATTCATATAGGAGAAAAGAGTGAAACCTAAAAATTAAAACTGTTACTGCCAACGAACGGTTTAACCTAGAAGAACGAAATTTGGTGAGCCAAGTGGGATTGGGGTACTGATCATTACCTGAAAGTGTCACAAAATTGGGTGAAAAAATGTGTGCTGAGATTTCAGGAAACTCGTAGTTTTTTGGAAGCCTGGCAACCCCTTTCCATTAAAGGGATTTGCGCCAGTCTCTGCTTAAGGCTACATCAATAGAAAACAAACCATAGAGATAGATCTTGGAGCTACTTAATTGTGCAAGTTTCAAAGAGCTAGCACAAACCGTGTTTGATTTAGAGTTCCAACTACATGTATCCATATAGGAGAAAACAGAGTGAAACCTAAAAATTAAAACTGTTACTGCCAACGAAAGGTTTAACCTAGAAGAACGAAATTTGGTGAGCCACGTGGGATTGGGGTACTGATCATTACCTGAAAGTGTCATCAAGATTGGGTGAAAAAATGAGAGCTGAGATTTCAGGAAACTCGTAGTTTTTTGGAAGCTTGGCAACCCCTTTCCATGAAAGGGATTTGCGCCAGTCTCTGCTTAGGGCTACATCAATAGGAAACAAACCATAGAGATAGAACTTGGAGCTTCTTTATTGTGTCAAGTTTCAAAGAGCTAGCACAAACCGTGTTTGATTTAGAGTTCCAACTACATGTATCCATATAGGAGAAAACAAAGTGAAACCTTAAAATTAAAACTGTTACTGCCAACGAACGGTTTAACCTAGAAGAACGAAATTTGGTGAGCCAAGTGGGATTGGGGACTCATCATTACCTGAAAGTGGCATCAAGATTGCGTGAAAAAATGTGTGCTGAGATTTCAGGAAACTCGTAGTTTTTTGGAAGCTTGGCAACCCCTTTCCATGAAAGTGGTTTGCGCCAGTCTCTGCTTAGGGCTACATCAATAGGAAACAAACCATAGAGATAGAACTTTGAGCTACTTTATTATTCAAGTTTCAAAGAGCTAGCACAAACCGTGTTTGATTTAGAGATCCAACTACATGTATCCACATAGGAGAAAACAGAGTGAAACCTAAAAATTAAAACTGTTACTGCCAACGAACGGTTTAACATAGAAGAACGAAATTTGGTGAGCCAAGTGGGATTGGGGTACTGATCATTACCTGAAAGTGTCATCAAGATTGGGTGAAAAAATGTGTTCTGAGATTTCAGGAAACTCGTAGTATTTTGGAAGCTTGGCAACCCCTTTCCATGAAAGTGATTTGCGCCAGTCTCTACTTAGGGCTACATCAATAGGAAACAAACCATAGAGAGAGAACTTGAAGCTACTTGATGTGTCAAGTTTCAAAGAGCTAGCACAAACCGTGTTTGATTTAGAGTTCCAACTACATGTATCCATATAGGAGAAAACAGAGTGAAACCTAAAAATTAAAACTGTTACTGCCTACGAATGGTTTAAACTAGAAGAACGAAATTTGGTGAGCCAAGTGGGATTGGAGTACTGATCATTACCTGAAAGTATCATTAAGATTGGGTGAAAAAATGTGTGCTGAGATTTCAGGAAACTCGTACTTTTTTAGAAGCTTGGCAACCCCTTTCCATGAAAGTGATTTGTGCCAGTCACTGCCTAGGGCTACATCAATAGGAAACAAACTATAGAGATAGAACTTATAGCTTCTTTATTGTGTCAAGTTTCAAAGAGCTAGCACAAACCGTGTTTGATTTAGAGTTCCAACTACATGTATCCATATAGGAGAAAAGAGTGAAACCTAAAAATTAAAACTGTTACTGCCAACGAACGGTTTAACCTAGAAAAACGAAATTTGGTGAGCCAAGTGGGATTGGGGTATTGATCATTACCTGAAAGTGTCACAAAATTGGGTGAAAAAATGTGTGCTGAGATTTCAGGAAACTCGTAGTTTTTTGGAAGCCTGGCAACCCCTTTCCATTTAAGTGATTTGCGCCAGTCTCTGCTTAAGGCTACATCAATAGGAAACAAAGCATAGAGATAGAACTTGGAGCTACATTATTGTGTCAAGTTTCAAAGAGCTAGCACAAACCGTGTTTGATTTAGAGTTCCAAATACATGTATTCATATAGGAGAAAACAGAGTGAAACCTAAAAATTAAAACTGTTACTGCCAACGAACGGTTTAACCTAGAAGAACGAAATTTGGTGAGCCACGTGGGATTGGGGTACTGATCATTACCTGAAAGTGTCACAAAATTGGGTGAAAAAATGTGTGCTGAGATTTCAGGAAACTCGTAGTTTTTTGGAAGCCTGGCAACCCCTTTCCATTAAAGGGATTTGCGCCAGTCTCTGCTTAAGGCTACATCAATAGAAAACAAACCATAGAGATAGATCTTGGAGCTACTTAATTGTGCAAGTTTCAAAGAGCTAGCACAAACCGTGTTTGATTTAGAGTTCCAACTACATGTATCCATATAGGAGAAAACAGAGTGAAACCTAAAAATTAAAACTGTTACTGCCAACGAAAGGTTTAACCTAGAAGAACGAAATTTGGTGAGCCACGTGGGATTGGGGTACTGATCATTACCTGAAAGTGTCATCAAGATTGGGTGAAAAAATGAGAGCTGAGATTTCAGGAAACTCGTAGTTTTTTGGAAGCTTGGCAACCCCTTTCCATGAAAGGGATTTGCGCCAGTCTCTGCTTAGGGCTACATCAATAGGAAACAAACCATAGAGATAGAACTTGGAGCTTCTTTATTGTGTCAAGTTTCAAAGAGCTAGCACAAACCGTGTTTGATTTAGAGTTCCAACTACATGTATCCATATAGGAGAAAACAAAGTGAAACCTTAAAATTAAAACTGTTACTGCCAACGAACGGTTTAACCTAGAAGAACGAAATTTGGTGAGCCAAGTGGGATTGGGGACTCATCATTACCTGAAAGTGGCATCAAGATTGCGTGAAAAAATGTGTGCTGAGATTTCAGGAAACTCGTAGTTTTTTGGAAGCTTGGCAACCCCTTTCCATGAAAGTGGTTTGCGCCAGTCTCTGCTTAGGGCTACATCAATAGGAAACAAACCATAGAGATAGAACTTTGAGCTACTTTATTATTCAAGTTTCAAAGAGCTAGCACAAACCGTGTTTGATTTAGAGATCCAACTACATGTATCCACATAGGAGAAAACAGAGTGAAACCTAAAAATTAAAACTGTTACTGCCAACGAACGGTTTAACATAGAAGAACGAAATTTGGTGAGCCAAGTGGGATTGGGGTACTGATCATTACCTGAAAGTGTCATCAAGATTGGGTGAAAAAATGTGTTCTGAGATTTCAGGAAACTCGTAGTATTTTGGAAGCTTGGCAACCCCTTTCCATGAAAGTGATTTGCGCCAGTCTCTACTTAGGGCTACATCAATAGGAAACAAACCATAGAGAGAGAACTTGAAGCTACTTGATGTGTCAAGTTTCAAAGAGCTAGCACAAACCGTGTTTGATTTAGAGTTCCAACTACATGTATCCATATAGGAGAAAACAGAGTGAAACCTAAAAATTAAAACTGTTACTGCCTACGAATGGTTTAAACTAGAAGAACGAAATTTGGTGAGCCAAGTGGGATTGGAGTACTGATCATTACCTGAAAGTATCATTAAGATTGGGTGAAAAAATGTGTGCTGAGATTTCAGGAAACTCGTACTTTTTTAGAAGCTTGGCAACCCCTTTCCATGAAAGTGATTTGTGCCAGTCACTGCCTAGGGCTACATCAATAGGAAACAAACTATAGAGATAGAACTTATAGCTTCTTTATTGTGTCAAGTTTCAAAGAGCTAGCACAAACCGTGTTTGATTTAGAGTTCCAACTACATGTATCCATATAGGAGAAAAGAGTGAAACCTAAAAATTAAAACTGTTACTGCCAACGAACGGTTTAACCTAGAAAAACGAAATTTGGTGAGCCAAGTGGGATTGGGGTATTGATCATTACCTGAAAGTGTCACAAAATTGGGTGAAAAAATGTGTGCTGAGATTTCAGGAAACTCGTAGTTTTTTGGAAGCCTGGCAACCCCTTTCCATTTAAGTGATTTGCGCCAGTCTCTGCTTAAGGCTACATCAATAGGAAACAAAGCATAGAGATAGAACTTGGAGCTACATTATTGTGTCAAGTTTCAAAGAGCTAGCACAAACCGTGTTTGATTTAGAGTTCCAAATACATGTATTCATATAGGAGAAAACAGAGTGAAACCTAAAAATTAAAACTGTTACTGCCAACGAACGGTTTAACCTAGAAGAACGAAATTTGGTGAGCCACGTGGGATTGGGGTACTGATCATTACCTGAAAGTGTCATCAAGATTGGGTGAAAAAATGTGAGCTGAGATTTCAGGAAACTCGTAGTTTTTTGGAAGCTTGGCAACCCCTTTCCATGAAAGGGATTTGCGCCAGTCTCTGCTTAGGGCTACATCAATAGGAAACAAACCATAGAGATAGAACTTGGAGCTTCTTTATTATTCAAGTTTCAAAGAGCTAGCACAAACCGTGTTTGATTTAGAGTTCCAAATACATGTATCCATATAGGAGAAAACAAAGTGAAACCTAAAAATTAAAACTGTTACTGCCAACGAACGGTTTAACCTAGAAGAACGGAATTTGGTGAGCCAAATGGCATTGGGGTACTGATCATTACCTGAAAGTGTCATCAAGATTGGGTGAAAAAATGTGTGCTGAGATTTCAGGAAACTCGTAGTTTTTTGGAAGCTTGGCAACCCCTTTCCATGAAAGGGATTTGCGCCAGTCTCTGCTTAGGGCTACATCAATAGGAAACAAACCATAGAGATAGAACTTGGAGCTTCTTTATTGTGTCAAGTTTCAAAGAGCTAGCACAAACCGTGTTTGATTTAGATTTCCAAATACATGTATCCATATAGGAGAAAACAAAGTGAAACCTTAAAATTAAAACTGTTACTGCCAACGAACGGTTTAACCTAGAAGAACGAAATTTGGTGAGCCAAGTGGGATTGGGGACTGATCATTACCTGAAAGTGGCATCAAGATTGCGTGAAAAAATGTGTGCTGAGATTTCAGGAAACTCGTAGTTTTTTGGAAGCTTGGCAACCCCTTTCCATGAAAGTGGTTTGTGCCAGTCTCTGCTTAGGGCTACATCAATAGGAAACAAACCATAGAGATAGAACTTGAAGCTACTTGATGTGTCAAGTTTCAAAGAGCTAGCACAAACCGTGTTTGATTTAGAGTTCCAACTACATGTATCCATATAGGAGAAAACAGAGTGAAACCTAAAAATTAAAACTGTTACTGCCTACGAATGGTTTAAACTAGAAGAACGAAATTTGGTGAGCCAAGTGGGATTGGAGTACTGATCATTACCTGAAAGTATCATTAAGATTGGGTGAAAAAATGTGTGCTGAGATTTCAGGAAACTCGTACTTTTTTAGAAGCTTGGCAACCCCTTTCCATGAAAGTGATTTGTGCCAGTCACTGCCTAGGGCTACATCAATAGGAAACAAACTATAGAGATAGAACTTATAGCTTCTTTATTGTGTCAAGTTTCAAAGAGCTAGCACAAACCGTGTTTGATTTAGAGTTCCAACTACATGTATCCATATAGGAGAAAAGAGTGAAACCTAAAAATTAAAACTGTTACTGCCAACGAACGGTTTAACCTAGAAAAACGAAATTTGGTGAGCCAAGTGGGATTGGGGTATTGATCATTACCTGAAAGTGTCACAAAATTGGGTGAAAAAATGTGTGCTGAGATTTCAGGAAACTCGTAGTTTTTTGGAAGCCTGGCAACCCCTTTCCATTAAAGTGATTTGCGCCAGTCTCTGCTTAAGGCTACATCAATAGGAAACAAACCATAGAGATAGAACTTGGAGCTACATTATTGTGTCAAGTTTCAAAGAGCTAGCACAAACCGTGTTTGATTTAGAGTTCCAACTACATGTATCCATATAGGAGAAAACAGAGTGAAACCTAAAAATTAAAACTGTTACTGCCAACGAACGGTTTAACCTAGAAGAACGAAATTTGGTGAGCCACGTGGGATTGGGGTACTGATCATTACCTGAAAGTGTCATCAAGATTGGGTGAAAAAATGTGAGCTGAGATTTCAGGAAACTCGTAGTTTTTTGGAAGCTTGGCAACCCCTTTCCATGAAAGGGATTTGCGCCAGTCTCTGCTTAGGGCTACATCAATAGGAAACAAACCATAGAGATAGAACTTGGAGCTTCTTTATTATTCAAGTTTCAAAGAGCTAGCACAAACCGTGTTTCATTTAGAGTTCCAAATACATGTATCCATATAGGAGAAAACAGAGTGAAACCTAAAAATTAAAACTGTTACTGCCAACGAACTATTTAACCTAGAAGAACGAAATTTGGTGAGCCAATTGGGAATGGATTACCGGTCGTTACCTGAAAGTGTCATCCAGATTGGGTGAAAAAATGTGTGCTGAGATTTCAGGAAACTCGTAGTTTTTTGGAAGCTTGGCAACCCCTTTCCATGAAAGGTATTTGCGCCAGTCTCTGCTTAGGGCTACATCAATAGGAAACAAACCATAGAGATAGAACTTTGAGCTACTTTATTATTCAAGTTTCAAAGAGCTAGCACAAACCGTGTTTGATTTAGAGTTCCAACTACATGTATCCACATAGGAGAAAATAGAGTGAAACCTAAAAATTAAAACTGTTACTGCCAACGAACGGTTTAACCTAGAAGAACGAAATTTGGTGAGGCAAGTGGGATTGGGGTACTGATCATTACCTGAAAGTGTCATCAAGATTGGGTGAAAAAATGTGTGCTGAGATTTCAGGAAACTCGTAGTTTTTTGGAAGCTTGGCAACCCCTTTCCATGAAAGTGATTTGCGCCAGTCTCTACTTAGGGCTACATCAATAGGAAACAAACCATAGAGAGAGAACTTGAAGCTACTTAATTGTGTCAAGTTTCAAAGAGCTAGCACAAACCGTGTTTGATTTAGAGTTCCAAATACATGTATCCATATAGGAGAAAACAGAGTGAAACCTAAAAATTAAAACTGTTACTGCCAACGAATGGTTTAACCTAGAAGAACGAAATTTGGTGAGCCAAGTGGGATTGGAGTACTGATCATTACCTGAAAGTGTCATCAAGATTGGGTGAAAAAAATGTGTGCTGAGATTTCAGGAAACTCGTAGTTTTTTGGAACCTTGGCAACCCCTTTCCATGAAAGTGATTTGCGCCAGTCTCTGCTTAGGGCTACATCAATAAGAAACTAACTATAGAGATAGAAATTGGAGCTACTTTATTGCGTCAAGTTTCAAAGAACTAGCACAAACCGTGTTTGATTTAGAGTTCCAACTACATGTATCCACATAGGAGAAAACAGAGTGAAACCTAAAAATTAAAACTGTTACTGCCAACGAACGGTTTAACATAGAAGAACGAAATTTGGTGAGCCAAGTGGGATTGGGGTACTGATCATTACCTGAAAGTGTCATCAAGATTGGGTGAAAAAATGTGTTCTGAGATTTCAGGAAACTCGTAGTTTTTTGGAAGCCTGGCAACCCCTTTCCATTAAAGAGATTTGCGCCAGTCTCTGCTTAAGGCTACATCAATAGGAAACAAACCATAGAGATAGAACTTGGAGCTACATTATTGTGTCAAGTTTCAAAGAGCTAGCGCAAACCGTGTTTGATTTAGAGTTCCAAATACATGTATCCATATAGGAGAAAACAGAGTGAAACCTAAAAAATAAAACTGTTACTGCCAACGAACGGTTTAACCTAGAAGAACGAAATTTGGTGAGCCACGTGGGATTGGAGTACTGATCATTACCTGAAAGTGTCATCAAGATTGGGTGAAAAAATGAGAGCTGAGATTTCAGGAAACTCGTACTTTTTTAGAAGCTTGGCAACCCCTTTCCATGAAAGTGATTTGTGCCAGTCACTGCTTAGGGCTACATCAATAGGAAACAAACCATAGAGATAGAACTTGGAGCTTCTTTATTGTGTCAAGTTTCAAAGAGCTAGCACAAACCGTGTTTGATTTAGAGTTCCAACTACATGTATCCATATAGGAGAAAACAAAGTGAAACCTTAAAATTAAAACTGTTACTGCCAACGAACGGTTTAACCTAGAAGAACGAAATTTGGTGAGCCAAGTGGGATTGGGGACTGATCATTACCTGAAAGTGGCATCAAGATTGCGTGAAAAAATGTGTGCTGAGATTTCAGGAAACTCGTAGTTTTTTTGAACCTTGGCAACCCCTTTCCATGAAAGTGATTTGCGCCAGTCTCTGCTTAGGGCTACATCAATAGGAAACAAACCATAGAGATAGAACTTGGAGCTACTTTATTGTGTCATGTTTCAAAGAGCTAGCACAAACCGTGTTTCATTTAGAGTTCCAAATACATGTATCCATATAGGAGAAAACAGAGTGAAACCTAAAAATTAAAACTGTTACTGCCAACGAACTATTTAACCTAGAAGAACAAAATTTGGTGAGCCAATTGGGAATGGATTACCGGTCGTTACCTGAAAGTGTCATCCAGATTGGGTGAAAAAATGTGTGCTGAGATTTCAGGAAACTCGTAGTTTTTTGGAACCTTGGCAACCCCTTTCCATGAAAGGTATTTGCGCCAGTCTCTGCTTAGGGCTACATCAATAGGAAACAAACCATAGAGATAGAACTTTGAGCTACTTTATTATTCAAGTTTCAAAGAGCTAGCACAAATCGTGTTTGATTTAGAGTTCCAAATACATGTATCCATATAGGAGAAAACAAAGTGAAACCTAAAAATTAAAACTGTTACTGCCGACGAGCGGTTTAACCTAGAAGAACGAAATTTGGTGAGCAACGTGGGATTGGGGTACTGATATTTACCTGAAAGTGTCATCAAGATTGGGTGAAAAAAATGTGTGCTGAGATTTCAGGAAACTCGTAGTTTTTTGGAAGCTTGGCAACCCCTTTCCATGAAAGGTATTTGCGCCAGTCTCTGCTTAGGGCTACATCAATAGGAAACAAACCATAGAGATAGAACTTTGAGCTACTTTATTATTCAAGTTTCAAAGAGCTAGCACAAATCGTGTTTGATTTAGAGTTCCAAATACATGTATCCATATAGGAGAAAACAAAGTGAAACCTAAAAATTAAAACTGTTACTGCCGACGAGCGGTTTAACCTAGAAGAACGAAATTTGGTGAGCCACGTGGGATTGGGGTACTGATATTTACCTGAAAGTGTCATCAAGATTGGGTGAAAAAAATGTGTGCTGAGATTTCAGGAAACTCGTAGTTTTTTGGAACCTTGGCAACCCCTTTCCATGAAAGTGATTTGCGCCAGTCTCTGCTTAGGGCTACATCAATAAGAAACTAACTATAGAGATAGAAATTGGAGCTACTTTATTGCGTCAAGTTTCAAAGAACTAGCACAAACCGTGTTTGATTTAGAGTTCCAACTACATGTATCCACATAGGAGAAAACAGAGTGAAACCTAAAAATTAAAACTGTTACTGCCAACGAACGGTTTAACTTGGAAGAACGAAATTTGGTGAGCCAAGTGGGATTGGGGTACTGATCATTACCTGAAAGTGTCATCAAGATTGGGTGAAAAAATGTGTTCTGAGATTTCAGGAAACTCGTAGTATTTTGGAAGCTTGGCAACCCCTTTCCATGAAAGTGATTTGCGCCAGTCTCTACTTAGGGCTACATCAATAGGAAACAAACCATAGAGAGAGAACTTGAAGATCCTTGATGTGTCAAGTTTCAAAGAGCTAGCACAAACCGTGTTTGATTTAGAGTTCCAACTACATGTATCCATATAGGAGAAAACAGAGTGAAACCTAAAAATTAAAACTGTTACTGCCTACGAATGGTTTAAACTAGAAGAACGAAATTTGGTGAGCCAAGTGGGATTGGAGTACTGATCATTACCTGAAAGTATCATTAAGATTGGGTGAAAAAATGTGTGCTGAGATTTCAGGAAACTCGTACTTTTTTAGAAGCTTGGCAACCCCTTTCCATGAAAGTGATTTGTGCCAGTCACTGCCTAGGGCTACATCAATAGGAAACAAACTATAGAGATAGAACTTATAGCTTCTTTATTGTGTCAAGTTTCAAAGAGCTAGCACAAACCGTGTTTGATTTAGAGTTCCAACTACATGTATCCATATAGGAGAAAAGAGTGAAACCTAAAAATTAAAACTGTTACTGCCAACGAACGGTTTAACCTAGAAAAACGAAATTTGGTGAGCCAAGTGGGATTGGGGTATTGATCATTACCTGAAAGTGTCACAAAATTGGGTGAAAAAATGTGTGCTGAGATTTCAGGAAACTCGTAGTTTTTTGGAAGCCTGGCAACCCCTTTCCATTAAAGTGATTTGCGCCAGTCTCTGCTTAAGGCTACATCAATAGGAAACAAACCATAGAGATAGAACTTGGAGCTACATTATTGTGTCAAGTTTCAAAGAGCTAGCACAAACCGTGTTTGATTTAGAGTTCCAACTACATGTATCCATATAGGAGAAAACAGAGTGAAACCTAAAAATTAAAACTGTTACTGCCAACGAACGGTTTAACCTAGAAGAACGAAATTTGGTGAGCCACGTGGGATTGGGGTACTGATCATTACCTGAAAGTGTCATCAAGATTGGGTGAAAAAATGTGAGCTGAGATTTCAGGAAACTCGTAGTTTTTTGGAAGCTTGGCAACCCCTTTCCATGAAAGGGATTTGCGCCAGTCTCTGCTTAGGGCTACATCAATAGGAAACAAACCATAGAGATAGAACTTGGAGCTTCTTTATTATTCAAGTTTCAAAGAGCTAGCACAAACCGTGTTTCATTTAGAGTTCCAAATACATGTATCCATATAGGAGAAAACAGAGTGAAACCTAAAAATTAAAACTGTTACTGCCAACGAACTATTTAACCTAGAAGAACGAAATTTGGTGAGCCAATTGGGAATGGATTACCGGTCGTTACCTGAAAGTGTCATCCAGATTGGGTGAAAAAATGTGTGCTGAGATTTCAGGAAACTCGTAGTTTTTTGGAAGCTTGGCAACCCCTTTCCATGAAAGGTATTTGCGCCAGTCTCTGCTTAGGGCTACATCAATAGGAAACAAACCATAGAGATAGAACTTTGAGCTACTTTATTATTCAAGTTTCAAAGAGCTAGCACAAACCGTGTTTGATTTAGAGTTCCAACTACATGTATCCACATAGGAGAAAATAGAGTGAAACCTAAAAATTAAAACTGTTACTGCCAACGAACGGTTTAACCTAGAAGAACGAAATTTGGTGAGGCAAGTGGGATTGGGGTACTGATCATTACCTGAAAGTGTCATCAAGATTGGGTGAAAAAATGTGTGCTGAGATTTCAGGAAACTCGTAGTTTTTTGGAAGCTTGGCAACCCCTTTCCATGAAAGTGATTTGCGCCAGTCTCTACTTAGGGCTACATCAATAGGAAACAAACCATAGAGAGAGAACTTGAAGCTACTTAATTGTGTCAAGTTTCAAAGAGCTAGCACAAACCGTGTTTGATTTAGAGTTCCAAATACATGTATCCATATAGGAGAAAACAGAGTGAAACCTAAAAATTAAAACTGTTACTGCCAACGAATGGTTTAACCTAGAAGAACGAAATTTGGTGAGCCAAGTGGGATTGGAGTACTGATCATTACCTGAAAGTGTCATCAAGATTGGGTGAAAAAAATGTGTGCTGAGATTTCAGGAAACTCGTAGTTTTTTGGAACCTTGGCAACCCCTTTCCATGAAAGTGATTTGCGCCAGTCTCTGCTTAGGGCTACATCAATAAGAAACTAACTATAGAGATAGAAATTGGAGCTACTTTATTGCGTCAAGTTTCAAAGAACTAGCACAAACCGTGTTTGATTTAGAGTTCCAACTACATGTATCCACATAGGAGAAAACAGAGTGAAACCTAAAAATTAAAACTGTTACTGCCAACGAACGGTTTAACATAGAAGAACGAAATTTGGTGAGCCAAGTGGGATTGGGGTACTGATCATTACCTGAAAGTGTCATCAAGATTGGGTGAAAAAATGTGTTCTGAGATTTCAGGAAACTCGTAGTTTTTTGGAAGCCTGGCAACCCCTTTCCATTAAAGAGATTTGCGCCAGTCTCTGCTTAAGGCTACATCAATAGGAAACAAACCATAGAGATAGAACTTGGAGCTACATTATTGTGTCAAGTTTCAAAGAGCTAGCGCAAACCGTGTTTGATTTAGAGTTCCAAATACATGTATCCATATAGGAGAAAACAGAGTGAAACCTAAAAAATAAAACTGTTACTGCCAACGAACGGTTTAACCTAGAAGAACGAAATTTGGTGAGCCACGTGGGATTGGAGTACTGATCATTACCTGAAAGTGTCATCAAGATTGGGTGAAAAAATGAGAGCTGAGATTTCAGGAAACTCGTACTTTTTTAGAAGCTTGGCAACCCCTTTCCATGAAAGTGATTTGTGCCAGTCACTGCTTAGGGCTACATCAATAGGAAACAAACCATAGAGATAGAACTTGGAGCTTCTTTATTGTGTCAAGTTTCAAAGAGCTAGCACAAACCGTGTTTGATTTAGAGTTCCAACTACATGTATCCATATAGGAGAAAACAAAGTGAAACCTTAAAATTAAAACTGTTACTGCCAACGAACGGTTTAACCTAGAAGAACGAAATTTGGTGAGCCAAGTGGGATTGGGGACTGATCATTACCTGAAAGTGGCATCAAGATTGCGTGAAAAAATGTGTGCTGAGATTTCAGGAAACTCGTAGTTTTTTTGAACCTTGGCAACCCCTTTCCATGAAAGTGATTTGCGCCAGTCTCTGCTTAGGGCTACATCAATAGGAAACAAACCATAGAGATAGAACTTGGAGCTACTTTATTGTGTCATGTTTCAAAGAGCTAGCACAAACCGTGTTTCATTTAGAGTTCCAAATACATGTATCCATATAGGAGAAAACAGAGTGAAACCTAAAAATTAAAACTGTTACTGCCAACGAACTATTTAACCTAGAAGAACAAAATTTGGTGAGCCAATTGGGAATGGATTACCGGTCGTTACCTGAAAGTGTCATCCAGATTGGGTGAAAAAATGTGTGCTGAGATTTCAGGAAACTCGTAGTTTTTTGGAACCTTGGCAACCCCTTTCCATGAAAGGTATTTGCGCCAGTCTCTGCTTAGGGCTACATCAATAGGAAACAAACCATAGAGATAGAACTTTGAGCTACTTTATTATTCAAGTTTCAAAGAGCTAGCACAAATCGTGTTTGATTTAGAGTTCCAAATACATGTATCCATATAGGAGAAAACAAAGTGAAACCTAAAAATTAAAACTGTTACTGCCGACGAGCGGTTTAACCTAGAAGAACGAAATTTGGTGAGCAACGTGGGATTGGGGTACTGATATTTACCTGAAAGTGTCATCAAGATTGGGTGAAAAAAATGTGTGCTGAGATTTCAGGAAACTCGTAGTTTTTTGGAAGCTTGGCAACCCCTTTCCATGAAAGGTATTTGCGCCAGTCTCTGCTTAGGGCTACATCAATAGGAAACAAACCATAGAGATAGAACTTTGAGCTACTTTATTATTCAAGTTTCAAAGAGCTAGCACAAATCGTGTTTGATTTAGAGTTCCAAATACATGTATCCATATAGGAGAAAACAAAGTGAAACCTAAAAATTAAAACTGTTACTGCCGACGAGCGGTTTAACCTAGAAGAACGAAATTTGGTGAGCCACGTGGGATTGGGGTACTGATATTTACCTGAAAGTGTCATCAAGATTGGGTGAAAAAAATGTGTGCTGAGATTTCAGGAAACTCGTAGTTTTTTGGAACCTTGGCAACCCCTTTCCATGAAAGTGATTTGCGCCAGTCTCTGCTTAGGGCTACATCAATAAGAAACTAACTATAGAGATAGAAATTGGAGCTACTTTATTGCGTCAAGTTTCAAAGAACTAGCACAAACCGTGTTTGATTTAGAGTTCCAACTACATGTATCCACATAGGAGAAAACAGAGTGAAACCTAAAAATTAAAACTGTTACTGCCAACGAACGGTTTAACTTGGAAGAACGAAATTTGGTGAGCCAAGTGGGATTGGGGTACTGATCATTACCTGAAAGTGTCATCAAGATTGGGTGAAAAAATGTGTTCTGAGATTTCAGGAAACTCGTAGTATTTTGGAAGCTTGGCAACCCCTTTCCATGAAAGTGATTTGCGCCAGTCTCTACTTAGGGCTACATCAATAGGAAACAAACCATAGAGAGAGAACTTGAAGATCCTTGATGTGTCAAGTTTCAAAGAGCTAGCACAAACCGTGTTTGATTTAGAGTTCCAACTACATGTATCCATATAGGAGAAAACAGAGTGAAACCTAAAAATTAAAACTGTTACTGCCTACGAATGGTTTAAACTAGAAGAACGAAATTTGGTGAGCCAAGTGGGATTGGAGTACTGATCATTACCTGAAAGTATCATTAAGATTGGGTGAAAAAATGTGTGCTGAGATTTCAGGAAACTCGTACTTTTTTAGAAGCTTGGCAACCCCTTTCCATGAAAGTGATTTGTGCCAGTCACTGCCTAGGGCTACATCAATAGGAAACAAACTATAGAGATAGAACTTATAGCTTCTTTATTGTGTCAAGTTTCAAAGAGCTAGCACAAACCGTGTTTGATTTAGAGTTCCAACTACATGTATCCATAAAGGAGAAAAGAGTGAAACCTAAAAATTAAAACTGTTACTGCCAACGAACGGTTTAACCTAGAAAAACGAAATTTGGTGAGCCAAGTGGGATTGGAGTATTGATCATTACCTGAAAGTGTCACAAAATTGGGTGAAAAAATGTGTGCTGAGATTTCAGGAAACTCGTAGTTTTTTGGAAGCCTGGCAACCCCTTTCCATTAAAGTGATTTGCGCCAGTCTCTGCTTAAGGCTACATCAATAGGAAACAAACCATAGAGATAGTACTTGGAGCTACATTATTGTGTCAAGTTTCAAAGAGCTAGCACAAACCGTGTTTGATTTAGAGTTCCAAATACATGTATCCATATAGGAGAAAACAGAGTGAAACCTAAAAATTAAAACTGTTACTGCCAACGAACGGTTTAACCTAGAAGAACGAAATTTGGTGAGCCACGTGGGATTGGGGTACTGATCATTACCTGAAAGTGTCATCAAGATTGGGTGAAAAAATGAGAGCTGAGATTTCAGGAAACTCATAGTTTTTTGGAAGCTTGGCAACCCCTTTCCATGAAAGGGATTTGCGCCAGTCTCTGCTTAGGGCTACATCAATAGGAAACAAACCATAGAGATAGAACTTGGAGCTTCTTTATTGTGTCAAGTTTCAAAGAGCTAGCACAAACCGTGTTTGATTTAGAGTTCCAACTACATGTATCCATATAGGAGAAAACAAAGTGAAACCTTAAAATTAAAACTGTTACTGCCAACGAACGGTTTAACCTAGAAGAACGAAATTTGGTGAGCCAAGTGGGATTGGGGACTGATCATTACCTGAATGTGGCATCAAGATTGCGTGAAAAAATGTGTGCTGATATTTCAGGAAACTCGTAGTTTTTTGGAAGCTTGGCAACCCCTTTCCATGAAAGTGGTTTGCGCCAGTCTCTGCTTAGGGCTACATCAATAGGAAACAAACCATAGAGATAGAACTTGGAGCTACTTTATTGTGTCAAGTTTCAAAGAGCTACCACAAACCGTGTTTGATTTAGAGTTCCAACTACATGTATCCATATAGGAGAAAAGAGTGAAACCTAAAAATTTAAACTGTTACTGCCAACGAACGGTTTAACCTAGAAGAACGAAATTTGGTGAGCCAAGTGGCATTGGGGTACTGATCATTACCTGAAAGTGTCATCAAGATTGGGTGAAAAAATGTGTGCTGAGATTTCAGGAAACTCGTAGTTTTTTGGAACCTTGGCAACCCCTTTCCATGAAAGTGATTTGCGCCAGTCTCTGCTTAGGGCTCCATCAATAGGAAACAAACCATAGAGATAGAACTTGGAGCTACTTTATTGTGTCAAGTTTCAAAGAGCTAGCACAAACCGTGTTTCATTTAGAGTTCCAAATACATGTATCCATATAGGAGAAAACAGAGTGAAACCTAAAAATTAAAACTGTTACTGCCAACGAACTATTTAACCTAGAAGAACGAAATTTGGTTAGCCAATTGGGAATGGATTACCTGTCGTTACCTGAAAGTGTCATCCAGATTGGGTGAAAAAATGTGTGCTGAGATTTCAGGAAACTCGTAGTTTTTTGGAAGCTTGGCAACCCCTTTCCATGAAAGGTATTTGCGCCAGTCTCTGCTTAGGGCTACATCAATAGGAAACAAACCATAGAGATAGAACTTTGAGCTACTTTATTATTCAAGTTTCAAAGAGCTAGCACAAACCGTGTTTGATTTAGAGTTCCAAATACATGTATCCATATAGGAGAAAACAAAGTGAAACCTAAAAATTAAAACTGTTACTGCCGACGAGCGGTTTAACCTAGAAGAACGAAATTTGGTGAGCAACGTGGGATTGGGGTACTGATATTTACCTGAAAGTGTCATCAAGATTGGGTGAAAAAAATGTGTGCTGAGATTTCAGGAAACTCGTAGTTTTTTGGAACCTTGGCAACCCCTTTCCATGAACGTGATTTGCGCCAGTCTCTGCTTAGGGCTACATCAATAAGAAACTAACTATAGAGATAGAACTTGGAGCTACTTTATTGCGTCAAGTTTCAAAGAACTAGCACAAACCGTGTTTGATTTAGAGTTCCAACTACATGTATCCACATAGGAGAAAACAGAGTGAAACCTAAAAATTAAAACTGTTACTGCCAACGATCGGTTTAACATAGAAGAACGAAATTTGGTGAGCCAAGTGGGATTGGGGTACTGATCATTACCTGAAAGTGTCATCAAGATTGGGTGAAAAAATGTGTTCTGAGATTTCAGGAAACTCGTAGTATTTTGGAAGCTTGGCAACCCCTTTCCATGAAAGTGATTTGCGCCAGTCTCTACTTAGGGCTACATCAATAGGAAACAAACCATAGAGAGAGAACTTGAAGCTACTTGATGTGTCAAGTTTCAAAGAGCTAGCACAAACCGTGTTTGATTTAGAGTTCCAACTACATGTATCCATATAGGAGAAAACAGAGTGAAACCTAAAAATTAAAACTGTTACTGCCTACGAATGGTTTAAACTAGAAGAACGAAATTTGGTGAGCCAAGTGGGATTGGAGTACTGATCATTACCTGAAAGTATCATTAAGATTGGGTGAAAAAATGTGTGCTGAGATTTCAGGAAACTCGTACTTTTTTAGAAGCTTGGCAACCCCTTTCCATGAAAGTGATTTGTGCCAGTCACTGCCTAGGGCTACATCAATAGGAAACAAACTATAGAGATAGAACTTATAGCTTCTTTATTGTTTCAAGTTTCAAAGAGCTAGCACAAACCGTGTTTGATTTAGAGTTCCAACTACATGTATCCATATAGGAGAAAAGAGTGAAACCTAAAAATTAAAACTGTTCCTGCCAACGAACGGTTTAACCTAGAAAAACGAAATTTGGTGAGCCAAGTGGGATTGGGGTATTGATCATTACCTGAAAGTGTCACAAAATTGGGTGAAAAAATGTGTGCTGAGATTTCAGGAAACTCGTAGTTTTTTGGAAGCCTGGCAACCCCTTTCCATTAAAGTGATTTGCGCCAGTCTCTGCTTAAGGCTACATCAATAGGAAACAAACCATAGAGATAGAACTTGGAGCTACATTATTGTGTCAAGTTTCAAAGAGCTAGCACAAACCGTGTTTGATTTAGAGTTCCAAATACATGTATCCATATAGGAGAAAACAGAGTGAAACCTAAAAATTAAAACTGTTACTGCCAACGAACGGTTTAACCTAGAAGAACGAAATTTGGTGAGGCAAGTGGGATTGGGGTACTGATCATTACCTGAAAGTGTCATCAAGATTGGGTGAAAAAATGTGTGCTGAGATTTCAGGAAACTCGTAGTTTTTTGGAAGCTTGGCAACCCCTTTCCATGAAAGTGATTTGCGCCAGTCTCTACTTAGGGCTACATCAATAGGAAACAAACCATAGAGAGAGAACTTGAAGCTTCTTTATTGTGTCAAGTTTCAAAGAGCTAGCACAAACCGTGTTTGATTTAGAGTTCCAACTACATGTATCCATATAGGAGAAAAGAGTGAAACCTAAAAATTTAAACTGTTACTGCCAACGAACGGTTTAACCTAGAAGAACGAAATTTGGTGAGCCAAGTGGCATTGGGGTACTGATCATTACCTGAAAGTGTCATCAAGATTGGGTGAAAAAATGTGTGCTGAGATTTCAGGAAACTCGTAGTTTTTTGGAACCTTGGCAACCCCTTTCCATGAAAGTGATTTGCGCCAGTCTCTGCTTAGGGCTCCATCAATAGGAAACAAACCATAGAGATAGAACTTGGAGCTACTTTATTGTGTCAAGTTTCAAAGAGCTAGCACAAACCTTGTTTCATTTAGAGTTCCAAATACATGTATCCATATAGGAGAAAACAGAGTGAAACCTAAAAATTAAAACTGTTACTGCCAACGAACTATTTAACCTAGAAGAACGAAATTTGGTGAGCCAATTGGGAATGGATTACCTGTCGTTACCTGAAAGTGTCATCCAGATTGGGTGAAAAAATGTGTGCTGAGATTTCAGGAAACTCGTAGTTTTTTGGAAGCTTGGCAACCCCTTTCCATGAAAGGTATTTGCGCCAGTCTCTGCTTAGGGCTACATCAATAGGAAACAAACCATAGAGATAGAACTTTGAGCTACTTTATTATTCAAGTTTCAAAGAGCTAGCACAAACCGTGTTTGATTTAGAGTTCCAAATACATGTATCCATATAGGAGAAAACAAAGTGAAACCTAAAAATTAAAACTGTTACTGCCGACGAGCGGTTTAACCTAGAAGAACGAAATTTGGTGAGCAACGTGGGATTGGGGTACTGATATTTACCTGAAAGTGTCATCAAGATTGGGTGAAAAAAATGTGTGCTGAGATTTCAGGAAACTCGTAGTTTTTTGGAACCTTGGCAACCCCTTTCCATGAACGTGATTTGTGCCAGTCTCTGCTTAGGGCTACATCAATAAGAAACTAACTATACAGATAGAACTTGGAGCTACTTTATTGCGTCAAGTTTCAAAGAACTAGCACAAACCGTGTTTGATTTAGAGTTCCAACTACATGTATCCACATAGGAGAAAACAGAGTGAAACCTAAAAATTAAAACTGTTACTGCCAACGAACGGTTTAACATAGAAGAACGAAATTTGGTGAGCCAAGTGGGATTGGGGTACTGATCATTACCTGAAAGTGTCATCAAGATTGGGTGAAAAAATGTGTTGTGAGATTTCAGGAAACTCGTAGTATTTTGGAAGCTTGGCAACCCGTTTCCATGAAAGTGATTTGCGCCAGTCTCTACTTAGGGCTACATCAATAGGAAACAAACCATAGAGAGAGAACTTGAAGCTACTTGATGTGTCAAGTTTCAAAGAGCTAGCACAAACCGTGTTTGATTTAGAGTCCCAACTACATGTATCCATATAGGAGAAAACAGAGTGAAACCTAAAAATTAAAACTGTTACTGCCTACGAATGGTTTAAACTAGAAGAACGAAATTTGGTGAGCCAAGTGGGATTGGAGTACTGATCATTACCTGAAAGTATCATTAAGATTGGGTGAAAAAATGTGTGCTGAGATTTCAGGAAACTCGTACTTTTTTAGAAGCTTGGCAACCCCTTTCCATGAAAGTGATTTGTGCCAGTCACTGCCTAGGGCTACATCAATAGGAAACAAACTATAGACATAGAACTTATAGCTTCTTTATTGTTTCAAGTTTCAAAGAGCTAGCACAAACCGTGTTTGATTTAGAGTTCCAACTACATGTATCCATATAGGAGAAAAGAGTGAAACCTAAAAATTTAAACTGTTACTGCCAACGAACCGTTTAACCTAGAAAAACGAAATTTGGTGAGCCAAGTGGGATTGGGGTATTGATCATTACCTGAAAGTGTCACAAAATTGGGTGAAAAAATGTGTGCTGAGATTTCAGGAAACTCGTAGTTTTTTGGAAGCCTGGCAACCCCTTTCCATTAAAGTGATTTGCGCCAGTCTCTGCTTAAGGCTACATCAATAGGAAACAAACCATAGAGATAGAACTTGGAGCTACATTATTGTGTCAAGTTTCAAAGAGCTAGCACAAACCGTGTTTGATTTAGAGTTCCAAATACATGTATCCATATAGGAGAAAACAGAGTGAAACCTAAAAATTAAAACTGTTACTGCCAACGAACGGTTTAACCTAGAAGAACGAAATTTGGTGAGCCACGTGGGATTGGGGTACTGATCATTACCTGAAAGTGTCATCAAGATTGGGTGAAAAAATGTGAGCTGAGATTTCAGGAAACTCGTAGTTTTTTGGAAGCTTGGCAAACCCTTTCCATGAAAGGGATTTGCGCCAGTCTCTGCTTAGGGCTACATCAATAGGAAACAAACCATAGAGATAGAACTTGGAGCTTCTTTATTATTCAAGTTTCAAAGAGCTAGCACAAACCGTGTTTGATTTAGAGTTCCAACTACATGTATCCATATAGGAGAAAACAAAGTGAAACCTAAAAATTAAAACTGTTACTGCCAACGAACTGTTTAACCCAGAAGAACGAAATTTGGTGAGCCAAATGGCATTGGGGTACTGATCATTACCTGAAAGTGTCATCAAGATTGGGTGAAAAAATGTGTGCTGAGATTTCAGGAAACTCGTAGTTTTTTGGAACCTTGGCAACCCCTTTCCATGAAAGTGATTTGCGCCAGTCTCTGCTTAGGGCTACATCAATAAGAAACAAACCATAGAGATAGAACTTGGAGCTACTTTATTGTGTCAAGTTTCAAAGAGCTAGCACAAACCGTGTTTGATTTAGAGTTCCAACTACATGTATCCACATAGGAGAAAATAGAGTGAAACCTAAAAATTAAAACTGTTACTGCCAACGAACGGTTTAACCTAGAAGAACGAAATTTGGTGAGCCAAGTGGGATTGGGGTACTGATCATTACCTGAAAGTGTCATCAAGATTGGGTGAAAAAATGTGTGCTGAGATTTCAGGAAACTCGTAGTTTTTTGGAAGCTTGGCAACCCCTTTCCATGAAAGTGATTTGCGCCAGTCTCTACTTAGGGCTACATCAATAGGAAACAAACCATAGAGAGAGAACTTGAAGCTACTTAATTGTGTCAAGTTTCAAAGAGCTAGCACAAACCGTGTTTGATTTAGAGTTCCAAATACATGTATCCATATAGGAGAAAACAGAGTGAAACCTAAAAATTAAAACTGTTACTGCCAACGAATGGTTTAAACTAGAAGAACGAAATTTGGTGAGCCAAGTGGGATTGGAGTACTGATCATTACCTGAAAGTGTCATTAAGATGGGGTGAAAAAATGTGTGCTGAGATTTCAGGAAACTCTTACATTTTTGGAAGCTTGGCAACCCCTTTCCATGAAAGTGATTTGTGCCAGTCACTGCCTAGGGCTACATCAATAGGAAACAAACTATAGAGATAGAACTTATAGCTTCTTTATTGTGTCAAGTTTCAAAGAGCTAGCACAAACCGTGTTTGATTTAGAGTTCCAACTACATGTATCCATACAGGAGAAAAGAGTGAAACCTAAAAATTAAAACTGTTACTGCCAACGAACGGTTTAATCTAGAAAAACGAAATTTGGTGAGCCAAGTGGGATTGGGGTATTGATCATTACCTGAAAGTGTCACAAAATTGTGTGAAAAAATGTGTGCTGTGATTACAGGAAACTCGTAGTTTTTTGGAAGCCTGGCAACCCCTTTCCATTAAAGTGATTTGCGCCAGTCTCTGCTTAAGGCTACATCAATAGGAAACAAACCATAGAGATAGAACTTGGAGCTACATTATTGTGTCAAGTTTCAAAGAGCTAGCACAAACCGTGTTTGATTTAGAGTTCCAAATACATGTATCCATATAGGAGAAAACAGAGTGAAACCTAAAAATTAAAACTGTTACTGCCAACGAACGGTTTAACCTAGAAGAACGAACTTTGGTGAGCCACGTGGGATTGGGGTACTGATCATTACCTGAAAGTGTCATCAAGATTGGGAGAAAAAATGTGAGCTGAGATTTCAGGAAACTCGTAGGTTTTTGGAAGCTTGGCAAACCCTTTCCATGAAAGGGATTTGCGCCAGTCTCTGCTTAGGGCTACATCAATAGGAAAAAAACCATAGAGATAGAACTTGGAGCTTCTTTATTATTCAAGTTTCAAAGAGCTAGCACAAACCGTGTTTGATTTAGAGTTCCAACTACATGTATCCATATAGGAGAAAACAAAGTGAAACCTAAAAATTAAAACTGTTACTGCCAACGAACGGTTTAACCTAGAAGAACGAAATTTGGTGAGCCAAATGGCATTGGGGTACTGATCATTACCTGAAAGTGTCATCAAGATTGGGTGAAAAAATGTGTGCTGAGATTTCAGGAAACTCGTAGTTTTTTGGAACCTTGGCAACCCCTTTCCATGAAAGTGATTTGCGCCAGTCTCTGCTTAGGGCTACATCAATAAGAAACAAACCATAGAGATAGAACTTGGAGCTACTTTATTGTGTCAAGTTTCAAAGAGCTAGCACAAACCGTGTTTGATTTAGAGTTCCAACTACATGTATCCACATAGGAGAAAATAGAGAGAAACCTAAAAATTAAAACTGTTACTGCCAACGAACGGTTTAACCTAGAAGAACGAAATTTGGTGAGGCAAGTGGGATTGGGGTACTGATCATTACCTGAAAGTGTCATCAAGATTGGGTGAAAAAATGTGTGCTGAGATTTCAGGAAACTCGTAGTTTTTTGGAAGCTTGGCAACCCCTTTCCATTAAAGTGATTTGCGCCAGTCTCTACTTAGGGCTACATCAATAGGAAACAAACCATAGAGAGAGAACTTGAAGCTACTTAATTGTGTCAAGTTTCAAAGAGCTAGCACAAACCGTGTTTGATTTAGAGTTCCAAATACATGTATCCATATAGGAGAAAACAGAGTGAAACCTAAAAATTAAAACTGTTACTGCCAACGAATGGTTTAAACTAGAAGAACGAAATTTGGTGAGCCAAGTGGGATTGGAGTACTGATCATTACCTGAAAGTGTCATTAAGATGGGGTGAAAAAATGTGTGCTGAGATTTCAGGGAACTCGTACTTTTTTGGAAGCTTGGCAACCCCTTTCCATGAAAGTGATTTGTGCCAGTCACTGCCTAGGGCTACATCATTAGGAAACAAACTATAGAGATAGAACTTATAGCTTCTTTATTGTGTCAAGTTTCAAAGAGCTAGCACAAACCGTGTTTGATTTAGAGTTCCAACTACATGTATCCATATAGGAGAAAAGAGTGAAACCTAAAAATTAAAACTGTTACTGCCAACGAACGGTTTAACCTAGAAAAACGAAATTTGGTGAGCCAAGTGGGATTGGGGTATTGATCATTACCTGAAAGTGTCACAAAATTGGGTGAAAAAATGTGTGCTGAGATTTCAGGAAACTCGTAGTTTTTTGGAAGCCTGGCAACCCCTTTCCATTAAAGTGATTTGCGCCAGTCTCTGCTTAAGGCTACATCAATAGGAAACAAACCATAGAGATAGAACTTGGAGCTACATTATTGTGTCAAGTTTCAAAGAGCTAGCACAAACCGTGTTTGATTTAGAGTTCCAAATACATGTATCCATATAGGAGAAAACAGAGTGAAACCTAAAAATTAAAACTGTTACTGCCAACGAACGGTTTAACCTAGAAGAACGAAATTTGGTGAGCCACGTGGGATTGGGGTACTGATCATTACCTGAAAGTGTCATCAAGATTGGGTGAAAAAATGTGAGCTGAGATTTAAGGAAACTCGTAGTTTTTTGGAAGCTTGGCAACCCCTTTCCATGAAAGGGATTTGCGCCAGTCTCTGCTTAGGGCTACATCAA
The DNA here is from genome assembly GCF_964194105.1 of Spermophilus citellus. NCBI lineage: Eukaryota > Metazoa > Chordata > Mammalia > Rodentia > Sciuridae > Spermophilus > Spermophilus citellus. Next base: position 930,505 of record NW_027672727.1, on the reverse strand, counting down.
TAGGAAACAAACCATAGAGATAGAACTTGGAGCTTCTTTATTATTCAAGTTTCAAAGTGCTAGCACAAATCGTGTTTGATTTAGAGTTCCAACTACATGTATCCATATAGGAGAAAACAAAGTGAAACCTAAAAATTAAAACTGTTACTGCCAACGAACGGTTTAACCTAGAAGAACGAAATTTGGTGAGCCAAATGGCATTGGGGTACTGATCATTACCTGAAAGTGTCATCAAGATTGGGTGAAAAAATGTGTGCTGAGATATCAGGAAACTCGTAGTTTTTTGGAACCTTGGCAACCCCTTTCCATGAAAGTGATTTGCGCCAGTCTCTGCTTAGGGCTACATCAATAAGAAACAAACCATAGAGATAGAACTTGGAGCTACTTTATTGTGTCAAGTTTCAAAGAGCTAGCACAAACCGTGTTTGATTTAGAGTTCCAACTACATGTATCCACATAGGAGAAAACAGAGTGAAACCTAAAAATTAAAACTGTTACTGCCAACGAACGGTTTTACCTAGAAGAACGAAATTTGGTGAGGCAAGTGGGATTGGGGTACTGATCATTACCTGAAAGTGTCACAAAATTGGGTGAAAAAATGTGTTCTGAGATTTCAGGAAACTCGTAGTATTTTGGAAGCTTGGCAACCCCTTTCCATGAAAGTGATTTGCGCCAGTCTCTGCTTAGGGCTACATCAATAGGAAACAAACCATAGAGATAGAACTTGGAGCTACTTTATTGTGTCAAGTTTCAAAGAGCTAGCACAAAACGTGTTTCATTTAGAGTTCCAACTACGTGTATCCATATAGGAGAAAACAGAGTGAAACCTAAAAATTAAAACTGTTACTGCCAACGAACAGTTTAACCTAGAAGAACGAAATTTGCTGAGCCAAGTGGGATTGGTGTAGTGATCATTACCTGAAAGTGTCATCAAGATTGGGTTAAAAAACGTGTGCTGAGATTTCAGGAAACTCGTAGTTTTTTGGAACCTAGGCAACCCGTTTCCATGAAAGTGATTTGCGCCAGACTCTGCTTAGGGCTACATCAATAGGAAACAAACCATAGAGATAGAACTTGGAGCTACTTTATTGTGTCAAGTTTCAAAGAGCTAACACAAACCGTGTTTGATTTAGAATTCCAACTACACGTATCCATATAGGAATAAAAAGAGTGAAACCTAAAAATTAAAACCGTTACTGCCAACAAACCGTTTAACCTAGAAGAATGAAATTTGTTGAGCCAAGTGGGATTGGGGTACTGATCATTACCTGAAAGTGTCATCAAGATAGGGAGAAAAAATGTATGCTGAGATTTCAGGAAACTCGTAGTTTTTTGGAAGCTTGGCAACCCCTTTCCATGAAAGTGATTTGCGCCAGTCTCTGCTTAAGGGTACATCAATAGGAAACAACTCATAGACATAGAACGTGGAGCTACTTTATTGTTTCAAGTTTCAAAGTGCTAGCACAAACCGTGTTTGATTTAGAGTTCCAACTACATGTATCCGTATAGGAGAAAGCAGAGTGAAACCTAAAAATTAAAACTGTTACGCAAACGAACGGTTTAATCTAGAAGAACAAAATTTGCTGAGCCATTGGGATTGGGGTAGTGATCATTACCGGAAAGTGTCAGCAACATTGGGTGAAAAAATGTGTGCTGAGATTTCAGGAAACTCGTAGTTTTTTGGAACCTTGGCAACCCCTTTCCATGAAAGTGATTTGCGCCAGTCTCTGCTTAGGGCTACATCAATAGGAAACAAACCATAGAGATTAACTTGGAGCTACTTTATTGTGTCAAGTTTCAAAGAGCTAGCACAAACCGTGTTTCATTTAGAGTTCCAACTACATGTATCCATATAGGAGAAAACAGAGAGAAACCTAAAAATTAAAACTGTTACTGCCCATGAACGGTTTAACCTAGAAGAACGAAATTTGGTGAGCCACGTGGGAGTGGGGTACTGATCATTACCTAAAAGTGTCATCAAGATTGGGTGAAAAAATGTGTGCTGAGATTTCAGGAAACTCGTAGTTTTTTGGAACCTTGGCAACCCCGTTCCATGAAACTGATTTGCGCTAGTCTCTGCTTAGGGCTATATCAATAGGAAACAAACCATAGAGATTAACTTGGAGCTACTTTATTGTGTCAAGTTTCAAAGAGCTAGCACAAACCGTGTTTGATTTAGAGTTCCAAATACATGTATCCAAATAGGAGAAAACAGAGTGAAACCTAAAAGTTAAAACTATTACTGCCAACGAATGGCTTAACCTAGAACAACGAAATTTGGTGAGCCAAATGGGATTGGGGTAGTGATGATTACTTGAAAGTGTCATCAAGATTTGGTGAAAAAATGTGTACTGAGATTTCAGGAAACTCGTAGTTTTTTGGAAGCTTGGCAACCCCTTTCCATGAAAGTGATTTGCGCCAGTCTCTGCTTAGGGCTACATCAATAGGAAACAAAACATAGAGATAGAATTTGGAGCTACTTTATTGTGTCAAGTTTCAAAGAGCTAGCACAAAACGTGTTTCATTTAGAGTTCCAACTACGTGTATCCATATAGGAGAAAACAGAGTGAAACCTAAAAATTAAAACTGTTACTGCCAACGAACGGTTTAACCTAGAAGAACGAAATTTGCTGAGCCAAGTGGGATTGGTGTAGTGATCATTACCTGAAAGTGTCATCAAGATTGGGTTAAAAAACGTGTGCTGATATTTCAGGAAACTCGTAGTTTTTTGGAACCTAGGCAACCCCTTTCATGAAAGTGATTTGCACCAGTCTCTGCTTAGGGCTACATCAATAGGAAACAAACCATAGAGATAGAACTTGGAGCTACTTTATTGTGTCAAGTTTCAAAGAGCTAGCACAAACCGTGTTTGATTTAGAATTCCAACTACACGTATCCATATAGGAATAAAAAGAGTGAAACCTAAAAATTAAAACCGTTACTGCCAACAAACGGTTTAACCTAGAAGAGTGAAATTTGTTGAGCCAAGTGGGATTGGGGTACTGATCATTACCTGAAAGTGTCATCAAGATTGGGTGAAAAAATGTGTGCTGAGATTTCAGGAAACTCGTAGTTTTTTGGAAGATTGGCAACCACTTTCCATGAAAGTGATTTGCGCCAGTCTCTGCTTAGGGCTACATCAATAGGAAACAAACCATAGAGATAGAACTTGGAGCTACTTTATTGTGTCAAGTTTCAAAGAGGTAGCACAATTCGTGTTTGATTTAGAGTTCCAAATACATGTATCCATATAGGAGAAAACAGAGTGAAACCTAAAAATTAAAACTGTTACTGCCAACGAACGGTTTAACCTAGAAGAACGAAATTTGGTGAGCCAAGTGGGATTGGGGTACTGATCATTACTTGAAAGTGTCATCAAGATTGGGTGAAAAAATGTGTGCTGAGATTTCAGGAAACTCCAGTTTTTTGGAAGATTGGCAATCCTTTTCCATGAAAGTGATTTGCGCCAGTCTTTGCTTAGGGCTACATCAGTAGGAAACAAACCATAGAGATAGAACTTGGAGATACTTCATTGTGTCAAATTTCAAAGAGCTAGCAAAAACCGTGTTAGATTTAGAGTTCCAACTACATGTATCCAAGTAGGAGAAAACAGAGTGAAACCTGAAAATTAAAACTGTTACGGCCAACGAACGGTTTAATCTAGAAGAAAGAAATTGGGGGAGCCAAGTGGGATTGGGGTACTGATCATTACCTGAAAGTGTCATCAAGATTGATTGAAAAAATATGTGCTCAGATTTCAGGAAACTCGTAGTTTTTTGGAAGATTGGCAACCCCTTTCCCTGAAAGAGATTTGCACCAGCTCTGCTTAGGGCTACATCAATAGGAAAAAATCCATAGAGATAGAACTTGGTGCTACTTTATTGTGTCAAGTTTTAAAGAGCTAGCACAAACCGTGTTTGATTTAGAGTTCCAACTACATGTATCCATATAGGAGAAAACAGAGTGAAACCTAAAAATTAAAACTGTTACTGCCAATGAAAAGTTTAACCAGGAAGAACGAAACTTGGTGACCCAAGTGGGATTGGGGTACTGATCATTACCTGAAAGTGTCATCAAGATTGGGTGAAAAAATGTGTGCTGAGATTTCAGTAAACTCGTAGGTTTTGGAAGCTTGGCAACCCCTTTCCATGAAAGTGATTTGCACCAGTCTCTGCTTAGGGCTACATCAATAGGAAACAAACCAAAGAGATAGAACATGGAGCTACATTATTGTGTCAAGTTTCAAAGAGCTAGCACAAACCGTGTTTGATTTAGAGTTCCAACTACATGTATCCATATAGGAGAAAACAGAGCTAAACCTAAAAATTAAAACTGAACTGCCAATGAACGGTTAAACCTAGAAGAACGAAATTTGGTGAGCCAAGTGGGATTGGGGTACTGATCATTACCTGAAAGTGTCATCAAGATTGGGTGAAAAAATGTGTGCTGAGATTTAAGAAACTCGTAGTTTTTTGAAGCTTGGCAACCCTTTTCCATGAAAGTGATTTGCGCCAGTCTCTGCTTAGGGCTACATCAACAGAAAAAAAACCATAGAGATAGAACATGGAGCTACTTTATTGTGTCAAGTTTCAAAGAGCTAGCACAAACCGTGTTTGATTTAGAGTTCCAACTACATGTATCCATATAGGATAAAACAGAGTGAAACCTAAAAATTAAAACTGTTACTGCCAACGAACGGTTTAACCTAGAAGAACGAAATTTCTTGAGCCAAGTGGGATTGCGGTAGTGATCATTATCTGAAAGTGTCATCAAGATTGGGTGAAAAAATGTGTGCTGAGATTTCAGGAAACTCGTAGTTTTTTGGAAGCTTGGCAACCCCTTTCCCTGAAAGTGATTTGCGCCAGTCTCTGCTTAGGGCTACATCAATAGGAAAAAAACCATAGAGATAGAACTTGGAGCTACTATATTGTGTCAAGTTTCAAAGAGCTAGCACAAACCGTGTTTGATTTAGACTTCCAACTACAAGGATCCATATAGGAGAAAACAGAGTGAAACCTAAAAATTAAAACTGTTACTGCCAACAAACGGTTTAACCTAGAAGAACGAAACTTGGTGACCCAAGTGGGATTGGGGTACTGATCATTACCTGAAAGTGTCATCAATATTGGGTGAAAAAATGTGTGCTGAGATTTCCGGAAACTCGTAGTTTTTTGGAAGCTTGGCAAACCCTTTCCATGAAAGTGATTTGCGCCAGTCTCTGCTTAGGGCTACATCAACAGAAAAAAAACCATAGAGATAGAACATGGAGCTACTTTATTGTGTCAAGTTTCAAAGAGCTAGCACAAACCGTGTTTGATTTAGAGTTCCAACTACATGTATCCATATAGGATAAAACGGAGTGAAACCTAAAAATTAAAACTGTTACTGCCAATGAACGGTTTAACCTAGAAGAACGAAGTTTGGTGAGCCAAGTGGGATTGGGGTACTGATCATTACCTGAAAGTGTCATCAAGATTGGGTGAAAAAATGTGTGCTGAGATTTAAGAAACTCGTAGTTTTTTTGGAAGCTTGGCAACCCTTTTCCATGAAAGTGATTTGCGCCAGTCTCTGCTTAGGGCTACATCAACAGAAAAAAATCCATAGAGATAGAACATGGAGCTACTTTATTGTGTCAAGTTTCAAAGAGCTAGCACAAACCGTGTTTGATTTAGAGTTCCAACTACATGTATCTATATAGGATAAAACAGAGTGAAACCTAAAAATTAAAACTGTTACTGCCAATGAACGGTTTAACCTAGAAGAACGAAGTTTGGTGAGCCAAGTGGGATACGGGTACTGATCATTACCTGAAAGTGTCATCAAGATTGGGTGAAAAATGTGCGCTGAGATTTCAGGAAACTCGTAGTTTTTTGGAAGCTTGGCAACCCTTTTCCATGAAAGTGATTTGCGCCAGTCTCTGCTTAGGGCTACATCAATAGGAAACAAACCATAGAGATAGAACTTGGAGGTACTTTATTGTGTCAAGTTTCAAAGAGCTAGCACAAACCATGTTTGATTTAGAGTTCCAAATACATGTATCCATATGGGACAAAACAGAGTGAAACCTAAAAATTAAAACTGTTACTGTCAAGGAACGGTTTAACCTAGAAGAACGAAATTTGGTGAGCCAAGTGGGATTGGCGTACTGATCATTACCTGAAAGTGTAATCAAGATTGGGTGAAAAAATGTGTGCTGAGATTTCAGGAAACTCCAGTTTTTTGGAAGATTGGCAATCCTTTTCCATGAAAGTGATTTGCGCCAGTCTTTGCTTAGGGCTACATCAATAGGAAACAAACCATAGAGATAGAACTTGGAGCTACCTTATTGTGTCAAGTTTCAAAAAGCTACCACAAACCGTGTTTGATTTAGAGTTCCAACTACATGTATCCATATAGGAGAAAACAGAGTGAAACCTAAAAATTAAAACTGTTACTGCCAACGAACGGTTTAACCTAGAAGAACGAAATTTGGTGTGCCAAGTGGGATTGGGTTACAGATCTTTACCTGAAAGTGTCATCAAGATTGGGTGAAAAAATGTGAGCTGAGATTTCAGGAAACTCGTAGTTTTTTGGAAGCTTGGCAACCCCTTTCCATGAAAGTGATCTGCACCAGTCTCTGCTTAGGGCTACATCAGAAGGAAACAAACCATAGAGATAGAACTTGGAGCTACTTTATTGTGTCAAGTTTCAAAGAGCTAGCACAAACCGTGTTTGATTTAGAGTTCCAACTACATGTATTCATATAGCAGAAAACAGAGTGAAACGTAAAAATTAAAACTGTTACTGCCAACGAAAGGTTTAACCAGGAAGAACCAAACTTGGTGACCCAAGTGGGATTGGGGTACTGATCATTACCTGAAGGTGTCATCAAGATTGGGTGAAAAAATGTGTGCTGAGATTTCAGTAAACTCGTAGTTTTTTGGAAGCTTGGCAACCCCTTTCCATGAAAGTGATTTGCACCAGTCTCTGCTTAGGGCTACATCAATAGGAAACAAACCATAGAGATAGAACTTGGTGCTACTTTATTGTGTCAAGTTTCAAAGAGCTAGCACAAACCGTGTTTGATATAGAGTTCCAACTACATGTATCCATATAGGAGAAAACAGAGTGAAACCTAAAAATTAAAACTGTTACTGCCAACGAACGGTTTGACCTAGAAGAACGAAATTTGGTGAGCCAAGTTGGATTGGGGTACTGATCATTACCTGAAAGTGTCATCAAGATTGGGTGAAAAAATGTGTGCTGAGATTTCCGGAAACTCGTAGTTTTTTGGAAGCTTGGCAACCCCTTTCCATGAAAGTGATTTGCGCCAGTCTTTGCTTAGGGCTACATCAGTAGGAAACAAACCATAGAGATAGAACTTGGAGATACTTCATTGTGTCAAATTTCAAAGAGCTAGCAAAAACCGTGTTAGATTTAGAGTTCCAACTACATGTATCCAAGTAGGAGAAAACAGAGTGAAACCTGAAAATTAAAACTGTTACGGCCAACGAACGGTTTAATCTAGAAGAAAGAAATTGGGGGAGCCAAGTGGGATTGGGGTACTGATCATTACCTGAAAGTGTCATCAAGATTGATTGAAAAAATATGTGCTCAGATTTCAGGAAACTCGTAGTTTTTTGGAAGATTGGCAACCCCTTTCCCTGAAAGAGATTTGCACCAGCTCTGCTTAGGGCTACATCAATAGGAAAAAATCCATAGAGATAGAACTTGGTGCTACTTTATTGTGTCAAGTTTCAAAGAGCTAGCACAAACCGTGTTTGATTTAGAGTTCCAACTACATGTATCCATATAGGAGAAAACAGAGTGAAACCTAAAAATTAAAACTGTTACTGCCAATGAAAAGTTTAACCAGGAAGAACGAAACTTGGTGACCCAAGTGGGATTGGGGTACTGATCATTACCTGAAAGTGTCATCAAGATTGGGTGAAAAAATGTGTGCTGAGATTTCAGTAAACTCGTAGGTTTTGGAAGCTTGGCAACCCCTTTCCATGAAAGTGATTTGCACCAGTCTCTGCTTAGGGCTACATCAATAGGAAACAAACCAAAGAGATAGAACATGGAGCTACATTATTGTGTCAAGTTTCAAAGAGCTAGCACAAACCGTGTTTGATTTAGAGTTCCAACTACATGTATCCATATAGGAGAAAACAGAGCTAAACCTAAAAATTAAAACTGAACTGCCAATGAACGGTTAAACCTAGAAGAACGAAATTTGGTGAGCCAAGTGGGATTGGGGTACTGATCATTACCTGAAAGTGTCATCAAGATTGGGTGAAAAAATGTGTGCTGAGATTTAAGAAACTCGTAGTTTTTTGAAGCTTGGCAACCCTTTTCCATGAAAGTGATTTGCGCCAGTCTCTGCTTAGGGCTACATCAACAGAAAAAAAACCATAGAGATAGAACATGGAGCTACTTTATTGTGTCAAGTTTCAAAGAGCTAGCACAAACCGTGTTTGATTTAGAGTTCCAACTACATGTATCCATATAGGATAAAACAGAGTGAAACCTAAAAATTAAAACTGTTACTGCCAACGAACGGTTTAACCTAGAAGAACGAAATTTCTTGAGCCAAGTGGGATTGCGGTAGTGATCATTATCTGAAAGTGTCATCAAGATTGGGTGAAAAAATGTGTGCTGAGATTTCAGGAAACTCGTAGTTTTTTGGAAGCTTGGCAACCCCTTTCCCTGAAAGTGATTTGCGCCAGTCTCTGCTTAGGGCTACATCAATAGGAAAAAAACCATAGAGATAGAACTTGGAGCTACTATATTGTGTCAAGTTTCAAAGAGCTAGCACAAACCGTGTTTGATTTAGACTTCCAACTACAAGGATCCATATAGGAGAAAACAGAGTGAAACCTAAAAATTAAAACTGTTACTGCCAACAAACGGTTTAACCTAGAAGAACGAAACTTGGTGACCCAAGTGGGATTGGGGTACTGATCATTACCTGAAAGTGTCATCAATATTGGGTGAAAAAATGTGTGCTGAGATTTCCGGAAACTCGTAGTTTTTTGGAAGCTTGGCAAACCCTTTCCATGAAAGTGATTTGCGCCAGTCTCTGCTTAGGGCTACATCAACAGAAAAAAAACCATAGAGATAGAACATGGAGCTACTTTATTGTGTCAAGTTTCAAAGAGCTAGCACAAACCGTGTTTGATTTAGAGTTCCAACTACATGTATCCATATAGGATAAAACGGAGTGAAACCTAAAAATTAAAACTGTTACTGCCAATGAACGGTTTAACCTAGAAGAACGAAGTTTGGTGAGCCAAGTGGGATTGGGGTACTGATCATTACCTGAAAGTGTCATCAAGATTGGGTGAAAAAATGTGTGCTGAGATTTAAGAAACTCGTAGTTTTTTTGGAAGCTTGGCAACCCTTTTCCATGAAAGTGATTTGCGCCAGTCTCTGCTTAGGGCTACATCAACAGAAAAAAATCCATAGAGATAGAACATGGAGCTACTTTATTGTGTCAAGTTTCAAAGAGCTAGCACAAACCGTGTTTGATTTAGAGTTCCAACTACATGTATCTATATAGGATAAAACAGAGTGAAACCTAAAAATTAAAACTGTTACTGCCAATGAACGGTTTAACCTAGAAGAACGAAGTTTGGTGAGCCAAGTGGGATACGGGTACTGATCATTACCTGAAAGTGTCATCAAGATTGGGTGAAAAATGTGCGCTGAGATTTCAGGAAACTCGTAGTTTTTTGGAAGCTTGGCAACCCTTTTCCATGAAAGTGATTTGCGCCAGTCTCTGCTTAGGGCTACATCAATAGGAAACAAACCATAGAGATAGAACTTGGAGGTACTTTATTGTGTCAAGTTTCAAAGAGCTAGCACAAACCATGTTTGATTTAGAGTTCCAAATACATGTATCCATATGGGACAAAACAGAGTGAAACCTAAAAATTAAAACTGTTACTGTCAAGGAACGGTTTAACCTAGAAGAACGAAATTTGGTGAGCCAAGTGGGATTGGCGTACTGATCATTACCTGAAAGTGTAATCAAGATTGGGTGAAAAAATGTGTGCTGAGATTTCAGGAAACTCCAGTTTTTTGGAAGATTGGCAATCCTTTTCCATGAAAGTGATTTGCGCCAGTCTTTGCTTAGGGCTACATCAATAGGAAACAAACCATAGAGATAGAACTTGGAGCTACCTTATTGTGTCAAGTTTCAAAAAGCTACCACAAACCGTGTTTGATTTAGAGTTCCAACTACATGTATCCATATAGGAGAAAACAGAGTGAAACCTAAAAATTAAAACTGTTACTGCCAACGAACGGTTTAACCTAGAAGAACGAAATTTGGTGTGCCAAGTGGGATTGGGTTACAGATCTTTACCTGAAAGTGTCATCAAGATTGGGTGAAAAAATGTGAGCTGAGATTTCAGGAAACTCGTAGTTTTTTGGAAGCTTGGCAACCCCTTTCCATGAAAGTGATCTGCACCAGTCTCTGCTTAGGGCTACATCAGAAGGAAACAAACCATAGAGATAGAACTTGGAGCTACTTTATTGTGTCAAGTTTCAAAGAGCTAGCACAAACCTTGTTTGATTTAGAGTTCCAACTACATGTATTCATATAGCAGAAAACAGAGTGAAACGTAAAAATTAAAACTGTTACTGCCAACGAAAGGTTTAACCAGGAAGAACCAAACTTGGTGACCCAAGTGGGATTGGGGTACTGATCATTACCTGAAGGTGTCATCAAGATTGGGTGAAAAAATGTGTGCTGAGATTTCAGTAAACTCGTAGTTTTTTGGAAGCTTGGCAACCCCTTTCCATGAAAGTGATTTGCACCAGTCTCTGCTTAGGGCTACATCAATAGGAAACAAACCATAGAGATAGAACTTGGTGCTACTTTATTGTGTCAAGTTTCAAAGAGCTAGCACAAACCGTGTTTGATATAGAGTTCCAACTACATGTATCCATATAGGAGAAAACAGAGTGAAACCTAAAAATTAAAACTGTTACTGCCAACGAACGGTTTGACCTAGAAGAACGAAATTTGGTGAGCCAAGTTGGATTGGGGTACTGATCATTACCTGAAAGTGTCATCAAGATTGGGTGAAAAAATGTGTGCTGAGATTTCCGGAAACTCGTAGTTTTTTGGAAGCTTGGCAACCCCTTTCCATGAAAGTGATTTGCGCCAGTCTCTGCTTAGGGCTACATCAATAGGAAACAAACCATAGAGATAGAACTTTTAGCTACTTTATTGTGTCAAGTTTCAAAGAGCTAGCACAAACCGTGTTTGATTTAGAGTTCCAACTACATGTATTCATATAGGAGAAATTGAGTAAAACCTAAAAATTAAAACTGTTACTGCCAACGAATGGTTTAACCTAGAAGAACGAAGTTTGGTGAGCCAAGTGGGATTGGGGTACTGATCATTACCTGAAAGTGTCATCAAGATTGGGTGAAAAAATGTGTGCTGAAATTTCAGGAAACTCGTAGTTTTTTGGAAGATTGGCAACCCCTTTCCATGAAAGTGATTTGCGCCAGTCTCTGCTTAGGGCTACATCAATAGGAAACAAACCATAGAGATAGAACTTGGAGCTACTTTATTGTGTCAAGTTTCAAAGAGGTAGCACAATCCGTGTTTGATTTAGAGTTCCAACTACATGTATCCATATAGGAGAAAACAGAGTGAAACCTAAAAATTCAAACTGTTACTGCCAACGAACGGTTTAACCTAGAAGAAAAAAATTTGGTGAGCCAAGTGGGATTGGTGTACTGATCATTACCTGAAAGTGTCATCAATATTGGGTGAAAAAATGTGTGCTGAGATTTCAGGAAACTCCAGTTTTTTGGAAGATTGGCAATCCTTTTCCATGAAAGTGATTTACGCCAGTCTTTGCTTAGGGCTACATCAATAGGAAACAAACCATAGAGATAGAACTTGGAGATACTTCATTGTGTCAAATTTCAAAAAGCTAGCACAAAACGTGTTAGATTTAGAGTTCCAACTACATGTATCCAAGTAGGAGAAAACAGAGTGAAACCTGAAAATTAAAACTGTTACGGCCAACGAACGGTTTAAACTAGAAGAAAGAAATTGGGGGAGCCAAGTGGGATTGGGGTACTGATCATTACCTGAAAGTGTCATCAAGATTGGGTGAAAAAATGTGTGCTGAGATTTCAGGAAACTCGTAGTTTTTTGGAAGATTGGCAACCCCTTTCCCTGAAAGAGATTTGCAACAGCTCTACTTAGTGCTACATCAATAGGAAAAAAAACCATAGAGATAGAACTTGGTGCTACTTTATTGTGTAAAGTTTCAAAGAGCTAGCACAAACCGTGTTTGATTTAGAGTTCCAACTACATGTATCCACATAGGAGAAAACAGAGTGAAACCTAAAAATTAAAACTGTTACTGCCAACGAACGGTTTAACCTAGAAGAACGAAATTTCTTGAGCCAAGTGGGATTGCGGTAGTGATCATTATCTGAAAGTGTCATCAAGATTGGGTGAAAAAATGTGTGCTGAGATTTCAGTAAACTCGTAGTTTTTTGGAAGGTTGGCAACCCCTTTCCATGAAAGTGATTTGCGCCAGTCTCTGCTTAGGGCTACATCAATAGGAAAAAAACCATAGAGATAGAACTTGGAGCTACTATATTGTGTCAAGTTTCAAAGAGCTAGCACAAACCGTGTTTGATTTAGACTTCCAACTACATGGATCCATATAGGAGAAAACAGAGTGAAACCTAAAAATTAAAACTGTTACTGCCAACAAACGGTTTAACCTAGAAGAACGAAACTTGGTGACCCAAGTGGGATTGGGGTACTGATCATTACCTGAAAGTGTCATCAATATTGGGTGAAAAAATGTGTGCTGAGATTTCCGGAAACTCGTAGTTTTTTGGAAGCTTGGCAAACCCTTTCCATGAAAGTGATTTGCGCCAGTCTCTGCTTAGCTCTACATCAACAGAAAAAAAACCATAGAGATAGAACATGGAGCTACTTTATTGTGTCAAGTTTCAAAGAGCTAGCACAAACCGTGTTTGATTTAGAGTTCCAACTACATGTATCCATATAGGATAAAACAGAGTGAAACCTAAAAATTAAAACTGTTACTGCCAATGAACGGTTTAACCTAGAAGAACGAAGTTTGGTGAGCCAAGTGGGATTGGGGTACTGATCATTACCTGAAAGTGTCATCAAGATTGGGTGAAAAATGTCTGCTGAGATTTCAGGAAACTCGTAGTTTTTTGGAAGCTTGGCAACCCCTTTCCATGAAAGTGATTTGCGCCAGTCTCTGCTTAGGGCTACATCAATAGGAAACAAACCATAGAGATAGAACTTGGAGCTACTTTATTGTGTCAAATTTCAAAGAGCTAGCACTACCATGTTTGATTTAGAGTTCCAAATACATGTATCCATATGGGACAAAACAGAGTGAAACCTAAAATTTAAAACTGTTACTGCCAACGAACGGTTTTACCTAGAAGAACGAAATTTGGTGAGCCAAGTTGGATTGTGGTACTGATCATTACCTGAAAGTGTCATCAAGATTGGGTGAAAAATGTGTGCTGAGATTTCAGGAAACTCGTAGTTTTTTGGAAGCTTGGCAACCCCTTTCCATGAAAGTGATTTGCGCCAGTCTCTGCTTAGGGCTACATCAATAGGAAACAAACCATAGAGATAGAACTTGGTGCTACCTTATTGTGTCAAGTTTCAAAGAGCTAGCACAAACCGTGTTTGATTTAGAGTTCCAACTACATGTATCCATATAGGAGAAAACAGAGTGAAACCTAAAAATTAAAACTGTTACTGCCAATGAAAGGTTTAACCAGGAAGAACGAAACTTGGTGACCCAAGTGGGATTAGGGTACTGATCATTACCTGAAAGTGTCATCAAGATTGGGTGAAAAAATGTGTGCTGAGATTTCAGTAAACTCGTAGGTTTTGGAAGCTTGGCAACCCCTTTCCATGAAAGTGATTTGCACCAGTCTCTGCTTAGGGCTACATCAATAGGAAACAAACCATAGAGATAGAACATGGAGCTACATTATTGTGTCAAGTTTCAAAGAGCTAGCACAAACCGTGTTTGATTTAGAGTTCCAACTACATGTATCCATATAGGAGAAAACAGAGTTAAACCTAAAAATTAAAACTGTTACTGCCAACGAACGGTTTATCCTAGAAGAACGAAATTTGGTGAGCCAAGTGGGATTGGGGTACTGATCATTACCTGAAAGTGTAATCAAGATTGGCTGAAAAAATGTGTGCTGAGATTTCAGGAAACTCGTAGTTTTTTGGAAGCTTGGCAACCCCTTTCCTTGAAAGTGATTTGCGCCAGTCTCTGCTTAGGGCTACATCAATAGGAAACAAAGCATAGAGATAGAACTTGGAGCTACTTTATTGTGTCAAGTTTCAAAGAGGTAGCACAATCCGTGTTTGATTTAGAGTTCCAACTACATGTATCCATATAGGAGAAAACAGAGTGAAACCTAAAAATTAAAACTGTTACTGCCAACGAACGGTTTATACTAGAAGAAAAAAATTTGGTGAGCCAAGTGGGATTGGTGTACTGATCATTACCTGAAAGTGTCATCAATATTGGGTGAAAAAATGTGTGCTGAGATTTCAGGAAACTCCAGTTTTTTGGAAGATTGGCAATCCTTTTCCATGAAAGTGATTTGCGCCAGTCTTTGCTTAGGGCTACATCAATAGGAAACAAACCATAGAGATAGAACTTGGAGATACTTCATTGTGTCAAATTTCAAAGACCTAGCACAAACCGTGTTAGATTTAGAGTTCCAACTACATGTATCCAAGTAGGAGGAAACAGAGTGAAACCTGAAAATTAAAACTGTTACGGCCAACGAACGGTTTAACCAAGAAGAAAGAAATTGGGGGAGCCAAGTGGGATTGGGGTACTGATCATTACCTGAAAGTGTCATCAAGATTGGGTGAAAAAATGTGTGCTGAGATTTCAGGAAACTCGTAGTTTTTTGGAAGATTGGCAACCCCTTTCCCTGAAAGAGATTTGCGCCAGCTCTACTTAGGGCTACATCAATAGGAAAAAAACCATAGAGATAGAACTTGGTGCTACTTTATTGTGTCAAGTTTCAAAGAGCTAGCACAAACCGTGTTTGATTTAGAGTTCCAACTACATGTATCCATATAGGAGAAAACAGAGTGAAACCTAAAAATTAGAACTGTTACTGCCAACGAACGGTTTAACCTAGAAGAACGAAATTTCTTGAGCCAAGTGGGATTGCGGTAGTGATAATTATCTGAAAGTGTCATCAAGATTGGGTGAAAAAATGTGTGCTGAGATTTCAGTAAACTCGTAGTTTTTTGGAAGGTTGGCAACCCCTTTCCATGAAAGTGATTTGCGCCAGTCTCTGCTTAGGGCTACATCAATAGGAAAAAAACCATAGAGATAGAACTTGGAGCTACTATATTGTGTCAAGTTTCAAAGAGCTAGCACAAAACGTGTTTGATTTAGACTTCCAACTACATGGATCCATATAGGAGAAAACAGAGTGAAACCTAAATATTAAAACTGTTACTGCCAACAAACGGTTTAACCTAGAAGAACGAAACTTGGTGACCCAAGTGGGATTGGGGTACTGATCATTACCTGAAAGTGTCATCAATATTGGGTGAAAAAATGTGTGCTGAGATTTCCGGAAACTCGTAGTTTTTTGGAAGCTTGGCAAACCCTTTCCATGAAAGTGATTTGCGCCAGTCTCTGCTTAGGGCTACATCAACAGAAAAAAAACCATAGAGATAGAACATGGAGCTACTTTATTGTGTCAAGTTTCAAAGAGCTAGCACAAACCGTGTTTGATTTAGAGTTCCAACTACATGTATCCATATAGGAGAAAACAGAGTGAAACCTAAATATTAAAACTGTTACTGCCAACGAACGGTTAAACCTAGAAGAACGAAATTTGGTGAGCCAAGTGGGATTGGGGTACTGATCATTACCTGAAAGTGTAATCAAGATTGGGTGGAAAAAATGTGCTGAGATTTCAGGAAACTCGTAGTTTTTTGGAAGCTTGGCAACCCCTTTCCTTGAAAGTGATTTGCGCCAGTCTCTGCTTAGGGCTACATCAATAGGAAACAAACCATAGAGATAGAACTTTTAGCTACTTTATTGTGTCAAGTTTCAAAGAGCTAGCACAAACCGTGTTTGATTTAGAGTTCCAACTACATGTATCCATATATGAGAAAACAGAGTAAAACCTAAAAATTAAAACTGTTACTGCCAACGAACGGTTTAACCTAGAAGAACGAAGTTTGGTGAGCCAAGTGGGATTGGGGTACTGATCATTACCTGAAAGTGTCATCAAGATTGGGTGAAAAAATGTGTGCTGAAATTTCAGGAAACTCGTAGTTTTTTGGAAGATTGGCAACCTCTTTCAATGAAAGTGATTTGCGCCAGTCTCTGCTTAGGGCTACATCAATAGGAAAAAAACCATAGAGATAGAACTTGGAGCTACTATATTGTGTCAAGTTTCAAAGAGCTAGCAGAAACCGTGTTTGATTTAGACTTCCAACTACATGGATCCATATAGGAGAAAACAGAGTGAAACCTAAAAATTAAAACTGTTACTGCCAACAAACGGTTTAACCTAGAAGAACGAAACTTGGTGACCCAAGTGGGATTGGGGTACTGATCATTACCTGAAAGTGTCATCAATATTGGGTGAAAAAATGTGTGCTGAGATTTCCGGAAACTCGTAGTTTTTTGGAAGCTTGGCAAACCGTTTCCATGAAAGTGATTTGCGCCAGTCTCTGCTTAGGGTACATCAACAGAAAAAAAACCATAGAGATAGAACATGGAGCTACTTTATTGTGTCAAGTTTCAAAGAGCTAGCACAAACCGTGTTTGATTTAGAGTTCCAACTACATGTATCCATATAGGATAAAACAGAGTGAAACCTAAAAATTAAAACTGTTACTGCCAACGAACGGTTAAACCTAGAAGAACGAAATTTGGTGAGCCAAGTGGGATTGGGGTACTGATCATTACCTGAAAGTGTAATCAAGATTGGGTGGAAAAATGTGTGCTGAGATTTCAGGAAACTCGTAGTTTTTTGGAAGCTTGGCAACCCCTTTCCTTGAAAGTGATTTGCGCCAGTCTCTGCTTAGGGCTACATCAATAGGAAACAAACCATAGAGATAGAACTTTTAGCTACTTTATTGTGTCAAGTTTCAAAGAGCTAGCACAAACCGTGTTTGATTTAGAGTTCCAACTACATGTATCCATATACGAGAAAACAGAGTAAAACCTAAAAATTAAAACTGTTACTGCCAACGAACGGTTTAACCTAGAAGAACGAAGTTTGGTGAGCCAAGTGGGATTGGGGTACTGATCATTACCTGAAAGTGTCATCAAGATTGGGTGAAAAAATGTGTGCTGAAATTTCAGGAAACTCGTAGTTTTTTGGAAGATTGGCAACCTCTTTCAATGAAAGTGATTTGCGCCAGTCTCTGCTTAGGGCTACATCAATAGGAAACAAACCATAGAGAAAGAACTTGGAGCTACTTTATTGTGTCAAGTTTCAAAAAGGTAGCACAAACCGT
Source organism: Spermophilus citellus (assembly GCF_964194105.1). Classification (NCBI taxonomy): domain Eukaryota; kingdom Metazoa; phylum Chordata; class Mammalia; order Rodentia; family Sciuridae; genus Spermophilus; species Spermophilus citellus. The sequence continues at coordinate 912,963 of NW_027672727.1, read as the reverse complement.
GTTTGATTTAGAGTTCCAACTACATGTATCCATATAGGAGAAAACAGAGTGAAACCTAAAAATTAAAACTGTTACTGTCAACGAATGGTTTAACCTAGAAGAAAGAAATTTGGTGAGCCAAGTGCGATTGGGGTACTGATAATTAACTGAAAGTGTCATCAAGTTTGGGTGAAAAAATGTGTGCTGAAATTTCAGGAAACTCGTAGTTTTTTTGAAGATTGGCAACCCCCTTCCATGAAAGTGATTTGCGCCAGTCTCTGCTTAGGGCTACATCAATAGCAAACAAACCATAGAGATAGAACTTGGAGCTACTTTATTGTGTCAAGTTTCAAAGAGGTAGCACAAACCGTGTTTGATTTAGAGTTCCAACTACATGTATCCATATAGGAGAAAACAGAGTGAAACCTAAAAACTAAAACTGTTACTGCCAACGAACGGTTTAACATAGAAGAACAAAATTTGGTGAGCCAAGTGGGATTGGGGTACTGATCATTACCTGAAAGTGTCATCAAGATTGGGTGAAAAAATGTGTGCTGAGATTTCAGGAAACTCCAGTTTTTTGGAAGATTGTCAATCCCTTTCCATGAAAGTGATTTGCGCCAGTCTCTGCTTAGGGCTACATCAATAGGAAACAAACCATAGAGATAGAACTTGGAGCTACTTTATTGTGTCAAATTTCAAAGAGCGAGCACAAACCATGTTAGATTTAGAGTTCCAACTACATGTATCCAAGTAGGAGAAAACAGAGTGAAACCTGAAAATTAAAACTGTTACGGCCAACAAACGGTTTAACCTAGAAGAAAGAAATTGGGGGAGCCAAGTGGGATTGGGGTACTGATCATTACCTGAAAGTGTCATCAAGATAGGGTGAAAAAATATGAGCTGAGATTTCAGGAAACTCGTAGTTTTTTGGAAGATTGGCCATCCCTTTCCATGAAAGTGATTTGCGCCAGTCTCTGCTTAGGGCTACATCAATAGGAAACAAACCATAGAGATAGAACTTGGAGCTACTTTATTGTGTCAAGTTTCAAAGACCTAGCACAAACTGTGTTTGATTAAGAGTTCCAACTACATGTATCCATATAGGAGAAAACAGAGTGAAACCTAAAAATTAAAACTGTTACTGTCAACGGACGATTTAACATAGAAGAAAGAAATTTGGTGAGCCAAGTGGGATTGGGGTACTGATCATTACCTGAAAGTGTCATCAAGATTGGGTGAAAAAATGTGTGCTGAGATTTCCGGAAACTCGTAGTTTTTTGGAAGCTTGGCAACCCCTTTAAATGAAAGTGATTTGCGCCAGTCTCTGCTTAGGGCTACATCAATAGGAAACAAAGCATAGAGATAGAACTTGGTGCTACTTTATTCTGTCAAGTTTCAAAGAGCTAGCACAAACCGTGTTTGATTTAGAGTTCCAACTACATGTATCCATATAGGAGAAAACAGAATGAAACCTAAAAATTAAAACTGTTACTGCCAACGAACGGTTTAAACTAGAAGAACGAAATTTCTTGAGCCAAGTGGGATTGGGGTAGTGATCATTACCTGAAAGTGTCATCAAGATTGGGTGAAAAAATGTGTGCTGAGATTTCAGGAAACTTGTAGTTTTTTGGAAGCTTGGCAACCCCTTTAAATGAAAGTGATTTGCGCCAGTCTCTGCTTAGGGCTACATCAATAGGAAACAAACCATAGAGATAGAACTTGGGGCTACTTTATTGTATCAAGTTTCAAAGAGCTAGCACAAACCGTGTTTGATTTAGAGTTCCAACTACATGGATCCATATAGGAGAAAACAGAATGAAACCTAAAAATTAAAACTGTTACTGCCAACGAATGGTTTAAACTAGAAGAACGAAACTTGGTGACCCAAGTGGGATTGGGATACTGATCATTACCTGAAAGTGTCATCCAGATTGGGTGAAAAAATGTGTGTTGAGATTTCAGGAAACTCGTAGTTTTTTGGAAGCTTGGCAAACCCTTTCCCTGAAAGTGATTTGCGCCAGTCTCTGCTTAGGGCTACAACAATAGGAAACCACCATAGAGATAGAACTTGGAGCTACTTTATTGTGTCAAGTTTCAAAGTCCTATCACAAACTGTGTTTGATTAAGAGTTCCAAATACATGTATCCATATAGGAGAAAACAGAGTGAAACCTAAAAATTAAAACTGTTACTGCCAACGGACTGTTTAACCTAGAAGAACGAAATTTGGTGAGCCAAGTGGGATTGGGGTACTGATCATTACCTGAAAGTGTCATCAATATTGGGTGAAAAAATGTGTGCTGAGATTTCAGGAAACTCCAGTTTTTTGGAAGATTGGCAATCCTTTTCCATGAAAGTGATTTGTGCCAGTCTTTGCTTAGGGCTACATCAATAGGAAACAAACCATAGAGATAGAACTTGGAGATACTTCCTTGTGTCAAATTTCAAAGAGCTAGCACAAACCGTGTTAGATTTAGAGTTCCAACTACATGTATCCAAGTAGGAGAAAACAGAGTGAAACCTGAAAATTAAAACTGTTACGGCCAACGAACGGTTTAACCTAGAAGAAAGAAATTGGGGGAGCCAAGTGGGATTGGGGTACTGATCATTACCTGAAAGAGTCATCAAGATTGGGTGAAAAAATGTGTGCTGAGATTTCAGGAAACTCGTAGTTTTTTGGAAGATTGGCAACCCCTTTCCCTGAAAGAGATTTGCGCCAGCTCTACTTAGGGCTACATCAATAAGAAAAAAACCATAGAGATAGAACTTGGTGCTACTTTATTGTGTCAAGTTTCAAAGAGCTAGCACAAACCGTGTTTGATTTAGAGTTCCAACTACATGTATCCATATAGGAGAAAACAGAGTGAAACCTAAAAATTAAAACTGTTACTGCCAACGAACGGTTTAACCTAGAAGAACGAAATTTCTTGAGCCAAGTGGGATTGCGGTAGTGATAATTATCTGAAAGTGTCATCAAGATTGGGTGAAAAAATGTGTGCTGAGATTTCAGTAAACTCGTATTTTTTTGGAAGGTTGGCAACCCCTTTCCATGAAAGTGATTTGCGCCAGTCTCTGCTTAGGGCTACATCAATAGGAAAAAAACCATAGAGATAGAACTTGGAGCTACTATATTGTGTCAAGTTTCAAAGAGCTAGCACAAACCGTGTTTGATTTAGACTTCCAACTACATGGATCCATATAGGGGAAAACAGAATGAAACCTAAATATTAAAACTGTTACTGCCAACAAACGGTTTAACCTAGAAGAACGAAACTTGGTGACCCAAGTGGGATTGGGGTACTGATCATTACCTGAAAGTGTCATCAATATTGGGTGAAAAAATGTGTGCTGAGATTTCCGGAAACTCGTAGTTTTTTGGAAGCTTGGCAAACCCTTTCCATGAAAGTGATTTGCGCCAGTCTCTGCTTAGGGCTACATCAACAGAAAAAAAACCATAGAGATAGAACATGGAGCTACTTTATTGTGTCAAGTTTCAAAGAGCTAGCACAAACCGTGTTTGATTTAGAGTTCCAACTACATGTATCCATATAGGATAAAACAGAGTGAAACCTAAAAATTAAAACTGTTACTGCCAACGAACGGTTAAACCTAGAAGAACGAAATTTGGTGAGCCAAGTGGGATTGGGGTACTGATCATTACCTGAAAGTGTAATCAAGATTGGGTGGAAAAATGTGTGCTGAGATTTCAGGAAACTCGTAGTTTTTTTGGAAGCTTGGCAACGCCTTTCCTTGAAAGTGATTTGCGCCAGTCTCTGCTTAGGGCTACATCAATAGGAAACAAACCATAGAGATAGAACTTTTAGCTACTTTATTGTGTCAAGTTTCAAAGAGCTAGCACAAACCGTGTTTGATTTAGAGTTCCAACTACATGTATCCATATACGAGAAAACAGAGTAAAACCTAAAAATTAAAACTGTTACTGCCAACGAACGGTTTAACCTAGAAGAACGAAGTTTGGTGAGCCAAGTGGGATTGGGGTACTGATCATTACCTGAAAGTGTCATCAAGATTGGGTGAAAAAATGTGTGCTGAAATTTCAGGAAACTCGTAGTTTTTTGGAAGATTGGCAACCTCTTTCAATGAAAGTGATTTGCGCCAGTCTCTGCTTAGGGCTACATAAATAGGAAAAAAAACATAGAGATAGAACTTGGAGCTACTATATTGTGTCAAGTTTCAAAGAGCTAGCACAAACCGTGTTTGATTTAGACTTCCAACTACATGGATCCATATAGGAGAAAACAGAGTGAAACCTAAAAATTAAAACTGTTACTGCCAACAAACGGTTTAACCTAGAAGAACGAAACGTGGTGACCCAAGTGGGATTGGGGTACTGATCATTACCTGAAAGTGTCATCAATATTGGGTGAAAAAATGTGTGCTGAGATTTCCGGAAACTCGTAGTTTTTTGGAAGCTTGGCAAACCCTTTCCATGAAAGTGATTTGCGCCAGTCTCTGCTTAGGGCTACATCAACAGAAAAAAAACCATAGAGATAGAACATGGAGCTAATTTATTGTGTCAAGTTTCAAACAGCTAGCACAAACCGTGTTTGATTTAGAGTTCCAACTACATGTATCCATATACGAGAAAACAGAGTAAAACCTAAAAATTAAAACTGTTACTGCCAACGAACGGTTTAACCTAGAAGAACGAAGTTTGGTGAGCCAAGTGGGATTGGGGTACTGATCATTACCTGAAAGTGTCATCAAGATTGGGTGAAAAAATGTGTGCTGAAATTTCAGGAAACTCGTAGTTTTTTGGAAGATTGGCAACCTCTTTCCATGAAAGTGATTTGCGCCAGTCTCTGCTTAGGGCTACATCAATAGGAAACAAACCATAGAGAAAGAACTTGGAGCTACTTTGTTGTGTCAAGTTTCAAAAAGGTAGCACAAACCGTGTTTGATTTAGAGTTACAACTACATGTATCCATATAGGAGAAAACAGAGTGAAACCTAAAAATTAAAACTGTTACTGTCAACGAACGGTTTAACCTAGAAGAAAGAAATTTGGTGAGCCAAGTGCGATTGGGGTACTGATAATTAACTGAAAGTGTCATCAAGTTTGGGTGAAAAAATGTGTGCTGAAATTTCAGGAAACTCGTAGTTTTTTTGAAGATTGGCAACCCCCATCCATGAAAGTGATTTGCCCCAGTCTCTGCTTAGGGCTACATCAATAGCAAACAAACCATAGAGATAGAACTTGGAGCTACTTTATTGTGTCAAGTTTCAAAGACCTAGCACAAACTGTGTTTGAATAAGAGTTCCAACTACATGTATCCCTATAGGAGAAAACAGAGTGAAACCTAAAAATTAAAACTGTTACTGCCAACGGACGGTTTAACCTAGAAGAACGAAATTTGGTGAGTCAAGTGGGATTGGGGTACTGATCATTACCTGAAAGTGTCATCAAGTTTGGGTGAAAAAATGTGTGCTGAGATTTCAGGAAACTCGTAGTTTTTTGGAAGCTTGGCAACCCCTTTCCATGAAAGTGATTTGCGCCAGTCTCTGCTTAGAGCTACATCAATAGGAAACAAACCATAGAGATAGAACATGGAGCTACTTTATTGTGTCAAGTTTCAAAGAGGTAGCACAAACCGTGTTTGATTTAGAGTTCCAACTACATGTATCCATATAGGAGAAAACAGAGTGAAACCTAAAAATTAAAACTGTTACTGCCAACGAACGGTTTAACCTAGAAGAACGTAATTCGGTGAGCCAAGTCGGATTGGGGTACTGATCATTACCTGAAAGTGTCATCAAGATTGGGTGAAAAAATGTGTGCTGATATTTCAGGAAACTCGTAGTTTTTTGGAAGATTGGCAACCCCTTTCCATGAAAGTGATTTGCGCCAGTCTCTACTTAGGGCTACAACAATAAAAAACAAACCATAGAGATAGAACTTGGAGCTACTTATTGTGTCAAGTTTCAAAGACCTAGCACAAACTGTGTTTGATTAAGAGTTCCAACTACATGTATCCATATAGGAGAAAACAGAGTGAAACCTAAAAATAAAAACTGTTAATGCCAACGGACGGTTTAACCTAGAAGACAAAATTTGGTGAGCCAAGTGGGATTGGGGTACTGATCATTACCTGAAAGTGTCATCAAGATTGGGTGAAAAAATGTGTGCTGAGATTTCAGGAAACTCGTAGTTTTTTGGAAGCTTGGCAACCCCTTTCCATGAAAGTGATTTGCCCCAGTCTCTGCTTAGGGCTACATCAACAGGAAACAAACCCATAGATAGAACATAGAGCTACTTTATTGTGTCAAGTTTCAAATAGCTAGCACAAACCGTGTTTGATTTAGAGTTCCAACTACATGTATTCATAGGAGAAAATTGAGTGAAACCTAAAAATTAAAACTGTTACTGCTAACGAACTGTTTAACCTAGAAGAACGAAATTTGGTGAGTTAAGTGGGATTGGGGTACTGATCATTACCTGAAATTTTCATCAAGATTGGGTGAAAAAATGTGTGCTGAGATTTCAGGAAACTCATAGTTTTTTGGAAGCTTGGCAACCCCTTCAAATGAAAGTGATTTGCGCCAGTCTCTGCTTAGGGCTACATCAATAGAAAACAAAGCATAGAGATAGAACATGGAGCTACTTTATTGTGTCAAGTTTTAAAGAGCTAGCACAAACCGTGTTTGATTTAGAGTTCCAACTACATGTATCCATATAGGAGAAAACGGAGTGAAACCTCAAAATTAAAACTGTTACTGCCAACGAACGGTTTAACTTAGAAGAACGAAATTCGGTGAGCCAATTGGGATTGGGGTACTGATCATTACCTGAAAGTGTCATCAAGATTGGGTGAAAAAATGTGTGCTGATATTTCAGGAAACTTGTAGTTTTTTGGAAGATTGGCAACCCCTTTCCATGAAAGTGATTTGCGCCAGTCTCTGCTTAGTGCTACAACAATGGGAAACAAACCATAGAGATAGAACTTGGAGCTACTTTATTGTGTCAAGTTTCAAAGAGCTAGCACAAACCGTGTTTGATTTAGAGTTCCAACTACATGTATCCATATAGGAGAAAACTGAGTGAAACCTCAAAATTAAAACTGTTACTGCCAACGAACGGTTTAACCTAGAAGAACGAAATTTCTTGAGCCAAGTGGGATTGGGGTAGTGATCATTACCTGAAAGTGTCATCAAGATTGGGTGAAAAAATGTGTGCTGAGATTTCAGGAAACTCGTAGTTTTTTGGAAGCTTGGCAACCCCTTTCCATGAAAGTGATTTGCGCCAGTCTCTGCTTAGGGCTACATTAATAGGAAATAAACCATAGAGATAGAACTTGGAGCTACTTTATTGTGTCAAGTTCAAAGAGCTAGAACAAACCGTGTTTGATTTAGAGTTCCAACTACATGTATCCATATAGGAGAAAACAGAGTGAAACCTAAAAATTAAAACTGTTACTGCCAACGAACGGTTTAACCTAGAAGAACGAAACTTGGTGACCCAAGTGGGATTGGGGTACTGATCATTACCTGAAAGTGTCATCAAGATTGGGTGAAAAAATGTGTGCTGAGATTTCAGGAAACTCGTAGTTTTTTGGAAGCTTGGCAACCCCTTTCCATGAAAGTGATTTGCGCCAGTCTCTGCTTAGGGCTACATCAATAGGAAAAAAACCATAGAGATAGAACTTGGAGCTACTTTATTGTGTCAAGTTCAAAGAGCTAGCACAAACCGTGTTTGATTTAGAGTTCCAACTACATGTATCCATATAGGAGAAAACAGAGTGAAACCTAAAAATTAAAACTGTTACTGCCAACAAACGGTTTAACCTAGAAGAACGAAACTTGGTGACCCAAGTGGGATTGGGGTACTGATCATTACCTGAAAGTGTCATCAATATTGGGTGAAAAAATGTGTGCTGAGATTTCCGGAAACTCGTAGTTTTTTGGAAGCTTGGCAAACCCTTTCCATGAAAGTGATTTGCGCCAGTCTCTGCTTAGGGCTACATCAACAGAAAAAAAACCATAGAGATAGAACATGGAGCTACTTTATTGTGTCAAGTTTCAAAGAGCTAGCACAAATCGTGTTTGATTTAGACTTCCAACTACATGGATCCATATAGGAGAAAACAGAGTGAAACCTAAAAATTAAAACTGTTACTGCCAACGAACGGTTAAACCTAGAAGAACGAAATTTGGTGAGCCAAGTGGGATTGGGGTACTGATCATTACCTGAAAGTGTAATCAAGATTGGGTGGAAAAATGTGTGCTGAGATTTCAGGAAACTCGTAGTTTTTTGGAAGCTTGGCAACCCCTTTCCTTGAAAGTGATTTGCGCCAGTCTCTGCTTAGGGCTACATCAATAGGAAACAAACCATAGAGACAGAACTTTTAGCTACTTTATTGTGTTAAGTTTCAAAGAGCTAGCACAAACCGTGTTTGATTTAGAGTTCCAACTACATGTATCCATATACGAGAAAATAGAGTAAAACCTAAAAATTAAAACTGTTACTGCCAACGAACGGTTTAACCTAGAAGAACGAAGTTTGGTGAGCCAAGTGGGATTGGTGTACTGATCATTACCTGAAAGTGTCATCAAGATTGGGTGAAAAAATGTGTGCTGAAATTTCAGGAAACTCGTAGTTTTTTGGAAGATTGGCAACCCCTTTCCATGAATGTGATTTGCGCCAGTCTCTGCTTAGGGCTACATCAATAGGAAACAAACCATAGAGAAAGAACTTGGAGCTACTTTATTGTGTCAAGTTTCAAAAAGGTAGCACAAACCGTGTTTGATTTAGAGTTCCAACTACATGTATCCATATAGGAGAAAACAGAGTGAAACCTAAAAATTAAAACTGTTACTGTCAACGAACGGTTTAACCTAGAAGAAAGAAATTTGGTGAGCCAAGTGCAATTGGGGTACTGATAATTAACTGAAAGTGTCATCAAGTTTGGGTGAAAAAATGTGTGCTGAAATTTCAGGAAACTCGTAGTTTTTTTGAAGATTGGCAACCCCCTTCCATGAAAGTGATTTGCGCCAGTCTCTGCTTAGGGCTACATCAATAGCAAACAAACCATAGAGATAGAACTTGGAGTTACTTTATTGTGTCAAGTTTCAAAGAGGTAGCACAAACCGTGTTTGATTTAGAGTTCCAACTACATGTATCCATATAGGAGAAAACAGAGTGAAACCTAAAAACTAAAACTGTTACTGCCAACGAACGGTTTAACCTAGAAGAACAAAATTTGGTGAGCCAAGTGGGATTGGGGTACTGATCATTACCTGAAAGTGTCATCAAGATTGGGTGAAGAAATGTGTGCTGAGATTTCAGGAAACTCCAGTTTTTTGGAAGATTGTCAATCCCTTTCCATGAAAGTGATTTGCGCCAGTCTCTGCTTAGGGCTACATCAATAGGAAACAAACCATAGAGATAGAACTTGGAGCTACTTTATTGTGTCAAATTTCAAAGAGCGAGCACAAACCATGTTAGTATTAGAGTTCCAACTACATGTATCCAAGTAGGAGAAAACAGAGTGAAACCTGAAAATTAAAACTGTTACGGCCAACAAACGGTTTAACCTAGAAGAAAGAAATTGGGGGAGCCAAGTGGGATTGGGGTACTGATCATTACCTGAAAGTGTCATCAAGATAGGGTGAAAAAATGTGAGCTGAGATTTCAGGAAACTCGTAGTTTTTTGGAAGATTGGCCATCCCTTTCCATGAAAGTGATTTGCGCCAGTCTCTGCTTAGGGCTACATCAATAGGAAACAAACCATAGAGATAGAACTTGGAGCTACTTTATTGTGTCAAGTTTCAAAGACCTAGCACAAACTGTGTTTGATTAAGAGTTCCAACTACATGTATCCATATAGGAGAAAACAGAGTGAAACCTAAAAATTAAAACTGTTACTGTCAACGGACGATTTAACCTAGAAGAAAGAAATTTGGTGAGCCAAGTGGGATTGGGGTACTGATCATTACCTGAAAGTGTCATCAAGATTGGGTGAAAAACTGTGTGCTGAGATTTCCGGAAACTCGTAGTTTTTTGGAAGCTTGGCAACCCCTTTAAATGAAAGTGATTTGCGCCAGTCTCTGCTTAGGGCTACATCAATAGGAAACAAAGCATAGAGATAGAACTTGGTGCTACTTTATTCTGTCAAGTTTCAAAGAGCTAGCACAACCCGTGTTTGATTTAGAGTTCCAACTACATGTATCCATATAGGAGAAAACAGAGTGAAACCTAAAAATTAAAACTGTTACTGCCAACGAACGGTTTAACCTAGAAGAACGAAATTTCTTGAGCCAAGTGGGATTGGGGTAGTGATCATTACCTGAAAGTGTCATCAAGATTGGGTGAAAAAATGTTGCTGAGATTTCAGGAAACTTGTAGTTTTTTGGAAGCTTGGCAACCCCTTTAAATGAAAGTGATTTGCGCCAGTCTCTGCTTAGGGCTACATCAATAGGAAACAAACCATAGAGATAGAACTTGGGGCTACTTTATTGTATCAAGTTTCAAAGAGCTAGCACAAACCGTGTTTGATTTAGAGTTCCAACTACATGGATCCATATAGGAGAAAACAGAATGAAACCTAAAAATTAAAACTGTTACTGCCAACGAATGGTTTAAACTAGAATAACGAAACTTGGTGACCCAAGTGTGATTGGGATACTGATCATTACCTGAAAGTGTCATCAAGATTGGGTGAAAAAATGTGTGTTGAGATTTCAGGAAACTCGTAGTTTTTTGGAAGCTTGGCAAACCCTTTCCCTGAAAGTGATTTGCGCCAGTCTCTGCTTAGGGCTACAAAAATAGGAAACCACCATAGAGATAGAACTTGGAGCTACTTTATTGTGTCAAGTTTCAAAGAGCTAGCACAAACCGTGTTTGATTTAGAATTCCAACTACATGTATCCATATAGGAGAAAACATGGTGAAACCTAAAAATTAAAACTGTTACTGCCAATGAACGGTTTAACCTAGAAGAACGAAATTTGGTGTTCCAAGTGGGATTGGGGTACAGATCATTACCTGAAAGTGTCATCAAGATTGGGTGAAAAAATGTGTGCTGATATTTCAGGAAACTCGTAGTTTTTTGGAAGCTTGGCAACCCCTTTCCATGAAAGTGATTTGCGCCAGTCTCTGCTTAGGGCTACATCAATAGGAAACAAACCATAGAGATAGAACTTGGAGCTACTTTATTGTGTAAAGTTTCAAAGAGCTAGCACAAACCGTGTTTGATTTAGAGTTCCAACTACATGTATCCATATAGGAGAAAACAGAGTGAAACCTAAAAATTAAAACTGTTACTGTCAACGAACGGTTTAACCTAGAAGAACGAAATTTGGTGAGACAAGTGCGATTGGGGTACTGATAATTAACTGAAAGTGTCATCAAGTTTGGGTGAAAAAATGTGTGCTGAAATTTCAGGAAACTCGTAGTTTTTTTGAAGATTGGCAACCCCCTTCCATGAAAGTGATTTGCGCCAGTCTCTGCTTAGGGCTACATCAATAGCAAACAAACCATAGAGATAGAACTTGGAGCTACTTTATTGTGTCAAGTTTCAAAGAGGTAGCACAAACCGTGTTTGATTTAGAGTTCCAACTACATGTATCCATATAGGAGAAAACAGAGTGAAACCTAAAAACTAAAACTGTTACTGCCAACGAACGGTTTAACCTAGAAGAACAAAATTTGGTGAGCCAAGTTGGATTGGGGTACTGATCATTACCTGAAAGTGTCATCAAGATTGGGTGAAAAAATGTGTGCTGAGATTTCAGGAAACTCCAGTTTTTTGGAAGATTGTCAATCCCTTTCCATGAAAGTGATTTGCGCCAGTCTGTGCTTAGGGCTACATCAATAGGAAACAAACCATAGAGATAGAACTTGGAGCTACTTTATTGTGTCAAATTTCAAAGAGCGAGCACAAACCATGTTAGATTTAGAGTTCCAACTACATGTATCCAAGTAGGAGAAAACAGAGTGAAACCTGAAAATTAAAACTGTTACGGCCAACAAACGGTTTAACCTAGAAGAAAGAAATTGGGGGAGCCAAGTGGGATTGGGGTACTGATCATTACCTGAAAGTGTCATCAAGATAGGGTGAAAAAATGTGAGCTGAGATTTCAGGAAACTCGTAGTTTTTTGGAAGATTGGCCATCCCTTTCCATTAAAGTGATTTGCGCCAGTCTCTGCTTAGGGCTACATCAATAGGAAACAAACCATTGAGATAGAACTTGGAGCTACTTTATTGTGTCAAGTTTCAAAGACCTAGCACAAACTGTGTTTGATTAAGAGTTCCAACTACATGTATCCATATAGGAGAAAACAGAGTGAAACCTAAAAATTAAAACTGTTACTGTCAACGGACGATTTAACCTAGAAGAAAGAAATTTGGTGAGCCAAGTGGGATTGGGGTACTGATCATTACCTGAAAGTGTCATCAAGATTGGGTGAAAAAATGTGTGCTGAGATTTCCGGAAACTCGTAGTTTTTTGGAAGCTTGGCAACCCCTTTAAATGAAAGTGATTTGCGCCAGTCTCTGCTTAGGTCTACATCAATAAAAAACAAAGCATAGAGATAGAACTTGGTGCTACTTTTTTCTGTCAAGTTTCAAAGAGCTAGCACAAACCGTGTTTGATTTAGAGTTCCAACTACATGTATCCATATAGGAGAAAACAGAGTGAAACCTAAAAATTAAAACTGTTACTGCCAACGAACGGTTTAACCTAGAAGAACGAAATTTCTTGAGCCAAGTGGGATTGGGGTAGTGATCATTACCTGAAAGTGTCATCAAGATTGGGTGAAAAAATGTGTGTTGAGATTTCAGGAAACTCGTAGTTTTTTGGAAGCTTGGCAAACCCTTTCCCTGAAAGTGATTTGCGCCAGTCTCTGCTTAGGGCTACAACAATAGGAAACCACCATAGAGATAGAACTTGGAGCTACATTATTGTGTCAAGTTTCAAAGTCCTAGCACAAACTGTGTTTGATTAAGAGTTCCAAATACATGTATCCATATAGGAGAAAACAGGGTGAAACCTAAAAATTAAAACTGTTACTGCCAACGGACTGTTTAACCTAGAAGAACGAAATTTGGTGAGCCAAGTGGGATTGGGGTACTGATCATTACCTGAAAGTGTCATCAAGATTGGGTGAAAAAATGTGTGCTGAGATTTCAGGAATCTCATAGTTTTTTGGAAGCTTGGCAACCCCTTTCCATGAAAGTGATTTGCGCCAGTCTCTGCTTAGGGCTACATCAATAGGAAACATCCCATAGAGATAGGACATGGAGCTACATTATTTTGTCAAGTTTCAAAGAGCTAGCACAAACCGTTTTTGATTTAGAGTTCCAACTACATGTATCCATATAGGAGAAAACAGAGTGAAACCTAAAAATTAAAACTGTTACTGCCAACGGACGGTTTAACCTAGAAGAACGAAATTTGGTGAGCCAAGTGGGATTGGGGTACTGATCATTACCTGAAAGTGTCATCAAGATTGGGTGAAAAAATGTGTGCTGAGATTTCAGGAAACTCGTAGTTTTTTGGATGATTGGCAACCCCTTTCAATGAAAGTGATTTGCGCCAGTCTCTGCTTAGTGCTACAACAATAGGAAACAAACCATAGAGATAGAACTTGGAGCTAATTTATTGTGTCAGGTTTCAAAGACCTAGCACAAACTGTGTTTGATTAAGTGTTCCAACTACATGTATCCATATAGGAGAAAACAGAGTGAAACCTAAAAATTAAAACTGTTACTGCCAACGGACGATTTAACCTAGAAGAACGAAATTTGGTGAGCCAAGTGGGATTGGGGTACTGATCATTACCTGAAAGTGTCATCAAGATTGGGTGAAAAAATGAGTGCTGAGATTTCAGGAAACTCGTTGTTTTTTGGAAGCTTGGCAACCCCTTTAAATGAAAGTGATTTGCGCCAGTCTCTGCTTAGGGCTACATCAATAGGAAACAAACCATAGAGATAGCACTTGGTGCTACTTTATTGTGTCAAGTTTCAAAGAGCTAGCACAAACCGTGTTTGATTTAGAGTTCCAACTACATGTATTCATAGGAGAAAATAGAGTGAAACCTAAAAATTAAAACTGTTACTGCTAACGAATAATTTAACCTAGAAGAACGAAATTTGGTGAGTTAAGTGGGATTGGGGTACTGATCATTACCTGAAAGTTTCATCAAGATTGGGTGAAAAAATGTGTGCTGAGATTTCAGGAAACTCATAGTTTTTTGGAAGCTTGGCAAACACTTTCCATGAAAGTGATTGGCGCCAGTCTCTGCTTAGGGCTACATCAATAGGAAAAAAAACATAGAGATAGAACTTGGAGCTACTTTATTGTGTCAAGTTCAAAGAGCTAGCACAAACCGTGTTTGATTTAGAGTTCCAACTACATGGATCCATATAGGAGAAAACAGAGTGAAACCTAAAAATTAAAACTGTTACTGCCAACGAACGGTTTAACCTTGAAGAACGAAACTTGGTGAGCCAAGTGGGATTGGGGTACTGATCATTACCTGAAAGTGTCATCAAGATTGGGTGAAAAAATGTGTGCTGAGATTTCAGGAAACTCGTAGTTTTTTGGAAGCTTGGCAACCCCTTTCCATGAAAGTGATTTGCGCCAGTCTCTGCTTAGGGCTACAACAATAGGAAACAAAACATAGAGATAGAACTTGGAGCTACTTTATTGTGTCAAGTTTCAAAGACCTGGCACAGACTGTGTTTGAATAAGAGTTCCAACTACATGTATCCCTATAGGAGAAAACAGAGTGAAACCTAAAAATTAAAACTGTTACTGCCAACGGACGGTTTAACCTAGAATAACCAAATTTGGTGAGTCAAGTGGGATTGGGGTACTGATCATTACCTGAAAGTGTCATCAAGATTGGGTGAAAAAATGTGTGCTGATATTTCAGGAAACTCGTAGTTTTTTGGAAGCTTGGCAACCCCTTTCCATGAAAGTGATTTGCGCCAGTCTCTGCTTAGAGCTACATCAATAGGAAACAAACCATAGAGATAGAACATGGAGCTACTTTATTGTGTCAAGTTTCAAAGAGGTAGCACAAACCGTGTTTGATTTAGAGTTCCAACTACATGTATACATATAGGAGAAAACAGAGTGAAACCTAAAAATTAAAACTGTTACTGCCAACGAACGGTTTAACCTAGAAGAAAGAAATTCGGTGAGCCAAGTGGGATTGGGGTACTGATCATTACCTGAAAGTGTCATCAAGATTGGGTGAAAAAATGTGTGCTGATATTTCAGGAAACTCGTAGTTTTTTGGAAGATTGGCAACCCCTTTCCATGAAAGTGATTTGCGCCAGTCTCTACTTAGGGCTACAACAATAAAAAACAAACCATAGAGATAGAACTTGGAACTACTTATTGTGTCAAGTTTCAAAGACCTAGCACAAACTGTGTTTGATTAAGAGTTCCAACTACATGTATCCATATAGGAGAAAACAGAGTGAAACCTAAAAATTAAAACTGTTAATGCCAATGGACGGTTTAACCTAGAAGACAAAATTTGGTGAGCCAAGTGGGATTGGGGTACTGATCATTACCTGAAAGTGTCATTAAGATTGGGTGAAAAAATGTGTGCTGAGATTTCAGGAAACTCGTAGTTTTTTGGAAGCTTGGCAACCCCTTTCCATGAAAGTGATTTGCGCCTGTCTCTGCTTAGGGCTACATCAATAGGAAACAAACCATAGAGATAGAACATGGAGCTACTTTATTGTGTCAAGTTTCAAAGAGCTAGCACAAACCGTGTTTGATTTAGAGTTCCAACTACATGTATTCATATAGGAGAAAATTGAGTGAAACCTCAAAATTAAAACTGTTACTGCCAACGAACGGTTTAACCTAGAAGAACGAAATTTGGTGAGCCAAGTGGGATTGGGGTACTGATCATTACCTGAAAATGTCATCAAGATTGGGTGAAAAAATGTGTGCTCAGATTTCAGGAAACTGATAGTTTTTTGGAAGCTTGGCAAACCCTTTCCATGAAAGTGATTTGCGCCAGTCTCTGCTTAGGGCTACATCAACAGGAAACAAACCACTAAGATAGAACATGGAGCTACTTTATTGTGTCAAGTTTCAAAGAGCTAGCACAAACCGTGTTTGATTTAGAGTTCCAACTACATGTATTCATATAGGAGAAAATTGAGTGAAACCTCAAAATTAAAACTGTTACTGCCAACGAACGGATTAACCTAGAAGAACTAAATTTGGTGAGCCAAGTGGGATTGGAGTACTGATCATTACCTGAAATTTTCATCAAAATTCGGTGAAAAAATGTGTGCTGAGATTTCAGGAAACTCATAGTTTTTTGGAAGCTTGGCAACCCCTTTAAATGAAAGTGATTTGCGCCAGTCTATGCTTAGGGCTACATCAATAAGAAACAAACCATAGAGATAGAACATGGAGCTACTTTATTGTGTCAAGTTTCAAAGAGCTAGCACAAACCGTGTTTGATTTAGAGTTCCAACTACATGTATCCGTATAGGAGAAAACAGAGTGAAACCTAAAAATTGAAACTGTTACTGCCAACGAACGGGTTAACCTAGAAGAACGAAATTTGGTGAGCCAAGTGGGATTGGGGTACTGATCATTACCTGAAAGTGTCATCAAGATCGGGTGAAAAAATGTGTGCTGAGATTTCAGGAAACTCGTAGTTTTTTGGAAGCTTGGCAACCCCTTACCATGAAAGTGATTTGCGCCAGCCTCTGCTTAGGGCTACATCAATAGGAAACAAACCATAGAGATCGAACTTAGAGCTATTTTATTGTGTCAAGTTTCAAAGAGCTAGCACAAACCGTGTTTGATTTAGAGTTCCAACTACATGTATCCATATAGGAGAAAACAGAGTGAAACCTAAAATTTAAAACTGTTACTGCCATCGAACGGTTTAACCTAGAAGAACAAAATTCGGTGAGCCAGGAGGGATTGGGGTAGTGATCATTACCTGAAAGTGTCATCGAGATTGGGTGAAAAAATGTGTGCTGAGATTTCAGGAAACTCGTAGTTTTTTGGAAGCTTGGCAACCCCTTTCCATGAAAGTGATTTGCGCCAGTCTCTGCTTAGGGCTACATCAATAGGAAACAATCCATAGAGATAGAACATGGAGCTACTTTATTGTGTCAAGTTTCAAAGAGCTAGCACAAACCGTGTTTGATTTAGAGTTCCAACTACATGTAGCCATATAGGAGAAAACAGAGTGAAAGCTAAAAGATGAAACTGTTACTGCCAACGAACGGGTTAACCTAGAAGAACAAAATTTGGTGAGCCAAGTGGGATTGGGGTACTGATCATTACCTGAAAGTGTCATCAAGATTGGGTGAAAAAATGTGTGCTGAGATTTCAGGAAACTCGTAGTTTTTTGGAAGCTTGGCAACCCCTTTCCATAAAAGTGATTTGCGCCAGTCTCTGCTTAGCGCTACATCAATAGGAAACAAACCATAGAGATAGAACTTGGAGCTACTTTATTGTGTCAAGTTTCAAAGACCTAGCACAAACTGTGTTTGATTAAGAGTTCCAACTACATGTATCCATATAGGAGAAAACAGAGTGAAACCTAAAATTTAAAACTGTTACTGCCAACGGACGGTTTAACCTAGAAGAACGAAATTTGGTGAGCCAAGTGGGATTGGGGTACTGATCATTACCTGAAAGTGTCATCAAGATTGGTTGAAAAAATGTGTGCTGAGATTTCAGTAAACTCGTAGTTTTTTGGAAGCTTGGCAACCCCTTTCCATAGAAAGTGATTTGCGCCAGTCTCTGCTTAGGGCTACAACAATAGGAAACAAACCATAGAGATAGAACTTGGAGCTACTTTATTGTGTCAAGTTTCAAAGACCTAGCACAAACTGTGTTTGATTTAGAGTTCCAACTACATGTATTCATATAGGAGAAAATTGAGTGAAACCTCAAAATTAAAACTGTTACTGCCAACGAACGGATTAACCTAGAAGAACTAAATTTGGTGAGCCAAGTGGGATTGGAGTACTGATCATTACCTGAAATTTTCATCAAAATTCGGTGAAAAAATGTGTGCTGAGATTTCAGGAAACTCATAGTTTTTTGGAAGCTTGGCAACCCCTTTAAATGAAAGTGATTTGCGCCAGTCTATGCTTAGGGCTACATCAATAAGAAACAAACCATAGAGATAGAACATGGAGCTACTTTATTGTGTCAAGTTTCAAAGAGCTAGCACAAACCGTGTTTGATTTAGAGTTCCAACTACATGTATCCGTATAGGAGAAAACAGAGTGAAACCTAAAAATTGAAACTGTTACTGCCAACGAACGGGTTAACCTAGAAGAACGAAATTTGGTGAGCCAAGTGGGATTGGGGTACTGATCATTACCTGAAAGTGTCATCAAGATCGGGTGAAAAAATGTGTGCTGAGATTTCAGGAAACTCGTAGTTTTTTGGAAGCTTGGCAACCCCTTACCATGAAAGTGATTTGCGCCAGCCTCTGCTTAGGGCTACATCAATAGGAAACAAACCATAGAGATCGAACTTAGAGCTATTTTATTGTGTCAAGTTTCAAAGAGCTAGCACAAACCGTGTTTGATTTAGAGTTCCAACTACATGTATCCATATAGGAGAAAACAGAGTGAAACCTAAAATTTAAAACTGTTACTGCCATCGAACGGTTTAACCTAGAAGAACAAAATTCGGTGAGCCAGGAGGGATTGGGGTAGTGATCATTACCTGAAAGTGTCATCGAGATTGGGTGAAAAAATGTGTGCTGAGATTTCAGGAAACTCGTAGTTTTTTGGAAGCTTGGCAACCCCTTTCCATGAAAGTGATTTGCGCCAGTCTCTGCTTAGGGCTACATCAATAGGAAACAATCCATAGAGATAGAACATGGAGCTACTTTATTGTGTCAAGTTTCAAAGAGCTAGCACAAACCGTGTTTGATTTAGAGTTCCAACTACATGTAGCCATATAGGAGAAAACAGAGTGAAAGCTAAAAAATGAAACTGTTACTGCCAACGAACGGGTTAACCTAGAAGAACAAAATTTGGTGAGCCAAGTGGGATTGGGGTACTGATCATTACCTGAAAGTGTCATCAAGATTGGGTGAAAAAATGTGTGCTGAGATTTCAGGAAACTCGTAGTTTTTTGGAAGCTTGGCAACCCCTTTCCATGAAAGTGATTTGCGCCAGTCTCTGCTTAGCGCTACATCAATAGGAAACAAACCATAGAGATAGAACTTGGAGCTACTTTATTGTGTCAAGTTTCAAAGACCTAGCACAAACTGTGTTTGATTAAGAGTTCCAACTACATGTATCCATATAGGAGAAAACAGAGTGAAACCTAAAATTTAAAACTGTTACTGCCAACGGACGGTTTAACCTAGAAGAACGAAATTTGGTGAGCCAAGTGGGATTGGGGTACTGATCATTACCTGAAAGTGTCATCAAGATTGGTTGAAAAAATGTGTGCTGAGATTTCAGTAAACTCGTAGTTTTTTGGAAGCTTGGCAACCCCTTTCCATAGAAAGTGATTTGCGCCAGTCTCTGCTTAGGGCTACAACAATAGGAAACAAACCATAGAGATAGAACTTGGAGCTACTTTATTGTGTCAAGTTTCAAAGACCTAGCACAAACTGTGTTTGATTTAGAGTTCCAACTACATGTATTCATATAGGAGAAAATTGAGTGAAACCTCAAAATTAAAACTGTTACTGCCAACGAACGGATTAACCTAGAAGAACTAAATTTGGTGAGCCAAGTGGGATTGGAGTACTGATCATTACCTGAAATTTTCATCAAAATTCGGTGAAAAAATGTGTGCTGAGATTTCAGGAAACTCATAGTTTTTTGGAAGCTTGGCAACCCCTTTAAATGAAAGTGATTTGCGCCAGTCTATGCTTAGGGCTACATCAATAAGAAACAAACCATAGAGATAGAACATGGAGCTACTTTATTGTGTCAAGTTTCAAAGAGCTAGCACAAACCGTGTTTGATTTAGAGTTCCAACTACATGTATCCGTATAGGAGAAAACAGAGTGAAACCTAAAAATTGAAACTGTTACTGCCAACGAACGGGTTAACCTAGAAGAACGAAATTTGGTGAGCCAAGTGGGATTGGGGTACTGATCATTACCTGAAAGTGTCATCAAGATCGGGTGAAAAAATGTGTGCTGAGATTTCAGGAAACTCGTAGTTTTTTGGAAGCTTGGCAACCCCTTACCATGAAAGTGATTTGCGCCAGCCTCTGCTTAGGGCTACATCAATAGGAAACAAACCATAGAGATCGAACTTAGAGCTATTTTATTGTGTCAAGTTTCAAAGAGCTAGCACAAACCGTGTTTGATTTAGAGTTCCAACTACATGTATCCATATAGGAGAAAACAGAGTGAAACCTAAAATTTAAAACTGTTACTGCCATCGAACGGTTTAACCTAGAAGAACAAAATTCGGTGAGCCAGGAGGGATTGGGGTAGTGATCATTACCTGAAAGTGTCATCGAGATTGGGTGAAAAAATGTGTGCTGAGATTTCAGGAAACTCGTAGTTTTTTGGAAGCTTGGCAACCCCTTTCCATGAAAGTGATTTGCGCCAGTCTCTGCTTAGGGCTACATCAATAGGAAACAATCCATAGAGATAGAACATGGAGCTACTTTATTGTGTCAAGTTTCAAAGAGCTAGCACAAACCGTGTTTGATTTAGAGTTCCAACTACATGTAGCCATATAGGAGAAAACAGAGTGAAAGCTAAAAAATGAAACTGTTACTGCCAACGAACGGGTTAACCTAGAAGAACAAAATTTGGTGAGCCAAGTGGGATTGGGGTACTGATCATTACCTGAAAGTGTCATCAAGATTGGGTGAAAAAATGTGTGCTGAGATTTCAGGAAACTCGTAGTTTTTTGGAAGCTTGGCAACCCCTTTCCATGAAAGTGATTTGCGCCAGTCTCTGCTTAGCGCTACATCAATAGGAAACAAACCATAGAGATAGAACTTGGAGCTACTTTATTGTGTCAAGTTTCAAAGACCTAGCACAAACTGTGTTTGATTAAGAGTTCCAACTACATGTATCCATATAGGAGAAAACAGAGTGAAACCTAAAATTTAAAACTGTTACTGCCAACGGACGGTTTAACCTAGAAGAACGAAATTTGGTGAGCCAAGTGGGATTGGGGTACTGATCATTACCTGAAAGTGTCATCAAGATTGGTTGAAAAAATGTGTGCTGAGATTTCAGTAAACTCGTAGTTTTTTGGAAGCTTGGCAACCCCTTTCCATAGAAAGTGATTTGCGCCAGTCTCTGCTTAGGGCTACAACAATAGGAAACAAACCATAGAGATAGAACTTGGAGCTACTTTATTGTGTCAAGTTTCAAAGACCTAGCACAAACTGTGTTTGATTTAGAGTTCCAACTACATGTATTCATATAGGAGAAAATTGAGTGAAACCTCAAAATTAAAACTGTTACTGCCAACGAACGGATTAACCTAGAAGAACTAAATTTGGTGAGCCAAGTGGGATTGGAGTACTGATCATTACCTGAAATTTTCATCAAAATTCGGTGAAAAAATGTGTGCTGAGATTTCAGGAAACTCATAGTTTTTTGGAAGCTTGGCAACCCCTTTAAATGAAAGTGATTTGCGCCAGTCTATGCTTAGGGCTACATCAATAAGAAACAAACCATAGAGATAGAACATGGAGCTACTTTATTGTGTCAAGTTTCAAAGAGCTAGCACAAACCGTGTTTGATTTAGAGTTCCAACTACATGTATCCGTATAGGAGAAAACAGAGTGAAACCTAAAAATTGAAACTGTTACTGCCAACGAACGGGTTAACCTAGAAGAACGAAATTTGGTGAGCCAAGTGGGATTGGGGTACTGATCATTACCTGAAAGTGTCATCAAGATCGGGTGAAAAAATGTGTGCTGAGATTTCAGGAAACTCGTAGTTTTTTGGAAGCTTGGCAACCCCTTACCATGAAAGTGATTTGCGCCAGCCTCTGCTTAGGGCTACATCAATAGGAAACAAACCATAGAGATCGAACTTAGAGCTATTTTATTGTGTCAAGTTTCAAAGAGCTAGCACAAACCGTGTTTGATTTAGAGTTCCAACTACATGTATCCATATAGGAGAAAACAGAGTGAAACCTAAAATTTAAAACTGTTACTGCCATCGAACGGTTTAACCTAGAAGAACAAAATTCGGTGAGCCAGGAGGGATTGGGGTAGTGATCATTACCTGAAAGTGTCATCGAGATTGGGTGAAAAAATGTGTGCTGAGATTTCAGGAAACTCGTAGTTTTTTGGAAGCTTGGCAACCCCTTTCCATGAAAGTGATTTGCGCCAGTCTCTGCTTAGGGCTACATCAATAGGAAACAATCCATAGAGATAGAACATGGAGCTACTTTATTGTGTCAAGTTTCAAAGAGCTAGCACAAACCGTGTTTGATTTAGAGTTCCAACTACATGTAGCCATATAGGAGAAAACAGAGTGAAAGCTAAAAAATGAAACTGTTACTGCCAACGAACGGGTTAACCTAGAAGAACAAAATTTGGTGAGCCAAGTGGGATTGGGGTACTGATCATTACCTGAAAGTGTCATCAAGATTGGGTGAAAAAATGTGTGCTGAGATTTCAGGAAACTCGTAGTTTTTTGGAAGCTTGGCAACCCCTTTCCATGAAAGTGATTTGCGCCAGTCTCTGCTTAGCGCTACATCAATAGGAAACAAACCATAGAGATAGAACTTGGAGCTACTTTATTGTGTCAAGTTTCAAAGACCTAGCACAAACTGTGTTTGATTAAGAGTTCCAACTACATGTATCCATATAGGAGAAAACAGAGTGAAACCTAAAATTTAAAACTGTTACTGCCAACGGACGGTTTAACCTAGAAGAACGAAATTTGGTGAGCCAAGTGGGATTGGGGTACTGATCATTACCTGAAAGTGTCATCAAGATTGGTTGAAAAAATGTGTGCTGAGATTTCAGTAAACTCGTAGTTTTTTGGAAGCTTGGCAACCCCTTTCCATAGAAAGTGATTTGCGC
Source organism: Spermophilus citellus (assembly GCF_964194105.1). NCBI lineage: Eukaryota > Metazoa > Chordata > Mammalia > Rodentia > Sciuridae > Spermophilus > Spermophilus citellus. The sequence goes on along the minus strand of NW_027672727.1, from coordinate 889,978 downwards.
CAGTCTCTGCTTAGGGCTACAACAATAGGAAACAAACCATAGAGATAGAACTTGGAGCTACTTTATTGTGTCAAGTTTCAAAGACCTAGCACAAACTGTGTTTGATTAAGAGTTCCAACTACATGTATCCATATAGGAGAAAACAGAGTGAAACCTAAAAATTAAAACTGTTACTGCCAACGGACGGTTTAACCTAGAAGAACGAAATTTGGTGAGCCAAATGGGATTGGGGAACTGATCATTACCTAAAGTGTCATCAAGATTGGGTGAAAAAATGTGTGCTGAGATTTCAGGAAACTCGTAGTTTTTTGGAAGATTGGCAACCCCCTTCCATGAAAGTGATTTGCGCCAGTCTCTGCTTAGGGCTACATCAATAGGAAACAATCCATAGAGATAGAACATGGAGCTACTTTATTGTGTCAAGTTTCAAAGAGCTAGCACAAACCGTGTTTGATTTAGAGTTCCAACTACATGTAGCCATATAGGAGAAAACAGAGTGAAACCTCAAAATTAAAACTGTTACTGCCAACGAACGGTTTAACCTAGAAGAACGAAATTTGGTGAGCCAAGTGGGATTGGGGTACTGATCATTACCTGAAAATGTCATCAAGATTGGGTGAAAAAATGTGTGCTCAGATTTCAGGAAACTGATAGTTTTTTGGAAGCTTGGCAAACCCTTTCCATGAAAGTGATTTGCGCCAGTCTCTGCTTAGGGCTACATCAACAGGAAACAAACCACTAAGATAGAACATGGAGCTACTTTATTGTGTCAAGTTTCAAAGAGCTAGCACAAACCGTGTTTGATTTAGAGTTCCAACTACATGTATTCATATAGGAGAAAATTGAGTGAAACCTCAAAATTAAAACTGTTACTGCCAACGAACGGATTAACCTAGAAGAACTAAATTTGGTGAGCCAAGTGGCATTGGAGTACTGATCATTACCTGAAATTTTCATCAAAATTCGGTGAAAAAATGTGTGCTGAGATTTCAGGAAACTCATAGTTTTTTGGAAGCTTGGCAACCCCTTTAAATGAAAGTGATTTGCGCCAGTCTATGCTTAGGGCTACATCAATAAGAAACAAACCATAGAGATAGAACATGGAGCTACTTTATTGTGTCAAGTTTCAAAGAGCTAGCACAAACCGTGTTTGATTTAGAGTTCCAACTACATGTATCCGTATAGGAGAAAACAGAGTGAAACCTAAAAATTGAAACTGTTACTGCCAACGAACGGTTTAACCGAGAACAACGAAATGCGGTGAGCCAAGTGGGATTGGGGTACTGATCATTACCTGAAAGTGTCATCAAGATTGGGTGAAAAAATGTGTAGTGAGATTTCAGGAAACTCGTAGTTTTTTGGAAGCTTGGCAACACCTTTTCATGAAAGTGATTTGCGCCAGTCTCTGCTTAGCGCTACATCAATAGGAAACAAACCATAGAGATAGAACTTGGAGCTACTTTATTGTGTCAAGTTTCAAAGACCTAGCACAAACTGTGTGATAAAGAGTTCCAACTACATGTATCCATATAGGAGAAAACAGAGTGAAACCTAAAAATTAAAACTGTTACTGCCAACGGACGGTTTAACCTAGAAGAACGAAATTGGTGAGCCAAGTGGGATTGGGGTACTGATCATTACCTGAAAGTGTCATCAAGATTGGTTGAAAAAATGTGTGCTGAGATTTCAGTAAACTCGCAGTTTTTTGGAAGCTTGGCAACCCCTTTCCATGAAAGTGATTTGCACCAGTCTCTGCTTAGGGCTACATCAATAGGAAACAAACCATAGAGATAGAACATGGAGCTACTTTATTGTGTCAAGTTTCAAAGAGGTAGCACAAACCGTGTTTGATTTAGAGTTCCAACTACATGTATTCATATTGGAGAAAATTGAGTGAAACCTCAAAATTAAAACTGTTACTGCCAACAAACGGTTTAACCTAGAAGAACGAAATTTGGTGAGCCAAGTGGGATTGGGGTACTGATCATTACCTGAAAGTGTCATCAAGATTGGGTGAAAAAAATGTGTGCGGGGATTTCAGGAAACTCGTAGTTTTTTGGAAGCTTGGCAACCCCTTTCCATGAAAGTGATTTGCGCCAGTCTCTGCTTAGGGCTACATCAATAGGAAACAAACCATAGAGATAGAACATGTAGCTACTGTATTGTGTCAAGTTTCAAAGAGCTAGCACAAACCGTGTTTGATTTAGAGTTCCAACCTCATGTATTCATATAGGAGAAAACAGAGTGAAACCTAAAAATTAAAACTGTTACTGCCAACGAACGGTTTAACCTAGAAGAACAAAATTTGGTGAGCCAGGTGGGATTGGGGTAGTGATCATTACCTGAAAGTGTCATCAAGATTGGGTGAAAAAATGTGTGCTGAGATTTCAGAAAACTCGTAGTTTTTTGGAAGCTTGGCAACCCCTTTCCATGAAAGTGATTTGCGCCAGTCTCTGCTTTGGGCTACATCAATAGGAAACAAACCATAGATATAGAATTTGGAGCTACTTTATTGTGTCAAGTTTCAAAGAGCTAGCACAAACCGTGTTTGATTTAGAGTTCCAAATACATGTATCCATATAGGAGAAAACAGAGTGAAACCTAAAAATTAAAAGTGTTACTGCCAACGAATGGTTTAACCTAGAAGAACGAAACTTGGTGACCCAAGTGGGATTGGGGTACTGATCATTACCTGAAAGTGTCATCAAGATTGGGTGAAAAAATGTGTCCTGAATTTTCAGGAAACTCGTAGTTTTTTGGAAGCTTGGCAAACCCTTTCCATGAAAGTGATTTGCGCCAGTCTCTGCTTAGGGCTACATCAACAGGAAACAAACCATAGAGATCGAACTTGGAGCTACTTTATTGTGTCAAGTTTCAAAGAGCTAGCACAAACCGTGGATGATTTAGAGTTCCAACTACATGTATCCATATAGGAGAAAACAGAGTGAAACCTAAAAATTAAAACTGTTACTGTCAACGAACGGTTTAACCTAGAAGAACGAAACTTGGTGACCCAAGTGGGTTTGTGGTACTGATCATTACCTGAAAGTGTCATCAAGATTGGGTGAAAAAATGTGTGCTTATATTTCAGGAAACTCGTAGTTTTTTGGAAACTTGGCAACCCCTTACCATGAAAGTGATTTGTGCCAGTCTCTGCTTAGGGTTACATCAATAGGAAAAAAACCATACAGATAGAACATGGAGCTACTTTATTGTGTCAAGTTTCAAAGAGCTAGTACAAACCGTGTTTGATTTAGAGTTCCAACTACATGTATTCATATAAGAGAAAACAGAGTGAAACCTAAAAATTAAAACTGTTACTGCCAACGAATGGTTTAACCTAGAAGAACGAAATTTCTTGAGCCAAGTGGGATTGGGGTAGGGATCATTACCTGAAAGTGTCATCAAGATTGGGTGAAAAAATGTGTGCTGAGATTTCAGGAAACTCGTAGTTTTTTGGAAGCTTGGCAACCCCTTTACATGAAAGTGATTTGCGCCAGTCTCTGCTTAGGGCTACATCAATATGAAACAAACCTTAGAGATAGAACTTGGAGCTACTTTATTGTGTCAAGTTTCAAAGAGCTAGCACAAACCGTTTTTGATTTAGAGTTCCAACTACATGTATTCATATAGGAGAAAATTGAGTGAAACCTCAAAATTAAAACTGTTATTGCCAACGAACGGTTGAACCTAGAAGAACGAAATTTGGTGAGCTAAGTGGAATTGGGGTACTGATCATTACCTGAAAGTGTAATCAAGATTGGGTGAAAAAATGTGTGCTGAGATTTCAGGAAACTCGTAGTTTTTTGGAAGCTTGGCAACCCCTTTACATGAAAGTGATTTGCGCCAGTCTCTGCTTAGGGCTACATCAATAGGAAAAAAAACATAGAGATAGAACTTGGAGCTACTTTATTGTGTCAAGTTTCAAAGAGCTAGCACAAACTGTGTTTGATTTAGAGTTCCAACTACATGTATCCATATAGGAGAAAACAGAGTGAAACCTAAAAATGAAAACTGTTACTGCCAACGAACGGTTTAACCTAGAAGAACGAAATTTCTTGAGCCAAGTGGGATTGGGGTAGTGATCATTACCTGAGAGTGTCATCAAGATTGGGTGAAAAAATGTGTGCTGAGATTTCAGGAAACTCGTAGTTTTTTGGAAGCTTGGCAACCACATTCCATGAAAGTGATTTGCGCCAGTCTCTGCTTAGGGCTACATCAATAGGAAAAAAACCATAGAGATAGAACTTGGAGCTACTTTATTGTGTCAAGTTTCAAAGAGCTAGCACAAACCGTGTTTGATTTAGAGTTCCAATTACATGTATCCATATGGGAGAAAACAGAGTGAAACATAAAAATTAAAACTGTGACTGCCAACGGACGGTTTAACCTAGAAGAACGAAATTTGGTGAGCCAAGTGGGATTGGGGTACTGATCATTACCTGAAAGTGTCATCAAGATTGGGTGAAAAAATGTGTACTGAAATTTCAGGAAACTCGTAGTTTTTTGGAAGATTGGCAACCCCTTTCCATGAATGTGATTTGCGCCAGTCTCTGCTTAGGGCTAAAACAATAGGAAACAAATCACAGAGATAGATCTTGGAGCTACTTTATTGTGTCAAGTTTCAAAGACCTAGCACACACTGTGTTTGATTAAGAGTTCCAACTACATGTATCCCTATAGGAGAAAACAGAGTGAAACCTAAAAATTAAAACTGTTACTGCCAACGGACGGTTTAACCTAGAAGAACGAAATTTGGTGAGCCAAGTGGGATTGGGGTACTGATCATTACCTGAAAGTGTCATCAAGATTGGGTGAAAAAATGTGTGCTGAGATTTCAGGAAACTCGTAGTTTTTTGGAAGCTTGGCAACCCCTATAAATGAAAGTGATTGGCGCCAGTCTCTGCTTAGGGCTACATCAATAGGAAACAAACCATAGAGATAGAACTTGGTGCTACTTTATTGTGTCAAGTTTCAAAGAGCTAGCACAAACCGTGTTTGATTTAGAGTTCCAACTACATGTATCCATATAGGAGAAAACAGAGTGAAATCTAAAAATTAAAACTGTTACTGCCAACGAACGGTATAACCTAGAAGAACGAAATTTGGTGAGCCAAGTGGGATTGGGGTACTGATCATTACCTGAAAGTGTCATCAAGATTGGGTGAAAAAATGTGTGCTGAGATTACAGGAAACTCGTAGTTTTTTGGAAGCTTGGCAACCCCTTTAAATGAAAGGGATTTGCGCCAGTCTCTGCTTAGGGCTACATCAATAGGAAACAAACCATAGAGATAGAACTTGGAGCTACTTTATTGTGTCAAGTTTCAAAGAGCTAGCACAAACCGTGTTTGATTTAGAGTTCCAACTACATGTATCCATATAGGAGAAAACAGAGTGAAACCTAAAAATTAAAACTGTTACTGCCAACGAACGGTTTAACCTAGAAGAACGAAACTTGGTGACCCAAGTGGGATTGGGGTACTGATCATTACCTGAAAGTGTCATCAAGATTGGGTGAAAAAATGTGTGCTGAGATTTCAGGAAACTGGTAGTTTTTTGGAAGCTTGGCAAACCCTTTCCATGAAAGTGATTTGCGCCAGTCTCTGCTTAGGGCTACATCAACAGGAAACAAACCATTAAGATAGAACATGGAGCTACTTTATTGTGTCAAGTTTCAAAGAGCTAGCACAAACCGTGTTTGATTTAGAGTTCCAACTACATGTATTCATATAGGAGAAAATTGAGTGAAACCTCAAAATTAAAACTGTTACTGCCAAAGAATGGTTTAACCTAGAAGAACGAAATTTGGTGAGCCAAGTGGGATTGGGGTACTGATCATTACCTGAAAGTGTCATCAAGATTGGGTGAAAAAATGTGTGCTGAGATTTCAGGAAACTCGTAGTTTTTTGGAAGCTTGGCAACCCCTTTCCATGAAAGTGATTTGCGCCAGAATCTGCTTAGGGCTACATCAATAGGAAACAAACCATAGAGATCGAACTTGGAGCTACTTTATTGTGTCAAGTTTCAAAGAGCTAGCACAAACCGTGTTTGATTTAGAGTTCCAACTACATGTATCCATATAGGAGAAAACAGACTGAAACCTAAAAATTAAAACTGTTACTGCCAACGAACGGTTTAACCTAGAAGAACGAAATTCGGTGAGCCAGGTGGGATTGGGGTAGTGATCATTACCTGAAAGTGTCATCAAGATTGGGTGAAAAAATGTGTGCTGAGATTTCAGGAAACTCGTAGTTTTTTGGAAGCTTGGCAACCCCTTTCCATGAAAGTGATTTGCGCCAGTCTCTGCTTAGGGCTACATCAATAGGAAAAAAACAATAGATATAAAATTTGGAGCTACTTTATTGTGTCAAGTTTCAAAGAGCTAGCACAAACCGTGTTTGATTTAGAGTTCCAACTATATGTATCCATATAGGAGAAAACAGAGTGAAACCTAAAAATTGAAACTGTTACTGCCAACGAACGGGTTAACCTAGAAGAACGAAATTTGGTGAGCCAAGTGGGATTGCGGTACTGATCATTACCTGAAAGTGTCATCAAGATTGGGTGAAAAAATGTGTGCTGAGATTTCAGGAAACTCGTAGTTTTTTGGAGGCTTGGCAACCCCTTTCCATGAAAGTGATTTGCGCCAGTCTCTGCTTAAGGCTACATCAATAGGAAACAAACCATAGAGATAGAACTTGGAGCTACTTTATTGTGTCAAGTTTCAAAGACCTAGCACAAACTGTGTTTGATTAAGAGTTCCAACTACATGTATCCATATAGGAGAAAACAGAGTGAAACCTAAAAATTAAAACTGTTACTGCCAACGGACGGTTTAACCTAGAAGAACGAAATTTGGTGAGCCAAGTGTGAGTGGGGTACTGATCATTACCTGAAAGTGTCATCAAGATTGGGTGAAAAAATGTGTGCTGAGATTTCAGGAAACTCGTACTTTTTTGGAACATTGGCAACCCCTTTCAGTGAAAGTGATTTGCGCCACTCTCTGCTTAGGGCTACATCAATAGGAAACAAACCAGAGAGATAGAACTTGGAGCTACTTTATTGTGTCAAGTTTCAAAGAGCTAGCACAAACCGTGTTTGATTTAGAGTTTCAACTACATGTATCCATATAGGAGAAAACAGAGTGAAACCTAAAAATTAAAACTGTTACTACCAAGGAAAATTTTAATCTAGAAGAACGAAATTTTGTGAGCCAAGTGGGATTGGGGTAGTGATCATTACCTGAAAGTGTCATCAAGATTGGGTGAAAAAATGTGTGCTGAGATTTCAGGAAACTCGTAGTTTTTTGGAATCTTGGAAACCCCCTTCCATGAAAGTGATTTGCGCCAGTCTCTGCTTAGGGCTACATCAATAGGAAAGAAACCATAGAGATAGAACTTGGAGCTACTTTATTCTCTCAAGTTTCAAAGAGCTAGCACAAACCATGTTTGATTTAGACTTCCACCTACATGTATCCCTATTGGAGAAAAAAGAGTGAAACCTAAAAATTAAATCTGTTACTGCCAACGAACGGTTTAACCTAGAAGAACGAAATTTGGTGAGCCAAATAGGATTGCGGTACTGATCATTACCTGAAAGTGTCATCAAGATTGGGTGTAAAAATGTGTGCTGAGATTTCAGGAAACTCATAGTTTTTTGGGAGCTTGGCAACCCTCTTCCATGAAAGTGATTTGCGTCAGTCTCTGCTTAGGGCTAGTTCAATAGGAAACAAACCATAGAGACAGAACTTGGTGCTACTTTATTTTGTCAAGTTTCAAAGAGCTAGCACAAACCGTGTTTGATTTAGAGTTCCAACTACATGTATCCATATAGGAGAAAACAGAGTGAAACCTAAAAATTAAAACTGTTACTGCCAAAGAACGGTTTAACCTAGCTGAACGAAACTTGGTGACCCAAGTAGGATTGGCGTTCTGATCATTACCTGAAAGTGTCATCAAGATTGGGTGAAAAAATGTGTGCTGATATTTCAGGAAACTCGTAGTTTTTTGGAAGCTTGGCAACCCCTTTATATGAAAGTTATTTGCGCCAGTCTCTGCTTAGGGCTACATCAATAGGAACTAAACCATCGAGATAGAACTTGGAGCTACTTTAATGTGTGAAGTTTCAAAAAGCTAGCACAAACGGTGTTTGATTTAGAGTTCCAACTACATGTATCCATATAGGAGATAACACACTGAAACTTAAAATTTAAAAGTGTTACTGCCAACAAACTGTTTAACATAGAAGAATGAAACTTGGTGACCCAAGTGGGATTGGGGTACTGATCATTACCTGAAAGTGTCATCAAGATTGGTTGTAAAAATGTGTGCTGAGATTTCAGGAAACTCGTAGTTTTTTGGAAGCTTGGTAACCCCCTTCCAGGAAAGTCATTTGCGCCAGTCTCTGCTTAGCGCTACATCAATAGGAATAAAACCATAGAGACAGAACATGAAGCTACTTTATTGTGTCAAGTTTCAAAGAGCTAGCACAAACCGTGTTTGATTTAGAGTTCCAACTACATGTATCCATATAGGAGAAAACAGAGTGAAACCTAAAAATTGAAACTGTTACTGCCAACGAACGGGTTAACCTAGAAGAACGAAATTTGGTGAGCCAAGTGGGATTGGGGTACTGATCATTACCTGAAAGTGTCATCAAGATTGGGTGAAAAAATGTGTGCTGAGATTTCAGGAAACTCGTAGTTTTTTGGAGGCTTGGCAACCCCTTTCCATGAAAGTGATTTGCGCCAGTCTCTGCTTAAGGCTACATCAATTGGAAACAAAACATAGAGATAGAACTTGGAGCTACTTTATTGTGTCAAGTTTCAAAGACCTAGCACAAACTGTGTTTGATTAAGAGTTCCAACTACATGTATCCATATAGGAGAAAACAGAGTGAAACCTAAAAATTAAAACTGTTACTGCCAACGGACGGTTTAACCTAGAAGAACGAAATTTGGTGAGCCAAGTGTGAGTGGGGTACTGATCATTACCTGAAAGTGTCATCAAGATTGGGTGAAAAAATGTGTGCTGAGATTTCAGGAAACTCGTACTTTTTTGGAACATTGGCAACCCCTTTCAGTGAAAGTGATTTGTGCCACTCTCTGCTTAGGGCTACATCAATAGGAAACAAACCAGAGAGATAGAACTTGGAGCTACTTTATTGTGTCAAGTTTCAAAGAGCTAGCACAAACCGTGTTTGATTTAGAGTTTCAACTACATGTATCCATATAGGAGAAAACAGAGTGAAACCTAAAAATTAAAACTGTTACTACCAAGGAAAATTTTAATCTAGAAGAACGAAATTTTGTGAGCCAAGTGGGATTGGGGTAGTGATCATTACCTGAAAGTGTCATCAAGATTGGGTGAAAAAATGTGTGCTGAGATTTCAGGAAACTCGTAGTTTTTTGGAATCTTGGAAACCCCCTTCCATGAAAGTGATTTGCGCCAGTCTCTGCTTAGGGCTACATCAATAGGAAAGAAACCATAGAGATAGAACTTGGAGCTACTTTATTCTCTCAAGTTTCAAAGAGCTAGCACAAACCATGTTTGATTTAGAGTTCCACCTACATGTATCCCTATTGGAGAAAAAAGAGTGAAACCTAAAAATTAAATCTGTTACTGCCAACGAACGGTTTAACCTAGAAGAACGAAATTTGGTCAGCCAAGTGGGATTGGGGTACTGATCATTACCTGAAAGTGACATAAAGATTGGGTGAAAAATGTGCGCTGAGATTTCAGGAAACTAGTAGTTTTTTGGAAGATTGGCATCCCCTTTAAATGAAAGTGATTTGCGCCAGTCTCTGCTTAAGGCTACATCAATAGGAAGCAAACCGTAGAGATAGACCTTGGAGCTACTTTATTGTGTCAAGTTTCAAAGAGCTAGCAGAAACCGTGTTTGATTTAGAGTTCCAACTACATGTATCCATATAGGAGAAAACACAGTGAAACCTAAAAATTAAAACTGTTACTGCCAACGAACGGTTTAACCTAGAAGAACGAAATTTGGTGAGCCAAGTGGGATTGGGGTACTGATCATTACCTGAAAGTGTCATCAAGATTGGGTGAAAAAATGTGTGCTGAGATTTCAGGAAACTCGTAGTTTTTTGGAAGCTGGGCAACCCCTTTCCATGAAAGTGATTTGCCCCAGTCTCTGCTTAGGGCTACATCAATAGAAAACAAACCATAGAGATAGAACTTGGAGCTACTTTATTGTGTCAAGTTTCAAAGAGCTAGCAGAAACCGTGTTTGATTTAGAGTTCCAACTACATGTATCCATATAGGAGAAAACAGAGTGAAACCTAAAAATTAAAACTGTTACTGCCAACGAACGGTTTAACCTAGAAGAACAAAATTTCGTGAGCCAAGTGGGATTGGCATACTGATCATTACCTGAAAGTGACATCAAGATTGGGTGAAAAAATGTGTGCTTAGATTTCAGGAAACTCGTAGTTTTTCGGAAGCTTGGCAACCCCCTTCCATGAAAGTGATTTGCGCCAGTCTCTGCTTAGGGCTACATCAATAGGAAACAAACCATAGAGATAGAACATGGAGCTACTTTATTGTGTCAAGTTTCAAAAAGCTAGCACAAACCGTGTTTGATTTAGAGTTCCAACTACATGTATCCATATAGGAGAAAACAGAGTGAAACCTAAAAATTAAAACTGTTACTGCCAACGAACGGTTTAAACTAGAAGAACAAAATTTAGTGAGCCAAGTGGGATTGGGGTACTGATCATTACCTGAAAGTGTCATCAAGATTGGGTGCAAAAATGTGTGCTCAGATTTCCGAAAACTCGTAGTTTTTTGCAAGATTGGCAACACCTTTCCATGAAAGTGATTTGCGCCAGTATCTGCTTAGGGCTACATCAATAGGAAACAAACCATAGATATAGAACTTGGAGCTACTTTATTGTGTCAAGTTTCAAAGAGCTAGCACAAATCGTGTTTGATTTAGAGTTCCAAATACATGTATCCATATAGGAGAAAACAGAGTGAAACCTAAAAATTAAAACTGTTACTGCCAACGAACAGTATAACCGAGAAGAACGAAACTTGGTGACCCACGTGGGATTGGGGTCCTGATCATTACCTGAAAGTGTCATCAAAATTGGGTGAAAAAATGTGTGCTGAGATTTCAAGTAACACATAGTTTTTTGGAAGGATGGCAACCCCTTTCCATTAAAGTGATTTGCGCCAGTCTCTGCTTAGGGCTACATCAATAGGAAACAAACCATAGAGATAGACCTCGGAGCTACTTTATTGTGTCAAGTTTCAACGAGCTAGCACAAACCGTGTTTGATTTAGAGTTCCAACTACATGTATCCATATAGGAGAAAACAGAGTGAAACCTAAAAATTAAAACTGTTACTGCCAACGAACGGTTTAACCTAGAAGAACGAAATTTGGTGAGCCAAGTGGGATTGGAGTACTGATCATTACCTGAAAGTGTCATCAAGATTGGGTGAAAAAATGTGTGCTGAGATTTCAGGAAACTCCTAGTTTTTTGGAAGCTTGGCAACCCCTTTAAATGAAAGGGATTTGCGCCAGTCTCTGCTTAGGTCTACATCAATAGGAAACAAACCGTAGAGATAGAACTTGGTGCTACTTTATTGTGTCCATTTTCAAAGAGCTAGCACAAACCGTGTTTGATTTAGACTTCCAACTACATGTATCCATATAGGAGAAAACAGAGTGAAACCTAAAAATTAAAACTGTTACTGCCAACGAACGGTTTAAACTAGAAGAACGAAATTTGGTGAGCCAAGTGTGATTGGGGTACTGATCATTACCTGAAAGTGTCATCAAGATTGGGTGAAAAAATGTGTGCTGAGATTTCAGGAAACTCGTACTTTTTTGGAACATTGGCAACCCCTTTCAGTGAAAGTGATTTGCGCCACTCTCTGCTTAGGGCTTCATCAATAGGAAACAAACCATAGAGATAGAACTTGGAGCTACTTTCTTGTGTCAAGTTTCAAAGAGCTAGCACAAACCGTGTTTGATTTAGAGTTTCAACTACATGTATCCATATATGAGAAAACAGAGTGAAACCTAAAAATTAAAACTGTTACTGCCAAGGAAGATTTTAATCTAGAAGACGAAATTTTGTGAGCCAAGTGGGATTGGGATAGTGATCATTAACTGAAAGTGTCATCAAGATTGGGTGAAAAAATGTGTGCTGAGATTTCAGGAAACTCGTACTTTTTTGGAAGCTTGGAAACCCCCTTCCATGAAAGTGATTTGCGCCAGTCTCTGCTTAGGGCTACATCAATAGGAAAGAAACCATAGAGATAGAACTTGGAGCTATTTTATTCTCTCAAGTTTCAAAGAGCTAGCACAAACCATGTTTGATTTAGAGTTCCACCTACATGTATCCCTATTGGAGAAAAAAGAGTGAAACCTAAAAATAAAAACTGTTACTGCCAACGATCGGTTTAACCTAGAAGAACGAAATTTGGTGAGCCAAATGGGATTGCTGTAATGATCATTACCTGAAAGTGTCATCAAGATTGGGTGAAAAAATGTGTGCTGAGATTTCAGGAAACTCCTAGTTTTTTGGAATCTTGGCAACCCATTAAAATGAAAGGGATTTGCGCCAGTCTCTGCTTAGGGCTACATCAATAGGAAACAAACCGTATAGATAGAACTTGGTGCTACTTTATTGTGTCCAGTTTCAAAGAGCTAGCACAAACCATGTTTGATTTAGAGTTCCACCTACATGTATCCCTATTGGAGAAAAAAGAGTGAAACCTAAAAATTAAAACTGTTACTGCCAACGAACGGGTTAACCTAGAAGAACGAAATTTGGTGAGCCAAGTGGAATTGGGGTACTGATTATTACCTGAAAGTGTCATCAAGATTGGGTGAAAAAATGTGTGCTGAGATTTCAGGAAACTCGTAGTTTTTTGGAAGCTTTGCAACCCCTTTCCATGAAAGTGATTTGCGCCAGTCTCTGCTTAAGACTACATCAATAGGAAACAAACCATAGAGATAGAACTTGGAGCTACTTTATTGTGTCAAGTTTCAAAGACCTAGCACAAACTGTGTTTGATTAAGTGTTCCAACTACATGTATCCATATAGGAGAAAACAGAGTGAAACCTAAAAATTAAAACTGTTACTGCCAACGGACGGTTTAACCTAGAAGAACGAAATTTGGTGAGCCAAGTGTGATTGGGGTACTGATCATTACCTGAAAGTGTCATCAAGATTGGGTGAAAAAATGTGTGCTGAGATTTCAGGAAACTCGTAGTTTTTTGGAAGCTTGGCAACCCCTTTAAATGAAAGTGATTTGTGCCAGTCTCTGCTTAGGGCTACATCAATAGGAAAGAAAGCATAGAGAGAGAACTTGGAGCTACTTCATTGTGTCAAGTTTCAAAGAGCTAGCACAAAACGTGTTTGATTTAGACTTCCAACTACATGTATCCATATAGGAGAAAACAGAGTGAAACCTAAAAATTAAAACTGTTACTGCCAACGAACGGTTTAACCTAGCAGAACGAAACTTGGTGACCCAAGTAGGATTGGCGTACTGATCATTACATGAAAGTGTCATCAAGATTGGGTGAAAAAATGTGTGCTGAGATTTCAGGAAACTCGTAGTTTTTTGGAAGCTTGGCAACCCCTTTACATGAAAGTGATTTGCGCCAGTCTCTGCTTAGGGCTACATCAATAGGAAATAAACCATCGAGATAGAACTTGGAGCTACTTTATTGTGTGAAGTTTCAAAAAGCTAGCACAAACGGTGTTTGATTTAGACTTCCAACTACATGTATCCATATAGGAGAAAACAGAGTGAAACCTAAAAATTAAAACTGTTACTGCCGATGAACGGTTTAACCTAGAAGAACGAAATTTGGTGAGCCAAGTGGGATTGGGGTAGTGATCATTACCTGAAAGTGTCATGAAGATTGGGTGAAAAAATGTCTGCTGAGATTTCAGGAAACTCATAGTTTTTTGGAAGATTGGCAACCCCTTTAAATGAAAGTGATTTGCGCCAGTCTCTGCTTAGGGCTACATCAATAGGAAACAAACCATAGATATAGAACTCGGAGCTACTTTATTGTGTCAAGTTTCAAAGAGCTAGCACTAACCGTGTTTGATTTAGAGTTCCAACTACATGTATCCATATAGGAGAAAACAGAGTGAAACCTAAAAATTAAAACTGTTACTGCCAACGAACGGTTTAACCTAGAAGAACGAAATTTGGTGAGCCAAGTGGGATTGGAGTACTGATCATTACCTGAAAGTGTCATAAAGATTGGGTGAACAAATGTGTGCTGAGATTTCAGGAAACTCCTAGATTTTTGGAAGCTTGACAACCCCTTTAAATGAAAGTGATTTGCGCCAGTCTCTGCTTAGGGCTACATCAATAGGAAACAAACCGTAGAGATAGAACTTGGTGCTACTTTATTGTGTCCAGTTTCAAAGAGCTAGCACAAACCGTGTTTGATTTAGAGTTCCAACTACATGTATCCATATAGGAGAAAACAGAGTGAAACCTAAAAATTAAAACTGTTACTGCCAATGAACGGTTTAACCTAGAAGAACAAAATTCGGTGAGCCAAGTGGGATTGGGGTACTGATCATTACCTGAAAGTGTCATAAAGTTTGGGTGAAAAAATGTGTGCTGAGATTTCAGGAAACTCGTAGTTTTTTGGAAGCTTGGCATCCCCTTTCCATGAAAGTGATTTGCGCCAGTCTCTGCTTAGGGCTACATCAATAGGAAAGAAAACATAGAGATAGAACTTGGAGCTACTTTATTCTTTCAAGTTTCAAAGAGCTAGCACAAACCATGTTTGATTTAGAGTTCCAACTACATGTATCTCTATTGGAGAAAACAGAGTGAAACCTAAAAATTAAAACTGTTACTGCCAACGAACGGTTTAACATAGAAGAAGGAAATTTGGTGAGCCAAATGGGATTGTGGTAGTGATCATTACCTGAAAGTGTCATCAAGATTGGGTGTAAAAATGTGTGCTGAGATTTTTATAAACTCATAGTTTTTTGGAAGCTTGGCAACCCTCTTCCATGAAAGTGATTTGCACCAGTCTCTGCTTAGGGCTACTTCAATAGGAAACAAACCATAGAGATAGAACTTGGTGCTACTTTATTGTGTCAAGTTTCAAAGAGCTAGCACAAACGGTGATTGATTTAGATATCCAACTACATGTATCCATATAGGAGAAAACAGAGTGAAACAAAAAAATTAAAACTGTTACTGCCAACGAACGGTTTAACCTAGAAGAACGAAATTTGGTGAGCCAAGTGGGATTGGGGTAGTGATCATTACCTTAAAGTGTCATCAAGATTGGGTGAAAAAATGTGTGCTGAGATTTCAGGAAACTCGTAGTTTTTTGGAAGCTTGCAACCCCCTTCCATGAAAGTGATTTGCGCCAGTCTCTGCTTAGGGCTACATCAATAGGAAACAAACCATAGAGATAGAACTTGGAGCTACTTTATTGTGTCAAGTTTCAGAGAGCTAGCACAAACCGTGTTTGATTGAGAGTTCCAACTACATGTATCCATATAGGAGAAAACAGAGTGAAACCTAAAAATTTAAACAGTTACTGCCAACGAACAGTATAACCGAGAAGAACGAAACTTGGTGACCCACGTGGGATTGGGGTACTGATCATTACCTGAAAGTGTCATCAAGATTGGGTGAAAAAATGTGTGCTGAGATTTCAGGAAACACATAGTTTTTTGGAAGGTTGGCAACCCCTTTCCATTAAAGTGATTTGTGCCAGTCTCTGCTTACGGCTACATCAATAGGAAACAAACCATTGATATAGAACTCGGAGCTACTTTATTGTGTCAAGTTTCAAAGAGCTTGCACAAACCGTGTTTGATTTAGAGTTCCAACTACATGTATCCATATAGGAGAAAACAGAGTGAAACCTAAAAATTAAAACTGTTACTGCCAACGAACGGTTTAACCTAGAAGAACGAAATTTGGTGAGCCAAGTGGGATTGGAGTACTGATCATTACCTGAAAGTGTCATCAAGATTGGCTGAAAAAATGTGTGCTGAGATTTCAGGAAACTCCTAGTTTTTTGGAAGCTTGACAACCCCTTTAAATGAAAGTGATTTGCGCCAGTCTCTGCTTAGGGCTACATCAATAGGAAACAAACCGTAGAGATAGAACTTGGTGCTACTTTATTGTGTCCAGTTTCAAAGAGCTAGCACAAACCGTGTGTGATTTAGAGTTCCAACTACATGTATCCATATAGGAGAAAACAGAGTGAAACCTAAAAATTAAAACTGTTACTGCCAACGAACGGTTTAACCTAGAAGAACAAAATTCGGTGAGCCAAGTGGGATTGGGGTACTGATCATTACCTGAAAGTGTCATCAAGATTGGGTGAAAAAATGTGTGCTGAGATTTCAGGAAACTCATAGTTTTTTGGAAGCTTGGCAACCCCTTTAAATGAAAGTGATTTGCGCCAGTCTCTGCTTAGGGCTACATCAATAGGAAACAAAGCATAGAGAGAGAACTTGGAGCTACTTTATTGTGTCAAGTTTCAATGAGCTAGCACAAACCGTGTTTGATTTAGACTTCCAAATACATGTATCCATATAGGAGAAAACAGAGTGAAACCTAAAAATTAAAATTGTTACTGCCAACGAACGGTTTAAAGTAGAAGAACAAAATTTAGTGAGCCAAGTGGGATTGGGGTACTGATCATTACCTGAAAGTGTCATAAAGATTGGGTGAAAAAATGTGTGCTGAGATTTCAGGAAACTCGTAGTTTTTTGGAAGCTTGGCATCCCCTTTCCATGAAAGTGATTTGCGCCAGTCTCTGCTTAGGGCTACATCAATAGGAAAGAAAACATAGAGAGAGAACTTGGAACTACTTTATTCTTTCAAGTTTCAAAGAGCTAGAACAAACCATGTTTGATTTAGAGTTCCAACTACATGTATCCCTATTGGAGAAAACAGAGTGAAACCTAAAAATTAAAACTGTTACTGCCAACGAACGGTTTAACCTAGAAGAAGGAAATTTGGTGAGCCAAATGGGATTGCGGTAGTGATCATTACCTGAAAGTGTCATCAAGATTGGGTGTAAAATGTGTGCTGAGATTTCAGGAAACTCATAGTTTTTTGGAAGCTTGGCAACCCTCTTCCATGAAAGTGATTTGCACCAGTCTCTGCTTAGGGCTACTTCAATAGGAAACAAACCATAGAGATAGAACTTGGTGCTACTTTATTGTGTCAAGTTTCAAAGAGCTAGCAGAAACCGTGTTTGATTTAGAGTTCCAACTGCATATATCCATATAGGAGAAAACAGAGTGAAACCTAAAAATTAAAACTGTTACTGCCAACGAACGGTTTAACCTAGAAGAACGAAATTTGGTGAGCCAAGTGGGATTGGGGTTGTGATCATTACCTGAAAGTGTCATCAAGATTGGGTGAAAAAATGTGTGCTGAGATTTCAGGAAACTCGTAGTTTTTTGGAAGCTTGGCAACCCTTTTCCATGAAAGTGATTTGCGCCAGTCTCTGCGTAGGGCTACATCAATAGGAAACAAACCATAGAGATAGAACTTGGAGCTACTTTATTATGTCAAGCTTCAAAGAGCTAGCACAAAAGGTGATTGATTTAGAGTTCCAACTACATGTATCCATATAGGAGAAAACAGAGTGAAACCTAAAAATTAAAACTGTTACTGCCAACGAACGGTTTAACCTAGAAGAACGAAATTTGGTGAGCCAAGTGGGATTGGGGTCGTGATCATTACCTTAAAGTGTCATCAAGATTGGGTGAAAAAATGTGTGCTGAGATTTCAGGAAACTCGTAGTTTTTTGGAAGCTTGCAACCCCCTTCCATGAAAGTGATTTGCGCCAGTCTCTGCTTAGGGCTACATCAATAGGAAACAAACCATAGAGATAGAACTTGGAGCTACTTTATTGTGTCAAGTTTCAGAGAGCTAGCACAAACCGTGTTTGATTTAGAGTTCCAACTACATGTATCCATATAGGAGAAAACAGAGTGAAACCTAAAAATTAAAACTGTTACTGCCAACGAACGGTTTAACCTAGAAGAACGAAATTTGGTGAGCCAAGTGGGATTGGGGTACTGATCATTACCTGAAAGTGTCATCAAGATTGGGTTAAAATATGTGTGCTGAGATTTCAGGAAACTCGTAGTTTTTTGGAAGCCTGGCAACCCCTTTCCATGTAAGTGATTTGCCCCAGTCTCTGCTTAGGGCTACATCAATAGAAAACAAACCATAGAGATAGAACTTGGAGCTACTTTATTGTGTCAAGCTTCAAAGAGCTAGCACAAACCATGTTTGATTTACAGTTCCAACTACATGTATAAATATAGGAGAAAACAGAGTGAAACCTAAAAATTAAAACTGTTACTGCCAACGAACGGTTTAACCTAGAAGAACGAAATTTGGTTAGCCAAGTGGGATTGGGGTAGTGATCATTACCTGAAAGTGTCATCAAGATTGGGTGAAAAAATGTGTGCTGAGATTTCAGGAAACTCGTAGTTTTTTGGAAGCTTGGCTACCCCCTTCCATGAAAGTGATTTGCGCCAGTCTGTGCTTAGGGCTACATCAATAGGAAACAAACCATAGAGATAGAACTTGGAGCTACTTTATTGTGTCAAGTTTCAAAGAGCTAGCACTAACCGTGTTTGATTTAGAGTTCCAACTACATGTATCCATATAGGAGAAAACAGAGTGAAACCTAAAAATTAAAACTGTTACTGCCAACGAACGGTTTAAAGTAGAAGAACAAAATTTAGTGAGCCAAGTGGGATTGGGGTACTGATCATTACCTGAAAGTGTCATCAAGATTGGGTGTAAAAATGTGTGCTGAGATTTCAGGATACTCATAGTTTTTGGAAGCTTGGCAACCCTCTTCCATGAAAGTGATTTGCACCAGTCTCTGCTTAGGGCTACATCAATAGGAAACAAACCATAGAGATAGAACTTGGAGCTACTTTATTGTGTCAAGTTTCAAAGAGCTAGCACAAACCGTGTTTGATTGAGAGTTCCAACTACATGTATCCATATAGGAGAAAACAGAGTGAAACCTAAAAATTTAAACTGTTACTGCCAACGAACAGTTTAACCTAGAAGAACGAAATTTGGTGAGCCAAGTGGGATTGCGGTACTGATCATTACCTGAAAGTGTCATCAAGATTGGTTGTAAAAATGTGTGCTGAGATTTCAGGAAACTCATACTTTTTTGGAAGCTTGGCAACCCTCTTCCATGAAAGTGATTTGCGCCAGTCTCTGCTTAGGGCTACATCAATAGGAAACAAACGATAGAGATAGAACTTGGTGCTACTTTATTTTGTCAAGTTTCAAATAGCTAGCACAAACCGTGTTTGATTTAGAGTTCCAACTACATGTATCCATATAGGAGAAAACAGAGTGAAACCTAAAAATTAAAACTGTTACTGCCAACGAACGGTTTAACCTAGCAGAACGAAACTTGGTGACCCAAGTAGGATTGGCGTACTGATCATTACATGAAAGTGTCATCAAGATTGGGTGAAAAAATGTGTGCTGATATTTCAGGAAACTCGTAGTTTTTTGGAAGCTTGGCAACCCCTTTACATGAAAGTGATTTGCGCCAGTCTCTGCTTACGGCTACATCAATAGGAAATAAACCATCGAGATAGAACTTGGAGCTACTTTATTGTGTGAAGTTTCAAAAAGCTAGCGCAAACCGTGTTTGATTTAGAGTTCCAACTACATGTATCCATATAGGAGAAAACAGAGTGAAACCTAAAAATTAAAACTGTTACTGCCGATGAACGGTTTAACCTAGAAGAACGAAATTTGGTGAGCCAAGTGGGATTGGGGTAGTGATCATTACCTGAAAGTGTCATCAAGATTGGGTGAAAAAATATCTGCTGAGATTTCAGGAAACTCGTAGTTTTTTGGAAGCTTGGCTACCCCCTTCCATGAAAGTGATTTGCACCAGTCTGTGCTTAGGGCTACATCAATAGGAAACAAACCATAGAGATAGAACTTGGAGCTACTTTATTGTGTCAAGTTTCAAAGAGCTAGCACAAACCGTGTTTGATTTAGAGTTCCAACTACATGTATCCATATAGGAGAAAACAGAGTGAAACCTAAAAATTAAAACTGTTACTGCCAACGAACGGTTTAAAGTAGAAGAACAAAATTTAGTGAGCCAAGTGGGATTGGGGTACTGATCATTACCTGAAAGTGTCATCAAGATTGGGTGTAAAAATGTGTGCTGAGATTTTAGGAAACTCATAGTTTTTGGAAGCTTGGCAACCCTCTTCCATGAAAGTGATTTGCACCAGTCTCTGCTTAGGGCTACATCAATAGGAAACAAACCATAGAGATAGAAGTTGGAGCTACTTTATTGTGTCAAGTTTCAAAGAGATAGCACAAACCGTGTTTGATTGAGAGTTCCAACTACATGTATCCATATAGGAGAAAACAGAGTGAAACCTAAAAATTTAAACTGTTACTGCCAACGAACAGTATAACCGAGAAGAACGAAACTTGGTGACCCACGTGGGATTGGGGTACTGATCATTACCTGAAAGTGTCATCAAGATTGGGTGAAAAAATGTGTGCTGAGATTTCAGGAAACGCATAGTTTTTTGGAAGGTTGGCAACCCCTTTCCATTAAAGTGATTTGTGCCAGTCTCTGCTTAGGGCTACATCAATAGGAAACAAACCATTGATATAGAACTCGGAGCTACTTTATTGTGTCAAGTTTCAAAGAGCTAGCACAAACCGTGTTTGATTTAGAGTTCCAACTACACGTATCCATATAGGAGAAAACAGAGTGAAACCTAAAAATTAAAACTGTTACTGCCAACGAACGGTTTAACCTAGAAGAACGAAATTTGGTGAGCCAAGTGGGATTGGAGTACTGATCATTACCTGAAAGTGTCATCAAGATTGGGTGAAAAAATGTGTGCTGAGATTTCAGGAAACTCCTAGTTTTTTGGAAGCTTGACAACCCCTTTAAATGAAAGTGATTTGCGCCAGTCTCTGCTTAGGGCTACATCAATAGGAAACAAACCGTAGAGATAGAATTTGGTGCTACTTTATTGTGTCAAGTTTCAAAGAGCTAGCACAATCCGTGTTTGATTTAGAGTTCCAAGTACATGTATCCATATAGGAAAAAATTGAGTGAAACCTAAAAATTAAAACTGTTCCTGCCAACGAACGTTTTCACCTAGAAGAACGAAATTTGGTCAGCCAAGTGGGATTGGGGTACTCATCATTACCTGAAAGTGTCATCAAGATTGGGTGAAAAATGTGTGCTGAGATTTCAGGAAACTCGTAGTTTTTTGGAAGATTGGCATCCCCTTTAAATGAAAGTGATTTGCGCCAGTCTCTGCTTAGGGCTACATCAATAGGAAACAAACCATAGAGACAGAACTTGGAGCTACTTTATTGTGTCAAGTTTCAAACAGCTAGCACAAACCGTGTTTGATTTAGAGTTCCAAATACATGTATCCATATAGGAGAAAACAGAGTGAAACCTAAAAATTAAAACTGTTACTGCCAATGAACGGTTTAACCTAGAAGAACGAAATTTGGTGAGCCAAGTGGGATTGGGGTACTGATCATTACCTGAAAGTGTCATCAAGATTGGGTGAAAAAGTGTGTGCTGAGATTTCAGGAAACTCGTAGTTTTTTGGAAGCTGGGCAACCCCTTTCCATGAAAGTGATTTGCCCCAGTCTCTGCTTAGGGCTACATCAATAGGAAACAAACCATAGAGATAGAACTTGGAGCTACTTTATTGTGTCAAGTTTCAAAGAGCTAGCACAAACCGTTTTTGATTTAGAGTTCCAAGTACATGTATCCATATAGGAGAAAACAGAGTGAAACCTAAAAATTAAAACTATTACTGCCAACGAACGGTTTAACCTAGAAGAACGAAATTTGGTTAGCCAAGTGGGATTGGAGTAGTGATCATTACCTGAAAGTGTCATCAAGATTGGGTGTAAAAATGTGTGCTGAGATTTCAGGAAACTCATAGTTTTTGGAAGCTTGGCAACCCTCTTCCATGAAAGTGATTTGCACCAGTCTCTGCTTAGGGCTACTTCAATAGGAAACAAACCATAGCGATAGAACTTGGTGCTACTTTATTGTGTCAAGTTTCAAAGAGCTAGCACAAACCGTGTTTGATTTAGAGTTCCAACTGCATGTATCCATATAGGAGAAAACAGAGTGAAACCTAAAAATTAAAACTGTTACTGCCAACGAATGGTTTAACCTAGAAGAACGAAATTTGGTGAGCCAAGTGGGATTCGGGTAGTGATCATTACCTGAAAGTGTCATCAAGATTGGGTGAAAAAATGTGTGCTGAGATTTCAGGAAACTCGTAGTTTTTTGGAAGCTTGGCAACCCCTTTAAATGAAAGTGATTTGCGCCAGTCTCTGCTTAGGGCTACATCAATAGGAAACAAACCATAGAGATAGAACTTGGTGCTACTTTATTGTGTCCAATTTCAAAGAGCTAGCACAAACCGTGTTTGATTTAGAGTTCCAACTACATGTATCCATATAGGAGAAAACAGAGTAAAACCTAAAAATTAAAACTGTTACTGCCAACGAACGGTTTAACCTAGAAGAACAAAATTCGGTGAGCCAAGAGGGATTGGGGTACTGATCATTACCTGAAAGTTTCATCAAGATTGGTTGTAAAAATGTGTGCTGAGATTTCAGGAAACTCATAGTTTTTTGGAAGCTTGGCAACCCTCTTCCATGAAAGTGATTTGCGCCAGTCTCTGCTTAGGGCTACTTCAATAGGAAACAAACCATAGAGATAGAACTTGGTGCTACTTTATTTTGTCAAGTTTCAAATAGCTAGCACAAACCGTGTTTGATTTAGAGTTCCAACTACATGTATCCATATAGGAGAAAACAGAGTGAAACCTAAAAATTAAAACTGTTACTGCCAACGAACGGTTTAACCTAGCAGAACGAAACTTGGTGACCCAAGTAGGATTGGCGTACTGATCATTACATGAAAGTGTCATCAAGATTCGGTGAAAAAATGTCTGCTGAGATTTCAGGAAACTCGTAGTTTTTTGGAAGCTTGGTAACCCCCTTCCATGAAAGTCATTTGTGCCATTCTCTGCTTAGGTCTACATCAATAGGAAACAAACCATAGAGACACAACATGAAGCTACTTTATTGTGTCAAGTTTCAAAGAGCTAGCACAAACCGTGTTTGATTTAGAGTTCCAACTACATGTATCCATATAGGAGAAAACAAAGTGAAACCTTAAAATTAAAACTGTTACTGCCAACGAACGGTTTAACCTAGAAGAACGAAATTTGGTCAGCCAAGTGGGATTGGGGTACTGATCATTACCTGAAAGTGTCATCAAGATTGGGTGAAAAATGTGTGCTGAGATTTCAGGAAACTCGTAGTTTTTTGGAAGATTTGCATCCCCTTTAAATGAAAGTGATTTTCGCCAGTCTCTGCTTAGGGCTACATCAATAGGAAACAAACCATAGAGATAGAACTTGGAGCTACTTTATTGTGTCAAGTTTCAAAGAGCTAGCACAAACCGTGTTTGATTTAGAGTTCCAACTACATGTATCCATATAGGAGAAAACAGAGTGAAACCTAAAAATTAAAACTGTTACTGCCAACGAACGGTTTAACCTAGAAGAACGAAATTTGGTGAGCCAAGTGGGATTGGGGTACTGATCATTACCTGAAAGTGTCATCAAGATTGGGTTAAAATATGTGTGCTGAGATTTCAGGAAACTCGTAGTTTTTTGGAAGCCTGGCAACCCCTTTCCATGTAAGTGATTTGCCCCAGTCTCTGCTTAGGGCTACATCAATAGAAAACAAACCATAGAGATAGAACTTGGAGCTACTTTATTGTGTCAAGCTTCAAAGAGCTAGCACAAACCATGTTTGATTTACAGTTCCAACTACATGTATAAATATAGGAGAAAACAGAGTGAAACCTAAAAATTAAAACTGTTACTGCCAACGAACGGTTTAACCTAGAAGAACGAAATTTGGTTAGCCAAGTGGGATTGGGGTAGTGATCATTACCTGAAAGTGTCATCAAGATTGGGTGAAAAAATGTGTGCTGAGATTTCAGGAAACTCGTAGTTTTTTGGAAGCTTGGCTACCCCCTTCCATGAAAGTGATTTGCGCCAGTCTGTGCTTAGGGCTACATCAATAGGAAACAAACCATAGAGATAGAACTTGGAGCTACTTTATTGTGTCAAGTTTCAAAGAGCTAGCACAAACCGTGTTTGATTTAGAGTTCCAACTACATGTATCCATATAGGAGAAAACAGAGTGAAACCTAAAAATTAAAACTGTTACTGCCAACGAACGGTTTAAATTAGAAGAACAAAATTTAGTGAGCCAAGTGGGATTGGGGTACTGATCATTACCTGAAAGTGTCATCAAGATTGGGTGTAAAAATGTGTGCTGAGATTTCAGGAAACTCATAGTTTTTGGAAGCTTGGCAACCCTCTTCCATGAAAGTGATTTGCACCAGTCTCTGCTTAGGGCTACTTCAATAGGAAACAAACCATAGCGATAGAACTTGGTGCTACTTTATTGTGTCAAGTTTCAAAGAGCTAGCACAAACCGTGTTTGTTTTAGAGTTCCAACTGCATGTATCCATATAGGAGAAAACAGAGTGAAACCTAAAAATTAAAACTGTTACTGCCAACGAACGGTTTAACCTAGAAGAACGAAATTTGGTGAGCCAAGTGGGATTCGGGTAGTGATCATTACCTGAAAGTGTCATCAAGATTGGGTGAAAAAATGTGTGCTGAGATTTCAGGAAACTCGTAGTTTTTTGGAAGCTTGGCAACCCCTTTAAATGAAAGTGATTTGCGCCAGTCTCTGCTTAGGGCTACATCAATAGGAAAAAAACCGTAGAGATAGAACTTGGTGCTACTTTATTGTGTCCAATTTCAAAGAGCTAGCACAAACCGTGTTTGATTTAGAGTTCCAACTACATGTATCCATATAGGAGAAAACAGAGTGAAACCTAAAAATTAAAACTGTTACTGCCAACGAACGGTTTAACCTAGAAGAACGAAATTCGGTGAGCCAAGTGGGATTGGGGTACTGATCATTACCTGAAAGTGTCATCAAAATTGGGTGAAAAAATGTGTGCTGAGATTTCAGGAAACTCGTAGTTTTTTGGAAGCTTGGCAACCCCTTTAAATGAAAGTGATTTGCGCCAGTCTCTGCTTAGGGCTACATCAATAGGAAACAAAGCATAGAGAGAGAACTTGGAGCTACTTTATTGTGTCAAGTTTCAAAGAGCTAGCACAAACCGTGTTTGATTTAGACTTCCAACTACATGTATCCATATAGGAGAAAACAGAGTGAAACCTAAAAATTAAAACTGTTACTGCCAACGAACGGTTTAAACTAGAAGAACGAAATTTGGTGAGCCAAGTGGTATTGGGGTACTGATCATTACCTGAAAGAGTCATCAAGATTGGGTGAAAAAATGTGTGCTGAGATTTCAGGAAACTCGTACTTTTTTGGAACATTGGCAACCCCTTTCAGTGAAAGTGATTTGCACCAGTCTCTGCTTAGGGCTACATCAATAGGAAACAAACCATAGAGATAGAACTTGGAGCTACTTTATTGTGTCAATTTTCAAAGAGCTAGCACAAACCGTGTTTGATTTAGAGTTTCAACTACATGTATCCATATAGGAGAAAACAGAGTGAAACCTAAAAATTAAAACTGTTACTTCCAAGGAAGATTTTAATCTAGAAGAACGAAATTTTGTGAGCCAAGTGGGATTGGGGTACTGATCATTACCTGAAAGTGTCATCAAGATTGGGTGAAAAAATGTGTGCTGAGATTTTAGGAAACTCGTAAATTTTGGAAGATTGGCAACCCCTTTCCATGAAAGTGAGTTGTGCCAGTATCTGCTTAGGGCTACATCAATAGGAAACAAACCATAGGTATAGAAATTGGAACTACTTTATTGTGTCAAGTTTCAAAGAGCTAGCACAAACCGTGTTTGTTTTAGAGTTCCAACTACATGTATCCATATAGGAGAAAACAGAGTGAAATCTAAAAATTAAAATTGTTACTGCCAACGAACGGTTTAACCTAGAAGAACGAAATTTGGTGAGCCAAGTGGGATTGGGGTACTGATCATTACCTGAAAGTGTCTTCAAGATTGGGTGAAAAAATGTGTGCTGAGATTTCAGGAAACTCGTAGTTTTTTGGAAGATTGGCAACCCGTTTCCATGAAAGTGATTTGCACCAGTCTCTGCTTAGGGCTACATCAATAGGAAACAAACAATAGAGATAGAACTTGGAGCTACTTTATTGTGTCAAGGTTAAAAGAGCTAGCACAAACCGTGTTTGATTTAGAGTTCCAACTACATGTATCCATATAGGAGAAAACAGAGTGAAACCTAAAAATTAAAACTGTTACTGCCAACGAACGGTTTAACCTAGAAGAACAAAATTTGGTGAGCCTAGTGGGATTGGCATACTGATCATTACCTGAAAGTGACACCAAGATTGGGTGAAAAAATGTGTGCTTAGATTTCAGGAAACTGGTAGTTTTTCGGAAGCTTGGCAACCCCCTTCCATGAAAGTGATTTGCGCCAGTCTCTGCTTAGCGCTACATCAATGGGAAACAAACCATAGAGATAGAACATGGAGCTACTTTATTGTGTCAAGTTTCAAAGAGCTAGCACAAACCGTGTTTGATTTAGAGTTCCAACTACACGTATCCATATAGGAGAAAACAGAGTGAAACCTAAAAATTAAAACTGTTACTGCCAACGAACGGTTTAACCTAGAAGTACGAAATTTGGTGAGCCAAGTGGGATTGGAGTACTAATCATTACCTGAAAGTGTCATCAAGATTGGGTGAAAAAATGTGTGCTGAGATTTCAGGAAACTCCTAGTTTTTTGGAAGCTTGGCAACCCCTTTAAATGAAAGTGATTTGCGCCAGTCTCTGCTTAGGGCTACATCAGTAGGAAACAAACCATAGATATAGAACTTGGTGCTACTTTATTGTGTCAAGTTTCAAAGAGCTAGCACAAACCGTTTTTGATTTAGAGTTCCAACTACATGTATCCATATAGGAGAAAACAAAGTGAAACCTAAAAATTAAAACTGCTACTGCCAATGAACGGTTTAACCTAGAAGAACAAAATTCGGTGAGCCAAGTGGGATTGGGGTACTGATCATTACCTGAAAGTGTCATCAAGATTGGGTGAAAAAGTGTGTGCTGAGATTTCAGGAAACTCGTAGTTTTTTGGAAGCTTGGCAACCCCTTTAAATGAAAGTGATTTGCGCCAGTCTCTGCTTAGGGCTACATAAATAGGAAACAAAGCATAGAGAGAGAACTTGGAGCTACTTTATTGTGTCAAGTTTCAAAGAGCTAGCACAAACCGTGTTTTATTTAAACTTCCAACTACATGTATCCATATAGGAGAAAACAGAGTGAAACCTAAAAATTACAACTGTTACTGCCAACGAACGGTTTAACCTAGAAGAACGAAATTTGGTGAGCCAAGTGGGATTGCGGTACTGATCATTACCTGAAAGTGTCATCAAGATTGGTTGTAAAAATGTGTGCTGAGATTTCAGGAAACTCATAGTTTTTTGGAAGCTTGGCAACCCTCTGCCATGAAAGTGATTTGCGCCAGTCTCTGCTTAGGGCTACTTCAATAGGAAACAAACCATAGAGATAGAACTTGGTGCTACTTTATTTTGTCAAGTTTCAAAGAGCTAGCACAAACCGTATTTGATTTAGAGTTCCAACTACATGTATCCATATAGGAGAAAACAGAGTGAAACCTAAAAATTAAAACTGTTACTGCCAAAGAACGGTTTAACCGAGCAGAACAAAACTTGGTGACCCAAGTAGGATTGGCGTACTGATCATTACATGAAAGTGTCATCAAGATTGGGTGAAAAAATGTGTGCTGATATTTCAAAAAACTCGTAGTTTTTTGGAAGCTTGGCAACCCCTTTACATGAAAGTGATTTGCCCCAGTCTCTGCTTAGGGCTACATCAATAGGAAATAAACCATCGAGATAGAACTTGGAGCTACTTTATTGTGTGAAGTTTCAAAAAGCTAGCACAAACGGTGTTTGATTTAGAGTTCCAACTACATGTATCCATATAGGAGATAACACACTGAAACCTAAAATTTAAAACTGTTACTGCCAACGAACGGTTTAACATAGAAGAATGAAACTTGGTGACCCAAGTGGGATTGGGGTACTGATCATTACCTGAAAGTGTCATCAAGATTGGGTTAAAAAATGTGTGCTGAGATTTCAGGAAACTCGTAGTTTTTTGGAAGCTTGGCAACCCCTTTAAATGAAAGTGATTTGCGCCAGTCTCTGCTTAGGGCTACCTAAATAGGAAACAAAGCATAGAGAGAGAACTTGGAGCTACTTTATTGTGTCAAGTTTCAAAGAGCTAGCACAAACCGTGTTTTATTTAGACTTCCAACTACATGTATTCATATAGGAGAAAACAGAGTGAAACCTAAAAATTACAACTGTTACTGCCAACGAACGGTTTAAGCTAGAAGAACGAAATTTGGTGAGCCAAGTGGGATTGCGGTACTGATCATTACCTGAAAGTGTCATCAAGATTGGTTGTAAAAATGTGTGCTGAGATTTCAGGAAACTCATAGTTATTTGGAAGCTTGGCAACCCTCTTCCATGAAAGTGATTTGCGCCAGTCTCTGCTTAGGGCTACTTCAATAGGAAACAAACCATAGAGATAGAACTTGGTGCTACATTATTTTTTCAAGTTTCAAAGAGCTAGCACAAACCGTGTTTGATTTAGAGTTCCAACTACATGTATCCATATAGGAGAAAACAGAGTGAAACCTAAAAATTAAAACTGTTACTGCCAACGAACGGTTTAACCGAGCAGAACAAAACTTGGTGACCCAAGTAGGATTGGCGTACTGATCATTACATGAAAGTGTCTTCAAGATTGGGTGAAAAAATGTGTGCTGATATTTCAAAAAACTCGTAGTTTTTTGGAAGCTTGGCAACCCCTTTACATGAAAGTGATTTGCGCCAGTCTCTGCTTAGGGCTACATCAATAGGAAATAAACCATCGAGATAGAACTTGGAGCTACTTTATTGTGTGAAGTTTCAAAAAGCTAGCACAAACGGTGTTTGATTTAGAGTTCCAACTACATGTATCCATATAGGAGATAACACACTGAAACCTAAAATTTAAAACTGTTACTGCCAACAAACGGTTTAACATAGAAGAATGAAACTTGGTGACCCAAGTGGGATTGGGGTACTGATCATTACCTGAAAGTGTCATCAAGATTGGGTGAAAAAATTGTGCTGAGATTTCAGGAAACTCGTACTTTTTGGCAGCTTGGTAACCCCCTTCCATGAAAGTCATTTGCGCCAGTCTCTGCTTAGCGCTACATCAATAGGAAACAAACCATAGAGACAGAACATGAAGCTACTTTATTGTGTCAAGTTTCAAAGAGCTAGCACAAACCGTGTTTGATTTAGAGTTCCAACTACATGTATCCATATAGGAAAAAATTGAGTGAAACCTAAAAATTAAAACTGTTACTGCCAACGAACGGTTTAACCTAGAAGAACGAAATTTGGTGAGCCAAGTGGGATTGGGATACTGATAATTACCTGAAAGTGTCATCAAGATTGGGTGAAAAATGTGTGCTGAGATTTCAGGAAACTCGTAGTTTTTTGGAAGATTGGCAACCCCTTTCCATGAAAGTGATTTGCGCCAGTCTCTGCTTAGGGCTACATCAATAGGAAACAAACCATAGAGATAGAACTTGGAGATACTTTATTGTGTCAAGTTTCAAAGAGCTAGCACAAACCGTGTTTGATTTAGAGTTCCAACTACATGTATCCATATAGGAGAAAACAGAGTGAAACCTAAAAATTAAAACTGTTACTGCCAACGAACGGTTTAACCTAGAAGAACAAAATTTGGTGAGCCTAGTGGGATTGGCATACTGATCATTACCTGAAAGTGACATCAAGATTGGGTGAAAAAATGTGTGCTTAGATTTCAGGAAACTGGTAGTTTTTCGGAAGCTTGGCAACCCCCTTCCATGAAAGTGATTTGCGCCAGTCTCTGCTTAGGGCTACATCAATGGGAAACAAACCATAGAGATAGAACATGGAGCTACTTTATTGTGTCAAGTTTCAAAGAGCTAGCACAAACCGTGTTTGATTTAGAGTTCCAACTACAAGTATCCCTATTGGAGAAAACAGAGTGAAACCTAAAAATTAAAACTGTTACTGCCAATGAACGGTTTAACCTAGAAGAAGGAAATTTGGTGAGCCAAATGGGATTGCGGTAGTGATCATTACCTGAAAGTGTCATCAAGATTGGGTGAAAAATGTGTGCTGAGATTTCAGGAAACTCATAGTTTTTTGGAAGCTTGGCAACCCTCTTCCATGAAAGTGATTTGCACCAGTCTCTGCTTAGGGCTACTTCAATAGGAAACAAACCATAGAGATAGAACTTGGTGCTACTTTATTGTGTCAAGTTTCAAAGCGCTAGCACAAACCGTGTTTGATTTAGAGTTCCAACTGCATGTATCCATATAGGAGAAAACAGAGTGAAACCTAAAAATTAAAACTGTTACTGCCAACGAACGGTTTAACCTAGAAGAACGAAATTTGGTGAGCCAAGTGGGATTGGGGTAGTGATCATTACCTGAAAGTGTCATCAAGATTGGGTGAAAAAATGTGTGCTGAGATTTCAGGAAACTCGTAGTTTTTTGGAAGCTTGGCAACCCCTTTCCATGAAAGTGATTTGCGCCAGTCTCTGTGTAGGGCTACATCAATAGGAAACAAACCATAGAGATAGAACTTGGAGCTACTTTATTATGTCAAGTTTCAAAGAGCTAGCACAAACGGTGATTGATTTAGAGTTCCAACTACATGTATCCATATAGGAGAAAACAGAGTGAAACCTAAAAATTAAAACTGTTACTGCCAACGAACGGTTTAACCTAGAAGAACGAAATTTGGTGAGCCAAGTGGGATTGGGGTAGTGATCATTAACTGAAAGTGTCATCAAGATTGGGTGAAAAAATGTGTGCTGAGATTTCAGGAAACTCGTAGTTTTTTGGAAGCTTGCAACCCCCTTCCATGAAAGTGATTTGCGCCATTCTCTGCTTAGGTCTACATCAATAGGAAACAAACCATAGAGATAGAACTTGGAGCTACTTTATTGTGTCAAGTTTCAAAGAGCTAGCACAAACCGTGTTTGATTGAGAGTTCCAACTACATGTATCCATATAGGAGAAAACAGAGTGAAACCTAAAAATTTAAACTGTTACTGCCAACGAACAGTATAACCGAGAAGAACGAAACTTGGTGACCCACGTGGTATTTGGGTACTGATCATTACCTGAAAGTGTCATCAAGATTGGGTGAAAAAATGTGTGCTGAGATTTCAGGAAACGCATAGTTTTTTGGAAGATTGGCAACCCCTTTCGATGAAACTGATTTGCGCCAGTCTCTGCTTAGGGCTACCTCAATAGGAAACAAACCATAGATATAGAACTCGGAGCTACTTTATTGTGTCAAGTTTCAAAGAGCTAGCACAAACCTTGTTTGATTTAGAGTTCCAACTACACGTATCCATATAGGAGAAAACAGAGTGAAACCTAAAAATTAAAACTGTTACTGCCAACGAACGGTTTAACCTAGAAGTACGAAATTTGGTGAGCCAAGTGGGATTGGAGTACTGATCATTACCTGAAAGTGTCATCAAGATTGGGTGAAAAAATGTGTGCTGAGATTTCAGGAAACTCCTAGTTTTTTGGAAGCTTGGCAAACCCTTTAAATGAAAGTGATTTGCGCCAGTCTCTGCTTAGGGCTACATCAATAGGAAACAAACCATAGATATAGAACTTGGTGCTACTTTATTGTGTCAAGTTTCAAAGAGCTAGCACAAACCGTTTTTGATTTAGAGTTCCAACTACATGTATCCATATAGGAGAAAACATAGTGAAACCTAAAAATTAAAACTGCTACTGCCAACGAACGGTTTAACCTAGAAGAACAAAATTCGGTGAGCCAAGTGGGATTGGGGTACTGATCATTACCTGAAAGTGTCATCAAGATTGGGTGAAAAAATGTGTGCTGAGATTTCAGGAAACTCGTAGTTTTTTGGAAGCTTGGCAACCCCTTTAAATGAAAGTGATTTGCGCCAGTCTCTGCTTAGGGCTACATAAATAGGAAACAAAGCATAGAGAGAGAACTTGGAGCTACTTTATTGTGTCAAGTTTCAAAGAGCTAGCACAAACCGTGTTTTATTTAGACTTCCAACTACATGTATCCATATAGGAGAAAACAGAGTGAAACCTAAAAATTACAACTGTTACTGCCAAGGAACGGTTTAACGTAGAAGAACGAAATTTGGTGAGCCAAGTGGGATTGCGGTACTGATCATTACCTGAAAGTGTCATCAAGATTGGTTGTAAAAATGTGTGCTGAGATTTCAGGAAACTCATAGTTTTTTGGAAGCTTGGCAACCCTCTTCCATGAAAGTGATTTGCGCCAGTCTCTGCTTAGGGCTATATCAAAAGGAAACAAACCATAGAGATAGAACTTGGAGCTACTTTATTGTGTCAAGTTTCAAAGAGCTAGCACAAACCGTGTTTGATTGAGAGTTCCAACTACATGTATCCATATAGGAGAAAACAGAGTGAAACCTAAAAATTTAAACTGTTACTGCCAACGAACGGTTTAAAGTAGAAGAACAAAATTTAGTGAGCCAAGTGGGATTGGGGTACTGATCATTACCTGAAAGTGTAATCAAGATTGGGTAAAAAAATGTGTGCTGAGATTTCAGGAAACTCGTAGTTTTTTGGAAGCTTGGCAACCCCTTTCCATGAAAGTGATTTGCGCCAGTCTCTGCTTAGGGCTACATCAATAGGAAAGAAACCATAGAGATAGAACTTGGAGCTACTTTATTCTCTCAAGTTTCAAAGAGCTAGCACAAACCATGTTTGATTTAGAGTTCCAACTACATGTATCCCTATTGGAGAAAACAGAGTGAAACCTAAAAATTAAAACTGTTACTGCCAACGAACGGTTTAACCTAGAAGAAGGAAATTTGGTGAGCCAAATGGGATTGCGGTAGTGATCATTAAATGAAAGTGTCATCAAGATTGGGTGTAAAAATGTGTGCTGAGATTTCAGGAAACTCATAGTTTTTTGGAAGCTTGGCAACCCTCTTCCATGAAAGTGATTTGCGCCAGTCTCTGCTTTGGGCTACTTCAATAGGAAACAAACCGTAGAGATAGAACTTGGTGCTAATTTATTGTGTCAAGTTTCAAAGAGCTAGCACAAACCGTGTTTGATTTAGAGTTCCAACTACATGTATCCATATAGGAGAAAACAGAGTGAAACCTAAAAATTAAAACTGTTACTGCCAACAAACCGTTTAACCCAGAAGAACGAAATTTGGTGAGCCAAGTGGGATTGGGGTAGTGATCATTACCTGAAAGTGTCATCAAGATTGGGTGAAAAAATGTGTGCTGAGATTTCAGGAAACTCGTAGTTTTTTGGAAGCTTGGCAACCCCCTTCCATGAAAGTGATTTGCGCCAGTCTCTGCTTAGGGCTACATCAATAGGAAACAAACCATGGAGATAGAACATGGAGCTACTTTATTGTGTCAAGTTTCAAAGAGCTAGCACAAACCGTGTTTGATTTAGAGTCCCAATTACAATTATCCATATAGGAGAAAACAGAGTGAAACCTAAAAATTAAAACTGTTACTGCCAACGAACGGTTTAACCTAGAAGAACGAAATTTTGTGAGCCAAGTGGGATTGGGGTACTGATCATTACCTGAAAGTGTCATCAAGATTGGGTGAAAAAATGTGTGCTGAGATTTCAGGAAACTCGTTGTTTTTTTTTTTTTGGAAGCTTGGCAACCCCTTTCCATGAAAGTGATTTGTGCCAATGTCTGCTTAGGGCTACATCAATAAGAAACAAACCATTGAGATAGAACTTGGAGCTACTTTATTTTGTCAAGTTTCAAAGAGCTAGCACAAACCGTGTTTGATTTAGAGTTCCAATTACATGTATCCATGTAGGAGAAAACAGAGTGAAACCTAAAAATTAAAACTGTTACTGCAAACGAACTTTTTAACCTAGAAGAACGAAATTTTGTGAGCCAAGTGGGATTGCGGTACTGATCATTACCTGAAAGTGTCATCTAGATTGGGTGAAAAAATGTGTGCTGAGATTTCAGGAAACTCGCAGTTTTTTGGAAGCTTGGCAACCCCTTTCCATGAAAGTGATTTGCGCCAGTATCTGCTTAGGGCTACATCAATAGGAAAAAAAAACATAGAGATAGAACTTGGAGCTGCTTTATTGTGTCAAGTTTCAAAGAGCTAGCACAAACCGTGTTTGATTTAGATTTCCAACTACATGTATCCTTATAGGAAGAAAACAGAGTGAAACCTAAAAATTAAAACTGTTACTGCCCACGAACGGTTTAAACTAGAAGAACCAAATTTGGTGAGCCAAGTGGGATTTGGGTACTGAACATTACATGAAAGTGTCTTCAAGATTGGGTGAAAAAATGTGTGCTGAGATTTCAGGAAACTCGTAGTTTTTTGGAGGATTGGCAACCCCTTTCCATGAAAGTGATTTGTGCCAGTCTCTGCTTAGGGCTTCATCAATAGGAAACAAACCATAGAGATAGAACATGGAGCTACTTAGTTGTGTCAAGTTTCAGAGAGCTACCACAAACCATGTTTGAGTTAGAGTTCCAACTACATGTATCCATATAGGAGAAAACAGAGTGAAACCTAAAAATTAATACTGTTACTGCCAACGAACGGTTTAACCTAGAAGAACGAAATTTGGTGAGCCAAGTGGGATTGGGGTACTGATCATTACATGAAAGTCTCATCAAGATTGGGTGAAAAAATGTGTGCTGAGATTTCAGGAAACTCGTAGTTTTTTGGAAGCTTGGCAACCCCTTTCCATGAAATTGATTTGTGCCAGTCTCTGCTTAGGGCTACATCAATAGGAAACAAACCATAGAGATAGAACTTGGAGCTACATTATTGTGTCAAGTTTCAAAGAGCTAGCACAAACCGTTTTTGATTTAGAGTTCCAACTACATGTATCCATATAGGAGAAAACAGAGTGAAAACTAAAAATTAAAACTCTTACGGCCAACTCACGGTTTAAACTAGAAGAACGAAATTTGGTGAGCCAAGTGGGATTGGGGTACTGATCATTACCTGAAAGTGTCATCAAGATTGGGTGAAAAAATGTGTGCTGAGATTTCAGGAAACTCGTAGTTTTATGGAAGATTGGCAACCCCTTTCGATGAAAGTGATTTGCGCCAGTCTCTGCTTAGGGCTACATCAATAGGAAACAAACCATAGAGATAGAACTTGGAGCTACTTTATTGTGTCAAGTTTCAAAGAGCTAGCACAAACCGTGTTTGATTTAGAGTTGCAAATACATCTATCCATATAGGAGAAAACAGAGTGAAACCTAAAAATTAAAACTGTTACTGCCAACGAAAGGTTTAACCTAGAAGAACGAAATTTGGTGAGCCAAGTGGGATTCGGGTAGTGATCATTACCTGAATGTGTCATCAAGATTGGGTGAAAAAATGTGTGCTGAGATTTCAGGAAACTCGTAAATTTTGGAAGATTGGCAACCCCTTTACATGAAAGTGATTTGTGCCAGTCTCTGCTTAAGGCTACATCAATAGGAAACAAACCATAGAGATAGAACTTGGAGCTACTTTATTGTGTCAAGTTTCAAAGAGCTAGCACAAACCGTGTTCGATTTAGAGTTCCAACTACATGTATCCATATAGGAGAAAACAGAGTGAAACCTTAAAATTAAAACTGTTACTGCCAACGAACGGTTTATCCTAGAAGAACGAAATTTGGTGAGCCAAGTGGGATTTGGGTACTGGTCATTACCTGAAAATGTCATAAAGATTGGGTGAAAAAATGTGTGCTGAGATTTCAGGAAACTCGTAGTTTTTTGGAAGATTGGCAACCCGTTTCCATGAAAGTGATTTGCACCAGTCTCTGCTTAGGGCTACATCAATAGGAAACAAACAATAGAGATAGAACTTGGAGCTACATTATTGTGTCAAGGTTAAAAGAGCTAGCACAAACCGTGTTTGATTTAGAGTTCCAACTACATGTATCCATATAGGAGAAAACAGAGTGAAACCTAAAAATTAAAACTGTTACTGCCAACGAACGGTTTAACCTAGAAGAACAAAATTTGGTGAGCCTAGTGGGATTGGCATACTGTTCATTACCTGAAAGTGACATCAAGATTGGGTGAAAAAATGTGTGCTTAGATTTCAGGAAACTGGTAGCTTTTCGGAAGCTTGACAACCCCCTTCCATGAAAGTGATTTGCGCCAGTCTCTGCTTAGGGCTACATCAATGGGAAACAAACCATAGAGATAGAACATGGAGCTACTTTATTGTGTCAAGTTTCAAAGAGCTAGCACAAACCGTGTTTGATTTAGAGTTCCAACTGCATGTATCCATATAGGAGAAAACAGAGTGAAACCTAAAAATTAAAACTGTTACTGCCAACGAACGGTTTAACCTAGAAGAATGAAATTTGGTGAGCCAAGTGGGATTGGGGTAGTGATCATTACCTGAAAGTGTCATCAAGATTGGGTGAAAAAATGTGTGCTGAGATTTCAGGAAACTCGTAGTTTTTTGGAAGCTTGCAACCCCCTTCCATGAAAGTGATTTGCGCCAGTCTCTGCTTAGGGCTACATCAATAGGAAACAATCCATAGAGATAGAACTTGGAGCTACTTTATTGTGTCAAGTTTCAAAGAGCTAGCACAAACCGTGTTTGATTGAGAGTTCCAACTACATGTATCCATATAGGAGAAAACAGAGTGAATCCTAAAAATTTAAACTGTTACTGCCAACGAACAGTATAACCTAGAAGTACGAAATTTGGTGAGCCAAGTGGGATTGGAGTACTGATCATTACCTGAAAGTGTCATCAAGATTGGGTGAAAAAATGTGTGCTGAGATTTCAGGAAACTCCTAGTTTTTTGGAAGCTTGGCAACCCCTTTAAATGAAAGTGATTTGCGCCAGTCTCTGCCTAGGGCTACATCAATAGGAAACAAACCGTAGAGATAGAACTTGGTGCTACTTTATTGTGTCCAGTTTCAAAGAGCTAGCACAAACCGTTTTTGATTTAGAGTTCCAACTACATGTATCCATATAGGAGAAAACAAAGTGAAACCTAAAAATTAAAACTGCTACTGCCAACGAACGGTTTAACCTAGAAGAACGAAATTTGGTGAGCCAAGTGGCATTGGGGTACTGATCATTACCTGAAAGTGTCATCAAGTTTTGGTGAAAAAGTGTGTGCTGAGATTTTAGGAAACTCGCAGTTTTTTGGAAGCTTGGCAACCCCTTTCCATGAAAGTGATTTGCGCCAGTCTCTGCTTAGGGATACATGAATAGGAAACAAACCATAGAGATAGAACTTGGAGCTACATTATTGTGTCAAGTTTCAAAGAGCTAGCACAAACCGTTTTTGATTTAGAGTTCCAAGTACATGTATCCATATAGGAGAAAACAGAGTGAAACCTAAAAATTAAAACTATTACTGCCAACGAACGGTTTAACCTAGAAGAACGAAATTTGGTGAGCCAAGTGGGATTGGGGTACTGATCATAACCTGAAAGTGTCATCAAGATTGGGTGAAAAAATGTGTGCGGAGATTTCAGGAAACTCGTTGTTTTTTTTTGGAAGCTTGGCAACCCCTTTCCATGAAAGTGATTTGTGCCAATGTCTGCTTAGGGCTACATCAATAGGAAACAAACCATTGAGATAGAACTTGGAGCTACTTTGTTGTGTAACGTTTCAAAGAGCTAGCACAAACCGTGTTTGATTTAGAGTTCCAATTACATGTATCCATATAGGAGAAAACAGAGTGAAACCTAAAAATTAAAACTGTTACTGCCAACGAACTTTTTAACCTAGAAGAACGAAATTTTGTGAGCCAAGTGGGATTGCGGTACTGATCATTACCTGAAAGTGTCATCTAGATTGGGTGAAAAAATGTGTGCTGAGATTTCAGGAAACTCGTTGTTTTTTGGAAGCTTGGCAACACATTTAAATGAAAGTGATTTGCACCTGTCTCTGCTTAGGGCTACATCAATAGGAAAGAAACCATAGAGATAGAACTTGGAGCTACTTTATTGTGTCAAGTTTCAAAGAGCTACCACAAACCGTGTTTGATTTAGACTTCCAACTACATGTATCCATATAGGAGAAAACAGAGTGAAACCTAAAAATTAAAACTGTTACTGCCAACGAATGGTTTAACCTAGAAGAACGAAATTTGGTGAGCCAAGTGGCATTGGGGTACTGATCATTACCTGAAAGTGTCATCAAGATTGGGTGAAAAAATGTGTGCTGAGATTTCAGGAAACTCGTTGATTTTTTTTTTTTTTGGAAGCCTGGCAACCCCTTTCCATGAAAGTGATTTGTGCCAGTCTCTGCTTAGGGCTACATCAATAGGAAACAAACCATTGAGATAGAACTTGGAGCTACTTTATTGTGTCAAGTTTCAAAGAGCTAGCACAAACCATGTTCGATTTAGAGTTCCAACTACATGTATCCATATAGGAGAAAACAGAGTGAAACCTAAAAATTAAAACTGTTACTGCCAACGAACGGTTTAACCTAGAAGAACGAAATTTGGTGAGCCAAGTGGCATTGGGGTACTGATCATTACCTGAAAGTGACATCAAGATTGGGTGAAAAAATGTGTGCTGATATTTCAGGAAACTCGTTGTTTTTTGGAAGCTTGGCAACACCTTTAAATGAAAGTGATTTGCGCCAGTCTCTGTTTAGGGCTACATCAATAGGAAACAAACCATAGAGATAGAACTTGGAGCTACTTTATTGTGTCAAGTTTCAAAGAGCTAGCACAAACCGTGTTTGATTTAGAGTTCCAACTACATGTATCCATATAGGAGAAAACAGAGTGAAACCTAAAAATTAAAACTGTTACTGCCAACGAACGGTTTAACATATGTGAACGAAATTTGGGGAGCCAAGTGGGATTGGGGTACTGATCATTACCTGAAAGTGTCATCAAGATTGGGTGAAAAAATGTGTGCTGAGATTTCAGGAAACTCGTTGTTTTTTGGAAGCTTGGCAACAACTTTAAATGAAAGTGATTTGCACCAGTCTCTGCTTAGGGCTACATCAATAGGAAAGAAACCATAGAGATAGAATTTGGAGCTACTTTATTGTGTCAAGTTTCAAAGAGCTAGCACAAACCGTGTTTGATTTAGACTTCCAACTACATGTATCCATATAGGAGAAAACAGAGTGAAACCTAAAAATTAAAACTGTTACTGCCAACGAACGGTTTAACCTAGAAGAACGAAATTTGGTGAGCCAAGTGGCATTGGGGTACTGATCATTACCTGAAAGTGTCATCAAGTTTTGGTGAAAAAGTGTGTGCTGAGATTTTAGGAAACTCGCAGTTTTTTGGAAGCTTGGCAACCCCTTTCCATGAAAGGGATTTGCGCCAGTCTCTGCTTAGGGATACATGAATAGGAAACAAACCATAGAGATAGAACTTGGAGCTACATTATTGTGTCAAGTTTCAAAGAGCTAGCACAAACCGTTTTTGATTTAGAGTTCCAAGTACATGTATCCATATAGGAGAAAACAGAGTGAAACCTAAAAATAAAAACTGTTACTGCCAACGAACGGTTTAACCTAGAAGAACGAAATTTGGTGAGCCAAGTGGGATTGGGGTACTGATCATTACCTGAAAGTGTCATCAAGATTGGGTGAAAAAATGTGTGCGGAGATTTCAGGAAACTCGTTGTTTTTTTTTGGAAGCTTGGCAACCCCTTTCCATGAAAGTGATTTGTGCCAATGTCTGCTTAGGGCTACATCAATAGGAAACAAACCATTGAGATAGAACTTGGAGCTACTTTATTGTGTAACGTTTCAAAGAGCTAGCACAAACCGTGTTTGATTTAGAGTTCCAATTACATGTATCCATATAGGAGAAAACAGAGTGAAACCTAAAAATGAAAACTGTTACTGCCAACGAAAGTTTTAACCTAGAAGAACGAAATTTTGTGAGCCAAGTGGGATTGCGGTACTGATCATTACCTGAAAGTGTCATCTAGATTGGGTGACAAAATGTGTGCTGAGATTTCAGGAAACTCGTTGTTTTTTGGAAGCTTGGCAACACATTTAAATGAAAGTGATTTGCACCTGTCTCTGCTTAGGGCTACATCAATAGGAAAGAAACCATAGAGATAGAACTTGGAGCTACTTTATTGTGTCAAGTTTCAAAGAGCTAGCACAAACCGTGTTTGATTTAGAGTTCCAACTACATGTATCCATATAGGAGAAAACAGAGTGAAACCTAAAAATTAAAACTGTTACTGCCAACGAACGGTTTAACCTAGAAGAACAAAATTTGGTGAGCCTAGTAGGATTGGCATACTGATCATTACCTGAAAGTGACATCAAGATTGGGTGAAAAAATGTGTGCTTAGATTTCAGGAAACTGGTAGTTTTTCGGAAGCTTGGCAACCCCCTTCCATGAAAGTGATTTGCGCCAGTCTCTGCTTAGGGCTACATCAATGGGAAACAAACCATAGAGATAGAACATGGAGCTACTTTATTGTGTCAAGTTTCAAAGAGCTAGCACAAACCGTGTTTGATTTAGAGTTCCAACTACATGTATCCCTATTGGAGAAAACAGAGTGAAACCTAAAAATTAAAACTGTTACTGCCAACGAACGGTTTAACCTAGAAGAAGGAAATTTGGTGAGCCAAATGTGATTGCGGTAGTGATCATTACCTGAAAGTGTCATCATGATTGGGTGAAAAATGTGTGCTGAGATTTCAGGAAACTCGTAGTTTTTTGGAAGCTTGGACACCCTCTTCCATGAAAGTGATTTGCACCATTCTCTGCTTAGGGCTACTTCAATAGGAAACAAACCATAGAGATAGAACTTGGTGCTACTTTATTGTTTCAAGTTTCAAAGAGCTAGCACAAACCGTGTTTGATTTAGAGTTCCAACTGCATGTATCCATATAGGAGAAAACAGAGTGAAACCTAAAGATTAAAACTGTTACTGCCAACGAACGGTTTAACCTAGAAGAATGAAATTTGGTGAGCCAAGTGGGATTGGGGTAGTGATCATTACCTGAAAGTGTCATCAAGATTGGGTGAAAAAATGTGTGCTGAGATTTCAGGAAACTCGTAGTTTTTTGGAAGCTTGCAACCCCCTTCCATGAAAGTGATTTGCGCCATTCTCTGCTTAGGGCTACATCAATAGGAAACAATCCATAGAGATAGAACTTGGAGCTACTTTATTGTTTCAAGTTTCAAAGAGCTAGCACAAACCGTGTTTGATTGAGAGTTCCAACTACATGTATCCATATAGGAGAAAACAGAGTGAATCCTAAAAATTTAAACTGTTACTGCCAACGAACAGTATAACCTAGAAGTACGAAATTTGGTGAGCCAAGTGGGATTGGAGTACTGATCATTACCTGAAAGTGTCATCAAGATTGGGTGAAAAAATGTGTGCTGAGATTTCAGGAAACTCCTAGTTTTTTGGAAGCTTGGCAACCCCTTTAAATGAAAGTGATTTGCGCCAGTCTCTGCCTAGGGCTACATCAATAGGAAACAAACCGTAGAGATAGAACTTGGTGCTACTTTATTGTGTCCAGTTTCAAAGAGCTAGCACAAACCGTTTTTGATTTAGAGTTCCAACTACATGTATCCATATAGGAGAAAACAAAGTGAAACCTAAAAATTAAAACTGCTACTGCCAACGAACGGTTTAACCTAGAAGAACGAAATTTGGTGAGCCAAGTGGCATTGGGGTACTGATCATTACCTGAAAGTGTCATCAAGTTTTGGTGAAAAAGTGTGTGCTGAGATTTTAGGAAACTCGCAGTTTTTTGGAAGCTTGGCAACCCCTTTCCATGAAAGTGATTTGCGCCAGTCTCTGCTTAGGGCTACATCAATAGGAAACAAACCATAGAGATAGAACTTGGAGCTACATTATTGTGTAACGTTTCAAAGAGCTAGCACAAACCGTGTTTGATTTAGAGTTCCAATTACATGTATCCATATAGGAGAAAACAGAGTGAAACCTAAAAATTAAAACTGTTACTGCCAACGAACGTTTTTACCTAGAAGAACGAAATTTTGTGAGCCAAGTGGGATTGCGGTACTGATCATTACCTGAAAGTGTCATCTAGATTGGGTGACAAAATGTGTGCTGAGATTTCAGGAAACTCGTTGTTTTTTGGAAGCTTGGCAACACATTTAAATGAAAGTGATTTGCACCTGTCTCTGCTTAGGGCTACATCAATAGGAAAGAAACCATAGAGATAGAACTTGGAGCTACTTTATTGTGTCAAGTTTCAAAGAGCTACCACAAACCGTGTTTGATTTAGACTTCCAACTACATGTATCCATATAGGAGAAAACAGAGTGAAACCTAAAAATTAAAACTGTTACTGCCAACGAACGGTTTAACCTAGAAGAACGAAATTTGGTGAGCCAAGTGGCATTGGGGTACTGATCATTACCTGAAAGTGTCATCAAGATTGGGTGAAAAAATGTGTGCTGAGATTTCAGGAAACTCGTTGATTTTTTTTTTTTTGGAAGCTTGGCAACCCCTTTCCATGAAAGTGATTTGTGCCAGTCTCTGCTTAGGGCTACATCAATAGGAAACAAACCATTGAGATAGAACTTGGAGCTACTTTATTGTGTCAAGTTTCAAAGAGCTAGCACAAACCATGTTCGATTTAGAGTTCCAACTACATGTATCCATATAGGAGAAAACAGAGTGAAACCTAAAAATTAAAACTGTTACTGACAACGAATGGTTTAACCTTGAAGAACGAAATTTGGTGAGCCAAGTGGCATTGGGGTACTGATCATTACCTGAAAGTGACATCAAGATTGGGTGAAAAAATGTGTGCTGAGATTTCAGGAAACTCGTTGTTTTTTGGAAGCTTGGCAACACCTTTAAATGAAAGTGATTTGCACCAGTCTCTTCTTAGGGCTACATCAATAGGAAACAAACCATAGAGATAGAAAATGGAGCTACTTTATTGTGTCAAGTTTCAAAGAGCTAGCACAAACCGTGTTTGATTTAGACTTCCAACTACATGTATCCATATAGGAGAAAACAGAGTGAAACCTAAGAATTAAAACTGTTACTGCCAACGAACGTTTTAACCTAGAAGAACGAAATTTGGTGAGCCAAGTGGTTTGGAGTACTGATCATTACCTGAAAGTGTCATTAAGGTTGGGTGAAAAAATGTGTGCTGAGATTTCAGGAAACTCGTAGTTTTTTGGAAGCTTTCCAAACCCTTTCCATGAAAGTGATTTTCCCCAGTCTCTGTTTAGGGTTACATCAATAGGAAACAAACCATAGAGATAGAACTTGGAACTACTTTATTGTGTCAATTTTCAAAGAGCTAGCACAAACCGTGTTTGATTTAGAGTTCCAACTACATGTATCCATATAGGAGAAAACAGAGTGAAACCTAAAAATTAAAACTGTTACTGCCAACGAACGGTTTAACCTAGAAGAACGAAATTTGGTGAGCCAAGTGGGATTGGGGTACTGATCATTACCTGAAAGTGTCATCAAGATTGGGTGAAAAAATGTGTGCGGAGATTTCAGGAAACTCGTTGTTTTTTTTTGGAAGCTTGGCAACCCCTTTCCATGAAAGTGATTTGTGCCAATGTCTGCTTAGGGCTACATCAATAGGAAACAAACCATTGAGATAGAACTTGGAGCTACTTTATTGTGTAACGTTTCAAAGAGCTAGCACAAACCGTGTTTGATTTAGAGTTCCAATTACATGTATCCATATAGGAGAAAACAGAGTGAAACCTAAAAATGAAAACTGTTACTGCCAACGAAAGTTTTAACCTAGAAGAACGAAATTTTGTGAGCCAAGTGGGATTGCGGTACTGATCATTACCTGAAAGTGTCATCTAGATTGGGTGACAAAATGTGTGCTGAGATTTCAGGAAACTCGTTGTTTTTTGGAAGCTTGGCAACACATTTAAATGAAAGTGATTTGCACCTGTCTCTGCTTAGGGCTACATCAATAGGAAAGAAACCATAGAGATAGAACTTGGAGCTACTTTATTGTGTCAAGTTTCAAAGAGCTAGCACAAACCGTGTTTGATTTAGAGTTCCAACTACATGTATCCATATAGGAGAAAACAGAGTGAAACCTAAAAATTAAAACTGTTACTGCCAACGAACGGTTTAACCTAGAAGAACAAAATTTGGTGAGCCTAGTAGGATTGGCATACTGATCATTACCTGAAAGTGACATCAAGATTGGGTGAAAAAATGTGTGCTTAGATTTCAGGAAACTGGTAGTTTTTCGGAAGCTTGGCAACCCCCTTCCATGAAAGTGATTTGCGCCAGTCTCTGCTTAGGGCTACATCAATGGGAAACAAACCATAGAGATAGAACATGGAGCTACTTTATTGTGTCAAGTTTCAAAGAGCTAGCACAAACCGTGTTTGATTTAGAGTTCCAACTACATGTATCCCTATTGGAGAAAACAGAGTGAAACCTAAAAATTAAAACTGTTACTGCCAACGAACGGTTTAACCTAGAAGAAGGAAATTTGGTGAGCCAAATGTGATTGCGGTAGTGATCATTACCTGAAAGTGTCATCATGATTGGGTGAAAAATGTGTGCTGAGATTTCAGGAAACTCGTAGTTTTTTGGAAGCTTGGACACCCTCTTCCATGAAAGTGATTTGCACCATTCTCTGCTTAGGGCTACTTCAATAGGAAACAAACCATAGAGATAGAACTTGGTGCTACTTTATTGTTTCAAGTTTCAAAGAGCTAGC
Source organism: Spermophilus citellus (assembly GCF_964194105.1). Classification (NCBI taxonomy): domain Eukaryota; kingdom Metazoa; phylum Chordata; class Mammalia; order Rodentia; family Sciuridae; genus Spermophilus; species Spermophilus citellus. Next base: position 845,079 of record NW_027672727.1, on the reverse strand, counting down.
ACAAACCGTGTTTGATTTAGAGTTCCAACTGCATGTATCCATATAGGAGAAAACAGAGTGAAACCTAAAGATTAAAACTGTTACTGCCAACGAACGGTTTAACCTAGAAGAATGAAATTTGGTGAGCCAAGTGGGATTGGGGTAGTGATCATTACCTGAAAGTGTCATCAAGATTGGGTGAAAAAATGTGTGCTGAGATTTCAGGAAACTCGTAGTTTTTTGGAAGCTTGCAACCCCCTTCCATGAAAGTGATTTGCGCCATTCTCTGCTTAGGGCTACATCAATAGGAAACAATCCATAGAGATAGAACTTGGAGCTACTTTATTGTTTCAAGTTTCAAAGAGCTAGCACAAACCGTGTTTGATTGAGAGTTCCAACTACATGTATCCATATAGGAGAAAACAGAGTGAATCCTAAAAATTTAAACTGTTACTGCCAACGAACAGTATAACCTAGAAGTACGAAATTTGGTGAGCCAAGTGGGATTGGAGTACTGATCATTACCTGAAAGTGTCATCAAGATTGGGTGAAAAAATGTGTGCTGAGATTTCAGGAAACTCCTAGTTTTTTGGAAGCTTGGCAACCCCTTTAAATGAAAGTGATTTGCGCCAGTCTCTGCCTAGGGCTACATCAATAGGAAACAAACCGTAGAGATAGAACTTGGTGCTACTTTATTGTGTCCAGTTTCAAAGAGCTAGCACAAACCGTTTTTGATTTAGAGTTCCAACTACATGTATCCATATAGGAGAAAACAAAGTGAAACCTAAAAATTAAAACTGCTACTGCCAACGAACGGTTTAACCTAGAAGAACGAAATTTGGTGAGCCAAGTGGCATTGGGGTACTGATCATTACCTGAAAGTGTCATCAAGTTTTGGTGAAAAAGTGTGTGCTGAGATTTTAGGAAACTCGCAGTTTTTTGGAAGCTTGGCAACCCCTTTCCATGAAAGTGATTTGCGCCAGTCTCTGCTTAGGGATACATGAATAGGAAACAAACCATAGAGATAGAACTTGGAGCTACATTATTGTGTAACGTTTCAAAGAGCTAGCACAAACCGTGTTTGATTTAGAGTTCCAATTACATGTATCCATATAGGAGAAAACAGAGTGAAACCTAAAAATTAAAACTGTTACTGCCAACGAACGTTTTTACCTAGAAGAACGAAATTTTGTGAGCCAAGTGGGATTGCGGTACTGATCATTACCTGAAAGTGTCATCTAGATTGGGTGACAAAATGTGTGCTGAGATTTCAGGAAACTCGTTGTTTTTTGGAAGCTTGGCAACACATTTAAATGAAAGTGATTTGCACCTGTCTCTGCTTAGGGCTACATCAATAGGAAAGAAACCATAGAGATAGAACTTGGAGCTACTTTATTGTGTCAAGTTTCAAAGAGCTACCACAAACCGTGTTTGATTTAGACTTCCAACTACATGTATCCATATAGGAGAAAACAGAGTGAAACCTAAAAATTAAAACTGTTACTGCCAACGAACGGTTTAACCTAGAAGAACGAAATTTGGTGAGCCAAGTGGCATTGGGGTACTGATCATTACCTGAAAGTGTCATCAAGATTGGGTGAAAAAATGTGTGCTGAGATTTCAGGAAACTCGTTGATTTTTTTTTTTTTGGAAGCTTGGCAACCCCTTTCCATGAAAGTGATTTGTGCCAGTCTCTGCTTAGGGCTACATCAATAGGAAACAAACCATTGAGATAGAACTTGGAGCTACTTTATTGTGTCAAGTTTCAAAGAGCTAGCACAAACCATGTTCGATTTAGAGTTCCAACTACATGTATCCATATAGGAGAAAACAGAGTGAAACCTAAAAATTAAAACTGTTACTGCCAACGAATGGTTTAACCTTGAAGAACGAAATTTGGTGAGCCAAGTGGCATTGGGGTACTGATCATTACCTGAAAGTGACATCAAGATTGGGTGAAAAAATGTGTGCTGAGATTTCAGGAAACTCGTTGTTTTTTGGAAGCTTGGCAACACCTTTAAATGAAAGTGATTTGCACCAGTCTCTTCTTAGGGCTACATCAATAGGAAACAAACCATAGAGATAGAAAATGGAGCTACTTTATTGTGTCAAGTTTCAAAGAGCTAGCACAAACCGTGTTTGATTTAGACTTCCAACTACATGTATCCATATAGGAGAAAACAGAGTGAAACCTAAGAATTAAAACTGTTACTGCCAACGAACGTTTTAACCTAGAAGAACGAAATTTGGTGAGCCAAGTGGTTTGGAGTACTGATCATTACCTGAAAGTGTCATTAAGGTTGGGTGAAAAAATGTGTGCTGAGATTTCAGGAAACTCGTAGTTTTTTGGAAGCTTTCCAAACCCTTTCCATGAAAGTGATTTTCCCCAGTCTCTGTTTAGGGTTACATCAATAGGAAACAAACCATAGAGATAGAACTTGGAACTACTTTATTGTGTCAATTTTCAAAGAGCTAGCACAAACCGTGTTTGATTTAGAGTTCCAACTACATGTATCCATATAGGAGAAAACAGAGTGAAACCTAAAAATTAAAACTGTTACTGCCAACGAACGGTTTAACCTAGAAGAACGAAATTTGGTGAGCCAAGTGGGATTGGGGTACTGATCATTACCTGAAAGTGTCATCAAGATTGGGTGAAAAAATGTGTGCGGAGATTTCAGGAAACTCGTTGTTTTTTTTTGGAAGCTTGGCAACCCCTTTCCATGAAAGTGATTTGTGCCAATGTCTGCTTAGGGCTACATCAATAGGAAACAAACCATTGAGATAGAACTTGGAGCTACTTTATTGTGTAACGTTTCAAAGAGCTAGCACAAACCGTGTTTGATTTAGAGTTCCAATTACATGTATCCATATAGGTGAAAACAGAGTGAAACCTAAAAATTAAAACTGTTACTGCCAACGAACGTTTTTACCTAGAAGAACGAAATTTTGTGAGCCAAGTGGGATTGTGGTACTGATCATTACCTGAAAGTGTCATCTAGATTGGGTGAAAAAATGTGTGCTGAGATTTCAGGAAACTCGTTGTTTTTTGGAAGCTTGGCCACACATTTAAATGAAAGTGATTTGCACCTGTCTCTGCTTAGGGCTACATCAATAGGAAAGAAACCATAGAGATAGAACTTGGAGCTACTTTATTGTGTCAAGTTTCAAAGAGCTACCACAAACCGTGTTTGATTTAGACTTCCAACTACATGTATCCATATAGGAGAAAACAGAGTGAAACCTAAAAATTAAAACTGTTACTGCCAACGAACGGTTTAACCTAAAAGAACGAAATTTGGTGAGCCAAGTGGCATTGGGGTACTGATCATTACCTGAAAGTGTCATCAAGATTGGGTGAAAAAATGTGTGCTGAGATTTCAGGAAACTCGTTGATTTTTTTTTTTTTGGAAGCTTGGCAACCCCTTTCCATGAAAGTGATTTGTGCCAGTCTCTGCTTAGGGCTACATCAATAGGAAACAAACCATTGAGATAGAACTTGGAGCTACTTTATTGTGTCAAGTTTCAAAGAGCTAGCACAAACCATGTTCGATTTAGAGTTCCAACTACATGTATCCATATAGGAGAAAACAGAGTGAAACCTAAAAATTAAAACTGTTACTGCCAACGAACGGTTTAACCTTGAAGAACGAAATTTGGTGAGCCAAGTGGCATTGGGGTACTGATCATTACCTGAAAGTGACATCAAGATTGGGTGAAAAAATGTGTGCTGAGATTTCAGGAAACTCGTTGTTTTTTGGAAGCTTGGCAACACCTTTAAATGAAAGTGATTTGCACCAGTCTCTTCTTAGGGCTACATCAATAGGAAACAAACCATAGAGATAGAACTTGGAACTACTTTATTGTGTCAATTTTCAAAGAGCTAGCACAAACCGTGTTTGATTTAGAGTTCCAACTACATGTATCCATATAGGAGAAAACAGAGTGCAACCTAAAAATTAAAACTGTTACTGCCAACAAACTGTTTAAGCTGGAAGAACGAAATTTGGTGAGCCAAGTGGGATTGGGGTACTGATCATTACCTGAAAGTGTCATCAAGGTTGGGTGAAAAAAAATGTGTGCTAAGATTTCAGGAAACTCGTAGTTTTTTGGAAGCTTGGCAACCCCTTTCAATGAAAGTGATTTTCGCCAGTCTCTGCTTAGGGCTACATCAATAGGAAACAAACCTTAGAGATAGAACTTGGAAGTATTATCTTGTTTCAAGTTTCAAACAACTAGCGCAAACCGTGTTTGATTTAGAGTTCCAACTACATGTATCCATATAGGAGAAAACAGAGTGAAACCTAAGAATTAAAACTGTTAGCGCCAACGAACGGTTTAACGTAGAAGAATGAAATTTGGGGAGCCAAGTGGGATTGGGGTACTGATCATTACCTGAAAGTGTCATCAAGATTGGGTGAAAAAATGTGTGCTGAGATTTCAGGAAACTCGTTGTTTTTTGGAAGCTTGGCAACAACTTTAAATGAAAGTGATTTGCACCAGTCTCTGCTTAGGGCTACATCAATAGGAAAGAAACCATAGAGATAGAATTTGGAGCTACTTTATTGTGTAACGTTTCAAAGAGCTAGCACAAACCGTGTTTGATTTAGAGTTCCAATTACATGTATCCATATAGGTGAAAACAGAGTGAAACCTAAAAATTAAAACTGTTACTGCCAACGAACGTTTTTACCTAGAAGAACGAAATTTTGTGAGCCAAGTGGGATTGTGGTACTGATCATTACCTGAAAGTGTCATCTAGATTGGGTGAAAAAATGTGTGCTGAGATTTCAGGAAACTCGTTGTTTTTTGGAAGCTTGGCCACACATTTAAATGAAAGTGATTTGCACCTGTCTCTGCTTAGGGCTACATCAATAGGAAAGAAACCATAGAGATAGAACTTGGAGCTACTTTATTGTGTCAAGTTTCAAAGAGCTACCACAAACCGTGTTTGATTTAGACTTCCAACTACATGTATCCATATAGGAGAAAACAGAGTGAAACCTAAAAATTAAAACTGTTACTGCCAACGAACGGTTTAACCTAAAAGAACGAAATTTGGTGAGCCAAGTGGCATTGGGGTACTGATCATTACCTGAAAGTGTCATCAAGATTGGGTGAAAAAATGTGTGCTGAGATTTCAGGAAACTCGTTGATTTTTTTTTTTTTGGAAGCTTGGCAACCCCTTTCCATGAAAGTGATTTGTGCCAGTCTCTGCTTAGGGCTACATCAATAGGAAACAAACCATTGAGATAGAACTTGGAGCTACTTTATTGTGTCAAGTTTCAAAGAGCTAGCACAAACCATGTTCGATTTAGAGTTCCAACTACATGTATCCATATAGGAGAAAACAGAGTGAAACCTAAAAATTAAAACTGTTACTGCCAACGAACGGTTTAACCTTGAAGAACGAAATTTGGTGAGCCAAGTGGCATTGGGGTACTGATCATTACCTGAAAGTGACATCAAGATTGGGTGAAAAAATGTGTGCTGAGATTTCAGGAAACTCGTTGTTTTTTGGAAGCTTGGCAACACCTTTAAATGAAAGTGATTTGCACCAGTCTCTTCTTAGGGCTACATCAATAGGAAACAAACCATAGAGATAGAACTTGGAACTACTTTATTGTGTCAATTTTCAAAGAGCTAGCACAAACCGTGTTTGATTTAGAGTTCCAACTACATGTATCCATATAGGAGAAAACAGAGTGCAACCTAAAAATTAAAACTGTTACTGCCAACAAACTGTTTAAGCTGGAAGAACGAAATTTGGTGAGCCAAGTGGGATTGGGGTACTGATCATTACCTGAAAGTGTCATCAAGGTTGGGTGAAAAAAAATGTGTGCTAAGATTTCAGGAAACTCGTAGTTTTTTGGAAGCTTGGCAACCCCTTTCAATGAAAGTGATTTTCGCCAGTCTCTGCTTAGGGCTACATCAATAGGAAACAAACCTTAGAGATAGAACTTGGAAGTATTATCTTGTTTCAAGTTTCAAACAACTAGCGCAAACCGTGTTTGATTTAGAGTTCCAACTACATGTATCCATATAGGAGAAAACAGAGTGAAACCTAAGAATTAAAACTGTTAGCGCCAACGAACGGTTTAACGTAGAAGAATGAAATTTGGGGAGCCAAGTGGGATTGGGGTACTGATCATTACCTGAAAGTGTCATCAAGATTGGGTGAAAAAATGTGTGCTGAGATTTCAGGAAACTCGTTGTTTTTTGGAAGCTTGGCAACAACTTTAAATGAAAGTGATTTGCACCAGTCTCTGCTTAGGGCTACATCAATAGGAAAGAAACCATAGAGATAGAATTTGGAGCTACTTTATTGTGTCAAGTTTCAAAGAGCTAGCACAAACCGTGTTTGATTTAGACTTCCAACTACATGTATCCATATAGGAGAAAACAGAGTGAAACCTAAAAATTAAAACTGTTACTGCCAACGAACGGTTTAACCTAGAAGAACGAAATTTGGTGAGCCAAGTGGCATTGGGGTACTGATCATTACCTGAAAGTGTCATCAAGTTTTGGTGAAAAAGTGTGTGCTGAGATTTTAGGAAACTCGCAGATTTTTGGAAGCTTGGCAACCCCTTTCCATGAAAGTGATTTGCGCCAGTCTCTGCTTAGGGATACATGAATAGGAAACAAACCATAGAGATAGAACTTGGAGCTACATTATTGTGTCAAGTTTCAAAGAGCTAGCACAAACCGTTTTTGATTTAGAGTTCCAAGTACATGTATCCATATAGGAGAAAACAGAGTGAAACCTAAAAATTAAAACTGTTACTGCCAACGAACGGTTTAACCTAGAAGAACGAAATTTGGTGAGCCAAGTGGGATTGGGGTACTGATCATTACCTGAAAGTGTCATCAAGATTGGGTGAAAAAATGTGTGCGGAGATTTCAGGAAACTCGTTGTTTTTTTTTGGAAGCTTGGCAACCCCTTTCCATGAAAGTGATTTGTGCCAATGTCTGCTTAGGGCTACATCAATAGGAAACAAACCATTGAGATAGAACTTGGAGCTACTTTATTGTGTAACGTTTCAAAGAGCTAGCACAAACCGTGTTTGATTTAGAGTTCCAATTACATGTATCCATATAGGAGAAAACAGAGTGAAACCTAAAAATTAAAACTGTTACTGCCAACGAACGTTTTAACCTAGAAGAACGAAATTTTGTGAGCCAAGTGGGATTGCGGTACTGATCATTACCTGAAAGTGTCATCTAGATTGGGTGACAAAATGTGTGCTGAGATTTCAGGAAACTCGTTGTTTTTTGGAAGCTTGGCAACACCTTTAAATGAAAGTGATTTGCACCAGTCTCTTCTTAGGGCTACATCAATAGGAAACAAACCATAGAGATAGAACTTGGAACTACTTTATTGTGTCAATTTTCAAAGAGCTAGCACAAACCGTGTTTGATTTAGAGTTCCAACTACATGTATCCATATAGGAGAAAACAGAGTGCAACCTAAAAATTAAAACTGTTACTGCCAACAAACTGTTTAAGCTGGAAGAACGAAATTTGGTGAGCCAAGTGGGATTGGGGTACTGATCATTACCTGAAAGTGTCATCAAGGTTGGGTGAAAAAAAATGTGTGCTAAGATTTCAGGAAACTCGTAGTTTTTTGGAAGCTTGGCAACCCCTTTCAATGAAAGTGATTTTCGCCAGTCTCTGCTTAGGGCTACATCAATAGGAAACAAACCTTAGAGATAGAACTTGGAAGTATTATCTTGTTTCAAGTTTCAAACAACTAGCGCAAACCGTGTTTGATTTAGAGTTCCAACTACATGTATCCATATAGGAGAAAACAGAGTGAAACCTAAGAATTAAAACTGTTAGCGCCAACGAACGGTTTAACGTAGAAGAATGAAATTTGGGGAGCCAAGTGGGATTGGGGTACTGATCATTACCTGAAAGTGTCATCAAGATTGGGTGAAAAAATGTGTGCTGAGATTTCAGGAAACTCGTTGTTTTTTGGAAGCTTGGCAACAACTTTAAATGAAAGTGATTTGCACCAGTCTCTGCTTAGGGCTACATCAATAGGAAAGAAACCATAGAGATAGAATTTGGAGCTACTTTATTGTGTCAAGTTTCAAAGAGCTAGCACAAACCGTGTTTGATTTAGACTTCCAACTACATGTATCCATATAGGAGAAAACAGAGTGAAACCTAAAAATTAAAACTGTTACTGCCAACGAACGGTTTAACCTAGAAGAACGAAATTTGGTGAGCCAAGTGGCATTGGGGTACTGATCATTACCTGAAAGTGTCATCAAGTTTTGGTGAAAAAGTGTGTGCTGAGATTTTAGGAAACTCGCAGATTTTTGGAAGCTTGGCAACCCCTTTCCATGAAAGTGATTTGCGCCAGTCTCTGCTTAGGGATACATGAATAGGAAACAAACCATAGAGATAGAACTTGGAGCTACATTATTGTGTCAAGTTTCAAAGAGCTAGCACAAACCGTTTTTGATTTAGAGTTCCAAGTACATGTATCCATATAGGAGAAAACAGAGTGAAACCTAAAAATTAAAACTGTTACTGCCAACGAACGGTTTAACCTAGAAGAACGAAATTTGGTGAGCCAAGTGGGATTGGGGTACTGATCATTACCTGAAAGTGTCATCAAGATTGGGTGAAAAAATGTGTGCGGAGATTTCAGGAAACTCGTTGTTTTTTTTTGGAAGCTTGGCAACCCCTTTCCATGAAAGTGATTTGTGCCAATGTCTGCTTAGGGCTACATCAATAGGAAACAAACCATTGAGATAGAACTTGGAGCTACTTTATTGTGTAACGTTTCAAAGAGCTAGCACAAACCGTGTTTGATTTAGAGTTCCAATTACATGTATCCATATAGGAGAAAACAGAGTGAAACCTAAAAATTAAAACTGTTACTGCCAACGAACGTTTTAACCTAGAAGAACGAAATTTTGTGAGCCAAGTGGGATTGCGGTACTGATCATTACCTGAAAGTGTCATCTAGATTGGGTGACAAAATGTGTGCTGAGATTTCAGGAAACTCGTTGTTTTTTGGAAGCTTGGCAACACATTTAAATGAAAGTGATTTGCACCTGTCTCTGCTTAGGGCTACATCAATAGGAAAGAAACCATAGAGATAGAACTTGGAGCTACTTTATTGTGTCAAGTTTCAAAGAGCTAGCACAAACCGTGTTTGATTTAGAGTTCCAACTACATGTATCCATATAGGAGAAAACAGAGTGAAACCTAAAAATTAAAACTGTTACTGCCAACGAACGGTTTAACCTAGAAGAACAAAATTTGGTGAGCCTAGTAGGATTGGCATACTGATCATTACCTGAAAGTGACATCAAGATTGGGTGAAAAAATGTGTGCTTAGATTTCAGGAAACTGGTAGTTTTTCGGAAGCTTGGCAACCCCCTTCAATGAAAGTGATTTGCGCCAGTCTCTGCTTAGGGCTACATCAATGGGAAACAAACCATAGAGATAGAACATGGAGCTACTTTATTGTGTCAAGTTTCAAAGAGCTAGCACAAACCGTGTTTGATTGAGAGTTCCAACTACATGTATCCATATAGGAGAAAACAGAGTGAAACCTAAAAATTTAAACTGTTACTGCCAACGAACGGTTTAACCTAGAAGAACGAAATTTGGTGAGCCAAGTGGGATTGGGGTAGTGATCATTACCTGAAAGTGTCATCAAGATTGGCTGAAAAAATGTGTGCTGAGATTTCAGGAAACTCGTAGTTTTTTGGAAGCTTGGCAACCCCTTTCCATGAAAGTGATTTGCGCCAATCTCTGCATAGGGCTACATCAATAGGAAACAAACCATAGAGATAGAACTTGGAGCTACTTTATTTTGTCAAGTTTCAAAGAGCTAGCACAAACGGTGATTGATTTAGAGTTCCAACTACATGTATCCATATAGGAGAAAACAGAGTGAAACCTAAAAATTAAAACTGTTACTGCCAACGAACGGTTTAACCTAGAAGAACGAAATTTGGTGAGCCAAGTGGGATTGGGGTAGTGATCATTAACTGAAAGTGTCATCAAGATTGGGTGAAAAAATGTGTGCTGAGATTTCAGGAAACTCGTAGTTTTTTGGAAGCTTGCAACCCCCTTCCATGAAAGTGATGTGCGCCAGTCTCTGCTTAGGGCTACATCAATAGGAAACAAACCATAGAGATAGAACTTGGAGCTACTTTATTGTGTCAAGTTTCAAAGAGCTAGCACAAACCGTGTTTGATTGAGAGTTCCAACTACATGTATCCATATAGGAGAAAACAGAGTGAAACCTAAAAATTTAAACTGTTACTGCCAACGAACAGTATAACCTAGAAGTACGAAATTTGGTGAGCCAAGTGGGATTGGAGTACTGATCATTCCCTGAAAGTGTCATCAAGATTGGGTGAAAAAATGTGTGCTGAGATTTCAGGAAACTCCTAGTTTTTTGGAAGCTTGGCAACCCCTTTAAATGAAAGTGATTTGCGCCAGTCTCTGCTTAGGGCTACATCAATAGGAAACAAACCGTAGAGATAGAACTTGGTGCTACTTTATTGTGTCCAGTTTCAAAGAGCTAGCACAAACCGTTTTTGATTTAGAGTTCCAACTACATGTATCCATATAGGAGAAAACAAAGTGAAACCTAAAAATTAAAACTGCTATTGCCAACGAACTGTTTAACCTAGAAGAACAAAATTCGGTGAGCCAAGTGGGATTGGGGTACTGATCATTACCTGAAAGTGTCATCAAGATTGGGTGAAAAAATGTGTGCTGAGATTTCAGGAAACTCGTAGTTTTTTGGATGCTTGGCAACCCCTTTAAATGAAAGTGATTTGCGCCAGTCTCTGCTTAGGGCTACATAAATAGGAAACAAAGCATAGAGAGAGAACTTGGAGCTACTTTATTGTGTCAAGTTTCAAAGAGCTAGCACAAACCGTGTTTTATTTAGACTTCCAACTACATGTATCCATATAGGAGAAAACAGAGTGAAACCTAAAAATTACAACTGTTAGTGCCAACGAACGGTTTAACCTAGAAGAACGAAATTTGGTGAGCCAAGTGGGATTGCGGTACTGATCATTACCTGAAAGTGTCATCAAGATTGGTTGTAAAAATGTGTGCTGAGATTTCAGGAAACTCATAGTTTTTTGGAAGCTTGGCAACCCTCTTCCATGAAAGTGATTTGCGCCAGTCTCTGCTTAAGGCTACATCAATAGGAAACAAACCATTGAGATAGAACTTGGAGCTACTTTATTGTGTCAAGTTTCAAAGAGCTAGCACAAACTGTGTTCGATTTAGAGGTCCCACTACATGTATCCATATAGGAGAAAACAGAGTGAAACCTTAAAATTAAAACTCTTACTGCCAACGAACGGTTTAACCTAGAAGAACGAAATTTGGTGAGCCAAGTGGCATTGGGGTACTGATCATTACCTGAAAGTGTCATCAAGTTTTGGTGAAAAAGTGTGTGCTGAGATTTTAGGAAACTCGCAGTTTTTTGGAAGCTTGGCAACCCCTTTCCATGAAAGTGATTTGCGCCAGTCTCTGCTTAGGGATACATGAATAGGAAACAAACCATAGAGATAGAACTTGGAGCTACATTATTGTGTCAAGTTTCAAAGAGCTAGCACAAACCGTTTTTGATTTAGAGTTCCAAGTACATGTATCCATATAGGAGAAAACAGAGTGAAACCTAAAAATTAAAACTGTTACTGCCAACGAACGGTTTAACCTAGAAGAACGAAATTTGGTGAGCCAAGTGGGATTGGGGTACTGATCATTACCTGAAAGTGTCATCAAGTTTGGGTGAAAAAATGTGTGCGGAGATTTCAGGAAACTCGTTGTTTTTTTTTGGAAGCTTGGCAACCCCTTTCCATGAAAGTGATTTGTGCCAATGTCTGCTTAGGGCTACATCAATAGGAAACAAACCATTGAGATAGAACTTGGAGCTACTTTATTGTGTAACGTTTCAAAGAGCTAGCACAAACCGTGTTTGATTTAGAGTTCCAATTACATGTATCCATATAGGAGAAAACAGAGTGAAACCTAAAAATTAAAACTGTTACTGCCAACGAACGTTTTTACCTAGAAGAACGAAATTTTGTGAGCCAAGTGGGATTGTGGTACTGATCATTACCTGAAAGTGTCATCTAGATTGGGTGACAAAATGTGTGCTGAGATTTCAGGAAACTCGTTGTTTTTTGGAAGCTTGGCAACACATTTAAATGAAAGTGATTTGCACCTGTCTCTGCTTAGGGCTACATCAATAGGAAAGAAACCATAGAGATAGAACTTGGAGCTACTTTATTGTGTCAAGTTTCAAAGAGCTACCACAAACCGTGTTTGATTTAGACTTCCAACTACATGTATCCATATAGGAGAAAACAGAGTGAAACCTAAAAATTAAAACTGTTACTGCCAACGAACGGTTTAACCTAGAAGAACGAAATTTGGTGAGCCAAGTGGCATTGGGGTACTGATCATTACCTGAAAGTGTCATCAAGATTGGGTGAAAAAATGTGTGCTGAGATTTCAGGAAACTCGTTGATTTTTTTTTTTTTTTGGAAGCTTGGCAACCCCTTTCCATGAAAGTGATTTGTGCTAGTCTCTGCTTAGGGCTACATCAATAGGAAACAAACCATTGAGATAGAACTTGGAGCTACTTTATTGTGTCAAGTTTCAAAGAGCTAGCACAAACCATGTTCGATTTATAGTTCCAACTACATGTATCCATATAGGAGAAAACAGAGTGAAACCTAAAAATTAAAACTGTTACTGCCAACGAACGGTTTAACCTTGAAGAACGAAATTTGGTGAGCCAAGTGGCATTGGGGTACTGATCATTACCTGAAAGTGACATCAAGATTGGGTGAAAAAATGTGTGCTGAGATTTCAGGAAACTCGTTGTTTTTTGGAAGCTTGGCAACACCTTTAAATGAAAGTGATTTGCACCAGTCTCTTCTTAGGGCTACATCAATAGGAAACAAACCATAGAGATAGAAAATGGAGCTAATTTATTGTGTCAAGTTTCAAAGAGCTAGCACAAACCGTGTTTGATTTAGACTTCCAACTACATGTATCCATATAGGAGAAAACAGAGTGAAACCTAAGAATTAAAACTGTTACTGCCAACGAACGTTTTAACCTAGAAGAACGAAATTTGGTGAGCCAAGTGGTTTGGAGTACTGATCATTACCTGAAAGTGTCATCAAGGTTGGGTGAAAAAATGTGTGCTGAGATTTCAGGAAACTCGTAGTTTTTTGGAAGCTTGGCAAACCCTTTCCATGAAAGTGATTTTCCCCAGTCTCTGTTTAGGGTTACATCAATAGGAAACAAACCATAGAGATAGAACTTGGAACTACTTTATTGTGTCAATTTTCAAAGAGCTAGCACAAACCGTGTTTGATTTAGAGTTCCAACTACATGTATCCATATAGGAGAAAACAGAGTGAAACCTAAAAATTAAAACTGTTACTGCCAACGAACGGTTTAACCTTGAAAAAGGAAATTTGGTGAGCCAAGTGGGATTGGGGTACTGATCATTACCTGAAAGTGTCATCAAGATTGGGTGAAAAAATGTGTGCTGAGATTTCAGGAAACTCCTAGTTTTTTGGATGCTTGGCAACCCCTTTAAATGAAAGTGATTTGCGCCAGTCTCTGCTTAGGGCTACATCAATAGGAAAGAAACCGTAGAGATAGAACTTGGTGCTACTTTATTGTGTCCAGTTTCAAAGAGCTACCACAAACCGTTTTTGATTTAGAGTTCCAACTACATGTATCCATATAGGAGAAAACAAAGTGAAACCTAAAAATTAAAACTGCTATTGCCAACGAACGGTTTAACCTAGAAGAACAAAATTCGGTGAGCCAAGTGGGATTGGGGTACTGATCATTACCTGAAAGTGTCATCAAGATTGGGTGAAAAAATGTGTGCTGAGATTTCAGGAAACTCATAGTTTTTTGGAAGCTTGGCAAACCTCTTCCATGAAAGTGATTTGCGCCAGTCTCTGCTTAGTGCTACATAAATAGGAAACAAAGCATAGAGAGAGAACTTGGAGCTACTTTATTGTGTCAAGTTTCAAAGAGCTAGCACAAACCGTGTTTTATTTAGACTTCCAACTACATGTATCCATATAGGAGAAAACAGAGTGAAACCTAAAAATTAAAACTGTTACTGCCAACGAACGGTTTAACCTAGAAGAACGAAATTTGGTGAGCCAAGTGGGATTGCGGTACTGATCATTACCTGAAAGTGTCATCAAGATTGGTTGTAAAAATGTGTGCTGAGATTTCAGGAAACTCATAGTTTTTTGGAAGCTTGGCAAACCTCTTCCATGAAAGTGATTTGCGCCAGTCTCTGCTTAAGGCTACATCAATAGGAAACAAACCATTGAGATAGAACTTGGAGCTACTTTATTGTGTCAAGTTTCAAAAGCTAGCACAAACCGTGTTCGATTTAGAGTTCCCACTACATGTACCATATAGGAGAAAACAGAGTGAAACCTTAAAATTAAAACTGTTACTGCCAACGAACTGTTTAACCTAGAAGAACGAAATTTGCTGAGCCAAGTGGCATTGGGGTACTGATCATTACCTGAAAGTGTCATCACGATTTGGTGAAAAAAATGTGTGCTGAGATTTCAGGAAACTCGTAGTTTTTTGGAAGCTTGGCAACCCCTTTCCATGAAAGTGATTTGCGCCAGTCTCTGTTTAGGGCTACATCAATAGGAAACAAACCATAGAGATAGAACTTGGAGCTACTTTATTGTGTCAAGTTTCAAAGAGCTAGCACAAACCATGTTCGATTTAGAGTTCCAACTACATGTATCCATATAGGAGAAAACAGAGTGAAACCTAAAAATTAAAACTGTTACTGCCAACGAACGGTTAAACCTTGAAAAAGGAAATTTGGTGAGCCAAGTGGGATTGGGGTACTGATCATTACCTGAAAGTGTCATCAAGATTGGGTAAAAAAATGTGTGCTGAGATTTCAGGAAACTCATAGATTTTGGAGGCTTGGCAACCCCTTTCCATGAAAGTGATTTTCGCCAGTCTCTGCTTAGGGCTACATCAATAGGAAACAAACCATGGAGATAGAACTTGGAACTACTTTATTGTGTCAAGTTTCAAAGAGCTAGCACAAACCGTGTTTGATTTAGAGTTCCAACTACATGTATCCATATAGGAGAAAACAGAGTGAAACCTAAAAATTAAAACTGTTACTGCCAACAAACTGTTTAAGCTGGAAGAACGAAATTTGGTGAGCCAAGTGGGATTGGGGTACTGATCATTACCTGAAAGTGTCATCAAGGTTGGGTGAAAAAAAATGTGTGCTAAGATTTCAGGAAACTCGTAGTTTTTTGGAAGCTTGGCAACCCCTTTCAATGAAAGTGATTTTCGCCAGTCTCTGCTTAGGGCTACATCAATAGGAAACAAACCTTAGAGATAGAACTTGGAAGTATTATCTTGTTTCAAGTTTCAAACAACTAGCGCAAACCGTGTTTGATTTAGAGTTCCAACTACATGTATCCATATAGGAGAAAACAGAGTGAAACCTAAGAATTAAAACTGTTAGCGCCAACGAACGGTTTAACGTAGAAGAATGAAATTTGGTGAGCCATGTGGGATTGGGGTACTGATCATTACCTGAAAGTGTCATCAAGATTGGGTGAAAAAAATGTGTGCTGAGATTTCAGGAAACTCGTAGTTTTTTGGAAGCTTGGCAACCCCTTTCCATGAAAGTGATTTTCCCCAGTCTCTGTTTAGGGCTACATCAATAGTAAAGAAACCATAGAGATAGAACTTGGAACTACTTTATTGTGTCAAGTTTCACAGAGCTAGCACAAACCGTGTTTGATTTAGAGTTCCAACTACATGTATCCATATAGGAGAAAACAGAGTGAAACCTAAAAATTAAAACTGTTACTGCCAACGAACAGTTTAACCTAGAAGAACGAAATTTGGTGAGCCAAGTGGGATTGGGGTACTGATCATTACCTGAAAGTGTCATCAAGGTGGGGTGAAAAATTGTGTGCTGAGATTTTAGGAAACTCATAGTTTTTTAGAAGCCTGCAACCCCTTTCCATGAAAGTGATTTTCGCCAGTCTATGCTTAGGGCTACATCAATAGGAAAAAAACCAGAGAGATAGAACATGGAACTACTTTATTGTGTCACGTTTCAAGAGCTAGCACAAACCGTGTTTGATTTAGAGTTCCAACTACATATATCCATATAGGAGAAAACAGAGTGAAACCTAAAAATTAAAACTGTTACTAACAAAGAACGGTTTAACCTAGAAGATCGAAATTTGGTGAGCCAAGTGGAATTGGGGTACTGATCATTACCTGAAAGTGTCATCAGGATTGGGTGAAAAAATGTGTGCTGAGATTTCAGGAAACTCGTAGTTTTTTGGAAGCTTGGCAACCCCTTTCCATGAAAGTGATTTTCGCCAGTCTCTGCTTAGGGCTACATCAATAGGAAACAAACCATAGATATAGATCTGGGAAATACTTTATTGTGTCAAGTTTCAAAGAGCTAGCACAAACCGTGTTTGATTTAGACTTCCAAATACATGTATCCATATAGGAGAAAACACAGTGAAACCTAAAAATTAAAACTGTTACTGCCACCGAACGGTTTAACCTAGAAGAACGAAATTTGGTGAGCCAAGTGGGATTGGGGTACTGATCATTACCTGAATGTGTCATCAAGATTGGGTGAAAAAATGTGTGCTGAGATTTCAGGAAACTCGTTGTTTTTTGGAAGCTTGGCAACCCCTTTCCATGAAAGTGACTTGCACCAGTCTCTGCTTAGGGCTACATCAATTGGAAACAAACCATAGAGATAGAACTTGGAGCTACTTTATTGTGTCAAGTTTCAAAGAGCTAGCACAAACCGTGTTCGATTTAGAGTTCCAACTACATGTATCCATATAGGAGAAAACAGAGTGAAACCTAAAAATTAAAACTGTTACTGCCAAGGAACGGTTTAACCTAGAAGAACGAAATTTGGTGAGCCAAGTGGGATTGGGGTACTGATCATTACCTGAAAGTGTCATCAAGATTGGGTGAAAAAATGTGTGCTGAGATTTCAGGAAACTCGTTGTTTTTGGAAGCTTGGCAACCCCTTTCCATGAAAGTGGTTTGCGCCAGTCTCTGCTTAGGGCTACATCCATAGGAAACAAACCATAGAGATAGAACTTGGAGCTACTTTATTGTGTCAAGTTTCAAAGAGCTAGCACAAACCGTGTTTGATTTAGACTTCCAACTACATGTATCCATATAAGAGAAAACAGAGTGAAACCTAAAAATTAAAACTGTTACTGCCAACGAACGGTTTAACATAGAAGAACGAAATTTGGGGAGCCAAGTGGGATTGGGGTACTGATCATTACCTGAAAGTGTCATCAAGATTGGGTGAAAAAATGTGTGCTGATATTTCAGGAAACTCGTTGTTTTTTGGAAGCTTGGCAACCCCTTTCCATGAAAGTGATTTGCGCCAGTCTCTGCTTACGGCTACATCAATAGGAAACAAACCATAGATATAGATCTGGGAAATACTTTATTGTGTCAAGTTTCAAAGAGCTAGCACAAACCGTGTTTGATTTAGACTTCCAAATACATGTATCCATATAGGAGAAAACACAGTGAAACCTAAAAATTAAAACTGTTACTGCCAACAAACGGTATAACCTAGAAGAACGAAATTTGGTGAGCCTAGTGGGATTGGGGTACTGATCATTACCTGAAAGTGTCATAAAGATTGGGTGAAAAAATATGTGCTGAGATGTCAGGAAACTCATAGTTTTTTGGAAGATGGGCAACTCCTTTCCATGAAAGTGATTTGCGCCAGTCTCTGCTTAGTGCTACATCAATAGGAAACAAACCATAGAGATAGAACTTGGAGCTACTTTATTGTGTCAAGTTTCAAAGAGCTAGCACAAACCGTGTTTGATTTAGAGTTCCAAATACATGTATCCATATAGGAGAAAACAGAGTGAAACCTAAAAATTAAAACTGTTACTGCCAACGAACGGTTTAACCTAGAAGAACGAAATTTGGTGAGCTAAGTGGGATTGGGGTACTGATCATTACCTGAAAGTGTCATCAAGATTGATTGAAAAAATGTGTGCTGAGATTTCAGGAAACTCCTAGTTTTTTGCAAGCTTTGCAACCCCTTTAAATGAAAGTGATTTGCGCCAGTCTCTTCTTGGTCTACATCAATAAGAAACAAACCATAGAGATAGAACTTGGAGCTACTTTATTGTGTCAAGTTTCAAAGAGCTAGCACAAACCGTGTTCGATTTAGAGTTCCAACTACATGTATCCATATAGGAGAAAACAGAGTGAAACCTAAAAATTAAAACTGTTACTGCCAACGAACGGTTTAACCTAGAAGAACGAAATTTGGTGAGCCATGTGGGATTGGGGTATTGATCATTAACTGAAAGTGTCATCAAGATTGGGTGAAAAAATGTGTGCTGAGATTTCAGGAAACTCGTAGTTTTTTGGAAGCTTAACAACCCCTTTAAATGTAAGTGATTAGCGCCAGTCTCTGCTTAGGGCTACATCAATAGGAAACAAACCATAGAGATAGAACTTAGAGCTACTTTATTGTGTCAAGTTTCAAGAGCTAGCACAAACCGTGTTTGATTTAGAGTTCCAACTACATGTATCCATATAGGAGAAAACAGAGTGAAACCTAAAAATTAAAACTGTTACTGCCAACGAACGGTTTAACCTAGAAGAACGAAATTTGATGAGCCAAGTGGGATTGGGGTAGTGATCATTACCTGAAAGTGTCATCAAGATTGGGTGAAAAAATGTGTGCATAGATTTTAGGAAACTCGTAGTTTTTGGAAGCTTGGCAACCCCTTTCCATGAAAGTGATTTGCGCCAGTCCCTGCTTAGGGTTACATCAATAGGAAACAAACCATAGAGATAGAACTTGGAGCTACTTTATTGTGTCAAGTTTCAAAGAGCTAGCACAAACCGTGTTTGATTTAGAGTTTCAACTACATGTATCCATATAGGAGAAAACAGAGAGAAACGAAAATTAAAAGTGTTACTGCCAACGAACGGTTTAACCTAGAAGAACGACATTTGGTGAGCCAAGTGAGATTGGCGTACTGATCATTACCTGAATGTGTCATCAAGATTGGGTGAAAAAATGTGTGCTGAGATTTCAGGAAACTCGTAGTTTTTTGGAAGCTTCGCAAACCCTTTCCATGAAAGCGATTTGCGCCAGTCTCTGCTTAGGGCAACATCAATAGGAAACAAACCATAGAGAAAGAACTTGGAACTACTTTATTGTGTCAAGTTTCAAAGAGCTAGCACAAACTGTGTTTGATTTAGAGTTTCAAATACATGTATCCATATAGGAGAAAACAGAGTGAAACCTAAAAATTTAAACTGTTACTGCCAACGAACGGTTTAACCTAGAAGAACGAAATTTGATGAGCCAAGTGGGATTGGGGTAGTGACCATTACCTGAAAGTGTCATCATGATTGGGTGAAAATATGTGTGCTGAGATTTCAGGAAACTCGTAGTTTTTTGGAAGCTTTGCAACCCCGTTCCATGAAAGTAATTTGCGCCAGTCTCTACTTAGGGCTACATCAATAGGAAACAAACCATAGAGATAGAACTTGGAGCTATTTTATTGTGTCAAGTTTCAAAGAGCTAGCACAAACCGTGTTTGATTTAGAGTTCCAACTACATGTTGCCACATAGGAGAAAACGGAGTGAAAACTAAAAATTAAAACTGTTACTGCCAATGAACGGTTTATCCTAGAATACCGAAATTTGGTGAGCCAAGTGGGATTGGGGTACTGATCATTACCTGAAAGTGTCATCAAGATTGGGTGAATAAACGTGTGCTGAGATTTCCGGAAAGTCGTAGTTTTTTGGAAGCTTGTCAACCCCTTTCCCTGAAGGTGATTTGCGCCAGTCTCTGCTTAGGGCTACATCAATAGGAAACAAACCATACAGATAGAACTCGGAGCTACTTTATTGTGTCAAGTTTCAAAGAGCCACCACAAACCGTGTTGATTTAGAGTTCCAACTACCTGTATACATATAGGAGAAAACAGAGTGAAACCTAAAAATTAACACTGTTACTGCCAACGAACGGTTTAACCTAGAAGAACGAAATTTGGTGAGCCAAGTGGGATTGGGGTACTGATCATTACCTGAAAGTGTCATCAAGATTGGGTGAAAAAATGTGTGCTGAGATTTCAGGAAACTCGTAGTTTTTTGGAAGCTTGGAAACCCCTTTCAATGAAAGTGATTTCTGCCAGTCTCTGCTTAGGGCTACATCAATAGGAATCAAACCATAGAGATAAAACTTGGAACTACTTTATTGTGTCAAGTTTCAAAGAGCTAGCACAAACCGTGTTTGATTTAGAGTTCCAACTACATGTACCCATATAGGAGAAACCAGAGTGAAACCTAAAAATTAAAACTGTTACTGCCAATGAACGGTTTATCACAGAAGACCGAAATTTGGTGAGCCAAGTTGGATTGGGGTACTGATCATTACCAGAAAGTGTCATCAAGATTGGGTGAAAAAATGTGTACCGAGATTTCCGGAAACTCGTAGTTTTTTGGAAGCTTGGCAACCCCTTTCCCTGAAGGTGATTTGCGCCAGTCTCTGCTTAAGGCTACATCAATAGGAAACAAACCATACAGATAGAACTCGGAGCTACTTTATTGTGTCAAGTTTCAAAGAGCTAGCACAAACAGTGTTGATTTAGAGTTCCAACTACCTGTATCAATATAGGAGAAAAGAGAGTGAAACCTAAAATTTTAAACTGTTACTGCCAACCAATGGTTTAACCTAGAAGATCGAAAGTTGGTGACCAAGTGGGATTGGGGTACTGATCATTACCTGAAAGTGTCATCAAGATTGGGTGAAAAAATGTGTGCAGAGATTTCAGGAAACTCGTAGTTTTTTGGAAGCTTTGCAACCCCTTTCCATGAAAGGGATTTGCGCCAGTCTCTGCTTAGGGCTACATCAATAGGAAACAAACCATAGAGATAGAACTTGGAGCTACTTTATTGTGTCAAGTTTCAAAGAGCTAGCACAAACCGTGTTTGATTTAGAGTTCCAACTACATGTATCCATATAGGAGAAAACAGAATGAAACCTAAAAATTAAAACTGTTACTGCCAACGAACGGTTTAACCTTGAAGAACGAAATTTGGTGAGCCAAGTAGGATAGGGGTACTTATCATTACCTGAAAGTGTCATCAACATTGGGTGAAAAAATATGTGCTGAGATTTCAGGAAACTTGTAGTTTTTTAAAAGCTTGGCAACCTCTTTCCATGAAAGTGATTTGTGCCAGTCTGTGCTTAGGTCTACATCAATAGGAACAAACCATAGAGATAGAACTTGGAACTACTTTATTGTGTCAAGTTTCAAAGAGCTAGCACAAACCGTGTTTGATTTAGCGTTCCAACTACATGTATCCATATAGGAGAAAACACAGTGAAACCTAAAAATTAAAACTGTTACTGCCAACGAACGGTTTAAGCTAGAAGAACGAAATTTGGTGAGCCAAGTGGGATTGACGTACTGATCATTACCTGAATGTGTCATCAAGATTGGGTGAAAAAATGTGTGCTGAGATTTCAGGAAACTCGTAGTTTTTTATAAGCTTGGCAACCCCTTTCCATGAAAGGGATTTGCGCCAGTCTCTGCTTAGGGCTACATCAATAGGAAACAAACTATAGAGATAGAACTTGGAGCTACTTTATTATGTCAAGTTTCAAAGAGCAAGCACAAACCCTGTTTGATTTAGAGTACCAACTACATGTACCCATATAGGAGAAAACAGAGTGAAACCTAAAAATTAAAACTGTTACTGCCAACGAACGTTTTAACCTAGAAGAACGAAATTTGGTGAGCCAAGTGGGATTGGGGTACTGATCATTACCTGAAAGTGTCATCAAGATTGGTTGAAAATATGTGTGCTGAGATTTCAGGAAACTCGTAGTTTTTTGGAAGCTTTGCAACCCCGTTCCATGAAAGTGATATGCGCCAGTCTCTACTTAGGGCTACATCAATAGGAAATAAACCATAGAGATAGAACTTGGAGCTACTTTATTGTGTCAAGTTTCAAAGAGCTAGCACAAACCGTGTTTGATTTAGAGTTCCAACTACATGTTGCCACATAGGAGAAAACGGAGTGAAAACTAAAAATTAAAACTGTTACTGCCAACGAACGGTTTATCTAGAATACCGAAATTTGGTGAGCCAAGTGGGATTGGGATACTGATCATTACCTGAAAGTGTCATCAAGATTGGGTGAAAATGTGTGTGCTGAGATTTCCGGAAACTCGTAGTTTTTTGGAAGCTTTGCAACCCCTTTAAACGAAAGTGATTTGCGCCAGTCTCTGCTTAGGGCTACATCAATAGGAAACAAACCATACAGATAGAACTTTGAGCTACTTTATTGTGTCAAGTTTCAAAGAGCTAGCACAAACCCTGTTTGATTTAGAGTACCAACTACATGTACCCATATAGGAGAAAACAGAGTGAAACCTAAAAATTAAAACTGTTACTGCCAACGAACGGTTTAACCTAGAAGAAGGAAATTTGGTGAGCCAAGTGGGATTGGGGTACTGATCATTACCTGAAAGTGTCATCAGGATTGGGTGAAAATATGTGTGCTGAGATTTCAGGAAACTCGTAGTTTTTTGGAAGCTTTGCAACCCCGTTCCATGAAAGTGATTTGCCCCAGTCTCTACTTAGGGCTACATCAATAGGAAACAAACCATAGAGATAGAACTTGGAGCTACTTTATTGTGGCAAGTTTCAAAGAGCTAGCACAAACCGTGTTTGATTTAGAGCTCCAACTACATGTTGCCACATAGGAGAAAACGGAGTGAAAACTAAAAATTAAAACTGTTACTGCCAACGAACGGTTTATCCTAGAAGACCAAAATTTGGTGATCCAAGTGGGATTGGGGTACTGATCATTACCTGAATGTGTTATCAAGATCGGGTGAAAAAATGTGTGCTGAGATTTCAGGAAACTCGTAGTTTTTTGGAAGCTTTGCAACACCTTTATACGAAAGTGATTTGCACCAGTCTCTACTTAGGGCTACATCAGTAGGAAACAAACTATAGAGATAGAACTTGGAGCTACTTTATTATGTCAAGTTTCAAAGAGCTAGCACAAACCCTGTTTGATTTAGAGTACCAACTACATGTACCCATATAGGAGAAAACAGAGTGAAACCTAAAAATTAAAACTGTTACTGCCAACGAACGTTTTAACCTAGAAGAACGAAATTTGGTGAGCCAAGTGGGATTGGGGTACTGATCATTACCTGAAAGTGTCATCAAGATTGGTTGAAAATATGTGTGCTGAGATTTCAGGAAACTCGTAGTTTTTTGGAAGCTTTGCAACCCCGTTCCATGAAAGTGATTTGTGCCAGTCTCTACATAGGGCTACATCAATAGGAAATAAACCATAGAGATAGATCTTGGAGCTACTTTATTGTGTCAAGTTTCAAAGAGCTAGCACAAACCGTGTTTTATTTAGAGTTCCAACTACATGTTGCCACATAGGAGAAAACGGAGTGAAAACTAAAAATTAAAACTGTTACTGCCAACGAACGGTTTATCTAGAATACCGAAATTTGGTGAGCCAAGTGGGATTGGGGTACTGATCATTACCTGAAAGTGTCATCAAGATTGGGTGAAAATATGTGTGCTGAGATTTCCGGAAACTCGTAGTTTTTTGGAAGTTTTGCAACACCGTTCCATGAAAGTGATTTGCGCCAGTCTCTACTTAGGGATACATCAATAGGAAATAAACCATAGAGATAGAACTTGGAGCTACTTTATTGTGTCAAGTTTCAAAGAGCTAGCACAAACCGTGTTTGATTTAGAGTTCCAACTACATGTTGCCACATAGGAGAAAATGGAGTGAAAACTAAAAATTAAAACTGTTACTGCCAACGAACGGTTTATCTAGAATACCGAAATTTGGTGAGCCAAGTGGGATTGGGGTACTGATCATTACCTGAAAGTGTCATCAAGATTGGGTGAAAAAATGTGTGCTGAGATTTCCGGAAACTCGTAGTTTTTTGGAAGCTTTGCAACCCCTTTAAACGAAAGTGATTTGCGCCAGTCTCTGCTTAGGGCTACATCAATAGTAAACAAACCATACAGATAGAACTTTGAGCTACTTTATTGTGTCAAGTTTCAAAGAGCTAGCACAAACCCTGTTTGATTTAGAGTACCAACTACATGTACCCATATAGGAGAAAACAGAGTGAAACCTAAAAATTAAAACTGTTACTGCCAACGAACGGTTTAACCTAGAAGAACGAAATTTGGTGAGCCAAGTGGGATTGGGGTACTGATCATTACCTGAAAGTGTCATCAGGATTGGGTGAAAATATGTGTGCTGAGATTTCAGGAAACTCGTAGTTTTTTGGAAGCTTTGCAACCCCGTTCCATGAAAGTGATTTGCGCCAGTCTCTACTTAAGGCTACATCAATAGGAAACAAACCATAGAGATAGAACTTGGAGCTACTTTATTGTGGCAAGTTTCAAAGAGCTAGCACAAACCGTGTTTGATTTAGAGTTCCAACTACATGTTGCCACATAGGAGAAAACGGAGTGAAAACTAAAAATTAAAACTGTTACTGCCAACGAACGGTTTATCCTAGAATACCGAAATTTGGTGAGCCAAGTGGGATTGGGGTACTGATCATTACCTGAATGTGTCATCAAGATCGGGTGAAAAAATGTGTGCTGAGATTTCAGGAAACTCTTAGTTTTTTGGAAGCTTTGCAACACCTTTAAACGAAAGTGATTTGCGCCAGTCTCTACTTAGGGCTACATCAATAGGAAACAAACCATAGAGATAGAACTTGGAGCTATTTTATTGTGTCAAGTTTCAAAGAGCAAGCACAAACCGTGTTTGATTTAGAGTTTTAAATACATTTATCCATATAGGAGAAAACAGAGTGAAACCTAAAAATTAAAACTGTTACTGCCAACGAACACTTTAACCTAGAAGAACGAAATTTGGTGAGCCAAGTGGGATTGGGGTACTGATCATTAACTGAAAGTGTCATCAATATTGGGTGAAAAAATGTGTGCAGAGATTTCAGGAAACTCGGAGTTTTTTGGAAGCTTGGCAACCCCTTTCCATGAAAGTGATTTGGGCAAGTCTCTGCTTTGGGCTACATCAATAGGAAACAAACCATAGAGATAGAACTTGGTGCTACTTTATTGTTTCAAGTTTCAAAGAGCTAGCACAAACCGTGTTTGATTTAGAGTTCCAACTACATGTATCCATATAGGAGAAAACAGAGTGAAACCTAAAAATTAAAACTGTTACTGCCAACGAACGTTTTAACCTAGAAGAACGAAATTTGGTGATCCAAGTGGGATTGGGGTACTGATCATTACCTGAAAGTGTCATCAAGATTGGTTGAAAATATGTGTGCTGAGATTTCAGGAAACTCGTAGTTTTTTGGAAGCTTTGCAACCCCGTTCCATGAAAGTGATTTGCGCCAGTCTCTACTTAGGGCTACATCAATAGGAAATAAACCATAGAGATAGAACTTGGAGCTACTTTATTGTGTCAAGTTTCAAAGAGCTATCACAAACCGTGTTTGATTTAGAGTTCCAACTACATGTTGCCACATAGGAGAAAACGGAGTGAAAACTAAAAATAAAAACTGTTACTGCCAACGAACGGTTTATCTAGAATACCGAAATTTGGTGAGCCAAGTGGGATTGGGGTACTGATCATTACCTGAAAGTGTCATCAAGATTGGGTGAAAATATGTGTGCTGAGATTTCAGGAAACTCGTAGTTTTTTGGAAGTTTGCAACCCCGTTGCATGAAAGTGATTTGCGCCAGTCTCTACTTAGGGCTACATCAATAGGAAACAAACCATAGAGATAGAACTTGGAGCTACTTTATTGTGGCAAGTTTCAAAGAGCTAGCACAAACCGTGTTTGATTTAGAGTTCCAACTACATGTTGCCACATAGGAGAAAACGGAGTGAAAACTAAAAATTAAAACTGTTACTGCCAACGAACGGTTTATCCTAGAAGACCGAAATTTGGTGAGCCAAGTGGGATTGGGGTACTGATCATTACCTGAATGTGTCATCAAGATCGGGTGAAAAAATGTGTGCTGAGATTTCAGGAAACTCGTAGTTTTTTGGAAGCTTTGCAACACCTTTAAACGAAAGTGATTTGCGCCAGTCTCTACTTAGGGCTACATCAATAGGAAACAAACCATAGAGATAGAACTTGGAGCTATTTTATTGTGTCAATTTTCAAAGAGCAAGTACAAACCGTGTTTGATTTAGAGATTTAAATACATTTATCCATATAGGAGAAAACAGAGTGAAACCTAAAAATTAAAACTGTTACTGCCAACGAACACTTTAACCTAGAAGAACGAAATTTGGTGAGCCAAGTGGGATTGGGGAACTGATCATTAACTGAAAGTGTCATCAAGATTGGTTGAAAAAATGTGTGCTGAGGTTTCAGGAAACTCGTAGTTTTTTGGAAGCTTGGCAACCCCTTTCCATGAAAGTCATTTGCGCCAGTCTCTGCTTAGGGCTACATCAATAGGAAACAAACCATAGAGATAGAACTTGGAGCTACTTTATTGTGTCAAGATTCAAAGAGCTAGCACAAACCCTGTTTGATTTAGAGTTCCAACTACATGTATCCATATAGGAGAAAACCGAGTGAAACCTAAAAATTAAAACTGTTACTGCCAACGAACGGTTTAACCTAGAAGAACGAAATTTGGTGAGCCAAGTGGGATTGGTGTACTGATCTTTACCTGAATGTGTCATCAAGATTGGGTGAAAAAATGTGTGCTGAGATTTCAGGAAACTCCTAGTTTTTTGGAAGCTTGGCAACCCCTTTAAATGAAAGTGATTTGCGCCAGTCTCTTCTTAGGTCTACATCAATAAGGAACAAACCATAGAGATAGAACTTGGAGCTATTTATTGTGTCAAGTTTCAAAGAGCTAGCACAAACCGTGTTTGATTTAGAGTTCCAACTACATGTATCCATATAGGAGAAAACCGAGTGAAACCTAAAAATTAAAACTGTTACTGCCAACGAACGGTTTAACCTAGAAGAACGAAATTTGGTGAGCCAAGTGGGATTGGTGTACTGATCTTTACCTGAATGTGTCATCAAGATTGGGTGAAAAAATGTGTGCTGAGATTTCAGGAAATTCGTAGTTTTTTGGAAGCTTGGCAACCCCTTTACATGAAAGTGATTTGCGCCAGTCTCTGCTTAGGGCTACATCAATAGGAAACAAACCATAGAGATAGAACATGGAGCTACTTTATTGGGTCAAGTTTCAAAGAGCTAGCACAAACCGTGTTTTATTTAGAGTTCCAACTACATGTATCCATATAGGAGAAAACAGAGTGAAACCTAAAAATTAAAACTGTTACTGCCAACCAACGGTTTAACCTAGAAGAACAAAATTTGGTGAGCCAAGTGGGATTGGGGTACTGATCATTACCTGAAAGTGTCATCAAGATTGGGTGAAAAAATGTGTGCAGAGATTTCAGGAAACTCGGAGTTTTTTGGAAGCTTGGCAACCCCTTTCCATGTAAGTGATTTGCGCTAGTCTCTGCATAGGGCTACATCAATAGGAAACAAACCATAGAGATAGAATTTGGAGCTACTTTATTGTGTCAAGTTTCAAAGAGCTAGCACAAACCGTGTTTGATTTAGAGTTCCAACTACATGTATCCATATAGGAGAAAACAGAGTGAAACCTAAAAATTAAAACTGTTACTGCCAATGAACGGTTTAACCTAGAAGAACGAAATTTGCTGATTCAAGTGGGACTGGGGTATTGATCATTACCTGAAAGTGTCATCAAGATTGGTTGAAAAAATGTGTGCTGAGATTTCAGGAAACTTGTAGTTTTTTAAAAGCTTGGCAACCCCTTTCCATGAAAGTGATTTGCGCCAGTCTCTGCTTAGGTCTACATCAATAGGAACAAACCATAGTGATAGAACTTGGAGCTACTTTATTGTGTCAAGTTTCAAAGAGCTAGCACAAACCGTGTTTGATTTAGAGTTCCAACTACATGTATCCATATAGGAGAAAACAGAGTGAAACCTAAAAATTAAAACTGTTACTGCCAACGAACGGGTTAAGCTAGAAGAACTAAATTTGGTGAGCCAAGTGGGATTGGCGTACTGATCATTACCTGAATGTGTCATCAAGATTGGGTGAAAAAATGTGTGCTGAGATTTCAGGAATCTCGTAGTTTTTTATAAGCTTGGCAACCCCTTTCCATGAAAGTGACTTGCGCCAGTCTCTGCTTAGGGCTACATCAATAGGAAACAAACCATAGAGATAGAACTTGGTGCTACTTTATTGTTTCAAGTTTCAAAGAGCTAGCACAAACCGTGTTTGATTTAGAGTTCCAACTACATGTATCCATATAGGAGAAAACAGAGTGAAACCTAAAAATTAAAACTGTTACTGCCAATGAACGGTTTAACCTAGAAGAACGAAATTTGCTGATTCAAGTGGGACTGGGATATTGATCATTACCTGAAAGTGTCATCAAGATTGGTTGAAAAAATGTGTGCTGAGATTTCAGGAAACTCGTAGTTTTTTGGAAGCTTGGCAACCCCTTTCCATGAAAGTGATTTGCGCCAGTCTCTGCTTAGGGCTACATCAATAGGAAACAAACCATAGAGATAGAACTTGGAGCTACTTTATTGTGTCAAGATTCAAAGAGCTAGCACAAACCCTGTTTGATTTAGAGTACCAACTACATGTTCCCATATAGGAGAAAACAGAGTGAAACCTAAAAATTAAAACTGTTACTGCCAACGAACGGTTTAACCTAGAAGAACGAAATTTGGTGAGCCAAGTGGGATTGGGGTACTGATCATTACGTGAAAGTGTCATCAAGATTGGGTGAAAATATGTGTGCTGAGATTTCAGGAAACTCGTAGTTTTTTGGAAGCTTTGCAACCCCGTTCCATGAAAGTGATTTGTGCCAGTCTCCACTTAGGGCTACATCAATAGGAAACAAACCATATAGATAGAACTTGGAGCTATTTTATTGTGTCAAGATTCAAAGAGCTAGCACAAACCCTGTTTGATTTAGAGTACCAACTACATGTACCCATATAGGAGAAAACCGAGTGAAACCTGAAAATTAACACTGTTACTGCCAACGAACGGTTTAAACTAGAAGAACGAAATTTGGTGAGCCAAGTGGGATTGGGGTAGTGACCATTACCTGAAAGTGTCATCATGATTGGGTGAAAAAATGTGTGCTGAGATTTCAGGAAACTTGTTGTTGTTTGGAAGCTTGGCAACCCCTTTCCATGAAAGTGATTTGCACCAGTCTCTGCTTAGGGCTACATCAATAGGAAACAAACTATAGAGATAGAACTTGGAGCTACTTTATTGTGTCAAGTTTCAAAGAGCTAGCACAAACCGTGTTTGATTTAGAGTTCCAACTACATGTATCCATATAGGAGAAAACAGAGTGAAACCTAAAAATTAAAACTGTTACTGCCAACGAACGGATTAACCTAGAAGAACGAAATTTGGTGAGCTAAGTGGGATTGGGTTACTGATCATTACCTGAAAGTGTCATCAAGATTGGGTGAAAAAATGTGTGCAGAGATTTCAGGAAACTCGTAGTTTTTTGGAAGCTTGGCAACCCCTTTCCATGAAAGTGATTTGCGACAGTCTCTGCTTAGGGCTACATCAATAGGAAACAAACCATAGAGATAGAACTTGTAGCTACTTTATTGTTTCATGTTTCAAAGAGCTAGCACAAACCATGTTTGATTTAGAGTTCCAACTACATGTATCCATATAGGAGAAAACAGAGTGAAACCTAAAAATTAAAACTGTTACTGCCAATGAACGGTTTAACCTAGAAGAACGAAATTTGGTGAGCCAAGTGGGATTGGGGTAGTGACCATTACCTGAAAGTGTCATCATGATTGGGTGAAAAAATGTGTGATGAGATTTCAGGACTTGTTGTTGTTTGGAAGCTTGGCAACCCCTTTCCATGAAAGTGATTTTCGCCAGTCTCTGCTTAGGGCTACATCAATAGTAAACAAACCATAGAGATAGAACTTGGAGCTATATATTGTGTCAAGTTTCAAAGAGCAAGCACAAACCGTGTTTGATTTAGAGTTTCAAATACATTTATCCATATAGGAGAAAACAGAGTGAAACCTAAAAATTAAAACTGTTACTGCCAACGAACGGATTAACCTAGAAGAACGAAATTTGGTGAGCTAAGTGGGATTGGGGTAGTGATCATTACCTGAAAGTGTCATCAAGATTGGGTGAAAAAATGTGTGCTGAGATTACAGGAAACTCGTAGTTTTTTGGAAGCTTGGCAACCCCTTTCCATGTAAGTGATTTGCGCTAGTTTCTGCATAGGGGTACATCAATAGGAAAAAAAACCATAGAGATAGAGTTTGGAGCTACTTTATTGTGTCAAGTTTCAAAGAGCTAGCACAAACCCTGTTTGATTTAGAGTTCCAACTACATGTATCCATATAGGAGAAAACAGAGAGAAACCTAAAAATTAAAACTGTTACTGCCAACGAACGGTTTAACCTTGAAGAACGAAATTTGGTGAGCCAAATAGGATTGGGGTACTGATGATTACCTGAAAGTGTCATCAACATTGGGTGAAAAAATGTGGGCTGAGATTTCAGGAAACTTGTAGTTTTTTAAAAGCTTGGCAACCCCTTTCCATGAAAGTGATTTGCGCCAGTCTCTGCTTAGGTCTACATCAATAGGAACAAACCATAGTGATAGAACTTGGAGCTACTTTATTGTGTCAAGTTTCAAAGAGCTAGCACAAACCGTGTTTGATTTAGAGTTCCAACTACATGTATCCATATAGGAGAAAACAGAGTGAAACCTAAAAATTAAAACTGTTACTGCCAACGAACGGGTTAAGCTAGAAGAACTAAATTTGGTGAGCCAAGTGGGATTGGCGTACTGATCATTACCTGAATGTGTCATCAAGATTGGGTGAAAAAATGTGTGCTGAGATTTCAGGAATCTCGTAGTTTTTTATAAGCTTGGCAACCCCGTTCCATGAAAGTGACTTGCGCCAGTCTCTGCTTAGGGCTACATCAATAGGAAACAACCATAGAGATAGAACTTGGAGCTACTTTATTGTGTCAAGTTTCAAAGAGCTAGCACAAACCGCGTTTGATTTAGAGTTCCAACTACATGTATCCATATAGGAGAAAACAGAGTGAAACCTAAAAATTAAAACTGTTACTGCCAACCAACGGTTTAACCTAGAAGAACAAAATTTGGTGAGCCAA
Source organism: Spermophilus citellus (assembly GCF_964194105.1). Taxonomy (NCBI): domain Eukaryota; kingdom Metazoa; phylum Chordata; class Mammalia; order Rodentia; family Sciuridae; genus Spermophilus; species Spermophilus citellus. The sequence continues at coordinate 813,773 of NW_027672727.1, read as the reverse complement.
GTGGGATTGGGGTACTGATCATTACCTGAAAGTGTCGTCAAGATTGGGTGAAAAAATATGTGCTGAGATTTCAGGAAACTCCTAGTTTTTTGGAAGCTTGGCAACCCCTTTCCATGAAAGTGATTTGCGCCAGTCTCTGCTTAGGGCTACATCAATAGGAAACAAACCATAGAGATAGAACTTGTAGCTACTTTATTGTGTCATGTTTCAAAGAGCTAGCACAAACCATGTTTGATTTAGAGTTCCAACTACATGTATCCATATAGGAGAAAACAGAGTGAAACCTAAAAATTAAGACTGTTACTGCCAACGAACGGTTTAACCTAGAAGAACGAAATTTGGTGAGCCAAGTGGGATTGGGGTAGTGACCATTACCTGAAAGTGTCATCATGATTGGGTGAAAAAATGTGTGCAGAGATTTCAGGAAACTCGGAGTTTTTTGGAAGCTTGGCAACCCCTTTCCATGAAAGTGATTTGCGCCAGTCTCTGCTTAGGGCTACATCAATAGGAAACAAACCATAGAGATAGAACTTGGTGCTACTTTATTGTTTCAAGTTTCAAAGAGCTACCACAAACCGTGTTTGATTTAGAGTTCCAACTACATGTATCCATATAGGAGAAAACAGAGTGAAACCTAAAAATTAAAACTGTTACTGCCAATGAACGGTTTAACCTAGAAGAACGAAATTTGCTGAGTCAAGTGGGACTGGGGTATTGATCATTACCTGAAAGTGTCATTAAGATTGGGTTAAAAAATGTGTGCTGATATTTCAGGAAACTCGTAGTTTTTTGGAAGCTAGGCAACCCCTTTAATTGAAAGTGATTTGCGCCAGTCCCTACTTAGGTCTACTTCAATAGGAAACAAACCATAGAAATTGAACTTGGAGCTACTTTATTGTGTCAAGTTTCAAAGAGCTATTACAAACCGTGTTTGATTTAGAGTTCCAACTACATGTATCCATATAGGAGAAAACAGAGTGAAACCTAAAAATTAAAACTGTTACTGCCAACGAACGGTTTAACCTAGAAGAACGAAATTTGGTGAGCCAAGTGGGATTGGGGTACTGATCATTACCTGAAAGTGTCATCAAGATTGGGTGAAAAAATGTGTGCTGAGATTACAGGAAACTCGTAGTTTTTTGGAAGCTTGGCAACCCCTTTCCATGTAAATGATTTGCGCTAGTCTCTGCATAGGGGTACATCAATAGGAAAAAAAACCATAGAGATAGAGTTTGGAGCTACTTTATTGTGTCAATTTTCAAAGAGCTAGCACAAACCCTGTTTGATTTAGAGTTCCAACTACATGTATCCATATAGGAGAAAACGGAGTGAAACCTAAAATTTAAAACTGTTACTGCCAACGAACGGTTTAACCTAGAAGAACGAAATTTGGTGAGTCAAGCGGGATTGGGGTACTGATCATTACCTGAAAGTGTCATCAAGATTGGGTAAAAAAATGTGTGCTGAGATTACAGGAAACTCGTAGTTTTTTGGAAGCTTGGCAACCCCTTTCCATGAAAGTGATTTGGGCCAGTCTCTGCTTAGGGCTACATCAATAGGAAACAAACCATAGAGATAGAACTTGTAGCTACTTTATTGTGTCATGTTTCAAAGAGCTAGCACAAACCATGTTTGATTTAGAGTTCCAACTACATGTATCCATATAGGAGAAAACAGTGTGAAACCTAAAAATTAAAACTGTTACTGCCAACGAACGGTTTAACCTAGAAGAACGAAATTTGGTGAGCCAAGTGGGATTGGGGTAGTGACCATTACCTGAAAGTGTCATCATGATTGGGTGAAAAAATGTGTGATGAGATATCAGGATTTGTTGTTGTTTGGAAGCTTGGCAACCCCTTTCCATGAAAGTGATTTGTGCCAGTCTCTGCTTAGTGCTACATCAATAGTAAACAAACCATAGAGATAGAACTTGGAGCTACTTTATTGTGTCAAGTTTCAAAGAGCAAGCAAAAACCGTGTTTGATTTAGAGTTTCAAATACATTTATCCATATAGGAGAAAACAGAGTGAAACCTAAAAATTAAAACTGTTACTGCCAACGAACGCTTTAACCTAGAAGAACGAAATTTGGTGAGCTAAGTGGGATTGGGGTACTGATCATTACCTGAAAGGGTCATCAAGATTGGGTGAAAAAATGTGTGCAGAGATTTCAGGAAACTCGGAGTTTTTTGGAAGCTTGGCAACCCCTTTCCATGAAAGTGATTTGCGCCAGTCTCTGCTTAGGGCTACATCAATAGGAAACAAACCATAGAGATAGAACTTGGTGCTACTTTATTGTTTCAAGTTTCAAAGAGCTACCACAAACCGTGTTTGATTTAGAGTTCCAACTACATGTATCCATATAGGAGAAAACAGAGTGAAACCTAAAAATTAAAACTGTTACTGCCAATGAACGGTTTAACCTAGAAGAACGAAATTTGCTGAGTCAAGTGGGACTTGCGTATTGATCATTACCTGAAAGTGTCATTAAGATTGGGTTAAAAAATGTGTGCTGATATTTCAGGAAACTCGTAGTTTTTTGGAAGCTAGGCAACCCCTTTAATTGAAAGTGATTTGCGCCAGTCCCTACTTAGGTCTACTTCAATAGGAAACAAACCATAGAAATTGAACTTGGAGGTACTTTATTGTGTCAAGTTTCAAAGAGCTAGCACAAACCGTGTTTGATTTAGAATTCCAAATACATGTATCCATATAGGAGAAAACAGAGTGAAACCTAAAAATTAAAACTGTTACTGCCAACGAACGGTTTAACCTAGAAGAACGAAATTTGGTGAGCCAAGTGGGATTGGGGTACTGATCATTACCTGAAAGTGTCATCAAGATTGGGTGAAAAAATGTGTGCTGAGATTACAGGAAACTCGTAGTTTTTTGGAAGCTTGGCAACCCCTTTCCATGTAAGTGATTTGCGCTAGTTTCTGCATAGGGGTATATCAATAGGAAAAAAACCATAGAGATAGAGTTTGGAGCTACTTTATTGTGTCAAGTTTCAAAGAGCTAGCACAAACCCTGTTTGATTTAGAGTTCCAACTACATGTATCCATATAGGAGAAAACGGAGTGAAACCTAAAAATTAAAACTGTTACTGCCAACGAACGGTTTAACCTAGAAGAACGAAATTTGGTGAGTCAAGTGGGATTGGGGTACTGATCATTACCTGAAAGTGTCATCAAGATTGGGTGAAAAAATGTGTGCTGAGATTACAGGAAACTCGTAGTTTTTTGGAAGCTTGGCAACCCCTTTCCATGAAAGTGATTTGGGCCAGTCTCTGCTTAGGGCTACATCAATAGGAAACAAACAATAGAGATAGAACTTGGTGCTACATTATTGTGTCAAGTTTCAAAGAGCTAGCACAAACCGTGTTTGATTTAGAGTTCCAACTACATGTATCCATATAGGAGAAAACAGAGAGAAACCTAAAAATTAAAACTGTTACTGCCAACGAACGGTTTAACCTTGAAGAACGAAATTTGGTGAGCCAAGTAGGATTGTGGTACTTATCATTACCTGAAAGTGTCATCAACATTGGGTGAAAAAATGTGTGCTGAGATTTCAGGAAACTTGTAGTTTTTTAAAAGCTTGGCAACCTCTTTCCATGAAAGTGATTTTTGCCAGTCTCTGCTTAGGTCTACATCAATAGGAACAAACCATAGAGATAGAACTTGGAGCTACTTTATTGTGTCAAGTTTCAAAGAGCTAGCACAAACCGTGTTTGATTTAGAGTTCCAACTACATGTATCCATATAGGAGAAAACAGAGTGAACCTAAAAATTAAAACTGTTACTGCCAACGAACGGTTTAAGCTAGAAGAACGAAATTTGGTGAGCCAAGTGGGATTGGCGTACTGATCATTACCTGAATGTGTCATCAAGATTGGGTGAAAAAATGTGTGCTGAGATTTCAGGAAACTCGTAGTTTTTTATAAGCTTGGCAACCCCTTTCCATGAAAGTGATTTGCGCCAGTCTCTGCTTAGGGCTACATCAATAGGAAACAAACCATAGAGATATAACTTGGAGCTACTTTATTGTGTCAAGTTTCAAAGAGCTAGCACAAACCGTGCTTGATTTAGAGTTCCAACTACCTGTATCCATATAGGAGAAAAAAGAGTGAAACCTAAAAATTAACACTGTTACTGCCAACGAACGGTTGAACCTAGAAGAACGAAATTTGGTGAGCCAAGTGGGATTGGGGTATTGATCATTACCTGAAAGTGTCATTAAGATTGGGTTAAAAAATGTGTGCTGATATTTCAGGAAACTCGTAGTTTTTTGGAAGCTAGGCAACCCCTTTAATTGAAAGTGATTTGCGCCAGTCCCTACTTAGGTCTACTTCAATAGGAAACAAACCATAGAAATTGAACTTGGAGCTACTTTATTGTGTCAAGTTTCAAAGAGCTATTACAAACCGTGTTTGATTTAGAGTTCCAACTACATGTATCCATATAGGAGAAAACAGAGTGAAACCTAAAAATTAAAACTGTTACTGCCAACGAACGGTTTAACCTAGAAGAACGAAATTTGGTGAGCCAAGTGGGATTGGGGTACTGATCATTACCTGAAAGTGTCATCAAGATTGGGTGAAAAAATGTGTGCTGAGATTACAGGAAACTCGTAGTTTTTTGGAAGCTTGGCAACCCCTTTCCATGTAAATGATTTGCGCTAGTCTCTGCATAGGGGTACATCAATAGGAAAAAAAACCATAGAGATAGAGTTTGGAGCTACTTTATTGTGTCAATTTTCAAAGAGCTAGCACAAACCCTGTTTGATTTAGAGTTCCAACTACATGTATCCATATAGGAGAAAACGGAGTGAAACCTAAAATTTAAAACTGTTACTGCCAACGAACGGTTTAACCTAGAAGAACGAAATTTGGTGAGTCAAGCGGGATTGGGGTACTGATCATTACCTGAAAGTGTCATCAAGATTGGGTAAAAAAATGTGTGCTGAGATTACAGGAAACTCGTAGTTTTTTGGAAGCTTGGCAACCCCTTTCCATGAAAGTGATTTGGGCCAGTCTCTGCTTAGGGCTACATCAATAGGAAACAAACCATAGAGATAGAACTTGTAGCTACTTTATTGTGTCATGTTTCAAAGAGCTAGCACAAACCATGTTTGATTTAGAGTTCCAACTACATGTATCCATATAGGAGAAAACAGTGTGAAACCTAAAAATTAAAACTGTTACTGCCAACGAACGGTTTAACCTAGAAGAACGAAATTTGGTGAGCCAAGTGGGATTGGGGTAGTGACCATTACCTGAAAGTGTCATCATGATTGGGTGAAAAAATGTGTGATGAGATATCAGGATTTGTTGTTGTTTGGAAGCTTGGCAACCCCTTTCCATGAAAGTGATTTGTGCCAGTCTCTGCTTAGTGCTACATCAATAGTAAACAAACCATAGAGATAGAACTTGGAGCTACTTTATTGTGTCAAGTTTCAAAGAGCAAGCAAAAACCGTGTTTGATTTAGAGTTTCAAATACATTTATCCATATAGGAGAAAACAGAGTGAAACCTAAAAATTAAAACTGTTACTGCCAACGAACGCTTTAACCTAGAAGAACGAAATTTGGTGAGCTAAGTGGGATTGGGGTACTGATCATTACCTGAAAGGGTCATCAAGATTGGGTGAAAAAATGTGTGCAGAGATTTCAGGAAACTCGGAGTTTTTTGGAAGCTTGGCAACCCCTTTCCATGAAAGTGATTTGCGCCAGTCTCTGCTTAGGGCTACATCAATAGGAAACAAACCATAGAGATAGAACTTGGTGCTACTTTATTGTTTCAAGTTTCAAAGAGCTACCACAAACCGTGTTTGATTTAGAGTTCCAACTACATGTATCCATATAGGAGAAAACAGAGTGAAACCTAAAAATTAAAACTGTTACTGCCAATGAACGGTTTAACCTAGAAGAACGAAATTTGCTGAGTCAAGTGGGACTTGCGTATTGATCATTACCTGAAAGTGTCATTAAGATTGGGTTAAAAAATGTGTGCTGATATTTCAGGAAACTCGTAGTTTTTTGGAAGCTAGGCAACCCCTTTAATTGAAAGTGATTTGCGCCAGTCCCTACTTAGGTCTACTTCAATAGGAAACAAACCATAGAAATTGAACTTGGAGGTACTTTATTGTGTCAAGTTTCAAAGAGCTAGCACAAACCGTGTTTGATTTAGAATTCCAAATACATGTATCCATATAGGAGAAAACAGAGTGAAACCTAAAAATTAAAACTGTTACTGCCAACGAACGGTTTAACCTAGAAGAACGAAATTTGGTGAGCCAAGTGGGATTGGGGTACTGATCATTACCTGAAAGTGTCATCAAGATTGGGTGAAAAAATGTGTGCTGAGATTACAGGAAACTCGTAGTTTTTTGGAAGCTTGGCAACCCCTTTCCATGTAAGTGATTTGCGCTAGTTTCTGCATAGGGGTATATCAATAGGAAAAAAACCATAGAGATAGAGTTTGGAGCTACTTTATTGTGTCAAGTTTCAAAGAGCTAGCACAAACCCTGTTTGATTTAGAGTTCCAACTACATGTATCCATATAGGAGAAAACGGAGTGAAACCTAAAAATTAAAACTGTTACTGCCAACGAACGGTTTAACCTAGAAGAACGAAATTTGGTGAGTCAAGTGGGATTGGGGTACTGATCATTACCTGAAAGTGTCATCAAGATTGGGTGAAAAAATGTGTGCTGAGATTACAGGAAACTCGTAGTTTTTTGGAAGCTTGGCAACCCCTTTCCATGAAAGTGATTTGGGCCAGTCTCTGCTTAGGGCTACATCAATAGGAAACAAACAATAGAGATAGAACTTGGTGCTACATTATTGTGTCAAGTTTCAAAGAGCTAGCACAAACCGTGTTTGATTTAGAGTTCCAACTACATGTATCCATATAGGAGAAAACAGAGAGAAACCTAAAAATTAAAACTGTTACTGCCAACGAACGGTTTAACCTTGAAGAACGAAATTTGGTGAGCCAAGTAGGATTGTGGTACTTATCATTACCTGAAAGTGTCATCAACATTGGGTGAAAAAATGTGTGCTGAGATTTCAGGAAACTTGTAGTTTTTTAAAAGCTTGGCAACCTCTTTCCATGAAAGTGATTTTTGCCAGTCTCTGCTTAGGTCTACATCAATAGGAACAAACCATAGAGATAGAACTTGGAGCTACTTTATTGTGTCAAGTTTCAAAGAGCTAGCACAAACCGTGTTTGATTTAGAGTTCCAACTACATGTATCCATATAGGAGAAAACAGAGTGAACCTAAAAATTAAAACTGTTACTGCCAACGAACGGTTTAAGCTAGAAGAACGAAATTTGGTGAGCCAAGTGGGATTGGCGTACTGATCATTACCTGAATGTGTCATCAAGATTGGGTGAAAAAATGTGTGCTGAGATTTCAGGAAACTCGTAGTTTTTTATAAGCTTGGCAACCCCTTTCCATGAAAGTGATTTGCGCCAGTCTCTGCTTAGGGCTACATCAATAGGAAACAAACCATAGAGATATAACTTGGAGCTACTTTATTGTGTCAAGTTTCAAAGAGCTAGCACAAACCGTGCTTGATTTAGAGTTCCAACTACCTGTATCCATATAGGAGAAAAAAGAGTGAAACCTAAAAATTAACACTGTTACTGCCAACGAACGGTTGAACCTAGAAGAACGAAATTTGGTGAGCCAAGTGGGATTGGGGTACTGATCATTACCTGAAAGTGTCATCATGATTGGGTGAAAAAATGTGTGCTAAGATTTCAGGAATCTCGTAGTTTTTTGGAAGCTTTGCAACCCCTTTCCATGGAAGTATTTTGTGCCAGTCTCTGCTTAGGGCTACATCAATAGGAAACAAACCATAGAGATAGAACTTTGAGCTACTTTATTGTGTCAAGTTTCAAAGAGCTAGCACAAACCGTGTTTGATTTAGAGTTCCAACTACATATACCCATATAGGAGAAAACAGAGTGAAACATAAAAATTAAAACTGTTACTGCCAACGAACGGTTTCACCTAGAAGAACGAAATTTGGTCAGCCAAGTGGGATTGGGGTCTGATCATTACCTGAAAGTGTCATCAAGATTCGGTGAAAAAATGTGTGCTGAGATTTCAGAAATCTCGTAGTTTTTTGGAAGCTTGGCAACCCCTTTCCATGAAAGTGATTTGCGCCAGTCTCTGCTTAGGGCTACATCAATAGGAAACAACCATACAGATAGAACTTGGAGCTAATTTATTGTGTCAAGTTTCAAAGAGCTAGCACAAACCCTGTTTGATTTAGAGTACCAACTACATGTACCCATATAGGAGAAAACAGAGTGAAACCTAAAAATTAAAACTGTTACTGCCAACGAACGTTTTAACCTAGAAGAACGAAATTTGGTGAGCCAAGTGGGATTGGGGTACTGATCATTACCTGAAAGTGTCATCAAGATTGGGTGTAAATATGTGTGCTGAGATTTCAGGAAACTCGTAGTTTTTTGGAAGCTTTGCAACCCCGTTCCATGAAAGTGATTTGCGCCAGTCTCTACTTAGGGCTACATCAATAGGAAATAAACCATAGAGATAGAACTTGGAGCTACTTTATTGTGTCAAGTTTCAAAGAGCTAGCACAAACCGTGTTTGATTTAGAGTTCCAACTACATGTTGCCACATAGGAGAAAACGGAGTGAAAACTAAAAATTAAAACTGTTACTGCCAACGAACGTTTTAACCTAGAAGACCGAAATTTGGTGAGCCAAGTGGGATTGGGGTACTGATCATTACCTGAAAGTGTCATCAAGATTGGGTGAAAAAATGTGTGCTGAGATTTCCGGAAAGTCGTAGTTTTTTGGAAGCTTGTCAACCCCTTTCCCTGAAGGTGATTTGCGCCAGTCTCTGCTTAGGGCTACATCAATAGGAAACAAACCATAGAGATAGAACTTGGAGCTACTTTATTGTGTCAAGTTTCAAAGAGCTAGCACAAACCGTGTTGATTTAGAGTTCCAACTACCTGTATCCATATAGGAGAAAACAGAGTGAAACCTAAAAATTAACACAGTTACTGCCAACGAACGGTTTAACCTAGAAGAACGAAATTTGGTGAGCCAAGTGGGATTGGGGTACTGATCATTACCTGTAAGTGTCATCAAGATTGGGTGAAAAAATGTGTGCTGAGATTTCAGGAATCTCGTAGTTTTTTGGAAGCTTGGCAACCCCATTCCCTGGAAGTGATTTGCGCCAGTCTCTGCTTAGGGCTACATCAATAGGAAACAAACCATACAGATAGAACTCGGAGCTACTTTATTGTGTCAAGTTTCAAAGAGCTAGCACAAACAGTGTTGATTTAGAGTTCAAACTACCTGTATCCATATAGGAGAAAAAAGAGTGAAACCTAAAAATTAACACTGTTACTGCCAACGAACGGTTGAACCTAGAAGAATGAAATTTGGTGAGCCAAGTGGGATTGGGGTACTGATCATTACCTAAAAGTGTCATCATGATTGGGTGAAAAAATATGTGCTAAGATTTCAGGAATCTCGTAGTTTTTTGGAAGCTTGGCAACCCCTTTCCATGGAAGTATTTTGTGCCAGTCTCTGCTTAGGGCTACATCAATAGGAAACAAGCCATAGAGATAGAACTTTGAGCTACTTTATTGTGTCAATTTTCAAAGAGCTAGCACAAACCGTGTTTGATTTAGACTTCCAACTACATATACCCATATAGGAGAAAACAGAGTGAAACATAAAAATTAAAACTGTTACTGCCAACGAACGGTTTCACCTAGAAGAACGAAATTTGGTCAGCCAAGTGGGATTGGGGTCTGATCATTACCTGAAAGTGTCATCAAGATTGGGTGAAAAAATGTGTGCTGAGATTTCAGAAATCTCGTAGTTTTTTGGAAGCTTGGCAACCCCTTTCCATGAAAGTGATTTGCGCCATTCTCTGCTTAGGGCTACATCAATAGGAAACAAACCATACAGATAGAACTTAGAGCTACTTTATTGTGTCAAGCTTCAAAGAGCTAGCACAAACCGTGTTTGATTTAGAGTTCCAACTACATATACCCATATAGGAGAAAACAGAGTGAAACCTAAAAATTAAAACTGTTACTGCCAATGAACGGTTTAACCTAGAAGAACGAAATTTGGTGAGCCCAGTGGGATTGGGGTACTGATCATTTCCTGAAAGTGTCATCAAGATTGGGTGAAAAAATGTGTGCTGAGATTTCAGGAAACTCCTAGTTTTTTAGAAGCTTGGCAACCCCTTTAAATGAAAGTGATTTGCGCCAGTCTCTTCTTAGGTCTACATCAATAAGAAACAAACCATAGAGATAGAACTTGGAGCTACTTTATTGTGTCAAGTTTCAAAGAGCTAGCAAAAACCGTGTTTGATTTAGAGTTCCAACTACATGTATCCATATAGGAGAAAACCGAGTGAAACCTAAAAATTAAAACTGTTACTGCCAACGAACGGTTTAACCTTGAAGAACGAAATTTGGTGAGCCAAGTAGGATGGGGGTACTGATCATTACCTGAAAGTGTCATCAACATTGGGTGAAAAAATGTGTGCTGAAATTTCAGGAAACTTGTAGTTTTTTAAAAGCTTGGCAACCCCTTTCCATGAAAGTGATTTGCGCCAGTCTCTGCTTAGGTCTACATCAATAGGAACAAACCATAGAGATAGAACTTGTAGCTACTTTATTGTGTCATGTTTCAAAGAGCTAGCACAAACCATGTTTGATTTAGAGTTCCAACTACATGTATCCATATAGGAGAGAACAGAGTGAAACCTAAAAATTAAAACTGTTACTGCCAACGAACGGTTTAACCTAGAAGAACGAAATTTGGTGAGCCAAGTGGGATTGGGGTAGTGACCATTACCTGAATGTGTCATCATGATTGGGTGAAAAAATGTGCTGAGATTTCAGGACTTGTTGTTGTTTGGAAGCTTGGCAACCCCTTTCCATGAAAGTGATTTGCGCCAGTCTCTGCTTAAGGCTACATCAATAGTAAACAAACCATAGAGATAGAACTTGGAGCTACTTTATTGTGTCAAGTTTCAAAGAGCAAGCACAAACCGTGTTTGATTTAGAGTTTCAAATACATTTATCCATATAGGAGAAAACAGAGTGAAACCTAAAAATTAAAACTGTTTCTGCCAACGAACGCTTTAACCTAGAAGAACGAAATTTGGTGAGCTAAGTGGGATTGGGGTACTGATCATTACCTGAAAGGGTCATCAAGTTTGGGTGAAAAAATGTGTGCAGAGATTTCAGGAAACTCGGAGTTTTTTGGAAGCTTGGCAACCCCTTTCCATGAAAGTGATTTGCGCCAATCTCTGCTTAGGGCTACATCAATAGGAAACAAACCATAGAGATAGAACTTGGTGCTACTTTATTGTTTCAAGTTTCAAAGAGCTAGCACAAACCATGTTTGATTTAGAGTTCCAACTACATGTATCCATATAGGAGAAAACAGAGTGAAACCTAAAAATTAAAACTGTTACTGCTAATGAACGGTTTAACCTAGAAGAACGAAATTTGCTGAGTCAAGTGGGACTGGGGTATTGATCATTACCTGAAAGTGTCATCAAGATTGGGTTAAAAAATGTGTGCTGATATTTCAGGAAACTCGTAGTTTTTTGGAAGCTAGGCAACCGCTTTAATTGAAAGTGATTTGCGCCAGTCCCTACTTAGGTCTACATCAATAGGAAACAAACCATAGAAATTGAACTTGGAGCTACTTTATTGTGTCAAGTTTCAAAGAGCTAGCACAAACCGTGTTTGATTTAGAGTTCCAACTACATGTATCCATATAGGAGAAAAAAGAGTGAAACCTAAAAATTAAAACTGTTACTGCCAACGAACGGTTTACCCTAGAAGAACGAAATTTGGTGAGTCAAGTGGGATTGGGGTACTGATCATTACCTGAAAGTGTCATCAAGATTGGTTGAAAAAATGTGTGCTGAGATTTCAGGAATCTCGTAGTTTTTTGGAAGCTTGACAACCCCTTTCCATGAAAGTGATTTGGGCCAGTCTCTGCTTAGGGCTACATCAATAGGAAACAAACCATACAGATAGAACTTGGAGCTACTTTATTGTGTCAAGTTTCAAAGAGCTAGCACAAACCCTGTTTGATTTAGAGTACCAACTACATGTACCCATATAGGAGAAAACAGAGTGAAACCTAAAAATTAAAACTGTTACTGCCAACGAACGTTTTAACCTAGAAGAACGAAATTTGGTGAGCCAAGTGGGATTGGGGTACTGATCATTACGTGAAAGTGTCATCAAGATTGGGTGAAAATATGTGTGCTGAGATTTCAGGAAACTCGTAGTTTTTTGGAAGCTTGGCAACCCCTTTCCATGTAAGTGATTTGCGCTAGTCTCTGCTTAGGGCTAAATCAATAGGAAACAAACAATAGAGATAGAACTTGGTGCTACATTATTGTGTCAAGTTTCAAAGATCTACACAAACCTTGTTTGATTTAGAGTTCCAACTACATGTATCCATATAGGAGAAAACAGAGAGAAACCTAAAAATTAAAACTGTTACTGCCAACGAACCATTTAACCTTGAAGAACGAAATTTGGTGAGCCAAGTAGGATTGGGGCACTTATCATTACCTAAAAGTGTCATCAACATTGGGTGAAAAAATGTTTGCTGAGATTTCAGGAAACTTGTAGTTTTTTAAAAGCTTGGCAACCTCTTTCCATGAAAGTGATTTGCGCCAGTCTCTGCTTAGGTCTACATCAATAGGAACAAACCATAGAGAGAGAACTTGGAGCTACTTTATTGTGTCAAGTTTCAAAGAGCTAGCACAAACCGTGTTTGATTTAGAGTTCCAACTACATGTATCCATATAGGAGAAAACAGAGTGAAACCTAAAAATTAAAACTGTTACTGCCAACGAACGGTTTAAGCTAGAACAACGAAATTTGGTGAGCCAAGTGGGATTGGCGTACTGATCATTACCTGAATGTGTCATCAAGATTGGGTGAAAAAATGTGTACTGAGATTTCAGGAAACTCGTAGTTTTTTGGAAGCTTGGCAACCCCTTTAAATGAAAGTGATTTGCTCCAGTCTCTGCTTAGGGCTATATCAATAGGAAACAAACCATAGAGATAGAACTTGGAGCTACTTTATTGTGTCAAGTTTCAAAGAGCTAGCACAAACCCTGTTTGATTTAGAGTACCAACTACATGTACCCATATAGGAGAAAACAGAGTGAAACCTAAAAATTAAAATTGTTACTGCCAACGAACGTTTTAACCTAGAAGAACCAAATTTGGTGAGCCAAGTGGGATTGGGGTACTGATCATTACCTGAAAGTGTCATCAACATTGGGTGAAAATATGTGTGCTGAGATTTCAGGAAACTCGTAGTTTTTTGGAAGCTTGGGAACCCCGTTCCATGAATGTGATTTGCGCCAGTCTCTACTTAGGGCTACATCAATAGGAAATAAACCATAGAGAGAGAACTTGGAGCTACTTTATTGTGTCAAGTTTCAAAGAGCTAGCACAAACCGTGTTTGATTTAGAGTTCCAACTACATGTTGCCACATAGGAGAAAACGGAGTGAAAACTAAAAATTAAAACTGTTACTGCCAACGAACGGTTTATCTAGAATACCGAAATTTGGTGAGCCAAGTGGGATTGGGGTACTGATCATTACCTGAAAGTGTCATCAAGATTTTGTGAAAAAATGTGTGCTGAGATTTCCGGAAACTCGTAGTTTTTTGGAAGCTTTGCAACCCCTTTAAACGAAAGTGATTTGCACCAGTCTCTACTTAGGGCTACATCAATAGGAAACAAACCATAGAGAGAGAACTTGGAGCTACTTTATTATGTGAAGTTTCAAAGAGCTAGCACAAACCGTGTTTGATTTAGAGTTCCAATTACATGTACCCATATAGGAGAAAACAGAGTGAAACCTAAAAATTAACACTGTTACTGCCAACGAACGGTTTATCCTAGAAGACCGAAATTTGGTGAGCCAAGTGGGATTGGGGTACTTATCATAACCTGAAAGTGTCATCAAGATTGGGTGAAAAAATGTGTGCTGAGATTTCCGGAAAGTCGTAGTTTTTTGGAAGCTTGTCAACCCCTTTCCCTGAAGGTGATTTGCGCCAGTCTCTGCTTAGGGCTACATCAATAGGAAACAAACCATAGAGATAGAACTTGGTGCTACTTTAATGTTTCAAGTTTCAAAGAGCTAGCACAAACCGTGTTTGATTTAGAGTTCCAACTACATGTATCCATATAGGAGAAAACAGAGTGAAACCTAAAAATTAAAACTGTTACTGCCAATGAACGGTTTAACCTAGAAGAACGATTTGGTGAGTCAAGTGGGATTGGGGTATTGATCATTACCTGAAAGTGTCATCAAGATTGGGTGAAAAAATGTGTGCTAAGATTTCAGGAATCTCGTAGTTTTTTGGAAGCTTGGCAACCCCGTTCCATGAATGTGATTTGCGCCAGTCTCTACTTAGGGCTACATCAATAGGAAATAAACCATAGAGACAGAACTTGGAGCTACTTTATTGTGTCAAGTTTCAAAGAGCTAGCACAAACCGTGTTTGATTTAGAGTTCCAACTACATGTTGCCACATAGGAGAAAACGGAGTGAAAACTAAAAATTAAAACTGTTACTGCCAACGAACGGTTTATCTAGAATACCGAAATTTGGTGAGCCAAGTGGGATTGGGGTACTGATCATTACCTGAAAGTGTCATCAAGATTTTGTGAAAAAATGTGTGCTGAGATTTCCGGAAACTCGTAGTTTTTTGGAAGCTTTGCAACCCCTTTAAACGAAAGTGATTTGCGCCAGTCTCTACTTAGGGCTACATCAATAGGAAACAAACCATAGAGAGAGAACTTGGAGCTACTTTATTGTGTGAAGTTTCAAAGAGCTAGCACAAACCGTGTTTGATTTAGAGTTCCAATTACATGTACCCATATAGGAGAAAACAGAGTGAAACCTAAAAATTAACACTGTTACTGCAAACGAACGGTTTATCCTAGAAGACCGAAATTTGGTGAGCGAAGTGGGATTGGGGTACTGATCATAACCTGAAAGTGTCATCAAGATTGGGTGAAAAAATTTGTGCTGAGATTTCCGGAAAGTCGTAGTTTTTTGGAAGCTTGTCAACCCCTTTCCCTGAAGGTGATTTGCGCCAGTCTCTGCTTAGGGCTACATCAATAGGAAACAAACCATAGAGATAGAACTTGGTGCTACTTTAATGTTTCAAGTTTCAAAGAGCTAGCACAAACCGTGTTTGATTTAGAGTTCCAACTACATGTACCCATATAGGAGAAAACAGAGTGAAACCTAAAAATTAAAACTGTTACTGCCAATGAACGGTTTAACCTAGAAGAACGATTTGGTGAGTCAAGTGGGATTGGGGTATTGATCATTACCTGAAAGTGTCATCAAGATTGGGTGAAAAAATGTGTGCTAAGATTTCAGGAATCTCGTAGTTTTTTGGAAGCTTGGCAACCCCTTTCCATGGAAGTATTTTGTGCCAGTCTCTGCTTAGGGCTACATCAATAGGAAACAAGCCATAGAGATAGAACTTGGAGCTACTATATTGTGTGAATTTTCAAAGAGCTAGCACAAACCGTGTTTGATTTAGACTTCCAATTACATATACCCATATAGGAGAAAACAGAATGAAACATAAATATTAAAACTGTTACTGCCAATGAACGGATTCACCTAGAAGAACGAAATTTGGTCAGCCAAGTGGGATTGGGGTCTGATCATTACCTGAAATTGTCATCAAGATTGGGTGAAAAAATGTGTGCTGAGATTTCAGAAATCTCGTAGTTTTTTGGAAGCTTGGCAACCCCTTTCCATGAAAGTGATTTGCGCCAGTCTCTGCTTAGGGCTACATCAATAGGAAACAAACCATACGGACAGAACTTAGAGCTACTTTATTGTGTCAAGTTTCAAAGAGCTAGCACAAACCGTGTTTGATTTAGAGTTCCAACTACATGTACCCATATAGGAGAAAACAGAGTGAAACTTAAAAATTAAAACTGTTACTGCCAATGAACGGTTTAATCTAGAAGAACGAAATTTGGTGAGCCCAGTGGGATTGGGGTACTGATCATTACCTGAAAGTGTCATCAAGATTTGGTGAAAAAATGTGTGCTGATATTTCAGGAAACTCGTAGTTTTTTAAAAGCTTTGCAACCCCTTTCCATGAAAGTGATTTGCGCCAGTCTCTACTTAGGGCTACATCAATAGGAAACAAACCATAGAGATAGAACTTGGATCTACTTTATTGTGTCAAGTTTAAAAGAGCTAGCACAAACCCTGTTTGATTTAGAGTTCCAACTACATGTATCCATATAGGAGAAAACAGAGTGAAACCTAAAAATTAACACTGTTACTGCCAACGAACGGTTTAACCTAGAAGAACGAAATTTGGTGAGCCAAGTGGGATTGGGGTACTGATCATTACCTGAAAGTGTCATCAAGATTGGGTGAAAAAATTTGTGCTGAGATTTTATGGAACTCGTAGTTTTTTGGAAGCTTGGCAACCCCTTTCCATGAAAGTGATTTGCGCCAGTCTCTGCTTAGGGCTTCATCAATAGGAAACAAACCATAGAGATAGAACTTGGAACTACTTTATTGTGTCAAGTTTCAAAGAGCTAGCACAAACCGTGTTTGATTTAGAGTTCCAGCTACATGTACGAATATATGAGAAAACAGAGTGTAACCTAAAAATTAAAACTGTAACTGCCAACGAACTGTTTAACCTAGAATAACGAAATTTGGTGAGCCAAGTGGGATTGGTGTACCGATCATTACCTGAAAGTGTCATCAAGATTGGGTGAAAAAATGTGTGCTGGGATTTCCGGAAACTCGTAGATTTTGGAAGCTTGCCAACCGCTTTCCATGAAGTTGATTTGCGCCAGTCTCTGCTTAGGGCTACATCAATAGGAAACAAACCATAGAGATAGAACTCAGAGTTACTTTATTGTGTCAAGTTTCAAAGAGGTAGCACAAACCGTGTTGATTTAGAATTGCAACTACATGTATCCATATAGAAAAAAACAGAGTGAAACCTAAAAATTAAAACTGTTACTGCCAACGAACTGTTTAACCCAGAAGAACAAAATTTGGTGAGCCAAGTGCGATTCGGGTACTGATCATTACCTGAGAGTGTCATCAAGATTGGGTGAAAAAATGTGTGCTGGGATTTCCGGAAACTCGTAGTTTTTTGGAAGCTTACCAACCGCTTTCCATGAAGTTGATTTGCGCCAGTCTCTGCTTAGGGCTACATCAATAGGAAACAAACCATAGAGATAGAACTCAGAGTTACTTTTTTGTGTCAAGTTTCAAAGAGCTAGCACAAACCGTGTTTGATTTAGAGTTCCAACGACATGTACCAATATAGGAGAAAACAGAGTGAAACCTAAAAATTAAAACTGTTACTGCCAACGAACGGTTTAACCTAGAAGAACGAAATTGGGTGAGCCAAGTGGGATTGGGGTACTGATCATTACCTGAAAGTGTCATCAAGATTGGGTGAAAAAAAGTGTGCTGAGATTTCAGGAAACTCGTAGTTTTTTGGAACCTTGGCAACCCCTTTCCATGAAAGTGAGTTGCGCCAGTCTCTGCTTAGGGCTACATCAATAGGAAACAAACCATAGAGATAGAACTTAGAAGTACTTTATTGTGTCAAGTTTCAAAGAGCTAGCACAAACCGTGTTTGATTTAGAGTTCCAAATACATGTCTCCATATAGGAGAAAACAGAGTGAAACCTAAAAATTAAAACTGTTACTGCCAACGAACGGTTTAACCTAGAAGAACGAAATTTGGTGAGCCAAGTGGGATTGGGGTACTGATCATTACCTGAAAGTGTCATCAAGATTGGGTGAAAAAATGTGTGCTGAGATTTCCGGAAACTCGTAGTTTTTTGGAAGCTTGGCAACCCCTTTCCATGAAAGTGATTTGCGCCAGTCTCTGCTTAGGGCTACATCAATAGGAAACAAACCATAGAGATAGAACTTGGAGCTACTTTATTGTGTCAAGTTTCAAAGAGCTAGCACAAACCGTGTTGATTTAGAGTTCCAACTACATGTATCCATATAGAAGAAAACAGAGTGAAACCTAAAAATTAAAACCGTTAGGTCCAACGAACGGTTTAACCTAGAAGAACGAAATTTGGTGAGCGAAGTGGGATTTGGGTACTGATCATTACCTGAAAGTGTCATCAAGATTGGGTGAAAAAATGTGTGCTGATATTTCAGGAAACTCGTAGTTTTATGGAAGCTTGGCAACCCCTTTCCATGAAAGTGATTTGCACCATTCTCTGCATAGGGCTAGATTAATAGGAAACAAACAATACAGATGGAACTCGGAGGTACTTTATTGTGTCAAGTTTCAAAGAGGTAGCACAAACCGTGTTGATTTAGAGTTCCAACTACATGTATCCTATGGGAGAAAACAGAGTGGAACCTAAAAATTAAACTGTTACTGCCAACGAACGGTTTAATCTAGAAAAACGAAATTTGGTGAGCCAAGTGGGATTGGGGTACTGATCATTAACTGAAAGTGTCATCAAGATTGGGTGAAAAAATGTGTGCTGAGATTTTCAAAAACTCGTAGTTTTTTGGAAGCTTGGCAACCCCTTTCCATGAAAGTGATTTGCGCCAGTCTCTGCTTAGGGCTACATCAATAGGAAACAAACCATAGAGATAGAACTCAGAGTTACTTTTTTGTGTCAAGTTTCAAAGAGCTAGCACAAACCGTGTTTGATTTAGAGTTCCAACGACATGTACCAATATAGGAGAAAACAGAGTGAAACCTAAAAATTAAAACTGTTACTGCCAACGAATGGTTTAACCTAGAAGAACGAAATTGGGTGAGCCAAGTGGGATTGGGGTACTGATCATTACCTGAAAGTGTCATCAAGATTGGGTGAAAAAAAGTGTGCTGAGATTTCAGGAAACTCGTAGTTTTTTGGAACCTTGGCAACCCCTTTCCATGAAAGTGATTTGCGCCAGTCTCTGCTTAGAGCTACATCAATAGGAAACAAACCATAGAGATAGAACTTGGAGCTACTTTATTGTGTCAAGTTTCAAAGAGCTAGCACAAACCGTGTTTGATTTAGAGTTCCATCGACATGTACCAATATAGGAGAAAACAGAGTGAAACCTAAAAATTAAGTCTGTTACTGCCAACGAACGGTTTAACCTAGAAGAACAAAATTGGGTGAGCCAAGTGGGATTGGGGTACTGATCAATACCTTAAAGTGTCATCAAGATAGGGTGAAAAAAAGTGTCCTGAGATTTCCGGAAACTTGTAGTTTTTTGGAACCTTGGCAACCACTTTCCATGAAAGTGATTTGCGCGAGTCTCTGCTTAGGGCTACGTCAATAGGAAACAAACCATAGAGATAGAACTTGGAGGTTCTTTATTGTGTCAAGTTTCAAAGAGCTAGCACAAACCGTGTTTGATTTAGAGTTCCAACTACATGTATCCGTATATGAGAAAACAGAGTGAAACCTAAAAAGTTTAAACTGTTACTGCCAACGAACGGTTTAACCTAGAAGAACGAAATTTGGTGAGCCAAGTGTGATTGGGGTACTGATCATTACCTGAAAGTGTCATCAAGATTGGGTGATAAAATGTGTGCTGAGATTTCCGGAAACTCCTAGTTTTTTGGAAGCATGGCAACCCCTTTCCATGAAAGTGATTTGTGCCAGTCTCTGCTTAGGGCTACATCAATAGGAAACAAACCATACAGATGGAACTCGGAGGTACTTTATTGTGTCAAGTTTCAAAGAGCTAGCACAAACCGTGTTGATTTATAGTTCCAACTACATGTATCCTATAGGAGAAAACAGAGTGAAACCTAAAAATTAACACTGTTACTGCCAACGAACGGTTTAACCTAGAAGAACGAAATGGGGTGAGCCAAGTGGGATTGGGGTACTGATCATTACCTGAAAGTGTCATCAAGATTGGGGGAAAAAATGTGTGCTGAGATTTCCGGAAACTCGTAGTTTTTTGGAAGATTGTCAACCCCTTTCCATGAAAGTGATTTGCGCCAGTCTCTGCTTAGAGCTATATCAATAGTAACCAAACCATAGAGATAGAACTTGGAGCTACCTTATTGTGTCAAGTTTCAAAGAGATAGCACAAACCGTGTTTGATTTAGAGTTCCAACTACATGTACCAATATAGGAGAAAACAGAGTGAAACCTAAAAATTAAGTCTGTTACTGCCAACGAACGGTTTAAACTAGAAGAACGAAATTGGGTGAGCCAAGTGGGATTGGGGTACTGATCATTACCTGAAAGTGTCATCAAGACTGGGTGAAAAAAATTGTGCTGAGATTTCCGGAAACTCGTAGTTTTTTGGAACCTTGGCCACCCCTTTCCATGAAAGTGATGTGCGCCAGTCTCTGCTTAGGGCTACATCAATAGGAAACAAACCATAGAGATAGAACTTGGAAGTACTTTATTGTGTCAACTTTCGAAGAGCTAGCACAAGCCGTGTTTGATATATTGTTCCAACTACATGTATCCATGTAGGAGAAAACAGAGTGAAACCTAAAAATTAAAACTGTTACTGCCAACGAACGGTTTAACCTAGAAGAACGAAATTTGGTGAGCCAAGTGGGATTGGGGTACTGATCATTACCTGAAAGTGTCATCAAGATTGGGTGAAAAAATGTGTGCTGAGATTTCCGGAAACTCGTAGTTTTTTGGAAGCTTGTCAACCCCTTTCCATGAAAGTGATTTGCGCCAGTTTCTGCTTAGAGCTACATCAATAGGAAACAAACCATAGAGATAGAACTTGGAGCTACTTTATTGTGTCAAGTTTCAAAGAGCTAGCACAAACCGTGTTTGATTTAGAGTTCCAACTACATGTATCCATATAGGAGAAAACAGAGTGAAACCTAAAAAGTCTAAACTGTTACTGCCAACGAACGGTTTAACCTAGAAGAACGAAATTTGGTGAGCCAAGTGGGATTGGGGTACTGATCATTACCTGAAAGTGTAATCAAGATTGGGTGAAAAAAAGTGTGCTGAGATTTCCGGAAACTCGTAGTTTTTTGGAAGCTTGGCAACCCCTTTCCATGAAAGTGATTTGCGCCAGTCTCTGCTTAGGGCTACATCAATAGGAAACAAACCATACAGATAGAACTCGGAGGTACTTTATTGTATCAAGTTTCAAAGACCTAGCACAAACCGTGTTGATTTAGAGTTCCAACTACATGTATACTATAGGAGAAAACAGAGTGGAACCTAAAAATTAAAACTGTTACTGCCAACGAACGGTTTGACCTAGAAGAACAAAATTTGGTGAGCCAAGTGGGATTGGGGTTCTGATCATTACCTGAAAGTGTCATCAAGATTGGGTGAAAAAATGTGTGCTGAGATTTCAGGAAACTCGTAGTTTTTTGGAATCTTGGCAACCCATTTCCATGAAAGTATTTGCGCCAGTCTCTGCTAAGGACAACATCAATAGGAAACAAACCATAGAGATAGAACTTGGAGCTACTTAATGTGTCAAGTTTCAAAGAGCTAGCACAAACCGTGTTTGATTTAGAGTTCCAACTACATGTATCCATATAGGAGAAAACAGAGTGAAACCTAAAAATTAAAACTGTTACTGCCAACGAACGGTTTAACCTAGAAGAACGAAATTTGTTGAGCCAAGTGGGATTGCGGTACTAATGATTACCTGAAAGTGTCATTAAGATTGGGTGAAAAAATGTGTGCTGAGATTTCAGGAAACTCGTAGTTTTTTGGAAGCTTGGCAACCCCTTTCCATGAAAGTGATTTGCGCCAGTCTCTGCTTAGGGCTACATCAATAGGAAGCAAACCATAGAGATAGAACTTGGAGCTACTTTATTGTGTCAAGTTTCAAAGAGCTAGCACAAACCGTGTTTGATTTAGAGTTCCAACTACATGTATCCATGTAGGAGAAAACAGAGTGAAACCTAAAAATTAAAACTGTTACTGCCAACGAACGGTTTAACCTAGAAGAACGAAATTTGGTGAGCCAAGAGGGATTGGGGTACTGATCATTACCTGAAAGTGTCATCAAGATTGGGTGAAAAAATGTGTGCTGAGATTTCAGGAAACTCGTAGTTTTTTGGAAGCTTGTCAACCCCTTTCCATGAAAGTGATTTGCGCCAGTCTCTGCTTAGAGCTACATCAATAGGAAACAAACCATAGACATAGAACTTGGAGCTACATTATTGTGTCAAGTTTCAAAGAGCTAGCACAAACCGTGTTGATTTAGAGTTCCAACAACATGTATCCATATAGAAGAAAACAGAGTGAAACCTAAAAATTAAAACTGTTAGGTCCAACGAACGGGTTAACCTAGAAGAACGAAATTTGGTGAGCCAATTGGGATTTGGGTACTGATCATTACCTGAAAGTGTCATCAAGATTGGGTGAAAAAATGTGTGCTGAGATTTCAGGAAACTCGTAGTTTTATGGAAGCTTGGCAACCCCTTTCCATGAAAGTGATTTGCACCATTCTCTGCATAGGGCTACATTAATAGGAAACAAACCATACAGATGGAACTCGGAGGTACTTTATTGTGTCAAGTTTCAAAGAGCTAGCACAAACCGTGTTGATTTAGAGTTCCAACTACATGTATCCTATAGGAGAAAACAGAGTGGAACCTAAAAATTAAACTGTTACTGCCAACGAACGGTTTAATATAGAAAAACGAAATTTGGTGAGCCAAGTGGGATTGGGGTACTGATCATTAACTGAAAGTGTCATCAAGATTGGGTGAAAAAATGTGTGCTGAGATTTCCAAAAACTCGTAGTTTTTTGGATGCTTGGCAACCCCTTTCCATGAAAGGGATTTGCGCCAGTCTCTGCTTAGGGCTACATCAATAGGAAACAAACCATAGAGATAGAACTTGGAACTACTTTATTGTGTCAAGTTTCAAAGAGCTAGCACAAACCGTGTTTGATTTAGAGTTCCAACTACATGTATCCATATAGGAGAAAACAGAGTGAAACCTAAAAATTAACACTGTTACTGCCAACGAACGGTTTGACCTAGAAAAACGTAATTGGGTGAGCCAAGTGGGATTGGGGTACTGATCATTACCTGAAAGTGTCATCAAGATTGGGTGAAAAAATGTGTGCTGTGATTTCCGGAAACTCGTAGTTTTTAGGAAGCTTGTCAACCCCTTTCCATGAGAGTGATTTGCGCCAGTCTCTGCTTAGCGCTACATCAATAGGAAACAAACCATAGAGATAGACCTTGGAGGTACTTTATTGTGTAAAGTTTCAAAGAGCTAGCACAAACCGTGTTTGATTTAGAGTTCCAACTACATGTACCAATATAGGAGAAAACAGAGTGAAACCTAAAAATTAAGTCTGTTACTGCCAACGAACGGTTTAACCTAGAAGAACGAAATTGGGTGAGCCAAGTCGGATTGGGGTACTGATCATTACCTTAAAGTGTCATCAAGATTGGGTAAAAAAAAGTGTGCTGAGATTTCCGGAAACTCGTAGTTTTTTGGAACCTTGGCAACCCCTTTCCATGAAAGTGATTTGCGCGAGTCTCTGCTTCAGGCTACATCAATAGGAAACAAACCATAGAGTTAGAACTTGGAAGTACTTTATTGTGTCAAGTTTCAAAGTGCTAGCACAAACCGTGTTTGATTTAGAGTTCCAACTACATGTATCCATATAGGAGAAAACAGAGTGAAACCTAAAAATTTAAACTGTTACTGCCAACGAACGGTTTAACCTAGAAGAACGAAATTTGGTGAGCCAAGTGGCATTGGGGTACTGATCATTACCTGAAAGTGTCATCAAGATTGGGTGAAAAAATGTGTGCTGAGATTTCAGGACACTCGTAGTTTTTTGGAAGCTTGGCAACCCCTTTCCATGAAAGTGATTTGTGCCAGTCTCTGCTTAGGGGTACATCAATAGGAAACAAACCATAGAGATAGAACTTGGAGCTACTTTATTGTGTCAAGTTTCAAAGAGCTAGCACAAACCGTGTTTGATTTAGAGTTCCAACTACATGTATCCATATAGGAGAAAACAGAGTGAAACCTAAAATGTTTAAACTGTTACTGCCAACGAACGGTTTAACCTAGAAGAACGAAATTTGGTGAGCCAAGTGGGATTGGGGTACTGATCATTACCTGAAAGTGTCATCAAGATTGGGTGAAAAAAAGTGTGCTGAGATTTCCGGAAACTCGTAGTTTTTTGGAAGCTTGGCAACCCCTTTCCATGAAAGTGATTTGCGCCAGTCTCTGCTTAGGGCTACATCAATAGGAAGCAAACAATAGAGATAGAACTTGGAGCTACTTTATTGTGTCAAGTTTCAAAGAGCTAGCACAAACCGTGTTTGATTTAGAGTTCCAACTACATGTACCAATATAGGAGAAAACAGAGTGAAACCTAAAAATTAAGTCTGTTACTGCCAACGAACGGTTTAACCTAGAAGAACGAAGTTGGGTGAGCCAAGTCGGATTGGGGTACTGATCATTACCTGAAAGTGTCATCAAGATTGGGTGAAAAAAAGTGTGCTGAGATTTCCGGAAACTCGTAGTTTTTTGGAACCTTGGCAACCCCTTTCCATGAAAGTGTTTTGCGCGAGTCTCTGCTTAGAGCTACGTCAATAGGAAACAAACCATAGAGATAGAACTTGGAAGTACTTTATTGTGTCAAGTTTCAAAGAGCTAGCACAAACCGTGTTTGATTTAGAGTTCCAACTACATGTATCCATATAGGAGAAAACAGTTTGAAACCTAAAAATTTAAACTGTTACTGCCAACGAACGGTTTAACCTAGAAGAACGAAATTTGGTGAGCCAAGTGGGATTGGGGTACTGATCATTACCTGAAAGTGTCATCAAGATTGGGTGAAAAAATGTGTGCTGAGATTTCCGGAAACTCGTAGTTTTTTGGAAGCTTGTCAACCCCTTTCCATTAAAGTGATTTGCACCAGTCTCTGCTTAGAGCTACATAAATAGGAAACAAACCATAGAGATAGAACTTCGAGCTACTTTATTGTGTCAAGTTTCAAAGAGCTAGCACAAACCGTGTTTGATTTAGAGTTCCAACCACATGTACCAATATAGGAGAAAACAGAGTGAAACCTAAAAATTAAGTCTGTTACTGCCAACGAACGGTTTAACCTAGAAGAACGAAATTGGGTGAGCCACGTGGGATTGGGGTACTGATCATTACCTGAAAGTGTCATCAAGATTGGGTGAAAAAATGTGTGCTGAGATTTCAGGAAACTCGTAGTTTTTTGGAAGCTTGGCAACCCCTTTCCATGAAAGTGATTTGCGCCAGTCTCTGCTTAGGGCTTCATCAATAGGAAACAAACCATAGAGATAGAACTTGGAGCTACTTTATTGTGTCAAGTTTCAAAGAGCTAGCACAAACCGTGTTGATTTAGAGTTCCAACTACATGTATCCATATAGAAGAAAACAGAGTGAAACCTAAAAATTAAAACTGTTAGGTCCAACGAACGGGTTAACCTAGAAGAACGAAATTTGGTGAGCCAAGTGGGATTTGGGTACTAATCATTACCTGAAAGTGTCATCAAGATTGGGTGAAAAAATGTGTGCTGAGATTTCAGAAAACTCCTAGTTTTATGGAAGCTTGGCAACCCCTTTCCATGAAAGTGATTTGCACCATTCTCAGCATAGGGCTACATTAATAGGAAACAAACCATACAGATGGAACTCGGAGGTACTTTATTGTGTCAAGTTTCAAAGAGCTAGCACAAACCGTGTTGATTTAGAGTTCCAACTACATGTATCCTATAGGAGAAAACAGAGTGGAACCTAAAAATTAAACTGTTACTGCCAACGAACGGTTTAATCTAGAAAAACGAAATTTGGTGAGCCAAGTGGGACTGGGGTACTGATCATTAACTGAAAGTGTCATCAATATTGGGTGAAAAAATGTGTGCTGAGATTTTCAAAAACTCGTAGT
Source organism: Spermophilus citellus (assembly GCF_964194105.1). NCBI lineage: Eukaryota > Metazoa > Chordata > Mammalia > Rodentia > Sciuridae > Spermophilus > Spermophilus citellus. The sequence goes on along the minus strand of NW_027672727.1, from coordinate 787,829 downwards.
TTTTTGGAAGCTTGTCAACCCCTTTCCATGAAAGTGATTTGCGCCAGTCTCTGCATAGGGCTACATCAATAGGAAACAAACCATAGAGATAGAACTTGGAACTACTTTATTGTGTCAAGTTTCAAAGAGCTAGCACAAACCGTGTTTGATTTAGAGTTCCAAATACATGTATCCATATAGGAGAAAACAGAGTGATACCTAAAAATTAACACTGTCACTGCCAACGAACGGTTTAACGTATAAGAACGAAATTGGGTGAGCCAAGTGGGATTGGGGTACTGATCATTACCTGAAAGTGTCATCAAGATTGGGTGAAAAAATGTGTGGTGAGATTTCAGAAAACTCCTAGTTTTATGGAAGCTTGGCAACCCCTTTCCATGAAAGTGATTTGCACCATTCTCTGCATAGGGCTACATTAATAGGAAACAAACCATACAGATGGAACTCGGAGGTACTTTATTGTGTCAAGTTTCAAAGAGCTAGCACAAACCGTGTTGATTTAGAGTTCCAACTACATGTATCCTATAGGAGAAAACAGAGTGGAACCTAAAAATTAAACTGTTAGTGCCAACGAACGGTTTAATCTAGAAAAACGAAATTTGGTGGGCTAAGTGGGATTGGGGTACTGATCATTACCTGAAAGTGTCATCAAGATTGGGTGAAAAAAAGTGTGTTGAGATTTCAGGAAACTCATAGTTTTTTGGAACCTTGGCAACCCCTTTCCATGAAAGTGATTTGCGCCAGTCTCTGCTTAGGGCTACATCAATAGGAAACAAACCATAGAGATAGAACTTGGAAGTACTTTATTGTGTCAAGTTTCAAAGAGCTAGCACAAACCGTGTTTGATATAGAGTTCCAACTACATGTATCCATGTAGGAGAAAACAGAGTGAAACCTAAAAATTAAAACTGTTACTGCCAACGAACGGTTTAACCTAGAAGAACGAAATTTGGTGAGCCAAGTGGGATTGGGGTACTGATCATTACCTGAAAGTGTCATCAAGATTGGGTGAAAAAATGTGTGCTGAGATTTCAGAAAACTCCTAGTTTTATGGAAGCTTGGCAACCCCTTTCCATGAAAGTGATTTGCACCATTCTCTGCATAGGGCTACATTAATAGGAAACAAAGCATACAGATGGAACTCGGAGGTACTTTATTGTGTCAAGTTTCAAAGAGCTAGCACAAACCGTGTTGATTTAGAGTTCCAACTACATGTATCCTATAGGAGAAAACAGAGTGGAACCTAAAAATTAAACTGTTACTGCCAACGAACGGTTTAATCTAGAAAAACGAAATTTGGTGAGCCAAGTAGGATTGGGGTACTGATCATTAACTGAAAGTGTCATCAAGATTGGGTGAAAAAATGTGTGCTGAGATTTCCAAAAACTCGTAGTTTTTTGGAAGCTTGGCAACCCCTTTCCATGAAAGTGATTTGCGCCAGTCTCTGCATTGGGCAATATCAATAGGAAACAAACCATAGAGATAGAACTTGGAACTACTTTATTGTGTCAAGTTTCAAAGAGCTAGCACAAACCGTGTTTGATTTAGACTTCCAAATACATGTATCCATATAGGACAAAACAGAGTGAAACCTAAAAATTAACACTGTTACTGCCACCGAACGGTTTAACCTAGAAGAACGAAATGGGGTGAGCCAAGTGGGATTGGGGTACTGATCATTACCTGAAAGTGTCATCAAGATTGGGTGAAAAAATGTGTGCTGAGATTTTAAGAAACTCGTAGTTTTTTGGAAGCTTGGCAACCCCTTTCCATGAAAGTGATTTGCGCCAGTCTCTGCTTAGGGCTACATCAATAGGAAACAAACCATAGAGATAGAACTTGGAGCTACTTTATTGTGTCAAGTTTCAAAGAGCTAGCACAAACCGAGTCTGATTTAGAGTTCCAACTACATGTACCAATATAGGAGAAAACAGAGTGAAACCTAAAAATTAAGTCTGTTACTGCCAACGAACGGTTTAACCTAGAAGAACGAAATTGGGTGAGCCAAGTGGGATTGGGGTACTGATCATTACCTGAAAGTCTCATCAAGATTGGGTGAAAAAAAGTGTGCTGAGATTTCCGGAAACTCGTAGTTTTTTGGAACCTTGGCAACCCCTTTCCATGAAAGTGGTTTGCGCCAGTCACTGCTTAGGGCTACATCAATAGGAAACAAACCATAGAGATAGAACTTGGAAGTACTTTATTGTGTCAAGTTTCAAAGAGCTAGCACAAACCGTGTTTGATATAGAGTTCCAAATACATGTATCCATGTAGAAGAAAACAGAGTGAAACCTAAAAATTAAAACTGTTACTGCCAACGAACGGTTTAATCTAGAAGAACGAAATTTGGTGAGGCAAGTGGTATTGGGGTACTGATCATTACCTGAAAGTGTCATCAAGATTGGGGGAAAAAATGTGTGCTGAGATTTCCGGAAACTCGTAGTTTTTTGGAAGCTTGTCAACCCCTTTCCATTAAAGTGATTTGCACCAGTCTCTGCTTAGAGCTACATAAATAGGAAACAAACCATAGAGATAGAACTTGGAGCTACTTTATTGTGTCAAGTTTCAAAGAGCTAGCACAAACCAAGTCTGATTTAGAGTTCCAACTACATGTACCAATATAGGAGAAAACAGGGTGAAACCTAAAAATTAAGTCTGTTACTGCCAACGAACGGTTTAACCTAGAAGAACGAAATTTGGTGAGCCAAGTGGGATTGGGGTACTGATCATTACCTGAAAGTGTCATCAAGATTGGGTGAAAAAATGTGTGCTGAGATTTCAGGAAACTCGTAGTTTTTTGGAAGCTTGGCAACCCCTTTCAATGAAAGTGATTTGCGCCAGTCTCTGCTTAGGGCTACATCAATAGGAAACAAACCATAGAGATAGAACTTGGAGGTACTTTATTGTGTCAAGTTTCAAAGAGCTAGCACAAACCGTGTTGATTTAGAGTTCCAACTACATGTATCCATATAGAAGAAAACAGAGTGAAACCTAAAAATTAAAACTGTTAGGTCCAACGAACGGGTTAACATAGAAGAATGAAATTTGGTGAGCCAAGTGGGATTTGGGTACTGATCATTACCTGAAAGTGTCATCAAGTTTGGGTGAAAAAATGTGTGCTGCGATTTCAGGAAACTCGTAGTTTTATGGAAGCTTGGCAACCCCTTTCCATGAAAGTGATTTGCACCATTCTCTGCATAGGGCTACATTAATAGGAAACAAACCATACAGATGGAACTCGAAGGTACTTTATTGTGTCAAGTTTCAAAGAGCTAGCACAAACCGTGTTGATTTAGAGTTCCAACTACATGTATCCTATAGGAGAAAACAGAGTGGAACCTAAAAATTAAACTGTTACTGCAAACGAACGGTTTAATCTAGAAAAACGAAATTTGGTGAGCCAAGTGGGATTGGGGTACTGATCATTAACTGAAAGTGTCATCAAGATTGGGTGAAAAAATGTGTGCTGAGATTTCCAAAAACTCGTAGTTTTTTGGAAGCTTGGCAACCCCTTTCCATGAAAGTGATTTGCGCCAGTCTCTGCTTAGGGCTACATCAATAGGAAACAAACCATAGAGATAGAATTTGGAACTACTTTATTGTGTCAAATTTCAAAGAGCTAGCACAAACCGTGTTTGATTTAGACTTCCAACTACATGTATTCATATAGGAGAAAACAGAGTGAAACCTAAAAATTAACACTGTTACTGCCAACGAACGGTTTAACCTAGAAGAACGAAATTGGGTGAGCCAAGTGGGATTGGGGTACTGATCATTACCTGAAAGTGTCATCAAGATTGGGTGAAAAAATGTGTGCTGAGATTTCCGGAAACTCGTAGTTTTTTGGAAGCTTGTCAACCCCTTTCAATGAAAGTGATTTGCGCCAGTCTCTGCTTAGAGCTACATCAATAGGAAACAAACCATAGAGATAGAACTTGGAAGTACTTTATTGTGTCAAGTTTCAAAGAGCTAGCACAAACCGTGTTGATTTAGATTTCCAACTACATGTATCCTATAGGAGAAAACAGAGTGGAACCTAAAAATTAAACTGTTACTGCCAACGAACGGTTTAATCTAGAAAAACGAAATTTGGTGAGCCAAGTGGGATTGGGGTACTGATCATTAACTGAAAGTGTCATCAAGATTGGGTGAAAAAATGTGTGCTGAGATTTCCAAAAACTCGTAGTTTTTTGGAAGCTTGGCAACCCCTTTCCATGAAAGTGATTTGCGCCAGTCTCTGCATAGGGCTACATCAATAGGAAAGAAACCATAGAAATAGAACTTGGAACTACTTTATTGTGTCAAGTTTCAAAGAGCTAGCACAAACCGTGTTTGATTTAGAGTTCCAACTACATGTATCCATATAGGAGAAAACAGAGTGAAACCTAAAAATTAACACTGTTACTGCCAACGAACGGTTTAACCTATAAGAACAAAATTGGGTGAGCCAAGTGGGATTGGGGTACTGATCATTACCTGAAAGTGTCATCAAGATTGGGTGAAAAAATGTGTGCTGAGATTTTAAGAAACTCGTAGTTTTTTGGAAGCTTGGCAACCCCTTTCCATGAAAGTGATTTGCGCCAGTCTCTGCTTAGGGCTACATCAATAGGAAACAAACCATAGAGATAGAACTTGGAGCTACTTTATTGTGTCAAGTTTCAAAGAGCTAGCACAAACCGAGTCTGATTTAGAGTTCCAACTACATGTACCAATATAGGAGAAAACAGAGTGAAACCTAAAAATTAAGTCTGTTACTGCCAACGAACGGTTTAACCTAGAAGAACGAAATTGGGTGAGCCAAGTGGGATTGGGGTACTGATCATTACCTGAAAGTGTCATCAAGATTGGGTGAAAAAAAGTGTGCTGAGATTTCCGGAAACTCGTAGTTTTTTGGAACCTTGGCAACCCCTTTCCATGAAAGTGGTTTGCGCCAGTCACTGCTTAGGGCTACATCAATAGGAAACAAACCATAGAGATAGAACTTGGAAGTACTTTATTGTGTCAAGTTTCAAAGAGCTAGCACAAACCGTGTTTGATATAGAGTTCCAAATACATGTATCCATGTAGGAGAAAACAGAGTGAAACCTAAAAATTAAAACTGTTACTGCCAACGAACGGTTTAACCTAGAAGAACGAAATTTGGTGAGGCAAGTGGTATTGGGGTACTGATCATTACCTGAAAGTGTCATCAAGATTGGGGGAAAAAATGTGTGCTGAGATTTCCGGAAACTCGTAGTTTTTTGGAAGCTTGTCAACCCCTTTCCATGAAAGTGATTTGCACCAGTCTCTGCTTAGAGCTACATAAATAGGAAACAAACCATAGAGATAGAACTTGGAGCTACTTTATTGTGTCAAGTTTCAAAGAGCTAGCACAAACCGAGTCTGATTTAGAGTTCCAACTACATGTACCAATATAGGAGAAAACAGGGTGAAACCTAAAAATTAAGTCTGTTACTGCCAACGAACGGTTTAACCTAGAAGAACGAAATTTGGTGAGCCAAGTGGGATTGGGGTACTGATCATTACCTGAAAGTGTCATCAAGATTGGGTGAAAAAATGTGTGCTGAGATTTCAGGAAACTCATAGTTTTTTGGAAGCTTGGCAACCCCTTTCCATGAAAGTGATTTGCGCCAGTCTCTGCTTAGGGCTACATCAATAGGAAACAAACCATAGAGATAGAACTTGGAGGTACTTTATTGTGTCAAGTTTCAAAGAGCTAGCACAAACCGTGTTGATTTAGAGTTCCAACTACATGTATCCATATAGAAGAAAACAGAGTGAAACCTAAAAATTAAAACTGTTAGGTCCAACGAACGGGTTAACATAGAAGAATGAAATTTGGTGAGCCAAGTGGGATTTGGGTACTGATAATTACCTGAAAGTGTCATCAAGTTTGGGTGAAAAAATGTGTGCTGCGATTTCAGGAAACTCGTAGTTTTATGGAAGCTTGGCAACCCCTTTCCATGAAAGTGATTTGCACCATTCTCTGCATAGGGCTACATTAATAGGAAACAAACCATACAGATGGAACTCGAAGGTACTTTATTGTGTCAAGTTTCAAAGAGCTAGCACAAACCGTGTTGATTTAGAGTTCCAACTACATGTATCCTATAGGAGAAAACAGAGTGGAACCTAAAAATTAAACTGTTACTGCAAACGAACGGTTTAATCTAAAAAAACGAAATTTGGTGAGCCAAGTGGGATTGGGGTACTGATCATTAACTGAAAGTGTCATCAAGATTGGGTGAAAAAATGTGTGCTGAGATTTCCAAAAACTCGTAGTTTTTTGGAAGCTTGGCAACCCCTTTCCATGAAAGTGATTTGCGCCAGTCTCTGCTTAGGGCTACATCAATAGGAAACAAACCATAGAGATAGAATTTGGAACTACTTTATTGTGTCAAATTTCAAAGAGCTAGCACAAACCGTGTTTGATTTAGACTTCCAACTACATGTATTCATATAGGAGAAAACAGAGTGAAACCTAAAAATTAACACTGTTACTGCCAACGAACGGTTTAACCTAGAAGAACGAAATTGGGTGAGCCAAGTGGGATTGGGGTACTGATCATTACCTGAAAGTGTCATCAAGATTGGGTGAAAAAATGTGTGCTGAGATTTCCGGAAACTCGTAGTTTTTTGGAAGCTTGTCAACCCCTTTCAATGAAAGTGATTTGCGCCAGTCTCTGCTTAGAGCTACATCAATAGGAAACAAACCATAGAGATAGAACTTGGAAGTACTTTATTGTGTCAAGTTTCAAAGAGCTAGCACAAACCGTGTTGATTTAGAGTTCCAACTACATGTATCCTATAGGAGAAAACAGAGTGGAACCTAAAAATTAAACTGTTACTGCCAACGAACGGTTTAATCTAGAAAAACGAAATTTGGTGAGCCAAGTGGGATTGGGGTACTGATCATTAACTGAAAGTGTCATCAAGATTGGGTGAAAAAATGTGTGCTGAGATTTCCAAAAACTCGTAGTTTTTTGGAAGCTTGGCAACCCCTTTCCATGAAAGTGATTTGCGCCAGTCTCTGCATAGGGCTACATCAATAGGAAAGAAACCATAGAAATAGAACTTGGAACTACTTTATTGTGTCAAGTTTCAAAGAGCTACCACAAACCGTGTTTGATTTAGAGTTCCAACTACATGTATCCATATAGGAGAAAACAGAGTGAAACCTAAAAATTAACACTGTTACTGCCAACGAACGGTTTAACCTATAAGAACAAAATTGGGTGAGCCAAGTGGGATTGGGGTACTGATCATTACCTGAAAGTGTCATCAAGATTGGGTGAAAAAATGTGTGCTGAGATTTCAGGAAACTCGTAGTTTTTTGGAAGCTTGGCAACCCCTTTCCATGAAAGTGATTTGCGCCAGTCTCTGCTTAGGGCTACATCAATAGGAAACAAACCATAGAGATAGAACTTGGAGCTACTTTATTGTGTCAAGTTTCAAAGAGCTAGCACAAACCGTGTTGATTTAGAGTTCCAACTACATGTATCCATATAGAAGAAAACAGAGTGAAACCTAAAAATTAAAACTGTTAGGTCCAACGAACGGGTTAACATAGAAGAATGAAATTTGGTGAGCCAAGTGGGATTTGGGTACTGATCATTACCTGAAAGTGTCATCAAGTTTGGGTGAAAAAATGTGTGCTGCGATTTCAGGAAACTCGTAGTTTTATGGAAGCTTGGCAACCCCTTTCCATGAAAGTGATTTGCACCATTCTCTGCATAGGGCTACATTAATAGGAAACAAACCATACAGATGGAACTCGAAGGTACTTTATTGTGTCAAGTTTCAAAGAGCTAGCACAAACCGTGTTGATTTAGAGTTCCAACTACATGTATCCTATAGGAGAAAACAGAGTGGAACCTAAAAATTAAACTGTTACTGCAAACGAACGGTTTAATTTAGAAAAACGAAATTTGGTGAGCCAAGTGGGATTGGGGTACTGATCATTAACTGAAAGTGTCATCAAGATTGGGTGAAAAAATGTGTGCTGAGATTTCCAAAAACTCGTAGTTTTTTGGAAGCTTGGCAACCCCTTTCCATGAAAGTGATTTGCGCCAGTCTCTGCTTAGGGCTACATCAATAGGAAACAAACCATAGAGATAGAACTTGGAACTACTTTATTGTGTCAAATTTCAAAGAGCTAGCACAAACCGTGTTTGATTTAGACTTCCAACTACATGTATTCATATAGGAGAAAACAGAGTGAAACCTAAAAATTAACACTGTTACTGCCAACGAACGGTTTAACCTAGAAGAACGAAATTGGGTGAGCCAAGTGGGATTGGGGTACTGATCATTACCTGAAAGTGTCATCAAGATTGGGTGAAAAAATGTGTGCTGAGATTTCCGGAAACTCGTAGTTTTTTGGAAGCTTGGCAACCCCTTTCCATGAAAGTGATTTGCGCCAGTCTCTGCTTAGAGCTACATCAATAGGAAACAAACCATAGAGATAGAACTTGGAAGTACTTTATTGTGTCAAGTTTCAAAGAGCTAGCACAAACCGTGTTGATTTAGAGTTCCAACTACATGTATCCTATAGGAGAAAACAGAGTGGAACCTAAAAATTAAACTGTTACTGCCAACGAACGGTTTAATCTAGAAAAACGAAATTTGGTGAGCCAAGTGGGATTGGGGTACTGATCATTAACTGAAAGTGTCATCAAGATTGGGTGAAAAAATGTGTGCTGAGATTTCCAAAAACTCGTAGTTTTTTGGAAGCTTGGCAACCCCTTTCCATGAAAGTGATTTGCGCCAGTCTCTGCATAGGGCTACATCAATAGGAAAGAAACCATACAGATAGAACTTGGAACTACTTTATTGTGTCAAGTTTCAAAGAGCTAGCACAAACCGTGTTTGATTTAGAGTTCCAACTACATGTATCCATATAGGAGAAAACAGAGTGAAACCTAAAAATTAACACTGTTACTGCCAATGAACGGTTTAACCTATAAGAACAAAATTGGGTGAGCCAAGTGGGATTGGGGTACTGATCATTACCTGAAAGTGTCATCAAGATTGGGTGAAAAAATGTGTGCTGAGATTTCAGGAAACTCGTAGTTTTTTGGAAGCTTGGCAACCCCTTTCCATGAAAGTGATTTGCGCCAGTCTCTGCTTAGGGCTACATCAATAGGAAACAAACCATAGAGATAGAACTTGGAGCTACTTTATTGTGTCAAGTTTCAAAGAGCTAGCACAAACCGTGTTGATTTAGAGTTCCAACTACATGTATCCATATAGAAGAAAACAGAGTGAAACCTAAAAATTAAAACTGTTAGGTCCAACGAACGGTTTAACATAGAAGAATGAAATTTGGTGAGCCAAGTGGGATTTGGGTACTGATCATTACCTGAAAGTGTCATTAAGTTTGGGTGAAAAAATGTGTGCTGCGATTTCAGGAAACTCGTAGTTTTATGGAATCTTGGCAACCCCTTTCCATGAAAGTGATTTGCACCATTCTCTGCATAGGGCTACATTAATAGGAAACAAACCATACAGATGGAACTCGAAGGTACTTTATTGTGTCAAGTTTCAAAGAGCTAGCACAAACCGTGTTGATTTAGAGTTCCAACTACATGTATCCTATAGGAGAAAACAGAGTGGAACCTAAAAATTAAACTGTTACTGCAAACGAACGGTTTAATCTAGAAAAACGAAATTTGGTGAGCCAAGTGGGATTGGGGTACTGATCATTAACTGAAAGTGTCATCAAGATTGGGTGAAAAAAAGTGTGCTGAGATTTCCGGAAACTCGTATTTTTTTGGAACCTTGGCAGCCCCTTTCCATGAAAGTGATTTGCGCCAGTCTCTGCTTAGGGCTACATCAATAGGAAACAAACCATAGAGATAGAACTTGGAAGTACTTTATTGTATCAAGATTCATAGAGCTAGCACAAACCGTGTTTGATTTAGAGTTCCAACTACATGTATCCATGTAGGAGAAAACAGAGTGAAACCTAAAAATTAAAACTGTTACTGCCAATGAACGGTTTAACCTAGAAGAGCGAAATTTGGTGAGCCAAGTGGGATTGGGGTACTGATCATTACCTGAAAGTGTCATCAAGATTGGGTGAAATAATGTGTGCTGAGATTTCAGGAAACTCGTAGTTTTTTGGAAGTTTGGCAACGCCTTTCCATGAAAGTGATTTGTGCCAGTCTCTGCTTAGGGGTACATCAATAGGAAACAAACCATAGAGATAGAACTTGGAGCTACTTTATTGTGTCAAGTTTCAAAGAGCTAGCACAAACCGAGTTGAATTAGAGTTCCAACTACATGTATCGATACAGGAGAAAACAGAGTGAAATACAAAAAATTAAAACTGTTATTGCCAACGAACGATTTAACCTAGAAGAACGAAATTTGGTGAGCCAAGTGGGATTGGGGTACTGATCATTACCTGAAAGTGTCATCAAGATAGGGTGAAAAAATCTGTGCTGAGATTTCAGGAAACTCGTAGTTTTGTGGAAGCTTGGCAACCCCTTTCCATGAAAGTGATTTGTGCCAGTCTCTGCTTAGGAGTACATCAATAGGAAACAAACCATAGAGATAGAACTTGCAGCTACTTTATTGTGTCAAGTTTCAAAGAGCTAGCACAAACCGTGTTTGATTTAGAGTTCCAACTACATGTATCCATATAGGAGAAAACAGAGTGAAACCTAAAAATTAAAACAGTTACTGCCAACGAACGGTTTAACCTACAAGCACGAAATTTGGTGAGCCAAGTGGGACTGGGGTACTGATCATTACCTGAAAGTGTCATCAAGATTGGGTGAAAAAATGTGTGCTGAGATTTCCGGAAACTCGTAGTTTTTTGGTAGCTTGGCAACCCCTTTCCATGAAGGTGATTTATGCTAGTCTCTGTTTAGGGCTACATCAGTAGGAAACAAACCATACAGACAGAACTAGGAGGTACTTTATTGTGTCTATTTTCAAAGAGCTAGCACAAACCGTGTTGATTTAGAGTTCCAACAACATGTATCCATACAGGAGAAAACAGAGTGAAACCTAAAAATTAAAACTGTTACTGCCAACGAACGGTTTAACCTAGAAGAACGAAATTTGGTGAGCCAAGTGGGATTGGGGTACTGATCATTACCTGAAAGTGTCATCAAGATTGGGTGAAAAAATATGTGCTAAGATTTCCAAAACTCGAAGTTTTTTGGAAGCTTGGCAACAGTTTTCCATGAAAGTCATTTGCGCCAGTCTCTGCTTAGGGCTACATCAATAGGAAACAAACCATAGAGATAGAACTTGGAACTACTTTATTGTGTCAAGTTTCAAAGAGCTAGCACAAACCTTTTTTCATTTAGAGTTCCAACCACATGTACCCATATAGGAGAAAACAGAGTGAAACACAAAAATTAAAACTGTTACTGCCAAAGAACGATTTCACCAAGAAGAACGAAATTGGGTGAGCCAAGTGGGATTGGGGTACTGATCATTACCTTAAAATGTCTTCAAGATTGGGTGAAAAAAATGTGTGCTGAGATTTCCGCAAACTTATAGTTTTTTGGAAGCTTGGCAACCCCTTTCCATGAAGGTGATTTGCGCCAGTCTCTGCTTAGGGCTACATCAATAGGAAACAAACCATACAGATAGAACTAGGAGGTACTTTATTGTGTCAAGTTTCAAAGAGCTAGCACAAACAGTGTTGATTTAGAGTTCCAACTACATGTATCCATATAGGATAAAACAGAGTGAAACCTAAAAATTAAAACTGTTACTGCCAACGAACGGTTTAACCTAGAAGAACGAAATTTGGTGAGCCAAGTGGGATTTGGGTACTGATCATTACCTGAAAGTGTCATCAAGATTGGGTGAAAAAATGTGTGCTAAGATTTCCAGAAACTCGTAGTTTTTTGGAAGCTTGGCAACAGTTTTCCATGAAAGTCATTCGTGCCAGTCTCTACTTAGGGCTACATCAATAGGAAACAAACCATAGAGATAGAACTTGGAACTACTTTATTGTGTCAAGTTTCAAAAAGCTAGCACAAACCGTTTTTCATTTAGAGTTCCAAATACATGTATCCATATAGGAGAAAACAGAGTGAAACCTAAAAATTAAAACTGTTACTGCCAACGAACAGTTTAACCTAAAGAACGAAATTTGGGGAGCCAAGTGGGATTGGGGTACTGATCATTACCTGAAAGTGTCATCAAGATTGGGTGAAAAAATGTGTGCTGAGATTTCAGGAAACTCGTAGTTTCATGGAAGCTTGGCAACCCCTTTCCATGAAAGTGATTTGCACCATTCTCTGCATAGGGCTACATTAATAGGAAACAAACTATACAGATGGAACTCGGAGGTACTTTATTGTGTCAAGTTTCAAAGAGCTAGCACAAACCGTGTTTGATTTAGAGTTCCAACTACATGTATCCATATAGGAGAAAACAGAGTGAAACCTAAAAATTAAAACAGTTACTGCCAACGAACGGTTTAACCTAGAAGAACGAAATTTGGTGAGCCAAGTGGGATTGGGGTACTGATCATTACCTGAAAGTGTCATCAAGATTGGGTGAAAAAATGTGTGCTGAGATTTCAGGAAACTCGTAATTTTTTGGAAGCTTGGCAACCCCTTTCCATGAAAGAGATTTGCGCCAGTCTCTGCTTAGGGCTACAGCAATAGGAAACCAACCATAGAGATACAACTTGGAGCTACTTTATTGTCGCAAGTTTCAAAGAGCTAGCGCAAACCGTATTTGATTTAGAGTTCCAACTACATGTATCCATATAGGAGAAAACAGAGTGAAACCTAAAAATTAAAACTGTTACTGCCAACGAACGGTTTAACCTAGAAGAACAACATTTGGTGAGCCAAGTGGGATTGGGGTACTGATCATTACCTGAAAGTGTCATCAAGATTGGGTGACAAAATGTGTGCTGACATTTCAGGAAACTCGTAGTTTTTTGGAAGCTTGGCAACCCCTTTCCATGAAAGGGATTTGCGGCAGTCTCTGCTTATGGCTACATCAATAGGAAACAAACCATAGAGATAGAACTTGGAGCTACTTTATTGTGTCACGTTTCAAAGAGCTAGAACAAACCGTGTTTAATTTAGAGTTCCAACTACATGTATCCATATAGGAGAAAACAGAGTGAAACCTAAAAACTAAAACAGTTACTGCCAATGAACGGTTTAACCTAGAAGAACGAAATTTGGTGAGCCAAGAGGGATTGGGGAACTGATCATTACCTGAAAGTGTCATCAAGATTGGGTGAAAAAATGTGTGCTGAGATTTCAGGAAACTGGTAGTTTTTTGGAAGCTTGGCAACGCCTTTCCATGAAAGTGATTTGCGCCAGTCTCTGCTTAGGGCTACATCAATAGGAAACAAACCATAGAGATAGAACTTGGAGCTACTTTATGGTGTCCAGTTTCAAAGAGCTAGCACAAACCGTATTTGATTTAGAGTTCCAACTACATGTATCCATACAGGAGAAAACAGAGTGAAACCTAAAAATTAAAACTGTTACTGCCAATGAACGGTTTAACCTAGAAGAACGAAATTTGGTGATCCAAGTGGGATTGGGGTACAGATCATTACCTGAAAGTGTCATCAAGATTGGGTGAAAAAATGTGTGCTGAGATTTCCAAAAACTCGTAGTTTTTTGGAAGCTTGGCAACCCCTTTCCATGAAAGTGATTTGCGCCAGTCTCTGCATAGGGCTACATCAATAGGAAAGAAACCATAGAGATAGAACTTGGAACTACTTTATTGTGTCAAGTTTCAAAGAGCTAGCACAAACCGTGTTTGATTTAGAGTTCCAACTACATGTATCCATATAGGAGAAAACAGAGTGAAACCTAAAAATTAACACTGTTACTGCCAATGAAGGGTTTAACCTATAAGAACAAAATTGGGTGAGCCAAGTGGGATTGGGGTACTGATCATTACCTGAAAGTGTCATCAAGATTGGGTGAAAAAATGTGTGCTGAGATTTCAGGAAACTCGTAGTTTTTTGGAAGCTTGGCAACCCCTTTCCATGAAAGTGATTTGTGCCAGTCTCTGCTTAGGGCTACATCAATAGGAAACAAACCATAGAGATAGAACTTGGAGCTACTTTATTGTGTCAAGTTTCAAAGAGCTAGCACAAACCGTGTTGATTTAGAGTTCCAACTACATGTATCCATATAGAAGAAAACAGAGTGAAACCTAAAAATTAAAACTGTTAGGTCCAACGAACGGTTTAACATAGAAGAATGAAATTTGGTGAGCCAAGTGGGATTTGGGTACTGATCATTACCTGAAAGTGTCATCAAGTTTGGGTGAAAAAATGTGTGCTGCGATTTCAGGAAACTCGTAGTTTTATGGAAGCTTGGCAACCCCTTTCCATGAAAGTGATTTGCACCATTCTCTGCATAGGGCTACATTAATAGGAAACAAACCATACAGATGGAACTCGAAGGTACTTTATTGTGTCAAGTTTCAAAGAGCTAGCACAAACCGTGTTGATTTAGAGTTCCAACTACATGTATCCTATAGGAGAAAACAGAGTGGAACCTAAAAATTAAACTGTTACTGCAAACGAACGGTTTAATCTAGAAAAACGAAATTTGGTGAGCCAAGTGGGATTGGGGTACTGATCATTAACTGAAAGTGTCATCAAGATTGGGTGAAAAAAAGTGTGCTGAGATTTCCGGAAACTCGTATTTTTTTGGAACCTTGGCAGCCCCTTTCCATGAAAGTGATTTGCGCCAGTCTCTGCTTAGGGCTACATCAATAGGAAACAAACCATAGAGATAGAACTTGGAAGTACTTTATTGTATCAAGATTCATAGAGCTAGCACAAACCGTGTTTGATTTAGAGTTCCAACTACATGTATCCATGTAGGAGAAAACAGAGTGAAACCTAAAAATTAAAACTGTTACTGCCAATGAACGGTTTAACCTAGAAGAGCGAAATTTGGTGAGCCAAGTGGGATTGGGGTACTGATCATTACCTGAAAGTGTCATCAAGATTGGGTGAAATAATGTGTGCTGAGATTTCAGGAAACTCGTAGTTTTTTGGAAGTTTGGCAACGCCTTTCCATGAAAGTGATTTGTGCCAGTCTCTGCTTAGGGGTACATCAATAGGAAACAAACCATAGAGATAGAACTTGGAGCTACTTTATTGTGTCAAGTTTCAAAGAGCTAGCACAAACCGAGTTGAATTAGAGTTCCAACTACATGTATCGATACAGGAGAAAACAGAGTGAAATACAAAAAATTAAAACTGTTATTGCCAACGAACGATTTAACCTAGAAGAACGAAATTTGGTGAGCCAAGTGGGATTGGGGTACTGATCATTACCTGAAAGTGTCATCAAGATAGGGTGAAAAAATGTGTGCTGAGATTTCAGGAAACTCGTAGTTTTGTGGAAGCTTGGCAACCCCTTTCCATGAAAGTGATTTGTGCCAGTCTCTGCTTAGGAGTACATCAATAGGAAACAAACCATAGAGATAGAACTTGCAGCTACTTTATTGTGTCAAGTTTCAAAGAGCTAGCACAAACCGTGTTTGATTTAGAGTTCCAACTACATGTATCCATATAGGAGAAAACAGAGTGAAACCTAAAAATTAAAACAGTTACTGCCAACGAACGGTTTAACCTACAAGCACGAAATTTGGTGAGCCAAGTGGGACTGGGGTACTGATCATTACCTGAAAGTGTCATCAAGATTGGGTGAAAAAATGTGTGCTGAGATTTCCGGAAACTCGTAGTTTTTTGGTAGCTTGGCAACCCCTTTCCATGAAGGTGATTTATGCTAGTCTCTGTTTAGGGCTACATCAGTAGGAAACAAACCATACAGACAGAACTAGGAGGTAGTTTATTGTGTCTATTTTCAAAGAGCTAGCACAAACCGTGTTGATTTAGAGTTCCAACAACATGTATCCATACAGGAGAAAACAGAGTGAAACCTAAAAATTAAAACTGTTACTGCCAATGAACGGTTTAACCTAGAAGAACGAAATTTGGTGAGCCAAGTGGGATTGGGGTACTGATCATTACCTGAAAGTGTCATCAAGATTGGGTGAAAAAATATGTGCTAAGATTTCCAAAACTCGAAGTTTTTTGGAAGCTTGGCAACAGTTTTCCATGAAAGTCATTTGCGCCAGTCTCTGCTTAGGGCTACATCAATAGGAAACAAACCATAGAGATAGAACTTGGAACTACTTTATTGTGTCAAGTTTCAAAGAGCTAGCACAAACCGTTTTTCATTTAGAGTTCCAACCACATGTACCCATATAGGAGAAAACAGAGTGAAACACAAAAATTAAAACTGTTACTGCCAAAGAACGATTTCACCAAGAAGAACGAAATTGGGTGAGCCAAGTGGGATTGGGGTACTGATCATTACCTTAAAATGTCTTCAAGATTGGGTGAAAAAAATGTGTGCTGAGATTTCCGCAAACTTATAGTTTTTTGGAAGCTTGGCAACCCCTTTCCATGAAGGTGATTTGCGCCAGTCTCTGCTTAGGGCTACATCAATAGGAAACAAACCATACAGATAGAACTAGGAGGTACTTTATTGTGTCAAGTTTCAAAGAGCTAGCACAAACAGTGTTGATTTAGAGTTCCAACTACATGTATCCATATAGGATAAAACAGAGTGAAACCTAAAAATTAAAACTGTTACTGCCAACGAACGGTTTAACCTAGAAGAACGAAATTTGGTGAGCCAAGTGGGATTTGGGTACTGATCATTACCTGAAAGTGTCATCAAGATTGGGTGAAAAAATGTGTGCTAAGATTTCCAGAAACTCGTAGTTTTTTGGAAGCTTGGCAACAGTTTTCCATGAAAGTCATTCGTGCCAGTCTCTACTTAGGGCTACATCAATAGGAAACAAACCATAGAGATAGAACTTGGAACTACTTTATTGTGTCAAGTTTCAAAAAGCTAGCACAAACCGTTTTTCATTTAGAGTTCCAAATACATGTATCCATATAGGAGAAAACAGAGTGAAACCTAAAAATTAAAACTGTTACTGCCAACGAACAGTTTAACCTAAAGAACGAAATTTGGGGAGGCAAGTGGGATTGGGGTACTGATCATTACCTGAAAGTGTCATCAAGATTGGGTGAAAAAATGTGTGCTGAGATTTCAGGAAACTCGTAGTTTCATGGAAGCTTGGCAACCCCTTTCCATGAAAGTGATTTGCACCATTCTCTGCATAGGGCTACATTAATAGGAAACAAACTATACAGATGGAACTCGGAGGTACTTTATTGTGTCAAGTTTCAAAGAGCTAGCACAAACCGTGTTTGATTTAGAGTTCCAACTACATGTATCCATATAGGAGAAAACAGAGTGAAACCTAAAAATTAAAACAGTTACTGCCAACGAACGGTTTAAACTAGAAGAACGAAATTTGGTGAGCCAAGTGGGATTGGGGTACTGATCATTACCTGAAAGTGTCATCAAGATTGGGTGAAAAAATGTGTGCTGAGATTTCAGGAAACTCGTAATTTTTTGGAAGCTTGGCAACCCCTTTCCATGAAAGAGATTTGCGCCAGTCTCTGCTTAGGGCTACAGCAATAGGAAACCAACCATAGAGATACAACTTGGAGCTACTTTATTGTCGCAAGTTTCAAAGAGCTAGCGCAAACCGTATTTGATTTAGAGTTCCAACTACATGTATCCATATAGGAGAAAACAGAGTGAAACCTAAAAATTAAAACTGTTACTGCCAACGAACGGTTTAACCTAGAAGAACAACATTTGGTGAGCCAAGTGGGATTGGGGTACTGATCATTACCTGAAAGTGTCATCAAGATTGGGTGACAAAATGTGTGCTGACATTTCAGGAAACTCGTAGTTTTTTGGAAGCTTGGCAACCCCTTTCCATGAAAGGGATTTGCGGCAGTCTCTGCTTATGGCTACATCAATAGGAAACAAACCATAGAGATAGAACTTGGAGCTACTTTATTGTGTCACGTTTCAAAGAGCTAGAACAAACCGTGTTTAATTTAGAGTTCCAACTACATGTATCCATATAGGAGAAAACAGAGTGAAACCTAAAAACTAAAACAGTTACTGCCAATGAACGGTTTAACCTAGAAGAACGAAATTTGGTGAGCCAAGAGGGATTGGGGAACTGATCATTACCTGAAAGTGTCATCAAGATTGGGTGAAAAAATGTGTGCTGAGATTTCAGGAAACTCGTAATTTTTTGGAAGCTTGGCAACCCCTTTCCATGAAAGAGATTTGCGCCAGTCTCTGCATAGGGCTACATCAATAGGAAACAAACCATAGAGATAGAACTAGGAACTACTTTATTGTGTCAAGTTTCAAAGAGCTAGCACAAACTGTGTTTGATTTAGAGTTCCAACTACATGTATCCATATAGGAGAAAAGAGAGTGAAACATAAAAATTTAACTATTACTGCCAACGAACGGTTTAACCAAGAAGAACAAAATTTGGTGAGCCAAGTGGGATTAGGGTACTGATCATTACCTGAAAATGTCATCAAGATTGGGTGAAAAAATGTGCGCTGAGATTTACGCAAACTCTTAGTTTTTTGGAAGCTTGGCGACCCCTTTCCATGAAGGTGATTTGTGCCAGTCTCTGCTTAGGGCTACATCAATAGGAAACAAACCATACAGATAGAACTCGGAGCTACTTTATTGTGTCAAGTTTCAAAGAGCTAGCACAAACCGTGTTGATTTAGAGTTCCAACTACATGTATCCTATAGGAGAAAACAGAGTGGAACATAAAAATTAAAACAGTTACTGCCAACGAACGGATTAAGCTAGAAGAACGAAATTTGGTGAGCAAAGTGGGATTTGGGTACTGATCATTACCTGAAAGTGTCATCAAGATTGGGTGAAAAAATGTGCGCTGAGATTTCCGCAAACTCGTAGTTTTTTGGAAGCTTGGCAACCCCTTTCCATGAAAGTGACTTGCGCCAGTCTCTGCTTAGGAGTACATCAATAGGAAACAACCCATAGAGATAGAACTTGGAGCTACTTTATTGTGTCAAGTTTCAAAGAGCTTGCACAAACCGTGTTTGATTTAGAGTTCCAACTACATGTATCCATATAGGAGAAAACAGAGTGAAACCTAAAAATTTAAACTGCTACTGCCAATGAACGGTTTAACCTAGAAGAACGAAATTTGGTGAGCCAAGTGGGATTGGGGTACTGATCATTACCTGAAAGTGTCATCAAGATGTTGTGAAAAAATGTGTGCTGAGATTTCCGGAAACTCGTAGTTTTTTGGAAGCTTGGCAACCCCTTTCCATGAAAGTGATTTGCGCCAGTCTCTGCTTAGGGCTACATCAATAGGAAACAAACCATAGAGATAGAACTTGGAACTACTTTATTGTGTCAAGTTTCAAAGAGCTAGCCCAAACCGTGTTTGATTTAGAGTTCCAACTACATGTATCCATATAGGAGAAAACAGAGTGAAACCTAAAAATTAAAACTGTTACTGCCAACGAACGGTTTAACCTAGAAGAACGAAATTTGGTGAGCCAAGTGCGATTGGGGTACTGATCATTACCTGAAAGTGTCATCAAGATTGGGTGAAAAAATGTGTGCTGAGATTTCCGGAAACTCATAGCTTTTGGAAGCTTGGCAACCCCTTTCCATGAAGGTGATTTGCGCCAGTCTCTGTTTAGGGCTACATCAATAGGAAACAAACCATACAGATAGAACTAGGAGGTCCTTTATTGTGTCAAGTTTCAAAGAGCTAGCACAAACCGTGTTGATTTAGAGTTCCAACTACATGTATCCATATAGGAGAAAACAGAGTGAAACCTCAAAATTAAAACTGTTACTGCCAACGAACGGTTTAACCTAGAAAAACGAAATTTGGTGAGCCAAGTGGGATTGGGGTACAGATCATTATCTGAAAGTGTCATCAAGATTGGGTGAAAAAATGTGTGCTGAGATTTCAGGAAACTCGTAGTTTTTCTGAAGCTTGGCAACCCCTTTCCTTGAAAGTGATTTGTGCCAGTCTCTGCTTAGGGCTACATGAAGAGGAAGCAAACCATAGAGATAGAACTTGGAGCTACTTTATTGTGTCAAGTTTCAAAGAGCTAGCACAAACCGTGTTTGATTTAGAGTTCCAACAACATGTATCCATATAGCAGAAAACAGAGTGAAACCTAAATATTAAAACTGTTACTGCCAACGAACGGGTTAACCTAGAAGAACAAAATTTGGTGAGCCACGTGGGATTGGGGTACTGATCATTACCTGAAAATGTCATCAAGATTGGGTGAAAAAATGTGTGCTGTGATTTCAGGAAACTCGTAGTTTTTTGGAAGCTTGGCAACCCCTTTCCATGAAAGTGATTTGCGCCAGTCTCTGCTTAGGGCTACATCAATAGGAAACAAACCATAGAGATAGAACTTGGAGCTACTTTATTGTGTCAAGTTTCAAAGAGCTAGCACAAACCGTGTTTGATTTAGAGTTCCAACTAACTGTATCCATATAGGAGAAAACAGAGTGAAACCTAAAAATTAAAACTGTTACTGCCAAAAAACGGTTTAACCTAGAAGAACGAACTTTGGTGAGCCAAGTGGGATTGGGGTAGTGATCATTACCTGAAAGTGCCATCAAGATTGGGTGAAAAAATGTGTGCTGAGATTTCAGGAAACTCTTAGTTTTTTGGAAGATTGTCAACCTCTTTCCATGAAAGTGATTTGCGCCAGTCTCTGCTTAGTTCTACATCAATAGGAAACAAACCATAGAGACAGAACTTGGAGCTACTTTTGTGTCAAGTTTCAAAGAGCTAGCACAATCCGTGTTTGATTTAGAGTTCCAACTACATATATTCATATAGGAGAAAACAGAGTGAAACCTAAAAATTAAAACTGTTACTGCCAACGAACGGTTTAACCTTGAAGAAGGAAAGTTGGTGACCCAAGTGGTATTGGGGTACTGATCATTACCTGAAAGTGTCATCAAGATTGGGAGAAAAAATGTGTGCTGAGATTTCAGGAAACTTGTAGTTTTTTCGAAGATTGGCAACACCTTTCCATGAAAGTGATTTGCGCCAGTCTCTTCTTAGGGCTACATCAATAGGAAACAAACCATAGAGATAAAACATGGAGCTACTTTATTGTGTCAAGTTTCAAAGAGCTGGCAAAAACCGTGTTTGATTTAGAGTTCCAACTACATGTATTCATATAAGAGAAAATTGAGAGAAACCTGAAAATCAAAACTGTTACTGCCAACGAACCGTTTAACCTAGAAGAACGAAGTTTGGTGAGCCAAGTGGGAATGGGTTACTGATCATTACCTGAAATTTTCATCAAGAATGGGTGAAAAAATGTGTGCTTTTATTACAGGAAACTCGTAGTTTTTTGGAAGCTTGGGAACACCTTTAAATGAAAGTGATTTGTGCCAGTCTCTGCTTAGGGCTACATCAATAGGAAACAAACCATAGAGATAGAACTTGGAGCTACTTTATTGTGTCAAGTTTCAAAGAGCTAGCACAAACCGTGTTTGATTTAGAGTTCCAACTACATGTATCCATATAGGAGAAAACAGAGTGAAACCTAAAAATTAAAACTGTTACTGCCAACGAACGGTTTAACATAGAAGAACGAAATTTGGTGAGCCAAGTGGGAATGGGGTACTGATCATTACCTGAAAGTGTCATCAAGATTGGGTGAAAAAATGTGTGCTGAGATTTCAGGAAACTAGCAGTTTTTTGGTAGATTGGCAACCCCTTTCCATGAAAGTGGTTTGCGCCAGTCTCTTCTTAGGGCTACTTCAATAGGAAACAAACCATAGAGATAGAACTTGGAGCTACTTTATTGTGTCAAGTTTCATAGAGCTAGCACAAACCGTGTTTGATTTAGAGTTCCAACTATATGTATCCATATAGGAGAGAACAGAGTGAAACCTAAAAATTAAAACTGTTACTGCCAACGAACGGTTTAAACTAGAAGAACGAAATTGTTGAGCCAAGTGGGATTGGGGTACTGATCATTACCTGAAAGTGTCATCAAGATTGGGTGAAAAAATGTGTGCTGAGATTTCAGGAAACTCGTAGTTTTTTGGAAGATTGGCAACCCCTTTCCATGAAAGTGATTGGCGCCAGTCTCTGCTTAGGGCTACATCAATAGGAAACAAATGATAGAGATACAATTTCGAGCTACTCTATTGTGTCAAGTTTCAAAGAGCTAGCACAAACTGTGTTTGATTTAGAGTTCCAACTACATGTATCCATATAGGAGAAAACAGAGTGAAACCTAAAAATTAAAACTGTTACTGCCAACGAACGGTTTAACCTAGAAGAACGAAATTTCTTGAGCCAAGTGGGATTGGGGTAGTGATCATTACCTGAAAGTGTCATCAAGATTGGGTGAAAAAATCTGTGCTGAGATTTTAGGAAACTCGTAGTTTTTTGGAACCTTGGCAACCCCTTTCCATGAAAGGGATTTGCGCCAGTCTCTGCTTAGGGCTACATCAATAGGAAACAAACCATAGAGAGAGAACTAGGAGCTACTTTATTGTGTCAAGTTTCAAAGAGCTAGCACAAACCGTGTTTGATTTAGAGTTCCAACTACATGTATCCATATAGGAGAAAACAGAGTGAAACCTAAAAATTAAAACTGTTACTGTCAACGAACGGTTTAACCTAGAAGAACGAAACTTGGTGACCCAAGTGGGATTTGTTGTACTGATCATTACCTGAAAATGTCATCAAAATTGGGTGAAAAAATGTGTGCTGAGATTTCAGGAAACTCGTAGTTTTTTGGAAGCTTGGCAACCCCTTTCCATGAAAGTGATTTGCGCCAGTCTCTGCTTAGGGCTACATCAATAGTAAACAAACCATAGAGAGAGAACTAGGAGCTACTTTATTGTGTCAAGTTTCAAAGAGCTAGCACAAACCGTGTTTGAATTAGAGTTCCAACTACATGTATCCATATAGGAGAAAACAGAGTGAAACCTAAAAATTAAAACTGTTACTGCCAACAAATGGTTTAACCTAGAAGAACGAAATTTGGTGAGCCAAGTGGGATTGGGGTACTTATCATTACCTGAAAGTGTCATCAAGTTTGGGTGAAAAAATGGGTGCTGAGATTTCAGGAAACTCGTAGTTTTTTGGAAGATTGTCAACCCCTTTCCATGAAAGTGATTTGCGCCAGTCTCTGCTTAGGGCTACATCAATAAAAAACAAACCATAGAGATAGAACTTGGAGCTACTTTATTGTGTCAAGTTTCAAAGAGCTAGCACAAACCGTGTTTGAATTAGAGTTCTAACTACATGTATCCATATTGTAGAAAACAGAGGGAAACCTAAAAATTAAAACTGTTACTGCCAACGAACGGTTTAACCTAGAAGAACGAAATTTGGTGAGCCAAGTGGGACTGGGGTACTGATCATTACCTGAAAGTGTCATCAAGATTGGGTAAAAAAATGTGTGCTGAGATTTCAGGAAACTCGTAGTTTTTTGGAAGATTGTCAACCCCTTTCCATGAAAGTGATTTGCGCCAGTCTCTGCTTAGGGCTACATCAATAGGAAACAAATCATAGAGATAGAACTTGGAGCTACTTTATTGTGTCAAGTTTCAAAGAGCTAGCACAAACCGTGTTTGATTTAGACTTCCAACTACATTTATCCTTATAGGAGAAAACAGAGTGAAACCTAAAAATTAAAACTGTTACTGCCAACGAACGGTTTAACCTAGAACGAAAGTTCTTGAGACAAGTGGGATTGGGGTAGTGATCATTACCTGAAAGTGTCATCAAGATTGGGTGAAAAAATGTGTGCTGAGATTTCAGGAAACTAGCAGTTTTTTGGAAGATTGGCAACCCCTTTCCATGAAAGTGATTTGCGCCAGTCTCTGCTTAGGGCAATATCAATAGGAAACAAACCATAGAGATAGAACTTGGAGCTACTTTATTGTGTCAAGTTTCAAAGAGCTAATAAACCGTGTTTGATTTAGAGTTCCAACTACATGTATCCATATAGAAGAAAACAGAGTGAAACCTAAAAATTAAAACTGTTACTGCCAATGGACGGTTTAAGCTAGAAGAACGAAATTTGGTGAGCCAAGTGGGATTGGGGTGCTGATCACTACCTGAAAGTGTCATCAAGATTGGGTGAAAAAATGTGTGCTGAGATTTCAGGGAACTCACAGTTTTTTGGAAGATTGGCAACCCCTTTCCATTAAAGTGATTTGCGCCAGTCTCTGCTTAGGGCTACATCAATAGGAAACAAACCATAGAGATAGAACTTGGAGCTACTTTATTGTGTCAAGTTTCAAAGAGCTAGCACAAACCGTGTTTGATTTAGAGTTCCAACTACATGTATCCATATAGGAGAAAACAGAGTGAAACCTAAAAATTAAAACTGTTACTTCCAACGAACGGTTTAAACTAGAACGAAAGTTCTTGAGCCAAGTGGGATTGGGGTAGTGATCATTACCTGAAAGTGTCATCACGATTGTGTGAAAAAATGTGTGCTGAGATTTCAGGAAACTCCTAGTTTTTTGGAAGATTGGCAACCCCTTTCTATGAAAGTGATTTGCGCCAGTCTCTGCTTAGGGCTACATCAATAGGAAACAAACCATAGAGAGAGAACTTGGAGCTACTTTACTGTGTCAAGTTTCAAAGAGCTAGCACAAACCGTGTTTGATTTAGAGTTCCAACTACATGTATCCATATAGGAGAAAACAGAGTGAAACCTAAAAATTAAAACTGTTACTGCCAACGAATGGTTTAACCTAGAAGAACGAAATTTGGTGAGCCAAGTGTGATTGGGGTACTGATCATTACCTGAAAGTGTCATCAAGATTGGGTGAAAAAATGTGTGCTGAGATTTCAGGAAACTCGTAGTTTTTTGGAAGCTTGGCAACCCCTTCCATGAAAGTGATTTTCGCCAGTCTCTGCTTAGGGCTACATCAATAGGAAACAAACTATAGAGATAGAACTCTGAGCTACTTTATTGTGTCAAGTTTCAAAGAGCTAGCACAAACCGTGTTTGATTTAGACTTCCAAATACATTTATCCTTTTAGGAGAAAACAGAGTGAAACCTAAAAATTAAAACTGTTACTGCCAACGAACGGTTTAACCTAGAACGAAAGTTCATGAGCCAAGTGGGATTGGGGTAGTGATCATTACCTGAAAGTGTCATCAAGATTGGGTGAAAAAATGTGTGCTGAGATTTCAGGAAACTAGCAGTTTTTTGGAAGATTGTCAACCCCTTTCCATGAAAGTGATTTGCGCCAGTCTCTGCTTAGTTCTACATCAATAGGAAACAAACCATAGAGATAGAACTTGGAGCTACTTTTGTGTCAAGTTTCAAAGAGCTAGCACAATCCGTGTTTGATTTAGAGTTCCAACCACATATATTCATATAGGAGAAAACAGAGTGAAACCTAAAAATTAAAACTGTTACTGCCAACGAACGGTTTAACCTTGAAGAAGGAAAGTTGGTGACCCAAGTGGGATTGGGGTACTGATCATTACCTGAAAGTGTCATCAAGATTGGGTGAAAAAATGTGTGCTGAGATTTCAGGAAACTCGTAATTTTTTGGAAGATTGGCAACCCCTTTCCATGAAAGTGATTTTCGCCAGTCTCTGCTTAGGGCTACATCAATAGGAAACAAACCATAGAGATAAAACATGGAGCTACTTTATTGTGTCAAGTTTCAAAGAGCTGGCAAAAACCGTGTTTGATTTAGAGTTCCAACTACATGTATTCATATAAGAGAAAATTGAGTGAAACCTGAAAATCAAAACTGTTACTGCCAACGAACGGTTTAACCTAGAAGAACGAAGTTTGGTGAGCCAAGTGGGATTGGGTTACTGATCATTACCTGAAATTTTCATCAAGAATGGGTGAAAAAATGTGTGCTTTTATTACAGGAAACTCGTAGTTTTTTGGAAGCTTGGCAACCCCTTTAAATGAAAGTGATTTGTGCCAGTCTCTGCTTAGGGCTACATCAATAGGAAACAAACCATAGAGATAGAACTTGGAGCTACTTTATTGTGTCAAGTTTCAAAGACCTAGCAAAAACCGTGTTTGATTTAGAGTTCCAACTACATGTATCCATATAGGAGAAAACAGAGTGAAACCTAAAAATTAAAACTGTTACTGCCAACGAACGGTTTAACATAGAAGAACGAAATTTGGTGAGCCAAGTGGGAATGGGGTACTGATCATTACCTGAAAGTGTCATCAAGATTGGGTGAAAAAATGTGTGCTGAGATTTCAGGAAACTAGCAGTTTTTTGGTAGATTGGCAACCCCTTTCCATGAAAGTGGTTTGCGCCAGTCTCTTCTTCGGGCTACTTCAATAGGAAACAAACCATAGAGATAGAACTTGGAGCTACTTTATTGTGTCAAGTTTCATAGAGCTAGCACAAACCGTGTTTGATTTAGAGTTCCAACTACATGTATCCATATAGGAGAGAACAGAGTGAAACCTAAAAATTAAAACTGTTACTGCCAACGAACGGTTTAAACTAGAAGAACGAAATTTGGTGAGTCAAGTGGGATTGGGGTACTGATCATTACCTGAAAGTGTCATCAAGATTGGGTGAAAAAATGTGTGCTGAGATTTCAGGAAACTCGTAGTTTTTTGGAAGATTGGCAACCCCTTTCCATGAAAGTGATTGGCGCCAGTCTCTGCTTAGGGCTACATCAATAGGAAACAAATGATAGAGATACAATTTCGAGCTACTCTATTGTGTCAAGTTTCAAAGAGCTAGCACAAACCGTGTTTGATTTAGAGTTCCAACTACATGTATCCATATAGGAGAAAACAGAGTGAAACCTAAAAATTAAAACTGTTACTGCCAACGAACGGTTTAACCTAGAAGAACGAAATTTCTTGAGCCAAGTGGGATTGGGGTAGTGATCATTACCTGAAAGTGTCATCAAGATTGGGTGAAAAAATCTGTGCTGAGATTTTAGGAAACTCGTAGTTTTTTGGAACCTTGGCAACCCCTTTCCATGAAAGGGATTTGCGCCAGTCTCTGCTTAGGGCTACATCAATAGGAAACAAATCATAGAGATAGAACTTGGAGCTACTTTATTGTGTCAAGTTTCAAAGAGCTAGCACAAACCGTGTTTGATTTAGAGTTCCAACTACATGTATCCATATAGGAGAAAACAGAGTGAAACCTAAAAATTAAAAATGTTATTGTCAACGAACGGTTTAACCTAGAAGAACGAAACTTGGTGAGCCAAGTGGGATTTGTTGTACTGATCATTACCTGAAAGTGTCATCAAGATTGGGTGAAAAAATGTGTGCTGAGATTTCAGGAAACTCGTAGTTTTTTGGAAGATTGTCAACCCCTTTCCATGAAAGTGATTTGCGCCAGTCTCTGCTTAGGGCTACATCAATAAAAAACAAACCATAGAGATAGAACTTGAAGCTACTTTATTGTGTCAAGTTTCAAAGAGCTAGCACAAACCGTGTTTGAATTAGAGTTCTAACTACATGTATCCATATTGGAGAAAACAGAGGGAAACCTAAAAATTAAAACTGTTACTGCCAACGAACAGTTTAATCTAGAAGAACGAAATTTGGTGAGCCAAGTGGGACTGGGGTACTGATCATACCTGAAAGTGTCATCAAGATTGGGTAAAAAAATGTGTTCTGAGATTTCAGGAAACTCGTAGTTTTTTGGAAGATTGTCAACCCCTTTCCATGAAAGTGATTTGCGCCAGTCTCTGCTTAGGGCTACATCAATAGGAAACAAATCATAGAGATAGAACTTGGAGCTACTTTATTGTGTCAAGTTTCAAAGAGCTAGCACAAACCGTGTTTGATTTAGACTTCCAACTACATTTATCCTTATAGGAGAAAACAGAGTGAAACCTAAAAATTAAAACTGTTACTGCCAATGAACGGTTTAACCTAGAACGAAAGTTCTTGAGCCAAGTGGGATTGGGGTAGTGATCATTACCTGAAAGTGTCATCAAGATTGGGTGAAAAAATGTGTGCTGAGATTTCAGGAAACTAGCAGTTTTTTGGAAGATTGGCAACCCCTTTCCATGAAAGTGATTTGCGCCAGTCTCTGCTTAGGGCAATATCATTAGGAAACAAACCATAGAGATAGAACTTGGAGCTACTTTATTGTGTCAAGTTTCAAAGAGCTAGCACAAACCGTGTTTGATTTAGAGTTCCAAATACATGTATCCATATAGGAGAAAAGAGTGAAACCTAAAAATTAAAACTGTTACTGCCAACGAACGGTTTAACCTAGAAGAACAAAATTTGGTGAGCCAAGTGGGATTGGGGTACTGATCATTATCTGAAAGTGTCATCAAGATTGGGTGAAAAAATGTGTGCTGAGATTTCAGGAAACTCGTAGTTTTTTGGAAGCTTGGCAACCCCTTTCCATGAAAGTGATTTGCACCAGTCTCTGCTTAGGGCTACATCAATAGGAAACAAACCATAGAGATAGAACTTGGAGCTACTTTATTGTGTCAAGTTTTAAAGAGCTAGCACAAACCGTGTGTGATTTAGAGTTCCAACTACATGTATCCATATAGGAGAAAAAAAAAGTGAAACCTAAAAATTAAAACTGTTACTGCCAACGAACGGTTTAACCTAGAAGAACGAAATTTGGTGAGCCAAGTGGGATTGGGGTACTGATTATTACCTGAAAGTGTCATCAGTTTGGGTGAAAAAATGGGTGCTGAGATTTCAGGAAACTCGTAGTTTTTTGGAAGATTGTCAACCCCTTTCCATGAAAGTGATTTGCGCCAGTCTCTGCTTAGGGCTACATCAATAAAAAACAAACCATAGAGATAGAACTTGGAGCTACTTTATTGTGTCAAGTTTCAAAGAGCTAGCACAAACCGTGTTTGAATTAGAGTTCTAACTACATGTATCCATATTGTAGAAAACAGAGGGAAACCTAAAAATTAAAACTGTTACTGCCAACGAACGGTTTAACCTAGAAGAACGAAATTTGGTGAGCCAAGTGGGACTGGGGTACTGATCATTACCTGAAAGTGTCATCAAGATTGGGTAAAAAAATGTGTGCTGAGATTTCAGGAAACTCGTAGTTTTTTGGAAGATTGTCAACCCCTTTCCATGAAAGTGATTTGCGCCAGTCTCTGCTTAGGGCTACATCAATAGGAAACAAATCATAGAGATAGAACTTGGAGCTACTTTATTGTGTCAAGTTTCAAAGAGCTAGCACAAACCGTGTTTGATTTAGACTTCCAACTACATTTATCCTTATAGGAGAAAACAGAGTGAAACCTAAAAATTAAAACTGTTACTGCCAACGAACGGTTTAACCTAGAACGAAAGTTCTTGAGACAAGTGGGATTGGGGTAGTGATCATTACCTGAAAGTGTCATCAAGATTGGGTGAAAAAATGTGTGCTGAGATTTCAGGAAACTAGCAGTTTTTTGGAAGATTGGCAACCCCTTTCCATGAAAGTGATTTGCGCCAGTCTCTGCTTAGGGCAATATCAATAGGAAACAAACCATAGAGATAGAACTTGGAGCTACTTTATTGTGTCAAGTTTCAAAGAGCTAATAAAAACCGTGTTTGATTTAGAGTTCCAACTACATGTATCCATATAGAAGAAAACAGAGTGAAACCTAAAAATTAAAACTGTTACTGCCAATGGACGGTTTAAGCTAGAAGAACGAAATTTGGTGAGCCAAGTGGGATTGGGGTGCTGATCACTACCTGAAAGTGTCATCAAGATTGGGTGAAAAAATGTGTGCTGAGATTTCAGGGAACTCACAGTTTTTTGGAAGATTGGCAACCCCTTTCCATTAAAGTGATTTGCGCCAGTCTCTGCTTAGGGCTACATCAATAGGAAACAAACCATAGAGATAGAACTTGGAGCTACTTTATTGTGTCAAGTTTCAAAGAGCTAGCACAAACCGTGTTTGATTTAGAGTTCCAACTACATGTATCCATATAGGAGAAAACAGAGTGAAACCTAAAAATTAAAACTGTTACTTCCAACGAACGGTTTAAACTAGAACGAAAGTTCTTGAGCCAAGTGGGATTGGGGTAGTGATCATTACCTGAAAGTGTCATCACGATTGTGTGAAAAAATGTGTGCTGAGATTTCAGGAAACTCCTAGTTTTTTGGAAGATTGGCAACCCCTTTCTATGAAAGTGATTTGCGCCAGTCTCTGCTTAGGGCTACATCAATAGGAAACAAACCATAGAGAGAGAACTTGGAGCTACTTTACTGTGTCAAGTTTCAAAGAGCTAGCACAAACCGTGTTTGATTTAGAGTTCCAACTACATGTATCCATATAGGAGAAAACAGAGTGAAACCTAAAAATTAAAACTGTTACTGCCAACGAATGGTTTAACCTAGAAGAACGAAATTTGGTGAGCCAAGTGTGATTGGGGTACTGATCATTACCTGAAAGTGTCATCAAGATTGGGTGAAAAAATGTGTGCTGAGATTTCAGGAAACTCGTAGTTTTTTGGAAGCTTGGCAACCCCTTCCATGAAAGTGATTTTCGCCAGTCTCTGCTTAGGGCTACATCAATAGGAAACAAACTATAGAGATAGAACTCTGAGCTACTTTATTGTGTCAAGTTTCAAAGAGCTAGCACAAACCGTGTTTGATTTAGACTTCCAAATACATTTATCCTTTTAGGAGAAAACAGAGTGAAACCTAAAAATTAAAACTGTTACTGCCAACGAACGGTTTAACCTAGAACGAAAGTTCATGAGCCAAGTGGGATTGGGGTAGTGATCATTACCTGAAAGTGTCATCAAGATTGGGTGAAAAAATGTGTGCTGAGATTTCA
The DNA here is from genome assembly GCF_964194105.1 of Spermophilus citellus. Classification (NCBI taxonomy): domain Eukaryota; kingdom Metazoa; phylum Chordata; class Mammalia; order Rodentia; family Sciuridae; genus Spermophilus; species Spermophilus citellus. Next base: position 757,119 of record NW_027672727.1, on the reverse strand, counting down.
GGAAACTAGCAGTTTTTTGGAAGATTGTCAACCCCTTTCCATGAAAGTGATTTGCGCCAGTCTCTGCTTAGTTCTACATCAATAGGAAACAAACCATAGAGATAGAACTTGGAGCTACTTTTGTGTCAAGTTTCAAAGAGCTAGCACAATCCGTGTTTGATTTAGAGTTCCAACCACATATATTCATATAGGAGAAAACAGAGTGAAACCTAAAAATTAAAACTGTTACTGCCAACGAACGGTTTAACCTTGAAGAAGGAAAGTTGGTGACCCAAGTGGGATTGGGGTACTGATCATTACCTGAAAGTGTCATCAAGATTGGGTGAAAAAATGTGTGCTGAGATTTCAGGAAACTCGTAATTTTTTGGAAGATTGGCAACCCCTTTCCATGAAAGTGATTTTCGCCAGTCTCTGCTTAGGGCTACATCAATAGGAAACAAACCATAGAGATAAAACATGGAGCTACTTTATTGTGTCAAGTTTCAAAGAGCTGGCAAAAACCGTGTTTGATTTAGAGTTCCAACTACATGTATTCATATAAGAGAAAATTGAGTGAAACCTGAAAATCAAAACTGTTACTGCCAACGAACGGTTTAACCTAGAAGAACGAAGTTTGGTGAGCCAAGTGGGATTGGGTTACTGATCATTACCTGAAATTTTCATCAAGAATGGGTGAAAAAATGTGTGCTTTTATTACAGGAAACTCGTAGTTTTTTGGAAGCTTGGCAACCCCTTTAAATGAAAGTGATTTGTGCCAGTCTCTGCTTAGGGCTACATCAATAGGAAACAAACCATAGAGATAGAACTTGGAGCTACTTTATTGTGTCAAGTTTCAAAGACCTAGCAAAAACCGTGTTTGATTTAGAGTTCCAACTACATGTATCCATATAGGAGAAAACAGAGTGAAACCTAAAAATTAAAACTGTTACTGCCAACGAACGGTTTAACATAGAAGAACGAAATTTGGTGAGCCAAGTGGGAATGGGGTACTGATCATTACCTGAAAGTGTCATCAAGATTGGGTGAAAAAATGTGTGCTGAGATTTCAGGAAACTAGCAGTTTTTTGGTAGATTGGCAACCCCTTTCCATGAAAGTGGTTTGCGCCAGTCTCTTCTTCGGGCTACTTCAATAGGAAACAAACCATAGAGATAGAACTTGGAGCTACTTTATTGTGTCAAGTTTCATAGAGCTAGCACAAACCGTGTTTGATTTAGAGTTCCAACTACATGTATCCATATAGGAGAGAACAGAGTGAAACCTAAAAATTAAAACTGTTACTGCCAACGAACGGTTTAAACTAGAAGAACGAAATTTGGTGAGTCAAGTGGGATTGGGGTACTGATCATTACCTGAAAGTGTCATCAAGATTGGGTGAAAAAATGTGTGCTGAGATTTCAGGAAACTCGTAGTTTTTTGGAAGATTGGCAACCCCTTTCCATGAAAGTGATTGGCGCCAGTCTCTGCTTAGGGCTACATCAATAGGAAACAAATGATAGAGATACAATTTCGAGCTACTCTATTGTGTCAAGTTTCAAAGAGCTAGCACAAACCGTGTTTGATTTAGAGTTCCAACTACATGTATCCATATAGGAGAAAACAGAGTGAAACCTAAAAATTAAAACTGTTACTGCCAACGAACGGTTTAACCTAGAAGAACGAAATTTCTTGAGCCAAGTGGGATTGGGGTAGTGATCATTACCTGAAAGTGTCATCAAGATTGGGTGAAAAAATCTGTGCTGAGATTTTAGGAAACTCGTAGTTTTTTGGAACCTTGGCAACCCCTTTCCATGAAAGGGATTTGCGCCAGTCTCTGCTTAGGGCTACATCAATAGGAAACAAATCATAGAGATAGAACTTGGAGCTACTTTATTGTGTCAAGTTTCAAAGAGCTAGCACAAACCGTGTTTGATTTAGAGTTCCAACTACATGTATCCATATAGGAGAAAACAGAGTGAAACCTAAAAATTAAAACTGTTATTGTCAACGAACGGTTTAACCTAGAAGAACGAAACTTGGTGAGCCAAGTGGGATTTGTTGTACTGATCATTACCTGAAAGTGTCATCAAGATTGGGTGAAAAAATGTGTGCTGAGATTTCAGGAAACTCGTAGTTTTTTGGAAGATTGTCAACCCCTTTCCATGAAAGTGATTTGCGCCAGTCTCTGCTTAGGGCTACATCAATAAAAAACAAACCATAGAGATAGAACTTGAAGCTACTTTATTGTGTCAAGTTTCAAAGAGCTAGCACAAACCGTGTTTGAATTAGAGTTCTAACTACATGTATCCATATTGGAGAAAACAGAGGGAAACCTAAAAATTAAAACTGTTACTGCCAACGAACAGTTTAATCTAGAAGAACGAAATTTGGTGAGCCAAGTGGGACTGGGGTACTGATCATACCTGAAAGTGTCATCAAGATTGGGTAAAAAAATGTGTTCTGAGATTTCAGGAAACTCGTAGTTTTTTGGAAGATTGTCAACCCCTTTCCATGAAAGTGATTTGCGCCAGTCTCTGCTTAGGGCTACATCAATAGGAAACAAATCATAGAGATAGAACTTGGAGCTACTTTATTGTGTCAAGTTTCAAAGAGCTAGCACAAACCGTGTTTGATTTAGACTTCCAACTACATTTATCCTTATAGGAGAAAACAGAGTGAAACCTAAAAATTAAAACTGTTACTGCCAATGAACGGTTTAACCTAGAACGAAAGTTCTTGAGCCAAGTGGGATTGGGGTAGTGATCATTACCTGAAAGTGTCATCAAGATTGGGTGAAAAAATGTGTGCTGAGATTTCAGGAAACTAGCAGTTTTTTGGAAGATTGGCAACCCCTTTCCATGAAAGTGATTTGCGCCAGTCTCTGCTTAGGGCAATATCATTAGGAAACAAACCATAGAGATAGAACTTGGAGCTACTTTATTGTGTCAAGTTTCAAAGAGCTAGCACAAACCGTGTTTGATTTAGAGTTCCAAATACATGTATCCATATAGGAGAAAAGAGTGAAACCTAAAAATTAAAACTGTTACTGCCAACGAACGGTTTAACCTAGAAGAACAAAATTTGGTGAGCCAAGTGGGATTGGGGTACTGATCATTATCTGAAAGTGTCATCAAGATTGGGTGAAAAAATGTGTGCTGAGATTTCAGGAAACTCGTAGTTTTTTGGAAGCTTGGCAACCCCTTTCCATGAAAGTGATTTGCACCAGTCTCTGCTTAGGGCTACATCAATAGGAAACAAACCGTAGAGATAGAACTTGAGGCTACTTTATTGTGTCAAGTTTTAAAGAGCTAGCACAAACCGTGTGTGATTTAGAGTTCCAACTACATGTATCCATATAGGAGAAAAAAAAAGTGAAACCTAAAAATTAAAACTGTTACTGCCAACGAACGGTTTAACCTAGAAGAACGAAATTTGGTGAGCCAAGTGGGATTGGGGTACTGATTATTACCTGAAAGTGTCATCAAGTTTGGGTGAAAAAATGGGTGCTGAGATTTCAGGAAACTCGTAGTTTTTTGGAAGATTGTCAACCCCTTTCCATGAAAGTGATTTGCGCCAGTCTCTGCTTAGGGCTACATCAATAAAAAACAAACCATAGAGATAGAACTTGGAGCTACTTTATTGTGTCAATTTTCAAAGAGCTAGCACAAACCGTGTTTGAATTAGAGTTCTAACTACATGTATCCATATTGTAGAAAACAGAGGGAAACCTAAAAATTAAAACTGTTACTGCCAACGAACGGTTTAACCTAGAAGAACGAAATTTGGTGAGCCAAGTGGGACTGGGGTACTGATCATTACCTGAAAGTGTCATCAAGATTGGGTAAAAAAATGTGTGCTGAGATTTCAGGAAACTCGTAGTTTTTTGGAAGATTGTCAACCCCTTTCCATGAAAGTGATTTGCGCCAGTCTCTGCTTAGGGCTACATCAATAGGAAACAAATCATAGAGATAGAACTTGGAGCTACTTTATTGTGTCAAGTTTCAAAGAGCTAGCACAAACCGTGTTTGATTTAGACTTCCAACTACATTTATCCTTATAGGAGAAAACAGAGTGAAACCTAAAAATTAAAACTGTTACTGCCAACGAACGGTTTAACCTAGAACGAAAGTTCTTGAGACAAGTGGGATTGGGGTAGTGATCATTACCTGAAAGTGTCATCAAGATTGGGTGAAAAAATGTGTGCTGAGATTTCAGGAAACTAGCAGTTTTTTGGAAGATTGGCAACCCCTTTCCATGAAAGTGATTTGCGCCAGTCTCTGCTTAGGGCAATATCAATAGGAAACAAACCATAGAGATAGAACTTGGAGCTACTTTATTGTGTCAAGTTTCAAAGAGCTAATAAAAACCGTGTTTGATTTAGAGTTCCAACTACATGTATCCATATAGAAGAAAACAGAGTGAAACCTAAAAATTAAAACTGTTACTGCCAATGGACGGTTTAAGCTAGAAGAACGAAATTTGGTGAGCCAAGTGGGATTGGGGTGCTGATCACTACCTGAAAGTGTCATCAAGATTGGGTGAAAAAATGTGTGCTGAGATTTCAGGGAACTCACAGTTTTTTGGAAGATTGGCAACCCCTTTCCATTAAAGTGATTTGCGCCAGTCTCTGCTTAGGGCTACATCAATAGGAAACAAACCATAGAGATAGAACTTGGAGCTACTTTATTGTGTCAAGTTTCAAAGAGCTAGCACAAACCGTGTTTGATTTAGAGTTCCAACTACATGTATCCATATAGGAGAAAACAGAGTGAAACCTAAAAATTAAAACTGTTACTTCCAACGAACGGTTTAAACTAGAACGAAAGTTCTTGAGCCAAGTGGGATTGGGGTAGTGATCATTACCTGAAAGTGTCATCACGATTGTGTGAAAAAATGTGTGCTGAGATTTCAGGAAACTCCTAGTTTTTTGGAAGATTGGCAACCCCTTTCTATGAAAGTGATTTGCGCCAGTCTCTGCTTAGGGCTACATCAATAGGAAACAAACCATAGAGAGAGAACTTGGAGCTACTTTACTGTGTCAAGTTTCAAAGAGCTAGCACAAACCGTGTTTGATTTAGAGTTCCAACTACATGTATCCATATAGGAGAAAACAGAGTGAAACCTAAAAATTAAAACTGTTACTGCCAACGAATGGTTTAACCTAGAAGAACGAAATTTGGTGAGCCAAGTGTGATTGGGGTACTGATCATTACCTGAAAGTGTCATCAAGATTGGGTGAAAAAATGTGTGCTGAGATTTCAGGAAACTCGTAGTTTTTTGGAAGCTTGGCAACCCCTTCCATGAAAGTGATTTTCGCCAGTCTCTGCTTAGGGCTACATCAATAGGAAACAAACTATAGAGATAGAACTCTGAGCTACTTTATTGTGTCAAGTTTCAAAGAGCTAGCACAAACCGTGTTTGATTTAGACTTCCAAATACATTTATCCTTTTAGGAGAAAACAGAGTGAAACCTAAAAATTAAAACTGTTACTGCCAACGAACGGTTTAACCTAGAACGAAAGTTCATGAGCCAAGTGGGATTGGGGTAGTGATCATTACCTGAAAGTGTCATCAAGATTGGGTGAAAAAATGTGTGCTGAGATTTCAGGAAACTAGCAGTTTTTTGGAAGATTGTCAACCCCTTTCCATGAAAGTGATTTGCGCCAGTCTCTGCTTAGTTCTACATCAATAGGAAACAAACCATAGAGATAGAACTTGGAGCTACTTTTGTGTCAAGTTTCAAAGAGCTAGCACAATCCGTGTTTGATTTAGAGTTCCAACCACATATATTCATATAGGAGAAAACAGAGTGAAACCTAAAAATTAAAACTGTTACTGCCAACGAACGGTTTAACCTTGAAGAAGGAAAGTTGGTGACCCAAGTGGGATTGGGGTACTGATCATTACCTGAAAGTGTCATCAAGATTGGGTGAAAAAATGTGTGCTGAGATTTCAGGAAACTCGTAATTTTTTGGAAGATTGGCAACCCCTTTCCATGAAAGTGATTTTCGCCAGTCTCTGCTTAGGGCTACATCAATAGGAAACAAACCATAGAGATAAAACATGGAGCTACTTTATTGTGTCAAGTTTCAAAGAGCTGGCAAAAACCGTGTTTGATTTAGAGTTCCAACTACATGTATTCATATAAGAGAAAATTGAGTGAAACCTGAAAATCAAAACTGTTACTGCCAACGAACGGTTTAACCTAGAAGAACGAAGTTTGGTGAGCCAAGTGGGATTGGGTTACTGATCATTACCTGAAATTTTCATCAAGAATGGGTGAAAAAATGTGTGCTTTTATTACAGGAAACTCGTAGTTTTTTGGAAGCTTGGCAACCCCTTTAAATGAAAGTGATTTGTGCCAGTCTCTGCTTAGGGCTACATCAATAGGAAACAAACCATAGAGATAGAACTTGGAGCTACTTTATTGTGTCAAGTTTCAAAGACCTAGCAAAAACCGTGTTTGATTTAGAGTTCCAACTACATGTATCCATATAGGAGAAAACAGAGTGAAACCTAAAAATTAAAACTGTTACTGCCAACGAACGGTTTAACATAGAAGAACGAAATTTGGTGAGCCAAGTGGGAATGGGGTACTGATCATTACCTGAAAGTGTCATCAAGATTGGGTGAAAAAATGTGTGCTGAGATTTCAGGAAACTAGCAGTTTTTTGGTAGATTGGCAACCCCTTTCCATGAAAGTGGTTTGCGCCAGTCTCTTCTTCGGGCTACTTCAATAGGAAACAAACCATAGAGATAGAACTTGGAGCTACTTTATTGTGTCAAGTTTCATAGAGCTAGCACAAACCGTGTTTGATTTAGAGTTCCAACTACATGTATCCATATAGGAGAGAACAGAGTGAAACCTAAAAATTAAAACTGTTACTGCCAACGAACGGTTTAAACTAGAAGAACGAAATTTGGTGAGTCAAGTGGGATTGGGGTACTGATCATTACCTGAAAGTGTCATCAAGATTGGGTGAAAAAATGTGTGCTGAGATTTCAGGAAACTCGTAGTTTTTTGGAAGATTGGCAACCCCTTTCCATGAAAGTGATTGGCGCCAGTCTCTGCTTAGGGCTACATCAATAGGAAACAAATGATAGAGATACAATTTCGAGCTACTCTATTGTGTCAAGTTTCAAAGAGCTAGCACAAACCGTGTTTGATTTAGAGTTCCAACTACATGTATCCATATAGGAGAAAACAGAGTGAAACCTAAAAATTAAAACTGTTACTGCCAACGAACGGTTTAACCTAGAAGAACGAAATTTCTTGAGCCAAGTGGGATTGGGGTAGTGATCATTACCTGAAAGTGTCATCAAGATTGGGTGAAAAAATCTGTGCTGAGATTTTAGGAAACTCGTAGTTTTTTGGAACCTTGGCAACCCCTTTCCATGAAAGGGATTTGCGCCAGTCTCTGCTTAGGGCTACATCAATAGGAAACAAATCATAGAGATAGAACTTGGAGCTACTTTATTGTGTCAAGTTTCAAAGAGCTAGCACAAACCGTGTTTGATTTAGAGTTCCAACTACATGTATCCATATAGGAGAAAACAGAGTGAAACCTAAAAATTAAAACTGTTATTGTCAACGAATGGTTTAACCTAGAAGAACGAAACTTGGTGAGCCAAGTGGGATTTGTTGTACTGATCATTACCTGAAAGTGTCATCAAGATTGGGTGAAAAAATGTGTGCTGAGATTTCAGGAAACTCGTAGTTTTTTGGAAGATTGTCAACCCCTTTCCATGAAAGTGATTTGCGCCAGTCTCTGCTTAGGGCTACATCAATAAAAAACAAACCATAGAGATAGAACTTGAAGCTACTTTATTGTGTCAAGTTTCAAAGAGCTAGCACAAACCGTGTTTGAATTAGAGTTCTAACTACATGTATCCATATTGGAGAAAACAGAGGGAAACCTAAAAATTAAAACTGTTACTGCCAACGAACAGTTTAATCTAGAAGAACGAAATTTGGTGAGCCAAGTGGGACTGGGGTACTGATCATACCTGAAAGTGTCATCAAGATTGGGTAAAAAAATGTGTTCTGAGATTTCAGGAAACTCGTAGTTTTTTGGAAGATTGTCAACCCCTTTCCATGAAAGTGATTTGCGCCAGTCTCTGCTTAGGGCTACATCAATAGGAAACAAATCATAGAGATAGAACTTGGAGCTACTTTATTGTGTCAAGTTTCAAAGAGCTAGCACAAACCGTGTTTGATTTAGACTTCCAACTACATTTATCCTTATAGGAGAAAACAGAGTGAAACCTAAAAATTAAAACTGTTACTGCCAATGAACGGTTTAACCTAGAACGAAAGTTCTTGAGCCAAGTGGGATTGGGGTAGTGATCATTACCTGAAAGTGTCATCAAGATTGGGTGAAAAAATGTGTGCTGAGATTTCAGGAAACTAGCAGTTTTTTGGAAGATTGGCAACCCCTTTCCATGAAAGTGATTTGCGCCAGTCTCTGCTTAGGGCAATATCATTAGGAAACAAACCATAGAGATAGAACTTGGAGCTACTTTATTGTGTCAAGTTTCAAAGAGCTAGCACAAACCGTGTTTGATTTAGAGTTCCAAATACATGTATCCATATAGGAGAAAAGAGTGAAACCTAAAAATTAAAACTGTTACTGCCAACGAACGGTTTAACCTAGAAGAACAAAATTTGGTGAGCCAAGTGGGATTGGGGTACTGATCATTATCTGAAAGTGTCATCAAGATTGGGTGAAAAAATGTGTGCTGAGATTTCAGGAAACTCGTAGTTTTTTGGAAGCTTGGCAACCCCTTTCCATGAAAGTGATTTGCACCAGTCTCTGCTTAGGGCTACATCAATAGGAAACAAACCGTAGAGATAGAACTTGAGGCTACTTTATTGTGTCAAGTTTTAAAGAGCTAGCACAAACCGTGTGTGATTTAGAGTTCCAACTACATGTATCCATATAGGAGAAAAAAAAAGTGAAACCTAAAAATTAAAACTGTTACTGCCAACGAACGGTTTAACCTAGAAGAACGAAATTTGGTGAGCCAAGTGGGATTGGGGTACTGATTATTACCTGAAAGTGTCATCAAGTTTGGGTGAAAAAATGGGTGCTGAGATTTCAGGAAACTCGTAGTTTTTTGGAAGATTGTCAACCCCTTTCCATGAAAGTGATTTGCGCCAGTCTCTGCTTAGGGCTACATCAATAAAAAACAAACCATAGAGATAGAACTTGGAGCTACTTTATTGTGTCAAGTTTCAAAGAGCTAGCACAAACCGTGTTTGAATTAGAGTTCTAACTACATGTATCCATATTGTAGAAAACAGAGGGAAACCTAAAAATTAAAACTGTTACTGCCAACGAACGGTTTAACCTAGAAGAACGAAATTTGGTGAGCCAAGTGGGACTGGGGTACTGATCATTACCTGAAAGTGTCATCAAGATTGGGTAAAAAAATGTGTGCTGAGATTTCAGGAAACTCGTAGTTTTTTGGAAGATTGTCAACCCCTTTCCATGAAAGTGATTTGCGCCAGTCTCTGCTTAGGGCTACATCAATAGGAAACAAATCATAGAGATAGAACTTGGAGCTACTTTATTGTGTCAAGTTTCAAAGAGCTAGCACAAACCGTGTTTGATTTAGACTTCCAACTACATTTATCCTTATAGGAGAAAACAGAGTGAAACCTAAAAATTAAAACTGTTACTGCCAACGAACGGTTTAACCTAGAACGAAAGTTCTTGAGACAAGTGGGATTGGGGTAGTGATCATTACCTGAAAGTGTCATCAAGATTGGGTGAAAAAATGTGTGCTGAGATTTCAGGAAACTAGCAGTTTTTTGGAAGATTGGCAACCCCTTTCCATGAAAGTGATTTGCGCCAGTCTCTGCTTAGGGCAATATCAATAGGAAACAAACCATAGAGATAGAACTTGGAGCTACTTTATTGTGTCAAGTTTCAAAGAGCTAATAAAAACCGTGTTTGATTTAGAGTTCCAACTACATGTATCCATATAGAAGAAAACAGAGTGAAACCTAAAAATTAAAACTGTTACTGCCAATGGACGGTTTAAGCTAGAAGAACGAAATTTGGTGAGCCAAGTGGGATTGGGGTGCTGATCACTACCTGAAAGTGTCATCAAGATTGGGTGAAAAAATGTGTGCTGAGATTTCAGGGAACTCACAGTTTTTTGGAAGATTGGCAACCCCTTTCCATTAAAGTGATTTGCGCCAGTCTCTGCTTAGGGCTACATCAATAGGAAACAAACCATAGAGATAGAACTTGGAGCTACTTTATTGTGTCAAGTTTCAAAGAGCTAGCACAAACCGTGTTTGATTTAGAGTTCCAACTACATGTATCCATATAGGAGAAAACAGAGTGAAACCTAAAAATTAAAACTGTTACTTCCAACGAACGGTTTAAACTAGAACGAAAGTTCTTGAGCCAAGTGGGATTGGGGTAGTGATCATTACCTGAAAGTGTCATCACGATTGTGTGAAAAAATGTGTGCTGAGATTTCAGGAAACTCCTAGTTTTTTGGAAGATTGGCAACCCCTTTCTATGAAAGTGATTTGCGCCAGTCTCTGCTTAGGGCTACATCAATAGGAAACAAACCATAGAGAGAGAACTTGGAGCTACTTTACTGTGTCAAGTTTCAAAGAGCTAGCACAAACCGTGTTTGATTTAGAGTTCCAACTACATGTATCCATATAGGAGAAAACAGAGTGAAACCTAAAAATTAAAACTGTTACTGCCAACGAATGGTTTAACCTAGAAGAACGAAATTTGGTGAGCCAAGTGTGATTGGGGTACTGATCATTACCTGAAAGTGTCATCAAGATTGGGTGAAAAAATGTGTGCTGAGATTTCAGGAAACTCGTAGTTTTTTGGAAGCTTGGCAACCCCTTCCATGAAAGTGATTTTCGCCAGTCTCTGCTTAGGGCTACATCAATAGGAAACAAACTATAGAGATAGAACTCTGAGCTACTTTATTGTGTCAAGTTTCAAAGAGCTAGCACAAACCGTGTTTGATTTAGACTTCCAAATACATTTATCCTTTTAGGAGAAAACAGAGTGAAACCTAAAAATTAAAACTGTTACTGCCAACGAACGGTTTAACCTAGAACGAAAGTTCATGAGCCAAGTGGGATTGGGGTAGTGATCATTACCTGAAAGTGTCATCAAGATTGGGTGAAAAAATGTGTGCTGAGATTTCAGGAAACTAGCAGTTTTTTGGAAGATTGTCAACCCCTTTCCATGAAAGTGATTTGCGCCAGTCTCTGCTTAGTTCTACATCAATAGGAAACAAACCATAGAGATAGAACTTGGAGCTACTTTTGTGTCAAGTTTCAAAGAGCTAGCACAATCCGTGTTTGATTTAGAGTTCCAACAACATATATTCATATAGGAGAAAACAGAGTGAAACCTAAAAATTAAAACTGTTACTGCCAACGAACGGTTTAACCTTGAAGAAGGAAAGTTGGTGACCCAAGTGGGATTGGGGTACTGATCATTACCTGAAAGTGTCATCAAGATTGGGTGAAAAAATGTGTGCTGAGATTTCAGGAAACTCGTAATTTTTTGGAAGATTGGCAAACCCTTTCCATGAAAGTGATTTTCGCCAGTCTCTGCTTAGGGCTACATCAATAGGAAACAAACCATAGAGATAAAACATGGAGCTACTTTATTGTGTCAAGTTTCAAAGAGCTGGCAAAAACCGTGTTTGATTTAGAGTTCCAACTACATGTATTCATATAAGAGAAAATTGAGTGAAACCTGAAAATCAAAACTGTTACTGCCAACGAACGGTTTAACCTAGAAGAACGAAGTTTGGTGAGCCAAGTGGGATTGGGTTACTGATCATTACCTGAAATTTTCATCAAGAATGGGTGAAAAAATGTGTGCTTTTATTACAGGAAACTCGTAGTTTTTTGGAAGCTTGGCAACCCCTTTAAATGAAAGTGATTTGTGCCAGTCTCTGCTTAGGGCTACATCAATAGGAAACAAACCATAGAGATAGAACTTGGAGCTACTTTATTGTGTCAAGTTTCAAAGACCTAGCAAAAACCGTGTTTGATTTAGAGTTCCAACTACATGTATCCATATAGGAGAAAACAGAGTGAAACCTAAAAATTAAAACTGTTACTGCCAACGAACGGTTTAACATAGAAGAACGAAATTTGGTGAGCCAAGTGGGAATGGGGTACTGATCATTACCTGAAAGTGTCATCAAGATTGGGTGAAAAAATGTGTGCTGAGATTTCAGGAAACTAGCAGTTTTTTGGTAGATTGGCAACCCCTTTCCATGAAAGTGGTTTGCGCCAGTCTCTTCTTCGGGCTACTTCAATAGGAAACAAACCATAGAGATAGAACTTGGAGCTACTTTATTGTGTCAAGTTTCATAGAGCTAGCACAAACCGTGTTTGATTTAGAGTTCCAACTACATGTATCCATATAGGAGAGAACAGAGTGAAACCTAAAAATTAAAACTGTTACTGCCAACGAACGGTTTAAACTAGAAGAACGAAATTTGGTGAGTCAAGTGGGATTGGGGTACTGATCATTACCTGAAAGTGTCATCAAGATTGGGTGAAAAAATGTGTGCTGAGATTTCAGGAAACTCGTAGTTTTTTGGAAGATTGGCAACCCCTTTCCATGAAAGTGATTGGCGCCAGTCTCTGCTTAGGGCTACATCAATAGGAAACAAATGATAGAGACACAATTTCGAGCTACTCTATTGTGTCAAGTTTCAAAGAGCTAGCACAAACCGTGTTTGATTTAGAGTTCCAACTACATGTATCCATATAGGAGAAAACAGAGTGAAACCTAAAAATTAAAACTGTTACTGCCAACGAACGGTTTAACCTAGAAGAACGAAATTTCTTGAGCCAAGTGGGATTGGGGTAGTGATCATTACCTGAAAGTGTCATCAAGATTGGGTGAAAAAATCTGTGCTGAGATTTTAGGAAACTCGTAGTTTTTTGGAACCTTGGCAACCCCTTTCCATGAAAGGGATTTGCGCCAGTCTCTGCTTAGGGCTACATCAATAGGAAACAAATCATAGAGATAGAACTTGGAGCTACTTTATTGTGTCAAGTTTCAAAGAGCTAGCACAAACCGTGTTTGATTTAGAGTTCCAACTACATGTATCCATATAGGAGAAAACAGAGTGAAACCTAAAAATTAAAACTGTTATTGTCAACGAACGGTTTAACCTAGAAGAACGAAACTTGGTGAGCCAAGTGGGATTTGTTGTACTGATCATTACCTGAAAGTGTCATCAAGATTGGGTGAAAAAATGTGTGCTGAGATTTCAGGAAACTCGTAGTTTTTTGGAAGATTGTCAACCCCTTTCCATGAAAGTGATTTGCGCCAGTCTCTGCTTAGGGCTACATCAATAAAAAACAAACCATAGAGATAGAACTTGAAGCTACTTTATTGTGTCAAGTTTCAAAGAGCTAGCACAAACCGTGTTTGAATTAGAGTTCTAACTACATGTATCCATATTGGAGAAAACAGAGGGAAACCTAAAAATTAAAACTGTTACTGCCAACGAACAGTTTAATCTAGAAGAACGAAATTTGGTGAGCCAAGTGGGACTGGGGTACTGATCATACCTGAAAGTGTCATCAAGATTGGGTAAAAAAATGTGTTCTGAGATTTCAGGAAACTCGTAGTTTTTTGGAAGATTGTCAACCCCTTTCCATGAAAGTGATTTGCGCCAGTCTCTGCTTAGGGCTACATCAATAGGAAACAAATCATAGAGATAGAACTTGGAGCTACTTTATTGTGTCAAGTTTCAAAGAGCTAGCACAAACCGTGTTTGATTTAGACTTCCAACTACATTTATCCTTATAGGAGAAAACAGAGTGAAACCTAAAAATTAAAACTGTTACTGCCAATGAACGGTTTAACCTAGAACGAAAGTTCTTGAGCCAAGTGGGATTGGGGTAGTGATCATTACCTGAAAGTGTCATCAAGATTGGGTGAAAAAATGTGTGCTGAGATTTCAGGAAACTAGCAGTTTTTTGGAAGATTGGCAACCCCTTTCCATGAAAGTGATTTGCGCCAGTCTCTGCTTAGGGCAATATCATTAGGAAACAAACCATAGAGATAGAACTTGGAGCTACTTTATTGTGTCAAGTTTCAAAGAGCTAGCACAAACCGTGTTTGATTTAGAGTTCCAAATACATGTATCCATATAGGAGAAAAGAGTGAAACCTAAAAATTAAAACTGTTACTGCCAACGAACGGTTTAACCTAGAAGAACAAAATTTGGTGAGCCAAGTGGGATTGGGGTACTGATCATTATCTGAAAGTGTCATCAAGATTGGGTGAAAAAATGTGTGCTGAGATTTCAGGAAACTCGTAGTTTTTTGGAAGCTTGGCAACCCCTTTCCATGAAAGTGATTTGCACCAGTCTCTGCTTAGGGCTACATCAATAGGAAACAAACCGTAGAGATAGAACTTGAGGCTACTTTATTGTGTCAAGTTTTAAAGAGCTAGCACAAACCGTGTGTGATTTAGAGTTCCAACTACATGTATCCATATAGGAGAAAAAAAAAGTGAAACCTAAAAATTAAAACTGTTACTGCCAACGAACGGTTTAACCTAGAAGAACGAAATTTGGTGAGCCAAGTGGGATTGGGGTACTGATCATTACCTGAAAGTGTCATCAAGATTGGGTGAAAAAATGTGTGCTGAGATTTCAGGAAACTCGTAGTTTTTTGGAAGCTTGGCAACCCCTTTCCATGAAAGTGATTTGCGCCAGTCTCTGCTTAGGGCTACATCAATAGGAAACAAACTATAGAGATAGAACATGGAGCTACTTTATTGTGTCAAGTTTCAAAGAGCTAGCACAAACCGTGTTTGATTTAGAGTTTCAACTACATGTATTCATATAGGAGAAAATTGAGTGAAACCTGAAAATTAAAACTGTTACTGCCAACGAACGGTTTAACCTAGAAGAACGAAATTTGGTGAGCAAAGTGGGATTGGGGTACTGATCATTACCTGAAAGTGTCATCAAGATTGGGTGAAAAAATGTGTGCTGATTTTCAGGAAACTCGTAGTTTTTTGGAAGATTGGCAACCCCTTTAAATGAAAGTGATTTGTGCCAGTCTCTGCTTAGGGCTACATCAATAGGAAACAAACCATAGAGATAGATCTTGGAGCTACTTTATTGTGTCAAGATTCAAAGAACTACCACAAACCGTGTTTGATTTAGAGTTCCAACTACATGTATCCATATAGGAGAAAACAGAGTGAAACATAAAAATTAAAACTGTTATTGCCAACGAACGGGTTAACCTAGAAGAACGAAATTTGGTGAGCCACGTGGGATTGGGGTACTGATCATTACCTGAAAGTGTCATCAAGATTGGGTGAAAAAATGTGTGCTGAGATTTCAGGAAACTCGTAGTTTTTTGGAAGCTTGGCAACCCCTTTCCATGAAAGTGATTTGCGCCAGTCTCTGCTTAGGGCTACATCAATAGGAAACAAACCATAGAGATAGAACTTGGAGCTAATTTATTGTGTCAAGTTTCAAAGAGCTAGCACAAACCGTGTTTGATTTAGAGTTGCAACTACATGTATCCATATAGGAGAAAACAGAGTGAAACCTAATAATTAAAACTGTTACTGCCAACAAACGGTTTAACCTAGAAGAACGAACTTTGGTGAGCCAAGTGGGATTGGGGTACTGATCATTACCTGAAAGTTTCATCAAGAATGGGTGAAAAAATGTGTGCTGTTATTACAGGAAACTCGTAGTTTTTTGGAAGCTTGGCAACCCCTTTCCATGAAAGTGATTTGCGCCAGTCTGTGCTTAGGGCTACATCAAAAGGAAACAAACCATAGAGATAGAACTTGGAGCTACTTTTGTGTCAAGTTTCAAAGAGCTAGCACAATCCGTGTTTGATTTAGAGTTCCAACTACATGTATACATATAGGAGAAAACAGAGTGAAACCTAAAAATTAAAACTGTTACTGCCAACGAACGGTTTAAACTAGAAGAACGAAATTTGGTGAGCCAAGTGGGATTGGGGTACTGATCATTACCTGAAAGTGTCATCAACATTGGGTGAAAAAATGTGTGCTGAGATTTCAGGAAACTCGTAGTTTTTCGGAAGCTTGGCAACCCCTTTCCATGAAAGTGATTTGCGCCAGTCTCTGCTTAGGACTACATCAATAGGACACAAACCATAGAGATAGAACTTGGAGCTACATAATTGTGTCAAGTTTCAAAGGGCTAGCACAAACCGTGTTTGATTTAGATTTCCAACTACATGTATCCATATAGGAGAAAACAGAGTGAAACCTAAAAATTAAAACTGTTACTGCCAACGATCGGTTTAACCTTGAAGAAGGAAAGTTGGTTACCCAAGTGGGATTGGGGTACTGATCATTACCTGAAAGTGTCATCAAGATTGGGTGAAAAAATGTGTGCTGAGATTTCAGGAAACTTGTAGTTATTTGGAAGCTTGGCAACCCCTTTCCATGAAAGTGATTTGCGCCAGTCTCTGCTTAGGGCTACATCAATAGGAAACAAACCATAGAGATAAAACATGGAGCTAGTTTATTGTGTCAAGTTTCAAAGAGCTAGCAAAAACCGTGTTTGATTTAGAGTTCCAACTACATGTATTCATATAGGAGAAAATTGAGTGAAACCTGAAAATCAAAACTGTTACTGCCAACGAACGGTTTAACCTAGAAGAACGAAGTTTGGTGAGCCAAGTGGGATTGGGGTGCAGATCATTACCTGAAAGTGTCATCAAGATTGGGTGAAAAAATGTGTGCTGAGATTTCAGGAAACTCTTAGTTTTTTGGAAGATTGTCAACCCCTTTAAATGAAAGTGATTTGCGCCAGTCTCTGCTTAGTTCTATATCAATAGGAAACAAACCATAGAGATAGAACTTGGAGCTACTTTATTGTGTTAAGTTTCAAAGAGCTAGCACAAACCGTGTTTGATTTAGAGTTCCAACTACATGTATCCATATAGGAGAAAACAGAGTGAAACCAAAAAATTAAAACTGTTACTGCCAACGAACGGTTTAACCTAGAAGAACAACATTTGGTGAGAAAAGTGGGATTGGGGTAATGATCATTACCTGAAAGTGTCATCAAGATTGGGTGAAAAAATGTGTGCTGAGATTTCAGGAAACTCACAGTTTTTTGGAAGATTGGCAACCCCTTTCCATTAAAGTGATTTTCGCCAGTCTCTGCTTAGGGCTACATCAATAGGAAACAAACCATAGAGATAGAACTTGCAGCTACCTTATTGTGTCAAGTTTCAAAGAGCTAGCACAAACCGTGTTTGATTTAGAGTTCCAACTACATGTATCCATATAGGAGAAAACAGAGTGAAACCTAAAAATTAAAACTGTTACTGCCAACGAACGGTTTAAGCTAGAACGAAAGTTCTTGAGCCAAGTGGGATTGGGGTAGTGATCATTACCTGAAAGTGTCATCAAGATTGGGTGAAAAAATGTGTGCTGAGATTTCAGGAAACTCGTAGTTTTTTGGAAGATTGGCAACCCCTTTCCATGAAAGTGATTTGCGCCAGTCTCTTCTTAGGGCTACATCAATAGGAAACAATCCATAGAGAGAGAACTTGGAGCTACTTTATTGTGTCAAGTTTCAAAGACCTAGCAAAAACCGTGTTTGATTTAAAGTTCCAACTACATGTATCCATATAGGAGAAAACAGAGTGAAACCTAAAAATTAAAACTGTTACTGCCAACGAACTGTTTAACCTAGAAGAACGAAATTTGGTGAGCCAAGTGGGATTGGGGTACTGATCATTACCTGAAAGTGTCATCAAGATTGGGTGAAAAAATGTGTGCTGAGATTTCAGGAAACTCGTAGTTTTTTGGAAGCTTGGCAACCCCTTTCCATGAAAGTGATTTGCGCCAGTCTCTGCTTAGGGCTACATCAATAGGAAACAAACCATAGAGATAGAACTTGGAGCTAATTTATTGTGTCAAGTTTCAAAGAGCTAGCACAAACCGTGTTTGATTTAGAGTTGCAACTACATGTATCCATATAGGAGAAAACAGAGAGAAACCTAATAATTAAAACTGTTACTGCCAACAAACGGTTTAACCTAGAAGAACGAACTTTGGTGAGCCAAGTGGGATTGGGGTACTGATCATTACCTGAAAGTTTCATCAAGAATGGGTGAAAAAATGTGTGCTGTTATTACAGGAAACTCGTAGTTTTTTGGAAGCTTGGCAACCCCTTTCCATGAAAGTGATTTGCGCCAGTCTGTGCTTAGGGCTACATCAATAGGAAACAAACCATAGAGATAGAACTTGGAGCTACTTTTGTGTCAAGTTTCAAAGAGCTAGCACAATCCGTGTTTGATTTAGAGTTCCAACTACATGCATACATATAGGAGAAAACAGAGTGAAACCTAAAAATTAAAACTGTTACTGCCAACGAACGGTTTAAACTAGAAGAACGAAATTTGGTGAGCCAAGTGGGATTGGGGTACTGATCATTACCTGAAAGTGTCATCAACATTGGGTGAAAAAATGTGTGCTGAGATTTCAGGAAACTCGTAGTTTTTCGGAAGCTTGGCAACCCCTTTCCATGAAAGTGATTTGCGCCAGTCTCTGCTTAGGGCTACATCAATAGGACACAAACCATAGAGATAGAACTTGGAGCTACATTATTGTGTCAAGTTTCAAAGGGCTAGCACAAACCGTGTTTGATTTAGATTTCCAACTACATGTATCCATATAGGAGAAAACAGAGTGAAACCTAAAAATTAAAACTGTTACTGCCAACGATCGGTTTAACCTTGAAGAAGGAAAGTTGGTTACCCAAGTGGGATTGGGGTACTGATCATTACCTGAAAGTGTCATCAAGATTGGGTGAAAAAATGTGTGCTGAGATTTCAGGAAACTCGTAGTTATTTGGAAGCTTGGCAACCCCTTTCCATGAAAGTGATTTGCGCCAGTCTCTGCTTAGGGCTACATCAATAGGAAACAAACCATAGAGATAAAACATGGAGCTAGTTTATTGTGTCAAGTTTCAAAGAGCTAGCAAAAACCGTGTTTGATTTAGAGTTCCAACTACATGTATTCATATAGGAGAAAATTGAGTGAAACCTGAAAATCAAAACTGTTACTGCCAACGAACGGTTTAACCTAGAAGAACGAAGTTTGGTGAGCCAAGTGGGATTGGGGTGCTGATCATTACCTGAAAGTGTCATCAAGATTGGGTGAAAAAATGTGTGCTGAGATTTCAGGAAACTCTTAGTTTTTTGGAAGATTGTCAACCCCTTTAAATGAAAGTGATTTGCGCCAGTCTCTGCTTAGTTCTATATCAATAGGAAACAAACCATAGAGATAGAACTTGGAGCTACTTTATTGTGTTAAGTTTCAAAGAGCTAGCACAAACCGTTTTTGATTTAGAGTTCCAACTACATGTATCCATATAGGAGAAAACAGAGTGAAACCAAAAAATTAAAACTGTTACTGCCAACGAACGGTTTAACCTAGAAGAACAACATTTGGTGAGAAAAGTGGGATTGGGGTAATGATCATTACCTGAAAGTGTCATCAAGATTGGGTGAAAAAATGTGTGCTGAGATTTCAGGAAACTCACAGTTTTTTGGAAGATTGGCAACCCCTTTCCATTAAAGTGATTTTCGCCAGTCTCTGCTTAGGGCTACATCAATAGGAAACAAACCATAGAGATAGAACTTGCAGCTACTTTATTGTGTCAAGTTTCCAAGAGCTAGCACAAACCGTGTTTGATTTAGAGTTCCAACTACATGTATCCATATAGGAGAAAACAGAGTGAAACCTAAAAATTAAAACTGTTACTGCCAACGAACGGTTTAACCTAGAACGAAATTTCTTGAGCCAAGTGGGATTGGGGTAGTGATCATTACCTGAAAGTGTCATCAAGATTGGGTGAAAAAATGTGTGCTGAGATTTCAGGAAACTCTTAGTTTTTTGGAAGATTGTCAACCCCTTTCCATGAAAGTGATTTGCGCCAGTCTCTGCTTAGTTCTACATCAATAGGAAACAAACCATAGAGATAGAACTTGCAGCTACTTTATTGTGTCAAGTTTCAAAGAGCTAGCACAAACCGTGTTTGATTTAGAGTTCCAACTACATGTATCCATATAGGAGAAAACAGAGTGAAACCTAAAAATTAAAACTGTTACTGCCAACGAACGGTTTAAGCTAGAACGAAAGTTCTTGAGCCAAGTGGGATTGGGGTAGTGATCATTACCTGAAAGTGTCATCAAGATTGGGTGAAAAAATGTGTGCTGAGATTTCAGGAAACTCGTAGTTTTTTGGAAGATTGGCAACCCCTTTCCATGAAAGTGATTTGCGCCAGTCTCTTCTTAGGGCTACATCAATAGGAAACAATCCATAGAGAGAGAACTTGGAGCTACTTTATTGTGTCAAGTTTCAAAGACCTAGCAAAAACCGTGTTTGATTTAAAGTTCCAACTACATGTATCCATATAGGAGAAAACAGAGTGAAACCTAAAAATTAAAACTGTTACTGCCAACGAACTGTTTAACCTAGAAGAACGAAATTTGGTGAGCCAAGTGGGATTGGGGTACTGATCATTACCTGAAAGTGTCATCAAGATTGGGTGAAAAAATGTGTGCTGAGATTTCAGGAAACTCTTAGTTTTTTGGAAGATGGCAACCCCTTTCCATGAAAGTGATTTGCGGCCATCTCTGCTTAGGGCTACATCAATAGGAAACAAACCATAGAGATAGAACTTGGAGCTACTTTATTGTGTCAAGTTTCAAAGAGCTAGCACAAACCGTGTTTGATTTAGAGTTCCAACTACATGTATCCATATAGGAGAAAACAGAGTGAAACCTAAAAATTAAAACTGTTACTGCCAACGAACGGTTTAAGCTAGAACGAAAGTTCTTGAGCCAAGTGGGATTGGGGTAGTGATCATTACCTGAAAGTGTCATCAAGATTGGGTGAAAAAATGTGTGCTGAGATTTCAGGAAACTCGTAGTTTTTTGGAAGATTGGCAACCCCTTTCCATGAAAGTGATTTGCGCCAGTCTCTTCTTAGGGCTACATCAATAGGAAACAATCCATAGAGAGAGAACTTGGAGCTACTTTATTGTGTCAAGTTTCAAAGACCTAGCAAAAACCGTGTTTGATTTAAAGTTCCAACTACATGTATCCATATAGGAGAAAACAGAGTGAAACCTAAAAATTAAAACTGTTACTGCCAACGAACTGTTTAACCTAGAAGAACGAAATTTGGTGAGCCAAGTGGGATTGGGGTACTGATCATTACCTGAAAGTGTCATCAAGATTGGGTGAAAAAATGTGTGCTGAGATTTCAGGAAACTCTTAGTTTTTTGGAAGATGGCAACCCCTTTCCATGAAAGGGATTTGCGCCAGTCTCTGCTTAGGGCTACATCAATAGGAAACAAACCATAGAGATAGAACTTGGAGCTACTTTATTGTGTCAAGCTTCAAAGAGCTAGCACAAAGCATGTTTGATTTAGAGTTCCAACTACATGTATCCATATAGGAGAAAACAGAGTGAAACCTTAAAATTAAAACTGTTACTGCCAACGAACGGTTAACCTAAAAGAACGAAATTTGGTGAGCCAAGTGGGATTGGGGTACTGATCATTACCTGAAAGTGTCATCAAGATTGGGTGAAAAAATGTGTGCTGAGATTTCAGGAAACTAGCAGTTTTTTGGAAGATTGTCAACCCCTTTCCATGAAAGTGATTTGCGCCAGTCTCTTCTTAGGGCTACATCAATAGGAAACAAACCATAGAGATAGAACTTGGAGCTACTTTATTGTGTCAAGTTTCAAAGAGCTAGCACAAACCGTGTTTGATTTAGAGTTCCAACTACATGTGTCCATATAGGAGAAAACAGAGTGAAACCTAAAAATTAAAACTGTTACTGCCAACGAACGGTTTAACCTAGAAGAAGGAAATTTGGTGAGCCAAGTGGGATTGGGGTACTGATCATTACCTGAAAGTGTCATCAAGATTGGGTGAAAAAATGTGTGCTGAGATTTCAGGAAACTCGTAGTTTTTTGGAAGATTGGCAACCCCTTTCCATGAAAGTGATTTGCGCCAGTCTCTGCTTAGGGCTACATCAATAGGAAACAAACCATAGAGATAGAACTAGGAGCTACTTTATTTTGTCAAGTTTCAAAGAGCTAGCACAAACCGTGTTTGATTTAGAGTTCCAACTACATGTATCCATATAGGAGAAAACAGAGTGAAACCTAAAAATTAAAACTGTTACTGCCAATGAACGGTTTAACCTAAAAGAACGAAATTTGGTGAGCCAAGTGGGATTGGGGTACTGATCATTACCTGAAAGTGTCATCAAGATTGGGTGAAAAAATGTGTGCAGAGATTTCAGGAAACTCTTAGTTTTTGGAAGATTGTCAACCCCTTTCCATGAAAGTGATTTGCGCCAGTCTCTGCTTAGGGCTACATCAATAGGAAACAAACCATAGAGATAGAACTTGGAGCTACTTACTTGTGTCAAGTTTCAAAGAGCTAGCACAAACCGTGTTTGATTTAGAGTTCCAACTACATGTATCCATATAGGAGAAAACAGAGTGAAACCTAAAAATTAAAACTGTTACTGCCAATGAACGGTTTAACCTAGAAGAACGAAATTTGGGGAGCCAAGTGGGATAGGAGTACTGATCATTACCTGAAAGTGTCATCAAGATTGGGTGAAAAAATGTGTGCTGAGATTTCAGGAAACTCTTAGTTTTTTGGAAGATTGTCAACCCCTTTCCATGAAAGTGATTTGCGCCAGTCTCTGCTTAGGGCTACATCAATAGGAAACAAACCATAGAGATAGAACTTGGAGCTACTTTATTGTGTCAAGTTTCAAAGAGCTAGCACAAACCGTGTTTGATTTAGAGTTCCAAATACATGTATCCATATAGGAGAAAACAGAGTGAAACCTAAAAATTAAAACTGTTACTGCCAACGAACGGTTTAACCTAGAAGAACGAAATTTGGTGAGCCAAGTGGGACTGGGGTGCTGATCATTACCTGAAAGTGTCATCAAGATTGGGTGAAAAAAATGTGTGCTGAGATTTCAGGAAACTCGCAGTTTTTTCGAAGATTGTCAACCCCTTTCCATGAAAGTGATTTGCGCCAGTCTCTGCTTAGGGCTACATCAATAGGAAACAAACCATAGAGATAGAACTTGGAGCTACTTTATTGTGTCAAGTTTGAAAGAGCTAGCACAAACCGTGTTTGATTTAGAGTTCCAACTACATGTATCCATATAGGAGAAAACAGAGTGAAACCTAAAAATTAAAACTGTTACTGCCAACGAACGGTTTAACCTAGAAGAATGAAATTTGGTGAGCCAAGTGGGATTGGGGTGCTGATCATTACCTGAAAGTGTCATCAAGATTTGGGGAAAAAATGTGTGCAGAGATTTCAGGAAACTCTTAGTTTTTTGGAAGATTGTCAACCCCTTTCCATGAAAGTGATTTGCGCCAGTCTCTGATTAGGGCTACATCAATAGGAAACAAACCATAGAGATAGAACATTTAGCTACTTTATTGTGTCAAGTTTCAAAGAGCTAGCACAAACCGTGTTTGATTTAGAGTTCCAACTACATGTATCCATATAGGAGAAAACACAGTGAAACCTAAAAATTAAAACTGTTACTGCCAACGAACAGTTTAACCTAGAAGAATGAAACTTGGTGACCCAAGTGGGATTTGTTGTACTGATCATTACCTGAACGTGTCATCAAGATTGGGTGAAAAAATGTGTGCTGAGATTACAGGAAACTCGTAGTTTTTTGGAAGCTTGGCAACCACTTTACATGAAAGTGATTTGCGCCAGTCTCTGCTTAGGGCTACATCAATAGGAAACAAGCCATAGAGATAGAACTTGGAGCTACTTTATTGTGTCAAGTTTCAAAGAGCTAGCAAAAACCGTGTTTGATTTAGAGTTCCAACAACATGTATCCATATACGAGAAAACAGAGTGAAACCTAAAAATTAAAACTGTTACTGCCAACGAACGGTTTAAACTAGAAGAACGAAATTTGGTGAGCCAAGTGGGATTGAGGTACTGATCATTACCTGAAAGTGTCATCAACATTGGGTGAAAAAATGTGTGCTGAGATTTCAGGAATCTCGTAGTTTTTCGGAAGCTTGGCAACCCCTTTCCATGAAAGTGATTTTCGCCAGTCTCTGCTTAGGGCTACATCAATAGGAAACAAACCATAGAGATAGAACTTGCAGCTACTTTATTGTGTCAAGTTTCCAAGAGCTAGCACAAACCGTGTTTGATTTAGAGTTCCAACTACATGTATCCATATAGGAGAAAACAGAGTGAAACCTAAAAATTAAAACTGTTACTGCCAACGAACGGTTTAACCTAGAACGAAATTTCTTGAGCCAAGTGGGATTGGGGTAGTGATCATTACCTGAAAGTGTCATCAAGATTGGGTGAAAAAATGTGTGCTGAGATTTCAGGAAACTCTTAGTTTTTTGGAAGATTGTCAACCCCTTTCCATGAAAGTGATTTGCGCCAGTCTCTGCTTAGTTCTACATCAATAGGAAACAAACCATAGAGATAGAACTTGCAGCTACTTTATTGTGTCAAGTTTCAAAGAGCTAGCACAAACCGTGTTTGATTTAGAGTTCCAACTACATGTATCCATATAGGAGAAAACAGAGTGAAACCTAAAAATTAAAACTGTTACTGCCAACGAACGGTTTAAGCTAGAACGAAAGTTCTTGAGCCAAGTGGGATTGGGGTAGTGATCATTACCTGAAAGTGTCATCAAGATTGGGTGAAAAAATGTGTGCTGAGATTTCAGGAAACTCGTAGTTTTTTGGAAGATTGGCAACCCCTTTCCATGAAAGTGATTTGCGCCAGTCTCTTCTTAGGGCTACATCAATAGGAAACAATCCATAGAGAGAGAACTTGGAGCTACTTTATTGTGTCAAGTTTCAAAGACCTAGCAAAAACCGTGTTTGATTTAAAGTTCCAACTACATGTATCCATATAGGAGAAAACAGAGTGAAACCTAAAAATTAAAACTGTTACTGCCAACGAACTGTTTAACCTAGAAGAACGAAATTTGGTGAGCCAAGTGGGATTGGGGTACTGATCATTACCTGAAAGTGTCATCAAGATTGGGTGAAAAAATGTGTGCTGAGATTTCAGGAAACTCTTAGTTTTTTGGAAGATGGCAACCCCTTTCCATGAAAGGGATTTGCGCCAGTCTCTGCTTAGGGCTACATCAATAGGAAACAAACCATAGAGATAGAACTTGGAGCTACTTTATTGTGTCAAGCTTCAAAGAGCTAGCACAAAGCATGTTTGATTTAGAGTTCCAACTACATGTATCCATATAGGAGAAAACAGAGTGAAACCTTAAAATTAAAACTGTTACTGCCAACGAACGGTTAACCTAAAAGAACGAAATTTGGTGAGCCAAGTGGGATTGGGGTACTGATCATTACCTGAAAGTGTCATCAAGATTGGGTGAAAAAATGTGTGCTGAGATTTCAGGAAACTAGCAGTTTTTTGGAAGATTGTCAACCCCTTTCCATGAAAGTGATTTGCGCCAGTCTCTTCTTAGGGCTACATCAATAGGAAACAAACCATAGAGATAGAACTTGGAGCTACTTTATTGTGTCAAGTTTCAAAGAGCTAGCACAAACCGTGTTTGATTTAGAGTTCCAACTACATGTGTCCATATAGGAGAAAACAGAGTGAAACCTAAAAATTAAAACTGTTACTGCCAACGAACGGTTTAACCTAGAAGAACGAAATTTGGTGAGCCAAGTGGGATTGGGGTACTGATCATTACCTGAAAGTGTCATCAAGATTGGGTGAAAAAATGTGTGCTGAGATTTCAGGAAACTCGTAGTTTTTTGGAAGATTGGCAACCGCTTTCCATGAAAGTGATTTGCGCCAGTCTCTGCTTAGGGCTACATCAATAGGAAACAAACCATAGAGATAGAACTAGGAGCTACTTTATTTTGTCAAGTTTCAAAGAGCTAGCACAAACCGTGTTTGATTTAGAGTTCCAACTACATGTATCCATATAGGAGAAAACAGAGTGAAACCTAAAAATTAAAACTGTTACTGCCAATGAACGGTTTAACCTAAAAGAACGAAATTTGGTGAGCCAAGTGGGATTGGGGTACTGATCATTACCTGAAAGTGTCATCAAGATTGGGTGAAAAAATGTGTGCAGAGATTTCAGGAAACTCTTAGTTTTTGGAAGATTGTCAACCCCTTTCCATGAAAGTGATTTGCGCCAGTCTCTGCTTAGGGCTACATCAATAGGAAACAAACCATAGAGATAGAACTTGGAGCTACTTACTTGTGTCAAGTTTCAAAGAGCTAGCACAAACCGTGTTTGATTTAGAGTTCCAACTACATGTATCCATATAGGAGAAAACAGAGTGAAACCTAAAAATTAAAACTGTTACTGCCAATGAACGGTTTAACCTAGAAGAACGAAATTTGGGGAGCCAAGTGGGATTGGAGTACTGATCATTACCTGAAAGTGTCATCAAGATTGGGTGAAAAAATGTGTGCTGAGATTTCAGGAAACTCTTAGTTTTTTGGAAGATTGTCAACCCCTTTCCATGAAAGTGATTTGCGCCAGTCTCTGCTTAGGGCTACATCAATAGGAAACAAACCATAGAGATAGAACTTGGAGCTACTTTATTGTGTCAAGTTTCAAAGAGCTAGCACAAACCGTGTTTGATTTAGAGTTCCAAATACATGTATCCATATAGGAGAAAACAGAGTGAAACCTAAAAATTAAAACTCTTACTGCCAACGAACGGTTTAACCTAGAAGAACGAAATTTGGTGAGCCAAGTGGGATTGGGGTGCTGATCATTACCTGAAAGTGTCATCAAGATTGGGTGAAAAAAATGTGTGCTGAGATTTCAGGAAACTCGCAGTTTTTTCGAAGATTGTCAACCCCTTTCCATGAAAGTGATTTGCGCCAGTCTCTGCTTAGGGCTACATCAATAGGAAACAAACCATAGAGATAGAACTTGGAGCTACTTTATTGTGTCAAGTTTGAAAGAGCTAGCACAAACCGTGTTTGATTTAGAGTTCCAACTACATGTATCCATATAGGAGAAAACAGAGTGAAACCTAAAAATTAAAACTGTTACTGCCAACGAACGGTTTAACCTAGAAGAATGAAATTTGGTGAGCCAAGTGGGATTGGGGTGCTGATCATTACCTGAAAGTGTCATCAAGATTTGGGGAAAAAATGTGTGCTGAGATTTCAGGAAACTCTTAGTTTTTTGGAAGATTGTCAACCCCTTTCCATGAAAGTGATTTGCGCCAGTCTCTGATTAGGGCTACATCAATAGGAAACAAACCATAGAGATAGAACATTTAGCTACTTTATTGTGTCAAGTTTCAAAGAGCTAGCACAAACCGTGTTTGATTTAGAGTTCCAACTACATGTATCCATATAGGAGAAAACACAGTGAAACCTAAAAATTAAAACTGTTACTGCCAACGAACAGTTTAACCTAGAAGAATGAAACTTGGTGACCCAAGTGGGATTTGTTGTACTGATCATTACCTGAACGTGTCATCAAGATTGGGTGAAAAAATGTGTGCTGAGATTACAGGAAACTCGTAGTTTTTTGGAAGCTTGGCAACCACTTTACATGAAAGTGATTTGCGCCAGTCTCTGCTTAGGGCTACATCAATAGGAAACAAACCATAGAGATAGAACTTGGAGCTACTTTATTGTGTCAAGTTTCAAAGAGCTAGCAAAAACCGTGTTTGATTTAGAGTTCCAACAACATGTATCCATATACGAGAAAACAGAGTGAAACCTAAAAATTAAAACTGTTACTGCCAACGAACGGTTTAAACTAGAAGAACGAAATTTGGTGAGCCAAGTGGGATTGGGGTACTGATCATTACCTGAAAGTGTCATCAACATTGGGTGAAAAAATGTGTGCTGAGATTTCAGGAATCTCGTAGTTTTTCGGAAGCTTGGCAACCCCTTTCCATGAAAGTGATTTGCGCCAGTCTCTGCTTAGGGCTACATCAATAGGACACAAACCATAGAGATAGAACTTGGAGCTACATTATTGTGTCAAGTTTCAAAGGGCTAGCACAAACCGTGTTTGATTTAGATTTCCAACTACATGTATCCATATAGGAGAAAACAGAGTGAAACCTAAAAATTAAAACTGTTACTGCCAACGATCGGTTTAACCTTGAAGAAGGAAAGTTGGTTACCCAAGTGGGATTGGGGTACTGATCATTACCTGAAAGTGTCATCAAGATTGGGTGAAAAAATGTGTGCTGAGATTTCAGGAAACTCGTAGTTATTTGGAAGCTTGGCAACCCCTTTCCATGAAAGTGATTTGCGCCAGTCTCTGCTTAGGGCTACATCAATAGGAAACAAACCATAGAGATAAAACATGGAGCTAGTTTATTGTGTCAAGTTTCAAAGAGCTAGCAAAAACCGTGTTTGATTTAGCGTTCCAACTACATGTATTCATATAGGAGAAAATTGAGTGAAACCTGAAAATCAAAACTGTTACTGCCAACGAACGGTTTAACCTAGAAGAACGAAGTTTGGTGAGCCAAGTGGGATTGGGGTGCTGATAATTACCTGAAAGTGTCATCAAGATTGGGTGAAAAAATGTGTGCTGAGATTTCAGGAAACTCTTAGTTTTTTGGAAGATTGTCAACCCCTTTAAATGAAAGTGATTTGCGCCAGTCTCTGCTTAGTTCTATATCAATAGGAAACAAACCATAGAGATAGAACTTGGAGCTACTTTATTGTGTTAAGTTTCAAAGAGCTAGCACAAACCGTTTTTGATTTAGAGTTCCAACTACATGTATCCATATAGGAGAAAACAGAGTGAAACCAAAAAATTAAAACTGTTACTGCCAACGAACGGTTTAACCTAGAAGAACAACATTTGGTGAGAAAAGTGGGATTGGGGTAATGATCATTACCTGAAAGTGTCATCAAGATTGGGTGAAAATATGTGTGCTGAGATTTCAGGAAACTCACAGTTTTTTGGAAGATTGGCAACCCCTTTCCATTAAAGTGATTTTCGCCAGTCTCTGCTTAGGGCTACATCAATAGGAAACAAACCATAGAGATAGAACTTGCAGCTACTTTATTGTGTCAAGTTTCCAAGAGCTAGCACAAACCGTGTTTGATTTAGAGTTCCAACTACATGTATCCATATAGGAGAAAACAGAGTGAAACCTAAAAATTAAAACTGTTACTGCCAACGAACGGTTTAACCTAGAACGAAATTTCTTGAGCCAAGTGGGATTGGGGTAGTGATCATTACCTGAAAGTGTCATCAAGATTGGGTGAAAAAATGTGTGCTGAGATTTCAGGAAACTCTTAGTTTTTTGGAAGATTGTCAACCCCTTTCCATGAAAGTGATTTGCGCCAGTCTCTGCTTAGTTCTACATCAATAGGAAACAAACCATAGAGATAGAACTTGCAGCTACTTTATTGTGTCAAGTTTCAAAGAGCTAGCACAAACCGTGTTTGATTTAGAGTTCCAACTACATGTATCCATATAGGAGAAAACAGAGTGAAACCTAAAAATTAAAACTGTTACTGCCATCGAACGGTTTAAGCTAGAACGAAAGTTCTTGAGCCAAGTGGGATTGGGGTAGTGATCATTACCTGAAAGTGTCATCAAGATTGGGTGAAAAAATGTGTGCTGAGATTTCAGGAAACTCGTAGTTTTTTGGAAGATTGGCAACCCCTTTCCATGAAAGTGATTTGCGCCAGTCTCTTCTTAGGGCTACATCAATAGGAAACAATCCATAGAGAGAGAACTTGGAGCTACTTTATTGTGTCAAGTTTCAAAGACCTAGCAAAAACCGTGTTTGATTTAAAGTTCCAACTACATGTATCCATATAGGAGAAAACAGAGTGAAACCTAAAAATTAAAACTGTTACTGCCAACGAACTGTTTAACCTAGAAGAACGAAATTTGGTGAGCCAAGTGGGATTGGGGTAGTGATCATTACCTGAAAGTGTCATCAAGATTGGGTGAAAAAATGTGTGCTGAGATTTCAGGAAACTCTTAGTTTTTTGGAAGATGGCAACCCCTTTCCATGAAAGGGATTTGCGCCAGTCTCTGCTTAGGGCTACATCAATAGGAAACAAACCATAGAGATAGAACTTGGAGCTACTTTATTGTGTCAAGCTTCAAAGAGCTAGCACAAAGCATGTTTGATTTAGAGTTCCAACTACATGTATCCATATAGGAGAAAACAGAGTGAAACCTTAAAATTAAAACTGTTACTGCCAACGAACGGTTAACCTAAAAGAACGAAATTTGGTGAGCCAAGTGGGATTGGGGTACTGATCATTACATGAAAGTGTCATCAAGATTGGGTGAAAAAATGTGTGCTGAGATTTCAGGAAACTAGCAGTTTTTTGGAAGATTGTCAACCCCTTTCCATGAAAGTGATTTGCGCCAGTCTCTTCTTAGGGCTACATCAATAGGAAACAAACCATAGAGATAGAACTTGGAGCTACTTTATTGTGTCAAGTTTCAAAGAGCTAGCACAAACCGTGTTTGATTTAGAGTTCCAACTACATGTGTCCATATAGGAGAAAACAGAGTGAAACCTAAAAATTAAAACTGTTACTGCCAACGAACGGTTTAACCTAGAAGAACGAAATTTGGTGAGCCAAGTGGGATTGGGGTACTGATCATTACCTGAAAGTGTCATCAAGATTGGGTGAAAAAATGTGTGCTGAGATTTCAGGAAACTCGTAGTTTTTTGGAAGATTGGCAACCCCTTTCCATGAAAGTGATTTGCGCCAGTCTCTGCTTAGGGCTACATCAATAGGAAACAAACCATAGAGATAGAACTAGGAGCTACTTTATTTTGTCAAGTTTCAAAGAGCTAGCACAAACCGTGTTTGATTTAGAGTTCCAACTACATGTATCCATATAGGAGAAAACAGAGTGAAACCTAAAAATTAAAACTGTTACTGCCAATGAACGGTTTAACCTAAAAGAACGAAATTTGGTGAGCCAAGTGGGATTGGGGTACTGATCATTACCTGAAAGTGTCATCAAGATTGGGTGAAAAAATGTGTGCAGAGATTTCAGGAAACTCTTAGTTTTTGGAAGATTGTCAACCCCTTTCCATGAAAGTGATTTGCGCCAGTCTCTGCTTAGGGCTACATCAATAGGAAACAAACCATAGAGATAGAACTTGGAGCTACTTACTTGTGTCAAGTTTCAAAAAGCTAGCACAAACCGTGTTTGATTTAGAGTTCCAACTACATGTATCCATATAGGAGAAAACAGAGTGAAACCTAAAAATTAAAACTGTTACTGCCAATGAACGGTTTAACCTAGAAGAACGAAATTTGGGGAGCCAAGTGGGATTGGAGTACTGATCATTACCTGAAAGTGTCATCAAGATTGGGTGAAAAAATGTGTGCTGAGATTTCAGGAAACTCTTACTTTTTTGGAAGATTGTCAACCCCTTTCCATGAAAGTGATTTGCGCCAGTCTCTGCTTAGGGCTACATCAATAGGAAACAAACCATAGAGATAGAACTTGGAGCTACTTTATTGTGTCAAGTTTGAAAGAGCTAGCACAAACCGTGTTTGATTTAGAGTTCCAACTACATGTATCCATATAGGAGAAAACAGAGTGAAACCTAAAAATTAAAACTGTTACTGCCAACGAACGGTTTAACCTAGAAGAATGAAATTTGGTGAGCCAAGTGGGATTGGGGTGCTGATCATTACCTGAAAGTGTCATCAAGATTTGGGGAAAAAATGTGTGCTGAGATTTCAGGAAACTCTTAGTTTTTTGGAAGATTGTCAACCCCTTTCCATGAAAGTGATTTGCGCCAGTCTCTGATTAGGGCTACATCAATAGGAAACAAACCATAGAGATAGAACATTTAGCTACTTTATTGTGTCAAGTTTCAAAGAGCTAGCACAAACGGTGTTTGATTTAGAGTTCCAACTACATGTATCCATATAGGAGAAAACACAGTGAAACCTAAAAATTAAAACTGTTACTGCCAACGAACAGTTTAACCTAGAAGAATGAAACTTGGTGACCCAAGTGGGATTTGTTGTACTGATCATTACCTGAACGTGTCATCAAGATTGGGTGAAAAAATGTGTGCTGAGATTACAGGAAACTCGTAGTTTTTTGGAAGCTTGGCAGCCACTTTACATGAAAGTGATTTGCGCCAGTCTCTGCTTAGGGCTACATCAATAGGAAACAAACCGTAGAGATAGAACTTGGAGCTACTTTATTGTGTCAAGTTTCAAAGAGCTAGCAAAAACCGTGTTTGATTTAGAGTTCCAACAACATGTATCCATATACGAGAAAACAGAGTGAAACCTAAAAATTAAAACTGTTACTGCCAACGAACGGTTTAACCTAGAAGAACGAAATTTGGTGAGCCAAGTGGGATTGGGGTACTGATCATTACCTGAAAGTGTCATCAAGATTGGGTGAAAAAATGTGTGCTGAGATTTCAGGAAACTCGTAGTTTTTTGGAAGATGGCAACCCCTTTCCATGAAAGGGATTTGCGCCAGTCTCTGCTTAGGGCTACATCAATAGGAAACAAACCATAGAGATAGAACTTGGAGCTACTTTATTGTGTCAAGTTTCAAAGAGCTAGCACAAACCATGTTTGATTTAGAGTTCCAACTACATGTATCCATATAGGAGAAAACAGAGTGAAACCTAAAAATTAAAACTGTTACGGCCAACGAACGGTTTAACCTAAAAGAACGAAATTTGGTGAGCCAAGGGGGATTGGGGCACTGATCATTACCTGAAAGTGTCATCAAGATTGGGTGAAAAAATGTGTGCTGAGATTTCAGGAAACTCTTAGTTTTTTGGAAGATTGTCAACCCCTTTCCATGAAAGTGATTTGTGCCAGTCTCTTCTTAGGGCTACATCAATAGGAAACAAACCATAGAGATAGAACTTGGAGCTACTTTATTGTGTCAAGTTTCAAAGAGCTAGCACAAACCGTGTTTGATTTAGAGTTCCAACTACATGTGTCCATATAGGAGAAAACAGAGTGAAACCTAAAAATTAAAACTGTTACTGCCAACGAACAGTTTAACCTAGAAGAACGAAATTTGGTGAGCCAAGTGGGATTGGGGTACTGATCATTACCTGAAAGTGTCATCAAGATTGGGTGAAAAAATGTGTGCTGAGATTTCAGGAAACTCGTAGTTTTTTGGAAGATTGGCAACCCCTTTCCATGAAAGTGATTTGCGCCAGTCTCTGCTTAGGGCTACATCAATAGGAAACAAACCATAGATATAGAACTTGGAGCTACTTTATTGTGTCAAGTTTCAAAGAGCTAGCACAAACCGTGTTTGATTTAGAGTTCCAACTACATGTATCCATATCGGAGAAAACAGAGTGAAACCTAAAAATTAAAACTGTTACTGCCAACGAATGGCTTAACCTAGAAGAACGAAATTTGGTGAGCCAAGTGGGATTGGGGTACTGATCATTACCTGAAAGTGTCATCAAGATTGGGTGAAAAAATGTGTGCTGAGATTTCAGGAAACTCGCAGTTTTTTGGAAGATTGTCAAACCCTTTCCATGAAAGTGATTTGCGCCAGTCTCTGCTTAGGGCTACATCAATAGGAAACAAACCATAGAGATAGATCTTGGAGCTACTTTATTGTGTCAAGTTTCAAAGAGCTAGCACAAACCGTGTTTGATTTAGAGTTCCAACTACATGTATCCATATAGGAGAAAACAGAGTGAAACCTAAAAATTAAAACTGTTACTGCCAACGAACGGTTTAACCTAGAAGAACGAAATTTGGTGAGCCAAGTGGGATTGGGGTACTGATCATTACCTGAAAGTGTCATCAAGATTGGGTGAAAAAATGTGTGCTGAGATTTCAGGAAAGTCGTAGTTTGTTGGAAGATGGCAACCCCTTTCCATGAAAGGGATTTGCGCCAGTCTCTGCTTAGGGCTACATCAATAGGAAACAAACCATAGAGATAGAACTTGGAGCTACTTTATTGTGTCAAGTTTCAAAGAGCTAGCACAAACCGTGTTTGTTTTAGAGTTCCAACTACATGTATCCATATAGGAGAAAACAGAGTGAAACCTAAAAATTAAAACTGCTACTGCCAACGAATGGCTTAACCTAGAAGAACGAAATTTGGTGAGCCAAGTGGGATTGGGGTACTGATCATTACCTGAAAGTGTCATCAAGATTGGGGGAAAAATGTGTGCTGAGATTTCAGGAAACTCACAGTTTTTTGGAAGATTGTCAACCCCTTTCCATGAAAGTGATTTGCGCCAGTCTCTGCTTAGGGCTACATCAATAGGAAACAAACCATAGAGATAGACTTTGAGCTACTTTATTGTGTCAAGTTTCAAAGAGCTAGCACAAACCGTGTTTGATTTAGAGTTCCAAATACATGTATCCATATAGGAGAAAACACAGTGAAACCTAAAAATTAAAACTGTTACTGCCAACGAACGGTTTAACCTAGAAGAACAAAACTTGGTGACCCAAGTGGGATTTGTTGTAGTGATCATTACCTGAAAGTGTCATCAAGATTGGGTGAAAAAATGTGTGCTGAGATTTCAGGAAACTCGTAGTTTTTTGGAAGCTTGGCAACCCCTTTAAATGAAAGTGATATGCGCCAGTCTCTGCTTAGGGCTACATCAATAGGAAACAAACCATAGAGATAGAACTTGGAGCTACTTTATTGTGTCAAGTTTCAAAGAGCTAGCACAAACCGTGTTTGATTTAGAGTTCCAACTACATGTATCCATATAGGAGAAAACAGAGTGAAACGTAAAAATTAAAACTGTTACTGCCAACGAACGGTTTAACCTAAAAGAACGAAATTTGGTGAGCCAAGTGGGATTGGGGTACTGATCATTACCTGAAAGTGTCATCAAGATTGGGTGAAAAAAATGTGTGCTGAGATTTCAGGAAACTCTTAGTTTTTTGGAAGATTGTCAACCCCTTTCCATGAAAGTGATTTGCGCCAGTCTCTGCTTAGGGCTACATCAATAGGAAACAAACCATAGAGATAGAACTTGGAGCTACTTACTTGTGTCAAGTTTCAAAGAGCTAGCACAAACCGTGTTTGATTTAGAGTTCCAACTACATGTATCCATATAGGAGAAAACAGAGTGAAACCTAAAAATTAAAACTGTTACTGCCAACGAACGGTTTAACCTAGAAGAACGAAATTTGGGGTGCCAAGTGGGATTGGAGTACTGATCATTACCTGAAAGTGTCATCAAGATTGGGTGAAAAAATGTGTGCTGAGATTTCAGGAAACTCTTAGTTTTTTGGAAGATTGTCAACCCCTTTCCATGAAAGTGATTTGCGCCAGTCTCTGCTTAGGGCTACATCAATAGGAAACAAACCATAGAGATAGAACTTGGAGCTACTTTATTGTGTCAAGTTTCAAAGAGCTAGCACAAACCGTGTTTGATTTAGAGTTCCAACTACATGTATCCATATAGGAGAAAACAGAGTGAAACCTAAAAATTAAAACTGTTACTGCCAACGAACGGTTTAACCTAGAAGAATGAAATTTGGTGAGCCAAGTGGGATTGGGGTGCTGATCATTACCTGAAAGTGTCATCAAGATTTGGGGAAAAAATGTGTGCTGAGATTTCAGGAAACTCTTAGTTTTTTGGAAGATTGTCAACCCCTTTCCATGAAAGTGATTTGCGCCAGTCTCTGATTAGGGCTACATCAATAGGAAACAAACCATAGAGATAGAACATTTAGCTACTTTATTGTGTCAAGTTTCAAAGAGCTAGCACAAACCGTGTTTGATTTAGAGTTCCAACTACATGTATCCATATAGGAGAAAACACAGTGAAACCTAAAAATTAAAACTGTTACTGCCAACGAACAGTTTAACCTAGAAGAATGAAACTTGGTGACCCAAGTGGGATTTGTTGTACTGATCATTACCTGAACGTGTCATCAAGATTGGGTGAAAAAATGTGTGCTGAGATTACAGGAAACTCGTAGTTTTTTGGAAGCTTGGCAACCACTTTACATGAAAGTGATTTGCGCCAGTCTCTGCTTAGGGCTACATCAATAGGAAACAAACCATAGAGATAGAACTTGGAGCTACTTTATTGTGTCAAGTTTCAAAGAGCTAGCAAAAACCGTGTTTGATTTAGAGTTCCAACAACATGTATCCATATACGAGAAAACAGAGTGAAACCTAAAAATTAAAACTGTTACTGCCAACGAACGGTTTAAACTAGAAGAACGAAATTTGGTGAGCCAAGTGGGATTGGGGTACTGATCATTACCTGAAAGTGTCATCAACATTGGGTGAAAAAATGTGTGCTGAGATTTCAGGAATCTCGTAGTTTTTCGGAAGCTTGGCAACCCCTTTCCATGAAAGTGATTTGCGCCAGTCTCTGCTTAGGGCTACATCAATAGGACACAAACCATAGAGATAGAACTTGGAGCTACATTATTGTGTCAAGTTTCAAAGGGCTAGCACAAACCGTGTTTGATTTAGATTTCCAACTACATGTATCCATATAGGAGAAAACAGAGTGAAACCTAAAAATTAAAACTGTTACTGCCAACGATCGGTTTAACCTTGAAGAAGGAAAGTTGGTTACCCAAGTGGGATTGGGGTACTGATCATTACCTGAAAGTGTCATCAAGATTGGGTGAAAAAATGTGTGCTGAGATTTCAGGAAACTCGTAGTTATTTGGAAGCTTGGCAACCCCTTTCCATGAAAGTGATTTGCGCCAGTCTCTGCTTAGGGCTACATCAATAGGAAACAAACCATAGAGATAAAACATGGAGCTAGTTTATTGTGTCAAGTTTCAAAGAGCTAGCAAAAACCGTGTTTGATTTAGCGTTCCAACTACATGTATTCATATAGGAGAAAATTGAGTGAAACCTGAAAATCAAAACTGTTACTGCCAACGAACGGTTTAACCTAGAAGAACGAAGTTTGGTGAGCCAAGTGGGATTGGGGTGCTGATAATTACCTGAAAGTGTCATCAAGATTGGGTGAAAAAATGTGTGCTGAGATTTCAGGAAACTCTTAGTTTTTTGGAAGATTGTCAACCCCTTTAAATGAAAGTGATTTGCGCCAGTCTCTGCTTAGTTCTATATCAATAGGAAACAAACCATAGAGATAGAACTTGGAGCTACTTTATTGTGTTAAGTTTCAAAGAGCTAGCACAAACCGTTTTTGATTTAGAGTTCCAACTACATGTATCCATATAGGAGAAAACAGAGTGAAACCAAAAAATTAAAACTGTTACTGCCAACGAACGGTTTAACCTAGAAGAACAACATTTGGTGAGAAAAGTGGGATTGGGGTAATGATCATTACCTGAAAGTGTCATCAAGATTGGGTGAAAATATGTGTGCTGAGATTTCAGGAAACTCACAGTTTTTTGGAAGATTGGCAACCCCTTTCCATTAAAGTGATTTTCGCCAGTCTCTGCTTAGGGCTACATCAATAGGAAACAAACCATAGAGATAGAACTTGCAGCTACTTTATTGTGTCAAGTTTCCAAGAGCTAGCACAAACCGTGTTTGATTTAGAGTTCCAACTACATGTATCCATATAGGAGAAAACAGAGTGAAACCTAAAAATTAAAACTGTTACTGCCAACGAACGGTTTAACCTAGAACGAAATTTCTTGAGCCAAGTGGGATTGGGGTAGTGATCATTACCTGAAAGTGTCATCAAGATTGGGTGAAAAAATGTGTGCTGAGATTTCAGGAAACTCTTAGTTTTTTGGAAGATTGTCAACCCCTTTCCATGAAAGTGATTTGCGCCAGTCTCTGCTTAGTTCTACATCAATAGGAAACAAACCATAGAGATAGAACTTGCAGCTACTTTATTGTGTCAAGTTTCAAAGAGCTAGCACAAACCGTGTTTGATTTAGAGTTCCAACTACATGTATCCATATAGGAGAAAACAGAGTGAAACCTAAAAATTAAAACTGTTACTGCCATCGAACGGTTTAAGCTAGAACGAAAGTTCTTGAGCCAAGTGGGATTGGGGTAGTGATCATTACCTGAAAGTGTCATCAAGATTGGGTGAAAAAATGTGTGCTGAGATTTCAGGAAACTCGTAGTTTTTTGGAAGATTGGCAACCCCTTTCCATGAAAGTGATTTGCGCCAGTCTCTTCTTAGGGCTACATCAATAGGAAACAATCCATAGAGAGAGAACTTGGAGCTACTTTATTGTGTCAAGTTTCAAAGACCTAGCAAAAACCGTGTTTGATTTAAAGTTCCAACTACATGTATCCATATAGGAGAAAACAGAGTGAAACCTAAAAATTAAAACTGTTACTGCCAACGAACTGTTTAACCTAGAAGAACGAAATTTGGTGAGCCAAGTGGGATTGGGGTAGTGATCATTACCTGAAAGTGTCATCAAGATTGGGTGAAAAAATGTGTGCTGAGATTTCAGGAAACTCTTAGTTTTTTGGAAGATGGCAACCCCTTTCCATGAAAGGGATTTGCGCCAGTCTCTGCTTAGGGCTACATCAATAGGAAACAAACCATAGAGATAGAACTTGGAGCTACTTTATTGTGTCAAGCTTCAAAGAGCTAGCACAAAGCATGTTTGATTTAGAGTTCCAACTACATGTATCCATATAGGAGAAAACAGAGTGAAACCTTAAAATTAAAACTGTTACTGCCAACGAACGGTTAACCTAAAAGAACGAAATTTGGTGAGCCAAGTGGGATTGGGGTACTGATCATTACATGAAAGTGTCATCAAGATTGGGTGAAAAAATGTGTGCTGAGATTTCAGGAAACTAGCAGTTTTTTGGAAGATTGTCAACCCCTTTCCATGAAAGTGATTTGCGCCAGTCTCTTCTTAGGGCTACATCAATAGGAAACAAACCATAGAGATAGAACTTGGAGCTACTTTATTGTGTCAAGTTTCAAAGAGCTAGCACAAACCGTGTTTGATTTAGAGTTCCAACTACATGTGTCCATATAGGAGAAAACAGAGTGAAACCTAAAAATTAAAACTGTTACTGCCAACGAACGGTTTAACCTAGAAGAACGAAATTTGGTGAGCCAAGTGGGATTGGGGTACTGATCATTACCTGAAAGTGTCATCAAGATTGGGTGAAAAAATGTGTGCTGAGATTTCAGGAAACTCGTAGTTTTTTGGAAGATTGGCAACCCCTTTCCATGAAAGTGATTTGCGCCAGTCTCTGCTTAGGGCTACATCAATAGGAAACAAACCATAGAGATAGAACTAGGAGCTACTTTATTTTGTCAAGTTTCAAAGAGCTAGCACAAACCGTGTTTGATTTAGAGTTCCAACTACATGTATCCATATAGGAGAAAACAGAGTGAAACCTAAAAATTAAAACTGTTACTGCCAATGAACGGTTTAACCTAAAAGAACGAAATTTGGTGAGCCAAGTGGGATTGGGGTACTGATCATTACCTGAAAGTGTCATCAAGATTGGGTGAAAAAATGTGTGCAGAGATTTCAGGAAACTCTTAGTTTTTGGAAGATTGTCAACCCCTTTCCATGAAAGTGATTTGCGCCAGTCTCTGCTTAGGGCTACATCAATAGGAAACAAACCATAGAGATAGAACTTGGAGCTACTTACTTGTGTCAAGTTTCAAAAAGCTAGCACAAACCGTGTTTGATTTAGAGTTCCAACTACATGTATCCATATAGGAGAAAACAGAGTGAAACCTAAAAATTAAAACTGTTACTGCCAATGAACGGTTTAACCTAGAAGAACGAAATTTGGGGAGCCAAGTGGGATTGGAGTACTGATCATTACCTGAAAGTGTCATCAAGATTGGGTGAAAAAATGTGTGCTGAGATTTCAGGAAACTCTTACTTTTTTGGAAGATTGTCAACCCCTTTCCATGAAAGTGATTTGCGCCAGTCTCTGCTTAGGGCTACATCAATAGGAAACAAACCATAGAGATAGAACTTGGAGCTACTTTATTGTGTCAAGTTTGAAAGAGCTAGCACAAACCGTGTTTGATTTAGAGTTCCAACTACATGTATCCATATAGGAGAAAACAGAGTGAAACCTAAAAATTAAAACTGTTACTGCCAACGAACGGTTTAACCTAGAAGAATGAAATTTGGTGAGCCAAGTGGGATTGGGGTGCTGATCATTACCTGAAAGTGTCATCAAGATTTGGGGAAAAAATGTGTGCTGAGATTTCAGGAAACTCTTAGTTTTTTGGAAGATTGTCAACCCCTTTCCATGAAAGTGATTTGCGCCAGTCTCTGATTAGGGCTACATCAATAGGAAACAAACCATAGAGATAGAACATTTAGCTACTTTATTGTGTCAAGTTTCAAAGAGCTAGCACAAACGGTGTTTGATTTAGAGTTCCAACTACATGTATCCATATAGGAGAAAACACAGTGAAACCTAAAAATTAAAACTGTTACTGCCAACGAACAGTTTAACCTAGAAGAATGAAACTTGGTGACCCAAGTGGGATTTGTTGTACTGATCATTACCTGAACGTGTCATCAAGATTGGGTGAAAAAATGTGTGCTGAGATTACAGGAAACTCGTAGTTTTTTGGAAGCTTGGCAGCCACTTTACATGAAAGTGATTTGCGCCAGTCTCTGCTTAGGGCTACATCAATAGGAAACAAACCGTAGAGATAGAACTTGGAGCTACTTTATTGTGTCAAGTTTCAAAGAGCTAGCAAAAACCGTGTTTGATTTAGAGTTCCAACAACATGTATCCATATACGAGAAAACAGAGTGAAACCTAAAAATTAAAACTGTTACTGCCAACGAACGGTTTAACCTAGAAGAACGAAATTTGGTGAGCCAAGTGGGATTGGGGTACTGATCATTACCTGAAAGTGTCATCAAGATTGGGTGAAAAAATGTGTGCTGAGATTTCAGGAAACTCGTAGTTTTTTGGAAGATGGCAACCCCTTTCCATGAAAGGGATTTGCGCCAGTCTCTGCTTAGGGCTACATCAATAGGAAACAAACCATAGAGATAGAACTTGGAGCTACTTTATTGTGTCAAGTTTCAAAGAGCTAGCACAAACCATGTTTGATTTAGAGTTCCAACTACATGTATCCATATAGGAGAAAACAGAGTGAAACCTAAAAATTAAAACTGTTACGGCCAACGAACGGTTTAACCTAAAAGAACGAAATTTGGTGAGCCAAGGGGGATTGGGGCACTGATCATTACCTGAAAGTGTCATCAAGATTGGGTGAAAAAATGTGTGCTGAGATTTCAGGAAACTCTTAGTTTTTTGGAAGATTGTCAACCCCTTTCCATGAAAGTGATTTGTGCCAGTCTCTTCTTAGGGCTACATCAATAGGAAACAAACCATAGAGATAGAACTTGGAGCTACTTTATTGTGTCAAGTTTCAAAGAGCTAGCACAAACCGTGTTTGATTTAGAGTTCCAACTACATGTGTCCATATAGGAGAAAACAGAGTGAAACCTAAAAATTAAAACTGTTACTGCCAACGAACAGTTTAACCTAGAAGAACGAAATTTGGTGAGCCAAGTGGGATTGGGGTACTGATCATTACCTGAAAGTGTCATCAAGATTGGGTGAAAAAATGTGTGCTGAGATTTCAGGAAACTCGTAGTTTTTTGGAAGATTGGCAACCCCTTTCCATGAAAGTGATTTGCGCCAGTCTCTGCTTAGGGCTACATCAATAGGAAACAAACCATAGATATAGAACTTGGAGCTACTTTATTGTGTCAAGTTTCAAAGAGCTAGCACAAACCGTGTTTGATTTAGAGTTCCAACTACATGTATCCATATCGGAGAAAACAGAGTGAAACCTAAAAATTAAAACTGTTACTGCCAACGAATGGCTTAACCTAGAAGAACGAAATTTGGTGAGCCAAGTGGGATTGGGGTACTGATCATTACCTGAAAGTGTCATCAAGATTGGGTGAAAAAATGTGTGCTGAGATTTCAGGAAACTCGCAGTTTTTTGGAAGATTGTCAAACCCTTTCCATGAAAGTGATTTGCGCCAGTCTCTGCTTAGGGCTACATCAATAGGAAACAAACCATAGAGATAGATCTTGGAGCTACTTTATTGTGTCAAGTTTCAAAGAGCTAGCACAAACCGTGTTTGATTTAGAGTTCCAACTACATGTATCCATATAGGAGAAAACAGAGTGAAACCTAAAAATTAAAACTGTTACTGCCAACGAACGGTTTAACCTAGAAGAACGAAATTTGGTGAGCCAAGTGGGATTGGGGTACTGATCATTACCTGAAAGTGTCATCAAGATTGGGTGAAAAAATGTGTGCTGAGATTTCAGGAAAGTCGTAGTTTGTTGGAAGATGGCAACCCCTTTCCATGAAAGGGATTTGCGCCAGTCTCTGCTTAGGGCTACATCAATAGGAAACAAACCATAGAGATAGAACTTGGAGCTACTTTATTGTGTCAAGTTTCAAAGAGCTAGCACAAACCGTGTTTGTTTTAGAGTTCCAACTACATGTATCCATATAGGAGAAAACAGAGTGAAACCTAAAAATTAAAACTGCTACTGCCAACGAATGGCTTAACCTAGAAGAACGAAATTTGGTGAGCCAAGTGGGATTGGGGTACTGATCATTACCTGAAAGTGTCATCAAGATTGGGGGAAAAATGTGTGCTGAGATTTCAGGAAACTCACAGTTTTTTGGAAGATTGTCAACCCCTTTCCATGAAAGTGATTTGCGCCAGTCTCTGCTTAGGGCTACATCAATAGGAAACAAACCATAGAGATAGACTTTGAGCTACTTTATTGTGTCAAGTTTCAAAGAGCTAGCACAAACCGTGTTTGATTTAGAGTTCCAAATACATGTATCCATATAGGAGAAAACACAGTGAAACCTAAAAATTAAAACTGTTACTGCCAACGAACGGTTTAACCTAGAAGAACAAAACTTGGTGACCCAAGTGGGATTTGTTGTAGTGATCATTACCTGAAAGTGTCATCAAGATTGGGTGAAAAAATGTGTGCTGAGATTTCAGGAAACTCGTAGTTTTTTGGAAGCTTGGCAACCCCTTTAAATGAAAGTGATATGCGCCAGTCTCTGCTTAGGGCTACATCAATAGGAAACAAACCATAGAGATAGAACTTGGAGCTACTTTATTGTGTCAAGTTTCAAAGAGCTAGCACAAACCGTGTTTGATTTAGAGTTCCAACTACATGTATCCATATAGGAGAAAACAGAGTGAAACGTAAAAATTAAAACTGTTACTGCCAACGAACGGTTTAACCTAAAAGAACGAAATTTGGTGAGCCAAGTGGGATTGGGGTACTGATCATTACCTGAAAGTGTCATCAAGATTGGGTGAAAAAAATGTGTGCTGAGATTTCAGGAAACTCTTAGTTTTTTGGAAGATTGTCAACCCCTTTCCATGAAAGTGATTTGCGCCAGTCTCTGCTTAGGGCTACATCAATAGGAAACAAACCATAGAGATAGAACTTGGAGCTACTTACTTGTGTCAAGTTTCAAAGAGCTAGCACAAACCGTGTTTGATTTAGAGTTCCAACTACATGTATCCATATAGGAGAAAACAGAGTGAAACCTAAAAATTAAAACTGTTACTGCCAACGAACGGTTTAACCTAGAAGAACGAAATTTGGGGTGCCAAGTGGGATTGGAGTACTGATCATTACCTGAAAGTGTCATCAAGATTGGGTGAAAAAATGTGTGCTGAGATTTCAGGAAACTCTTAGTTTTTTGGAAGATTGTCAACCCCTTTCCATGAAAGTGATTTGCGCCAGTCTCTGCTTAGGGCTACATCAATAGGAAACAAACCATAGAGATAGAACTTGGAGCTACTTTATTGTGTCAAGTTTCAAAGAGCTAGCACAAACCGTGTTTGATTTAGAGTTCCAACTACATGTATCCATATAGGAGAAAACAGAGTGAAACCTAAAAATTAAAACTGTTACTGCCAACGAACGGTTTAACCTAGAAGAACAAAATTTGG
This sequence comes from Spermophilus citellus, assembly GCF_964194105.1. Taxonomy (NCBI): domain Eukaryota; kingdom Metazoa; phylum Chordata; class Mammalia; order Rodentia; family Sciuridae; genus Spermophilus; species Spermophilus citellus. The sequence continues at coordinate 713,183 of NW_027672727.1, read as the reverse complement.
TGAGCCAAGTGGGATTGGGGTGCTGATCATTACCTGAAAGTGTCATCAAGATTTGGGGAAAAAATGTGTGCTGAGATTTCAGGAAACTCTTAGTTTTTTGGAAGATTGTCAACCCCTTTCCATGAAAGTGATTTGCGCCAGTCTCTGATTAGGGCTACATCAATAGGAAACAAACCATAGAGATAGAACATTTAGCTACTTTATTGTGTCAAGTTTCAAAGAGCTAGCACAAACCGTGTTTGATTTAGAGTTCCAACTACATGTATCCATATAGGAGAAAACACAGTGAAACCTAAAAATTAAAACTGTTACTGCCAACGAACAGTTTAACCTAGAAGAATGAAACTTGGTGACCCAAGTGGGATTTGTTGTACTGATCATTACCTGAACGTGTCATCAAGATTGGGTGAAAAAATGTGTGCTGAGATTTCAGGAAACTCGTAGTTTTTTGGAAGCTTGGCAACCCCTTTCAATGAAAGTGATTTGCGCCAGTCTCTGCTTAGGGCTACATCAATAGGAAACAAACCATAGAGATAGACATGGAGCTACTTTATTGTGTCAAGTTTCAAAGAGCTAGCACAAACCGTGTTTGATTTAGAGTTCCAACTACATGTATCCATATAGGAGAAAACAGAGTGAAACCTAAAAATTAAAACTGTTACTGCCAACGAACGGTTTAACCTAGAAGAACGAAATTTGGTGAGCCAAGTGGGATTGGGGTACTGATCATTACCTGAAAGTGTCATCAAGATTGGGTGAAAAAAATGTGTGCTGAGATTTCAGGAAACTCTTAGTTTTTTGGAAGATTGGCAACCCCTTTCCATGAAAGTGATTTGCGCCAGTCTCTGCTTAGCGCTACATCAATAGGAAACAAACCATAGAGATAGAACTTGGAGCTACTTTATTGTGTCAAGTTTCAAAGAGCTAGCACAAACCGTGTTTGATTTAGAGTTCCAACTACATGTATCCATATAGGAGAAAACAGAGTGAAACCTAAAAGTTAAAACTGTTACTGCCAACGAACGGTTTAACCTAGAAGAATGAAATTTGGTGAGCCAAGTGGGATTGGGGTACTGATCATTACCTGAAAGTGTCATCAAGATTGGGTGAAAAAAATGTGTGCTGAGATTTCAGGAAACTCGTAGTTTTTTGGAAGCTTGGCAACCCCTTTAAATGAAAGTGATTTGCGCCAGTCTCTGCTTAGGGCTACATCAATAGGAAACAAACCATAGAGATAGATCTTGGAGCTACTTTATTGTGTCAAGTTTCAAAGAGCTAGCACAAACCGTGTTTGATTTAGAGTTCCAACTACATGTATCCATATAGGAGAAAACACAGTGAAACCTAAAAGTTAAAACTTTACTGCCCACGAACGGTTTAACCTAGAAGAACGAAATTTGGTGAGCCAAGTGGGATTGGGGTGCTGATCATTACCTGAAAGTGTCATCAAGATTGGGTGAAAAAATGTGTGCTGAGATTTCAGGAAACTCTTAGTTTTTTGGAAGACGGCAACCCCTTTCCATGAAAGTGATTTGCGCCAGTCTCTGCTTAGGGCTACATCAATAGGAAACAAACAATAGAGATAGAACTTGGAGCTAATTTTTTGTGTCAAGTTTCAAAGAGCTAGCACAAACCGTGTTTCATTTAGAGTTCCATCTACATGTATCCATATAGGAGAAAACAGAGTGAAACCTAAAAATTAAAACTGTTACTGCCAACGAACGGTTTAACCTAGAAGAATGAAATTTTGTGAGCCAAGTGGGATTGGGGTGCTGATCATTACCTGAAAGTGTCATCAAGATTGGGGGAAAAAATGTGTGCTGAGATTTCAGGAAACTCTTAGTTTTTTGGAAGATTGTCAACCCCTTTCTATGAAAGTGATTTGCGCCAGTCTCTGCTTAGGGCTACATCAATAGGAAACATACCATAGAGATAGAACATGGAGCTGCTTTATTGTGTCCAGTTTCAAAGAGCTAGCACAAACCGTGTTTGATTTAGAGTTCCAACTACATGTATCCATATAGGAGAAAACACAGTGAAACCTAAAAATTAAAACTGTTACTGCCAACGAACGGTTTAACCTAGAAGAACGAAACTTGGTGACCCAAGTGGGATTTGTTGTACTGATCATTACCTGAAAGTGTCATCAAGATTCGGTGAAAAAATGTGTGCTGAGATTTCAGGAAACTCGTAGTTTTTTGGAAGCTTGGCAACCCCTTTAAATGAAAGTGATTTGCGCCAGTCTCTGCTTAGGGCTACATCAATAGGAAACAAACCATAGAGATAGAACTTGGAGCTACTTTATTGTGTCAAGTTTCAAAGAGCTAGCAAAAACCGTGTTTGATTTAGAGTTCCAACAACATGTATCCATATAGGAGAAAACAGAGTGAAACCTAAAAATTAAAACTGTTACTGCCAACGAACGGTTTAACCTAGAAGAACGAAATTTGGTGAGCCAAGTGGGATTGGGGTACTGATCATTACCTGAAAGTGTCATCAAGATTGGGTGAAAAAATGTGTGCTGAGATTTCAGGAAACTCGTAGTTTTTTGGAAGATGGCAACCCCTTTCCATGAAAGTGATTTGCGCCAGTCTCTGCTTAGGGCTACATCAATAGGAAACAAACCATAGAGATAGAACTTGGAGCTACTTTATTGTGTCAAGTTTCAAAGAGCTAGCACAAACCGTGTTTGATTTAGAGTTCCAACTACATGTATCCATATAGGAGAAAACAGAGTGAAACCTAAAAATTAAAACTGTTACTGCCAATTAACGGTTTAACCTAGAAGAACGAAATTTGGTGAGCCAAGTGGGATTGGGGTACTGATCATAACCTGAAAGTGTCATCAAGATTGGGTGAAAAAATGTGTGCTGAAATTTCAGGAAACTCTTAGTTTTTTGGAAGATTGTCAACCCCTTTCCATGAAAGTGATTTGCGCCAGTCTTTTCTTAGGGCTACATCAATAAGAAACAAACCATAGAGAAAGAACTTGGAGCTACTTTATTGTGTCAAGTTTCAAAGAGCTAGCACAAACCATGTTTGATTTAGAGTTCCAACTACATGTGTCCATATAGGAGACAACAGAGTGAAACCTAAAAATTAAAACTGTTACTGCCAACGAACGGTTTAACCTAGAAGAACGAAATTTGGTGAGCCAAGTGGGATTGGGGTACTGATCATTACCTGAAAGTGTCATCAAGATTGGGTGAAAAAATTGTGCTGAGATTTCAGGAAACTCGTAGTTTTTTGTAAGCTTGGCAACCCCTTTCCATGAAAGTGATTTGCGCCAGTCTCTGCTTAGGGCTACATCAATAGGAAACAAACCATAGAGATAGAACTTGGAACTACTTTATTGTGTCACGTTTCAAAGAGCTAGCACAAACCGTGTTTGATTTAGAGTTCCTCTACATGTATCCATATAGGAGAAAACAGAGTGAAACCTAAAAATTAAAACTGTTACTGCCAACGAACGGTTTAAACTAGAAGAACGAAATTTGGTGAGCCAAGTGGGATTGCAGTACTGATCATTACCTGAAAGTGTCATCAAGATTGGGTGAAAAAATGTGTGCTGAGATTTCAGGAAACTCTTAGTTTTTTGGAAGATTGTCAACCCCTTTCCATGAAAGTGATTTGTGCCAGTCTCTTCTTAGGGCTACATCAATAGGAAACAAACCATAGAGATAGAACTTGGAGCTACTTTATTGTGTCAAGTTTCAAAGAGCTAGCACAAACCGTGTTTGATTTAGAGTTCCAACTACATGTATCCATATAAGAGAAAACAGAGTGAAACCTAAAAATTAAAACTGTTACTGCCAATGAACGGTTTAACCTAGAAGAACGAAATTTGGTGAGCCAAGTGGGATTGGGGTACTGATCATAACCTGAAAGTGACATCAAGATTGGGTGAAAAAATGTGTGCTGAGATTTCAGGAAACTCGCAGTTTTTTGGAAGATTGGCAACCCCTTTCCATGAAAGTGATTTGCGCCAGTCTCTGCTTAGGGCTATATCAATAGGAAACAAACCATAGAGATAGAACTTGGAGCTACTTTATTGTGTCAAGTTTCAAAGAGCTATCACAAACCGTGTTTGATTAAGAGTTCCAACTACATGTATCCACATAGGAGAAAACAGAGTGAAACCTAAAAATTAAAACTGTTACTGCCAACGAACGGATTAACCTAGAAGAACGAAATTTGGTGAGCCAAGTGGGATTGGGGTACTGATCATTACCTGAAAGTGTCATCAAGATTGGGTGAAAAAAATGTGTGCTGAGATTTCAGGAAACTCTTAGTTTTTTGGAAGATTGGCAACCCCTTTCCATGAAAGTGATTTGCGCCAGTCTCTGCTTAGGGCTACATCAATAGGAAACAAACCATAGAGATAGAACTTGGAGCTACTTTATTGTGTCAAGTTTCAAAGAGCTAGCACAAACCGTGTTTGATTTAGAGTTCCAACTACATGTATCCATATAGGAGAAAACAGAGTGAAACCTAAAAGTTAAAACTGTTACTGCCAACGAACGGTTTAACCTAGAAGAACGAAATTTGGTGAGCCAAGTGGGATTGGGGTGCTGATCATTACCTGAAAGAGTCATCAAGATTGGGTGAAAAAAATGTGTGCTGAGATTTCAGGAAACTCGTAGTTTTTTGGAAGATGGCAACCCCTTTCCACGAAAGTGATTTGCGCCAGTCTCTGCTTAGGGCTACATCAATAGGAAACAAACCATAGAGATAGAACTTGGAGCTACTTTATTGTGTCAAGTTTCAAAGAGCTAGCACAAACCGTGTTTGACTTAGAGTTCCAACTACATGTGTCCATATAGGAGAAAACAGAGTGAAACCTAAAAATTAAAACTGTTACTGCCAACGAACGGTTTAACCTAGAAGAACGAAATTTGGTGAGCCAAGTGGGATTGGGGTACTGATCATTACCTGAAAGTGTCATCAAGATTGGGTGAAAAAAATGTGTGCTGAGATTTCAGGAAACTCTTAGTTTTTTGGAAGATTGGCAACCCCTTTCCATGAAAGTGATTTGCGCCAGTCTCTGCTTAGGGCTACATCAATAGGAAACAAACCATAGAGATAGAACTTGGAGCTACTTTATTGTGTCAAGTTTCAAAGAGCTAGCACAAACCGTGTTTGATTTAGAGTTCCAACTACATGTATCCATATAGGAGAAAACAGAGTGAAACCTAAAAATTAAAACTGTTACTGCCAACGAACGGATTAACCTAGAAGAACGAAATTTGGTGAGCCAAGTGGGATTGGGGTACTGATCATTACCTGAAAGTGTCATCAAGATTGGGTGAAAAAAATGTGTGCTGAGATTTCAGGAAACTCTTAGTTTTTTGGAAGATTGGCAACCCCTTTCCATGAAAGTGATTTGCGCCAGTCTCTGCTTAGGGCTACATCAATAGGAAACAAACCATAGAGATAGAACTTGGAGCTACTTTATTGTGTCAAGTTTCAAAGAGCTAGCACAAACCGTGTTTGATTTAGAGTTCCAACTACATGTATCCATATAGGAGAAAACAGAGTGAAACCTAAAAGTTAAAACTGTTACTGCCAACGAACGGTTTAACCTAGAAGAACGAAATTTGGTGAGCCAAGTGGGATTGGGGTGCTGATCATTACCTGAAAGAGTCATCAAGATTGGGTGAAAAAAATGTGTGCTGAGATTTCAGGAAACTCGTAGTTTTTTGGAAGATGGCAACCCCTTTCCACGAAAGTGATTTGCGCCAGTCTCTGCTTAGGGCTACATCAATAGGAAACAAACCATAGAGATAGAACTTGGAGCTACTTTATTGTGTCAAGTTTCAAAGAGCTAGCACAAACCGTGTTTGACTTAGAGTTCCAACTACATGTGTCCATATAGGAGAAAACAGAGTGAAACCTAAAAATTAAAACTGTTACTGCCAACGAACGGTTTAACCTAGAAGAACGAAATTTGGTGAGCCAAGTTGGATTGGGGTACTGATCATTACCTGAAAGTGTCATCAAGATTGGGTGAAAAAATGTGTGCTGAGATTTCAGGAAACTCGTAGTTTTTTGGAAGATTGGCAACCCCTTTCCATGAAAGTGATTTGCGCCAGTCTCTGGTTAGGGATACATCAATAGGAAACAAACCATAGAGATAGAACTTGGAGCTACTTTATTGTGTCAAGTTTCAAAGAGCTAGCACAAACCGTGTTTGATTTAGAGTTCCAACTACATGTATCCATATAGGAGAAAACAGAGTGAAACCTAAAAATTAAAACTGTTACTGCCAATGAACGGTTTAACCTAGAAGAACAAAATTTGGTGAGCCAAGTGGGATTGGGGTACTGATCATTACCGGAAAGTGTCGTCAAGATTGGGTGAAAAAATGTGTGCTGAGATTTCAGGAAACTCGTAATTTTTTGGAAGATGGCAACCCCTTTCCATGAAAGTGATTTGCGCCAGTCTCTGCTTAGGGCTACATCAATAGGAAACAAACCATAGAGATAGAACTTGGAGCTACTTTATTGTGTCAAGTTTCAAAGAGCTAGCACAAACCGTGTTTGATTTAGAGTTCCAACTACATGTATCCATATAGGAGAAAACGGAGTGAAACCTAAAAATTAAAACTGTTACTGCCAACGAACGGTTTAACCTAGAAGAACGAAATTTGGTGAGCCAAGTGGGATTGGGGTGCTGATCATTACCTGAAAGTGTCATCAAGATTGGGTGAAAAAATGTGTGCTGAGATTTCAGGAAACTCGCAGTTTTTTGGAAGATTGGCAACCCCTTTCCATGAAAGTGATTTGCGCCAGTCTCTGCTTAGGGCTACATCAATAGGAAATAAACCATAGAGATAGAACTTGGAGCTAATTTATTGTGTCTAGTTTCAAAGAGCTAGCACAAACCGTGTTTGATTTAGAGTTCCAACTACATGTATCCATATAGGAGAAAACAGAGTGAAACCTAAAAATTAAAACTGTTACTGCCAACGAACGGTTTAACCTAAAAGAGAGAAACTTGGTGACCCAAGTGGGATTTGTTGTTTTGATCATTACCTGAAAGTGTCATCAAGATTGGGTGAAAAAATGTGTGCTGAGATTTCAGGAAACTCGTAGTTTTTTGGAAGCTTGGCAACCCCTTTAAATGAAAGTGATTTGCGCCAGTCTCTGCTTAGGGCTACATCAATAGGAAACAAACCATAGAGATAGAACTTGGAGCTACTTTATTGTGTCAAGTTTCAAAGACCTAGCAAAAACCGTGTTTGATTTAGAGTTCCAACAACATGTATCCATATAGGAGAAAACAGAGTGAAACCTAAAAATTAAAACTGTTACTGACAACGAACAGTTTAACCTAGAAGAACGAAATTTGGTGAGCCAAGTGGGATTGGTGTACTGATCATTACCTGAAAGTGTCATCAAGATTGGGTGAAAAAATGTGTGCTGAGATTTCAGGAAACTCGTAGTTTTTTGGAAGATGGCAACCCCTTTCCATGAAAGTGATTTGCGCCAGTCTCTGGTTAGGGATACATCAATAGGAAACAAACCATAGAGATAGAACTTGGAGCTACTTTATTGTGTCAAGTTTCAAAGAGCTAGCACAAACCGTGTTTGATTTAGAGTTCCAACTACATGTGTCCATATAGGAGAAAACAGAGTGAAACCTAAAAATTTAAACTGTTACTGCCAATGAACGGGTTTACCTAGAAGAATGAAATTTGGTGAGCCAAGTGGGATTGGGGTACTGATCATTACCTGAAAGTGTCATCAAGATTGGGTGAAAAAATATGTGCTGAGATTTCAGGAAACTCGTAGTTTTTTGGAAGATGGCAACCCCTTTCCACGAAAGTGATTTGCGCCAGTCTCTGCTTAGGGCTACATCAATAGGAAACAAACCATAGAGATAGAACTTGGAGCTACTTTATTGTGTCAAGTTTCAAAGAGCTAGCACAAACCGTGTTTGACTTAGAGTTCCAACTACATGTGTCCATATAGGAGAAAACAGAGTGAAACCTAAAAATTAAAACTGTTACTGCCAACGAACGGTTTAACCTAGAAGAACGAAATTTGGTGAGCCAAGTTGGATTGGGGTACTGATCATTACCTGAAAGTGTCATCAAGATTGGGTGAAAAAATGTGTGCTGAGATTTCAGGAAACTCGTAGTTTTTTGGAAGATTGGCAACCCCTTTCCATGAAAGTGATTTGCGCCAGTCTCTGGTTAGGGATACATCAATAGGAAACATACCATAGAGATAGAACATGGAGCTGCTTTATTGTGTCAAGTTTCAAAGAGCTAGCACAAACCGTGTTTGATTTAGAGTTCCAACTACATGTATCCATATAGGAGAAAACACAGTGAAACCTAAAAATTAAAACTGTTACTGCCAACGAACGGTTTAACCTAGAAGAACGAAACTTGGTGACCCAAGTGGGATTTGTTGTACTGATCATTACCTGAAAGTGTCATCAAGATTGGGTGAAAAAATGTGTGCTGAGATTTCAGGAAACTCGTAGTTTTTTGGAAGCTTGGCAACCCCTTTAAATGAAAGTGATTTGCGCCAGTCTCTGCTTAGGGCTACATCAATAGGAAACAAACCATAGAGATAGAACTTGGAGCTACTTTATTGTGTCAAGTTTCAAAGAGCTAGCAAAAACCGTGTTTAATTTAGAGTTCCAACAACATGTATCCATATAGGAGAAAACAGAGTGAAACCTAAAAATTAAAACTGTTACTGCCAACGAACGGTTTAACCTAGAAGAACGAAATTTGGTGAGCCAAGTGGGATTGGGGTACTGATCATTACCTGAAAGTGTCATCAAGATTGGGTGAAAAAATGTGTGCTGAGATTTCAGGAAACTCGTAGTTTTTTGGAAGATGGCAACCCCTTTCCATGAAAGTGATTTGCGCCAGTCTCTGCTTAGGGCTACATCAATAGGAAACAAACCATAGAGATAGAACTTGGAGCTACTTTATTGTGTCAAGTTTCAAAGAGCTAGCACAAACCGTGTTTGATTTAGAGTTCCAACTACATGTATCCATATAGGAGAAAACAGAGTGAAACCTAAAAATTAAAACTGTTACTGCCAATTAACGGTTTAACCTAGAAGAACGAAATGTGGTGAGCCAAGTGGGATTGGGGTACTGATCATAACCTGAAAGTGTCATCAAGATTGGGTGAAAAAATGTGTGCTGAGATTTCAGGAAACTCTTAGTTTTTTGGAAGATTGTCAACCCCTTTCCATGAAAGTGATTTGCGCCAGTCTTTTCTTAGGGCTACATCAATAAGAAACAAACCATAGAGAAAGAACTTGGAGCTACTTTATTGTGTCAAGTTTCAAAGAGCTAGCACAAACCATGTTTGATTTAGAGTTCCAACTACATGTGTCCATATAGGAGACAACAGAGTGAAACCTAAAAATTAAAACTGTTACTGCCAACGAACGGTTTAACCTAGAAGAACGAAATTTGGTGAGCCAAGTGGGATTGGGGTACTGATCATTACCTGAAAGTGTCATCAAGATTGGGTGAAAAAATTGTGCTGAGATTTCAGGAAACTCGTAGTTTTTTGTAAGCTTGGCAACCCCTTTCCATGAAAGTGATTTGCGCCAGTCTCTGCTTAGGGCTACATCAATAGGAAACAAACCATAGAGATAGAACTTGGAACTACTTTATTGTGTCACGTTTCAAAGAGCTAGCACAAACCGTGTTTGATTTAGAGTTCCTCTACATGTATCCATATAGGAGAAAACAGAGTGAAACCTAAAAATTAAAACTGTTACTGCCAACGAACGGTTTAAACTAGAAGAACGAAATTTGGTGAGCCAAGTGGGATTGCAGTACTGATCATTACCTGAAAGTGTCATCAAGATTGGGTGAAAAAATGTGTGCTGAGATTTCAGGAAACTCTTAGTTTTTTGGAAGATTGTCAACCCCTTTCCATGAAAGTGATTTGTGCCAGTCTCTTCTTAGGGCTACATCAATAGGAAACAAACCATAGAGATAGAACTTGGAGCTACTTTATTGTGTCAAGTTTCAAAGAGCTAGCACAAACCGTGTTTGATTTAGAGTTCCAACTACATGTATCCATATAAGAGAAAACAGAGTGAAACCTAAAAATTAAAACTGTTACTGCCAATGAACGGTTTAACCTAGAAGAACGAAATTTGGTGAGCCAAGTGGGATTGGGGTACTGATCATAACCTGAAAGTGACATCAAGATTGGGTGAAAAAATGTGTGCTGAGATTTCAGGAAACTCGCAGTTTTTTGGAAGATTGGCAACCCCTTTCCATGAAAGTGATTTGCGCCAGTCTCTGCTTAGGGCTACATCAATAGGAAACAAACCATAGAGATAGAACTTGGAACTACTTTATTGTGTCAAGTTTCAAAGAGCTATCACAAACCGTGTTTGATTAAGAGTTCCAACTACATGTATCCACATAGGAGAAAACAGAGTGAAACCTAAAAATTAAAACTGTTACTGCCAACGAACGGATTAACCTAGAAGAACGAAATTTGGTGAGCCAAGTGGGATTGGGGTACTGATCATTACCTGAAAGTGTCATCAAGATTGGGTGAAAAAAATGTGTGCTGAGATTTCAGGAAACTCTTAGTTTTTTGGAAGATTGGCAACCCCTTTCCATGAAAGTGATTTGCGCCAGTCTCTGCTTAGGGCTACATCAATAGGAAACAAACCATAGAGATAGAACTTGGAGCTACTTTATTGTGTCAAGTTTCAAAGAGCTAGCACAAACCGTGTTTGATTTAGAGTTCCAACTACATGTATCCATATAGGAGAAAACAGAGTGAAACCTAAAAGTTAAAACTGTTACTGCCAACGAACGGTTTAACCTAGAAGAACGAAATTTGGTGAGCCAAGTGGGATTGGGGTGCTGATCATTACCTGAAAGAGTCATCAAGATTGGGTGAAAAAAATGTGTGCTGAGATTTCAGGAAACTCGTAGTTTTTTGGAAGATGGCAACCCCTTTCCACGAAAGTGATTTGCGCCAGTCTCTGCTTAGGGCTACATCAATAGGAAACAAACCATAGAGATAGAACTTGGAGCTACTTTATTGTGTCAAGTTTCAAAGAGCTAGCACAAACCGTGTTTGACTTAGAGTTCCAACTACATGTGTCCATATAGGAGAAAACAGAGTGAAACCTAAAAATTAAAACTGTTACTGCCAACGAACGGTTTAACCTAGAAGAACGAAATTTGGTGAGCCAAGTTGGATTGGGGTACTGATCATTACCTGAAAGTGTCATCAAGATTGGGTGAAAAAATGTGTGCTGAGATTTCAGGAAACTCGTAGTTTTTTGGAAGATTGGCAACCCCTTTCCATGAAAGTGATTTGCGCCAGTCTCTGGTTAGGGATACATCAATAGGAAACAAACCATAGAGATAGAACTTGGAGCTACTTTATTGTGTCAAGTTTCAAAGAGCTAGCACAAACCGTGTTTGATTTAGAGTTCCAACTACATGTATCCATATAGGAGAAAACAGAGTGAAACCTAAAAATTAAAACTGTTACTGCCAATGAACGGTTTAACCTAGAAGAACAAAATTTGGTGAGCCAAGTGGGATTGGGGTACTGATCATTACCGGAAAGTGTCGTCAAGATTGGGTGAAAAAATGTGTGCTGAGATTTCAGGAAACTCGTAATTTTTTGGAAGATGGCAACCCCTTTCCATGAAAGTGATTTGCGCCAGTCTCTGCTTAGGGCTACATCAATAGGAAACAAACCATAGAGATAGAACTTGGAGCTACTTTATTGTGTCAAGTTTCAAAGAGCTAGCACAAACCGTGTTTGATTTAGAGTTCCAACTACATGTATCCATATAGGAGAAAACAGAGTGAAACCTAAAAATTAAAACTGTTACTGCCAACGAACGGTTTAACCTAGAAGAACGAAATTTGGTGAGCCAAGTGGGATTGGGGTGCTGATCATTACCTGAAAGTGTCATCAAGATTGGGTGAAAAAATGTGTGCTGAGATTTCAGGAAACTCGCAGTTTTTTGGAAGATTGGCAACCCCTTTCCATGAAAGTGATTTGCGCCAGTCTCTGCTTAGGGCTACATCAATAGGAAATAAACCATAGAGATAGAACTTGGAGCTAATTTATTGTGTCTAGTTTCAAAGAGCTAGCACAAACCGTGTTTGATTTAGAGTTCCAACTACATGTATCCATATAGGAGAAAACAGAGTGAAACCTAAAAATTAAAACTGTTACTGCCAACGAACGGTTTAACCTAAAAGAGAGAAACTTGGTGACCCAAGTGGGATTTGTTGTTTTGATCATTACCTGAAAGTGTCATCAAGATTGGGTGAAAAAATGTGTGCTGAGATTTCAGGAAACTCGTAGTTTTTTGGAAGCTTGGCAACCCCTTTAAATGAAAGTGATTTGCGCCAGTCTCTGCTTAGGGCTACATCAATAGGAAACAAACCATAGAGATAGAACTTGGAGCTACTTTATTGTGTCAAGTTTCAAAGACCTAGCAAAAACCGTGTTTGATTTAGAGTTCCAACAACATGTATCCATATAGGAGAAAACAGAGTGAAACCTAAAAATTAAAACTGTTACTGACAACGAACAGTTTAACCTAGAAGAACGAAATTTGGTGAGCCAAGTGGGATTGGTGTACTGATCATTACCTGAAAGTGTCATCAAGATTGGGTGAAAAAATGTGTGCTGAGATTTCAGGAAACTCGTAGTTTTTTGGAAGATGGCAACCCCTTTCCATGAAAGTGATTTGCGCCAGTCTCTGCTTAGGGCTACATCAATAGGAAACAAACCATAGAGATAGAACTTGGAGCTACTTTATTGTGTCAAGTTTCAAAGAGCTAGCACAAACCGTGTTTGATTTAGAGTTCCAACTACATGTGTCCATATAGGAGAAAACAGAGTGAAACCTAAAAATTTAAACTGTTACTGCCAATGAACGGGTTTACCTAGAAGAATGAAATTTGGTGAGCCAAGTGGGATTGGGGTACTGATCATTACCTGAAAGTGTCATCAAGATTGGGTGAAAAAATATGTGCTGAGATTTCAGGAAACTCGTAGTTTTTTGGAAGATGGCAACCCCTTTCCACGAAAGTGATTTGCGCCAGTCTCTGCTTAGGGCTACATCAATAGGAAACAAACCATAGAGATAGAACTTGGAGCTACTTTATTGTGTCAAGTTTCAAAGAGCTAGCACAAACCGTGTTTGACTTAGAGTTCCAACTACATGTGTCCATATAGGAGAAAACAGAGTGAAACCTAAAAATTAAAACTGTTACTGCCAACGAACGGTTTAACCTAGAAGAACGAAATTTGGTGAGCCAAGTTGGATTGGGGTACTGATCATTACCTGAAAGTGTCATCAAGATTGGGTGAAAAAATGTGTGCTGAGATTTCAGGAAACTCGTAGTTTTTTGGAAGATTGGCAACCCCTTTCCATGAAAGTGATTTGCGCCAGTCTCTGGTTAGGGATACATCAATAGGAAACATACCATAGAGATAGAACATGGAGCTGCTTTATTGTGTCAAGTTTCATAGAGCTAGCACAAACCGTGTTTGATTTAGAGTTCCAACTACATGTATCCATATAGGAGAAAACACAGTGAAACCTAAAAATTAAAACTGTTACTGCCAACGAACGGTTTAACCTAGAAGAACGAAACTTGGTGACCCAAGTGGGATTTGTTGTACTGATCATTACCTGAAAGTGTCATCAAGATTGGGTGAAAAAATGTGTGCTGAGATTTCAGGAAACTCGTAGTTTTTTGGAAGCTTGGCAACCCCTTTAAATGAAAGTGATTTGCGCCAGTCTCTGCTTAGGGCTACATCAATAGGAAACAAACCATAGAGATAGAACTTGGAGCTACTTTATTGTGTCAAGTTTCAAAGAGCTAGCAAAAACCGTGTTTAATTTAGAGTTCCAACAACATGTATCCATATAGGAGAAAACAGAGTGAAACCTAAAAATTAAAACTGTTACTGCCAACGAACGGTTTAACCTAGAAGAACGAAATTTGGTGAGCCAAGTGGGATTGGGGTACTGATCATTACCTGAAAGTGTCATCAAGATTGGGTGAAAAAATGTGTGCTGAGATTTCAGGAAACTCGTAGTTTTTTGGAAGATGGCAACCCCTTTCCATGAAAGTGATTTGCGCCAGTCTCTGCTTAGGGCTACATCAATAGGAAACAAACCATAGAGATAGAACTTGGAGCTACTTTATTGTGTCAAGTTTCAAAGAGCTAGCACAAACCGTGTTTGATTTAGAGTTCCAACTACATGTATCCATATAGGAGAAAACAGAGTGAAACCTAAAAATTAAAACTGTTACTGCCAATTAACGGTTTAACCTAGAAGAACGAAATTTGGTGAGCCAAGTGGGATTGGGGTACTGATCATAACCTGAAAGTGTCATCAAGATTGGGTGAAAAAATGTGTGCTGAGATTTCAGGAAACTCTTAGTTTTTTGGAAGATTGTCAACCCCTTTCCATGAAAGTGATTTGCGCCAGTCTTTTCTTAGGGCTACATCAATAAGAAACAAACCATAGAGAAAGAACTTGGAGCTACTTTATTGTGTCAAGTTTCAAAGAGCTAGCACAAACCATGTTTGATTTAGAGTTCCAACTACATGTGTCCATATAGGAGACAACAGAGTGAAACCTAAAAATTAAAACTGTTACTGCCAACGAACGGTTTAACCTAGAAGAACGAAATTTGGTGAGCCAAGTGGGATTGGGGTACTGATCATTACCTGAAAGTGTCATCAAGATTGGGTGAAAAAATTGTGCTGAGATTTCAGGAAACTCGTAGTTTTTTGTAAGCTTGGCAACCCCTTTCCATGAAAGTGATTTGCGCCAGTCTCTGCTTAGGGCTACATCAATAGGAAACAAACCATAGAGATAGAACTTGGAACTACTTTATTGTGTCACGTTTCAAAGAGCTAGCACAAACCGTGTTTGATTTAGAGTTCCTCTACATGTATCCATATAGGAGAAAACAGAGTGAAACCTAAAAATTAAAACTGTTACTGCCAACGAACGGTTTAAACTAGAAGAACGAAATTTGGTGAGCCAAGTGGGATTGCAGTACTGATCATTACCTGAAAGTGTCATCAAGATTGGGTGAAAAAATGTGTGCTGAGATTTCAGGAAACTCTTAGTTTTTTGGAAGATTGTCAACCCCTTTCCATGAAAGTGATTTGTGCCAGTCTCTTCTTAGGGCTACATCAATAGGAAACAAACCATAGAGATAGAACTTGGAGCTACTTTATTGTGTCAAGTTTCAAAGAGCTAGCACAAACCGTGTTTGATTTAGAGTTCCAACTACATGTATCCATATAAGAGAAAACAGAGTGAAACCTAAAAATTAAAACTGTTACTGCCAATGAACGGTTTAACCTAGAAGAACGAAATTTGGTGAGCCAAGTGGGATTGGGGTACTGATCATAACCTGAAAGTGACATCAAGATTGGGTGAAAAAATGTGTGCTGAGATTTCAGGAAACTCGCAGTTTTTTGGAAGATTGGCAACCCCTTTCCATGAAAGTGATTTGCGCCAGTCTCTGCTTAGGGCTACATCAATAGGAAACAAACCATAGAGATAGAACTTGGAGCTACTTTATTGTGTCAAGTTTCAAAGAGCTATCACAAACCGTGTTTGATTAAGAGTTCCAACTACATGTATCCACATAGGAGAAAACAGAGTGAAACCTAAAAATTAAAACTGTTACTGCCAACGAACGGATTAACCTAGAAGAACGAAATTTGGTGAGCCAAGTGGGATTGGGGTACTGATCATTACCTGAAAGTGTCATCAAGATTGGGTGAAAAAAATGTGTGCTGAGATTTCAGGAAACTCTTAGTTTTTTGGAAGATTGGCAACCCCTTTCCATGAAAGTGATTTGCGCCAGTCTCTGCTTAGGGCTACATCAATAGGAATCAAACCATAGAGATAGAACTTGGAGCTACTTTATTGTGTCAAGTTTCAAAGAGCTAGCACAAACCGTGTTTGATTTAGAGTTCCAACTACATGTATCCATATAGGAGAAAACAGAGTGAAACCTAAAAGTTAAAACTGTTACTGCCAACGAACGGTTTAACCTAGAAGAACGAAATTTGGTGAGCCAAGTGGGATTGGGGTGCTGATCATTACCTGAAAGAGTCATCAAGATTGGGTGAAAAAAATGTGTGCTGAGATTTCAGGAAACTCGTAGTTTTTTGGAAGATGGCAACCCCTTTCCACGAAAGTGATTTGCGCCAGTCTCTGCTTAGGGCTACATCAATAGGAAACAAACCATAGAGATAGAACTTGGAGCTACTTTATTGTGTCAAGTTTCAAAGAGCTAGCACAAACCGTGTTTGACTTAGAGTTCCAACTACATGTGTCCATATAGGAGAAAACAGAGTGAAACCTAAAAATTAAAACTGTTACTGCCAACGAACGGTTTAACCTAGAAGAACGAAATTTGGTGAGCCAAGTTGGATTGGGGTACTGATCATTACCTGAAAGTGTCATCAAGATTGGGTGAAAAAATGTGTGCTGAGATTTCAGGAAACTCGTAGTTTTTTGGAAGATTGGCAACCCCTTTCCATGAAAGTGATTTGCGCCAGTCTCTGGTTAGGGATACATCAATAGGAAACAAACCATAGAGATAGAACTTGGAGCTACTTTATTGTGTCAAGTTTCAAAGAGCTAGCACAAACCGTGTTTGATTTAGAGTTCCAACTACATGTATCCATATAGGAGAAAACAGAGTGAAACCTAAAAATTAAAACTGTTACTGCCAATGAACGGTTTAACCTAGAAGAACAAAATTTGGTGAGCCAAGTGGGATTGGGGTACTGATCATTACCGGAAAGTGTCGTCAAGATTGGGTGAAAAAATGTGTGCTGAGATTTCAGGAAACTCGTAATTTTTTGGAAGATGGCAACCCCTTTCCATGAAAGTGATTTGCGCCAGTCTCTGCTTAGGGCTACATCAATAGGAAACAAACCATAGAGATAGAACTTGGAGCTACTTTATTGTGTCAAGTTTCAAAGAGCTAGCACAAACCGTGTTTGATTTAGAGTTCCAACTACATGTATCCATATAGGAGAAAACAGAGTGAAACCTAAAAATTAAAACTGTTACTGCCAACGAACGGTTTAACCTAGAAGAACGAAATTTGGTGAGCCAAGTGGGATTGGGGTGCTGATCATTACCTGAAAGTGTCATCAAGATTGGGTGAAAAAATGTGTGCTGAGATTTCAGGAAACTCGCAGTTTTTTGGAAGATTGGCAACCCCTTTCCATGAAAGTGATTTGCGCCAGTCTCTGCTTAGGGCTACATCAATAGGAAATAAACCATAGAGATAGAACTTGGAGCTAATTTATTGTGTCTAGTTTCAAAGAGCTAGCACAAACCGTGTTTGATTTAGAGTTCCAACTACATGTATCCATATAGGAGAAAACAGAGTGAAACCTAAAAATTAAAACTGTTACTGCCAACGAACGGTTTAACCTAAAAGAGAGAAACTTGGTGACCCAAGTGGGATTTGTTGTTTTGATCATGACCTGAAAGTGTCATCAAGATTGGGTGAAAAAATGTGTGCTGAGATTTCAGGAAACTCGTAGTTTTTTGGAAGCTTGGCAACCCCTTTAAATGAAAGTGATTTGCGCCAGTCTCTGCTTAGGGCTACATCAATAGGAAACAAACCATAGAGATAGAACTTGGAGCTACTTTATTGTGTCAAGTTTCAAAGACCTAGCAAAAACCGTGTTTGATTTAGAGTTCCAACAACATGTATCCATATAGGAGAAAACAGAGTGAAACCTAAAAATTAAAACTGTTACTGACAACGAACAGTTTAACCTAGAAGAACGAAATTTGGTGAGCCAAGTGGGATTGGTGTACTGATCATTACCTGAAAGTGTCATCAAGATTGGGTGAAAAAATGTGTGCTGAGATTTCAGGAAACTCGTAGTTTTTTGGAAGATGGCAACCCCTTTCCATGAAAGTGATTTGCGCCAGTCTCTGCTTAGGGCTACATCAATAGGAAACAAACCATAGAGATAGAACTTGGAGCTACTTTATTGTGTCAAGTTTCAAAGAGCTAGCACAAACCGTGTTTGATTTAGAGTTCCAACTACATGTGTCCATATAGGAGAAAACAGAGTGAAACCTAAAAATTTAAACTGTTACTGCCAATGAACGGGTTTACCTAGAAGAATGAAATTTGGTGAGCCAAGTGGGATTGGGGTACTGATCATTACCTGAAAGTGTCATCAAGATTGGGTGAAAAAATATGTGCTGAGATTTCAGGAAACTCGTAGTTTTTTGGAAGATGGCAACCCCTTTCCACGAAAGTGATTTGCGCCAGTCTCTGCTTAGGGCTACATCAATAGGAAACAAACCATAGAGATAGAACTTGGAGCTACTTTATTGTGTCAAGTTTCAAAGAGCTAGCACAAACCGTGTTTGACTTAGAGTTCCAACTACATGTGTCCATATAGGAGAAAACAGAGTGAAACCTAAAAATTAAAACTGTTACTGCCAACGAACGGTTTAACCTAGAAGAACGAAATTTGGTGAGCCAAGTTGGATTGGGGTACTGATCATTACCTGAAAGTGTCATCAAGATTGGGTGAAAAAATGTGTGCTGAGATTTCAGGAAACTCGTAGTTTTTTGGAAGATGGCAACCCCTTTCCATGAAAGTGATTTGCGCCAGTCTCTGGTTAGGGATACATCAATAGGAAACAAACCATAGAGATAGAACTTGGAGCTACTTTATTGTGTCAAGTTTCAAAGAGCTAGCACAAACCGTGTTTGATTTAGAGTTCCAACTACATGTATCCATATAGGAGAAAACAGAGTGAAACCTAAAAATTAAAACTGTTACTGCCAATGAACGGTTTAACCTAGAAGAACAAAATTTGGTGAGCCAAGTGGGATTGGGGTACTGATCATTACCGGAAAGTGTCGTCAAGATTGGGTGAAAAAATGTGTGCTGAGATTTCAGGAAACTCGTAATTTTTTGGAAGATGGCAACCCCTTTCCATGAAAGTGATTTGCGCCAGTCTCTGCTTAGGGCTACATCAATAGGAAACAAACCATAGAGATAGAACTTGGAGCTACTTTATTGTGTCAAGTTTCAAAGAGCTAGCACAAACCGTGTTTGATTTAGAGTTCCAACTACATGTATCCATATAGGAGAAAACAGAGTGAAACCTAAAAATTAAAACTGTTACTGCCAACGAACGGTTTAACCTAGAAGAACGAAATTTGGTAAGCCAAGTGGGATTGGGGTGCTGATCATTACCTGAAAGTGTCATCAAGATTGGGTGAAAAAATGTGTGCTGAGATTTCAGGAAACTCGCAGTTTTTTGGAAGATTGGCAACCCCTTTCCATGAAAGTGATTTGCGCCAGTCTCTGCTTAGGGCTACATCAATAGGAAATAAACCATAGAGATAGAACTTGGAGCTAATTTATTGTGTCTAGTTTCAAAGAGCTAGCACAAACCGTGTTTGATTTAGAGTTCCAACTACATGTATCCATATAGGAGAAAACAGAGTGAAACCTAAAAATTAAAACTGTTACTGCCAACGAACGGTTTAACCTAAAAGAGAGAAACTTGGTGACCCAAGTGGGATTTGTTGTTTTGATCATTACCTGAAAGTGTCATCAAGATTGGGTGAAAAAATGTGTGCTGAGATTTCAGGAAACTCGTAGTTTTTTGGAAGCTTGGCAACCCCTTTAAATGAAAGTGATTTGCGCCAGTCTCTGCTTAGGGCTACATCAATAGGAAACAAACCATAGAGATAGAACTTGGAGCTACTTTATTGTGTCAAGTTTCAAAGACCTAGCAAAAACCGTGTTTGATTTAGAGTTCCAACTACATGTATCCATATAGGAGAAAACAGAGTGAAACCTAAAAATTAAAACTGTTACTGCCAACGAACGGTTTAACCTAGAAGAACGAAATTTGGTGAGCCAAGTGGGATTGGGGTACTGATCATTACCTGAAAGTGTCGTCAAGATTGGGAGAAAAAATGTGTGCTGAGATTTCAGGAAACTCGTAATTTTTTGGAAGATGGCAACCCCTTTCCATGAAAGTGATTTGCGCCAGTCTCTGCTTAGGGCTACATCAATAGGAAACAAACCATAGAGATAGAAATTGGAGCTACTTTATTGTGTCAAGTTTCAAAGAGCTAGCACAAACCGTGTTTGATTTAGAGTTCCAACTACATGTATCCATATAGGAGAAAACAGAGTGAAACCTAAAAATTAAAACTGTTACTGCCAACGAACAGTTTAACCTAGAAGAACGAAATTTGGTGAGCCAAGTGGGATTGGGGTACTGATCATTACCTGAAAGTGTCATCAAGATTGGGTGAAAAAATGTGTGCTGAGATTTCAGGAAACTCTTAGTTTTTTGGAAGATTGTCAACCCCTTTCCATGAAAGTGATTTGCGCCAGTCTCTGCTTAGGGCTACATCAATAGGAAACAAACCATAGAGATAGAACTTGGAGCTACTTTATTGTGTCAAGTTTCAAAGAGCTAGCACAAACCGTGTTTGATTTAGAGTTCCAACTACATGTATCCATATAGGAGAAAACAGAGTGAAACCTAAAAATTAAAACTGTTACTGCCAACGAACGGTTTAACCTAGAAGAACGAAATTTGGTGAGCCAAGTGGGATTGGGGTACTGATCATTACCTGAAGGTGTCATGAAGATTGGGTGAAAAAATTTGTGCTGAGATTTCAGGAAACTCGCAGTTTTTTGGAAGATTGGCAACCCCTTTCCATGAAAGTGATTTGCGCCAGTCTCTGCTTAGGGCTACATCAATAGGAAACATACCATAGAGATAGAACTTGGAGCTACTTTATTGTGTCAAGTTTCAAAGAGCTAGCACAAACCGTGTTTGATTTAGAGTTCCAACTACATGTATCCATATAGGAGAAAACAGAGTGAAACCTAAAAATTAAAACTGTTACTGCCAACGAACGGTTTAACCTAGAAGAACGAAATTTGGTGAGCCAAGTGGGATTGGGGTACTGATCATTACCTGAAAGTGTCGTCAAAATTGGGTGAAAAAATGTGTGCTGAGATTTCAGGAAACTCTTAGTTTTTTGGAAGATGGCAACCCCTTTCCATGAAAGTGATCTGCGCCAGTCTCTGCTTAGGGCTACATCAATAGGAAACAAACCATAGAGATAGAACTTGGAGCTACTTTATTGTGTCAAGTTTCAAAGAGCTAGCACAAACCGTGTTTGATTTAGAGTTCCAACTACATGTATCCATATAGGAGAAAACAGAGTGAAACGTAAAAATTAAAACTGTTACTGCCATCGAACGGTTTAACCTAGAAGAACGAAATTTGGTGAGCCTAGTGGGATTGGGGTACTGATCATTACCTGAAAGTGTCATCAAGATTGGGTGAAAAAATGTGTGCTGAGATTTCAGGAAACTCTTAGTTTTTTGGAAGATTGTCAACCCCTTTCCATGAAAGTGATTTGTGCCAGTCTCTGCTTAGGGCTACATCAATAGGGAACAAACCATAGAGATAGAACTTGGAGCTACTTTATTGTGTCAAGTTTCAAAGAGCTAGCACAAACCGTGTTTGATTTAGAGTTCCAACTACATGTATCCATATAGGAGAAAACAGAGTGAAACGTAAAAATTAAAACTGTTACTGCCAACGAACGGTTTAACCTAGAAGAACGAAATTTGGTGAGCCTAGTGGGATTGGGGTACTGATCATTACCTGAAAGTGTCATCAAGATTGGGTGAAAAAATGTTTGCTGAGATTTCAGGTAACTCTTAGTTTTTTGGAAGATTGTCAACCCCTTTCCATGAAAGTGATTTGTGCCAGTCTCTGCTTAGGGCTACATCAATAGGAAACAAACCATAGAGATAGAACTAGGAGCTACTTACTTGTGTCAAGTTTCAAAGAGCTAGCACAAACCGTGTTTGATTTAGAGTTCCAACTACATGTATCCATATAGGAGAAAACAGAATGAAACCTAAAAATTAAAACTGTTACTGCCAACGAACGGTTTAACCTAGAAGAACGAAATTTGGTGAGCCAAGTGGGATTGGGGTACTGATCATTACCTGAAAGTGTCATCAAGATTGGGTGAAAAAATGTGTGCTGAGATTTCAGGAAACTCGTAGTTTTTTGGAAGCCTGGCAACCCCTTTCCATGAAATTGATTTGCGCCAGTCTCTGCTTAGGGCTACATCAATAGGAAACAAACCATAGAGATAGAACTTGGAGCTACTTTATTGTGTCAAGTTTCAAAGAGCTAGCACAAACCGTGTTTGATTTGGAGTTCCAACTACATGTATCCATATAGGAGAAAACAGAGTGAAACCTAAAAATTAAAACTGTTACTGCCAACGAACGGTTTAACCTAGAAGAACGAAATTTGGTGAGCCAAGTGGGATTGGGGTACTGATCATTACCTGAAAGTGTCTTCAAGATTGGGTGAAAAAATGTGTGCTGAGATTTCAAAAAACTCGCAGGTTTTTGGAAGATTGGCAACCCCATTCCATGAAAGTGATTTGCGCCAGTCTCTGCTTAGGGCTACATTAATAGGAAAGAAACCATAGAGATAGAACTTGGAGCTACTTTATTGTGTCAAGTTTCAAAGAGCTAGCACAAACCGTGTTTGATTTAGAGTTCCAACTACATGTATCCATATAGGAGAAAACAGAGTGAAACCTAAAAGTTAAAACTGTTACTGCCAACGAACGGTTTAACCTAAAAGAACGAAATTTGGTGAGCCAAGTGGGATTGGGGTGCTGATCATTACCTGAAAGTGTCATCAAGATTGGTTGAAAAAATGTGTGCTGAGATTTCAGGAAACTCTTAGTTTTTTGGAAGATTGGCAACCCCTTTCCATGAAAGTGATTTGCGCCAGTCTCTGCTTAGGGCTACATCAATAGGAAACAAACCATAGAGATAGAACTTGGAGCTACTTTATTGTGTCAAGTTTCAAAGACCTAGCAAAAACCGTGTTTGATTTAGAGTTCCAACTACATGTATCCATATAGGAGAAAACAGAGTGAAACCTAAAAATTAAAACTGTTACTGCCAACGAATGGTTTAACCTAGAAGAACGAAATTTGGTGAGCCAAGTGGGATTGGGGTGCTGATCATTACCTGAAAGTGTCATCAAGATTGGTTGAAAAAATGTGTGCTGAGATTTCAGGAAACTCTTAGTTTTTTGGAAGATTGGCAACCCCTTTCCATGAAAGTGATTTGCGCCAGTCTCTGCTTAGGGCTTCTTCAATAGGAAACAAACCATAGAGATAGAACTTGGAGCTACTTTATTGTGTCAAGTTTCAAATGGCTAGCACAAACCGTGTTTGATTTAGAGTTCCAACTACATGTATCCATATAGGAGAAAACAGAGTGAAACCTAAAAATTAAACTGTTACTGCCAACGAACGGTTTAACCTAGAAGAACGAAATTTGGTGAGCCAAGTGGGAATGGGGTACTGATCATTACCTGAAAGTGTCATCAAGATTGGGTAAAAAATGTGTGCTGAGATTTCAGGAAACTAGCAGTTTTTTGGAAGACTGGCAACCCCTTTCCATGAAAGTGATTTGCGCCAGTCTCTTCTTAGGGCTACATCAATAGGAAACAAACCATAGAGATAGAACTTGGAGCTACTTACTTGTGTCAAGTTTCAAAGAGCTAGCACAAACCGTGTTTGATTTAGAGTTCCAACTACATGTATCCATATAGGAGAAAACAGAGTGAAACCTAAAAGTTAAAACTGTTACTGCCAACGAACGGTTTAACCTAGAAGAACGAAATTTGGTGAGCCAAGTGGAATTGGGGTACTGATCATTACCTGAAAGTGTCATCAAGATTGGGTGAAAAAATGTGTGCTGAGATTTCAGGAAACTCGTAGTTTTGTGGAAGATTGGCAACCCCTTTCCATGAAAGTGATTTGCGCCAGTCTCTGCTTAGGGCTACATCAATAGGAAACAAACCATAGAGATAGAACTTGGAGCTACTTTATTGTGTCAAGTTTCAAAGAGCTAGCACAATCCGTGTTTGATTTAGAGTTCCAACTACATGTATCCATATAGGAGAAAACAGAGTGAAACCTAAAAATTAAAACTGTTACTGCCAACGAACTGTTTAACCTAGAAGAACGAAATTTGGTGAGCCAAGTGGGATTGGGGTGCTGATCATTACCTGAAAGTGTCATCAAGATTGGGTGAAAAAATGTGTGCTGAGATTTCAGGAAACTCGTAGTTTTTTGTAAGCTTGGCAACCCCTTTCCATGAAAGTGATCTGCGCCAGTCTCTGCTTAGGGCTACATCAATAGGAAACAAACCATAGAGATAGAACTTGGAGCTACTTTATTGTGTCAAGTTTCAAAGAGCTAGCACAAACCGTGTTTGATTTAGAGTTCCAACTACATGTATCCATATAGGAGAAAACAGAGTGAAACGTAAAAATTAAAACTGTTACTGCCATCGAACGGTTTAACCTAGAAGAACGAAATTTGGTGAGCCTAGTGGGATTGGGGTACTGATCATTACCTGAAAGTGTCATCAAGATTGGGTGAAAAAATGTGTGCTGAGATTTCAGGAAACTCTTAGTTTTTTGGAAGATTGTCAACCCCTTTCCATGAAAGTGATTTGTGCCAGTCTCTGCTTAGGGCTACATCAATAGGGAACAAACCATAGAGATAGAACTTGGAGCTACTTTATTGTGTCAAGTTTCAAAGAGCTAGCACAAACCGTGTTTGATTTAGAGTTCCAACTACATGTATCCATATAGGAGAAAACAGAGTGAAACGTAAAAATTAAAACTGTTACTGCCAACGAACGGTTTAACCTAGAAGAACGAAATTTGGTGAGCCTAGTGGGATTGGGGTACTGATCATTACCTGAAAGTGTCATCAAGATTGGGTGAAAAAATGTGTGCTGAGATTTCAGGAAACTCTTAGTTTTTTGGAAGATTGTCAACCCCTTTCCATGAAAGTGATTTGTGCCAGTCTCTGCTTAGGGCTACATCAATAGGAAACAAACCATAGAGAAAGAACTAGGAGCTACTTACTTGTGTCAAGTTTCAAAGAGCTAGCACAAACCGTGTTTGATTTAGAGTTCCAACTACATGTATCCATATAGGAGAAAACAGAATGAAACCTAAAAATTAAAACTGTTACTGCCAACGAACGGTTTAACCTAGAAGAACGAAATTTGGTGAGCCAAGTGGGATTGGGGTACTGATCATTACCTGAAAGTGTCATCAAGATTGGGTGAAAAAATGTGTGCTGAGATTTCCGGAAACTCGTAGTTTTTTGGAAGATTGGCAACCCCTTTCCATGAAATTGATTTGCGCCAGTCTCTGCTTAGGGCTACATCAATAGGAAACAAACCATAGAGATAGAACTTGGAGCTACTTTATTGTGTCAAGTTTCAAAGAGCTAGCACAAACCGTGTTTGATTTGGAGTTTTAACTACATGTATCCATATAGGAGAAAACAGAGTGAAACCTAAAAATTAAAACTGTTACTGCCAACGAACGGTTTAACCTAGAAGAACGAAATTTGGTGAGCCAAGTGGGATTGGGGTACTGATCATTACCTGAAAGTGTCTTCAAGATTGGGTGAAAAAATGTGTGCTGAGATTTCAAAAAACTCGCAGGTTTTTGGAAGATTGGCAACCCCTTTCCATGAAAGTGATTTGCGCCAGTCTCTGCTTAGGGCTACATTAATAGGAAAGAAACCATAGAGATAGAACTTGGAGCTACTTTATTGTGTCAAGTTTCAAAGAGCTAGCACAAACCGTGTTTGATTTAGAGTTCCAACTACATGTATCCATATAGGAGAAAACAGAGTGAAACCTAAAAGTTAAAACTGTTACTGCCAACGAACGGTTTAACCTAAAAGAACGAAATTTGGTGAGCCAAGTGGGATTGGGGTGCTGATCATTACCTGAAAGTGTCATCAAGATTGGTTGAAAAAATGTGTGCTGAGATTTCAGGAAACTCTTAGTTTTTTGGAAGATTGGCAACCCCTTTCCATGAAAGTGATTTGCGCCAGTCTCTGCTTAGGGCTACATCAATAGGAAATAAACCATAGAGATAGAACTTGGAGCTAATTTATTGTGTCTAGTTTCAAAGAGCTAGCACAAACCGTGTTTGATTTAGAGTTCCAACTACATGTATCCATATAGGAGAAAACAGAGTGAAACCTAAAAATTAAAACTGTTACTGCCAACGAACGGTTTAACCTAAAAGAGAGAAACTTGGTGACCCAAGTGGGATTTGTTGTTTTGATCATTACCTGAAAGTGTCATCAAGATTGGGTGAAAAAATGTGTGCTGAGATTTCAGGAAACTCGTAGTTTTTTGGAAGCTTGGCAACCCCTTTAAATGAAAGTGATTTGCGCCAGTCTCTGCTTAGGGCTACATCAATAGGAAACAAACCATAGAGATAGAACTTGGAGCTACTTTATTGTGTCAAGTTTCAAAGACCTAGCAAAAACCGTGTTTGATTTAGAGTTCCAACTACATGTATCCATATAGGAGAAAACAGAGTGAAACCTAAAAATTAAAACTGTTACTGCCAACGAACGGTTTAACCTAGAAGAACGAAATTTGGTGAGCCAAGTGGGATTGGGGTACTGATCATTACCTGAAAGTGTCGTCAAGATTGGGAGAAAAAATGTGTGCTGAGATTTCAGGAAACTCGTAATTTTTTGGAAGATGGCAACCCCTTTCCATGAAAGTGATTTGCGCCAGTCTCTGCTTAGGGCTACATCAATAGGAAACAAACCATAGAGATAGAAATTGGAGCTACTTTATTGTGTCAAGTTTCAAAGAGCTAGCACAAACCGTGTTTGATTTAGAGTTCCAACTACATGTATCCATATAGGAGAAAACAGAGTGAAACCTAAAAATTAAAACTGTTACTGCCAACGAACAGTTTAACCTAGAAGAACGAAATTTGGTGAGCCAAGTGGGATTGGGGTACTGATCATTACCTGAAAGTGTCATCAAGATTGGGTGAAAAAATGTGTGCTGAGATTTCAGGAAACTCTTAGTTTTTTGGAAGATTGTCAACCCCTTTCCATGAAAGTGATTTGCGCCAGTCTCTGCTTAGGGCTACATCAATAGGAAACAAACCATAGAGATAGAACTTGGAGCTACTTTATTGTGTCAAGTTTCAAAGAGCTAGCACAAACCGTGTTTGATTTAGAGTTCCAACTACATGTATCCATATAGGAGAAAACAGAGTGAAACCTAAAAATTAAAACTGTTACTGCCAACGAACGGTTTAACCTAGAAGAACGAAATTTGGTGAGCCAAGTGGGATTGGGGTACTGATCATTACCTGAAGGTGTCATGAAGATTGGGTGAAAAAATTTGTGCTGAGATTTCAGGAAACTCGCAGTTTTTTGGAAGATTGGCAACCCCTTTCCATGAAAGTGATTTGCGCCAGTCTCTGCTTAGGGCTACATCAATAGGAAACATACCATAGAGATAGAACTTGGAGCTACTTTATTGTGTCAAGTTTCAAAGAGCTAGCACAAACCGTGTTTGATTTAGAGTTCCAACTACATGTATCCATATAGGAGAAAACAGAGTGAAACCTAAAAATTAAAACTGTTACTGCCAACGAACGGTTTAACCTAGAAGAACGAAATTTGGTGAGCCAAGTGGGATTGGGGTACTGATCATTACCTGAAAGTGTCGTCAAAATTGGGTGAAAAAATGTGTGCTGAGATTTCAGGAAACTCTTAGTTTTTTGGAAGATGGCAACCCCTTTCCATGAAAGTGATCTGCGCCAGTCTCTGCTTAGGGCTACATCAATAGGAAACAAACCATAGAGATAGAACTTGGAGCTACTTTATTGTGTCAAGTTTCAAAGAGCTAGCACAAACCGTGTTTGATTTAGAGTTCCAACTACATGTATCCATATAGGAGAAAACAGAGTGAAACGTAAAAATTAAAACTGTTACTGCCATCGAACGGTTTAACCTAGAAGAACGAAATTTGGTGAGCCTAGTGGGATTGGGGTACTGATCATTACCTGAAAGTGTCATCAAGATTGGGTGAAAAAATGTGTGCTGAGATTTCAGGAAACTCGTAGTTTTTTGGAAGATGGCAACCCCTTTCCATGAAAGGGATTTGCGCCAGTCTCTGCTTAGGGCTACATTAATAGGAAAGAAACCATAGAGATAGAACTTGGAGCTACTTTATTGTGTCAAGTTTCAAAGAGCTAGCACAAACCGTGTTTGATTTAGAGTTCCAACTACATGTATCCATATAGGAGAAAACAGAGTGAAACCTAAAAGTTAAAACTGTTACTGCCAACGAACGGTTTAACCTAAAAGAACGAAATTTGGTGAGCCAAGTGGGATTGGGGTGCTGATCATTACCTGAAAGTGTCATCAAGATTGGTTGAAAAAATGTGTGCTGAGATTTCAGGAAACTCTTAGTTTTTTGGAAGATTGGCAACCCCTTTCCATGAAAGTGATTTGCGCCAGTCTCTGCTTAGGGCTACATCAATAGGAAACAAACCATAGAGATAGAACTTGGAGCTACTTTATTGTGTCAAGTTTCAAAGACCTAGCAAAAACCGTGTTTGATTTAGAGTTCCAACTACATGTATCCATATAGGAGAAAACAGAGTGAAACCTAAAAATTAAAACTGTTACTGCCAACGAATGGTTTAACCTAGAAGAACGAAATTTGGTGAGCCAAGTGGGATTGGGGTGCTGATCATTACCTGAAAGTGTCATCAAGATTGGTTGAAAAAATGTGTGCTGAGATTTCAGGAAACTCTTAGTTTTTTGGAAGCTTGGCAACCCCTTTAAATGAAAGTGATTTGCGCCAGTCTCTGCTTAGGGCTACATGAATAGGAAACAAACCATAGAGATAGAACTTGGAGGTACTTTGATGTGTCACGTTTCAAAGAGCTAGCACAAACCGTGTTTGATTTAGAGTTCCAACTACATGTATCCATATAGGAGAAAACAGAGTGAAACCTAAAAATTAAAACTGTTACTGCCAACGAACGGTTTAACCTAGAAGAACGAAATTTGGTGAGCCAAGTGGGAATGGGGTACTGATCATTACCTGAAAGTGTCATCAAGATTGGGTAAAAAATGTGTGCTGAGATTTCAGGAAACTAGCAGTTTTTTGGAAGACTGGCAACCCCTTTCCATGAAAGTGATTTGCGCCAGTCTCTTCTTAGGGCTACATCAATAGGATACAAACCATAGAGATAGAACTTGGAGCTACTTACTTGTGTCAAGTTTCAAAGAGCTAGCACAAACCGTGTTTGATTTAGAGTTCCAACTACATGTATCCATATAGGAGAAAACAGAGTGAAACCTAAAAGTTAAAACTGTTACTGCCAACGAACGGTTTAACCTAGAAGAACGAAATTTGGTGAGCCAAGTGGGATTGGGGTACTGATCATTACCTGAAAGTGTCATCAAGATTGGGTGAAAAAATGTGTGCTGAGATTTCAGGAAACTCGTAGTTTTGTGGAAGATTGGCAACCCCTTTCCATGAAAGTGATTTGCGCCAGTCTCTGCTTAGGGCTACATCAATAGGAAACAAACCATAGAGATAGAACTTGGAGCTACTTTATTGTGTCAAGTTTCAAAGAGCTAGCACAATCCGTGTTTGATTTAGAGTTCCAACTACATGTATCCATATAGGAGAAAACAGAGTGAAACCTAAAAATTAAAACTGTTACTGCCAACGAACTGTTTAACCTAGAAGAACGAAATTTGGTGAGCTAAGTGGGATTGGGGTGCTGATCATTACCTGAAAGTGTCATCAAGATTGGTTGAAAAAATGAGTGCTGAGATTTCAGGAAACTCTTAGTTTTTTGGAAGATTGGCAACCCCTTTCCATGAAAGTGATTTGCGCCAGTCTCTGCTTAGGGCTACATCAATAGGAAACAAACCATAGAGATAGAACTTGGAGCTACTTTATTGTGTCAAGTTTCAAAGAGCTAGCACAAACCGTGTTTGATTTAGAGTTCCAACTACATGTATCCATATAGGAGAAAACAGAGTGAAACCTAAAAATTAAAACTGTTACTGCCAACGAACGGTTTAACCTAGAAGAACGAAATTTGGTGAGCCAAGTGGGATGGGTGTGCTGATCATTACCTGAAAGTGTCATCAAGATTGGGTGAAAAAATGTGTCCTGAGATTTCAGGAAACTCTTAGTTTTTTGGAAGATTGGCAACCCCTTTCCATGAAAGTGATTTGCGCCAGTCTCTGCTTAGGGCTACTTCAATAGGAAACAAACCATAGAGATAGAACTTGGAGCTACTTTATTGTGTCAAGTTTCAAATGGCTAGCACAAACCGTGTTTGATTTAGAGTTCCAACTACATGTATCCATATAGGAGAAAACAGAGTGAAACCTAAAAATTAAAACTGTTACTGCCAACGAACGGTTTAACCTAGAAGAACGAAATTTGGTGAGCCAAGTGGGATTGGGGTACTGATCATTACCTGAAAGTGTCATCAAGATTGGGTGAAAAAATGTGTGCTGAGTTTTCAGGAAACTCTTAGTTTTTTTGAAGATTGTCAACCCCTTTCCATGAAAGTGATTTGCGCCAGTCTCTGCTTAGGGCTACATCAATAGGAAACAAACCATAGAGATAGAACTTGGAGCTAATTTATTGTGTCTAGTTTCAAAGAGCTAGCACAAACCGTGTTTGATTTAGAGTTCCAACTACATGTATCCATATAGGAGAAAACATAGTGAAACCTAAAAATTAAAACTGTTACTGCCAACGAACGGTTTAACCTAAAAGAGAGAAACTTGGTGACCCAAGTGGGATTTGTTGTACTGATCATTACCTGAAAGTGTCATCAAGATTGGGTGAAAAAATGTGTGCTGAGATTTCAGGAAACTCGTAGTTTTTTGGAAGCTTGGCATCCCCTTTAAATGAAAGTGATTTGCGCCAGTCTCTGCTTAGGGCTACATCAATAGGAAACAAACCCTAGAGATAGAACTTGGAGCTACTTATTGTGTCAAGTTTCAAAGACCTAGCAAAAACCGTGTTTGATTTAGAGTTCCAACTACATGTATCCATATAGGAGAAAACAGAGTGAAACCTAAAAATTAAAACTGTTACTGCCAACGAACGGTTTAACCTAGAAGAACGAAATTTGGTGAGCCAAGTGGGATTGGGGTACTGATCATTACCTGAAAGTGTCGTCAAGATTGGGTGAAAAAATGTGTGCTGAGATTTCAGGAAACTCGTAATTTTTTGGAAGATGGCAACCCCTTTCCATGAAAGTGATTTGCGCCAGTCTCTGCTTAGGGCTACATCAATAGGAAACAAACCATAGAGATAGAACTTGGAGCTACTTTATTGTGTCAAGTTTCAAAGAGCTAGCACAAACCGTGTTTGATTTAGAGTTCCAACTACATGTATCCATATAGGAGAAAACAGAGTGAAACCTAAAAATTAAAACTGTTACTGCCAACGAACGGTTTAACCTAGAAGAACGAAATTTGGTGAGCCAAGTGGGATTGGGGTGCTGATCATTACCTGAAAGTGTCATCAAGATTGGTTGAAAAAATGTGTGCTGAGATTTCAGGAAACTCTTAGTTTTTTGGAAGATTGGCAACCCCTTTCCATGAAAGTGATTTGCGCCAGTCTCTGCTTAGGGCTACTTCAATAGGAAACAAACCATAGAGATAGAACTTGGAGCTACTTTATTGTGTCAAGTTTCAAATGGCTAGCACAAACCGTGTTTGATTTAATGTTCCAACTACATGTATCCATATAGGAGAAAACAGAGTGAAACCTAAAAATTAAACTGTTACTGCCAACGAACGGTTTAACCTAGAAGAACGAAATTTGGTGAGCCAAGTGGGATTGGGGTACTGATCATTACCTGAAAGTGTCGTCAAGATTGGGTGAAAAAATGTGTCCTGAGATTTCAGGAAACTCGTAATTTTTTGGAAGATGGCAACCCCTTTCCATGAAAGTGATTTGCGCCAGTCTCTGCTTAGGGCTACATCAATAGGAAACAAACCATAGAGATAGAACTTGGAGCTACTTTATTGTGTCAAGTTTCAAAGAGCTAGCACAAACCGTGTTTGATTTAGAGTTCCAACTACATGTATCCATATAGGAGAAAACAGAGTGAAACCTAAAAATTAAAACTGTTACTGCCAACGAACGGTTTAACCTGGAAGAACGAAATTTGGTGAGCCAAGTGGGATTGGGGTACTGATCATTACCTGAAAGTGTCATCAAGATTGGGTGAAAAAATGTGTGCTGAGATTTCAGGAAACTCGTAGTTTTTGGAAGATTGGCAACCCCTTTCCATGAAAGTGATTTGCGCCAGTCTCTGCTTAGGGCTACATCAATAGGAAACAAACCATAGAGATAGAACTTGGAGCTACTTTATTGTGTCAAGTTTCAAAGAGCTAGCACAAACCGTGTTTGATTTAGAGTTCCAACTACATGTATCCATATAGGAGAAAACAGAGTGAAACCTAAAAATTAAAACTGTTACTGCCAACGAACTGTTTAACCTAAAAGAACGAAATTTGGTGAGCCAAGTGGGATTGGGGTGCTGATCATTACCTGAAAGTGTCATCAAGATTGGTTGAAAAAATGTGTGCTGAGATTTCAGGAAACTCTTAGTTTTTTGGAAGATTGGCAACCCCTTTCCATGAAAGTGATTTGAGCCAGTCTCTGCTTAGGGCTACATCAATAGGAAACAAACCATAGAGATAGAACTTGGAGCTACTTTATTGTGTCAAGTTTCAAAGAGCTAGCACAAACCGTGTTTGATTTAGAGTTCCAACTACATGTATCCATATAGGAGAAAACAGAGTGAAACCTAAAAATTAAAACTGTTACTGCCAACGAATGGTTTAACCTAGAAGAACGAAATTTGGTGAGCCAAGTGGGATTGGGGTGCTGATCATTACCTGAAAGTGTCATCAAGATTGGTTGAAAAAATGTGTGCTGAGATTTCAGGAAACTCTTAGTTTTTTGGAAGATTGGCAACCCCTTTCCATGAAAGTGATTTGCGCCAGTCTCTGCTTAGGGCTACTTCAATAGGAAACAAACCATAGAGATAGAACTTGGAGTTACTTTATTGTGTCAAGTTTCAAATGGCTAGCACAAACCGTGTTTGATTTAGAGTTCCAACTACATGTATCCATATAGGAGAAAACAGAGTGAAACCTAAAAATTAAACTGTTACTGCCAACGAACGGTTTAACCTAGAAGAACGAAATTTGGTGAGCCAAGTGGGATTGGGGTACTGATCATTACCTGAAAGTGTCATCAAGATTGGGTGAAAAAATGTGTGCTGAGTTTTCAGGAAACTCTTAGTTTTTTGGAAGATTGTCAACCCCTTTCCATGAAAGTGATTTGCGCCAGTCTCTGCTTAGGGCTACATCAATAGGAAACAAACCATAGAGATAGAACTTGGAGCTAATTTATTGTGTCTAGTTTCAAAGAGCTAGCACAAACCGTGTTTGATTTAGAGTTCCAACTACATGTATCCATATAGGAGAAAACAGAGTGAAACCTAAAAATTAAAACTGTTACTGCCAACGAGCGGTTTAACCTAAAAGAGAGAAACTTGGTGACCCAAGTGGGATTTGTTGTACTGATCATTACCTGAAAGTGTCGTCAAGATTGGGTGAAAAAATGTGTGCCGAGATTTCAGGAAACTCGTAGTTTTTTGGAAGCTTGGCAACCCCTTTAAATGAAAGTGATTTGCGCCAGTCTCTGCTTAGGGCTACATGAATAGGAAACAAACCATAGAGATAGAACTTGGAGGTACTTTGATGTGTCACGTTTCAAAGAGCTAGCACAAACCGTGTTTGATTTAGAGTTCCAACTACATGTATCCATATAGGAGAAAACAGAGTGAAACCTAAAAATTAAAACTGTTACTGCCAACGAACGGTTTAACCTAGAAGAACGAAATTTGGTGAGCCAAGTGGGAATGGGGTACTGATCATTACCTGAAAGTGTCATCAAGATTGGGTAAAAAATGTGTGCTGAGATTTCAGGAAACTAGCAGTTTTTTGGAAGACTGGCAACCCCTTTCCATGAAAGTGATTTGCGCCAGTCTCTTCTTAGGGCTACATCAATAGGATACAAACCATAGAGATAGAACTTGGAGCTACTTACTTGTGTCAAGTTTCAAAGAGCTAGCACAAACCGTGTTTGATTTAGAGTTCCAACTACATGTATCCATATAGGAGAAAACAGAGTGAAACCTAAAAGTTAAAACTGTTACTGCCAACGAACGGTTTAACCTAGAAGAACGAAATTTGGTGAGCCAAGTGGGATTGGTGTGCTGATCATTACCTGAAAGTGTCATCAAGATTGGGTGAAAAAATGTGTCCTGAGATTTCAGGAAACTCTTAGTTTTTTGGAAGATTGGCAACCCCTTTCCATGAAAGTGATTTGTGCCAGTCTCTGCTTAGGGCTACTTCAATAGGAAACAAACCATAGAGATAGAACTTGGAGCTACTTTATTGTGTCAAGTTTCAAATGGCTAGCACAAACCGTGTTTGATTTAGAGTTCCAAATAAATGTATCCATATAGGAGAAAACAGAGTGAAACCTAAAAATTAAAACTGTTACTGCCAACGAACGGTTTAACCTAGAAGAACGAAATTTGGTGAGCCAAGTGGGATTGGGGTACTGATCATTACCTGAAAGTGTCATCAAGATTGGGTGAAAAAATGTGTGCTGAGTTTTCAGGAAACTCTTAGTTTTTTTGAAGATTGTCAACCCCTTTCCATGAAAGTGATTTGCGCCAGTCTCTGCTTAGGGCTACATCAATAGGAAAGAAACCATAGAGATAGAACTTGGAGCTAATTTATTGTGTCTAGTTTCAAAGAGCTAGCACAAACCGTGTTTGATTTAGAGTTCCAACTACATGTATCCATATAGGAGAAAACATAGTGAAACCTAAAAATTAAAACTGTTACTGCCAACGAACGGTTTAACCTAAAAGAGAGAAACTTGGTGACCCAAGTGGGATTTGTTGTACTGATCATTACCTGAAAGTGTCATCAAGATTGGGTGAAAAAATGTGTGCTGAGATTTCAGGAAACTCGTAGTTTTTTGGAAGCTTGGCATCCCCTTTAAATGAAAGTGATTTGCGCCAGTCTCTGCTTAGGGCTACATCAATAGGAAACAAACCATAGAGATAGAACTTGGAGCTACTTATTGTGTCAAGTTTCAAAGACCTAGCAAAAACCGTGTTTGATTTAGAGTTCCAACTACATGTATCCATATAGGAGAAAACAGAGTGAAACCTAAAAATTAAAACTGTTACTGCCAACGAACGGTTTAACCTAGAAGAACGAAATTTGGTGAGCCAAGTGGGATTGGGGTACTGATCATTACCTGAAAGTGTCGTCAAGATTGGGTGAAAAAATGTGTGCTGAGATTTCAGGAAACTCGTAATTTTTTGGAAGATGGCAACCCCTTTCCATGAAAGTGATTTGCGCCAGTCTCTGCTTAGGGCTACATCAATAGGAAACAAACCATAGAGATAGAACTTGGAGCTACTTTATTGTGTCAAGTTTCAAAGAGCTAGCACAAACCGTGTTTGATTTAGAGTTCCAACTACATGTATCCATATAGGAGAAAACAGAGTGAAACCTAAAAATTAAAACTGTTACTGCCAACGAACGGTTTAACCTAGAAGAACAAAATTTGGTGAGCCAAGTGGGATTGGGGTGCTGATCATTACCTGAAAGTGTCATCAAGATTGGTTGAAAAAATGTGTGCTGAGATTTCAGGAAACTCTTAGTTTTTTGGAAGATTGGCAACCCCTTTCCATGAAAGTGATTTGCGCCAGTCTCTGCTTAGGGCTACTTCAATAGGAAACAAACCATAGAGATAGAACTTGGAGCTACTTTATTGTGTCAAGTTTCAAATGGCTAGCACAAACCGTGTTTGATTTAGAGTTCCAACTACATGTATCCATATAGGAGAAAACAGAGTGAAACCTAAAAATTAAACTGTTACTGCCAACGAACGGTTTAACCTAGAAGAACGAAATTTGGTGAGCCAAATGGGATTGGGGTACTGATCATTACCTGAAAGTGTCATCAAGATTGGGTGAAAAAATGTGTGCTGAGTTTTCAGGAAACTCTTAGTTTTTTGGAAGATTGTCAACCCCTTTCCATGAAAGTGATTTGCGCCAGTCTCTGCTTAGGGCTACATCAATAGGAAACAAACCATAGAGATAGAACTTGGAGCTAATTTATTGTGTCTAGTTTCAAAGAGCTAGCACAAACCGTGTTTGATTTAGAGTTCCAACTACATGTATCCATATAGGAGAAAACAGAGTGAAACCTAAAAATTAAAACTGTTACTGCCAACGAACGGTTTAACCTAAAAGAGAGAAACTTGGTGACCCAAGTGGGATTTGTTGTACTGATCATTACCTGAAAGTGTCATCAAGATTGGGTGAAAAAATGTGTGCCGAGATTTCAGGAAACTCGTAGTTTTTTGGAAGCTTGGCAACCCCTTTAAATGAAAGTGATTTGCGCCAGTCTCTGCTTAGGGCTACATGAATAGGAAACAAACCATAGAGATAGAACTTGGAGGTACTTTGATGTGTCACGTTTCAAAGAGCTAGCACAAACCGTGTTTGATTTAGAGTTCCAACTACATGTATCCATATAGGAGAAAACAGAGTGAAACCTAAAAATTAAAACTGTTACTGCCAACGAACGGTTTAACCTAGAAGAACGAAATTTGGTGAGCCAAGTGGGATTGGGGTACTGATCATTACCTGAAAGTGTCATCAAGATTGGGTGAAAAAATGTGTGCTGAGATTTCAGGAAACTCGTAGTTTTGTGGAAGATTGGCAACCCCTTTCCATGAAAGTGATTTGCGCCAGTCTCTGCTTAGGGCTACATCAATAGGAAACAAACCATAGAGATAGAACTTGGAGCTACTTTATTGTGTCAAGTTTCAAAGAGCTAGCACAATCCGTGTTTGATTTAGAGTTCCAACTACATGTATCCATATAGGAGAAAACAGAGTGAAACCTAAAAATTAAAACTGTTACTGCCAACGAACTGTTTAACCTAGAAGAACGAAATTTGGTGAGCCAAGTGGGATTGGGGTGCTGATCATTACCTGAAAGTGTCATCAAGATTGGTTGAAAAAATGTGTGCTGAGATTTCAGGAAACTCTTAGTTTTTTGAAAGATTGGCAACCCCTTTCCATGAAAGTGATTTGCGCCAGTCTCTGCTTAGGGCTACATCAATAGGAAACAAACCATAGAGAGAGAACTTGGAGCTACTTTATTGTGTCAAGTTTCAAAGAGCTAGCACAAACCGTGTTTGATTTAGAGTTCCAACTACATGTATCCATATAGGAGAAAACAGAGTGAAACCTAAAAATTAAAACTGTTACTGCCAACGAACGGTTTAACCTAGAAGAACGAAATTTGGTGAGCCAAGTGGGATTGGGGTGCTGATCATTACCTGAAAGTGTCATCAAGATTGGTTGAAAAAATGTGTGCTGAGATTTCAGGAAACTCTTAGTTTTTTGAAAGATTGGCAACCCCTTTCCATGAAAGTGATTTGCGCCAGTCTCTGCTTAGGGCTACTTCAATAGGAAACAATCCATAGAGATAGAACTTGGAGCTACTTTATTGTGTCAAGTTTCAAATGGCTAGCACAAACCGTGTTTGATTTAGAGTTCCAACTACATGTATCCATATAGGAGAAAACAGAGTGAAACCTAAAAATTAAAACTGTTACTGCCAACGAACGGTTTAACCTAGAAGAACGAAATTTGGTGAGCCAAGTGGGATTGGGGTACTGATCATTACCTGAAAGTGTCATCAAGATTGGGTGAAAAAATGTGTGCTGAGTTTTCAGGAAACTCTTAGTTTTTTGGAAGATTGTCAACCCCTTTCCATGAAAGTGATTTGCGCCAGTCTCTGCTTAGGGCTACATCAATAGGAAACAAACCATAGAGATAGAACTTGGAGCTACTTTATTGTGTCAAGTTTCAAAGAGCTAGCACAAACCGTGTTTGATTTAGAGTTCCAACTACATGTATCCATATAGGAGAAAACAGAGTGAAACCTAAAAATTAAAACTGTTACTGCCAACGAACTGTTTAACCTAGAAGAACGAAATTTGGTGAGCCAAGTGGGATTGGGGTGCTGATCATTACCTGAAAGTGTCATCAAGATTGGTTGAAAAAATGTGTGCTGAGATTTCAGGAAACTCTTAGTTTTTTGGAAGATTGGCAACCCCTTTCCATGAAAGTGATTTGCGCCAGTCTCTGCTTAGGGCTACATCAATAGGAAACAAACCATAGAGACAGAACATGGAGCTACTTTATTGTGTCAAGTTTCAAAGAGCTAGCACAAACCATGTTGGATTTAGAATTCCATCTACATGTATTCATATATGAGAAAATTGAGTGAAACCTAAAAGTTAAAACTGTTACTGCCAACGAACGGTTTAACCTAGAAGAACGAAATTTGGTGAGCCAAGTGGGATTGGGGTACTGATCATTACCTGAAAGTGTCATCAAGATTGGGTGAAAAAATGTTTGCTGAGATTTCAGGAAACTCGTAGTTTTTTGTAAGATTGGCAACCCCTTTCCATGAAAGTGATTTGCGCCAGTCTCTGCTTAGGGCTACATCAATAGGAAACAATCCATAGAGATAGAACTTGGAGCTACTTTATTCTGTCAAGTTTCAAAAAGCTAGCACAAATCGTGTTTGATTTAGAGTTCCAACTACATGTATTCATATAGGAGAAAATTGAGTGAAACCTAAAAGTTAAAACTGTTACTGCCAACGAACGGTTTAACCTAGAAGAACGAAATTTGGTGAGCCAAGTGGGATTGGGGTACTGATAAATTACCTGAAAGTGTCATCAAGATTGGGTGAAAAAATGTGTGCTGAGATTTCAGGAAACTCGTAGTTTTTTGGAAGCTTGGCAACCCCTTTAAATGAAAGTGATTTGCGCCAGTCTCTGCTTAGGGCTACTTCAATAGGAAACAAACCATAGAGATAGAACTTGGAGCTACTTTATTGTGTCAAGTTTCAAATGGCTAGCACAAACCGTGTGTGATTTAGAGTTCCAACTACATGTATCCATATAGGAGAAAACAGACTGAAACCTAAAAATTGAAACTGTTACTGCCAACGAACGGTTTAACCTAAAAGAGAGAAACTTGGTGACCCAAGTGGGATTTGTTGTACTGATCATTACCTGAAAGTGTCATCAAGATTGGGTGAAAAAATGTGTGCTGAGACTTCAGGAAACTCGTAGTATTTTGGAAGCTTGGCAACCCCTTTAAATGAAAGTGATTTGCGCCAGTCTCTGCTTAGGGCTACATCAATAGGAAACAAACCATAGAGATAGAACATGGAGCTACTTATTGTGTCAAGTTTCAAAGACCTAGCAAAAACCGTGTTTGATTTAGAGTTCCAACTACATGTATCCATATAGGAGAAAACAGAGTGAACTCTAAAAATTAAAACTGTTACTGCCAACGAACGGTTTAACCTAGAAGAACGAAATTTGGTGAGCCAAGTGGGATTGGAGTACTGATCATTACCTGAAAGTGTCGTCAAGATTGGGTGAAAAAATGTGTGCTGAGATTTCAGGAAACTCGTAATTTTTTGGAAGATGGCAACCCATTTCCATGAAAGTGATTTGCGCCAGTCTCTGCTTAGGGCTACATCAATAGGAAACAAACCATAGAGATAGAACTTGGAGCTACTTTATTGTGTCAAGTTTCAAAGAGCTAGCACAAACCGTGTTTGATTTAGAGTTCCAACTACATGTATCCATATAGGAGAAAACACAGTGAAACCTAAAAATTAAAACTGTTACTGCCAACGAACGGTTTAAACTAGAAGAACGAAATTTGGTGAGCCAAGTGGGATTGGGGTACTGATCATTACCTGAAAGTGTCATCAAGATTGGGTGAAAAAATGTGTGCTGAGATTTCAGGAAACTCGTAGTTTTGTGGAAGATTGGCAACCCATTTCCATGAAAGTGATTTGCGCCAGTCTCTGCTTAGGGCTACATCAATAGGAAACAAACCATAGAGATAGAACTTGGAACTACTTTATTGTGTCAAGTTTCAAAGAGCTAGCACAAACCGTGTTTGATTTAGAGTTCCAACTACATGTATCCATATAGGAGAAAACAGAGTGAAACCTAAAAATTAAAACTGTTACTGCCAACGAACTGTTTAACCTAGAAGAACGAAATTTGGTGAGCCAAGTGGGATTGGGGTGCTGATCATTACCTGAAAGTGTCATCAAGATTGGTTGAAAAAATGTGTGCTGAGATTTCAGGAAACTCTTAGTTTTTTGGAAGATTGGCAACCCCTTTCCATGAAAGTGATTTGTGCCAGTCTCTGCTTAGGGTACATCAATAGGAAAGAAACCATAGAGATAGAACTTGGAGCTAATTTATTGTGTATAGTTTCAAAGAGCTAGCACAAACCGTGTTTGATTTAGAGTTCCAACTACATGTATCCATATAGGAGTAAACAGAGTGAAACCTAAAAATTAAAACTGTTACTGCCAACGAACGGTTTAACCTAAAAGAGAGAAACTTGGTGACCCAAGTGGGATTTGTTGTACTGATCATTACCTGAAAGTGTCATCAAGATTGGGTGAAAAAATGTGTGCTGAGATTTCAGGAAACTCGTAGTTTTTTAGAAGCTGGGCAACCCCTTTAAATGAAAGTGATTTGCGCCAGTCTCTGCTTAGGGCTACATCAATAGGAAACAAACCATAGAGATAGAACTTGGAGCTACTTTATTGTGTCAAGTTTCAAAGAGGTAGCACAAACCGTGTTTGATTTAGAGTTCCAACTACAGGTATCCATATAGCAGAAAACAGAGTGAAACCTAAAAATTAAAACTGTTACTGCCAACGAACGGTTTAACCTAGAAGAACGAAATTTGGTGAGCCAAGTGGGATTGGGGTACTGATCATTACCTGAAAGTGTCATCAAGATTGGGTGAAAAAATGTTTGCTGAGATTTTAGGAAACTCGTAGTTTTTTGGAAGATTGGCAACCCCTTTCCATATAAGTGATTTGCGCCAGTCTCTGCTTAGGGCTACATCAACAGGAAACAAACCATAGAGACAGAACTTGGAGCTACTTTATTGTGTCAAGTTTCAAAGAGCTAGCACAAACCGTGCTTGATTTAGAGTTCCAACTACATGTATCCATATAGGAGAAGACAGAGTGAAACCTAAAAATTAAAACTGTTACTGCCAACGAACGGTTTAACCTAGAAGAACGAAATTTAGTGAGCCAGGTGGGATTGGGGTACTGATCATTACCTGAAAGTGTCATCAAGATTGGGTAAAAAATGTGTGCTGAGATTTCAGGAAACTAGCAGGTTTTGGAAGACTGGCAACCCCTTTCCATGAAAGTGATTTGCGCCAGTCTCTTCTTAGGGCTAAATCAATAGGAAACAAACCATAGAGATAGAACTTGGAGCTACTTTATTGTGTCAAGTTTCAAAGAGCTAGCACAAACCGTGTTTGATTTAGAGTTCCAAATACATGTATCCATATAGGAGAAAACAGAGTGAAACCTAAAAATTAAAACTGTTACTGCCAACGAACGGTTTAACCTAGAAGAACGAAATTTAGTGAGCCAAGTGGGATTGGGGTACTGATCATTACCTGAAAGTGTCATCAAGATTGGGTGAAAAAATGTGTGCTGAGATTTCAGGAAACTCGTAGTTTTTTGGAAGATTGGCAACCCCTTTCCATGAAAGTGATTTGTGCCAGTCTCTGCTTAGGGCTACATCAACAGGAAACAAACCATAGAGATAGAACTTGGAGCTA
Organism: Spermophilus citellus; assembly: GCF_964194105.1. NCBI lineage: Eukaryota > Metazoa > Chordata > Mammalia > Rodentia > Sciuridae > Spermophilus > Spermophilus citellus. The sequence continues at coordinate 671,358 of NW_027672727.1, read as the reverse complement.
CTTTATTGTGGCAAGTTTCAAAGAGCTAGCACAAACCGTGCTTGATTTAGAGTTCCAACTACATGTATCCATATAGGAGAAAACAGAGTGAAACCTAAAAATTAAAACTGTTACTGCCAACGAACGGTTTAACCTAGAAGAACAAAATTTGGTGAGCCACGTGGGATTGGGGTCCTGATCATTACCTGAAAGTGTCATCAAGATTGGGTGAAAAAATGTGTGCTGAGATTTCACTAAACTCGTAGTTTTATGGAAGCTTGGCAACCCCTTTAAATGAAAGTGATTTGCGCCAGTCTCTGCTTAGGGCTACATCAATAGGAAACAAACCATAGAGATAGATAGAACTTGGAGCTACTTTATTGTGTCAAGTTTCAAAGAGCTAGCACAAACCGTGTTTGATTTAGAGTTCCAACTACATGTATCCATATAGGAGAAAACAGAGTGAAACCTAAAAATTAAAACTGTTACTGCCAACGAACGGTTTAACCTAGAAGAACGAAATTTGGTGAGCCAAGTGGGATTGGGGTGGTGATCATTACCTGAAAGTGTCATCAAGATTGGGTGAAAAAATGTGTTCTGAGATTTCAGGAAACTCTTAGTTTTTTGAAAGATTGTCAACCCCTTTCCATGAAAGTGATTTGCGGCCATCTCTGCTTAGGGCTACATCAATAGGAAACAAACCATAGAGATAGAACTTGGAGCTACTTTATTCTGTCAAGTTTCAAAGAGCTAGCACAAACCGTGTTTGATTTAGAGTTCCAACTACATGTATCCATATAGGAGAAAACAGAGTGAAACCTAAAAATTAAAACTGTTAGCGCCAAAGAACGGTTTAACCTAAAAGAAAGAAACTCGGTGACCCAAGTGGGATGTGTTGTACTGATCATTACCTGAAAGTGTCATAAATATTGGGTGAAAAAATGTGTGCTGAGATTTCCGGAAACTCGTAGTTTTTTGGAAGCCTGGCAACCCCTTTCCATGAAAGTGATTTGCTCCAGTCTCTGCTTAGGGCTACATCAATAGGAAACAAACCATAGAGATAGAACTTGGAGCTACTTTATTGTGTCAAGTTTCAAAGAGCTAGCACAAACCGTGTTTGATTTAGAGTTCCAACTACATGTATCCATATAGGAGAAAACAGAGTGAAACCTAAAAATTAAAACTGTTACTGCCAACGAACGGTTTAACCTAGAAGAACGAAATTTGGTGAGCCAAGTGGGAATGGGGTACTGATCATTACCTGAAAGTGTCATCAAGATTGGTTGAAAAAATTTGTGCTGAGATTTCAGGAAACTCGCAGTTTTTTGGAAGCTTGGCAACCCCTTTCCATTAAAGTGATTTGCGCCAGTCTCTGCTTAGGGCTACATCAATAGGAAACAAACCATAGAGATAGAACTTGGAGCTACTTTATTGTGTCACGTTTCAAAGAGCTAGCACAAACCGTGTTTGATTTAGAGTTCCAAATACATGTATCCATATAGAAGAAAACAGAGTGAAACCTAAAAATTAAAACTGTTACTGCCAACGAACGGTTTAACCTAGAAGAACGAAATTTGGTGAGCCAAGTGGGATTGGGGTATTGATCATTACCTGAAAGTGTCATCAAGATTATGTGAAAAAATGTGTGCTGAGATTTCAGGAAACTCACAGTTTTTTGGAAGATTGGCAACCCCTTTCCATGAAAGTGATTTGCGCCAGTCTCTGCTTAGGGCTACATCAATAGGAAACAAACCATAGAGATAGAACTTGGAGCTACTTTATTGTGTCAAGTTTCAAAGCGCTAGCACAAACCGTGTTTGATTTAGTGTTCCAACTACATGTATCCATATAGGAGAAAACAGAGTGAAACCTAAAAATTAAAACTGTTACTGCCAACGAACGGTTTTACCTAGAAGAACGAAATTTGGTGAACCAAGTGGGATTGGGGTGCTGATCATTACCTGAAAGTGTCATCAAGATTGGGTGAAAAAATGTGTGCTGAGATTTCAGAAAACTCTTAGTTTTTTGAAAGATTGTCAACCCCTTTCCATGAAAGGGATTTGCGGCCATCTCTGCTTAGGGCTACATCAATAGGAAACAAACCATAGAGATAGAACTTGGAGCTACTTTATTGTGTCAAGTTTCAAAGTGCTAGCACAAACCGTGTTTGATTTAGAGTTCCAACTACATGTATCCATATAGGAGAAAACAGAGTGAAACCTAAAAATTAAAACTGTTAGCGCCAAAGAACGGTTTAACCTAAAAGAAAGAAACTCGGTGACCCAAGTGGGATGTGTTGTACTGATCATTACCTGAAAGTGTCATCAAGATTGGGTGAAAAAATGTGTGCTGAGATTTCAGGAAACTCGCAGTTTTTTGGAAGCTTGGCAACCCCTTTCCATTAAAGTGATTTGCGCCAGTCTCTGCTTAGGGCTACATCAATAGGAAACAAACCATAGAGATAGAACTTGGAGCTACTTTATTGTGTCAAGTTTCAAAGAGCTAGCACAAACCGTGTTTGATTTAGTGTTCCAACTACATGTATCCATATAGGAGAAAACAGAGTGAAACCTAAAAATTAAAACTGTTACTGCCAACGAACGGTTTAACCTAGAAGAACGAAATTTGGTGAGCCAAGTGGGATTGGGGTGCTGATCATTACCTGAAAGTGTCATCAAGATTGGGTGAAAAAATGTGTGCTGAGATTTCAGGAAACTCTTAGTTTTTTGAAAGATTGTCAACCCCTTTCCATGAAAGTGATTTGCGGCCATCTCTGCTTAGGGCTACATCAATAGGAAACAAACCATAGAGATAGAACTTGGAGCTACTTTATTGTGTCAAGTTTCAAAGAGCTAGCACAAACCGTGTTTGATTTAGAGTTCCAACTACATGTATCCATATAGGAGAAAACAGAGTGAAACCTAAAAATTAAAACTGTTACTGCCAACGAACGGTTTAACCTAGAAGAACGAAATTTGGTGAGCCAAGTGGGATTGGGGTACTGATCATTACCTGAAAGTGTCATCAAGTTTGGGTGAAAAAATGTGTGCTGAGATTTCAGGAAACTCGCAGTTTTTTGGAAGCTTGGCAACCCCTTTCCATGAAAGGGATTTGCGCCAGTCTCTGCTTAGGGCTACATCAATAGGAAACAAACCATAGAGAAAGAACTTGGAGCTAATTTATTGTGTCAAGTTTCAAAGAGCTAGCACAAACCGTGTTTGATTTAGAGTTCCAACTACATGTATCCATATAGGAGAAAACAGAGTGAAACCTAAAAATTAAAACTGTTACTGCCAACGAACGGTTTAACCTAGAAGAATGAAATTTGGTGAGCCAAGTGGGATTGGGGTACTGATCATTACCTGAAAGTGTCATCAAGATTGGTTGAAAAAATGTGTGCTGATATTTCAGGAAACTCACAGTTTTTTGGAAGCTTGGCAACCCCTTTCCATTAAAGTGATTTGCGCCAGTTTCTGCTTAGGGCTACATCAATAGGAAACAAACCATAGAGATAGAACTTGGAGCTGCTTTATTGTGTCAAGTTTCAAAGAGCTAGCACAAACCGTGCTTGATTTAGAGTTCCAACTACATGTATCCATATAGGAGAAAACAGAGCGAAACCTAAAAACTAAAACTGTTACTGCCAACGAACGGTTTAACCTAGAAGAACGAAATTTGGTGAGCCAAGTGGGATAGGGGTACTGATCATTACCTGCAAGTGTCATCAAGATTGGGTGAAAAAATGTGTGCTGAGATTTCAGGAAACTCTTAGTTTTTTGGAAGCTTGGCAACCCCTTTAAATGAAAGTGATTTGCGCCAGTCTCTCCTTAGGGCTACATCAATAGGAAACAAACCATAGAGATAGATAGAACTTGGAGCTACTTTATTGTGTCAAGTTTCAAAGAGCTAGCACAAACCGTGTTTGAATTAGAGTTCTAACTACATGTATCCATATTGGAGAAAACAGAGGGAAACCTAAAAATTAAAACTGTTACTGCCAACGAACGGTTTAACCTAGAAGAACGAAATTTGGTGAGCCAAGTGGGACTGGGGTACTGATCATTACCTGAAAGTGTCATCAAGATTGGTTGAAAAAAGTTGTGCTGAGATTTCAGGAAACTCGCAGTTTTTTGGAAGCTTGGCAACCCCTTTCCATTAAAGTGATTTGCGCCAGTCTCTGCTTAGGGCTACATCAATAGGAAACAAACCATAGAGATAGAACTTGGAGCTACTTTATTGTGTCACGTTTCAAAGAGCTAGCACAAACCGTGTTTGATTTAGAGTTCCAACTACATGTATCCATATAGGAGAAAACAGAGTGAAACCTAAAAATTAAAACTGTTACTGCCAACGAACTGTTTTACCTAGAAGAAAGAAATTTGGTGAGCCAAGTGGGATTGGGGTGCTGATCATTACCTGAAAGTGTCATCAAGATTGGGTGAAAAAATGTGTGCTGAGATTTCAGAAAACTCTTAGTTTTTTGAAAGATTGTCAACCCCTTTCCATGAAAGGGATTTGCGGCCATCTCTGCTTAGGGCTACATCAATAGGAAACAAACCATAGAGATAGAACTTGGAGCTACTTTATTGTGTCAAGTTTCAAAGTGCTAGCACAAACCGTGTTTGATTTAGAGTTCCAACTACATGTATCCATATAGGAGAAAACAGAGTGAAACCTAAAAATTAAAACTGTTAGCGCCAAAGAACGGTATAACCTAAAAGAAAGAAACTCGGTGACCCAAGTGGGATGTGTTGTACTGATCATTACCTGAAAGTGTCATCAAGATTGGGTGAAAAAATGTGTGCTGAGATTTCAGGAAACTCGCAGTTTTTTGGAAGCTTGGCAACCCCTTTCCATTAAAGTGATTGGCGCCAGTCTCTGCTTAGGGCTACATCAATAGGAAACAAACCATAGAGATAGAACTTGGAGCTACTTTATTGTGTCAAGTTTCAAAGAGCTAGCACAAACCGTGTTTGATTTAGTGTTCCAACTACATGTATCCATATAGGAGAAAACAGAGTGAAACCTAAAAATTAAAACTGTTACTGCCAACGAACGGTTTAACCTATAATAACGAAATTTGGTGAGCCAAGTGGGATTGGGGTGCTGATCAATACCTGAATGTGTCATCAAGATTGGGTGAAAAAATGTGTGCTGAGATTTCAGGAAACTCTTAGTTTTTTGAAAGATTGTCAACCCCTTTCCATGAAAGTGATTTGCGGACATCTCTGCTTAGGGCTACATCAATAGGAAACAAACCATAGAGATAGAACTTGGAGCTGCTTTATTGTGTCAAGTTTCAAAGAGCTAGCACAAACCGTGTTTGATTTAGAGTTCCAACTACATGTATCCATATAGGAGAAAACAGAGTGAAACCTAAAAATTAAAACTGTTACTGCCAACGAACGGTTTAACCTAGAAGAACGAAATTTGGTGAGCCAAGTGGGATTGGGGTACTGATCATTACCTGAAAGTGTCATCACGATTGGTTGAAAAAATGTGTGCTGATATTTCAGGAAACTCGCAGTTTTTTGGAAGCTTGGCAACCCCTTTCCATTAAAGTGATTTGCGCCAGTCTCTGCTTAGGGCTACATCAATAGGAAACAAACCATAGAGATAGAACTTGGAGCTGCTTTATTGTGTCAAGTTTCAAAGAGCTAGCACAAACCGTGTTTGATTTAGAGTTCCAACTACATGTATCCATATAGGAGAAAACAGAGTGAAACCTAAAAATTAAAACTGTTACTGCCAACGAACGGTTTAACCTAGAAGAAGGAAATTTGGTGAGCCAAGTGGGATTCGGGTATTGATCATTACCTGAAAGTGTCATCAAGATTATGTGAAAAAATGTGTGCTGAGATTTCAGGAAACTCACAGTTTTTTGGAAGATTGGCAACCCCTTTCCATGAAAGTGATTTGCGCCAGTCTCTGCTTAGGGCTACATCAATAGGAAACAAACCATAGAGATAGAACTTGGAGGTACTTTATTGTGTCAAGTTTCAAAGAGCTAGCACAAACCGTGTTTGATTTAGTGTTCCAACTACATGTATCCATATAGGAGAAAACAGAGTGAAACCTAAAAATTAAAACTGTTACTGCCAACGAACGGTTTAACCTAGAAGAACGAAATTTGGTGAGCCAAGTGGGATTGGGGTGCTGATCATTACCTGAAAGTGTCATCAAGATTGGGTGAAAAAATGTGTGCTGAGATTTCAGGAAACTCGTAGTTTTTTGGAAGCCTGGCAACCCCTTTCCATGAAAGTGATTTGCTCCAGTCTCTGCTTAGGGCTACATCAATAGGAAACAAACCATAGAGATAGAACTTGGAGCTACTTTATTGTGTCAAGTTTCAAAGAGCTAGCACAAACCGTGTTTGATTTAGAGTTCCAACTACATGTATCCATATAGGAGAAAACAGAGTGAAACCTAAAAATTAAAACTGTTACTGCCAACGAACGGTTTAACCTAGAAGAATGAAATTTGGTGAGCCAAGTGGGATTGGGGTATTGATCATTACCTGAAAGTGTCATCAAGATTATGTGAAAAAATGTGTGCTGAGATTTCAGGAAACTCGCAGTTTTTTGGAAGATTGGCAACCCCTTTCCATGAAAGTGATTTGCGCCAGTCTCTGCTTAGGGCTACATCAATAGGAAACGAACCATAGAGATACAACTTGGAGGTACTTTATTGTGTCAAGTTTCAAAGAGCTAGCACAAACCGTGTTTGATTTAGTGTTCCAACTACATGTATCCATATAGGAGAAAACAGAGTGAAACCTAAAAATTAAAACTGTTACTGCCAACGAACGGTTTAACCTAGAAGAACCAAATTTGGTGAGCCAAGTGGGATTGCGGTGCTGATCATTACCTGAAAGTGTCATCAAGATTGGGTGAAAAAATGTGTGCTGAGATTTCAGGAAACTCTTAGTTTTTTGAAAGATTGTCAACCCCTTTCCATGAAAGTTATTTGCGGCCATCTCTGCTTAGGGCTACATCAATAGGAAACAAACCATAGAGATAGAACTTGGAGCTACTTTATTGTGTCAAGTTTCAAAGAGCTAGCACAAACCGTGTTTGATTTAGAGTTCCAACTACATGTATCCATATAGGAGAAAACAGAGTGAAACCTAAAAATTAAAACTGTTAGCGCCAAAGAACGGTTTAACCTAAAAGAAAGAAACTCGGTGACCCAAGTGGGATGTGTTGTACTGATCATTACCTGAAAGTGTCATCAAGATTGGGTGAAAAAATGTGTGCTGAGATTTCAGGAAACTCGTAGTTTTTTGGAAGCCTGGCAACCCCTTTCCATGAAAGTGATTTGCTCCAGTCTCTGCTTAGGGCTACATCAATAGGAAACAAACCATAGAGATAGAACTTGGAGCTACTTTATTGTGTCAAGTTTCAAAGAGCTAGCACAAACCGTGTTTGATTTAGAGTTCCAAATACATGTATCCATATAGGAGAAAACAGAGTGAAACCTAAAAATTAAAACTGTTACTGCCAACGAACGGTTTAACCTAGACGAACGAAATTTGGTGAGCCAAGTGGGATTGGGGTACTGATCATTACCTGAAAGTGTCATCAAGATTGGTTGAAAAAATGTGTGCTGAGATTTCAGGAAACTCGCAGTTTTTTGGAAGCTTGGCAACCCCTTTCCATGAAAGTGATTTGCGCCAGTCTCTGCTTAGGGCTACATTAATAGGAAACAAACCATAGAGATAGAACTTGGAGCTACTTTATTGTGTCAAGTTTCAAAGAGCTAGCACAAACCGTGTTTGATTTAGAGTTCCAACTACATGTATCCATATAGGAGAAAACAGAGTGAAACCTAAAAATTAAAACTGTTACTGCCAATGAACGGTTTAACCTAGAAGAACGAAATTTGGTGAGCCAAGTGGGATTGGGGTATTGATCATTACCTGAAAGTGTCATCAAGATTATGTGAAAAAATGTGTGCTGAGATTTCAGGAAACTCGCAGTTTTTTGGAAGATTGGCAACCCCTTTCCATGAAAGTGATTTGCGCCAGTCTCTGCTTAGGGCTACATCAATAGGAAACAAACCATAGAGATAGAACTTGGAGCTACTTTATTGTGTCAAGTTTCAAAGAGCTAGCACAAACCGTGTTTGATTTAGAGTTCCAACTACATGTATCCATATAGGAGAAAACAGAGTGAAACCTAAAAATTAAAACTGTTACTGCCAATGAACGGTTTAACCTAGAAGAACGAAATTTGGTGAGCCAAGTGGGAATGGGGTACTGATCATTACCTGAAAGTGTCATCAAGATTGGGTGAAAAAATGTGTGCTGAGATTTCAGGAAACTCTTAGTTTTTTGGAAGATTGGCAACCTTTTTCCATGAAAGTGATTTGCGCCAGTCTCTGCTTAGGGCTACATCAATAGGAAACAAACCATAGAGATAGAACTTGGAGCTACTTTATTGTGTCAAGTTTCAAAGAGCTAGCACAAACCGTGTTTGATTTAGAGTTCCAACTACATGTATCCATATAGGAGAAAACTGAGTGAAACCTAAAAATTAAAACTGTTAGCGCCAAAGAATGGATTAACCTAAAAGAAAGAAACTTGGTGACCCAAGTGGGATTTGTTGTACTGATCATTACCTGAAAGTGTCATCAAGATTGGTTGAAAAAATTTGTGCTGAGATTTCAGGAAACTCTTAGTTTTTTGGAAGATTGGCAACCCCTTTCCATGAAAGTGATTTGCGCCAGTCTCTGCTTAGGGCCACATCAATAGGAAACAAACCATAGAGATAGAACTTGGAGCTACTTTATTGTGTCAAGTTTCAAAGAGGTAGCACAAACCGTGTTTGATTTAGAGTTCCAACTACATGTATCCATATAGGAGAAAACAGAGTGAAACCTAAAAATTTAAACTGTTACTGCCAACGAACGGTTTAAACTAGAAGAACGAAATTTGGTCAGCCAAGTGGGATTGGGGTACTGATCATTACCTGAAAGTGTCATCAAGATTGGGTGAAAAAATGTATGCTGAGATTTCAGGAAACTCGCAGTTTTTTGGAAGATTGGCAACTCCTATCCATGAAAGTGATTTGCGCCAGTCTCTGCTTAGGGCTACATCAATAGGAAACAAACCATAGAGATAGAACTTGGAGCTACTTTATTGTGTCAAGTTTCAAAGAGCTAGCACAAACCGTGTTTGATTTAGAGTTCCAACTACATGTATCCATATAGGGGAAAACAGAGTGAAACCTAAAAATTAAAACTGTTACTGCCAACGAACGGTTTAACCTAAAAGAACGAAATTTGGTGAGCCAAGTGGGATTGGGGTGCTGATCATTACCTAAAAGTGTCATCAAGATTGGGTGAAAAAATGTGTGCTGAGATTTCAGGAAACTCTTAGTTTTTTGGAAGATTGTCAACCCCTTTCCATGAAAGTGATTTGCGGCCGTCTCTGCTTAGGGCTACATCAATAGGAAACAAACAATAGAGATAGAACTTGGAGCTACTTTATTGTGTCAAGTTTCAAAGAGCTAGCACAAACCGTGTTTGATTTAGAGTTCCAACTACATGTATCCATATAGGGAAAACAGAGTGAAACCTAAAAATTAAAACTGTTACTGCCAACGAACGGTTTAACCTAGAAGAACGAAATTTGGTGAGCCAAGTGGGATTGGGGTACTGATAATTACCTGAAAGTGTCATCAAGATTGGGTGAAAAAATGTGTGCTGAGATTTCAGGAAACTCGCAGTTTTTTGGAAGATTGGCAACCCCTTTCCATGAAAGTGATTTGCGCCAGTCTCTGCTTAGGGCTACATCAATAGGAAACAAACCATAGAGATAGAACTTGGAGCTACTTTATTGTGTCAAGTTTCAAAGAGCTAGCACAAACCGTGTTTGATTTAGAGTTCCAACTACATGTATCCATATAGGAGAAAACAGAGTGAAACCTAAAAATTAAAACTGTTACTGCCAACGAACGGTTTAACCTAGAAGAACGAAATTTGGTGAGCCAAGTGGGATTTGGGTATTGATCATTACCTGAAAGTGTCATCAAGATTGGGGGAAAAAATGTGTGCTGAGATTTCAGGAATCTCTTAGTTTTTTGGAAGATTGTCAACCCCTTTCCATGAAAGTGATTTGCGCCAGTCTCTGCTTAGGGCTACATCAATAGGAAACAAACCATAGAGATAGAACTTGGAGCTACTTTATTGTGTCAAGTTTCAAAGAGCTAGCACAAACCGTGTTTGATTTAGAGTTCTAACTACATGTATCCATATAGGAGAAAACAGAGTGAAACCTAAAAATTAAAACTGTTACTGCCAACGAACTGTTTAACCCAGAAGAACAAAATTTGGTCAGCCAAGTGGGATTGGAGTGCTGATTATTACCTGAAAGTGTCATCAAGATTGGTTGAAAAAATGTGTGCTGAGATTTCAGGAAACTCTTAGTTTTTTGGAAGATTGGCAACCCCTTTCCATGAAAGTGATTTGCGCCAGTCTCTGCTTAAGGCTACATCAATAGGAAACAAACCATAGAGATAGAACTTGGAGCTACTTTATTGTGTCAAGTTTCAAAGAGCTAGCACAAACCGTGTTTGATTTAGAGTTCCAACTACATGTATCCATATAGGAGAAAACAGAGTGAAACCTAAAAATTAAAACTGTTACTGCCAACGAACGGTTTAACCTAAAAGAACGAAATTTGGTGAGCCAAGTGGGATTGGGGTGCTGATCATTACCTAAAAGTGTCATCAAGATTGGGTGAAAAAATGTGTGCTGAGATTTCAGGAAACTCTTAGTTTTTTGGAAGATTGTCAACCCCTTTCCATGAAAGTGATTTGCGGCCGTCTCTGCTTAGGGCTACATCAATAGGAAACAAACAATAGAGATAGAACTTGGAGCTACTTTATTGTGTCAAGTTTCAAAGAGCTAGCACAAACCGTGTTTGATTTAGAGTTCCAACTACATGTATCCATATAGGGAAAACAGAGTGAAACCTAAAAATTAAAACTGTTACTGCCAACGAACGGTTTAACCTAGAAGAACGAAATTTGGTGAGCCAAGTGGGATTGGGGTACTGATAATTACCTGAAAGTGTCAACACGATTGGGTGAAAAAATGTGTGCTGAGATTTCAGGAAACTCGCAGTTTTTTGGAAGATTGGCAACCCCTTTCCATGAAAGTGATTTGCGCCAGTCTCTGCTTAGGGCTACATCAATAGGAAACAAACCATAGAGATAGAACTTGGAGCTACTTTATTGTGTCAAGTTTCAAAGAGCTAGCACAAACCGTGTTTGATTTAGAGTTCCAACTACATGTATCCATATAGGAGAAAACAGAGTGAAACCTAAAAATTAAAACTGTTACTGCCAACGAACGGTTTAACCTAGAAGAACGAAATTTGGTGAGCCAAGTGGGATTTGGGTATTGATCATTACCTGAAAGTGTCATCAAGATTATGTGAAAAAATGTGTGCTGAGATTTCAGGAAACTCGCAGTTTTTTGGAAGATTGGCAACCCCTTTCCTTTAAAGTGATTTGCGCCAGTCTCTGCTTAGGGCTACATCAATAGGAAACAAACCATAGAGATAGAACTTGGAGCTACTTTATTGTGTCAAGTTTCAAAGAGCTAGCACAAACCGTGTTTGATTTAGAGTTCTAACTACATGTATCCATATAGGAGAAAACAGAGTGAAACCTAAAAATTAAAACTGTTACTGCCAACGAACTGTTTAACCCAGAAGAACAAAATTTGGTCAGCCAAGTGGGATTGGAGTGCTGATTATTACCTGAAAGTGTCATCAAGATTGGTTGAAAAAATGTGTGCTGAGATTTCAGGAAACTCTTAGTTTTTTGGAAGATTGGCAACCCCTTTCCATGAAAGTGATTTGCGCCAGTCTCTGCTTAGGGCTACATCAATAGGAAACAAACCATAGAGATAGAACTTGGAGCTACTTTATTGTGTCAAGTTTCAAAGAGCTAGCACAAACCGTGTTTGATTTAGAGTTCCAACTACATGTATCCATATAGGAGAAAACAGAGTGAAACCTAAAAATTAAAACTGTTACTGCCAACGAACGGTTTAACCTAAAAGAACGAAATTTGGTGAGCCAAGTGGGATTGGGGTGCTGATCATTACCTAAAAGTGTCATCAAGATTGGGTGAAAAAATGTGTGCTGAGATTTCAGGAAACTCTTAGTTTTTTGGAAGATTGTCAACCCCTTTCCATGAAAGTGATTTGCGGCCGTCTCTGCTTAGGGCTACATCAATAGGAAACAAACAATAGAGATAGAACTTGGAGCTACTTTATTGTGTCAAGTTTCAAAGAGCTAGCACAAACCGTGTTTGATTTAGAGTTCCAACTACATGTATCCATATAGGGAAAACAGAGTGAAACCTAAAAATTAAAACTGTTACTGCCAACGAACGGTTTAACCTAGAAGAACGAAATTTGGTGAGCCAAGTGGGATTGGGGTACTGATAATTACCTGCAAGTGTCAACACGATTGGGTGAAAAAATGTGTGCTGAGATTTCAGGAAACTCGCAGTTTTTTGGAAGATTGGCAACCCCTTTCCATGAAAGTGATTTGCGCCAGTCTCTGCTTAGGGCTACATCAATAGGAAACAAACCATAGAGATAGAACTTGGAGCTACTTTATTGTGTCAAGTTTCAAAGAGCTAGCACAAACCGTGTTTGATTTAGAGTTCCAACTACATGTATCCATATAGGAGAAAACAGAGTGAAACCTAAAAATTAAAACTGTTACTGCCAACGAACGGTTTAACCTAGAAGAACGAAATTTGGTGAGCCAAGTGGGATTTGGGTATTGATCATTACCTGAAAGTGTCATCAAGATTATGTGAAAAAATGTGTGCTGAGATTTCAGGAAACTCGCAGTTTTTTGGAAGATTGGCAACCCCTTTCCTTTAAAGTGATTTGCGCCAGTCTCTGCTTAGGGCTACATCAATAGGAAACAAACCATAGAGATAGAACTTGGAGCTACTTTATTGTGTCAAGTTTCAAAGAGCTAGCACAAACCGTGTTTGATTTAGAGTTCTAACTACATGTATCCATATAGGAGAAAACAGAGTGAAACCTAAAAATTAAAACTGTTACTGCCAACGAACTGTTTAACCCAGAAGAACGAAATTTGGTCAGCCAAGTGGGATTGGAGTGCTGATCATTACCTGAAAGTGTCATCAAGATTGGTTGAAAAAATGTGTGCTGAGATTTCAGGAAACTCTTAGTTTTTTGGAAGATTGGCAACCCCTTTCCATGAAAGTGATTTGCGCCAGTCTCTGCTTAGGGCTACATCAATAGGAAACAAACCATAGAGATAGAACTTGGAGCTACTTTATTGTGTCAATTTTCAAAGAGCTAGCACAAACCGTGTTTGATTTAGAGTTCCAACTACATATATCCATATAGGAGAAAACAGAGTGAAACCTAAAAATTAAACTGTTACTGCCAACGAACGGTTTAACCTAGAAGAACGAAATTTGGTGAGCCAAGTGGGACTGGGGTACTGATCATTACCTGAAAGTGTCATCAAGATTGGGTGAACAAATGTGTGCTGAGATTTTAGGAAACTCGCAGTTTTTTGGAAGATTGTCAACCCCTTTCCATGAAAGTGATTTGCGCCAGTCTCTGCTTAGGGCTACATCAATAGGAAACAAACCATAGAGATAGAACTTGGAGCTACTTTATTGTGTCAAGTTTCAAAGAGCTAGACTAACCGTGTTTGATTTAGAGTTCCAACTACATGTATCCATATAGGAGAAGACAGAGTGAAACCTAAAAATTAAAACTGTTACTGCCAACGAACGGTTTAACCTAAAAGAACGAAATTTGGTGAGCCAAGTGGGATTGGGGTGCTGATCATTACCTGAAAGTGTCATCAAGATTGGGTGAAAAAATGTGTGCTGAGATTTCAGGAAACTCTTAGTTTTTTGGAAGATTGTCAACCCCTTTCCATGAAAGTGATTTGCGGCCGTCTCTGCTTAGGGCTACATCAATAGGAAACAAACCATAGAGATAGAACTTGGAGCTACTTTATTGTGTCAAGTTTCAAAGAGCTAGCACAAACCGTGTTTGATTTAGAGTTCCAACTACATGTATCCATATAGGAGAAAACAGAGTGAAACCTAAAAATTAAAACTGTTAGCGCCAAAGAACGGTTTAACCTAAAAGAAAGAAACTCGGTGACCCAAGTGTGATGTGTTGTACTGATCATTACCTGAAAGTGTCATCAACATTGGGTGAAAAAATGTGTGCTGAGATTTCAGGAAACTCGTAGTTTTTTGGAAGCCTGGCAACCCCTTTCCATGAAAGTGATTTGCGCCAGTCTCTGCTTAGGGCTACATCAATAGGAAACAAACCATAGAGATAGAACTGGGAGCTACTTTATTGTGTCAAGTTTCAAAGAGCTAGCACAAACCGTGTTTGATTTAGAGTTCCAACTACATGTATCCATATAGGAGAAAACAGAGTGAAACCTAAAAATTAAAACTGTTACTGCCAACGAACGGTTTAACCTAGAAGAACGAAATTTGGTGACCCAAGCGGGATTGGGGTATTGATCATTACCTGAAAGTGTCATCAAGATTATGTGAAAAAATGTGTGCTGAGATTTCAGGAAACTCGCAGTTTTTTGGAAGATTGGCAACCCCTTTCCTTTAAAGTGATTTGCGCCAGTCTCTGCTTAGGGCTACATCAATAGGAAACAAACCATAGAGATAGAACTGGGAGCTACTTTATTGTGTCAAGTTTCAAAGAGCTAGCACAAACCGTGTTTGATTTAGAGTTCCAACTACATGTATCCATATAGGAGAAAACAGAGTGAAACCTAAAAATTAAAACTGTTACTGCCAACGAACGGTTTAACCTAGAAGAACGAAATTTGGTGACCCAAGCGGGATTGGGGTATTGATCATTACCTGAAAGTGTCATCAAGATTATGTGAAAAAATGTGTGCTGAGATTTCAGGAAAATCGCAGATTTTTGGAAGATTGGCAACCCCTTTCCTTTAAAGTGATTTGCGCCAGTCTCTGCTTAGGGCTACATCAATAGGAAACAAACCATAGAGATAGAACTTGGAGCTACTTTATTGTGTCAAGTTTCAAAGAGCTAGCACAAACCGTGTTTGATTTAGAGTTCCAACTACATGTATCCATATAGGAGAAAACAGAGTGAAACCTAAAAATTAAAACTGTTACTGCCAACGAACGGTTTAACCTAGAAGAACGAAATTTGGTGACCCAAGCGGGATTGGGGTATTGATCATTACCTGAACGTGTCATCAAGATTATGTGAAAAAATGTGTGCTGAGATTTCAGGAAACTCGCAGTTTTTTGGAAGATTGGCAACCCCTTTCCTTTAAAGTGATTTGCGCCAGTCTCTGCTTAGGGCTACATCAATAGGAAACAAACCATAGAGATAGAACTTGGAGCTACTTTATTGTGTCAAGTTTCAAAGAGCTAGCACAAACCGTGTTTGATTTAGAGTTCCAACTACATGTATCCATATAGGAGAAAACAGAGTGAAACCTAAAAATTAAAACTGTTACTGCCAACGAACGGTTTAACCTAGAAGAACGAAATTTGGTGACCCAAGTGGGATTGGGGTACTGATCATTACCTGAAAGTGTCATCAAGATTGGGTGAAAAAATGTGTGCTGAGATTTCAGGAAACTCACAGTTTTTTGGAAGATTGGCAACCCCTTTCCATGAAAGTGATTTGCGCCAGTCTCTGCTTAGGGCTACATCAATAGGAAACAAACCATAGAGATAGAACTTGGAGCTACTTTATTGTGTCAAGTTTCAAAGAGCTAGCACAAACCGTGTTTGATTTAGAGTTCCAACTACATGTATCCATATAGGAGAAAACAGAGTGAAACCTAAAAATTAAAACTGTTAGCGCCAAAGAGCGGTTTAACCTAAAAGAAAGAAACTTGGTGACCCAAGTGGGATGTGTTGTACTGATCATTACCTGAAAGTGTCATCAAGATTGGGTGAAAAAATGTGTGCTGAGATTTCAGGAAACTCGTAGTTTTTTGGAAGCCTTGCAACCCCTTTCCATGAAAGTGCTTTGAGCCAGTCTCTGCTTAGGGCTACATCAATAGGAAACAAACCATAGAGATAGAACTTGGAGCTACTTTATTGTGTCAAGTTTCAAAGAGCTAGCACAAACCGTGTTTGATTTAGAGTTCCAACTACATGTATCCATATAGGAGAAAACAGAGTGAAACCTAAAAATTAAAACTGTTACTGCCAAGGAACGGTTTAACCTAGAAGAACGAAATTTGGTGAGCCAAGTTGGATTGGGGTACTGATCATTACGTGAAAGTGTCATCAAGATTGGGTGAAAAAATGTGTGCTGAGATTTCAGGAAACTCGCAGTTTTTTGGAAGATTGGCAACCCCTTTCCATGAAAGTGATTTGCGCCAGTCTCTGCTTAGGGCTACATCAATAGGAAACAAACCATAGAGATAGAACTTGGAGTTACTTTATTGTGTCAAGTTTCAAAGAGCTAGCACAAACCGTGTTTGATTTAGAGTTCCAAATACATGTATCCATATAGGAGAAAACAGAGTGAAACCTAAAAATTTAAACTGTTACTGCCAACGAACGGTTTAACCTAGAAGAACGAAATTTGGTGAGCCAAGTGGGATTGGGGTACTGATCATTACCTGAAAGAGTCATCAAGATTGGGTGAAAAAAATGTGTGCTGAGATTTCAGGAAACTCTTAGTTTTTTGGAAGATTGGCAACCCCTTTCCATGAAAGTGATTTGCGCCAGTCTCTGCTTAGGGCTACATCAATAGGAAACAAACCATAGAGATAGAACTTGGAGCTACTTTATTGTGTCAAGTTTCAAAGAGCTAGCACAAACCGTGTTTGATTTAGAGTTCCAACTACATGTATCCATATAGGAGAAAACAGAGTGAAACCTAAAAATTAAAACTGTTAGCGCCAAAGAGTGGTTTAACCTAAAAGAAAGAAACTTGGTGACCCAAGTGGGATTTGTTGTACTGATCATTACCTGAAAGTGTCATCAAGATTGGGTGAAAAAATGTGTGCTGAGATTTCAGGAAACTCTTAGTTTTTTGGAAGATTGTCAACCCCTTTCCATGAAAGTGATTTGCGCCAGTCTCTGCTTAGGGCTACATCAATAGGAAACAAACCATAGAGATAGAACTTGGAGCTACTTTATTGTGTCAAGTTTCAAAGAGCTAGCACAAACCGTGTTTGATTTAGAGTTCCAACTACATGTATCCATATAGGAGAAAACAGAGTGAAACCTAAAAATTAAAACTGTTAGCGCCAAAGAATGGTTTAAACTAAAAGAAAGAAACTTGGTGACCCAAGTGGGATTTGTTGTACTGATCATTACCTGAAAGTGTCATCAAGATTGGGTGAAAAAATGTGTGCTGAGATTTCAGGAAACTCGTAGTTTTTTGGAAGCCTGGCAACCCCTTTCCATGAAAGTGTTTTGCGCCAGTCTCTGCTTAGGGCTACATCAATAGGAAACAAACCATAGAGATAGAACTTGGAGCTTCTTTATTGTGTCAAGTTTCAAAGAGCTAGCACAAACCGTGTTTGATTTAGAGTTCCAACTACATGTATCCATATAGGAGAAAACAGAGTGAAACCTAAAAATTAAAACTGTTACTGCCAAGGAACGGTTTAACCTACAAGAACGAAATTTGGTGAGCCAAGTGGGATTGGGGTACTGATCATTACCTGAAAGTGTCATCAAGATTGGGTGAAAAAATGTGTGCTGAGATTTCAGGAAACTCTTAGTTTTTTGGCAGATTGTCAAACCCTTTCCATGAAAGTGATTTGCGCCAGTCTCTGCTTAGGGCTACATCAATAGGAAACAAACCATAGAGATAGAACTTGGAGCTACTTTATTGTGTCAAGTTTCAAAGAGCTAGCACAAACCGTGTTTGATTTAGAGTTCCAACTACATGTATCCATATAGGAGATAACAGAGTGAAACCTAAAAATTAAAACTGTTAGCGCCAAAGAACGGTTTAACCTAAAAGAAAGAAACTTGGTGACCCAAGTGGGATGTGTTGTACTGATCATTACCTGAAAGTGTCATCAAGATTGGGTGAAAAAATGTGTGCTGAGATTTCAGGAAACTCGTAGTTTTTTGGAAGATTGGCAACCCCTTTCCATGAAAGTGATTTGCGCCAGTCTCTGCTTAGGGCTACATCAATAGGAAACAAACCATAGAGATAGAACTTGGAGCTACTTTATTGTGTCAAGTTTCAAAGAGCTAGCACAAACCGTGTTTGATTTAGAGTTCCAAGTACATGTATCCATATAGGAGAAAACAGAGTGAAACCTAAAAATTAAAACTGTTACTGCCAACGAACGGTTTAACCTAGAAGAACGAAATTTGGTGACCCAAGCGGGATTGGGGTATTGATCATTACCTGAAAGTGTCATCAAGATTATGTGAAAAAATGTGTGCTGAGATTTCAGGAAACTCGCAGTTTTTTGGAAGATTGGCAACCCCTTTCCTTTAAAGTGATTTGCGCCAGTCTCTGCTTAGGGCTACATCAATAGGAAACAAACCATAGAGATAGAACTTGGAGCTACTTTATTGTGTCAAGTTTCAAAGAGCTAGCACAAACCGTGTTTGATTTAGAGTTCCAAGTACATGTATCAATATAGGAGAAAACAGAGTGAAACCTAAAAATTAAAACTGTTAGCGCCAAAGAGTGGTTTAACCTAAAAGAAAGAAACTTGGTGACCCAAGTGGGATTTGTTGTACTGATCATTACCTGAAAGTGTCATCAAGATTGGGTGAAAAAATGTGTGCTGAGATTTCAGGAAACTCTTAGTTTTTTGGAAGATTGTCAACCCCTTTCCATGAAAGTGATTTGCGCCAGTCTCTGCTTAGGGCTACATCAATAGGAAACAAACCATAGAGAGAGAACTTGGAGCTACTTTATTGTGTCAAGTTTCAAAGAGCTAGCACAAACCGTGTTTGATTTAGAGTTCCAACTACATGTATCCATATAGGAGAAAACAGAGTGAAACCTAAAAATTAAAACTGTTACTGCCAAGGAACGGTTTAACCAAGAAGAACGAAATTTGGTGAGCCAAGTGGGATTGGGGTACTGATCATTACCTGAAAGTGTCATCAAGATTGGGTGAAAAAATGTGTGCTGAGATTTCAGGAAACTCTTAGTTTTTTGGAAGATCATCAACCCCTTTCCATGAAAGTGATTTGCGCCAGTCTCCGCTTGGGGCTACATCAATAGGAAACAAACCATAGAGATAGAACTTGGAGCTACTTTATTGTGTCAAGTTTCAAAGAGCTAGCACAAACCGTGTTTGATTTAGAGTTCCAACTACATGTATCCATATAGGAGAAAACAGAGTGAAACCTAAAAATTAAAACTGTTAGCGCCAAAGAGCGGTTTAACCTAAAAGAAAGAAACTTGGTGACCCAAGTGGGATGTGTTGTACTGATCATTACCTGAAAGTGTCATCAAGATTGGGTGAAAAAATGTGTGCTGAGATTTCAGGAAACTCGTAGTTTTTTGGAAGGTTGGCAACCCCTTTCCATGAAAGTGATTTGCGCCAGTCTCTGCTTAGGGCTACATCAATAGGAAACAAACCATAGAGATAGAACTTGGAGCTACTTTATTGTGTCAAGTTTCAAAGAGCTAGCACAAACCGTGTTTGATTTAGAGTTCCAAGTACATGTATCCATATAGGAGAAAACAGAGTGAAACCTAAAAATTAAAACTGTTACTGCCAACGAACGGTTTAACCTAGAAGAACGAAATTTGGTGACCCAAGCGGGATTGGGGTATTGATCATTACCTGAAAGTGTCATCAAGATTATGTGAAAAAATGTGTGCTGAGATTTCAGGAAACTCGCAGTTTTTTGGAAGATTGGCAACCCCTTTCCTTTAAAGTGATTTGCGCCAGTCTCTGCTTAGGGCTACATCAATAGGAAACAAACCATAGAGATAGAACTTGGAGCTACTTTATTGTGTCAAGTTTCAAAGAGCTAGCACAAACCGTGTTTGATTTAGAGTTCCAAGTACATGTATCAATATAGGAGAAAACAGAGTGAAACCTAAAAATTAAAACTGTTACTGCCAACGAACGGTTTAACCTAGAAGAACGAAATTTGGTGACCCAAGCGGGATTGGGGTATTGATCATTACCTGAAAGTGTCATCAAGATTATGTGAAAAAATGTGTGCTGAGATTTCAGGAAACTCGCAGTTTTTTGGAAGATTGGCAACCCCTTTCCTTTAAAGTGATTTGCGCCAGTCTCTGCTTAGGGCTACATCAATAGGAAACAAACCATAGAGAGAGAACTTGGAGCTACTTTATTGTGTCAAGTTTCAAAGAGCTAGCACAAACCGTGTTTGATTTAGAGTTCCAAGTACATGTATCCATATAGGAGAAAACAGAGTGAAACCTAAAAATTAAAACTGTTACTGCCAACGAACGGTTTAACCTAGAAGAACGAAATTTGGTGAGCCAAGTGGGATTGGGGTTCTGATCATTACCTGAAAGTGTCATCAAGATTGGGTGAAAAAATGTGTGCTGAGATTTCAGGAAACTCGCAGTTTTTTGGAAGATTGGCAACCCCTTTCCATGAAAGTGATTTGCGCCAGTCTCTGCTTAGGGCTACATCAATAGGAAACAAACCATAGAGATAGAACTTGGAGCTACTTTATTGTGTCAAGTTTCAAAGAGCTAGCACAAACCGTGTTTGATTTAGAGTTCCAACTACATGTATCCATATAGGAGAAAACAGAGTGAAACCTAAAAATTAAAACTGTTACTGCCAACGAACGGTTTAACCTAGAAGAACGAAATTTGGTGAGCCAAGTGGGATTGGGGTGCTGATCATTACCTGAAAGTGTCATCAAGATTGGGGGAAAAAATGTGTGCTGAGATTTCAGGAATCTCTTAGTTTTTTGGAAGATTGTCAACCCCTTTCCATGAAAGTGATTTGCGCCAGTCTCTGCTTAGGGCTACATCAATAGAAAACAAACCATAGAGATAGAACTTGGAGCTACTTTATTGTGTCAAGTTTCAAAGAGCTAGCACAAACCGTGTTTGATTTAGAGTTCAAACTACATGTATCCATATAGGAGAAAACAGAGTGAAACCTAAAAATTAAAACTGTTACTGCCAAGGAACGGTTTAACCTAGAAGAACGAAATTTGGTGAGCCAAGTGGGATTGGGGTACTGATCATTACCTGAAAGTGTCATCAAGATTGGGTGAAAAAATGTGTGCTGAGATTTCAGGAAACTCTTAGTTTTTTGGAAGATTGGCAACCCCTTTCCATGAAAGTGATTTGCGCCAGTCTCTGCTTGGGGCTACATCAATAGGAAACAAACCATAGAGATAGAACTTGGAGCTACTTTATTGTGTCAAGTTTCAAAGAGCTAGCACAAACCGTGTTTGATTTAGAGTTCCAACTACATGTATCCATATAGGAGAAAACAGAGTGAAACCTAAAAATTAAAACTGTTAGCGCCAAAGAGCGGTTTAACCTAAAAGAAAGAAACTTGTTGACCCAAGTGAGATGTGTTGTACTGATCATTACCTGAAAGTGTCATCAAGATTGGGTGAAAAAATGTGTGCTGAGATTTCAGGAAACTCTTAGTTTTTTGGAAGATTGTCAACCCCTTTCCATGAAAGTGATTTGCGCCAGTCTCTGCTTAGGGCTACATCAATAGGAAACAAACCATAGATAGAGAACTTGGAGCTACTTTATTGTGTCAAGTTTCAAAGAGCTAGCACAAACCGTGTTTGATTTAGAGTTCCAACTAGATGTATCCATATAGGAGAAAACAGAGTGAAACCTAAAAATTAAAACTGTTAGCGCCAAAGAGCGGTTTAACCTAAAAGAAAGAAACTTGGTGACCCATGTGGGATGTGTTGTACTGATCATTACCTGAAAGTGTCATCAAGATTGGGTTAAAAAATGTGTGCTGAGATTTCAGGAAACTCGCAGTTTTTTGGAAGATTGGCAACCCCTTTCCATGAAAGTGATTTGCGCCAGTCTCTGCTTAGGGCTACATCAATAGGAAACAAACCATAGAGATAGAACTTGGAGCTACTTTATTGTGTCAAGTTTCAAAGAGCTAGCACAAACCGTGTTTGATTTAGAGTTCCAACTACATGTATCCATATAGGAGAAAACAGTGAAACCTAAAAATTAAAACTGTTACTGCCAACGAACGGCTTAACCTAGAAGAACGAAATTTGGTGAGCCAAGTGGGATTGGGGTGCTGGTCATTACCTGAAATTGTCATCAAGGTTGGGGGAAAAAATGTGTGCTGAGATTTCAGGAAACTCTTAGTTTTTTGGAAGATTGTCAACCCCTTTCCATGAAAGTGATTTGCGCCAGTCTCTGCTTAGGGCTACATCAATAGGAAACAAACCAGAGAGATAGAACTTGGAGCTACTTTATTGTGTCAAGTTTCAAAGAGCTAGCACAAACCGTGTTTGATTTAGAGTTCCAACTACATGTATCCATATAGGAGAAAACAGAGTGAAACCTAAAAATTAAAACTGTTACTGCCAAGGAACGGTTTAACCTACAAGAACGAAATTTGGTGAGCCAAGTGGGATTGGGGTACTGATCATTACCGGAAAGTGTCATCAAGATTGGGTGAAAAAATGTGTGCTGAGATTTCAGGAAACTCTTAGTTTTTTGGAAGATCATAAACCCCTTTCCATGAAAGTGATTTGCGCCAGTCTCTGCTTGGGGCTACATCAATAGGAAACAAACAATAGAGATAGAACTTGGAGCTACTTTATTGTGTCAAGTTTTAAAGAGCTAGCACAAACCGTGTTTGATTTAGAGTTCCAACTACATGTATCCATATAGGAGAAAACAGAGTGAAACCTAAAAATTAAAACTGTTAGCGCCAAAGAGCGGTTTAACCTAAAAGAAAGAAACTTGGTGACCCAAGTGGGATGTGTTGTACTGATCATTACCTGAAAGTGTCATCAAGATTGGGTGAAAAAATGTGTGCTGAGATTTCAGGAAACTCGTAGTTTTTTGGAAGATGGCAACCCCTTTCCATGAAAGGGATTTGCGCCAGTCTCTGCTTAGGGCTACATCAATAGGAAACAAACCATAGAGATAGAACTTGGAGCTACTTTATTGTGTCAAGTTTCAAAGAGCTAGCACAAACCATGTTTGATTTAGAGTTCCAACTACATGTATCCATATAGGAGAAAACAGAGTGAAACCTAAAAATTAAAACTGTTACTGCCAACGAACGGTTTAACCTAAAAGAACGAAATTTGGTGAGCCAAGGGGGATTGGGGCACTGATCATTACCTGAAAGTGTCATCAAGATTGGGTGAAAAAATGTGTGCTGAGATTTCAGGAAACTCTTAGTTTTTTGGAAGATTGTCAACCCCTTTCCATGAAAGTGATTTGTGCCAGTCTCTTCTTAGGGCTACATCAATAGGAAACAAACCATAGAGATAGAAGTTGGAGCTACTTTATTGTGTCAAGTTTCAAAGAGCTAGCACAAACCGTGTTTGATTTAGAGTTCCAACTACATGTATCCATATAGGAGAAAACAGAGTGAAACCTAAAAATTAAAACTGTTACTGCCAACGAACGGTTTAACCTAGAAGAACGAAATATGGTGAGCCAAGTGGGATTGGGGTACTGATCATTACCTGAAAGTGTCATCAAGATTGGGTGAAAAAATGTGTGCTGAGATTTCAGGAAACTCGCAGTTTTTTGGAAGATTGGCAACCCCTTTCCATGAAAGTGATTTGCGCCAGTCTCTGCTTAGGGCTACATCAATAGGAAACAAACCATAGAGATAGAACTTGGAGCTACTTTATTGTGTCAAGTTTCAAAGAGCTAGCACAAACCGTGTTTGATTTAGAGTTCCAACTTCATGTATCCATATAGGAGAAAACAGAGTGAAACCTAAAAATTAAAACTGTTAGCGCCAAAGAGTGGTTTAACCTAAAAGAAAGAAACTTGGTGACCCAAGTGGGATTTGTTGTACTGATCATTACCTGAAAGTGTCATCAAGATTGGGTGAAAAAATGTGTGCTGAGATTTCAGGAAACTCTTAGTTTTTTGGAAGATTGTCAACCCCTTTCCATGAAAATGATTTGCGCCAGTCTCTGCTTAGGGCTACATCAATAGGAAACAAACCATAGAGAGAGAACTTGGAGCTACTTTATTGTGTCAAGTTTCAAAGAGCTAGCACAAACCGTGTTTGGTTTAGAGTTCCAACTACATGTATCCATATAGGAGAAAACAGAGTGAAACCTAAAAATTAAAACTGTTACTGCCAAGGAACGGTTTAACCAAGAAGAACGAAATTTGGTGAGCCAAGTGGGATTGGGGTACTGATCTATACCTGAAAGTGTCATCAAGATTGGGTGAAAAAATGTGTGCTGAGATTTCAGGAAACTCTTAGTTTTTTGGAAGATCATCAACCCCTTTCCATGAAAGTGATTTGCGCCAGTCTCCGCTTGGGGCTACATCAATAGGAAACAAACCATAGAGATAGAACTTGGAGCTACTTTATTGTGTCAAGTTTCAACGAGCTAGCACAAACCGTGTTTGATTTAGAGTTCCAACTACATGTATCCATATAGGAGAAAACAGAGTGAAACCTAAAAATTAAAACTGTTAGCGCCAAAGAGCGGTTTAACCTAAAAGAAAGAAACTTG
Source organism: Spermophilus citellus (assembly GCF_964194105.1). Lineage (NCBI taxonomy): Eukaryota > Metazoa > Chordata > Mammalia > Rodentia > Sciuridae > Spermophilus > Spermophilus citellus. The sequence continues at coordinate 646,690 of NW_027672727.1, read as the reverse complement.
GTGACCCAAGTGGGATGTGTTGTACTGATCATTACCTGAAAGTGTCATCAAGATTGGGTGAAAAAATGTGTGCTGAGATTTCAGGAAACTCGTAGTTTTTTGGAAGCCTGGCAACCCCTTTCCATCAAAGTGATTTGAGCCAGTCTCTGCTTAGGGCTACATCAATAGGAAACAAACCATAGAGATAGAACTTGGAGCTACTTTATTGTGTCAAGTTTCAAAGAGCTAGCACAAACCGTGTTTGATTTAGAGTTCCAACTACATGTATCCATATAGGAGAAAACAGAGTGAAACCTAAAAATTAAACCTGTTACTGCCAACGAACGGTTTAACCTAGAAGAACGAAATTTGGTGAGCCAAGTGGGATTGGGGTACTGATCATTACCTGAAAGTGTCATCAAGATTGGGTGAAAAAATGTGTGCTGAGATTTCAGGAAACTCGCAGTTTTTTGGAAGATTGGCAACCCCTTTCCATGAAAGTGATTTGCGCCAGTCTCTGCTTAGGGCTACATCAATAGGAAACAAACCATAGAGATAGAACTTGGAGCTACTTTATTGTGTCAAGTTTCAAAGAGCTAGCACAAACCGTGTTTGATTTAGACTTCCAACTACATGTATCCATATAGGAGAAAACAGAGTGAAACCTAAAAATTTAAACTGTTACTGCCAACGAACGGTTTAACCTAGAAGAACGAAATTTGGTGAGCCAAGTGGGATTGGGGTACTGATCATTACCTGAAAGTGTCATCAAGATTGGGTGAAAAAATGTGTGCTGAGATTTCAGGAAACTCTTAGTTTTTTGGAAGATCATCAACCCCTTTCCATGAAAGTGATTTGCGCCAGTCTCTGCTTGGGGCTACATCAATAGGAAACAAACCATAGAGATAGAACTTGGAGCTACTTTATTGTGTCAAGTTTTAAAGAGCTAGCACAAACCGTGTTTGATTTAGAGTTCCAACTACATGTATCCATATAGGAGAAAACAGAGTGAAACCTAAAAATTAAAACTGTTAGCGCCAAAGAGCGGTTTAACCTAAAAGAAAGAAACTTGGTGACCCAAGTGGGATGTGTTGTACTGATCATTACCTGAAAGTGTCATCAAGATTGGGTGAAAAAATGTGTGCTGAGATTTCAGGAAACTCGTAGTTTTTTGGAAGCCTGGCAACCCCTTTCCATGAAAGTGATTTGAGCCAGTCTCTGCTTAGGGCTACATCAATAGGAAACAAACCATAGAGATAGAACTTGGAGCTACTTTATTGTGTCAAGTTTCAAAGAGCTAGCACAAACCGTGTTTGATTTAGAGTTCCAACTACATGTATCCATATAGGAGAAAACAGAGTGAAACCTAAAAATTTAAACTGTTACTGCCAACGAACGGTTTAACCTAGAAGAACGAAATTTGGTGAGCCAAGTGGGATGGGGGTACTGATCATTACCTGAAAGAGTCATCAAGATTGGGTGAAAAAAATGTGTGCTGAGATTTCAGGAAACTCTTAGTTTTTTGGAAGATTGGCAACCCCTTTCCATGAAAGTGATTTGCGCCAGTCTCTGCTTAGGGCTACATCAATAGGAAACAAACCATAGAGATAGAACTTGGAGCTACTTTATTGTGTCAAGTTTCAAAGAGCTAGCACAAACCGTGTTTGATTTAGAGTTCCAACTACATGTATCCATATAGGAGAAAACAGAGTGAAACCTAAAAATTAAAACTGTTAGCGCCAAAGAGTGGTTTAACCTAAAAGAAAGAAACTTGGTGACCCAAGTGGGATTTGTTGTACTGATCATTACCTGAAAGTGTCATCAAGATTGGGTGAAAAAATGTGTGCTGAGATTTCAGGAAACTCTTAGTTTTTTGGAAGATTGTCAACCCCTTTCCATGAAAGTGATTTGAGCCAGTCTCTGCTTAGGGCTACATCAATAGGAAACAAACCATAGAGATAGAACTTGGAGCTACTTTATTGTGTCAGGTTTCAAAGAGCTAGCACAAACCGTGTTTGATTTAGAGTTCCAACTACATGTATCCATATAGGAGAAAACAGAGTGAAACCTAAAAATTAAAACTGTTACTGCCAAGGAACGGTTTAACCTAGAAGAATGAAATTTGGTGAGCCAAGTGGGATTGGGGTACTGATCATTACCTGAAAGTGTCATCAAGATTGGGTGAAAAAATGTGTGCTGAGATTTCAGGAAACTCGCAGTTTTTTGGAAGATTGTCAACCCCTTTCCATGAAAGTGATTTGCGCCAGTCTCTGCTTAGGGCTACATGAATAAGAAACAAACCATAGAGATAGAACTTGGAGCTACTTTATTGTTTCAAGTTTCAAAGAGCTAGCACAAACCGTGTTTGATTTAGAGTTCCAACTACATGTATCCATATAGGAGAAAACAGAGTGAAACCTAAAAATTAAAACTGTTAGCGCCAAAGAGCGGTTTAACCTAAAAGAAAGAAACTTGGTGACCCAAGTGGGATGTGTTGTACTGATCATTACCTGAAAGTGTCATCAAGATTGGGTGAAAAAATGTGTGCTGAGATTTCAGGAAACTCGTAGTTTTTTGGAAGCCTGGCAACCCCTTTCAATGAAAGTGATTTCGCCAGTCTCTGCTTAGGGCTACATCAATAGGAAACAAACCATAGAGATAGAACTTGGAGCTACTTTATTGTGTCAAGTTTCAAAGTGCTGGCACAAACCGTGTTTGATTTAGAGTTCCAACTACATGTATCCATATAGGAGAAAACAGAGTGAAACCTAAAAATTAAAACTGTTACTGCCAACGAACGGTTTAACCTAGAAGAACGAAATTTGGTGAGCCAAGTGGGATTGGGGTACTGATCATTACTTGAAAGTGTCATCAAGATTGGGTGAAAAAATGTGTGCTGAGATTTCAGGAAACTCGCAGTTTTTTGGAAGATTGGCCACCCCTATACATTAAAGTGATTTGTGCCAGTCTCTGCTTAGGGCTACATCAATAGGAAACAAACCATAGAGATAGAATTTGGAGCTACTTTATTGTGTCAAGTTTCAAAGAGCTAGCACAAACCGTGTTTGATTTAGAGTTCCACCTACATGTATCCATATAGGAGAAAACAGAGTGAAACCTAAAAATTAAAACTGTTACTGCCAACGAACGGTTTAACCTAGAAGAACGAAATTTGGTGAGCCAAGTGGGATTGGGGTACTGATCATTACCTGAAAGTGTCATCAAGATTGGGTGAAAAAATGTGTGCTGAGATTTCAGGAAACTCTTAGTTTTTTGGAAGATTGTCAACCCCTTTCCATGAAAGTGATTTGCGCCAGTCTCTGCTTGGGGCTACATCTATAGGAAACAAACCATAGAGATAGAACTTGTAGCTACTTTATTGTGTCAAGTTTCAAAGAGCTAGCACAAACCGTGTTTGATTTAGAGTTCCAACTACATGTATCCATATAGGAGAAAACAGAGTGAAACCTAAAAATTAAAACTGTTACTGCCAAGGAACGGTTTAACCTAGAAGAACGAAATTTGGTGAGCCAAGTGGGATTGGGGTACTGATCATTACCTGAAAGTGTCATCAAGATTGGGTGAAAAAATGTGTGCTGAGATTTCAGGAAACTCTTAGTTTTTTGGAAGATCATCAACCCCTTTCCATGAAAGTGATTTGCGCCAGTCTCTGCTTGGGGCTACATCAATAGGAAACAAACCATAGAGATAGAACTTGGAGCTACTTTATTGTGTCAAGTTTCAAAGAGCTAGCACAAACCGTGTTTGATTTAGAGTTCCAACTACATGTATCCATATAGGAGAAAACAGAGTGAAACCTAAAAATTAAAACTGTTAGCGCCAAAGAGCGGTTTAACCTAAAAGAAAGAAACTTGGTGACCCAAGTGGGATGTGTTGTACTGATCATTACCTGAAAGTGTCATCAAGATTGGGTGAAAAAATGTGTGCTGAGATTTCAGGAAACTCGCAGTTTTTTGGAAGCCTGGCAACCCCTTTCCATGAAAGTGATTTGAGCCAGTCTCTGCTTAGGGCTACATCAATAGGAAACAAACCATAGAGATAGAACTTGGAGCTACTTTATTGTGTCAAGTTTCAAAGAGCTAGCACAAACCGTGTTTGATTTAGAGTTCCAACTACATGTATCCATATAGGAGAAAACAGAGTGAAACCTAAAAATTAAAACTGTTACTGCCAAGGAACGGTTTAACCTAGAAGAACGAAATTTGGTGAGCCAAGTGGGATTGGGGTACTGATCATTACCTGAAAGTGTCATCAAGATTGGGTGAAAAAATGTGTGCTGAGATTTCAGGAAACTCTTAGTTTTTTGGAAGATTGGCAACCCCTTTCCATGAAAGTGATTTGCGCCAGTCTCTGCTTAGGGCTACATCAATAGGAAACAAACCATAGAGATAGAACTTGGAGCTACTTTATTGTGTCAAGTTTCAAAGAGCTAGCACAAACCGTGTTTGATTTAGAGTTCCAACTACATGTATCCATATAGGAGAAAACAGAGTGAAACCTAAAAATTAAAACTGTTAGCGCCAAAGAGTGGTTTAACCTAAAAGAAAGAAACTTGGTGACCCAAGTGGGATTTGTTGTACTGATCATTACCTGAAAGTGTCATCAAGATTGGGTGAAAAAATGTGTGCTGAGATTTCAGGAAACTCTTAGTTTTTTGGAAGATTGTCAACCCCTTTCCATGAAAGTGATTTGCGCCAGTCTCTGCTTAGGGCTACATCAATAGGAAACAAACCATAGAGATAGAACTTGGAGCTACTTTATTGTTTCAAGTTTCAAAGAGCTAGCACAAACCGTGTTTGATTTAGAGTTCCAACTACATGTATCCATATAGGAGAAAACAGAGTGAAACCTAAAAATTAAAACTGTTAGCGCCAAAGAGTGGTTTAACCTAAAAGAAAGAAACTTGGTGACCCAAGTGGGATTTGTTGTACTGATCATTACCTGAAAGTGTCATCAAGATTGGGTGAAAAAATGTGTGCTGAGATTTCAGGAAACTCTTAGTTTTTTGGAAGATTGTCAACCCCTTTCCATGAAAGTGATTTGCGCCAGTCTCTGCTTAGTGCTACATCAATAGGAAACAAACCATACAGATAGAACTTGGAGCTACTTTATTGTGTCAGGTTTCAAAGAGCTAGCACAAACCGTGTTTGATTTAGAGTTCCAACTACATGTATCCATATAGGAGAAAACAGAGTGAAACCTAAAAATTAAAACTGTTACTGCCAAGGAACGGTTTAACCTAGAAGAACGAAATTTGGTGAGCCAAGTGGGATTGGGGTACTGATCATTACCTGAAAGTGTCATCAAGATTGGGTGAAAAAATGTGTGCTGAGATTTCAGGAAACTCGCAGTTTTTTGGAAGATTGTCAACCCCTTTCCATGAAAGTGATTTGCGCCAGTCTCTGCTTAGGGCTACATGAATAGGAAACAAACCATAGAGATAGAACTTGGAGCTACTTTATTGTGTCAAGTTTCAAAGAGCTAGCACAAACCGTGTTTGATTTAGAGTTCCAACTACATGTATCCATATAGGAGAAAACAGAGTGAAACCTAAAAATTAAAACTGTTAGCGCCAAAGAGCGGTTTAACCTAAAAGAAAGAAACTTGGTGACCCAAGTGGGATGTGTTGTACTGATCATTACCTGAAAGTGTCATCAAGATTGGGTGAAAAAATGTGTGCTGAGATTGCAGGAAACTCGTAGTTTTTTGGAAGCCTGGCAACCCCTTTCCATGAAAGTGATTTGAGCCAGTCTCTGCTTAGGGCTACATCAATAGGAAACAAACCATAGAGATAGAACTTGGAGCTACTTTATTGTGTCAAGTTTCAAAGAGCTAGCACAAACCGTGTTTGATTTAGAGTTCCAACTACATGTATCCATATAGGAGAAAACAGAGTGAAACCTAAAAATTAAAACTGTTACTGCCAAGGAACGGTTTAACCTAGAAGAACGAAATTTGGTGAGCCAAGTGGGATTGGGGTACTGATCATTACCTGAAAGTGTCATCAAGATTGGGTGAAAAAATGTGTGCTGAGATTTCAGGAAACTCGCAGTTTTTTGGAAGATTGGCAACCCCTTTCCATGAAAGTGATTTGCGCCAGTCTCTGCTTAGGGCTACATCAATAGGAAACAAACCATAGAGATAGAACTTGGAGTTACTTTATTGTGTCAAGTTTCAAAGAGCTAGCACAAACCGTGTTTGATTTAGAGTTCCAAATACATGTATCCATATAGGAGAAAACAGAGTGAAACCTAAAAATTTAAACTGTTACTGCCAACGAACGGTTTAACCTAGAAGAACGAAATTTGGTGAGCCAAGTGGGATTGGGGTACTGATCATTACCTGAAAGAGTCATCAAGATTGGGTGAAAAAAATGTGTGCTGAGATTTCAGGAAACTCTTAGTTTTTTGGAAGATTGGCAACCCCTTTCCATGAAAGTGATTTGCGCCAGTCTCTGCTTAGGGCTACATCAATAGGAAACAAACCATAGAGATAGAACTTGGAGCTACTTTATTGTGTCAAGTTTCAAAGAGCTAGCACAAACCGTGTTTGATTTAGAGTTCCAACTACATGTATCCATATAGGAGAAAACAGAGTGAAACCTAAAAATTAAAACTGTTAGCGCCAAAGAGTGGTTTAACCTAAAAGAAAGAAACTTGGTGACCCAAGTTGGATTTGTTGTACTGATCATTACCTGAAAGTGTCATCAAGATTGGGTGAAAAAATGTGTGCTGAGATTTCAGGAAACTCTTAGTTTTTTGGAAGATTGTCAACCCCTTTCCATGAAAGTGATTTGCGCCAGTCTCTGCTTAGGGCTACATCAATAGGAAACAAACCATAGAGATAGAACTTGGAGCTACTTTATTGTGTCAAGTTTCAAAGAGCTAGCACAAACCGTGTTTGATTTAGAGTTCCAACTACATGTATCCATATAGGAGAAAACAGAGTGAAACCTAAAAATTAAAACTGTTAGCGCCAAAGAGTGGTTTAACCTAAAAGAAAGAAACTTGGTGACCCAAGTGGGTTTTGTTGTACTGATCATTACCTGAAAGTGTCATCAAGATTGGGTGAAAAAATGTGTGCTGAGATTTCAGGAAACTCTTAGTTTTTTGGAAGATTGTCAACCCCTTTCCATGAAAGTGATTTGCGCCAGTCTCTGCTTAGTGCTACATCAATAGGAAACAAACCATACAGATAGAACTTGGAGCTACTTTATTGTGTCAGGTTTCAAAGAGCTAGCACAAACCGTGTTTGATTTAGAGTTCCAACTACATGTATCCATATAGGAGAAAACAGAGTGAACCTAAAAATTTAAACTGTTACTGCCAACGAACGGTTTAACCTAGAAGAACGAAATTTGGTGAGCAAAGTGGGATTGGGGTACTGATCATTACCTGAAAGAGTCATCAAGATTGGGTGAAAAAAATGTGTGCTGAGATTTCAGGAAACTCTTAGTTTTTTGGAAGATTGGCAACCCCTTTCCATGAAAGTGATTTGTTCCAGTCTCTGCTTAGGGCTACATCAATAGGAAACAAACCATAGAGATAGAACTTGGAGCTACTTTATTGTGTCAAGTTTCAAAGAGCTAGCACAAACCGTGTTTGATTTAGAGTTCCAACTACATGTATCCATATAGGAGAAAACAGAGTGAAACCTAAAAATTAAAACTGTTAGCGCCAAAGAGTGGTTTAACCTAAAAGAAAGAAACTTGGTGACCCAAGTGGGATTTGTTGTACTGATCATTACCTGAAAGTGTCATCAAGATTGGGTGAAAAAATGTGTGCTGAGATTTCAGGAAACTCTTAGTTTTTTGGAAGATTGGCCACCCCTATACATTAAAGTGATTTGTGCCAGTCTCTGCTTAGGGCTACATCAATAGGAAACAAACCATAGAGATAGAATTTGGAGCTACTTTATTGTGTCAAGTTTCAAAGAGCTAGCACAAACCGTGTTTGATTTAGAGTTCCACCTACATGTATCCATATAGGAGAAAACAGAGTGAAACCTAAAAATTAAAACTGTTACTGCCAACGAACGGTTTAACCTAGAAGAACGAAATTTGGTGAGCCAAGTGGGATTGGGGTACTGATCATTACCTGAAAGTGTCATCAAGATTGGGTGAAAAAATGTGTGCTGAGATTTCAGGAAACTCGCAGTTTTTTGGAAGATTGGCAACCCCTTTCCATGAAAGTGATTTGCGCCAGTCTCTGCTTGGGGCTACATCTATAGGAAACAAACCATAGAGATAGAACTTGTAGCTACTTTATTGTGTCAAGTTTCAAAGAGCTAGCACAAACCGTGTTTGATTTAGAGTTCCAACTACATGTATCCATATAGGAGAAAACAGAGTGAAACCTAAAAATTAAAACTGTTACTGCCAAGGAACGGTTTAACCTAGAAGAACGAAATTTGGTGAGCCAAGTGGGATTGGGGTACTGATCATTACCTGAAAGTGTCATCAAGATTGGGTGAAAAAATGTGTGCTGAGATTTCAGGAAACTCTTAGTTTTTTGGAAGATCATCAACCCCTTTCCATGAAAGTGATTTGCGCCAGTCTCTGCTTGGGGCTACATCAATAGGAAACAAACCATAGAGATAGAACTTGGAGCTACTTTATTGTGTCAAGTTTCAAAGAGCTAGCACAAACCGTGTTTGATTTAGAGTTCCAACTACATGTATCCATATAGGAGAAAACAGAGTGAAACCTAAAAATTAAAACTGTTAGCGCCAAAGAGCAGTTTAACCTAAAAGAAAGAAACTTGGTGACCCAAGTGGGATGTGTTGTACTGATCATTACCTGAAAGTGTCATCAAGATTGGGTGAAAAAATGTGTGCTGAGATTTCAGGAAACTCTTAGTTTTTTGGAAGATTGTCAACCCCTTTCCATGAAAGTGATTTGCGCCAGTCTCTGCTTAGGGCTACATCAATAGGAAACAAACCATAGAGATAGAACTTGGAGCTACTTTATTGTGTCAAGTTTCAAAGAGCTAGCACAAACCGTGTTTGATTTAGAGTTCCAACTACATGTATCCATATAGGAGAAAACAGAGTGAAACCTAAAAATTAAAACTGTTAGCGCCAAAGAGTGGTTTAACCTAAAAGAAAGAAACTTGGTGACCCAAGTGGGATTTGTTGTACTGATCATTACCTGAAAGTGTCATCAAGATTGGGTGAAAAAATGTGTGCTGAGATTTCAGGAAACTCGTAGTTTTTTGGAAGATTGTCAACCCCTTTCCATGAAAGTGATTTGCGCCAGTCTCTGCTTAGTGCTACATCAATAGGAAACAAACCATACAGATAGAACTTGGAGCTACTTTATTGTGTCAGGTTTCAAAGAGCTAGCACAAACCGTGTTTGATTTAGAGTTCCAACTACATGTATCCATATAGGAGAAAACAGAGTGAAACCTAAAAATTTAAACTGTTACTGCCAACGAACGGTTTAACCTAGAAGAACGAAATTTGGTGAGCCAAGTGGGATTGGGGTACTGATCATTACCTGAAAGAGTCATCAAGATTGGGTGAAAAAAATGTGTGCTGAGATTTCAGGAAACTCTTAGTTTTTTGGAAGATTGGCAACCCCTTTCCATGAAAGTGATTTGTTCCAGTCTCTGCTTAGGGCTACATCAATAGGAAACAAACCATAGAGATAGAACTTGGAGCTACTTTATTGTGTCAAGTTTCAAAGAGCTAGCACAAACCGTGTTTGATTTAGAGTTCCAACTACATGTATCCATATAGGAGAAAACAGAGTGAAACCTAAAAATTAAAACTGTTAGCGCCAAAGAGTGGTTTAACCTAAAAGAAAGAAACTTGGTGACCCAAGTGGGATTTGTTGTACTGATCATTACCTGAAAGTGTCATCAAGATTGGGTGAAAAAATGTGTGCTGAGATTTCAGGAAACTCTTAGTTTTTTGGAAGATTGGCCACCCCTATACATTAAAGTGATTTGTGCCAGTCTCTGCTTAGGGCTACATCAATAGGAAACAAACCATAGAGATAGAATTTGGAGCTACTTTATTGTGTCAAGTTTCAAAGAGCTAGCACAAACCGTGTTTGATTTAGAGTTCCACCTACATGTATCCATATAGGAGAAAACAGAGTGAAACCTAAAAATTAAAACTGTTACTGCCAACGAACGGTTTAACCTAGAAGAACGAAATTTGGTGAGCCAAGTGGGATTGGGGTACTGATCATTACCTGAAAGTGTCATCAAGATTGGGTGAAAAAATGTGTGCTGAGATTTCAGGAAACTCGCAGTTTTTTGGAAGATTGGCAACCCCTTTCCATGAAAGTGATTTGCGCCAGTCTCTGCTTGGGGCTACATCTATAGGAAACAAACCATAGAGATAGAACTTGTAGCTACTTTATTGTGTCAAGTTTCAAAGAGCTAGCACAAACCGTGTTTGATTTAGAGTTCCAACTACATGTATCCATATAGGAGAAAACAGAGTGAAACCTAAAAATTAAAACTGTTACTGCCAAGGAACGGTTTAACCTAGAAGAACGAAATTTGGTGAGCCAAGTGGGATTGGGGTACTGATCATTACCTGAAAGTGTCATCAAGATTGGGTGAAAAAATGTGTGCTGAGATTTCAGGAAACTCTTAGTTTTTTGGAAGATCATCAACCCCTTTCCATGAAAGTGATTTGCGCCAGTCTCTGCTTGGGGCTACATCAATAGGAAACAAACCATAGAGATAGAACTTGGAGCTACTTTATTGTGTCAAGTTTCAAAGAGCTAGCACAAACCGTGTTTGATTTAGAGTTCCAACTACATGTATCCATATAGGAGAAAACAGAGTGAAACCTAAAAATTAAAACTGTTAGCGCCAAAGAGCGGTTTAACCTAAAAGAAAGAAACTTGGTGACCCAAGTGGGATGTGTTGTACTGATCATTACCTGAAAGTGTCATCAAGATTGGGTGAAAAAATGTGTGCTGAGATTTCAGGAAACTCGTAGTTTTTTGGAAGCCTGGCAACCCCTTTCCATGAAAGTGATTTGAGCCAGTCTCTGCTTAGGGCTACATCAATAGGAAACAAACCATAGAGATAGAACTTGGAGCTACTTTATTGTGTCAAGTTTCAAAGAGCTAGCACAAACCGTGTTTGATTTAGAGTTCCAACTACATGTATCCATATAGGAGAAAACAGAGTGAAACCTAAAAATTAAAACTGTTACTGCCAAGGAACGGTTTAACCTAGAAGAACGAAATTTGGTGAGCCAAGTGGGATTGGGGTACTGATCATTACCTGAAAGTGTCATCAAGATTGGGTGAAAAAATGTGTGCTGAGATTTCAGGAAACTCGCAGTTTTTTGGAAGATTGGCAACCCCTTTCCATGAAAGTGATTTGCGCCAGTCTCTGCTTAGGGCTACATCAATAGGAAACAAACCATAGAGATAGAACTTGGAGTTACTTTATTGTGTCAAGTTTCAAAGAGCTAGCACAAACCGTGTTTGATTTAGAGTTCCAAATACATGTATCCATATAGGAGAAAACAGAGTGAAACCTAAAAATTTAAACTGTTACTGCCAACGAACGGTTTAACCTAGAAGAACGAAATTTGGTGAGCCAAGTGGGATTGGGGTACTGATCATTACCTGAAAGAGTCATCAAGATTGGGTGAAAAAAATGTGTGCTGAGATTTCAGGAAACTCTTAGTTTTTTGGAAGATTGGCAACCCCTTTCCATGAAAGTGATTTGCGCCAGTCTCTGCTTAGGGCTACATCAATAGGAAACAAACCATAGAGATAGAACTTGGAGCTACTTTATTGTGTCAAGTTTCAAAGAGCTAGCACAAACCGTGTTTGATTTAGAGTTCCAACTACATGTATCCATATAGGAGAAAACAGAGTGAAACCTAAAAATTAAAACTGTTAGCGCCAAAGAGTGGTTTAACCTAAAAGAAAGAAACTTGGTGACCCAAGTGGGATTTGTTGTACTGATCATTACCTGAAAGTGTCATCAAGATTGGGTGAAAAAATGTGTGCTGAGATTTCAGGAAACTCTTAGTTTTTTGGAAGATTGTCAACCCCTTTCCATGAAAGTGATTTGCGCCAGTCTCTGCTTAGGGCTACATCAATAGGAAACAAACCATAGAGATAGAACTTGGAGCTACTTTATTGTGTCAAGTTTCAAAGAGCTAGCACAAACCGTGTTTGATTTAGAGTTCCAACTACATGTATCCATATAGGAGAAAACAGAGTGAAACCTAAAAATTAAAACTGTTAGCGCCAAAGAGTGGTTTAACCTAAAAGAAAGAAACTTGGTGACCCAAGTGGGATTTGTTGTACTGATCATTACCTGAAAGTGTCATCAAGATTGGGTGAAAAAATGTGTGCTGAGATTTCAGGAAACTCTTAGTTTTTTGGAAGATTGTCAACCCCTTTCCATGAAAGTGATTTGCGCCAGTCTCTGCTTAGTGCTACATCAATAGGAAACAAACCATACAGATAGAACTTGGAGCTACTTTATTGTGTCAGGTTTCAAAGAGCTAGCACAAACCGTGTTTGATTTAGAGTTCCAACTACATGTATCCATATAGGAGAAAACAGAGTGAAACCTAAAAATTAAAACTGTTACTGCCAAGGAACGGTTTAACCTAGAAGAACGAAATTTGGTGAGCCAAGTGGGATTGGGGTACTGATCATTACCTGAAAGTGTCATCAAGATTGGGTGAAAAAATGTGTGCTGAGATTTCAGGAAACTCGCAGTTTTTTGGAAGATTGTCAACCCCTTTCCATGAAAGTGATTTGCGCCAGTCTCTGCTTAGGGCTACATGAATAGGAAACAAACCATAGAGATAGAACTTGGAGCTACTTTATTGTGTCAAGTTTCAAAGAGCTAGCACAAACCGTGTTTGATTTAGAGTTCCAAATACATGTATCCATATAGGAGAAAACAGAGTGAAACCTAAAATTTAAAACTGTTAGCGCCAAAGAGCGGTTTAACCTAAAAGAAAGAAACTTGGTGACCCAAGTGGGATGTGTTGTACTGATCATTACCTGAAAGTGTCATCAAGATTGGGTGAAAAAATGTGTGCTGAGATTGCAGGAAACTCGTAGTTTTTTGGAAGCCTGGCAACCCCTTTCCATGAAAGTGATTTGAGCCAGTCTCTGCTTAGGGCTACATCAATAGGAAACAAACCATAGAGTTAGAACTTGGAGCTACTTTATTGTGTCAAGTTTCAAAGAGCTAGCACAAACCGTGTTTGATTTAGAGTTCCAACTACATGTATCCATATAGGAGAAAACAGAGTGAAACCTAAAAATTAAAACTGTTACTGCCAAGGAACGGTTTAACCTAGAAGAACGAAATTTGGTGAGCCAAGTGGGATTGGGGTACTGATCATTACCTGAAAGTGTCATCAAGATTGGATGAAAAAATGTGTGCTGAGATTTCAGGAAACTCGCAGTTTTTTGGAAGATTGGCAACCCCTTTCCATGAAAGTGATTTGCGCCAGTCTCTGCTTAGGGCTACATCAATAGGAAACAAACCATAGAGATAGAACTTGGAGCTACTTTATTGTGTCAAGTTTCAAAGAGCTAGCACAAACCGTGTTTGATTTAGAGTTCCAAATACATGTATCCATATAGGAGAAAACAGAGTGAAACCTAAAAATTTAAACTGTTACTGCCAACGAACGGTTTAACCTAGAAGAACGAAATTTGGTGAGCCAAGTGGGATTGGGGTACTGATCATTACCTGAAAGAGTCATCAAGATTGGGTGAAAAAAATGTGTGCTGAGATTTCAGGAAACTCTTAGTTTTTTGGAAGATTGGCAACCCCTTTCCATGAAAGTGATTTGCTCCAGTCTCTGCTTAGGGCTACATCAATAGGAAACAAACCATAGAGATAGAACTTGGAGCTACTTTATTGTGTCAAGTTTCAAAGAGCTAGCACAAACCGTGTTTGATTTAGAGTTCCAACTACATGTATCCATATAGGAGAAAACAGAGTGAAACCTAAAAATTAAAACTGTTAGCGCCAAAGAGTGGTTTAACCTAAAAGAAAGAAACTTGGTGACCCAAGTGGGATTTGTTGTACTGATCATTACCTGAAAGTGTCATCAAGATTGGGTGAAAAAATGTGTGCTGAGATTTCAGGAAACTCTTAGTTTTTTGGAAGATTGTCAACCCCTTTCCATGAAAGTGATTTGCGCCAGTCTCTGCTTAGGGCTACATCAATAGGAAACAAACCATAGAGATAGAACTTGGAGCTACTTTATTGTGTCAAGTTTCAAAGAGCTAGCACAAACCGTGTTTGATTTAGAGTTCCAACTACATGTATCCATATAGGAGAAAACAGAGTGAAACCTAAAAATTAAAACTGTTACTGCCAAGGAACGGTTTAACCTAGAAGAACGAAATTTGGTGAGCCAAGTGGGATTGGGGTACTGATCATTACCTGAAAGTGTCATCAAGATTGGGTGAAAAAATGTGTGCTGAGATTTCAGGAAACTCGCAGTTTTTTGGAAGATTGTCAACCCCTTTCCATGAAAGTGATTTGCGCCAGTCTCTGCTTAGGGCTACTTGAATAGGAAACAAACCATAGAGATAGAACTTGGAGCTACTTTATTGTGTCAAGTTTCAAAGAGCTAGCACAAACCGTGTTTGATTTAGAGTTCCAACTACATGTATCCATATAGGAGAAAACAGAGTGAAACCTAAAAATTAAAACTGTTAGCGCCAAAGAGCGGTTTAACCTAAAGAAAGAAACTTGGTGACCCAAGTGGGGTGTGTTGTACTGATCATTACGTGAAAGTGTCATCAAGATTGGGTGAAAAAATGTGTGCTGAGATTTCAGGAAACTCGTAGTTTTTTGGAAGCCTGGCAACCCCTTTCCATGAAAGTGATTTGCGCCAGTCTCTGCTTAGGGCTACATCAATAGGAAACAAACCAAAGAGATAGAACTTGGAGCTACTTTATTGTGTCAAGTTTCAAAGAGCTGGCACAAACCGTGTTTGATTTAGAGTTCCAACTACATGTATCCATATAGGAGAAAACAGAGTGAAACCTAAAAATTAAAACTGTTACTGCCAACGAACGGTTTAACCTAGAAGAACGAAATTTGGTGAGCCAAGTGGGATTGGGGTACTGATCATTACCTGAAAGTGTCATCAAGATTGGGTGAAAAAATGTGTCCTGAGATTTCAGGAAACTCGCAGTTTTTTGGAAGATTGGCCACCCCTATATATTAAAGTGATTTGTGCCAGTCTCTGATTAGGGCTACATCAATAGGAAACAAACCATAGAGATAGAATTTGGAGCTACCTTATTGTGTCAAGTTTCAAAGAGCTAGCACAAACTGTGTTTGATTTAGAGTTCCACCTACATGTATCCATATAGGAGAAAACAGAGTGAAACCTAAAAATTAAAACTGTTACTGCCAACGAACGGTTTAACCTAGAAGAACGAAATTTGGTGAGCCAAGTGGGATTGGGGTACTGATCATTACCTGAAAGTGTCATCAAGATTGGGTGAAAAAATGTGTGCTGAGATTTCAGGAAACTCTTAGTTTTTTGGAAGATTGGCAACCCCTTTCCATGAACGTGATTTGTGCCAGTCTCTGCTTGGGGCTACATCAATAGGAAACAAACCATAGAGATAGAACTTGGAGCTACTTTATTGTGTCAAGTTTCAAAGAGCTAGCACAAACCGTGTTTGATTTAGAGTTCCAACTACATGTATCCATATAGGAGAAAACAGAGTGAAACCTAAAAATTAAAACTGTTAGCGCCAAAGAGCGGTTTAACCTAAAAGAAAGAAACTTGTTGACCCAAGTGAGATGTGTTGTACTGATCATTACCTGAAAGTGTCATCAAGATTGGGTGAAAAAATGTGTGCTGAGATTTCAGGAAACTCTTAGTTTTTTGGAAGATTGTCAACCCCTTTCTATGAAAGTGATTTGCGCCAGTCTCTGCTTAGGGCTACATCAATAGGAAACAAACCATAGAGAGAGAACTTGGAGCTACTTTATTGTGTCAAGTTTCAAAGAGCTAGCACAAACCGTGTTTGATTTAGAGTTCCAACTACATGTATCCATATAGGAGAAAACAGAGTGAAACCTAAAAATTAAAACTGTTACTGCCAAAGAACGGTTTAACCTAGAAGAACGAAATTTGGTGAGCCAAGTGGGATTGGGGTACTGATCATTACCTGAAAGTGTCATCAAGATTGGGTGAAAAAATGTGTGCTGAGATTTCAGGAAACTCTTAGTTTTTTGGAAGATCATCAACCCTTTTCCATGAAAGTGATTTGCGCCAGTCTCTGCTTGGGGCTACATCAATAGGAAACAAACCATAGAGATAGAACTTGGAGCTACTTTATTGTGTCAAGTTTCAAAGAGCTAGCACAAACCGTGTTTGATTTAGAGTTCCAACTACATGTATCCATATAGGAGAAAACAGAGTGAAACCTAAAAATTAAAACTGTTAGCGCCAAAGAGCGGTTTAACCTAAAAGAAAGAAACTTGGTGACCCAAGTGGGATGTGTTGTACTGATCATTACCTGAAAGTGTCATCAAGATTGGGTGAAAAAATGTGTGCTGAGATTTCAGGAAACTCTTAGTTTTTTGGAAGATTTGCAACCCCTTTCCATGAAAGTGATTTGCGCCAGTCTCTGCTTAGGGCTACATCAATAGGAAACAAACCATAGAGATAGAACTTGGAGCTACTTTATTGTGTCAAGTTTCAAAGAGCTAGCACAAACCGTGTAGATTTAGAGTTTCAACTACATGTATCCATATAGGAGAAAACAGTGAAACCTAAAAATTAAAACTGTTACTGCCAACGAACGGTTTAACCTAGAAGAACGAAATTTGGTGAGCCAAGTGGGATTGGGGTGCTGATCATTACCTGAAAGTGTCATCAAGGTTGGGGGAAAAATGTGTGCTGAGATTTCAGGAAACTCTTAGTTTTTTGGAAGATTGTCAACCCCTTTCCATGAAAGTGATTTGCGCCAGTCTCTGCTTAGGGCTACATCAATAGGAAACAAACCATAGAGATAGAACTTGGAGCTACTTTATGGTGTCAAGTTTCAAAGAGCTAGCACAAACCGTGTTTGATTTAGAGTTCCAACTACATGTATCCATATAGGAGAAAACAGAGTGAAACCTAAAAATTAAAACTGTTACTGCCAAGGAACGGTTTAACCTAGAAGAACGAAATTTGGTGAGCCAAGTTTGATTGGGGTACTAATCATTACCTGAAAGTGTCATCAAGATTGGGTGAAAAAATGTGTGCTGAGATTTCAGGAAACTCTTAGTTTTTTGGAAGATTGTCAACCCCTTTCCATGAAAGTCATTTGCGCCAGTCTCTGCTTAGGGCTACATCAATAGGAAACAAACCATAGAGAGAGAACTTGGAGCTACTTTATTGTGTCAAGTTTCAAAGAGCTAGCACAAACCGTGTTTGATTTAGAGTTCCAACTACATGTATCCATATAGGAGAAAACAGAGTGAAACCTAAAAATTAAAACTGTTACTGCCAAGGAACGGTTTAACCTAGAAGAACGAAATTTGGTGAGCCAAGTGGGATTGGGGTACTGATCATTACCTGAAAGTGTCATCAAGATTGGTTGAAAAAATGTGTGCTGAGATTTCAGGAAACTCTTAGTTTTTTGGAAGATCATCAACCCCTTTCCATGAAAGTGATTTGCGCCAGTCTCTGCTTGGGGCTACATCAATAGGAAACAAACCATAGAGATAGAACTTGGAGCTACTTTATTGTGTCAAGTTTCAAAGAGCTAGCACAAACCGTGTTTGATTTAGAGTTCCAACTACATGTATCCATATAGGAGAAAACAGAGTGAAACCTAAAAATTAAAACTGTTAGCGCCAAAGAGCGGTTTAACCTAAAAGAAAGAAACTTGGTGACCCAAGTGGGATGTGTTGTACTGATCATTACCTGAAAGTGTCATCAAGATTGGGTGAAAAAATGTGTGCTGAGATTTCAGGAAACTCGCAGTTTTTTGGAAGCCTGGCAACCCCTTTCCATGAAAGTGATTTGAGCCAGTCTCTGCTTAGGGCTACATCAATAGGAAACAAACCATAGAGATAGAACTTGGAGCTACTTTATTGTGTCAAGTTTCAAAGAGCTAGCACAAACCGTGTTTGATTTAGAGTTCCAACTACATGTATCCATATAGGAGAAAACAGAGTGAAACCTAAAAATTAAAACTGTTACTGCCAAGGAACGGTTTAACCTAGAAGAACGAAATTTGGTGAGCCAAGTGGGATTGGGGTACTGATCATTACCTGAAAGTGTCATCAAGATTGGGTGAAAAAATGTGTGCTGAGATTTCAGGAAACTCTTAGTTTTTTGGAAGATTGGCAACCCCTTTCCATGAAAGTGATTTGCGCCAGTCTCTGCTTAGGGCTACATCAATAGGAAACAAACCATAGAGATAGAACTTGGAGCTACTTTATTGTGTCAAGTTTCAAAGAGCTAGCACAAACCGTGTTTGATTTAGAGTTCCAACTACATGTATCCATATAGGAGAAAACAGAGTGAAACCTAAAAATTAAAACTGTTAGCGCCAAAGAGTGGTTTAACCTAAAAGAAAGAAACTTGGTGACCCAAGTGGGATTTGTTGTACTGATCATTACCTGAAAGTGTCATCAAGATTGGGTGAAAAAATGTGTGCTGAGATTTCAGGAAACTCTTAGTTTTTTGGAAGATTGTCAACCCCTTTCCATGAAAGTGATTTGCGCCAGTCTCTGCTTAGGGCTACATCAATAGGAAACAAACCATAGAGATAGAACTTGGAGCTACTTTATTGTTTCAAGTTTCAAAGAGCTAGCACAAACCGTGTTTGATTTAGAGTTCCAACTACATGTATCCATATAGGAGAAAACAGAGTGAAACCTAAAAATTAAAACTGTTAGCGCCAAAGAGTGGTTTAACCTAAAAGAAAGAAACTTGGTGACCCAAGTGGGATTTGTTGTACTGATCATTACCTGAAAGTGTCATCAAGATTGGGTGAAAAAATGTGTGCTGAGATTTCAGGAAACTCTTAGTTTTTTGGAAGATTGTCAACCCCTTTCCATGAAAGTGATTTGCGCCAGTCTCTGCTTAGTGCTACATCAATAGGAAACAAACCATACAGATAGAACTTGGAGCTACTTTATTGTGTCAGGTTTCAAAGAGCTAGCACAAACCGTGTTTGATTTAGAGTTCCAACTACATGTATCCATATAGGAGAAAACAGAGTGAAACCTAAAAATTAAAACTGTTACTGCCAAGGAACGGTTTAACCTAGAAGAACGAAATTTGGTGAGCCAAGTGGGATTGGGGTACTGATCATTACCTGAAAGTGTCATCAAGATTGGGTGAAAAAATGTGTGCTGAGATTTCAGGAAACTCGCAGTTTTTTGGAAGATTGTCAACCCCTTTCCATGAAAGTGATTTGCGCCAGTCTCTGCTTAGGGCTACATGAATAGGAAACAAACCATAGAGATAGAACTTGGAGCTACTTTATTGTGTCAAGTTTCAAAGAGCTAGCACAAACCGTGTTTGATTTAGAGTTCCAACTACATGTATCCATATAGGAGAAAACAGAGTGAAACCTAAAAATTAAAACTGTTAGCGCCAAAGAGCGGTTTAACCTAAAAGAAAGAAACTTGGTGACCCAAGTGGGATGTGTTGTACTGATCATTACCTGAAAGTGTCATCAAGATTGGGTGAAAAAATGTGTGCTGAGATTGCAGGAAACTCGTAGTTTTTTGGAAGCCTGGCAACCCCTTTCCATGAAAGTGATTTGAGCCAGTCTCTGCTTAGGGCTACATCAATAGGAAACAAACCATAGAGATAGAACTTGGAGCTACTTTATTGTGTCAAGTTTCAAAGAGCTAGCACAAACCGTGTTTGATTTAGAGTTCCAACTACATGTATCCATATAGGAGAAAACAGAGTGAAACCTAAAAATTAAAACTGTTACTGCCAAGGAACGGTTTAACCTAGAAGAACGAAATTTGGTGAGCCAAGTGGGATTGGGGTACTGATCATTACCTGAAAGTGTCATCAAGATTGGGTGAAAAAATGTGTGCTGAGATTTCAGGAAACTCGCAGTTTTTTGGAAGATTGGCAACCCCTTTCCATGAAAGTGATTTGCGCCAGTCTCTGCTTAGGGCTACATCAATAGGAAACAAACCATAGAGATAGAACTTGGAGTTACTTTATTGTGTCAAGTTTCAAAGAGCTAGCACAAACCGTGTTTGATTTAGAGTTCCAAATACATGTATCCATATAGGAGAAAACAGAGTGAAACCTAAAAATTTAAACTGTTACTGCCAACGAACGGTTTAACCTAGAAGAACGAAATTTGGTGAGCCAAGTGGGATTGGGGTACTGATCATTACCTGAAAGAGTCATCAAGATTGGGTGAAAAAAATGTGTGCTGAGATTTCAGGAAACTCTTAGTTTTTTGGAAGATTGGCAACCCCTTTCCATGAAAGTGATTTGCGCCAGTCTCTGCTTAGGGCTACATCAATAGGAAACAAACCATAGAGATAGAACTTGGAGCTACTTTATTGTGTCAAGTTTCAAAGAGCTAGCACAAACCGTGTTTGATTTAGAGTTCCAACTACATGTATCCATATAGGAGAAAACAGAGTGAAACCTAAAAATTAAAACTGTTAGCGCCAAAGAGTGGTTTAACCTAAAAGAAAGAAACTTGGTGACCCAAGTTGGATTTGTTGTACTGATCATTACCTGAAAGTGTCATCAAGATTGGGTGAAAAAATGTGTGCTGAGATTTCAGGAAACTCTTAGTTTTTTGGAAGATTGTCAACCCCTTTCCATGAAAGTGATTTGCGCCAGTCTCTGCTTAGGGCTACATCAATAGGAAACAAACCATAGAGATAGAACTTGGAGCTACTTTATTGTGTCAAGTTTCAAAGAGCTAGCACAAACCGTGTTTGATTTAGAGTTCCAACTACATGTATCCATATAGGAGAAAACAGAGTGAAACCTAAAAATTAAAACTGTTAGCGCCAAAGAGTGGTTTAACCTAAAAGAAAGAAACTTGGTGACCCAAGTGGGTTTTGTTGTACTGATCATTACCTGAAAGTGTCATCAAGATTGGGTGAAAAAATGTGTGCTGAGATTTCAGGAAACTCTTAGTTTTTTGGAAGATTGTCAACCCCTTTCCATGAAAGTGATTTGCGCCAGTCTCTGCTTAGTGCTACATCAATAGGAAACAAACCATACAGATAGAACTTGGAGCTACTTTATTGTGTCAGGTTTCAAAGAGCTAGCACAAACCGTGTTTGATTTAGAGTTCCAACTACATGTATCCATATAGGAGAAAACAGAGTGAACCTAAAAATTTAAACTGTTACTGCCAACGAACGGTTTAACCTAGAAGAACGAAATTTGGTGAGCAAAGTGGGATTGGGGTACTGATCATTACCTGAAAGAGTCATCAAGATTGGGTGAAAAAAATGTGTGCTGAGATTTCAGGAAACTCTTAGTTTTTTGGAAGATTGGCAACCCCTTTCCATGAAAGTGATTTGTTCCAGTCTCTGCTTAGGGCTACATCAATAGGAAACAAACCATAGAGATAGAACTTGGAGCTACTTTATTGTGTCAAGTTTCAAAGAGCTAGCACAAACCGTGTTTGATTTAGAGTTCCAACTACATGTATCCATATAGGAGAAAACAGAGTGAAACCTAAAAATTAAAACTGTTAGCGCCAAAGAGTGGTTTAACCTAAAAGAAAGAAACTTGGTGACCCAAGTGGGATTTGTTGTACTGATCATTACCTGAAAGTGTCATCAAGATTGGGTGAAAAAATGTGTGCTGAGATTTCAGGAAACTCTTAGTTTTTTGGAAGATTGGCCACCCCTATACATTAAAGTGATTTGTGCCAGTCTCTGCTTAGGGCTACATCAATAGGAAACAAACCATAGAGATAGAATTTGGAGCTACTTTATTGTGTCAAGTTTCAAAGAGCTAGCACAAACCGTGTTTGATTTAGAGTTCCACCTACATGTATCCATATAGGAGAAAACAGAGTGAAACCTAAAAATTAAAACTGTTACTGCCAACGAACGGTTTAACCTAGAAGAACGAAATTTGGTGAGCCAAGTGGGATTGGGGTACTGATCATTACCTGAAAGTGTCATCAAGATTGGGTGAAAAAATGTGTGCTGAGATTTCAGGAAACTCGCAGTTTTTTGGAAGATTGGCAACCCCTTTCCATGAAAGTGATTTGCGCCAGTCTCTGCTTGGGGCTACATCTATAGGAAACAAACCATAGAGATAGAACTTGTAGCTACTTTATTGTGTCAAGTTTCAAAGAGCTAGCACAAACCGTGTTTGATTTAGAGTTCCAACTACATGTATCCATATAGGAGAAAACAGAGTGAAACCTAAAAATTAAAACTGTTACTGCCAAGGAACGGTTTAACCTAGAAGAACGAAATTTGGTGAGCCAAGTGGGATTGGGGTACTGATCATTACCTGAAAGTGTCATCAAGATTGGGTGAAAAAATGTGTGCTGAGATTTCAGGAAACTCTTAGTTTTTTGGAAGATCATCAACCCCTTTCCATGAAAGTGATTTGCGCCAGTCTCTGCTTGGGGCTACATCAATAGGAAACAAACCATAGAGATAGAACTTGGAGCTACTTTATTGTGTCAAGTTTCAAAGAGCTAGCACAAACCGTGTTTGATTTAGAGTTCCAACTACATGTATCCATATAGGAGAAAACAGAGTGAAACCTAAAAATTAAAACTGTTAGCGCCAAAGAGCAGTTTAACCTAAAAGAAAGAAACTTGGTGACCCAAGTGGGATGTGTTGTACTGATCATTACCTGAAAGTGTCATCAAGATTGGGTGAAAAAATGTGTGCTGAGATTTCAGGAAACTCTTAGTTTTTTGGAAGATTGTCAACCCCTTTCCATGAAAGTGATTTGCGCCAGTCTCTGCTTAGGGCTACATCAATAGGAAACAAACCATAGAGATAGAACTTGGAGCTACTTTATTGTGTCAAGTTTCAAAGAGCTAGCACAAACCGTGTTTGATTTAGAGTTCCAACTACATGTATCCATATAGGAGAAAACAGAGTGAAACCTAAAAATTAAAACTGTTAGCGCCAAAGAGTGGTTTAACCTAAAAGAAAGAAACTTGGTGACCCAAGTGGGATTTGTTGTACTGATCATTACCTGAAAGTGTCATCAAGATTGGGTGAAAAAATGTGTGCTGAGATTTCAGGAAACTCGTAGTTTTTTGGAAGATTGTCAACCCCTTTCCATGAAAGTGATTTGCGCCAGTCTCTGCTTAGTGCTACATCAATAGGAAACAAACCATACAGATAGAACTTGGAGCTACTTTATTGTGTCAGGTTTCAAAGAGCTAGCACAAACCGTGTTTGATTTAGAGTTCCAACTACATGTATCCATATAGGAGAAAACAGAGTGAAACCTAAAAATTTAAACTGTTACTGCCAACGAACGGTTTAACCTAGAAGAACGAAATTTGGTGAGCCAAGTGGGATTGGGGTACTGATCATTACCTGAAAGAGTCATCAAGATTGGGTGAAAAAAATGTGTGCTGAGATTTCAGGAAACTCTTAGTTTTTTGGAAGATTGGCAACCCCTTTCCATGAAAGTGATTTGTTCCAGTCTCTGCTTAGGGCTACATCAATAGGAAACAAACCATAGAGATAGAACTTGGAGCTACTTTATTGTGTCAAGTTTCAAAGAGCTAGCACAAACCGTGTTTGATTTAGAGTTCCAACTACATGTATCCATATAGGAGAAAACAGAGTGAAACCTAAAAATTAAAACTGTTAGCGCCAAAGAGTGGTTTAACCTAAAAGAAAGAAACTTGGTGACCCAAGTGGGATTTGTTGTACTGATCATTACCTGAAAGTGTCATCAAGATTGGGTGAAAAAATGTGTGCTGAGATTTCAGGAAACTCTTAGTTTTTTGGAAGATTGGCCACCCCTATACATTAAAGTGATTTGTGCCAGTCTCTGCTTAGGGCTACATCAATAGGAAACAAACCATAGAGATAGAATTTGGAGCTACTTTATTGTGTCAAGTTTCAAAGAGCTAGCACAAACCGTGTTTGATTTAGAGTTCCACCTACATGTATCCATATAGGAGAAAACAGAGTGAAACCTAAAAATTAAAACTGTTACTGCCAACGAACGGTTTAACCTAGAAGAACGAAATTTGGTGAGCCAAGTGGGATTGGGGTACTGATCATTACCTGAAAGTGTCATCAAGATTGGGTGAAAAAATGTGTGCTGAGATTTCAGGAAACTCGCAGTTTTTTGGAAGATTGGCAACCCCTTTCCATGAAAGTGATTTGCGCCAGTCTCTGCTTGGGGCTACATCTATAGGAAACAAACCATAGAGATAGAACTTGTAGCTACTTTATTGTGTCAAGTTTCAAAGAGCTAGCACAAACCGTGTTTGATTTAGAGTTCCAACTACATGTATCCATATAGGAGAAAACAGAGTGAAACCTAAAAATTAAAACTGTTACTGCCAAGGAACGGTTTAACCTAGAAGAACGAAATTTGGTGAGCCAAGTGGGATTGGGGTACTGATCATTACCTGAAAGTGTCATCAAGATTGGGTGAAAAAATGTGTGCTGAGATTTCAGGAAACTCTTAGTTTTTTGGAAGATCATCAACCCCTTTCCATGAAAGTGATTTGCGCCAGTCTCTGCTTGGGGCTACATCAATAGGAAACAAACCATAGAGATAGAACTTGGAGCTACTTTATTGTGTCAAGTTTCAAAGAGCTAGCACAAACCGTGTTTGATTTAGAGTTCCAACTACATGTATCCATATAGGAGAAAACAGAGTGAAACCTAAAAATTAAAACTGTTAGCGCCAAAGAGCGGTTTAACCTAAAAGAAAGAAACTTGGTGACCCAAGTGGGATGTGTTGTACTGATCATTACCTGAAAGTGTCATCAAGATTGGGTGAAAAAATGTGTGCTGAGATTTCAGGAAACTCGTAGTTTTTTGGAAGCCTGGCAACCCCTTTCCATGAAAGTGATTTGAGCCAGTCTCTGCTTAGGGCTACATCAATAGGAAACAAACCATAGAGATAGAACTTGGAGCTACTTTATTGTGTCAAGTTTCAAAGAGCTAGCACAAACCGTGTTTGATTTAGAGTTCCAACTACATGTATCCATATAGGAGAAAACAGAGTGAAACCTAAAAATTAAAACTGTTACTGCCAAGGAACGGTTTAACCTAGAAGAACGAAATTTGGTGAGCCAAGTGGGATTGGGGTACTGATCATTACCTGAAAGTGTCATCAAGATTGGGTGAAAAAATGTGTGCTGAGATTTCAGGAAACTCGCAGTTTTTTGGAAGATTGGCAACCCCTTTCCATGAAAGTGATTTGCGCCAGTCTCTGCTTAGGGCTACATCAATAGGAAACAAACCATAGAGATAGAACTTGGAGTTACTTTATTGTGTCAAGTTTCAAAGAGCTAGCACAAACCGTGTTTGATTTAGAGTTCCAAATACATGTATCCATATAGGAGAAAACAGAGTGAAACCTAAAAATTTAAACTGTTACTGCCAACGAACGGTTTAACCTAGAAGAACGAAATTTGGTGAGCCAAGTGGGATTGGGGTACTGATCATTACCTGAAAGAGTCATCAAGATTGGGTGAAAAAAATGTGTGCTGAGATTTCAGGAAACTCTTAGTTTTTTGGAAGATTGGCAACCCCTTTCCATGAAAGTGATTTGCGCCAGTCTCTGCTTAGGGCTACATCAATAGGAAACAAACCATAGAGATAGAACTTGGAGCTACTTTATTGTGTCAAGTTTCAAAGAGCTAGCACAAACCGTGTTTGATTTAGAGTTCCAACTACATGTATCCATATAGGAGAAAACAGAGTGAAACCTAAAAATTAAAACTGTTAGCGCCAAAGAGTGGTTTAACCTAAAAGAAAGAAACTTGGTGACCCAAGTGGGATTTGTTGTACTGATCATTACCTGAAAGTGTCATCAAGATTGGGTGAAAAAATGTGTGCTGAGATTTCAGGAAACTCTTAGTTTTTTGGAAGATTGTCAACCCCTTTCCATGAAAGTGATTTGCGCCAGTCTCTGCTTAGGGCTACATCAATAGGAAACAAACCATAGAGATAGAACTTGGAGCTACTTTATTGTGTCAAGTTTCAAAGAGCTAGCACAAACCGTGTTTGATTTAGAGTTCCAACTACATGTATCCATATAGGAGAAAACAGAGTGAAACCTAAAAATTAAAACTGTTAGCGCCAAAGAGTGGTTTAACCTAAAAGAAAGAAACTTGGTGACCCAAGTGGGATTTGTTGTACTGATCATTACCTGAAAGTGTCATCAAGATTGGGTGAAAAAATGTGTGCTGAGATTTCAGGAAACTCTTAGTTTTTTGGAAGATTGTCAACCCCTTTCCATGAAAGTGATTTGCGCCAGTCTCTGCTTAGTGCTACATCAATAGGAAACAAACCATACAGATAGAACTTGGAGCTACTTTATTGTGTCAGGTTTCAAAGAGCTAGCACAAACCGTGTTTGATTTAGAGTTCCAACTACATGTATCCATATAGGAGAAAACAGAGTGAAACCTAAAAATTAAAACTGTTACTGCCAAGGAACGGTTTAACCTAGAAGAACGAAATTTGGTGAGCCAAGTGGGATTGGGGTACTGATCATTACCTGAAAGTGTCATCAAGATTGGGTGAAAAAATGTGTGCTGAGATTTCAGGAAACTCGCAGTTTTTTGGAAGATTGTCAACCCCTTTCCATGAAAGTGATTTGCGCCAGTCTCTGCTTAGGGCTACATGAATAGGAAACAAACCATAGAGATAGAACTTGGAGCTACTTTATTGTGTCAAGTTTCAAAGAGCTAGCACAAACCGTGTTTGATTTAGAGTTCCAAATACATGTATCCATATAGGAGAAAACAGAGTGAAACCTAAAATTTAAAACTGTTAGCGCCAAAGAGCGGTTTAACCTAAAAGAAAGAAACTTGGTGACCCAAGTGGGATGTGTTGTACTGATCATTACCTGAAAGTGTCATCAAGATTGGGTGAAAAAATGTGTGCTGAGATTGCAGGAAACTCGTAGTTTTTTGGAAGCCTGGCAACCCCTTTCCATGAAAGTGATTTGAGCCAGTCTCTGCTTAGGGCTACATCAATAGGAAACAAACCATAGAGTTAGAACTTGGAGCTACTTTATTGTGTCAAGTTTCAAAGAGCTAGCACAAACCGTGTTTGATTTAGAGTTCCAACTACATGTATCCATATAGGAGAAAACAGAGTGAAACCTAAAAATTAAAACTGTTACTGCCAAGGAACGGTTTAACCTAGAAGAACGAAATTTGGTGAGCCAAGTGGGATTGGGGTACTGATCATTACCTGAAAGTGTCATCAAGATTGGATGAAAAAATGTGTGCTGAGATTTCAGGAAACTCGCAGTTTTTTGGAAGATTGGCAACCCCTTTCCATGAAAGTGATTTGCGCCAGTCTCTGCTTAGGGCTACATCAATAGGAAACAAACCATAGAGATAGAACTTGGAGCTACTTTATTGTGTCAAGTTTCAAAGAGCTAGCACAAACCGTGTTTGATTTAGAGTTCCAAATACATGTATCCATATAGGAGAAAACAGAGTGAAACCTAAAAATTTAAACTGTTACTGCCAACGAACGGTTTAACCTAGAAGAACGAAATTTGGTGAGCCAAGTGGGATTGGGGTACTGATCATTACCTGAAAGAGTCATCAAGATTGGGTGAAAAAAATGTGTGCTGAGATTTCAGGAAACTCTTAGTTTTTTGGAAGATTGGCAACCCCTTTCCATGAAAGTGATTTGCTCCAGTCTCTGCTTAGGGCTACATCAATAGGAAACAAACCATAGAGATAGAACTTGGAGCTACTTTATTGTGTCAAGTTTCAAAGAGCTAGCACAAACCGTGTTTGATTTAGAGTTCCAACTACATGTATCCATATAGGAGAAAACAGAGTGAAACCTAAAAATTAAAACTGTTAGCGCCAAAGAGTGGTTTAACCTAAAAGAAAGAAACTTGGTGACCCAAGTGGGATTTGTTGTACTGATCATTACCTGAAAGTGTCATCAAGATTGGGTGAAAAAATGTGTGCTGAGATTTCAGGAAACTCTTAGTTTTTTGGAAGATTGTCAACCCCTTTCCATGAAAGTGATTTGCGCCAGTCTCTGCTTAGGGCTACATCAATAGGAAACAAACCATAGAGATAGAACTTGGAGCTACTTTATTGTGTCAAGTTTCAAAGAGCTAGCACAAACCGTGTTTGATTTAGAGTTCCAACTACATGTATCCATATAGGAGAAAACAGAGTGAAACCTAAAAATTAAAACTGTTACTGCCAAGGAACGGTTTAACCTAGAAGAACGAAATTTGGTGAGCCAAGTGGGATTGGGGTACTGATCATTACCTGAAAGTGTCATCAAGATTGGGTGAAAAAATGTGTGCTGAGATTTCAGGAAACTCGCAGTTTTTTGGAAGATTGTCAACCCCTTTCCATGAAAGTGATTTGCGCCAGTCTCTGCTTAGGGCTACTTGAATAGGAAACAAACCATAGAGATAGAACTTGGAGCTACTTTATTGTGTCAAGTTTCAAAGAGCTAGCACAAACCGTGTTTGATTTAGAGTTCCAACTACATGTATCCATATAGGAGAAAACAGAGTGAAACCTAAAAATTAAAACTGTTAGCGCCAAAGAGCGGTTTAACCTAAAGAAAGAAACTTGGTGACCCAAGTGGGGTGTGTTGTACTGATCATTACGTGAAAGTGTCATCAAGATTGGGTGAAAAAATGTGTGCTGAGATTTCAGGAAACTCGTAGTTTTTTGGAAGCCTGGCAACCCCTTTCCATGAAAGTGATTTGCGCCAGTCTCTGCTTAGGGCTACATCAATAGGAAACAAACCAAAGAGATAGAACTTGGAGCTACTTTATTGTGTCAAGTTTCAAAGAGCTGGCACAAACCGTGTTTGATTTAGAGTTCCAACTACATGTATCCATATAGGAGAAAACAGAGTGAAACCTAAAAATTAAAACTGTTACTGCCAACGAACGGTTTAACCTAGAAGAACGAAATTTGGTGAGCCAAGTGGGATTGGGGTACTGATCATTACCTGAAAGTGTCATCAAGATTGGGTGAAAAAATGTGTCCTGAGATTTCAGGAAACTCGCAGTTTTTTGGAAGATTGGCCACCCCTATATATTAAAGTGATTTGTGCCAGTCTCTGATTAGGGCTACATCAATAGGAAACAAACCATAGAGATAGAATTTGGAGCTACCTTATTGTGTCAAGTTTCAAAGAGCTAGCACAAACTGTGTTTGATTTAGAGTTCCACCTACATGTATCCATATAGGAGAAAACAGAGTGAAACCTAAAAATTAAAACTGTTACTGCCAACGAACGGTTTAACCTAGAAGAACGAAATTTGGTGAGCCAAGTGGGATTGGGGTACTGATCATTACCTGAAAGTGTCATCAAGATTGGGTGAAAAAATGTGTGCTGAGATTTCAGGAAACTCTTAGTTTTTTGGAAGATTGGCAACCCCTTTCCATGAACGTGATTTGTGCCAGTCTCTGCTTGGGGCTACATCAATAGGAAACAAACCATAGAGATAGAACTTGGAGCTACTTTATTGTGTCAAGTTTCAAAGAGCTAGCACAAACCGTGTTTGATTTAGAGTTCCAACTACATGTATCCATATAGGAGAAAACAGAGTGAAACCTAAAAATTAAAACTGTTAGCGCCAAAGAGCGGTTTAACCTAAAAGAAAGAAACTTGTTGACCCAAGTGAGATGTGTTGTACTGATCATTACCTGAAAGTGTCATCAAGATTGGGTGAAAAAATGTGTGCTGAGATTTCAGGAAACTCTTAGTTTTTTGGAAGATTGTCAACCCCTTTCTATGAAAGTGATTTGCGCCAGTCTCTGCTTAGGGCTACATCAATAGGAAACAAACCATAGAGAGAGAACTTGGAGCTACTTTATTGTGTCAAGTTTCAAAGAGCTAGCACAAACCGTGTTTGATTTAGAGTTCCAACTACATGTATCCATATAGGAGAAAACAGAGTGAAACCTAAAAATTAAAACTGTTACTGCCAAAGAACGGTTTAACCTAGAAGAACGAAATTTGGTGAGCCAAGTGGGATTGGGGTACTGATCATTACCTGAAAGTGTCATCAAGATTGGGTGAAAAAATGTGTGCTGAGATTTCAGGAAACTCTTAGTTTTTTGGAAGATCATCAACCCTTTTCCATGAAAGTGATTTGCGCCAGTCTCTGCTTGGGGCTACATCAATAGGAAACAAACCATAGAGATAGAACTTGGAGCTACTTTATTGTGTCAAGTTTCAAAGAGCTAGCACAAACCGTGTTTGATTTAGAGTTCCAACTACATGTATCCATATAGGAGAAAACAGAGTGAAACCTAAAAATTAAAACTGTTAGCGCCAAAGAGCGGTTTAACCTAAAAGAAAGAAACTTGGTGACCCAAGTGGGATGTGTTGTACTGATCATTACCTGAAAGTGTCATCAAGATTGGGTGAAAAAATGTGTGCTGAGATTTCAGGAAACTCTTAGTTTTTTGGAAGATTTGCAACCCCTTTCCATGAAAGTGATTTGCGCCAGTCTCTGCTTAGGGCTACATCAATAGGAAACAAACCATAGAGATAGAACTTGGAGCTACTTTATTGTGTCAAGTTTCAAAGAGCTAGCACAAACCGTGTAGATTTAGAGTTTCAACTACATGTATCCATATAGGAGAAAACAGTGAAACCTAAAAATTAAAACTGTTACTGCCAACGAACGGTTTAACCTAGAAGAACGAAATTTGGTGAGCCAAGTGGGATTGGGGTGCTGATCATTACCTGAAAGTGTCATCAAGGTTGGGGGAAAAATGTGTGCTGAGATTTCAGGAAACTCTTAGTTTTTTGGAAGATTGTCAACCCCTTTCCATGAAAGTGATTTGCGCCAGTCTCTGCTTAGGGCTACATCAATAGGAAACAAACCATAGAGATAGAACTTGGAGCTACTTTATGGTGTCAAGTTTCAAAGAGCTAGCACAAACCGTGTTTGATTTAGAGTTCCAACTACATGTATCCATATAGGAGAAAACAGAGTGAAACCTAAAAATTAAAACTGTTACTGCCAAGGAACGGTTTAACCTAGAAGAACGAAATTTGGTGAGCCAAGTTTGATTGGGGTACTAATCATTACCTGAAAGTGTCATCAAGATTGGGTGAAAAAATGTGTGCTGAGATTTCAGGAAACTCTTAGTTTTTTGGAAGATTGTCAACCCCTTTCCATGAAAGTCATTTGCGCCAGTCTCTGCTTAGGGCTACATCAATAGGAAACAAACCATAGAGAGAGAACTTGGAGCTACTTTATTGTGTCAAGTTTCAAAGAGCTAGCACAAACCGTGTTTGATTTAGAGTTCCAACTACATGTATCCATATAGGAGAAAACAGAGTGAAACCTAAAAATTAAAACTGTTACTGCCAAGGAACGGTTTAACCTAGAAGAACGAAATTTGGTGAGCCAAGTGGGATTGGGGTACTGATCATTACCTGAAAGTGTCATCAAGATTGGTTGAAAAAATGTGTGCTGAGATTTCAGGAAACTCTTAGTTTTTTGGAAGATCATCAACCCCTTTCCATGAAAGTGATTTGCGCCAGTCTCTGCTTGGGGCTACATCAATAGGAAACAAACCATAGAGATAGAACTTGGAGCTACTTTATTGTGTCAAGTTTCAAAGAGCTAGCACAAACCGTGTTTGATTTAGAGTTCCAACTACATGTATCCATATAGGAGAAAACAGAGTGAAACCTAAAAATTAAAACTGTTAGCGCCAAAGAGCGGTTTAACCTAAAAGAAAGAAACTTGGTGACCCAAGTGGGATGTGTTGTACTGATCATTACCTGAAAGTGTCATCAAGATTGGGTGAAAAAATGTGTGCTGAGATTTCAGGAAACTCTTAGTTTTTTGGAAGATTGGCAACCCCTTTCCATGAAAGTGATTTGCGCCAGTCTCTGCTTAGGGCTACATCAGTAGGAAACAAACTATAGAGATAGAACTTATAGCTTCTTTATTGTGTCAAGTTTCAAAGAGCTAGCACAAACCGTGTAGATTTAGAGTTTCAACTACATGTATCCATATAAGAGAAAACAGTGAAACCTAAAAATTAAAACTGTTACTGCCAACGAACGGTTTAACCTAGAAGAACGAAATTTGGTGAGCCAAGTGGGATTGGGGTGCTGATCATTACCTGAAAGTGTCATCAAGGTTGGGGGAAAAATGTGTGCTGAGATTTCAGGAAACTCGTAGTTTTTTGGAAGCCTGGCAACCCCTTTCCATGAAAGTGATTTGAGCCAGTCTCTGCTTAGGGCTACATCAATAGGAAACAAACCATAGAGATAGAACTTGGAGATACTTTATTGTGTCAAGTTTCAAAGAGATAGCACAAACCGTGTTTGATTTAGAGTTCCAACTACATGTATCCATATAGGAGAAAACAGAGTGAAACCTAAAAATTAAAACTGTTACTGCCAAGGAACGGTTTAACCTAGAAGAACGAAATTTGGTGAGCCAAGTGGGATTGGGGTACTGATCATTACCTGAAAGTGTCATCAAGATTGGGTGAAAAAATGTGTGCTGAGATTTCAGGAAACTCGCAGTTTTTTGGAAGATTGGCAACCCCTTTCCATGAAAGTGATTTGCGCCAGTCTCTGCTTAGGGCTACATCAATAGGAAACAAACCATAGAGATAGAACTTGGAGCTACTTTATTGTGTCAAGTTTCAAAGAGCTAGCACAAACCGTGTTTGATTTAGAGTTCCAACTACATGTATCCATATAGGAGAAAACAGAGTGAAACCTAAAAATTTAAACTGTTACTGCCAACGAACGGTTTAACCTAGAAGAACGAAATTTGGTGAGCCAAGTGGGATTGGGGTACTGATCATTACCTGAAAGAGTCATCAAGATTGGGTGAAAAAAATGTGTGCTGAGATTTCAGGAAACTCTTAGTTTTTTGGAAGATTGGCAACCCCTTTCCATGAAAGTGATTTGCGTCAGTCTCTGCTTAGGGCTACATCAATAGGAAACAAACCATAGAGATAGAATTTGGAGCTACTTTATTGTGTCAAGTTTCAAAGAGCTAGCACAAACCGTGTTTGATTTAGAGTTCCACCTACATGTATCCATATAGGAGAAAACAGAGTGAAACCTAAAAATTAAAACTGTTACTGCCAACGAACGGTTTAACCTAGAAGAGCGAAATTTGGTGAGCCAAGTGGGATTGGGGTACTGATCATTACCTGAAAGTGTCATCAAGATTGGGTGAAAAAATGTGTGCTGAGATTTCAGGAAACTCGCAGTTTTTTGGAAGATTGGCAACCCCTTTCCATGAAAGTGATTTGCGCCAGTCTCTGCTTAGGGCTACATCAATAGGAAACAAACCATAGAGATAGAACTTGGAGCTACTCTATTGTTTCAAGTTTCAAAGAGCTAGCACAAACCGTGTTTGATTTAGAGTTCCAACTACATGTATCCATATAGGAGAAAACAGAGTGAAACCTAAAAATTAAAACTGTTACTGCCAAGGAACGGTTTAACCTAGAAGAACGAAATTTGGTGAGCCAAGTGGGATTGGGGTACTGATCATTACCTGAAAGTGTCATCAAGATTGGGTGAAAAAATGTGTGCTGAGATTTCAGGAAACTCTTAGTTTTTTGGAAGATTGGCAACCCCTTTCCATGAACGTGATTTGTGCCAGTCTCTGCTTGGGGCTACATCAATAGGAAACAAACCATAGAGATAGAACTTGGAGCTACTTTATTGTGTCAAGTTTCAAAGAGCTAGCACAAACCGTGTTTGATTTAGAGTTCCAACTACATGTATCCATATAGGAGAAAACAGAGTGAAACCTAAAAATTAAAACTGTTAGCGCCAAAGAGCGGTTTAACCTAAAAGAAAGAAACTTGTTGACCCAAGTGAGATGTGTTGTACTGATCATTACCTGAAAGTGTCATCAAGATTGGGTGAAAAAATGTGTGCTGAGATTTCAGGAAACTCTTAGTTTTTTGGAAGATTGGCAACCCCTTTCCATGAAAGTGATTTGCGCCAGTCTCTGCTTAGGGCTACATCAATAGGAAACAAACCATAGAGAGAGAACTTGGAGCTACTTTATTGTGTCAAGTTTCAAAGAGCTAGCACAAACCGTGTTTGATTTAGAGTTCCAACTACATGTATCCATATAGGAGAAAACAGAGTGAAACCTAAAAATTTAAACTGTTACTGCCAACGAACGGTTTAACCTAGAAGAACGAAATTTGGTGAGCCAAGTGGGATTGGGGTACTGATCATTACCTGAAAGAGTCATCAAGATTGGGTGAAAAAAATGTGTGCTGAGATTTCAGGAAACTCTTAGTTTTTTGGAAGATTGGCAACCCCTTTTTATGAAAGTGATTTGCGCCAGTCTCTGCTTAGGGCTACATCAATAGGAAACAAACCATAGAGATAGAATTTGGAGCTACTTTATTGTGTCAAGTTTCAAAGAGCTAGCACAAACCGTGTTTGATTTAGAGTTCCACCTACATGTATCCATATAGGAGAAAACAGAGTGAAACCTAAAAATTAAAACTGTTACTGCCAACGAACGGTTTAACCTAGAAGAACGAAATTTGGTGAGCCAAGTGGGATTGGGGTACTGATCATTACCTGAAAGTGTCATCAAGATTGGGTGAAAAAATGTGTGCTGAGATTTCAGGAAACTCGCAGTTTTTTGGAAGATTGGCAACCCCTTTCCATGAAAGTGATTTGCGCCAGTCTCTGCTTAGGGCTACATCAATAGGAAACAAACCATAGAGATAGAACTTGGAGCTACTTTATTGTGTCAAGTTTCAAAGAGCTAGCACAAACCGTGTTTGATTTAGAGTTCCAACTACATGTATCCATATAGGAGAAAACAGAGTGAAACCTAAAAATTAAAACTGTTACTGCCAAGGAACGGTTTAACCTAGAAGAACGAAATTTGGTGAGCCAAGTGGGATTGGGGTACTGATCATTACCTGAAAGTGTCATCAAGATTGGGTGAAAAAATGTGTGCTGAGATTTCAGGAAACTCTTAGTTTTTTGGAAGATTGGCAACCCCTTTCCATGAACGTGATTTGTGCCAGTCTCTGCTTGGGGCTACATCAATAGGAAACAAACCATAGAGATAGAACTTGGAGCTACTTTATTGTGTCAAGTTTCAAAGAGCTAGCACAAACCGTGTTTGATTTAGAGTTCCAACTACATGTATCCATATAGGAGAAAACAGAGTGAAACCTAAAAATTAAAACTGTTAGCGCCAAAGAGCGGTTTAACCTAAAAGAAAGAAACTTGTTGACCCAAGTGAGATGTGTTGTACTGATCATTACCTGAAAGTGTCATCAAGATTGGGTGAAAAAATGTGTGCTGAGATTTCAGGAAACTCTTAGTTTTTTGGAAGATTGTCAACCCCTTTCCATGAAAGTGATTTGCGCCAGTCTCTGCTTAGGGCTACATCAATAGGAAACAAACCATAGAGAGAGAACTTGGAGCTACTTTATTGTGTCAAGTTTCAAAGAGCTAGCACAAACCGTGTTTGATTTAGAGTTCCAACTACATGTATCCATATAGGAGAAAACAGAGTGAAACCTAAAAATTTAAACTGTTACTGCCAACGAACGGTTTAACCTAGAAGAACGAAATTTGGTGAGCCAAGTGGGATTGGGGTACTGATCATTACCTGAAAGAGTCATCAAGATTGGGTGAAAAAAATGTGTGCTGAGATTTCAGGAAACTCTTAGTTTTTTGGAAGATTGGAAACCCCTTTCCATGAAAGTGATTTGCGCCAGTCTCTGCTTAGGGCTACATCAATAGGAAACAAACCATAGAGATAGAATTTGGAGCTACTTTATTGTGTCAAGTTTCAAAGAGCTAGCACAAACCGTGTTTGATTTAGAGTTCCACCTACATGTATCCATATAGGAGAAAACAGAGTGAAACCTAAAAATTAAAACTGTTACTGCCAACGAACGGTTTAACCTAGAAGAACGAAATTTGGTGAGCCAAGTGGGATTGGGGTACTGATCATTACCTGAAAGTGTCATCAAGATTGGGTGAAAAAATGTGTGCTGAGATTTCAGGAAACTCGCAGTTTTTTGGAAGATTGGCAACCCCTTTCCATGAAAGTGATTTGCGCCAGTCTCTGCTTAGGGCTACATCAATAGGAAACAAACCATAGAGATAGAACTTGGAGCTACTTTATTGTGTCAAGTTTCAAAGAGCTAGCACAAACCGTGTTTGATTTAGAGTTCCAACTACATGTATCCATATAGGAGAAAACAGAGTGAAACCTAAAAATTAAAACTGTTACTGCCAAGGAACGGTTTAACCTAGAAGAACGAAATTTGGTGAGCCAAGTGGGATTGGGGTACTGATCATTACCTGAAAGTGTCATCAAGATTGGGTGAAAAAATGTGTGCTGAGATTTCAGGAAACTCTTAGTTTTTTGGAAGATTGGCAACCCCTTTCCATGAACGTGATTTGTGCCAGTCTCTGCTTGGGGCTACATCAATAGGAAACAAACCATAGAGATAGAACTTGGAGCTACTTTATTGTGTCAAGTTTCAAAGAGCTAGCACAAACCGTGTTTGATTTAGAGTTCCAACTACATGTATCCATATAGGAGAAAACAGAGTGAAACCTAAAAATTAAAACTGTTAGCGCCAAAGAGCGGTTTAACCTAAAAGAAAGAAACTTGTTGACCCAAGTGAGATGTGTTGTACTGATCATTACCTGAAAGTGTCATCAAGATTGGGTGAAAAAATGTGTGCTGAGATTTCAGGAAACTCTTTTAGTTTTTTGGAAGATTGTCAACCCCTTTCCATGAAAGTGATTTGCGCCAGTCTCTGCTTAGGGCTACATCAATAGGAAACAAACCATAGAGAGAGAACTTGGAGCTACTTTATTGTGTCAAGTTTCAAAGAGCTAGCACAAACCGTGTTTGATTTAGAGTTCCAACTACATGTATCCATATAGGAGAAAACAGAGTGAAACCTAAAAATTTAAACTGTTACTGCCAACGAACGGTTTAACCTAGAAGAACGAAATTTGGTGAGCCAAGTGGGATTGGGGTACTGATCATTACCTGAAAGAGTCATCAAGATTGGGTGAAAAAAATGTGTGCTGAGATTTCAGGAAACTCTTAGTTTTTTGGAAGATTGGCAACCCCTTTCCATGAAAGTGATTTGCGCCAGTCTCTGCTTAGGGCTACATCAATAGGAAACAAACCATAGAGATAGAACTTGGAGCTACTTTATTGTGTCAAGTTTCAAAGAGCTAGCACAAACCTTGTTTGATTTAGAGTTCCACCTACATGTATCCATATAGGAGAAAACAGAGTGAAACCTAAAAATTAAAACTGTTACTGCCAACGAACGGTTTAACCTAGAAGAACGAAATTTGGTGAGCCAAGTGGGATTGGGGTACTGATCATTACCTGAAAGTGTCATCAAGATTGGGTGAAAAAATGTGTGCTGAGATTTCAGGAAACTCGCAGTTTTTTGGAAGATTGGCAACCCCTTTCCATGAAAGTGATTTGCGCCAGTCTCTGCTTAGGGCTACATCAATAGGAAACAAACCATAGAGTTAGAACTTGGAGCTACTTTATTGTGTCAAGTTTCAAAGAGCTAGCACAAACCGTGTTTGATTTAGAGTTCCAACTACATGTATCCATATAGGAGAAAACAGAGTGAAACCTAAAAATTAAAACTGTTACTGCCAAGGAACGGTTTAACCTAGAAGAACGAAATTTGGTGAGCCAAGTGGGATTGGGGTACTGATCATTACCTGAAAGTGTCATCAAGATTGGATGAAAAAATGTGTGCTGAGATTTCAGGAAACTCGCAGTTTTTTGGAAGATTGGCAACCCCTTTCCATGAAAGTGATTTGCGCCAGTCTCTGCTTAGGGCTACATCAATAGGAAACAAACCATAGAGATAGAACTTGGAGCTACTTTATTGTGTCAAGTTTCAAAGAGCTAGCACAAACCGTGTTTGATTTAGAGTTCCAAATACATGTATCCATATAGGAGAAAACAGAGTGAAACCTAAAAATTTAAACTGTTACTGCCAACGAACGGTTTAACCTAGAAGAACGAAATTTGGTGAGCCAAGTGGGATTGGGGTACTGATCATTACCTGAAAGAGTCATCAAGATTGGGTGAAAAAAATGTGTGCTGAGATTTCAGGAAACTCTTAGTTTTTTGGAAGATTGGCAACCCCTTTCCATGAAAGTGATTTGCTCCAGTCTCTGCTTAGGGCTACATCAATAGGAAACAAACCATAGAGATAGAACTTGGAGCTACTTTATTGTGTCAAGTTTCAAAGAGCTAGCACAAACCGTGTTTGATTTAGAGTTCCAACTACATGTATCCATATAGGAGAAAACAGAGTGAAACCTAAAAATTAAAACTGTTAGCGCCAAAGAGTGGTTTAACCTAAAAGAAAGAAACTTGGTGACCCAAGTGGGATTTGTTGTACTGATCATTACCTGAAAGTGTCATCAAGATTGGGTGAAAAAATGTGTGCTGAGATTTCAGGAAACTCTTAGTTTTTTGGAAGATTGTCAACCCCTTTCCATGAAAGTGATTTGCGCCAGTCTCTGCTTAGGGCTACATCAATAGGAAACAAACCATAGAGATAGAACTTGGAGCTACTTTATTGTGTCAAGTTTCAAAGAGCTAGCACAAACCGTGTTTGATTTAGAGTTCCAACTACATGTATCCATATAGGAGAAAACAGAGTGAAACCTAAAAATTAAAACTGTTACTGCCAAGGAACGGTTTAACCTAGAAGAACGAAATTTAGTGAGCCAAGTGGGATTGGGGTACTGATCATTACCTGAAAGTGTCATCAAGATTGGGTGAAAAAATGTGTGCTGAGATTTCAGGAAACTCGCAGTTTTTTGGAAGATTGTCAACCCCTTTCCATGAAAGTGATTTGCGCCAGTCTCTGCTTAGGGCTACTTGAATAGGAAACAAACCATAGAGATAGAACTTGGAGCTACTTTATTGTGTCAAGTTTCAAAGAGCTAGCACAAACCGTGTTTGATTTAGAGTTCCAACTACATGTATCCATATAGGAGAAAACAGAGTGAAACCTAAAAATTAAAACTGTTAGCGCCAAAGAGCGGTTTAACCTAAAGAAAGAAACTTGGTGACCCAAGTGGGGTGTGTTGTACTGATCATTACGTGAAAGTGTCATCAAGATTGGGTGAAAAAATGTGTGCTGAGATTTCAGGAAACTCGTAGTTTTTTGGAAGCCTGGCAACCCCTTTCCATGAAAGTGATTTGCGCCAGTCTCTGCTTAGGGCTACATCAATAGGAAACAAACCAAAGAGATAGAACTTGGAGCTACTTTATTGTGTCAAGTTTCAAAGAGCTGGCACAAACCGTGTTTGATTTAGAGTTCCAACTACATGTATCCATATAGGAGAAAACAGAGTGAAACCTAAAAATTAAAACTGTTACTGCCAACGAACGGTTTAACCTAGAAGAACGAAATTTGGTGAGCCAAGTGGGATTGGGGTACTGATCATTACCTGAAAGTGTCATCAAGATTGGGTGAAAAAATGTGTCCTGAGATTTCAGGAAACTCGCAGTTTTTTGGAAGATTGGCCACCCCTATATATTAAAGTGATTTGTGCCAGTCTCTGATTAGGGCTACATCAATAGGAAACAAACCATAGAGATAGAATTTGGAGCTACCTTATTGTGTCAAGTTTCAAAGAGCTAGCACAAACTGTGTTTGATTTAGAGTTCCACCTACATGTATCCATATAGGAGAAAACAGAGTGAAACCTAAAAATTAAAACTGTTACTGCCAACGAACGGTTTAACCTAGAAGAACGAAATTTGGTGAGCCAAGTGGGATTGGGGTACTGATCATTACCTGAAAGTGTCATCAAGATTGGGTGAAAAAATGTGTGCTGAGATTTCAGGAAACTCTTAGTTTTTTGGAAGATTGGCAACCCCTTTCCATGAACGTGATTTGTGCCAGTCTCTGCTTGGGGCTACATCAATAGGAAACAAACCATAGAGATAGAACTTGGAGCTACTTTATTGTGTCAAGTTTCAAAGAGCTAGCACAAACCGTGTTTGATTTAGAGTTCCAACTACATGTATCCATATAGGAGAAAACAGAGTGAAACCTAAAAATTAAAACTGTTAGCGCCAAAGAGCAGTTTAACCTAAAAGAAAGAAACTTGTTGACCCAAGTGAGATGTGTTGTACTGATCATTACCTGAAAGTGTCATCAAGATTGGGTGAAAAAATGTGTGCTGAGATTTCAGGAAACTCTTAGTTTTTTGGAAGATTGTCAACCCCTTTCCATGAAAGTCATTTGCGCCAGTCTCTGCTTAGGGCTACATCAATAGGAAACAAACCATAGAGAGAGAACTTGGAGCTACTTTATTGTGTCAAGTTTCAAAGAGCTAGCACAAACCGTGTTTGATTTAGAGTTCCAACTACATGTATCCATATAGGAGAAAACAGAGTGAAACCTAAAAATTAAAACTGTTACTGCCAAGGAACGGTTTAACCTAGAAGAACGAAATTTGGTGAGCCAAGTGGGATTGGGGTACTGATCATTACCTGAAAGTGTCATCAAGATTGGTTGAAAAAATGTGTGCTGAGATTTCAGGAAACTCTTAGTTTTTTGGAAGATCATCAACCCCTTTCCATGAAAGTGATTTGCGCCAGTCTCTGCTTGGGGCTACATCAATAGGAAACAAACCATAGAGATAGAACTTGGAGCTACTTTATTGTGTCAAGTTTCAAAGAGCTAGCACAAACCGTGTTTGATTTAGAGTTCCAACTACATGTATCCATATAGGAGAAAACAGAGTGAAACCTAAAAATTAAAACTGTTAGCGCCAAAGAGCGGTTTAACCTAAAAGAAAGAAACTTGGTGACCCAAGTGGGATGTGTTGTACTGATCATTACCTGAAAGTGTCATCAAGATTGGGTGAAAAAATGTGTGCTGAGATTTCAGGAAACTCTTAGTTTTTTGGAAGATTGGCAACCCCTTTCCATGAAAGTGATTTGCGCCAGTCTCTGCTTAGGGCTACATCAGTAGGAAACAAACTATAGAGATAGAACTTATAGCTTCTTTATTGTGTCAAGTTTCAAAGAGCTAGCACAAACCGTGTAGATTTAGAGTTTCAACTACATGTATCCATATAAGAGAAAACAGTGAAACCTAAAAATTAAAACTGTTACTGCCAACGAACGGTTTAACCTAGAAGAACGAAATTTGGTGAGCCAAGTGGGATTGGGGTGCTGATCATTACCTGAAAGTGTCATCAAGGTTGGGGGAAAAATGTGTGCTGAGATTTCAGGAAACTCGTAGTTTTTTGGAAG
Organism: Spermophilus citellus; assembly: GCF_964194105.1. NCBI lineage: Eukaryota > Metazoa > Chordata > Mammalia > Rodentia > Sciuridae > Spermophilus > Spermophilus citellus. Next base: position 605,241 of record NW_027672727.1, on the reverse strand, counting down.
CCTGGCAACCCCTTTCCATGAAAGTGATTTGAGCCAGTCTCTGCTTAGGGCTACATCAATAGGAAACAAACCATAGAGATAGAACTTGGAGATACTTTATTGTGTCAAGTTTCAAAGAGATAGCACAAACCGTGTTTGATTTAGAGTTCCAACTACATGTATCCATATAGGAGAAAACAGAGTGAAACCTAAAAATTAAAACTGTTACTGCCAAGGAACGGTTTAACCTAGAAGAACGAAATTTGGTGAGCCAAGTGGGATTGGGGTACTGATCATTACCTGAAAGTGTCATCAAGATTGGGTGAAAAAATGTGTGCTGAGATTTCAGGAAACTCGCAGTTTTTTGGAAGATTGGCAACCCCTTTCCATGAAAGTGATTTGCGCCAGTCTCTGCTTAGGGCTACATCAATAGGAAACAAACCATAGAGATAGAACTTGGAGCTACTTTATTGTGTCAAGTTTCAAAGAGCTAGCACAAACCGTGTTTGATTTAGAGTTCCAACTACATGTATCCATATAGGAGAAAACAGAGTGAAACCTAAAAATTTAAACTGTTACTGCCAACGAACGGTTTAACCTAGAAGAACGAAATTTGGTGAGCCAAGTGGGATTGGGGTACTGATCATTACCTGAAAGAGTCATCAAGATTGGGTGAAAAAAATGTGTGCTGAGATTTCAGGAAACTCTTAGTTTTTTGGAAGATTGGCAACCCCTTTCCATGAAAGTGATTTGCGTCAGTCTCTGCTTAGGGCTACATCAATAGGAAACAAACCATAGAGATAGAATTTGGAGCTACTTTATTGTGTCAAGTTTCAAAGAGCTAGCACAAACCGTGTTTGATTTAGAGTTCCACCTACATGTATCCATATAGGAGAAAACAGAGTGAAACCTAAAAATTAAAACTGTTACTGCCAACGAACGGTTTAACCTAGAAGAGCGAAATTTGGTGAGCCAAGTGGGATTGGGGTACTGATCATTACCTGAAAGTGTCATCAAGATTGGGTGAAAAAATGTGTGCTGAGATTTCAGGAAACTCGCAGTTTTTTGGAAGATTGGCAACCCCTTTCCATGAAAGTGATTTGCGCCAGTCTCTGCTTAGGGCTACATCAATAGGAAACAAACCATAGAGATAGAACTTGGAGCTACTCTATTGTTTCAAGTTTCAAAGAGCTAGCACAAACCGTGTTTGATTTAGAGTTCCAACTACATGTATCCATATAGGAGAAAACAGAGTGAAACCTAAAAATTAAAACTGTTACTGCCAAGGAACGGTTTAACCTAGAAGAACGAAATTTGGTGAGCCAAGTGGGATTGGGGTACTGATCATTACCTGAAAGTGTCATCAAGATTGGGTGAAAAAATGTGTGCTGAGATTTCAGGAAACTCTTAGTTTTTTGGAAGATTGGCAACCCCTTTCCATGAACGTGATTTGTGCCAGTCTCTGCTTGGGGCTACATCAATAGGAAACAAACCATAGAGATAGAACTTGGAGCTACTTTATTGTGTCAAGTTTCAAAGAGCTAGCACAAACCGTGTTTGATTTAGAGTTCCAACTACATGTATCCATATAGGAGAAAACAGAGTGAAACCTAAAAATTAAAACTGTTAGCGCCAAAGAGCGGTTTAACCTAAAAGAAAGAAACTTGTTGACCCAAGTGAGATGTGTTGTACTGATCATTACCTGAAAGTGTCATCAAGATTGGGTGAAAAAATGTGTGCTGAGATTTCAGGAAACTCTTAGTTTTTTGGAAGATTGGCAACCCCTTTCCATGAAAGTGATTTGCGCCAGTCTCTGCTTAGGGCTACATCAATAGGAAACAAACCATAGAGAGAGAACTTGGAGCTACTTTATTGTGTCAAGTTTCAAAGAGCTAGCACAAACCGTGTTTGATTTAGAGTTCCAACTACATGTATCCATATAGGAGAAAACAGAGTGAAACCTAAAAATTTAAACTGTTACTGCCAACGAACGGTTTAACCTAGAAGAACGAAATTTGGTGAGCCAAGTGGGATTGGGGTACTGATCATTACCTGAAAGAGTCATCAAGATTGGGTGAAAAAAATGTGTGCTGAGATTTCAGGAAACTCTTAGTTTTTTGGAAGATTGGCAACCCCTTTTTATGAAAGTGATTTGCGCCAGTCTCTGCTTAGGGCTACATCAATAGGAAACAAACCATAGAGATAGAATTTGGAGCTACTTTATTGTGTCAAGTTTCAAAGAGCTAGCACAAACCGTGTTTGATTTAGAGTTCCACCTACATGTATCCATATAGGAGAAAACAGAGTGAAACCTAAAAATTAAAACTGTTACTGCCAACGAACGGTTTAACCTAGAAGAACGAAATTTGGTGAGCCAAGTGGGATTGGGGTACTGATCATTACCTGAAAGTGTCATCAAGATTGGGTGAAAAAATGTGTGCTGAGATTTCAGGAAACTCGCAGTTTTTTGGAAGATTGGCAACCCCTTTCCATGAAAGTGATTTGCGCCAGTCTCTGCTTAGGGCTACATCAATAGGAAACAAACCATAGAGATAGAACTTGGAGCTACTTTATTGTGTCAAGTTTCAAAGAGCTAGCACAAACCGTGTTTGATTTAGAGTTCCAACTACATGTATCCATATAGGAGAAAACAGAGTGAAACCTAAAAATTAAAACTGTTACTGCCAAGGAACGGTTTAACCTAGAAGAACGAAATTTGGTGAGCCAAGTGGGATTGGGGTACTGATCATTACCTGAAAGTGTCATCAAGATTGGGTGAAAAAATGTGTGCTGAGATTTCAGGAAACTCTTAGTTTTTTGGAAGATTGGCAACCCCTTTCCATGAACGTGATTTGTGCCAGTCTCTGCTTGGGGCTACATCAATAGGAAACAAACCATAGAGATAGAACTTGGAGCTACTTTATTGTGTCAAGTTTCAAAGAGCTAGCACAAACCGTGTTTGATTTAGAGTTCCAACTACATGTATCCATATAGGAGAAAACAGAGTGAAACCTAAAAATTAAAACTGTTAGCGCCAAAGAGCGGTTTAACCTAAAAGAAAGAAACTTGTTGACCCAAGTGAGATGTGTTGTACTGATCATTACCTGAAAGTGTCATCAAGATTGGGTGAAAAAATGTGTGCTGAGATTTCAGGAAACTCTTAGTTTTTTGGAAGATTGTCAACCCCTTTCCATGAAAGTGATTTGCGCCAGTCTCTGCTTAGGGCTACATCAATAGGAAACAAACCATAGAGAGAGAACTTGGAGCTACTTTATTGTGTCAAGTTTCAAAGAGCTAGCACAAACCGTGTTTGATTTAGAGTTCCAACTACATGTATCCATATAGGAGAAAACAGAGTGAAACCTAAAAATTTAAACTGTTACTGCCAACGAACGGTTTAACCTAGAAGAACGAAATTTGGTGAGCCAAGTGGGATTGGGGTACTGATCATTACCTGAAAGAGTCATCAAGATTGGGTGAAAAAAATGTGTGCTGAGATTTCAGGAAACTCTTAGTTTTTTGGAAGATTGGAAACCCCTTTCCATGAAAGTGATTTGCGCCAGTCTCTGCTTAGGGCTACATCAATAGGAAACAAACCATAGAGATAGAATTTGGAGCTACTTTATTGTGTCAAGTTTCAAAGAGCTAGCACAAACCGTGTTTGATTTAGAGTTCCACCTACATGTATCCATATAGGAGAAAACAGAGTGAAACCTAAAAATTAAAACTGTTACTGCCAACGAACGGTTTAACCTAGAAGAACGAAATTTGGTGAGCCAAGTGGGATTGGGGTACTGATCATTACCTGAAAGTGTCATCAAGATTGGGTGAAAAAATGTGTGCTGAGATTTCAGGAAACTCGCAGTTTTTTGGAAGATTGGCAACCCCTTTCCATGAAAGTGATTTGCGCCAGTCTCTGCTTAGGGCTACATCAATAGGAAACAAACCATAGAGATAGAACTTGGAGCTACTTTATTGTGTCAAGTTTCAAAGAGCTAGCACAAACCGTGTTTGATTTAGAGTTCCAACTACATGTATCCATATAGGAGAAAACAGAGTGAAACCTAAAAATTAAAACTGTTACTGCCAAGGAACGGTTTAACCTAGAAGAACGAAATTTGGTGAGCCAAGTGGGATTGGGGTACTGATCATTACCTGAAAGTGTCATCAAGATTGGGTGAAAAAATGTGTGCTGAGATTTCAGGAAACTCTTAGTTTTTTGGAAGATTGGCAACCCCTTTCCATGAACGTGATTTGTGCCAGTCTCTGCTTGGGGCTACATCAATAGGAAACAAACCATAGAGATAGAACTTGGAGCTACTTTATTGTGTCAAGTTTCAAAGAGCTAGCACAAACCGTGTTTGATTTAGAGTTCCAACTACATGTATCCATATAGGAGAAAACAGAGTGAAACCTAAAAATTAAAACTGTTAGCGCCAAAGAGCGGTTTAACCTAAAAGAAAGAAACTTGTTGACCCAAGTGAGATGTGTTGTACTGATCATTACCTGAAAGTGTCATCAAGATTGGGTGAAAAAATGTGTGCTGAGATTTCAGGAAACTCTTTTAGTTTTTTGGAAGATTGTCAACCCCTTTCCATGAAAGTGATTTGCGCCAGTCTCTGCTTAGGGCTACATCAATAGGAAACAAACCATAGAGAGAGAACTTGGAGCTACTTTATTGTGTCAAGTTTCAAAGAGCTAGCACAAACCGTGTTTGATTTAGAGTTCCAACTACATGTATCCATATAGGAGAAAACAGAGTGAAACCTAAAAATTTAAACTGTTACTGCCAACGAACGGTTTAACCTAGAAGAACGAAATTTGGTGAGCCAAGTGGGATTGGGGTACTGATCATTACCTGAAAGAGTCATCAAGATTGGGTGAAAAAAATGTGTGCTGAGATTTCAGGAAACTCTTAGTTTTTTGGAAGATTGGCAACCCCTTTCCATGAAAGTGATTTGCGCCAGTCTCTGCTTAGGGCTACATCAATAGGAAACAAACCATAGAGATAGAACTTGGAGCTACTTTATTGTGTCAAGTTTCAAAGAGCTAGCACAAACCTTGTTTGATTTAGAGTTCCACCTACATGTATCCATATAGGAGAAAACAGAGTGAAACCTAAAAATTAAAACTGTTACTGCCAACGAACGGTTTAACCTAGAAGAACGAAATTTGGTGAGCCAAGTGGGATTGGGGTACTGATCATTACCTGAAAGTGTCATCAAGATTGGGTGAAAAAATGTGTGCTGAGATTTCAGGAAACTCGCAGTTTTTTGGAAGATTGGCAACCCCTTTCCATGAAAGTGATTTGCGCCAGTCTCTGCTTAGGGCTACATCAATAGGAAACAAACCATAGAGATAGAACTTGGAGCTACTTTATTGTGTCAAGTTTCAAAGAGCTAGCACAAACCGTGTTTGATTTAGAGTTCCAACTACATGTATCCATATAGGAGAAAACAGAGTGAAACCTAAAAATTAAAACTGTTACTGCCAAGGAACGGTTTAACCTAGAAGAACGAAATTTGGTGAGCCAAGTGGGATTGGGGTACTGATCATTACCTGAAAGTGTCATCAAGATTGGGTGAAAAAATGTGTGCTGAGATTTCAGGAAACTCTTAGTTTTTTGGAAGATTGGCAACCCCTTTCCATGAACGTGATTTGTGCCAGTCTCTGCTTGGGGCTACATCAATAGGAAACAAACCATAGAGATAGAACTTGGAGCTACTTTATTGTGTCAAGTTTCAAAGAGCTAGCACAAACCGTGTTTGATTTAGAGTTCCAAATACATGTATCCATATAGGAGAAAACAGAGTGAAACCTAAAAATTAAAACTGTTAGCGCCAAAGAGCGGTTTAACCTAAAAGAAAGAAACTTGTTGACCCAAGTGAGATGTGTTGTACTGATCATTACCTGAAAGTGTCATCAAGATTGGGTGAAAAAATGTGTGCTGAGATTTCAGGAAACTCTTAGTTTTTTGGAAGATTGTCAACCCCTTTCCATGAAAGTCATTTGCGCCAGTCTCTGCTTAGGGCTACATCAATAGGAAACAAACCATAGAGAGAGAACTTGGAGCTACTTTATTGTGTCAAGTTTCAAAGAGCTAGCACAAACCGTGTTTGATTTAGAGTTCCAACTACATGTATCCATATAGGAGAAAACAGAGTGAAACCTAAAAATTAAAACTGTTACTGCCAAGGAACGGTTTAACCTAGAAGAACGAAATTTGGTGAGCCAAGTGGGATTGGGGTACTGATCATTACCTGAAAGTGTCATCAAGATTGGGTGAAAAAATGTGTGCTGAGATTTCAGGAAACTCTTAGTTTTTTGGAAGATCATCAACCCCTTTCCATGAAAGTGATTTGCGCCAGTCTCTGCTTGGGGCTACATCAATAGGAAACAAACCATAGAGATAGAATTGGAGCTACTTTATTGTGTCAAGTTTCAAAGAGCTAGCACAAACCGTGTTTGATTTAGAGTTCCAACTACATGTATCCATATAGGAGAAAACAGAGTGAAACCTAAAAATTAAAACTGTTACTGCCATGGAACGGTTTAACCTAGAAGAACGAAATTTGGTGAGCCAAGTGGGATTGGGGTACTGATCATTACCTGAAAGTGTCATCAAGATTGGGTGAAAAAATGTGTGCTGAGATTTCAGGAAACTCGTAGTTTTTTGGAAGATTGGCAACCCCTTTCAATGAAAGTGATTTGCGCCAGTCTCTGCGTAGGGCTACATCAATAGGAAACAAACCATAGAGATAGAACTTGGAGCTACTTTATTGTGTCAAGTTTCAAAGAGCTAGCACAAACCGTGTTTGATTTAGAGTTCCAAATACATGTATCCATATAGGAGAAAACAGAGTGAAACCTAAAAATTAAAACTGTTAGCGCCAAAGAGCGGTTTAACCTAAAAGAAAGAAACTTGTTGACCCAAGTGAGATGTGTTGTACTGATCATTACCTGAAAGTGTCATCAAGATTGGGTGAAAAAATGTGTGCTGAGATTTCAGGAAACTCTTAGTTTTTTGGAAGATTGTCAACCCCTTTCCATGAAAGTCATTTGCGCCAGTCTCTGCTTAGGGCTACATCAATAGGAAACAAACCATAGAGAGAGAACTTGGAGCTACTTTATTGTGTCAAGTTTCAAAGAGCTAGCACAAACCGTGTTTGATTTAGAGTTCCAACTACATGTATCCATATAGGAGAAAACAGAGTGAAACCTAAAATTTTAAACTGTTACTGCCAACGAACGGTTTAACCTAGAAGAACGAAATTTGGTGAGCCAAGTGGGATTGGGGTACTGATCATTACCTGAAAGAGTCATCAAGATTGGGTGAAAAAAATGTGTGCTGAGATTTCAGGAAACTCTTAGTTTTTTGGAAGATTGGCAACCCCTTTCCATGAAAGTGATTTGCGCCAGTCTCTGCTTAGGGCTACATCAATAGGAAACAAACCATAGAGATAGAATTTGGAGCTACTTTATTGTGTCAAGTTTCAAAGAGCTAGCACAAACCGTGTTTGATTTAGAGTTCCACCTACATGTATCCATATAGGAGAAAACAGAGTGAAACCTAAAAATTAAAACTGTTACTGCCAACGAACGGTTTAACCTAGAAGAACGAAATTTGGTGAGCCAAGTGGGATTGGGGTACTGATCATTACCTGAAAGTGTCATCAAGATTGGGTGAAAAAATGTGTGCTGAGATTTCAGGAAACTCGCAGTTTTTTGGAAGATTGGCAACCCCTTTCCATGAAAGTGATTTGCGCCAGTCTCTGCTTAGGGCTACATCAATAGGAAACAAACCATAGAGATAGAACTTGGAGCTACTTTATTGTGTCAAGTTTCAAAGAGCTAGCACAAACCGTGTTTGATTTAGAGTTCCAACTACATGTATCCATATAGGAGAAAACAGAGTGAAACCTAAAAATTAAAACTGTTACTGCCAAGGAACGGTTTAACCTAGAAGAACGAAATTTGGTGAGCCAAGTGGGATTGGGGTACTGATCATTACCTGAAAGTGTCATCAAGATTGGGTGAAAAAATGTGTGCTGAGATTTCAGGAAACTCATAGTTTTTTGGAAGATTGTCAACCCCTTTCCATGAAAGTGATTTGCGCCAGTCTCTGCTTAGGGCTACATGAATAGGAAACAAACCATAGAGATAGAACTTGGAGCTACTTTATTGTGTCAAGTTTCAAAGAGCTAGCACAAACCGTGTTTGATTTAGAGTTCCAAATACATGTATCCATATAGGAGAAAACAGAGTGAAACCTAAAAATTAAAACTGTTAGCGCCAAAGAGCGGTTTAACCTAAAAGAAAGAAACTTGTTGACCCAAGTGAGATGTGTTGTACTGATCATTACCTGAAAGTGTCATCAAGATTGGGTGAAAAAATGTGTGCTGAGATTTCAGGAAACTCTTAGTTTTTTGGAAGATTGTCAACCCCTTTCCATGAAAGTGATTTGCGCCAGTCTCTGCTTAGGGCTACATCAATAGGAAACAAACCATAGAGAGAGAACTTGGAGCTACTTTATTGTGTCAAGTTTCAAAGAGCTAGCACAAACCGTGTTTGATTTAGAGTTCTAACTACATGTATCCATATAGGAGAAAACAGAGTGAAACCTAAAAATTTAAACTGTTACTGCCAACGAACGGTTTAACCTAGAAGAACGAAATTTGGTGAGCCAAGTGGGATTGGGGTACTGATCATTACCTGAAAGAGTCATCAAGATTGGGTGAAAAAAATGTGTGCTGAGATTTCAGGAAACTCTTAGTTTTTTGGAAGATTGGCAACCCCTTTTTATGAAAGTGATTTGCGCCAGTCTCTGCTTAGGGCTACATCAATAGGAAACAAACCATAGAGATAGAATTTGGAGCTACTTTATTGTGTCAAGTTTCAAAGAGCTAGCACAAACCGTGTTTGATTTAGAGTTCCACCTACATGTATCCATATAGGAGAAAACAGAGTGAAACCTAAAAATTAAAACTGTTACTGCCAACGAACGGTTTAACCTAGAAGAACGAAATTTGGTGAGCCAAGTGGGATTGGGGTACTGATCATTACCTGAAAGTGTCATCAAGATTGGGTGAAAAAATGTGTGCTGAGATTTCAGGAAACTCGCAGTTTTTTGGAAGATTGGCAACCCCTTTCCATGAAAGTGATTTGCGCCAGTCTCTGCTTAGGGCTACATCAATAGGAAACAAACCATAGAGATAGAACTTGGAGCTACTTTATTGTGTCAAGTTTCAAAGAGCTAGCACAAACCGTGTTTGATTTAGAGTTCCAACTACATGTATCCATATAGGAGAAAACAGAGTGAAACCTAAAAATTAAAACTGTTACTGCCAAGGAACGGTTTAACCTAGAAGAACGAAATTTGGTGAGCCAAGTGGGATTGGGGTACTGATCATTACCTGAAAGTGTCATCAAGATTGGGTGAAAAAATGTGTGCTGAGATTTCAGGAAACTCTTAGTTTTTTGGAAGATTGGCAACCCCTTTCCATGAACGTGATTTGTGCCAGTCTCTGCTTGGGGCTACATCAATAGGAAACAAACCATAGAGATAGAACTTGGAGCTACTTTATTGTGTCAAGTTTCAAAGAGCTAGCACAAACCGTGTTTGATTTAGAGTTCCAACTACATGTATCCATATAGGAGAAAACAGAGTGAAACCTAAAAATTAAAACTGTTAGCGCCAAAGAGCGGTTTAACCTAAAAGAAAGAAACTTGTTGACCCAAGTGAGATGTGTTGTACTGATCATTACCTGAAAGTGTCATCAAGATTGGGTGAAAAAATGTGTGCTGAGATTTCAGGAAACTCTTACTTTTTTGGAAGATTGTCAACCCCTTTCCATGAAAGTGATTTGCGCCAGTCTCTGCTTAGGGCTACATCAATAGGAAACAAACCATAGAGAGAGAACTTGGAGCTACTTTATTGTGTCAAGTTTCAAAGAGCTAGCACAAACCGTGTTTGATTTAGAGTTCCAACTACATGTATCCATATAGGAGAAAACAGAGTGAAACCTAAAAATTTAAACTGTTACTGCCAACGAACGGTTTAACCTAGAAGAACGAAATTTGGTGAGCCAAGTGGGATTGGGGTACTGATCATTACCTGAAAGAGTCATCAAGATTGGGTGAAAAAAATGTGTGCTGAGATTTCAGGAAACTCTTAGTTTTTTGGAAGATTGGAAACCCCTTTCCATGAAAGTGATTTGCGCCAGTCTCTGCTTAGGGCTACATCAATAGGAAACAAACCATAGAGATAGAATTTGGAGCTACTTTATTGTGTCAAGTTTCAAAGAGCTAGCACAAACCGTGTTTGATTTAGAGTTCCACCTACATGTATCCATATAGGAGAAAACAGAGTGAAACCTAAAAATTAAAACTGTTACTGCCAACGAACGGTTTAACCTAGAAGAACGAAATTTGGTGAGCCAAGTGGAATTGGGGTACTGATCATTACCTGAAAGTGTCATCAAGATTGGGTGAAAAAATGTGTGCTGAGATTTCAGGAAACTCGCAGTTTTTTGGAAGATTGGCAACCCCTTTCCATGAAAGTGATTTGCGCCAGTCTCTGCTTAGGGCTACATCAATAGGAAACAAACCATAGAGATAGAACTTGGAGCTACTTTATTGTGTCAAGTTTCAAAGAGCTAGCACAAACCGTGTTTGATTTAGAGTTCCAACTACATGTATCCATATAGGAGAAAACAGAGTGAAACCTAAAAATTAAAACTGTTACTGCCAAGGAACGGTTTAACCTAGAAGAACGAAATTTGGTGAGCCAAGTGGGATTGGGGTACTGATCATTACCTGAAAGTGTCATCAAGATTGGGTGAAAAAATGTGTGCTGAGATTTCAGGAAACTCTTAGTTTTTTGGAAGATTGGCAACCGTTTCCAAGAACGTGATTTGTGCCAGTCTCTGCTTGGGGCTACATCAATAGGAAACAAACCATAGAGATAGAACTTGGAGCTACTTTATTGTGTCAAGTTTCAAAGAGCTAGCACAAACCGTGTTTGATTTAGAGTTCCAACTACATGTATCCATATAGGAGAAAACAGAGTGAAACCTAAAAATTAAAACTGTTAGCGCCAAAGAGCGGTTTAACCTAAAAGAAAGAAACTTGTTGACCCAAGTGAGATGTGTTGTACTGATCATTACCTGAAAGTGTCATCAAGATTGGGTGAAAAAATGTGTGCTGAGATTTCAGGAAACTCTTTTAGTTTTTTGGAAGATTGTCAACCCCTTTCCATGAAAGTGATTTGCGCCAGTCTCTGCTTAGGGCTACATCAATAGGAAACAAACCATAGAGAGAGAACTTGGAGCTACTTTATTGTGTCAAGTTTCAAAGAGCTAGCACAAACCGTGTTTGATTTAGAGTTCCAACTACATGTATCCATATAGGAGAAAACAGAGTGAAACCTAAAAATTTAAACTGTTACTGCCAACGAACGGTTTAACCTAGAAGAACGAAATTTGGTGAGCCAAGTGGGATTGGGGTACTGATCATTACCTGAAAGAGTCATCAAGATTGGGTGAAAAAAATGTGTGCTGAGATTTCAGGAAACTCTTAGTTTTTTGGAAGATTGGCAACCCCTTTCCATGAAAGTGATTTGCGCCAGTCTCTGCTTAGGGCTACATCAATAGGAAACAAACCATAGAGATAGAACTTGGAGCTACTTTATTGTGTCAAGTTTCAAAGAGCTAGCACAAACCTTGTTTGATTTAGAGTTCCACCTACATGTATCCATATAGGAGAAAACAGAGTGAAACCTAAAAATTAAAACTGTTACTGCCAACGAACGGTTTAACCTAGAAGAACGAAATTTGGTGAGCCAAGTGGGATTGGGGTACTGATCATTACCTGAAAGTGTCATCAAGATTGGGTGAAAAAATGTGTGCTGAGATTTCAGGAAACTCGCAGTTTTTTGGAAGATTGGCAACCCCTTTCCATGAAAGTGATTTGCGCCAGTCTCTGCTTAGGGCTACATCAATAGGAAACAAACCATAGAGATAGAACTTGGAGCTACTTTATTGTGTCAAGTTTCAAAGAGCTAGCACAAACCGTGTTTGATTTAGAGTTCCAACTACATGTATCCATATAGGAGAAAACAGAGTGAAACCTAAAAATTAAAACTGTTACTGCCAAGGAACGGTTTAACCTAGAAGAACGAAATTTGGTGAGCCAAGTGGGATTGGGGTACTGATCATTACCTGAAAGTGTCATCAAGATTGGGTGAAAAAATGTGTGCTGAGATTTCAGGAAACTCTTAGTTTTTTGGAAGATTGGCAACCCCTTTCCATGAACGTGATTTGTGCCAGTCTCTGCTTGGGGCTACATCAATAGGAAACAAACCATAGAGATAGAACTTGGAGCTACTTTATTGTGTCAAGTTTCAAAGAGCTAGCACAAACCGTGTTTGATTTAGAGTTCCAAATACATGTATCCATATAGGAGAAAACAGAGTGAAACCTAAAAATTAAAACTGTTAGCGCCAAAGAGCGGTTTAACCTAAAAGAAAGAAACTTGTTGACCCAAGTGAGATGTGTTGTACTGATCATTACCTGAAAGTGTCATCAAGATTGGGTGAAAAAATGTGTGCTGAGATTTCAGGAAACTCTTAGTTTTTTGGAAGATTGTCAACCCCTTTCCATGAAAGTCATTTGCGCCAGTCTCTGCTTAGGGCTACATCAATAGGAAACAAACCATAGAGAGAGAACTTGGAGCTACTTTATTGTGTCAAGTTTCAAAGAGCTAGCACAAACCGTGTTTGATTTAGAGTTCCAACTACATGTATCCATATAGGAGAAAACAGAGTGAAACCTAAAAATTAAAACTGTTACTGCCAAGGAATGGTTTAACCTAGAAGAACGAAATTTGGTGAGCCAAGTGGGATTGGGGTACTGATCATTACCTGAAAGTGTCATCAAGATTGGGTGAAAAAATGTGTGCTGAGATTTCAGGAAACTCTTAGTTTTTTGGAAGATCATCAACCCCTTTCCATGAAAGTGATTTGCGCCAGTCTCTGCTTGGGGCTACATCAATAGGAAACAAACCATAGAGATAGAACTTGGAGCTACTTTATTGTGTCAAGTTTCAAAGAGCTAGCACAAACCGTGTTTGATTTAGAGTTCCAACTACATGTATCCATATAGGAGAAAACAGAGTGAAACCTAAAAATTAAAACTGTTACTGCCAAGGAACGGTTTAACCTAGAAGAACGAAATTTGGTGAGCCAAGTGGGATTGGGGTACTGATCATTACCTGAAAGTGTCATCAAGATTGGGTGAAAAAATGTGTGCTGAGATTTCAGGAAACTCGTAGTTTTTTGGAAGATTGGCAACCCCTTTCAATGAAAGTGATTTGCGCCAGTCTCTGCGTAGGGCTACATCAATAGGAAACAAACCATAGAGATAGAACTTGGAGCTACTTTATTGTGTCAAGTTTCAAAGAGCTAGCACAAACCGTGTTTGATTTAGAGTTCCAAATACATGTATCCATATAGGAGAAAACAGAGTGAAACCTAAAAATTAAAACTGTTAGCGCCAAAGAGCGGTTTAACCTAAAAGAAAGAAACTTGTTGACCCAAGTGAGATGTGTTGTACTGATCATTACCTGAAAGTGTCATCAAGATTGGGTGAAAAAATGTGTGCTGAGATTTCAGGAAACTCTTAGTTTTTTGGAAGATTGTCAACCCCTTTCCATGAAAGTCATTTGCGCCAGTCTCTGCTTAGGGCTACATCAATAGGAAACAAACCATAGAGAGAGAACTTGGAGCTACTTTATTGTGTCAAGTTTCAAAGAGCTAGCACAAACCGTGTTTGATTTAGAGTTCCAACTACATGTATCCATATAGGAGAAAACAGAGTGAAACCTAAAAATTTAAACTGTTACTGCCAACGAACGGTTTAACCTAGAAGAACGAAATTTGGTGAGCCAAGTGGGATTGGGGTACTGATCATTACCTGAAAGAGTCATCAAGATTGGGTGAAAAAAATGTGTGCTGAGATTTCAGGAAACTCTTAGTTTTTTGGAAGATTGGCAACCCCTTTCCATGAAAGTGATTTGCGCCAGTCTCTGCTTAGGGCTACATCAATAGGAAACAAACCATAGAGATAGAATTTGGAGCTACTTTATTGTGTCAAGTTTCAAAGAGCTAGCACAAACCGTGTTTGATTTAGAGTTCCACCTACATGTATCCATATAGGAGAAAACAGAGTGAAACCTAAAAATTAAAACTGTTACTGCCAACGAACGGTTTAACCTAGAAGAACGAAATTTGGTGAGCCAAGTGGGATTGGGGTACTGATCATTACCTGAAAGTGTCATCAAGATTGGGTGAAAAAATGTGTGCTGAGATTTCAGGAAACTCTTAGTTTTTTGGAAGATTGGCAACCCCTTTCCATGAAAGTGATTTGCGCCAGTCTCTGCTTAGGGCTACATCAATAGGAAACAAACCATAGAGATAGAACTTGGAGCTACTTTATTGTGTCAAGTTTCAAAGAGCTAGCACAAACCGTGTTTGATTTAGAGTTCCAACTACATGTATCCATATAGGAGAAAACAGAGTGAAACCTAAAAATTAAAACTGTTACTGCCAAGGAACGGTTTAACCTAGAAGAACGAAATTTGGTGAGCCAAGTGGGATTGGGGTACTGATCATTACCTGAAAGTGTCATCAAGATTGGGTGAAAAAATGTGTGCTGAGATTTCAGGAAACTCGCAGTTTTTTGGAAGATTGTCAACCCCTTTCCATGAAAGTGATTTGCGCCAGTCTCTGCTTAGGGCTACATGAATAGGAAACAAACCATAGAGATAGAACTTGGAGCTACTTTATTGTGTCAAGTTTCAAAGAGCTAGCACAAACCGTGTTTGATTTAGAGTTCCAACTACATGTATCCATATAGGAGAAAACAGAGTGAAACCTAAAAATTAAAACTGTTAGCGCCAAAGAGCGGTTTAACCTAAAAGAAAGAAACTTGGTGACCCAAGTGGGATGTGTTGTACTGATCATTACCTGAAAGTGTCATCAAGATTGGGTGAAAAAATGTGTGCTGAGATTTCAGGAAACTCTTAGTTTTTTGGAAGATTGTCAACCCCTTTCCATGAAAGTGATTTGCGCCAGTCTCTGCTTAGGGCTACATCAATAGGAAACAAACCATAGAGAGAGAACTTGGAGCTACTTTATTGTGTCAAGTTTCAAAGAGCTAGCACAAACCGTGTTTGATTTAGAGTTCCAAATACATGTATCCATATAGGAGAAAACAGAGTGAAACCTAAAAATTTAAACTGTTACTGCCAACGAACGGTTTAACCTAGAAGAACGAAATTTGGTGAGCCAAGTGGGATTGGGGTACTGATCATTACCTGAAAGAGTCATCAAGATTGGGTGAAAAAAATGTGTGCTGAGATTTCAGGAAACTCTTAGTTTTTTGGAAGATTGGCAACCCCTTTCCATGAAAGTGATTTGCGCCAGTCTCTGCTTAGGGCTACATCAATAGGAAACAAACCATAGAGATAGAACTTGGAGCTACTTTATTGTGTCAAGTTTCAAAGAGCTAGCACAAACCTTGTTTGATTTAGAGTTCCACCTACATGTATCCATATAGGAGAAAACAGAGTGAAACCTAAAAATTAAAACTGTTACTGCCAACGAACGGTTTAACCTAGAAGAACGAAATTTGGTGAGCCAAGTGGGATTGGGGTACTGATCATTACCTGAAAGTGTCATCAAGATTGGGTGAAAAAATGTGTGCTGAGATTTCAGGAAACTCGCAGTTTTTTGGAAGATTGGCAACCCCTTTCCATGAAAGTGATTTGCGCCAGTCTCTGCTTAGGGCTACATCAATAGGAAACAAACCATAGAGATAGAACTTGGAGCTACTTTATTGTGTCAAGTTTCAAAGAGCTAGCACAAACCGTGTTTGATTTAGAGTTCCAACTACATGTATCCATATAGGAGAAAACAGAGTGAAACCTAAAAATTAAAACTGTTACTGCCAAGGAACGGTTTAACCTAGAAGAACGAAATTTGGTGAGCCAAGTGGGATTGGGGTACTGATCATTACCTGAAAGTGTCATCAAGATTGGGTGAAAAAATGTGTGCTGAGATTTCAGGAAACTCTTAGTTTTTTGGAAGATTGGCAACCCCTTTCCATGAACGTGATTTGTGCCAGTCTCTGCTTGGGGCTACATCAATAGGAAACAAACCATAGAGATAGAACTTGGAGCTACTTTATTGTGTCAAGTTTCAAAGAGCTAGCACAAACCGTGTTTGATTTAGAGTTCCAAATACATGTATCCATATAGGAGAAAACAGAGTGAAACCTAAAAATTAAAACTGTTAGCGCCAAAGAGCGGTTTAACCTAAAAGAAAGAAACTTGTTGACCCAAGTGAGATGTGTTGTACTGATCATTACCTGAAAGTGTCATCAAGATTGGGTGAAAAAATGTGTGCTGAGATTTCAGGAAACTCTTAGTTTTTTGGAAGATTGTCAACCCCTTTCCATGAAAGTCATTTGCGCCAGTCTCTGCTTAGGGCTACATCAATAGGAAACAAACCATAGAGAGAGAACTTGGAGCTACTTTATTGTGTCAAGTTTCAAAGAGCTAGCACAAACCGTGTTTGATTTAGAGTTCCAACTACATGTATCCATATAGGAGAAAACAGAGTGAAACCTAAAAATTAAAACTGTTACTGCCAAGGAACGGTTTAACCTAGAAGAACGAAATTTGGTGAGCCAAGTGGGATTGGGGTACTGATCATTACCTGAAAGTGTCATCAAGATTGGGTGAAAAAATGTGTGCTGAGATTTCAGGAAACTCTTAGTTTTTTGGAAGATCATCAACCCCTTTCCATGAAAGTGATTTGCGCCAGTCTCTGCTTGGGGCTACATCAATAGGAAACAAACCATAGAGATAGAACTTGGAGCTACTTTATTGTGTCAAGTTTCAAAGAGCTAGCACAAACCGTGTTTGATTTAGAGTTCCAACTACATGTATCCATATAGGAGAAAACAGAGTGAAACCTAAAAATTAAAACTGTTACTGCCAAGGAACGGTTTAACCTAGAAGAACGAAATTTGGTGAGCCAAGTGGGATTGGGGTACTGATCATTACCTGAAAGTGTCATCAAGATTGGGTGAAAAAATGTGTGCTGAGATTTCAGGAAACTCTTAGTTTTTTGGAAGATTGGCAACCCCTTTCCATGAACGTGATTTGTGCCAGTCTCTGCTTGGGGCTACATCAATAGGAAACAAACCATAGAGATAGAACTTGGAGCTACTTTATTGTGTCAAGTTTCAAAGAGCTAGCACAAACCGTGTTTGATTTAGAGTTCCAAATACATGTATCCATATAGGAGAAAACAGAGTGAAACCTAAAAATTAAAACTGTTAGCGCCAAAGAGCGGTTTAACCTAAAAGAAAGAAACTTGTTGACCCAAGTGAGATGTGTTGTACTGATCATTACCTGAAAGTGTCATCAAGATTGGGTGAAAAAATGTGTGCTGAGATTTCAGGAAACTCTTAGTTTTTTGGAAGATTGTCAACCCCTTTCCATGAAAGTCATTTGCGCCAGTCTCTGCTTAGGGCTACATCAATAGGAAACAAACCATAGAGAGAGAACTTGGAGCTACTTTATTGTGTCAAGTTTCAAAGAGCTAGCACAAACCGTGTTTGATTTAGAGTTCCAACTACATGTATCCATATAGGAGAAAACAGAGTGAAACCTAAAAATTAAAACTGTTAGCGCCAAAGAGCGGTTTAACCTAAAAGAAAGAAACTTGGTGACCCAAGTGGGATGTGTTGTACTGATCATTACCTGAAAGTGTCATCAAGATTGGGTGAAAAAATGTGTGCTGAGATTTCAGGAAACTCGTAGTTTTTTGGAAGCCTGGCAACCCCTTTCCATGAAAGTGATTTGAGCCAGTCTCTGCTTAGGGCTACATCAATAGGAAACAAACCATAGAGATAGAACTTGGAGCTACTTTATTGTGTCAAGTTTCAAAGAGCTAGCACAAACCGTGTTTGATTTAGAGTTCCAACTACATGTATCCATATAGGAGAAAACAGAGTGAAACCTAAAAATTAAAACTGTTACTGCCAAGGAACGGTTTAACCTAGAAGAACGAAATTTGGTGAGCCAAGTGGGATTGGGGTACTGATCATTACGTGAAAGTGTCATCAAGATTGGGTGAAAAAATGTGTGCTGAGATTTCAGGAAACTCGCAGTTTTTTGGAAGATTGGCAACCCCTTTCCATGAAAGTGATTTGCGCCAGTCTCTTCTTAGGGCTACATCAATAGGAAACAAACCATAGAGATAGAACTTGGAGTTACTTTATTGTGTCAAGTTTCAAAGAGCTAGCACAAACCGTGTTTGATTTAGAGTTCCAAATACATGTATCCATATAGGAGAAAACAGAGTGAAACCTAAAAATTTAAACTGTTACTGCCAACGAACGGTTTAACCTAGAAGAACGAAATTTGGTGAGCCAAGTGGGATTGGGGTACTGATCATTACCTGAAAGAGTCATCAAGATTGGGTGAAAAAAATGTGTGCTGAGATTTCAGGAAACTCTTAGTTTTTTGGAAGATTGGCAACCCCTTTCCATGAAAGTGATTTGCGCCAGTCTCTGCTTAGGGCTACATCAATAGGAAACAAACCATAGAGATAGAACTTGGAGCTACTTTATTGTGTCAAGTTTCAAAGAGCTAGCACAAACCGTGTTTGATTTAGAGTTCCAACTACATGTATCCATATAGGAGAAAACAGAGTGAAACCTAAAAATTAAAACTGTTAGCGCCAAAGAGTGGTTTAACCTAAAAGAAAGAAACTTGGTGACCCAAGTGGGATTTGTTGTACTGATCATTACCTGAAAGTGTCATCAAGATTGGGTGAAAAAATGTGTGCTGAGATTTCAGGAAACTCTTAGTTTTTTGGAAGATTGTCAACCCCTTTCCATGAAAGTGATTTGCGCCAGTCTCTGCTTAGGGCTACATCAATAGGAAACAAACCATAGAGATAGAACTTGGAGCTACTTTATTGTGTCAAGTTTCAAAGAGCTAGCACAAACCGTGTTTGATTTAGAGTTCCAACTACATGTATCCATATAGGAGAAAACAGAGTGAAACCTAAAAATTAAAACTGTTAGCGCCAAAGAGTGGTTTAACCTAAAAGAAAGAAACTTGGTGACCCAAGTGGGATTTGTTGTACTGATCATTACCTGAAAGTGTCATCAAGATTGGGTGAAAAAATGTGTGCTGAGATTTCAGGAAACACTTAGTTTTTTGGAAGATTGTCAACCCCTTTCCATGAAAGTGATTTGCGCCAGTCTCTGCTTAGTGCTACATCAATAGGAAACAAACCATACAGATAGAACTTGGAGCTACTTTATTGTGTCAGGTTTCAAAGAGCTAGCACAAACCGTGTTTGATTTAGAGTTCCAACTACATGTATCCATATAGGAGAAAACAGAGTGAAACCTAAAAATTAAAACTGTTACTGCCAAGGAACGGTTTAACCTAGAAGAACGAAATTTGGTGAGCCAAGTGGGATTGGGGTACTGATCATTACCTGAAAGTGTCATCAAGATTGGGTGAAAAAATGTGTGCTGAGATTTCAGGAAACTCGCAGTTTTTTGGAAGATTGTCAACCCCTTTCCATGAAAGTGATTTGCGCCAGTCTCTGCTTAGGGCTACATGAATAGGAAACAAACCATAGAGATAGAACTTGGAGCTACTTTATTGTGTCAAGTTTCAAAGAGCTAGCACAAACCGTGTTTGATTTAGAGTTCCAACTACATGTATCCATATAGGAGAAAACAGAGTGAAACCTAAAAATTAAAACTGTTAGCGCCAAAGAGCGGTTTAACCTAAAAGAAAGAAACTTGGTGACCCAAGTGGGATGTGTTGTACTGATCATTACCTGAAAGTGTCATCAAGATTGGGTGAAAAAATGTGTGCTGAGATTGCAGGAAACTCGTAGTTTTTTGGAAGCCTGGCAACCCCTTTCCATGAAAGTGATTTGAGCCAGTCTCTGCTTAGGGCTACATCAATAGGAAACAAACCATAGAGATAGAACTTGGAGCTACTTTATTGTGTCAAGTTTCAAAGAGCTAGCACAAACCGTGTTTGATTTAGAGTTCCAACTACATGTATCCATATAGGAGAAAACAGAGTGAAACCTAAAAATTAAAACTGTTACTGCCAAGGAACGGTTTAACCTAGAAGAACGAAATTTGGTGAGCCAAGTGGGATTGGGGTACTGATCATTACCTGAAAGTGTCATCAAGATTGGGTGAAAAAATGTGTGCTGAGATTTCAGGAAACTCGCAGTTTTTTGGAAGATTGGCAACCCCTTTCCATGAAAGTGATTTGCGCCAGTCTCTGCTTAGGGCTACATCAATAGGAAACAAACCATAGAGATAGAACTTGGAGTTACTTTATTGTGTCAAGTTTCAAAGAGCTAGCACAAACCGTGTTTGATTTAGAGTTCCAAATACATGTATCCATATAGGAGAAAACAGAGTGAAACCTAAAAATTTAAACTGTTACTGCCAACGAACGGTTTAACCTAGAAGAACGAAATTTGGTGAGCCAAGTGGGATTGGGGTACTGATCATTACCTGAAAGAGTCATCAAGATTGGGTGAAAAAAATGTGTGCTGAGATTTCAGGAAACTCTTAGTTTTTTGGAAGATTGGCAACCCCTTTCCATGAAAGTGATTTGCGCCAGTCTCTGCTTAGGGCTACATCAATAGGAAACAAACCATAGAGATAGAACTTGGAGCTACTTTATTGTGTCAAGTTTCAAAGAGCTAGCACAAACCGTGTTTGATTTAGAGTTCCAACTACATGTATCCATATAGGAGAAAACAGAGTGAAACCTAAAAATTAAAACTGTTAGCGCCAAAGAGTGGTTTAACCTAAAAGAAAGAAACTTGGTGACCCAAGTGGGATTTGTTGTACTGATCATTACCTGAAAGTGTCATCAAGATTGGGTGAAAAAATGTGTGCTGAGATTTCAGGAAACTCTTAGTTTTTTGGAAGATTGTCAACCCCTTTCCATGAAAGTGATTTGCGCCAGTCTCTGCTTAGGGCTACATCAATAGGAAACAAACCATAGAGATAGAACTTGGAGCTACTTTATTGTGTCAAGTTTCAAAGAGCTAGCACAAACCGTGTTTGATTTAGAGTTCCAACTACATGTATCCATATAGGAGAAAACAGAGTGAAACCTAAAAATTAAAACTGTTAGCGCCAAAGAGTGGTTTAACCTAAAAGAAAGAAACTTGGTGACCCAAGTGGGATTTGTTGTACTGATCATTACCTGAAAGTGTCATCAAGATTGGGTGAAAAAATGTGTGCTGAGATTTCAGGAAACTCTTAGTTTTTTGGAAGATTGTCAACCCCTTTCCATGAAAGTGATTTGCGCCAGTCTCTGCTTAGTGCTACATCAATAGGAAACAAACCATACAGATAGAACTTGGAGCTACTTTATTGTGTCAGGTTTCAAAGAGCTAGCACAAACCGTGTTTGATTTAGAGTTCCAACTACATGTATCCATATAGGAGAAAACAGAGTGAAACCTAAAAATTAAAACTGTTACTGCCAAGGAACGGTTTAACCTAGAAGAACGAAATTTGGTGAGCCAAGTGGGATTGGGGTACTGATCATTACCTGAAAGTGTCATCAAGATTGGGTGAAAAAATGTGTGCTGAGATTTCAGGAAACTCGCAGTTTTTTGGAAGATTGTCAACCCCTTTCCATGAAAGTGATTTGCGCCAGTCTCTGCTTAGGGCTACATGAATAGGAAACAAACCATAGAGATAGAACTTGGAGCTACTTTATTGTGTCAAGTTTCAAAGAGCTAGCACAAACCGTGTTTGATTTAGAGTTCCAACTACATGTATCCATATAGGAGAAAACAGAGTGAAACCTAAAAATTAAAACTGTTAGCGCCAAAGAGCGGTTTAACCTAAAAGAAAGAAACTTGGTGACCCAAGTGGGATGTGTTGTACTGATCATTACCTGAAAGTGTCATCAAGATTGGGTGAAAAAATGTGTGCTGAGATTGCAGGAAACTCGTAGTTTTTTGGAAGCCTGGCAACCCCTTTCCATGAAAGTGATTTGAGCCAGTCTCTGCTTAGGGCTACATCAATAGGAAACAAACCATAGAGATAGAACTTGGAGCTACTTTATTGTGTCAAGTTTCAAAGAGCTAGCACAAACCGTGTTTGATTTAGAGTTCCAACTACATGTATCCATATAGGAGAAAACAGAGTGAAACCTAAAAATTAAAACTGTTACTGCCAAGGAACGGTTTAACCTAGAAGAACGAAATTTGGTGAGCCAAGTGGGATTGGGGTACTGATCATTACCTGAAAGTGTCATCAAGATTGGATGAAAAAATGTGTGCTGAGATTTCAGGAAACTCGCAGTTTTTTGGAAGATTGGCAACCCCTTTCCATGAAAGTGATTTGCGCCAGTCTCTGCTTAGGGCTACATCAATAGGAAACAAACCATAGAGATAGAACTTGGAGCTACTTTATTGTGTCAAGTTTCAAAGAGCTAGCACAAACCGTGTTTGATTTAGAGTTCCAAATACATGTATCCATATAGGAGAAAACAGAGTGAAACCTAAAAATTTAAACTGTTACTGCCAACGAACGGTTTAACCTAGAAGAACGAAATTTGGTGAGCCAAGTGGGATTGGGGTACTGATCATTACCTGAAAGAGTCATCAAGATTGGGTGAAAAAAATGTGTGCTGAGATTTCAGGAAACTCTTAGTTTTTTGGAAGATTGGCAACCCCTTTCCATGAAAGTGATTTGCTCCAGTCTCTGCTTAGGGCTACATCAATAGGAAACAAACCATAGAGATAGAACTTGGAGCTACTTTATTGTGTCAAGTTTCAAAGAGCTAGCACAAACCGTGTTTGATTTAGAGTTCCAACTACATGTATCCATATAGGAGAAAACAGAGTGAAACCTAAAAATTAAAACTGTTAGCGCCAAAGAGTGGTTTAACCTAAAAGAAAGAAACTTGGTGACCCAAGTGGGATTTGTTGTACTGATCATTACCTGAAAGTGTCATCAAGATTGGGTGAAAAAATGTGTGCTGAGATTTCAGGAAACTCTTAGTTTTTTGGAAGATTGGCCACCCCTATACATTAAAGTGATTTGTGCCAGTCTCTGCTTAGGGCTACATCAATAGGAAACAAACCATAGAGATAGAATTTGGAGCTACTTTATTGTGTCAAGTTTCAAAGAGCTAGCACAAACCGTGTTTGATTTAGAGTTCCACCTACATGTATCCATATAGGAGAAAACAGAGTGAAACCTAAAAATTAAAACTGTTACTGCCAACGAACGGTTTAACCTAGAAGAACGAAATTTGGTGAGCCAAGTGGGATTGGGGTACTGATCATTACCTGAAAGTGTCATCAAGATTGGGTGAAAAAATGTGTGCTGAGATTTCAGGAAACTCGCAGTTTTTTGGAAGATTGGCAACCCCTTTCCATGAAAGTGATTTGCGCCAGTCTCTGCTTGGGGCTACATCTATAGGAAACAAACCATAGAGATAGAACTTGTAGCTACTTTATTGTGTCAAGTTTCAAAGAGCTAGCACAAACCGTGTTTGATTTAGAGTTCCAACTACATGTATCCATATAGGAGAAAACAGAGTGAAACCTAAAAATTAAAACTGTTACTGCCAAGGAACGGTTTAACCTAGAAGAACGAAATTTGGTGAGCCAAGTGGGATTGGGGTACTGATCATTACCTGAAAGTGTCATCAAGATTGGGTGAAAAAATGTGTGCTGAGATTTCAGGAAACTCTTAGTTTTTTGGAAGATCATCAACCCCTTTCCATGAAAGTGATTTGCGCCAGTCTCTGCTTGGGGCTACATCAATAGGAAACAAACCATAGAGATAGAACTTGGAGCTACTTTATTGTGTCAAGTTTCAAAGAGCTAGCACAAACCGTGTTTGATTTAGAGTTCCAACTACATGTATCCATATAGGAGAAAACAGAGTGAAACCTAAAAATTAAAACTGTTAGCGCCAAAGAGCGGTTTAACCTAAAAGAAAGAAACTTGGTGACCCAAGTGGGATGTGTTGTACTGATCATTACCTGAAAGTGTCATCAAGATTGGGTGAAAAAATGTGTGCTGAGATTTCAGGAAACTCGTAGTTTTTTGGAAGCCTGGCAACCCCTTTCCATGAAAGTGATTTGAGCCAGTCTCTGCTTAGGGCTACATCAATAGGAAACAAACCATAGAGATAGAACTTGGAGCTACTTTATTGTGTCAAGTTTCAAAGAGCTAGCACAAACCGTGTTTGATTTAGAGTTCCAACTACATGTATCCATATAGGAGAAAACAGAGTGAAACCTAAAAATTAAAACTGTTACTGCCAAGGAACGGTTTAACCTAGAAGAACGAAATTTGGTGAGCCAAGTGGGATTGGGGTACTGATCATTACCTGAAAGTGTCATCAAGATTGGGTGAAAAAATGTGTGCTGAGATTTCAGGAAACTCTTAGTTTTTTGGAAGATTGTCAACCCCTTTCCATGAAAGTGATTTGCGCCAGTCTCTGCTTAGGGCTACATCAATAGGAAACAAACCATAGAGATAGAACTTGGAGTTACTTTATTGTGTCAAGTTTCAAAGAGCTAGCACAAACCGTGTTTGATTTAGAGTTCCAAATACATGTATCCATATAGGAGAAAACAGAGTGAAACCTAAAAATTTAAACTGTTACTGCCAACGAACGGTTTAACCTAGAAGAACGAAATTTGGTGAGCCAAGTGGGATTGGGGTACTGATCATTACCTGAAAGAGTCATCAAGATTGGGTGAAAAAAATGTGTGCTGAGATTTCAGGAAACTCTTAGTTTTTTGGAAGATTGGCAACCCCTTTCCATGAAAGTGATTTGCGCCAGTCTCTGCTTAGGGCTACATCAATAGGAAACAAACCATAGAGATAGAACTTGGAGCTACTTTATTGTGTCAAGTTTCAAAGAGCTAGCACAAACCGTGTTTGATTTAGAGTTCCAACTACATGTATCCATATAGGAGAAAACAGAGTGAAACCTAAAAATTAAAACTGTTAGCGCCAAAGAGTGGTTTAACCTAAAAGAAAGAAACTTGGTGACCCAAGTGGGATTTGTTGTACTGATCATTACCTGAAAGTGTCATCAAGATTGGGTGAAAAAATGTGTGCTGAGATTTCAGGAAACTCTTAGTTTTTTGGAAGATTGTCAACCCCTTTCCATGAAAGTGATTTGCGCCAGTCTCTGCTTAGGGCTACATCAATAGGAAACAAACCATAGAGATAGAACTTGGAGCTACTTTATTGTGTCAAGTTTCAAAGAGCTAGCACAAACCGTGTTTGATTTAGAGTTCCAACTACATGTATCCATATAGGAGAAAACAGAGTGAAACCTAAAAATTAAAACTGTTAGCGCCAAAGAGTGGTTTAACCTAAAAGAAAGAAACTTGGTGACCCAAGTGGGATTTGTTGTACTGATCATTACCTGAAAGTGTCATCAAGATTGGGTGAAAAAATGTGTGCTGAGATTTCAGGAAACTCTTAGTTTTTTGGAAGATTGTCAACCCCTTTCCATGAAAGTGATTTGCGCCAGTCTCTGCTTAGTGCTACATCAATAGGAAACAAACCATACAGATAGAACTTGGAGCTACTTTATTGTGTCAGGTTTCAAAGAGCTAGCACAAACCGTGTTTGATTTAGAGTTCCAACTACATGTATCCATATAGGAGAAAACAGAGTGAAACCTAAAAATTAAAACTGTTACTGCCAAGGAACGGTTTAACCTAGAAGAACGAAATTTGGTGAGCCAAGTGGGATTGGGGTACTGATCATTACCTGAAAGTGTCATCAAGATTGGGTGAAAAAATGTGTGCTGAGATTTCAGGAAACTCGCAGTTTTTTGGAAGATTGTCAACCCCTTTCCATGAAAGTGATTTGCGCCAGTCTCTGCTTAGGGCTACATGAATAGGAAACAAACCATAGAGATAGAACTTGGAGCTACTTTATTGTGTCAAGTTTCAAAGAGCTAGCACAAACCGTGTTTGATTTAGAGTTCCAAATACATGTATCCATATAGGAGAAAACAGAGTGAAACCTAAAAATTAAAACTGTTAGCGCCAAAGAGCGGTTTAACCTAAAAGAAAGAAACTTGGTGACCCAAGTGGGATGTGTTGTACTGATCATTACCTGAAAGTGTCATCAAGATTGGGTGAAAAAATGTGTGCTGAGATTGCAGGAAACTCGTAGTTTTTTGGAAGCCTGGCAACCCCTTTCCATGAAAGTGATTTGAGCCAGTCTCTGCTTAGGGCTACATCAATAGGAAACAAACCATAGAGTTAGAACTTGGAGCTACTTTATTGTGTCAAGTTTCAAAGAGCTAGCACAAACCGTGTTTGATTTAGAGTTCCAACTACATGTATCCATATAGGAGAAAACAGAGTGAAACCTAAAAATTAAAACTGTTACTGCCAAGGAACGGTTTAACCTAGAAGAACGAAATTTGGTGAGCCAAGTGGGATTGGGGTACTGATCATTACCTGAAAGTGTCATCAAGATTGGATGAAAAAATGTGTGCTGAGATTTCAGGAAACTCGCAGTTTTTTGGAAGATTGGAAACCCCTTTCCATGAAAGTGATTTGCGCCAGTCTCTGCTTAGGGCTACATCAATAGGAAACAAACCATAGAGATAGAACTTGGAGCTACTTTATTGTGTCAAGTTTCAAAGAGCTAGCACAAACCGTGTTTGATTTAGAGTTCCAAATACATGTATCCATATAGGAGAAAACAGAGTGAAACCTAAAAATTTAAACTGTTACTGCCAACGAACGGTTTAACCTAGAAGAACGAAATTTGGTGAGCCAAGTGGGATTGGGGTACTGATCATTACCTGAAAGAGTCATCAAGATTGGGTGAAAAAAATGTGTGCTGAGATTTCAGGAAACTCTTAGTTTTTTGGAAGATTGGCAACCCCTTTCCATGAAAGTGATTTGCTCCAGTCTCTGCTTCGGGCTACATCAATAGGAAACAAACCATAGAGATAGAACTTGGAGCTACTTTATTGTGTCAAGTTTCAAAGAGCTAGCACAAACCGTGTTTGATTTAGAGTTCCAACTACATGTATCCATATAGGAGAAAACAGAGTGAAACCTAAAAATTAAAACTGTTAGCGCCAAAGAGTGGTTTAACCTAAAAGAAAGAAACTTGGTGACCCAAGTGGGATTTGTTGTACTGATCATTACCTGAAAGTGTCATCAAGATTGGGTGAAAAAATGTGTGCTGAGATTTCAGGAAACTCTTAGTTTTTTGGAAGATTGTCAACCCCTTTCCATGAAAGTGATTTGCGCCAGTCTCTGCTTAGGGCTACATCAATAGGAAACAAACCATAGAGATAGAACTTGGAGCTACTTTATTGTGTCAAGTTTCAAAGAGCTAGCACAAACCGTGTTTGATTTAGAGTTCCAACTACATGTATCCATATAGGAGAAAACAGAGTGAAACCTAAAAATTAAAACTGTTACTGCCAACGAACGGTTTAACCTAGAAGAACGAAATTTGGTGAGCCAAGTGGGATTGGGGTACTGATCATTACCTGAAAGTGTCATCAAGATTGGGTGAAAAAATGTGTGCTGAGATTTCAGGAAACTCGCAGTTTTTTGGAAGATTGGCAACCCCTTTCCATGAAAGTGATTTGCGCCAGTCTCTGCTTAGGGCTACATCAATAGGAAACAAACCATAGATAGAGAACTTGGAGCTACTTTATTGTGTCAAGTTTCAAAGAGCTAGCACAAACCGTGTTTGATTTAGAGTTCCAACTACATGTATCCATATAGGAGAAAACAGAGTGAAACCTAAAAATTAAAACTGTTACTGCCAAGGAACGGTTTAACCTAGAAGAACGAAATTTGGTGAGCCAAGTGGGATTGGGGTACTGATCATTACCTGAAAGTGTCATCAAGATTGGGTGAAAAAATGTGTGCTGAGATTTCAGGAAACTCGCAGTTTTTTGGAAGATTGTCAACCCCTTTCCATGAAAGTGATTTGCGCCAGTCTCTGCTTAGGGCTACTTGAATAGGAAACAAACCATAGAGATAGAACTTGGAGCTACTTTATTGTGTCAAGTTTCAAAGAGCTAGCACAAACCGTGTTTGATTTAGAGTTCCAACTACATGTATCCATATAGGAGAAAACAGAGTGAAACCTAAAAATTAAAACTGTTAGCGCCAAAGAGCGGTTTAACCTAAAGAAAGAAACTTGGTGACCCAAGTGGGGTGTGTTGTACTGATCATTACGTGAAAGTGTCATCAAGATTGGGTGAAAAAATGTGTGCTGAGATTTCAGGAAACTCGTAGTTTTTTGGAAGCCTGGCAACCCCTTTCCATGAAAGTGATTTGCGCCAGTCTCTGCTTAGGGCTACATCAATAGGAAACAAACCAAAGAGATAGAACTTGGAGCTACTTTATTGTGTCAAGTTTCAAAGAGCTGGCACAAACCGTGTTTGATTTAGAGTTCCAACTACATGTATCCATATAGGAGAAAACAGAGTGAAACCTAAAAATTAAAACTGTTACTGCCAACGAACGGTTTAACCTAGAAGAACGAAATTTGGTGAGCCAAGTGGGATTGGGGTACTGATCATTACCTGAAAGTGTCAT
This sequence comes from Spermophilus citellus, assembly GCF_964194105.1. Classification (NCBI taxonomy): domain Eukaryota; kingdom Metazoa; phylum Chordata; class Mammalia; order Rodentia; family Sciuridae; genus Spermophilus; species Spermophilus citellus. Next base: position 576,556 of record NW_027672727.1, on the reverse strand, counting down.
CAAGATTGGGTGAAAAAATGTGTCCTGAGATTTCAGGAAACTCGCAGTTTTTTGGAAGATTGGCCACCCCTATATATTAAAGTGATTTGTGCCAGTCTCTGATTAGGGCTACATCAATAGGAAACAAACCATAGAGATAGAATTTGGAGCTACCTTATTGTGTCAAGTTTCAAAGAGCTAGCACAAACCGTGTTTGATTTAGAGTTCCACCTACATGTATCCATATAGGAGAAAACAGAGTGAAACCTAAAAATTAAAACTGTTACTGCCAAGGAACGGTTTAACCTAGAAGAACGAAATTTGGTGAGCCAAGTGGGATTGGGGTACTGATCATTACCTGAAAGTGTCATCAAGATTGGGTGAAAAAATGTGTGCTGAGATTTCAGGAAACTCGCAGTTTTTTGGAAGATTGGCAACCCCTTTCCATGAAAGTGATTTGCGCCAGTCTCTGCTTAGGGCTACATCAATAGGAAACAAACCATAGAGATAGAACTTGGAGCTACTTTATTGTGTCAAGTTTCAAAGAGCTAGCACAAACCGTGTTTGATTTAGAGTTCCAACTACATGTATCCATATAGGAGAAAACAGAGTGAAACCTAAAAATTTAAACTGTTACTGCCAACGAACGGTTTAACCTAGAAGAACGAAATTTGGTGAGCCAAGTGGGATTGGGGTACTGATCATTACCTGAAAGAGTCATCAAGATTGGGTGAAAAAAATGTGTGCTGAGATTTCAGGAAACTCTTAGTTTTTTGGAAGATTGGCAACCCCTTTCCATGAAAGTGATTTGCGCCAGTCTCTGCTTAGGGCTACATCAATAGGAAACAAACCATAGAGATAGAATTTGGAGCTACTTTATTGTGTCAAGTTTCAAAGAGCTAGCACAAACCGTGTTTGATTTAGAGTTCCACCTACATGTATCCATATAGGAGAAAACAGAGTGAAACCTAAAAATTAAAACTGTTACTGCCAACGAACGGTTTAACCTAGAAGAGCGAAATTTGGTGAGCCAAGTGGGATTGGGGTACTGATCATTACCTGAAAGTGTCATCAAGATTGGGTGAAAAAATGTGTCCTGAGATTTCAGGAAACTCGCAGTTTTTTGGAAGATTGGCCACCCCTATATATTAAAGTGATTTGTGCCAGTCTCTGATTAGGGCTACATCAATAGGAAACAAACCATAGAGATAGAATTTGGAGCTACCTTATTGTGTCAAGTTTCAAAGAGCTAGCACAAACCGTGTTTGATTTAGAGTTCCACCTACATGTATCCATATAGGAGAAAACAGAGTGAAACCTAAAAATTAAAACTGTTACTGCCAAGGAACGGTTTAACCTAGAAGAACGAAATTTGGTGAGCCAAGTGGGATTGGGGTACTGATCATTACCTGAAAGTGTCATCAAGATTGGGTGAAAAAATGTGTGCTGAGATTTCAGGAAACTCGCAGTTTTTTGGAAGATTGGCAACCCCTTTCCATGAAAGTGATTTGCGCCAGTCTCTGCTTAGGGCTACATCAATAGGAAACAAACCATAGAGATAGAACTTGGAGCTACTTTATTGTGTCAAGTTTCAAAGAGCTAGCACAAACCGTGTTTGATTTAGAGTTCCAACTACATGTATCCATATAGGAGAAAACAGAGTGAAACCTAAAAATTTAAACTGTTACTGCCAACGAACGGTTTAACCTAGAAGAACGAAATTTGGTGAGCCAAGTGGGATTGGGGTACTGATCATTACCTGAAAGAGTCATCAAGATTGGGTGAAAAAAATGTGTGCTGAGATTTCAGGAAACTCTTAGTTTTTTGGAAGATTGGCAACCCCTTTTTATGAAAGTGATTTGCGCCAGTCTCTGCTTAGGGCTACATCAATAGGAAACAACCCATAGAGATAGAATTTGGAGCTACTTTATTGTGTCAAGTTTCAAAGAGCTAGCACAAACCGTGTTTGATTTAGAGTTCCACCTACATGTATCCATATAGGAGAAAACAGAGTGAAACCTAAAAATTAAAACTGTTACTGCCAACGAACGGTTTAACCTAGAAGAACGAAATTTGGTGAGCCAAGTGGGATTGGGGTACTGATCATTACCTGAAAGTGTCATCAAGATTGGGTGAAAAAATGTGTGCTGAGATTTCAGGAAACTCGCAGTTTTTTGGAAGATTGGCAACCCCTTTCCATGAAAGTGATTTGCGCCAGTCTCTGCTTAGGGCTACATCAATAGGAAACAAACCATAGATAGAGAACTTGGAGCTACTTTATTGTGTCAAGTTTCAAAGAGCTAGCACAAACCGTGTTTGATTTAGAGTTCCAACTACATGTATCCATATAGGAGAAAACAGAGTGAAACCTAAAAATTAAAACTGTTACTGCCAAGGAACGGTTTAACCTAGAAGAACGAAATTTGGTGAGCCAAGTGGGATTGGGGTACTGATCATTACCTGAAAGTGTCATCAAGATTGGGTGAAAAAATGTGTGCTGAGATTTCAGGAAACTCTTAGTTTTTTGGAAGATTGGCAACCCCTTTCCATGAACGTGATTTGTGCCAGTCTCTGCTTGGGGCTACATCAATAGGAAACAAACCATAGAGATAGAACTTGGAGCTACTTTATTGTGTCAAGTTTCAAAGAGCTAGCACAAACCGTGTTTGATTTAGAGTTCCAACTACATGTATCCATATAGGAGAAAACAGAGTGAAACCTAAAAATTAAAACTGTTAGCGCCAAAGAGCGGTTTAACCTAAAAGAAAGAAACTTGTTGACCCAAGTGAGATGTGTTGTACTGATCATTACCTGAAAGTGTCATCAAGATTGGGTGAAAAAATGTGTGCTGAGATTTCAGGAAACTCTTAGTTTTTTGGAAGATTGTCAACCCCTTTCCATGAAAGTGATTTGCGCCAGTCTCTGCTTAGGGCTACATCAATAGGAAACAAACCATAGAGAGAGAACTTGGAGCTACTTTATTGTGTCAAGTTTCAAAGAGCTAGCACAAACCGTGTTTGATTTAGAGTTCCAACTACATGTATCCATATAGGAGAAAACAGAGTGAAACCTAAAAATTTAAACTGTTACTGCCAACGAACGGTTTAACCTAGAAGAACGAAATTTGGTGAGCCAAGTGGGATTGGGGTACTGATCATTACCTGAAAGAGTCATCAAGATTGGGTGAAAAAAATGTGTGCTGAGATTTCAGGAAACTCTTAGTTTTTTGGAAGATTGGCAACCCCTTTCCATGAAAGTGATTTGCGCCAGTCTCTGCTTAGGGCTACATCAATAGGAAACAAACCATAGAGATAGAACTTGGAGCTACTTTATTGTGTCAAGTTTCAAAGAGCTAGCACAAACCTTGTTTGATTTAGAGTTCCACCTACATGTATCCATATAGGAGAAAACAGAGTGAAACCTAAAAATTAAAACTGTTACTGCCAACGAACGGTTTAACCTAGAAGAACGAAATTTGGTGAGCCAAGTGGGATTGGGGTACTGATCATTACCTGAAAGTGTCATCAAGATTGGGTGAAAAAATGTGTGCTGAGATTTCAGGAAACTCGCAGTTTTTTGGAAGATTGGCAACCCCTTTCCATGAAAGTGATTTGCGCCAGTCTCTGCTTAGGGCTACATCAATAGGAAACAAACCATAGAGATAGAACTTGGAGCTACTTTATTGTGTCAAGTTTCAAAGAGCTAGCACAAACCGTGTTTGATTTAGAGTTCCAACTACATGTATCCATATAGGAGAAAACAGAGTGAAACCTAAAAATTAAAACTGTTACTGCCAAGGAACGGTTTAACCTAGAAGAACGAAATTTGGTGAGCCAAGTGGGATTGGGGTACTGATCATTACCTGAAAGTGTCATCAAGATTGGGTGAAAAAATGTGTGCTGAGATTTCAGGAAACTCTTAGTTTTTTGGAAGATTGGCAACCCCTTTCCATGAACGTGATTTGTGCCAGTCTCTGCTTGGGGCTACATCAATAGGAAACAAACCATAGAGATAGAACTTGGAGCTACTTTATTGTGTCAAGTTTCAAAGAGCTAGCACAAACCGTGTTTGATTTAGAGTTCCAACTACATGTATCCATATAGGAGAAAACAGAGTGAAACCTAAAAATTAAAACTGTTAGCGCCAAAGAGCGGTTTAACCTAAAAGAAAGAAACTTGTTGACCCAAGTGAGATGTGTTGTACTGATCATTACCTGAAAGTGTCATCAAGATTGGATGAAAAAATGTGTGCTGAGATTTCAGGAAACTCTTTTAGTTTTTTGGAAGATTGTCAACCCCTTTCCATGAAAGTGATTTGCGCCAGTCTCTGCTTAGGGCTACATCAATAGGAAACAAACCATAGAGAGAGAACTTGGAGCTACTTTATTGTGTCAAGTTTCAAAGAGCTAGCACAAACCGTGTTTGATTTAGAGTTCCAACTACATGTATCCATATAGGAGAAAACAGAGTGAAACCTAAAAATTTAAACTGTTACTGCCAACGAACGGTTTAACCTAGAAGAACGAAATTTGGTGAGCCAAGTGGGATTGGTGTACTGATCATTACCTGAAAGAGTCATCAAGATTGGGTGAAAAAAATGTGTGCTGAGATTTCAGGAAACTCTTAGTTTTTTGGAAGATTGGCAACCCCTTTCCATGAAAGTGATTTGCGCCAGTCTCTGCTTAGGGCTACATCAATAGGAAACAAACCATAGAGATAGAACTTGGAGCTACTTTATTGTGTCAAGTTTCAAAGAGCTAGCACAAACCTTGTTTGATTTAGAGTTCCAACTACATGTATCCATATAGGAGAAAACAGAGTGAAACCTAAAAATTAAAACTGTTACTGCCAAGGAACGGTTTAACCTAGAAGAACGAAATTTGGTGAGCCAAGTGGGATTGGGGTACTGATCATTACCTGAAAGTGTCATCAAGATTGGGTGAAAAAATGTGTGCTGAGATTTCAGGAAACTCTTAGTTTTTTGGAAGATTGGCAACCCCTTTCCATGAACGTGATTTGTGCCAGTCTCTGCTTGGGGCTACATCAATAGGAAACAAACCATAGAGATAGAACTTGGAGCTACTTTATTGTGTCAAGTTTCAAAGAGCTAGCACAAACCGTGTTTGATTTAGAGTTCCAAATACATGTATCCATATAGGAGAAAACAGAGTGAAACCTAAAAATTAAAACTGTTAGCGCCAAAGAGCGGTTTAACCTAAAAGAAAGAAACTTGTTGACCCAAGTGAGATGTGTTGTACTGATCATTACCTGAAAGTGTCATCAAGATTGGGTGAAAAAATGTGTGCTGAGATTTCAGGAAACTCTTAGTTTTTTGGAAGATTGTCAACCCCTTTCCATGAAAGTCATTTGCGCCAGTCTCTGCTTAGGGCTACATCAATAGGAAACAAACCATAGAGAGAGAACTTGGAGCTACTTTATTGTGTCAAGTTTCAAAGAGCTAGCACAAACCGTGTTTGATTTAGAGTTCCAACTACATGTATCCATATAGGAGAAAACAGAGTGAAACCTAAAAATTAAAACTGTTACTGCCAAGGAACGGTTTAACCTAGAAGAACGAAATTTGGTGAGCCAAGTGGGATTGGGGTACTGATCATTACCTGAAAGTGTCATCAAGATTGGGTGAAAAAATGTGTGCTGAGATTTCAGGAAACTCTTAGTTTTTTGGAAGATCATCAACCCCTTTCCATGAAAGTGATTTGCGCCAGTCTCTGCTTGGGGCTACATCAATATGAAACAAACCATAGAGATAGAACTTGGAGCTACTTTATTGTGTCAAGTTTCAAAGAGCTAGCACAAACCGTGTTTGATTTAGAGTTCCAACTACATGTATCCATATAGGAGAAAACAGAGTGAAACCTAAAAATTAAAACTGTTACTGCCAAGGAACGGTTTAACCTAGAAGAACGAAATTTGGTGAGCCAAGTGGGATTGGGGTACTGATCATTACCTGAAAGTGTCATCAAGATTGGGTGAAAAAATGTGTGCTGAGATTTCAGGAAACTCTTAGTTTTTTGGAAGATTGGCAACCCCTTTCCATGAACGTGATTTGTGCCAGTCTCTGCTTGGGGCTACATCAATAGGAAACAAACCATAGAGATAGAACTTGGAGCTACTTTATTGTGTCAAGTTTCAAAGAGCTAGCACAAACCGTGTTTGATTTAGAGTTCCAAATACATGTATCCATATAGGAGAAAACAGAGTGAAACCTAAAAATTAAAACTGTTAGCGCCAAAGAGCGGTTTAACCTAAAAGAAAGAAACTTGTTGACCCAAGTGAGATGTGTTGTACTGATCATTACCTGAAAGTGTCATCAAGATTGGGTGAAAAAATGTGTGCTGAGATTTCAGGAAACTCTTAGTTTTTTGGAAGATTGTCAACCCCTTTCCATGAAAGTCATTTGCGCCAGTCTCTGCTTAGGGCTACATCAATAGGAAACAAACCATAGAGAGAGAACTTGGAGCTACTTTATTGTGTCAAGTTTCAAAGAGCTAGCACAAACCGTGTTTGATTTAGAGTTCCAACTACATGTATCCATATAGGAGAAAACAGAGTGAAACCTAAAAATTTAAACTGTTACTGCCAACGAACGGTTTAACCTAGAAGAACGAAATTTGGTGAGCCAAGTGGGATTGGGGTACTGATCATTACCTGAAAGAGTCATCAAGATTGGGTGAAAAAAATGTGTGCTGAGATTTCAGGAAACTCTTAGTTTTTTGGAAGATTGGCAACCCCTTTCCATGAAAGTGATTTGCGCCAGTCTCTGCTTAGGGCTACATCAATAGGAAACAAACCATAGAGATAGAATTTGGAGCTACTTTATTGTGTCAAGTTTCAAAGAGCTAGCACAAACCGTGTTTGATTTAGAGTTCCACCTACATGTATCCATATAGGAGAAAACAGAGTGAAACCTAAAAATTAAAACTGTTACTGCCAACGAACGGTTTAACCTAGAAGAGCGAAATTTGGTGAGCCAAGTGGGATTGGGGTACTGATCATTACCTGAAAGTGTCATCAAGATTGGGTGAAAAAATGTGTCCTGAGATTTCAGGAAACTCGCAGTTTTTTGGAAGATTGGCCACCCCTATATATTAAAGTGATTTGTGCCAGTCTCTGATTAGGGCTACATCAATAGGAAACAAACCATAGAGATAGAATTTGGAGCTACCTTATTGTGTCAAGTTTCAAAGAGCTAGCACAAACCGTGTTTGATTTAGAGTTCCACCTACATGTATCCATATAGGAGAAAACAGAGTGAAACCTAAAAATTAAAACTGTTACTGCCAAGGAACGGTTTAACCTAGAAGAACGAAATTTGGTGAGCCAAGTGGGATTGGGGTACTGATCATTACCTGAAAGTGTCATCAAGATTGGGTGAAAAAATGTGTGCTGAGATTTCAGGAAACTCGCAGTTTTTTGGAAGATTGGCAACCCCTTTCCATGAAAGTGATTTGCGCCAGTCTCTGCTTAGGGCTACATCAATAGGAAACAAACCATAGAGATAGAACTTGGAGCTACTTTATTGTGTCAAGTTTCAAAGAGCTAGCACAAACCGTGTTTGATTTAGAGTTCCAACTACATGTATCCATATAGGAGAAAACAGAGTGAAACCTAAAAATTTAAACTGTTACTGCCAACGAACGGTTTAACCTAGAAGAACGAAATTTGGTGAGCCAAGTGGGATTGGGGTACTGATCATTACCTGAAAGAGTCATCAAGATTGGGTGAAAAAAATGTGTGCTGAGATTTCAGGAAACTCTTAGTTTTTTGGAAGATTGGCAACCCCTTTTTATGAAAGTGATTTGCGCCAGTCTCTGCTTAGGGCTACATCAATAGGAAACAAACCATAGAGATAGAATTTGGAGCTACTTTATTGTGTCAAGTTTCAAAGAGCTAGCACAAACCGTGTTTGATTTAGAGTTCCACCTACATGTATCCATATAGGAGAAAACAGAGTGAAACCTAAAAATTAAAACTGTTACTGCCAACGAACGGTTTAACCTAGAAGAACGAAATTTGGTGAGCCAAGTGGGATTGGGGTACTGATCATTACCTGAAAGTGTCATCAAGATTGGGTGAAAAAATGTGTGCTGAGATTTCAGGAAACTCGCAGTTTTTTGGAAGATTGGCAACCCCTTTCCATGAAAGTGATTTGCGCCAGTCTCTGCTTAGGGCTACATCAATAGGAAACAAACCATAGATAGAGAACTTGGAGCTACTTTATTGTGTCAAGTTTCAAAGAGCTAGCACAAACCGTGTTTGATTTAGAGTTCCAACTACATGTATCCATATAGGAGAAAACAGAGTGAAACCTAAAATTTAAAACTGTTACTGCCAAGGAACGGTTTAACCTAGAAGAACGAAATTTGGTGAGCCAAGTGGGATTGGGGTACTGATCATTACCTGAAAGTGTCATCAAGATTGGGTGAAAAAATGTGTGCTGAGATTTCAGGAAACTCTTAGTTTTTTGGAAGATTGGCAACCCCTTTCCATGAACGTGATTTGTGCCAGTCTCTGCTTGGGGCTACATCAATAGGAAACAAACCATAGAGATAGAACTTGGAGCTACTTTATTGTGTCAAGTTTCAAAGAGCTAGCACAAACCGTGTTTGATTTAGAGTTCCAACTACATGTATCCATATAGGAGAAAACAGAGTGAAACCTAAAAATTAAAACTGTTAGCGCCAAAGAGCGGTTTAACCTAAAAGAAAGAAACTTGTTGACCCAAGTGAGATGTGTTGTACTGATCATTACCTGAAAGTGTCATCAAGATTGGGTGAAAAAATGTGTGCTGAGATTTCAGGAAACTCTTAGTTTTTTGGAAGATTGTCAACCCCTTTCCATGAAAGTGATTTGCGCCAGTCTCTGCTTAGGGCTACATCAATAGGAAACAAACCATAGAGAGAGAACTTGGAGCTACTTTATTGTGTCAAGTTTCAAAGAGCTAGCACAAACCGTGTTTGATTTAGAGTTCCAACTACATGTATCCATATAGGAGAAAACAGAGTGAAACCTAAAAATTTAAACTGTTACTGCCAACGAACGGTTTAACCTAGAAGAACGAAATTTGGTGAGCCAAGTGGGATTGGGGTACTGATCATTACCTGAAAGAGTCATCAAGATTGGGTGAAAAAAATGTGTGCTGAGATTTCAGGAAACTCTTAGTTTTTTGGAAGATTGGCAACCCCTTTCCATGAAAGTGATTTGCGCCAGTCTCTGCTTAGGGCTACATCAATAGGAAACAAACCATAGAGATAGAACTTGGAGCTACTTTATTGTGTCAAGTTTCAAAGAGCTAGCACAAACCTTGTTTGATTTAGAGTTCCACCTACATGTATCCATATAGGAGAAAACAGAGTGAAACCTAAAAATTAAAACTGTTACTGCCAACGAACGGTTTAACCTAGAAGAACGAAATTTGGTGAGCCAAGTGGGATTGGGGTACTGATCATTACCTGAAAGTGTCATCAAGATTGGGTGAAAAAATGTGTGCTGAGATTTCAGGAAACTCGCAGTTTTTTGGAAGATTGGCAACCCCTTTCCATGAAAGTGATTTGCGCCAGTCTCTGCTTAGGGCTACATCAATAGGAAACAAACCATAGAGATAGAACTTGGAGCTACTTTATTGTGTCAAGTTTCAAAGAGCTAGCACAAACCGTGTTTGATTTAGAGTTCCAACTACATGTATCCATATAGGAGAAAACAGAGTGAAACCTAAAAATTAAAACTGTTACTGCCAAGGAACGGTTTAACCTAGAAGAACGAAATTTGGTGAGCCAAGTGGGATTGGGGTACTGATCATTACCTGAAAGTGTCATCAAGATTGGGTGAAAAAATGTGTGCTGAGATTTCAGGAAACTCTTAGTTTTTTGGAAGATTGGCAACCCCTTTCCATGAACGTGATTTGTGCCAGTCTCTGCTTGGGGCTACATCAATAGGAAACAAACCATAGAGATAGAACTTGGAGCTACTTTATTGTGTCAAGTTTCAAAGAGCTAGCACAAACCGTGTTTGATTTAGAGTTCCAACTACATGTATCCATATAGGAGAAAACAGAGTGAAACCTAAAAATTAAAACTGTTAGCGCCAAAGAGCGGTTTAACCTAAAAGAAAGAAACTTGTTGACCCAAGTGAGATGTGTTGTACTGATCATTACCTGAAAGTGTCATCAAGATTGGGTGAAAAAATGTGTGCTGAGATTTCAGGAAACTCTTTTAGTTTTTTGGAAGATTGTCAACCCCTTTCCATGAAAGTGATTTGCGCCAGTCTCTGCTTAGGGCTACATCAATAGGAAACAAACCATAGAGAGAGAACTTGGAGCTACTTTATTGTGTCAAGTTTCAAAGAGCTAGCACAAACCGTGTTTGATTTAGAGTTCCAACTACATGTATCCATATAGGAGAAAACAGAGTGAAACCTAAAAATTTAAACTGTTACTGCCAACGAACGGTTTAACCTAGAAGAACGAAATTTGGTGAGCCAAGTGGGATTGGTGTACTGATCATTACCTGAAAGAGTCATCAAGATTGGGTGAAAAAAATGTGTGCTGAGATTTCAGGAAACTCTTAGTTTTTTGGAAGATTGGCAACCCCTTTCCATGAAAGTGATTTGCGCCAGTCTCTGCTTAGGGCTACATCAATAGGAAACAAACCATAGAGATAGAACTTGGAGCTACTTTATTGTGTCAAGTTTCAAAGAGCTAGCACAAACCTTGTTTGATTTAGAGTTCCACCTACATGTATCCATATAGGAGAAAACAGAGTGAAACCTAAAAATTAAAACTGTTACTGCCAACGAACGGTTTAACCTAGAAGAACGAAATTTGGTGAGCCAAGTGGGATTGGGGTACTGATCATTACCTGAAAGTGTCATCAAGATTGGGTGAAAAAATGTGTGCTGAGATTTCAGGAAACTCGCAGTTTTTTGGAAGATTGGCAACCCCTTTCCATGAAAGTGATTTGCGCCAGTCTCTGCTTAGGGCTACATCAATAGGAAACAAACCATAGAGATAGAACTTGGAGCTACTTTATTGTGTCAAGTTTCAAAGAGCTAGCACAAACCGTGTTTGATTTAGAGTTCCAACTACATGTATCCATATAGGAGAAAACAGAGTGAAACCTAAAAATTAAAACTGTTACTGCCAAGGAACGGTTTAACCTAGAAGAACGAAATTTGGTGAGCCAAGTGGGATTGGGGTACTGATCATTACCTGAAAGTGTCATCAAGATTGGGTGAAAAAATGTGTGCTGAGATTTCAGGAAACTCTTAGTTTTTTGGAAGATTGGCAACCCCTTTCCATGAACGTGATTTGTGCCAGTCTCTGCTTGGGGCTACATCAATAGGAAACAAACCATAGAGATAGAACTTGGAGCTACTTTATTGTGTCAAGTTTCAAAGAGCTAGCACAAACCGTGTTTGATTTAGAGTTCCAAATACATGTATCCATATAGGAGAAAACAGAGTGAAACCTAAAAATTAAAACTGTTAGCGCCAAAGAGCGGTTTAACCTAAAAGAAAGAAACTTGTTGACCCAAGTGAGATGTGTTGTACTGATCATTACCTGAAAGTGTCATCAAGATTGGGTGAAAAAATGTGTGCTGAGATTTCAGGAAACTCTTAGTTTTTTGGAAGATTGTCAACCCCTTTCCATGAAAGTCATTTGCGCCAGTCTCTGCTTAGGGCTACATCAATAGGAAACAAACCATAGAGAGAGAACTTGGAGCTACTTTATTGTGTCAAGTTTCAAAGAGCTAGCACAAACCGTGTTTGATTTAGAGTTCCAACTACATGTATCCATATAGGAGAAAACAGAGTGAAACCTAAAAATTAAAACTGTTACTGCCAAGGAACGGTTTAACCTAGAAGAACGAAATTTGGTGAGCCAAGTGGGATTGGGGTACTGATCATTACCTGAAAGTGTCATCAAGATTGGGTGAAAAAATGTGTGCTGAGATTTCAGGAAACTCTTAGTTTTTTGGAAGATCATCAACCCCTTTCCATGAAAGTGATTTGCGCCAGTCTCTGCTTGGGGCTACATCAATATGAAACAAACCATAGAGATAGAACTTGGAGCTACTTTATTGTGTCAAGTTTCAAAGAGCTAGCACAAACCGTGTTTGATTTAGAGTTCCAACTACATGTATCCATATAGGAGAAAACAGAGTGAAACCTAAAAATTAAAACTGTTACTGCCAAGGAACGGTTTAACCTAGAAGAACGAAATTTGGTGAGCCAAGTGGGATTGGGGTACTGATCATTACCTGAAAGTGTCATCAAGATTGGGTGAAAAAATGTGTGCTGAGATTTCAGGAAACTCTTAGTTTTTTGGAAGATTGGCAACCCCTTTCCATGAACGTGATTTGTGCCAGTCTCTGCTTGGGGCTACATCAATAGGAAACAAACCATAGAGATAGAACTTGGAGCTACTTTATTGTGTCAAGTTTCAAAGAGCTAGCACAAACCGTGTTTGATTTAGAGTTCCAAATACATGTATCCATATAGGAGAAAACAGAGTGAAACCTAAAAATTAAAACTGTTAGCGCCAAAGAGCGGTTTAACCTAAAAGAAAGAAACTTGTTGACCCAAGTGAGATGTGTTGTACTGATCATTACCTGAAAGTGTCATCAAGATTGGGTGAAAAAATGTGTGCTGAGATTTCAGGAAACTCTTAGTTTTTTGGAAGATTGTCAACCCCTTTCCATGAAAGTCATTTGCGCCAGTCTCTGCTTAGGGCTACATCAATAGGAAACAAACCATAGAGAGAGAACTTGGAGCTACTTTATTGTGTCAAGTTTCAAAGAGCTAGCACAAACCGTGTTTGATTTAGAGTTCCAACTACATGTATCCATATAGGAGAAAACAGAGTGAAACCTAAAAATTTAAACTGTTACTGCCAACGAACGGTTTAACCTAGAAGAACGAAATTTGGTGAGCCAAGTGGGATTGGGGTACTGATCATTACCTGAAAGAGTCATCAAGATTGGGTGAAAAAAATGTGTGCTGAGATTTCAGGAAACTCTTAGTTTTTTGGAAGATTGGCAACCCCTTTCCATGAAAGTGATTTGCGCCAGTCTCTGCTTAGGGCTACATCAATAGGAAACAAACCATAGAGATAGAATTTGGAGCTACTTTATTGTGTCAAGTTTCAAAGAGCTAGCACAAACCGTGTTTGATTTAGAGTTCCACCTACATGTATCCATATAGGAGAAAACAGAGTGAAACCTAAAAATTAAAACTGTTACTGCCAAGGAACGGTTTAACCTAGAAGAACGAAATTTGGTGAGCCAAGTGGGATTGGGGTACTGATCATTACCTGAAAGTGTCATCAAGATTGGGTGAAAAAATGTGTGCTGAGATTTCAGGAAACTCGCAGTTTTTTGGAAGATTGGCAACCCCTTTCCATGAACGTGATTTGTGCCAGTCTCTGCTTGGGGCTACATCAATAGGAAACAAACCATAGAGATAGAACTTGGAGCTACTTTATTGTGTCAAGTTTCAAAGAGCTAGCACAAACCGTGTTTGATTTAGAGTTCCAACTACATGTATCCATATAGGAGAAAACAGAGTGAAACCTAAAAATTAAAACTGTTACTGCCAAGGAACGGTTTAACCTAGAAGAACGAAATTTGGTGAGCCAAGTGGGATTGGGGTACTGATCATTACCTGAAAGTGTCATCAAGATTGGGTGAAAAAATGTGTGCTGAGATTTCAGGAAACTCTTAGTTTTTTGGAAGATTGGCAACCCCTTTCCATGAACGTGATTTGTGCCAGTCTCTGCTTGGGGCTACATCAATAGGAAACAAACCATAGAGATAGAACTTGGAGCTACTTTATTGTGTCAAGTTTCAAAGAGCTAGCACAAACCGTGTTTGATTTAGAGTTCCAAATACATGTATCCATATAGGAGAAAACAGAGTGAAACCTAAAAATTAAAACTGTTAGCGCCAAAGAGCGGTTTAACCTAAAAGAAAGAAACTTGTTGACCCAAGTGAGATGTGTTGTACTGATCATTACCTGAAAGTGTCATCAAGATTGGGTGAAAAAATGTGTGCTGAGATTTCAGGAAACTCTTAGTTTTTTGGAAGATTGTCAACCCCTTTCCATGAAAGTCATTTGCGCCAGTCTCTGCTTAGGGCTACATCAATAGGAAACAAACCATAGAGAGAGAACTTGGAGCTACTTTATTGTGTCAAGTTTCAAAGAGCTAGCACAAACCGTGTTTGATTTAGAGTTCCAACTACATGTATCCATATAGGAGAAAACAGAGTGAAACCTAAAAATTAAAACTGTTACTGCCAAGGAACGGTTTAACCTAGAAGAACGAAATTTGGTGAGCCAAGTGGGATTGGGGTACTGATCATTACCTGAAAGTGTCATCAAGATTGGGTGAAAAAATGTGTGCTGAGATTTCAGGAAACTCTTAGTTTTTTGGAAGATCATCAACCCCTTTCCATGAAAGTGATTTGCGCCAGTCTCTGCTTGGGGCTACATCAATAGGAAACAAACCATAGAGATAGAACTTGGAGCTACTTTATTGTGTCAAGTTTCAAAGAGCTAGCACAAACCGTGTTTGATTTAGAGTTCCAACTACATGTATCCATATAGGAGAAAACAGAGTGAAACCTAAAAATTAAAACTGTTACTGCCAAGGAACGGTTTAACCTAGAAGAACGAAATTTGGTGAGCCAAGTGGGATTGGGGTACTGATCATTACCTGAAAGTGTCATCAAGATTGGGTGAAAAAATGTGTGCTGAGATTTCAGGAAACTCTTAGTTTTTTGGAAGATTGGCAACCCCTTTCCATGAACGTGATTTGTGCCAGTCTCTGCTTGGGGCTACATCAATAGGAAACAAACCATAGAGATAGAACTTGGAGCTACTTTATTGTGTCAAGTTTCAAAGAGCTAGCACAAACCGTGTTTGATTTAGAGTTCCAAATACATGTATCCATATAGGAGAAAACAGAGTGAAACCTAAAAATTAAAACTGTTAGCGCCAAAGAGCGGTTTAACCTAAAAGAAAGAAACTTGTTGACCCAAGTGAGATGTGTTGTACTGATCATTACCTGAAAGTGTCATCAAGATTGGGTGAAAAAATGTGTGCTGAGATTTCAGGAAACTCTTAGTTTTTTGGAAGATTGTCAACCCCTTTCCATGAAAGTCATTTGCGCCAGTCTCTGCTTAGGGCTACATCAATAGGAAACAAACCATAGAGAGAGAACTTGGAGCTACTTTATTGTGTGAAGTTTCAAAGAGCTAGCACAAACCGTGTTTGATTTAGAGTTCCAACTACATGTATCCATATAGGAGAAAACAGAGTGAAACCTAAAAATTAAAACTGTTACTGCCAAGGAACGGTTTAACCTAGAAGAACGAAATTTGGTGAGCCAAGTGGGATTGGGGTACTGATCATTACCTGAAAGTGTCATCAAGATTGGGTGAAAAAATGTGTGCTGAGATTTCAGGAAACTCTTAGTTTTTTGGAAGATCATCAACCCCTTTCCATGAAAGTGATTTGCGCCAGTCTCTGCTTGGGGCTACATCAATAGGAAACAAACCATAGAGATAGAACTTGGAGCTACTTTATTGTGTCAAGTTTCAAAGAGCTAGCACAAACCGTGTTTGATTTAGAGTTCCAACTACATGTATCCATATAGGAGAAAACAGAGTGAAACCTAAAAATTAAAACTGTTACTGCCAAGGAACGGTTTAACCTAGAAGAACGAAATTTGGTGAGCCAAGTGGGATTGGGGTACTGATCATTACCTGAAAGTGTCATCAAGATTGGGTGAAAAAATGTGTGCTGAGATTTCAGGAAACTCGCAGTTTTTTGGAAGATTGTCAACCCCTTTCCATGAAAGTGATTTGCGCCAGTCTCTGCTTAGGGCTACATGAATAGGAAACAAACCATAGAGATAGAACTTGGAGCTACTTTATTGTGTCAAGTTTCAAAGAGCTAGCACAAACCGTGTTTGATTTAGAGTTCCAAATACATGTATCCATATAGGAGAAAACAGAGTGAAACCTAAAAATTAAAACTGTTAGCGCCAAAGAGCGGTTTAACCTAAAAGAAAGAAACTTGGTGACCCAAGTGGGATGTGTTGTACTGATCATTACCTGAAAGTGTCATCAAGATTGGGTGAAAAAATGTGTGCTGAGATTGCAGGAAACTCGTAGTTTTTTGGAAGCCTGGCAACCCCTTTCCATGAAAGTGATTTGAGCCAGTCTCTGCTTAGGGCTACATCAATAGGAAACAAACCATAGAGTTAGAACTTGGAGCTACTTTATTGTGTCAAGTTTCAAAGAGCTAGCACAAACCGTGTTTGATTTAGAGTTCCAACTACATGTATCCATATAGGAGAAAACAGAGTGAAACCTAAAAATTAAAACTGTTACTGCCAAGGAACGGTTTAACCTAGAAGAACGAAATTTGGTGAGCCAAGTGGGATTGGCGTACTGATCATTACCTGAAAGTGTCATCAAGATTGGATGAAAAAATGTGTGCTGAGATTTCAGGAAACTCGCAGTTTTTTGGAAGATTGGAAACCCCTTTCCATGAAAGTGATTTGCGCCAGTCTCTGCTTAGGGCTACATCAATAGGAAACAAACCATAGAGATAGAACTTGGAGCTACTTTATTGTGTCAAGTTTCAAAGAGCTAGCACAAACCGTGTTTGATTTAGAGTTCCAAATACATGTATCCATATAGGAGAAAACAGAGTGAAACCTAAAAATTTAAACTGTTACTGCCAACGAACGGTTTAACCTAGAAGAACGAAATTTGGTGAGCCAAGTGGGATTGGGGTACTGATCATTACCTGAAAGAGTCATCAAGATTGGGTGAAAAAAATGTGTGCTGAGATTTCAGGAAACTCTTAGTTTTTTGGAAGATTGGCAACCCCTTTCCATGAAAGTGATTTGCTCCAGTCTCTGCTTCGGGCTACATCAATAGGAAACAAACCATAGAGATAGAACTTGGAGCTACTTTATTGTGTCAAGTTTCAAAGAGCTAGCACAAACCGTGTTTGATTTAGAGTTCCAACTACATGTATCCATATAGGAGAAAACAGAGTGAAACCTAAAAATTAAAACTGTTAGCGCCAAAGAGTGGTTTAACCTAAAAGAAAGAAACTTGGTGACCCAAGTGGGATTTGTTGTACTGATCATTACCTGAAAGTGTCATCAAGATTGGGTGAAAAAATGTGTGCTGAGATTTCAGGAAACTCTTAGTTTTTTGGAAGATTGTCAACCCCTTTCCATGAAAGTGATTTGCGCCAGTCTCTGCTTAGGGCTACATCAATAGGAAACAAACCATAGAGATAGAACTTGGAGCTACTTTATTGTGTCAAGTTTCAAAGAGCTAGCACAAACCGTGTTTGATTTAGAGTTCCAACTACATGTATCCATATAGGAGAAAACAGAGTGAAACCTAAAAATTAAAACTGTTAGCGCCAAAGAGTGGTTTAACCTAAAAGAAAGAAACTTGGTGACCCAAGTGGGATTTGTTGTACTGATCATTACCTGAAAGTGTCATCAAGATTGGGTGAAAAAATGTGTGCTGAGATTTCAGGAAACTCTTAGTTTTTTGGAAGATTGTCAACCCCTTTCCATGAAAGTGATTTGCGCCAGTCTCTGCTTAGTGCTACATCAATAGGAAACAAACCATACAGATAGAACTTGGAGCTACTTTATTGTGTCAGGTTTCAAAGAGCTAGCACAAACCGTGTTTGATTTAGAGTTCCAACTACATGTATCCATATAGGAGAAAACAGAGTGAAACCTAAAAATTAAAACTGTTACTGCCAAGGAACGGTTTAACCTAGAAGAACGAAATTTGGTGAGCCAAGTGGGATTGGGGTACTGATCATTACCTGAAAGTGTCATCAAGATTGGGTGAAAAAATGTGTGCTGAGATTTCAGGAAACTCGCAGTTTTTTGGAAGATTGTCAACCCCTTTCCATGAAAGTGATTTGCGCCAGTCTCTGCTTAGGGCTACTTGAATAGGAAACAAACCATAGAGATAGAACTTGGAGCTACTTTATTGTGTCAAGTTTCAAAGAGCTAGCACAAACCGTGTTTGATTTAGAGTTCCAACTACATGTATCCATATAGGAGAAAACAGAGTGAAACCTAAAAATTAAAACTGTTAGCGCCAAAGAGCGGTTTAACCTAAAGAAAGAAACTTGGTGACCCAAGTGGGGTGTGTTGTACTGATCATTACGTGAAAGTGTCATCAAGATTGGGTGAAAAAATGTGTGCTGAGATTTCAGGAAACTCGTAGTTTTTTGGAAGCCTGGCAACCCCTTTCCATGAAAGTGATTTGCGCCAGTCTCTGCTTAGGGCTACATCAATAGGAAACAAACCAAAGAGATAGAACTTGGAGCTACTTTATTGTGTCAAGTTTCAAAGAGCTGGCACAAACCGTGTTTGATTTAGAGTTCCAACTACATGTATCCATATAGGAGAAAACAGAGTGAAACCTAAAAATTAAAACTGTTACTGCCAACGAACGGTTTAACCTAGAAGAACGAAATTTGGTGAGCCAAGTGGGATTGGGGTACTGATCATTACCTGAAAGTGTCATCAAGATTGGGTGAAAAAATGTGTCCTGAGATTTCAGGAAACTCGCAGTTTTTTGGAAGATTGGCCACCCCTATATATTAAAGTGATTTGTGCCAGTCTCTGATTAGGGCTACATCAATAGGAAACAAACCATAGAGATAGAATTTGGAGCTACCTTATTGTGTCAAGTTTCAAAGAGCTAGCACAAACCGGGTTTGATTTAGAGTTCCACCTACATGTATCCATATAGGAGAAAACAGAGTGAAACCTAAAAATTAAAACTGTTACTGCCAAGGAACGGTTTAACCTAGAAGAACGAAATTTGGTGAGCCAAGTGGGATTGGGGTACTGATCATTACCTGAAAGTGTCATCAAGATTGGGTGAAAAAATGTGTGCTGAGATTTCAGGAAACTCGCAGTTTTTTGGAAGATTGGCAACCCCTTTCCATGAAAGTGATTTGCGCCAGTCTCTGCTTAGGGCTACATCAATAGGAAACAAACCATAGAGATAGAACTTGGAGCTACTTTATTGTGTCAAGTTTCAAAGAGCTAGCACAAACCGTGTTTGATTTAGAGTTCCAACTACATGTATCCATATAGGAGAAAACAGAGTGAAACCTAAAAATTTAAACTGTTACTGCCAACGAACGGTTTAACCTAGAAGAACGAAATTTGGTGAGCCAAGTGGGATTGGGGTACTGATCATTACCTGAAAGAGTCATCAAGATTGGGTGAAAAAAATGTGTGCTGAGATTTCAGGAAACTCTTAGTTTTTTGGAAGATTGGCAACCCCTTTCCATGAAAGTGATTTGCGCCAGTCTCTGCTTAGGGCTACATCAATAGGAAACAAACCATAGAGATAGAATTTGGAGCTACTTTATTGTGTCAAGTTTCAAAGAGCTAGCACAAACCGTGTTTGATTTAGAGTTCCACCTACATGTATCCATATAGGAGAAAACAGAGTGAAACCTAAAAATTAAAACTGTTACTGCCAACGAACGGTTTAACCTAGAAGAGCGAAATTTGGTGAGCCAAGTGGGATTGGGGTACTGATCATTACCTGAAAGTGTCATCAAGATTGGGTGAAAAAATGTGTCCTGAGATTTCAGGAAACTCGCAGTTTTTTGGAAGATTGGCCACCCCTATATATTAAAGTGATTTGTGCCAGTCTCTGATTAGGGCTACATCAATAGGAAACAAACCATAGAGATAGAATTTGGAGCTACCTTATTGTGTCAAGTTTCAAAGAGCTAGCACAAACCGTGTTTGATTTAGAGTTCCACCTACATGTATCCATATAGGAGAAAACAGAGTGAAACCTAAAAATTAAAACTGTTACTGCCAAGGAACGGTTTAACCTAGAAGAACGAAATTTGGTGAGCCAAGTGGGATTGGGGTACTGATCATTACCTGAAAGTGTCATCAAGATTGGGTGAAAAAATGTGTGCTGAGATTTCAGGAAACTCGCAGTTTTTTGGAAGATTGGCAACCCCTTTCCATGAAAGTGATTTGCGCCAGTCTCTGCTTAGGGCTACATCAATAGGAAACAAACCATAGAGATAGAACTTGGAGCTACTTTATTGTGTCAAGTTTCAAAGAGCTAGCACAAACCGTGTTTGATTTAGAGTTCCAACTACATGTATCCATATAGGAGAAAACAGAGTGAAACCTAAAAATTTAAACTGTTACTGCCAACGAACGGTTTAACCTAGAAGAACGAAATTTGGTGAGCCAAGTGGGATTGGGGTACTGATCATTACCTGAAAGAGTCATCAAGATTGGGTGAAAAAAATGTGTGCTGAGATTTCAGGAAACTCTTAGTTTTTTGGAAGATTGGCAACCCCTTTTTATGAAAGTGATTTGCGCCAGTCTCTGCTTAGGGCTACATCAATAGGAAACAAACCATAGAGATAGAATTTGGAGCTACTTTATTGTGTCAAGTTTCAAAGAGCTAGCACAAACCGTGTTTGATTTAGAGTTCCACCTACATGTATCCATATAGGAGAAAACAGAGTGAAACCTAAAAATTAAAACTGTTACTGCCAACGAACGGTTTAACCTAGAAGAACGAAATTTGGTGAGCCAAGTGGGATTGGGGTACTGATCATTACCTGAAAGTGTCATCAAGATTGGGTGAAAAAATGTGTGCTGAGATTTCAGGAAACTCGCAGTTTTTTGGAAGATTGGCAACCCCTTTCCATGAAAGTGATTTGCGCCAGTCTCTGCTTAGGGCTACATCAATAGGAAACAAACCATAGATAGAGAACTTGGAGCTACTTTATTGTGTCAAGTTTCAAAGAGCTAGCACAAACCGTGTTTGATTTAGAGTTCCAACTACATGTATCCATATAGGAGAAAACAGAGTGAAACCTAAAAATTAAAACTGTTACTGCCAAGGAACGGTTTAACCTAGAAGAACGAAATTTGGTGAGCCAAGTGGGATTGGGGTACTGATCATTACCTGAAAGTGTCATCAAGATTGGGTGAAAAAATGTGTGCTGAGATTTCAGGAAACTCTTAGTTTTTTGGAAGATTGGCAACCCCTTTCCATGAACGTGATTTGTGCCAGTCTATGCTTGGGGCTACATCAATAGGAAACAAACTATAGAGATAGAACTTGGAGCTACTTTATTGTGTCAAGTTTCAAAGAGCTAGCACAAACCGTGTTTGATTTAGAGTTCCAACTACATGTATCCATATAGGAGAAAACAGAGTGAAACCTAAAAATTAAAACTGTTAGCGCCAAAGAGCGGTTTAACCTAAAACAAAGAAACTTGTTGACCCAAGTGAGATGTGTTGTACTGATCATTACCTGAAAGTGTCATCAAGATTGGGTGAAAAAATGTGTGCTGAGATTTCAGGAAACTCTTAGTTTTTTGGAAGATTGTCAACCCCTTTCCATGAAAGTGATTTGCGCCAGTCTCTGCTTAGGGCTACATCAATAGGAAACAAACCATAGAGAGAGAACTTGGAGCTACTTTATTGTGTCAAGTTTCAAAGAGCTAGCACAAACCGTGTTTGATTTAGAGTTCCAACTACATGTATCCATATAGGAGAAAACAGAGTGAAACCTAAAAATTTAAACTGTTACTGCCAACGAACGGTTTAACCTAGAAGAACGAAATTTGGTGAGCCAAGTGGGATTGGGGTACTGATCATTACCTGAAAGAGTCATCAAGATTGGGTGAAAAAAATGTGTGCTGAGATTTCAGGAAACTCTTAGTTTTTTGGAAGATTGGCAACCCCTTTCCATGAAAGTGATTTGCGCCAGTCTCTGCTTAGGGCTACATCAATAGGAAACAAACCATAGAGATAGAACTTGGAGCTACTTTATTGTGTCAAGTTTCAAAGAGCTAGCACAAACCTTGTTTGATTTAGAGTTCCACCTACATGTATCCATATAGGAGAAAACAGAGTGAAACCTAAAAATTTAAACTGTTACTGCCAACGAACGGTTTAACCTAGAAGAACGAAATTTGGTGAGCCAAGTGGGATTGGGGTACTGATCATTACCTGAAAGTGTCATCAAGATTGGGTGAAAAAATGTGTGCTGAGATTTCAGGAAACTCGCAGTTTTTTGGAAGATTGGCAACCCCTTTCCATGAAAGTGATTTGCGCCAGTCTCTGCTTAGGGCTACATCAATAGGAAACAAACCATAGAGATAGAACTTGGAGCTACTTTATTGTGTCAAGTTTCAAAGAGCTAGCACAAACCGTGTTTGATTTAGAGTTCCAACTACATGTATCCATATAGGAGAAAACAGAGTGAAACCTAAAAATTAAAACTGTTACTGCCAAGGAACGGTTTAACCTAGAAGAACGAAATTTGGTGAGCCAAGTGGGATTGGGGTACTGATCATTACCTGAAAGTGTCATCAAGATTGGGTGAAAAAATGTGTGCTGAGATTTCAGGAAACTCTTAGTTTTTTGGAAGATTGGCAACCCCTTTCCATGAACGTGATTTGTGCCAGTCTCTGCTTGGGGCTACATCAATAGGAAACAAACCATAGAGATAGAACTTGGAGCTACTTTATTGTGTCAAGTTTCAAAGAGCTAGCACAAACCGTGTTTGATTTAGAGTTCCAACTACATGTATCCATATAGGAGAAAACAGAGTGAAACCTAAAAATTAAAACTGTTAGCGCCAAAGAGCGGTTTAACCTAAAAGAAAGAAACTTGTTGACCCAAGTGAGATGTGTTGTACTGATCATTACCTGAAAGTGTCATCAAGATTGGGTGAAAAAATGTGTGCTGAGATTTCAGGAAACTCTTTTAGTTTTTTGGAAGATTGTCAACCCCTTTCCATGAAAGTGATTTGCGCCAGTCTCTGCTTAGGGCTACATCAATAGGAAACAAACCATAGAGAGAGAACTTGGAGCTACTTTATTGTGTCAAGTTTCAAAGAGCTAGCACAAACCGTGTTTGATTTAGAGTTCCAACTACATGTATCCATATAGGAGAAAACAGAGTGAAACCTAAAAATTTAAACTGTTACTGCCAACGAACGGTTTAACCTAGAAGAACGAAATTTGGTGAGCCAAGTGGGATTGGGGTACTGATCATTACCTGAAAGAGTCATCAAGATTGGGTGAAAAAAATGTGTGCTGAGATTTCAGGAAACTCTTAGTTTTTTGGAAGATTGGCAACCCCTTTCCATGAAAGTGATTTGCGCCAGTCTCTGCTTAGGGCTACATCAATAGGAAACAAACCATAGAGATAGAACTTGGAGCTACTTTATTGTGTCAAGTTTCAAAGAGCTAGCACAAACCTTGTTTGATTTAGAGTTCCACCTACATGTATCCATATAGGAGAAAACAGAGTGAAACCTAAAAATTAAAACTGTTACTGCCAACGAACGGTTTAACCTAGAAGAACGAAATTTGGTGAGCCAAGTGGGATTGGGGTACTGATCATTACCTGAAAGTGTCATCAAGATTGGGTGAAAAAATGTGTGCTGAGATTTCAGGAAACTCGCAGTTTTTTGGAAGATTGGCAACCCCTTTCCATGAAAGTGATTTGCGCCAGTCTCTGCTTAGGGCTACATCAATAGGAAACAAACCATAGAGATAGAACTTGGAGCTACTTTATTGTGTCAAGTTTCAAAGAGCTAGCACAAACCGTGTTTGATTTAGAGTTCCAACTACATGTATCCATATAGGAGAAAACAGAGTGAAACCTAAAAATTAAAACTGTTACTGCCAAGGAACGGTTTAACCTAGAAGAACGAAATTTGGTGAGCCAAGTGGGATTGGGGTACTGATCATTACCTGAAAGTGTCATCAAGATTGGGTGAAAAAATGTGTGCTGAGATTTCAGGAAACTCTTAGTTTTTTGGAAGATTGGCAACCCCTTTCCATGAACGTGATTTGTGCCAGTCTCTGCTTGGGGCTACATCAATAGGAAACAAACCATAGAGATAGAACTTGGAGCTACTTTATTGTGTCAAGTTTCAAAGAGCTAGCACAAACCGTGTTTGATTTAGAGTTCCAACTACATGTATCCATATAGGAGAAAACAGAGTAAAACCTAAAAATTAAAACTGTTAGCGCCAAAGAGCGGTTTAACCTAAAAGAAAGAAACTTGTTGACCCAAGTGAGATGTGTTGTACTGATCATTACCTGAAAGTGTCATCAAGATTGGGTGAAAAAATGTGTGCTGAGATTTCAGGAAACTCTTTTAGTTTTTTGGAAGATTGTCAACCCCTTTCCATGAAAGTGATTTGCGCCAGTCTCTGCTTAGGGCTACATCAATAGGAAACAAACCATAGAGAGAGAACTTGGAGCTACTTTATTGTGTCAAGTTTCAAAGAGCTAGCACAAACCGTGTTTGATTTAGAGTTCCAACTACATGTATCCATATAGGAGAAAACAGAGTGAAACCTAAAAATTTAAACTGTTACTGCCAACGAACGGTTTAACCTAGAAGAACGAAATTTGGTGAGCCAAGTGGGATTGGGGTACTGATCATTACCTGAAAGAGTCATCAAGATTGGGTGAAAAAAATGTGTGCTGAGATTTCAGGAAACTCTTAGTTTTTTGGAAGATTGGCAACCCCTTTCCATGAAAGTGATTTGCGCCAGTCTCTGCTTAGGGCTACATCAATAGGAAACAAACCATAGAGATAGAACTTGGAGCTACTTTATTGTGTCAAGTTTCAAAGAGCTAGCACAAACCTTGTTTGATTTAGAGTTCCACCTACATGTATCCATATAGGAGAAAACAGAGTGAAACCTAAAAATTAAAACTGTTACTGCCAACGAACGGTTTAACCTAGAAGAACGAAATTTGGTGAGCCAAGTGGGATTGGGGTACTGATCATTACCTGAAAGTGTCATCAAGATTGGGTGAAAAAATGTGTGCTGAGATTTCAGGAAACTCGCAGTTTTTTGGAAGATTGGCAACCCCTTTCCATGAAAGTGATTTGCGCCAGTCTCTGCTTAGGGCTACATCAATAGGAAACAAACCATAGAGATAGAACTTGGAGCTACTTTATTGTGTCAAGTTTCAAAGAGCTAGCACAAACCGTGTTTGATTTAGAGTTCCAACTACATGTATCCATATAGGAGAAAACAGAGTGAAACCTAAAAATTAAAACTGTTACTGCCAAGGAACGGTTTAACCTAGAAGAACGAAATTTGGTGAGCCAAGTGGGATTGGGGTACTGATCATTACCTGAAAGTGTCATCAAGATTGGGTGAAAAAATGTGTGCTGAGATTTCAGGAAACTCTTAGTTTTTTGGAAGATTGGCAACCCCTTTCCATGAACGTGATTTGTGCCAGTCTCTGCTTGGGGCTACATCAATAGGAAACAAACCATAGAGATAGAACTTGGAGCTACTTTATTGTGTCAAGTTTCAAAGAGCTAGCACAAACCGTGTTTGATTTAGAGTTCCAAATACATGTATCCATATAGGAGAAAACAGAGTGAAACCTAAAAATTAAAACTGTTAGCGCCAAAGAGCGGTTTAACCTAAAAGAAAGAAACTTGTTGACCCAAGTGAGATGTGTTGTAC
Source organism: Spermophilus citellus (assembly GCF_964194105.1). NCBI lineage: Eukaryota > Metazoa > Chordata > Mammalia > Rodentia > Sciuridae > Spermophilus > Spermophilus citellus. The sequence continues at coordinate 550,989 of NW_027672727.1, read as the reverse complement.
TGATCATTACCTGAAAGTGTCATCAAGATTGGGTGAAAAAATGTGTGCTGAGATTTCAGGAAACTCTTAGTTTTTTGGAAGATTGTCAACCCCTTTCCATGAAAGTCATTTGCGCCAGTCTCTGCTTAGGGCTACATCAATAGGAAACAAACCATAGAGAGAGAACTTGGAGCTACTTTATTGTGTCAAGTTTCAAAGAGCTAGCACAAACCGTGTTTGATTTAGAGTTCCAACTACATGTATCCATATAGGAGAAAACAGAGTGAAACCTAAAAATTAAAACTGTTACTGCCAAGGAACGGTTTAACCTAGAAGAACGAAATTTGGTGAGCCAAGTGGGATTGGGGTACTGATCATTACCTGAAAGTGTCATCAAGATTGGGTGAAAAAATGTGTGCTGAGATTTCAGGAAACTCTTAGTTTTTTGGAAGATCATCAACCCCTTTCCATGAAAGTGATTTGCGCCAGTCTCTGCTTGGGGCTACATCAATATGAAACAAACCATAGAGATAGAACTTGGAGCTACTTTATTGTGTCAAGTTTCAAAGAGCTAGCACAAACCGTGTTTGATTTAGAGTTCCAACTACATGTATCCATATAGGAGAAAACAGAGTGAAACCTAAAAATTAAAACTGTTACTGCCAAGGAACGGTTTAACCTAGAAGAACGAAATTTGGTGACCCAAGTGGGATTGGGGTACTGATCATTACCTGAAAGTGTCATCAAGATTGGGTGAAAAAATGTGTGCTGAGATTTCAGGAAACTCTTAGTTTTTTGGAAGATTGGCAACCCCTTTCCATGAACGTGATTTGTGCCAGTCTCTGCTTGGGGCTACATCCATAGGAAACAAACCATAGAGATAGAACTTGGAGCTACTTTATTGTGTCAAGTTTCAAAGAGCTAGCACAAACCGTGTTTGATTTAGAGTTCCAAATACATGTATCCATATAGGAGAAAACAGAGTGAAACCTAAAAATTAAAACTGTTAGCGCCAAAGAGCGGTTTAACCTAAAAGAAAGAAACTTGTTGACCCAAGTGAGATGTGTTGTACTGATCATTACCTGAAAGTGTCATCAAGATTGGGTGAAAAAATGTGTGCTGAGATTTCAGGAAACTCTTAGTTTTTTGGAAGATTGTCAACCCCTTTCCATGAAAGTCATTTGCGCCAGTCTCTGCTTAGGGCTACATCAATAGGAAACAAACCATAGAGAGAGAACTTGGAGCTACTTTATTGTGTCAAGTTTCAAAGAGCTAGCACAAACCGTGTTTGATTTAGAGTTCCAACTACATGTATCCATATAGGAGAAAACAGAGTGAAACCTAAAAATTTAAACTGTTACTGCCAACGAACGGTTTAACCTAGAAGAACGAAATTTGGTGAGCCAAGTGGGATTGGGGTACTGATCATTACCTGAAAGAGTCATCAAGATTGGGTGAAAAAAATGTGTGCTGAGTTTTCAGGAAACTCTTAGTTTTTTGGAAGATTGGCAACCCCTTTCCATGAAAGTGATTTGCGCCAGTCTCTGCTTAGGGCTACATCAATAGGAAACAAACCATAGAGATAGAATTTGGAGCTACTTTATTGTGTCAAGTTTCAAAGAGCTAGCACAAACCGTGTTTGATTTAGAGTTCCACCTACATGTATCCATATAGGAGAAAACAGAGTGAAACCGAAAAATTAAAACTGTTACTGCCAAGGAACGGTTTAACCTAGAAGAACGAAATTTGGTGAGCCAAGTGGGATTGGGGTACTGATCATTACCTGAAAGTGTCATCAAGATTGGGTGAAAAAATGTGTGCTGAGATTTCAGGAAACTCGCAGTTTTTTGGAAGATTGGCAACCCCTTTCAATGAACGTGATTTGTGCCAGTCTCTGCTTGGGGCTACATCAATAGGAAACAAACCATAGAGATAGAACTTGGAGCTACTTTATTGTGTCAAGTTTCAAAGAGCTAGCACAAACCGTGTTTGATTTAGAGTTCCAACTACATGTATCCATATAGGAGAAAACAGAGTGAAACCTAAAAATTAAAACTGTTACTGCCAAGGAACGGTTTAACCTAGAAGAACGAAATTTGGTGAGCCAAGTGGGATTGGGGTACTGATCATTACCTGAAAGTGTCATCAAGATTGGGTGAAAAAATGTGTGCTGAGATTTCAGGAAACTCTTAGTTTTTTGGAAGATTGGCAACCCCTTTCCATGAACGTGATTTGTGCCAGTCTCTGCTTGGGGCTACATCAATAGGAAACAAACCATAGAGATAGAACTTGGAGCTACTTTATTGTGTCAAGTTTCAAAGAGCTAGCACAAACCGTGTTTGATTTAGAGTTCCAAATACATGTATCCATATAGGAGAAAACAGAGTGAAACCTAAAAATTAAAACTGTTAGCGCCAAAGAGCGGTTTAACCTAAAAGAAAGAAACTTGTTGACCCAAGTGAGATGTGTTGTACTGATCATTACCTGAAAGTGTCATCAAGATTGGGGGAAAAAATGTGTGCTGAGATTTCAGGAAACTCTTAGTTTTTTGGAAGATTGTCAACCCCTTTCCATGAAAGTCATTTGCGCCAGTCTCTGCTTAGGGCTACATCAATAGGAAACAAACCATAGAGAGAGAACTTGGAGCTACTTTATTGTGTCAAGTTTCAAAGAGCTAGCACAAACCGTGTTTGATTTAGAGTTCCAACTACATGTATCCATATAGGAGAAAACAGAGTGAAACCTAAAAATTAAAACTGTTACTGCCAAGGAACGGTTTAACCTAGAAGAACGAAATTTGGTGAGCCAAGTGGGATTGGGGTACTGATCATTACCTGAAAGTGTCATCAAGATTGGGTGAAAAAATGTGTGCTGAGATTTCAGGAAACTCTTAGTTTTTTGGAAGATCATCAACCCCTTTCCATGAAAGTGATTTGCGCCAGTCTCTGCTTGGGGCTACATCAATAGGAAACAAACCATAGAGATAGAACTTGGAGCTACTTTATTGTGTCAAGTTTCAAAGAGCTAGCACAAACCGTGTTTGATTTAGAGTTCCAACTACATGTATCCATATAGGAGAAAACAGAGTGAAACCTAAAAATTAAAACTGTTACTGCCAAGGAACGGTTTAACCTAGAAGAACGAAATTTGGTGAGCCAAGTGGGATTGGGGTACTGATCATTACCTGAAAGTGTCATCAAGATTGGGTGAAAAAATGTGTGCTGAGATTTCAGGAAACTCTTAGTTTTTTGGAAGATTGGCAACCCCTTTCCATGAACGTGATTTGTGCCAGTCTCTGCTTGGGGCTACATCAATAGGAAACAAACCATAGAGATAGAACTTGGAGCTACTTTATTGTGTCAAGTTTCAAAGAGCTAGCACAAACCGTGTTTGATTTAGAGTTCCAAATACATGTATCCATATAGGAGAAAACAGAGTGAAACCTAAAAATTAAAACTGTTAGCGCCAAAGAGTGGTTTAACCTAAAAGAAAGAAACTTGTTGACCCAAGTGAGATGTGTTGTACTGATCATTACCTGAAAGTGTCATCAAGATTGGGTGAAAAAATGTGTGCTGAGATTTCAGGAAACTCTTAGTTTTTTGGAAGATTGTCAACCCCTTTCCATGAAAGTCATTTGCGCCAGTCTCTGCTTAGGGCTACATCAATAGGAAACAAACCATAGAGAGAGAACTTGGAGCTACTTTATTGTGTCAAGTTTCAAAGAGCTAGCACAAACCGTGTTTGATTTAGCGTTCCAACTACATGTATCCATATAGGAGAAAACAGAGTGAAACCTAAAAATTAAAACTGTTACTGCCAAGGAACGGTTTAACCTAGAAGAACGAAATTTGGTGAGCCAAGTGGGATTGGGGTACTGATCATTACCTGAAAGTGTCATCAAGATTGGGTGAAAAAATGTGTGCTGAGATTTCAGGAAACTCTTAGTTTTTTGGAAGATCATCAACCCCTTTCCATGAAAGTGATTTGCGCCAGTCTCTGCTTGGGGCTACATCAATAGGAAACAAACCATAGAGATAGAACTTGGAGCTACTTTATTGTGTCAAGTTTCAAAGAGCTAGCAAAAACCGTGTTTGATTTAGAGTTCCAACTACATGTATCCATATAGGAGAAAACAGAGTGAAACCTAAAAATTAAAACTGTTAGCGCCAAAGAGCGGTTTAACCTAAAAGAAAGAATCTTGGTGACCCAAGTGGGATGTGTTGTACTGATCATTACCTGAAAGTGTCATCAAGATTGGGTGAAAAAATGTGTGCTGAAATTTCAGGAAACTCTTAGTTTTTTGGAAGATTGGCAACCCCTTTCCATGAAAGTGATTTGCGCCAGTCTCTGCTTAGGGCTACATCAATAGGAAACAAACCATAGAGATAGAACTTGGAGCTACTTTATTGTGTCAAGTTTCAAAGAGCTAGCACAAACCGTGTTTGATTTAGAGTTTCAACTACATGTATCCATATAGGAGAAAACAGTGAAACCTAAAAATTAAAACTGTTACTGCCAACGAACGGTTTAACCTAGAAGAACGAAATTTGGTGAGCCAAGTGGGATTGGGGTGCTGATCATTACCTGAAAGTGTCATCAAGGTTGGGGGAAAAATGTGTGCTGAGATTTCAGGAAACTAGCAGTTTTTTGGAAGATCATCAACCCCTTTCCATGAAAGTGATTTGCGCCAGTCTCTGCTTGGGGCTACATCAATAGGAAACAAACCATAGAGATAGAACTTGGATCTACTTTATTGTGTCAAGTTTCAAAGAGCTAGCACAAACCGTGTTTGATTTAGAGTTCCAACTACATGTATCCATATAGGAGAAAACAGAGTGAAACCTAAAAATTAAAACTGTTAGCGCCAAAGAACGGTTTAACCTAAAAGAAAGAAACTTGGTGACCCAAGTGGGATGTGTTGTACTGATCATTACCTGAAAGTGTCATCAAGATTGGGTTAAAAATTGTGTGCTGAGATTTCAGGAAACTCGTAGTTTTTTGGAAGCCTGGCAACCCCTTTCCATTAAAGTGATTTGAGCCAGTCTCTGCTTAGGGCTACATCAATAGGAAACAAACCATAGAGATAGAACTTGGAGCTACTTTATTGTGTCAAGTTTCAAAGAGCTAGCACAAACCGTGTTTGATTTAGAGTTCCAACTACATGTATCCATATAGGAGAAAACAGAGTGAAACCTAAAAATTAAAACTGTTACTGCCAAGGAACGGTTTAACCTAGAAGAACGAAATTTGGTGAGCCAAGTGGGATTGGGGTACTGATCATTACCTGAAAGTGTCATCAAGATTGGGTGAAAAAATGTGTGCTGAGATTTCAGGAAACTCGCAGTTTTTTGGAAGATTGGCAACCCCTTTCCATGAAAGTGATTTGCGCCAGTCTCTGCTTAGGGCTACATGAATAGGAAACAAACCATAGAGATAGAACTTGGAGCTACTTTATTGTGTCAAGTTTCAAAGAGCTAGCACAAACCGTGTTGTGATTTAGAGTTCCAACTACATGTATCCATATAGGAGAAAACAGAGTGAAACCTAAAAATTAAAACTGTTAGCGCCAAAGAGCGGTTTAACCTAAAAGAAAGAAACTTGGTGACCCAAGTGGGATGTGTTGTACTGATCATTACCTGAAAGTGTCATCAAGATTGGGTGAAAAAATGTGTGCTGAGATTTCAGGAAACTCGTAGTTTTTTGGAAGCCTGGCAACCCCTTTCCATGAAAGTGATTTGCGCAAGTCTCTGCTTAGGGCTACATCAATAGGAAACAAACCATAGAGATAGAAATTGGAGCTACTTTATTGTGTCAAGTTTCAAAGAGCTAGCACAAACCGTGTTTGATTTAGAGTTCCAACTACATGTATCCATATAGGAGAAAACAGAGTGAAACCTAAAAATTAAAACTGTTAGCGCCAAAGAGCGGTTTAACCTAAAAGAAAGAAACTTGGTGACCCAAGTGAGATGTGTTGTACTGATCATTACCTGAAAGTGTCATCAAGATTGGGTGAAAAAATGTGTGCTGAGATTTCAGGAAACTCGTAGTTTTTTGGAAGATTGGCAACCCCTTTCCATGAAAGTGATTTGCGCCAGTCTCTGCTTAGGGCTACATCAATAGGAAACAAACCATAGAGATAGAACTTGGAGCTACTTTATTGTGTCAAGTTTCAAAGACCTAGCACAAACCGTGTTTGATTTAGAGTTTCAACTACATGTATCCATATAGGAGAAAACAGTGAAACCTAAAAATTAAAACTGTTACTGCCAACGAACGGTTTAACCTAGAAGAACGAAATTTGGTGAGCCAAGTGGGATTGGGGTGCTGATCATTACCTGAAAGTGTCATCAAGGTTGGGGGAAAAATGTGTGCTGAGATTTCAGGAAACCCTTAGTTTTTTGGAAGATCATCAACCCCTTTCCATGAAAGTGATTTGCGCCAGTCTCTGCTTGGGGCTACATCAATAGGAAACAAACCATAGAGATAGAACTTGGAGCTACTTTATTGTGTCAAGTTTCAAAGAGCTAGCACAAACCATGTTTGATTTAGAGTTCCAACTACATGTATCCATATAGGAGAAAACAGAGTGAAACCTAAAAATTAAAACTGTTAGCGCCAAAGAGCGGTTTAACCTAAAAGAAAGAAACTTGGTGACCCAAGTGGGATGTGTTGTACTGATCATTACCTGAAAGTGTCATCAAGATTGGGTGAAAAATTGTGTGCTGAGATTTCAGGAAACTCGTAGTTTTTTGGAAGCCTGGCAACCCCTTTCCATGAAAGTGATTTGAGCCAGTCTCTGCTTAGGGCTACATCAATAGGAAACAAACCATAGAGATAGAACTTGGAGCTACTTTATTGTGTCAAGTTTCAAAGAGCTAGCACAAACCGTGTTTGATTTAGAGTTCCAACTACATGTATCCATATAGGAGAAAACAGAGTGAAACCTAAAAATTAAAACTGTTAGCGCCAAAGAGTGGTTTAACCTAAAAGAAAGAAACTTGGTGACCCAAGTGGGATGTGTTGTACTGATCATTACCTGAAAGTGTCATCAAGATTGGGTGAAAAAATGTGTGCTGAGATTTCAGGAAACTCGTAGTTTTTTGGAAGCCTGGCAACCCCTTTCCATGAAAGTGATTTGCGCCAGTCTCGGCTTAGGGCTACATCAATAGGAAACAAACCATAGAGATAGAACTTGGAGCTACTTTATTGTGTCAAGTTTCAAAGAGCTGGCACAAACCGTGTTTGATTTAGAGTTCCAACTACATGTATCCATATAGGAGAAAACAGAGTGAAACCTAAAAATTAAAACTGTTACTGCCAACGAACGGTTTAACCTAGAAGAACGAAATTTGGTGAGCCAAGTGGGATTGGGGTACTGATCATTACCTGAAAGTGTCATCAAGATTGGGTTAAAAATTGTGTGCTGAGATTTCAGGAAACTCGTAGTTTTTTGGAAGCCTGGCAACCCCTTTCCATTAAAGTGATTTGAGCCAGTCTCTGCTTAGGGCTACATCAATAGGAAACAAACCATAGAGATAGAACTTGGAGCTACTTTATTGTGTCAAGTTTCAAAGAGCTAGCACAAACCGTGTTTGATTTAGAGTTCCAACTACATGTATCCATATAGGAGAAAACAGAGTGAAACCTAAAAATTAAAACTGTTACTGCCAAGGAACGGTTTAACCTAGAAGAACGAAATTTGGTGAGCCAAGTGGGATTGGGGTACTGATCATTACCTGAAAGTGTCATCAAGATTGGGTGAAAAAATGTGTGCTGAGATTTCAGGAAACTCGCAGTTTTTTGGAAGATTGGCAACCCCTTTCCATGAAAGTGATTTGCGCCAGTCTCTGCTTAGGGCTACATCAATAGGAAACAAACCATAGAGATAGAACTTGGAGCTACTTTATTGTGTCAAGTTTCAAAGAGCTAGCACAAACCGTGTTTGATTTAGAGTTCCAACTACATGTATCCATATAGGAGAAAACAGAGTGAAACCTAAAAATTAAAACTGTTACTGCCAAGGAACGGTTTAACCTAGAAGAACGAAATTTGGTGAGCCAAGTGGGATTGGGGTACTGATCATTACCTGAAAGTGTCATCAAGATTGGGTGAAAAAATGTGTGCTGAGATTTCAGGAAACTCTTAGTTTTTTGGAAGATTGGCAACCCCTTTCCATGAACGTGATTTGTGCCAGTCTCTGCTTGGGGCTACATCAATAGGAAACAAACCATAGAGATAGAACTTGGAGCTACTTTATTGTGTCAAGTTTCAAAGAGCTAGCACAAACCGTGTTTGATTTAGAGTTCCAAATACATGTATCCATATAGGAGAAAACAGAGTGAAACCTAAAAATTAAAACTGTTAGCGCCAAAGAGCGGTTTAACCTAAAAGAAAGAAACTTGTTGACCCAAGTGAGATGTGTTGTACTGATCATTACCTGAAAGTGTCATCAAGATTGGGTGAAAAAATGTGTGCTGAGATTTCAGGAAACTCTTAGTTTTTTGGAAGATTGTCAACCCTTTTCCATGAAAGTCATTTGCGCCAGTCTCTGCTTAGGGCTACATCAATAGGAAACAAACCATAGAGAGAGAACTTGGAGCTACTTTATTGTGTCAAGTTTCAAAGAGCTAGCACAAACCGTGTTTGATTTAGAGTTCCAACTACATGTATCCATATAGGAGAAAACAGAGTGAAACCTAAAAATTTAAACTGTTACTGCCAACGAACGGTTTAACCTAGAAGAACGAAATTTGGTGAGCCAAGTGGGATTGGGGTACTGATCATTACCTGAAAGAGTCATCAAGATTGGGTGAAAAAAATGTGTGCTGAGATTTCAGGAAACTCGCAGTTTTTTGGAAGATTGGCAACCCCTTTCCATGAAAGTGATTTGCGCCAGTCTCTGCTTAGGGCTACATCAATAGGAAACAAACCATAGAGATAGAATTTGGAGCTACTTTATTGTGTCAAGTTTCAAAGAGCTAGCACAAACCGTGTTTGATTTAGAGTTCCACCTACATGTATCCATATAGGAGAAAACAGAGTGAAACCTAAAAATTAAAACTGTTACTGCCAAGGAACGGTTTAACCTAGAAGAACGAAATTTGGTGAGCCAAGTGGGATTGGGGTACTGATCATTACCTGAAAGTGTCATCAAGATTGGGTGAAAAAATGTGTGCTGAGATTTCAGGAAACTCGCAGTTTTTTGGAAGATTGGCAACCCCTTTCCATGAACGTGATTTGTGCCAGTCTCTGCTTGGGGCTACATCAATAGGAAACAAACCATAGAGATAGAACTTGGAGCTACTTTATTGTGTCAAGTTTCAAAGAGCTAGCACAAACCGTGTTTGATTTAGAGTTCCAACTACATGTATCCATATAGGAGAAAACAGAGTGAAACCTAAAAATTAAAACTGTTACTGCCAAGGAACGGTTTAACCTAGAAGAACGAAATTTGGTGAGCCAAGTGGGATTGGGGTACTGATCATTACCTGAAAGTGTCATCAAGATTGGGTGAAAAAATGTGTGCTGAGATTTCAGGAAACTCTTAGTTTTTTGGAAGATTGGCAACCCCTTTCCATGAACGTGATTTGTGCCAGTCTCTGCTTGGGGCTACATCAATAGGAAACAAACCATAGAGATAGAACTTGGAGCTACTTTATTGTGTCAAGTTTCAAAGAGCTAGCACAAACCGTGTTTGATTTAGAGTTCCAAATACATGTATCCATATAGGAGAAAACAGAGTGAAACCTAAAAATTAAAACTGTTAGCGCCAAAGAGCGGTTTAACCTAAAAGAAAGAAACTTGTTGACCCAAGTGAGATGTGTTGTACTGATCATTACCTGAAAGTGTCATCAAGATTGGGGGAAAAAATGTGTGCTGAGATTTCAGGAAACTCTTAGTTTTTTGGAAGATTGTCAACCCCTTTCCATGAAAGTCATTTGCGCCAGTCTCTGCTTAGGGCTACATCAATAGGAAACAAACCATAGAGAGAGAACTTGGAGCTACTTTATTGTGTCAAGTTTCAAAGAGCTAGCACAAACCGTGTTTGATTTAGAGTTCCAACTACATGTATCCATATAGGAGAAAACAGAGTGAAACCTAAAAATTAAAACTGTTACTGCCAAGGAACGGTTTAACCTAGAAGAACGAAATTTGGTGAGCCAAGTGGGATTGGGGTACTGATCATTACCTGAAAGTGTCATCAAGATTGGGTGAAAAAATGTGTACTGAGATTTCAGGAAACTCTTAGTTTTTTGGAAGATCATCAACCCCTTTCCATGAAAGTGATTTGCGCCAGTCTCTGCTTGGGGCTACATCAATAGGAAACAAACCATAGAGATAGAACTTGGAGCTACTTTATTGTGTCAAGTTTCAAAGAGCTAGCACAAACCGTGTTTGATTTAGAGTTCCAACTACATGTATCCATATAGGAGAAAACAGAGTGAAACCTAAAAATTAAAACTGTTACTGCCAAGGAACGGTTTAACCTAGAAGAACGAAATTTGGAGAGCCAAGTGGGATTGGGGTACTGATCATTACCTGAAAGTGTCATCAAGATTGGGTGAAAAAATGTGTGCTGAGATTTCAGGAAACTCTTAGTTTTTTGGAAGATTGGCAACCCCTTTCCATGAACGTGATTTGTGCCAGTCTCTGCTTGGGGCTACATCAATAGGAAACAAACCATAGAGATAGAACTTGGAGCTACTTTATTGTGTCAAGTTTCAAAGAGCTAGCACAAACCGTGTTTGATTTAGAGTTCCAAATACATGTATCCATATAGGAGAAAACAGAGTGAAACCTAAAAATTAAAACTGTTAGCGCCAAAGAGCGGTTTAACCTAAAAGAAAGAAACTTGTTGACCCAAGTGAGATGTGTTGTACTGATCATTACCTGAAAGTGTCATCAAGATTGGGTGAAAAAATGTGTGCTGAGATTTCAGGAAACTCTTAGTTTTTTGGAAGATTGTCAACCCCTTTCCATGAAAGTCATTTGCGCCAGTCTCTGCTTAGGGCTACATCAATAGGAAACAAACCATAGAGAGAGAACTTGGAGCTACTTTATTGTGTCAAGTTTCAAAGAGCTAGCACAAACCGTGTTTGATTTAGAGTTCCAACTACATGTATCCATATAGGAGAAAACAGAGTGAAACCTAAAAATTAAAACTGTTACTGCCAAGGAACGGTTTAACCTAGAAGAACGAAATTTGGTGAGCCAAGTGGGATTGGGGTACTGATCATTACCTGAAAGTGTCATCAAGATTGGGTGAAAAAATGTGTGCTGAGATTTCAGGAAACTCTTAGTTTTTTGGAAGATCATCAACCCCTTTCCATGAAAGTGATTTGCGCCAGTCTCTGCTTGGGGCTACATCAATAGGAAACAAACCATAGAGATAGAACTTGGAGCTACTTTATTGTGTCAAGTTTCAAAGAGCTAGCACAAACCGTGTTTGATTTAGAGTTCCAACTACATGTATCCATATAGGAGAAAACAGAGTGAAACCTAAAAATTAAAACTGTTAGCGCCAAAGAGCGGTTTAACCTAAAAGAAAGAATCTTGGTGACCCAAGTGGGATGTGTTGTACTGATCATTACCTGAAAGTGTCATCAAGATTGGGTGAAAAAATGTGTGCTGAAATTTCAGGAAACTCTTAGTTTTTTGGAAGATTGGCAACCCCTTTCCATGAAAGTGATTTGCGCCAGTCTCTGCTTAGGGCTACATCAATAGGAAACAAACCATAGAGATAGAACTTGGAGCTACTTTATTGTGTCAAGTTTCAAAGAGCTAGCACAAACCGTGTTTGATTTAGAGTTTCAACTACATGTATCCATATAGGAGAAAACAGTGAAACCTAAAAATTAAAACTGTTACTGCCAACGAACGGTTTAACCTAGAAGAACGAAATTTGGTGAGCCAAGTGGGATTGGGGTGCTGATCATTACCTGAAAGTGTCATCAAGGTTGGGGGAAAAATGTGTGCTGAGATTTCAGGAAACTAGCAGTTTTTTGGAAGATCATCAACCCCTTTCCATGAAAGTGATTTGCGCCAGTCTCTGCTTGGGGCTACATCAATAGGAAACAAACCATAGAGATAGAACTTGGATCTACTTTATTGTGTCAAGTTTCAAAGAGCTAGCACAAACCGTGTTTGATTTAGAGTTCCAACTACATGTATCCATATAGGAGAAAACAGAGTGAAACCTAAAAATTAAAACTGTTAGCGCCAAAGAACGGTTTAACCTAAAAGAAAGAAACTTGGTGACCCAAGTGGGATGTGTTGTACTGATCATTACCTGAAAGTGTCATCAAGATTGGGTTAAAAATTGTGTGCTGAGATTTCAGGAAACTCGTAGTTTTTTGGAAGCCTGGCAACCCCTTTCCATTAAAGTGATTTGAGCCAGTCTCTGCTTAGGGCTACATCAATAGGAAACAAACCATAGAGATAGAACTTGGAGCTACTTTATTGTGTCAAGTTTCAAAGAGCTAGCACAAACCGTGTTTGATTTAGAGTTCCAACTACATGTATCCATATAGGAGAAAACAGAGTGAAACCTAAAAATTAAAACTGTTACTGCCAAGGAACGGTTTAACCTAGAAGAACGAAATTTGGTGAGCCAAGTGGGATTGGGGTACTGATCATTACCTGAAAGTGTCATCAAGATTGGGTGAAAAAATGTGTGCTGAGATTTCAGGAAACTCGCAGTTTTTTGGAAGATTGGCAACCCCTTTCCATGAAAGTGATTTGCGCCAGTCTCTGCTTAGGGCTACATCAATAGGAAACAAACCATAGAGATAGAACTTGGAGCTACTTTATTGTGTCAAGTTTCAAAGAGCTAGCACAAACCGTGTTTGATTTAGAGTTCCAACTACATGTATCCATATAGGAGAAAACAGAGTGAAACCTAAAAATTAAAACTGTTAGCGCCAAAGAGTGGTTTAACCTAAAAGAAAGAAACTTGGTGACCCAAGTGGGATTTGTTGTACTGATCATTACCTGAAAGTGTCATCAAGATTGGGTGAAAAAATGTGTGCTGAGATTTCAGGAAACTCTTAGTTTTTGGAAGATTGTCAACCCCTTTCCATGAAAGTGATTTGCGCCAGTCTCTGCTTAGGACTACATCAATAGGAAACAAACCATAGAGATAGAACTTGGAGCTACTTTATTGTGTCAGGTTTCAAAGAGCTAGCACAAACCGTGTTTGATTTAGAGTTCCAACTACATGTATCCATATAGGAGAAAACAGAGTGAAACCTAAAAATTAAAACTGTTACTGCCAAGGAACGGTTTAACCTAGAAGAACGAAATTTGGTGAGCCAAGTGGGATTGGGGTACTGATCATTACCTGAAAGTGTCATCAAGATTGGGTGAAAAAATGTGTGCTGAGATTTCAGGAAACTCGCAGTTTTTTGGAAGATTGGCAACCCCTTTCCATGAAAGTGATTTGCGCCAGTCTCTGCTTAGGGCTACATGAATAGGAAACAAACCATAGAGATAGAACTTGGAGCTACTTTATTGTGTCAAGTTTCAAAGAGCTAGCACAAACCGTGTTGTGATTTAGAGTTCCAACTACATGTATCCATATAGGAGAAAACAGAGTGAAACCTAAAAATTAAAACTGTTAGCGCCAAAGAGCGGTTTAACCTAAAAGAAAGAAACTTGGTGACCCAAGTGGGATGTGTTGTACTGATCATTACCTGAAAGTGTCATCAAGATTGGGTGAAAAAATGTGTGCTGAGATTTCAGGAAACTCGTAGTTTTTTGGAAGCCTGGCAACCCCTTTCCATGAAAGTGATTTGCGCAAGTCTCTGCTTAGGGCTACATCAATAGGAAACAAACCATAGAGATAGAAATTGGAGCTACTTTATTGTGTCAAGTTTCAAAGAGCTAGCACAAACCGTGTTTGATTTAGAGTTCCAACTACATGTATCCATATAGGAGAAAACAGAGTGAAACCTAAAAATTAAAACTGTTAGCGCCAAAGAGTGGTTTAACCTAAAAGAAAGAAACTTGGTGACCCAAGTGGGATGTGTTGTACTGATCATTACCTGAAAGTGTCATCAAGATTGGGTGAAAAAATGTGTGCTGAGATTTCAGGAAACTCGTAGTTTTTTGGAAGCCTGGCAACCCCTTTCCATGAAAGTGATTTGCGCCAGTCTCGGCTTAGGGCTACATCAATAGGAAACAAACCATAGAGATAGAACTTGGAGCTACTTTATTGTGTCAAGTTTCAAAGAGCTGGCACAAACCGTGTTTGATTTAGAGTTCCAACTACATGTATCCATATAGGAGAAAACAGAGTGAAACCTAAAAATTAAAACTGTTACTGCCAACGAACGGTTTAACCTAGAAGAACGAAATTTGGTGAGCCAAGTGGGATTGGGGTACTGATCATTACCTGAAAGTGTCATCAAGATTGGGTGAAAAAATGTGTGCTGAGATTTCAGGAAACTCGCAGTTTTTTGGAAGATTGGCCACCCCTATACATTAAAGGGATTTGTGCCAGTCTCTGCTTAGGGCTACATCAATAGGAAACAAACCATAGAGATAGAATTTGGAGCTACTTTATTGTGTCAAGTTTCAAAGAGCTAGCACAAACCGTGTTTGATTTAGAGTTCCACCTACATGTATCCATATAGGAGAAAACAGAGTGAAACCTAAAAATTAAAACTGTTACTGCCAACAAACGGTTTAACCTAGAAGAACGAAATTTGGTGAGCCAAGTGGGATTGGGGTACTGATCATTACCTGAAAGTGTCATCAAGATTGGGTGAAAAAATGTGTGCTGAGATTTCAGGAAACTCGCAGTTTTTTGGAAGATTGGCAACCCGTTTCCATGAAAGTGATTTGCGCCAGTCTCTGCTTAGGGCTACATCAATAGGAAACAAACCATAGAGATAGAACTTGGAGCTACTTTATTGTGTCAAGTTTCAAAGAGCTAGCACAAACCGTGTTTGATTTAGAGTTCCAACTACATGTATCCATATAGGAGAAAACAGAGTGAAACCTAAAAATTAAAACTGTTAGCGCCAAAGAGCGGTTTAACCTAAAAGAAAGAAACTTGGTGACCCAAGTGGGATGTGTTGTACTGATCATTACCTGAAAGTGTCATCAAGATTGGGTGAAAAAATGTGTGCTGAGATTTCAGGAAACTCGTAGTTTTTTGGAAGCCTGGCAACCCCTTTCCTTGAAAGTGATTTGCGCCAGTCTCTGCTTAGGGCTACATCAATAGGAAACAAACCATAGAGATAGAACTTGGAGCTACTTTATTGTGTCAAGTTTCAAAGAGCTAGCACAAACCGTGTTTGATTTAGAGTTCCAACTACATGTATCCATATAGGAGAAAACAGAGTGAAACCTAAAAATTAAAACTGTTAGCGCCAAAGAGCGGTTTAACCTAAAAGAAAGAAACTTGGTGACCCAAGTGGGATGTGTGGTACTGATCATTACCTGAAAGTGTCATCAAGATTGGGTGAAAAAATGTGTGCTGAGATTTCAGGAAACTCGTAGTTTTTTGGAAGATTGGCAACCCCTTTCCATGAAAGTGATTTGCGCCAGTCTCTGCTTAGGGCTACATCAATAGGAAACAAACCATAGAGATAGAACTTGGAGCTACTTTATTGTGTCAAGTTTCAAAGACCTAGCACAAACCGTGTTTGATTTAGAGTTTCAACTACATGTATCCATATAGGAGAAAACAGTGAAACCTAAAAATTAAAACTGTTACTGCCAACGAACGGTTTAACCTAGAAGAACGAAATTTGGTGAGCCAAGTGGGATTGGGGTGCTGATCATTACCTGAAAGTGTCATCAAGTTTGGGGGAAAAATGTGTGCTGAGATTTCAGGAAACTCTTAGTTTTTTGGAAGATCATCAACCCCTTTTCATGAAAGTGATTTGCGCCAGTCTCTGCTTGGGGCTACATCAATAGGAAACAAACCATAGAGATAGAACTTGGAGCTACTTTATTGTGTCAAGTTTCAAAGAGCTAGCACAAACCGTGTTTGATTTAGAGTTCCAACTACATGTATCCATATAGGAGAAAACAGAGTGAAACCTAAAAATTAAAACTCTTAGCGCCAAAGAGCGGTTTAACCTAAAAGAAAGAAACTTGGTGACCCAAGTGGGATGTGTTGTACTGATCATTACCTGAAAGTGTCATCAAGATTGGGTGAAAAATTGTGTGCTGAGATTTCAGGAAACTCGTAGTTTTTTGGAAGCCTGGCAACCCCTTTCCATGAAAGTGATTTGAGCCAGTCTCTGCTTAGGGGTACATCAATAGGAAACAAACCATAGAGATAGAACTTGGAGCTACTTTATTGTGTCAAGTTTCAAAGAGCTAGCACAAACCGTGTTTGATTTAGAGTTCCAACTACATGTATCCATATAGGAGAAAACAGAGTGAAACCTAAAAATTAAAACTGTTACTGCCAAGGAACGGTTTAACCTAGAAGAACAAAATTTGGTGAGCCAAGTGGGATTGGGGTACTGATCATTACCTGAAAGTGTCATCAAGATTGGGTGAAAAAATGTGTGCTGAGATTTCAGGAAACTCGCAGTTTTTTGGAAGATTGGCAACCCCTTTCCATGAAAGTGATTTGCGCCAGTCTCTGCTTAGGGCTACATCAATAGGAAACAAACCATAGAGATAGAACTTGGAGCTACTTTATTGTGTCAAGTTTCAAAGAGCTAGCACAAACCGTGTTTGATTTAGAGTTCCAACTACATGTATCCATATAGGAGAAAACAGAGTGAAACCTAAAAATTTAAACTGTTACTGCCAACGAACGGTTTAACCTAGAAGAACGAAATTTGGTGAGCCAAGTGGGATTGGGGTACTGATCATTACCTGAAAGAGTCATCAAGATTGGGTGAAAAAAATGTGTGCTGAGATTTCAGGAAACTCTTAGTTTTTTGGAAGATTGGCAACCCCTTTCCATGAAAGTGATTTGCGCCAGACTCTGCTTAGGGCTACATCAATAGGAAACAAACCATAGAGATAGAACTTGGAGCTACTTTATTGTGTCAAGTTTCAAAGAGCTAGCACAAACCGTGTTTGATTTAGAGTTCCAACTACATGTATCCATATAGGAGAAAACAGAGTGAAACCTAAAAATTAAAACTGTTAGCGCCAAAGAGTGGTTTAACCTAAAAGAAAGAAACTTGGTGACCCAAGTGTGATGTGTTGTACTGATCATTACCTGAAAGTGTCATCAAGATTGGGTGAAAAAATGTGTGCTGAGATTTCAGGAAACTCGTAGTTTTTTGGAAGCCTGGCAACCCCTTTCCATGAAAGTGATTTGCGCCAGTCTCGGCTTAGGGCTACATCAATAGGAAACAAACCATAGAGATAGAACTTGGAGCTACTTTATTGTGTCAAGTTTCAAAGAGCTGGCACAAACCGTGTTTGATTTAGAGTTCCAACTACATGTATCCATATAGGAGAAAACAGAGTGAAACCTAAAAATTAAAACTGTTACTGCCAACGAACGGTTTAACCTAGAAGAACGAAATTTGGTGAGCCAAGTGGGATTGGGGTACTGATCATTACCTGAAAGTGTCATCAAGATTGGGTGAAAAAATGTGTGCTGAGATTTCAGGAAACTCGCAGTTTTTTGGAAGATTGGCCACCCCTATACATTAAAGGGATTTGTGCCAGTCTCTGCTTAGGGCTACATCAATAGGAAACAAACCATAGAGATAGAACTTGGAGCTACTTTATTGTGTCAAGTTTCAAAGAGCTAGCACAAACCGTGTTTGATTTAGAGTTCCACCTACATGTATCCATATAGGAGAAAACAGAGTGAAACCTAAAAATTAAAACTGTTACTGCCAACGAACGGTTTAACCTAGAAGAACGAAATTTGGTGAGCCAAGTGGGATTGGGGTACTGATCATTACCTGAAAGTGTCATCAAAATTGGGTGAAAAAATGTGTGCTGAGATTTCAGGAAACTCACAGTTTTTTGGAAGATTGGCAACCCGTTTCCATGAAAGTGATTTGCGCCAGTCTCTGCTTAGGGCTACATCAATAGGAAACAAATCATAGAGATAGAACTTGGAGCTACTTTATTGTGTCAAGTTTCAAAGAGCTAGCACAAACCGTGTTTGATTTAGAGTTCCAACTACATGTATCCACATAGGAGAAAACAGAGTGAAACCTAAAAATTAAAACTGTTAGCGCCAAAGAGCGGTTTAACCTAAAAGAAAGAAACTTGGTGACCCAAGTGGGATGTGTTGTACTGATCATTACCTGAAAGTGTCATCAAGATTGGGTGAAAAAATGTGTGCTGAGATTTCAGGAAACTTGTAGTTATTTGGAAGATTGGCAACCCCTTTCCATGAAAGTGATTTGCGCCAGTCTCTGCTTAGGGCTACATCAATAGGAAACAAACCATAGAGATAGAACTTGGAGCTACATTATTGTGTCAGGTTTCAAAGAGCTAGCACAAACCGTGTTTGATTTAGAGTTCCAACTACATGTATCCATATAGGAGAAAACAGAGTGAAACCTAAAAATTAAAACTGTTACTGCCAAGGAACGGTTTAACCTAGAAGAACGAAATTTGGTGAGCCAAGTGGGATTGGGGTACTGATCATTACCTGAAAGTGTCATCAAGATTGGGTGAAAAAATGTGTGCTGAGATTTCAGGAAACTCTTAGTTTTTTGGAAGATTGGCAACCCCTTTCCATGAACGTGATTTGTGCCAGTCTCTGCTTGGGGCTACATCAATAGGAAACAAACCATAGAGATAGAACTTGGAGCTACTTTATTGTGTCAAGTTTCAAAGAGCTAGCACAAACCGTGTTTGATTTAGAGTTCCAAATACATGTATCCATATAGGAGAAAACAGAGTGAAACCTAAAAATTAAAACTGTTAGCGCCAAAGAGCGGTTTAACCTAAAAGAAAGAAACTTGTTGACCCAAGTGAGATGTGTTGTACTGATCATTACCTGAAAGTGTCATCAAGATTGGGTGAAAAAATGTGTGCTGAGATTTCAGGAAACTCTTAGTTTTTTGGAAGATTGTCAACCCCTTTCCATGAAAGTCATTTGCGCCAGTCTCTGCTTAGGGCTACATCAATAGGAAACAAACCATAGAGAGAGAACTTGGAGCTACTTTATTGTGTCAAGTTTCAAAGAGCTAGCACAAACCGTGTTTGATTTAGAGTTCCAACTACATGTATCCATATAGGAGAAAACAGAGTGAAACCTAAAAATTAAAACTGTTACTGCCAAGGAACGGTTTAACCTAGAAGAACGAAATTTGGTGAGCCAAGTGGGATTGGGGTACTGATCATTACCTGAAAGTGTCATCAAGATTGGGTGAAAAAATGTGTGCTGAGATTTCAGGAAACTCTTAGTTTTTTGGAAGATCATCAACCCCTTTCCATGAAAGTGATTTGCGCCAGTCTCTGCTTGGGGCTACATCAATAGGAAACAAACCATAGAGATAGAACTTGGAGCTACTTTATTGTGTCAAGTTTCAAAGAGCTAGCACAAACCGTGTTTGATTTAGAGTTCCAACTACATGTATCCATATAGGAGAAAACAGAGTGAAACCTAAAAATTAAAACTGTTAGCGCCAAAGAGCGGTTTAACCTAAAAGAAAGAATCTTGGTGACCCAAGTGGGATGTGTTGTACTGATCATTACCTAAAAGTGTCATCAAGATTGGGTGAAAAAATGTGTGCTGAAATTTCAGGAAACTCTTAGTTTTTTGGAAGATTGGCAACCCCTTTCCATGAAAGTGATTTGCGCCAGTCTCTGCTTAGGGCTACATCAATAGGAAACAAACCATAGAGATAGAACTTGGAGCTACTTTATTGTGTCAAGTTTCAAAGAGCTAGCACAAACCGTGTTTGATTTAGAGTTTCAACTACATGTATCCATATAGGAGAAAACAGTGAAACCTAAAAATTAAAACTGTTACTGCCAACGAACGGTTTAACCTAGAAGAACGAAATTTGGTGAGCCAAGTGGGATTGGGGTGCTGATCATTACCTGAAAGTGTCATCAAGGTTGGGGGAAAAATGTGTGCTGAGATTTCAGGAAACTAGCAGTTTTTTGGAAGATCATCAACCCCTTTCCATGAAAGTGATTTGCGCCAGTCTCTGCTTGGGGCTACATCAATAGGAAACAAACCATAGTGATAGAACTTGGATCTACTTTATTGTGTCAAGTTTCAAAGAGCTAGCACAAACCGTGTTTGATTTAGAGTTCCAACTACATGTATCCATATAGGAGAAAACAGAGTGAAACCTAAAAATTAAAACTGTTAGCGCCAAAGAACGGTTTAACCTAAAAGAAAGAAACTTGGTGACCCAAGTGGGATGTGTTGTACTGATCATTACCTGAAAGTGTCATCAAGATTGGGTTAAAAATTGTGTGCTGAGATTTCAGTAAACTCGTAGTTTTTTGGAAGCCTGGCAACCCCTTTCCATTAAAGTGATTTGAGCCAGTCTCTGCTTAGGGCTACATCAATAGGAAACAAACCATAGAGATAGAACTTGGAGCTACTTTATTGTGTCAAGTTTCAAAGAGCTAGCACAAACCGTGTTTGATTTAGAGTTCCAACTACATGTATCCATATAGGAGAAAACAGAGTGAAACCTAAAAATTAAAACTGTTACTGCCAAGGAACGGTTTAACCTAGAAGAACGAAATTTGGTGAGCCAAGTGGGATTGGGGTACTGATCATTACCTGAAAGTGTCATCAAGATTGGGTGAAAAAATGTGTGCTGAGATTTCAGGAAACTCGCAGTTTTTTGGAAGATTGGCAACCCCTTTCCATGAAAGTGATTTGCGCCAGTCTCTGCTTAGGGCTACATCAATAGGAAACAAACCATAGAGATAGAACTTGGAGCTACTTTATTGTGTCAAGTTTCAAAGAGCTAGCACAAACCGTGTTTGATTTAGAGTTCCAACTACATGTATCCATATAGGAGAAAACAGAGTGAAACCTAAAAATTTAAACTGTTACTGCCAACGAACGGTTTAACCTAGAAGAACGAAATTTGGTGAGCCAAGTGGGATTGGGGTACTGATCATTACCTGAAAGAGTCATCAAGATTGGGTGAAAAAAATGTGTGCTGAGATTTCAGGAAACTCTTAGTTTTTTGGAAGATTGGCAACCCCTTTCCATGAAAGTGATTTGCGCCAGTCTCTGCTTAGGGCTACATCAATAGGAAACAAACCATAGAGATAGAACTTGGAGCTACTTTATTGTGTCAAGTTTCAAAGAGCTAGCACAAACCGTGTTTGATTTAGAGTTCCAACTACATGTATCCATATAGGAGAAAACAGAGTGAAACCTAAAAATTAAAACTGTTAGCGCCAAAGAGTGGTTTAACCTAAAAGAAAGAAACTTGGTGACCCAAGTGGGATTTGTTGTACTGATCATTACCTGAAAGTGTCATCAAGATTGGGTGAAAAAATGTGTGCTGAGATTTCAGGAAACTCTTAGTTTTTTGGAAGATTGTCAACCCCTTTCCATGAAAGTGATTTGCGCCAGTCTCTGCTTAGGACTACATCAATAGGAAACAAACCATAGAGATAGAACTTGGAGCTACTTTATTGTGTCAGGTTTCAAAGAGCTAGCACAAACCGTGTTTGATTTAGAGTTCCAACTACATGTATCCATATAGGAGAAAACAGAGTGAAACCTAAAAATTAAAACTGTTACTGCCAAGGAACGGTTTAACCTAGAAGAACGAAATTTGGTGAGCCAAGTGGGATTGGGGTACTGATCATTACCTGAATGTGTCATCAAGATTGGGTGAAAAAATGTGTGCTGAGATTTCAGGAAACTCGCAGTTTTTTGGAAGATTGGCAACCCCTTTCCATGAAAGTGATTTGCGCCAGTCTCTGCTTAGGGCTACATGAATAGGAAACAAACCATAGAGATAGAACTTGGAGCTACTTTATTGTGTCAAGTTTCAAAGAGCTAGCACAAACCGTGTTGTGATTTAGAGTTCCAACTACATGTATCCATATAGGAGAAAACAGAGTGAAACCTAAAAATTAAAACTGTTAGCGCCAAAGAGCGGTTTAACCTAAAAGAAAGAAACTTGGTGACCCAAGTGGGATGTGTTGTACTGATCATTACCTGAAAGTGTCATCAAGATTGGGTGAAAAAATGTGTGCTGAGATTTCAGGAAACTCGTAGTTTTTTGGAAGCCTGGCAACCCCTTTCCATGAAAGTGATTTGCGCCAGTCTCTGCTTAGGGCTACATCAATAGGAAACAAACCATAGAGATAGAAATTGGAGCTACTTTATTGTGTCAAGTTTCAAAGAGCTAGCACAAACCGTGTTTGATTTAGAGTTCCAACTACATGTATCCATATAGGAGAAAACAGAGTGAAACCTAAAAATTAAAACTGTTAGCGCCAAAGAGCGGTTTAACCTAAAAGAAAGAAACTTGGTGACCCAAGTGGGATGTGTTGTACTGATCATTACCTGAAAGTGTCATCAAGATTGGGTGAAAAAATGTGTGCTGAGATTTCAGGAAACTCGTAGTTTTTTGGAAGATTGGCAACCCCTTTCCATGAAAGTGATTTGCGCCAGTCTCTGCTTAGGGCTACATCAATAGGAAACAAACCGTAGAGATAGAACTTGGAGCTACTTTATTGTGTCAAGTTTCAAAGACCTAGCACAAACCGTGTTTGATTTAGAGTTTCAACTACATGTATCCATATAGGAGAAAACAGTGAAACCTAAAAATTAAAACTGTTACTGCCAACGAACGGTTTAACCTAGAAGAACGAAATTTGGTGAGCCAAGTGGGATTGGGGTGCTGATCATTACCTGAAAGTGTCATCAAGGTTGGGGGAAAAATGTGTGCTGAGATTTCAGGAAACCCTTAGTTTTTTGGAAGATCATCAACCCCTTTCCATGAAAGTGATTTGCGCCAGTCTCTGCTTGGGGCTACATCAATAGGAAACAAACCATAGAGATAGAACTTGGAGCTACTTTATTGTGTCAAGTTTCAAAGAGCTAGCACAAACCATGTTTGATTTAGAGTTCCAACTACATGTATCCATATAAGAGAAAACAGAGTGAAACCTAAAAATTAAAACTGTTAGCGCCAAAGAGCGGTTTAACCTAAAAGAAAGAAACTTGGTGACCCAAGTGGGATGTGTTGTACTGATCATTACCTGAAAGTGTCATCAAGATTGGGTGAAAAATTGTGTGCTGAGATTTCAGGAAACTCGTAGTTTTTTGGAAGCCTGGCAACCCCTTTCCATGAAAGTGATTTGAGCCAGTCTCTGCTTAGGGCTACATCAATAGGAAACAAACCATAGAGATAGAACTTGGAGCTACTTTATTGTGTCAAGTTTCAAAGAGCTAGCACAAACCGTGTTTGATTTAGAGTTCCAACTACATGTATCCATATAGGAGAAAACAGAGTGAAACCTAAAAATTAAAACTGTTAGCGCCAAAGAGTGGTTTAACCTAAAAGAAAGAAACTTGGTGACCCAAGTGGGATGTGTTGTACTGATCATTACCTGAAAGTGTCATCAAGTTTGGGTGAAAAAATGTGTGCTGAGATTTCAGGAAACTCGTAGTTTTTTGGAAGCCTGGCAACCCCTTTCCATGAAAGTGATTTGCGCCAGTCTCGGCTTAGGGCTACATCAATAGGAAACAAACCATAGAGATAGAACTTGGAGCTACTTTATTGCGTCAAGTTTCAAAGAGCTGGCACAAACCGTGTTTGATTTAGAGTTCCAACTACATGTATCCATATAGGAGAAAACAGAGTGAAACCTAAAAATTAAAACTGTTACTGCCAACGAACGGTTTAACCTAGAAGAACGAAATTTGGTGAGCCAAGTGGGATTGGGGTACTGATCATTACCTGAAAGTGTCATCAAGATTGGGTGAAAAAATGTGTGCTGAGATTTCAGGAAACTCGCAGTTTTTTGGAAGATTGGCCACCCCTATACATTAAAGGGATTTGTGCCAGTCTCTGCTTAGGGCTACATCAATAGGAAACAAACCATAGAGATAGAATTTGGAGCTACTTTATTGTGTCAAGTTTCAAAGAGCTAGCACAAACCGTGTTTGATTTAGAGTTCCACCTACATGTATCCATATAGGAGAAAACAGAGTGAAACCTAAAAATTAAAACTGTTACTGCCAACGAACGGTTTAACCTAGAAGAACGAAATTTGGTGAGCCAAGTGGGATTGGGGTACTGATCATTACCTGAAAGTGTCATCAAGATTGGGTGAAAAAATGTGTGCTGAGATTTCAGGAAACTCGCAGTTTTTTGGAAGATTGGCAACCCGTTTCCATGAAAGTGATTTGCGCCAGTCTCTGCTTAGGGCTACATCAATAGGAAACAAACCATAGAGATAGAACTTGGAGCTACTTTATTGTGTCAAGTTTCAAAGAGCTAGCACAAACCGTGTTTGATTTAGAGTTCCAACTACATGTATCCATATAGGAGAAAACAGAGTGAAACCTAAAAATTAAAACTGTTAGCGCCAAAGAGCGGTTTAACCTAAAAGAAAGAAACTTGGTGACCCAAGTGGGATGTGTTGTACTGATCATTACCTGAAAGTGTCATCAAGATTGGGTGAAAAAATGTGTGCTGAGATTTCAGGAAACTCGTAGTTTTTTGGAAGCCTGGCAACCCCTTTCCATGAAAGTGATTTGCGCCAGTCTCTGCTTAGGGCTACATCAATAGGAAACAAACCACAGAGATAGAACTTGGAGCTACTTTATTGTGTCAAGTTTCAAAGAGCTAGCACAAACCGTGTTTGATATAGAGTTCCAACTACATGTATCCATATAGGAGAAAACAGAGTGAAACCTAAAAATTAAAACTGTTAGCGCCAAAGAGCGGTTTAACCTAAAAGAAAGAAACATGGTGACCCAAGTGGGATGTGTGGTACTGATCATTACCTGAAAGTGTCATCAAGATTGGGTGAAAAAATGTGTGCTGAGATTTCAGGAAACTCGTAGTTTTTTGGAAGATTGGCAACCCCTTTCCATGAAAGTGATTTGCGCCAGTCTCTGCTTAGGGCTACATCAATAGGAAACAAACCATAGAGATAGAACTTGGAGCTACTTTATTGTGTCAAGTTTCAAAGACCTAGCACAAACCGTGTTTGATTTAGAGTTTCAACTACATGTATCCATATAGGAGAAAACAGTGAAACCTAAAAATTAAAACTGTTACTGCCAACGAACGGTTTAACCTAGAAGAACGAAATTTGGTGAGCCAAGTGGGATTGGGGTGCTGATCATTACCTGAAAGTGTCATCAAGTTTGGGGGAAAAATGTGTGCTGAGATTTCAGGAAACTCTTAGTTTTTTGGAAGATCATCAACCCCTTTCCATGAAAGTGATTTGCGCCAGTCTCTGCTTGGGGCTACATCAATAGGAAACAAACCATAGAGATAGAACTTGGAGCTACTTTATTGTGTCAAGTTTCAAAGAGCTAGCACAAACCGTGTTTGATTTAGAGTTCCAACTACATGTATCCATATAGGAGAAAACAGAGTGAAACCTAAAAATTAAAACTGTTAGCGCCAAAGAGCGGTTTAACCTAAAAGAAAGAAACTTGGTGACCCAAGTGGGATGTGTTGTACTGATCATTACCTGAAAGTGTCATCAAGATTGGGTGAAAAATTGTGTGCTGAGATTTCAGGAAACTCGTAGTTTTTTGGAAGCCTGGCAACCCCTTTCCATGAAAGTGATTTGCGCCAGTCTCTGCTTAGGGCTACATCAATAGGAAACAAACCATAGAGATAGAACTTGGAGCTACTTTATTGTGTCAAGTTTCAAAGAGCTAGCACAAACCGTGTTTGATTTAGAGTTCCAACTACATGTATCCATATAGGAGAAAACAGAGTGAAACCTAAAAATTAAAACTGTTACTGCCAAGGAACGGTTTAACCTAAAGAACAAAATTTGGTGAGCCAAGTGGGATTGGGGTACTGATCATTACCTGAAAGTGTCATCAAGATTGGGTGAAAAAAATGTGTGCTGAGATTTCAGGAAACTCGCAGTTTTTTGGAAGATTGGCAACCCCTTTCCATGAAAGTGATTTGCGCCAGTCTCTGCTTAGGGCTACATCAATAGGAAACAAACCATAGAGATAGAACTTGGAGCTACTTTATTGTGTCAAGTTTCAAAGAGCTAGCACAAACCGTGTTTGATTTAGAGTTCCAACTACATGTATCCATATAGGAGAAAACAGAGTGAAACCTAAAAATTTAAACTGTTACTGCCAACGAACGGTTTAACCTAGAAGAACGAAATTTGGTGAGCCAAGTGGGATTGGGGTACTGATCATTACCTGAAAGAGTCATCAAGATTGGGTGAAAAAAATGTGTGCTGAGATTTCAGGAAACTCTTAGTTTTTTGGAAGATTGGCAACCCCTTTCCATGAAAGTGATTTGCGCCAGTCTCTGCTTAGGGCTACATCAATAGGAAACAAACCATAGAGATAGAACTTGGAGCTACTTTATTGTGTCAAGTTTCAAAGAGCTAGCACAAACCGTGTTTGATTTAGAGTTCCAACTACATGTATCCATATAGGAGAAAACAGAGTGAAACCTAAAAATTAAAACTGTTAGCGCCAAAGAGTGGTTTAACCTAAAAGAAAGAAACTTGGTGACCCAAGTGTGATGTGTTGTACTGATCATTACCTGAAAGTGTCATCAAGATTGGGTGAAAAAATGTGTGCTGAGATTTCAGGAAACTCGTAGTTTTTTGGAAGCCTGGCAACCCCTTTCCATGAAAGTGATTTGCGCCAGTCTCGGCTTAGGGCTACATCAATAGGAAACAAACCATAGAGATAGAACTTGGAGCTACTTTATTGTGTCAAGTTTCAAAGAGCTGGCACAAACCGTGTTTGATTTAGAGTTCCAACTACATGTATCCATATAGGAGAAAACAGAGTGAAACCTAAAAGTTAAAACTGTTACTGCCAACGAACGGTTTAACCTAGAAGAACGAAATTTGGTGAGCCAAGTGGGATTGGGGTACTGATCATTACCTGAAAGTGTCATCAAGATTGGGTGAAAAAATGTGTGCTGAGATTTCAGGAAACTCGCAGTTTTTTGGAAGATTGGCCACCCCTATACATTAAAGGGATTTGTGCCAGTCTCTGCTTAGGGCTACATCAATAGGAAACAAACCATAGAGATAGAATT
Source organism: Spermophilus citellus (assembly GCF_964194105.1). Classification (NCBI taxonomy): domain Eukaryota; kingdom Metazoa; phylum Chordata; class Mammalia; order Rodentia; family Sciuridae; genus Spermophilus; species Spermophilus citellus. The sequence goes on along the minus strand of NW_027672727.1, from coordinate 523,852 downwards.
TGGAGCTACTTTATTGTGTCAAGTTTCAAAGAGCTAGCACAAACCGTGTTTGATTTAGAGTTCCACCTACATGTATCCATATAGGAGAAAACAGAGTGAAACCTAAAAATTAAAACTGTTACTGCCAACGAACGGTTTAACCTAGAAGAACGAAATTTGGTGAGCCAAGTGGGATTGGGGTACTGATCATTACCTGAAAGTGTCATCAAGATTGGGTGAAAAAATGTGTGCTGAGATTTCAGGAAACTCGCAGTTTTTTGGAAGATTGGCAACCCGTTTCCATGAAAGTGATTTGCGCCAGTCTCTGCTTAGGGCTACATCAATAGGAAACAAACCATAGAGATAGAACTTGGAGCTACTTTATTGTGTCAAGTTTCAAAGAGCTAGCACAAACCGTGTTTGATTTAGAGTTCCAACTACATGTATCCATATAGGAGAAAACAGAGTGAAACCTAAAAATTAAAACTGTTAGCGCCAAAGAGCGGTTTAACCTAAAAGAAAGAAACTTGGTGACCCAAGTGGGATGTGTTGTACTGATCATTACCTGAAAGTGTCATCAAGATTGGGTGAAAAAATGTGTGCTGAGATTTCAGGAAACTTGTAGTTATTTGGAAGATTGGCAACCCCTTTCCATGAAAGTGATTTGCGCCAGTCTCTGCTTAGGGCTACATCAATAGGAAACAAACCATAGAGATAGAACTTGGAGCTACTTTATTGTGTCAGGTTTCAAAGAGCTAGCACAAACCGTGTTTGATTTAGAGTTTCAACTACATGTATCCATATAGGATAAAACAGAGTGAAACCTAAAAATTAAAACTGTTACTGCCAAGGAACGGTTTAACCTAGAAGAACGAAATTTGGTGAGCCAAGTGGGATTGGGGTACTGATCATTACCTGAATGTGTCATCAAGATTGGGTGAAAAAAATGTGTGCTGAGATTTCAGGAAACTCTTAGTTTTTTGGAAGATTGGCAACCCCTTTCCATGAAAGTGATTTGCGCCAGTCTCTGCTTAGGGCTACATGAATAGGAAACAAACCATAGAGATAGAACTTGGAGCTACTTTATTGTGTCAAGTTTCAAAGAGCTAGCACAAACCGTGTTGTGATTTAGAGTTCCAACTACATGTATCCATATAGGAGAAAACAGAGTGAAACCTAAAAATTAAAACTGTTTGCGCCAAAGAGCGGTTTAACCTAAAAGAAAGAAACTTGGTGACCCAAGTGGGATGTGTTGTACTGATCATTACCTGAAAGTGTCATCAAGATTGGGTGAAAAAATGTGTGCTGAGATTTCAGGAAACTCGTAGTTTTTTGGAAGCCTGGCAACCCCTTTCCATGAAAGTGATTTGCGCCAGTCTCTGCTTAGGGCTACATCAATAGGAAACAAACCATAGAGATAGAACTTGGAGCTACTTTATTGTGTCAAGTTTCAAAGAGCTAGAACAAACCGTGTTTGATTTAGAGTTCCAACTACATGTATCCATATAGGAGAAAACAGAGTGAAACCTAAAAATTAAAACTGTTAGCGCCAAAGAGCGGTTTAACCTAAAAGAAAGAAACTTGGTGACCCAAGTGGGATGTGTTGTACTGATCATTACCTGAAAGTGTCATCAAGATTGGGTGAAAAAATGTGTGCTGAGATTTCAGGAAACTCGTAGTTTTTTGGAAGATTGGCAACCCCTTTCCATGAAAGTGATTTGCGCCAGTCTCTGCTTAGGGCTACATCAATAGGAAACAAACCATAGAGATAGAACTTGGAGCTACTTTATTGTGTCAAGTTTCAAAGACCTAGCACAAACCGTGTTTGATTTAGAGTTTCAACTACATGTATCCATATAGGAGAAAACAGTGAAACCTAAAAATTAAAACTGTTACTGCCAACGAACGGTTTAACCTAGAAGAACGAAATTTGGTGAGCCAAGTGGGATTGGGGTGCTGATCATTACCTGAAAGTGTCATCAAGGTTGGGGGAAAAATGTGTGCTGAGATTTCAGGAAACTAGCAGTTTTTTGGAAGATCATCAACCCCTTTCCATGAAAGTGATTTGCACCAGTCTCTGCTTGGGGCTACATCAATAGGAAACAAACCATAGTGATAGAACTTGGATCTACTTTATTGTGTCAAGTTTCAAAGAGCTAGCACAAACCGTGTTTGATTTAGAGTTCCAACTACATGTATCCATATAGGAGAAAACAGAGTGAAACCTAAAAATTAAAACTGTTAGCGCCAAAGAGCGGTTTAACCTAAAAGAAAGAAACTTGGTGACCCAAGTGGGATGTGTTGTACTGATCATTACCTGAAAGTGTCATCAAGATTGGGTGAAAAATTGTGTGCTGAGATTTCAGGAAACTCGTAGTTTTTTGGAAGCCTGGCAACCCCTTTCCATGAAAGTGATTTGAGCCAGTCTCTGCTTAGGGCTACATCAATAGGAAACAAACCATAGAGATAGAACTTGGAGCTACTTTATTGTGTCAAGTTTCAAAGAGCTAGCACAAACCGTGTTTGATTTAGAGTTCCAACTACATGTATCCATATAGGAGAAAACAGAGTGAAACCTAAAAATTTAAACTGTTACTGCCAACGAACGGTTTAACCTAGAAGAACGAAATTTGGTGAGCCAAGTGGGATTGGGGTACTGATCATTACCTGAAAGAGTCATCAAGATTGGATGAAAAAAATGTGTGCTGAGATTTCAGGAAACTCTTAGTTTTTTGGAAGATTGGCAACCCCTTTCCATGAAAGTGATTTGCGCCAGTCTCTGCTTAGGGCTACATCAATAGGAAACAATCCATAGAGATAGAAATTGGAGCTACTTTATTGTGTCAAGTTTCAAAGAGCTAGCACAAACCGTGTTTGATTTAGAGTTCCAACTACATGTATCCATATAGGAGAAAACAGAGTGAAACCTAAAAATTAAAACTGTTAGCGCCAAAGAGTGGTTTAACCTAAAAGAAAGAAACTTGGTGACCCAAGTGGGATGTGTTGTACTGATCATTACCTGAAAATGTCATCAAGATTGGGTGAAAAAATGTGTGCTGAGATTTCAGGAAACTCGTAGTTTTTTGGAAGCCTGGCAACCCCTTTCCATGAAAGTGATTTGCGCCAGTCTCGGCTTAGGGCTACATCAATAGGAAACAAACCATAGAGATAGAACTTGGAGCTACTTTATTGTGTCAAGTTTCAAAGAGCTGGCACAAACCGTGTTTGATTTAGAGTTCCACCTACATGTATCCATATAGGAGAAAACAGAGTGAAACCTAAAAATTAAAACTGTTACTGCCAACGAACGGTTTAACCTAGAAGAACGAAATTTGGTGAGCCAAGTGGGATTGGGGTACTGATCATTACCTGAAAGTGTCATCAAGATTGGGTGAAAAAATGTGTGCTGAGATTTCAGGAAACTCGCAGTTTTTTGGAAGATTGGCAACCCGTTTCCATGAAAGTGATTTGCGCCAGTCTCTGCTTAGGGCTACATCAATAGGAAACAAACCATAGAGATAGAACTTGGAGCTACTTTATTGTGTCAAGTTTCAAAGAGCTAGCACAAACCGTGTTTGATTTAGAGTTCCAACTACATGTATCCATATAGGAGAAAACAGAGTGAAACCTAAAAATTAAAACTGTTAGCGCCAAAGAGCGGTTTAACCTAAAAGAAAGAAACTTGGTGACCCAAGTGGGATGTGTTGTACTGATCATTACCTGAAAGTGTCATCAAGATTGGGTGAAAAAATGTGTGCTGAGATTTCAGGAAACTTGTAGTTATTTGGAAGATTGGCAACCCCTTTCCATGAAAGTGATTTGCGCCAGTCTCTGCTTAGGGCTACATCAATAGGAAACAAACCATAGAGATAGAACTTGGAGCTACTTTATTGTGTCAGGTTTCAAAGAGCTAGCACAAACCGTGTTTGATTTAGAGTTTCAACTACATGTATCCATATAGGATAAAACAGAGTGAAACCTAAAAATTAAAACTGGTACTGCCAAGGAACGGTTTAACCTAGAAGAACGAAATTTGGTGAGCCAAGTGGGATTGGGGTACTGATCATTACCTGAATGTGTCATCAAGATTGGGTGAAAAAAATGTGTGCTGAGATTTCAGGAAACTCTTAGTTTTTTGGAAGATTGGCAACCCCTTTCCATGAAAGTGATTTGCGCCAGTCTCTGCTTAGGGCTACATGAATAGGAAACAAACCATAGAGATAGAACTTGGAGCTACTTTATTGTGTCAAGTTTCAAAGAGCTAGCACAAACCGTGTTGTGATTTAGAGTTCCAACTACATGTATCCATATAGGAGAAAACAGAGTGAAACCTAAAAATTAAAACTGTTTGCGCCAAAGAGCGGTTTAACCTAAAAGAAAGAAACTTGGTGACCCAAGTGGGATGTGTTGTACTGATCATTACCTGAAAGTGTCATCAAGATTGGGTGAAAAAATGTGTGCTGAGATTTCAGGAAACTCGTAGTTTTTTGGAAGCCTGGCAACCCCTTTCCATGAAAGTGATTTGCGCCAGTCTCTGCTTAGGGCTACATCAATAGGAAACAAACCATAGAGATAGAACTTGGAGCTACTTTATTGTGTCAAGTTTCAAAGAGCTAGAACAAACCGTGTTTGATTTAGAGTTCCAACTACATGTATCCATATAGGAGAAAACAGAGTGAAACCTAAAAATTAAAACTGTTAGCGCCAAAGAGCGGTTTAACCTAAAAGAAAGAAACTTGGTGACCCAAGTGGGATGTGTTGTACTGATCATTACCTGAAAGTGTCATCAAGATTGGGTGAAAAAATGTGTGCTGAGATTTCAGGAAACTCGTAGTTTTTTGGAAGATTGGCAACCCCTTTCCATGAAAGTGATTTGCGCCAGTCTCTGCTTAGGGCTACATCAATAGGAAACAAACCATAGAGATAGAACTTGGAGCTACTTTATTGTGTCAAGTTTCAAAGACCTAGCACAAACCGTGTTTGATTTAGAGTTTCAACTACATGTATCCATATAGGAGAAAACAGTGAAACCTAAAAATTAAAACTGTTACTGCCAACGAACGGTTTAACCTAGAAGAATGAAATTTGGTGAGCCAAGTGGGATTGGGGTGCTGATCATTACCTGAAAGTGTCATCAAGGTTGGGGGAAAAATGTGTGCTGAGATTTCAGGAAACTCTTAGTTTTTTGGAAGATCATCAACCCCTTTCCATGAAAGTGATTTGCGCCAGTCTCTGCTTGGGGCTACATCAATAGGAAACAAACCATAGAGATAGAACTTGGATCTACTTTATTGTGTCAAGTTTCAAAGAGCTAGCACAAACCGTGTTTGATTTAGAGTTCCAACTACATGTATCCATATAGGAGAAAACAGAGTGAAACCTAAAAATTAAAACTGTTAGCGCCAAAGAGCGGTTTAACCTAAAAGAAAGAAACTTGGTGACCCAAGTGGGATGTGTTGTACTGATCATTACCTGAAAGTGTCATCAAGATTGGGTGAAAAATTGTGTGCTGAGATTTCAGGAAACTCGTAGTTTTTTGGAAGCCTGGCAACCCCTTTCCATGAAAGTGATTTGAGCCAGTCTCTGCTTAGGGCTACATCAATAGGAAACAAACCATAGAGATAGAACTTGGAGCTACTTTATTGTGTCAAGTTTCAAAGAGCTAGCACAAACCGTGTTTGATTTAGAGTTCCAACTACATGTATCCATATAGGAGAAAACAGAGTGAAACCTAAAAATTAAAACTGTTACTGCCAAGGAACGGTTTAACCTAGAAGAACGAAATTTGGTGAGCCAAGTGGGATTGGGGTACTGATCATTACCTGAAAGTGTCATCAAGATTGGGTGAAAAAATGTGTGCTGAGATTTCAGGAAACTCGCAGTTTTTTGGAAGATTGGCAACCCCTTTCCATGAAAGTGATTTGCGCCAGTCTCTGCTTAGGGCTACATCAATAGGAAACAAACCATAGAGATAGAACTTGGAGCTACTTTATTGTGTCAAGTTTCAAAGAGCTAGCACAAACCGTGTTTGATTTAGAGTTCCAACTACATGTATCCATATAGGAGAAAACAGAGTGAAACCTAAAAATTTAAACTGTTACTGCCAACGAACGGTTTAACCTAGAAGAACGAAATTTGGTGAGCCAAGTGGGATTGGGGTACTGATCATTACCTGAAAGAGTCATCAAGATTGGATGAAAAAAATGAGTGCTGAGATTTCAGGAAACTCTTAGTTTTTTGGAAGATTGGCAACCCCTTTCCATGAAAGTGATTTGCGCCAGTCTCTGCTTAGGGCTACATCAATAGGAAACAATCCATAGAGATAGAAATTGGAGCTACTTTATTGTGTCAAGTTTCAAAGAGCTAGCACAAACCGTGTTTGATTTAGAGTTCCAACTACATGTATCCATATAGGAGAAAACAGAGTGAAACCTAAAAATTAAAACTGTTAGCGCCAAAGAGTGGTTTAACCTAAAAGAAAGAAACTTGGTGACCCAAGTGGGATGTGTTGTACTGATCATTACCTGAAAATGTCATCAAGATTGGGTGAAAAAATGTGTGCTGAGATTTCAGGAAACTCGTAGTTTTTTGGAAGCCTGGCAACCCCTTTCCATGAAAGTGATTTGCGCCAGTCTCGGCTTAGGGCTACATCAATAGGAAACAAACCATAGAGATAGAACTTGGAGCTACTTTATTGTGTCAAGTTTCAAAGAGCTGGCACAAACCGTGTTTGATTTAGAGTTCCAACTACATGTATCCATATAGGAGAAAACAGAGTGAAACCTAAAAATTAAAACTGTTACTGCCAACGAACGGTTTAAACTAGAAGAACGAAATTTGGTGAGCCAAGTGGGATTGGGGTACTGATCATTACCTGAAAGTGTCATCAAGATTGGGTGAAAAAATGTGTGCTGAGATTTCAGGAAACTCGCAGTTTTTTGGAAGGTTGGCCACCCCTATACATTAAAGGGATTTGTGCCAGTCTCTGCTTAGGGCTACATCAATAGGAAACAAACCATAGAGATAGAATTTGGAGCTACTTTATTGTGTCAAGTTTCAAAGAGCTAGCACAAACCGTGTTTGATTTAGAGTTCCACCTACATGTATCCATATAGGAGAAAACAGAGTGAAACCTAAAAATTAAAACTGTTACTGCCAACGAACGGTTTAACCTAGAAGAACGAAATTTGGTGAGCCAAGTGGGATTGGGGTACTGATCATTACCTGAAAGTGTCATCAAGATTGGGTGAAAAAATGTGTGCTGAGATTTCAGGAAACTCGCAGTTTTTTGGAAGATTGGCAACCCGTTTCCATGAAAGTGATTTGCGCCAGTCTCTGCTTAGGGCTACATCAATAGGAAACAAACCATAGAGATAGAACTTGGAGCTACTTTATTGTGTCAAGTTTCAAAGAGCTAGCACAAACCGTGTTTGATTTAGAGTTCCAACTACATGTATCCATATAGGAGAAAACAGAGTGAAACCTAAAAATTAAAACTGTTACTGCCAAGGAAGGGTTTAACCTAGAAGAACGAAATTTGGTGAGCCAAGTGGGATTGGGGTACTGATCATTACCTGAAAGTGTCATCAAGATTGGGTGAAAAAATGTGTGCTGAGATTTCAGGAAACTCTTAGTTTTTTGGAAGATCATCAACCCCTTTCCATGAAAGTGATTTGTGCCAGTCTCTGCTCGGGGCTACATCAATAGGAAACAAACCATAGAGATAGAACTTGGAGCTACTTTATTGTGTCAAGTTTCAAAGAGCTATCACAAACCGTGTTTGATTTAGAGTTCCAACTACATGTATCCATATAGGAGAAAACAGAGTGAAACCTAAAAATTAAAACTGTTAGCGCCAAAGAGCTGTTTAACCTAAAAGAAAGAAACTTGGTGACCCAAGTGGGATGTGTTGTACTGATCATTACCTGAAAGTGTCATCAAGATTGGGTGAAAAAATGTGTGCTGAGATTTCAGGAAACTCGTAGTTTTTTGGAAGCCTGGCAACCTCTTTCCATGAAAGTGATTTGCGCCAGTCTCTGCTTAGGGCTACATCAATAGGAAACAAACCATAGAGATAGAACTTGGAGCTACTTTATTGTGTCAAGTTTCAAAGAGCTAGCACAAACCGTGTTTGATTTAGAGTTCCAACTACATGTATCCATATAGGAGAAAACAGAGTGAAACCTAAAAATTAAAACTGTTACTGCCAACGAACGGTTTAACCTAGAAGAACGAAATTTGGTGAGCCAAGTGGGATTGGGGTACTGATCATTACCTGAAAGTGTCATCAAGATTGGGTGAAAAAATGTGTGCTGATATTTCAGGAAACTCGCAGTTTTTTGGAAGATTGGCAACCCCTTTCCATGAAAGTGATTTGCGCCAGTCTCTGCTTAGGGCTACATCAATAGGAAACAAACCATAGAGATAGAACTTGGAGCTACTTTATTGTGTCAAGTTTCAAAGAGCTAGCACAAACCGTGTTTGATTTAGAGTTCCAACTACATGTATCCATATAGGAGAAAACAGAGTGAAACCTAAAAATTAAAACTGTTACTGCCAACGAACGGTTTAACCTAGAAGAACGAAATTTGGTGAGCCAAGTGGGATTGGGGTGCTGATCATTACCTGAAAGTGTCATCAAGATTGGGGGAAAAAATGTGTGCTGAGATTTCAGGAAACTCTTAGTTTTTTGGAAGATTGTCAACCCCTTTCCATGAAAGTGATTTGCGCCAGTCTCTGCTTAGGGCTACATCAATAGGAAACAAACCATAGAGCTAGAACTTGGAGCTACTTTATTGTGTCAAGTTTCAAAGAGCTAGCACAAACCGTGTTTGATTTAGAGTTCCAACTACATATATCCATATAGGAGAAAACAGAGTGAAACCTAAAAATTAAAACTGTTAGCGCCAAAGAGCGGTTTAACCTAAAAGAAAGAAACTTGGTGACCCAAGTGGGATGTGTTGTACTGATCATTACCTGAAAGTGTCATCAAGATTGGGTGAAAAAATGTGTGCTGAGATTTCAGGAAACTCGTAGTTTTTTGGAAGCCTGGAAACCCCTTTCCATGAAAGTGATTTGCGCCAGACTCTGCTTAGGGCTACATCAATAGGAAACAAACCATAGAGATAGAACTTGGAGCTACTTTATTGTGTCAAGTTTCAAAGAGCTAGCACAAACCGTGTTTGATTTAGAGTTCCAACTACATGTATCCATATAGGAGAAAACAGAGTGAAACCTAAAATTTAAAACTGTTACTGCCAACGAACGGTTTAACCTATAAGAACGAAATTTGGTGAGCCAAGTGGGATTGGGGTGCTGATCATTACCTGAAAGTGTCATGAAGATTGGGTGAAAAAATGTGTGCTGAGATTTCAGGAAACTCTTAGTTTTTTGGAAGATCATCAACCCCTTTCCATGAAAGTGATTTGCGCCAGTCTCTGCTTGGGGCTACATCAATAGGAAACAAACCATAGAGATAGAACTTGGAGCTACTTTATTGTGTCAAGTTTCAAAGAGCTAGCACAAACCGTGTTTGATTTAGAGTTCCAACTACATGTATCCATATAGGAGAAAACAGAGTGGAACGTAAAAATTAAAACTGTTAGCGCCAAAGAGCGGTTTAACCTAAAAGAAAGAAACTTGGTGACCCAAGTGGGATTGTTGTACTGATCATTACCTGAAAGTGTCATCAAGATTGGGTGAAAAAATGTGTGCTGAGATTTCAGGAAACTCGTAGTTTTTTGGAAGCCTGGCAACCTCTTTCCATGAAAGTGATTTGCGCCAGTCTCTGCTTAGGGCTACATCAATAGGAAACAAACCATAGAGATAGAACTTGGAGCTACTTTATTGTGTCAAGTTTCAAAGAGCTAGCACAAACCGTGTTTGATTTAGAGTTCCAACTACATGTATCCATATAGGAGAAAACAGAGTGAAACCTAAAAATTAAAACTGTTACTGCCAACGAACGGTTTAACCTAGAAGAACGAAATTTGGTGAGCCAAGTGGGATTGGGGTACTGATCATTACCTGAAAGTGTCATCAAGATTGGGTGAAAAAATGTGTGCTGAGATTTCAGGAAACTCGCAGTTTTTTGGAAGATTGGCAACCCCTTTCCATGAAAGTGATTTGCGCCAGTCTCTGCTTAGGGCTACATCAATAGGAAACAAACCATAGAGATAGAACTTGGAGCTACTTTATTGTGTCAAGTTTCAAAGAGCTAGCACAAACCGTGTTTGATTTAGAGTTCCAACTACATGTATCTATATAGGAGAAAACAGAGTGAAACCTAAAAATTAAAACTGTTACTGCCAACGAACGGTTTAACATAGAAGAACGAAATTTGGTGAGCCAAGTGGGATTGGTGTACTGATCATTACCTGAAAGTGTCATCAAGATTGTGTGAAAAAAATGTGTGCTGAGATTTCAGGAAACTCTTAGTTTTTTGGAAGATTGGCAACCCCTTTCCATGAAAGTGATTTGCGCCAGTCTCTGCTTAGGGCTACATCAATAGGAAACAAACCATAGAGATAGAACTTGGAGCTACTTTGTTGTGTCAAGTTTCAAAGAGCTAGCACAAACCGTGTTTGATTTAGAGTTCCAACTACATGTATTCATATAGGAGAAAACAGAGTGAAACGTAAAAATTAAAACTGTTACTGCCATCGAGCGGTTTAACCTAGAAGAAAGAAACTTGGTGACCCAAGTGGGATTTGTTGTACTGATCATTACCTGAAAGTTTCATCAAGATTGGGTGAAAAAATGTGTGCTGAGATTTCAGGAAACTCGTAGTTTTTTGGAAGATTGGCAACCCCTTTCCATGAAAGTGATGTGCGCCAGGCTCTGCTTAGGGCTACATCAATAGGAAACAAACCATAGAGATAGAAAATGGAGCTACTTTATTGTGTCAAGTTTCAAAGAGCTAGCACAAACCGTGTTTGATTTAGAGTTCCAAATACATGTATCCAGTTAGGAGAAAACAGAGTGAAACCTAAAAATTAAAACTGTTACTGCCAACGAACGGTTTAACCTAGAAGAACGAATTTTGGTGTGCCAAGTGGGATTGGGGTACTGATCATTACCTGAAAGTGTCATCAAGATTGGGTGAAAAAATGTGTGCTGAGATTTCAGGAAACTCGTAGTTTTTTGGAAGCTTGGCAACCCCTTTCCATGAAAGTGATTTGCGCCAGTCTCTGCTTAGGGCTACATCAATAGGAAACAAACCATAGAGATAGAACTTGGAGCTACTTTATTGTGTCAAGTTTCAAAGAGCTAGCAAAAACCGTGTTTGATTTAGAGTTCCAACTACATGTATCCATATAGGAGAAAACAGAGTGAAACCTAAAAGTTAAAACTGTTACTTCCAAAGAACGGTTTAACCTAGAAGAACGAAATTTGGTGAGCCAAGTGGGATTGGGGTACTGATCATTACCTGAAAGTGTCATCAAGATTGGGTGAAAAAAATGTGTGCTGAGATTTCAGGAAACTCGTAGTTTTTTGGAAGATTGGCAACCCCTTTCCATGAAAGTGATTTGCGCCAGTCTCTGCTTAGGGCTACATCAATAGGAAACAAACCATGGAGAGAGAACTTGGAGCTACTTTATTGTGTCAAGTTTCAAAGAGCTAGCACAAACCGTGTTTGATTTAGAGTTCCAACTACATGTATCCATATAGGAGAAAACAGAGTGAAACCTAAAAATTAAAACTGTTACTGCCAACGAACTGTTTAACCTAGAAGAACGAAATTTGCTGAGCCAAGTGGGATTGGGGTGCTGATCATTACCTGAAAGTGTCATCAAGATTGGTTGAAAAAATGTGTGCTGAGATCTCAGGAAAATTGCAGTTTTTTGGAAGATTGGCAACCCCTTTCCATGAAAGTGATTTGCGCCAGTCTCTGCTTAGGGCTACATCAATAGGAAACAAACCATAGAGATAGAACTTGGAGCTACTTTATTGTGTCAAGTTTCAAAGAGCTAGCACAAACCGTGTTTGATTTAGAGTTCCAACTACATGTATCCATATAGGAGAAAAAAGAGTGAAACGTAAAAATTAAAACTGTTACTGCCAATGAACGGTTTAACATAGAAGAACGAAATTTGGTGAGCCAAGTGGGATTGGGGTGCTGATCATTACCTGAAAGTGTCATCAAGATTGGGTGAAAAAATGTGTGCTGAGATTTTAGGAAACTCTTATTTTTTGGAAGATTGTAAACCCCTTTCCATGAAAGTGATTTGCGCCAGTCTCTGCTTAGGGCTACATCAATAGGAAACAAACCATAGAGATACAACTTGGAGCTACTTTATTGTGTCAAGTTTCAAAGAGCTAGCACAAACCGTGTTTGATTTAGAGTTCCAACTACATGTATCCATATAGGAGAAAACAGAGTGAAACCTAAAAATTAAAACTGTTACTGCCAACGAACGGTTTAACCTAGAAGAACGAAATTTGGTGAGCCAAGTGGGATTGGGGTGCTGATCATTACCTGAGTGTCATCAAGATTGGGTGAAAAAATGTGTGCTGAGATTTCAGGAAATTCGTAGTTTTTTGGAAGCTTGGCAACCCCTTTCCATGAAAGTGATTTGCGCCAGTCGCTGCTTAGGGCTACATCAATAGGAAACAAACCATAGAGATAGAACTTGGAGCTACTTTAGTGTGTCAAGTTTCAAAGAGCTAGCACAAACCGTGTTTGATTTAGAGTTCCAACTACATGTATCCATATAGGAGAAAACAGAGTGAAACCTAAAAATTAAAACTGTTACTGCCAACGAACGGTTTAACCTAGAAGAATGAAATTTGGTGAGCCAAGTTGGAATGGCGTACTGATCATTACCTGAAAGTGTCATCCAGATTGGGTGAAAAAATGTGTGCTGAGATTTCAGGAAACTAGCAGTTTTTTGGAAGACTGGCAACCCCTTTCCATGAAAGTGATTTGCACCAGTCTCTTCTTAGGGCTACATCAATAGGAAACAAACCATAGAGATAGAACTTGGAGCTACTTTATTGTGTCAAGATTCAAAGAGCTAGCACAAACCGTGTTTGATTTAGAGTTCCAACTACATGTATCCATATAGGAGAAAACAGAGTGAAACCTAAAAATTAAAACTGTTACTGCCAACGAACGGTTTAACCTAGAAGAACGAAATTTGGTGAGCCAGGTGGGATTGGGGTACTGATCATTACCTGAAAGTGTCATCCAGATTGGGTGAAAAAATGTGTGCTGAGATTTCAGGAAATCACAGTTTTTTGGAAGATTGGCAACCCCTTTCCATGAAAGTGATTTGCGCCAGTATCTGCTTAGGGCTACATCAATAGGAAACAAACCATAGAGATAGAACTTGGAGCTACATTGTTGTGTCAAGTTTCAAAGAGCTAGCACAAACCGTGTTTGATTTAGAGTTCCAACTACATGTATCCATATAGGAGAAAACAGAGTGAAACCTAAAATTTAAAACTGTTACTGCCAACGAACGGTTTAACCTAGAAGAACGAAATTTGGTGAGCCAAGTGGGATTGGGGTGCTGATCATTACCTGAAAGTGTCATCAAGATTGGGTGAAAAAATGTGTGCTGAGATTTCAGGAAATTCGTAGTTTTTTGGAAGCTTGGCAACCCCTTTCCATGAAAGTGATTTGCGCCAGTCGCTGCTTAGGGCTACATCAATAGGAAACAAACCATAGAGATAGAACTTGGAGCTACTTTAGTGTGTCAAGTTTCAAAGAGCTAGCACAAACCGTGTTTGATTTAGAGTTCCAACTACATGTATCCATATAGGAGAAAACAGAGTGAAACCTAAAAATTAAAACTGTTACTGCCAACGAACGGTTTAACCTAGAAGAACGAAATTTGGTGAGCCAAGTGGGAATGGCGTACTGATCATTACCTGAAAGTGTCATTCAGATTGGGTGAAAAAATGTGTGCTGAGATTTCAGGAAACTAGCAGTTTTTTGGAAGACTGGCAACCCCTTTCCATGAAAGTGATTTGCACCAGTCTCTTCTTAGGGCTACATCAATAGGAAACAAACCATAGAGATAGAACTTGGAGCTACTTTATTGTGTCAAGATTCAAAGAGCTAGCACAAACCGTGTTTGATTTAGAGTTCCAACTACATGTATCCATATAGGAGAAAACAGAGTGAAACCTAAAAATTAAAACTGTTACTGCCAACGAACGGTTTAACCTAGAAGAACGAAATTTGGTGAGCCAAGTGGGATTGGGGTACTGATCATTACCTGAAAGTGTCATCCAGATTGGGTGAAAAAATGTGTGCTGAGATTTCAGGAAATCGCAGTTTTTTGGAAGATTGGCAACCCCTTTCCATGAAAGTGATTTGCGCCAGTCTCTGCTTAGGGCTACATCAATAGGAAACAAACCATAGAGATAGAACTTGGAGCTACTTTGTTGTGTCAAGTTTCAAAGAGCTAGCACAAACCGTGTTTGATTTAGAGTTCCAACTACATGTATCCATATAGGAGAAAACAGAGTGAAACCTAAAAATTAAAACTGTTACTGCCAACGAACGGTTTAACCTAGAAGAACGAAATTTGGTGAGCCAAGTGGGATTGGGGTACTGATCATTACCTGAAAGTGTCATCAAGATTGGGTGAAAAAATGTGTGCTGAGATTTCAGGAAACTCTTAGTTTTTTGGATGATTGGCAACCCCTTTCCATGAAAGTGATTTGCGCCAGTCTCTGCTTAGGGCTACATCAATAGGAAACAAACCATAGAGATAGAACTTGGAGCTACTTACTTGTGTCAAGTTTCAAAGAGCTAGCACAAACCGTGTTTGATTTAGAGTTCCAACTACATGTATCCATATAGGAGAAAACAGAGTGAAACCTAAAAATTAAAACTGTTACTGCCAACGAATGGTTTAACCTAGAAGAACGAAATTTGGTGAGCCAAGTGGGATTGGGGTGCTGATCATTACCTGAAAGTGTCATCAAGATTGGGTGAAAAAATGTGTGCTGAGATTTCAGGAAACTCTTAGTTTTTTGGAAGATTGTCAACCCCTTTCCATGAAAGTGATTTGCGCCAGTCTCTGCTTAGGGCTACATCAATAGGAAACAAACCATAGAGATAGAACTTGGAGCTACATTATTGTGTCAAGTTTCAAAGAGCTAGCACAAACCGTGTTTGATTTAGAGTTCCAACTACATGTATCCATATAGGAGAAAACAGAGTGAAACCTAAAAATTAAAACTGTTACTGCCAACGAACGGTTTAACCTAAAAGAAAGAAACTTTTTCACCAAAGTGGGATGTTTTGTACTGATCATTACCTGAAAGTGTCATCAAGATTGGGTGAAAAAATGTGTGCTGAGATTTCAGGAAACTCGTAGTTTTTTGGAAGCCTGGCAACCCCTTTCCATGAAAGTGATTTGCGCCAGTCTCTGCTTAGGGCTACATCAATAGGAAACAAACCATAGATATAGAACTTGGAGCTACTTTATTGTGTCAAGTTTCAAAGAGCTAGCACAAACCGTGTTTGATTTAGATTTCCAACTACATGTATCCATATCGGAGAAAACAGAGTGAAACCTAAAAATTAAAACTGTTACTGCCAACGAATGGCTTAACCTAGAAGAACGAAATTTGGTGAGCCAAGTGGGATTGGGGTACTGATCATTACCTGAAAGTGTCATCAAGATTGGGTGAAAAACTGTGTGCTGAGATTTCAGGAAACTCGCAGTTTTTTGGAAGATTGTCAAACCCTTTCCATGAAAGTGATTTGGCCAGTCTCTGCTTAGGGCTACATCAATAGGAAACAAACCATAGAGATAGAACTTGGAGCTACTTTATTGTGTCAAATTTCAAAGAGCTAGCACAAACCGTGTTTGATTTAGAGTTCCAACTACATATATCCATATAGGAGAAAACAGAGTGAAACCTAAAAGTTAAAACTGTTACTGCCAACGAACGGTTTAACCTAGAAGAACGAAATTTGGTGAGCCAAGTGGGATTGGGGTGCTGATCATTACCTGAAAGTGTCATCAAGATTGGGTGAAAAAATGTGTGCTGAGATTTCAGGAAACTCTTATTTTTTGGAAGATTGTCAACCCCTTTCCATGTAAGTGATTTGCGCCAGTCTCTGCTTAGGGCTACATCAATAGGAAACAAACCATAGAGATAGAACTTGGAGCTACTTTATTGTGTCAAGTTTCAAAGAGCTAGCACAAACCGTGTTTGATTTAGAGTTCCAACTACATGTATCCATATAGGAGAAAACAGAGTGAAACCTAAAAATTAAAACTGTTACTGCCAACGAACGGTTTAACCTAGAAGAACGAAATTTCTTGAGCCAAGTGGGATTGGGGTAGTGATCATTACCTGAAAGTGTCATCAAGATTGGGTGAAAAAATGTGTGCTGAGATTTCAGGAAATTCGTAGTTTTTTGGAAGATGGCAACCCCTTTCCATGAAAGGGATTTGCGCCAGTCTCTGCTTAGGGCTACATCAATAGGAAACAAACCATAGAGATAGAACTTGGAGCTACTTTATTGTGTCAAGTTTCAAAGAGCTAGCACAAACCGTGTTTGATTTAGAGTTCCAACTACATGTATCCATATAGGAGAAAACAGAGTGAAACCTAAAAATTAAAACTGTTACTGCCAACGAACGGTTTAACCTAAAAGAACGAAATTTGGTGAGCCAAGTGGGATTGGGGTACTGATCATTACCTGAAAGTGTCATCAAGATTGGGTGAAAAAATGTGTGCTGAGATTTCAGGAAACTCTTAGTTTTTTGGAAGATTGTCAACCCCTTTCCATGAAAGTGATTTGCGCCAGTCTCTGCTTAGGGCTACATCAATAGGAAACAAACCATAGAGATAGAACTTGGAGCCACTTTATTGTGTCAAGTTTCAAAGAGCTAGCACAAACCGTGTTTGATTTAGAGTTCCAACTGCATGTGTCCATATAGGAGAGAACAGAGTGAAACCTAAAAATTAAAACTGTTACTGCCAACGAACGGTTTAACCTAGAAGAACGAAATTTGGTGAGCCAAGTGGGCTTGGGGTACTGATCATTACCTGAAAGTGTCATCAAGATTGGGTGAAAAAATGTGTGCTGAGATTTCAGGAAACTTGCAGTTTTTTGGAAGATTGGCAACCCCTTTCCATGAAAGTGATTTGCGCCAGTCTCTGCTTAGGGCTACATCAATAGGAAACAAACCATAGAGATAGAACTTGGAGCTACTTTATTGTGTCAAGTTTCAAAGAGCTAGCACAAACCGTGTTTGATTTAGAGTTCCAACTACATGTATCCATATAGGAGAAAACAGAGTGAAACCTAAAAATTAAAACTGTTACTGCCAACGAACGGTTTAACCTAGAAGAACGAAATTTGGTGAGCCAAGTGGGATTGGGGTACTGATCATTACCTGAAAGTGTCATCAAGATTGGGTGAAAAAAATGTGTGCTGAGATTTCAGGAAACTCTTAGTTTTTTGGAACATTGGCAACCCCTTTCCATGAAAGTGATTTGCGCCAGTCTCTGCTTAGGGCTACATCAATAGGAAACAAACCATGGAGAGAGAACTTGGAGCTACTTTATTGTGTCAAGTTTCAAAGAGCTAGCACAAACCAGGTTTGATTTAGAGTTCCAAATACATGTATCCATATAGGAGAAAACACAGTGAAACCTAAAAATTAAAACTGTTACTGCCAACGAACGGTTTAACCTAGAAGAACGAAATTTGGTGAGCCAAGTGGGATTGGGGTACTGATCATTACCTGAAAGTGTCATCAAGATTGGATGAAAAAATGTGTGCTGAGATTTCAGGAAACTAGTAGTTTTTTGGAAGATGGCCACCCCTTTCCATGAAAGGGATTTGCGCCAGTCTCTGCTTAGGGCTACATCAATAGGAAACAAACCATAGAAATAGAACTTGGAGCTACTTTATTGTGTCAAGTTTCAAAGAGCTAGCACAAACCGTGTTTGATTTAGAGTTCCAACTACATGTATCCATATAGGAGAAAACAGAGTGAAACCTAAAAATTAAAACTGTTAGCGCCAAAGAACGGTTTATCCTAAAAGAAAGAAACTTGGTGACCCAAGTGGGATGTGTTGTACTGATCATTACCTGAAAGAGTCATCAAGATTGGGTGAAAAAATGTGTGCTGAGATTTCAGGGAACTCGTAGTTTTTTGGAAGCCTGGCAACCCATTTCCATGAAAGTGATTTGCGCCAGTCTCTGATTAGGGCTACATCAATAGGAAACAAACCATAGAGATAGAACTTGGAGCTACTTTATTGTGTCAAGTTTCAAAGAGCTAGCACAAACCGTGTTTGATTTAGAGTTCCAACTACATGTATCCATATAGGAGAAAACAGAGTGAAACCTAAAAATTAAAACTGTTACTGCCAACGAACGGTTTAACCTAGAAGAACGCAATTAGGTAAGCCAAGTGGGATTGGGGTACTGATCATTACCTGAAAGTGTCATCAAGATTGGGTGAAAAAATGTGTGCTGAGATTTCAGGAAACTTGCAGTTTTTTGGAAGATTGGCAACCCCTTTCCATGAAAGTGATTTGCGCCAGTCTCTGCTTAGGGCTACATCAATAGGAAACAAACCATAGAGATAGAACTTGGAGCTACTTTATTGTGTCAAGTTTCAAAGAGCTAGCACAAACCGTGTTTGATTTAGAGTTCCAACTACATGTATCCATATAGGAGAAAACAGAGTGAAACCTAAAAATTAAAACTGTTACTGCCAATGAACGGTTTAACCTAGAAGAATGAAATTTGGTGAGCCAAGTGGGATTGGGGTGCTGATCATTACCAGAAAGTGTCATCAAGATTGGGGGAAAAAATGTGTGCTGAGATTTCAGGAAACTCTTAGTTTTTTGGAAGATTGTCAACCCCTTTCCATGAAAGTGATTTGCGCCAGTCTCTGCTTAGGGCTACATCAATAGGAAACAAACCATAGAGATAGAACATGGAGCTACTTTATTGTGTCAAGTTTCAAAGAGCTAGCACAAACCGTGTTTGATTTAGAGTTCCAACTACATGTATCCATATAGGAGAAAACAGAGTTAAACCTAAAAATTAAAACTGTTACTGCCAACGAACGGTTTAACCTAGAAGAACGAAACTTGGTGACCCAAGTGGGATTTATTGTACTGATCATTACCTGAAAGTGTCATCAAGATTGGGTGAAAAAATGTGTGCTGAGATTTCAGGAAACTCGTAGTTTTTTGGAAGCTTGGCAACCCCTTTAAATGGAAGTGATTTGCGCCAGTCTCTGCTTAGGGCTACATCAATAGGAAACAAACCATAGAGATAGACATGGAGCTACTTTATTGTGTCAAGTTTCAAAGAGCTAGCACAAACCGTGTTTGATTTAGAGTTCCAACTACATGTATCCATATAGGAGAAAACACAGTGAAACCTTAAAATTAAAACTGTTACTGCCAACGAACGGTTTAACCTAAAAGAACGAAATTTGGTGAGCCAAGTGGGATTGGTGTACTGATCATTACCTGAAAGTGTCATCAAGATTGGGTGAAAAAATATGTGCTGAGATTTCAGGAAACTCTTAGTTTTTTGGAAGATTGTCAACCCCTTTCCATGAAAGTGATTTGCGCCAGTCTCTGCTTAGGGCTACATCAATAGGAAACAAACCATAGAGATAGAACGTGGAGCTACTTTATTGTGTCAAGTTTCAAAGAGCTAGCACAAACCGTGTTTGATTTAGAGTTCCAACTACATGTGTCCATATAGGAGAAAACAGAGTGAAACCTAAAAATTAAAACTGTTACTGCCAACGAACAGTTTAACCTAGAAGAACGAAATTTGGTGAGCCAATTGGGATTGGGGTACTGATCATTACCTGAAAGTGTCATCAAGATTGGGTGAAAAAAATGTGTGCTGAGATTTCAGGAAACTCGTAGTTTTTTGGAAGATGGCAACCCCTTTCCATTAAAGGGATTTGCGCCAGTCTCTGCTTAGAGCTACATCAATAGGAAACAAACCATAGAGATAGAACTTGGAGCTACTTTATTGTGTCAAGTTTCAAAGAGCTAGCACAAACCGTGTTTGATTTAGAGTTCCAACTACATGTATCCATATAGGAGAAAACACAGTGAAACCTAAAAATTAAAAATGTTACTGCCAACGAACGATTTAACCTAGAAGAACGAAATTTGGTGAGCCAAGTGGGAATGGGGTGCTGATCATTACCTGAAAGTGTCATCAAGATTGGGTGAATAAATGTGTGCTGAGATTTCAGGAAACTCGCAGTTTTTTGGAAGATTGGCAACCCCTTTCCATGAAAGTGATTTGCGCCAGTCTCTGCTTAGGGCTACATCAATAGGAAACAAAAAATAGAGATAGAACTTAGAGCTACTTTATTGTGTCAAGTTTCAAAGAGCTAGCACAAACCGTGTTTGATTTAGAGTTCCAAATACATGTATCCATATAGGAGAAAACAGAGTGAAACCTAAAAATTAAAACTGTTACTGCCAAAGAACGGTTTAACCTAGAAGAACGAAATTTGGTGAGCCAAGTGGGATTGGGGTACTGATCATTACCTGAAAGTGTCATCAAGATTGGTTAAAAAAAATTTGTGCTGAGATTTCAGGAAACTCTTAGTTTTTTGGAAGATTGTCAACCCCTTTCCATGAAAGTGATTTGCGCCAGTCTCTGCTTAGCGCTACATCAATAGGAAACAAACCATAGAGATAGAACTTGGAGCTACTTTATTGTGTCAAGTTTCAAAGAGCTAGCACAAACCGTGTTTGATTTAGAGTTCCAACTACATGTATCCATATAGGAGAAAACAGAGTGAAACCTAAAAGTTAAAACTGTTACTGCCAACGAACGGTTTAACCTAGAAGAACGAAATTTGGTGAGCCAAGTGGGATTGGGGTGCTGATCATTACCTGAAAGTGTCATCAAGATTGGTTGAAAAAATGTGTGCTGAGATTTCAGGAAACTCGTAGTTTTTTGGAAGCTTGGCAACCCCTTTCCATGAAAGTGATTTGCGCCAGTCGCTGCTTAGGGCTACATCAATAGGAAACAAACCATAGAGATAGAACTTGGAGCTACTTTATTGTGTCAAGTTTCAAAGAGCTAGCAGAAACCGTGTTTGATTTAGTGTTCCAACTACATGTATCCATATAGGAGAAAACAGAGTGAAACCTAAAAATTAAAACTGTTACTGCCAACGAACGGTTGAACCTAGAAGAATGAAATTTGGTGAGCCAAGTGGGATTGGGGTGCTGATCATTACCTAAAAGTGTCATCAAGATTGGGGGAAAAATGTGTGCTGAGATTTCAGGAAACTCTTAGTTTTTTGGAAGTTTGTCAACCCCTTTCCATGAAAGTGATTTGCGCCAGTCTCTGCTTAGGGCTATATCAATAGGAAACAAACCATAGAGTTAAACATGGAGCTACTTTATTGTGTCAAGTTTCAAAGAGCTAGCACAAACCGTGTTTGATTTAGAGTTCCAAATATATGTATCCATATAGGAGAAAACACAGTGAAACCTAAAAATTAAAACTGTTACTGCCAACGAACGGTTTAACCTAGAAGAACGAAACTTGGTGACCCAAGTGGGATTTGTTGTACTGATCATTACCTGAAAGTGTCATCAAGATTGGGTGAAAAAATGTGTGCTGAGATTTCAGGAAACTCGTAGTTTTTTGGAAGCTTGGCAACCCCTTTAAATGAAAGTGATTTGCGCCAGTCTCTGCTTAGGGCTACATCAATAGGAAACAAACCATAGAGATATAACTTGGAGCTACTTTATTGTGTCAAGTTTCAAAGAGCTAGCACAAACCGTGTTTGATTTAGAGTTCCAACTACATGTATCCATATAGGAGAAAACAGAGTGAAACCTAAAAATTAAAACTGTTACTGCCAATGAACGGTTTAACCTAGAAGAATGAAATTTGGTGAGCCAAGTGGGATTGGGGTGCTGATCATTACCTGAAAGTGTCATCAAGATTGGGGGAAAAAATGTGTGCTGAGATTTCAGGAAACTCTTAGTTTTTTGGAAGATTGTCAACCCCTTTCCATGAAAGTGATTTGCGCCAGTCTCTGCTTAGGGCTACATCAATAGGAAACAAACCATAGAGATAGAACATGGAGCTACTTTATTGTGTCAAGTTTCAAAGAGCTAGCACAAACCGTGTTTGATTTAGAGTTCCAACTACATGTATCCATATAGGAGAAAACAGAGTTAAACCTAAAAATTAAAACTGTTACTGCCAACGAACGGTTTAACCTAGAAGAACGAAACTTGGTGACCCAAGTGGGATTTATTGTACTGATCATTACCTGAAAGTGTCATCAAGATTGGGTGAAAAAATGTGTGCTGAGATTTCAGGAAACTCGTAGTTTTTTGGAAGCTTGGCAACCCCTTTAAATGAAAGTGATTTGTGCCAGTCTCTGCTTAGGGCTACATCAATAGGAAACAAACCATAGAGATAGACATGGAGCTACTTTATTGTGTCAAGTTTCAAAGAGCTAGCAAAAACCGTGTTTGATTTAGAGTTCCAAATACATGTATCCATATAGGAGAAAACACAGTGAAACCTAAAAATTAAAACTGTTACTGCCAACGAACGGTTTAACCTAAAAGAACGAAATTTGGTGAGCCAAGTGGGATTGGGGTACTGATCATTACCTGAAAGTGTCATCAAGATTGGGTGAAAAAATGCGTGCTGAGATTTCAGGAAACTCTTACTTTTTTGGAAGATTGTCAACCCCTTTCCATGAAAGTGATTTGCGCCAGTCTCTTCTTAGGGCTACATCAATAGGAAACAAACCATAGAGATAGAACTTGGAGCTACTTTATTGTGTCAAGTTTCAAAGAGCTAGCACAAACCGTGTTTGATTTAGAGTTCCAACTACATGTGTCCATATAGGAGAAAACAGAGTGAAACCTAAAAATTAAAACTGTTACTGCCAACGAACGGTTTAACCTAGAAGAACGAAATTTGGTGAGCCAAGTGGGATTGGGGTACTGATCATTACCTGAAAGTGTCATCAAGATTGGGTGAAAAAATGTGTGCTGAGATTTCAGGAAACTCGCAGTTTTTTGGAAGATTGGCAACCCCTTTCCTTGAAAGTGATTTGTGCCAGTCTCTGCTTAGGGCTACATCAATAGGAAAGAAACCATAGAGATAGAACTTGGAGCTACTTTATTGTGTCAAGTTTCAAAGAGCTAGCACAAACCGTGTTTGATTTAGAGTTCCAACTACATGTATCCATATAGGAGAAAACAGAGTGAAACCTAAAAATTAAAACTGTTACTGCCAACGAACGGTTTAACCTAGAAGAATGAAATTTGGTGAGCCAAGTGGGATTGGGGTGCTGATCATTACCTGAAAGTGTCATCAAGATTGGGGGAAAAAATGTGTGCTGAGATTTCAGGAAACTCTTAGTTTTTTGGAAGATTGTCAACCCCTTTCCATGAAAGTGATTTGCGCCAGTCTCTGCTCAGGGCTACATCAATAGGAAACAAACCATAGAGATAGAACATGGAGCTACTTTATTGTGTCAAGTTTCAAAGAGCTAGCACAAACCGTGTTTGATTTAGAGTTCCAACTACATGTATCCATATAGGAGAAAACAGAGTTAAACCTAAAAATTAAAACTGTTACTGCCAACGAACGGTTTAACCTAGAAGAACGAAACTTGGTGACCCAAGTGGGATTTATTGTACTGATCATTACCTGAAAGTGTCATCAAGATTGGGTGAAAAAATGTGTGCTGAGATTTCAGGAAACTCGTAGTTTTTTGGAAGCTTGGCAACCCCTTTAAATGAAAGTGATTTGCGCCAGTCTCTGCTTAGGGCTACATCAATAGGAAACAAACCATAGAGATAGACATGGAGCTACTTTATTGTGTCAAGTTTCAAAGAGCTAGCACAAACCGTGTTTGATTTAGAGTTCCAAATACATGTATCCATATAGGAGAAAACAGAGTGAAACCTAAAAATTAAAACTGTTACTGCCAACGAACGGTTTAACCTAAAAGAACGAAATTTGGTGAGCCAAGTGGGATTGGGGTACTGATCATTACCTGAAAGTGTCATCAAGATTGGGTGAAAAAATGTGTGCTGAGATTTCAGGAAACTCGCAGTTTTTTGGAAGATTGGCAACCCCTTTCCATGAAAGTGATTTGTGCCAGTCTCTTCTTAGGGCTACATCAATAGGAAACAAACCATAGAGATAGAACTTGGAGCTACTTTATTGTGTCAAGTTTCAAAGAGCTAGCACAAACCGTGTTTGATTTAGAGTTCCAACTACATGTATCCATATAGGAGAAAACAGAGTGAAACCTAAAAATTAAAACTGTTACTGCCAACGAACAGTTTAACCTAGAAGAACGAAATTTGGTGAGCCAAGTGGGATTGGTGTACTGATCATTACCTGAAAGTGTCATCAAGATTGGGGGAAAAAATGTGTGCTGAGATTTCAGGAAACTCGTAGTTTTTTGGAAGATGGCAACCCCTTTCCATTAAAGGGATTTGCGCCAGTCTCTGCTTAGGGCTACATCAATAGGAAACAAACCATAGAGATAGAACTTGGAGCTACTTTATTGTGTCAAGTTTCAAAGAGCTAGCACAAACCGTGTTTGATTTAGAGTTCCAACTACATGTATCCATATAGGAGAAAACAGAGTGAAACCTAAAAATTAAAACTGTTACTGCCAAAGAACGGTTTAACCTAGAAGAACGAAATTTGGTGAGCCAAGTGGGATTGGGGTACTGATCATTACCTGAAAGTGTCATCAAGATTGGTTAAAAAAAATTTGTGCTGAGATTTCAGGAAACTCTTAGTTTTTTGGAAGATTGTCAACCCCTTTCCATGAAAGTGATTTGCGCCAGTCTCTGCTTAGCGCTACATCAATAGGAAACAAACCATAGAGATAGAACTTGGAGCTACTTTATTGTGTCAAGTTTCAAAGAGCTAGCACAAACCGTGTTTGATTTAGAGTTCCAACTACATGTATCCATATAGGAGAAAACAGAGTGAAACCTAAAAGTTAAAACTGTTACTGCCAACGAACGGTTTAACCTAGAAGAACGAAATTTGGTGAGCCAAGTGGGATTGGGGTGCTGATCATTACCTGAAAGTGTCATCAAGATTGGTTGAAAAAATGTGTGCTGAGATTTCAGGAAACTCGTAGTTTTTTGGAAGCTTGGCAACCCCTTTCCATGAAAGTGATTTGCGCCAGTCGCTGCTTAGGGCTACATCAATAGGAAACAAACCATAGAGATAGAACTTGGAGCTACTTTATTGTGTCAAGTTTCAAAGAGCTAGCAGAAACCGTGTTTGATTTAGTGTTCCAACTACATGTATCCATATAGGAGAAAACAGAGTGAAACCTAAAAATTAAAACTGTTACTGCCAACGAACGGTTGAACCTAGAAGAATGAAATTTGGTGAGCCAAGTGGGATTGGGGTGCTGATCATTACCTAAAAGTGTCATCAAGATTGGGGGAAAAATGTGTGCTGAGATTTCAGGAAACTCTTAGTTTTTTGGAAGTTTGTCAACCCCTTTCCATGAAAGTGATTTGCGCCAGTCTCTGCTTAGGGCTATATCAATAGGAAACAAACCATAGAGTTAAACATGGAGCTACTTTATTGTGTCAAGTTTCAAAGAGCTAGCACAAACCGTGTTTGATTTAGAGTTCCAAATATATGTATCCATATAGGAGAAAACACAGTGAAACCTAAAAATTAAAACTGTTACTGCCAACGAACGGTTTAACCTAGAAGAACGAAACTTGGTGACCCAAGTGGGATTTGTTGTACTGATCATTACCTGAAAGTGTCATCAAGATTGGGTGAAAAAATGTGTGCTGAGATTTCAGGAAACTCGTAGTTTTTTGGAAGCTTGGCAACCCCTTTAAATGAAAGTGATTTGCGCCAGTCTCTGCTTAGGGCTACATCAATAGGAAACAAACCATAGAGATATAACTTGGAGCTACTTTATTGTGTCAAGTTTCAAAGAGCTAGCACAAACCGTGTTTGATTTAGAGTTCCAACTACATGTATCCATATAGGAGAAAACAGAGTGAAACCTAAAAATTAAAACTGTTACTGCCAATGAACGGTTTAACCTAGAAGAATGAAATTTGGTGAGCCAAGTGGGATTGGGGTGCTGATCATTACCTGAAAGTGTCATCAAGATTGGGGGAAAAAATGTGTGCTGAGATTTCAGGAAACTCTTAGTTTTTTGGAAGATTGTCAACCCCTTTCCATGAAAGTGATTTGCGCCAGTCTCTGCTTAGGGCTACATCAATAGGAAACAAACCATAGAGATAGAACATGGAGCTACTTTATTGTGTCAAGTTTCAAAGAGCTAGCACAAACCGTGTTTGATTTAGAGTTCCAACTACATGTATCCATATAGGAGAAAACAGAGTTAAACCTAAAAATTAAAACTGTTACTGCCAACGAACGGTTTAACCTAGAAGAACGAAACTTGGTGACCCAAGTGGGATTTATTGTACTGATCATTACCTGAAAGTGTCATCAAGATTGGGTGAAAAAATGTGTGCTGAGATTTCAGGAAACTCGTAGTTTTTTGGAAGCTTGGCAACCCCTTTAAATGAAAGTGATTTGTGCCAGTCTCTGCTTAGGGCTACATCAATAGGAAACAAACCATAGAGATAGACATGGAGCTACTTTATTGTGTCAAGTTTCAAAGAGCTAGCAAAAACCGTGTTTGATTTAGAGTTCCAAATACATGTATCCATATAGGAGAAAACACAGTGAAACCTAAAAATTAAAACTGTTACTGCCAACGAACGGTTTAACCTAAAAGAACGAAATTTGGTGAGCCAAGTGGGATTGGGGTACTGATCATTACCTGAAAGTGTCATCAAGATTGGGTGAAAAAATGCGTGCTGAGATTTCAGGAAACTCTTACTTTTTTGGAAGATTGTCAACCCCTTTCCATGAAAGTGATTTGCGCCAGTCTCTTCTTAGGGCTACATCAATAGGAAACAAACCATAGAGATAGAACTTGGAGCTACTTTATTGTGTCAAGTTTCAAAGAGCTAGCACAAACCGTGTTTGATTTAGAGTTCCAACTACATGTGTCCATATAGGAGAAAACAGAGTGAAACCTAAAAATTAAAACTGTTACTGCCAACGAACGGTTTAACCTAGAAGAACGAAATTTGGTGAGCCAAGTGGGATTGGGGTACTGATCATTACCTGAAAGTGTCATCAAGATTGGGTGAAAAAATGTGTGCTGAGATTTCAGGAAACTCGCAGTTTTTTGGAAGATTGGCAACCCCTTTCCTTGAAAGTGATTTGTGCCAGTCTCTGCTTAGGGCTACATCAATAGGAAAGAAACCATAGAGATAGAACTTGGAGCTACTTTATTGTGTCAAGTTTCAAAGAGCTAGCACAAACCGTGTTTGATTTAGAGTTCCAACTACATGTATCCATATAGGAGAAAACAGAGTGAAACCTAAAAATTAAAACTGTTACTGCCAACGAACGGTTTAACCTAGAAGAATGAAATTTGGTGAGCCAAGTGGGATTGGGGTGCTGATCATTACCTGAAAGTGTCATCAAGATTGGGGGAAAAAATGTGTGCTGAGATTTCAGGAAACTCTTAGTTTTTTGGAAGATTGTCAACCCCTTTCCATGAAAGTGATTTGCGCCAGTCTCTGCTCAGGGCTACATCAATAGGAAACAAACCATAGAGATAGAACATGGAGCTACTTTATTGTGTCAAGTTTCAAAGAGCTAGCACAAACCGTGTTTGATTTAGAGTTCCAACTACATGTATCCATATAGGAGAAAACAGAGTTAAACCTAAAAATTAAAACTGTTACTGCCAACGAACGGTTTAACCTAGAAGAACGAAACTTGGTGACCCAAGTGGGATTTATTGTACTGATCATTACCTGAAAGTGTCATCAAGATTGGGTGAAAAAATGTGTGCTGAGATTTCAGGAAACTCGTAGTTTTTTGGAAGCTTGGCAACCCCTTTAAATGAAAGTGATTTGCGCCAGTCTCTGCTTAGGGCTACATCAATAGGAAACAAACCATAGAGATAGACATGGAGCTACTTTATTGTGTCAAGTTTCAAAGAGCTAGCAGAAACCGTGTTTGATTTAGAGTTCCAAATACATGTATCCATATAGGAGAAAACAGAGTGAAACCTAAAAATTAAAACTGTTACTGCCAACGAACGGTTTAACCTAAAAGAACGAAATTTGGTGAGCCAAGTGGGATTGGGGTACTGATCATTACCTGAAAGTGTCATCAAGATTGGGTGAAAAAATGTGTGCTGAGATTTCAGGAAACTCGCAGTTTTTTGGAAGATTGGCAACCCCTTTCCATGAAAGTGATTTGTGCCAGTCTCTTCTTAGGGCTACATCAATAGGAAACAAACCATAGAGATAGAACTTGGAGCTACTTTATTGTGTCAAGTTTCAAAGAGCTAGCACAAACCGTGTTTGATTTAGAGTTCCAACTACATGTATCCATATAGGAGAAAACAGAGTGAAACCTAAAAATTAAAACTGTTACTGCCAACGAACAGTTTAACCTAGAAGAACGAAATTTGGTGAGCCAAGTGGGATTGGTGTACTGATCATTACCTGAAAGTGTCATCAAGATTGGGGGAAAAAATGTGTGCTGAGATTTCAGGAAACTCGTAGTTTTTTGGAAGATGGCAACCCCTTTCCATTAAAGGGATTTGCGCCAGTCTCTGCTTAGGGCTACATCAATAGGAAACAAACCATAGAGATAGAACTTGGAGCTACTTTATTGTGTCAAGTTTCAAAGAGCTAGCACAAACCGTGTTTGATTTAGAGTTCCAACTACATGTATCCATATAGGAGAAAACACAGTGAAACCTAAAAATTAAAACTGTTACTGCCAATGAACGGTTTAACCTAGAAGAATGAAATTTGGTGAGCCAAGTGGGATTGGGGTGCTGATCATTACCTGAAAGTGTCATCAAGATTGGGGGAAAAAATGTGTGCTGAGATTTCAGGAAACTCTTAGTTTTTTGGAAGATTGTCAACCCCTTTCCATGAAAGTGATTTGCGCCAGTCTCTGCTTAGGGCTACATCAATAGGAAACAAACCATAGAGATAGAACATGGAGCTACTTTATTGGGTCAAGTTTCAAAGAGCTAGCACAAACCGTGTTTGATTTAGAGTTCCAACTACATGTATCCATATAGGAGAAAACAGAGTTAAACCTAAAAATTAAAACTGTTACTGCCAACGAACGGTTTAACCTAGAAGAACGAAACTTGGTGACCCAAGTGGGATTTATTGTACTGATCATTACCTGAAAGTGTCATCAAGATTGGGTGAAAAAATGTGTGCTGAGATTTCAGGAAACTCGTAGTTTTTTGGAAGCTTGGCAACCCCTTTAAATGAAAGTGATTTGTGCCAGTCTCTGCTTAGGGCTACATCAATAGGAAACAAACCATAGAGATAGACATGGAGCTACTTTATTGTGTCAAGTTTCAAAGAGCTAGCAAAAACCGTGTTTGATTTAGAGTTCCAAATACATGTATCCATATAGGAGAAAACACAGTGAAACCTAAAAATTAAAACTGTTACTGCCAACGAACGGTTTAAACTAAAAGAACGAAATTTGGTGAGCCAAGTGGGATTGGGGTACTGATCATTACCTGAAAGTGTCATCAAGATTGGGTGAAAAAATGCGTGCTGAGATTTCAGGAAACTCTTAGTTTTTTGGAAGATTGTCAACCCCTTTCCATGAAAGTGATTTGCGCCAGTCTCTTCTTAGGGCTACATCAATAGGAAACAAACCATAGAGATAGAACTTGGAGCTACTTTATTGTGTCAAGTTTCAAAGAGCTAGCACAAACCGTGTTTGATTTAGAGTTCCAACTACATGTGTCCATATAGGAGAAAACAGAGTGAAACCTAAAAATTAAAACTGTTACTGCCAACGAACGGTTTAACCTAGAAGAACGAAA
This sequence comes from Spermophilus citellus, assembly GCF_964194105.1. Lineage (NCBI taxonomy): Eukaryota > Metazoa > Chordata > Mammalia > Rodentia > Sciuridae > Spermophilus > Spermophilus citellus. Next base: position 493,940 of record NW_027672727.1, on the reverse strand, counting down.
TTTGGTGAGCCAAGTGGGATTGGGGTACTGATCATTACCTGAAAGTGTCATCAAGATTGGGTGAAAAAATGTGTGCTGAGATTTCAGGAAACTCGCAGTTTTTTCGAAGATTGGCAACCCCTTTCCATGAAAGTGATTTGTGCCAGTCTCTGCTTAGGGCTACATCAATAGGAAAGAAACCATAGAGATAGAACTTGGAGCTACTTTATTGTGTCAAGTTTCAAAGAGCTAGCACAAACCGTGTTTGATTTAGAGTTCCAACTACATGTATCCATATAGGAGAAAACAGAGTGAAACCTAAAAATTAAAACTGTTACTGCCAACGAACGGTTTAACCTAGAAGAATGAAATTTGGTGAGCCAAGTGGGATTGGGGTGCTGATCATTACCTGAAAGTGTCATCAAGATTGGGGGAAAAAATGTGTGCTGAGATTTCAGGAAACTCTTAGTTTTTTGGAAGATTGTCAACCCCTTTCCATGAAAGTGATTTGCGCCAGTCTCTGCTTAGGGCTACATCAATAGGAAACAAACCATAGAGATAGAACATGGAGCTACTTTATTGTGTCAAGTTTCAAAGAGCTAGCACAAACCGTGTTTGATTTAGAGTTCCAACTACATGTATCCATATAGGAGAAAACAGAGTTAAACCTAAAAATTAAAACTGTTACTGCCAACGAACGGTTTAACCTAGAAGAACGAAACTTGGTGACCCAAGTGGGATTTATTGTACTTATCATTACCTGAAAGTGTCATCAAGATTGGGTGAAAAAATGTGTGCTGAGATTTCAGGAAACTCGTAGTTTTTTGGAAGCTTGGCAACCCCTTTAAATGAAAGTGATTTGCGCCAGTCTCTGCTTAGGGCTACATCAATAGGAAACAAACCATAGAGATAGACATGGAGCTACTTTATTGTGTCAAGTTTCAAAGAGCTAGCACAAACCGTGTTTGATTTAGAGTTCCAAATACATGTATCCATATAGGAGAAAACAGAGTGAAACCTAAAAATTAAAACTGTTACTGCCAACGAACGGTTTAACCTAAAAGAACGAAATTTGGTGAGCCAAGTGGGATTGGGGTACTGATCATTACCTGAAAGTGTCATCAAGATTGGGTGAAAAAATGTGTGCTGAGATTTCAGGAAACTCGCAGTTTTTTGGAAGATTGGCAACCCCTTTCCATGAAAGTGATTTGTGCCAGTCTCTTCTTAGGGCTACATCAATAAAAAACAAACCATAGAGATAGAACTTGGAGCTACTTTATTGTGTCAAGTTTCAAAGAGCTAGCACAAACCGTGTTTGATTTAGAGTTCCAACTACATGTATCCATATAGGAGAAAACAGAGTGAAACCTAAAAATTAAAACTGTTACTGCCAACGAACAGTTTAACCTAGAAGAACGAAATTTGGTGAGCCAAGTGGGATTGGTGTACTGATCATTACCTGAAAGTGTCATCAAGATTGGGTGAAAAAATGTGTGCTGAGATTTCAGGAAACTCGTAGTTTTTTGGAAGATGGCAACCCCTTTCCATTAAAGGGATTTGCGCCAGTCTCTGCTTAGGGCTACATCAATAGGAAACAAACCATAGAGATAGAACTTGGAGCTACTTTATTGTGTCAAGTTTCAAAGAGCTAGCACAAACCGTGTTTGATTTAGAGTTCCAACTACATGTATCCATATAGGAGAAAACACAGTGAAACCTAAAAATTAAAACTGTTACTGCCAACAAACGGTTTAAACTAGAAGAACGAAATTTGGTGAGCCAAGTGGGATTGGGGTACTGATCATTACCTGAAAGTGTCATCAAGATTGGGTGAAAAAATGCGTGCTGAGATTTCAGGAAACTCTTAGTTTTTTGGAAGATTGTCAACCCCTTTCCATGAAAGTGATTTGCGCCAGTCTCTGCTTAGGGCTACATCAATAGGAAACAAACCATAGAGATAGACATGGAGCTACTTTATTGTGTCAAGTTTCAAAGAGCTAGCACAAACCGTGTTTGATTTAGAGTTCCAACTACATGTGTCCATATAGGAGAAAACAGAGTGAAACCTAAAAATTAAAACTGTTACTGCCAACGAACGGTTTAACCTAGAAGAACGAAATTTGGTGAGCCAAGTGGGATTGGGGTACTGATCATTACCTGAAAGTGTCATCAAGATTGGGTGAAAAAATGTGTGCTGAGATTTCAGGAAACTCGCAGTTTTTTGGAAGATTGGCAACCCCTTTCCATGAAAGTGATTTGTGCCAGTCTCTGCTTAGGGCTACATCAATAGGAAAGAAACCATAGAGATAGAACTTGGAGCTACTTTATTGTGTCAAGTTTCAAAGAGCTAGCACAAACCGTGTTTGATTTAGAGTTCCAAATACATGTATCCATATAGGAGAAAACAGAGTGAAACCTAAAAATTAAAACTGTTACTGCCAATGAACGGTTTAACCTAGAAGAACGAAATTTGGTGAGCCAAGTGGGATTGGGGTGCTGATCATTACCTGAAAGTGTCATCAAGATTGGGGAAAAAATGTGTGCTGAGATTTCAGGAAACTCTTAGTTTTTTGGAAGATTGGCAACCCCTTTCCATGAAAGTGATTTGCGCCAGTCTCTGCTTAGGGCTACATCAATAGGAAACAAACCATAGAGATAGAACATGGAGCTACTTTATTGTGTCAAGTTTCAAAGAGCTAGCACAAACCGTGTTTGATTTAGAGTTCCAACTACATGTATCCATATAGGAGAAAACAGAGTTAAACCTAAAAATTAAAACTGTTACTGCCAACGAACGGTTTAACCTAGAAGAACGAATCTTGGTGACCCAAGTGGGATTTATTGTACTGATCATTACCTGAAAGTGTCATCAAGATTGGGTGAAAAAATGTGTGCTGAGATTTCAGGAAACTCGTAGTTTTTTGGAAGCTTGGCAACCCCTTTAAATGAAAGTGATTTGCGCCAGTCTCTGCTTAGGGCTACATCAATAGGAAACAAACCATAGAGATAGACATGGAGCTACTTTATTGTGTCAAGTTTCAAAGAGCTAGCACAAACCGTGTTTGATTTAGAGTTCCAAATACATGTATCCATATAGGAGAAAACACAGTGAAACCTAAAAATTAAAACTGTTACTGCCAACGAAAGGTTTAACCTAAAAGAACGAAATTTGGTGAGCCAAGTGGGATTGGGGTACTGATCATTACCTGAAAGTGTCATCAAGATTGGGTGAAAAAATGTGTGCTGAGATTTCTGGAATCTCTTAGTTTTTTGGAAGATTGTCAACCCCTTTCCATGAAAGTGATTTGTGCCAGTCTCTTCTTAGGGCTACATCAATAGGAAACAAACCATAGAGATAGAACTTGGAGCTACTTTATTGTGTCAAGTTTCAAAGAGCTAGCACAAACCGTGTTTGATTTAGAGTTCCAAATACATGTGTCCATATAGGAGAAAACAGAGTGAAACCTAAAAATTAAAACTGTTACTGCCAACGAACAGTTTAACCTAGAAGAACGAAATTTGGTGAGCCAAGTGGAATTGGGGTACTGATCATTACCTGAAAGTGTCATCAAGATTGGGTGAAAAAATGTGTGCTGAGATTTCAGGAAACTCGTAGTTTTTTGGAAGATGGCAACCCCTTTCCATTAAAGGGATTTGCGCCAGTCTCTGCTTAGGGCTACATCAATAGGAAACAAACCATAGAGATAGAACTTGGAGCTACTTTATTGTGTCAAGTTTCAAAGAGCTAGCACAAACCGTGTTTGATTTAGAGTTCCAACTACATGTATCCATATAGGAGAAAACACAGTGAAACCTAAAAATTAAAACTGTTACTGCCAACGAACGGTTTAACCTAGAAGAACGAAATTTGGATAGCCAAGTGGGATTGGGGTGCTGATCATTACCTGAAAGTGTCATCAAGATTGGGTGAAAAAATGTGTGCTGTGATTTCAGGAAACTCGCAGTTTTTTGGAAGATTGGCAACCCCTTTCCATGAAAGTGATTTGCGCCAGTCTCTGCTTAGGGCTATATCAATAGGAAACAAACCATAGAGATAGAACTTGGAGCTACTTTATTGTGTCAAGTTTCAAAGAGCTAGCACAAACCGTGTTTGATTTAGAGTTCCAACTACATGTATCCATATAGGAGAAAACAGAGTGAAACCTAAAAATTAAAACTGTTACTGCCAATGAACGGTTTAACCTAGAAGAATGAAATTTGGTGAGCCAAGTGGGATTGGGGTGCTGATCATTACCTGAAAGTGTCATCAAGATTGGGGGAAAAAATGTGTGCTGAGATTTCAGGAAACTCTTAGTTTTTTGGAAGATTGTCAACCCCTTTCCATGAAAGTGATTTGCGCCAGTCTCTGCTTAGGGCTACATCAATAGGAAACAAACCATAGAGATAGAACATGGAGCTACTTTATTGTGTCAAGTTTCAAAGAGCTAGCACAAACCGTGTTTGATTTAGAGTTCCAACTACATGTATCCATATAGGAGAAAACAGAGTTAAACCTAAAAATTAAAACTGTTACTGCCAACCAATGGTTTAACCTAGAAGAACGAAACTTGGTGACCCAAGTGGGATTTATTGTACTGATCATTACCTGAAAGTGTCATCAAGATTGGGTGAAAAAATGTGTGCTGAGATTTCAGGAAACTCGTAGTTTTTTGGAAGCTTGGCAACCTCTTTAAATGAAAGTGATTTGCGCCAGTCTCTGCTTAGGGCTACATCAATAGGAAACAAACCATAGAGATAGACATGGAGCTACTTTATTGTGTCAAGTTTCAAAGAGCTAGCACAAACCGTGTTTGATTTAGAGTTCCAACTACATGTGTCCATATAGGAGAAAACAGAGTGAAACCTAAAAATTAAAACTGTTACTGCCAACGAACGGTTTAACCTAGAAGAACGAAATTTGGTGAGCCAAGTGGGATTGGGGTACTGATCATTACCTGAAAGTGTCATCAAGATTGGGTGAAAAAATGTGTGCTGAGATTTCAGGAAACTCGCAGTTTTTTGGAAGATTGGCAACCCCTTTCCATGAAAGTGATTTGTGCCAGTCTCTGCTTAGGGCTACATCAATAGGAAAGAAACCATAGAGATAGAACTTGGAGCTACTTTATTGTGTCAAGTTTCAAAGAGCTAGCACAAACCGTGTTTGATTTAGAGTTCCAACTACATGTATCCATATAGGAGAAAACAGAGTGAAACCTAAAAATTAAAACTGTTACTGCCAACGAACGGTTTAACCTAGAAGAACGAAATTTGGTGAGCCAAGTGGGATTGGGGTACTGATCATTACCTGAAAGTGTCATCAAGATTGGGTGAAAAAATGTGTGCTGAGATTTCAGGAAACTCGCAGTTTTTTGGAAGATTGTCAACCCCTTTCCATGAAAGTGATTTGCGCCAGTCAGTGCTTAGGGCTACATCAATAGGAAACAAAAAATAGAGATAGAACTTGGAGCTACTTTATTGTGTTAAGTTTCAGAGAGCTATCACAAACCGTGTTTGATTTAGAGTTCCAACTACATGTATCCACATAGGAGAAAACAGAGTGTAACCTAAAAATTAAAACTGTTACTGCCAATGAACGGTTTAACCTAGAAGAACGAAATTTGGTGAGCCAAGTGGGATTGGGGTACTGATCATTACTTGAAAGTGTCATCAAGATTGGGTGAAAAAAATGTGTGCTGAGATTTCAGGAAACTCTTAGTTTTTTGGAAGATTGGCAACCCCTTTCCATGAAAGTGATTTGCTCCAGTCGCTGCTTAGGGCTACATCAATAGGAAACAAACCATAGAGATAGAACTTGGAGCTACTTTATTGTCTCAAGTTTCAAAGAGCTAGCACAAACCTTGTTTGATTTAGAGTTCCAACTACATGTATCCATATAGGAGAAAACAGAGTGAAACCTAAAAATTAAAACTGTTACTGCCAACGAACGGTTTAACCTAGAAGAACGAAATTTGGTGAGCCAAGTGGGATTGGTGTACTGATCATTACCTGAAAGTGTCATCAAGATTGGGTGAAAAAAATGTGTGCTGAGATTTCAGGAAACTCGTAGTTTTTTGGAAGCTTGGCAACCCCTTTAAATGAAAGTGATTTGCGCCAGTCTCTGCTTAGGGCTACATCAATAGGAAACAAACCATAGAGATAGATCTTGGAGCTACTTTATTGTGTCAAGTTTCAAAGAGCTAGCACAAACCGTGTTTGATTGAGAGTTCCAACTACATGTATCCATATAGGAGAAAACAGAGTGAAACCTAAAAGTTAAAACTTTACTGCCAACGAACCGTTTAACCTAGAAGAACGAAATTTGGTGAGCCAAGTGGGATTGGGGTGCTGATCATTACATGAAAGTGTCATCAAGATTGGGTGAAAAAATGTGTGCTGAGATTTCAGGAAACTCGTAGTTTTTTGGAAGATGGCAACCCCTTTCCATGAAAGTGATTTGCGCCAGTCTCTGCTTAGGGCTACATCAATAGGAAACAAACCATAGAGATAGAACTTGGAGCTACTTTATTGTGTCAAGTTTCAAAGAGCTAGCACAAACCGTGTTTGATTTAGAGTTCCAACTACATGTATCCATATAGGAGAAAACAGAGTGAAACCCAAAAATTAAAACTGTTACTGCCAACGAACGGTTTAACCTAGAAGAATGAAATTTGGTGAGCCAAGTGGGATTGGGGTGCTGATCATTACCGGAAAGTATCATCAAGATTGGGGGAAAAAATGTGTGCTGAGATTTCAGGAAACTCTTAGTTTTTTGGAAGATTGTCAACCCCTTTCCATGAAAGTGATTTGCGCCAGTCTCTGCTTAGGGCTACATCAATAGGAAACATACCATAGAGATAGAACATGGAGCTACTTTATTGTGTCAAGTTTCAAAGAGCTAGCACAAACCGTGTTTGATTTAGAGTTCCAACTACATGTATCCATATAGGAGAAAACACAGTGAAACCTAAAAATTAAAACTGTTACTGCCAACGAACGGTTTAACCTAGAAGAATGAAACTTGGTGACCCAAGTGGGATTTGTTGTACTGATCATTACCTGAAAGTGTCATCAAGATTGGGTGAAAAAATGTGTGCTGAGATTTCAGGAAACTCGTAGTTTTTTGGAAGCTTGGCAACCCCTTTAAATGAAAGTGATTTGCGCCAGTCTCTGCTTAGGGGTACATCAATAGGAAACAAACCATAGAGATAGAACTTGGAGCTACTTTATTGTGTCAAGTTTCAAAGACCTAGCACAAACCGTGTTTGATTTAGAGTTCCAACTACATGTATCCATATAGGAGAAAACAGAGTGAAACCTAAAAATTAAAACTGTTACTGCCAACGAACGGTTTAACCTAGAAGAACGAAATTTGGTGAGCCAAGTGGGATTGGGGTACTGATCATTACCTGAAAGTGTCGTCAAGATTGGATGAAAAAATGTGTGCTGAGATTTCAGGAAACTCGTAATTTTTTGGAAGATGGCAACCCCTTTCCATGAAAGTGATTTGCGCCAGTCTCTGCTTAGGGCTACATCAATAGGAAACAAACCATAGAGATAGAACTAGGAGCTACTTTATTGTGTCAAGTTTCAAAGAGCTAGCACAAACCGTGTTTGATTTAGAGTTCCAACTACATGTATCCATATAGGAGAAAACAGAGTGAAACCTAAAAATTAAAACTGTTACTGCCAACGAACGGTTTAACCTAGAAGAACGAAACTTGGTGACCCAAGTGGGATTTATTGTACTGATCATTACCTGAAAGTGTCATCAAGATTGGGTGAAAAAATGTGTGCTGAGATTTCAGGAAACTCGTAGTTTTTTGGAAGCTTGGCAACCCCTTTAAATGAAAGTGATTTGCGCCAGTCTCTGCTTAGGGCTACATCAATAGGAAACAAACCATAGAGATAGACATGGAGCTACTTTATTGTGTCAAGTTTCAAAGAGCTAGCACAAACCAGGTTTGATTTAGAGTTCCAAATACATGTATCCATATAGGAGAAAACACAGTGAAACCTAAAAATTAAAACTGTTACTGCCAACGAACGGTTTAACCTAGAAGAACGAAATTTGGTGAGCCAAGTGGGATTGGGGTACTGATCATTACCTGAAAGTGTCATCAAGATTGGATGAAAAAATGTGTGCTGAGATTTCAGGAAACTAGTAGTTTTTTGGAAGATGGCAACCCCTTTCCATGAAAGGGATTTGCGCCAGTCTCTGCTTAGGGCTACATCAATAGGAAACAAACCATAGAAATAGAACTTGGAGCTACTTTATTGTGTCAAGTTTCAAAGAGCTAGCACAAACCGTGTTTGATTTAGAGTTCCAACTACATGTATCCATATAGGAGAAAACAGAGTGAAACCTAAAAATTAAAACTGTTAGCGCCAAAGAACGGTTTATCCTAAAACAAAGAAACTTGGTGACCCAAGTGGGATGTGTTGTACTGATCATTACCTGAAAGTGTCATCAAGATTGGGTGAAAAAATGTGTGCTGAGATTTCAGGGAACTCGTAGTTTTTTGGAAGCCTGGCAACCCATTTCCATGAAAGTGATTTGCGCCAGTCTCTGCTTAGGGCTACATCAATAGGAAACAAACCATAGAGATAGAACTTGGAGCTACTTTATTGTGTCAAGTTTCAAAGAGCTAGCACAAACCGTGTTTGATTTAGAGTTCCAACTACATGTATCCATATAGGAGAAAACAGAGTGAAACCTAAAAATTAAAACTGTTACTGCCCACGAACGGTTTAACCTAGAAGAACGAAATTTGGTGAGCCAAGTGGGATTGGGGTACTGATCATTACCTGAAAGTGTCATCAAGATTGGTTGAAAAAATGTGTGCTGAGATTTCAGGAAACTCGCAGTTTTTTGGAAGATTGGCAACCCCTTTCCATGAAAGTGATTTGCGCCAGTCTCTGCTTAGGGCTACATCAATAGGAAACAAACCATGGAGAGAGAACTTGGAGCTACTTTATTGTGTCAAGTTTCAAAGAGCTAGCACAAACCGTGTTTGATTTAGAGTTCCAACTACATGTATCCATATAGGAGAAAACAGAGTGAAACCTAAAAATTAAAACTGTTACTGCCAACGAACTGTTTAACCTAGAAGAACGAAATTTGGTGAGCCAAGTGGGATTGGGGTGCTGATCATTACCTGAAAGTGTCATCAAGATTGGTTGAAAAAATGTGTGCTGAGATTTCAGGAAACTCGTAGTTTTTTGGAAGCTTGGCAACCCCTTTCCATGAAAGTGATTTGCGCCAGTCACTGCTTAGGGCTACATCAATAGGAAACAAACCATAGAGATAGAACTTGGAGCTACTTTATTGTGTCAAGTTTCAAAGAGCTAGCACAAACCGTGTTTGATTTAGAGTTCCAACTACATGTATCCATATAGGAGAAAACAGAGTGAAACCTAAAAATTAAAACTGTTACTGCCAATGATCGGTTTAACCTAGAAGAATGAAATTTGGTGAGCCAAGTGGGATTGGGGTGCTGATCATTACTTGAAAGTGTCATCAAGATTGGGGGAAAAAATGTGTGCTGAGATTTCAGGAAACTCTTAGTTTTTTGGAAGATTGTCAACCCCTTTCCATGAAAGTGATTTGCGCCAGTCTCTGCTTAGGGCTACATCAATAGGAAACAAACTATAGAGATAGAACATGGAGCTACTTTATTGTGTCAAGTTTCAAAGAGCTAGCACAAACCGTGTTTGATTTAGAGTTCCAACTACATGTATCCATATAGGAGAAAACAGAGTGAAACCTAAAAATTAAAACTGTTACTGACAACGAACGGTTTAACCTAGAAGAACGAAACTTGGTGACCCAAGTGGGATTTATTGTACTGATCATTACCTGAAAGTGTCATCAAGATTGGGTGAAAAAATGTGTGCTGAGATTTCAGGAAACTCGTAGTTTTTTGGAAGCTTGGCAACCCCTTTCCATGAAAGTGATTTGCGCCAGTCGCTGCTTAGGGCTACATCAATAGGAAACAAACCATAGAGATAGAACTTGGAGCTACTTTATTGTGTCAAGTTTCAAAGAGCTAGCACAAACCGTGTTTGATTTAGAGTTCCAACTACATGTATCCATATAGGAGAAAACAGAGTGAAACCTAAAAATTAAAACTGTTACTGCCAACGAACGGTTTAACCTAGAAGAACGCAATTTGGTGAGCCAAGTGGGATTGGGGTACTGATCATTACCTGAAAGTGTCATCAAGATTGGGTGAAAAAATGTGTGCTGAGATTTCAGGAAACTCTTAGTTTTTTGGAAGATTGTCAACCACTTTCCATGAAAGTGATTTGCGCCAGTCTCTTCTTAGGGCTACATCAATAGGAAACAAACCATAGAGATAGAACTTGGAGCTACTTTATTGTGTCAAGTTTCAAAGAGCTAGCACAAACCGTGTTTGATTTAGAGTTCCAACTACATGTGTCCATATAGGAGAAAACACAGTGAAACCTAAAAATTAAAACGGTTACTGCCAACGAACAGTTTAACCTAGAAGAACGAAATTTGGTGAGCCAAGTGGGATTGGGGTACTGATCATTACCTGAAAGTGTCATCAAGATTGGGTGAAAAAATGTGTGCTGAGATTTCAGGAAACTCGTAGTTTTTTGGAAGATGGCAACCCCTTTCCATGAAAGGGATTTTCGCCAGTCTCTGCTTAGGGCTACATCAATAGAAAACAAACCATAGAGATAGAAGTTGGAGCTACTTTATTGTGTCAAGTTTCAAAGAGCTAGCACAAACCGTGTTGGATTTAGAGTTCCAACTACATGTATCCATATAGGAGAAAACACAGTGAAACCTAAAAATTTAAACTGTTACTGCCAACGAACGATTTAACCTAGAAGAACGAAATTTGGTGAGCCAAGTGGGATTGGGGTGCTGATCATTACCTGAAAGTGTCATCAAGATTGGGTGAAAAAATGTGTGGTGAGATTTCAGGAAACTCGCAGTTTTTTGGAAGATTGGCAACCCCTTTCCATGAAAGTGATTTGCGCCAGTCTCTGCTTAGGGCTACATCAATAGGAAACAAACCATGGAGAGAGAACTTGGAGCTACTTTATTGTGTCAAGTTTCAAAGAGCTAGCACAAACCGTGTTTGATTTAGAGTTCCAACTACATGTATCCATATAGGAGAAAACAGAGTGAAACCTAAAAATTAAAACTGTTACTGCCAATGAACGGTTTAACCTAGAAGAACGAAATTTGGTGAGCCAAGTGGGATTGGGGTGCTGATCATTACCTGAAAGTGTCATCAAGATTGGGTGAAAAAAATGTGTGCTGAGATTTCAGGAAACTCTTAGTTTTTTGGAAGATTGTCAACCCCTTTCCATGAAAGTGATTTGCGCCAGTCTCTGCTTAGGGCTACATCAATAGGAAACAAACCATAGAGATAGAACTTGGAGCTACTTTATTGTGTCAAGTTTCAAAGAGCTAGCACAAACCGTGTTTGATTTAGAGTTCCAACTACATGTATCCATATAGGAGAAAACAGAGTGAAACCTAAAAGTTAAAACTGTTACTGCCAACGAACGGTTTAACCTAGAAGAACGAAATTTGGTGAGCCAAGTGGGATTGGGGTGCTGATCATTACCTGAAAGTGTCATCAAGATTGGTTGAAAAAATGTGTGCTGTGATTTCAGGAAACTCGTAGTTTTTTGGAAGCTTGGCAACCCCTTTCCATGAAAGTGATTTGCGCCAGTCGCTGCTTAGGGCTACATCAATAGGAAACAAACCATAGAGATAGAACTTGGAGCTACTTTATTGTGTCAAGTTTCAAAGAGCTAGCAGAAACAGTGTTTGATTTAGAGTTCCAACTACATGTATCCATATAGGAGAAAACAGAGTGAAACCTAAAAATTAAAACTGTTACTGCCAACGAACGGTTGAACCTAGAAGAATGAAATTTGGTGAGCCAAGTGGGATTGGGGTGCTGATCATTACCTAAAAGTGTCATCAAGATTGGGGGAAAAATGTGTGCTGAGATTTCAGGAAACTCTTAGTTTTTTGGAAGATTGTCAACCCCTTTCCATGAAACTGATTTGCGCAAGTCTCTGCTTAGGGCTACATCAATAGGAAACAAACCATAGAGTTAGACATGGAGCTACTTTATTCTGTCAAGTTTCAAAGAGCTAGCACAAACCGTGTTTGATTTAGAGTTCCAAACACATGTATCCATATAGGAGAAAACACAGTGAAACCTAAAAATTAAAACTGTTACTGCCAACGAACGGTTTAACCTAGAAGAACGAAACTTGGTGACCCAAGTGGGATTTGTTGTACTGATCATTACCTGAAAGTGTCATCAAGATTGGGTGAAAAAATGTGTGCTGAGATTTCAGGAAACTCGTAGTTTTTTGGAAGCTTGGCAACCCCTTTAAATGAAAGTGATTTGCGCCAGTCTCTGCTTAGGGCTACATCAATAGGAAACAAACCATAGAGATATAACTTGGAGCTACTTTATTGTGTCAAGTTTCAAAGAGCTAGCAAAAACCGTGTTTGATTTAGAGTTCCAACAACATGTATGATATAGGAGAAAACACAGTGAAACCTAAAAATTAAAACTGTTACTGCCAACGAACGGTTTAACCTAGAAGAACGAAATTTGGTGAGCCAAGTGGGATTGGGGTACTGATCATTACCTGAAAGTGTCATCAAGATTGGATGAAAAAATGTGTGCTGAGATTTCAGGAAACTAGTAGTTTTTTGGAAGATGGCAACCCCTTTCCATGAAAGGGATTTGCGCCAGTCTCTGCTTAGGGCTACATCAATAGGAAACAAACCATAGAGATAGAACTTGGAGCTACTTTATTGTGTCAAGTTTCAAAGAGCTAGCACAAACCGTGTTTGATTTAGAGTTCCAACTACATGTATCCATATAGGAGAAAACAGAGTGAAACCTAAAAATTAAAACTGTTACTGCCAACGAACAATTTAAACTAGAAGAACGAAATTTGGTAAGCCAAGTGGGATTGGGGTACTGATCATTACCTGAAAGTGTCATCAAGATTGGGTGAAAAAATGTGTGCTGAGATTTCAGGAAACTCGCAGTTTTTTGGAAGATTGGCAACCCCTTTCCATGAAAGTGATTTGTGCCAGTCTCTGCTTAGGGCTACATCAATAGGAAAGAAACCATAGAGATAGAACTTGGAGCTACTTTATTGTGTTAAGTTTCAGAGAGCTATCACAAACCGTGTTTGATTTAGAGTTCCAACTACATGTATCCACATAGGAGAAAACAGAGTGAAACCTAAAAATTAAAACTGTTACTGCCAACGAACGGTTTAACCTAGAAGAACGAAATTTGGTGAGCCAAGTGGGATTGGGGTACTGATCATTACTTGAAAGTGTCATCAAGATTGGGTGAAAAAAATGTGTGCTGAGATTTCAGGAAACTCTTAGTTTTTTGGAAGATTTTCAACCCCTTTCCATGAAAGTGATTTGCGCCAGTCTGTGCTTAGGGCTACATCAATAGGAAACAAAAAATAGAGATAGAACTTGGAGCTACTTTATTGTGTTAAGTTTCAGAGAGCTATCACAAACCGTGTTTGATTTAGAGTTCCAACTACATGTATCCACATAGGAGAAAACAGAGTGAAACCTAAAAATTAAAACTGTTACTGCCAACGAACGGTTTAACCTAGAAGAACGAAATTTGGTGAGCCAAGTGGGATTGGGGTACTGATCATTACTTGAAAGTGTCATCAAGATTGGGTGAAAAAAATGTGTGCTGAGATTTCAGGAAACTCTTAGTTTTTTGGAAGATTGGCAACCCCTTTCCATGAAAGTGATTTGCTCCAGTCGCTGCTTAGGGCTACATCAATAGGAAACAAACCATAGAGATAGAACTTGGAGCTACTTTATTGTCTCAAGTTTCAAAGAGCTAGCACAAACCTTGTTTGATTTAGAGTTCCAACTACATGTATCCATATAGGAGAAAACAGAGTGAAACCTAAAAATTAAAACTGTTACTGCCAACGAACGGTTTAACCTAGAAGAACGAAATTTGGTGAGCCAAGTGGGATTGGTGTACTGATCATTACCTGAAAGTGTCATCAAGATTGGGTGAAAAAAATGTGTGCTGAGATTTCAGGAAACTCGTAGTTTTTTGGAAGCTTGGCAACCCCTTTAAATGAAAGTGATTTGCGCCAGTCTCTGCTTAGGGCTACATCAATAGGAAACAAACCATAGAGATAGATCTTGGAGCTACTTTATTGTGTCAAGTTTCAAAGAGCTAGCACAAACCGTGTTTGATTGAGAGTTCCAACTACATGTATCCATATAGGAGAAAACAGAGTGAAACCTAAAAGTTAAAACTTTACTGCCAACGAACCGTTTAACCTAGAAGAACGAAATTTGGTGAGCCAAGTGGGATTGGGGTGCTGATCATTACATGAAAGTGTCATCAAGATTGGGTGAAAAAATGTGTGCTGAGATTTCAGGAAACTCGTAGTTTTTTGGAAGATGGCAACCCCTTTCCATGAAAGTGATTTGCGCCAGTCTCTGCTTAGGGCTACATCAATAGGAAACAAACCATAGAGATAGAACATGGAGCTACTTTATTGTGTCAAATTTCAAAGAGCTAGCACAAACCGTGTTTGATTTAGAGTTCCAACTACATGTATCCATATAGGAGAAAACAGAGTTAAACCTAAAAATTAAAACTGTTACGGCCAACGAACGGTTTAACCTAGAAGAACGAAACTTGGTGACCCAAGTGGGATTTATTGTACTTATCATTACCTGAAAGTGTCATCAAGATTGGGTGAAAAAATGTGTGCTGAGATTTCAGGAAACTCGTAGTTTTTTGGAAGCTTGGCAACCCCTTTAAATGAAAGTGATTTGCGCCAGTCTCTGCTTAGGGCTACATCAATAGGAAACAAACCATAGAGATAGACATGGAGCTACTTTATTGTGTCAAGTTTCAAAGAGCTAGCACAAACCGTGTTTGATTTAGAGTTCCAAATACATGTATCCATATAGGAGAAAACAGAGTGAAACCTAAAAATTAAAACTGTTACTGCCAACGAACGGTTTAACCTAAAAGAACGAAATTTGGTGAGCCAAGTGGGATTGGGGTACTGATCATTACCTGAAAGTGTCATCAAGATTGGGTGAAAAAATGTGTGCTGAGATTTCAGGAAACTCGCAGTTTTTTGGAAGATTGGCAACCCCTTTCCATGAAAGTGATTTGTGCCAGTCTCTTCTTAGGGCTACATCAATAGGAAACAAACCATAGAGATAGAACTTGGAGCTACTTTATTGTGTCAAGTTTCAAAGAGCTAGCACAAACCGTGTTTGATTTAGAGTTCCAACTACATGTATCCATATAGGAGAAAACAGAGTTAAACCTAAAAATTAAAACTGTTACTGCCTACGAACGGTTTAACCTAGAAGAACGAAACTTGGTGACCCAAGTGGGATTTATTGTACTTATCATTACCTGAAAGTGTCATCAAGATTGGGTGAAAAAATGTGTGCTGAGATTTCAGGAAACTCGTAGTTTTTTGGAAGCTTGGCAACCCCTTTAAATGAAAGTGATTTGCGCCAGTCTCTGCTTAGGGCTACATCAATAGGAAACAAACCATAGAGATAGACATGGAGCTACTTTATTGTGTCAAGTTTCAAAGAGCTAGCACAAACCGTGTTTGATTTAGAGTTCCAAATACATGTATCCATATAGGAGAAAACAGAGTGAAACCTAAAAATTAAAACTGTTACTGCCAACGAACGGTTTAACCTAAAAGAACGAAATTTGGTGAGCCAAGTGGGATTGGGGTACTGATCATTACCTGAAAGTGTCATCAAGATTGGGTGAAAAAATGTGTGCTGAGATTTCAGGAAACTCGCAGTTTTTTGGAAGATTGGCAACCCCTTTCCATGAAAGTGATTTGTGCCAGTCTCTTCTTAGGGCTACATCAATAGAAAACAAACCATAGAGATAGAACTTGGAGCTACTTTATTGTGTCAAGTTTCAAAGAGCTAGCACAAACCGTGTTTGATTTAGAGTTCCAACTACATGTATCCATATAGGAGAAAACAGAGTGAAACCTAAAAATTAAAACTGTTACTGCCAACGAACAGTTTAACCTAGAAGAACGAAATTTGGTGAGCCAAGTGGGATTGGTGTACTGATCATTACCTGAAAGTGTCATCAAGATTG
Organism: Spermophilus citellus; assembly: GCF_964194105.1. Taxonomy (NCBI): domain Eukaryota; kingdom Metazoa; phylum Chordata; class Mammalia; order Rodentia; family Sciuridae; genus Spermophilus; species Spermophilus citellus. The sequence continues at coordinate 477,786 of NW_027672727.1, read as the reverse complement.
GGTGAAAAAATGTGTGCTGAGATTTCAGGAAACTCGTAGTTTTTTGGAAGATGGCAACCCCTTTCCATTAAAGGGATTTGCGCCAGTCTCTGCTTAGGGCTACATCAATAGGAAACAAACCATAGAGATAGAACTTGGAGCTACTTTATTGTGTCAAGTTTCAAAGAGCTAGCACAAACCGTGTTTGATTTAGAGTTCCAACTACATGTATCCATATAGGAGAAAACACAGTGAAACCTAAAAATTAAAACTGTTACTGCCAACAAACGGTTTAAACTAGAAGAACGAAATTTGGTGAGCCAAGTGGGATTGGGGTACTGATCATTACCTGAAAGTGTCATCAAGATTGGGTGAAAAAATGCGTGCTGAGATTTCAGGAAACTCTTAGTTTTTTGGAAGATTGTCAACCCCTTTCCATGAAAGTGATTTGCGCCAGTCTCTGCTTAGGGCTACATCAATAGGAAACAAACCATGGAGAGAGAACTTGGAGCTACTTTATTGTGTCAAGTTTCAAAGAGCTAGCACAAACCGTGTTTGATTTAGAGTTCCAACTACATGTATCCATATAGGAGAAAACAGAGTGAAACCTAAAAATTAAAACTGTTACTGCCAACGAACTGTTTAACCTAGAAGAACGAAATTTGGTGAGCCAAGTGGGATTGGGGTGCTGATCATTACCTGAAAGTGTCATCAAGATTGGTTGAAGAAATGTGTGCTGAGATTTCAGGAAACTCGTAGTTTTTTTGAAGCTTGGCAACCCCTTTCCATGAAAGTGATTTGCGCCAGTTGCTGCTTAGGGCTACATCAATAGGAAACAAACCATAGAGATAGAACTTGGAGCTACTTTATTGTGTCGAGTTTCAAAGAGCTAGCACAAACCGTGTTTGATTTAGAGTTCCAACTACATGTATCCATATAGGAGAAAACAGAGTGAAACCTAAAAATTAAAACTGTTACTGCCAATGAACGGTTTAACCTAGAAGAACAAAATTTGGTGAGCCAAGTGGGATTGGGGTACTGATCATTACCGGAAAGTGTCGTCAAGATTGGGTGAAAAAATGTGTGCTGAGATTTCAGGAAACTCGTAATTTTTTGGAAGATGGCAACCCCTTTCCATGAAAGTGATTTGCGCCAGTCTCTGCTTAGGGCTACATCAATAGGAAACAAACCATAGAGATAGAACTTGGAGCTACTTTATTGTGTCGAGTTTCAAAGAGCTAGCACAAACCGTGTTTGATTTAGAGTTCCAACTACATGTATCCATATAGGAGAAAACAGAGTGAAACCTAAAAGTTAAAACTTTACTGCCAACGAACCGTTTAACCTAGAAGAACGAAATTTGGTGAGCCAAGTGGGATTGGGGTGCTGATCATTACATGAAAGTGTCATCAAGATTGGGTGAAAAAATGTGTGCTGAGATTTCAGGAAACTCGTAGTTTTTTGGAAGATGGCAACCCCTTTCCATGAAAGTGATTTGCGCCAGTCTCTGCTTAGGGCTACATCAATAGGAAACAAACCATAGAGATAGAACATGGAGCTACTTTATTGTGTCAAATTTCAAAGAGCTAGCACAAACCGTGTTTGATTTAGAGTTCCAACTACATGTATCCATATAGGAGAAAACAGAGTTAAACCTAAAAATTAAAACTGTTACGGCCAACGAACGGTTTAACCTAGAAGAACGAAACTTGGTGACCCAAGTGGGATTTATTGTACTTATCATTACCTGAAAGTGTCATCAAGATTGGGTGAAAAAATGTGTGCTGAGATTTCAGGAAACTCGTAGTTTTTTGGAAGCTTGGCAACCCCTTTAAATGAAAGTGATTTGCGCCAGTCTCTGCTTAGGGCTACATCAATAGGAAACAAACCATAGAGATAGAACTTGGAGCTACTTTATTGTGTCAAGTTTCAAAGAGCTAGCACAAACCGTGTTTGATTTAGAGTTCCAACTACATGTATCCATATAGGAGAAAACAGAGTTAAACCTAAAAATTAAAACTGTTACTGCCAACGAACGGTTTAACCTAGAAGAACGAAACTTGGTGACCCAAGTGGGATTTATTGTACTTATCATTACCTGAAAGTGTCATCAAGATTGGGTGAAAAAATGTGTGCTGAGATTTCAGGAAACTCGTAGTTTTTTGGAAGCTTGGCAACCCCTTTAAATGAAAGTGATTTGCGCCAGTCTCTGCTTAGGGCTACATCAATAGGAAACAAACCATAGAGATAGACATGGAGCTACTTTATTGTGTCAAGTTTCAAAGAGCTAGCACAAACCGTGTTTGATTTAGAGTTCCAAATACATGTATCCATATAGGAGAAAACAGAGTGAAACCTAAAAATTAAAACTGTTACTGCCAACGAACGGTTTAACCTAAAAGAACGAAATTTGGTGAGCCAAGTGGGATTGGGGTACTGATCATTACCTGAAAGTGTCATCAAGATTGGGTGAAAAAATGTGTGCTGAGATTTCAGGAAACTCGCAGTTTTTTGGAAGATTGGCAACCCCTTTCCATGAAAGTGATTTGTGCCAGTCTCTTCTTAGGGCTACATCAATAGAAAACAAACCATAGAGATAGAACTTGGAGCTACTTTATTGTGTCAAGTTTCAAAGAGCTAGCACAAACCGTGTTTGATTTAGAGTTCCAACTACATGTATCCATATAGGAGAAAACAGAGTGAAACCTAAAAATTAAAACTGTTACTGCCAACGAACAGTTTAACCTAGAAGAACGAAATTTGGTGAGCCAAGTGGGATTGGTGTACTGATCATTACCTGAAAGTGTCATCAAGATTGGGTGAAAAAATGTGTGCTGAGATTTCAGGAAACTCGTAGTTTTTTGGAAGATGGCAACCCCTTTCCATTAAAGGGATTTGCGCCAGTCTCTGCTTAGGGCTACATCAATAGGAAACAAACCATAGAGATAGAACTTGGAGCTACTTTATTGTGTCGAGTTTCAAAGAGCTAGCACAAACCGTGTTTGATTTAGAGTTCCAACTACATGTATCCATATAGGAGAAAACACAGTGAAACCTAAAAATTAAAACTGTTACTGCCAACAAACGGTTTAAACTAGAAGAACGAAATTTGGTGAGCCAAGTGGGATTGGGGTACTGATCATTACCTGAAAGTGTCATCAAGATTGGGTGAAAAAATGCGTGCTGAGATTTCAGGAAACTCTTAGTTTTTTGGAAGATTGTCAACCCCTTTCCATGAAAGTGATTTGCGCCAGTCTCTGCTTAGGGCTACATCAATAGGAAACAAACCATGGAGAGAGAACTTGGAGCTACTTTATTGTGTCAAGTTTCAAAGAGCTAGCACAAACCGTGTTTGATTTAGAGTTCCAACTACATGTATCCATATAGGAGAAAACAGAGTGAAACCTAAAAATTAAAACTGTTACTGCCAACGAACTGTTTAACCTAGAAGAACGAAATTTGGTGAGCCAAGTGGGATTGGGGTGCTGATCATTACCTGAAAGTGTCATCAAGATTGGTTGAAGAAATGTGTGCTGAGATTTCAGGAAACTCGTAGTTTTTTTGAAGCTTGGCAACCCCTTTCCATGAAAGTGATTTGCGCCAGTTGCTGCTTAGGGCTACATCAATAGGAAACAAACCATAGAGATAGAACTTGGAGCTACTTTATTGTGTCGAGTTTCAAAGAGCTAGCACAAACCGTGTTTGATTTAGAGTTCCAACTACATGTATCCATATAGGAGAAAACAGAGTGAAACCTAAAAATTAAAACTGTTACTGCCAACGAACGGTTTAACCTAGAAGAACGCAATTTGGTGAGCCAAGTGGGATTGGGGTACTGATCATTACCTGAAAGTGTCATCAAGATTGGGTGAAAAAATGTGTGCTGAGATTTCAGGAAACTTGCAGTTTTTTGGAATATTGGCAACCCCTTTTCATGAAAGTGATTTGCGCCAGTCTCTGCTTAGGGCTACATCAATAGGAAAAAAACCATAGAGATAGAACTTGGAGCTACTTTATTGTGTCAAGTTTCAAAGAGCTAGCACAAACCGTGTTTGATTTAGAGTTCCAACTACATGTATCCATATAGGAGAAAACAGAGTGAAACCTAAAAATTAAAACTGTTACTGCCAATGAACGGTTTAACCTAGAAGAACGAAATTTGGTGAGCCAAGTGGGATTGGGGTGCTGATCATTACCTGAAAGTGTCATCAAGATTGGGGGAAAAAATGTGTGCTGAGATTTCAGGAAACTCTTAGTTTTTTGGAAGATTGTCAACCCCTTTCCATGAAAGTGATTTGCGCCAGTCTCTGCTTAGGGCTACATCAATAGGAAACAAATCATAGAGATAGAACATGGAGCTACTTTATTGTGTCAAGTTTCAAAGAGCTAGCACAAACCGTGTTTGATTTAGAGTTCCAACTACATGTATCCATATAGGAGAAAACAGAGTTAAACCTAAAAATTAAAACTGTTACTGCCAACGAACGGTTTAACCTAGAAGAACGAATCTTGGTGACCCAAGTGGGATTTATTGTACTGATCATTACCTGAAAGTGTCATCAAGATTGGGTGAAAAAATGTGTGCTGAGATTTCAGGAAACTCGTAGTTTTTTGGAAGCTTGGCAACCCCTTTAAATGAAAGTGATTTGCGCCAGTCTCTGCTTAGGGCTACATCAATAGGAAACAAACCATAGAGATAGACATGGAGCTACTTTATTGTGTCAAGTTTCAAAGAGCTAGCACAAACCGTGTTTGATTTAGAGTTCCAAATACATGTATCCATATAGGAGAAAACACAGTGAAACCTAAAAATTAAAACTGTTACTGCCAACGAACGGTTTAACCTAAAAGAACGAAATTTGGTGAGCCAAGTGGGATTGGGGTACTGATCATTACCTGAAAGTGTCATCAAGATTGGGTGAAAAAATGTGTGCTGAGATTTCAGGAAACTCTTAGTTTTTTGGAAGATTGTCAACCCCTTTCCATGAAAGTGATTTGTGCCAGTCTCTTCTTAGGGCTACATCAATAGGAAACAAACCATAGAGATAGAACTTGGAGCTACTTTATTGTGTCAAGTTTCAAAGAGCTAGCACAAACCGTGTTTGATTTAGAGTTCCAAATACATGTGTCCATATAGGAGAAAACAGAGTGAAACCTAAAAATTAAAACTGTTACTGCCAACGAACAGTTTAACCTAGAAGAACGAAATTTGGTGAGCCAAGTGGAATTGGGGTACTGATCATTACCTGAAAGTGTCATCAAGATTGGGTGAAAAAATGTGTGCTGAGATTTCAGGAAACTCGTAGTTTTTTGGAAGATGGCAACCCCTTTCCATTAAAGGGATTTGCGCCAGTCTCTGCTTAGGGCTACATCAATAGGAAACAAACCATAGAGATAGAACTTGGAGCTACTTTATTGTGTCAAGTTTCAAAGAGCTAGCACAAACCGTGTTTGATTTAGAGTTCCAACTACATGTATCCATATAGGAGAAAACACAGTGAAACCTAAAAATTAAAACTGTTACTGCCAACGAACGGTTTAACCTAGAAGAACGAAATTTGGATAGCCAAGTGGGATTGGGGTGCTGATCATTACCTGAAAGTGTCATCAAGATTGGGTGAAAAAATGTGTGCTGTGATTTCAGGAAACTCGCAGTTTTTTGGAAGATTGGCAACCCCTTTCCATGAAAGTGATTTGCGCCAGTCTCTGCTTAGGGCTATATCAATAGGAAACAAACCATAGAGATAGAACTTGGAGCTACTTTATTGTGTCAAGTTTCAAAGAGCTAGCACAAACCGTGTTTGATTTAGAGTTCCAACTACATGTATCCATATAGGAGAAAACAGAGTGAAACCTAAAAATTAAAACTGTTACTGCCAATGAACGGTTTAACCTAGAAGAATGAAATTTGGTGAGCCAAGTGGGATTGGGGTGCTGATCATTACCTGAAAGTGTCATCAAGATTGGGGGAAAAAATGTGTGCTGAGATTTCAGGAAACTCTTAGTTTTTTGGAAGATTGTCAACCCCTTTCCATGAAAGTGATTTGCGCCAGTCTCTGCTTAGGGCTACATCAATAGGAAACAAACCATAGAGATAGAACATGGAGCTACTTTATTGTGTCAAGTTTCAAAGAGCTAGCACAAACCGTGTTTGATTTAGAGTTCCAACTACATGTATCCATATAGGAGAAAACAGAGTTAAACCTAAAAATTAAAACTGTTACTGCCAACCAATGGTTTAACCTAGAAGAACAAAACTTGGTGACCCAAGTGGGATTTATTGTACTGATCATTACCTGAAAGTGTCATCAAGATTGGGTGAAAAAATGTGTGCTGAGATTTCAGGAAACTCGTAGTTTTTTGGAAGCTTGGCAACCCCTTTAAATGAAAGTGATTTGCGCCAGTCTCTGCTTAGGGCTACATCAATAGGAAACAAACCATAGAGATAGACATGGAGCTAGTTTATTGTGTCAAGTTTCAAAGAGCTAGCACAAACCGTGTTTGATTTAGAGTTCCAACTACATGTGTCCATATAGGAGAAAACAGAGTGAAACCTAAAAATTAAAACTGTTACTGCCAACGAACGGTTTAACCTAGAAGAACGAAATTTGGTGAGCCAAGTGGGATTGGGGTACTGATCATTACCTGAAAGTGTCATCAAGATTGGGTGAAAAAATGTGTGCTGAGATTTCAGGAAACTCGCAGTTTTTTGGAAGATTGGCAACCCCTTTCCATGAAAGTGATTTGTGCCAGTCTCTGCTTAGGGCTACATCAATAGGAAAGAAACCATAGAGATAGAACTTGGAGCTACTTTATTGTGTCAAGTTTCAAAGAGCTAGCACAAACCGTGTTTGATTTAGAGTTCCAACTACATGTATCCATATAGGAGAAAACAGAGTGAAACCTAAAAATTAAAACTGTTACTGCCAACGAACGGTTTAACCTAGAAGAACGAAATTTGGTGAGCCAAGTGGGATTGGGGTACTGATCATTACCTGAAAGTGTCATCAAGATTGGGTGAAAAAATGTGTGCTGAGATTTCAGGAAACTCGCAGTTTTTTGGAAGATTGTCAACCCCTTTCCATGAAAGTGATTTGCGCCAGTCTGTGCTTAGGGCTACATCAATAGGAAACAAAAAATAGAGATAGAACTTGGAGCTACTTTATTGTGTTAAGTTTCAGAGAGCTATCACAAACCGTGTTTGATTTAGAGTTCCAACTACATGTATCCACATAGGAGAAAACAGAGTGAAACCTAAAAATTAAAACTGTTACTGCCAACGAACGGTTTAACCTAGAAGAACGAAATTTGGTGAGCCAAGTGGGATTGGGGTACTGATCATTACTTGAAAGTGTCATCAAGATTGGGTGAAAAAAATGTGTGCTGAGATTTCAGGAAACTCTTAGTTTTTTGGAAGATTGGCAACCCCTTTCCATGAAAGTGATTTGCTCCAGTCGCTGCTTAGGGTTACATCAATAGGAAACAAACCATAGAGATAGAACTTGGAGCTACTTTATTGTCTCAAGTTTCAAAGAGCTAGCACAAACCTTGTTTGATTTAGAGTTCCAACTACATGTATCCATATAGGAGAAAACAGAGTGAAACCTAAAAATTAAAACTGTTACTGCCAACGAACGGTTTAACCTAGAAGAACGAAATTTGGTGAGCCAAGTGGGATTGGTGTACTGATCATTACCTGAAAGTGTCATCAAGATTGGGTGAAAAAAATGTGTGCTGAGATTTCAGGAAACTCGTAGTTTTTTGGAAGCTTGGCAACCCCTTTAAATGAAAGTGATTTGCGCCAGTCTCTGCTTAGGGCTACATCAATAGGAAACAAACCATAGAGATAGATCTTGGAGCTACTTTATTGTGTCAAGTTTCAAAGAGCTAGCACAAACCGTGTTTGATTGAGAGTTCCAACTACATGTATCCATATAGGAGAAAACAGAGTGAAACCTAAAAGTTAAAACTTTACTGCCAACGAACCGTTTAACCTAGAAGAACGAAATTTGGTGAGCCAAGTGGGATTGGGGTGCTGATCATTACATGAAAGTGTCATCAAGATTGGGTGAAAAAATGTGTGCTGAGATTTCAGGAAACTCGTAGTTTTTTGGAAGATGGCAACCCCTTTCCATGAAAGTGATTTGCGCCAGTCTCTGCTTAGGGCTACATCAATAGGAAACAAACCATAGAGATAGAACTTGGAGCTACTTTATTGTGTCAAGTTTCAAAGAGCTAGCACAAACCGTGTTTGATTTAGAGTTCCAACTACATGTATCCATATAGGAGAAAACAGAGTGAAACCTAAAAATTAAAACTGTTACTGCCAACGAACGGTTTAACCTAGAAGAATGAAATTTGGTGAGCCAAGTGGGATTGGGGTGCTGATCATTACCGGAAAGTATCATCAAGATTGGGGGAAAAAATGTGTGCTGAGATTTCAGGAAACTCTTAGTTTTTTGGAAGATTGTCAACCCCTTTCCATGAAAGTGATTTGCGCCAGTCTCTGCTTAGGGCTACATCAATAGGAAACATACCATAGAGATAGAACATGGAGCTACTTTATTGTGTCAAGTTTCAAAGAGCTAGCACAAACCGTGTTTGATTTAGAGTTCCAACTACATGTATCCATATAGGAGAAAACACAGTGAAACCTAAAAATTAAAACTGTTACTGCCAACGAACGGTTTAACCTAGAAGAATGAAACTTGGTGACCCAAGTGGGATTTGTTGTACTGATCATTACCTGAAAGTGTCATCAAGATTGGGTGAAAAAATGTGTGCTGAGATTTCAGGAAACTCGTAGTTTTTTGGAAGCTTGGCAACCCCTTTAAATGAAAGTGATTTGCGCCAGTCTCTGCTTAGGGGTACATCAATAGGAAACAAACCATAGAGATAGAACTTGGAGCTACTTTATTGTGTCAAGTTTCAAAGACCTAGCAAAAACCGTGTTTGATTTAGAGTTCCAACTACATGTATCCATATAGGAGAAAACAGAGTGAAACCTAAATATTAAAACTGTTACTGCCAACGAACGGTTTAACCTAGAAGAACGAAATTTGGTGAGCCAAGTGGGATTGGGGTACTGATCATTACCTGAAAGTGTCGTCAAGATTGGATGAAAAAATGTGTGCTGAGATTTCAGGAAACTCGTAATTTTTTGGAAGATGGCAACCCCTTTCCATGAAAGTGATTTGCGCCAGTCTCTGCTTAGGGCTACATCAATAGGAAACAAACCACAGAGATAGAACTAGGAGCTACTTTATTGTGTCAAGTTTCAAAGAGCTAGCACAAACCGTGTTTGATTTAGAGTTCCAACTACATGTATCCATATAGGAGAAAACAGAGTGAAACCTAAAAATTAAAACTGTTACTGCCAACGAACGGTTTAACCTAGAAGAACAAAACTTGGTGACCCAAGTGGGATTTATTGTACTGATCATTACCTGAAAGTGTCATCAAGATTGGGTGAAAAAATGTGTGCTGAGATTTCAGGAAACTCGTAGTTTTTTGGAAGCTTGGCAACCCCTTTAAATGAAAGTGATTTGCGCCAGTCTCTGCTTAGGGCTACATCAATAGGAAACAAACCATAGAGATAGACATGGAGCTACTTTATTGTGTCAAGTTTCAAAGAGCTAGCACAAACCAGGTTTGATTTAGAGTTCCAAATACATGTATCCATATAGGAGAAAACACAGTGAAACCTAAAAATTAAAACTGTTACTGCCAACGAACGGTTTAACCTTGAAGAACGAAATTTGGTGAGCCAAGTGGGATTGGGGTACTGATCATTACCTGAAAGTGTCATCAAGATTGGATGAAAAAATGTGTGCTGAGATTTCAGGAAACTAGTAGTTTTTTGGAAGATGGCAACCCCTTTCCATGAAAGGGATTTGCGCCAGTCTCTGCTTAGGGCTACATCAATAGGAAACAAACCATAGAAATAGAACTTGGAGCTACTTTATTGTGTCAAGTTTCAAAGAGCTAGCACAAACCGTGTTTGATTTAGAGTTCCAACTACATGTATCCATATAGGAGAAAACAGAGTGAAACCTAAAAATTAAAACTGTTAGCGCCAAAGAACGGTTTATCCTAAAACAAAGAAACTTGGTGACCCAAGTGGGATGTGTTGTGCTGATCATTACCTGAAAGTGTCATCAAGATTGGGTGAAAAAATGTGTGCTGAGATTTCAGGGAACTCGTAGTTTTTTGGAAGCCTGGCAACCCATTTCCATGAAAGTGATTTGCGCCAGTCTCTGCTTAGGGCTACATCAATAGGAAACAAACCATAGAGATAGAACTTGGAGCTACTTTATTGTGTCAAGTTTCAAAGAGCTAGCACAAACCGTGTTTGATTTAGAGTTCCAACTACATGTATCCATATAGGAGAAAACAGAGTGAAACCTAAAAATTAAAACTGTTACTGCCCACGAACGGTTTAACCTAGAAGAACGAAATTTGGTGAGCCAAGTGGGATTGGGGTACTGATCATTACCTGAAAGTGTCATCAAGATTGGTTGAAAAAATGTGTGCTGAGATTTCAGGAAACTCGCAGTTTTTTGGAAGATTGGCAACCCCTTTCCATGAAAGTGATTTGCGCCAGTCTCTGCTTAGGGCTACATCAATAGGAAACAAACCATGGAGAGAGAACTTGGAGCTACTTTATTGTGTCAAGTTTCAAAGAGCTAGCACAAACCGTGTTTGATTTAGAGTTCCAACTACATGTATCCATATAGGAGAAAACAGAGTGAAACCTAAAAATTAAAACTGTCACTGCCAACGAACTGTTTAACCTAGAAGAACGAAATTTGGTGAGCCAAGTGGGATTGGGGTGCTGATCATTACCTGAAAGTGTCATCAAGATTGGTTGAAAAAATGTGTGCTGAGATTTCAGGAAACTCGTAGTTTTTTGGAAGCTTGGCAACCCCTTTCCATGAAAGTGATTTGCGCCAGTCACTGCTTAGGGCTACATCAATAGGAAACAAACCATAGAGATAGAACTTGGAGCTACTTTATTGTGTCAAGTTTCAAAGAGCTAGCACAAACCGTGTTTGATTTAGAGTTCCAACTACATGTATCCATATAGGAGAAATTAGAGTGAAACCTAAAAATTAAAACTGTTACTGCCAATGAACGGTTTAACCTAGAAGAATGAAATTTGGTGAGCCAAGTGGGATTGGGGTGCTGATCATTACCTGAAAGTGTCATCAAGATTGGGGGAAAAAATGTGTGCTGAGATTTCAGGAAACTCTTAGTTTTTTGGAAGATTGTCAACCCCTTTCCATGAAAGTGATTTGCGCCAGTCTCTGCTTAGGGCTACATCAATAGGAAACAAACTATAGAGATAGAACATGGAGCTACTTTATTGTGTCAAGTTTCAAAGAGCTAGCACAAACCGTGTTTGATTTAGAGTTCCAACTACATGTATCCATATAAGAGAAAACAGAGTGAAACCTAAAAATTAAAACTGTTACTGCCAATGAACGGTTTAACCTAGAAGAACGAAACTTGGTGACCCAAGTGTGATTTATTGTACTGATCATTACCTGAAAGTGTCATCAAGATTGGGTGAAAAAATGTGTGCTGAGATTTCAGGAAACTCGTAGTTTTTTGGAAGCTTGGCAACCCCTTTCCATGAAAGTGATTTGCGCCAGTCGCTGCTTAGGGCTACATCAATAGGAAACAAACCATAGAGATAGAACTTGGAGCTACTTTATTGTGTCAAGTTTCAAAGAGCTAGCACAAACCGTGTTTGATTTAGAGTTCCAACTACATGTATCCATATAGGAGAAAACAGAGTGAAACCTAAAAATTAAAACTGTTACTGCCAACGAACGGTTTAACCTAGAAGAACGCAATTTGGTGAGCCAAGTGGGATTGGGGTACTGATCATTACCTGAAAGTGTCATCAAGATTGGGTGAAAAAATGTGTGCTGAGATTTCAGGAAACTCTTAGTTTTTTGGAAGATTGTCAACCCCTTTCCATGAAAGTGATTTGCGCCAGTCTCTTCTTAGGGCTACATCAATAGGAAACAAACCATAGAGATAGAACTTGGAGCTACTTTATTGTGTCAAGTTTCAAAGAGCTAGCACAAACCGTGTTTGATTTAGAGTTCCAACTACATGTGTCCATATAGGAGAAAACACAGTGAAACCTAAAAATTAAAACTGTTACTGCCAACGAACAGTTTAACCTAGAAGAACGAAATTTGGTGAGCCAAGTGGGATTGGGGTACTGATCATTACCTGAAAGTGTCATCAAGATTGGGTGAAAAAATGTGTGCTGAGATTTCAGGAAACTCGTAGTTTTTTGGAAGATGGCAACCCCTTTCCATGAAAGGGATTTTCGCCAGTCTCTGCTTAGGGCTACATCAATAGAAAACAAACCATAGAGATAGAAGTTGGAGCTACTTTATTGTGTCAAGTTTCAAAGAGCTAGCACAAACCGTGTTGGATTTAGAGTTCCAACTACATGTATCCATATAGGAGAAAACACAGTGAAACCTAAAAATTTAAACTGTTACTGCCAACGAACGATTTAACCTAGAAGAACGAAATTTGGTGAGCCAAGTGGGATTGGGGTGCTGATCATTACCTGAAAGTGTCATCAAGATTGGGTGAAAAAATGTGTGGTGAGATTTCAGGAAACTCGCAGTTTTTTGGAAGATTGGCAACCCCTTTCCATGAAAGTGATTTGCGCCAGTCTCTGCTTAGGGCTACATCAATAGGAAACAAACCATGGAGAGAGAACTTGGAGCTACTTTATTGTGTCAAGTTTCAAAGAGCTAGCACAAACCATGTTTGATTTAGAGTTCCAACTACATGTATCCATATAGGAGAAAACAGAGTGAAACCTAAAAATTAAAACTGTTACTGCCAATGAACGGTTTAACCTAGAAGAACGAAATTTGGTGAGCCAAGTGGGATTGGGGTGCTGATCATTACCTGAAAGTGTCATCAAGATTGGGTGAAAAAAATGTGTGCTGAGATTTCAGGAAACTCTTAGTTTTTTGGAAGATTGTCAACCCCTTTCCATGAAAGTGATTTGCGCCAGTCTCTGCTTAGCGCTACATCAATAGGAAACAAACCATAGAGATAGAACTTGGAGCTACTTTATTGTGTCAAGTTTCAAAGAGCTAGCACAAACCGTGTTTGATTTAGAGTTCCAACTACATGTATCCATATAGGAGAAAACAGAGTGAAACCTAAAAGTTAAAACTGTTACTGCCAACGAACGGTTTAACCTAGAAGAACGAAATTTGGTGAGCCAAGTGGGATTGGGGTGCTGATCATTACCTGAAAGTGTCATCAAGATTGGTTGAAAAAATGTGTGCTGTGATTTCAGGAAACTCGTAGTTTTTTGGAAGCTTGGCAACCCCTTTCCATGAAAGTGATTTGCGCCAGTCGCTGCTTAGGGCTACATCAATAGGAAACAAACCATAGAGATAGAACTTGGAGCTACTTTATTGTGTCAAGTTTCAAAGAGCTAGCAGAAACAGTGTTTGATTTAGAGTTCCAACTACATGTATCCATATAGGAGAAAACAGAGTGAAACCTAAAAATTAAAACTGTTACTGCCAACGAACGGTTGAACCTAGAAGAATGAAATTTGGTGAGCCAAGTGGGATTGGGGTGCTGATCATTACCTAAAAGTGTCATCAAGATTGGGGGAAAAATGTGTGCTGAGATTTCAGGAAACTCTTAGTTTTTTGGAAGATTTTCAACCCCTTTCCATGAAACTGATTTGCGCCAGTCTCTGCTTAGGGCTACATCAATAGGAAACAAACCATAGAGTTAGACATGGAGCTACTTTATTGTGTCAAGTTTCAAAGAGCTAGCACAAACCGTGTTTGATTTAGAGTTCCAAACACATGTATCCATATAGGAGAAAACACAGTGAAACCTAAAAATTAAAACTGTTACTGCCAACGAACGGTTTAACCTAGAAGAACGAAACTTGGTGACCCAAGTGGGATTTGTTGTACTGATCATTACCTGAAAGTGTCATCAAGATTGGGTGAAAAAATGTGTGCTGAGATTTCAGGAAACTCGTAGTTTTTTGGAAGCTTGGCAACCCCTTTAAATGAAAGTGATTTGCGCCAGTCTCTGCTTAGGGCTACATCAATAGGAAACAAACCATAGAGATATAACTTGGAGCTACTTTATTGTGTCAAGTTTCAAAGAGCTAGCAAAAACCGTGTTTGATTTAGAGTTCCAACAACATGTATCCATATAGGAGAAAACACAGTGAAACCTAAAAATTTAAACTGTTACTGCCAACGAACGGTTTAACCTAGAAGAACGAAATTTGGTGAGCCAAGTGGGATTGGGGTACTGATCATTACCTGAAAGTGTCATCAAGATTGGATGAAAAAATGTGTGCTGAGATTTCAGGAAACTAGTAGTTTTTTGGAAGATGGCAACCCCTTTCCATGAAAGGGATTTGCGCCAGTCTCTGCTTAGGGCTACATCAATAGGAAACAAACCATAGAGATAGAACTTGGAGCTACTTTATTGTGTCAAGTTTCAAAGAGCTAGCACAAACCGTGTTTGATTTAGAGTTCCAACTACATGTATCCATATAGGAGAAAACAGAGTGAAACCTAAAAATTAAAACTGTTACTGCCAACGAACGGTTTAAACTAGAAGAACGAAATTTGGTAAGCCAAGTGGGATTGGGGTACTGATCATTACCTGAAAGTGTCATCAAGATTGGGTGAAAAAAATGTGTGCTGAGATTTCAGGAAACTCTTAGTTTTTTGGAAGATTGTCAACCCCTTTCCATGAAAGTGATTTGCGCCAGTCTCTGATTAGCGCTACATCAATAGGAAACAAACCATAGAGATAGAACTTGGAGCTACTTTATTGTGTCAAGTTTCAAAGAGCTAGCACAAACCGTGTTTGATTTAGAGTTCCAACTACATGTATCCATATAGGAGAAAACAGAGTGAAACCTAAAAGTTAAAACTGTTACTGCCAATGAACGGTTTAACCTAGAAGAACGAAATTTGGTGAGCCAAGTGGGATTGGGGTGCTGATCATTACCTGAAAGTGTCATCAAGATTGGGTGAAAAAATGCGTGCTGAGATTTCAGGAAACTCTTAGTTTTTTGGAAGATTGTCAACCCCTTTCCATGAAAGTGATTTGCGCCAGTCTCTGCTTAGGGCTACATCAATAGGAAACAAACCATAGAGATAGAACTTGGATCTACTTTATTGTGTCAAGTTTCAAAGAGCTAGCACAAACCGTGTTTGATTTAGAGTTCCAACTACATGTGTCATATAGGAGAAAACAGAGTGAAACCTAAAAATTAAAACTGTTAGCGCCAAAGAACGGTTTATCCTAAAAGAAAGAAACTTGGTGACCCAAGTGGGATGTGTTGTACTGATCATTACCTGAAAGTGTCATCAAGATTGGGTGAAAAAATGTGTGCTGAGATTTCAGGAAACTCGTAGTTTTTTGGAAGCCTGGCAACCCATTTGCATGAAAGTGATTTGCGCCAGTCTCTGCTTAGGGCTACATCAATAGGAAACAAACCATAGAGATAGAACTTGGAGCTACTTTATTGTGTCAAGTTTCAAAGAGCTAGCACAAACCGTGTTTGATTTAGAGTTCCAACTACATGTATCCATATAGGAGAAAACAGAGTGAAACCTAAAAATTAAAACTGTTACTACCCACGAACGGTTTAACCTAGAAGAATGAAATTTGGTGAGCCAAGTGTGATTGGGGTACTGATCATTACCTGAAAGTGTCATCACGATTGGTTGAAAAAATGTGTGCTGAGATTTCAGGAAACTCGCAGTTTTTTGGAAGATTGGCAACCCCTTCCATGAAAGTGATTTGCGCCAGTCTCTGCTTAGGGCTACATCAATAGGAAACAAACCATGGAGAGAGAACTTGGAGCTACTTTATTGTGTCAAGTTTCAAAGAGCTAGCACAAACCGTGTTTGATTTAGAGTTCCAACTACATGTATCCATATAGGAGAAAACAGAGTGAAACCTAAAAATTAAAACTGTTACTGCCAACGAACGGTTTAACCTAGAAGAACGCAATTTGGTGAGCCAAGTGGGATTGGGGTACTGATCATTACCTGAAAGTGTCATCAAGATTGGGTGAAAAAATGTGTGCTGAGATGTCAGGAAACTTGCAGTTTTTTGGAATATTGGCAACCCCTTTTCATGAAAGTGATTTGCGCCAGTCTCTGCTTAGGGCTACATCAATAGGAAACAAACCATAGAGATAGAACTTGGAGCTACTTTATTGTGTCAAGTTTCAAAGAGCTAGCACAAACCGTGTTTGATTTAGAGTTCCAAATACATGTATCCATATAGGAGAAAACAGAGTGAAACCTAAAAATTAAAACTGTTACTGCCAATGAACGGTTTAACCTAGAAGAATGAAATTTGGTGAGCCAAGTGGGATTGGGGTGCTGATCATTACCTGAAAGTGTCATCAAGATTGGGTGAAAAAATGTGTGGTGAGATTTCAGGAAACTCGTAGTTTTTTGGAAGATGGCAACCCCTTTCCATGAAAGGGATTTTCGCCAGTCTCTGCTTAGGGCTACATCAATAGAAAACAAACCATAGAGATAGAAGTTGGAGCTACTTTATTGTGTCAAGTTTCAAAGAGCTAGCACAAACCGTGTTGGATTTAGAGTTCCAACTACATGTATCCATATAGGAGAAAACACAGTGAAACCTAAAAATTTAAACTGTTACTGCCAACGAACGATTTAACCTAGAAGAACGAAATTTGGTGAGCCAAGTGGGATTGGGGTGCTGATCATTACCTGAAAGTGTCATCAAGATTGGGTGAAAAAATGTGTGGTGAGATTTCAGGAAACTCGCAGTTTTTTGGAAGATTGGCAACCCCTTTCCATGAAAGTGATTTGCGCCAGTCTCTGCTTAGGGCTACATCAATAGGAAACAAACCATGGAGAGAGAACTTGGAGCTACTTTATTGTGTCAAGTTTCAAAGAGCTAGCACAAACCATGTTTGATTTAGAGTTCCAACTACATGTATCCATATAGGAGAAAACAGAGTGAAACCTAAAAATTAAAACTGTTACTGCCAATGAACGGTTTAACCTAGAAGAACGAAATTTGGTGAGCCAAGTGGGATTGGGGTGCTGATCATTACCTGAAAGTGTCATCAAGATTGGGTGAAAAAAATGTGTGCTCAGATTTCAGGAAACTCTTAGTTTTTTGGAAGATTGTCAACCCCTTTCCATGAAAGTGATTTGCGCCAGTCTCTGCTTAGCGCTACATCAATAGGAAACAAACCATAGAGATAGAACTTGGAGCTACTTTATTGTGTCAAGTTTCAAAGAGCTAGCACAAACCGTGTTTGATTTAGAGTTCCAACTACATGTATCCATATAGGAGAAAACAGAGTGAAACCTAAAAGTTAAAACTGTTACTGCCAACGAACGGTTTAACCTAGAAGAACGAAATTTGGTGAGCCAAGTGGGATTGGGGTGCTGATCATTACCTGAAAGTGTCATCAAGATTGGTTGAAAAAATGTGTGCTGTGATTTCAGGAAACTCGTAGTTTTTTGGAAGCTTGGCAACCCCTTTCCATGAAAGTGATTTGCGCCAGTCGCTGCTTAGGGCTACATCAATAGGAAACAAACCATAGAGATAGAACTTGGAGCTACTTTATTGTGTCAAGTTTCAAAGAGCTAGCAGAAACAGTGTTTGATTTAGAGTTCCAACTACATGTATCCATATAGGAGAAAACAGAGTGAAACCTAAAAATTAAAACTGTTACTGCCAACGAACGGTTGAACCTAGAAGAATGAAATTTGGTGAGCCAAGTGGGATTGGGGTGCTGATCATTACCTAAAAGTGTCATCAAGATTGGGGGAAAAATGTGTGCTGAGATTTCAGGAAACTCTTAGTTTTTTGGAAGATTGTCAACCCCTTTCCATGAAACTGATTTGCGCCAGTCTCTGCTTAGGGCTACATCAATAGGAAACAAACCATAGAGTTAGACATGGAGCTACTTTATTGTGTCAAGTTTCAAAGAGCTAGCACAAACCGTGTTTGATTTAGAGTTCCAAACACATGTATCCATATAGGAGAAAACACAGTGAAACCTAAAAATTAAAACTGTTACTGCCAACGAACGGTTTAACCTAGAAGAACGAAACTTGGTGACCCAAGTGGGATTTGTTGTACTGATCATTACCTGAAAGTGTCATCAAGATTGGGTGAAAAAATGTGTGCTGAGATTTCAGGAAACTCGTAGTTTTTTGGAAGCTTGGCAACCCCTTTAAATGAAAGTGATTTGCGCCAGTCTCTGCTTAGGGCTACATCAATAGGAAACAAACCATAGAGATATAACTTGGAGCTACTTTATTGTGTCAAGTTTCAAAGAGCTAGCAAAAACCGTGTTTGATTTAGAGTTCCAACAACATGTATCCATATAGGAGAAAACACAGTGAAACCTAAAAATTTAAACTGTTACTGCCAACGAACGGTTTAACCTAGAAGAACGAAATTTGGTGAGCCAAGTGGGATTGGGGTACTGATCATTACCTGAAAGTGTCATCAAGATTGGATGAAAAAATGTGTGCTGAGATTTCAGGAAACTAGTAGTTTTTTGGAAGATGGCAACCCCTTTCCATGAAAGGGATTTGCGCCAGTCTCTGCTTAGGGCTACATCAATAGGAAACAAACCATAGAGATAGAACTTGGAGCTACTTTATTGTGTCAAGTTTCAAAGAGCTAGCACAAACCGTGTTTGATTTAGAGTTCCAACTACATGTATCCATATAGGAGAAAACAGAGTGAAACCTAAAAATTAAAACTGTTACTGCCAACGAACGGTTTAAACTAGAAGAACGAAATTTGGTAAGCCAAGTGGGATTGGGGTACTGATCATTACCTGAAAGTGTCATCAAGATTGGGTGAAAAAAATGTGTGCTGAGATTTCAGGAAACTCTTAGTTTTTTGGAAGATTGTCAACCCCTTTCCATGAAAGTGATTTGCGCCAGTCTCTGATTAGCGCTACATCAATAGGAAACAAACCATAGAGATAGAACTTGGAGCTACTTTATTGTGTCAAGTTTCAAAGAGCTAGCACAAACCGTGTTTGATTTAGAGTTCCAACTACATGTATCCATATAGGAGAAAACAGAGTGAAACCTAAAAGTTAAAACTGTTACTGCCAATGAACGGTTTAACCTAGAAGAACGAAATTTGGTGAGCCAAGTGGGATTGGGGTGCTGATCATTACCTGAAAGTGTCATCAAGATTGGGTGAAAAAATGCGTGCTGAGATTTCAGGAAACTCTTAGTTTTTTGGAAGATTGTCAACCCCTTTCCATGAAAGTGATTTGCGCCAGTCTCTGCTTAGGGCTACATCAATAGGAAACAAACCATAGAGATAGAACTTGGATCTACTTTATTGTGTCAAGTTTCAAAGAGCTAGCACAAACCGTGTTTGATTTAGAGTTCCAACTACATGTGTCATATAGGAGAAAACAGAGTGAAACCTAAAAATTAAAACTGTTAGCGCCAAAGAACGGTTTATCCTAAAAGAAAGAAACTTGGTGACCCAAGTGGGATGTGTTGTACTGATCATTACCTGAAAGTGTCATCAAGATTGGGTGAAAAAATGTGTGCTGAGATTTCAGGAAACTCGTAGTTTTTTGGAAGCCTGGCAACCCATTTGCATGAAAGTGATTTGCGCCAGTCTCTGCTTAGGGCTACATCAATAGGAAACAAACCATAGAGATAGAACTTGGAGCTACTTTATTGTGTCAAGTTTCAAAGAGCTAGCACAAACCGTGTTTGATTTAGAGTTCCAACTACATGTATCCATATAGGAGAAAACAGAGTGAAACCTAAAAATTAAAACTGTTACTACCCACGAACGGTTTAACCTAGAAGAATGAAATTTGGTGAGCCAAGTGTGATTGGGGTACTGATCATTACCTGAAAGTGTCATCACGATTGGTTGAAAAAATGTGTGCTGAGATTTCAGGAAACTCGCAGTTTTTTGGAAGATTGGCAACCCCTTCCATGAAAGTGATTTGCGCCAGTCTCTGCTTAGGGCTACATCAATAGGAAACAAACCATGGAGAGAGAACTTGGAGCTACTTTATTGTGTCAAGTTTCAAAGAGCTAGCACAAACCGTGTTTGATTTAGAGTTCCAACTACATGTATCCATATAGGAGAAAACAGAGTGAAACCTAAAAATTAAAACTGTTACTGCCAACGAACTGTTTAACCTAGAAGAACGAAATTTGGTGAGCCAAGTGGGATTGGGGTGCTGATCATTACCTGAAAGTGTCATCAAGTTTGGTTGAAGAAATGTGTGCTGAGATTTCAGGAAACTCGTAGTTTTTTGGAAGCTTGGCAACCCCTTTCCATGAAAGTGATTTGCGCCAGTCGCTGCTTAGGGCTACATCAATAGGAAACAAACCATAGAGATAGAACTTGGAGCTACTTTATTGTGTCGAGTTTCAAAGAGCTAGCACAAACCGTGTTTGATTTAGAGTTCCAAATACATGTATCCATATAGGAGAAAACAGAGTGAAACCTAAAAATTAAAACTGTTACTGCCAACGAACGGTTTAACCTAGAAGAACGCAATTTGGTGAGCCAAGTGGGATTGGGGTACTGATCATTACCTGAAAGTGTCATCAAGATTGGGTGAAAAAATGTGTGCTGAGATGTCAGGAAACTTGCAGTTTTTTGGAATATTGGCAACCCCTTTTCATGAAAGTGATTTGCGCCAGTCTCTGCTTAGGGCTACATCAATAGGAAACAAACCATAGAGATAGAACTTGGAGCTACTTTATTGTGTCAAGTTTCAAAGAGCTAGCACAAACCGTGTTTGATTTAGAGTTCCAAATACATGTATCCATATAGGAGAAAACAGAGTGAAACCTAAAAATTAAAACTGTTACTGCCAATGAACGGTTTAACCTAGAAGAATGAAATTTGGTGAGCCAAGTGGGATTGGGGTGCTGATCATTACCTGAAAGTGTCATCAAGATTGGGTGAAAAAATGTGTGGTGAGATTTCAGGAAACTCGCAGTTTTTTGGAAGATTGGCAACCCCTTTCCATGAAAGTGATTTGCGCCAGTCTCTGCTTAGGGCTACATCAATAGGAAACAAACCATGGAGAGAGAACTTGGAGCTACTTTATTGTGTCAAGTTTCAAAGAGCTAGCACAAACCGTGTTTGATTTAGAGTTCCAACTACATGTATCCATATAGGAGAAAACAGAGTGAAACCTAAAAATTAAAACTGTTACTGCCAATGAACGGTTTAACCTAGAAGAACGAAATTTGGTGAGCCAAGTGGGATTGGGGTGCTGATCATTACCTGAAAGTGTCATCAAGATTGGGTGAAAAAATGTGTGGTGAGATTTCAGGAAACTCGCAGTTTTTTGGAAGATTGGCAACCCCTTTCCATGAAAGTGATTTGCGCCAGTCTCTGCTTAGGGCTACATCAATAGGAAACAAACCATGGAGAGAGAACTTGGAGCTACTTTATTGTGTCAAGTTTCAAAGAGCTAGCACAAACCATGTTTGATTTAGAGTTCCAACTACATGTATCCATATAGGAGAAAACAGAGTGAAACCTAAAAATTAAAACTGTTACTGCCAATGAACGGTTTAACCTAGAAGAACGAAATTTGGTGAGCCAAGTGGGATTGGGGTGCTGATCATTACCTGAAAGTGTCATCAAGATTGGGTGAAAAAAATGTGTGCTCAGATTTCAGGAAACTCTTAGTTTTTTGGAAGATTGTCAACCCCTTTCCATGAAAGTGATTTGCGCCAGTCTCTGCTTAGCGCTACATCAATAGGAAACAAACCATAGAGATAGAACTTGGAGCTACTTTATTGTGTCAAGTTTCAAAGAGCTAGCACAAACCGTGTTTGATTTAGAGTTCCAACTACATGTATCCATATAGGAGAAAACAGAGTGAAACCTAAAAGTTAAAACTGTTACTGCCAACGAACGGTTTAACCTAGAAGAACGAAATTTGGTGAGCCAAGTGGGATTGGGGTGCTGATCATTACCTGAAAGTGTCATCAAGATTGGTTGAAAAAATGTGTGCTGTGATTTCAGGAAACTCGTAGTTTTTTGGAAGCTTGGCAACCCCTTTCCATGAAAGTGATTTGCGCCAGTCGCTGCTTAGGGCTACATCAATAGGAAACAAACCATAGAGATAGAACTTGGAGCTACTTTATTGTGTCAAGTTTCAAAGAGCTAGCAGAAACAGTGTTTGATTTAGAGTTCCAACTACATGTATCCATATAGGAGAAAACAGAGTGAAACCTAAAAATTAAAACTGTTACTGCCAACGAACGGTTGAACCTAGAAGAATGAAATTTGGTGAGCCAAGTGGGATTGGGGTGCTGATCATTACCTAAAAGTGTCATCAAGATTGGGGGAAAAATGTGTGCTGAGATTTCAGGAAACTCTTAGTTTTTTGGAAGATTGTCAACCCCTTTCCATGAAACTGATTTGCGCCAGTCTCTGCTTAGGGCTACATCAATAGGAAACAAACCATAGAGTTAGACATGGAGCTACTTTATTGTGTCAAGTTTCAAAGAGCTAGCACAAACCGTGTTTGATTTAGAGTTCCAAACACATGTATCCATATAGGAGAAAACACAGTGAAACCTAAAAATTAAAACTGTTACTGCCAACGAACGGTTTAACCTAGAAGAACGAAACTTGGTGACCCAAGTGGGATTTGTTGTACTGATCATTACCTGAAAGTGTCATCAAGATTGGGTGAAAAAATGTGTGCTGAGATTTCAGGAAACTCGTAGTTTTTTGGAAGCTTGGCAACCCCTTTAAATGAAAGTGATTTGCGCCAGTCTCTGCTTAGGGCTACATCAATAGGAAACAAACCATAGAGATATAACTTGGAGCTACTTTATTGTGTCAAGTTTCAAAGAGCTAGCAAAAACCGTGTTTGATTTAGAGTTCCAACAACATGTATCCATATAGGAGAAAACACAGTGAAACCTAAAAATTTAAACTGTTACTGCCAACGAACGGTTTAACCTAGAAGAACGAAATTTGGTGAGCCAAGTGGGATTGGGGTACTGATCATTACCTGAAAGTGTCATCAAGATTGGATGAAAAAATGTGTGCTGAGATTTCAGGAAACTAGTAGTTTTTTGGAAGATGGCAACCCCTTTCCATGAAAGGGATTTGCGCCAGTCTCTGCTTAGGGCTACATCAATAGGAAACAAACCATAGAGATAGAACTTGGAGCTAATTTATTGTGTCAAGTTTCAAAGAGCTAGCAAAAACCGTGTTTGATTTAGAGTTCCAACTACATGTATCCATATAGGAGAAAACAGAGTGAAACCTAAAAATTAAAACTGTTACTGCCAACGAACGGTTTAAACTAGAAGAACGAAATTTGGTAAGCCAAGTGGGATTGGGGTACTGATCATTACCTGAAAGTGTCATCAAGATTGGGTGAAAAAAATGTGTGCTGAAATTTCAGGAAACTCTTAGTTTTTTGGAAGATTGTCAACCCCTTTCCATGAAAGTGATTTGCGCCAGTCTCTGATTAGCGCTACATCAATAGGAAACAAACCATAGAGATAGAACTTGGAGCTACTTTATTGTGTCAAGTTTCAAAGAGCTAGCACAAACCGTGTTTGATTTAGAGTTCCAACTACATGTATCCATATAGGAGAAAACAGAGTGAAACCTAAAAGTTAAAACTGTTACTGCCAATGAACGGTTTAACCTAGAAGAACGAAATTTGGTGAGCCAAGTGGGATTGGGGTGCTGATCATTACCTGAAAGTGTCATCAAGATTGGGTGAAAAAATGCGTGCTGAGATTTCAGGAAACTCTTAGTTTTTTGGAAGATTGTCAACCCCTTTCCATGAAAGTGATTTGCGCCAGTCTCTGCTTAGGGCTACATCAATAGGAAACAAACCATAGAGATAGAACTTGGATCTACTTTATTGTGTCAAGTTTCAAAGAGCTAGCACAAACCGTGTTTGATTTAGAGTTCCAACTACATGTGTCATATAGGAGAAAACAGAGTGAAACCTAAAAATTAAAACTGTTAGCGCCAAAGAACGGTTTATCCTAAAAGAAAGAAACTTGGTGACCCAAGTGGGATGTGTTGTACTGATCATTACCTGAAAGTGTCATCAAGATTGGGTGAAAAAATGTGTGCTGAGATTTCAGGAAACTCGTAGTTTTTTGGAAGCCTGGCAACCCATTTGCATGAAAGTGATTTGCGCCAGTCTCTGCTTAGGGCTACATCAATAGGAAACAAACCATAGAGATAGAACTTGGAGCTACTTTATTGTGTCAAGTTTCAAAGAGCTAGCACAAACCGTGTTTGATTTAGAGTTCCAACTACATGTATCCATATAGGAGAAAACAGAGTGAAACCTAAAAATTAAAACTGTTACTACCCACGAACGGTTTAACCTAGAAGAATGAAATTTGGTGAGCCAAGTGTGATTGGGGTACTGATCATTACCTGAAAGTGTCATCACGATTGGTTGAAAAAATGTGTGCTGAGATTTCAGGAAACTCGCAGTTTTTTGGAAGATTGGCAACCCCTTCCATGAAAGTGATTTGCGCCAGTCTCTGCTTAGGGCTACATCAATAGGAAACAAACCATGGAGAGAGAACTTGGAGCTACTTTATTGTGTCAAGTTTCAAAGAGCTAGCACAAACCGTGTTTGATTTAGAGTTCCAACTACATGTATCCATATAGGAGAAAACAGAGTGAAACCTAAAAATTAAAACTGTTACTGCCAACGAACTGTTTAACCTAGAAGAACGAAATTTGGTGAGCCAAGTGGGATTGGGGTGCTGATCATTACCTGAAAGTGTCATCAAGTTTGGTTGAAGAAATGTGTGCTGAGATTTCAGGAAACTCGTAGTTTTTTGGAAGCTTGGCAACCCCTTTCCATGAAAGTGATTTGCGCCAGTCGCTGCTTAGGGCTACATCAATAGGAAACAAACCATAGAGATAGAACTTGGAGCTACTTTATTGTGTCGAGTTTCAAAGAGCTAGCACAAACCGTGTTTGATTTAGAGTTCCAAATACATGTATCCATATAGGAGAAAACAGAGTGAAACCTAAAAATTAAAACTGTTACTGCCAACGAACGGTTTAACCTAGAAGAACGCAATTTGGTGAGCCAAGTGGGATTGGGGTACTGATCATTACCTGAAAGTGTCATCAAGATTGGGTGAAAAAATGTGTGCTGAGATGTCAGGAAACTTGCAGTTTTTTGGAATATTGGCAACCCCTTTTCATGAAAGTGATTTGCGCCAGTCTCTGCTTAGGGCTACATCAATAGGAAACAAACCATAGAGATAGAACTTGGAGCTACTTTATTGTGTCAAGTTTCAAAGAGCTAGCACAAACCGTGTTTGATTTAGAGTTCCAAATACATGTATCCATATAGGAGAAAACAGAGTGAAACCTAAAAATTAAAACTGTTACTGCCAATGAACGGTTTAACCTAGAAGAATGAAATTTGGTGAGCCAAGTGGGATTGGGGTGCTGATCATTACCTGAAAGTGTCATCAAGATTGGGTGAAAAAATGTGTGGTGAGATTTCAGGAAACTCGCAGTTTTTTGGAAGATTGGCAACCCCTTTCCATGAAAGTGATTTGCTCCAGTCTCTGCTTAGGGCTACATCAATAGGAAACAAACCATGGAGAGAGAACTTGGAGCTACTTTATTGTGTCAAGTTTCAAAGAGCTAGCACAAACCGTGTTTGATTTAGAGTTCCAACTACATGTATCCATATAGGAGAAAACAGAGTGAAACCTAAAAATTAAAACTGTTACTGCCAATGAACGGTTTAACCTAGAAGAACGAAATTTGGTGAGCCAAGTGGGATTGGGGTGCTGATCATTACCTGAAAGTGTCATCAAGATTGGGTGAAAAAAATGTGTGCTGAGATTTCAGGAAACTCTTAGTTTTTTGGAAGATTGTCAACCCCTTTCCATGAAAGTGATTTGCGCCAGTCTCTGCTTAGCGCTACATCAATAGGAAACAAACCATAGAGATAGAACTTGGAGCTACTTTATTGTGTCAAGTTTCAAAGAGCTAGCACAAACCGTGTTTGATTTAGAGTTCCAACTACATGTATCCATATAGGAGAAAACAGAGTGAAACCTAAAAGTTAAAACTGTTACTGCCAACGAACGGTTTAACCTAGAAGAACGAAATTTGGTGAGCCAAGTGGGATTGGGGTGCTGATCATTACCTGAAAGTGTCATCAAGATTGGTTGAAAAAATGTGTGCTGTGATTTCAGGAAACTCGTAGTTTTTTGGAAGCTTGGCAACCCCTTTCCATGAAAGTGATTTGCGCCAGTCGCTGCTTAGGGCTACATCAATAGGAAACAAACCATAGAGATAGAACTTGGAGCTACTTTATTGTGTCAAGTTTCAAAGAGCTAGCAGAAACAGTGTTTGATTTAGAGTTCCAACTACATGTATCCATATAGGAGAAAACAGAGTGAAACCTAAAAATTAAAACTGTTACTGCCAACGAACGGTTTAACCTAGAAGAACGCAATTTGGTGAGCCAAGTGGGATTGGGGTACTGATCATTACCTGAAAGTGTCATCAAGATTGGGTGAAAAAATGTGTGCTGAGATTTCAGGAAACTCTTAGTTTTTTGGAAGATTGTCAACCCCTTTCCATGAAAGTGATTTGCGCCAGTCTCTTCTTAGGGCTACATCAATAGGAAACAAACCATAGAGATAGAACTTGGAGCTACTTTATTGTGTCAAGTTTCAAAGAGCTAGCACAAACCGTGTTTGATTTAGAGTTCCAACTACATGTGTCCATATAGGAGAAAACACAGTGAAACCTAAAAATTAAAACTGTTACTGCCAACGAACAGTTTAACCTAGAAGAACGAAATTTGGTGAGCCAAGTGGGATTGGGGTACTGATCATTACCTGAAAGTGTCATCAAGATTGGGTGAAAAAATGTGTGCTGAGATTTCAGGAAACTCGTAGTTTTTTGGAAGATGGCAACCCCTTTCCATGAAAGGGATTTTCGCCAGTCTCTGCTTAGGGCTACATCAATAGAAAACAAACCATAGAGATAGAAGTTGGAGCTACTTTATTGTGTCAAGTTTCAAAGAGCTAGCACAAACCGTGTTGGATTTAGAGTTCCAACTACATGTATCCATATAGGAGAAAACACAGTGAAACCTAAAAATTTAAACTGTTACTGCCAACGAACGATTTAACCTAGAAGAACGAAATTTGGTGAGCCAAGTGGGATTGGGGTGCTGATCATTACCTGAAAGTGTCATCAAGATTGGGTGAAAAAATGTGTGGTGAGATTTCAGGAAACTCGCAGTTTTTTGGAAGATTGGCAACCCCTTTCCATGAAAGTGATTTGCGCCAGTCTCTGCTTAGGGCTACATCAATAGGAAACAAACCATGGAGAGAGAACTTGGAGCTACTTTATTGTGTCAAGTTTCAAAGAGCTAGCACAAACCATGTTTGATTTAGAGTTCCAACTACATGTATCCATATAGGAGAAAACAGAGTGAAACCTAAAAATTAAAACTGTTACTGCCAATGAACGGTTTAACCTAGAAGAACGAAATTTGGTGAGCCAAGTGGGATTGGGGTGCTGATCATTACCTGAAAGTGTCATCAAGATTGGGTGAAAAAAATGTGTGCTCAGATTTCAGGAAACTCTTAGTTTTTTGGAAGATTGTCAACCCCTTTCCATGAAAGTGATTTGCGCCAGTCTCTGCTTAGCGCTACATCAATAGGAAACAAACCATAGAGATAGAACTTGGAGCTACTTTATTGTGTCAAGTTTCAAAGAGCTAGCACAAACCGTGTTTGATTTAGAGTTCCAACTACATGTATCCATATAGGAGAAAACAGAGTGAAACCTAAAAGTTAAAACTGTTACTGCCAACGAACGGTTTAACCTAGAAGAACGAAATTTGGTGAGCCAAGTGGGATTGGGGTGCTGATCATTACCTGAAAGTGTCATCAAGATTGGTTGAAAAAATGTGTGCTGTGATTTCAGGAAACTCGTAGTTTTTTGGAAGCTTGGCAACCCCTTTCCATGAAAGTGATTTGCGCCAGTCGCTGCTTAGGGCTACATCAATAGGAAACAAACCATAGAGATAGAACTTGGAGCTACTTTATTGTGTCAAGTTTCAAAGAGCTAGCAGAAACAGTGTTTGATTTAGAGTTCCAACTACATGTATCCATATAGGAGAAAACAGAGTGAAACCTAAAAATTAAAACTGTTACTGCCAACGAACGGTTGAACCTAGAAGAATGAAATTTGGTGAGCCAAGTGGGATTGGGGTGCTGATCATTACCTAAAAGTGTCATCAAGATTGGGGGAAAAATGTGTGCTGAGATTTCAGGAAACTCTTAGTTTTTTGGAAGATTGTCAACCCCTTTCCATGAAACTGATTTGCGCCAGTCTCTGCTTAGGGCTACATCAATAGGAAACAAACCATAGAGTTAGACATGGAGCTACTTTATTGTGTCAAGTTTCAAAGAGCTAGCACAAACCGTGTTTGATTTAGAGTTCCAAACACATGTATCCATATAGGAGAAAACACAGTGAAACCTAAAAATTAAAACTGTTACTGCCAACGAACGGTTTAACCTAGAAGAACGAAACTTGGTGACCCAAGTGGGATTTGTTGTACTGATCATTACCTGAAAGTGTCATCAAGATTGGGTGAAAAAATGTGTGCTGAGATTTCAGGAAACTCGTAGTTTTTTGGAAGCTTGGCAACCCCTTTAAATGAAAGTGATTTGCGCCAGTCTCTGCTTAGGGCTACATCAATAGGAAACAAACCATAGAGATATAACTTGGAGCTACTTTATTGTGTCAAGTTTCAAAGAGCTAGCAAAAACCGTGTTTGATTTAGAGTTCCAACAACATGTATCCATATAGGAGAAAACACAGTGAAACCTAAAAATTAAAACTGTTACTGCCAACGAACGGTTTAACCTAGAAGAACGAAATTTGGTGAGCCAAGTGGGATTGGGGTACTGATCATTACCTGAAAGTGTCATCAAGATTGGATGAAAAAATGTGTGCTGAGATTTCAGGAAACTAGTAGTTTTTTGGAAGATGGCAACCCCTTTCCATGAAAGGGATTTGCGCCAGTCTCTGCTTAGGGCTACATCAATAGGAAACAAACCATAGAGATAGAACTTGGAGCTACTTTATTGTGTCAAGTTTCAAAGAGCTAGCAAAAACCGTGTTTGATTTAGAGTTCCAACTACATGTATCCATATAGGAGAAAACAGAGTGAAACCTAAAAATTAAAACTGTTACTGCCAACGAACGGTTTAAACTAGAAGAACGAAATTTGGTAAGCCAAGTGGGATTGGGGTACTGATCATTACCTGAAAGTGTCATCAAGATTGGGTGAAAAAAATGTGTGCTGAGATTTCAGGAAACTCTTAGTTTTTTGGAAGATTGTCAACCCCTTTCCATGAAAGTGATTTGCGCCAGTCTCTGATTAGCGCTACATCAATAGGAAACAAACCATAGAGATAGAACTTGGAGCTACTTTATTGTGTCAAGTTTCAAAGAGCTAGCACAAACCGTGTTTGATTTAGAGTTCCAAATACATGTATCCATATAGGAGAAAACAGAGTGAAACCTAAAAGTTAAAACTGTTACTGCCAATGAACGGTTTAACCTAGAAGAACGAAATTTGGTGAGCCAAGTGGGATTGGGGTGCTGATCATTACCTGAAAGTGTCATCAAGATTGGGTGAAAAAATGCGTGCTGAGATTTCAGGAAACTCTTAGTTTTTTGGAAGATTGTCAACCCCTTTCCATGAAAGTGATTTGCGCCAGTCTCTGCTTAGGGCTACATCAATAGGAAACAAACCATAGAGATAGAACTTGGATCTACTTTATTGTGTCAAGTTTCAAAGAGCTAGCACAAACCGTGTTTGATTTAGAGTTCCAACTACATGTGTCATATAGGAGAAAACAGAGTGAAACCTAAAAATTAAAACTGTTAGCGCCAAAGAACGGTTTATCCTAAAAGAAAGAAACTTGGTGACCCAAGTGGGATGTGTTGTACTGATCATTACCTGAAAGTGTCATCAAGATTGGGTGAAAAAATGTGTGCTGAGATTTCAGGAAACTCGTAGTTTTTTGGAAGCCTGGCAACCCATTTGCATGAAAGTGATTTGCGCCAGTCTCTGCTTAGGGCTACATCAATAGGGAACAAACCATAGAGATAGAACTTGGAGCTACTTTATTGTGTCAAGTTTCAAAGAGCTAGCACAAACCGTGTTTGATTTAGAGTTCCAACTACATGTATCCATATAGGAGAAAACAGAGTGAAACCTAAAAATTAAAACTGTTACTACCCACGAACGGTTTAACCTAGAAGAACGAAATTTGGTGAGCCAAGTGTGATTGGGGTACTGATCATTACCTGAAAGTGTCATCACGATTGGTTGAAAAAATGTGTGCTGAGATTTCAGGAAACTCGCAGTTTTTTGGAAGATTGGCAACCCCTTCCATGAAAGTGATTTGCGCCAGTCTCTGCTTAGGGCTACATCAATAGGAAACAAACCATGGAGAGAGAACTTGGAGCTACTTTATTGTGTCAAGTTTCAAAGAGCTAGCACAAACCGTGTTTGATTTAGAGTTCCAACTACATGTATCCATATAGGAGAAAACAGAGTGAAACCTAAAAATTAAAACTGTTACTGTCAACGAACTGTTTAACCTAGAAGAACGAAATTTGGTGAGCCAAGTGGGATTGGGGTGCTGATCATTACCTGAAAGTGTCATCAAGTTTGGTTGAAGAAATGTGTGCTGAGATTTCAGGAAACTCGTAGTTTTTTGGAAGCTTGGCAACCCCTTTCCATGAAAGTGATTTGCGCCAGTCGCTGCTTAGGGCTACATCAATAGGAAACAAACCATAGAGATAGAACTTGGAGCTACTTTATTGTGTCGAGTTTCAAAGAGCTAGCACAAACCGTGTTTGATTTAGAGTTCCAAATACATGTATCCATATAGGAGAAAACAGAGTGAAACCTAAAAATTAAAACTGTTACTGCCAACGAACGGTTTAACCTAGAAGAACGCAATTTGGTGAGCCAAGTGGGATTGGGGTACTGATCATTACCTGAAAGTGTCATCAAGATTGGGTGAAAAAATGTGTGCTGAGATGTCAGGAAACTTGCAGTTTTTTGGAATATTGGCAACCCCTTTTCATGAAAGTGATTTGCGCCAGTCTCTGCTTAGGGCTACATCAATAGGAAACAAACCATAGAGATAGAACTTGGAGCTACTTTATTGTGTCAAGTTTCAAAGAGCTAGCACAAACCGTGTTTGATTTAGAGTTCCAAATACATGTATCCATATAGGAGAAAACAGAGTGAAACCTAAAAATTAAAACTGTTACTGCCAATGAACGGTTTAACCTAGAAGAATGAAATTTGGTGAGCCAAGTGGGATTGGGGTGCTGATCATTACCTGAAAGTGTCATCAAGATTGGGTGAAAAAATGTGTGGTGAGATTTCAGGAAACTCGCAGTTTTTTGGAAGATTGGCAACCCCTTTCCATGAAAGTGATTTGCGCCAGTCTCTGCTTAGGGCTACATCAATAGGAAACAAACCATGGAGAGAGAACTTGGAGCTACTTTATTGTGTCAAGTTTCAAAGAGCTAGCACAAACCGTGTTTGATTTAGAGTTCCAACTACATGTATCCATATAGGAGAAAACAGAGTGAAACCTAAAAATTAAAACTGTTACTGCCAATGAACGGTTTAACCTAGAAGAACGAAATTTGGTGAGCCAAGTGGGATTGGGGTGCTGATCATTACCTGAAAGTGTCATCAAGATTGGGTGAAAAAAATGTGTGCTGAGATTTCAGGAAACTCTTAGTTTTTTGGAAGATTGTCAACCCCTTTCCATGAAAGTGATTTGCGCCAGTCTCTGCTTAGCGCTACATCAATAGGAAACAAACCATAGAGATAGAACTTGGAGCTACTTTATTGTGTCAAGTTTCAAAGAGCTAGCACAAACCGTGTTTGATTTAGAGTTCCAACTACATGTATCCATATAGGAGAAAACAGAGTGAAACCTAAAAGTTAAAACTGTTACTGCCAACGAACGGTTTAACCTAGAAGAACGAAATTTGGTGAGCCAAGTGGGATTGGGGTGCTGATCATTACCTGAAAGTGTCATCAAGATTGGTTGAAAAAATGTGTGCTGTGATTTCAGGAAACTCGTAGTTTTTTGGAAGCTTGGCAACCCCTTTCCATGAAAGTGATTTGCGCCAGTCGCTGCTTAGGGCTACATCAATAGGAAACAAACCATAGAGATAGAACTTGGAGCTACTTTATTGTGTCAAGTTTCAAAGAGCTAGCAGAAACAGTGTTTGATTTAGAGTTCCAACTACATGTATCCATATAGGAGAAAACAGAGTGAAACCTAAAAATTAAAACTGTTACTGCCAACGAACGGTTGAACCTAGAAGAATGAAATTTGGTGAGCCAAGTGGGATTGGGGTGCTGATCATTACCTAAAAGTGTCATCAAGATTGGGGGAAAAATGTGTGCTGAGATTTCAGGAAACTCTTAGTTTTTTGGAAGATTGTCAACCCCTTTCCATGAAACTGATTTGCGCCAGTCTCTGCTTAGGGCTACATCAATAGGAAACAAACCATAGAGTTAGACATGGAGCTACTTTATTGTGTCAAGTTTCAAAGAGCTAGCACAAACCGTGTTTGATTTAGAGTTCCAAACACATGTATCCATATAGGAGAAAACACAGTGAAACCTAAAAATTAAAACTGTTACTGCCAACGAACGGTTTAACCTAGAAGAACGAAACTTGGTGACCCAAGTGGGATTTGTTGTACTGATCATTACCTGAAAGTGTCATCAAGATTGGGTGAAAAAATGTGTGCTGAGATTTCAGGAAACTCGTAGTTTTTTGGAAGCTTGGCAACCCCTTTAAATGAAAGTGATTTGCGCCAGTCTCTGCTTAGGGCTACATCAATAGGAAACAAACCATAGAGATAGAACTTGGAGCTACTTTATTGTGTCAAGTTTCAAAGAGCTAGCAAAAACCGTGTTTGATTTAGAGTTCCAACTACATGTATCCATATAGGAGAAAACAGAGTGAAACCTAAAAATTAAAACTGTTACTGCCAACGAACGGTTTAAACTAGAAGAACGAAATTTGGTAAGCCAAGTGGGATTGGGGTACTGATCATTACCTGAAAGTGTCATCAAGATTGGGTGAAAAAAATGTGTGCTGAGATTTCAGGAAACTCTTAGTTTTTTGGAAGATTGTCAACCCCTTTCCATGAAAGTGATTTGCGCCAGTCTCTGATTAGCGCTACATCAATAGGAAACAAACCATAGAGATAGAACTTGGAGCTACTTTATTGTGTCAAGTTTCAAAGAGCTAGCACAAACCGTGTTTGATTTAGAGTTCCAACTACATGTATCCATATAGGAGAAAACAGAGTGAAACCTAAAAGTTAAAACTGTTACTGCCAATGAACGGTTTAACCTAGAAGAACGAAATTTGGTGAGCCAAGTGGGATTGGGGTGCTGATCATTACCTGAAAGTGTCATCAAGATTGGGTGAAAAAATGCGTGCTGAGATTTCAGGAAACTCTTAGTTTTTTGGAAGATTGTCAACCCCTTTCCATGAAAGTGATTTGCGCCAGTCTCTGCTTAGGGCTACATCAATAGGAAACAAACCATAGAGATAGAACTTGGATCTACTTTATTGTGTCAAGTTTCAAAGAGCTAGCACAAACCGTGTTTGATTTAGAGTTCCAACTACATGTGTCATATAGGAGAAAACAGAGTGAAACCTAAAAATTAAAACTGTTAGCGCCAAAGAACGGTTTATCCTAAAAGAAAGAAACTTGGTGACCCAAGTGGGATGTGTTGTACTGATCATTACCTGAAAGTGTCATCAAGATTGGGTGAAAAAATGTGTGCTGAGATTTCAGGAAACTCGTAGTTTTTTGGAAGCCTGGCAACCCATTTGCATGAAAGTGATTTGCGCCAGTCTCTGCTTAGGGCTACATCAATAGGAAACAAACCATAGAGACAGAACTTGGAGCTACTTTATTGTGTCAAGTTTCAAAGAGCTAGCACAAACCGTGTTTGATTTAGAGTTCCAACTACATGTATCCATATAGGAGAAAACAGAGTGAAACCTAAAAATTAAAACTGTTACTACCCACGAACGGTTTAACCTAGAAGAACGAAATTTGGTGAGCCAAGTGGGATTGGGGTACTGATCATTACCTGAAAGTGTCATCACGATTGGTTGAAAAAATGTGTGCTGAGATTTCAGGAAACTCGCAGTTTTTTGGAAGATTGGCAACCCCTTCCATGAAAGTGATTTGCGCCAGTCTCTGCTTAGGGCTACATCAATAGGAAACAAACCATGGAGAGAGAACTTGGAGCTACTTTATTGTGTCAAGTTTCAAAGAGCTAGCACAAACCGTGTTTGATTTAGAGTTCCAACTACATGTATCCATATAGGAGAAAACAGAGTGAAACCTAAAAATTAAAACTGTTACTGCCAACGAACTGTTTAACCTAGAAGAACGAAATTTGGTGAGCCAAGTGGGATTGGGGTGCTGATCATTACCTGAAAGTGTCATCAAGTTTGGTTGAAGAAATGTGTGCTGAGATTTCAGGAAACTCGTAGTTTTTTGGAAGCTTGGCAACCCCTTTCCATGAAAGTGATTTGCGCCAGTCGCTGCTTAGGGCTACATCAATAGGAAACAAACAGTAGAGATAGAACTTGGAGCTACTTTATTGTGTCGAGTTTCAAAGAGCTAGCACAAACCGTGTTTGATTTAGAGTTCCAAATACATGTATCCATATAGGAGAAAACAGAGTTAAACCTAAAAATTAAAACTGTTACTGCCAACGAACGGTTTAACCTAGAAGAACGAATCTTGGTGACCCAAGTGGGATTTATTTTACTGATCATTACCGGAAAGTGTCATCAAGATTGGGTGAAAAAATGTGTGCTGAGATTTCAGGAAACTCGTAGTTTTTTGGAAGCTTGGCAACCCCTTTCCATGAAAGTGATTTGTGCCAGTCTCTGCTTAGGGCTACATCAATAGGAAACAAACCATAGAGATAGAACTTGGAGCTACTTTATTGTGTCAAGTTTCAAAGAGCTACCACAAACCGTGTTTGATTTAGAGTTCCAACTAAATGTATCCATATAGGAGAAAACAGAGTGAAACCTAAAAATTAAAACTGTTACTGCCAACGAACGGTTTAAACTAGAAGAACGAAATTTGGTGAGCCAAGTGGGATTGGGGTACTGATCATTACCTGAAAGTGTCATCAAGATTGGGTGAAAAAATGTGTGCTGAGATTTCAGGAAATTCGTAGTTTTTTGGAAGCTTGGCAACCCCTTTAAATGAAAGTGATTTGCAACAGTCTCTGCTTAGGGCTACATCAATAGGAAACAAACCATAGAGATAGAACATGGAGCTACTTTATTGTGTCAAGTTTCAAAGAGCTAGCACAAACCGTGTTTGATTTAGAGTTCCAAATACATGTAACCATATAGGAGAAAACACAGTGAAAACTAAAAATTAAAACTGTTACTGCCAACGAACGGTTTAACCTAGAAGAGAGAAATTTGGTGAGCCAAGTGGGATTGGGGTACTGATCATTACCTGAAAGTGTCATCAAGATTGGGTGAAAAAATGTGTGCTGAGATTTCAGGAAACTCGTAGTTTTTTGGAAGATTGGCAACCCCTTTCCATGAAAGTGATTTGCGCCAGTCTCTGCTTACGGCTACATCAATAGGAAACAAACCATAGATATGGAACTTGGAGCTACTTTATTGTGTCAAGTTTCAAAGAGTTAGCACAAACCGTGTTTGATTTAGAGTTCCAACTACATGTATCCATATAGGAGAAAACAGAGTGAAACCTAAAAATTGAAACTGTTACTGCCAACGAACGGTTTAACCTAGAAGAACGAAACTTGGTGACCCAAGTGGGATTTGTTGTACTGATCATTACCTGAAAGTGTAATCAAGATTGGGTGAAAAAATGTGTGCTGAGATTTCAGGAAACTCGTAGTTTTTTGGAAGCTTGGCAACCCCTTTCCATGAAAGAGATTTTCGCCAGTCTCTGCTTAGGGCTACATCAATAGGAAACAAACCATAGAGATAGAACTTGGAGCTACTTTATTGTGTCAAGTTTCAAAGAGCTAGCACAAACCGTGTTTGATTTAGAGTTCCAACTACATGTATTCATATAGGAGAAAATTGAGTGATACCTAAAAATTAAAATTGTTACTGCCAACGAACGGTTTAACATAGAAGAACGAAATTTGGTGAGCCAAGTGGGATTGGGGTACTGATCATTACCTGAAAGTGTCATCAAGATTGGGTGAAAAAATGTGTGCTGAGATTTCAGGAAACTCGTAGTTTTTTGGAAGCTTGGCAACCCCTGTAAATGAAAGTGATTTGCACCAGTCTCTGCTTAGGGCTACATCAATAGGAAACAAACCATAGAGTTAGAACTTGGAGCGACTTTATTGTGTCAAGTTTCAAAGAGCTAGCACAAACCGTGTTTGATTTAGAGTTCCAACTACATGTATCCATAGAGGAGAAAACAGAGTGAAACCTAAAAATTAAAACTGTTACTGCCAACGAACGGTTTAACCTATAAGAATGAAATTTGGTGAGCCAAGTGGGATTGGGGTACTGATCATTACCTGAAGGTGTCATCAAGATTGGGTGAAAAAATGTGTGCTGAGATTTCAGGAAACTCGTAGTTTTTTGGAAGCTTGGCAACCCCTGTAAATGAAAGTGATTTGCACCAGTCTCTGCTTAGGGCTACATCAATAGGAAACAAACCATAGAGATAGAACTTGGAGCTACTTTATTGTGTCAAGTTTCAAAGAGCTAGCACAAACCGTGTTTGATTTAGAGTTCCAACTACATGTATCCATATAGGAGAAAACAGAGTGAAACCTAAAAATTAAAACTGTTACTGCCAACGAACGGTTTAACCTAGAAGAACGAAATTTGGTGAGCCAAGTGGGATTGGGGTACTGATCATTACCTGAAAGTGTCATCAAGATTGGGTGAAAAAATGTGTGCTGAGATCAGGAAACTCGTAGTTTTTTGGAAGCTTGGCAACCCCTTTCCATGAAAGTGATTTGCTCCAGTCTCTGCTTAGGGCTACATCAATAGGAATCAAACCATAGAGATAGAACTTGGAGCTACTTTATTGTGTCAAGTTTCAAAGAGCTAGCACAAACCGTGTTTGATTTAGAGTTCCAACTACATGTATCCATATAGGAGAAAACAGAGTGAAACCTAAAAATTAAAACTGTTACTGCCAACGAACGGTTTAACCTAGAAGAATGAAATTTGGTGAGCCAAGTGGGATTGGGGTACTGATCATTACCTGAAAGTGTCATCAAGATTGGGTGAAAAAATGTTTGCTGAGATTTCAGGAAACTCGCAGTTTTGTGGAAGATTGGCAACCCCTTTCCATGAAAGTGATTTCCGCCAGTCTCTGCTTAGTGCTACATCAATAGGAAACAAACCATAGAGATAGAACTTGGAGCTACTTTATTGTGTCAAGTTTCAAAGAGCTAGCACAAACCGTGTTTGATTTAGAGTTCCAACTACATGTATCCATATAGGAGAAAACAGAGTGAAACCTAAAAATTAAAACTGTTACTGCCAACGAACCGTTTAACCTAGAAGAACGAAATTTGGTGAGCCAAGTGGGATTGGGGTACTGATCATTACCTGAAAGTGTCATCAAGATTGGGTGAAAAAATGTATGCTGAGATTTCAGGAAACTCATAGTTTTTTGGAAGTTTGGCAACCCCTGTAAATGAAAGTGATTTGTGCCAGTCTCTGCTTAGGGCTACATCAATAGGAAACAAACCATAGAGATAGAACTTGGAGCTACTTTATTGTGTCAAGTTTCAAAGAGCTAGCACAAACCGTGTTTGATTTAGAGTTCCAACTACATGTATCCATATAGGAGAAAACAGAGTGAAACCTAAAAATTAAAACTGTTACTGCCAACGAACGGTTTAACCTAGAAGAACGAAATTTGGTGAGCCAAGTGGGATTGGGGTACTGATCATTACCTGAAAGTGTCATCAAGATTGGGTGAAAAAATGTGTGCTGAGATTTCAGGAAACTCGTAGTTTTTTTGGAAGATTGGCAACCCCTTTCCATGAAAGTGATTTGCGCCAGTCTCTGCTTAGGGCTACATCAATAGGAAATAAACCATAGAGATAGAACTTGGAGCTACTTTATTGTGTCAAGTTTCAAAGAGCTAGCACAAACCGTGTTTGATTTAGAGTTCCAACTACATGTATCCATA
The DNA here is from genome assembly GCF_964194105.1 of Spermophilus citellus. Classification (NCBI taxonomy): domain Eukaryota; kingdom Metazoa; phylum Chordata; class Mammalia; order Rodentia; family Sciuridae; genus Spermophilus; species Spermophilus citellus. The sequence goes on along the minus strand of NW_027672727.1, from coordinate 439,428 downwards.
TAGGAGAAAACAGAGTGAAACCTAAAAATTAAAACTGTTACTGCCAACGAACGGTTTAAACTAGAAGAACGAAATTTGGTGAGCCAAGTGGGATTGGGGTACTGATCATTACCTGAAAGTGTCATCAAGATTGGGTGAAAAAATGTGTGCTGAGATTTCAGGAAACTCGTAGTTTTTTGGAAGATTGGCAAACCCTTTCCATGAAAGTGATTTGCGCCAGTCTCTGCTTAGGGCTACATCAATAGGAAACAAACCATTGAGATAGAACTTGGAGCTACTTCATTGTGTCAAGTTTAAAAGAGCTAGCACAAACCATGTTTGATTTAGACTTCCAACTACATGTATCCATATAGGAGATAACAGAGTGAAACCTAAAAATTAAAACTGTTACTGCCAACGAACGTTTTAACCTAGAAGAACGAAATTTGGTGAGCCAAGTGGGATTGGGGTACTGATCATTACCTGAAAGTGTCATCAAGATTGGGTGAAAAAATGTGTGCTCAGATTTCAGGAAATTCGTATTTTTTTGGAAGCTTGGCAACCCCTTTAAATGAAAGTGATTTGCACCAGTCTCTGCTTAGGGCTACATCAATAGGAAACAAACCATAGGGATAGAACATGGAGCTACTTTATTGTGTCAAGTTTCAAAGAGCTAGCACAAACCGTGTTTGATTTAGAGTTCCAACTACATGTATCCATATAGGAGAAAACACAGTGAAAACTAAAAATTAAAACTGTTACTGCCAACGAACGGTTTAACCTAGAAGAGAGAAATTTGGTGAGCCAAGTGGGATTGGGGTACTGATCATTACCTGAAAGTGTCATCAAGATTGGGTGAAAAAATGTGTGCTGAGATTTCAGGAAACTCGTAGTTTTTTGGAAGATTGGCAACCCCTTTCCATGAAAGTGATTTGCGCCAGTCTCTGCTTAGGGCTACGTCAATAGGAAACAAACCATAGAGATAGAACTTGGAGCTACTTTATTGTGTCAAGTTTCAAAGAGCTAGCATAAACCGTGTTTGATTTAGAGTTCCAACTACATGTATCCATATAGGAGAAAACAGAGTGAAACCTAAAAATTAAAACTGTTACTGCCAACGAACGGTTTAACCTAGAAGAACGAAATTTGGTGAGCCAAGTGGGATTGTGGTACTGATCATTACCTGTAAGTGTCATCAAGATTGGGTGAAAAAATGTGTGCTGAGATTTCAGGAAACTCGTAGTTTTTTGGAGGCTTGGCAAACCCTGTAAATAAAAGTGATTTGTGCCAGTCTCTGCTTAGGGCTACATCAATAGGAAACAAACCATAGAGATAGAACTTGGAGCTACTTTATTGTATCAAGTTTCAAAGAGCTAGCACAAACCGTGTTTGATTTAGACTTCCAACTACATGTATCCATATAGGAGAAAACAGAGTGAAACCTAAAAATTAAAACTGTTACTGCCAACGAACAGTTTAACCTAGAAGAACGAAATTTGGTGAGCAAAGTGGGATTGGGGTACTGATCATTACCTGAAAGTGTCATCAAGATTGGGTGAAAAAATGTGTGCTGAGATTTCAGGAAACTCGTAGTTTTTTGGAAGATTGGCAAACCCTTTCCATGAAAGTGATTTGCACCAGTCTCTGCTTAGGGCTACATCAATAGGAAACAAACCATTGAGATAGAACTTGGAGCTACTTTATTGTGTCAAGTTTAAAAGACCTAGCACAAACCATGTTTGATTTAGACTTCCAACTACATGTATCCATATAGGAGATAACAGAGTGAAACCTAAAAATTAAAACTGTTACTGCCAACGAACGTTTTAACCTAGAAGAACGAATTTTGGTGAGCCAAGTGGGATTGGGGTACTGATCATTACCTGAAAGTGTCATCAAGATTGGGTGAAAAAATGTGTGCTCAGATTTCAGGAAATTCGTATTTTTTTGGAAGCTTGGCAACCCCTTTTAATGAAAGTGATTTGCACCAGTCTCTGCTTAGGACTACATCAATAGGAAACAAACCATAGGGATAGAACATGGAGCTACTTTATTGTGTCAAGTTTCAAAGAGCTAGCACAAACCGTGTTTGATTTAGAGTTCCAACTACATGTATCCATATAGGAGAAAACACAGTGAAAACTAAAAATTAAAACTGTTACTGCCAACGAACGGTTTAACCTAGAAGAGAGAAATTTGGTGAGCCAAGTGGGATTGGGGTACTGATCATTACCTGAAAGTGTCATCAAGATTGGGTGAAAAAATGTGTGCTGAGATTTCAGGAAACTCGAAGTTTTTTGGAAGATTGGCAACCCCTTTCCATGAAAGTGATTTGCGCCAGTCTCTGCTTAGGGCTACGTCAATAGGAAACAAACCATAGAGATAGAACTTGGAGCTACTTTATTGTGTCAAGTTTCAAAGAGCTAGCACAAACCGTGTTTGATTTAGAGTTCCAACTACATGTATCCATATAGGAGAAAACAGAGTGAAACCTAAAAATTAAAACTGTTACTGCCAACGAATGGTTTAATCTAGAAGAACGAAATTTGGTGAGCCAAGTGGGATTGTGGTACTGATCATTACCTGAAAGTGTCATCAAGATTGAGTGAAAAAATGTGTGCTGAGATTTCAGGAAACTCGTAGTTTTTTGGAGGCTTGGCAAACCCTGTAAATAAAAGTGATTTGTGCCAGTCTCTGCTTAGGGCTACATCAATAGGAAACAAACCATAGAGATAGAACTTGGAGCTACTTTATTGTATCAAGTTTCAAAGAGCTAGCACAAACCGTGTTTGATTTAGACTTCCAACTACATGTATCCATATAGGAGAAAATAGAGTGAAACCTAAAAATTAAAACTGTTACTGCCAACGAACGGTTTAACCTAGAAGAACGAAATTTGGTGAGCCAAGTGGGATTGGGGTACTGATCATTACCTGAAAGTGTCATCAAGATTGGGTGAAAAAATGTGTGCTGAGATTTCAGGAAACTCGTAGTTTTTTGGAAGATTGGCAAACTCTTTCCATGAAAGTGATTTGCACCAGTCTCTGCTTAGGGCTACATCAATACGAAACAAACCATTGAGATAGAACTTGGAGCTACTTTATTGTGTCAAGTTTAAAAGACCTAGCACAAACCATGTTTGATTTAGACTTCCAACTACATGTATCCATATAGGAGATAACAGAGTGAAACCTAAAAATTAAAACTGTTACTGCCAACGAACGGTTTAACCTAGAAGAACGAAATTTGGTGAGCCAAGTGGGATTGGGGTACTGATCATTACCTGAAAGTGTCATCAAGATTGGGTGAAAAAATGTGTGCTCAGATTTCAGGAAATTCGTAGTTTTTTGGAAGCTTGGCAACCCCTTTAAATGAAAGTGATTTGCACCAGTCTCTGCTTAGGGCTACATCAATAGGAAACAAACCATAGAGATAGAACATGGAGCTACTTTATTGTGTCAAGTTTCAAAGAGCTAGCACAAACCGTGTTTGATTTAGAGTTCCAACTACATGTATCCATATAGGAGAAAACAGAGTGAAACCTAAAAATTAAAACTGTTACTGCCAACGAACGGTTTAACCTAGAAGAACGAAATTTGGTGAGCCAAGTGGGATTGTGGTATTGATCATTACCTGAAAGTGTCATCAAGATTGGGTGAAAAAATGTGTGCTGAGATTTCAGGAAACTCGTAGTTTTTTGGAAGATTGGCAACCCCTTTCTCTAAAAGTGATTTGCACCAGTCTTTGCTTAGGGCTACATCAATAGGAAACAAACCATAGAGATAGAACTTGGAGCTACTTTTTTGTGTCAAGTTTCAAAGAGCTAGCACAAACCGTGTTTGATTTAGACTTCCAACTACATGTATCCATATAGGAGAAAACAGAGTGAAACCTAAAAATTTAAACTGTTACTGCCAACGAACTGTTTAACCTAGAAGAAAGGAATTTGGTGAGCCAAGTGGGATTGGGGTACTGATCATTACCTGAAAGTGACATCAAGATTGTTTGAAAAAATGTGTGCTGAGATTTCAGGAAACTCATAGTATATTGGAAGCTTGGCAAACCCTTTCGATGAAAGTGATTTGCGCCAGTCTCTGCTTAGGGCTACATCAATAGGAAACAAACTATAGAGATAGAACTTGGAGCTACTTTATTGTGTCAAGTTTCAAAGAGCTAGCACAAACCGTGTTTGATTTAGACTTCCAACTACATGTATCCATATAGGAGATAACAGAGTGAAACCTAAAAATTAAAACTGTTACTGCCAACGAACGGTTTAACCTAGAAGAACGAAATTTGGTGAGCCAAGTGGGATTGGGGTACTGATCATTACCTGAAAGTGTCATCAAGATTGGGTGAAAAAATGTGTGCTGAGATTTCAGGAAATTCGTTGTTTTTTGGAAGATTGGCAACCCCTTTCCATGAAAGTGATTTGCGCCAGTCTCTGCTTAGGGCTACATCAATAGGAAACAAACAATAGAGATAGAACTTGGAGCTACTTTATTGTGTCAAGTTTCAAAGAGCTAGCACAAACCGTGTTTGATTTAGACTTCCAACTACATGTATCCATATAGGAGAAAACAGAGTGAAACCTAAAAATTAAAACTGTTACTGCCAACGAACCGTTTAACCTAGAAGAACGAAATTTGGTGAGCCAAGTGGGATTGGGGTACTGATCATTACCTGAAAGTGTCATCAAGATTGGGTGAAAAAATGTGTGCTGAGATTTCAGGAAACTCGTAGTTTTTTGGAAGATTGGCATCCCCTTTCCATGAAAGTGATTTGCGCCAGTCTCTGCTTAGGGCTACATCAATAGGAAACAAACCATTGAGATAGAACTTGGAGCTACTTTATTGTGTCAAGTTTCAAAGAGCTAGCACAAACCATGTTTGATTTAGACTTCCAACTACATGTATCCATATAGGAGATAACAGAGTGAAACCTAAAAATTAAAACTGTTACTGCCAACGAACGGTTTAACCTAGAAGAACGAAATTTGGTGAGCCAAGTGGGATTGGGGTACTGATCATTACCTGAAAGTGTCATCAAGATTGGGTGAAAAAATGTGTGCTCAGATTTCAGGAAATTCGTAGTTTTTTGGAAGCTTGGCAACCCCTTTAAATGAAAGTGATTTGCACCAGTCTCTGCTTAGGGCTACATCAATAGGAGACAAACCATAGAGATAGAACATGGAGCTACTTTACTGTGTCAAGTTTCAAAGAGCTAGCACAAACCTTGTTTGATTTAGAGTTCCAACTACATATATCCATATAGGAGAAAACACAGTGAAAACTAAAAATTAAAACTGTTACTGCCAACGAACGGTTTAACCTAGAAGAGAGAAATTTGGTGAGCCAAGTGGGATTGTGGTACTGATCATTACCTGAAAGTGTCATCAAGATTGGGTGAAAAAATGTGTGCTGACATTTCAGGAAACTCGTAGTTTTTTGGAAGTTTGGCAACCCCTTTCCATGAAAGTGATTTGCGCCCGTCTCTGCTTAGGGCTACATCAATAGGAAACAAACCATAGAGATAGAACTTGGAGCTACTTTATTGTGTCAAGTTTCAAAGAGCTAGCACAAACCGTGTTTGATTTAGACTTCCAACTACATGTATCCATATAGGAGAAAACAGAGTGAAACCTAAAAATTAAAACTGTTACTGCCAACGAACCGTTTAACCTAGAAGAACGAAATTTGGTGAGCCAAGTGGGATTGGGGTACTGATCATTACCTGAAAGTGTCATCAAGATTGGGTGAAAAAATGTGTGCTGAGATTTCAGGAAACTCGTAGTTTTTTGGAAGATTGGCATCCCCTTTCCATGAAAGTGATTTGCGCCAGTCTCTGCTTAGGGCTACATCAATAGGAAACAAACCATTGAGATAGAACTTGGAGCTACTTTATTGTGTCAAGTTTCAAAGAGCTAGCACAAACCATGTTTGATTTAGACTTCCAACTACATGTATCCATATAGGAGATAACAGAGTGAAACCTAAAAATTAAAACTGTTACTGCCAACGAACGGTTTAACCTAGAAGAACGAAATTTGGTGAGCCAAGTGGGATTGGGGTACTGATCATTACCTGAAAGTGTCATCAAGATTGGGTGAAAAAATGTGTGCTCAGATTTCAGGAAATTCGTAGTTTTTTGGAAGCTTGGCAACCCCTTAAAATGAAAGTGATTTGCACCAGTCTCTGCTTAGGGCTACATCAATAGGAGACAAACCATAGAGATAGAACATGGAGCTACTTTACTGTGTCAAGTTTCAAAGAGCTAGCACAAACCTTGTTTGATTTAGAGTTCCAACTACATATATCCATATAGGAGAAAACACAGTGAAAACTAAAAATTAAAACTGTTACTGCCAACGAACGGTTTAACCTAGAAGAGAGAAATTTGGTGAGCCAAGTGGGATTGTGGTACTGATCATTACCTGAAAGTGTCATCAAGATTGGGTGAAAAAATGTGTGCTGACATTTCAGGAAACTCGTAGTTTTTTGGAAGTTTGGCAACCCCTTTCCATGAAAGTGATTTGCGCCAGTCTCTGCTTAGGGCTACATCAATAGGAAACAAACCATAGAGATAGAACTTGGAGCTACTTTATTGTGTCAAGTTTCAAAGAGCTAGCACAAACCGTGTTTGATTTAGACTTCCAACTACATGTATCCATATAGGAGATAACAGAGTGAAACCTAAAAATTAAAACTGTTACTGCCAACGAACGGTTTAACCTAGAAGAACGAAATTTGGTGAGCCAAGTGGGATTGGGGTACTGATCATTACCTGAAAGTGTCATCAAGGTTGGGTGAAAAAATGTGTGCTCAGATTTCAGGAAATTCGTAGTTTTTTGGAAGCTTGGCAACCCCTATAAATGAAAGTGATTTGCACCAGTCTCTGCTTAGGGCTACATCAATAGGAGACAAACCATAGAGATAGAACATGGAGCTACTTTATTGTGTCAAGTTTCAAAGAGCTAGCACAAACCTTGTTTGATTTAGAGTTCCAACTACATGTATCCATATAGGAGAAAACACAGTGAAAACTAAAATTTAAAACTGTTACTGCCAACGAACGGTTTAACCTAGAAGAGAGAAATTTGGTGAGCCAAGTGGGATTGGGGTACTGATCATTACCTGAAAGTGTCATCAAGATTGGGTGAAAAAATGTGTGCTGAGATTTCAGGAAACTCGTAGTTTTTTGGAAGATTGGCAACCCCTTTCCATGAAAGTGATTTGCGCCAGTCTCTGCTTAGGGCTACATCAATAGGAAACAAACCATAGAGATAGAACTTGGAGCTACTTTATTGTGTCAAGTTTCAAAGAGCTAGCACAAACCGTGTTTGATTTAGAGTTCCAACTACATGTATCCATATAGTAGAAAACAGAGTGAAACCTAAAAATTAAAACTGTTACTGCCAACGAACGGTTTAACCTAGAAGAACGAAATTTGGTGAGCCAAGTGGCATTGGGGTACTGATCATTACCTGAAAGTGTCATCAAGATTGGGTGAAAAAATGTGTGCTGAGATTTCAGGAAACTCGTAGTTTTTTGGAAGATTGGCAAACCCTTTCCTTGAAAGTGATTTGCGCCAGTCTCTGCTTAGGGCTACATAAATAGGAAACAAACCATTGAGATAGAACTTGGAGCTACTTTATTGTGTCAAGTTTCAAAGAGCTAGCACAAACCATGTTTGATTTAGACTTCCAACTACATGTATCCATATAGGAGATAACAGAGTGAAACCTAAAAATTAAAACTGTTACTGCCAACGAACGGTTTAAACTAGAAGAACGAAATTTGGTGAGCCAAGTGGGATTGGGGTACTGATCATTACCTGAAAGTGTCATCAAGATTGGGTGAAAAAATGTGTGCTGAGATTTCAGGAAATCCGTAGTTTTTTGGAAGCTTGGCAACCCCTTTAAATGAAAGTTATTTGCACCAGTCTCTGCTTAGGGCTACATCAATAGGAAACAAACCATAGAGATAGAACATGGAGCTACTTTATTGTGTCAAGTTTCAAAGAGCTAGCACAAACCGTGTTTGATTTAGAGTTCCAACTACATGTATCCATATAGGAGAAAACACAGTGAAAACTAAAAACTAAAACTGTTACTGCCAACGAACGGTTTAACCTAGAAGAACGAAATTTGGTGAGCCAAGTGGGATTGGGGTACTGATCATTACCTGAAAGTGTCATCAAGATTGGGTGAAAAAATGTGTGCTCAGATTTCAGGAAATTCGTAGTTTTTTGGAAGCTTGTCAACCCCTTTAAATGAAAGTGATTTGCACCAGTCTCTGCTTAGGGCTACATCAATAGGAGACAAACCATAGAGATAGAACATGGAGCTACTTTATTGTGTCAAGTTTCAAAGAGCTAGCACAAACCGTGTTTGATTTAGAGTTCCAACTACATGTATCCATATAGGAGAAAACACAGTGAAAACTAAAAATTAAAACTGTTACTGCCAACGAACGGTTTAACCTAGAAGAGAGAAATTTGGTGTGCCAAGTGGGATTGGGGTACTGATCATTACCTGAAAGTGTCATCAAGATTGGGTGAAAAAATGTGTGCTGAGATTTCAGGAAACTCGTAGTTTTTTGGAAGATTGGCAACCCCTTTCCATGAAAGTGATTTGCGCCAGTCTCTGCTTAGGGCTACATCAATAGGAAACAAACCATAGAGATAGAACTTGGATCTACTTTATTGTGTCAAGTTTCAAAGAGCTAGCACAAACCGTGTTTGATTTAGAGTTCCAACTACATGTATCCATATAGGAGAAAACAGAGTGAAACCTAAAAATTAAAACTGTTACTGCCAACGAACGGTTTAACCTAGAAGAACGAAATTTGGTGAGCCAAGTGGCATTGGGGTACTGATCATTACCTGAAAGTGTCATCAAGATTGGGTGAAAAAATGTGTGCTGAGATTTCAGGAAACTCGTAGTTTTTTGGAAGATTGGCAACCCCTTTCCATGAAAGTGATTTGCGCCAATCTCTGCTTAGGGCTACATCAATAGGAAACAAACCATAGAGATAGAACTTGGAGCTATTTTATTGTATCAAGTTTCAAAGAGCTAGCACAAACCGTGTTTGATTTAGACTTCCAACTACATGTATCCATATAGGAGAAAACAGAGTGAAACCTAAAAATGAAAACTGTTACTGCCAACGAACTGTTTAACCTAGAACAACGAAATTTGGTGAGCCAAGTGGGATTGGTGTACTGATCATTACCTGAAAGTGTCATCAAGATTGGGTGAAAAAATGTGTGCTGAGATTTCAGGAAACTCGTAGTTTTTTGGAAGCTTGGCAACCCCTTTCCATGAAAGTGATTTGCGCCAGTCTCTGCTTAGGGCTACATCAATAGGAAACAAACTATAGAGATAGAACTTGGAGGTACTTTATTGTATCAAGTTTCAAAGAGCTAGCACAAACCGTGTTTGATTTAGACTTCCAACTACATGTATCCATATAGGAGAAAACAGAGTGAAACCTAAAAATTAAAACTGTTACTGCCAACGAACGGTTTAACCTAGAAGAACGAAATTTGGTGAGCCAAGTGGGATTGGGGTACTGATCAGAACCTGAAAGTGTCATCAAGATTGGGTGAAAAAATGTGTGCTGAAATTTCAGGAAACTCGTAGTTTTTTGGAAGATTGGCAACCCCTTTCCATGAAAGTGATTTGCGCCAGTCTCTGCTTAGGGCTACATCAATAGGAAACAAACCATAGAGATAGAACTTGGAGCTACTTTATTGTGTCAAGTTTCAAAGAGCTAGCACAAACCGTGTTTGATTTAGACTTCCAACTACATGTATCCATATAGGAGAAAACAGTGTGAAACCTAAAAATTGAAACTGTTACTGCCAACGAACGGTTTAACCTAGAAGAACAAAATTTGGTGATCCAAGTGGGATTGGGGTACTGATCATTACCTGAAAGTGTCATCAAGATTGGTTGAAAAAATGTGTGCTGAGATTTCAGGAAATTCGTAGTTTTTTGGAAGCTTGGCAACCCCTATAAATGAAAGTGATTTGCACCAGTCTCTGCTTAGGGCTACATCAATAGGAAACAAACCACAGAGATAGAACATGGAGCTACTTTATTGTGTCAAGTTTCAAAGAGCTAGCACAAACCGTGTTTTATTTAGAGTTCCAAATACACGTATCCATATAGGAGAAAACACAGTGAAAACTAAAAATTAAAACTGTTACTGCCAACGAACGGTTTAACCTAGAAGAGAGAAATTTGGTGAGCCAAGTGGTATTGGGGTACTGATCATTACCTGAAAATGTCATCAAGATTGGGTGAAAAAATGTGTGCTGAGATTTCAGGAAACTCGTAGTTTTTTGGAAGATTGGCAACCCCTTTCCATGAAAGTGATTTGCGCCAATCTCTGCTTAGGGCTACATCAATAGGAAACAAACCATAGAGATAGAACTTGGAGCTATTTTATTGTATCAAGTTTCAAAGAGCTAGCACAAACCGTGTTTGATTTAGACTTCCAACTACATGTATCCATATAGGAGAAAACAGAGTGAAACCTAAAAATGAAAACTGTTACTGCCAACGAACGGTTTAACCTAGAACAACGAAATTTGGTGAGCCAAGTGGGATTGGTGTACTGATCATTACCTGAAAGTGTCATCAAGATTGGGTGAAAAAATGTGTGCTGAGATTTCAGGAAACTCGTAGTTTTTTGGAAGCTTGGCAACCCCTTTCCATGAAAGTGATTTGCGCCAGTCTCTGCTTAGGGCTACATCAATAGGAAACAAACTATAGAGATAGAACTTGGAGCTACTTTATTGTGTCAAGTTTCAAAGAGCTAGCACAAACCGTGTTTGATTTAGACTTCCAACTACATGTATCCATATAGGAGATAACAGAGTGAAACCTAAAAATTAAAACTGTTACTGCCAACGAACGGTTTAACCTAGAAGAACGAGATTTGGTGAGCCAAGTGGGATTGGGGTACTGATCATTACCTGAAAGTGTCATCAAGATTGGGTGAAAAAATGTGTGCTGAGATTTCAGGAAATTCGTAGTTTTTTGGAAGCTTGGCAACCCCTTTAAATGAAAGTGATTTGCACCAGTCTCTGCTTAGGGCTACATCAATAGGAAACAAACCACAGAGATAGAACATGGAGCTACTTTATTGTGTCAAGTTTCAAAGAGCTAGCACAAACCGTGTTTTATTTAGAGTTCCAACTACATGTATCCATATAGGAGAAAACACAGTGAAAACTAAAAATTAAAACTGTTACTGCCAACGAACGGTTTAACCTAGAAGAGAGAAATTTGGTGAGCCAAGTGGGATTGGGGTACTGATCATTACCTGAAAGTGTCATCAAGATTGGTTAAAAAAATCTGTGCTGAGATTTCAGGAAACTCGTAGTTTTTTGGAAGCTTGGCAACCCCTTTCTATGAAAGTGATTTGCGCCAGTCTCTGCTTAGGGCTACATCAATAGGAAACAAACTATAGAGATAGAACTTGGAGCTACTTTATTGTGTCAAGTTTCAAAGAGCTAGCACAAACCGTGTTTGATTTAGACTTCCAACTACATGTATCCATATAGGAGATAACAGAGTGAAACCTAAAAATTAAAACTGTTACTGCCAACGAACGGTTTAACCTAGAAGAACAAAATTTGGTGAGCCAAGTGGGATTGGGGTACTGATCATTACATGAAAGTGTCATCAAGATTGGTTGAAAAAATGTGTGCTGAGATTTCAGGAAATTCGTAATTTTTTGGAAGCTTGGCAACCCCTATAAATGAAAGTGATTTGCACCAGTCTCTGCTGAGGGCTACATCAATAGGAAACAAACCACAGAGATAGAACATGGAGCTACTTTATTGTGTCAAGTTTCAAAGAGCTAGCACAAACCGTGTTTTATTTAGAGTTCCAACTACATGTATCCATATAGGAGAAAACACAGTGAAAACTAAAAATTAAAACTGTTACTGCCAACGAACGGTTTAACCTAGAAGAGAGAAATTTGGTGAGCCAAGTGGGATTGGGGTACTGATCATTACCTGAAAGTGTCATCAAGATTGGGTGAAAAAATGTGTGCTGAGATTTCAGGAAACTCGTAGTTTTTTGGAAGATTGGCAACCCCTTTCCATGAAAGTGATTTGCGCCAATCTCTGCTTAGGGCTACATCAATAGGAAACAAACCATAGAGATAGAACTTGGAGCTATTTTATTGTATCAAGTTTCAAAGAGCTAGCACAAACCGTGTTTGATTTAGACTTCCAACTACATGTATCCATATAGGAGAAAACAGAGTGAAACCTAAAAATGAAAACTGTTACTGCCAACGAACGGTTTAACCTAGAACAACGAAATTTGGTGAGCCAAGTGGGATTGGTGTATTGATCATTACCTGAAAGTGTCATCAAGATTGGGTGAAAAAATGTGTGCTGAGATTTCAGGAAACTCGTAGTTTTTTGGAAGCTTGGCAACCCCTTTCCATGAAAGTGATTTGCGCCAGCCTCTGCTTAGGGCTACATCAATAGGAAACAAACTATAGAGATAGAACTTGGAGCTACTTTATTGTGTCAAGTTTCAAAGAGCTAGCACAAACCGTGTTTGATTTAGACTTCCAACTACATGTATCCATATAGGAGATAACAGAGTGAAACCTAAAAATTAAAACTGTTACTGCCAACGAACGGTTTAACCTAGAAGAACGAAATTTGGTGAGCCAAGTGGGATTGGGGTACTGATCATTACCTGAAAGTGTCATCAAGATTGGGTGAAAAAATGTGTGCTGAGATTTCAGGAAATTCGTAGTTTTTTGGAAGCTTGGCAACCCCTTTAAATGAAAGTGATTTGCACCAGTCTCTGCTTAGGGCTACATCAATAGGAAACAAACCACAGAGATAGAACATGGAGCTACTTTATTGTGTCAAGTTTCAAAGAGCTAGCACAAACCGTGTTTTATTTAGAGTTCCAACTACATGTATCCATATAGGAGAAAACACAGTGAAAACTAAAAATTAAAACTGTTACTGCCAACGAACGGTTTAACCTAGAAGAGAGAAATTTGGTGAGCCAAGTGGGATTGGGGTACTGATCATTACCTGAAAGTGTCATCAAGATTGGTTAAAAAAATGTGTGCTGAGATTTCAGGAAACTCGTAGTTTTTTGGAAGCTTGGCAACCCCTTTCTATGAAAGTGATTTGCGCCAGTCTCTGCTTAGGGCTACATCAATAGGAAACAAACTATAGAGATAGAACTTGGAGCTACTTTATTGTGTCAAGTTTCAAAGAGCTAGCACAAACCGTGTTTGATTTAGACTTCCAACTACATGTATCCATATAGGAGATAACAGAGTGAAACCTAAAAATTAAAACTGTTACTGCCAACGAACGGTTTAACCTAGAAGAACAAAATTTGGTGAGCCAAGTGGGATTGGGGTACTGATCATTACATGAAAGTGTCATCAAGATTGGTTGAAAAAATGTGTGCTGAGATTTCAGGAAATTCGTAATTTTTTGGAAGCTTGGCAACCCCTATAAATGAAAGTGATTTGCACCAGTCTCTGCTTAGGGCTACATCAATAGGAAACAAACCACAGAGATAGAACATGGAGCTACTTTATTGTGTCAAGTTTCAAAGAGCTAGCACAAACCGTGTTTTATTTAGAGTTCCAACTACATGTATCCATATAGGAGAAAACACAGTGAAAACTAAAAATTAAAACTGTTACTGCCAACGAACGGTTTAACCTAGAAGAGAGAAATTTGGTGAGCCAAGTGGGATTGGGGTACTGATCATTACCTGAAAGTGTCATCAAGATTGGGTGAAAAAATGTGTGCTGAGATTTCAGGAAACTCGTAGTTTTTTGGAAGATTGGCAACCCCTTTCCATGAAAGTGATTTGCGCCAATCTCTGCTTAGGGCTACATCAATAGGAAACAAACCATAGAGATAGAACTTGGAGCTATTTTATTGTATCAAGTTTCAAAGAGCTAGCACAAACCGTGTTTGATTTAGACTTCCAACTACATGTATCCATATAGGAGAAAACAGAGTGAAACCTAAAAATGAAAACTGTTACTGCCAACGAACGGTTTAACCTAGAACAACGAAATTTGGTGAGCCAAGTGGGATTGGTGTATTGATCATTACCTGAAAGTGTCATCAAGATTGGGTGAAAAAATGTGTGCTGAGATTTCAGGAAACTCGTAGTTTTTTGGAAGCTTGGCAACCCCTTTCCATGAAAGTGATTTGCGCCAGCCTCTGCTTAGGGCTACATCAATAGGAAACAAACTATAGAGATAGAACTTGGAGCTACTTTATTGTGTCAAGTTTCAAAGAGCTAGCACAAACCGTGTTTGATTTAGACTTCCAACTACATGTATCCATATAGGAGATAACAGAGTGAAACCTAAAAATTAAAACTGTTACTGCCAACGAACGGTTTAACCTAGAAGAACGAAATTTGGTGAGCCAAGTGGGATTGGGGTACTGATCATTACCTGAAAGTGTCATCAAGATTGGGTGAAAAAATGTGTGCTGAGATTTCAGGAAATTCGTAGTTTTTTTGAAGCTTGGCAACCCCTTTAAATGAAAGTGATTTGCACCAGTCTCTGCTTAGGGCTACATCAATAGGAAACAAACCACAGAGATAGAACATGGAGCTACTTTATTGTGTCAAGTTTCAAAGAGCTAGCACAAACCGTGTTTGATTTAGAGTTCCAACTACATGTATCCATATAGGAGAAAACACAGTGAAAACTAAAAATTAAAACTGTTACTGCCAACGAACGGTTTAACCTAGAAGAGAGAAATTTGGTGAGCCAAGTGGGATTGGGGTACTGATCATTACCTGAAAGTGTCTTCAAGATTGGGTGAAAAAATGTGTGCTGAGATTTCAGGAAACTCGTAGTTTTTTGGAAGATTGGCAACCCCTTTCCATGAAAGTGATTTGCGCCAGTCTCTGCTTAGGGCTACATCAATAGGAAACAAACCATAGAGATAGAACTTGGAGCTCCTTTATTGTGTCAAGTTTCAAAGAGCTAGCACAAACCGTGTTTGATTTAGACTTCCAACTACATGTATCCATATAGGAGAAAACAGAGTGAAACCTAAAAATTAAAACTGTTACTGCCAACGAACTGTTTAACCTAGAAGAACGAAATTTGGTGAGCCAAGTGGGATTGGGGTACTGATCATTACCTGAAAGTGTCATCAAGATGGGTGAAAAAATGTGTGCTGAGATTTCAGGAAACTCGTAGTTTTTTGGAAGATTGGCAACCCCTTTCCATGAAAGTGATTTGCGCCAGTCTCTGCTTAGGGCTACATCAATAGGAAACAAACCATAGAGATAGAACTTGGAGCTACTTTATTGTGTCAAGTTTCAAAGAGCTAGCACAAACCGTGTTTGATTTAGACTTCCAACTACATGTATCCATATAGGAGAAAACAGAGTGAAACCTAAAAATTAAAACTGTTACTGCCAACGAACGGTTTAACCTAGAAGAGAGAAATTTGGTGAGCCAAGTGGGATTGTGGTACTGATCATTACCTGAAAGTGTCATCAAGATTGGGTGAAAAAATGTGTGCTGAGATTTCAGGAAACTCTTGTTTTTTGGAAGATTGGCAAACTTTTTCCATGAAAGTGATGTGCGCCAGTCTCTGCTTAGGGCTACATCAATAGGAAACAAACCATAGAGATAGAACTTGGAGCTACTTTATTGTGTCAAGTTTCAAAGAGCTAGCACAAACCGTGTTTGATTTAGAGTTCCAACTACATGTATCCATATAGGAGAAAACAGAGTGAAACCTAAAAATTAAAACTGTTACTGCCAACGAACGGTTTAACCTAGAAGAACGAAATTTGGTGAGCCAAGTGGGATTGGGGTACTGATCATTACCTGAAAGTGTCATCAAGATTGGGTGAAAAAATGTGTGCTGAGATTTCAGGAAATTCGTAGTTTTTTGGAAGCTTGGCAACCCCTTTAAATGAAAGTGATTTGCACCAGTCTCAGCTTAGGGCTACATCAATAGGAAACAAACCACAGAGATAGAACATGGAGCTACTTTATTGTGTCAAGTTTCAAAGAGCTAGCACAAACCGTGTTTTATTTAGAGTTCCAACTACATGTATCCATATAGGAGAAAACACAGTGAAAACTAAAAATTAAAACTGTTACTGCCAACGAACGGTTTAACCTAGAAGAGAGAAATTTGGTGAGCCAAGTGGGATTGGGGTACTGATCATTACCTGAAAGTGTCATCAAGATTGGGTGAAAAAATGTGTGCTGAGATTTCAGGAAACTCGTAGTTTTTTGGAAGATTGGCAACCCCTTTCCATGAAAGTGATTTGCGCCAGTCTCTCCTTAGGGCTACATCAATAGGAAACAAACCATAGAGATAGAACTTGGAGCTACTTTATTGTGTCAAGTTTCAAAGAGCTAGCACAAACCGTGTTTGATTTAGACTTCCAACTACATGTATCCATATAGGAGAAAACAGAGTGAAACCTAAAAATTAAAACTGTTACTGCCAACGAACGGTTTAACCTAGAAGAATGAAATTTGGTGAGCCAAGTGGGATTGGGGTACTGATCATTACCTGAAAGTGTCATCAAGATTGGGTGAAAAAATGTGTGCTGAGATTTCAGGAAACTCGTAGTTTTTTGGAAGATTGGCAACCCCTTTCCATGAAAGTGATTTGCGCCAGTCTCTGCTTAGGGCTACGTCAATAGGAAACAAACCATAGAGATAGAACTTGGAGCTACTTTATTGTGTCAAGTTTCAAAGAGCTAGCACAAACCGTGTTTGATTTAGACTTCCAACTACATGTATCCATATAGGAGAAAACAGAGTGAAACCTAAAAATTAAAACTGTTACTGCCAACGAACGGTTTAACCTAGAAGAACGAAATTTGGTGAGCCAAGTGGGATTGGGGTACTGATCATTACCTGAAAGTGTCATCAAGATCGGGTGAAAAAATGTGTGCTGAGATTTCAGGAAACTCGTAGTTTTTTGGAAGCTTGGCAAACCCTTTCCATGAATGTGATTTGCGCCAGTCTCTGCTTAGGGCTACATCAATAGGAAACAAACCATTGAGATAGAACTTGGAGCTACTTTATTGTGTCAAGTTTCAAAGAGCTAGCACAAACCATGTTTGATTTAGACTTCCAACTACATGTATCCATATAGGAGATAACAGAGTGAAACCTAAAAATTAAAACTGTTACTGCCAACGAACGGTTTAACCTAGAAGAACGAAATTTGGTGAGCCAAGTGGGATTGGGGTACTGATCATTACCTGAAAGTGTCATCAAGATTGGGTGAAAAAATGTGTGCTCAGATATCAGGAAATTCGTAGTTTTTTGGAAGCTTGGCAACCCCTTTAAATGAAAGTGATTTGCACCAGTCTCTGCTTAGGGCTACATCAATAGGAGACAAACCATAGAAATAGAACATGGAGCTACTTTATTGTGTCAAGTTTCAAAGAGCTAGCACAAACCTTGTTTGATTTAGAGTTCCAACTACATGTATCCATATAGGAGAAAACACAGTGAAAACTAAAAATTAAAACTGTTACTGCCAACGAACGGTTTAACCTAGAAGAGAGAAATTTGGTGAGCCAAGTGGGATTGGGGTACTGATCATTACCTGAAAGTGTCTTCAAGATTGGGTGAAAAAATGTGTGCTGAGATTTCAGGAAACTCGTAGTTTTTTGGAAGATTGGCAACTCCTTTCCATGAAAGTGATTTGCGCCAGTCTCTGCTTAGGGCTACATCAATAGGAAACAAACCATAGAGATAGAACTTGGAGCTACTTTATTGTGTCAAGTTTCAAAGAACTAGCACAAACCGTGTTTGATTTAGAGTTCCAACTACATGTATCCATATAGGAGAAAACAGAGTGAAACCTAAAAATTAAAACTGTTACTGCCAACGAACTGTTTAACCTAGAAGAACGAAATTTGGTGAGCCAAGTGGCATTGGGGTACTGATCATTACCTTAAAGTGTCATCAAGATTGGGTGAAAAAATGTGTGCTGAGATTTCAGGAAACTCGTAGTTTTTTGGAAGATTGGCAAACCCTTTCCATGAAAGTGATTTGCGCCAGTCTCTGCTTAGGGCTACATCAATAGGAAACAAACCATTGAGATAGAACTTGGAGCTACTTTATTGTGTCAAGTTTCAAAGAGCTAGCACAAACCATGTTTGATTTAGACTTCCAACTACATGTATCCATATAGGAGATAATAGAGTGAAACCTAAAAATTAAAACTGTTACTGCCAACGAACGGTTTAACCTAGAAGAACGAAATTTGGTGAGCCAAGTGGGATTGGGGTACTGATCATTACCTGAAAGTGTCATCAAGATTGGGTGAAAAAATGTGTGCTGAGATTTCAGGAAATCCGTAGTTTTTTGGAAGCTTGGCAACCGCTTTAAATGAAAGTGATTTGCACCAGTCTCTGCTTAGCGCTACATCAATAGGCAACAAACCATAGAGATAGAACATGGAGCTACTTTATTGTGTCAAGTTTCAAAGAGCTAGCACAAACCGTGTTTGATTTAGTGTTCCAAATACATGTATCCATATAGGAGAAAACACAGTGAAAACTAAAAATTAAAACTGTTACTGCCAACGAACGGTTTAACCTAGAAGAGAGAAATTTGGTGAGCCAAGTGGGATTGGGGTACTGATCATAACCTGAAAGTGTCATCAAGATTGGGTGAAAAAATGTGTGCTGAGATTTCAGGAAACTCGTAGTTTTTTGGAAGATTGGCAACCCCTTTCCATGAAAGTGATTTGCGCCAGTCTCTGCTTAGGGCTACATCAATAGGAAATAAACCATAGAGATAGAACTTGGAGCTACTTTATTGTGTCAAGTTTCAAAGAGCTACCACAAACCGTGTTTGATTTAGAGTTCCAACTACATGTATCCATATAGGAGAAAACAGAGTGAAACCTAAATTTAAAACTGTTACTGCCAACGAACGGTTTAACCTAGAAGAACGAAATTTGGTGAGCCAAGTGGGATTGGGGTACTGATCATTACCTGAAAGTGTCATCAAGATTGGGTGAAAAAATGTGTGCTGAGATTTCAGGAAACTCGCAGTTTTTTGGAAGATTGGCAACCCCTTTCCATGAAAGTGATTTGCGCCAGTCTCTGCTTAGGGCTACATCAATAGGAAACAAACCATAGAGATAGAACTTGGAGCTACTTTATTGTGTCAAGTTTCAAAGAGCTAGCACAAACCGTGTTTGATTTAGAGTTCCAACTACATGTATTCATATAGGAGAAAATTGAGTGAAACCTAAAAATTAAAATTGTTACTGCCAACGAACGGTTTAACCTAGAAGAACGAAATTTGGTGAGCCAAGTGGGATTGGGGTACTGATCATTACCTGAAAGTGTCATCAAGATTGGGTGAAAAAATGTGTGCTGAGATTTCAGGAAACTCGTAGTTTTTTGGAAGCTTGGCAACCCCTGTAAATGAAAGTGATTTGTGCCAGTCTCTGCTTAGGGCTACATCAATAGGAAATAAACCATAGAGATAGAACTTGGAGCTACTTTATTGTGTCAAGTTTCAAAGAGCTACCACAAACCGTGTTTGATTTAGATTTCCAACTACATGTATCCATATAGGAGAAAACAGAGTGAAACCTAAAAATTAAAACTGTTACTGCCAACGAACGGTTTAACCTAGAAGAACGAAATTTGGTGAGCCAAGTGGGATTGGGGTACTGATCATTACCTGAAAGTGTCATCAAGATTGGGTGAAAAAATGTGTGCTGAGATTTCAGGAAACTCGTAGTTTTTTGTAAGCTTGGCAACCCCTTTCCATGAAAGTGATTTGCGCCAGTCTCTGCTTAGGGCTACATCAATAGGAAACAAACCATAGAGATAGAACTTGGAGCTACTTTATTGTGTCAAGTTTCAAAGAGCTAGCACAAACCGTGTTTGATTTAGAGTTCCAACTACATGTATCCATATAGGAGAAAACACTGTGAAAACTAAAAATTAAAACTGTTACTGCCAACGAACGGTTTAACCTAGAACAGAGAAATTTGGTGAGCCAAGTGGGATTGGGGTACTGATCATTACCTGAAAGTGAAATCAAGATTGGGTGAAAAAATGTGTGCTGAGATTTCAGGAAACTCGTAGTTTTTTGGAAGATTGGCAACCCCTTTCCATGAAAGTGACTTGCGCCAGTCTCTTCTTAGGGCTACATCAATAGGAAATAAACCATAGAGATAGAACTTGGAGCTACTTTATTGTGTCAAGTTTCAAAGAGCTAGCACAAACCGTGTTTGATTTAGAGTTCCAACTACATGTATCCATATAGGAGAAAACAGAGTGAAACCTAAAAATTAAAACTGTTACTGCGAACGAACGGTTTAACCTAGAAGAATGAAATTTGGTGAGCCAAGTGGGATTGGGGTACTGATCATTACCTGAAAGTGTCATCAAGATTGAGTGAAAAAATGTGTCCTGAGATTTCAGGAAACTCGTAGTTTTTTGGAAGATTGGCAACCCCTTTCCATGAAAGTGAGATGCGCCAGTCTCTGCTTAGGGCTACATCAATAGGAAATAAACCATAGAGATAGAACTTGGAGCTACTTTATTGTGTCAAGTTTCAAAGAGCTAGCACAAACCGTGTTTGATTTAGAGTTCCAACTACATGTATCCATATAGGAGAAAACAGAGTGAAACCTAAAAATTAAAACTGTTACTGCCAACGAACGGTTTAACCTAGAAGAACGAAATTTGGTGAGCCAAGTGGGATTGGGGTACTGATCATTACCTGAAAGTGTCATCAAGATTGGGTGAAAAAATGTGTGCTGAGATTTCAGGAAACTCGTAGTTTTTTGGAAGCTTGGCAACCCCTTTCCATGAAAGTGATTTGCGCCAGTCTCTGCTTAGGGCTACATCAATAGGAAACAAACCATAGAGATAGAACTTGGAGCTACTTTATTGTGTCAAGTTTCAAAGAGCTAGCACAAACCGTGTTTGATTTAGACTTCCAACTACATGTATCCATATAGGAGAAAACAGAGTGAAACCTAAAAATTAAAACTGTTACTGCCAACGAACGGTTTAACCTAGAAGAACGAAATTTGGTGAGCCAAGTGGGATTGGGGTACTGATCATTACCTGAAAGTGTCATCAAGATTGGGTGAAAAAATGTGTGCTGAGATTTCAGGAAACTCGTAGTTTTTTGTAAGCTTGGCAACCCCTTTCCATGAAAGTGATTTGCGCCAGTCTCTGCTTAGGGCTACATCAATAGGAAACAAACCATAGAGATAGAACTTGGAGCTACTTTATTGTGTCAAGTTTCAAAGAGCTAGCACAAACCGTGTTTGATTTAGACTTCCAACTACATGTATCCATATAGGAGAAAACAGATGAAACCTAAAAATTAAAACTGTTACTGCCAATGAACGGTTTAACCTAGAAGAACGAAATTTGGTGAGCCAAATGGGATTGGGGTACTGATCATTACCTGAAAGTGTCATCAAGATTCGGTGAAAAAATGTGTGCTGAGATTTCAGGAAACTCGTAGTTTTTTGGAAGATTGGCAAACCCTTTCCATGAAAGTGATTTGCGCCAGTCTCTGCTTAGGGCTACATCAATAGGAAACAATCCATTGAGATAGAACTTGGAGCTACTTTATTGTGTCAAGTTTCAAAGAGCTACCACAAACCGTGTTTGATTTAGAGTTCCAACTACATGTATCCATATAGGAGAAAACAGAGTGAAACCTAAAAATTAAAACTGTTACTGCCAAAGAACGGTTTAACCTAGAAGAACGAAATTTGGTGAGCCAAGTGGGATTGGGGTACTGATCATTACCTGAAAGTGTCATCAAGATTGGGTGAAAAAATGTGTGCTGAGATTTCAGGAAACTCGTAGTTTTTTGGAAGCTTGGCAACCCCTTTAAATGAAAGTGATTTGCACCAGTCTCTGCTTAGGGCTACATCAATAGGAAACAAACCATAGAGATAGAACATGGAGCTACTTTATTGTTTCAAGTTTCAAAGAGCTAGCCCAAACCGTGTTTGATTTAGAGTTCCAACTACATGTATCCATATAGGAGAAAACACAGTGAAAACTAAAAATTAAAACTGTTACTGCCAACGAACGGTTTAACCTAGAAGAGAGAAATTTGGTGAGCCAAGTGGGATTGGGGTACTGATCATTACCTGAAAGTGTCATCAAGATTGGGTGAGAAAATGTGTGCTGAGATTTCAGGAAACTCGTAGTTTTTTGGAAGATTGGCAACCCCTTTCCATGAAAGTGATTTGCGCCAGTCTCTGCTTAGGGCTACATCAATAGGAAACAAACCATAGAGATAGAACTTGGAGCTACTTTATTGTGTCAAGTTTCAAAGAGCTAGCACAAACCGTGTTTGATTTAGACTTCCAACTACATGTATCCATATAGGAGAAAACAGAGTGAAACCTAAAAATTAAAACTGTTACTGGCAACGAACGGTTTAACCTAGAAGAACGAAATTTGGTGAGCCAAGTGGGATTGGGGTACTGATCATTACCTGAAAGTGTCATCAAGATTGGGTGAAAAAATGTGTGCTGAGATTTCAGGAAACTCGTAGTTTTTTGGAAGATTGGCAAACCCTTTCCATGAAAGTGATTTGCGCCAGTCTCTGCTTAGGGCTACATCAATAGGAAACAAACCATTGAGATAGAACTTGGAGCTACTTTATTGTGTCAAGTTTCAAAGAGCTACCACAAACCATGTTTGATTTAGACTTCCAACTACATGTATCCATATAGGAGATAACAGAGTGAAACCTAAAAATTAAAACAGTTACTGCCAACGAACGGTTTAACCTAGAAGAACGAAATTTGGTGAGCCAAGTGGGATTGTGGTACTGATCATTACCTGAAAGTGTCATCAAGATTGGGTGAAAAAATGTGTGCTGAGATTTCAGGAAACTCGTAGTTTTTTGGAGGCTTGGCAACCCCTGTAAATGAAAGTGATTTGTGCCAGTCTCTGCTTAGGGCTACATCAATAGGAAACAAACCATAGAGATAGAACTTGGTGCTACTTTATTGTATCAAGTTTCAAAGAGCTAGCACAAACCGTGTTTGATTTAGACTTCCAACTACATGTATTCATATAGGAGAAAACAGAGTGAAACCTAAAAATTAAAACTGTTACTGCCAACGAACGGTTTAACCTAGAAGAACGAAATTTGGTGAGCCAAGTGGGATTTGTTGTACTGATCATTACCTGAAAGTGTCATCAAGATTGGGTGAAAAAATGTGTGCTGAGATTTCAGGAAACTCGTAGTTTTTTGGAAGATTGGCAACCCCTTTCCATGAAAGTGATTTGCACCAGTCTCTGCTTAGGGCTACATCAATAGGAAACAAACCATAGAGATAGAACTTGGAGCTACTTTATTGTGTCAAGTTTCAAAGAGCTAGCACAAACCGTGTTTGATTTAGACTTCCAACTACATGTATCCATATAGGAGAAAACAGAGTGAAACCTAAAAATTAAAACTGTTACTGCCAACGAACGGTTTAACCTAGAAGAACGAAATTTGGTGAGCCAAGTGGGATTGGGGTACTGATCATTACCTGAAAGTGTCATCAAGATTGGGTGAAAAAATGTGTGCTGAGATTTCAGGAAACTCGTAGTTTTTTGTAAGCTTGGCAACCCCTTTCCATGAAAGTGATTTGCGCCAGTCTCTGCTTAGGGCTACATCAATAGGAAACAAACTATAGACATAGAACTTGGAGGTACTTTATTGTGTCAAGTTTCAAAGAGCTAGCACAAACCGTGTTTGATTTAGACTTCCAACTACATGTAACCATATAGGAGAAAACAGAGTGAAACCTAAAAATTAAAACTGTTACTGCCAACGAATGGTTTAACCTAGAAGAACGAAATTTGGTGAGCCAAATGGGATTTGTTGTACTGATCATTACCTGAAAGTGTCATCAAGATTGGGTGAAAAAATGTGTGCTGAGATTTCAGGAAACTCGTAGTTTTTTGGAAGATTGGCAAACCCTTTCCATGAAAGTGATTTGCGCCAGTCTCTGCTTAGGGCTACATCAATAGGAAACAAACCATTGAGACAGAACTTGGAGCTACTTTATTGTGTCAAGTTTCAAAGAGCTACCACAAACCATGTTTGATTTAGATTTCCAACTACATGTATCCATATAGGAGATAACAGAGTGAAACCTAAAAATTAAAACTGTTACTGCCAACGAACGGTTTAACCTAGAAGAACGAAATTTGGTGAGCCAAGTGGGATTGGGGTACTGATCATTACCTGAAAGTGTCATCAAGATTGGGTGAAAAAATGTGTGCTGAGATTTCAGGAAACTCGTAGTTTTTTGGAAGATTGGCAACCCCTTTCCATGAAAGTGATTTGCGCCAGTCTCTGCTTAGGGCTACATCAATAGGAAACAAACCATAGAGATAGAACTTGGAGCTACTTTATTGTGTCAAGTTTCAAAGAGCTAGCAAAAACCATGTTTGATTTAGACTTCCAACTACATGTATCCATATAGGAGATAACAGAGTGAAACCTAAAAATTAAAACTGTTACTGCCAAAGAACGGTTTAACATAGAAGAACGAAATTTGGTGAGCCAAGTGGGATTGTGGTACTGATCATTACCTGAAAGTGTCATCAAGATTGGGTGAAAAAATGTGTGCTGAGATTTCAGGAAACTCGTAGTTTTTTGGAAGGTTGGCAACCCCTGTAAATGAAAGTGATTTGTGCCAGTCTCTGCTTAGGGCTACATCAACAGGAAACAAACCATAGAGATAGAACTTGGAGCTACTTTATTGTATCAAGTTTCAAAGAGCTAGCACAAACCGTGTTTGATTTAGACTTCCAACTACATGTATCCATATAGGAGAAAACAGAGTGAAACCTAAAAATTAAAACTGTTACTGCCAACGAACGGTTTAACCTAGAAGAACAAAATTTGGTGAGCCAAGTGGGATTGGGGTACTGATCATTACCTGAAAGTGTCATCAAGATTGGGTGAAAAAATGTGTGCTGAGATTTCAGGAAACTCGTAGTTTTTTGGAAGATTGGCAACCCCTTTCCATGAAAGTGATTTGCGCCAGTCTCTGCTTAGGGCTACATTAATAGGAAACAAACTATAGACATAGAACTTGGAGCTACTTTATTGTGTCAAGTTTCAAAGAGCTAGCACAAACCTTGTTTGATTTAGACTTCCAACTATATGTATCCATATAGGAGATAACAGAGTGAAACCTAAAAATTAAAACTGTTACTGCCAACGAACGGTTTAACCTAGAAGAACGAAATTTGGTGAGCCAAGTGGGATTGGGGTACTGATCATTACCTGAAAGTGTCATCAAGATTGGGTGAAAAAATGTGTGCTGAGATTTCAGGAAATTCGTGGTTTTTTGGAAGATTGGCCACCCCTTTCCATGAAAGTGATTTGCGCCAGTCTCTGCTTAGGGCTACATCAATAGGAAACAAACCATAGAGATAGAACTTGGAGCTACTTTATTGTGTCAAGTTTCAAAGAGCTAGCACAAACCGTGTTTGATTTAGAGTTCCAACTACATGTATCCATATAGGAGAAAACAGAGTGAAACCTAAAAATTAAAACTGTTACTGCCAAAGAACGGTTTAACCTAGAAGAACGAAATTTGGTGAGCCAAGTGGGATTGTGGTACTGATCATTACCTGAAAGTGTCATCAAGATTGGGTGAAAAAATGTGTGCTGAGATTTCAGGAAATTCGTAGTTTTTTGGAAGATTGGCCACCCCTTTCCATGAAAGTGATTTGCGCCAGTCTCTGCTTAGGGCTACATCAATAGGAAACAAACCATAGAGATAGAACTTGGAGCTACTTTATTGTGTCAAGTTTCAAAGAGCTAGCACAAACCGTGTTTGATTTAGAGTTCCAACTACATGTATCCATATAGGAGAAAACAGAGTGAAACCTAAAAATTAAAACTGTTACTGCCAAAGAACGGTTTAACCTAGAAGAACGAAATTTGGTGAGCCAAGTGGGATTGTGGTACTGATCATTACCTGAAAGTGTCATCAAGATTGGGTGAAAAAATGTGTGCTGAGATTTCAGGAAACTCGTAGTTTTTTGGAGGCTTGGCAACCCCTGTAAATGAAAGTGATTTGTGCCAGTCTCTGCTTAGGGCTACATCAACAGGAAACAAACCATAGAGATAGAACTTGGAGCTACTTTACTGTATCAAGTTTCAAAGAGCTAGCACAAACCGTGTTTGATTTAGACTTCCAACTACATGTATCCATATAGGAGAAAACAGAGTGAAACCTAAAAATTAAAACTGTTACTGCCAACGAACGGTTTAACCTAGAAGAACAAAATTTGGTGAGCCAAGTGGGATTGGGGTACTGATCATTACCTGAAAGTGTCATCAAGATTGGGTGAAAAAATGTGTGCTGAGATTTCAGGAAATTCGTAGTTTTTTGGAAGATTGGCCACCCCTTTCCATGAAAGTGATTTGCGCCAGTCTCTGCTTAGGGCTACATCAATAGGAAACAAACCATAGAGATAGAACTTGGAGCTACTTTATTGTGTCAAGTTTCAAAGAGCTAGCACAAACCGTGTTTGATTTAGAGTTCCAACTACATGTATCCATATAGGAGAAAACAGAGTGAAACCTAAAAATTAAAACTGTTACTGCCAAAGAACGGTTTAACCTAGAAGAACGAAATTTGGTGAGCCAAGTGGGATTGTGGTACTGATCATTACCTGAAAGTGTCATCAAGATTGGGTGAAAAAATGTGTGCTGAGATTTCAGGAAACTCGTAGTTTTTTGGAGGCTTGGCAACCCCTGTAAATGAAAGTGATTTGTGCCAGTCTCTGCTTAGGGCTACATCAACAGGAAACAAACCATAGAGATAGAACTTGGAGCTACTTTACTGTATCAAGTTTCAAAGAGCTAGCACAAACCGTGTTTGATTTAGACTTCCAACTACATGTATCCATATAGGAGAAAACAGAGTGAAACCTAAAAATTAAAACTGTTACTGCCAACGAACGGTTTAACCTAGAAGAACAAAATTTGGTGAGCCAAGTGGGATTGGGGTACTGATCATTACCTGAAAGTGTCATCAAGATTGGGTGAAAAAATGTGTGCTGAGATTTCAGGAAACTCGTAGTTTTTTGGAAGATTGGCAACCCCTTTCCATGAAAGTGATTTGCGCCAGTCTCTGCTTAGGGCTACATCAATAGGAAACAAACCATAGAGATAGAACTTGGAGCTACTTTATTGTGTCAAGTTTCAAAGAGCTACCACAAACCGTGTTTGATTTAGAGTTCCAACTACATGTATCCATATAGGAGAAAACACAGTGAAAACTAAAAATTAAAACTGTTACTGCCAACGAACGGTTTAACCTAGAACAGAGAAATTTGGTGAGCCAAGTGGGATTGGGGTACTGATCATTACCTGAAAGTGAAATCAAGATTGGGTGAAAAAATGTGTGCTGAGATTTCAGGAAACTCGTAGTTTTTTGGAAGATTGGCAACCCCTTTCCATGAAAGTGACTTGCGCCAGTCTCTTCTTAGGGCTACATCAATAGGAAATAAACCATAGAGATAGAACTTGGAGCTACTTTATTGTGTCAAGTTTCAAAGAGCTAGCACAAACCGTGTTTGATTTAGAGTTCCAACTACATGTATCCATATAGGAGAAAACAGAGTGAAACCTAAAAATTAAAACTGTTACTGCCAATGAACGGTTTAACCTAGAAGAACGCAATTTGGTGAGCCAAGTGGGATTGGGGTACTGATCATTACCTGAAAGTGTCATCAAGATTGGGTGAAAAAATGTGTGCTGAGATTTCAGGAAACTCGTAGTTTTTAGGAAGATTGGCAACCCCTTTCAATGAAAGTGATTTGTGCCAGTCTCTGCTTAGGGCTACATCAATAGGAAACAAGCCATAGAGATAGAACTTGGATCTACTTTATTGTGTCAAGTTTCAAAGAGCTACCACAAACCGTGTTTGATTTAGAGATCCAACTACATGTATCCATATAGGAGAAAACAGAGTGAAACCTAAAAATTTAAACTGTTACTGCCAACGAACGGTTTAAACTAGAAGAACGAAATTTGGTGAGCCAAGTGGGATTGGGGTAGTGATCATTACCTGAAAGTGTCATCAAGATTGGGTGAAAAAATGTGTGCTGAGATTTCAGGAAACTCGTAGTTTTTTGGAAGCTTGGCAACCCCTGTAAATGAAAGTGATTTGTGCCAGTCTCTGCTTAGGGCTACATCAATAGGAAACAAACCATAGAGATAGAACTTGGAGCTACTTTATTGTGTCAAGTTTCAAAGAGCTAGCACAAACCGTGTTTGATTTAGACTTCCAACTACATGTATCTATATAGGAGAAAACAGCGTGAAACCTAAAAATTAAAACTGTTACTGCCAACGAACGGTTTAACCTAGAAGAACGAAATTTGGTGAGCCAAATGGGATTGGGGTACTGATCATTACCTGAAAGTGTCATCAAGATTGGGTGAAAAAATGTGTGCTGAGATTTCAGGAAACTCGTAGTTTTTTGGAAGATTGGCAACCCCTTTCCATGAAAGTGATTTGCGTCAGTCTCTGCTTAGGGCTACATCAATAGGAAACAAGCCATAGAGATAGAACTTGGATCTACTTTATTGTGTCAAGTTTCAAAGAGCTACCACAAACCGTGTTTGATTTAGAGATCCAACTACATGTATCCATATAGGAGAAAACAGAGTGAAACCTAAAAATTAAAACTGTTACTGCCAACGAACGGTTTAAACTAGAAGAACGAAATTTGGTGAGCCAAGTGGGATTGGGGTAGTGATCATTACCTGAAAGTGTCATCAAGATTGGGTGAAAAAATGTGTGCTGAGATTTCAGGAAACTCGTAGTTTTTTGGAAGCTTGGCAACCCCTGTAAATGAAAGTGATTTGTGCCAGTCTCTGCTTAGGGCTACATCAATAGGAAACAAACCATAGAGATAGAACTTGGAGCTACTTTATTGTGTCAAGTTTCAAAGAGCTAGCACAAACCGTGTTTGATTTAGACTTCCAACTACATGTATCTATATAGGAGAAAACAGCGTGAAACCTAAAAATTAAAACTGTTACTGCCAACGAACGGTTTAACCTAGAAGAACGAAATTTGGTGAGCCAAATGGGATTGGGGTACTGATCATTACCTGAAAGTGTCATCAAGATTGGGTGAAAAAATGTGTGCTGAGATTTCAGGAAACTCGTAGTTTTTTGGAAGATTGGCAACCCCTTTCCATGAAAGTGATTTGCGTCAGTCTCTGCTTAGGGCTACATCAATAGGAAACAAACCATAGAGATAGAACTTGGAGCTACTTTATTGTGTCAAGTTTCAAAGAGCTACCACAAACCGTGATTGATTTAGAGTTCCAACTACATGTATCCATATAGGAGAAAACAGAGTGAAACCTAAAAATTAAAACTGTTACTGCCAAAGAACGGTTTAACCTAGAAGAACGAAATTTGGTGAGCCAAGTGGGATTGTGGTACTGATCATTACCTGAAAGTGTCATCAAGATTGGGTGAAAAAATGTGTGCTGAGATTTCAGGAAACTCGTAGTTTTTTGGAGGCTTGGCAACCCCTGTAAATGAAAGTGATTTGTGCCAGTCTCTGCTTAGGGCTACATCAACAGGAAACAAACCATAGAGATAGAACTTGGAGCTACTTTACTGTATCAAGTTTCAAAGAGCTAGCACAAACCGTGTTTGATTTAGACTTCCAACTACATGTATCCATATAGGAGAAAACAGAGTGAAACCTAAAAATTAAAACTGTTACTGCCAACGAACGGTTTAACCTAGAAGAACAAAATTTGGTGAGCCAAGTGGGATTGGGGTACTGATCATTACCTGAAAGTGTCATCAAGATTGGGTGAAAAAATGTGTGCTGAGATTTCAGGAAACTTGTAGTTTTTTGGAAGATTGGCAACCCCTTTCCATGAAAGTGATTTGCGCCAGTCTCTGCTTAGGGCTACATCAATAGGAAACAAACCATAGAGATAGAACTTGGAGCTACTTTATTGTGTCAAGTTTCAAAGAGCTACCACAAACCGTGTTTGATTTAGAGTTCCAACTACATGTATCCATATAGGAGAAAACACAGTGAAAACTAAAAATTAAAACTGTTACTGCCAACGAACGGTTTAACCTAGAACAGAGAAATTTGGTGAGCCAAGTGGGATTGGGGTACTGATCATTACCTGAAAGTGAAATCAAGATTGGGTGAAAAAATGTGTGCTGAGATTTCAGGAAACTCGTAGTTTTTTGGAAGATTGGCAACCCCTTTCCATGAAAGTGACTTGCGCCAGTCTCTTCTTAGGGCTACATCAATAGGAAATAAACCATAGAGATAGAACTTGGAGCTACTTTATTGTGTCAAGTTTCAAAGAGCTAGCACAAACCGTGTTTGATTTAGAGTTCCAACTACATGTATCCATATAGGAGAAAACAGAGTGAAACCTAAAAATTAAAACTGTTACTGCCAATGAACGGTTTAACCTAGAAGAACGCAATTTGGTGAGCCAAGTGGGATTGGGGTACTGATCATTACCTGAAAGTGTCATCAAGATTGGGTGAAAAAATGTGTGCTGAGATTTCAGGAAACTCGTAGTTTTTAGGAAGATTGGCAACCCCTTTCAATGAAAGTGATTTGTGCCAGTCTCTGCTTAGGGCTACATCAATAGGAAACAAGCCATAGAGATAGAACTTGGATCTACTTTATTGTGTCAAGTTTCAAAGAGCTACCACAAACCGTGTTTGATTTAGAGATCCAACTACATGTATCCATATAGGAGAAAACAGAGTGAAACCTAAAAATTAAAACTGTTACTGCCAACGAACGGTTTAAACTAGAAGAACGAAATTTGGTGAGCCAAGTGGGATTGGGGTAGTGATCAATACCTGAAAGTGTCATCAAGATTGGGTGAAAAAATGTGTGCTGAGATTTCAGGAAACTCGTAGTTTTTTGGAAGCTTGGCAACCCCTGTAAATGAAAGTGATTTGTGCCAGTCTCTGCTTAGGGCTACATCAATAGGAAACAAACCATAGAGATAGAACTTGGAGCTACTTTATTGTGTCAAGTTTCAAAGAGCTAGCACAAACCGTGTTTGATTTAGACTTCCAACTACATGTATCTATATAGGAGAAAACAGCGTGAAACCTAAAAACTAAAACTGTTACTGCCAACGAACGGTTTAACCTAGAAGAACGAAATTTGGTGAGCCAAATGGGATTGGGGTACTGATCATTACCTGAAAGTGTCATCAAGATTGGGTGAAAAAATGTGTGCTGAGATTTCAGGAAACTCGTAGTTTTTTGGAAGATTGGCAACCCCTTTCCATGAAAGTGATTTGCGTCAGTCTCTGCTTAGGGCTACATCAATAGGAAACAAGCCATAGAGATAGAACTTGGATCTACTTTATTGTGTCAAGTTTCAAAGAGCTACCACAAACCGTGTTTGATTTAGAGATCCAACTACATGTATCCATATAGGAGAAAACAGAGTGAAACCTAAAAATTAAAACTGTTACTGCCAACGAACGGTTTAAACTAGAAGAACGAAATTTGGTGAGCCAAGTGGGATTGGGGTAGTGATCATTACCTGAAAGTGTCATCAAGATTGGGTGAAAAAATGTGTGCTGAGATTTCAGGAAACTCGTAGTTTTTTGGAAGCTTGGCAACCCCTGTAAATGAAAGTGATTTGTGCCAGTCTCTGCTTAGGGCTACATCAATAGGAAACAAACCATAGAGATAGAACTTGGAGCTACTTTATTGTGTCAAGTTTCAAAGAGCTAGCACAAACCGTGTTTGATTTAGACTTCCAACTACATGTATCTATATAGGAGAAAACAGCGTGAAACCTAAAAATTAAAACTGTTACTGCCAACGAACGGTTTAACCTAGAAGAACGAAATTTGGTGAGCCAAATGGGATTGGGGTACTGATCATTACCTGAAAGTGTCATCAAGATTGGGTGAAAAAATGTGTGCTGAGATTTCAGGAAACTCGTAGTTTTTTGGAAGATTGGCAACCCCTTTCCATGAAAGTGATTTGCGTCAGTCTCTGCTTAGGGCTACATCAATAGGAAACAAACCATAGAGATAGAACTTGGAGCTACTTTATTGTGTCAAGTTTCAAAGAGCTACCACAAACCGTGATTGATTTAGAGTTCCAACTACATGTATCCATATAGGAGAAAACAGAGTGAAACCTAAAAATTAAAACTGTTACTGCCAACGAACGGTTTAACCTAGAAGAACGAAATTTGGTGAGCCAAGTGGGATTGGTGTACTGATCATTACCTGAAAGTGTCATCAAGATTGGGTGAAAAAATGTGTGCTGAGATTTCAGGAAACTCGCAGTTTTTTGGAAGATTGGCAACCCCTTTCCATGAAAGTGATTTGCGCCAGTCTCTGCTTAGGGCTACATCAATAGGAAACAAACCATAGAGATAGAACTTGGAGCTACTTTATTGTGTCAAGTTTCAAAGAGCTAGCACAAACCGTGTTTGATTTAGAGTTCCAACTACATGTATTCATATAGGAGAAAATTGAGTGAAACCTAAAAATTAAAATTGTTACTGCCAACGAACGTTTTAACTTAGAAGAACGAAATTTGGTGAGCCAAGTGGGATTGGGGTACTGATCATTACCTGAAAGTGTCATCAATATTGGGTGAAAAAATGTGTGCTGAGATTTCAGGAAACTCGTAGTTTTTTGGCAGCTTGGCAACCCCTTTAAATGAAAGTGATTTGCGCCAGTCTCTGCTTAGGGCTACATCAATAGGAAACAAACCATAGAGATAGAACTTCGAGCTACTTTATTGTGTCAAGTTTCAAAGAGCTAGCACAATCCGTGTTTGATTTAGAGTTCCAACTACATGTATCCATATAGGAGAAAACAGAGTGAAACCTAAAAATTAAAACTGTTACTGCCAACGAACCGTTTAACCTAGAAGAACAAAATTTGGTGAGCCAAGTGGGATTGGGGTACTGATCATTACCTGAAAGTGTCATCAAGATTGGGTGAAAAAATGTGTGCTGAGATTTCAGGAAACTCGTAGTTTTTTGGAAGCTTGGCAACCCCTGTAAATGAAAGTGATTTGTGCCAGTCTCTGCTTAGGGCTACATCAATAGGAAACAAACCATAGAGATAGAACTTGGAGCTACTTTATTGTGTCAAGTTTCAAAGAGCTAGCACAAACCGTGTTTGATTTAGAGTTCCAACTACATGTATCCATATAGGAGAAAACAGAGTGAAACCTAAAAATTAAAACTGTTACTGCGAACGAACGGTTTAACCTAGAAGAACGAAATTTGGTGAGCCAAGTGGGATTGGGGTACTGATCATTACCTGAAAGTGTCATCAAGATTGAGTGAAAAAATGTGTCCTGAGATTTCAGGAAACTCGTAGTTTTTTGGAAGATTGGCAACCCCTTTCCATGAAAGTGATTTGCGCCAGTCTCTGCTTAGGGCTACATCAATAGGAAATAAACCATAGAGATAGAACTTGGAGCTACTTTATTGTGTCAAGTTTCAAAGAGCTAGCACAAACCGTGTTTGATTTAGACTTCCAACTACATGTATCCATATAGGAGAAAACAGAGTGAAACCTAAAAATTAAAACTGTTACTGCCAACGAACGGTTTAACCTAGAAGAACGAAATTTGGTGAGCCAAGTGGGATTGGGGTACTGATCATTACCTGAAAGTGTCATCAAGATTGGGTGAAAAAATGTGTGCTGAGATTTCAGGAAACTCGTAGTTTTTTGGAGGCTTGGCAACCCCTGTAAATGAAAGTGATTTGTGCCAGTCTCTGCTTAGGGCTACATCAACAGGAAACAAACCATAGAGATAGAACTTGGAGCTACTTTACTGTATCAAGTTTCAAAGAGCTAGCACAAACCGTGTTTGATTTAGACTTCCAACTACATGTATCCATATAGGAGAAAACAGAGTGAAACCTAAAAATTAAAACTGTTACTGCCAACGAACGGTTTAACCTAGAAGAACAAAATTTGGTGAGCCAAGTGGGATTGGGGTACTGATCATTACCTGAAAGTGTCATCAAATTGGGTGAAAAAATGTGTGCTGAGATTTCAGGAAACTCGTAGTTTTTTGGAAGATTGGCAACCCCTTTCCATGAAAGTGATTTGCACCAGTCTTTGCTTAGGACTACATCAATAGGAAACAAACCATAGAGATAGAACTTGGAGCTACTTTATTGTGTCAAGTTTCAAAGAGCTAGCACAAACCGTGTTTGATTTAGACTTCCAACTACATGTATCCATATAGGAGAAAACAGAGTGAAACCTAAAAATTAAAACTGTTACTGCCAACGAACGGTTTAACCTAGAAGAACGAAATTTGGTGAGCCAAGTGGGATTGGGGTACTGATCATTACCTGAAAGTGTCATCAAGATTGGGTGAAAAAATGTGTGCTGAGATTTCAGGAAACTCGTAGTTTTTTGTAAGCTTGGCAACCCCTTTCCATGAAAGTGATTTGCGCCAGTCTCTGCTTAGGGCTACATCAATAGGAAACAAACTATAGACATAGAACTTGGAGCTACTTTATTGTGTCAAGTTTCAAAGAGCTAGCACAAACCGTGTTTGATTTAGACTTCCAACTACATGTATCCATATAGGAGATAACAGAGTGAAACCTAAAAATTAAAACTGTTACTGCCAACGAACGGTTTAACCTAGAAGAACGAAATTTGGTGAGCCAAGCGGGATTGGGGTACTGATCATTACCTGAAAGTGTCATCAAGATTGGGTGAAAAAATGTGTGCTGAGATTTTAGGAATCTCGTAGTTTTTTGGAAGATTGGCAACCCCTTTCCATGAAAGTGATTTGCGCCAGTCTCTGCTTAGGGCTACATCAATAGGAAACAAACCATAGAGATAGAACTTGGAGCTACTTTATTGTGTCAAGTTTCAAAGAGCTAGCACAAACCGTGTTTGATTTAGATTTCCAACTACATGTATCCATATAGGAGAAAACAGAGTGAAACCTAAAAATTAAAACTGTTACTGCCAACGAACGGTTTAACCTAGAAGAACGAAATTTGGTGAGCCAAGTGGGATTGGGGTACTGATCATTACCTGAAAGTGTCATCAAGATTGGGTGAAAAAATGTGTGCTGAGATTTCAGGAAACTCGTAGTTTTTTGGAGGCTTGGCAACCCCTGTAAATGAAAGTGATTTGTGCCAGTCTCTGCTTGGGGCTACATCAATAGGAAACAAACCATAGAGATAGAACTTGGAGCTACTTTATTGTGTCAAGTTTCAAAAAGCTAGCACAAACCGAGTTTGATTTAGACTTCCAACTACATGTATCCATATAGGAGAAAACAGAGTGAAACCTAAAAATTAAAACTGTTACTGCCAACGAACGGTTTCACCTAGAAGAACGAAATTTGGTGAGCCAAGTGGGATTGGGGTACTGATCATTACCTGAAAGTGTCATCAAGATTGGGTGAAAAAATGTGTGCTGAGATTTCAGGAAATTCGTAGTTTTTTGGAAGCTTGGCAACCCCTT
Source organism: Spermophilus citellus (assembly GCF_964194105.1). Lineage (NCBI taxonomy): Eukaryota > Metazoa > Chordata > Mammalia > Rodentia > Sciuridae > Spermophilus > Spermophilus citellus. Next base: position 403,884 of record NW_027672727.1, on the reverse strand, counting down.
TAAATGAAAGTGATTTGAACCAGTCTCTGCTTAGGGCTACATAAATAGGAAACAAACCATAGAGATAGAACATGGAGCTACTTTATTGTGTCAAGTTTCAAAGAGCTAGCACAAACCGTGTTTGATTTGGAGTTCCAACTACATGTATCCATATAGGAGAAAACACAGTGAAAACTAAAAATTAAAACTGTTACTGCCAACGAACGGTTTAACCTAGAAGAGAGAAATTTGGTGAGCCAAGTGGGATTGGGGTACTGATCATTACCTGAAAGTGTCATCAAGATTGGGTGAAAAAATGTGTGCTGAGATTTCAGGAAACTCGTAGTTTTTTGGAAGATTGGCAACCCCTTTCCATGAAAGTGATTTGCGCCAGTCTCTGCTTAGGGCTACATCAATAAGAAACAAACCATAGGGATAGAACTTGGAGCTACTTTATTCTGTCAAGTTTCAAAGAGCTAGCACAAACCGTGTTTGATTTAGAGTTCCAAGTACATGTATCCATAGAGGAGAAAACAGAGTGAAACCTAAAAATTAAAACTGTTACTGCCAACGAACGGTTTAACCTAGAAGAACGAAATTTGGTGAGCCAAGTGGGATTGGAGTACTGATCATTACCTGAAAGTGTCATCAAGATTGGGTGAAAAAATGTGTGCTGAGATTTCAGGAAACTCGTAGTTTTTTGGAAGATTGGCAACCCCTTTCCATGAAAGTGATTTGCGCCAGTCTCTACTTAGGGCTACATCAATAGGAAACAAACTATAGACATAGAACTTGGAGCTACTTTATTGTGTCAAGTTGCAAAGAGCTAGCACAAACCGTGTTTGATTTAGACTTCCAACTACATGTATCCATATAGGAGAAAACAGAGTGAAACCTAAAAATTAAAACTGTTACTGCCAAAGAACGGTTTAACCTAGAAGAACGAAATTTGGTGAGCCAAGTGGGATTGTGGTACTGATCATTACCTGAAAGTGTCATCAAGATTGGGTGAAAAAATGTGTGCTGAGATTTCAGGAAACTCGTAGTTTTTTGGAGGCTTGGCAACCCCTGTAAATGAAAGTGATTTGTGCCAGTCTCTGCTTAGGGCTACATCAACAGGAAACAAACCATAGAGATAGAACTTGGAGCTACTTTACTGTATCAAGTTTCAAAGAGCTAGCACAAAACGTGTTTGATTTAGACTTCCAACTACATGTATCCATATAGGAGAAAACAGAGTGAAACCTAAAAATTAAAACTGTTACTGCCAACGAACGGTTTAACCTAGAAGAACAAAATTTGGTGAGCCAAGTGGGATTGGGGTACTGATCATTACCTGAAAGTGTCATCAAGATTGGGTGAAAAAATGTGTGCTGAGATTTCAGGAAACTCGTAGTTTTTTGGAAGATTGGCAACCCCTTTCCATGAAAGTGATTTGCACCAGTCTTTGCTTAGGACTACATCAATAGGAAACAAACCATAGAGATAGAACTTGGAGCTACTTTATTGTGTCAAGTTTCAAAGAGCTAGCACAAACGGTGTTTGATTTAGACTTCCAACTACCTGTATCCATATAGGAGAAAACAGAGTGAAACCTAAAAATTAAAACTGTTACTGCCAACGAACGGTTTAACCTAGAAGAACGAAATTTGGTGAGCCAAGTGGGATTGGGGAACTGATCATTACCTGAAAGTGTCATCAAGATTGGGTGAAAAAATGTGTGCTGAGATTTCAGGAAACTCGTAGTTTTTTGGAAGATTGGCAAACCCTTTCCATGAAAGTGATTTGCGCCAGTCTCTGCTTAGGGCTACATCAATAGGAAACAAACCATTGAGACAGAACTTGGAGCTACTTTATTGTGTCAAGTTTCAAAGAGCTAGCACAAACCATGTTTGATTTAGATTTCCAACTACATGTATCCATATAGGAGATAACAGAGTGAAACCTAAAAATTAAAACTGTTACTGCCAACGAACGGTTTAACCTAGAAGAACGAAATTTGGTGAGCCAAGTGGGATTGGGGTACTGATCATTACCTGAAAGTGTCATCAAGATTGGGTGAAAAAATGTGTGCTGAGATTTCAGGAAACTCGTAGTTTTTTGGAAGATTGGCAACCCCTTTCCATGAAAGTGATTTGCGCCAGTCTCTGCTTAGGGCTACATCAATAGGAAACAAACCATAGAGATAGAACTTGGAGCTACTTTATTGTGTCAAGTTTCAAAGAGCTAGCAAAAACCATGTTTGATTTAGACTTCCAACTACATGTATCCATATAGGAGATAACAGAGTGAAACCTAAAAATTAAAACTGTTACTGCCAAAGAACGGTTTAACATAGAAGAACGAAATTTGGTGAGCCAAGTGGGATTGTGGTACTGATCATTACCTGAAAGTGTCATCAAGATTGGGTGAAAAAATGTGTGCTGAGATTTCAGGAAACTCGTAGTTTTTTGGAAGATTGGCAACCCCTGTAAATGAAAGTGATTTGTGCCAGTCTCTGCTTAGGGCTACATCAACAGGAAACAAACCATAGAGATAGAACTTGGAGCTACTTTATTGTATCAAGTTTCAAAGAGCTAGCACAAACCGTGTTTGATTTAGACTTCCAACTACATGTATCCATATAGGAGAAAACAGAGTGAAACCTAAAAATTAAAACTCTTACTGCCAACGAACGGTTTAACCTAGAAGAACAAAATTTGGTGAGCCAAGTGGGATTGGGGTACTGATCATTACCTGAAAGTGTCATCAAGATTGGGTGAAAAAATGTGTGCTGAGATTTCAGGAAACTCGTAGTTTTTTGGAAGATTGGCAACCCCTTTCCATGAAAGTGATTTGCGCCAGTCTCTGCTTAGGGCTACATAAATAGGAAACAAACTATAGACATAGAACTTGGAGCTACTTTATTGTGTCACGTTTCAAAGAGCTAGCACAAACCTTGTTTGATTTAGACTTCCAACTACATGTATCCATATAGGAGATAACAGAGTGAAACCTAAAAATTAAAACTGTTACTGCCAACGAACGGTTTAACCTAGAAGAACAAAATTTGGTGAGCCAAGTGGGATTGGGGTACTGATCATTACCTGAAAGTGTCATCAAGATTGGGTGAAAAAATGTGTGCTGAGATTTCAGGAAACTCGTAGTTTTTTGGAAGATTGGCAACCCCTTTCCATGAAAGTGATTTGCACCAGTCTTTGCTTAGGACTACATCAATAGGAAACAAACCATAGAGATAGAACTTGGAGCTACTTTATTGTGTCAAGTTTCAAAGAGCTAGCACAAACGGTGTTTGATTTAGACTTCCAACTACCTGTATCCATATAGGAGAAAACAGAGTGAAACCTAAAAATTAAAACTGTTACTGCCAACGAACGGTTTAACCTAGAAGAACGAAATTTGGTGAGCCAAGTGGGATTGGGGAACTGATCATTACCTGAAAGTGTCATCAAGATTGGGTGAAAAAATGTGTGCTGAGATTTCAGGAAACTCGTAGTTTTTTGGAAGATTGGCAAACCCTTTCCATGAAAGTGATTTGCGCCAGTCTCTGCTTAGGGCTACATCAATAGGAAACAAACCATTGAGACAGAACTTGGAGCTACTTTATTGTGTCAAGTTTCAAAGAGCTAGCACAAACCATGTTTGATTTAGATTTCCAACTACATGTATCCATATAGGAGATAACAGAGTGAAACCTAAAAATTAAAACTGTTACTGCCAACGAACGGTTTAACCTAGAAGAACGAAATTTGGTGAGCCAAGTGGGATTGGGGTACTGATCATTACCTGAAAGTGTCATCAAGATTGGGTGAAAAAATGTGTGCTGAGATTTCAGGAAACTCGTAGTTTTTTGGAAGATTGGCAACCCCTTTCCATGAAAGTGATTTGCGCCAGTCTCTGCTTAGGGCTACATCAATAGGAAACAAACCATAGAGATAGAACTTGGAGCTACTTTATTGTGTCAAGTTTCAAAGAGCTAGCAAAAACCATGTTTGATTTAGACTTCCAACTACATGTATCCATATAGGAGATAACAGAGTGAAACCTAAAAATTAAAACTGTTACTGCCAAAGAACGGTTTAACATAGAAGAACGAAATTTGGTGAGCCAAGTGGGATTGTGGTACTGATCATTACCTGAAAGTGTCATCAAGATTGGGTGAAAAAGTGTGTGCTGAGATTTCAGGAAACTCGTAGTTTTTTGGAAGATTGGCAACCCCTGTAAATGAAAGTGATTTGTGCCAGTCTCTGCTTAGGGCTACATCAACAGGAAACAAACCATAGAGATAGAACTTGGAGCTACTTTATTGTATCAAGTTTCAAAGAGCTAGCACAAACCGTGTTTGATTTAGACTTCCAACTACATGTATCCATATAGGAGAAAACAGAGTGAAACCTAAAAATTAAAACTCTTACTGCCAACGAACGGTTTAACCTAGAAGAACAAAATTTGGTGAGCCAAGTGGGATTGGGGTACTGATCATTACCTGAAAGTGTCATCAAGATTGGGTGAAAAAATGTGTGCTGAGATTTCAGGAAACTCGTAGTTTTTTGGAAGATTGGCAACCCCTTTCCATGAAAGTGATTTGCGCCAGTCTCTGCTTAGGGCTACATAAATAGGAAACAAACTATAGACATAGAACTTGGAGCTACTTTATTGTGTCACGTTTCAAAGAGCTAGCACAAACCTTGTTTGATTTAGACTTCCAACTACATGTATCCATATAGGAGATAACAGAGTGAAACCTAAAAATTAAAACTGTTACTGCCAACGAACGGTTTAACCTAGAAGAACGAAATTTGGTGAGCCAAGTGGGATTGGGGTACTGATCATTACCTGAAAGTGTCATCAAGATTGGGTGAAAAAATGTGTGCTGAGATTTCAGGAAATTCGTGGTTTTTTGGAAGATTGGCCACCCCTTTCCATGAAAGTGATTTGCGCCAGTCTCTGCTTAGGGCTACATCAATAGGAAACAAACCATAGAGATAGAACTTGGAGCTACTTTATTGTGTCAAGTTTCAAAGAGCTAGCACAAACCGTGTTTGATTTAGAGTTCCAACTACATGTATCCATATAGGAGAAAACAGAGTGAAACCTAAAAATTAAAACTGTTACTGCCAAAGAACGGTTTAACCTAGAAGAACGAAATTTGGTGAGCCAAGTGGGATTGTGGTACTGATCATTACCTGAAAGTGTCATCAAGATTGGTTGAAAAAATGTGTGCTGAGATTTCAGGAAATTCGTAGTTTTTTGGAAGATTGGCCACCCCTTTCCATGAAAGTGATTTGCGCCAGTCTCTGCTTAGGGCTACATCAATAGGAAACAAACCATAGAGATAGAACTTGGAGCTACTTTATTGTGTCAAGTTTCAAAGAGCTAGCACAAACCGTGTTTGATTTAGAGTTCCAACTACATGTATCCATATAGGAGAAAACAGAGTGAAACCTAAAAATTAAAACTGTTACTGCCAAAGAACGGTTTAACCTAGAAGAACGAAATTTGGTGAGCCAAGTGGGATTGTGGTACTGATCATTACCTGAAAGTGTCATCAAGATTGGGTGAAAAAATGTGTGCTGAGATTTCAGGAAACTCGTAGTTTTTTGGAGGCTTGGCAACCCCTGTAAATGAAAGTGATTTGTGCCAGTCTCTGCTTAGGGCTACATCAACAGGAAACAAACCATAGAGATAGAACTTGGAGCTACTTTACTGTATCAAGTTTCAAAGAGCTAGCACAAACCGTGTTTGATTTAGACTTCCAACTACATGTATCCATATAGGAGAAAACAGAGTGAAACCTAAAAATTAAAACTGTTACTGCCAACGAACGGTTTAACCTAGAAGAACAAAATTTGGTGAGCCAAGTGGGATTGGGGTACTGATCATTACCTGAAAGTGTCATCAAGATTGGGTGAAAAAATGTGTGCTGAGATTTCAGGAAACTCGTAGTTTTTTGGAAGATTGGCAACCCATTTCCATGAAAGTGATTTGCACCAGTCTTTGCTTAGGACTACATCAATAGGAAACAAACCATAGAGATAGAACCTGGAGCTACTTTATTGTGTCAAGTTTCAAAGAGCTAGCACAAACCGTGTTTGATTTAGACTTCCAACTTCATGTATCCATATAGGAGAAAACAGAGTGAAACCTAAAAATTAAAACTGTTACTGCCAACGAACGGTTTAACCTAGAAGAACGAAATTTGGTGAGCCAAGTGGGATTGGGGTACTGATCATTACCTGAAAGTGTCATCAAGATTGGGTGAAAAAATGTGTGCTGAGATTTCAGGAAACTCGTAGTTTTTTGTAAGCTTGGCAACCCCTTTCCATGAAAGTGATTTGCGTCAGTCTCTGCTTAGGGCTACATCAATAGGAAACAAACTATAGACATAGAACTTGGAGCTACTTTATTGTGTCAAGTTTCAAAGAGCTAGCACAAACCGTGTTTGATTTAGACTTCCAACTACATGTATCCATATAGGAGATAACAGAGTGAAACCTAAAAATTAAAACTGTTACTGCCAACGAACGGTTTAACCTAGAAGAACGAAATTTGGTGAGCCAAGTGGGATTGGGGTACTGATCATTACCTGAAAGTGTCATCAAGATTGGGTGAAAAAATGTGTGCTGAGATTTCAGGAATCTCGTAGTTTTTTGGAAGATTGGCAACCCCTTTCCATGAAAGTGATTTGCGCCAGTCTCTGCTTAGGGCTACATCAATAGGAAACAAACCATAGAGATAGAACTTGGAGCTACTTTATTGTGTCAAGTTTCAAAGAGCTAGCACAAACCGTGTTTGATTTAGATTTCCAACTACATGTATCCATATAGGAGAAAACAGAGTGAAACCTAAAAATTAAAACTGTTACTGCCAACGAACGGTTTAACCTAGAAGAACGAAATTTGGTGAGCCAAGTGGGATTGTGGTACTGATCATTACCTGAAAGTGTCATCAAGATTGGGTGAAAAAATGTGTGCTGAGATTTCAGGAAACTCGTAGTTTTTTGGAGGCTTGGCAACCCCTGTAAATGAAAGTGATTTGTGCCAGTCTCTGCTTGGGGCTACATCAATAGGAAACAAACCATAGAGATAGAACTTGGAGCTACTTTATTGTGTCAAGTTTCAAAGAGCTAGCACAAACCGTGTTTGATTTAGACTTCCAACTACATGTATCCATATAGGAGAAAACAGAGTGAAACCTAAAAATTAAAACTGTTACTGCCAACGAACGGTTTAACCTAGAAGAACGAAATTTGGTGAGCCAAGTGGGATTGTGGTACTGATCATTACCTGAAAGTGTCATCAAGATTGGGTGAAAAAATGTGTGCTGAGATTTCAGGAAATTCGTAGTTTTTTGGAAGATTGTCAACCCCTTTCCATGAAAGTGATTTGCGCCAGTCTCTGCTTAGGGCTACATCAATAGGAAACAAACCATAGAGATAGAACTTGGAGCTACTTTATTGTGTCAAGTTTCAAAGAGCTAGCACAAACCGTGTTTGATTTAGAGTTCCAACTACATGTATCCATATAGGAGAAAACAGAGTGAAACCTAAAAATTAAAACTGTTACTGCCAAAGAACGGTTTAACCTAGAAGAACGAAATTTGGTGAGCCAAGTGGGATTGTGGTACTGATCATTACCTGAAAGTGTCATCAAGATTGGGTGAAAAAATGTGTGCTGAGATTTCAGGAAATTCGTAGTTTTTTGGAAGATTGGCCACCCCTTTCCATGAAAGTGATTTGCGCCAGTCTCTGCTTAGGGCTACATCAATAGGAAACAAACCATAGAGATAGAACTTGGAGCTACTTTATTGTGTCAAGTTTCAAAGAGCTAGCACAAACCGTGTTTGATTTAGAGTTCCAACTACATGTATCCATATAGGAGAAAACAGAGTGAAACCTAAAAATTAAAACTGTTACTGCCAAAGAACGGTTTAACCTAGAAGAACGAAATTTGGTGAGCCAAGTGGGATTGTGGTACTGATCATTACCTGAAAATGTCATCAAGATTGGGTGAAAAAATGTGTGCTGAGATTTCAGGAAACTCGTAGTTTTTTGGAGGCTTGGCAACCCCTGTAAATGAAAGTGATTTGTGCCAGTCTCTGCTTAGGGCTACATCAACAGGAAACAAACCATAGAGATAGAACTTGGAGCTACTTTACTGTATCAAGTTTCAAAGAGCTAGCACAAACCGTGTTTGATTTAGACTTCCAACTACATGTATCCATATAGGAGAAAACAGAGTGAAACCTAAAAATTAAAACTGTTACTGCCAACGAACGGTTTAACCTAGAAGAACAAAATTTGGTGAGCCAAGTGGGATTGGGGTACTGATCATTACCTGAAAGTGTCATCAAGATTGGGTGAAAAAATGTGTGCTGAGATTTCAGGAAACTCGTAGTTTTTTGGAAGATTGGCAACCCCTTTCCATGAAAGTGATTTGCACCAGTCTTTGCTTAGGACTACATCAATAGGAAACAAACCATAGAGATAGAACTTGGAGCTACTTTATTGTGTCAAGTTTCAAAGAGCTAGCACAAACCGTGTTTGATTTAGACTTCCAACTACATGTATCCATATAGGAGAAAACAGAGTGAAACCTAAAAATTAAAACTGTTACTGCCAACGAACGGTTTAACCTAGAAGAACGAAATTTGGTGAGCCAAGTGGGATTGGGGTACTGATCATTACCTGAAAGTGTCATCAAGATTGGGTGAAAAAATGTGTGCTGAGATTTCAGGAAACTCGTAGTTTTTTGTAAGCTTGGCAACCCCTTTCCATGAAAGTGATTTGCGCCAGTCTCTGCTTAGGGCTACATCAATAGGAAACAAACTATAGACATAGAACTTGGAGCTACTTTATTGTGTCAAGTTTCAAAGAGCTAGCACAAACCGTGTTTGATTTAGACTTCCAACTACATGTATCCATATAGGAGATAACAGAGTGAAACCTAAAAATTAAAACTGTTACTGCCAACGAACGGTTTAACCTAGAAGAACGAAATTTGTTGAGCCAAGTGGGATTGGGGTACTGATCATTACCTGAAAGTGTCATCAAGATTGGGTGAAAAAATGTGTGCTGAGATTTCAGGAATCTCGTAGTTTTTTGGAAGATTGGCAACCCCTTTCCATGAAAGTGATTTGCGCCAGTCTCTGCTTAGGGCTACATCAATAAGAAACAAACCATAGAGATAGAACTTGGAGCTACTTTATTGTGTCAAGTTTCAAAGAGCTAGCACAAACCGTGTTTGATTTAGATTTCCAACTACATGTATCCATATAGGAGAAAACAGAGTGAAACCTAAAAATTAAAACTGTTACTGCCAACGAACGGTTTAACCTAGAAGAACGAAATTTGGTGAGCCAAGTGGGATTGTGGTACTGATCATTACCTGAAAGTGTCATCAAGATTGGGTGAAAAAATGTGTGCTGAGATTTCAGGAAACTCGTAGTTTTTTGGAGGCTTGGCAACCCCTGTAAATGAAAGTGATTTGTGCCAGTCTCTGCTTGGGGCTACATCAATAGGAAACAAACCATAGAGATAGAACTTGGAGCTACTATATTGTGTCAAGTTTCAAAGAGCTAGCACAAACCGTGTTTGATTTAGACTTCCAACTACATGTATCCATATAGGAGAAAACAGAGTGAAACCTAAAAATTAAAACTGTTACTGCCAACGAACGGTTTAACCTAGAAGAACGAAATTTGGTGAGCCAAATGGGATTTGTTGTACTGATCATTACCTGAAAGTGTCATCAAGATTGGGTGAAAAAATGTGTGCTGAGATTTCAGGAAACTCGTAGTTTTTTGGAAGATTGGCAAACCCTTTCCATGAAAGTGATTTGCGCCAGTCTCTGCTTAGGGCTACATCAATAGGAAACAAACCATTGAGACAGAACTTGGAGCTACTTTATTGTGTCAAGTTTCAAAGAGCTAGCACAAACCATGTTTGATTTAGATTTCCAACTACATGTATCCATATAGGAGATAACAGAGTGAAACCTAAAAATTAAAACTGTTACTGCCAACGAACGGTTTAACCTAGAAGAACGAAATTTGGTGAGCCAAGTGGGATTGGGGTACTGATCATTACCTGAAAGTGTCATCAAGATTGGGTGAAAAAATGTGTGCTGAGATTTCAGGAAACTCGTAGTTTTTTGGAAGATTGGCAACCCCTTTCCATGAAAGTGATTTGCGCCAGTCTCTGCTTAGGGCTACATCAATAGGAAACAAACCATAGAGATAGAACTTGGAGCTACTTTATTGTGTCAAGTTTCAAAGAGCTAGCAAAAACCATGTTTGATTTAGACTTCCAACTACATGTATCCATATAGGAGATAACAGAGTGAAACCTAAAAATTAAAACTGTTACTGCCAAAGAACGGTTTAACATAGAAGAACGAAATTTGGTGAGCCAAGTGGGATTGTGGTACTGATCATTACCTGAAAGTGTCATCAAGATTGGGTGAAAAAATGTGTGCTGAGATTTCAGGAAACTCGTAGTTTTTTGGAAGATTGGCAACCCCTGTAAATGAAAGTGATTTGTGCCAGTCTCTGCTTAGGGCTACATCAACAGGAAACAAACCATAGAGATAGAACTTGGAGCTACTTTATTGTATCAAGTTTCAAAGAGCTAGCACAAACCGTGTTTGATTTAGACTTCCAACTACATGTATCCATATAGGAGAAAACAGAGTGAAACCTAAAAATTAAAACTCTTACTGCCAACGAACGGTTTAACCTAGAAGAACAAAATTTGGTGAGCCAAGTGGGATTGGGGTACTGATCATTACCTGAAAGTGTCATCAAGATTGGGTGAAAAAATGTGTGCTGAGATTTCAGGAAACTCGTAGTTTTTTGGAAGATTGGCAACCCCTTTCCATGAAAGTGATTTGCGCCAGTCTCTGCTTAGGGCTACATAAATAGGAAACAAACTATAGACATAGAACTTGGAGCTACTTTATTGTGTCACGTTTCAAAGAGCTAGCACAAACCTTGTTTGATTTAGACTTCCAACTACATGTATCCATATAGGAGATAACAGAGTGAAACCTAAAAATTAAAACTGTTACTGCCAACGAACGGTTTAACCTAGAAGAACGAAATTTGGTGAGCCAAGTGGGATTGGGGTACTGATCATTACCTGAAAGTGTCATCAAGATTGGGTGAAAAAATGTGTGCTGAGATTTCAGGAAATTCGTGGTTTTTTGGAAGATTGGCCACCCCTTTCCATGAAAGTGATTTGCGCCAGTCTCTGCTTAGGGCTACATCAATAGGAAACAAACCATAGAGATAGAACTTGGAGCTACTTTATTGTGTCAAGTTTCAAAGAGCTAGCACAAACCGTGTTTGATTTAGAGTTCCAACTACATGTATCCATATAGGAGAAAACAGAGTGAAACCTAAAAATTAAAACTGTTACTGCCAAAGAACGGTTTAACCTAGAAGAACGAAATTTGGTGAGCCAAGTGGGATTGTGGTACTGATCATTACCTGAAAGTGTCATCAAGATTGGTTGAAAAAATGTGTGCTGAGATTTCAGGAAATTCGTAGTTTTTTGGAAGATTGGCCACCCCTTTCCATGAAAGTGATTTGTGCCAGTCTCTGCTTAGGGCTACATCAATAGGAAACAAACCATAGAGATAGAACTTGGAGCTACTTTATTGTGTCAAGTTTCAAAGAGCTAGCACAAACCGTGTTTGATTTAGAGTTCCAACTACATGTATCCATATAGGAGAAAACAGAGTGAAACCTAAAAATTAAAACTATTACTGCCAAAGAACGGTTTAACCTAGAAGAACGAAATTTGGTGAGCCAAGTGGGATTGTGGTACTGATCATTACCTGAAAGTGTCATCAAGATTGGGTGAAAAAATGTGTGCTGAGATTTCAGGAAACTCGTAGTTTTTTGGAGGCTTGGCAACCCCTGTAAATGAAAGTGATTTGTGCCAGTCTCTGCTTAGGGCTACATCAACAGGAAACAAACCATAGAGATAGAACTTGGAGCTACTTTACTGTATCAAGTTTCAAAGAGCTAGCACAAACCGTGTTTGATTTAGACTTCCAACTACATGTATCCATATAGGAGAAAACAGAGTGAAACCTAAAAATTAAAACTGTTACTGCCAACGAACGGTTTAACCTAGAAGAACAAAATTTGGTGAGCCAAGTGGGATTGGGGTACTGATCATTACCTGAAAGTGTCATCAAGATTGGGTGAAAAAATGTGTGCTGAGATTTCAGGAAACTCGTAGTTTTTTGGAAGATTGGCAACCCCTTTCCATGAAAGTGATTTGCACCAGTCTTTGCTTAGGACTACATCAATAGGAAACAAACCATAGAGATAGAACCTGGAGCTACTTTATTGTGTCAAGTTTCAAAGAGCTAGCACAAACCGTGTTTGATTTAGACTTCCAACTTCATGTATCCATATAGGAGAAAACAGAGTGAAACCTAAAAATTAAAACTGTTACTGCCAACGAACGGTTTAACCTAGAAGAACGAAATTTGGTGAGCCAAGTGGGATTGGGGTACTGATCATTACCTGAAAGTGTCATCAAGATTGGGTGAAAAAATGTGTGCTGAGATTTCAGGAAACTCGTAGTTTTTTGTAAGCTTGGCAACCCCTTTCCATGAAAGTGATTTGCGTCAGTCTCTGCTTAGGGCTACATCAATAGGAAACAAACTATAGACATAGAACTTGGAGCTACTTTATTGTGTCAAGTTTCAAAGAGCTAGCACAAACCGTGTTTGATTTAGACTTCCAACTACATGTATCCATATAGGAGATAACAGAGTGAAACCTAAAAATTAAAACTGTTACTGCGAACGAACGGTTTAACCTAGAAGAACGAAATTTGGTGAGCCAAGTGGGATTGGGGTACTGATCATTACCTGAAAGTGTCATCAAGATTGGGTGAAAAAATGTGTGCTGAGATTTCAGGAATCTCGTAGTTTTTTGGAAGATTGGCAACCCCTTTCCATGAAAGTGATTTGCGCCAGTCTCTGCTTAGGGCTACATCAATAGGAAACAAACCATAGAGATAGAACTTGGAGCTACTTTATTGTGTCAAGTTTCAAAGAGCTAGCACAAACCGTGTTTGATTTAGATTTCCAACTACATGTATCCATATAGGAGAAAACAGAGTGAAACCTAAAAATTAAAACTGTTACTGCCAACGAACGGTTTAACCTAGAAGAACGAAATTTGGTGAGCCAAGTGGGATTGTGGTACTGATCATTACCTGAAAGTGTCATCAAGATTGGGTGAAAAAATGTGTGCTGAGATTTCAGGAAACTCGTAGTTTTTTGGAGGCTTGGCAACCCCTGTAAATGAAAGTGATTTGTGCCAGTCTCTGCTTGGGGCTACATCAATAGGAAACAAACCATAGAGATAGAACTTGGAGCTACTTTATTGTGTCAAGTTTCAAAGAGCTAGCACAAACCGTGTTTGATTTAGACTTCCAACTACATGTATCCATATTTGGAGAAAACAGAGTGAAACCTAAAAATTAAAACTGTTACTGCCAACGAACGGTTTAACCTAGAAGAACGAAATTTGGTGAGCCAAGTGGGATTGGGGTACTGATCATTACCTGAAAGTGTCATCAAGATTGGGTGAAAAAATGTGTGCTGAGATTTCAGGAAATTCGTGGTTTTTTGGAAGATTGGCCACCCCTTTCCATGAAAGTGATTTGTGCCAGTCTCTGCTTAGGGCTACATCAATAGGAAACAAACCATAGAGATAGAACTTGGAGCTACTTTATTGTGTCAAGTTTCAAAGAGCTAGCACAAACCGTGTTTGATTTAGACTTCCAACTACATGTATCCATATAGGAGAAAACAGAGTGAAACCTAAAAATTAAAACTGTTACTGCCAAAGAACGGTTTAAACTAGAAGAACGAAATTTGGTGAGCCAAGTGGGATTGTGGTACTGATCATTACCTGAAAGTGTCATCAAGATTGGGTGAAAAAATGTGTGCTGAGATTTCAGGAAATTCGTAGTTTTTTGGAAGATTGTCAACCCCTTTCCATGAAAGTGATTTGCGCCAGTCTCTGCTTAGGGCTACATCAATAGGAAACAAACCATAGAGATAGAACTTGGAGCTACTTTATTGTGTCAAGTTTCAAAGAGCTAGCACAAACCGTGTTTGATTTAGACTTCCAACTACATGTATCCATATAGGAGAAAACAGAGTGAAACCTAAAAATTAAAACTGTTACTGCCAAAGAACGGTTTAAACTAGAAGAACGAAATTTGGTGAGCCAAGTGGGATTGTGGTACTGATCATTACCTGAAAGTGTCATCAAGATTGGGTGAAAAAATGTGTGCTGAGATTTCAGGAAATTCGTAGTTTTTTGGAAGATTGTCAACCCCTTTCCATGAAAGTGATTTGCGCCAGTCTCTGCTTAGGGCTACATCAATAGGAAACAAACCATAGAGATAGAACTTGGAGCTACTTTATTGTGTCAAGTTTCAAAGAGCTAGCACAAACCGTGTTTGATTTAGAGTTCCAACTACATGTATCCATATAGGAGAAAACAGAGTGAAACCTAAAAATTAAAACTGTTACTGCCAAAGAACGGTTTAACCTAGAAGAACGAAATTTGGTGAGCCAAGTGGGATTGTGGTACTGATCATTACCTGAAAGTGTCATCAAGATTGGGTGAAAAAATGTGTGCTGAGATTTCAGGAAACTCGTAGTTTTTTGGAGGCTTGGCAACCCCTGTAAATGAAAGTGATTTGTGCCAGTCTCTGCTTAGGGCTACATCAACAGGAAACAAACCATAGAGATAGAACTTGGAGCTACTTTACTGTATCAAGTTTCAAAGAGCTAGCACAAACCGTGTTTGATTTAGACTTCCAACTACATGTATCCATATAGGAGAAAACAGAGTGAAACCTAAAAATTAAAACTGTTACTGCCAACGAACGGTTTAACCTAGAAGAACAAAATTTGGTGAGCCAAGTGGGATTGGGGTACTGATCATTACCTGAAAGTGTCATCAAGATTGGGTGAAAAAATGTGTGCTGAGATTTCAGGAAACTCGTAGTTTTTTGGAAGATTGGCAACCCCTTTCCATGAAAGTGATTTGCACCAGTCTTTGCTTAGGACTACATCAATAGGAAACAAACCATAGAGATAGAACTTGGAGCTACTTTATTGTGTCAAGTTTCAAAGAGCTAGCACAAACCGTGTTTGATTTAGACTTCCAACTTCATGTATCCATATAGGAGAAAACAGAGTGAAACCTAAAAATTAAAACTGTTACTGCCAACGAACGGTTTAACCTAGAAGAAC
Organism: Spermophilus citellus; assembly: GCF_964194105.1. Lineage (NCBI taxonomy): Eukaryota > Metazoa > Chordata > Mammalia > Rodentia > Sciuridae > Spermophilus > Spermophilus citellus. The sequence goes on along the minus strand of NW_027672727.1, from coordinate 388,609 downwards.
GAAATTTGGTGAGCCAAGTGGGATTGGGGTACTGATCATTACCTGAAAGTGTCATCAAGATTGGGTGAAAAAATGTGTGCTGAGATTTCAGGAAACTCGTAGTTTTTTGTAAGCTTGGCAACCCCTTTCCATGAAAGTGATTTGCGCCAGTCTCTGCTTAGGGCTACATCAATAGGAAACAAACTATAGACATAGAACTTGGAGCTACTTTATTGTGTCAAGTTTCAAAGAGCTAGCACAAACCGTGTTTGATTTAGACTTCCAACTACATGTATCCATATAGGAGATAACAGAGTGAAACCTAAAAATTAAAACTGTTACTGCCAACGAACGGTTTAACCTAGAAGAACGAAATTTGGTGAGCCAAGTGGGATTGGGGTACTGATCATTACCTGAAAGTGTCATCAAGATTGGGTGAAAAAATGTGTGCTGAGATTTCAGGAATCTCGTAGTTTTTTGGAAGATTGGCAACCCCTTTCCATGAAAGTGATTTGCGCCAGTCTCTGCTTAGGGCTACATCAATAGGAAACAAACTATAGACATAGAACTTGGAGCTACTTTATTGTGTCAAGTTTCAAAGAGCTAGCACAAACCGTGTTTGATTTAGACTTCCAACTACATGTATCCATATAGGAGATAACAGAGTGAAACCTAAAAATTAAAACTGTTACTGCCAACGAACGGTTTAACCTAGAAGAACGAAATTTGGTGAGCCAAGTGGGATTGGGGTACTGATCATTACCTGAAAGTGTCATCAAGATTGGGTGAAAAAATGTGTGCTGAGATTTCAGGAATCTCGTAGTTTTTTGGAAGATTGGCAACCCCTTTCCATGAAAGTGATTTGCGCCAGTCTCTGCTTAGGGCTACATCAATAGGAAACAAACCATAGAGATAGAACTTGGAGCTACTTTATTGTGTCAAGTTTCAAAGAGCTAGCACAAACCGTGTTTGATTTAGATTTCCAACTACATGTATCCATATTGGAGAAAACAGAGTGAAACCTAAAAATTAAAACTGTTACTGCCAACGAACGGTTTAACCTAGAAGAACGAAATTTGGTGAGCCAAGTGGGATTGTGGTACTGATCATTACCTGAAAGTGTCATCAAGATTGGGTGAAAAAATGTGTGCTGAGATTTCAGGAAACTCGTAGTTTTTTGTAAGCTTGGCAACCCCTTTCCATGAAAGTGATTTGCGCCAGTCTCTGCTTAGGGCTACATCAATAGGAAACAAACTATAGACATAGAACTTGGAGCTACTTTATTGTGTCAAGTTTCAAAGAGCTAGCACAAACCGTGTTTGATTTAGACTTCCAACTACATGTATCCATATAGGAGATAATAGAGTGAAACCTAAAAATTAAAACTGTTACTGCCAACGAACGGTTTAACCTAGAAGAACGAAATTTGGTGAGCCAAGTGGGATTGGGGTACTGATCATTACCTGAAAGTGTCATCAAGATTGGGTGAAAAAATGTGTGCTGAGATTTCAGGAATCTCGTAGTTTTTTGGAAGATTGGCAACCCCTTTCCATGAAAGTGATTTGCGCCAGTCTCTGCTTAGGGCTACATCAATAGGAAACAAACCATAGAGATAGAACTTGGAGCTACTTTATTGTGTCAAGTTTCAAAGAGCTAGCACAAACCTTGTTTGATTTAGACTTCCAACTACATGTATCCATATAGGAGAAAACAGAGTGAAACCTAAAAATTTAAACTGTTACTGCCAACGAACGGTTTAACCTAGAAGAACGAAATTTGGTGAGCCAAGTGGGATTGGGGTACTGATCATTACCTGAAAGTGTCATCAAGATTGGGTGAAAAAATGTGTGCTGAGATTTCAGGAAACTCGTAGTTTTTTGGAAGATTGGCAAACCCTGTAAATGAAAGTGATTTGCGCCAGTCTCTGCTTAGGGCTACATCAATAGGAAACAAACCATTGAGACAGAACTTGGAGCTACTTTATTGTGTCAAGTTTCAAAGAGCTAGCACAAACCATGTTTGATTTAGATTTCCAACTACATGTATCCATATAGGAGATAACAGAGTGAAACCTAAAAATTAAAACTGTTACTGCCAACGAACGGTTTAACCTAGAAGAACGAAATTTGGTGAGCCAAGTGGGATTGGGGTACTGATCATTACCTGAAAGTGTCATCAAGATTGGGTGAAAAAATGTGTGCTGAGATTTCAGGAAACTCGTAGTTTTTTGGAAGATTGGCAACCCCTTTCCATGAAAGTGATTTGCGCCAGTCTCTGCTTAGGGCTACATCAATAGGAAACAAACCATAGAGATAGAACTTGGAGCTACTTTATTGTGTCAAGTTTCAAAGAGCTAGCAAAAACCATGTTTGATTTAGACTTCCAACTACATGTATCCATATAGGAGATAACAGAGTGAAACCTAAAAATTAAAACTGTTACTGCCAAAGAACGGTTTAACCTAGAAGAACGAAATTTGGTGAGCCAAGTGGGATTGTGGTACTGATCATTACCTGAAAGTGTCATCAAGATTGGGTGAAAAAATGTGTGCTGAGATTTCAGGAAACTCGTAGTTTTTTGGAAGATTGGCAACCCCTGTAAATGAAAGTGATTTGTGCCAGTCTCTGCTTAGGGCTACATCAACAGGAAACAAACCATAGAGATAGAACTTGGAGCTACTTTATTGTATCAAGTTTCAAAGAGCTAGCACAAACCGTGTTTGATTTAGACTTCCAACTACATGTATCCATATAGGAGAAAACAGAGTGAAACCTAAAAATTAAAACTGTTACTGCCAACGAACGGTTTAACCTAGAAGAACAAAATTTGGTGAGCCAAGTGGGATTGGGGTACTGATCATTACCTGAAAGTGTCATCAAGATTGGGTGAAAAAATGTGTGCTGAGATTTCAGGAAACTCGTAGTTTTTTGGAAGATTGGCAACCCCTTTCCATGAAAGTGATTTGCACCAGTCTTTGCTTAGGACTACATCAATAGGAAACAAACCATAGAGATAGAACTTGGAGCTACTTTATTGTGTCAAGTTTCAAAGAGCTAGCACAAACCGTGTTTGATTTAGACTTCCAACTACATGTATCCATATAGGAGAAAACAGAGTGAAACCTAAAAATTAAAACTGTTACTGCCAACGAACGGTTTAACCTAGAAGAACGAAATTTGGTGAGCCAAGTGGGATTGGGGTACTGATCATTACCTGAAAGTGTCATCAAGATTGGGTGAAAAAATGTGTGCTGAGATTTCAGGAAACTCGTAGTTTTTTGTAAGCTTGGCAACCCCTTTCCATGAAAGTGATTTGCGCCAGTCTCTGCTTAGGGCTACATTAATAGGAAACAAACTATAGACATAGAACTTGGAGCTACTTTATTGTGTCAAGTTTCAAAGAGCTAGCACAAACCTTGTTTTATTTAGACTTCCAACTACATGTATCCATATAGGAGATAACAGAGTGAAACCTAAAAATTAAAACTGTTACTGCCAACGAACGGTTTAACCTAGAAGAACGAAATTTGGTGAGCCAAGTGGGATTGGGGTACTGATCATTACCTGAAAGTGTCATCAAGATTGGGTGAAAAAATGTGTGCTGAGATTTCAGGAAATTCGTAGTTTTTTGGAAGATTGGCCACCCCTTTCCATGAAAGTGATTTGCGCCAGTCTCTGCTTAGGGCTACATCAATAGGAAACAAACCATAGAGATAGAACTTGGAGCTACTTTATTGTGTCAAGTTTCAAAGAGCTAGCACAAACCGTGTTTGATTTAGAGTTCCAACTACATGTATCCATATAGGAGAAAACAGAGTGAAACCTAAAAATTAAAACTGTTACTGCCAAAGAACGGTTTCACCTAGAAGAACGAAATTTGGTGAGCCAAGTGGGATTGTGGTACTGATCATTACCTGAAAGTGTCATCAAGATTGGGTGAAAAAATGTGTGCTGAGATTTCAGGAAACTCGTAGTTTTTTGGAGGCTTGGCAACCCCTGTAAATGAAAGTGATTTGTGCCAGTCTCTGCTTAGGGCTACATCAACAGGAAACAAACCATAGAGATAGAACTTGGAGCTACTTTACTGTATCAAGTTTCAAAGAGCTAGCACAAACCGTGTTTGATTTAGACTTCCAACTACATGTATCCATATAGGAGAAAACAGAGTGAAACCTAAAAATTAAAACTGTTACTGCCAACGAACGGTTTAACCTAGAAGAACAAAATTTGGTGAGCCAAGTGGGATTGGGGTACTGATCATTACCTGAAAGTGTCATCAAGATTGGGTGAAAAAATGTGTGCTGAGATTTCAGGAAACTCGTAGTTTTTTGGAAGATTGGCAACCCCTTTCCATGAAAGTGATTTGCACCAGTCTTTGCTTAGGACTACATCAATAGGAAACAAACCATAGAGATAGAACTTGGAGCTACTTTATTGTGTCAAGTTTCAACGAGCTAGCACAAACCGTGTTTGATTTAGACTTCCAACTACCTGTATCCATATAGGAGAAAACAGAGTGAAACCTAAAAATTAAAACTGTTACTGCCAACGAACGGTTTAACCTAGAAGAACGAAATTTGGTGAGCCAAGTGGGATTGGGGAACTGATCATTACCTGAAAGTGTCATCAAGATTGGGTGAAAAAATGTGTGCTGAGATTTCAGGAAACTCGTAGTTTTTTGGAAGATTGGCAAACCCTTTCCATGAAAGTGATTTGCGCCAGTCTCTGCTTAGGGCTACATCAATAGGAAACAAACCATTGAGACAGAACTTGGAGCTACTTTATTGTGTCAAGTTTCAAAGAGCTAGCACAAACCATGTTTGATTTAGATTTCCAACTACATGTATCCATATAGGAGATAACAGAGTGAAACCTAAAAATTAAAACTGTTACTGCCAACGAACGGTTTAACCTTGAAGAACGAAATTTGGTGAGCCAAGTGGGATTGGGGTACAGATCATTACCTGAAAGTGTCATCAAGATTGGGTGAAAAAATGTGTGCTGAGATTTCAGGAAACTCGTAGTTTTTTGGAAGATTGGCAACCCCTTTCCATGAAAGTGATTTGGCCAGTCTCTGCTTAGGGCTACATCAATAGGAAACAAACCATAGAGATAGAACTTGGAGCTACTTTATTGTGTCAAGTTTCAAAGAGCTAGCAAAAACCATGTTTGATTTAGACTTCCAACTACATGTATCCATATAGGAGATAACAGAGTGAAACCTAAAAATTAAAACTGTTACTGCCAAAGAACGGTTTAACCTAGAAGAACGAAATTTGGTGAGCCAAGTGGGATTGTGGTACTGATCATTACCTGAAAGTGTCATCAAGATTGGGTGAAAAAATGTGTGCTGAGATTTCAGGAAACTCGTAGTTTTTTGGAAGATTGGCAACCCCTGTAAATGAAAGTGATTTGTGCCAGTCTCTGCTTAGGGCTACATCAACAGGAAACAAACCATAGAGATAGAACTTGGAGCTACTTTATTGTATCAATTTTCAAAGAGCTAGCACAAACCGTGTTTGATTTAGACTTCCAACTACATGTATCCATATAGGAGAAAACAGAGTGAAACCTAAAAATTAAAACTGTTACTGCCAACGAACGGTTTAACCTAGAAGAACAAAATTTGGTGAGCCAAGTGGGATTGGGGTACTGATCATTACCTGAAAGTGTCATCAAGATTGGGTGAAAAAATGTGTGCTGAGATTTCAGGAAACTCGTAGTTTTTTGGAAGATTGGCAACCCCTTTCCATGAAAGTGATTTGCACCAGTCTTTGCTTAAGACTACATCAATAGGAAACAAACCATAGAGATAGAACTTGGAGCTACTTTATTGTGTCAAGTTTCAAAGAGCTAGCACAAACCGTGTTTGATTTAGACTTCCAACTACATGTATCCATATAGGAGAAAACAGAGTGAAACCTAAAAATTAAAACTGTTACTGCCAACGAACGGTTTAACCTAGAAGAACGAAATTTGGTGAGCCAAGTGGGATTGGGGTACTGATCATTACCTGAAAGTGTCATCAAGATTGGGTGAAAAAATGTGTGCTGAGATTTCAGGAAACTCGTAGTTTTTTGTAAGCTTGGCAACCCCTTTCCATGAAAGTGATTTGCGCCAGTCTCTGCTTAGGGCTACATTAATAGGAAACAAACTATAGACATAGAACTTGGAGCTACTTTATTGTGTCAAGTTTCAAAGAGCTAGCACAAACCGTGTTTGATTTAGACTTCCAACTACATGTATCCATATAGGAGATAACAGAGTGAAACCTAAAAATTAAAACTGTTACTGCCAACGAACGGTTTAACCTAGAAGAACGAAATTTGGTGAGCCAAGTGGGATTGGGGTACTGATCATTACCTGAAAGTGTCATCAAGATTGGGTGAAAAAATGTGTGCTGAGATTTCAGGAATCTCGTAGTTTTTTTGAAGATTGGCAACCCCTTTCCATGAAAGTGATTTGCGCCAGTCTCTGCTTAGGGCTACATCAATAGGAAACAAACCATAGAGATAGAACTTGGAGCTACTTTATTGTGTCAAGTTTCAAAGAGCTAGCACAAACCGTGTTTGATTTCGATTTCCAACTACATGTATCCATATAGGAGAAAACAGAGTGAAACCTAAAAATTAAAACTGTTACTGCCAACGAACGGTTTAACCTAGAAGAACGAAATTTGGTGAGCCAAGTGGGATTGTGGTACTGATCATTACCTGAAAGTGTCATCAAGATTGGGTGAAAAAATGTGTGCTGAGATTTCAGGAAACTCGTAGTTTTTTGGAGGCTTGGCAACCCCTGTAAATGAAAGTGATTTGTGCCAGTCTCTGCTTGGGTCTACATCAATAGGAAACAAACCATAGAGATAGAACTTGGAGCTACTTTATTGTGTCAAGTTTCAAAGAGCTAGCACAAACCGTGTTTGATTTAGACTTCCAACTACATGTATCCATATAGGAGAAAACAGAGTGAAACCTAAAAATTAAAACTGTTACTGCCAACGAACGGTTTAACCTAGAAGAACGAAATTTGGTGAGCCAAGTGGGATTGGGGTACTGATCATTACCTGAAAGTGTCATCAAGATTGGGTGAAAAAATGTGTGCTGAGATTTCAGGAAACCCGTAGTTTTTTGGAAGATTGGCAACCCCTTTCCATTAAAGTGATTTGCACCAGTCTTTGCTTAGGGCTACATCAATAGGAAACAAACCATAGAGATAGAACTTGGAGCTACTTTATTGTGTCAAGTTTCAAAGAGCTAGCACAAACCGTGTTTGATTTAGACTTCCAACTACATGTATCCATATAGGAGAAAACAGAGTGAAACCTAAAAATTTAAACTGTTACTGCCAACGAACGGTTTAACCTAGAAGAACGAAATTTGGTGAGCCAAGTGGGATTGGGGTACTGATCATTACCTGAAAGTTTCATCAAGATTGGCTGAAAAAATGTGTGCTGAGATTTCAGGAAACTCGTAGTTTTTTGTAAGCTTGGCAACCCCTTTCCATGAAAGTGATTTGCGCCAGTCTCTGCTTAGGGCTACATCAATAGGAAACAAACTATAGACATAGAACTTGGAGCTACTTTATTGTGTCAAGTTTCAAAGAGCTAGCACAAACCGTGTTTGATTTAGACTTCCAACTACATGTATCCATATAGGAGATAACAGAGTGAAACCTAAAAATTAAAACTGTTACTGCCAACGAACGGTTTAACCTAGAAGAACGAAATTTGGTGAGCCAAGTGGGATTGGGGTACTGATCATTACCTGAAAGTGTCATCAAGATTGGGTGAAAAAATGTGTGCTGAGATTTCAGGAAATTCGTAGTTTTTTGGAAGCTTGGCAACCCCTTTAAATGAAAGTGATTTGAACCAGTCTCTGCTTAGGGCTACATAAATAGGAAACAAACCATTGAGATAGAACATGGAGCTACTTTATTGTGTCAAGTTTCAAAGAGCTAGCACAAACCGTGTTTGATTTGGAGTTCCAACTACATGTATCCATATAGGAGAAAACACAGTGAAAACTAAAAATTAAAACTGTTACTGCCAACGAACGGTTTAAACTAGAAGAGAGAAATTTGGTGAGCCAAGTGGGATTGGGGTACTGATCATTACCTGAAAGTGTCATCAAGATTGGGTGAAAAAATGTGTGCTGAGATTTCAGGAAACTCGTAGTTTTTTGGAAGATTGGCAACCCCTTTCCATGAAAGTGATTTGCGCCAGTCTCTGCTTAGGGCTACATCAATAAGAAACAAACCATAGGGATAGAACTTGGAGCTACTTTATTCTGTCAAGTTTCAAAGAGCTAGCACAAACCGTGTTTGATTTAGAGTTCCAACTACATGTATCCATAGAGGAGAAAACAGAGTGAAACCTAAAAATTAAAACTGTTACTGCCAACGAACGGTTTAACCTAGAAGAACGAAATTTGGTGAGCCAAGTGGGATTGGGGTACTGATCATTACCTGAAAGTGTCATCAAGATTGGGTGAAAAAATGTGTGCTGAGATTTCAGGAAACTCGTAGTTTTTTGGAAGCTTGGCAACCCCTGTGAATGAAAGTGATTTGCACCAGTCTCTGCTTAGGGCTACATCAATAGGAAACAAACCATCGGGATAGAACTTGGAGCTACTTTATTGTGTCAAGTTTCAAAGAGCTAGCACAAACCGTGTTTGATTTAGACTTCCAACTACATGTATCCATATAGGAGAAAACAGAGTGAAACCTAAAAATTAAAACTGTTACTGCCAAAGAACGGTTTAACCTAGAAGAACGAAATTTGGTGAGCCAAGTGGGATTGTGGTACTGATCATTACCTGAAAGTGTCATCAAGATTGGGTGAAAAAATGTGTGCTGAGATTTCAGGAAACTCGTAGTTTTTTGGAGGCTTGGCAACCCCTGTAAATGAAAGTGATTTGTGCCAGTCTCTGCTTAGGGCTACATCAACAGGAAACAAACCATAGAGATAGAACTTGGAGCTACTTTACTGTATCAAGTTTCAAAGAGCTAGCACAAACCGTGTTTGATTTAGACTTCCAACTACATGTATCCATGTAGGAGAAAACAGAGTGAAACCTAAAAATTCAAACTGTTACTGCCAACGAACGGTTTAACCTAGAAGAACAAAATTTGGTGAGCCAAGTGGGATTGGGGTACTGATCATTACCTGAAAGTGTCATCAAGATTGGGTGAAAAAATGTGTGCTGAGATTTCAGGAAACTCGTAGTTTTTTGGAAGATTGGCAACCCCTTTCCATGAAAGTGATTTGCACCAGTCTTTGCTTAGGACTACATCAATAGGAAACAAACCATAGAGATAGAACTTGGAGCTACTTTATTGTGTCAAGTTTCAAAGAGCTAGCACAAACCGTGTTTGATTTAGACTTCCAACTACATGTATCCATATAGGAGAAAACAGAGTGAAACCTAAAAATTAAAACTGTTACTGCCAACGAACGGTTTAATCTAGAAGAACGAAATTTGGTGAGCCAAGTGGGATTGGGGTACTGATCATTACCTGAAAGTGTCATCAAGATTGGGTGAAAAAATGTGTGCTGAGATTTCAGGAAACTCGTAGTTTTTTGTAAGCTTGGCAACCCCTTTCCATGAAAGTGATTTGCGCCAGTCTCTGCTTAGGGCTACATCAATAGGAAACAAACTATAGACATAGAACTTGGAGCTACTTTATTGTGTCAAGTTTCAAAGAGCTAGCACAAACCGTGTTTGATTTAGACTTCCAACTACATGTATCCATATAGGAGATAACAGAGTGAAACCTAAAAATTAAAACTGTTACTGCCAACGAACGGTTTAACCTAGAAGAACGAAATTTGGTGAGCCAAGTGGGATTGGGGTACTGATCATTACCTGAAAGTGTCATCAAGATTGGGTGAAAAAATGTGTGCTGAGATTTCAGGAATCTCGTAGTTTTTTGGAAGATTGGCAACCCCTTTCCATGAAAGTGATTTGCGCCAGTCTCTGCTTAGGGCTACATCAATAGGAAACAAACCATAGAGATAGAACTTGGAGCTACTTTATTGTGTCAAGTTTCAAAGAGCTAGCACAAACCGTGTTTGATTTAGATTTCCAACTACATGTATCCATATAGGAGAAAACAGAGTGAAACCTAAAAATTAAAACTGTTACTGCCAACGAACGGTTTAACCTAGAAGAACGAAATTTGGTGAGCCAAGTGGGATTGGGGTACTGACCATTACCTGAAAGTGTCATCAAGATTGGGTGAAAAAATGTGTGCTGAGATTTCAGGAAATTCGTAGTTTTTTGGAAGCTTGGCAACCCCTTTAAATGAAAGTGATTTGAACCAGTCTCTGCTTAGGGCTACATCAATAGGAAACAAACCATAGAGATAGAACATGGAGCTACTTTATTGTGTCAAGTTTCAAAGAGCTAGCACAAACCGTGTTTGATTTGGAGTTCCAACTACATGTATCCATATAGGAGAAAACACAGTGAAAACTAAAAATTAAAACTGTTACTGCCAACGAACGGTTTAACCTAGAAGAGAGAAATTTGGTGAGCCAAGTGGGATTGGGGTACTGATCATTACCTGAAAGTGTCATCAAGATTGGGTGAAAAAATGTGTGCTGAGATTTCAGGAAACTCGTAGTTTTTTGGAAGATTGGCAACCCCTTTCCATGAAAGTGATTTGCGCCAGTCTCTGCTTAGGGCTACATCAATAGGAAACAAACTATAGACATAGAACTTGGAGCTGCTTTATTGTGTCAAGTTTCAAAGAGCTAGCACAAACCGTGTTTGATTTAGACTTCCAACTACATGTATCCATATAGGAGAAAACAGAGTGAAACCTAAAAATTAAAACTGTTACTGCCAACGAACGGTTTAACCTAGAAGAACGAAATTTGGTGAGCCAAGTGGGATTGGGGTACTGATCATTACCTGAAAGTGTCATCAAGATTGGGTGAAAAAATGTGTGCTGAGATTTCAGGAAACTCGTAGTTTTTTGGAAGATTGGCAACCCCTTTCCATGAAAGTGATTTGCGCCAGACTCTGCTTAGGGCTACATCAATAGGAAACAAACTATAGACAGAGAACTTGGAGCCACTTTATTGTGTCAAGTTTCAAAGAGCTAGCACACACCGTGTTTGATTTAGACTTCCAACTACATGTATCCATATAGGAGATAACAGAGTGAAACCTAAAAATTAAAACTGTTACTGCCAACGAACGGTTTAACATAGAAGAACAAAATTTGGTGAGCCAAGTGGGATTGCGGTACTGATCATTACCTGAAAGTGTCATCAAGATTGGGTGAAAAAATGTGTCCTGAGATTTCAGGAAATTCGTAGTTTTTTGGAAGCTTGGCAACCCCTTTAAATGAAAGTGATTTGCACCAGTCTCTGCTTAGGGCTACATCAATAGGAAACAAACCATAGAGATAGAACTTGGAGCTACTTTATTGTGTCAACTTTCAAAGAGCTAGCACAAACCGTGTTTGATTTAGACTTCCAACTACATGTATCCATATAGGAGAAAACAGAGTGAAACCTAAAAATTAAAACTGTTACTGCCAACGAACGGTTTAACCTAGAAGAGAGAAATTTGGTAAGCCAAGTGGGATTGGGGTACTGATCATTACCTGAAAGTGTCATCAAGATTGGGTGAAAAAATGTGTGCTGAGATTTCAGGAAACTCCTAGTTTTTTGGAAGATTGGCAAACCCTTTCCATGAAAGTGATTTGCGCCAGTCTCTGCTTAGGGCTACATCAATAGGAAACAAACCATTGAGATAGAACTTTGAGCTACATTATTGTGTCAAGTTTCAAAGAGCTAGCACAAACCATGTTTGATTTAGACTTCCAAGTACATGTATCCATATAGGAGATAACAGAGTGAAACCTAAAAATTAAAACTGTTACTGCCAACGAACGGTTTAACCTAGAAGAACGAAATTTGGTGAGCCAAGTGGGATTGTGGTACTGATCATTACTGAAAGTGTCATCAAGATTGGGTGAAAAAATGTGTGCTGAGATTTCAGGAAACTCGTAGTTTTTTGGAAGATTGGCAACCCCTTTCCATGAAAGTGATTTGCGCCAGTCTCTGCTTAGGGCTACATCAATAGGAAACAAACCATTGAGATAGAACTTGGAGCTACATTATTGTGTCAAGTTTCAAAGAGCTAGCACAAACCGTGTTTGATTTAGAGTTCCAACTACATGTATCCATATAGGAGAAAACACAGTGAAAACTAAAAATTAAAACTGTTACTGCCAACGAACGGTTTAACCTAGGAGAGAGAAATTTGGTGAGCCAAGTGGGATTGTGGTACTGATCATTACCTGAAAGTGTCATCAAGATTGGGTGAAAAAATGTGTGCTGAGATTTCAGGAAACTCGTAGTTTTTTGAAGGCTTGGCAACCCCTGTAAATGAAAGTGATTTGTGCCAGTCTCTGCTTAGGGCTACATCAATAGGAAACAAACCGTAGAGATAGAACTTGGAGCTACTTTATTGTATCAAGTTTCAAAGAGCTAGCACAAACCGTGTTTGATTTAGACTTCCAACTACATGTATCCATATAGGAGAAAACACAGTGAAAACTAAAAATTAAAACTGTTACTGCCAACGAACGGTTTAACCTAGAAGAACGAAATTTGGTGAGCCAAGTGGGATTGGGGTACTGATCATTACCTGAAAGTGTCATCAAGATTGGGTGAAAAAATGTGTGCTGAGATTTCAGGAAACTCGTAGTTTTTTGGAAGATTGGCAACCCCTTTCCATGAAAGTGATTTGCTCCAGTCTCTGCTTAGGGCTACATCAATAGGAAACAAACCATAGAGATAGAACTTGGAGCTACTTTATTGTGTAAAGTTTCAAAGAGCTAGCACAAACCGTGTTTGATTTAGAGTTCCAACTACATGTATCCATATAGGAGAAAACAGAGTGAAACCTAAAAATTAAAACTGTTACTGCCAACGAACGGTTTAACCTAGAAGAACGAAATTTGGTGAGCCAAGTGGGATTGTGGTACTGATCATTACCTGAAAGTGTCATCAAGATTGGGTGAAAAAATGTGTGCTGAGATTTCAGGAAACTCGTAGTTTTTTGGAAGATTGGCAACCCCTTTCCATGAAAGTGATTTGCGCCAGTCTCTGCTTAGGGCGACATCAATAGGAAACAAACCATTGAGATAGAACTTGGAGCTACATTATTGTGTCAAGTTTCAAAGAGCTAGCACAAACCGTCTTTGATTTAGAGTTCCAAATACATGTATCCATATAGGAGAAAACACAGTGAAAACTAAAAATTAAAACTGTTACTGCCAACGAACGGTTTAACCTAGAAGAGAGAAATTTGGTGAGCCAAGTGGGATTGTGGTACTGATCATTACCTGAAAGTGTCATCAAGATTGGGTGAAAAAATGTGTGCTGAGATTTCAGGAAACTCGTAGTTTTTTGAAGGCTTGGCAACCCCTGTAAATGAAAGTGATTTGTGCCAGTCTCTGCTTAGGGCTACATCAATAGGAAACAAACCGTAGAGATAGAACTTGGAACTACTTTATTGTATCAAGTTTCAAAGAGCTAGCACAAACCGTGTTTGATTTAGACTTCCAACTACATGTATCCATATAGGAGAAAACACAGTGAAAACTAAAAATTAAAACTGGTACTGCCAACGAACGGTTTAACCTAGAAGAACGAAATTTGGTGAGCCAAGTGGGATTGGGGTACTGATCATTACCTGAAAGTGTCATCAAGATTGGGTGAAAAAATGTGTGCTGAGATTTCAGGAAACTCGTAGTTTTTTGGAAGCTTGGCAACCCCTGTGAATGAAAGTGATTTGCACCAGTCTCTGCTTAGGGCTACATCAATAGGAAACAAACCATAGAGATAGAACTTGGAGCTACTTTATTGTGTAAAGTTTCAAAGAGCTAGCACAAACCGTGTTTGATTTAGAGTTCCAACTACATGTATCCATATAGGAGAAAACAGAGTGAAACCTAAAAATTAAAACTGTTACTGCCAACGAACGGTTTAACCTAGAAGAACGAAATTTGGTGAGCCAAGTGGGATTGTGGTACTGATCATTACCTGAAAGTGTCATCAAGATTGGGTGAAAAAATGTGTGCTGAGATTTCAGGAAACTCGTAGTTTTTTGGAAGATTGGCAACCCCTTTCCATGAAAGTGATTTGCGCCAGTCTCTGCTTAGGGCTACATCAATAGGAAACAAACCATAGAGATAGAACTTGGAGCTACTTTATTGTGTCAAGTTTCAAAGAGCTAGCACAAACCGTGTTTGATTTAGAGTTCCAACTACATGTATCCATATAGGAGAAAACAGAGTGAAACCTAAAAATTAAAACTGTTACTGCCAACGAACGGTTTAACCTAGAAGAACGAAATTTGGTGAGCCAAGTGGGATTGTGGTACTGATCATTACCTGAAAGTGTCATCAAGATTGGGTGAAAAAATGTGTGCTGAGATTTCAGGAAACTCGTAGTTTTTTGGAGGCTTGGCAACCCCTATAAATGAAAGTGATTTGTGCCAGTCTCTGCTTAGGGCTACATCAATAGGAAACAAACCATAGAGATAGAACTTGGAGCTACTTTATTGTATCAAGTTTCAAAGAGCTAGCACAAACCGTGTTTGATTTAGACTTCCAACTACATGTATCCATATAGGAGAAAACAGAGTGAAACCTAAAAATTAAAACTGTTACTGCCAACGAACGGTTTAACCTAGAAGAACGAAATTTGGTGAGCCAAGTGGGATTGGGGTACTGATCATTACCTGAAAGGGTCATCAAGATTGGGTGAAAAAATGTGTGCTGAGATTTCAGGAAACTCGTAGTTTTTTGGAAGATTGGCAACCCCTTTCCATGAAAGTGATTTGCGCCAGTCTCTGCTTAGGGCTACATCAATAGGAAACAAACCATAGAGATAGAACTTGGAGCTACTTTATTGTGTCAAGTTTCAAAGAGCTAGCACACACCGTGTTTGATTTAGAGTTCCAACTACATGTATCCATATAGGAGAAAACAGAGTGAAACCTACAAATTAAAACTGTTACTGCCAACGAACGGTTTAACCTAGAAGAACGAAATTTGGTGAGCCAAGTGGGATTGTGGTACTGATCATTACCTGAAAGTGTCATCAAGATTGGGTGAAAAAATGTGTGCTGAGATTTCAGGAAACTCGTAGTTTTTTGGAGGCTTGGCAACCCCTGTAAATGAAAGTGATTTGTGCCAGTCTCTGCTTAGGGCTACATCAATAGGAAACAAACCATAGAGATAGAACTTGGAGCTACTTTATTGTGTCAAGTTTCAAAGAGCTAGCACAAACCGTGTTTGATTTAGAGTTCCAACTACATGTATCCATATAGGAGAAAACAGAGTGAAACCTAAAAATTAAAACTGTTACTGCCAACGAATGGTTTAACCTAGAAGAACGAAATTTGGTGAGCCAAGTGGGATTGCGGTACTGATCATTACCTGAAAGTGTCATCAAGATTGGGTTAAAAAATGTGTGCTGAGATTTCAGGAAACTTGTAGTTTTTTGGAGGCTTGGCAACCCCTGTAAATGAAAGTGATTTGTGCCAGTCTCTGCTTAGGGCTACATCAATAGGAAACAAACCATAGAGATAGAACTTGGAGCTACTTTATTGTATCAAGTTTCAAAGAGCTAGCACAAACCGTGTTTGATTTAGACTTCCAACTACATGTATCCATATAGTTGAAAACAGAGTGAAACCAAAAAATTAAAACTGTTACTGCCAACGAACGGTTTAACCTAGAAGAACGAAATTTGGTGAGCCAAGTGGGAATGGGGTACTGATCAATACCTGAAAGTGTCATCAAGATTGGGTGTAAAAATGTGTGCTGAGATTTCAGGAAACTCATAGTTTTTTGGAAGATTGGCAACCCCTATCCATGAAAGTGATTTGCACCAGTCTTTGCTTAGGGCTACATCAATAGGAAACAAACCATAGAGATAGAACTTGGAGCTATTTTATTGTGTCAAGTTTCAAAGAGCTAGCACAAACCGTGTTTGATTTAGACTTCCAACTACATGTATCCATATAGGAGAAAACAGAGTGAAACCTAAAAATTAAAACTGTTACTGCCAACGAACGGTTTAACCTAGAAGAACGAAATTTGGTGAGCCAAGTGGGATTGGGGTACTAATCATTACCTGAAAGTGTCATCAAGATTGGGTGAAAAAATGTCTGCTGATTTTCAGGAAACTCGTAGTTTTTTGGAAGCTTGGCAACCCCTTTCCATGAAAGTGATTTGCGCAAGTCTCTGCTTAGGGCTACATCAATAGGAAACAAACTATAGAGATAGAACTTGGAGCTACTTTATTGTGTCAAGTTTCAAAGAGCTAGCACAAACCGTGTTTGATTTAGACTTCCAACTACATGTATCCATATAGGAGAAAACAGAGTGAAACCTAAAAATTAACTGTTACTGCCAACAAACGGTTTAACCTAGAAGAACGAAATTTGGTGAGCCAAGTGGGATTGTGGTACTGATCATTACCTGAAAGTGTCATCAAGATTGGGTCAAAAAATGTGTGCTGAGATTTCAGGAAACTCGTAGGTTTTTGGAGGCTTGGCAACCACTGTAAATGAAAGTGATTTGTGCCAGTCTCTGCTTAGGGCTACATCAAGAGGAAACAAACCATAGAGATAGAACTTGGAGCTACTTTATTGTGTCAAGTTTCAAAGAGCTAGCACAAACCGTGTTTGATTTAGACTTCCAACTACATGTATCCATATAGGAGAAAACAGAGTGAAACCTAAAAATTAAAACTCTTACTGCCAACGAACGGTTTAACCTAGAAGAACGAAATTTGGTGAGCCAAGTGGGATTGGGGTACTGATCATTACCTGAAAGTGTCATCAAGATTGGGTGAAAAAATGTGTGCTGAGATTTCAGGAAACTCGTAGTTTTTTGGAAGATTGGCAACCCCTTTCCATGAAAGTGATTTTCGCCAGTCTCTGCTTAGGGCTACATCAATAGGAAACAAACCATAGAGATAGAACTTGGAGCTACTTTATTGTATCAAGTTTCAAAGAGCTAGCACAAACCGTGTTTGATTTAGACTTCCAACTATATGTATCCATATAGGAGAAAACAGAGTGAAACCTAAAAATGAAAACTGTTACTGCCAACGAACGGTTTAACCTGGAAGAACGAAATTTGGTGAGCCAAGTGGGATTGGGGTACTGATCATTACCCGAAAGTGTCATCAAGATTGGGTGAAAAAATGTGTGCTGAGATTTCAGGAAACTCGTATTTTTTTGGAAGCTTGGCAACCCCTGTAAATGAAAGTGATTTGCACCAGTCCATGCTTAGGGCTACATGAATAGGAAACAAACCATAGAGATAGAACTTGGAGCTAATTTATTGTGTCAAGTTTCAAAGAGCTAGCACAAACCGTGTTGGATTTAGACTTCCAACTACATGTATCCATATAGGAGAAAACAGAGTGAAACCTAAAAATTAAAACTGTTACTGCCAACGAACGGTTTAACCTAGAAGAACGAAATTTGGTGAGCCAAGTGGGATTGTGGTACTGATCATTACCTGAAAGTGTCATCAAGATTGGGTGAAAAAATGTGTGCTGAGATTTCAGGAAACTCGTAGTTTTTTGGAAGCTTGGCAACCCCCTTCCATGAAAGTGATTTGCGCCAGTCTCTGCTTAGGGCTACATCAATAGGAAACAAAACGTAGAGACAGAACTTGGAGCTACATTATTGTGTCAAGTTTGAAAGAGCTAGCACAAACCATGTTTGAATTAGACTTCCAACTACATATATCCATATAGGAGAAAACAGATGGAACCTAAAAATTAAAACTGTTACTGCCAACGAACGGTTTAACCTAGAAGAACGAAACTTGGTGACCCAAGTGGGATTTGTTGTACTGATCATTACCTGAAAGTGTCATCAAGATTGGGAGAAAAAATGTGTGCCTAGATTTCAGGAAACTCATAGTTTTTTGGAAGCTTGGCAACCTTTTTCCATGAAAGTGATTTGCGCCAGTCTCTGCTTAGGGCTACATCAATAGGAAACAAACCATAGAGATAGAACTTGGAGCTACTGTATTGTGTCAAGTTTCAAAGAGCTAGCACAAACCGTGTTTGATTTAGACTTCCCACTACATGTATCCATATAGGAGAAAACAGAGTGAAACCTAAAAATTAAAACTGTTACTGCCACCGAACTGTTTAACCTAGAAGAACGAAATTTGGTGAGCCAAGTGGGATTTGTTTTACTGATCATTACCTGAAAGTGTCATCAAGATTGGGTGAAAAAATGTGTGCTGAGATTTCAGGAAACTCTTAGGTTTTTGGAAGATTGGCAACCCCTTTCCATGAAAGTGATTTGCGCCAGTCTCTGCTTAGGGCTACATCAATAGGAAACAAACCATAGAGAGAGAACTTGGAGCTACTTTATTGTGTCAAGTTTCAAAGAGCTAGCACAAACCGTGTTTGATTTAGACTTCCAACTACATGTATCCATATAGGAGAAAACAGAGTGAAGCCTAAAAATTAAAACTGTTACTGCCAACGAATGGTTTTACCTAGAAGAACCAAATTTGGTGACCCAAGTGGGATTTGTTTTACTGATCATTACCTGAGAGTGTCATCAAGATTGGGTGAAAAAATGTGTGCTGAGATTTCAGGAAACTCGTAGTTTTTTGGAAGCTTGGCATCCCCTTTCCATGTAAGTGATTTGCGCCAGTCTCTGCTTAGGGCTACATCAATAGGAAACAAACCATAGAGATAGAACATGGAGCTACTTTATTTTGTCAAGTTTCAAAGAGCTAGCACAAACCGTGTTTGATTTAGAGATCCAACTACATGTATTCATATAGGAGAAAATTTAGTGAAACCTAAAAATTAAAATTGTTACTGCCAATGAACGGTTTAACATAGAAGAACGAAATTTGGTGAGCCAAGTGGGATTGGGGTACTGATCATTACCTGAAAGTGTCATCAAGATTGGGTGAAAAAATGTGTGCTGAGATTTCAGGAAACTCGTAGTTTTTTGGAAGCTTGGCAACCCCTGTGAATGAAAGTGATTTGCACCAGTCTCTGCTTAGGGCTACATCAATAGGAAACAAACCATAGGGATAGAACTTGGAGCTACTTTATTGTGTCAAGTTTCAAAGAGCTAGCACAAACCGTGTTTGATTTAGACTTCCTACTGCATGTATCCATATAGGAGAAAACAGAGTGAAACCTAAAAATTAAAACTGTTACTGCCAACGAACGGTTTAACCTAGAAGAACGAAATTTGGTGAGCCAAGTGGGATTGGGGTACTGATCATTACCTGAAAGTGTCATCAAGATTGGGTGAAAAAATGTGTGCGGAGATTTCAGGAAACTCGTAGTTTTTTGGAAGATTGGCAACCCCTTTCCATGAAAGAGATTTGCGCCAGTCTCTGCTTAGGGCTACATCAATAGGAAACAAACCATAGAGATAGAACTTGGAGCTACTTTCTTGTGTCAAGTTTCAAAGTGCTAGCACAAACCGTGTTTGATTTAGACTTCCAACTACATGTATCGATATAGGAGAAAACAGAGTGAAACCTAAAAATTAAAACTGTTACTGCCAACGAACCGTTAAACCTAGAAGAACGAAATGTGGTGATCCAAGTGGGATTGGGGTACTGATCATTACCTGAAAGTGTCATCAAGATTGGGTGAAAAAATGTGTGCTGAGATTTCAGGAAACTAGTAGTTTTTTGGAACTTTGGCTACCCCTTTCCATGAAAGTGATTTGCGCCAGTCTCTGCTTAGGGCTACATCAATAGGAAACAAACCATAGAGATAGAACTTGGAGCTACTTTATTGTGTAAAGTTTCAAAGAGCTAGCACAAACCGTGTTTGATTTAGAGTTCCAACTACATGTATCCATATAGGAGAAAACAGAGTGAAACCTAAAAATTAAAACTGTTACTGCCAACGAACGGTTTAACCTAGAAGAACGAAATTTGGTGAGCCAAGTGGGATTGTGGTACTGATCATTACCTGAAAGTGTCATCAAGATTGGGTGAAAAAATGTGTGCTGAGATTTCAGGAAACTCGTAGTTTTTTGGAAGATTGGCAACCCCTTTCCATGAAAGTGATTTGCGCCAGTCTCTGCTTAGGGCTACATCAATAGGAAACAAACCATAGAGATAGAACTTGGAGCTACTTTATTGTGTCAAGTTTCAAAGAGCTAGCACACACCGTGTTTGATTTAGAGTTCCAACTACATGTATCCATATAGGAGAAAACAGAGTGAAACCTACAAATTAAAACTGTTACTGCCAACGAACGGTTTAACCTAGAAGAACGAAATTTGGTGAGCCAAGTGGGATTGTGGTACTGATCATTACCTGAAAGTGTCATCAAGATTGGGTGAAAAAATGTGTGCTGAGATTTCAGGAAACTCGTAGTTTTTTGGAGGCTTGGCAACCCCTGTAAATGAAAGTGATTTGTGCCAGTCTCTGCTTAGGGCTACATCAATAGGAAACAAACCATAGAGATAGAACTTGGAGCTACTTTATTGTGTCAAGTTTCAAAGAGCTAGCACAAACCGTGTTTGATTTAGAGTTCCAACTACATGTATCCATATAGGAGAAAACAGAGTGAAACCTAAAAATTAAAACTGTTACTGCCAACGAATGGTTTAACCTAGAAGAACGAAATTTGGTGAGCCAAGTGGGATTGCGGTACTGATCATTACCTGAAAGTGTCATCAAGATTGGGTGAAAAAATGTGTGCTGAGATTTCAGGAAACTTGTAGTTTTTTGGAGGCTTGGCAACCCCTGTAAATGAAAGTGATTTGTGCCAGTCTCTGCTTAGGGCTACATCAATAGGAAACAAACCATAGAGATAGAACTTGGAGCTACTTTATTGTATCAAGTTTCAAAGAGCTAGCACAAACCGTGTTTGATTTAGACTTCCAACTACATGTATCCATATAGTTGAAAACAGAGTGAAACCAAAAAATTAAAACTGTTACTGCCAACGAACGGTTTAACCTAGAAGAACGAAATTTGGTGAGCCAAGTGGGAATGGGGTACTGATCAATACCTGAAAGTGTCATCAAGATTGGGTGTAAAAATGTGTGCTGAGATTTCAGGAAACTCGTAGTTTTTTGGAAGATTGGCAACCCCTATCCATGAAAGTGATTTGCACCAGTCTTTGCTTAGGGCTACATCAATAGGAAACAAACCATAGAGATAGAACTTGGAGCTATTTTATTGTGTCAAGTTTCAAAGAGCTAGCACAAACCGTGTTTGATTTAGACTTCCAACTACATGTATCCATATAGGAGAAAACAGAGTGAAACCTAAAAATTAAAACTGTTACTGCCAACGAACGGTTTAACCTAGAAGAACGAAATTTGGTGAGCCAAGTGGGATTGGGGTACTAATCATTACCTGAAAGTGTCATCAAGATTGGGTGAAAAAATGTCTGCTGATTTTCAGGAAACTCGTAGTTTTTTGGAAGCTTGGCAACCCCTTTCCATGAAAGTGATTTGCGCAAGTCTCTGCTTAGGGCTACATCAATAGGAAACAAACTATAGAGATAGAACTTGGAGCTACTTTATTGTGTCAAGTTTCAAAGAGCTAGCACAAACCGTGTTTGATTTAGACTTCCAACTACATGTATCCATATAGGAGAAAACAGAGTGAAACCTAAAAATTAACTGTTACTGCCAACAAACGGTTTAACCTAGAAGAACGAAATTTGGTGAGCCAAGTGGGATTGTGGTACTGATCATTACCTGAAAGTGTCATCAAGATTGGGTCAAAAAATGTGTGCTGAGATTTCAGGAAACTCGTAGGTTTTTGGAGGCTTGGCAACCACTGTAAATGAAAGTGATTTGTGCCAGTCTCTGCTTAGGGCTACATCAAGAGGAAACAAACCATAGAGATAGAACTTGGAGCTACTTTATTGTGTCAAGTTTCAAAGAGCTAGCACAAACCGTGTTTGATTTAGACTTCCAACTACATGTATCCATATAGGAGAAAACAGAGTGAAACCTAAAAATTAAAACTCTTACTGCCAACGAACGGTTTAACCTAGAAGAACGAAATTTGGTGAGCCAAGTGGGATTGGGGTACTGATCATTACCTGAAAGTGTCATCAAGATTGGGTGAAAAAATGTGTGCTGAGATTTCAGGAAACTCGTAGTTTTTTGGAAGATTGGCAACCCCTTTCCATGAAAGTGATTTTCGCCAGTCTCTGCTTAGGGCTACATCAATAGGAAACAAACCATAGAGATAGAACTTGGAGCTACTTTATTGTATCAAGTTTCAAAGAGCTAGCACAAACCGTGTTTGATTTAGACTTCCAACTATATGTATCCATATAGGAGAAAACAGAGTGAAACCTAAAAATGAAAACTGTTACTGCCAACGAACGGTTTAACCTGGAAGAACGAAATTTGGTGAGCCAAGTGGGATTGGGGTCCTGATCATTACCCGAAAGTGTCATCAAGATTGGGTGAAAAAATGTGTGCTGAGATTTCAGGAAACTCGTATTTTTTTGGAAGCTTGGCAACCCCTGTAAATGAAAGTGATTTGCACCAGTCCATGCTTAGGGCTACATGAATAGGAAACAAACCATAGAGATAGAACTTGGAGCTAATTTATTGTGTCAAGTTTCAAAGAGCTAGCACAAACCGTGTTGGATTTAGACTTCCAACTACATGTATCCATATAGGAGAAAACAGAGTGAAACCTAAAAATTAAAACTGTTACTGCCAACGAACGGTTTAACCTAGAAGAACGAAATTTGGTGAGCCAAGTGGGATTGTGGTACTGATCATTACCTGAAAGTGTCATCAAGATTGGGTGAAAAAATGTGTGCTGAGATTTCAGGAAACTCATAGTTTTTTGGAAGCTTGGCAACCCCCTTCCATGAAAGTGATTTGCGCCAGTCTCTGCTTAGGGCTACATCAATAGGAAACAAAACGTAGAGACAGAACTTGGAGCTACATTATTGTGTCAAGTTTGAAAGAGCTAGCACAAACCATGTTTGAATTAGACTTCCAACTACATATATCCATATAGGAGAAAACAGATGGAACCTAAAAATTAAAACTGTTACTGCCAACGAACGGTTTAACCTAGAAGAACGAAACTTGGTGACCCAAGTGGGATTTGTTGTACTGATCATTACCTGAAAGTGTCATCAAGATTGGGAGAAAAAATGTGTGCCTAGATTTCAGGAAACTCATAGTTTTTTGGAAGCTTGGCAACCTTTTTCCATGAAAGTGATTTGCGCCAGTCTCTGCTTAGGGCTACATCAATAGGAAACAAACCATAGAGATAGAACTTGGAGCTACTGTATTGTGTCAAGTTTCAAAGAGCTAGCACAAACCGTGTTTGATTTAGACTTCCCACTACATGTATCCATATAGGAGAAAACAGAGTGAAACCTAAAAATTAAAACTGTTACTGCCAACGAACGGTTTAACCTAGAAGAACGAAATTTGGTGAGCCAAGTGGGATTTGTTTTACTGATCATTACCTGAAAGTGTCATCAAGATTGGGTGAAAAAATGTGTGCTGAGATTTCAGGAAACTCTTAGTTTTTTGGAAGATTGGCAACCCCTTTCCATGAAAGTGATTTGCGCCAGTCTCTGCTTAGGGCTACATCAATAGGAAACAAACCATAGAGAGAGAACTTGGAGCTACTTTATTGTGTCAAGTTTCAAAGAGCTAGCACAAACCGTGTTTGATTTAGACTTCCAACTACATGTATCCATATAGGAGAAAACAGAGTGAAGCCTAAAAATTAAAACTGTTACTGCCAACGAATGGTTTTACCTAGAAGAACCAAATTTGGTGACCCAAGTGGGATTTGTTTTACTGATCATTACCTGAGAGTGTCATCAAGATTGGGTGAAAAAATGTGTGCTGAGATTTCAGGAAACTCGTAGTTTTTTGGAAGCTTGGCATCCCCTTTCCATGTAAGTGATTTGCGCCAGTCTCTGCTTAGGGCTACATCAATAGGAAACAAACCATAGAGATAGAACATGGAGCTACTTTATTTTGTCAAGTTTCAAAGAGCTAGCACAAACCGTGTTTGATTTAGAGATCCAACTACATGTATTCATATAGGAGAAAATTTAGTGAAACCTAAAAATTAAAATTGTTACTGCCAACGAACGGTTTAACATAGAAGAACGAAATTTGGTGAGCCAAGTGGGATTGGGGTACTGATCATTACCTGAAAGTGTCATCAAGATTGGGTGAAAAAATGTGTGCTGAGATTTCAGGAAACTCGTAGTTTTTTGGAAGCTTGGCAACCCCTGTGAATGAAAGTGATTTGCACCAGTCTCTGCTTAGGGCTACATCAATAGGAAACAAACCATAGGGATAGAACTTGGAGCTACTTTATTGTGTCAAGTTTCAACGAGCTAGCACAAACCGTGTTTGATTTAGACTTCCTACTGCATGTATCCATATAGGAGAAAACAGAGTGAAACCTAAAAATTAAAACTGTTACTGCCAACGAACGGTTTAACCTAGAAGAACGAAATTTGGTGAGCCAAGTGGGATTGGGGTACTGATCATTACCTGAAAGTGTCATCAAGATTGGGTGAAAAAATGTGTGCGGAGATTTCAGGAAACTCGTAGTTTTTTGGAACCTTGGCAACCCCTTTCCATGAAAGAGATTTGCGCCAGTCTCTGCTTAGGGCTACATCAATAGGAAACAAACCATAGAGATAGAACTTGGAGCTACTTTCTTGTGTCAAGTTTCAAAGTGCTAGCACAAACCGTGTTTGATTTAGACTTCCAACTACATGTATCGATATAGGAGAAAACAGAGTGAAACCTAAAAATTAAAACTGTTACTGCCAACGAACCGTTAAACCTAGAAGAACGAAATGTGGTGATCCAAGTGGGATTGGGGTACTGATCATTACCTGAAAGTGTCATCAAGATTGGGTGAAAAAATGTGTGCTGAGATTTCAGGAAACTAGTAGTTTTTTGGAACTTTGGCTACCCCTTTCCATGAAAGTGATTTGCGCCAGTCTCTGCTTAGGGCTACATCAATAGGAAACAAACCATAGAGATAGAACTTGGAGCTACTTTATTGTGTAAAGTTTCA
Organism: Spermophilus citellus; assembly: GCF_964194105.1. NCBI lineage: Eukaryota > Metazoa > Chordata > Mammalia > Rodentia > Sciuridae > Spermophilus > Spermophilus citellus. The sequence continues at coordinate 363,536 of NW_027672727.1, read as the reverse complement.
AAGAGCTAGCACAAACCGTGTTTGATTTAGAGTTCCAACTACATGTATCCATATAGGAGAAAACAGAGTGAAACCTAAAAATTAAAACTGTTACTGCCAACGAACGGTTTAACCTAGAAGAACGAAATTTGGTGAGCCAAGTGGGATTGTGGTACTGATCATTACCTGAAAGTGTCATCAAGATTGGGTGAAAAAATGTGTGCTGAGATTTCAGGAAACTCGTAGTTTTTTGGAAGATTGGCAACCCCTTTCCATGAAAGTGATTTGCGCCAGTCTCTGCTTAGGGCTACATCAATAGGAAACAAACCATAGAGATAGAACTTGGAGCTACTTTATTGTGTAAAGTTTCAAAGAGCTAGCACAAACCGTGTTTGATTTAGAGTTCCAACTACATGTATCCATATAGGAGAAAACAGAGTGAAACCTAAAAATTAAAACTGTTACTGCCAACGAACGGTTTAACCTAGAAGAACGAAATTTGGTGAGCCAAGTGGGATTGTGGTACTGATCATTACCTGAAAGTGTCATCAAGATTGGGTGAAAAAATGTGTGCTGAGATTTCAGGAAACTCGTAGTTTTTTGGAAGATTGGCAACCCCTTTCCATGAAAGTGATTGGCGCCAGTCTCTGCTTAGGGCTACATCAATAGGAAACAAACCATAGAGATAGAACTTGGAGCTACTTTATTGTGTCAAGTTTCAAAGAGCTAGCACAAACCGTGTTTGATTTAGAGTTCCAACTACATGTATCCATATAGGAGAAAACAGAGTGAAACCTAAAAATTAAAACTGTTACTGCCAACGAACCGTTTAACCTAGAACGAAATTTGGTGAGCCAAGTGGGATTGTGGTACTGATCATTACCTGAAAGTGTCATCAAGATTGGGTGAAAAAATGTGTGCTGAGATTTCAGGAAACTCGTAGTTTTTTGGAGGCTTGGCAACCCCTATAAATGAAAGTGATTTGTGCCAGTCTCTGCTTAGGGCTACATCAATAGGAAACAAACCATAGAGATAGAACTTGGAGCTACTTTATTGTATCAAGTTTCAAAGAGCTAGCACAAACCGTGTTTGATTTAGACTTCCAACTACATGTATCCATATAGGAGAAAACAGAGTGAAACCTAAAAATTAAAACTGTTACTGCCAACGAACGGTTTAACCTAGAAGAACGAAACTTGGTGACCCAAGTGGGATTTGTTGTACTGATCATTACCTGAAAGTGTCATCAAGATTGGGAGAAAAAATGTGTGCCTAGATTTCAGGAAACTCATAGTTTTTTGGAAGCTTGGCAACCTTTTTCCATGAAAGTGATTTGCGCCAGTCTCTGCTTAGGGCTACATCAATAGGAAACCAACCATAGAGATAGAACTTGGAGCTACTGTATTGTGTCAAGTTTCAAAGAGCTAGCACAAACCGTGTTTGATTTAGACTTCCCACTACATGTATCCATATAGGAGAAAACAGAGTGAAACCTAAAAATTAAAACTGTTACTGCCAACGAACGGTTTAACCTAGAAGAACGAAATTTGGTGAGCCAAGTGGGATTTGTTTTACTGATCATTACCTGAAAGTGTCATCAAGATTGGGTGAAAAAATGTGTGCTGAGATTTCAGGAAACTCTTAGTTTTTTGGAAGATTGGCAACCCCTTTCCATGAAAGTGATTTGCGCCAGTCTCTGCTTAGGGCTACATCAATAGGAAACAAACCATAGAGATAGAACTTGGAGCTACTTTATTGTGTCAAGTTTCAAAGAGCTAGCACAAACCGTGTTTGATTTAGACTTCCAACTACATGTATCCATATAGGAGAAAACAGAGTGAAGCCTAAAAATTAAAACTGTTACTGCCAACGAATGGTTTTACCTAGAAGAACCAAATTTGGTGACCCAAGTGGGATTTGTTTTACTGATCATTACCTGAGAGTGTCATCAAGATTGGGTGAAAAAATGTGTGCTGAGATTTCAGGAAACTCGTAGTTTTTTGGAAGATTGGCAACCCCTTTCCATGAAAGTGATTTGCGCCAGTCTCTGCTTAGGGCTACATCAATAGGAAACAAACCATAGAGATAGAACTTGGAGCTACTTTATTTTGTCAAGTTTCAAAGAGCTAGCACAAACCGTGTTTGATTTAGAGATCCAACTACATGTATTCATATAGGAGAAAATTGAGTGAAACCTAAAAATTAAAATTGTTACTGCCAACGAACGGTTTAACCTAGAAGAACGAAATTTGGTGAGCCAAGTGGGATTGGGGTACTGATCATTACCTGAAAGTGTCATCAAGATTGGGTGAAAAAATGTGTGCTGAGATTTCAGGAAACTCGTAGTTTTTTGGAAGCTTGGCAACCCCTGTGAATGAAAGTGATTTGCAACAGTCTCTGCTTAGGGCTACATCAATAGGAAACAAACCATAGGGATAGAACTTGGAGCTACTTTATTGTGTCAAGTTTCAAAGAGCTAGCACAAACCGTGTTTGATTTAGACTTCCTACTGCATGTATCCATATAGGAGAAAACAGAGTGAAACCTAAAAATTAAAACTGTTACTGCCAACGAACGGTTTAACCTAGAAGAACGAAATTTGGTGAGCCAAGTGGGATTGGGGTACTGATCATTACCTGAAAGTGTCATCAAGATTGGGTGAAAAAATGTGTGCGGAGATTTCAGGAAACTCGTAGTTTTTTGGAAGATTGGCAACCCCTTTCCATGAAAGAGATTTGCGCCAGTCTCTGCTTAGGGCTACATCAATAGGAAACAAACCATAGAGATAGAACTTGGAGCTACTTTCTTGTGTCAAGTTTCAAAGTGCTAGCACAAACCGTGTTTGATTTAGACTTCCAACTACATGTATCGATATAGGAGAAAACAGAGTGAAACCTAAAAATTAAAACTGTTACTGCCAACGAACCGTTAAACCTAGAAGAACGAAATGTGGTGATCCAAGTGGGATTGGGGTACTGATCATTACCTGAAAGTGTCATCAAGATTGGGTGAAAAAATGTGTGCTGAGATTTCAGGAAACTAGTAGTTTTTTGGAACTTTGGCTACCCCTTTCCATGAAAGTGATTTGCGCCAGTCTCTGCTTAGGGCTACATCAATAGGAAACAAACCATAGAGATAGAACTTGGAGCTACTTTATTGTGTAAAGTTTCAAAGAGCTAGCACAAACCGTGTTTGATTTAGACTTCCAACTACATGTATCCATATAGGAGAAAACAGAGTGAAACCTAAAAATTAAAACTGTTACTGCCAACGAACGGTTTAACCTAGAAGAACGAAATTTGGTGAGCCAAGTGGGATTGGGGTACTGATCATTACCTGAAAGGGTCATCAAGATTGGGTGAAAAAATGTGTGCTGAGATTTCAGGAAACTCGTAGTTTTTTGGAAGATTGGCAACCCCTTTCCATGAAAGTGATTTGTGCCAGTCTCTGCTTAGGGCTACATCAATAGGAAACAAACCATAGAGATAGAACTTGGAGCTACTTTATTGTATCAAGTTTCAAAGAGCTAGCACAAACCGTGTTTGATTTAGACTTCCAACTACATGTATCCATATAGGAGAAAACAGAGTGAAACCTAAAAATTAAAACTGTTACTGCCAACGAACGGTTTAACCTAGAAGAACGAAATTTGGTGAGCCAAGTGGGATTGGGGTACTGATCATTACCTGAAAGGGTCATCAAGATTGGGTGAAAAAATGTGTGCTGAGATTTCAGGAAACTCGTAGTTTTTTGGAAGATTGGCAACCCCTTTCCATGAAAGTGATTTGCGCCAGTCTCTGCTTAGGGCTACATCAATAGGAAACAAACCATAGAGATAGAACTTGGAGCTACTTTATTGTGTCAAGTTTCAAAGAGCTAGCACACACCGTGTTTGATTTAGAGTTCCAACTACATGTATCCATATAGGAGAAAACAGAGTGAAACCTAAAAATTAAAACTGTTACTGCCAACGAACGGTTTAACCTAGAAGAACGAAATTTGGTGAGCCAAGTGGGATTGTGGTACTGATCATTACCTGAAAGTGTCATCAAGATTGGGTGAAAAAATGTGTGCTGAGATTTCAGGAAACTCGTAGTTTTTTGGAGGCTTGGCAACCCCTGTAAATGAAAGTGATTTGTGCCAGTGTCTGCTTAGGGCTACATCAATAGGAAACAAACCATAGAGATAGAACTTGGAGCTACTTTATTGTGTCAAGTTTCAAAGAGCTAGCACAAACCGTGTTTGATTTAGACTTCCAACTACATGTATCCATATAGGAGAAAACAGAGTAAAACCTAAAAATTAAAACTGTTACTGCCAATGAACGGTTTAATCTAGAAGAACGAAATTTGGTGAGCCAAGTGGGATTGGGGTACTGATCATTACCTGAAAGTGTCATCAAGATTGGGTGAAAAAATGTGTGCTGAGATTTCAGGAAACTCGTAGTTTTTTGGAAGATTGGCAACCCCTTTCCATGAAAGTGATTTGCGCCAGTCTCTGCTTATGGCTACATCAATAGGAAACAAACCATAGAGATAGAACTTGGAGCTACTTTATTGTGTCAAGTTTCAAAGAGCTAGCACAAACCGTGTTTGATTTAGAGTTCCAACTACATGTATCCATATAGGAGAAAACAGAGTGAAACCTAAAAATTAAAACTGTTACTGCCAACGAATGGTTTAACCTAGAAGAACGAAATTTGGTGAGCCAAGTGGGATTGCGGTACTGATCATTACCTGAAAGTGTCATCAAGATTGGGTGAAAAAATGTGTGCTGAGATTTCAGGAAACTCGTAGTTTTTTGGAGGCTTGGCAACCCCTTTCCATGAAAGTGATTTGCGCCAGTCTCTGCTTAGGGCTACATCAATAGGAAACAAACCATAGAGATAGAACTTGGAGCTACTTTATTGTGTCAAGTTTCAAAGAGCTAGCACAAACCGTGTTTGATTTAGACTTCCAACTACATGTATCCATATAGGAGAAAACAGAGTGAAGCCTAAAAATTAAAACTGTTACTGCCAACGAATGGTTTTACCTAGAAGAACCAAATTTGGTGACCCAAGTGGGATTTGTTTTACTGATCATTACCTGAGAGTGTCATCAAGATTGGGTGAAAAAATGTGTGCTGAGATTTCAGGAAACTCGTAGTTTTTTGGAAGATTGGCAACCCCTTTCCATGAAAGTGATTTGCGCCAGTCTCTGCTTAGGGCTACATCAATAGGAAACAAACCATAGAGATAGAACTTGGAGCTACTTTATTTTGTCAAGTTTCAAAGAGCTAGCACAAACCGTGTTTGATTTAGAGATCCAACTACATGTATTCATATAGGAGAAAATTGAGTGAAACCTAAAAATTAAAATTGTTACTGCCAACGAACGGTTTAACCTAGAAGAACGAAATTTGGTGAGCCAAGTGGGATTGGGGTACTGATCATTACCTGAAAGTGTCATCAAGATTGGGTGAAAAAATGTGTGCTGAGATTTCAGGAAACTCGTAGTTTTTTGGAAGCTTGGCAACCCCTGTGAATGAAAGTGATTTGCAACAGTCTCTGCTTAGGGCTACATCAATAGGAAACAAACCATAGGGATAGAACTTGGAGCTACTTTATTGTGTCAAGTTTCAAAGAGCTAGCACAAACCGTGTTTGATTTAGACTTCCTACTGCATGTATCCATATAGGAGAAAACAGAGTGAAACCTAAAAATTAAAACTGTTACTGCCAACGAACGGTTTAACCTAGAAGAACGAAATTTGGTGAGCCAAGTGGGATTGGGGTACTGATCATTACCTGAAAGTGTCATCAAGATTGGGTGAAAAAATGTGTGCGGAGATTTCAGGAAACTCGTAGTTTTTTGGAAGATTGGCAACCCCTTTCCATGAAAGAGATTTGCGCCAGTCTCTGCTTAGGGCTACATCAATAGGAAACAAACCATAGAGATAGAACTTGGAGCTACTTTCTTGTGTCAAGTTTCAAAGTGCTAGCACAAACCGTGTTTGATTTAGACTTCCAACTACATGTATCGATATAGGAGAAAACAGAGTGAAACCTAAAAATTAAAACTGTTACTGCCAACGAACCGTTAAACCTAGAAGAACGAAATGTGGTGATCCAAGTGGGATTGGGGTACTGATCATTACCTGAAAGTGTCATCAAGATTGGGTGAAAAAATGTGTGCTGAGATTTCAGGAAACTAGTAGTTTTTTGGAACTTTGGCTACCCCTTTCCATGAAAGTGATTTGCGCCAGTCTCTGCTTAGGGCTACATCAATAGGAAACAAACCATAGAGATAGAACTTGGAGCTACTTTATTGTGTAAAGTTTCAAAGAGCTAGCACAAACCGTGTTTGATTTAGAGTTCCAACTACATGTATCCATATAGGAGAAAACAGAGTGAAACCTAAAAATTAAAACTGTTACTGCCAACGAACGGTTTAACCTAGAAGAACGAAATTTGGTGAGCCAAGTGGGATTGTGGTACTGATCATTACCTGAAAGTGTCATCAAGATTGGGTGAAAAAATGTGTGCTGAGATTTCAGGAAACTCGTAGTTTTTTGGAAGATTGGCAACCCCTTTCCATGAAAGTGATTTGCGCCAGTCTCTGCTTAGGGCTACATCAATAGGAAACAAACCATAGAGATAGAACTTGGAGCTACTTTATTGTGTAAAGTTTCAAAGAGCTAGCACAAACCGTGTTTGATTTAGAGTTCCAACTACATGTATCCATATAGGAGAAAACAGAGTGAAACCTAAAAATTAAAACTGTTACTGCCAACGAACGGTTTAACCTAGAAGAACGAAATTTGGTGAGCCAAGTGGGATTGTGGTACTGATCATTACCTGAAAGTGTCATCAAGATTGGGTGAAAAAATGTGTGCTGAGATTTCAGGAAACTCGTAGTTTTTTGGAAGATTGGCAACCCCTTTCCATGAAAGTGATTTGCGCCAGTCTCTGCTTAGGGCTACATCAATAGGAAACAAACCATAGAGATAGAACTTGGAGCTACTTTATTGTGTCAAGTTTCAAAGAGCTAGCACAAACCGTGTTTGATTTAGAGTTCCAACTACATGTATCCATATAGGAGAAAACAGAGTGAAACCTAAAAATTAAAACTGTTACTGCCAACGAACGGTTTAACCTAGAAGAACGAAATTTGGTGAGCCAAGTGGGATTGTGGTACTGATCATTACCTGAAAGTGTCATCAAGATTGGGTGAAAAAATGTGTGCTGAGATTTCAGGAAACTCGTAGTTTTTTGGAGGCTTGGCAACCCCTATAAATGAAAGTGATTTGTGCCAGTCTCTGCTTAGGGCTACATCAATAGGAAACAAACCATAGAGATAGAACTTGGAGCTACTTTATTGTATCAAGTTTCAAAGAGCTAGCACAAACCGTGTTTGATTTAGACTTCCAACTACATGTATCCATATAGGAGAAAACAGAGTGAAACCTAAAAATTAAAACTGTTACTGCCAACGAACGGTTTAACCTAGAAGAACGAAATTTGGTGAGCCAAGTGGGATTGGGGTACTGATCATTACCTGAAAGGGTCATCAAGATTGGGTGAAAAAATGTGTGCTGAGATTTCAGGAAACTCGTAGTTTTTTGGAAGATTGGCAACCCCTTTCCATGAAAGTGATTTGCGCCAGTCTCTGCTTAGGGCTACATCAATAGGAAACAAACCATAGAGATAGAACTTGGAGCTACTTTATTGTGTCAAGTTTCAAAGAGCTAGCACACACCGTGTTTGATTTAGAGTTCCAACTACATGTATCCATATAGGAGAAAACAGAGTGAAACCTAAAAATTAAAACTGTTACTGCCAACGAACGGTTTAACCTAGAAGAACGAAATTTGGTGAGCCAAGTGGGATTGTGGTACTGATCATTACCTGAAAGTGTCATCAAGATTGGGTGAAAAAATGTGTGCTGAGATTTCAGGAAACTCGTAGTTTTTTGGAGGCTTGGCAACCCCTGTAAATGAAAGTGATTTGTGCCAGTGTCTGCTTAGGGCTACATCAATAGGAAACAAACCATAGAGATAGAACTTGGAGCTACTTTATTGTGTCAAGTTTCAAAGAGCTAGCACAAACCGTGTTTGATTTAGACTTCCAACTACATGTATCCATATAGGAGAAAACAGAGTAAAACCTAAAAATTAAAACTGTTACTGCCAATGAACGGTTTAATCTAGAAGAACGAAATTTGGTGAGCCAAGTGGGATTGGGGTACTGATCATTACCTGAAAGTGTCATCAAGATTGGGTGAAAAAATGTGTGCTGAGATTTCAGGAAACTCGTAGTTTTTTGGAAGATTGGCAACCCCTTTCCATGAAAGTGATTTGCGCCAGTCTCTGCTTATGGCTACATCAATAGGAAACAAACCATAGAGATAGAACTTGGAGCTACTTTATTGTGTCAAGTTTCAAAGAGCTAGCACAAACCGTGTTTGATTTAGAGTTCCAACTACATGTATCCATATAGGAGAAAACAGAGTGAAACCTAAAAATTAAAACTGTTACTGCCAACGAATGGTTTAACCTAGAAGAACGAAATTTGGTGAGCCAAGTGGGATTGCGGTACTGATCATTACCTGAAAGTGTCATCAAGATTGGGTGAAAAAATGTGTGCTGAGATTTCAGGAAACTCGTAGTTTTTTGGAGGCTTGGCAACCCCTTTCCATGAAAGTGATTTGCGCCAGTCTCTGCTTAGGGCTACATCAATAGGAAACAAACCATAGAGATAGAACTTGGAGCTACTTTATTGTGTCAAGTTTCAAAGAGCTAGCACAAACCGTGTTTGATTTAGACTTCCAACTACATGTATCCATATAGGAGAAAACAGAGTGAAGCCTAAAAATTAAAACTGTTACTGCCAACGAATGGTTTTACCTAGAAGAACCAAATTTGGTGACCCAAGTGGGATTTGTTTTACTGATCATTACCTGAGAGTGTCATCAAGATTGGGTGAAAAAATGTGTGCTGAGATTTCAGGAAACTCGTAGTTTTTTGGAAGCTTGGCATCCCCTTTCCATGTAAGTGATTTGCGCCAGTCTCTGCTTAGGGATACATCAATAGGAAACAAACCATAGAGATAGAACTTGGAGCTACTTTATTTTGTCAAGTTTCAAAGAGCTAGCACAAACCGTGTTTGATTTAGAGATCCAACTACATGTATTCATATAGGAGAAAATTGAGTGAAACCTAAAAATTAAAATTGTTACTGCCAACGAACGGTTTAACCTAGAAGAACGAAATTTGGTGAGCCAAGTGGGATTGGGGTACTGATCATTACCTGAAAGTGTCATCAAGATTGGGTGAAAAAATGTGTGCTGAGATTTCAGGAAACTCGTAGTTTTTTGGAAGCTTGGCAACCCCTGTGAATGAAAGTGATTTGCAACAGTCTCTGCTTAGGGCTACATCAATAGGAAACAAACCATAGGGATAGAACTTGGAGCTACTTTATTGTGTCAAGTTTCAAAGAGCTAGCACAAACCGTGTTTGATTTAGACTTCCTACTGCATGTATCCATATAGGAGAAAACAGAGTGAAACCTAAAAATTAAAACTGTTACTGCCAACGAACGGTTTAACCTAGAAGAACGAAATTTGGTGAGCCAAGTGGGATTGGGGTACTGATCATTACCTGAAAGTGTCATCAAGATTGGGTGAAAAAATGTGTGCGGAGATTTCAGGAAACTCGTAGTTTTTTGGAAGATTGGCAACCCCTTTCCATGAAAGAGATTTGCGCCAGTCTCTGCTTAGGGCTACATCAATAGGAAACAAACCATAGAGATAGAACTTGGAGCTACTTTCTTGTGTCAAGTTTCAAAGTGCTAGCACAAACCGTGTTTGATTTAGACTTCCAACTACATGTATCGATATAGGAGAAAACAGAGTGAAACCTAAAAATTAAAACTGTTACTGCCAACGAACCGTTAAACCTAGAAGAACGAAATGTGGTGATCCAAGTGGGATTGGGGTACTGATCATTACCTGAAAGTGTCATCAAGATTGGGTGAAAAAATGTGTGCTGAGATTTCAGGAAACTAGTAGTTTTTTGGAACTTTGGCTACCCCTTTCCATGAAAGTGATTTGCGCCAGTCTCTGCTTAGGGCTACATCAATAGGAAACAAACCATAGAGATAGAACTTGGAGCTACTTTATTGTGTAAAGTTTCAAAGAGCTAGCACAAACCGTGTTTGATTTAGAGTTCCAACTACATGTATCCATATAGGAGAAAACAGAGTGAAACCTAAAAATTAAAACTGTTACTGCCAACGAACGGTTTAACCTAGAAGAACGAAATTTGGTGAGCCAAGTGGGATTGTGGTACTGATCATTACCTGAAAGTGTCATCAAGATTGGGTGAAAAAATGTGTGCTGAGATTTCAGGAAACTCGTAGTTTTTTGGAAGATTGGCAACCCCTTTCCATGAAAGTGATTTTCGCCAGTCTCTGCTTAGGGCTACATCAATAGGAAACAAACCATAGAGATAGAACTTGGAGCTACTTTATTGTGTAAAGTTTCAAAGAGCTAGCACAAACCGTGTTTGATTTAGAGTTCCAACTACATGTATCCATATAGGAGAAAACAGAGTGAAACCTAAAAATTAAAACTGTTACTGCCAACGAACGGTTTAACCTAGAAGAACGAAATTTGGTGAGCCAAGTGGGATTGTGGTACTGATCATTACCTGAAAGTGTCATCAAGATTGGGTGAAAAAATGTGTGCTGAGATTTCAGGAAACTCGTAGTTTTTTGGAAGATTGGCAACCCCTTTCCATGAAAGTGATTTGCGCCAGTCTCTGCTTAGGGCTACATCAATAGGAAACAAACCATAGAGATAGAACTTGGAGCTACTTTATTGTGTCAAGTTTCAAAGAGCTAGCACAAACCGTGTTTGATTTAGAGTTCCAACTACATGTATCCATATAGGAGAAAACAGAGTGAAACCTAAAAATTAAACCTGTTACTGCCAACGAACGGTTTAACCTAGAAGAACGAAATTTGGTGAGCCAAGTGGGATTGTGGTACTGATCATTACCTGAAAGTGTCATCAAGATTGGGTGAAAAAATGTGTGCTGAGATTTCAGGAAACTCGTAGTTTTTTGGAGGCTTGGCAACCCCTATAAATGAAAGTGATTTGTGCCAGTCTCTGCTTAGGGCTACATCAATAGGAAACAAACCATAGAGATAGAACTTGGAGCTACTTTATTGTATCAAGTTTCAAAGAGCTAGCACAAACCGTGTTTGATTTAGACTTCCAACTACATGTATCCATATAGGAGAAAACAGAGTGAAACCTAAAAATTAAAACTGTTACTGCCAACGAACGGTTTAACCTAGAAGAACGAAATTTGGTGAGCCAAGTGGGATTGGGGTACTGATCATTACCTGAAAGGGTCATCAAGATTGGGTGAAAAAATGTGTGCTGAGATTTCAGGAAACTCGTAGTTTTTTGGAAGATTGGCAACCCCTTTCCATGAAAGTGATTTGCGCCAGTCTCTGCTTAGGGCTACATCAATAGGAAACAAACCATAGAGATAGAACTTGGAGCTACTTTATTGTGTCAAGTTTCAAAGAGCTAGCACAAACCGTGTTTGATTTAGAGTTCCAACTACATGTATCCATATAGGAGAAAACAGAGTGAAACCTAAAAATTAAAACTGTTACTGCCAACGAACGGTTTAACCTAGAAGAACGAAATTTGGTGAGCCAAGTGGGATTGTGGTACTGATCATTACCTGAAAGTGTCATCAAGATTGGGTGAAAAAATGTGTGCTGAGATTTCAGGAAACTCGTAGTTTTTTGGAGGCTTGGCAACCCCTGTAAATGAAAGTGATTTGTGCCAGTGTCTGCTTAGGGCTACATCAATAGGAAACAAACCATAGAGATAGAACTTGGAGCTACTTTATTGTGTCAAGTTTCAAAGAGCTAGCACAAACCGTGTTTGATTTAGACTTCCAACTACATGTATCCATATAGGAGAAAACAGAGTAAAACCTAAAAATTAAAACTGTTACTGCCAATGAACGGTTTAATCTAGAAGAACGAAATTTGGTGAGCCAAGTGGGATTGGGGTACTGATCATTACCTGAAAGTGTCATCAAGATTGGGTGAAAAAATGTGTGCTGAGATTTCAGGAAACTCGTAGTTTTTTGGAAGATTGGCAACCCCTTTCCATGAAAGTGATTTGCGCCAGTCTCTGCTTATGGCTACATCAATAGGAAACAAACCATAGAGATAGAACTTGGAGCTACTTTATTGTGTCAAGTTTCAAAGAGCTAGCACAAACAGTGTTTGATTTAGAGTTCCAACTACATGTATCCATATAGGAGAAAACAGAGTGAAACCTAAAAATTAAAACTGTTACTGCCAACGAATGGTTTAACCTAGAAGAACGAAATTTGGTGAGCCAAGTGGGATTGCGGTACTGATCATTACCTGAAAGTGTCATCAAGATTGGGTGAAAAAATGTGTGCTGAGATTTCAGGAAACTCGTAGTTTTTTGGAGGCTTGGCAACCCCTGTAAATGAAAGTGATTTGTGCCAGTCTCTGCTTAGGGCTACATCAATAGGAAACAAACCATAGAGATAGAACATGGAGCTACTTTATTGTATCAAGTTTCAAAGAGCTAGCACAAACCGTGTTTGATTTAGACTTCCAACTACATGTATCCATATAGTTGAAAACAGAGTGAAACCAAAAAATTAAAACTGTTACTGCCAACGAACGGTTTAACCTAGAAGAACGAAATTTGGTGAGCCAAGTGGGAATGGGGTACTGATCAATACCTGAAAGTGTCATCAAGATTGGGTGTAAAAATGTGTGCTGAGATTTCAGGAAACTCGTAGTTTTTTGGAAGATTGGCAACCCCTATCCATGAAAGTGATTTGCACCAGTCTTTGCTTAGGGCTACATCAATAGGAAACAAACCATAGAGATAGAACTTGGAGCTATTTTATTGTGTCAAGTTTCAAAGAGCTAGCACAAACCGTGTTTGATTTAGACTTCCAACTACATGTATCCATATAGGAGAAAACAGAGTGAAACCTAAAAATTAAAACTGTTACTGCCAACGAACGGTTTAACCTAGAAGAACGAAATTTGGTGAGCCAAGTGGGATTGGGGTACTAATCATTACCTGAAAGTGTCATCAAGATTGGGTGAAAAAATGTCTGCTGATTTTCAGGAAACTCGTAGTTTTTTGGAAGCTTGGCAACCCCTTTCCATGAAAGTGATTTGCGCAAGTCTCTGCTTAGGGCTACATCAATAGGAAACAAACTATAGAGATAGAACTTGGAGCTACTTTATTGTGTCAAGTTTCAAAGAGCTAGCACAAACCGTGTTTGATTTAGACTTCCAACTACATGTATCCATATAGGAGAAAACAGAGTGAAACCTAAAAATTAACTGTTACTGCCAACAAACGGTTTAACCTGGAAGAACGAAATTTGGTGAGCCAAGTGGGATTGGGGTACTGATCATTACCCGAAAGTGTCATCAAGATTGGGTGAAAAAATGTGTGCTGAGATTTCAGGAAACTCGTATTTTTTTGGAAGCTTGGCAACCCCTGTAAATGAAAGTGATTTGCACCAGTCCATGCTTAGGGCTACATGAATAGGAAACAAACCATAGAGATAGAACTTGGAGCTACTTTATTGTGTCAAGTTTCAAAGAGCTAGCACAAACCGTGTTGGATTTAGACTTCCAACTACATGTATCCATATAGGAGAAAATAGAGTGAAACCTAAAAATTAAAACTGTTACTGCCAACGAACGGTTTAACCTAGAAGAACGAAATTTGGTGAGCCAAGTGGGATTGTGGTACTGATCATTACCTGAAAGTGTCATCAAGATTGGGTGAAAAAATATGTGCTGAGATTTCACGAAACTCGTAGTTTTTTGGAAGCTTGGCAACCCCCTTCCATGAAAGTGATTTGCGCCAGTCTCTGCTTAGGGCTACATCAATAGGAAACAAAACGTAGAGATAGAACTTGGAGCTACTTTATTGTGTCAAGTTTGAAAGAGCTAGCACAAACCATGTTTGAATTAGACTTCCAACTACATATATCCATATAGGAGAAAACAGAGTGGAACCTAAAAATTAAAACTGTTACTGCCAACGAACGGTTTAACCTAGAAGAACGAAACTTGGTGACCCAAGTGGGATTTGTTGTACTGATCATTACCGGAAAGTGTCATCAAGATTGGGAGAAAAAATGTGTGCCTAGATTTCAGGAAACTCATAGTTTTTTGGAAGCTTGGCAACCTTTTTCCATGAAAGTGATTTGCGCCAGTCTCTGCTTAGGGCTACATCAATAGGAAACCAACCATAGAGATAGAACTTGGAGCTACTGTATTGTGTCAAGTTTCAAAGAGCTAGCACAAACCGTGTTTGATTTAGACTTCCCACTACATGTATCCATATAGGAGAAAACAGAGTGAAACCTAAAAATTAAAACTGTTACTGCCAACGAACGGTTTAACCTAGAAGAACGAAATTTGGTGAGCCAAGTGGGATTTGTTTTACTGATCATTACCTGAAAGTGTCATCAAGATTGGGTGAAAAAATGTGTGCTGAGATTTCAGGAAACTCTTAGTTTTTTGGAAGATTGGCAACCCCTTTCCATGAAAGTGATTTGCGCCAGTCTCTGCTTAGGGCTACATCAATAGGAAACAAACCATAGAGATAGAACTTGGAGCTACTTTATTGTGTCAAGTTTCAAAGAGCTAGCACAAACCGTGTTTGATTTAGACTTCCAACTACATGTATCCATATAGGAGAAAACAGAGTGAAGCCTAAAAATTAAAACTGTTACTGCCAACGAATGGTTTTACCTAGAAGAACCAAATTTGGTGACCCAAGTGGGATTTGTTTTACTGATCATTACCTGAGAGTGTCATCAAGATTGGGTGAAAAAATGTGTGCTGAGATTTCAGGAAACTCGTAGTTTTTTGGAAGCTTGGCATCCCCTTTCCATGTAAGTGATTTGCGCCAGTCTCTGCTTAGGGCTACATCAATAGGAAACAAACCATAGAGATAGAACATGGAGCTACTTTATTTTGTCAAGTTTCAAAGAGCTAGCACAAACCGTGTTTGATTTAGAGATCCAACTACATGTATTCATATAGGAGAAAATTGAGTGAAACCTAAAAATTAAAATTGTTACTGCCAACGAACGGTTTAACCTAGAAGAACGAAATTTGGTGAGCCAAGTGGGATTGGGGTACTGATCATTACCTGAAAGTGTCATCAAGATTGGGTGAAAAAATGTGTGCTGAGATTTCAGGAAACTCGTAGTTTTTTGGAAGCTTGGCAACCCCTGTGAATGAAAGTGATTTGCAACAGTCTCTGCTTAGGGCTACATCAATAGGAAACAAACCATAGGGATAGAACTTGGAGCTACTTTATTGTGTCAAGTTTCAAAGAGCTAGCACAAACCGTGTTTGATTTAGACTTCCTACTGCATGTATCCATATAGGAGAAAACAGAGTGAAACCTAAAAATTAAAACTGTTACTGCCAACGAACGGTTTAACCTAGAAGAACGAAATTTGGTGAGCCAAGTGGGATTGGGGTACTGATCATTACCTGAAAGTGTCATCAAGATTGGGTGAAAAAATGTGTGCGGAGATTTCAGGAAACTCGTAGTTTTTTGGAAGATTGGCAACCCCTTTCCATGAAAGAGATTTGCGCCAGTCTCTGCTTAGGGCTACATCAATAGGAAACAAACCATAGAGATAGAACTTGGAGCTACTTTCTTGTGTCAAGTTTCAAAGTGCTAGCACAAACCGTGTTTGATTTAGACTTCCAACTACATGTATCGATATAGGAGAAAACAGAGTGAAACCTAAAAATTAAAACTGTTACTGCCAACGAACCGTTAAACCTAGAAGAACGAAATGTGGTGATCCAAGTGGGATTGGGGTACTGATCATTACCTGAAAGTGTCATCAAGATTGGGTGAAAAAATGTGTGCTGAGATTTCAGGAAACTAGTAGTTTTTTGGAACTTTGGCTACCCCTTTCCATGAAAGTGATTTGCGCCAGTCTCTGCTTAGGGCTACATCAATAGGAAACAAACCATAGAGATAGAACTTGGAGCTACTTTATTGTGTAAAGTTTCAAAGAGCTAGCACAAACCGTGTTTGATTTAGAGTTCCAACTACATGTATCCATATAGGAGAAAACAGAGTGAAACCTAAAAATTAAAACTGTTACTGCCAACGAACGGTTTAACCTAGAAGAACGAAATTTGGTGAGCCAAGTGGGATTGTGGTACTGATCATTACCTGAAAGTGTCATCAAGATTGGGTGAAAAAATGTGTGCTGAGATTTCAGGAAACTCGTAGTTTTTTGGAAGATTGGCAACCCCTTTCCATGAAAGTGATTTGCGCCAGTCTCTGCTTAGGGCTACATCAATAGGAAACAAACCATAGAGATAGAACTTGGAGCTACTTTATTGTGTAAAGTTTCAAAGAGCTAGCACAAACCGTGTTTGATTTAGAGTTCCAACTACATGTATCCATATAGGAGAAAACAGAGTGAAACCTAAAAATTAAAACTGTTACTGCCAACGAACGGTTTAACCTAGAAGAACGAAATTTGGTGAGCCAAGTGGGATTGTGGTACTGATCATTACCTGAAAGTGTCATCAAGATTGGGTGAAAAAATGTGTGCTGAGATTTCAGGAAACTCGTAGTTTTTTGGAAGATTGGCAACCCCTTTCCATGAAAGTGATTTGCGCCAGTCTCTGCTTAGGGCTACATCAATAGGAAACAAACCATAGAGATAGAACTTGGAGCTACTTTATTGTGTCAAGTTTCAAAGAGCTAGCACAAACCGTGTTTGATTTAGAGTTCCAACTACATGTATCCATATAGGAGAAAACAGAGTGAAACCTAAAAATTAAAACTGTTACTGCCAACGAACGGTTTAACCTAGAAGAACGAAATTTGGTGAGCCAAGTGGGATTGTGGTACTGATCATTACCTGAAAGTGTCATCAAGATTGGGTGAAAAAATGTGTGCTGAGATTTCAGGAAACTCGTAGTTTTTTGGAGGCTTGGCAACCCCTATAAATGAAAGTGATTTGTGCCAGTCTCTGCTTAGGGCTACATCAATAGGAAACAAACCATAGAGATAGAACTTGGAGCTACTTTATTGTATCAAGTTTCAAAGAGCTAGCACAAACCGTGTTTGATTTAGACTTCCAACTACATGTATCCATATAGGAGAAAACAGAGTGAAACCTAAAAATTAAAACTGTTACTGCCAACGAACGGTTTAACCTAGAAGAACGAAATTTGGTGAGCCAAGTGGGATTGGGGTACTGATCATTACCTGAAAGGGTCATCAAGATTGGGTGAAAAAATGTGTGCTGAGATTTCAGGAAACTCGTAGTTTTTTGGAAGATTGGCAACCCCTTTCCATGAAAGTGATTTGCGCCAGTCTCTGCTTAGGGCTACATCAATAGGAAACAAACCATAGAGATAGAACTTGGAGCTACTTTATTGTGTCAAGTTTCAAAGAGCTAGCACACACCGTGTTTGATTTAGAGTTCCAACTACATGTATCCATATAGGAGAAAACAGAGTGAAACCTAAAAATTAAAACTGTTACTGCCAACGAACGGTTTAACCTAGAAGAACGAAATTTGGTGAGCCAAGTGGGATTGTGGTACTGATCATTACCTGAAAGTGTCATCAAGATTGGGTGAAAAAATGTGTGCTGAGATTTCAGGAAACTCGTAGTTTTTTGGAGGCTTGGCAACCCCTGTAAATGAAAGTGATTTGTGCCAGTCTCTGCTTAGGGCTACATCAATAGGAAACAAACCATAGAGATAGAACTTGGAGCTACTTTATTGTGTCAAGTTTCAAAGAGCTAGCACAAACCGTGTTTGATTTAGACTTCCAACTACATGTATCCATATAGGAGAAAACAGAGTGAAACCTAAAAATTAAAACTGTTACTGCCAACGAACGGTTTAATCTAGAAGAACGAAATTTGGTGAGCCAAGTGGGATTGGGGTACTGATCATTACCTGAAAGTGTCATCAAGATTGGGTGAAAAAATGTGTGCTGAGATTTCAGGAAACTCGTAGTTTTTTGGAAGATTGGCAACCCCTTTCCATGAAAGTGATTTGCGCCAGTCTCTGCTTATGGCTACATCAATAGGAAACAAACCATAGAGATAGAACTTGGAGCTACTTTATTGTGTCAAGTTTCAAAGAGCTAGCACAAACCGTGTTTGATTTAGAGTTCCAACTACATGTATCCATATAGGAGAAAACAGAGTGAAACCTAAAAATTAAAACTGTTACTGCCAACGAATGGTTTAACCTAGAAGAACGAAATTTGGTGAGCCAAGTGGGATTGCAGTAATGATCATTACCTGAAAGTGTCATCAAGATTGGGTGAAAAAATGTGTGCTGAGATTTCAGGAAACTCGTAGTTTTTTGGAGGCTTGGCAACCCCTGTAAATGAAAGTGATTTGTGCCAGTCTCTGCTTAGGGCTACATCAATAGGAAACAAACCATAGAGATAGAACTTGGAGCTACTTTATTGTATCAAGTTTCAAAGAGCTAGCACAAACCGTGTTTGATTTAGACTTCCAACTACATGTATCCATATAGTTGAAAACAGAGTGAAACCAAAAAATTAAAACTGTTACTGCCAACGAACGGTTTAACCTAGAAGAACGAAATTTGGTGAGCCAAGTGGGAATGGGGTACTGATCAATACCTGAATGTGTCATCAAGATTGGGTGTAAAAATGTGTGCTGAGATTTCAGGAAACTCGTAGTTTTTTGGAAGATTGGCAACCCCTATCCATGAAAGTGATTTGCACCAGTCTTTGCTTAGGGCTACATCAATAGGAAACAAACCATAGAGATAGAACTTGGAGCTATTTTATTGTGTCAAGTTTCAAAGAGCTAGCACAAACCGTGTTTGATTTAGACTTCCAACTACATGTATCCATATAGGAGAAAACAGAGTGAAACCTAAAAATTAAAACTGTTACTGCCAACGAACGGTTTAACCTAGAAGAACGAAATTTGGTGAGCCAAGTGGGATTGGGGTACTAATCATTACCTGAAAGTGTCATCAAGATTGGGTGAAAAAATGTCTGCTGATTTTCAGGAAACTCGTAGTTTTTTGGAAGCTTGGCAACCCCTTTCCATGAAAGTGATTTGCGCAAGTCTCTGCTTAGGGCTACATCAATAGGAAACAAACTATAGAGATAGAACTTGGAGCTACTTTATTGTGTCAAGTTTCAAAGAGCTAGCACAAACCGTGTTTGATTTAGACTTCCAACTACATGTATCCATATAGGAGAAAACAGAGTGAAACCTAAAAATTAACTGTTACTGCCAACAAACGGTTTAACCTGGAAGAACGAAATTTGGTGAGCCAAGTGGGATTGGGGTACTGATCATTACCCGAAAGTGTCATCAAGATTGGGTGAAAAAATGTGTGCTGAGATTTCAGGAAACTCGTATTTTTTTGGAAGCTTGGCAACCCCTGTAAATGAAAGTGATTTGCACCAGTCCATGCTTAGGGCTACATGAATAGGAAACAAACCATAGAGATAGAACTTGGAGCTAATTTATTGTGTCAAGTTTCAAAGAGCTAGCACAAACCGTGTTGGATTTAGACTTCCAACTACATGTATCCATATAGGAGAAAACAGAGTGAAACCTAAAAATTAAAACTGTTACTGCCAACGAACGGTTTAACCTAGAAGAACGAAATTTGGTGAGCCAAGTGGGATTGTGGTACTGATCATTACCTGAAAGTGTCATCAAGATTGGGTGAAAAAATATGTGCTGAGATTTCACGAAACTCGTAGTTTTTTGGAAGCTTGGCAACCCCCTTCCATGAAAGTGATTTGCGCCAGTCTCTGCTTAGGGCTACATCAATAGGAAACAAAACGTAGAGATAGAACTTGGAGCTACTTTATTGTGTCAAGTTTGAAAGAGCTAGCACAAACCATGTTTGAATTAGACTTCCAACTACATATATCCATATAGGAGAAAACAGAGTGGAACCTAAAAATTAAAACTGTTACTGCCAACGAACGGTTTAACCTAGAAGAACGAAACTTGGTGACCCAAGTGGGATTTGTTGTACTGATCATTACCGGAAAGTGTCATCAAGATTGGGAGAAAAAATGTGTGCCTAGATTTCAGGAAACTCATAGTTTTTTGGAAGCTTGGCAACCTTTTTCCATGAAAGTGATTTGCGCCAGTCTCTGCTTAGGGCTACATCAATAGGAAACCAACCATAGAGATAGAACTTGGAGCTACTGTATTGTGTCAAGTTTCAAAGAGCTAGCACAAACCGTGTTTGATTTAGACTTCCCACTACATGTATCCATATAGGAGAAAACAGAGTGAAACCTAAAAATTAAAACTGTTACTGCCAACGAACGGTTTAACCTAGAAGAACGAAATTTGGTGAGCCAAGTGGGATTGTGGTACTGATCATTACCTGAAAGTGTCATCAAGATTGGGTGAAAAAAATGTGTGCTGAGATTTCAGGAAACTCGTAGTTTTTTGGAAGATTGGCAACCCATTTCCATGAAAGTGATTTGCGCCAGTCTCTGCTTAGGGCTACATCAATAGGAAACAAACCATAGAGATAGAACTTGGAGCTACTTTATTGTGTCAAGTTTCAAAGAGCTAGCACAAACCGTGTTTGATTTAGAGTTCCAACTACATGTATCCATATAGGAGAAAACAGAGTGAAACCTAAAAATTAAAACTGTTACTGCCAACGAACGGTTTAACCTAGAAGAACGAAATTTGGTGAGCCAAGTGGGACTGTGGTACTGATCATTACCTGAAAGTGTCATCAAGATTGGGTGAAAAAATGTGTGCTGAGATTTCAGGAAACTCGTAGTTTTTTGGAAGATTGGCAACCCCTTCCCATGAAAGTGATTTGCGCCAGTCTCTGCTTAGGGCTACATCAATAGGAAACAAACCATAGAGATAGAACTTGGAGCTACTTTATTGTGTCAAGTTTCAAAGAGCTAGCACAAACCGTGTTTGATTTAGAGTTCCAACTACATGTATCCATATAGGAGAAAACAGAGTGAAACCTAAAAATTTAAACTGTTACTGCCAACGAACGGTTTAACCTAGAAGAACGAAATTTGGTGAGCCAAGTGGGATTGTGGTACTGATCATTACCTGAAAGTGTCATCAAGATTGGGTGAAAAAATGTGTGCTGAGATTTCAGGAAACTCGTAGTTTTTTGGAGGCTTGGCAACCCCTATAAATGAAAGTGATTTGTGCCAGTCTCTGCTTAGGGCTACATCAGTAGGAAACAAACCATAGAGATAGAACTTGGAGCTACTTTATTGTATCAAGTTTCAAAGAGCTAGCACAAACCGTGTTTGATTTAGACTTCCAACTACATGTATCCATATAGGAGAAAACAGAGTGAAACCTAAAAATTAAAACTGTTACTGCCAACGAACGGTTTAACCTAGAAGAACGAAATTTGGTGAGCCAAGTGGGAATGGGGTACTGATCATTACCTGAAAGTGTCATCAAGATTGGGTGAAAAAATGTGTGCTGAGATTTCAGGAAACTCGTAGTTTTTTGGAAGATTGGCAACCCCTTTCCATGAAAGTGATTTGCACCAGTGTTTGCTTAGGGCTACATCAATAGGAAACAAACCATAGAGATAGAACTTGGAGCTATTTTATTGTGTCAAGTTTCAAAGAGCTAGCACAAACCGTGTTTGATTTAGACTTCCAACTACATGTATCCATATAGGAGAAAACAGAGTGAAACCTAAAAATTAAAACTGTTACTGCCAACGAACGGTTTAACCTAGAAGAACGAAATTTGGTGAGCCAAGTGGGATTGGGGTACTGATCATTACCTGAAAGTGTCATCAAGATTGGGTGAAAAAATGTCTGCTGATTTTCAGGAAACTCGTAGTTTTTTGGAAGCTTGGCAACCCCTTTCCATGAAAGTGATTTTCGCAAGTCTCTGCTTAGGGCTACATCAATAGGAAACAAACTATAGAGATAGAACTTGGAGCTACTTTATTGTGTCAAGTTTCAAAGAGCTAGCACAAACCGTGTTTGATTTAGACTTCCAACTACATGTATCCATATAGGAGAAAACAGAGTGAAACCTAAAAATTAACTGTTACTGCCAACAAACGGTTTAACCTGGAAGAACGAAATTTGGTGTGCCAAGTGGGATTGGGGTACTGATCATTACCCGAAAGTGTCATCAAGATTGGGAGAAAAAATGTGTGCCTAGATTTCAGGAAACTCATAGTTTTTTGGAAGCTTGGCAACCTTTTTCCATGAAAATGATTTGCGCCAGTCTCTGCTTAGGGCTACATCAATAGGAAACCAACCATAGAGATAGAACTTGGAGCTACTGTATTGTGTCAAGTTTCAAAGAGCTAGCACAAACCGTGTTTGATTTAGACTTCCAACTACATGTATCCATATAGGAGAAAACAGAGTGAAGCCTAAAAATTAAAACTGTTACTGCCAACGAATGGTTTTACCTAGAAGAACGAAATTTGGTGACCCAAGTGGGATTTGTTTTACTGATCATTACCTGAGAGTGTCATCAAGATTGGGTGAAAAAATGTGTGCTGAGATTTCAGGAAACTCGTAGTTTTTTGGAAGCTTGGCATCCCCTTTCCATGTAAGTGATTTGCGCCAGTCTCTGCTTAGGGCTACATAAATAGGAAACAAACCATAGAGATAGAACATGGAGCTACTTTATTTTGTCAAGTTTCAAAGAGCTAGCACAAACCGTGTTTGATTTAGAGATCCAACTACATGTATTCATATAGGAGAAAATTGAGTGAAACCTAAAAATTAAAATTGTTACTGCCAACGAACGGTTTAACCTAGAAGAACGAAATTTGGTGAGCCAAGTGGGATTGGGGTACTGATCATTACCTGAAAGTGTCATCAAGATTGGGTGAAAAAATGTGTGCTGAGATTTCAGGAAACTCGTAGTTTTTTGGAAGCTTGGCAACCCCTGTGAATGAAAGTGATTTGCACCAGTCTCTGCTTAGGGCTACATCAATAGGAAACAAACCATAGGGATAGAACTTGGAGCTACTTTATTGTGTCAAGTTTCAAAGAGCTAGCACAAACCGTGTTTGATTTAGACTTCCTACTGCATGTATCCATATAGGAGAAAACAGAGTGAAACCTAAAAATTAAAACTGTTACTGCCAAAGAACGGTTTAACCTAGAAGAACGAAATTTGGTGAGCCAAGTGGGATTGGGGTGCTGATCATTACCTGAAAGTCTCATCAAGATTGGGTGAAAAAATGTGTGCTGAGTTTTCAGGAAACTCTTAGTTTTTTGGAAGATTGTCAACCCCTTTCCATGAAAGTGATTTGCGCCAGTCTCTGCTTAGGGCTACATCAATAGGAAACAAACCATAGAGATAGAACTTGGAGCTAATTTATTGTTTCAAGTTTCAAAGAGCTAGCACAAACCGTGTTTGATTTAGAGTTCCAACTACATGTATCCATATAGGAGAAAACAGAGTGAAACCTAAAAATTAAAACTGTTACTGCCAACGAACGGTTTAACCTAGAAGAACGAAATTTGGTGAGCCAAGTGGGATTGGGGTACTGATCATTATCTGAAAGTGTCATCAAGATTGGGTGAAAAAATGTGTGCTGAGATTTCAGGAAACTCTTAGTTTTTTGGAAGATTGTCAACCCCTTTCCATGAAAGTGATTTGCGCCAGTCTCTTCTTAGGGCTACATCAATAGGAAACAAACCATAGAGATAGAACTTGGAGCTACTTTATTGTGTCAAGTTTCAAAGAGCTAGCACAAACCGTGTTTGATTAAGAGTTCTAACTACATGTGTCCATATAGGAGAAAACAGAGTGAAACCTAAAAATTTAAACTGTTACTGCCAACGAACGGTTTAACCTAGAAGAACGAAATTTGGTGAGTCAAGTGGGATTGGGGTACTGATCATTACTTGAAAGTGTCATCAAGACTGGGTGAAAAAATGTGTGCTGAGATTTCAGGAAACTCGTAGTTTTTTGGAAGATTGGCAACCCCTTTCCATGAAAGTGATTTGCGCCAGTCACTGCTTAGGGCTACATCAATAGGAAACAAACCATAGAGATAGAACTTGGAGCTAATTTATTGTGTCAGGTTTCAAAGAGCTAGCACAAACCGTGTTTGATTTAGAGTTCCAACTACATGTTTCCATATAGGAGAAAACAGAGTGAAACCTAAAATTTAAAACTGTTACTGCCAACGAACGGTTTAACCTAGAAGGACGAAATTTGGTGAGCCAAGTGGGATTGGGGTACTGATCATTACCTGAAAGTGTCATCAAGATTGGGTGAAAAAATGTGTGCTGAGATTTCAGGAAACTCTTAGTTTTTTGGAAGATTGTCAACCCCTTTCCATGAAAGTGATTTGCGCCAGTCTCTTCTTAGGGCTACATCAATAGGAAACAAACCATAGAGATAGAACTTGGAGCTAACTTATTGTGTCATGTTTCAAAGAGCTACCACAAACCGTGTTTGATTTAGAGTTCCAACTACATGTATCCATATAGGAGAAAACAGAGTGAAACCTAAAAATTAAAACTGTTACTGCCAACGAACGGTTTAACCTAGAAGAACGAAATTTGGTGAGCCAAGTGGGATTGGGGTACTGATCATTACCTGAAAGTGTCATCAAGATTGGGTGAAAAAATGTGTGCTGAGATTTCAGGAAACTCGTAGTTGTTTGGAAGATTGGCAACCCCTTTCCATGAAAGTGATTTGCGCCAGTCTCTGCATAGGGCTACATCAATAGGAAACAAATCATAGAGATAGAACTTGGAGCTACTTTATTGTGTCAAGTTTCAAAGAGCTAGCACAAACCATGTTTGATTTAGAGTTCCAACTACATGTATCCATATAGGAGAAAACAGAGTGAAACCTAAAAATTAAAACTGTTACTGCCAACGAACGGTTTAACCTAGAAGAACGAAATTTGGTGAGCCAAGTGGGATTGGGGTACTGATCATTACCTGAAAGTGTCATCAAGATTGGGTAAAAAAATGTGTGCTGAGATTTCAGGAAACTCGTAGTTTTTTGGAAGATTGGCTACCCCTTTCCATGAAAGTGATTTGCGCCAGTCTCTGCTTAGGGCTACATCAATAGGAAACAAGCCATAGAGATAGAACTTGGAGCTACTTTATTGTGTCAAGTTTCAAAGAGCTAGCACAAACCGTGTTTGATTTAGACTTCCAACTACATGTATCCATATAGGAGAAAACAGAGTAAAACCTAAAAATTAAAACTGTTACTGCCAACGAACGGTTTTACCTACAAGAACGAAACTTGGTGACCCAAATGGGATTTGTTGTACTGATCATTACCTGAAAGTGTCATCAAGATTGTGTGAAAAAATGTGTGCTGAGATTTCAGGAAACTCGTAGTTTTTTGGAAGCTTGGCAACCCCTTTCCATGAAAGTGATTTGCGCAAGTCTCTGCTTAGGGCTACATCAATAGGAAACAAACTATAGAGATAGAACTTGGAGCTACTTTATTTTGTCAAGTTTCAAAGACCTAGCAAAAACCATGTTTGATTTAGAGATCCAACTACATGTATTCATATAGGAGAAAATTGAGTGAAATCTAAAAATTAAAATTGTTACTGCCAACGAACGGTTAACCTAGAAGAACGAAATTTGGTGAGCCAATTGGGATTGGGGTACTGATCATTACCTGAAAGTGTCATCAAGATTGGGTGAAAAAATGTGTGCTGAGATTTCAGGAAACTCGTAGTTTTTTGGAAGCTTGGCAACCCCTTTCCATGAAAGTGATTTGCACCAGTCTCTGCTTAGGGCTACATCAATAGGAGACAAACCATAGAGATAGAACTTGGAGCTACTTTATTGTGTCAAGTTTCAAAGAGCTAGCACAAACCGTGTTTGATTTAGACTTCCAACTACATGTATCCATATAGGAGAAAACAGAGTAAAACCTAAAAATTAAAACTGTTACTGCCAACGAACGGTTTAACCTAGAAGAACAAAATTTGGTGATCCAAGTGGGATTGGGGTACTGATCATTACTTGAAAGTGTCATCAAGATTGGGTGAAAAAATGTGTGCTGAGATTTCAGGAAACTCGTAGTTTTTTGGAAGCTTGGCAACCCCTGTGAATGAAAGTGATTCGTGCCTGTCTCTGCTTAGGGCTACATCAATAGGAAACAAACCATAGAGATAGAACTTGGAGCTACTTTATTGTGTCAAGTTTCAAAGAGCTAGCACAAACCGTGTTTGATTTAGACTTCCAACTACATGTATCCATATAGGAGAAAACAGAGTGAAAGGTAAAAATTAAAAGT
The DNA here is from genome assembly GCF_964194105.1 of Spermophilus citellus. Classification (NCBI taxonomy): domain Eukaryota; kingdom Metazoa; phylum Chordata; class Mammalia; order Rodentia; family Sciuridae; genus Spermophilus; species Spermophilus citellus. The sequence continues at coordinate 337,198 of NW_027672727.1, read as the reverse complement.
ATTACTGCCAACAAACGGTTTAACCTAGAAGAACGAAATTTGGTTAGCCAAGTGGGAATGCGGTACTGATCATTACCTGAAAGTGTCATCAAGATTGGGTGAAAAAATGTGTGCTGAGATTTCTGGAAACTCGTAGTTTTTTGGAAGCTTGGCAACCCCTGTAAATGAAAGTGATTTGCACCAGTCTCTGCTTAGGGCTATATCAATAGGAAACAAACCATAGAGATAGAACTTGGAGCTACTTTATTGTGTCAAGTTTCAAAGAGCTAGCACAAACCGTGTTTGATTTAGACTTCCAACTACATGTATCCATATAGGAGAAAACAGAGTAAAACCTAAAAATTAAAACTGTTACTGCCAACGAACGGTTTAACCTAGAAGAACAAAATTTGGTGATCCAAGTGGGATTGGGGTACTGATCATTACTTGAAAGTGTCATCAAGATTGGGTGAAAAAATGTGTGCTGAGATTTCAGGAAACTCGTAGTTTTTTGGAAGCTTGGCAACCCCTGTGAATGAAAGTGATTCGTGCCTGTCTCTGCTTAGGGCTACATCAATAGGAAACAAACCATAGAGATAGAACTTGGAGCTACTTTATTGTGTCAAGTTTCAAAGAGCTAGCACAAACCGTGTTTGATTTAGACTTCCAACTACATGTATCCATATAGGAGAAAACAGAGTGAAAGGTAAAAATTAAAAGTATTACTGCCAACAAACGGTTTAACCTAGAAAACGAAATTTGGTGAGCCAAGTGGGAATGCGGTACTGATCATTACCTGAAAGTGTCATCAAGATTGGGTGAAAAAATGTGTGCTGAGATTTCTGGAAACTCGTAGTTTTTTGGAAGCTTGGCAACCCCTGTAAATGAAAGTGATTTGCACCAGTCTCTGCTTAGGGCTATATCAATAGGAAACAAACCATAGAGATAGAACTTGGAGCTACTTTATTGTGTCAAGTTTCAAAGAGCTAGCACAAACCGTGTTTGATTTAGACTTCCAACTACATGTATCCATATAGGAGAAAACAGAGTGAAACCTAAAAATGAAAACTGTTACTGCCAACGAACGGTTTAACCTAGAAGAACCAAACTTGGTGACCCAAGTGGGATTTGTTGTACTGATCATTACCTGAAAGTGTCATCAAGATTGGGTGAAAAAATGTGTGCTGAGATTTCAGGAAACTCGTAGTTTTTTGGAAGCTTGGCAACCCCTTTCCATGAAAGTGATTTGCGCCAGTCTCTGCTTATGGCTACATCAATAGGAAACAAACCATAGAGATAGAACATGGAGCTACTTTATTGTGTCAAGTTTCAAAGAGCTAGCACAAACCGTGTTTGATTTAGAGTTCCAAATACATGTATTCATATAGGACAAAATTGAGTGAAACCTAAAAATTAAAACTGTTACTGCCAACGAACGGTTTAACCTAGAAGAACGAAATTTGGTGAGCCAAGTGGGATTGGGGTACTGATCATTACCTGAAAGTGTCATCAAGATTGGGTGAAAAAATGTGTGCTGAGATTTCAGGAAACTCGTAGTTTTTTGGAAGATTGGCAACCCCTTTCCATGAAAGTGATTTGCGCCAGTCTCTGCTTAGGGCTACATCAATAGGAAACAAACCATAGAGATAGAACTTGGAGCTACATTATTGTGTCAAGTTTCTAAGAGCTAGCAAAAACCGTGTTTGATTTAGACTTCCAACTACATGTATCCATATAGGAGAAAACAGAGTGAAACCTAAAAATTAAAACTGTTACTGCCAACGAACGGTTAAACCTAGAAGAACGAAATTTGGTGAGCCAAGTGGGATTGGGGTACTGATCATTACCTGAAAGTGTCATCAAGATTTGGTGAAAAAATGTGTGCTGAGATTTCAGGAAACTCGTAGTTTTTTGGAAGCTTGGCAACCCCTGTGAATGAAAGTGATTTGCACCAGTCTCTGCTTAGGGCTACATCAATAGGAAACAAACCATAGAGATAGAACTTGGAGCTACTTTATTGTGTCAAGTTTCAAAGAGCTAGCACAAACCGTGTTTGATTTAGACTTCCTACTGCATGTATCCATATAGGAGAAAACAGAGTGAAACCTAAAAATTAAAACTGTTACTGCCAACGAACGGTTTAACATAGAAGAACGAAATTTGGTGAGCCAAGTGGGATTGGGGTACTGATCATTACCTGAAAGTGTCATCAAGATTGGGAGAAAAAATGTGTGCGGAGATTTCAGGAAACTCGTAGTTTTTTGGAAGATTGGCAACCCCTTTCCATGAAAGTGATATGCGCCAGTCTCTGCTTAGGGCTACATCAATAGGAAACAAACCACAGAGATAGAACTTGGAGCTACTTTATTGTGTCAAGTTTCAAAGAGCTAGCACAAACCGTGTTTGATTTAGACTTCCAACTACATGTATCCATATAGGAGAAAACAGAGTGAAACCTAAAAATTAAAACTGTTACTGCCAACGAACGGTTTAACCTAGAAGAACAAAATTTGGTGAGCCAAGTGGGATTGGGGTGCTGATCATTACCTGAAAGTCTCATCAAGATTGGGTGAAAAAATGTGTGCTGAGTTTTCAGGAAACTCTTAGTTTTTTGGAAGATTGTCAACCCCTTTCCATGAAAGTGATTTGCGCCAGTCTCTGCTTAGGGCTACATCAATAGGAAACAAACCATAGAGATAGAACTTGGAGCTAATTTATTGTGTCAAGTTTCAAAGAGCTAGCACAAACCGTGTTTGATTTAGAGTTCCAACTACATGTATCCATATAGGAGAAAACAGAGTGAAACCTAAAAATTAAAACTGTTACTGCCAACGAACGGTTTAACCTAGAAGAACGAAATTTGGTGAGCCAAGTGGGATTGGGGTACTGATCATTACCTGAAAGTGTCATCAAGATTGGGTGAAAAAATGTTTGCTGAGATTTCAGGAAACTCTTAGTTTTTTGGAAGATTGGCAACCCCTTTCCATGAAAGTGATTTGCGCCAGTCTCTTCTTAGGGCTACATCAATAGGAAACAAACCATAGAGATAGAACTTGGAGCTACTTTATTGTGTCAAGTTTCAAAGAGCTAGCACAAACCGTGTTTGATTTAGAGTTCCAACTACATGTGTCCATATAGGAGAAAACAGAGTGAAACCTAAAAATTAAAACTGTTACTGCCAACGAACGGTTTTACCTACAAGAACGAAACTTGGTGACCCAAATGGGATTTGTTGTACTGATCATTACCTGAAAGTGTCATCAAGATTGTGTGAAAAAATGTGTGCTGAGATTTCAGGAAACTCGTAGTTTTTTGGAAGATTGGCAACCCCTTTCCATGAAAGTGATTTGCGCAAGTCTCTGCTTAGGGCTACATCAATAGGAAACAAACTATAGAGATAGAACTTGGAGCTACTTTATTTTGTCTAGTTTCAAAGACCTAGCACAAACCATGTTTGATTTAGAGATCCAACTACATGTATTCATATAGGAGAAAATTGAGTGAAATCTAAAAATTAAAATTGTTACTGCCAACGAACGGTTAACCTAGAAGAACGAAATTTGGTGAGCCAAGTGGGATTGGGGTACTGATCATTACCTGAAAGTGTCATCAAGATTGGGTGAAAAAATGTGTGCTGAGATTTCAGGAAACTCGTAGTTTTTTGGAAGCTTGGCAACCCCTTTCCATGAAAGTGATTTGCATCAGTCTCTGCTTAGGGCTACATCAATAGGAGACAAACCATAGAGATAGAACTTGGAGCTACTTTATTGTGTCAAGTTTCAAAGAGCTAGCACAAACCGTGTTTGATTTAGACTTCCAACTACATGTATCCATATAGGAGAAAACAGAGTAAAACCTAAAAATTAAAACTGTTACTGCCAACGAACGGTTTAACCTAGAAGAACAAAATTTGGTGATCCAAGTGGGATTGGGGTACTGATCATTACTTGAAAGTGTCATCAAGATTGGGTGAAAAAATGTGTGCTGAGATTTCAGGAAACTCGTAGTTTTTGGGAAGCTTGGCAACCCCTGTGAATGAAAGTGATTCCTGCCAGTCTCTGCTTAGGGCTACATCAATAGGAAACAAACCATAGAGATAGAACTTGGAGCTACTTTATTGTGTCAAGTTTCAAAGAGCTAGCACAAACCGTGTTTGATTTAGACTTCCAACTACATGTATCCATATAGGAGAAAACAGAGTGAAAGGTAAAAATTAAAAGTATTACTGCCAACAAACGGTTTAACCTAGAAGAACGAAATTTGGTGAGCCAAGTGGGATTGCGGTACTGATCATTACCTGAAAGTGTCATCAAGATTGGGTGAAAAAATGTGTGCTGAGATTTCTGGAAACTCGTAGTTTTTTGGAAGCTTGGCAACCCCTGTAAATGAAAGTGATTTGCACCAGTCTCTGCTTAGGGCTATATCAATAGGAAACAAACCATAGAGATAGAACTTGGAGCTACTTTATTGTGTCAAGTTTCAAAGAGCTAGCACAAACCGTGTTTGATTTAGACTTCCTACTGCATGTATCCATATAGGAGAAAACAGAGTGAAACCTAAAAATTAAAACTGTTGCTGCCAACGAACGGTTTAACCTAGAAGAACGAAATTTGGTGAGCCAAGTGGGATTGGGGTACTGATCATTACCTGAAAGTGTCATCAAGATTGGGAGAAAAAATGTGTGCGGAGATTTCAGGAAACTCGTACTTTTTTGGAAGATTGGCAACCCCTTTCCATGAAAGAGATTTGCGCCAGTCTCTGCTTAGGGCTACATCAATAGGAAACAAACCATAGAGATAGAACTTGGAGCTACTTTATTGTGTCAAGTTTCAAAGAGCTAGCACAAACCGTGTTTGATTTAGACTTCCAACTACATGTATCGATATAGGAGAAAACAGAATGAAACCTAAAAATTAAAACTGTTACTGCCAACGAACCGTTAAACCTAGAAGAACGAAATGTGGTGATCCAAGTGGGATTGGGTTACTGATCATTACCTGAAAGTGTCATCAAGATTGGGTGAAAAAATGTGTGCTGAGATTTCAGGAAACTCGTAGTTTTTTGGAAGATTGGCAACCCCTTTCCATGAAAGTGATTTGCGCCAGTCTCTGCTTAGGGCTACATCAATAGGAAACAAACCACAGAGATAGAACTTGGAGCTACATTATTGTGTAAAATTTCAAAGAGCTAGCACAAACCGTGTTTGATTTAGAGTTCCAACTACATGTATCCATATAGGAGAAAACAGAGTGAAACCTAAAAATTAAAACTGTTACTGCCAACGAACGGTTTAACCTAGAAGAACGAAATTTGGTGAGCCAAGTGGGATTGGGGTACTGATCATTACCTGAAAGTGTCATCAAGATTGGGTGAAAAAATGTTTGCTGAGATTTCAGGAAACTCTTAGTTTTTTGGAAGATTGTCAACCCCTTTCCATGAAAGTGATTTGCGCCAGTCTCTTCTTAGGGCTACATCAATAGGAAACAAACCATAGAGATAGAACTTGGAGCTACTTTATTGTGTCAAGTTTCAAAGAGCTAGCACAAACCGTGTTTGATTTAGAGTTCCAACTACATGTGTCCATATAGGAGAAAACAGAGTGAAACCTAAAAATTAAAACTGTTACTGCCAACGAACAGTTTAACCTAGAAGAACGAAATTTGGTGAGTCAAGTGGGATTGGGGTACTGATCATTACTTGAAAGTGTCATCAAGATTGGGTGAAAAAATGTGTGCTGAGATTTCAGGAAACTCGTAGTTTTTTGGAAGATTGGCAACCCCTTTCCATGAAAGTGATTTGCGCCAGTCTCTGCGTAGGGCTACATCAATAGGAAACAAACCATAGAGATAGAACTTGGAGCTACTTTATTGTGTCAAGTTTCAAAGAGCTAGCACAAACCGTGTTTGATTTAGAGTTCCAACTACATGTATCCATATAGGAGAAAACAGAGTGAAACCTAAAAATTAAAACTGTTACTGCCAACGAACGGTTTAACCTAGAAGAACGAAATTTGGTGAGCCAAGTTTGATTGGGGTGCTGATCATTACCTGAAAGTCTCATCAAGATTGGGTGAAAAAATGTGTGCTGAGTTTTCAGGAAACTCTTAGTTTTTTGGAAGATTTTCAACACCTTTCCATGATAGTGATTTGCGCCAGTCTCTGCTTAGGGCTACATCAATAGGAAACAAACCAGAGAGAAAGAACTTGGAGCTAATTTATTGTGTCAAGTTTCAAAGAGCTAGCACAAACCGTGTTTGATTTAGAGTTCCAACTACATGTTTCCATATAGGAGAAAACAGAGTGAAACCTAAAATTTAAAACTGTTACTGCCAACGAACGGTTTAACCTACAAGGACGAAATTTGGTGAGCCAAGTTGGATTGGGGTACTGATCATTACCTGAAAGTCTCATCAAGATTGGGTGAAAAAATGTGTGCTGAGATTTCAGGAAACTCGTAGTTTTTTGGAAGATTGGCAACCCCTTTCCATGAAAGTGATTTGCGCCAGTCTCTGCTTAGGGTACATCAATAGGAGACAAACCATAGAGATAGAACTTGGAGCTACTTTATTGTGTCAAGTTTCAAAGAGCTAGCACAAACCGTGTTTGATTTAGACTTCCAACTACATGTATCCATATAGGAGAAAACAGAGTAAAACCTAAAAATTAAAACTGTTACTGCCAACGAACGGTTTATTCTAGAAGAACAAAATTTGGTGATCCAAGTGGGATTGGGGTACTGATCATTACTTGAAAGTGTCATCAAGATTGGGTGAAAAAATGTGTGCTGAGATTTCAGGAAAATCGTAGTTTTTTGGAAGCTTGGCAACCCCTGTGAATGAAAGTGATTCGTGCCAGTCTCTGCTTAGGGCTACATCAATAGGAAACAAACCATAGAGATAGAACTTGGAGCTACTTTATTGTGTCAAGTTTCAAAGAGCTAGCACAAACCGTGTTTGATTTAGACTTCCAACTACATGTATCCATATAGGAGAAAACAGAGTGAAACCTAAAAATTAAAACTGTTACTGCCAACGAACGGTTTAACCTAGAAGAACGAAATTTGGTGAGTCAAGTGGGATTGGGGTACTGATCATTACTTGAAAGTGTCATCAAGATTGGGTGAAAAAATGTGTGCTGAGATTTCAGGAAACTCGTAGTTTTTTGGAAGATTGGCAACCCCTTTCCATGAAAGTGATTTGCGCCAGTCTCTGCGTAGGGCTACATCAATAGGAAACAAACCATAGAGATAGAACTTGGAGCTACTTTATTGTGTCAAGTTTCAAAGAGCTAGCACAAACCGTGTTTGATTTAGAGTTCCAACTACATGTATCCATATAGGAGAAAACAGAGTGAAACCTAAAAATTAAAACTGTTACTGCCAACGAACGGTTTAACCTAGAAGAACGAAATTTGGTTAGCCAAGTTTGATTGGGGTGCTGATCATTACCTGAAAGTCTCATCAAGATTGGGTGAAAAAATGTGTGCTGAGTTTTCAGGAAACTCTTAGTATTTTGGAAGATTGTCAACACCTTTCCATGATAGTGATTTGCGCCAGTCTCTGCTTAGGGCTACATCAATAGGAAACAAACCAGAGAGATAGAACTTGGAGCTAATTTATTGTGTCAAGTTTCAAAGAGCTAGCACAAACCGTGTTTGATTTAGAGTTCCAACTACATGTTTCCATATAGGAGAAAACAGAGTGAAACCTAAAATTTAAAACTGTTACTGCCAACGAACGGTTTAACCTAGAAGGACGAAATTTGGTGAGCCAAGTGGGATTGGGGTACTGATCATTACCTGAAAGTGTCATCAATATTGGGTGAAAAAATGTGTGCTGAGATTTCAGGAAAATCGTAGTTGTTTGGAAGATTGGCAACCCCTTTCCATGAAAGTGATTTGCGCCAGTCTCTGCTTAGGGCTACATCAATAGGAGACAAACCATAGAGATAGAACTTGGAGCTACTTTATTGTGTCAAGTTTCAAAGAGCTAGCACAAACCGTGTTTGATTTAGACTTCCAACTACATGTATCCATATAGGAGAAAACAGAGTAAAACCTAAAAATTAAAACTGTTACTGCCAACGAACTGTTTAACCTAGAAGAACAAAATTTGGTGATCCAAGTGGGATTGGGGTACTGATCATTATTGAAAGTGTCATCAAGATTGGGTGAAAAAATATGTGCTGATATTTCAGGAAACTCGTAGTTTTTTGGAACCTTGGCAACCCCTGTGAATGAAAGTGATTCGTGCCAGTCTCTGCTTAGGGCTACATCAATAGGAAACAAACCATAGAGATAGAACTTGGAGCTACTTTATTGTGTCAAGTTTCAAAGAGCTAGCATAAACCGTGTTTGATTTAGACTTCCAACTACATGTATCCATATAGGAGAAAACAGAGTGAAAGGTAAAATTAAAAGTATTACTGCCAACAAACGGTTTAACCTAGAAGAACGAAATTTGGTGAGCCAAGTGGGATTGCGGTCCTGATCATTACCTGAAAGTGTCATCAAGATTGGGTGAAAAAATGTGTGCTGAGATTTCTGGAAACTCGTAGTTTTTTGGAAGCTTGGCAACCCCTGTAAATGAAAGTGATTTGCACCAGTCTCTGCTTAGGGCTATATCAATAGGAAACAAACCATAGAGATAGAACTTGGAGCTACTTTATTGTGTCAAGTTTCAAAGAGCTAGCACAAACCGTGTTTGATTTAGAGTTCCAACTACATGTATTCATATAGGAGAAAATTGAGTGAAACCTAAAAATTAAAACTGTTACTGCCAACGAACGGTTTAACCTAGAAGAACGAAATTTGGTGAGCCAAGTGGGATTGGGGTACTGATCATTACCTGAAAGTGTCATCAAGATTGGGTGAAAAAATGTGTGCTGAGATTTCAGGAAACTCGTAGTTTTTTGGAAGATTGGCAACCCCTTTCCATGAAAGTGATTTGCGCCAGTCTCTGCTTAGGGCTACATCAATAGGAAACAAACCATAGAGATAGAACTTGGAGCTACATTATTGTGTCAAGTTTCTAATAGCTAGCAAAAACCGTGTTTGATTTAGACTTCCAACTACATGTATCCATATAGGAGAAAACAGAGTGAAACCTAAAAATTAAAACTGTTACTGCCAACGAACAGTTAAACCTAGAAGAACGAAATTTGGTGAGCCAAGTGGGATTGGGGTACTGATCATTACCTGAAAGTGTCATCAAGATTGGGTGAAAAAATGTGTGCTGAGATTTCAGGAAACTCGTAGTTTTTTGGAAGCTTGGCAACCCCTGTGAATGAAAGTGATTTGCACCAGTCTCTGCTTAGGGCTACATCAATAGGAAACAAACCATAGAGATAGAACTTGGAGCTACTTTATTGTGTCAAGTTTCAAAGAGCTAGCACAAACCGTGTTTGATTTAGACTTCCTACTGCATGTATCCATATAGGAGAAAACAGAGTGAAACCTAAAAATTAAAACTGTTACTGCCAACGAACGGTTTAACCTAGAAGAACGAAATTTGGTGAGCCAAGTGGGATTGGGGTACTGATCATTACCTGAAAGTGTCATCAAGATTGGGAGAAAAAATGTGTGCGGAGATTTCAGGAAACTCGTAGTTTTTTGGAAGATTGGCAACCCCTTTCCATGAAAGAGATTTGCGCCAGTCTCTGCTTAGGGCTACATCAATAGGAAACAAACCATAGAGATAGAACTTGGAGCTACTTTCTTGTGTCAAGTTTCAAAGAGCTAGCACAAACCGTGTTTGATTTAGACTTCCAACTACATGTATCCATATAGGAGAAAACAGAGTGAAACCTAAAAATTAAAACTGTTACTGCCAACGAACCGTTAAACCTAGAAGAACGAAATGTGGTGATCCAAGTGGGATTGGGGTACTGATCATTACCTGAAAGTGTCATCAAGATTGGGTGAAAAAATGTGTGCTGAGATTTCAGGAAACTCGTAGTTGTTTGGAAGATTGGCAACCCCTTTCCATGAAAGTGATTTGCGCCAGTCTCTGCTTAGGGCTACATCAATAGGAGACAAACCATAGAGATAGAACTTGGAGCTACTTTATTGTGTCAAGTTTCAAAGAGCTAGCACAAACCGTGTTTGATTTAGACTTCCAACTACATGTATCCATATAGGAGAAAACAGAGTAAAACCTAAAAATTAAAACTGTTACTGCCAACGAACGGTTTATCCTAGAAGAACAAAATTTGGTGATCCAAGTGGGATTGGGGTACTGATCATTACTTGAAAGTGTCATCAAGATTGGGTGAAAAAATGTGTGCTGAGATTTCAGGAAAATCGTAGTTTTTTGGAAGCTTGGCAACCCCTGTGAATGAAAGTGATTCGTGCCAGTCTCTGCTTAGGGCTACATCAATAGGAAACAAACCATAGAGATAGAAATTGGAGCTACTTTATTGTGTCAAGTTTCAAAGAGCTAGCACAAACCGTGTTTGATTTAGACTTCCAACTACATGTATCCATATAGGAGAAAACAGAGTGAAACCTAAAAATTAAAACTGTTACTGCCAACGAACGGTTTAACCTAGAAGAACGAAATTTGGTGAGCCAAGTGGGATTGGGGTACTGATCATTACCTGAAAGTGTCATCAAGATTGGGTGAAAAAATGTGTGCTGAGATTTCAGGAAACTCTTAGTTTTTTGGAAGATTGTCAACCCCTTTCCATGAAAGTGATTTGCGCCAGTCTCTTCTTAGGGCTACATCAATAGGAAACAAACCATAGAGATAGAACTTGGAGCTACTTTATTGTGTCAAGTTTCAAAGAGCTAGCACAAACCGTGTTTGATTTAGAGTTCCAACTACATGTGTCCATATTGGAGAAAACAGAGTGAAACCTAAAAATTAAAACTGTTACTGCCAACGAACGGTTTAACCTAGAAGAACGAAATTTGGTGAGTCAAGTGGGATTGGGGTACTGATCATTACTTGAAAGTGTCATCAAGATTGGGTGAAAAAATGTGTGCTGAGATTTCAGGAAACTCGTAGTTTTTTGGAAGATTGGCAACCCCTTTCCATGAAAGTGATTTGCGCCAGTCTCTGCGTAGGGCTACATCAATAGGAAACAAACCATAGAGATAGAACTTGGAGCTACTTTATTGTGTCAAGTTTCAAAGAGCTAGCACAAACCGTGTTTGATTTAGAGTTCCAACTACATGTATCCATATAGGAGAAAACAGAGTGAAACCTAAAAATTAAAACTGTTACTGCCAACGAACGGTTTAACCTAGAAGAACGAAATTTGGTGAGCCAAGTTTGATTGGGGTGCTGATCATTACCTGAAAGTCTCATCAAGATTGGGTGAAAAAATGTGTGCTGAGTTTTCAGGAAACTCTTAGTATTTTGGAAGATTGTCAACACCTTTCCATGATAGTGATTTGCGCCAGTCTCTGCTTAGGGCTACATCAATAGGAAACAAACCAGAGAGATAGAACTTGGAGCTAATTTATTGTGTCAAGTTTCAAAGAGCTAGCACAAACCGTGTTTGATTTAGAGTTCCAACTACATGTTTCCATATAGGAGAAAACAGAGTGAAACCTAAAATTTAAAACTGTTACTGCCAACGAACGGTTTAACCTAGAAGGACGAAATTTGGTGAGCCAAGTGGGATTGGGGTACTGATCATTACCTGAAAGTGTCATCAATATTGGGTGAAAAAATGTGTGCTGAGATTTCAGGAAAATCGTAGTTGTTTGGAAGATTGGCAACCCCTTTCCATGAAAGTGATTTGCGCCAGTCTCTGCTTAGGGCTACATCAATAGGAGACAAACCATAGAGATAGAACTTGGAGCTACTTTATTGTGTCAAGTTTCAAAGAGCTAGCACAAACCGTGTTTGATTTAGACTTCCAACTACATGTATCCATATAGGAGAAAACAGAGTAAAACCTAAAAATTAAAACTGTTACTGCCAACGAACTGTTTAACCTAGAAGAACAAAATTTGGTGATCCAAGTGGGATTGGGGTACTGATCATTATTGAAAGTGTCATCAAGATTGGGTGAAAAAATGTGTGCTGATATTTCAGGAAACTCGTAGTTTTTTGGAACCTTGGCAACCCCTGTGAATGAAAGTGATTCGTGCCAGTCTCTGCTTAGGGCTACATCAATAGGAAACAAACCATAGAGATAGAACTTGGAGCTACTTTATTGTGTCAAGTTTCAAAGAGCTAGCATAAACCGTGTTTGATTTAGACTTCCAACTACATGTATCCATATAGGAGAAAACAGAGTGAAAGGTAAAATTAAAAGTATTACTGCCAACAAACGGTTTAACCTAGAAGAACGAAATTTGGTGAGCCAAGTGGGATTGCGGTCCTGATCATTACCTGAAAGTGTCATCAAGATTGGGTGAAAAAATGTGTGCTGAGATTTCTGGAAACTCGTAGTTTTTTGGAAGCTTGGCAACCCCTGTAAATGAAAGTGATTTGCACCAGTCTCTGCTTAGGGCTATATCAATAGGAAACAAACCATAGAGATAGAACTTGGAGCTACTTTATTGTGTCAAGTTTCAAAGAGCTAGCACAAACCGTGTTTGATTTAGAGTTCCAACTACATGTATTCATATAGGAGAAAATTGAGTGAAACCTAAAAATTAAAACTGTTACTGCCAACGAACGGTTTAACCTAGAAGAACGAAATTTGGTGAGCCAAGTGGGATTGGGGTACTGATCATTACCTGAAAGTGTCATCAAGATTGGTTGAAAAAATGTGTGCTGAGATTTAAGGAAACTCGTAGTTTTTTGGAAGATTGGCAACCCCTTTCCATGAAAGTGATTTGCGCCAGTCTCGGCTTAGGGCTACATCAATAGGAAACAAACCATAGAGATAGAACTTGGAGCTACATTATTGTGTCAAGTTTCTAATAGCTAGCAAAAACCGTGTTTGATTTAGACTTCCAACTACATGTATCCATATAGGAGAAAACAGAGTGAAACCTAAAAATTAAAACTGTTACTGCCAACGAACGGTTAAACCTAGAAGAACGAAATTTGGTGAGCCAAGTGGGATTGGGGTACTGATCATTACCTGAAAGTGTCATCAAGATTGGGTGAAAAAATGTGTGCTGAGATTTCAGGAAACTCGTAGTTTTTTGGAAGCTTGGCAACCCCTGTGAATGAAAGTGATTTGTACCAGTCTCTGCTTAGGGCTACATCAATAGGAAACAAACCATAGAGATAGAACTTGGAGCTACTTTATTGTGTCAAGTTTAAAAGAGCTAGCACAAACCGTGTTTGATTTAGACTTCCTACTGCATGTATCCATATAGGAGAAAACAGAGTGAAACCTAAAAATTAAAACTGTTACTGCCAACGAACGGTTTAACCTAGAAGAACGAAATTTGGTGAGCCAAGTGGGATTGGGGTACTGATCATTACCTGAAAGTGTCATCAAGATTGGGAGAAAAAATGTGTGCGGAGATTTCAGGAAACTCGTAGTTTTTTGGAAGATTGGCAACCCCTTTCCATGAAAGAGATTTGCGCCAGTCTCTGCTTAGGGCTACATCAATAGGAAACAAACCACAGAGATAGAACTTGGAGCTACTTTATTGTGTCAAATTTCAAAGAGCTAGCACAAACCGTGTTTGATTTAGAGTTCCAACTACATGTATCCATATAGGAGAAAACAGAGTGAAACCTAAAAATTAAAACTGTTACTGCCAACGAACGGTTTAACCGAGAAGAACGAAATTTGGTGAGCCAAGTGGGATTGGGGTGCTGATCATTACCTGAAAGTCTCATCAAGATTGGGTGAAAAAATGTGTGCTGAGTTTTCAGGAAACTCTTAGTTTTTTGGAAGATTGTCAACCCCTTTCCATGAAAGTGATTTGCGCCAGTCTCTTCTTAGGGCTACATCAATAGGAAACAAAGCATAGAGATAGAACTTGGAGCTACTTTATTGTGTCAAGTTTCAAAGAGCTAGCACAAACCGTGTTTGATTTAGAGTTCCAACTACATGTGTCCATATAGGAGAAAACAGAGTGAAACCTAAAAATTAAAACTGTTACTGCCAACGAACGGTTTAACCTAGAAGAACGAAATTTGGTGAGCCAAGTGGGATTGGGGTACTGATCATTACCTGAAAGTGTCATCAAGATTGGGTGAAAAAATGTGTGCTGAGATTTCAGGAAACTCTTAGTTTTTTGGAAGATTGTCAACCCCTTTCCATGAAAGTGATTTGCGCCAGTCTCTTCTTAGGGCTACATCAATAGGAAACAAAGCATAGAGATAGAACTTGGAGCTACTTTATTGTGTCAAGTTTCAAAGAGCTAGCACAAACCGTGTTTGATTTAGAGTTCCAACTACATGTGTCCATATAGGAGAAAACAGAGTGAAACCTAAAAATTAAAACTGTTACTGCCAACGAACGGTTTAACCTAGAAGAACGAAATTTGGTGAGTCAAGTGGGACTGGGGTACTGATCATTACTTGAAAGTCTCATCAAGATTGGGTGAAAAAATGTGTGCTGAGATTTCAGGAAACTCGTAGTTTTTTGGAAGATTGTCAACCCCTTTCCATGAAAGTGATTTGCGCCAGTCTCTGCTTAGGGCTACATCAATAGGAAACAAACCATAGAGATAGAACTTGGAGCTAATTTATTGTGTCAAATTTCGAAGAGCTAGCACAAACCGTGTTTGATTTAGAGTTCCAACTACATGTATCCATATAGGAGAAAACAGAGTGAAACCTAAAAATTAAAACTGTTACTGCCAACGAACGGTTTAACCTAGAAGAACGAAATTTGGTGAGCCAAGTGGGATTGGGGTACTGATCATTACCTGAAAGTGTCATCAAGATTGGGTGAAAAAATGTGTGCTGAGATTTCAGGAAACTCTTAGTTTTTTGGAAGATTGTCAACACCTTTCCATGATAGTGATTTGCGCCAGTCTCTGCTTAGGGCTACATCAATAAGAAACAAACCAGAGAGATAGAACTTGGAGCTAATTTATTGTGTCAAGTTTCAAAGAGCTAGCACAAACCGTGTTTGATTTAGAGTTCCAACTACATGTTTCCATATAGGAGAAAACAGAGTGAAACCTCAAATTTAAAACTGTTACTGCCAACGAACGGTTTAACCTAGAAGGACGAAATTTGGTGAGCCAAGTGGGATTGGGGTACTGATCATTACCTGAAAGTGTCATTAAGATTGGGTGAAAAAATGTGTGCTGAGATTTCAGGAAACTCGTAGTTGTTTGGAAGATTGGCAACCCCTTTCCATGAAAGTGATTTGTGCCAGTCTCTGCGTAGGGCTACATCAATAGGAAACAAACCATAGAGATAGAACTTGGAGCTACTTTATTGTGTCAAGTTTCAAAGAGCTAGCACAAACCGTGTTTGATTTAGACTTCCAACTACATGTATCCATATAGGAGAAAACAGAGTGAAACCTAAAAATTAAAACTATTACTGCCAACGAACGGTTTAACCTAGAAGAACGAAATTTGGTGAGCCAAGTGGGATTGAGGTACTGATCATTACCTGAAAGTGTCATCAAGATTGGGTGAAAAAATGTGTGATGAGATTTCAGGAAACTCTTAGTTTTTTGGAAGATGGCAACCCGTTTCCATGAAAGTGATTTGCGCCAGTCTCTGCTTAGGGCTACATCAATAGGAAACAAACCATAGAGATAGACTTGGAGCTACTTTATTGTGTGAAGTTTCAAAGAGCTAGCACAAACCGTGTTTGATTTAGAGTTCCAACTACATGTATCCAAATAGGAGAAAACAGAGTGAAACCTAAAAATTAAAACTGTTACTGCCAACGAACTGTTTAACCTAGAAGAACGAAATTTGGTGAGCCAAGTGGGATTGGGGTGCTGATCATTACCTGAAAGTGTCATCAAGATTGGTTGAAAAAATGTGTGCTGATATATCAGGAAACTCTTAGTTTTTTTGAAGATTGGCAACCCCTTTCCATGAAAGTGATTTGCGCCAGTCTCTGCTTAGGGCTACTTCAGTAGGAAACAAACCATAGAGATAGAACTTGGAGCTACTTTATTGTGTCAAGTTTCAAAGAGCTAGCACAAACCGTGTTTGATTTAGAGTTCCAACTACATGTATCCATATAGGAGAAAACAGAGTGAAACCTAAAAATTAAAACTGTTACTGCCAACGAACGGTTTAACCTAGAAGAACGAAATTTGGTGAGCCAAGTGGGATTGGGGTACTGATCATTACCTGAAAGTGTCATCAAGATTGGGTGAAAAAATGTGTGCTGAGTTTTCAGGAAACTCTTAGTTTTTTGGAAGATTGTCAACCCCTTTCAATGAAAGTGATTTGCGCCAGTCTCTGCTTAGGGCTACATCAATAGGAAACAAACCATAGAGATAGAACTTGGAGCTACTTTATTGTGTCAAGTTTCAAAGAGCTAGCACAAACCGTGTTAGATTTAGAGTTCCAACTACATGTATCCATATAGGAGAAAACAGAGTGAAACCTAAAAATTAAAACTGTTACTGCCAACGAACGGTTTAACCTAGAAGAACGAAATTTGGTGAGCCAAGTGGGATTGGGGTACTGATCATTACCTTAAAGTGTCATCAAGATTGGGTGAAAAAATGTGTGCTGAGATTTTTGGAAACTCGTAGTTTTTTGGAAGATTGGCAACCCCTTTCCATGAAAGTGATTTGCGCCAGTCTCTGCTTAGGGCTACATCAATAGGAAAGAAGCCATAGAGATAGAACTTGGAGCTACTTTATTGTGTCAAGTTTCAAAGAGCTAGCACAAACCGTGTTTGATTTAGAGTTCCAACTACATGTATCCATATTGGAGAAAACAGAGTGAAACCTAAAAATTAAACCTGTTACTGCCAACGAACTGTTTAACCTAGAAGAACGAAATTTGGTGAGGCAAGTGGGATTGAGGTACTGATCTTTACCTGAAAGTGTCATCAAGATTGGGTGAAAAAATGTGTGCTGTGATTTCAGGAAACTCTTAGTTTTTTGGAAGATGGCAACCACTTTCCATGAAAGTGATTTGCGCCAGTCTCTGATTAGGGCTACATCAATAGGAAACAAACCATAGAGATAGAACTTGGAGCTACTTTATTGTGTCAAGTTTCAAAGAGCTAGCACAAACCGTGTTTGATTTAGACTTCCTACTGCATGTATCCATATAGGAGAAAACAGAGTGAAACCTAAAAATTAAAACTGTTACTGCCAACGAACTGTTTAACCTAGAAGAACGAAATTTGGTGAGCCAAGTGGGATTGGGGTACTGATCATTACCTGAAAGTGTCATCAAGATTGGGTGAAAAAATGTGTGCGGAGATTTCAGGAAACTCGTAGTTTTTTGGAAGATTGGCAACCCCTTTCCTTGAAAGAGATTTGCGCCAGTCTCTGCTTAGGGCTACATCAATAGGAAACAAACCATAGAGATAGAACTTGGAGCTACTTTCTTGTGTCAAATTTCAAAGTGCTAGCACAAACCGTGTTTGATTTAGACTTCCAACTACATGTATCGATATAGGAGAAAACAGAGTGAAACCTAAAAATTAAAACTGTTACTGCCAACGAACCGTCAAACCTAGAAGAACGAAATTTGGTGAGCCAAGTGGGATTGGGGTACTGATCATTACCTGAAAGTGTCATCAAGATTGGGTGAAAAAATGTGTGCTGAGATTTCAGGAAACTAGTAGTTTTTTGGAAGATTGGCAACCCCTTTCCATGAAAGTGATTTGCGCCAGTCACTGCTTAGGGCTACATCAATAGGAAACAAACCATAGAGATAGAACTTGGAGCTACTTTATTGTGTCAAGTTTCAAAGAGCTAGCACAAACCGTGTTTGATTTAGAGTTCCAACTACATGTATCCATATAGGAGAAAACAGAGTGAAACCTAAAAATTAAAACTGTTACTGCCAACGAACGGTTTAACCTAGAAGAACGAAATTTGGTGAGCCAAGTGGGATTGGGGTGCTGATCATTACCTGAAAGTCTCATCAAGATTGGGTGAAAAAATGTGTGCTGAGTTTTCAGGAAACTCTTAGTTTTTTGGAAGATTGTCAACCCCTTTCCATGAAAGTGATTTGCGCCAGTCTCTGCTTAGGGCTACATCAATAGGAAACAAACCATAGAGATAGAACTTGGAGGTAATTTCTTGTGTCAAGTTTCAAAGAGCTAGCACAAACCGTGTTTGATTTAGAGTTCCAACTACATGTATCCATATAGGAGAAAACAGAGTGAAACCTAAAAATTAAAACTGTTACTGCCAACGAACGGTTTAACCTAGACGAACGAAATTTGGTGAGCCAAGTGGGATTGGTGTACTGATCATTACCTGAAAGTGTCATCAAGATTGGGTGAAAAAATGTGTGCTGAGATTTCAGGAAACTAGTAGTTTTTTGGAAGATTGGCAACCCCTTTCCATGAAAGTGATTTGCGCCAGTCTCTGCTTAGGGCTACATCAATAGGAAACAAACCGTAGAGATAGAACTTGGAGCTACTTTATTGTGTCAAGTTTCAAAGAGCTAGCACAAACCGTGTTTGATTTAGAGTTCCAACTACATGTATCCATATAGGAGAAAACAGAGTGAAACCTAAAAATTAAAACTGTTACTGCCAACGAACGGTATAACCTAGAAGAACGAAATTTGGTGAGCCAAGTGGGATTGGGGTACTGATCATTACCTGAAAGTGTCATCAAGATTGGGTGAAAAAATGTGTGCTGAGTTTTCAGGAAACTCTTAGTTTTTTGGAAGATTGTCAACCCCTTTCAATGAAAGTGATTTGCGCCAGTCTCTGCTTAGGGCTACATCAATAGGAAACAAACCATAGAGATAGAACTTGGAGCTACTTTATTGTGTCAAGTTTCAAAGAGCTAGCACAAACCGTGTTAGATTTAGAGTTCCAACTACATGTATCCATATAGGAGAAAACAGAGTGAAACCTAAAAATTAAAACTGTTACTGCCAACGAACGGTTTAACCTAGAAGAACGAAATTTGGTGAGCCAAGTGGGATTGGGGTACTGATCATTACCTTAAAGTGTCATCAAGATTGGGTGAAAAAATGTGTGCTGAGATTTTTGGAAACTCGTAGTTTTTTGGAAGATTGGCAACCCCTTTCCATGAAAGTGATTTGCGCCAGTCTCTGCTTAGGGCTACATCAATAGGAAAGAAGCCATAGAGATAGAACTTGGAGCTACTTTATTGTGTCAAGTTTCAAAGAGCTAGCACAAACCGTGTTTGATTTAGAGTTCCAACTACATGTATCCATATTGGAGAAAACAGAGTGAAACCTAAAAATTAAACCTGTTACTGCCAACGAACTGTTTAACCTAGAAGAACGAAATTTGGTGAGGCAAGTGGGATTGAGGTACTGATCATTACCTGAAAGTGTCATCAAGATTGGGTGAAAAAATGTGTGCTGTGATTTCAGGAAACTCTTAGTTTTTTGGAAGATGGCAACCACTTTCCATGAAAGTGATTTGCGCCAGTCTCTGATTAGGGCTACATCAATAGGAAACAAACCATAGAGATAGAACTTGGAGCTACTTTATTGTGTCAAGTTTCAAAGAGCTAGCACAAACCGTGTTTGATTTAGACTTCCTACTGCATGTATCCATATAGGAGAAAACAGAGTGAAACCTAAAAATTTAAACTGTTACTGCCAACGAACTGTTTAACCTAGAAGAACGAAATTTGGTGAGCCAAGTGGGATTGGGGTACTGATCATTACCTGAAAGTGTCATCAAGATTGGGTGAAAAAATGTGTGCGGAGATTTCAGGAAACTCGTAGTTTTTTGGAAGATTGGCAACCCCTTTCCTTGAAAGAGATTTGCGCCAGTCTCTGCTTAGGGCTACATCAATAGGAAACAAACCATAGAGATAGAACTTGGAGCTACTTTCTTGTGTCAAGTTTCAAAGTGCTAGCACAAACCGTGTTTGATTTAGACTTCCAACTACATGTATCGATATAGGAGAAAACAGAGTGAAACCTAAAAATTAAAACTGTTACTGCCAACGAACCGTCAAACCTAGAAGAACGAAATTTGGTGAGCCAAGTGGGATTGGGGTACTGATCATTACCTGAAAGTGTCATCAAGATTGGGTGAAAAAATGTGTGCTGAGATTTCAGGAAACTAGTAGTTTTTTGGAAGATTGGCAACCCCTTTCCATGAAAGTGATTTGCGCCAGTCACTGCTTAGGGCTACATCAATAGGAAACAAACCATAGAGATAGAACTTGGAGCTACTTTATTGTGTCAAGTTTCAAAGAGCTAGCACAAACCGTGTTTGATTTAGAGTTCCAACTACATGTATCCATATAGGAGAAAACAGAGTGAAACCTAAAAATTAAAACTGTTACTGCCAACGAACGGTTTAACCTAGAAGAACGAAATTTGGTGAGCCAAGTGGGATTGGGGTGCTGATCATTACCTGAAAGTCTCATCAAGATTGGGTGAAAAAATGTGTGCTGAGTTTTCAGGAAACTCTTAGTTTTTTGGAAGATTGTCAACCCCTTTCCATGAAAGTGATTTGCGCCAGTCTCTGCTTAGGGCTACATCAATAGGAAACAAACCATAGAGATAGAACTTGGAGGTAATTTCTTGTGTCAAGTTTCAAAGAGCTAGCACAAACCGTGTTTGATTTAGAGTTCCAACTACATGTATCCATATAGGAGAAAACAGAGTGAAACCTAAAAATTAAAACTGTTACTGCCAACGAACGGTTTAACCTAGACGAACGAAATTTGGTGAGCCAAGTGGGATTGGTGTACTGATCATTACCTGAAAGTGTCATCAAGATTGGGTGAAAAAATGTGTGCTGAGATTTCAGGAAACTAGTAGTTTTTTGGAAGATTGGCAACCCCTTTCCATGAAAGTGATTTGCGCCAGTCTCTGCTTAGGGCTACATCAATAGGAAACAAACCGTGGAGATAGAACTTGGAGCTACTTTATTGTGTCAAGTTTCAAAGAGCTAGCACAAACCGTGTTTGATTTAGAGTTCCAACTACATGTATCCATATAGGAGAAAACAGAGTGAAACCTAAAAATTAAAACTGTTACTGCCAACGAACGGTTTAACCTAGAAGAACGAAATTTGGTGAGCCAAGTGGGATTGGGGTACTGATCATTACATGAAAGTGTCATCAAGATTGGGTGAAAAAATGTGTGCTGAGATTTCAGGAAACTCTTAGTTTTTTGGAAGATTGTCAACCCCTTTCCATGAAAGTGATTTGCGCCAGTCTCTTCCTTGGGCTACATCAATAGGAAACAAACCATAGAGATAGAACTTGGAGCTACTTTATTGTGTCAAGTTTCAAAGAGCTAGCACAAACCGTGTTTGATTTAGAGTTCCAACTACATGTTTCCATATAGGAGAAAACAGAGTGAAACCTAAAAATTAAAACTGTTACTGCCAACGAACGGTTTAACCTAGAAGAACGAAATTTGGTGAGTCAAGTGGGACTGGGGTACTGATCATTACTTGAAAGTGTCATCAAGATTGGGTGAAAAAATGTGTGCTGAGATTTCAGGAAACTCGTAGTTTTTTGGAAGATTGGCAACCCCTTTCAATGAAAGTGATTTGCGCCAGTCTCTGCTTAGGGCTACATCAATAGGAAAGAAGCCATAGAGATAGAACTTGGAGCTACTTTATTGTGTCAAGTTTCAAAGAGCTAGCACAAACCGTGTTTGATTTAGAGTTCCAACTACATGTATCCATATTGGAGAAAACAGAGTGAAACCTAAAAATTAAACCTGTTACTGCCAACAAACTGTTTAACCTAGAAGAACGAAATTTGGTGAGGCAAGTGGGATTGAGGTACTGATCTTTACCTGAAAGTGTCATCAAGATTGGGTGAAAAAATGTGTGCTGTGATTTCAGGAAACTCTTAGTTTTTTGGAAGATGGCAACCACTTTCCATGAAAGTGATTTGCGCCAGTCTCTGATTAGGGCTACATCAATAGGAAACAAACCATAGAGATAGAACTTGGAGCTACTTTATTGTGTCAAGTTTCAAAGAGCTAGCACAAACCGTGTTTGATTTAGACTTCCTACTGCATGTATCCATATAGGAGAAAACAGAGTGAAACCTAAAAATTAAAACTGTTACTGCCAACGAACTGTTTAACCTAGAAGAACGAAATTTGGTGAGCCAAGTGGGATTGGGGTACTGATCATTACCTGAAAGTGTCATCAAGATTGGGTGAAAAAATGTGTGCGGAGATTTCAGGAAACTCGTAGTTTTTTGGAAGATTGGCAACCCCTTTCCTTGAAAGAGATTTGCGCCAGTCTCTGCTTAGGGCTACATCAATAGGAAACAAACCATAGAGATAGAACTTGGAGCTACTTTCTTGTGTCAAATTTCAAAGTGCTAGCACAAACCGTGTTTGATTTAGACTTCCAACTACATGTATCGATATAGGAGAAAACAGAGTGAAACCTAAAAATTAAAACTGTTACTGCCAACGAACCGTTAAACCTAGAAGAACGAAATGTGGTGATCCAAGTGGGATTGGGGTACTGATCATTACCTGAAAGTGTCATCAAGATTGGGTGAAAAAATGTGTGCTGAGATTTCAGGAAACTAGTAGTTTTTTGGAA
Source organism: Spermophilus citellus (assembly GCF_964194105.1). Taxonomy (NCBI): domain Eukaryota; kingdom Metazoa; phylum Chordata; class Mammalia; order Rodentia; family Sciuridae; genus Spermophilus; species Spermophilus citellus. The sequence continues at coordinate 314,662 of NW_027672727.1, read as the reverse complement.
CTTTGGCTAACCTTTCCATGAAAGTGATTTGCGCCAGTCTCTGCTTAGGGCTACATCAATAGGAAACAAACCATAGAGATAGAACTTGGAGCTACTTTATTGTGTAAAGTTTCAAAGAGCTAGCACAAACCGTGTTTGATTTAGAGTTCCAACTACATGTATCCATATAGGAGAAAACAGAGTGAAACCTAAAAATTAAAACTGTTACTGCCAACGAACGGTTTAACCTAGAAGAACGAAATTTGGTGAGCCAAGTGGGATTGTGGTACTGATCATTACCTGAAAGTGTCATCAAGATTGGGTGAAAAAATGTGTGCTGAGATTTCAGGAAACTCGTAGTTTTTTGGAAGATTGGCAACCCCTTTCCATGAAAGTGATTTGCGCCAGTCTCTGCTTAGGGCTACATCAATAGGAAACAAACCATAGAGATAGAACTTGGAGCTACTTTATTGTGTAAAGTTTCAAAGAGCTAGCACAAACCGTGTTTGATTTAGAGTTCCAACTACATGTATCCATATAGGAGAAAACAGAGTGAAACCTAAAAATTAAAACTGTTACTGCCAACGAACGGTTTAACCTAGAAGAACGAAATTTGGTGAGCCAAGTGGGATTGTGGTACTGATCATTACCTGAAAGTGTCATCAAGATTGGGTGAAAAAATGTGTGCTGAGATTTCAGGAAACTCGTAGTTTTTTGGAAGATTGGCAACCCCTTTCCATGAAAGTGATTTGCGCCAGTCTCTGCTTAGGGCTACATCAATAGGAAACAAACCATAGAGATAGAACTTGGAGCTACTTTATTGTGTCAAGTTTCAAAGAGCTAGCACAAACCGTGTTTGATTTAGAGTTCCAACTACATGTATCCATATAGGAGAAAACAGAGTGAAACCTAAAAATTAAAACTGTTACTGCCAACGAACGGTTTAACCTAGAAGAACGAAATTTGGTGAGCCAAGTGGGATTGTGGTACTGATCATTACCTGAAAGTGTCATCAAGATTGGGTGAAAAAATGTGTGCTGAGATTTCAGGAAACTCGTAGTTTTTTGGAGGCTTGGCAACCCCTATAAATGAAAGTGATTTGTGCCAGTCTCTGCTTAGGGCTACATCAATAGGAAACAAACCATAGAGATAGAACTTGGAGCTACTTTATTGTATCAAGTTTCAAAGAGCTAGCACAAACCGTGTTTGATTTAGACTTCCAACTACATGTATCCATATAGGAGAAAACAGAGTGAAACCTAAAAATTAAAACTGTTACTGCCAACGAACGGTTTAACCTAGAAGAACGAAATTTGGTGAGCCAAGTGGGATTGGGGTACTGATCATTACCTGAAAGGGTCATCAAGATTGGGTGAAAAAATGTGTGCTGAGATTTCAGGAAACTCGTAGTTTTTTGGAAGATTGGCAACCCCTTTCCATGAAAGTGATTTGCGCCAGTCTCTGCTTAGGGCTACATCAATAGGAAACAAACCATAGAGATAGAACTTGGAGCTACTTTATTGTGTCAAGTTTCAAAGAGCTAGCACACACCGTGTTTGATTTAGAGTTCCAACTACATGTATCCATATAGGAGAAAACAGAGTGAAACCTAAAAATTAAAACTGTTACTGCCAACGAACGGTTTAACCTAGAAGAACGAAATTTGGTGAGCCAAGTGGGATTGTGGTACTGATCATTACCTGAAAGTGTCATCAAGATTGGGTGAAAAAATGTGTGCTGAGATTTCAGGAAACTCGTAGTTTTTTGGAGGCTTGGCAACCCCTGTAAATTAAAGTGATTTGTGCCAGTCTCTGCTTAGGGCTACATCAATAGGAAACAAACCATAGAGATAGAACTTGGAGCTACTTTATTGTGTCAAGTTTCAAAGAGCTAGCACAAACCGTGTTTGATTTAGACTTCCAACTACATGTATCCATATAGGAGAAAACAGAGTGAAACCTAAAAATTAAAACTGTTACTGCCAACGAACGGTTTAATCTAGAAGAACGAAATTTGGTGAGCCAAGTGGGATTGGGGTACTGATCATTACCTGAAAGTGTCATCAAGATTGGGTGAAAAAATGTGTGCTGAGATTTCAGGAAACTCGTAGTTTTTTGGAAGATTGGCAACCCCTTTCCATGAAAGTGATTTGCGCCAGTCTCTGCTTATGGCTACATCAATAGGAAACAAACCATAGAGATAGAACTTGGAGCTACTTTATTGTGTCAAGTTTCAAAGAGCTAGCACAAACCGTGTTTGATTTAGAGTTCCAACTACATGTATCCATATAGGAGAAAACAGAGTGAAACCTAAAAATTAAAACTGTTACTGCCAACGAATGGTTTAACCTAGAAGAACGAAATTTGGTGAGCCAAGTGGGATTGCAGTAATGATCATTACCTGAAAGTGTCATCAAGATTGGGTGAAAAAATGTGTGCTGAGATTTCAGGAAACTCGTAGTTTTTTGGAGGCTTGGCAACCCCTGTAAATGAAAGTGATTTGTGCCAGTCTCTGCTTAGGGCTACATCAATAGGAAACAAACCATAGAGATAGAACTTGGAGCTACTTTATTGTATCAAGTTTCAAAGAGCTAGCACAAACCGTGTTTGATTTAGACTTCCAACTACATGTATCCATATAGTTGAAAACAGAGTGAAACCAAAAAATTAAAACTGTTACTGCCAACGAACGGTTTAACCTAGAAGAACGAAATTTGGTGAGCCAAGTGGGAATGGGGTACTGATCAATACCTGAAAGTGTCATCAAGATTGGGTGTAAAAATGTGTGCTGAGATTTCAGGAAACTCGTAGTTTTTTGGAAGATTGGCAACCCCTATCCATGAAAGTGATTTGCACCAGTCTTTGCTTAGGGCTACATCAATAGGAAACAAACCATAGAGATAGAACTTGGAGCTATTTTATTGTGTCAAGTTTCAAAGAGCTAGCACAAACCGTGTTTGATTTAGACTTCCAACTACATGTATCCATATAGGAGAAAACAGAGTGAAACCTAAAAATTAAAACTGTTACTGCCAACGAACGGTTTAACCTAGAAGAACGAAATTTGGTGAGCCAAGTGGGATTGGGGTACTAATCATTACCTGAAAGTGTCATCAAGATTGGGTGAAAAAATGTCTGCTGATTTTCAGGAAACTCGTAGTTTTTTGGAAGCTTGGCAACCCCTTTCCATGAAAGTGATTTGCGCAAGTCTCTGCTTAGGGCTACATCAATAGGAAACAAACTATAGAGATAGAACTTGGAGCTACTTTATTGTGTCAAGTTTCAAAGAGCTAGCACAAACCGTGTTTGATTTAGACTTCCAACTACATGTATCCATATAGGAGAAAACAGAGTGAAACCTAAAAATTAACTGTTACTGCCAACAAACGGTTTAACCTGGAAGAACGAAATTTGGTGAGCCAAGTGGGATTGGGGTACTGATCATTACCCGAAAGTGTCATCAAGATTGGGTGAAAAAATGTGTGCTGAGATTTCAGGAAACTCGTATTTTTTTGGAAGCTTGGCAACCCCTGTAAATGAAAGTGATTTGCACCAGTCCATGCTTAGGGCTACATGAATAGGAAACAAACCATAGAGATAGAACTTGGAGCTACTTTATTGTGTCAAGTTTCAAAGAGCTAGCACAAACCGTGTTGGATTTAGACTTCCAACTACATGTATTAATATAGGAGAAAACAGAGTGAAACCTAAATATTAAAACTGTTACTGCCAACGAACGGTTTAACCTAGAAGAACGAAATTTGGTGAGCCAAGTGGGATTGTGGTACTGATCATTACCTGAAAGTGTCATCAAGATTGGGTGAAAAAATATGTGCTGAGATTTCACGAAACTCGTAGTTTTTTGGAAGCTTGGCAACCCCCTTCCATGAAAGTGATTTGCGCCAGTCTCTGCTTAGGGCTACATCAATAGGAAACAAAACGTAGAGATAGAACTTGGAGCTACTTTATTGTGTCAAGTTTGAAAGAGCTAGCACAAACCATGTTTGAATTAGACTTCCAACTACATATATCCATATAGGAGAAAACAGAGTGGAACCTAAAAATTAAAACTGTTACTGCCAACGAACGGTTTAACCTAGAAGAACGAAACTTGGTGACCCAAGTGGGATTTGTTGTACTGATCATTACCGGAAAGTGTCATCAAGATTGGGAGAAAAAATGTGTGCCTAGATTTCAGGAAACTCATAGTTTTTTGGAAGCTTGGCAACCTTTTTCCATGAAAGTGATTTGCGCCAGTCTCTGCTTAGGGCTACATCAATAGGAAACCAACCATAGAGATAGAACTTGGAGCTACTGTATTGTGTCAAGTTTCAAAGAGCTAGCACAAACCGTGTTTGATTTAGACTTCCCACTACATGTATCCATATAGGAGAAAACAGAGTGAAACCTAAAAATTAAAACTGTTACTGCCAACGAACGGTTTAACCTAGAAGAACGAAATTTGGTGAGCCAAGTGGGATTGTGGTACTGATCATTACCTGAAAGTGTCATCAAGATTGGGTGAAAAAATGTGTGCTGAGATTTCAGGAAACTCGTAGTTTTTTGGAGGCTTGGCAACCCCTATAAATGAAAGTGATTTGTGCCAGTCTCTGCTTAGGGCTACATCAGTAGGAAACAAACCATAGAGATAGAACTTGGAGCTACTTTATTGTATCAAGTTTCAAAGAGCTAGCACAAACCGTGTTTGATTTAGACTTCCAACTACATGTATCCATATAGGAGAAAACAGAGTGAAACCTAAAAATTAAAACTGTTACTGCCAACGAACGGTTTAACCTAGAAGAACGAAATTTGGTGAGCCAAGTGGGAATGGGGTACTGATCATTACCTGAAAGTGTCATCAAGATTGGGTGAAAAAATGTGTGCTGAGATTTCAGGAAACTCGTAGTTTTTTGGAAGATTGGCAACCCCTTTCCATGAAAGTGATTTGCACCAGTGTTTGCTTAGGGCTACATCAATAGGAAACAAACCATAGAGATAGAACTTGGAGCTATTTTATTGTGTCAAGTTTCAAAGAGCTAGCACAAACCGTGTTTGATTTAGACTTCCAACTACATGTATCCATATAGGAGAAAACAGAGTGAAACCTAAAAATTAAAACTGTTACTGCCAACGAACGGTTTAACCTAGAAGAACGAAATTTGGTGAGCCAAGTGGGATTGGGGTACTGATCATTACCTGAAAGTGTCATCAAGATTGGGTGAAAAAATGTCTGCTGATTTTCAGGAAACTCGTAGTTTTTTGGAAGCTTGGCAACCCCTTTCCATGAAAGTGATTTTCGCAAGTCTCTGCTTAGGGCTACATCAATAGGAAACAAACTATAGAGATAGAACTTGGAGCTACTTTATTGTGTCAAGTTTCAAAGAGCTAGCACAAACCGTGTTTGATTTAGACTTCCAACTACATGTATCCATATAGGAGAAAACAGAGTGAAACCTAAAAATTAACTGTTACTGCCAACAAACGGTTTAACCTGGAAGAACGAAATTTGGTGAGCCAAGTGGGATTGGGGTACTGATCATTACCCGAAAGTGTCATCAAGATTGGGAGAAAAAATGTGTGCCTAGATTTCAGGAAACTCATAGTTTTTTGGAAGCTTGGCAACCTTTTTCCATGAAAGTGATTTGCGCCAGTCTCTGCTTAGGGCTACATCAATAGGAAACCAACCATAGAGATAGAACTTGGAGCTACTGTATTGTGTCAAGTTTCAAAGAGCTAGCACAAACCGTGTTTGATTTAGACTTCCAACTACATGTATCCATATAGGAGAAAACAGAGTGAAGCCTAAAAATTAAAACTGTTACTGCCAACGAATGGTTTTACCTAGAAGAACGAAATTTGGTGACCCAAGTGGGATTTGTTTTACTGATCATTACCTGAGAGTGTCATCAAGATTGGGTGAAAAAATATGTGCTGAGATTTCAGGAAACTCGTAGTTTTTTGGAAGCTTGGCATCCCCTTTCCATGTAAGTGATTTGCGCCAGTCTCTGCTTAGGGCTACATCAATAGGAAACAAACCATAGAGATAGAACATGGAGCTACTTTATTTTGTCAAGTTTCAAAGAGCTAGCACAAACCGTGTTTGATTTAGAGATCCAACTACATGTATTCATATAGGAGAAAATTGAGTGAAACCTAAAAATTAAAATTGTTACTGCCAACGAACGGTTTAACCTAGAAGAACGAAATTTGGTGAGCCAAGTGGGATTGGGGTACTGATCATTACCTGAAAGTGTCATCAAGATTGGGAGAAAAAATGTGTGCTGAGATTTCAGGAAACTCGTAGTTTTTTGGAAGCTTGGCAACCCCTGTGAATGAAAGTGATTTGCACCAGTCTCTGCTTAGGGCTACATCAATAGGAAACAAACCATAGGGATAGAACTTGGAGCTACTTTATTGTGTCAAGTTTCAAAGAGCTAGCACAAACCGTGTTTGATTTAGACTTCCTACTGCATGTATCCATATAGGAGAAAACAGAGTGAAACCTAAAAATTAAAACTGTTACTGCCAACGAACGGTTTAACCTAGAAGAACGAAATTTGGTGAGCCAAGTGGGATTGGGGTGCTGATCATTACCTGAAAGTCTCATCAAGATTGGGTGAAAAAATGTGTGCTGAGTTTTCAGGAAACTCTTAGTTTTTTGGAAGATTGTCAACCCCTTTCCATGAAAGTGATTTGCGCCAGTCTCTGCTTAGGGCTACATCAATAGGAAACAAACCATAGAGATAGAACTTGGAGCTAATTTATTGTTTCAAGTTTCAAAGAGCTAGCACAAACCGTGTTTGATTTAGAGTTCCAACTACATGTATCCATATAGGAGAAAACAGAGTGAAACCTAAAAATTAAAACTGTTACTGCCAGCGAACGGTTTAACCTAGAAGAACGAAATTTGGTGAGCCAAGTGGGATTGGGGTACTGATCATTATCTGAAAGTGTCATCAAGATTGGGTGAAAAAATGTGTGCTGAGATTTCAGGAAACTCTTAGTTTTTTGGAAGATTGTCAACCCCTTTCCATGAAAGTGATTTGCGCCAGTCTCTTCTTAGGGCTACATCAATAGGAAACAAACCATAGAGATAGAACTTGGAGCTACTTTATTGTGTCAAGTTTCAAAGAGCTAGCACAAACCGTGTTTGATTAAGAGTTCTAACTACATGTGTCCATATAGGAGAAAACAGAGTGAAACCTAAAAATTTAAACTGTTACTGCCAACGAACGGTTTAACCTAGAAGAACGAAATTTGGTGAGTCAAGTGGGATTGGGGTACTGATCATTACTTGAAAGTGTCATCAAGACTGGGTGAAAAAATGTGTGCTGAGATTTCAGGAAACTCGTAGTTTTTTGGAAGATTGGCAACCCCTTTCCATGAAAGTGATTTGCGCCAGTCACTGCTTAGGGCTACATCAATAGGAAACAAACCATAGAGATAGAACTTGGAGCTAATTTATTGTGTCAGGTTTCAAAGAGCTAGCACAAACCGTGTTTGATTTAGAGTTCCAACTACATGTTTCCATATAGGAGAAAACAGAGTGAAACCTAAAATTTAAAACTGTTACTGCCAACGAACGGTTTAACCTAGAAGGACGAAATTTGGTGAGCCAAGTGGGATTGGGGTACTGATCATTACCTGAAAGTGTCATCAAGATTGGGTGAAAAAATGTGTGCTGAGATTTCAGGAAACTCTTAGTTTTTTGGAAGATTGTCAACCCCTTTCCATGAAAGTGATTTGCGCCAGTCTCTTCTTAGGGCTACATCAATAGGAAACAAACCATAGAGATAGAACTTGGAGCTAACTTATTGTGTCATGTTTCAAAGAGCTACCACAAACCGTGTTTGATTTAGAGTTCCAACTACATGTATCCATATAGGAGAAAACAGAGTGAAACCTAAAAATTAAAACTGTTACTGCCAACGAACGGTTTAACCTAGAAGAACGAAATTTGGTGAGCCAAGTGGGATTGGGGTACTGATCATTACCTGAAAGTGTCATCAAGATTGGGTGAAAAAATGTGTGCTGAGATTTCAGGAAACTCGTAGTTGTTTGGAAGATTGGCAACCCCTTTCCATGAAAGTGATTTGCGCCAGTCTCTGCATAGGGCTACATCAATAGGAAACAAATCATAGAGATAGAACTTGGAGCTACTTTATTGTGTCAAGTTTCAAAGAGCTAGCACAAACCATGTTTGATTTAGAGTTCCAACTACATGTATCCATATAGGAGAAAACAGAGTGAAACCTAAAAATTAAAACTGTTACTGCCAACGAACGGTTTAACCTAGAAGAACGAAATTTGGTGAGCCAAGTGGGATTGGGGTGCTGATCATTACCTGAAAGTGTCATCAAGATTGGGTAAAAAAATGTGTGCTGAGATTTCAGGAAACTCGTAGTTTTTTGGAAGATTGGCTACCCCTTTCCATGAAAGTGATTTGCGCCAGTCTCTGCTTAGGGCTACATCAATAGGAAACAAGCCATAGAGATAGAACTTGGAGCTACTTTATTGTGTCAAGTTTCAAAGAGCTAGCACAAACCGTGTTTGATTTAGACTTCCAACTACATGTATCCATATAGGAGAAAACAGAGTAAAACCTAAAAATTAAAACTGTTACTGCCAACGAACGGTTTTACCTACAAGAACGAAACTTGGTGACCCAAATGGGATTTGTTGTACTGATCATTACCTGAAAGTGTCATCAAGATTGTGTGAAAAAATGTGTGCTGAGATTTCAGGAAACTCGTAGTTTTTTGGAAGCTTGGCAACCCCTTTCCATGAAAGTGATTTGCGCAAGTCTCTGCTTAGGGCTACATCAATAGGAAACAAACTATAGAGATAGAACTTGGAGCTACTTTATTTTGTCAAGTTTCAAAGACCTAGCAAAAACCATGTTTGATTTAGAGATCCAACTACATGTATTCATATAGGAGAAAATTGAGTGAAATCTAAAAATTAAAATTGTTACTGCCAACGAACGGTTAACCTAGAAGAACGAAATTTGGTGAGCCAATTGGGATTGGGGTACTGATCATTACCTGAAAGTGTCATCAAGATTGGGTGAAAAAATGTGTGCTGAGATTTCAGGAAACTCGTAGTTTTTTGGAAGCTTGGCAACCCCTTTCCATGAAAGTGATTTGCACCAGTCTCTGCTTAGGGCTACATCAATAGGAGACAAACCATAGAGATAGAACTTGGAGCTACTTTATTGTGTCAAGTTTAAAAGAGCTAGCACAAACCGTGTTTGATTTAGACTTCCAACTACATGTATCCATATAGGAGAAAACAGAGTAAAACCTAAAAATTAAAACTGTTACTGCCAACGAACGGTTTAACCTAGAAGAACAAAATTTGGTGATCCAAGTGGGATTGGGGTACTGATCATTACTTGAAAGTGTCATCAAGATTGGGTGAAAAAATGTGTGCTGAGATTTCAGGAAACTCGTAGTTTTTTGGAAGCTTGGCAACCCCTGTGAATGAAAGTGATTCGTGCCTGTCTCTGCTTAGGGCTACATCAATAGGAAACAAACCATAGAGATAGAACTTGGAGCTACTTTATTGTGTCAAGTTTCAAAGAGCTAGCACAAACCGTGTTTGATTTAGACTTCCAACTACATGTATCCATATAGGAGAAAACAGAGTGAAAGGTAAAAATTAAAAGTATTACTGCCAACAAACGGTTTAACCTAGAAGAACGAAATTTGGTTAGCCAAGTGGGAATGCGGTACTGATCATTACCTGAAAGTGTCATCAAGATTGGGTGAAAAAATGTGTGCTGAGATTTCTGGAAACTCGTAGTTTTTTGGAAGCTTGGCAACCCCTGTAAATGAAAGTGATTTGCACCAGTCTCTGCTTAGGGCTATATCAATAGGAAACAAACCATAGAGATAGAACTTGGAGCTACTTTATTGTGTCAAGTTTCAAAGAGCTAGCACAAACCGTGTTTGATTTAGACTTCCAACTACATGTATCCATATAGGAGAAAACAGAGTAAAACCTAAAAATTAAAACTGTTACTGCCAACGAACGGTTTAACCTAGAAGAACAAAATTTGGTGATCCAAGTGGGATTGGGGTACTGATCATTACTTGAAAGTGTCATCAAGATTGGGTGAAAAAATGTGTGCTGAGATTTCAGGAAACTCGTAGTTTTTTGGAAGCTTGGCAACCCCTGTGAATGAAAGTGATTCGTGCCTGTCTCTGCTTAGGGCTACATCAATAGGAAACAAACCATAGAGATAGAACTTGGAGCTACTTTATTGTGTCAAGTTTCAAAGAGCTAGCACAAACCGTGTTTGATTTAGAATTCCAACTACATGTATCCATATAGGAGAAAACAGAGTGAAAGGTAAAAATTAAAAGTATTACTGCCAACAAACGGTTTAACCTAGAAAACGAAATTTGGTGAGCCAAGTGGGAATGCGGTACTGATCATTACCTGAAAGTGTCATCAAGATTGGGTGAAAAAATGTGTGCTGAGATTTCTGGAAACTCGTAGTTTTTTGGAAGCTTGGCAACCCCTGTAAATGAAAGTGATTTGCACCAGTCTCTGCTTAGGGCTATATCAATAGGAAACAAACCATAGAGATAGAACTTGGAGCTACTTTATTGTGTCAAGTTTCAAAGAGCTAGCACAAACCGTGTTTGATTTAGACTTCCAACTACATGTATCCATATAGGAGAAAACAGAGTGAAACCTAAAAATGAAAACTGTTACTGCCAACGAACGGTTTAACCTAGAAGAACCAAACTTGGTGACCCAAGTGGGATTTGTTGTACTGATCATTACCTGAAAGTGTCATCAAGATTGGGTGAAAAAATGTGTGCTGAGATTTCAGGAAACTCGTAGTTTTTTGGAAGCTTGGCAACCCCTTTCCATGAAAGTGATTTGCGCCAGTCTCTGCTTATGGCTACATCAATAGGAAACAAACCATAGAGATAGAACATGGAGCTACTTTATTGTGTCAAGTTTCAAAGAGCTAGCACAAACCGTGTTTGATTTAGAGTTCCAAATACATGTATTCATATAGGACAAAATTGAGTGAAACCTAAAAATTAAAACTGTTACTGCCAACGAACGGTTTAACCTAGAAGAACGAAATTTGGTGAGCCAAGTGGGATTGGGGTACTGATCATTACCTGAAAGTGTCATCAAGATTGGGTGAAAAAATGTGTGCTGAGATTTCAGGAAACTCGTAGTTTTTTGGAAGATTGGCAACCCCTTTCCATGAAAGTGATTTGCGCCAGTCTCTGCTTAGGGCTACATCAATAGGAAACAAACCATAGAGATAGAACTTGGAGCTACATTATTGTGTCAAGTTTCTAAGAGCTAGCAAAAACCGTGTTTGATTTAGACTTCCAACTACATGTATCCATATAGGAGAAAACAGAGTGAAACCTAAAAATTAAAACTGTTACTGCCAACGAACGGTTAAACCTAGAAGAACGAAATTTGGTGAGCCAAGTGGGATTGGGGTACTGATCATTACCTGAAAGTGTCATCAAGATTTGGTGAAAAAATGTGTGCTGAGATTTCAGGAAACTCGTAGTTTTTTGGAAGCTTGGCAACCCCTGTGAATGAAAGTGATTTGCACCAGTCTCTGCTTAGGGCTACATCAATAGGAAACAAACCATAGAGATAGAACTTGGAGCTACTTTATTGTGTCAAGTTTCAAAGAGCTAGCACAAACCGTGTTTGATTTAGACTTCCTACTGCATGTATCCATATAGGAGAAAACAGAGTGAAACCTAAAAATTAAAACTGTTACTGCCAACGAACGGTTTAACATAGAAGAACGAAATTTGGTGAGCCAAGTGGGATTGGGGTACTGATCATTACCTGAAAGTGTCATCAAGATTGCGAGAAAAAATGTGTGCGGAGATTTCAGGAAACTCGTAGTTTTTTGGAAGATTGGCAACCCCTTTCCATGAAAGTGATATGCGCCAGTCTCTGCTTAGGGCTACATCAATAGGAAACAAACCACAGAGATAGAACTTGGAGCTACTTTATTGTGTCAAGTTTCAAAGAGCTAGCACAAACCGTGTTTGATTTAGAGTTCCAACTACATGTATCCATATAGGAGAAAACAGAGTGAAACCTAAAAATTAAAACTGTTACTGCCAACGAACGGTTTAACCTAGAAGAACGAAATTTGGTGAGCCAAGTGGGATTGGGGTACTGATCATTACCTGAAAGTGTCATCAAGATTGGGTGAAAAAATGTTTGCTGAGATTTCAGGAAACTCTTAGTTTTTTGGAAGATTGTCAACCCCTTTCCATGAAAGTGATTTGCGCCAGTCTCTTCTTAGGGCTACATCAATAGGAAACAAACCATAGAGATAGAACTTGGAGCTACTTTATTGTGTCAAGTTTCAAAGAGCTAGCACAAACCGTGTTTGATTTAGAGTTCCAACTACATGTGTCCATATAGGAGAAAACAGAGTGAAACCTAAAAATTAAAACTGTTACTGCCAACGAACGGTTTTACCTACAAGAACGAAACTTGGTGACCCAAATGGGATTTGTTGTACTGATCATTACCTGAAAGTGTCATCAAGATTGTGTGAAAAAATGTGTGCTGAGATTTCAGGAAACTCGTAGTTTTTTGGAAGATTGGCAACCCCTTTCCATGAAAGTGATTTGCGCAAGTCTCTGCTTAGGGCTACATCAATAGGAAACAAACTATAGAGATAGAACTTGGAGCTACTTTATTTTGTCTAGTTTCAAAGACCTAGCACAAACCATGTTTGATTTAGAGATCCAACTACATGTATTCATATAGGAGAAAATTGAGTGAAATCTAAAAATTAAAATTGTTACTGCCAACGAACGGTTAACCTAGAAGAACGAAATTTGGTGAGCCAAGTGGGATTGGGGTACTGATCATTACCTGAAAGTGTCATCAAGATTGGGTGAAAAAATGTGTGCTGAGATTTCAGGAAACTCGTAGTTTTTTGGAAGCTTGGCAACCCCTTTCCATGAAAGTGATTTGCATCAGTCTCTGCTTAGGGCTACATCAATAGGAGACAAACCATAGAGATAGAACTTGGAGCTACTTTATTGTGTCAAGTTTCAAAGAGCTAGCACAAACCGTGTTTGATTTAGACTTCCAACTACATGTATCCATATAGGAGAAAACAGAGTAAAACCTAAAAATTAAAACTGTTACTGCCAACGAACGGTTTAACCTAGAAGAACAAAATTTGGTGATCCAAGTGGGATTGGGGTACTGATCATTACTTGAAAGTGTCATCAAGATTGGGTGAAAAAATGTGTGCTGAGATTTCAGGAAACTCGTAGTTTTTGGGAAGCTTGGCAACCCCTGTGAATGAAAGTGATTCCTGCCAGTCTCTGCTTAGGGCTACATCAATAGGAAACAAACCATAGAGATAGAACTTGGAGCTACTTTATTGTGTCAAGTTTCAAAGAGCTAGCACAAACCGTGTTTGATTTAGACTTCCAACTACATGTATCCATATAGGAGAAAACAGAGTGAAAGGTAAAAATTAAAAGTATTACTGCCAACAAACGGTTTAACCTAGAAGAACGAAATTTGGTGAGCCAAGTGGGATTGCGGTACTGATCATTACCTGAAAGTGTCATCAAGATTGGGTGAAAAAATGTGTGCTGAGATTTCTGGAAACTCGTAGTTTTTTGGAAGCTTGGCAACCCCTGTAAATGAAAGTGATTTGCACCAGTCTCTGCTTAGGGCTATATCAATAGGAAACAAACCATAGAGATAGAACTTGGAGCTACTTTATTGTGTCAAGTTTCAAAGAGCTAGCACAAACCGTGTTTGATTTAGACTTCCTACTGCATGTATCCATATAGGAGAAAACAGAGTGAAACCTAAAAATTAAAACTGTTGCTGCCAACGAACGGTTTAACCTAGAAGAACGAAATTTGGTGAGCCAAGTGGGATTGGGGTACTGATCATTACCTGAAAGTGTCATCAAGATTGGGAGAAAAAATGTGTGCGGAGATTTCAGGAAACTCGTACTTTTTTGGAAGATTGGCAACCCCTTTCCATGAAAGAGATTTGCGCCAGTCTCTGCTTAGGGCTACATCAATAGGAAACAAACCATAGAGATAGAACTTGGAGCTACTTTATTGTGTCAAGTTTCAAAGAGCTAGCACAAACCGTGTTTGATTTAGACTTCCAACTACATGTATCGATATAGGAGAAAACAGAATGAAACCTAAAAATTAAAACTGTTACTGCCAACGAACCGTTAAACCTAGAAGAACGAAATGTGGTGATCCAAGTGGGATTGGGTTACTGATCATTACCTGAAAGTGTCATCAAGATTGGGTGAAAAAATGTGTGCTGAGATTTCAGGAAACTCGTAGTTTTTTGGAAGATTGGCAACCCCTTTCCATGAAAGTGATTTGCGCCAGTCTCTGCTTAGGGCTACATCAATAGGAAACAAACCACAGAGATAGAACTTGGAGCTACATTATTGTGTAAAATTTCAAAGAGCTAGCACAAACCGTGTTTGATTTAGAGTTCCAACTACATGTATCCATATAGGAGAAAACAGAGTGAAACCTAAAAATTAAAACTGTTACTGCCAACGAACGGTTTAACCTAGAAGAACGAAATTTGGTGAGCCAAGTGGGATTGGGGTACTGATCATTACCTGAAAGTGTCATCAAGATTGGGTGAAAAAATGTTTGCTGAGATTTCAGGAAACTCTTAGTTTTTTGGAAGATTGTCAACCCCTTTCCATGAAAGTGATTTGCGCCAGTCTCTTCTTAGGGCTACATCAATAGGAAACAAACCATAGAGATAGAACTTGGAGCTACTTTATTGTGTCAAGTTTCAAAGAGCTAGCACAAACCGTGTTTGATTTAGAGTTCCAACTACATGTGTCCATATAGGAGAAAACAGAGTGAAACCTAAAAATTAAAACTGTTACTGCCAACGAACAGTTTAACCTAGAAGAACGAAATTTGGTGAGTCAAGTGGGATTGGGGTACTGATCATTACTTGAAAGTGTCATCAAGATTGGGTGAAAAAATGTGTGCTGAGATTTCAGGAAACTCGTAGTTTTTTGGAAGATTGGCAACCCCTTTCCATGAAAGTGATTTGCGCCAGTCTCTGCGTAGGGCTACATCAATAGGAAACAAACCATAGAGATAGAACTTGGAGCTACTTTATTGTGTCAAGTTTCAAAGAGCTAGCACAAACCGTGTTTGATTTAGAGTTCCAACTACATGTATCCATATAGGAGAAAACAGAGTGAAACCTAAAAATTAAAACTGTTACTGCCAACGAACGGTTTAACCTAGAAGAACGAAATTTGGTGAGCCAAGTTTGATTGGGGTGCTGATCATTACCTGAAAGTCTCATCAAGATTGGGTGAAAAAATGTGTGCTGAGTTTTCAGGAAACTCTTAGTTTTTTGGAAGATTTTCAACACCTTTCCATGATAGTGATTTGCGCCAGTCTCTGCTTAGGGCTACATCAATAGGAAACAAACCAGAGAGAAAGAACTTGGAGCTAATTTATTGTGTCAAGTTTCAAAGAGCTAGCACAAACCGTGTTTGATTTAGAGTTCCAACTACATGTTTCCATATAGGAGAAAACAGAGTGAAACCTAAAATTTAAAACTGTTACTGCCAACGAACGGTTTAACCTACAAGGACGAAATTTGGTGAGCCAAGTTGGATTGGGGTACTGATCATTACCTGAAAGTCTCATCAAGATTGGGTGAAAAAATGTGTGCTGAGATTTCAGGAAACTCGTAGTTTTTTGGAAGATTGGCAACCCCTTTCCATGAAAGTGATTTGCGCCAGTCTCTGCTTAGGGTACATCAATAGGAGACAAACCATAGAGATAGAACTTGGAGCTACTTTATTGTGTCAAGTTTCAAAGAGCTAGCACAAACCGTGTTTGATTTAGACTTCCAACTACATGTATCCATATAGGAGAAAACAGAGTAAAACCTAAAAATTAAAACTGTTACTGCCAACGAACGGTTTATCCTAGAAGAACAAAATTTGGTGATCCAAGTGGGATTGGGGTACTGATCATTACTTGAAAGTGTCATCAAGATTGGGTGAAAAAATGTGTGCTGAGATTTCAGGAAAATCGTAGTTTTTTGGAAGCTTGGCAACCCCTGTGAATGAAAGTGATTCGTGCCAGTCTCTGCTTAGGGCTACATCAATAGGAAACAAACCATAGAGATAGAACTTGGAGCTACTTTATTGTGTCAAGTTTCAAAGAGCTAGCACAAACCGTGTTTGATTTAGACTTCCAACTACATGTATCCATATAGGAGAAAACAGAGTGAAACCTAAAAATTAAAACTGTTACTGCCAACGAACGGTTTAACCTAGAAGAACGAAATTTGGTGAGTCAAGTGGGATTGGGGTACTGATCATTACTTGAAAGTGTCATCAAGATTGGGTGAAAAAATGTGTGCTGAGATTTCAGGAAACTCGTAGTTTTTTGGAAGATTGGCAACCCCTTTCCATGAAAGTGATTTGCGCCAGTCTCTGCGTAGGGCTACATCAATAGGAAACAAACCATAGAGATAGAACTTGGAGCTACTTTATTGTGTCAAGTTTCAAAGAGCTAGCACAAACCGTGTTTGATTTAGAGTTCCAACTACATGTATCCATATAGGAGAAAACAGAGTGAAACCTAAAAATTAAAACTGTTACTGCCAACGAACGGTTTAACCTAGAAGAACGAAATTTGGTGAGCCAAGTTTGATTGGGGTGCTGATCATTACCTGAAAGTCTCATCAAGATTGGGTGAAAAAATGTGTGCTGAGTTTTCAGGAAACTCTTAGTATTTTGGAAGATTGTCAACACCTTTCCATGATAGTGATTTGCGCCAGTCTCTGCTTAGGGCTACATCAATAGGAAACAAACCAGAGAGATAGAACTTGGAGCTAATTTATTGTGTCAAGTTTCAAAGAGCTAGCACAAACCGTGTTTGATTTAGAGTTCCAACTACATGTTTCCATATAGGAGAAAACAGAGTGAAACCTAAAATTTAAAACTGTTACTGCCAACGAACGGTTTAACCTAGAAGGACGAAATTTGGTGAGCCAAGTGGGATTGGGGTACTGATCATTACCTGAAAGTGTCATCAATATTGGGTGAAAAAATGTGTGCTGAGATTTCAGGAAAATCGTAGTTGTTTGGAAGATTGGCAACCCCTTTCCATGAAAGTGATTTGCGCCAGTCTCTGCTTAGGGCTACATCAATAGGAGACAAACCATAGAGATAGAACTTGGAGCTACTTTATTGTGTCAAGTTTCAAAGAGCTAGCACAAACCGTGTTTGATTTAGACTTCCAACTACATGTATCCATATAGGAGAAAACAGAGTAAAACCTAAAAATTAAAACTGTTACTGCCAACGAACTGTTTAACCTAGAAGAACAAAATTTGGTGATCCAAGTGGGATTGGGGTACTGATCATTATTGAAAGTGTCATCAAGATTGGGTGAAAAAATATGTGCTGATATTTCAGGAAACTCGTAGTTTTTTGGAACCTTGGCAACCCCTGTGAATGAAAGTGATTCGTGCCAGTCTCTGCTTAGGGCTACATCAATAGGAAACAAACCATAGAGATAGAACTTGGAGCTACTTTATTGTGTCATGTTTCAAAGAGCTAGCATAAACCGTGTTTGATTTAGACTTCCAACTACATGTATCCATATAGGAGAAAACAGAGTGAAAGGTAAAATTAAAAGTATTACTGCCAACAAACGGTTTAACCTAGAAGAACGAAATTTGGTGAGCCAAGTGGGATTGCGGTCCTGATCATTACCTGAAAGTGTCATCAAGATTGGGTGAAAAAATGTGTGCTGAGATTTCTGGAAACTCGTAGTTTTTTGGAAGCTTGGCAACCCCTGTAAATGAAAGTGATTTGCACCAGTCTCTGCTTAGGGCTATATCAATAGGAAACAAACCATAGAGATAGAACTTGGAGCTACTTTATTGTGTCAAGTTTCAAAGAGCTAGCACAAACCGTGTTTGATTTAGAGTTCCAACTACATGTATTCATATAGGAGAAAATTGAGTGAAACCTAAAAATTAAAACTGTTACTGCCAACGAACGGTTTAACCTAGAAGAACGAAATTTGGTGAGCCAAGTGGGATTGGGGTGCTGATCATTACCTGAAAGTCTCATCAAGATTGGGTGAAAAAATGTGTGCTGAGTTTTCAGGAAACTCGTAGTTTTTTGGAAGATTGGCAACCCCTTTCCATGAAAGTGATTTGCGCCAGTCTCTGCTTAGGGCTACATCAATAGGAAACAAACCATAGAGATAGAACTTGGAGCTACATTATTGTGTCAAGTTTCTAATAGCTAGCAAAAACCGTGTTTGATTTAGACTTCCAACTACATGTATCCATATAGGAGAAAACAGAGTGAAACCTAAAAATTAAAACTGTTACTGCCAACGAACAGTTAAACCTAGAAGAACGAAATTTGGTGAGCCAAGTGGGATTGGGGTACTGATCATTACCTGAAAGTGTCATCAAGATTGGGTGAAAAAATGTGTGCTGAGATTTCAGGAAACTCGTAGTTTTTTGGAAGCTTGGCAACCCCTGTGAATGAAAGTGATTTGCACCAGTCTCTGCTTAGGGCTACATCAATAGGAAACAAACCATAGAGATAGAACTTGGAGCTACTTTATTGTGTCAAGTTTCAAAGAGCTAGCACAAACCGTGTTTGATTTAGACTTCCTACTGCATGTATCCATATAGGAGAAAACAGAGTGAAACCTAAAAATTAAAACTGTTACTGCCAACGAACGGTTTAACCTAGAAGAACGAAATTTGGTGAGCCAAGTGGGATTGGGGTACTGATCATTACCTGAAAGTGTCATCAAGATTGGGAGAAAAAATGTGTGCGGAGATTTCAGGAAACTCGTAGTTTTTTGGAAGATTGGCAACCCCTTTCCATGAAAGAGATTTGCGCCAGTCTCTGCTTAGGGCTACATCAATAGGAAACAAACCATAGAGATAGAACTTGGAGCTACTTTCTTGTGTCAAGTTTCAAAGAGCTAGCACAAACCGTGTTTGATTTAGACTTCCAACTACATGTATCCATATAGGAGAAAACAGAGTGAAACCTAAAAATTAAAACTGTTACTGCCAACGAACCGTTAAACCTAGAAGAACGAAATGTGGTGATCCAAGTGGGATTGGGGTACTGATCATTACCTGAAAGTGTCATCAAGATTGGGTGAAAAAATGTGTGCTGAGATTTCAGGAAACTCGTAGTTGTTTGGAAGATTGGCAACCCCTTTCCATGAAAGTGATTTGCGCCAGTCTCTGCTTAGGGCTACATCAATAGGAGACAAAGCATAGAGATAGAACTTGGAGCTACTTTATTGTGTCAAGTTTCAAAGAGCTAGCACAAACCGTGTTTGATTTAGACTTCCAACTACATGTATCCATATAGGAGAAAACAGAGTAAAACCTAAAAATTAAAACTGTTACTGCCAACGAACGGTTTATCCTAGAAGAACAAAATTTGGTGATCCAAGTGGGATTGGGGTACTGATCATTACTTGAAAGTGTCATCAAGATTGGGTGAAAAAATGTGTGCTGAGATTTCAGGAAAATCGTAGTTTTTTGGAAGCTTGGCAACCCCTGTGAATGAAAGTGATTCGTGCCAGTCTCTGCTTAGGGCTACATCAATAGGAAACAAACCATAGAGATAGAAATTGGAGCTACTTTATTGTGTCAAGTTTCAAAGAGCTAGCACAAACCGTGTTTGATTTAGACTTCCAACTACATGTATCCATATAGGAGAAAACAGAGTGAAACCTAAAAATTAAAACTGTTACTGCCAACGAACGGTTTAACCTAGAAGAACGAAATTTGGTGAGCCAAGTGGGATTGGGGTACTGATCATTACCTGAAAGTGTCATCAAGATTGGGTGAAAAAATGTGTGCTGAGATTTCAGGAAACTCTTAGTTTTTTGGAAGATTGTCAACCCCTTTCCATGAAAGTGATTTGCGCCAGTCTCTTCTTAGGGCTACATCAATAGGAAACAAACCATAGAGATAGAACTTGGAGCTACTTTATTGTGTCAAGTTTCAAAGAGCTAGCACAAACCGTGTTTGATTTAGAGTTCCAACTACATGTGTCCATATTGGAGAAAACAGAGTGAAACCTAAAAATTAAAACTGTTACTGCCAACGAACGGTTTAACCTAGAAGAACGAAATTTGGTGAGTCAAGTGGGATTGGGGTACTGATCATTACTTGAAAGTGTCATCAAGATTGGGTGAAAAAATGTGTGCTGAGATTTCAGGAAACTCGTAGTTTTTTGGAAGATTGGCAACCCCTTTCCATGAAAGTGATTTGCGCCAGTCTCTGCGTAGGGCTACATCAATAGGAAACAAACCATAGAGATAGAACTTGGAGCTACTTTATTGTGTCAAGTTTCAAAGAGCTAGCACAAACCGTGTTTGATTTAGAGTTCCAACTACATGTATCCATATAGGAGAAAACAGAGTGAAACCTAAAAATTAAAACTGTTACTGCCAACGAACGGTTTAACCTAGAAGAACGAAATTTGGTGAGCCAAGTTTGATTGGGGTGCTGATCATTACCTGAAAGTCTCATCAAGATTGGGTGAAAAAATGTGTGCTGAGTTTTCAGGAAACTCTTAGTATTTTGGAAGATTGTCAACACCTTTCCATGATAGTGATTTGCGCCAGTCTCTGCTTAGGGCTACATCAATAGGAAACAAACCAGAGAGATAGAACTTGGAGCTAATTTATTGTGTCAAGTTTCAAAGAGCTAGCACAAACCGTGTTTGATTTAGAGTTCCAACTACATGTTTCCATATAGGAGAAAACAGAGTGAAACCTAAAATTTAAAACTGTTACTGCCAACGAACGGTTTAACCTAGAAGGACGAAATTTGGTGAGCCAAGTGGGATTGGGGTACTGATCATTACCTGAAAGTGTCATCAAGATTGGGTGAAAAAATGTGTGCTGAGATTTCAGGAAAATCGTAGTTGTTTGGAAGATTGGCAACCCCTTTCCATGAAAGTGATTTGCGCCAGTCTCTGCTTAGGGCTACATCAATAGGAGACAAACCATAGAGATAGAACTTGGAGCTACTTTATTGTGTCAAGTTTCAAAGAGCTAGCACAAACCGTGTTTGATTTAGACTTCCAACTACATGTATCCATATAGGAGAAAACAGAGTAAAACCTAAAAATTAAAACTGTTACTGCCAACGAACGGTTTAACCTAGAAGAACAAAATTTGGTGATCCAAGTGGGATTGGGGTACTGATCATTATTGAAAGTGTCATCAAGATTGGGTGAAAAAATGTGTGCTGATATTTCAGGAAACTCGTAGTTTTTTGGAACCTTGGCAACCCCTGTGAATGAAAGTGATTCGTGCCAGTCTCTGCTTAGGGCTACATCAATAGGAAACAAACCATAGAGATAGAACTTGGAGCTACTTTATTGTGTCAAGTTTCAAAGAGCTAGCATAAACCGTGTTTGATTTAGACTTCCAACTACATGTATCCATATAGGAGAAAACAGAGTGAAAGGTAAAATTAAAAGTATTACTGCCAACAAACGGTTTAACCTAGAAGAACGAAATTTGGTGAGCCAAGTGGGATTGCGGTCCTGATCATTACCTGAAAGTGTCATCAAGATTGGGTGAAAAAATGTGTGCTGAGATTTCTGGAAACTCGTAGTTTTTTGGAAGCTTGGCAACCCCTGTAAATGAAAGTGATTTGCACCAGTCTCTGCTTAGGGCTATATCAATAGGAAACAAACCATAGAGATAGAACTTGGAGCTACTTTATTGTGTCAAGTTTCAAAGAGCTAGCACAAACCGTGTTTGATTTAGAGTTCCAACTACATGTATTCATATAGGAGAAAATTGAGTGAAACCTAAAAATTAAAACTGTTACTGCCAACGAACGGTTTAACCTAGAAGAACGAAATTTGGTGAGCCAAGTGGGATTGGGGTACTGATCATTACCTGAAAGTGTCATCAAGATTGGTTGAAAAAATGTGTGCTGAGATTTAAGGAAACTCGTAGTTTTTTGGAAGATTGGCAACCCCTTTCCATGAAAGTGATTTGCGCCAGTCTCGGCTTAGGGCTACATCAATAGGAAACAAACCATAGAGATAGAACTTGGAGCTACATTATTGTGTCAAGTTTCTAATAGCTAGCAAAAACCGTGTTTGATTTAGACTTCCAACTACATGTATCCATATAGGAGAAAACAGAGTGAAACCTAAAAATTAAAACTGTTACTGCCAACGAACGGTTAAACCTAGAAGAACGAAATTTGGTGAGCCAAGTGGGATTGGGGTACTGATCATTACCTGAAAGTGTCATCAAGATTGGGTGAAAAAATGTGTGCTGAGATTTCAGGAAACTCGTAGTTTTTTGGAAGCTTGGCAACCCCTGTGAATGAAAGTGATTTGTACCAGTCTCTGCTTAGGGCTACATCAATAGGAAACAAACCATAGAGATAGAACGTGGAGCTACTTTATTGTGTCAAGTTTAAAAGAGCTAGCACAAACCGTGTTTGATTTAGACTTCCTACTGCATGTATCCATATAGGAGAAAACAGAGTGAAACCTAAAAATTAAAACTGTTACTGCCAACGAACGGTTTAACCTAGAAGAACGAAATTTGGTGAGCCAAGTGGGATTGGGGTACTGATCATTACCTGAAAGTGTCATCAAGATTGGGAGAAAAAATGTGTGCGGAGATTTCAGGAAACTCGTAGTTTTTTGGAAGATTGGCAACCCCTTTCCATGAAAGAGATTTGCGCCAGTCTCTGCTTAGGGCTACATCAATAGGAAACAAACCACAGAGATAGAACTTGGAGCTACTTTATTGTGTCAAATTTCAAAGAGCTAGCACAAACCGTGTTTGATTTAGAGTTCCAACTACATGTATCCATATAGGAGAAAACAGAGTGAAACCTAAAAATTAAAACTGTTACTGCCAACGAACGGTTTAACCTAGAAGAACGAAATTTGGTGAGCCAAGTGGGATTGGGGTGCTGATCATTACCTGAAAGTCTCATCAAGATTGGGTGAAAAAATGTGTGCTGAGTTTTCAGGAAACTCTTAGTTTTTTGGAAGATTGTCAACCCCTTTCCATGAAAGTGATTTGCGCCAGTCTCTTCTTAGGGCTACATCAATAGGAAACAAAGCATAGAGATAGAACTTGGAGCTACTTTTTTGTGTCAAGTTTCAAAGAGCTAGCACAAACCGTGTTTGATTTAGAGTTCCAACTACATGTGTCCATATAGGAGAAAACAGAGTGAAACCTAAAAATTAAAACTGTTACTGCCAACGAACGGTTTAACCTAGAAGAACGAAATTTGGTGAGCCAAGTGGGATTGGGGTACTGATCATTACCTGAAAGTGTCATCAAGATTGGGTGAAAAAATGTGTGCTGAGATTTCAGGAAACTCTTAGTTTTTTGGAAGATTGTCAACCCCTTTCCATGAAAGTGATTTGCGCCAGTCTCTTCTTAGGGCTACATCAATAGGAAACAAAGCATAGAGATAGAACTTGGAGCTACTTTATTGTGTCAAGTTTCAAAGAGCTAGCACAAACCGTGTTTGATTTAGAGTTCCAACTACATGTGTCCATATAGGAGAAAACAGAGTGAAACCTAAAAATTAAAACTGTTACTGCCAACGAACGGTTAAACCTAGAAGAACGAAATTTGGTGAGTCAAGTGGGACTGGGGTACTGATCATTACTTGAAAGTCTCATCAAGATTGGGTGAAAAAATGTGTGCTGAGATTTCAGGAAACTCGTAGTTTTTTGGAAGATTGTCAACCCCTTTCCATGAAAGTGATTTGCGCCAGTCTCTGCTTAGGGCTACATCAATAGGAAACAAACCATAGAGATAGAACTTGGAGCTAATTTATTGTGTCAAATTTCGAAGAGCTAGCACAAACCGTGTTTGATTTAGAGTTCCAACTACATGTATCCATATAGGAGAAAACAGAGTGAAACCTAAAAATTAAAACTGTTACTGCCAACGAACGGTTTAACCTAGAAGAACGAAATTTGGTGAGCCAAGTGGGATTGGGGTACTGATCATTACCTGAAAGTGTCATCAAGATTGGGTGAAAAAATGTGTGCTGAGATTTCAGGAAACTCTTAGTTTTTTGGAAGATTGTCAACACCTTTCCATGATAGTGATTTGCGCCAGTCTCTGCTTAGGGCTACATCAATAAGAAACAAACCAGAGAGATAGAACTTGGAGCTAATTTATTGTGTCAAGTTTCAAAGAGCTAGCACAAACCGTGTTTGATTTAGAGTTCCAACTACATGTTTCCATATAGGAGAAAACAGAGTGAAACCTCAAATTTAAAACTGTTACTGCCAACGAACGGTTTAACCTAGAAGGACGAAATTTGGTGAGCCAAGTGGGATTGGGGTACTGATCATTACCTGAAAGTGTCATTAAGATTGGGTGAAAAAATGTGTGCTGAGATTTCAGGAAACTCGTAGTTGTTTGGAAGATTGGCAACCCCTTTCCATGAAAGTGATTTGCGCCAGTCTCTGCGTAGGGCTACATCAATAGGAAACAAACCATAGAGATAGAACTTGGAGCTACTTTATTGTGTCAAGTTTCAAAGAGCTAGCACAAACCGTGTTTGATTTAGACTTCCAACTACATGTATCCATATAGGAGAAAACAGAGTGAAACCTAAAAATTAAAACTATTACTGCCAACGAACGGTTTAACCTAGAAGAACGAAATTTGGTGAGCCAAGTGGCATTGAGGTACTGATCATTACCTGAAAGTGTCATCAAGATTGGGTGAAAAAATGTGTGATGAGATTTCAGGAAACTCTTAGTTTTTTGGAAGATGGCAACCCCTTTCCATGAAAGTGATTTGCGCCAGTCTCTGCTTAGGGCTACATCAATAGGAAACAAACCATAGAGATAGACTTGGAGCTACTTTATTGTGTGAAGTTTCAAAGAGCTAGCACAAACCGTGTTTGATTTAGAGTTCCAACTACATGTATCCAAATAGGAGAAAACAGAGTGAAACCTAAAAATTAAAACTGTTACTGCCAACGAACTGTTTAACCTAGAAGAACGAAATTTGGTGAGCCAAGTGGGATTGGGGTGCTGATCATTACCTGAAAGTGTCATCAAGATTGGTTGAAAAAATGTGTGCTGATATATCAGGAAACTCTTAGTTTTTTTGAAGATTGGCAACCCCTTTCCATGAAAGTGATTTGCGCCAGTCTCTGCTTAGGGCTACTTCAGTAGGAAACAAACCATAGAGATAGAACTTGGAGCTACTTTATTGTGTCAAGTTTCAAAGAGCTAGCACAAACCGTGTTTGATTTAGAGTTCCAACTACATGTATCCATATAGGAGAAAACAGAGTGAAACCTAAAAATTAAAACTGTTACTGCCAACGAACGGTTTAACCTAGAAGAACGAAATTTGGTGAGCCAAGTGGGATTGGGGTACTGATCATTACCTGAAAGTGTCATCAAGATTGGGTGAAAAAATGTGTGCTGAGTTTTCAGGAAACTCTTAGTTTTTTGGAAGATTGTCAACCCCTTTCAATGAAAGTGATTTGCGCCAGTCTCTGCTTAGGGCTACATCAATAGGAAACAAACCATAGAGATAGAACTTGGAGCTACTTTATTGTGTCAAGTTTCAAAGAGCTAGCACAAACCGTGTTAGATTTAGAGTTCCAACTACATGTATCCATATAGGAGAAAACAGAGTGAAACCTAAAAATTAAAACTGTTACTGCCAACGAACGGTTTAACCTAGAAGAACGAAATTTGGTGAGCCAAGTGGGATTGGGGTACTGATCATTACCTTAAAGTGTCATCAAGATTGGGTGAAAAAATGTGTGCTGAGATTTTTGGAAACTCGTAGTTTTTTGGAAGATTGGCAACCCCTTTCCATGAAAGTGATTTGCGCCAGTCTCTGCTTAGGGCTACATCAATAGGAAAGAAGCCATAGAGATAGAACTTGGAGCTACTTTATTGTGTCAAGTTTCAAAGAGCTAGCACAAACCGTGTTTGATTTAGAGTTCCAACTACATGTATCCATATTGGAGAAAACAGAGTGAAACCTAAAAATTAAACCTGTTACTGCCAACGAACTGTTTAACCTAGAAGAACGAAATTTGGTGAGGCAAGTGGGATTGAGGTACTGATCTTTACCTGAAAGTGTCATCAAGATTGGGTGAAAAAATGTGTGCTGTGATTTCAGGAAACTCTTAGTTTTTTGGAAGATGGCAACCACTTTCCATGAAAGTGATTTGCGCCAGTCTCTGATTAGGGCTACATCAATAGGAAACAAACCATAGAGATAGAACTTGGAGCTACTTTATTGTGTCAAGTTTCAAAGAGCTAGCACAAACCGTGTTTGATTTAGACTTCCTACTGCATGTATCCATATAGGAGAAAACAGAGTGAAACCTAAAAATTAAAACTGTTACTGCCAACGAACTGTTTAACCTAGAAGAACGAAATTTGGTGAGCCAAGTGGGATTGGGGTACTGATCATTACCTGAAAGTGTCATCAAGATTGGGTGAAAAAATGTGTGCGGAGATTTCAGGAAACTCGTAGTTTTTTGGAAGATTGGCAACCCCTTTCCTTGAAAGAGATTTGCGCCAGTCTCTGCTTAGGGCTACATCAATAGGAAACAAACCATAGAGATAGAACTTGGAGCTACTTTCTTGTGTCAAATTTCAAAGTGCTAGCACAAACCGTGTTTGATTTAGACTTCCAACTACATGTATCGATATAGGAGAAAACAGAGTGAAACCTAAAAATTAAAACTGTTACTGCCAACGAACCGTCAAACCTAGAAGAACGAAATTTGGTGAGCCAAGTGGGATTGGGGTACTGATCATTACCTGAAAGTGTCATCAAGATTGGGTGAAAAAATGTGTGCTGAGATTTCAGGAAACTAGTAGTTTTTTGGAAGATTGGCAACCCCTTTCCATGAAAGTGATTTGCGCCAGTCACTGCTTAGGGCTACATCAATAGGAAACAAACCATAGAGATAGAACTTGGAGCTACTTTATTGTGTCAAGTTTCAAAGAGCTAGCACAAACCGTGTTTGATTTAGAGTTCCAACTACATGTATCCATATAGGAGAAAACAGAGTGAAACCTAAAAATTAAAACTGTTACTGCCAACGAACGGTTTAACCTAGAAGAACGAAATTTGGTGAGCCAAGTGGGATTGGGGTGCTGATCATTACCTGAAAGTCTCATCAAGATTGGGTGAAAAAATGTGTGCTGAGTTTTCAGGAAACTCTTAGTTTTTTGGAAGATTGTCAACCCCTTTCCATGAAAGTGATTTGCGCCAGTCTCTGCTTAGGGCTACATCAATAGGAAACAAACCATAGAGATAGAACTTGGAGGTAATTTCTTGTGTCAAGTTTCAAAGAGCTAGCACAAACCGTGTTTGATTTAGAGTTCCAACTACATGTATCCATATAGGAGAAAACAGAGTGAAACCTAAAAATTAAAACTGTTACTGCCAACGAACGGTTTAACCTAGACGAACGAAATTTGGTGAGCCAAGTGGGATTGGTGTACTGATCATTACCTGAAAGTGTCATCAAGATTGGGTGAAAAAATGTGTGCTGAGATTTCAGGAAACTAGTAGTTTTTTGGAAGATTGGCAACCCCTTTCCATGAAAGTGATTTGCGCCAGTCTCTGCTTAGGGCTACATCAATAGGAAACAAACCGTAGAGATAGAACTTGGAGCTACTTTATTGTGTCAAGTTTCAAAGAGCTAGCACAAACCGTGTTTGATTTAGAGTTCCAACTACATGTATCCATATAGGAGAAAACAGAGTGAAACCTAAAAATTAAAACTGTTACTGCCAACGAACGGTTTAACCTAGAAGAACGAAATTTGGTGAGCCAAGTGGGATTGGGGTACTGATCATTACCTGAAAGTGTCATCAAGATTGGGTGAAAAAATGTGTGCTGAGTTTTCAGGAAACTCTTAGTTTTTTGGAAGATTGTCAACCCCTTTCAATGAAAGTGATTTGCGCCAGTCTCTGCTTAGGGCTACATCAATAGGAAACAAACCATAGAGATAGAACTTGGAGCTACTTTATTGTGTCAAGTTTCAAAGAGCTAGCACAAACCGTGTTAGATTTAGAGTTCCAACTACATGTATCCATATAGGAGAAAACAGAGTGAAACCTAAAAATTAAAACTGTTACTGCCAACGAACGGTTTAACCTAGAAGAACGAAATTTGGTGAGCCAAGTGGGATTGGGGTACTGATCATTACCTTAAAGTGTCATCAAGATTGGGTGAAAAAATGTGTGCTGAGATTTTTGGAAACTCGTAGTTTTTTGGAAGATTGGCAACCCCTTTCCATGAAAGTGATTTGCGCCAGTCTCTGCTTAGGGCTACATCAATAGGAAAGAAGCCATAGAGATAGAACTTGGAGCTACTTTATTGTGTCAAGTTTCAAAGAGCTAGCACAAACCGTGTTTGATTTAGAGTTCCAACTACATGTATCCATATTGGAGAAAACAGAGTGAAACCTAAAAATTAAACCTGTTACTGCCAACGAACTGTTTAACCTAGAAGAACGAAATTTGGTGAGGCAAGTGGGATTGAGGTACTGATCATTACCTGAAAGTGTCATCAAGATTGGGTGAAAAAATGTGTGCTGTGATTTCAGGAAACTCTTAGTTTTTTGGAAGATGGCAACCACTTTCCATGAAAGTGATTTGCGCCAGTCTCTGATTAGGGCTACATCAATAGGAAACAAACCATAGAGATAGAACTTGGAGCTACTTTATTGTGTCAAGTTTCAAAGAGCTAGCACAAACCGTGTTTGATTTAGACTTCCTACTGCATGTATCCATATAGGAGAAAACAGAGTGAAACCTAAAAATTTAAACTGTTACTGCCAACGAACTGTTTAACCTAGAAGAACGAAATTTGGTGAGCCAAGTGGGATTGGGGTACTGATCATTACCTGAAAGTGTCATCAAGATTGGGTGAAAAAATGTGTGCGGAGATTTCAGGAAACTCGTAGTTTTTTGGAAGATTGGCAACCCCTTTCCTTGAAAGAGATTTGCGCCAGTCTCTGCTTAGGGCTACATCAATAGGAAACAAACCATAGAGATAGAACTTGGAGCTACTTTCTTGTGTCAAGTTTCAAAGTGCTAGCACAAACCGTGTTTGATTTAGACTTCCAACTACATGTATCGATATAGGAGAAAACAGAGTGAAACCTAAAAATTAAAACTGTTACTGCCAACGAACCGTCAAACCTAGAAGAACGAAATTTGGTGAGCCAAGTGGGATTGGGGTACTGATCATTACCTGAAAGTGTCATCAAGATTGGGTGAAAAAATGTGTGCTGAGATTTCAGGAAACTAGTAGTTTTTTGGAAGATTGGCAACCCCTTTCCATGAAAGTGATTTGCGCCAGTCACTGCTTAGGGCTACATCAATAGGAAACAAACCATAGAGATAGAACTTGGAGCTACTTTATTGTGTCAAGTTTCAAAGAGCTAGCACAAACCGTGTTTGATTTAGAGTTCCAACTACATGTATCCATATAGGAGAAAACAGAGTGAAACCTAAAAATTAAAACTGTTACTGCCAACGAACGGTTTAACCTAGAAGAACGAAATTTGGTGAGCCAAGTGGGATTGGGGTGCTGATCATTACCTGAAAGTCTCATCAAGATTGGGTGAAAAAATGTGTGCTGAGTTTTCAGGAAACTCTTAGTTTTTTGGAAGATTGTCAACCCCTTTCCATGAAAGTGATTTGCGCCAGTCTCTGCTTAGGGCTACATCAATAGGAAACAAACCATAGAGATAGAACTTGGAGGTAATTTCTTGTGTCAAGTTTCAAAGAGCTAGCACAAACCGTGTTTGATTTAGAGTTCCAACTACATGTATCCATATAGGAGAAAACAGAGTGAAACCTAAAAATTAAAACTGTTACTGCCAACGAACGGTTTAACCTAGACGAACGAAATTTGGTGAGCCAAGTGGGATTGGTGTACTGATCATTACCTGAAAGTGTCATCAAGATTGGGTGAAAAAATGTGTGCTGAGATTTCAGGAAACTAGTAGTTTTTTGGAAGATTGGCAACCCCTTTCCATGAAAGTGATTTGCGCCAGTCTCTGCTTAGGGCTACATCAATAGGAAACAAACCGTGGAGATAGAACTTGGAGCTACTTTATTGTGTCAAGTTTCAAAGAGCTAGCACAAACCGTGTTTGATTTAGAGTTCCAACTACATGTATCCATATAGGAGAAAACAGAGTGAAACCTAAAAATTAAAACTGTTACTGCCAACGAACGGTTTAACCTAGAAGAACGAAATTTGGTGAGCCAAGTGGGATTGGGGTACTGATCATTACATGAAAGTGTCATCAAGATTGGGTGAAAAAATGTGTGCTGAGATTTCAGGAAACTCTTAGTTTTTTGGAAGATTGTCAACCCCTTTCCATGAAAGTGATTTGCGCCAGTCTCTTCCTTGGGCTACATCAATAGGAAACAAACCATAGAGATAGAACTTGGAGCTACTTTATTGTGTCAAGTTTCAAAGAGCTAGCACAAACCGTGTTTGATTTAGAGTTCCAACTACATGTTTCCATATAGGAGAAAACAGAGTGAAACCTAAAAATTAAAACTGTTACTGCCAACGAACGGTTTAACCTAGAAGAACGAAATTTGGTGAGTCAAGTGGGACTGGGGTACTGATCATTACTTGAAAGTGTCATCAAGATTGGGTGAAAAAATGTGTGCTGAGATTTCAGGAAACTCGTAGTTTTTTGGAAGATTGGCAACCCCTTTCAATGAAAGTGATTTGCGCCAGTCTCTGCTTAGGGCTACATCAATAGGAAAGAAGCCATAGAGATAGAACTTGGAGCTACTTTATTGTGTCAAGTTTCAAAGAGCTAGCACAAACCGTGTTTGATTTAGAGTTCCAACTACATGTATCCATATTGGAGAAAACAGAGTGAAACCTAAAAATTAAACCTGTTACTGCCAACGAACTGTTTAACCTAGAAGAACGAAATTTGGTGAGGCAAGTGGGATTGAGGTACTGATCTTTACCTGAAAGTGTCATCAAGATTGGGTGAAAAAATGTGTGCTGTGATTTCAGGAAACTCTTAGTTTTTTGGAAGATGGCAACCACTTTCCATGAAAGTGATTTGCGCCAGTCTCTGATTAGGGCTACATCAATAGGAAACAAACCATAGAGATAGAACTTGGAGCTACTTTATTGTGTCAAGTTTCAAAGAGCTAGCACAAACCGTGTTTGATTTAGACTTCCTACTGCATGTATCCATATAGGAGAAAACAGAGTGAAACCTAAAAATTAAAACTGTTACTGCCAACGAACTGTTTAACCTAGAAGAACGAAATTTGGTGAGCCAAGTGGGATTGGGGTACTGATCATTACCTGAAAGTGTCATCAAGATTGGGTGAAAAAATGTGTGCGGAGATTTCAGGAAACTCGTAGTTTTTTGGAAGATTGGCAACCCCTTTCCTTGAAAGAGATTTGCGCCAGTCTCTGCTTAGGGCTACATCAATAGGAAACAAACCATAGAGATAGAACTTGGAGCTACTTTCTTGTGTCAAATTTCAAAGTGCTAGCACAAACCGTGTTTGATTTAGACTTCCAACTACATGTATCGATATAGGAGAAAACAGAGTGAAACCTAAAAATTAAAACTGTTACTGCCAACGAACCGTCAAACCTAGAAGAACGAAATTTGGTGAGCCAAGTGGGATTGGGGTACTGATCATTACCTGAAAGTGTCATCAAGATTGGGTGAAAAAATGTGTGCTGAGATTTCAGGAAACTAGTAGTTTTTTGGAAGATTGGCAACCCCTTTCCATGAAAGTGATTTGCGCCAGTCACTGCTTAGGGCTACATCAATAGGAAACAAACCATAGAGATAGAACTTGGAGCTACTTTATTGTGTCAAGTTTCAAAGAGCTAGCACAAACCGTGTTTGATTTAGAGTTCCAACTACATGTATCCATATAGGAGAAAACAGAGTGAAACCTAAAAATTAAAACTGTTACTGCCAACGAACGGTTTAACCTAGAAGAACGAAATTTGGTGAGCCAAGTGGGATTGGGGTGCTGATCATTACCTGAAAGTCTCATCAAGATTGGGTGAAAAAATGTGTGCTGAGTTTTCAGGAAACTCTTAGTTTTTTGGAAGATTGTCAACCCCTTTCCATGAAAGTGATTTGCGCCAGTCTCTGCTTAGGGCTACATCAATAGGAAACAAACCATAGAGATAGAACTTGGAGGTAATTTCTTGTGTCAAGTTTCAAAGAGCTAGCACAAACCGTGTTTGATTTAGAGTTCCAACTACATGTATCCATATAGGAGAAAACAGAGTGAAACCTAAAAATTAAAACTGTTACTGCCAACGAACGGTTTAACCTAGACGAACGAAATTTGGTGAGCCAAGTGGGATTGGTGTACTGATCATTACCTGAAAGTGTCATCAAGATTGGGTGAAAAAATGTGTGCTGAGATTTCAGGAAACTAGTAGTTTTTTGGAAGATTGGCAACCCCTTTCCATGAAAGTGATTTGCGCCAGTCTCTGCTTAGGGCTACATCAATAGGAAACAAACCGTAGAGATAGAACTTGGAGCTACTTTATTGTGTCAAGTTTCAAAGAGCTAGCACAAACCGTGTTTGATTTAGAGTTCCAACTACATGTATCCATATAGGAGAAAACAGAGTGAAACCTAAAAATTAAAACTGTTACTGCCAACGAACGGTTTAACCTAGAAGAACGAAATTTGGTGAGCCAAGTGGGATTGGGGTACTGATCATTACCTGAAAGTGTCATCAAGATTGGGTGAAAAAATGTGTGCTGAGTTTTCAGGAAACTCTTAGTTTTTTGGAAGATTGTCAACCCCTTTCAATGAAAGTGATTTGCGCCAGTCTCTGCTTAGGGCTACATCAATAGGAAACAAACCATAGAGATAGAACTTGGAGCTACTTTATTGTGTCAAGTTTCAAAGAGCTAGCACAAACCGTGTTAGATTTAGAGTTCCAACTACATGTATCCATATAGGAGAAAACAGAGTGAAACCTAAAAATTAAAACTGTTACTGCCAACGAACGGTTTAACCTAGAAGAACGAAATTTGGTGAGCCAAGTGGGATTGGGGTACTGATCATTACCTTAAAGTGTCATCAAGATTGGGTGAAAAAATGTGTGCTGAGATTTTTGGAAACTCGTAGTTTTTTGGAAGATTGGCAACCCCTTTCCATGAAAGTGATTTGCGCCAGTCTCTGCTTAGGGCTACATCAATAGGAAAGAAGCCATAGAGATAGAACTTGGAGCTACTTTATTGTGTCAAGTTTCAAAGAGCTAGCACAAACCGTGTTTGATTTAGAGTTCCAACTACATGTATCCATATTGGAGAAAACAGAGTGAAACCTAAAAATTAAACCTGTTACTGCCAACGAACTGTTTAACCTAGAAGAACGAAATTTGGTGAGGCAAGTGGGATTGAGGTACTGATCATTACCTGAAAGTGTCATCAAGATTGGGTGAAAAAATGTGTGCTGTGATTTCAGGAAACTCTTAGTTTTTTGGAAGATGGCAACCACTTTCCATGAAAGTGATTTGCGCCAGTCTCTGATTAGGGCTACATCAATAGGACACAAACCATAGAGATAGAACTTGGAGCTACTTTATTGTGTCAAGTTTCAAAGAGCTAGCACAAACCGTGTTTGATTTAGACTTCCTACTGCATGTATCCATATAGGAGAAAACAGAGTGAAACCTAAAAATTAAAACTGTTACTGCCAACGAACTGTTTAACCTAGAAGAACGAAATTTGGTGAGCCAAGTGGGATTGGGGTACTGATCATTACCTGAAAGTGTCATCAAGATTGGGTGAAAAAATGTGTGCGGAGATTTCAGGAAACTCGTAGTTTTTTGGAAGATTGGCAACCCCTTTCCTTGAAAGAGATTTGCGCCAGTCTCTGCTTAGGGCTACATCAATAGGAAACAAACCATAGAGATAGAACTTGGAGCTACTTTCTTGTGTCAAGTTTCAAAGTGCTAGCACAAACCGTGTTTGATTTAGACTTCCAACTACATGTATCGATATAGGAGAAAACAGAGTGAAACCTAAAAATTAAAACTGTTACTGCCAACGAACCGTCAAACCTAGAAGAACGAAATTTGGTGAGCCAAGTGGGATTGGGGTACTGATCATTACCTGAAAGTGTCATCAAGATTGGGTGAAAAAATGTGTGCTGAGATTTCAGGAAACTAGTAGTTTTTTGGAAGATTGGCAACCCCTTTCCATGAAAGTGATTTGCGCCAGTCACTGCTTAGGGCTACATCAATAGGAAACAAACCATAGAGATAGAACTTGGAGCTACTTTATTGTGTCAAGTTTCAAAGAGCTAGCACAAACCGTGTTTGATTTAGAGTTCCAACTACATGTATCCATATAGGAGAAAACAGAGTGAAACCTAAAAATTAAAACTGTTACTGCCAACGAACGGTTTAACCTAGAAGAACGAAATTTGGTGAGCCAAGTGGGATTGGGGTGCTGATCATTACCTGAAAGTCTCATCAAGATTGGGTGAAAAAATGTGTGCTGAGTTTTCAGGAAACTCTTAGTTTTTTGGAAGATTGTCAACCCCTTTCCATGAAAGTGATTTGCGCCAGTCTCTGCTTAGGGCTACATCAATAGGAAACAAACCATAGAGATAGAACTTGGAGGTAATTTCTTGTGTCAAGTTTCAAAGAGCTAGCACAAACCGTGTTTGATTTAGAGTTCCAACTACATGTATCCATATAGGAGAAAACAGAGTGAAACCTAAAAATTAAAACTGTTACTGCCAACGAACGGTTTAACCTAGACGAACGAAATTTGGTGAGCCAAGTGGGATTGGTGTACTGATCATTACCTGAAAGTGTCATCAAGATTGGGTGAAAAAATGTGTGCTGAGATTTCAGGAAACTAGTAGTTTTTTGGAAGATTGGCAACCCCTTTCCATGAAAGTGATTTGCGCCAGTCTCTGCTTAGGGCTACATCAATAGGAAACAAACCGTAGAGATAGAACTTGGAGCTACTTTATTGTGTCAAGTTTCAAAGAGCTAGCACAAACCGTGTTTGATTTAGAGTTCCAACTACATGTATCCATATAGGAGAAAACAGAGTGAAACCTAAAAATTAAAACTGTTACTGCCAACGAACGGTTTAACCTAGAAGAACGAAATTTGGTGAGCCAAGTGGGATTGGGGTACTGATCATTACCTGAAAGTGTCATCAAGATTGGGTGAAAAAATGTGTGCTGAGTTTTCAGGAAACTCTTAGTTTTTTGGAAGATTGTCAACCCCTTTCAATGAAAGTGATTTGCGCCAGTCTCTGCTTAGGGCTACATCAATAGGAAACAAACCATAGAGATAGAACTTGGAGCTACTTTATTGTGTCAAGTTTCAAAGAGCTAGCACAAACCGTGTTAGATTTAGAGTTCCAACTACATGTATCCATATAGGAGAAAACAGAGTGAAACCTAAAAATTAAAACTGTTACTGCCAACGAACGGTTTAACCTAGAAGAACGAAATTTGGTGAGCCAAGTGGGATTGGGGTACTGATCATTACCTTAAAGTGTCATCAAGATTGGGTGAAAAAATGTGTGCTGAGATTTTTGGAAACTCGTAGTTTTTTGGAAGATTGGCAACCCCTTTCCATGAAAGTGATTTGCGCCAGTCTCTGCTTAGGGCTACATCAATAGGAAAGAAGCCATAGAGATAGAACTTGGAGCTACTTTATTGTGTCAAGTTTCAAAGAGCTAGCACAAACCGTGTTTGATTTAGAGTTCCAACTACATGTATCCATATTGGAGAAAACAGAGTGAAACCTAAAAATTAAACCTGTTACTGCCAACGAACTGTTTAACCTAGAAGAACGAAATTTGGTGAGGCAAGTGGGATTGAGGTACTGATCATTACCTGAAAGTGTCATCAAGATTGGGTGAAAAAATGTGTGCTGTGATTTCAGGAAACTCTTAGTTTTTTGGAAGATGGCAACCACTTTCCATGAAAGTGATTTGCGCCAGTCTCTGATTAGGGCTACATCAATAGGAAACAAACCATAGAGATAGAACTTGGAGCTACTTTATTGTGTCAAGTTTCAAAGAGCTAGCACAAACCGTGTTTGATTTAGACTTCCTACTGCATGTATCCATATAGGAGAAAACAGAGTGAAACCTAAAAATTAAAACTGTTACTGCCAACGAACTGTTTAACCTAGAAGAACGAAATTTGGTGAGCCAAGTGGGATTGGGGTACTGATCATTACCTGAAAGTGTCATCAAGATTGGGTGAAAAAATGTGTGCGGAGATTTCAGGAAACTCGTAGTTTTTTGGAAGATTGGCAACCCCTTTCCTTGAAAGAGATTTGCGCCAGTCTCTGCTTAGGGCTACATCAATAGGAAACAAACCATAGAGATAGAACTTGGAGCTACTTTCTTGTGTCAAGTTTCAAAGTGCTAGCACAAACCGTGTTTGATTTAGACTTCCAACTACATGTATCGATATAGGAGAAAACAGAGTGAAACCTAAAAATTAAAACTGTTACTGCCAACGAACCGTCAAACCTAGAAGAACGAAATTTGGTGAGCCAAGTGGGATTGGGGTACTGATCATTACCTGAAAGTGTCATCAAGATTGGGTGAAAAAATGTGTGCTGAGATTTCAGGAAACTAGTAGTTTTTTGGAAGATTGGCAACCCCTTTCCATGAAAGTGATTTGCGCCAGTCACTGCTTAGGGCTACATCAATAGGAAACAAACCATAGAGATAGAACTTGGAGCTACTTTATTGTGTCAAGTTTCAAAGAGCTAGCACAAACCGTGTTTGATTTAGAGTTCCAACTACATGTATCCATATAGGAGAAAACAGAGTGAAACCTAAAAATTAAAACTGTTACTGCCAACGAACGGTTTAACCTAGAAGAACGAAATTTGGTGAGCCAAGTGGGATTGGGGTGCTGATCATTACCTGAAAGTCTCATCAAGATTGGGTGAAAAAATGTGTGCTGAGTTTTCAGGAAACTCTTAGTTTTTTGGAAGATTGTCAACCCCTTTCCATGAAAGTGATTTGCGCCAGTCTCTGCTTAGGGCTACATCAATAGGAAACAAACCATAGAGATAGAACTTGGAGGTAATTTCTTGTGTCAAGTTTCAAAGAGCTAGCACAAACCGTGTTTGATTTAGAGTTCCAACTACATGTATCCATATAGGAGAAAACAGAGTGAAACCTAAAAATTAAAACTGTTACTGCCAACGAACGGTTTAACCTAGACGAACGAAATTTGGTGAGCCAAGTGGGATTGGTGTACTGATCATTACCTGAAAGTGTCATCAAGATTGGGTGAAAAAATGTGTGCTGAGATTTCAGGAAACTAGTAGTTTTTTGGAAGATTGGCAACCCCTTTCCATGAAAGTGATTTGCGCCAGTCTCTGCTTAGGGCTACATCAATAGGAAACAAACCGTGGAGATAGAACTTGGAGCTACTTTATTGTGTCAAGTTTCAAAGAGCTAGCACAAACCGTGTTTGATTTAGAGTTCCAACTACATGTATCCATATAGGAGAAAACAGAGTGAAACCTAAAAATTAAAACTGTTACTGCCAACGAACGGTTTAACCTAGAAGAACGAAATTTGGTGAGCCAAGTGGGATTGGGGTACTGATCATTACATGAAAGTGTCATCAAGATTGGGTGAAAAAATGTGTGCTGAGATTTCAGGAAACTCGTAGTTTTTTGGAAGATTGTCAACCCCTTTCCATGAAAGTGATTTGCGCCAGTCTCTTCCTTGGGCTACATCAATAGGAAACAAACCATAGAGATAGAACTTGGAGCTACTTTATTGTGTCAAGTTTCAAAGAGCTAGCACAAACCGTGTTTGATTTAGAGTTCCAACTACATGTTTCCATATAGGAGAAAACAGAGTGAAACCTAAAAATTAAAACTGTTACTGCCAACGAACGGTTTAACCTAGAAGAACGAAATTTGGTGAGTCAAGTGGGACTGGGGTACTGATCATTACTTGAAAGTGTCATCAAGATTGGGTGAAAAAATGTGTGCTGAGATTTCAGGAAACTCGTAGTTTTTTGGAAGATTGGCAACCCCTTTCCATGAAAGTGATTTGCGCCAGTCTCTGCGTAGGGCTACATCAATAGGAAACAAACCATAGAGATAGAACTTGGAGCTACTTTATTGTGTCAAGTTTCAAAGAGCTAGCACAAACCGTGTTTGATTTAGAGTTCCAACTACATGTCTCCATATAGGAGAAAACAGAGTGAAACCTAAAAATTAAAACTGTTACTGCCAACGAATGGTTTAACCTAGAAGAACGAAATTTGGTGAGCCAAGTTTGATTGGGGTGCTGATCATTACCTGAAAGTCTCATCAAGATTGGGTGAAAAAATGTGTGCTGAGTTTTCAGGAAACTCTTAGTTTTTTGGAAGATTGTCAACACCTTTCCATGATAGTGATTTGCGCCAGTCTCTGCTTAGGGCTACATCAATAGGAAACAAACCAGAGTGATAGAACTTGGAGCTAATTTATTGTGTCAAGTTTCAAAGAGCT
This sequence comes from Spermophilus citellus, assembly GCF_964194105.1. Taxonomy (NCBI): domain Eukaryota; kingdom Metazoa; phylum Chordata; class Mammalia; order Rodentia; family Sciuridae; genus Spermophilus; species Spermophilus citellus. The sequence continues at coordinate 276,057 of NW_027672727.1, read as the reverse complement.
AGCACAAACCGTGTTTGATTTAGAGTTCCAACTACATGTTTCCATATAGGAGAAAACAGAGTGAAACCTAAAATTTAAAACTGTTACTGCCAACGAACGGTTTAACCTAGAAGGACGAAATTTGGTGAGCCAAGTGGGATTGGGGTACTGATCATTACCTGAAAGTGTCATCAAGATTGGGTGAAAAAATGTGTGCTGAGATTTCAGGAAACTCGTAGTTGTTTGGAAGATTGGCAACCCCTTTCCTTGAAAGAGATTTGCGCCAGTCTCTGATTAGGGCTACATCAATAGGAAACAAACCATAGAGATAGAACTTGGAGCTACTTTATTGTGTCAAGTTTCAAAGAGCTAGCACAAACCGTGTTAGATTTAGACTTCCAACTACATGTATCCATATAGGAGAAAACAGAGTGAAACCTAAAAATTAAAACTGTTACTGCCAACGAACGGTTTAACCTAGAAGAACGAAATTTGGTGAGCCAAGTGGGATTGGGGTACTGATCATTACCTGAAAGTGTCATCAAGATTGGGTGAAAAAATGTGTGCGGAGATTTCAGGAAACTCGTAGTTTTTTGGAAGATTGGCAACCCCTTTCCTTGAAAGAGATTTGCGCCAGTCTCTGCTTAGGGCTACATCAATAGGAAACAAACCATAGAGATAGAACTTGGAGCTACTTTCTTGTGTCAAGTTTCAAAGTGCTAGCACAAACCGTGTTTGATTTAGACTTCCAACTACATGTATCGATATAGGAGAAAACAGAGTGAAACCTAAAAATTAAAACTGTTACTGCCAACGAACCGTTAAACCTAGAAGAACGAAATTTGGTGAGCCAAGTGGGATTGGGGTACTGATCATTACCTGAAAGTGTCATCAAGATTGGGTGAAAAAATGTGTGCTGAGATTTCAGGAAACTAGTAGTTTTTTGGAAGATTGGCAACCCCTTTCCATGAAAGTGATTTGCGCCAGTCTCTGCTTAGGGCTACATCAATAGGAAACAAACCATAGAGATAGAACTTGGAGCTACTTTATTGTGTCAAGTTTCAAAGAGCTAGCACAAACCGTGTTTGATTTAGAGTTCCAACTACATGTATCCATATAGGAGAAAACAGAGTGAAACCTAAAAATTAAAACTGTTACTGCCAACGAACGGTTTAACCTAGAAGAACGAAATTTGGTGAGCCAAGTGGGATTGGGGTGCTGATCATTACCTGAAAGTCTCATCAAGATTGGGTGAAAAAATGTGTGCTGAGTTTTCAGGAAACTCTTAGTTTTTTGGAAGATTGTCAACCCCTTTCCATGAAAGTGATTTGCGCCAGTCTCTGCTTAGGGCTACATCAATAGGAAACAAACCATAGAGATAGAACTTGGAGGTAATTTATTGTGTCAAGTTTCAAAGAGCTAGCACAAACCGTGTTTGATTTAGAGTTCCAACTACATGTATCCATATTGGAGAAAACAGAGTGAAACCTAAAAATTAAACCTGTTACTGCCAACGAACTGTTTAACCTAGAAGAACGAAATTTGGTGAGGCAAGTGGGATTGAGGTACTGATCATTACCTGAAAGTGTCATCAAGATTGGGTGAAAAAATGTGTGCTGTGATTTCAGGAAACTCTTAGTTTTTTGGAAGATGGCAACCACTTTCCATGAAAGTGATTTGCGCCAGTCTCTGATTAGGGCTACATCAATAGGAAACAAACCATAGAGATAGAACTTGGAGCTACTTTATTGTGTCAAGTTTCAAAGAGCTAGCACAAACCGTGTTTGATTTAGACTTCCTACTGCATGTATCCATATAGGAGAAAACAGAGTGAAACCTAAAAATTAAAACTGTTACTGCCAACGAACGGTTTAACCTAGAAGAACGAAATTTGGTGAGCCAAGTGGGATTGGGGTACTGATCATTACCTGAAAGTGTCATCAAGATTGGGTGAAAAAATGTGTGCGGAGATTTCAGGAAACTCGTAGTTTTTTGGAAGATTGGCAACCCCTTTCCTTGAAAGAGATTTGCGCCAGTCTCTGCTTAGGGCTACATCAATAGGAAACAAACCATAGAGATAGAACTTGGAGCTACTTTCTTGTGTCAAGTTTCAAAGTGCTAGCACAAACCGTGTTTGATTTAGACTTCCAACTACATGTATCCATATAGGAGAAAACAGAGTGAAACCTAAAAATTAAAACTGTTACTGCCAACGAACCGTTAAACCTAAAAGAACGAAATTTGGTGAGCCAAGTGGGATTGGGGTACTGATCATTACCTGAAAGTGTCATCAAGATTGGGTGAAAAAATTGTGCTGAGATTTCAGGAAACTAGTAGTTTTTTGGAAGATTGGCAACCCCTTTCCATGAAAGTGATTTGCGCCAGTCTCTGCTTAGGGCTACATCAATAGGAAACAAACCATAGAGATAGAACTTGGAGCTACTTTATTGTGTCAAGTTTCAAAGAGCTAGCACAAACCGTGTTTGATTTAGAGTTCCAACTACATGTATCCATATAGGAGAAAACAGAGTGAAACCTAAAAATTAAAACTGTTACTGCCAACGAACGGTTTAACCTAGAAGAACGAAATTTGGTGAGCCATGTGGGATTGGGGTGCTGATCATTACCTGAAAGTCTCATCAAGATTGGGTGAAAAAATGTGTGCTGAGTTTTCAGGAAACTCTTAGTTTTTTGGAAGATTGTCAACCCCTTTCCATGAAAGTGATTTGCGCCAGTCTCTGCTTAGGGCTACATCAATAGGAAACAAACCATAGAGATAGAACTTGGAGGTAATTTATTGTGTCAAGTTTCAAAGAGCTAGCACAAACCGTGTTTGATTTAGAGTTCCAACTACATGTATCCATATAGGAGAAAACAGAGTGAAACCTAAAAATTAAAACTGTTACTGCCAACGAACGGTTTAACCTAGAAGAACGAAATTTGGTGAGCCAAGTGGGATTGGGGTACTGATCATTACCTGAAAGTGTCATCAAGATTGGGTGAAAAAATGTGTGCTGAGATTTCAGGAAACTAGTAGTTTTTTGGAAGATTGGCAACCCCTTTCCATGAAAGTGATTTGCGCCAGTCTCTGCTTAGGGCTACATCAATAGGAAACAAACCATAGAGATATAACTTGGAGCTACTTTATTGTGTCAAGTTTCAAAGAGCTAGCACAAACCGTGTTTGATTTAGAGTTCCAACTACATGTATCCATATAGGAGAAAACAGAGTGAAACCTAAAAATTAAAACTGTTACTGCCAACGAATGGTTTAACCTAGAAGAACGAAATTTGGTGAGCCAAGTGGGATTGGGGTACTGATCATTACCTGAAAGTGTCATCAATATTGGGTGAAAAAATGTGTGCTGAGATTTCAGGAAACTCTTAGTTTTTTGGAAGATTGTCAACCCCTTTCCATGAAAGTGATTTCCGCCAGTCTCTTCTTAGGGCTACATCAATAGGAAACAAACCATAGAGATAGAACTTGGAGCTACTTTATTGTGTCAAGTTTCAAAGAGCTAGCACAAACCGTGTTTGATTTAGAGTTCCAACTACATGTGTCCATATAGGAGAAAACAGAGTGAAACCTAAAAATTAAAACTGTTACTGCCAAGGAACGGTTTAACCTAGAAGAACGAAATTTGGTGAGTCAAGTGGGACTGGGGTACTGATCATTACTTGAAAGTGTCATCAAGATTGGGTGAAAAAATGTGTGCTGAGATTTCAGGAAACTCTTAGTTTTTTGGAAGATTGTCAACCCCTTTCCATGAAAGTGATTTGCGCCAGTCTCTGCTTAGGGCTACATCAATAGGAAACAAACCATAGAGATAGAACTTGGAGGTAATTTATTGTGTCAAGTTTCAAAGAGCTAGCACAAACCGTGTTTGATTTAGAGTTCCAACTACATGTATCCATATAGGAGAAAACAGAGTGAAACCTAAAAATTAAAACTGTTACTGCCAACGAACGGTTTAACCTAGAAGAACGAAATTTGGTGAGCCAAGTGGGATTGGGGTACTGATCATTACCTGAAAGTGTCATCAATATTGGGTGAAAAAATGTGTGCTGAGATTTCAGGAAACTCTTAGTTTTTTGGAAGATTGTCAACCCCTTTCCATGAAAGTGATTTGCGCCAGTCTCTTCTTAGGGCTACATCAATAGGAAACAAACCATAGAGATAGAACTTGGAGCTACTTTATTGTGTCAAGTTTCAAAGAGCTAGCACAAACCGTGTTTGATTTAGAGTTCCAACTACATGTGTCCATATAGGAGAAAACAGAGTGAAACCTAAAAATTAAAACTGTTACTGCCAAGGAACGGTTTAACCTAGAAGAACGAAATTTGGTGAGTCAAGTGGGACTGGGGTACTGATCATTACTTGAAAGTGTCATCAAGATTGGGTGAAAAAATGTGTGCTGAGATTTCAGGAAACTCGTAGTTTTTTGGAAGATTGGCAACCCCTTTCAATGAAAGTGATTTGCGCCAGTCTCTGCGTAGGGCTACATCAATAGGAAACAAACCATAGAGATAGAACTTGGAGCTACTTTATTGTGTCAAGTTTCAAAGAGCTAGCACAAACCGTGTTTGATTTAGAGTTCCAACTAAATGTATCCATATAGGAGAAAACAGAGTGAAACCTAAAAATTAAAACTGTTACTGCCAACGAACGGTTTAACCTAGAAGAACGAAATTTGGTGAGCCAAGTTTGATTGGGGTGCTGATCATTACCTGAAAGTCTCATCAAGATTGGGTGAAAAAATGTGTGCTGAGTTTTCAGGAAACTCTTAGTTTTTTGGAAGATTGTCAACCCCTTTCCATGAAAGTGATTTGCGCCAGTCTCTGCTTAGGGCTACATCAATAGGAAACAAACCGTAGAGATAGAACTTGGAGCTAATTTATTGTGTCAAGTTTCAAAGAGCTAGCACAAACCGTGTTTGATTTAGAGTTCCAACTACATGTATCCATATAGGAGAAAACAGAGTGAAACCTAAAAATTAAAACTGTTACTGCCAACGAACGGTTTAACCTAGAAGAACGAAATTTGGTGAGCCAAGTGGGATTGGGGTACTGATCATTACCTGAAAGTGTCATCAATATTGGGTGAAAAAATGTGTGCTGAGATTTCAGGAAACTCTTAGTTTTTTGGAAGATTGTCAACCCCTTTCCATGAAAGTGATTTGCGCCAGTCTCTTCTTAGGGCTACATCAATAGGAAACAAACCATAGAGATAGAACTTGGAGCTACTTTATTGTGTCAAGTTTCAAAGAGCTAGCACAAACCGTGTTTGATTTAGAGTTCCAACTACATGTGTCCATATAGGAGAAAACAGAGTGAAACCTAAAAATTAAAACTGTTACTGCCAAGGAACGGTTTAACCTAGAAGAACGAAATTTGGTGAGTCAAGTGGGACTGGGGTACTGATCATTACTTGAAAGTGTCATCAAGATTGGGTGAAAAAATGTGTGCTGAGATTTCAGGAAACTCGTAGTTTTTTGGAAGATTGGCAACCCCTTTCAATGAAAGTGATTTGCGCCAGTCTCTGCGTAGGGCTACATCAATAGGAAACAAACCATAGAGATAGAACTTGGAGCTACTTTATTGTGTCAAGTTTCAAAGAGCTAGCACAAACCGTGTTTGATTTAGAGTTCCAACTAAATGTATCCATATAGGAGAAAACAGAGTGAAACCTAAAAATTAAAACTGTTACTGCCAACGAACGGTTTAACCTAGAAGAACGAAATTTGGTGAGCCAAGTTTGATTGGGGTGCTGATCATTACCTGAAAGTCTCATCAAGATTGGGTGAAAAAATGTGTGCTGAGTTTTCAGGAAACTCTTAGTTTTTTGGAAGATTGTCAACACATTTCCATGATAGTGATTTGCGCCAGTCTCTGCTTAGGGCTACATCAATAGGAAACAAACCAGAGAGATAGAACTTGGAGCTAATTTATTGTGTCAAGTTTCAAAGAGCTAGCACAAACCGTGTTTGATTTAGAGTTCCAACTACATGTTTCCATATAGGAGAAAACAGAGTGAAACCTAAAATTTAAAACTGTTACTGCCAACGAACGGTTTAACCTAGAAGGACGAAATTTGGTGAGCCAAGTGGGATTGGGGTACTGATCATTACCTGAAAGTGTCATCAAGATTGGGTGAAAAAATGTGTGCTGAGATTTCAGGAAACTCGTAGTTGTTTGGAAGATTGGCAACCCCTTTCCATGAAAGTGATTTGCGCCAGTCTCTGCGTAGGGCTACATCAATAGGAAACAAACCATAGAGATAGAACTTGAGCTACTTTATTGTGTCAAGTTTCAAAGAGCTAGCAAAAACCGTGTTTGATTTAGAGTTCCAACTATATGTATCCATATAGGAGAAAACAGAGTGAAACGTAAAAATTAAAACTGTTACTGCCAAGGAACGGTTTAACCTAGAAGAACGAAATTTGGTGAGCCAAGTGGGATTGGGGTACTGATCATTACCTGAAAGTCTCATCAAGATTGGGTGAAAAAATGTGTGCTGAGTTTTCAGGAAACTCTTAGTTTTTTGGAAGATTGTCAACCCCTTTCCATGAAAGTGATTTGCGCCAGTCTCTGCTTAGGGCTACATCAATAGGAAACAAACCGTAGAGATAGAACTTGGAGCTAATTTATTGTGTCAAGTTTCAAAGAGCTAGCACAAACCGTGTTTGATTTAGAGTTCCAACTACATGTATCCATATAGGAGAAAACAGAGTGAAACCTAAAAATTAAAACTGTTACTGCCAACGAACGGTTTAACCTAGAAGAACGAAATTTGGTGAGCCAAGTGGGATTGGGGTACTGATCATTACCTGAAAGTGTCATCAAGATTGGGTGAAAAACTGTGTGCTGAGATTTCAGGAAACTCTTAGTTTTTTGGAAGATTGTCAACACCTTTCCATGATAGTGATTTGCGCCAGTCTGTGCTTAGGGCTACATCAATAGGAAACAAACCAGAGAGATAGAACTTGGAGCTAATTTATTGTGTCAAGTTTCAAAGAGCTAGCACAAACCGTGTTTGATTTAGAGTTCCAACTACATGTTTCCATATAGGAGAAAACAGAGTGAAACCTAAAATTTAAAACTGTTACTGCCAACGAACGGTTTAACCTAGAAGGACGAAATTTGGTGAGCCAAGTGGGATTGGGGTGCTGATCATTACCTGAAAGTGTCATTAAGATTGGGTGAAAAAATGTGTGCTGGGATTTCAGGAAACTCGTAGTTGTTTGGAAGATTGGCAACCCCTTTCCATGAAAGTGATTTGCGCCAGTCTCTGCGTAGGGCTACATCAATAGGAAACAAACCATAGAGATAGAACTTGGAGCTACTTTATTTTGTCAAGTTTCAAAGAGCTAGCACAAACCGTGTTTGATTTAGACTTCCAACTACATGTATCCATATAGGAGAAAACAGAGTGAAACCTAAAAATTAAAACTGTTACTGCCAACGAACTGTTTAACCTAGAAGAACGAAATTTGGTGAGCCAAGTGGGATTGGGGTGCTGATCATTACCTGAAAGTGTCATCAAGATTGGTTGAAAAAATGTGTGCTGAGATTTCAGGAAACTCTTAGTTTTTTGGAAGATTGGCAATCCCTTTCCATGAAAGTGATTTGCGCCAGTCTCTGCTTAGGGCTACATCAATAGGAAACAAACCATAGAGATAGAACTTGAGCTACTTTATTGTGTCAAGTTTCAAAGAGCTAGCAAAAACCGTGTTTGATTTAGAGTTCCAACTACATGTATCCATATAGGAGAAAACCGAGTGAAACCTAAAAATTAAAACTGTTAGTGCCAACGAACGGTTTAACCTAGAAGAACGAAATTTGGTGAGCCAAGTGGGATTGAGGTACTGATCATTACCTGAAAGTGTCATCAAGATTGGGTGAAAAAATGTGTGCTGAGATTTCAGGAAACTAGCAGTTTTTTGGAAGATTGGCAACCCCTTTCAATGAAAGTGATTTGCGCCAGTCTCTTCTTAGGGCTACATCAATAGGAAACAAACCATAGAGATAGACTTGGAGCTACTTTATTGTGTGAAGTTTCAAAGAGCTAGCACAAACCGTGTTTGATTTAGAGTTCCAACTACATGTGTCCATATAGGAGAAAACAGAGTGAAACCTAAAAATTAAAACTGTTACTGCCAACGAACGGTTTAACCTAGAAGAACGAAATTTGGTGAGCCAAGTGGGATTGGGGTACTGATCATTACCTGAAAGTGTCATCAAGATTGGGTGAAAAAATGTGTGCTGAGATTTCAGGAAACTCGTAGTTTTTTGGAAGATTGGCAACCCCTTTCCATGAAAGTGATTTGCGCCAGTCTCTGCTTAGGGCTACATCAATAGGAAACAAACCATAGAGATAGAACTTGGAGCTACTTTATTGTGTCAAGTTTCAAAGAGCTACCACAAACCGTGTTTGATTTAGATTTCCAACTACATGTATCCATATAGGAGAAAACAGAGTGAAACCTAAAAATTAAAACTGTTACTGCCAACGAACGGTTTAACCTAGAAGAACGAAACTTGGTGACCCAAGTGGGATTGGGGTGCTGATCATTACCTGAATGTCTCATCAAGATTGGGTGAAAAAATGTGTGCTGAGTTTTCAGGAAACTCTTAGTTTTTTGGAAGATTGTCAACCCCTTTCCATGAAAGTGATTTGCGCCAGTCTCTGCTTAGGGCTACATCAATAGGAAACAAACCATAGAGACAGAACTTGGAGCTACTTTATTGTGTCAAGTTTCAAAGAGCTAGCACAAACCGTGTTTGATTTAGAGTTCCAACTACATGTATCCAAATAGGAGAAAACAGAGTGAAACCTAAAAATCAAAACTGTTACTGCCAACGAACTGTTTAACCTAGAAGAACGAAATTTGGTGAGCCAAGTGGGATTGGGGTGCTGATCATTACCTGAAAGTGTCATCAAGATTGGTTGAAAAAATGTGTGCTGATATATCAGGAAACTCTTAGTTTTTTGGAAGATTGGCAACCCCTTTCCATGAAAGTGATTTGCGCCAGTCTCTGCTTAGGGCTACTTCAGTAGGAAACAAACCATAGAGACAGAACTTGGAGCTACTTTATTGTGTCAAGTTTCAAAGAGCTAGCACAAACCGTGTTTGATTTAGAGTTCCAACTACATGTATCCAAATAGGAGAAAACAGAGTGAAACCTAAAAATCAAAACTGTTACTGCCAACGAACTGTTTAACCTAGAAGAACGAAATTTGGTGAGGCAAGTGGGATTGAGGTACTGATCATTACCTGAAAGTGTCATCAAGATTGGGTGAAAAAATGTGTGCTGTGATTTCAGGAAACTCTTAGTTTTTTGGAAGATGGCAACCACTTTCCATGAAAGTGATTTGCGCCAGTCTCTGATTAGGGCTACATCAATAGGAAACAAACCATAGAGATAGAACTTGGAGCTACTTTATTGTGTCAAGTTTCAAAGAGCTAGCACAAACCGTGTTTGATTTAGACTTCCTACTGCATGTATCCATATAGGAGAAAACAGAGTGAAACCTAAAAATTAAAACTGTTACAGCCAACGAACGGTTTAACCTAGAAGAACGAAATTTGGTGAGCCAAGTGGGATTGGGGTACTGATCATTACCTGAAAGTGTCATCAAGATTGGGTGAAAAAATGTGTGCGGAGATTTCAGGAAACTCGTAGTTTTTTGGAAGATTGGCAACCCCTTTCCTTGAAAGAGATTTGCGCCAGTCTCTGCTTAGGGCTACATCAATAGGAAACAAACCATAGAGATAGAACTTGGAGCTACTTTCTTGTGTCAAGTTTCAAAGTGCTAGCACAAACCGTGTTTGATTTAGACTTCCAACTACATGTATCGATATAGGAGAAAACAGAGTGAAACCTAAAAATTAAAACTGTTACTGCCAACGAACCGTTAAACCTAGAAGAACGAAATTTGGTGAGCCAAGTGGGATTGGGGTACTGATCATTACCTGAAAGTGTCATCAACATTGGGTGAAAAAATATGTGCTGAGATTTCAGGAAACTAGTAGTTTTTTGGAAGATTGGCAACCCCTTTCCATGAAAGTGATTTGCGCCAGTCTCTGCTTAGGGCTACATCAATAGGAAACAAACCAGAGAGATAGAACTTGGAGCTACTTTATTGTGTCAAGTTTCAAAGAGCTAGCACAAACCGTGTTTGATTTAGAGTTCCAACTACATGTATCCATATAGGAGAAAACAGAGTGAAACCTAAAAATTAAAACTGTTCCTGCCAACGAACCGTTTAACCTAGAAGAACGAAATTTGGTGAGCCAAGTGGGATTGGGGTGCTGATCATTACCTGAAAGTCTCATCAAGATTGGGTGAAAAAATGTGTGCTGAGTTTTCAGGAAACTCTTAGTTTTTTGGAAGATTGTCAACCCCTTTCCATGAAAGTGATTTGCGCCAGTCTCTGCTTAGGGCTACATCAATAGGAAACAAACCATAGAGATAGAACTTGGAGGTAATTTATTGTGTCAAGTTTCAAAGAGCTAGCACAAACCGTGTTTGATTTAGAGTTCCAACACATGTATCCATATAGGGGAAAACAGAGTGAAACCTAAAATTTAAAACTGTTACTGCCAACGAACGGTTTAACCTAGAAGAACGAAATTTGGTGAGCCAAGTGGGATTGGGGTACTGATCATTACCTGAAAGTGTCATCAAGATTGGGTGAAAAAATGTGTGTTGAGATTTCAGGAAACTCTTAGTTTTTTGGAAGATTGTCAACCCCTTTCCATGAAAGTGATTTGCGCCAGTCTCTTCTTAGGGCTACATCAATAGGAAACAAACCATAGAGATAGAACTTGGAGCTACTTTATTGTGTCAAGTTTCAAAGAGCTAGCACAAACCGTGTTTGATTTAGAGTTCCAACTACATGTATCCATATAGGAGAAAACAGAGTGAAACCTAAAAATTAAAACTGTTACTGCCAACGAACGGTTTAACCTAGAAGAACGAAATTTGGTGAGTCAAGTGGGATTGGGGTACTGATCATTACTTGAAAGTGTCATCAAGATTGGGTGAAAAAATGTGTGCTGAGATTTCAGGAAACTCGTAGTTTTTTGGAAGATTGGCAACCCCATTCCATGAAAGTGATTTGTGCCAGTCTCTGCTTAGGGCTACATCAATAGGAAACAAACCATAGAGATAGAACTTGGAGCTAATTTATTGTGTCAAGTTTCAAAGAGCTAGCACAAACCGTGTTTGATTTAGAGTTCCAACTACATGTATCCATATAGGAGAAAACAGAGTGAAACCTAAAAATTAAAACTGTTACTGCCAACGAATGGTTTAACCTAGAAGAACAAAATTTGGTGAGCCAAGTGGGATTGGGGTACTGATCATTACTTGAAAGTGTCATCAAGATTGGGTGAAAAAATGTGTGCTGAGATTTCAGGAAACTCGTAGTTTTTTGGAAGATTGGCAACCCCTTTCCATGTAAGTGATTTGCGCCAGTCTCTGCGCAGGGCTACATCAATAGGAAATAAACCATAGAGATAGAACTTGGAGCTACTTTATTGTGTCAAGTTTCAAAGAGCTAGCACAAACCGTGTTTGATTTAGAGTTCCAACTACATGTATCCATATAGGAGAAAACAGAGTGAAACCTAAAAATTAAAACTGTTACTGCCAACGAACGGTTTAACCTAGAAGAACGAAATTTGGTGAGCCAAGTGGGATTGGGGTGCTGATCATTACCTGAAAGTGTCATCAAGATTGGGTGAAAAAATGTGTGCTGAGTTTTCAGGAAACTCTTAGTTTTTTGGAAGATTGTCAACACCTTTCCATGAAAGTGATTTGCGCCAGTCTCTGCTTAGGGCTACATCAATAGGAAACAAACCATAGAGATAGTACTTGGAGCTAATTTACTGTGTCAAGTTTCAAAGACCTAGCACAAACCGTGTTTGATTTAGATTTCCAACTACATGTATCCATATAGGAGAAAACAGAGTGAAACCTAAAAATTTAAACTGTTACTGCCAACGAACGGTTTAACCTAGAAGAACGAAATTTGGTGAGCCAAGTGGGATTGGGGTACTGATCATTACCTGAAAGTGTCATCAAGATTGGGTGAAAAAATGTGTGCTGAGATTTCAGGAAACTCTTAGTTTTTTGGAAGATTGTCAACCCCTTTCCATGAAAGTGATTTGCGCCAGTCTCTGCTTAGGGCTACATCAATAGGAAACAAACCATAGAGATAGAACTTGGAGCTAATATATTGTGTCAAGTTTCAAAGAGCTACCACAAACCGTGTTTGATTTAGAGTTCCAACTACATGTATCCATATAGGAGAAAACAGAGTGAAACCTAAAAATTAAAACTGTTACTGCCAACGAACGGTTTAACCTAGAAGAACGAAATTTGGTGAGCCAAGTGGGATTGGGGTACTGATCATTACCTGAAAGTGTCATCAAGATTGGGTGAAAAAATGTGTGCTGAGATTTCAGGAAACTCGTAGTTTTTTGGAAGATTGGCAACCCCTTTCCATGAAAGTGATTTGCGCCAGTCTCTTCTTAGGGCTACATCAATAGGAAACAAACCAGAGAGATAGAACTTGGAGCTAATTTATTGTGTCAAGTTTCAAAGAGCTAGCACAAACCGTGTTTGATTTAGAGTTCCAACTACATGTTTCCATATAGGAGAAAACAGAGTGAAACCTAAAATTTAAAACTGTTACTGCCAACGAACGGTTTAACCTAGAAGGACGAAATTTGGTGAGCCAAGTGGGATTGGGGTACTGATCATTACCTGAAAGTGTCATTAAGATTGGGTGAAAAAATGTGTGCTGAGATTTCAGGAAACTCGTAGTTGTTTGGAAGATTGGCAACCCCTTTCCATGAAAGTGATTTGCGCCAGTCTCTGCGTAGGGCTACATCAATAGGAAACAAACCATAGAGATAGAACTTGGAGCTACTTTATTGTGTCAAGTTTCAAAGAGCTAGCACAAACCGTGTTTGATTTAGACTTCCAACTACATGTATCCATATAGGAGAAAACAGAGTGAAACCTAAAAATTAAAACTGTTACTGCCAACGAACTGTTTAACCTAGAAGAACGAAATTTGGTGAGCCAAGTGGGATTGGGGTGCTGATCATTACCTGAAAGTGTCATCAAGATTGGTTGAAAAAATGTGTGCTGATATTTCAGGAAACTCTTAGTTTTTTGGAAGATTGGCAACCCCTTTCCATGAAAGTGATTTGCGCCAGTCTCTGCTTAGGGCTACATCAATAGGAAACAAACCATAGAGATAGAACTTGGAGCTACTTTATTGTGTCAAGTTTCAAAGAGCTAGCACAAACCGTGTTTGATTTAGAGTTCCAACTACATGTATCCATATAGGAGAAAACAGAGTGAAACCTAAAAATTAAAACTGTTACTGCCAACGAACGGTTTAACCTAGAAGAACGAAATTTGGTGAGCCAAGTGGGATTGGGGTACTGATCATTACCTGAAAGTGTCATCAAGATTGGGTGAAAAAATGTGTGCTGAGATTTCAGGAAACTCTTAGTTTTTTGGAAGATTGTCAACACCTTTCCATGATAGTGATTTGCGCCAGTCTGTGCTTAGGGCTACATCAATAGGAAACAAACCAGAGAGATAGAACTTGGAGCTAATTTATTGTGTCAAGTTTCAAAGAGCTAGCACAAACCGTGTTTGATTTAGAGTTCCAACTACATGTTTCCATATAGGAGAAAACAGAGTGAAACCTAAAATTTAAAACTGTTACTGCCAACGAACGGTTTAACCTAGAAGGACGAAATTTGGTGAGCCAAGTGGGATTGGGGTGCTGATCATTACCTGAAAGTGTCATTAAGATTGGGTGAAAAAATGTGTGCTGAGATTTCAGGAAACTCGTAGTTGTTTGGAAGATTGGCAACCCCTTTCCATGAAAGTGATTTGCGCCAGTCTCTGCGTAGGGCTACATCAATAGGAAACAAACCATAGAGATAGAACTTGGAGCTACTTTATTGTGTCAAGTTTCAAAGAGCTAGCACAAACCGTGTTTGATTTAGACTTCCAACTACATGTATCCATATAGGAGAAAACAGAGTGAAACCTAAAAATTAAAACTGTTACTGCCAACGAACTGTTTAACCTAGAAGAACGAAATTTGGTGAGCCAAGTGGGATTGGGGTGCTGATCATTACCTGAAAGTGTCATCAAGATTGGTTGAAAAAATGTGTGCTGATATTTCAGGAAACTCTTAGTTTTTTGGAAGATTGGCAATCCCTTTCCATGAAAGTGATTTGCGCCAGTCTCTGCTTAGGGCTACATCAATAGGAAACAAACCATAGAGATAGAACTTGAGCTACTTTATTGTGTCAAGTTTCAAAGAGCTAGCAAAAACCGTGTTTGATTTAGAGTTCCAACTACATGTATCCAAATAGGAGAAAAAGGATTGAAACCTAAAAATTAAAACTGTTACTGCCAACGAACTGTTTAACCTAGAAGAACGAAATTTGGTGAGCCAAGTGGGATTGGGGTGCTGATCATTACCTGAAAGTGTCATCAAGATTGGTTGAAAAAATGTGTGCTGATATATCAGGAAACTCTTAGTTTTTTGGAAGATTGGCAACCCCTTTCCATGAAAGTGATTTGCGCCAGTCTCTGCTTAGGGCTACTTCAGTAGGAAACAAACCATAGAGATAGAACTTGGAGCTACTTTATTGTGTCAAGTTTCAAAGAGCTAGCACAAACCGTGTTTGATTTAGAGTTCCAACTACATGTATCCATATAGGAGAAAACAGAGTGAAACCTAAAAATTAAAACTGTTACTGCCAACGAACGGTTTAACCTAGAAGAACGAAATTTGGTGAGCCAAGTGGGATTGGGGTACTGATCATTACCTGAAAGTGTCATCAAGATTGGGTGAAAAAATGTGTGCTGAGTTTTCAGGAAACTCTTAGTTTTTTGGAAGATTGTCAACCCCTTTCAATGAAAGTGATTTGCGCCAGTCTCTGCTTAGGGCTACATCAATAGGAAACAAACCATAGAGATAGAACTTGGAGCTACTTTATTGTGTCAAGTTTCAAAGAGCTAGCACAAACCGTGTTAGATTTAGAGTTCCAACTACATGTATCCATATAGGAGAAAACAGAGTGAAACCTAAAAATTAAAACTGTTACTGCCAACGAACGGTTTAACCTAGAAGAACGAAATTTGGTGAGCCAAGTGGGATTGGGGTACTGATCATTACCTTAAAGTGTCATCAAGATTGGGTGAAAAAATGTGTGCTGAGATTTTTGGAAACTCGTAGTTTTTTGGAAGATTGGCAACCCCTTTCCATGAAAGTGATTTGCGCCAGTCTCTGCTTAGGGCTACATCAATAGGAAACAAGCCATAGAGATAGAACTTGGAGCTACTTTATTGTGTCAAGTTTCAAAGAGCTAGCACAAACCGTGTTTGATTTAGAGTTCCAACTACATGTATCCATATTGGAGAAAACAGAGTGAAACCTAAAAATTAAACCTGTTACTGCCAACGAACTGTTTAACCTAGAAGAACGAAATTTGGTGAGGCAAGTGGGATTGAGGTACTGATCATTACCTGAAAGTGTCATCAAGATTGGGTGAAAAAATGTGTGCTGTGATTTCAGGAAACTCTTAGTTTTTTGGAAGATGGCAACCACTTTCCATGAAAGTGATTTGCGCCAGTCTCTGATTAGGGCTACATCAATAGGAAACAAACCATAGAGATAGAACTTGGAGCTACTTTATTGTGTCAAGTTTCAAAGAGCTAGCACAAACCGTGTTTGATTTAGACTTCCTACTGCATGTATCCATATAGTAGAAAACAGAGTGAAACCTAAAAATTAAAACTGTTACAGCCAACGAACGGTTTAACCTAGAAGAACGAAATTTGGTGAGCCAAGTGGGATTGGGGTACTGATCATTACCTGAAAGTGTCATCAAGATTGGGTGAAAAAATGTGTGCGGAGATTTCAGGAAACTCGTAGTTTTTTGGAAGATTGGCAACCCCTTTTCTTGAAAGAGATTTGCGCCAGTCTCTGCTTAGGGCTACATCAATAGGAAACAAACCATAGAGATAGAACTTGGAGCTACTTTCTTGTGTCAAGTTTCAAAGTGCTAGCACAAACCGTGTTTGATTTAGACTTCCAACTACATGTATCGATATAGGAGAAAACAGAGTGAAACCTAAAAATTAAAACTGTTACTGCCAACGAACCGTTAAACCTAGAAGAACGAAATTTGGTGAGCCAAGTGGGATTGGGGTACTGATCATTACCTGAAAGTGTCATCAACATTGGGTTAAAAAATATGTGCTGAGATTTCAGGAAACTAGTAGTTTTTTGGAAGATTGGCAACCCCTTTCCATGAAAGTGATTTGCGCCAGTCTCTGCTTAGGGCTACATCAATAGGAAACAAACCAGAGAGATAGAACTTGGAGCTACTTTATTGTGTCAAGTTTCAAAGAGCTAGCACAAACCGTGTTTGATTTAGAGTTCCAACTACATGTATCCATATAGGAGAAAACAGAGTGAAACCTAAAAATTAAAACTGTTCCTGCCAACGAACCGTTTAACCTAGAAGAACGAAATTTGGTGAGCCAAGTGGGATTGGGGTGCTGATCATTACCTGAAAGTCTCATCAAGATTGGGTGAAAAAATGTGTGCTGAGTTTTCAGGAAACTCTTAGTTTTTTGGAAGATTGTCAACCCCTTTCCATGAAAGTGATTTGCGCCAGTCTCTGCTTAGGGCTACATCAATAGGAAACAAACCATAGAGATAGAACTTGGAGGTAATTTATTGTGTCAAGTTTCAAAGAGCTAGCACAAACCGTGTTTGATTTAGAGTTCCAACTACATGTATCCATATAGGGGAAAACAGAGTGAAACCTAAAAATTAAAACTGTTACTGCCAACGAACGGTTTAACCTAGAAGAACGAAATTTGGTGAGCCAAGTGGGATTGGGGTACTGATCATTACCTGAAAGTGTCATCAAGATTGGGTGAAAAAATGTGTGTTGAGATTTCAGGAAACTCTTAGTTTTTTGGAAGATTGTCAACCCCTTTCCATGAAAGTGATTTGCGCCAGTCTCTTCTTAGGGCTACATCAATAGGAAACAAACCATAGAGATAGAACTTGGAGCTACTTTATTGTGTCAAGTTTCAAAGAGCTAGCACAAACCGTGTTTGATTTAGAGTTCCAACTACATGTGTCCATATAGGAGAAAACAGAGTGAAACCTAAAAATTAAAACTGTTACTGCCAACGAACGGTTTAACCTAGAAGAACGAAATTTGGTGAGTCAAGTGGGATTGGGGTACTGATCATTACTTGAAAGTGTCATCAAGATTGGGTGAAAAAATGTGTGCTGAGATTTCAGGAAACTCGTAGTTTTTTGGAAGATTGGCAACCCCATTCCATGAAAGTGATTTGCGCCAGTCTCTGCTTAGGGCTACATCAATAGGAAACAAACCATAGAGATAGAACTTGGAGCTAATTTATTGTGTCAAGTTTCAAAGAGCTAGCACAAACCGTGTTTGATTTAGAGTTCCAACTACATGTATCCTTATAGGAGAAAACAGAGTGAAACCTAAAAATTAAAACTGTTACTGCCAACGAATGGTTTAACCTAGAAGAACGAAATTTGGTGAGCCAAGTGGGATTGGGGTACTGATCATTACTTGAAAGTGTCATCAAGATTGGGTGAAAAAATGTGTGCTGAGATTTCAGGAAACTCGTAGTTTTTTGGAAGATTGGCAACCCCTTTCCATGTAAGTGATTTGCGCCAGTCTCTGATTAGGGCTACATCAATAGGAAATAAACCATAGAGATAGAACTTGGAGCTACTTTATTGTGTCAAGTTTCAAAGAGCTAGCACAAACCGTGTTTGATTTAGAGTTCCAACTACATGTATCCATATAGGAGAAAACAGAGTGAAACCTAAAAATTAAAACTGTTACTGCCAACGAACGGTTTAACCTAGAAGAACGAAATTTGGTGAGCCAAGTGGGATTGGGGTGCTGATCATTACCTGAAAGTGTCATCAAGATTGGGTGAAAAAATGTGTGCTGAGTTTTCAGGAAACTCTTAGTTTTTTGGAAGATTGTCAACCCCTTTCCATGAAAGTGATTTGCGCCAGTCTCTGCTTAGGGCTACATCAATAGGAAACAAACCATAGAGATAGAACTTGGAGCTACTTTATTGTGTCAAGTTTCAAAGAGCTAGCACAAACCGTGTTTGATTTAGAGTTCCAACTACATGTATCCATATAGGAGAAAACAGAGTGAAACCTAAAAATTAAAACTGTTACTGCCAACGAACGGTTTAACCTAGAAGAACGAAATTTGGTGAGCCAAGTGGGATTGGGGTGCTGATCATTACCTGAAAGTCTCATCAAGATTGGGTGAAAAAATGTGTGCTGAGTTTTCAGGAAACTCTTAGTTTTTTGGAAGATTGTCAACCCCTTTCCATGAAAGTGATTTGCGCCAGTCTCTGCTTAGGGCTACATCAATAGGAAACAAACCATAGAGATAGAACTTGGAGCTACTTTATTGTGTCAAGTTTCAAAGAGCTAGCACAAACCGTGTTTGATTTAGAGTTCCAACTACATGTATCCATATAGGAGAAAACAGAGTGAAACCTAAAAATTAAAACTGTTACTGCCAACGAACGGTTTAACCTAGAAGAACGAAATTTGGTGAGCCAAGTGGGATTGGGGTAGTGATCATTACCTGAAAGTGTCATCAAGATTGGGTGAAAAAATGTGTGCTGAGATTTCAGGAAACTCTTAGTTTTTTGGAAGATTGTCAACACCTTTCCATGTTAGTGATTTGCGCCAGTCTGTGCTTAGGGCTACATCAATAGGAAACAAACCAGAGAGATAGAACTTGGAGCTAATTTATTGTGTCAAGTTTCAAAGAGCTAGCACAAACCGTGTTTGATTTAGAGTTCCAACTACATGTTTCCATATAGGAGAAAACAGAGTGAAACCTAAAATTTAAAACTGTTACTGCCAACGAACGGTTTAACCTAGAAGGACGAAATTTGGTGAGCCAAGTGGGATTGGGGTCCTGATCATTACCTGAAAGTGTCATTAAGATTGGGTGAAAAAATGTGTGCTGAGATTTCAGGAAACTCGTAGTTGTTTGGAAGATTGGCAACCCCTTTCCATGAAAGTGATTTGCGCCAGTCTCTGCGTAGGGCTACATCAATAGGAAACAAACCATAGAGATAGAACTTGGAGCTACTTTATTGTGTCAAGTTTCAAAGAGCTAGCACAAACCGTGTTTGATTTAGACTTCCAACTACATGTATCCATATAGGAGAAAACAGAGTGAAACCTAAAAATTAAAACTGTTACTGCCAACGAACTGTTTAACCTAGAAGAACGAAATTTGGTGAGCCAAGTGGGATTGGGGTGCTGATCATTACCTGAAAGTGTCATCAAGATTGGTTGAAAAAATGTGTGCTGATATTTCAGGAAACTCTTAGTTTTTTGGAAGATTGGCAATCCCTTTCCATGAAAGTGATTTGCGCCAGTCTCTGCTTAGGGCTACATCAATAGGAAACAAACCATAGAGATAGAACTTGAGCTACTTTATTGTGTCAAGTTTCAAAGAGCTAGCAAAAACCGTGTTTGATTTAGAGTTCCAACTACATGTATCCATATAGGAGAAAACCGAGTGAAACCTAAAAATTAAAACTGTTAGTGCCAACGAACGGTTTAACCTAGAAGAACGAAATTTGGTGAGCCAAGTGGGATTGAGGTACTGATCATTACCTGAAAGTGTCATCAAGATTGGGTGAAAAAATGTGTGCTGAGATTTCAGGAAACTAGCAGTTTTTTGGAAGATTGGCAACCCCTTTCAATGAAAGTGATTTGCGCCAGTCTCTTCTTAGGGCTACATCAATAGGAAACAAACCATAGAGATAGACTTGGAGCTACTTTATTGTGTGAAGTTTCAAAGAGCTAGCACAAACCGTGTTTGATTTAGAGTTCCAACTACATGTGTCCATATAGGAGAAAACAGAGTGAAACCTAAAAATTAAAACTGTTACTGCCAACGAACGGTTTAACCTAGAAGAACGAAACTTGGTGACCCAAGTGGGATTGGGGTGCTGATCATTACCTGAATGTCTCATCAAGATTGGGTGAAAAAATGTGTGCTGAGTTTTCAGGAAACTCTTAGTTTTTTGGAAGATTGTCAACCCCTTTCCATGAAAGTGATTTGCGCCAGTCTCTGCTTAGGGCTACATCAATAGGAAACAAACCATAGAGACAGAACTTGGAGCTACTTTATTGTGTCAAGTTTCAAAGAGATAGCACAAACCGTGTTTGATTTAGAGTTCCAACTACATGTATCCAAATAGGAGAAAACAGAGTGAAACCTAAAAATTAAAACTGTTACTGCCAACGAACTGTTTAACCTAGAAGAACGAAATTTGGTGAGCCAAGTGGGATTGGGGTGCTGATCATTACCTGAAAGTGTCATCAAGATTGGTTGAAAAAATGTGTGCTGTGATTTCAGGAAACTCTTAGTTTTTTGGAAGATGGCAACCCCTTTCCATGAAAGTGATTTGCGCCAGTCTCTGCTTAGGGCTACTTCAGTAGGAAACAAACCATAGAGATAGAACTTGGAGCTACTTTATTGTGTCAAGTTTCAAAGAGCTAGCACAAACCGTGTTTGATTTAGAGTTCCAACTACATGTATCCATATAGGAGAAAACAGAGTGAAACCTAAAAATTAAAACTGTTACTGCCAACGAACGGTTTAACCTAGAAGAACGAAATTTGGTGAGCCAAGTGGGATTGGGGTACTGATCATTACCTGAAAGTGTCATCAAGATTGGGTGAAAAAATGTGTGCTGAGTTTTCAGGAAACTCTTAGTTTTTTGGAAGATTGTCAACCCCTTTCCATGAAAGTGATTTGCGCCAGTCTCTGCTTAGGGCTACATCAATAGGAAACAAACCATAGAGATAGAACTTGGAGCTACTTTATTGTGTCAAGTTTCAAAGAGCTAGCACAAACCGTGTTAGATTTAGAGTTCCAACTACATGTATCCATATAGGAGAAAACAGAGTGAAACCTAAAAATTAAAACTGTTACTGCCAACGAACGGTTTAACCTAGAAGAACGAAATTTGGTGAGCCAAGTGGGATTGGGGTACTGATCATTACCTTAAAGTGTCATCAAGATTGGGTGAAAAAATGTGTGCTGAGATTTTTGGAAACTCGTAGTTTTTTGGAAGATTGGCAACCCCTTTCCATGAAAGTGATTTGCGCCAGTCTCTGCTTAGGGCTACATCAATAGGAAACAAGCCATAGAGATAGAACTTGGAGCTACTTTATTGTGTCAAGTTTCAAAGAGCTAGCACAAACCGTGTTTGATTTAGAGTTCCAACTACATGTATCCATATTGGAGAAAACAGAGTGAAACCTAAAAATTAAACCTGTTACTGCCAACGAACTGTTTAACCTAGAAGAACGAAATTTGGTGAGGCAAGTGGGATTGAGGTACTGATCATTACCTGAAAGTGTCATCAAGATTGGGTGAAAAAATGTGTGCTGTGATTTCAGGAAACTCTTAGTTTTTTGGAAGATGGCAACCACTTTCCATGAAAGTGATTTGCGCCAGTCTCTGATTAGGGCTACATCAATAGGAAACAAACCATAGAGATAGAACTTGGAGCTACTTTATTGTGTCAAGTTTCAAAGAGCTAGCACAAACCGTGTTTGATTTAGACTTCCTACTGCATGTATCCATATAGGAGAAAACAGAGTGAAACCTAAAAATTAAAACTGTTACAGCCAACGAACGGTTTAACCTAGAAGAACGAAATTTGGTGAGCCAAGTGGGATTGGGGTACTGATCATTACCTGAAAGTGTCATCAAGATTGGGTGAAAAAATGTGTGCGGAGATTTCAGGAAACTCGTAGTTTTTTGGAAGATTGGCAACCCCTTTCCTTGAAAGAGATTTGCGCCAGTCTCTGCTTAGGGCTACATCAATAGGAAACAAACCATAGAGATAGAACTTGGAGCTACTTTCTTGTGTCAAGTTTCAAAGTGCTAGCACAAACCGTGTTTGATTTAGACTTCCAACTACATGTATCGATATAGGAGAAAACAGAGTGAAACCTAAAAATTAAAACTGTTACTGCCAACGAACCGTTAAACCTAGAAGAACGAAATTTGGTGAGCCAAGTGGGATTGGGGTACTGATCATTACCTGAAAGTGTCATCAACATTGGGTTAAAAAATATGTGCTGAGATTTCAGGAAACTAGTAGTTTTTTGGAAGATTGGCAACCCCTTTCCATGAAAGTGATTTGCGCCAGTCTCTGCTTAGGGCTACATCAATAGGAAACAAACCAGAGAGATAGAACTTGGAGCTACTTTATTGTGTCAAGTTTCAAAGAGCTAGCACAAACCGTGTTTGATTTAGAGTTCCAACTACATGTATCCATATAGGAGAAAACAGAGTGAAACCTAAAAATTAAAACTGTTCCTGCCAACGAACCGTTTAACCTAGAAGAACGAAATTTGGTGAGCCAAGTGGGATTGGGGTGCTGATCATTACCTGAAAGTCTCATCAAGATTGGGTGAAAAAATGTGTGCTGAGTTTTCAGGAAACTCTTAGTTTTTTGGAAGATTGTCAACCCCTTTCCATGAAAGTGATTTGCGCCAGTCTCTGCTTAGGGCTACATCAATAGGAAACAAACCATAGAGATAGAACTTGGAGGTAATTTATTGTGTCAAGTTTCAAAGAGCTAGCACAAACCGTGTTTGATTTAGAGTTCCAACTACATGTATCCATATAGGGGAAAACAGAGTGAAACCTAAAAATTAAAACTGTTACTGCCAACGAACGGTTTAACCTAGAAGAACGAAATTTGGTGAGCCAAGTGGGATTGGGGTACTGATCATTACCTGAAAGTGTCATCAAGATTGGGTGAAAAAATGTGTGTTGAGATTTCAGGAAACTCTTAGTTTTTTGGAAGATTGTCAACCCCTTTCCATGAAAGTGATTTGCGCCAGTCTCTTCTTAGGGCTACATCAATAGGAAACAAACCATAGAGATAGAACTTGGAGCTACTTTATTGTGTCAAGTTTCAAAGAGCTAGCACAAACCGTGTTTGATTTAGAGTTCCAACTACATGTGTCCATATAGGAGAAAACAGAGTGAAACCTAAAAATTAAAACTGTTACTGCCAACGAACGGTTTAACCTAGAAGAACGAAATTTGGTGAGTCAAGTGGGATTGGGGTACTGATCATTACTTGAAAGTGTCATCAAGATTGGGTGAAAAAATGTGTGCTGAGATTTCAGGAAACTCGTAGTTTTTTGGAAGATTGGCAACCCCATTCCATGAAAGTGATTTGCGCCAGTCTCTGCTTAGGGCTACATCAATAGGAAACAAACCATAGAGATAGAACTTGGAGCTAATTTATTGTGTCAAGTTTCAAAGAGCTAGCACAAACCGTGTTTGATTTAGAGTTCCAACTACATGTATCCATATAGGAGAAAACAGAGTGAAACCTAAAAATTAAAACTGTTACTGCCAACGAATGGTTTAACCTAGAAGAACGAAATTTGGTGAGCCAAGTGGGATTGGGGTACTGATCATTACTTGAAAGTGTCATCAAGATTGGGTGAAAAAATGTGTGCTGAGATTTCAGGAAACTCGTAGTTTTTTGGAAGATTGGCAACCCCTTTCCATGTAAGTGATTTGCGCCAGTCTCTGCGCAGGGCTACATCAATAGGAAATAAACCATAGATATAGAACTTGGAGCTACTTTATTGTGTCAAGTTTCAAAGAGCTAGCACAAACCGTGTTTGATTTAGAGTTCCAACTACATGTATCCATATAGGAGAAAACAGAGTGAAACCTAAAAATTAAAACTGTTACTGCCAAAGAACGGTTTAACCTAGAAGAACGAAATTTGGTGAGCCAAGTGGGATTTGGGTGCTGATCATTACCTGAAAGTGTCATCAAGATTGGGTGAAAAAATGTGTGCTGAGTTTTCAGGAAACTCTTAGTTTTTTGGAAGATTGTCAACACCTTTCCATGAAAGTGATTTGCGCCAGTCTCTGCTTAGGGCTACATCAATAGGAAACAAACCATAGAGATAGTACTTGGAGCTAATTTACTGTGTCAAGTTTCAAAGACCTAGCACAAACCGTGTTTGATTTAGATTTCCAACTACATGTATCCATATAGGAGAAAACAGAGTGAAACCTAAAAATTAAAACTGTTACTGCCAACGAACGGTTTAACCTAGAAGAACGAAATTTGGTGAGCCAAGTGGGATTGGGGTACTGATCATTACCTGAAAGTGTCATCAAGATTGGGTGAAAAAATGTGTGCTGAGATTTCAGGAAACTCTTAGTTTTTTGGAAGATTGTCAACCCCTTTCCATGAAAGTGATTTGCGCCAGTCTCTTCTTAGGGCTACATCAATAGGAAACAAACCATAGAGATAGAACTTGGAGCTAATATATTGTGTCAAGTTTCAAAGAGCTACCACAAACCGTGTTTGATTTAGAGTTCCAACTACATGTATCCATATAGGAGAAAACAGAGTGAAACCTAAAAATTAAAACTGTTACTGCCAACGAACGGTTTAACCTAGAAGAACGAAATTTGGTGAGCCAAGTGGGATTGGGGTACTGATCATTACCTGAAAGTGTCATCAAGATTGGGTGAAAAAATGTGTGCTGAGATTTCAGGAAATTCGTAGTTTTTTGGAAGATTGGCAACCCCTTTCCATGAAAGTGATTTGCGCCAGTCTCTTCTTAGGGCTACATCAATAGGAAACAAACCAGAGAGATAGAACTTGGAGCTAATTTATTGTGTCAAGTTTCAAAGAGCTAGCACAAACCGTGTTTGATTTAGAGTTCCAACTACATGTTTCCATATAGGAGAAAACAGAGTTAAACCTAAAATTTAAAACTATTACTGCCAACGAACGGTTTAACCTAGAAGGACGAAATTTGGTGAGCCAAGTGGGATTGGGGTACTGATCATTACCTGAAAGTGTCATTAAGATTGGGTGAAAAAATGTGTGCTGAGATTTCAGGAAACTCGTAGTTGTTTGGAAGATTGGCAACCCCTTTCCATGAAAGTGATTTGCGCCAGTCTCTGCGTAGGGCTACATCAATAGGAAACAAACCATAGAGATAGAACTTGGAGCTACTTTATTGTGTCAAGTTTCAAAGAGCTAGCACAAACCGTGTTTGATTTAGACTTCCAACTACATGTATCCATATAGGAGAAAACAGAGTGAAACCTAAAAATTAAAACTGTTACTGCCAACGAACTGTTTAACCTAGAAGAACGAAATTTGGTGAGCCAAGTGGGATTGGGGTGCTGATCATTACCTGAAAGTGTCATCAAGATTGGGTGAAAAAATGTGTGCTGATATTTCAGGAAACTCTTAGTTTTTTGGAAGATTGGCAACCCCTTTCCATGAAAGTGATTTGCGCCAGTCTCTGCTTAAGGCTACATCAATAGGAAACAAACCATAGAGATAGAACTTGAGCTACTTTATTGTGTCAAGTTTCAAAGAGCTAGCAAAAACCGTGTTTGATTTAGAGTTCCAACTACATGTATCCATATAGGAGAAAACCGAGTGAAACCTAAAAATTAAAACTGTTACTGCCAATGAACGGTTTAACCTAGAAGAACGAAATTTGGTGAGCCAAGTGGGATTGAGGTACTGATCATTACCTGAAAGTGTCATCAAGATTGGGTGAAAAAATGTGTGCTGAGATTTCAGGAAACTCTTAGTTTTTTGGAAGATGGCAACCCCTTTCCATGAAAGTGATTTGCGCCAGTCTCTGCTTAGGGCTACATCAATAGGAAACAAACCATAGAGATAGAACTTGGAGCTACTTTATTGTGTCAAGTTTCAAAGAGCTAGCACAAACCGTGTTTGATTTAGAGTTCCAACTACATGTATCCATATAGGAGAAAACAGAGTGAAACCTAAAAATTAAAACTGTTACTGCCAACGAACGGTTTAACCTAGAAGAACGAAATTTGGTGAGCCAAGTGGGATTGGGGTGCTGATCATTACCTGAAAGTCTCATCAAGATTGGGTGAAAAAATGTGTGCTGAGTTTTCAGGAAACTCTTAGTTTTTTGGAAGATTGTCAACCCCTTTCCATGAAAGTGATTTGCGCCAGTCTCTGCTTAGGGCTACATCAATAGGAAACAAACCATAGAGATAGAACTTGGAGCTACTTTATTGTGTCAAGTTTCAAAGAGCTAGCACAAACCGTGTTTGATTTAGATTTCCAACTACATGTATCCATATAGGAGAAAACAGAGTGAAACCTAAAAATTAAAACTGTTACTGCCAACGAACGGTTTAACCTAGAAGAACGAAATTTGGTGAGCCAAGTGGGATTGGGGTACTGATCATTACCTGAAAGTGTCATCAAGATTGGGTGAAAAAATGTGTGCTGAGATTTCAGGAAACTCTTAGTTTTTTGGAAGATTGTCAACACCTTTCCATGATAGTGATTTGCGCCAGTCTGTGCTTAGGGCTACATCAATAGGAAACAAACCAGAGAGATAGAACTTGGAGCTAATTTATTGTGTCAAGTTTCAAAGAGCTAGCACAAACCGTGTTTGATTTAGAGTTCCAACTACATGTGTCCATATAGGAGAAAACAGAGTGAAACCTAAAATTTAAAACTGTTACTGCCAACGAACGGTTTAACCTAGAAGGACGAAATTTGTTGAGCCAAGTGGGATTGGGGTGCTGATCATTACCTGAAAGTGTCATTAAGATTGGGTGAAAAAATGTGTGCTGAGATTTCAGGAAACTCGTAGTTGTTTGGAAGATTGGCAACCCCTTTCCATGAAAGTGATTTGCGCCAGTCTCTGCGTAGGGCTACATCAATAGGAAACAAACCATAGAGATAGAACTTGGAGCTACTTTATTGTGTCAAGTTTCAAAGAGCTAGCACAAACCGTGTTTGATTTAGACTTCCAACTACATGTATCCATATAGGAGAAAACAGAGTGAAACCTAAAAATTAAAACTGTTACTGCCAACGAACTGTTTAACCTAGAAGAACGAAATTTGGTGAGCCAAGTGGGATTGGGGTGCTGATCATTACCTGAAAGTGTCATCAAGATTGGTTGAAAAAATGTGTGCTGATATTTCAGGAAACTCTTAGTTTTTTGGAAGATTGGCAATCCCTTTCCATGAAAGTGATTTGCGCCAGTCTCTGCTTAGGGCTACATCAATAGGAAACAAACCATAGAGATAGAACTTGAGCTACTTTATTGTGTCAAGTTTCAAAGAGCTAGCAAAAACCGTGTTTGATTTAGAGTTCCAACTACATGTATCCATATAGGAGAAAACCGAGTGAAACCTAAAAATTAAAACTGTTAGTGCCAACGAACGGTTTAACCTAGAAGAACGAAATTTGGTGAGCCAAGTGGGATTGAGGTACTGATCATTACCTGAAAGTGTCATCAAGATTGGGTGAAAAAATGTGTGCTGTGATTTCAGGAAACTCTTAGTTTTTTGGAAGATGGCAACCACTTTCCATGAAAGTGATTTGCGCCAGTCTCTGATTAGGGCTACATCAATAGGAAACAAACCATAGAGATAGAACTTGGAGCTACTTTATTGTGTCAAGTTTCAAAGAGCTAGCACAAACCGTGTTTGATTTAGACTTCCTACTGCATGTATCCATATAGGAGAAAACAGAGTGAAACCTAAAAATTAAAACTGTTACAGCCAACGAACGGTTTAACCTAGAAGAACGAAATTTGGTGAGCCAAGTGGGATTGGGGTACTGATCATTACCTGAAAGTGTCATCAAGATTGGGTGAAAAAATGTGTGCGGAGATTTCAGGAAACTCGTAGTTTTTTGGAAGATTGGCAACCCCTTTCCTTGAAAGAGATTTGCGCCAGTCTCTGCTTAGGGCTACATCAATAGGAAACAAACCATAGAGATAGAACTTGGAGCTACTTTCTTGTGTCAAGTTTCAAAGTGCTAGCACAAACCGTGTTTGATTTAGACTTCCAACTACATGTATCGATATAGGAGAAAACAGAGTGAAACCTAAAAATTAAAACTGTTACTGCCAACGAACCGTTAAACCTAGAAGAACGAAATTTGGTGAGCCAAGTGGGATTGGGGTACTGATCATTACCTGAAAGTGTCATCAACATTGGGTGAAAAAATATGTGCTGAGATTTCAGGAAACTAGTAGTTTTTTGGAAGATTGGCAACCCCTTTCCATGAAAGTGATTTGCGCCAGTCTCTGCTTAGGGCTACATCAATAGGAAACAAACCATAGAGATAGAACTTGGAGCTACTTTATTGTGTCAAGTTTCAAAGAGCTAGCACAAACCGTGTTTGATTTAGAGTTCCAACTACATGTATCCATATAGGAGAAAACAGAGTGAAACCTAAAAATTAAAACTGTTCCTGCCAACGAACCGTTTAACCTAGAAGAACGAAATTTGGTGAGCCAAGTGGGATTGGGGTGCTGATCATTACCTGAAAGTCTCATCAAGATTGGGTGAAAAAATGTGTGCTGAGTTTTCAGGAAACTCTTAGTTTTTTGGAAGATTGTCAACCCCTTTCCATGAAAGTGATTTGCGCCAGTCTCTGCTTAGGGCTACATCAATAGGAAACAAACCATAGAGACAGAACTTGGAGCTACTTTATTGTGTCAAGTTTCAAAGAGCTAGCACAAACCGTGTTTGATTTAGAGTTC
Source organism: Spermophilus citellus (assembly GCF_964194105.1). Classification (NCBI taxonomy): domain Eukaryota; kingdom Metazoa; phylum Chordata; class Mammalia; order Rodentia; family Sciuridae; genus Spermophilus; species Spermophilus citellus. The sequence continues at coordinate 247,346 of NW_027672727.1, read as the reverse complement.
CAACTACATGTATCCAAATAGGAGAAAACAGAGTGAAACCTAAAAATTAAAACTGTTACTGCCAACGAACTGTTTAACCTAGAAGAACGAAATTTGGTGAGCCAAGTGGGATTGGGGTGCTGATCATTACCTGAAAGTGTCATCAAGATTGGTTGAAAAAATGTGTGCTGATATATCAGGAAACTCTTAGTTTTTTGGAAGATTGGCAACCCCTTTCCATGAAAGTGATTTGCGCCAGTCTCTGCTTAGGGCTACTTCAGTAGGAAACAAACCATAGAGATAGAACTTGGAGCTACTTTATTGTGTCAAGTTTCAAAGAGCTAGCACAAACCGTGTTTGATTTAGAGTTCCAACTACATGTATCCATATAGGAGAAAACAGAGTGAAACCTAAAAATTAAAACTGTTACTGCCAACGAACGGTTTAACCTAGAAGAACGAAATTTGGTGAGCCAAGTGGGATTGGGGTACTGATCATTACCTGAAAGTGTCATCAAGATTGGGTGAAAAAATGTGTGCTGAGTTTTCAGGAAACTCTTAGTTTTTTGGAAGATTGTCAACCCCTTTCAATGAAAGTGATTTGCGCCAGTCTCTGCTTAGGGCTACATCAATAGGAAACAAACCATAGAGATAGAACTTGGAGCTACTTTATTGTGTCAAGTTTCAAAGAGCTACCACAAACCGTGTTAGATTTAGAGTTCCAACTACATGTATCCATATAGGAGAAAACAGAGTGAAACCTAAAAATTAAAACTGTTACTGCCAACGAACGGTTTAACCTAGAAGAACGAAATTTGGTGAGCCAAGTGGGATTGGGGTACTGATCATTACCTTAAAGTGTCATCAAGATTGGGTGAAAAAATGTGTGCTGAGATTTTTGGAAACTCGTAGTTTTTTGGAAGATTGGCAACCCCTTTCCATGAAAGTGATTTGCGCCAGTCTCTGCTTAGGGTTACATCAATAGGAAACAAGCCATAGAGATAGAACTTGGAGCTACTTTATTGTGTCAAGTTTCAAAGAGCTAGCACAAACCGTGTTTGATTTAGAGTTCCAACTACATGTATCCATATTGGAGAAAACAGAGTGAAACCTAAAAATTAAACCTGTTACTGCCAACGAACTGTTTAACCTAGAAGAACGAAATTTGGTGAGGCAAGTGGGATTGAGGTACTGATCATTACCTGAAAGTGTCATCAAGATTGGGTGAAAAAATGTGTGCTGTGATTTCAGGAAACTCTTAGTTTTTTGGAAGATGGCAACCACTTTCCATGAAAGTGATTTGCGCCAGTCTCTGATTAGGGCTACATCAATAGGAAACAAACCAGAGAGATAGAACTTGGAGCTACTTTATTGTGTCAAGTTTCAAAGAGCTAGCACAAACCGTGTTTGATTTAGACTTCCTACTGCATGTATCCATATAGGAGAAAACAGAGTGAAACCTAAAAATTAAAACTGTTACAGCCAACGAACGGTTTAACCTAGAAGAACGAAATTTGGTGAGCCAAGTGGGATTGGGGTACTGATCATTACCTGAAAGTGTCATCAAGATTGGGTGAAAAAATGTGTGCGGAGATTTCAGGAAACTCGTAGTTTTTTGGAAGATTGGCAACCCCTTTCCTTGAAAGAGATTTGCGCCAGTCTCTGCTTAGGGCTACATCAATAGGAAACAAACCATAGAGATAGAACTTGGAGCTACTTTCTTGTGTCAAGTTTCAAAGTGCTAGCACAAACCGTGTTTGATTTAGACTTCCAACTACATGTATCGATATAGGAGAAAACAGAGTGAAACCTAAAAATTAAAACTGTTACTGCCAACGAACCGTTAAACCTAGAAGAACGAAATTTGGTGAGCCAAGTGGGATTGGGGTACTGATCATTACCTGAAAGTGTCATCAACATTGGGTGAAAAAATATGTGCTGAGATTTCAGGAAACTAGTAGTTTTTTGGAAGATTGGCAACCCCTTTCCATGAAAGTGATTTGCGCCAGTCTCTGCTTAGGGCTACATCAATAGGAAACAAACCAGAGAGATAGAACTTGGAGCTACTTTATTGTGTCAAGTTTCAAAGAGCTAGCACAAACCGTGTTTGATTTAGAGTTCCAACTACATGTATCCATATAGGAGAAAACAGAGTGAAACCTAAAAATTAAAACTGTTCCTGCCAACGAACCGTTTAACCTAGAAGAACGAAATTTGGTGAGCCAAGTGGGATTGGGGTGCTGATCATTACCTGAAAGTCTCATCAAGATTGGGTGAAAAAATGTGTGCTGAGTTTTCAGGAAACTCTTAGTTTTTTGGAAGATTGTCAACCCCTTTCCATGAAAGTGATTTGCGCCAGTCTCTGCTTAGGGCTACATCAATAGGAAACAAACCATAGAGATAGAACTTGGAGGTAATTTATTGTGTCAAGTTTCAAAGAGCTAGCACAAACCGTGTTTGATTTAGACTTCCAACTACATGTATCCATATAGGGGAAAACAGAGTGAAACCTAAAAATTAAAACTGTTACTGCCAACGAACGGTTTAACCTAGAAGAACGAAATTTGGTGAGCCAAGTGGGATTGGGGTACTGATCATTACCTGAAAGTGTCATCAAGATTGGGTGAAAAAATGTGTGTTGAGATTTCAGGAAACTCTTAGTTTTTTGGAAGATTGTCAACCCCTTTCCATGAAAGTGATTTGCGCCAGTCTCTTCTTAGGGCTACATCAATAGGAAACAAACCATAGAGATAGAACTTGGAGCTACTTTATTGTGTCAAATTTCAAAGAGCTAGCACAAACCGTGTTTGATTTAGAGTTCCAACTACATGTGTCCATATAGGAGAAAACAGAGTGAAACCTAAAAATTAAAACTGTTACTGCCAACGAACGGTTTAACCTAGAAGAACGAAATTTGGTGAGTCAAGTGGGATTGGGGTACTGATCATTACTTGAAAGTGTCATCAAGATTGGGTGAAAAAATGTGTGCTGAGATTTCAGGAAACTCGTAGTTTTTTGGAAGATTGGCAACCCCATTCCATGAAAGTGATTTGCGCCAGTCTCTGCTTAGGGCTACATCAATAGGAAACAAACCATAGAGATAGAACTTGGAGCTAATTTATTGTGTCAAGTTTCAAAGAGCTAGCACAAACCGTGTTTGATTTAGAGTTCCAACTACATGTATCCATATAGGAGAAAACAGAGTGAAACCTAAAAATTAAAACTGTTACTGCCAACGAACGGTTTAACCTAGAAGAACGAAATTTGGTGAGCCAAGTGGGATTGGGGTACTGATCATTACTTGAAAGTGTCATCAAGATTGGGTGAAAAAATGTGTGCTGAGATTTCAGTAAACTCGTAGTTTTTTGGAAGATTGGCAACCCCTTTCCATGTAAGTGATTTGCGCCAGTCTCTGCGCAGGGCTACATCAATAGGAAACAAACCATAGAGATAGAACTTGGAGCTACTTTATTGTGTCAAGTTTCAAAGAGCTAGCACAAACTGTGTTTGATTTAGAGTTCCAACTACATGTATCCATATAGGAGAAAACAGAGTGAAACCTAAAAATTAAAACTGTTACTGCCAACGAACGGTTTAACCTAGAAGAACGAAATTTGGTGAGCCAAGTGGGATTGGGGTGCTGATCATTACCTGAAAGTGTCATCAAGATTGGGTGAAAAAATGTGTGCTGAGTTTTCAGGAAACTCTTAGTTTTTTGGAAGATTGTCAACACCTTTCCATGAAAGTGATTTGCGCCAGTCTCTGCTTAGGGCTACATCAATAGGAAACAAACCAGAGAGATAGAACTTGGAGCTAATTTATTGTGTCAAGTTTCAAAGAGCTAGCACAAACCGTGTTTGATTTAGAGTTCCAACTACATGTTTCCATATAGGAGAAAACAGAGTGAAACCTAAAATTTAAAACTGTTACTGCCAACGAACGGTTTAACCTAGAAGGACGAAATTTGGTGAGCCAAGTGGGATTGGGGTACTGATCATTACCTGAAAGTGTCATTAAGATTGGGTGAAAAAATGTGTGCTGAGATTTCAGGAAACTCGTAGTTGTTTGGAAGATTGGCAACCCCTTTCCATGAAAGTGATTTGCGCCAGTCTCTACGTAGGGCTACATCAATAGGAAACAAACCATAGAGATAGAACTTGGAGCTACTTTATTGTGTCAAGTTTCAAAGAGCTAGCACAAACCGTGTTTGATTTAGACTTCCAACTACATGTATCCATATAGGAGAAAACAGAGTGAAACCTAAAAATTAAAACTGTTACTGCCAACGAACGGTTTAACCTAGAAGAACGAAATTTGGTGAGCCAAGTGGGATTGGGGTACTGATCATTACCTTAAAGTGTCATCAAGATTGGGTGAAAAAATGTGTGCTGAGATTTTTGGAAACTCGTAGTTTTTTGGAAGATTGGCAACCCCTTTCCATGAAAGTGATTTGCGCCAGTCTCTGCTTAGGGTTACATCAATAGGAAACAAGCCATAGAGATAGAACTTGGAGCTACTTTATTGTGTCAAGTTTCAAAGAGCTAGCACAAACCGTGTTTGATTTAGAGTTCCAACTACATGTATCCATATTGGAGAAAACAGAGTGAAACCTAAAAATTAAACCTGTTACTGCCAACGAACTGTTTAACCTAGAAGAACGAAATTTGGTGAGGCAAGTGGGATTGAGGTACTGATCATTACCTGAAAGTGTCATCAAGATTGGGTGAAAAAATGTGTGCTGTGATTTCAGGAAACTCTTAGTTTTTTGGAAGATGGCAACCACTTTCCATGAAAGTGATTTGCGCCAGTCTCTGATTAGGGCTACATCAATAGGAAACAAACCATAGAGATAGAACTTGGAGCTACTTTATTGTGTCAAGTTTCAAAGAGCTAGCACAAACCGTGTTTGATTTAGACTTCCTACTGCATGTATCCATATAGGAGAAAACAGAGTGAAACCTAAAAATTAAAACTGTTACAGCCAACGAACGGTTTAACCTAGAAGAACGAAATTTGGTGAGCCAAGTGGGATTGGGGTACTGATCATTACCTGAAAGTGTCATCAAGATTGGGTGAAAAAATGTGTGCGGAGATTTCAGGAAACTCGTAGTTTTTTGGAAGATTGGCAACCCCTTTCCTTGAAAGAGATTTGCGCCAGTCTCTGCTTAGGGCTACATCAATAGGAAACAAACCATAGAGATAGAACTTGGAGCTACTTTCTTGTGTCAAGTTTCAAAGTGCTAGCACAAACCGTGTTTGATTTAGACTTCCAACTACATGTATCGATATAGGAGAAAACAGAGTGAAACCTAAAAATTAAAACTGTTACTGCCAACGAACCGTTAAACCTAGAAGAACGAAATTTGGTGAGCCAAGTGGGATTGGGGTACTGATCATTACCTGAAAGTGTCATCAACATTGGGTGAAAAAATATGTGCTGAGATTTCAGGAAACTAGTAGTTTTTTGGAAGATTGGCAACCCCTTTCCATGAAAGTGATTTGCGCCAGTCTCTGCTTAGGGCTACATCAATAGGAAACAAACCAGAGAGATAGAACTTGGAGCTACTTTATTGTGTCAAGTTTCAAAGAGCTAGCACAAACCGTGTTTGATTTAGAGTTCCAACTACATGTATCCATATAGGAGAAAACAGAGTGAAACCTAAAAATTAAAACTGTTCCTGCCAACGAACCGTTTAACCTAGAAGAACGAAATTTGGTGAGCCAAGTGGGATTGGGGTGCTGATCATTACCTGAAAGTCTCATCAAGATTGGGTGAAAAAATGTGTGCTGAGTTTTCAGGAAACTCTTAGTTTTTTGGAAGATTGTCAACCCCTTTCCATGAAAGTGATTTGCGCCAGTCTCTGCTTAGGGCTACATCAATAGGAAACAAACCATAGAGATAGAACTTGGAGGTAATTTATTGTGTCAAGTTTCAAAGAGCTAGCACAAACCGTGTTTGATTTAGAGTTCCAACTACATGTATCCATATAGGGGAAAACAGAGTGAAACCTAAAAATTAAAACTGTTACTGCCAACGAACGGTTTAACCTAGAAGAACGAAATTTGGTGAGCCAAGTGGGATTGGGGTACTGATCATTACCTGAAAGTGTCATCAAGATTGGGTGAAAAAATGTGTGTTGAGATTTCAGGAAACTCTTAGTTTTTTGGAAGATTGTCAACCCCTTTCCATGAAAGTGATTTGCGCCAGTCTCTTCTTAGGGCTACATCAATAGGAAACAAACCATAGAGATAGAACTTGGAGCTACTTTATTGTGTCAAGTTTCAAAGAGCTAGCACAAACCGTGTTTGATTTAGAGTTCCAACTACATGTGTCCATATAGGAGAAAACAGAGTGAAACCTAAAAATTAAAACTGTTACTGCCAACGAACGGTTTAACCTAGAAGAACGAAATTTGGTGAGTCAAGTGGGATTGGGGTACTGATCATTACTTGAAAGTGTCATCAAGATTGGGTGAAAAAATGTGTGCTGAGATTTCAGGAAACTCGTAGTTTTTTGGAAGATTGGCAACCCCATTCCATGAAAGTGATTTGCGCCAGTCTCTGCTTAGGGCTACATCAATAGGAAACAAACCATAGAGATAGAACTTGGAGCTAATTTATTGTGTCAAGTTTCAAAGAGCTAGCACAAACCGTGTTTGATTTAGAGTTCCAACTACATGTATCCATATAGGAGAAAACAGAGTGAAACCTAAAAATTAAAACTGTTACTGCCAACGAACGGTTTAACCTAGAAGAACGAAATTTGGTGAGCCAAGTGGGATTGGGGTACTGATCATTACTTGAAAGTGTCATCAAGATTGGGTGAAAAAATGTGTGCTGAGATTTCAGTAAACTCGTAGTTTTTTGGAAGATTGGCAACCCCTTTCCATGTAAGTGATTTGCGCCAGTCTCTGCGCAGGGCTACATCAATAGGAAACAAACCATAGAGATAGAACTTGGAGCTACTTTATTGTGTCAAGTTTCAAAGAGCTAGCACAAACTGTGTTTGATTTAGAGTTCCAACTACATGTATCCATATAGGAGAAAACAGAGTGAAACCTAAAAATTAAAACTGTTACTGCCAACGAACGGTTTAACCTAGAAGAACGAAATTTGGTGAGCCAAGTGGGATTGGGGTGCTGATCATTACCTGAAAGTGTCATCAAGATTGGGTGAAAAAATGTGTGCTGAGTTTTCAGGAAACTCTTAGTTTTTTGGAAGATTGTCAACACCTTTCCATGAAAGTGATTTGCGCCAGTCTCTGCTTAGGGCTACATCAATAGGAAACAAACCAGAGAGATAGAACTTGGAGCTAATTTATTGTGTCAAGTTTCAAAGAGCTAGCACAAACCGTGTTTGATTTAGAGTTCCAACTACATGTTTCCATATAGGAGAAAACAGAGTGAAACCTAAAATTTAAAACTGTTACTGCCAACGAACGGTTTAACCTAGAAGGACGAAATTTGGTGAGCCAAGTGGGATTGGGGTACTGATCATTACCTGAAAGTGTCATTAAGATTGGGTGAAAAAATGTGTGCTGAGATTTCAGGAAACTCGTAGTTGTTTGGAAGATTGGCAACCCCTTTCCATGAAAGTGATTTGCGCCAGTCTCTGCGTAGGGCTACATCAATAGGAAACAAACCATAGAGATAGAACTTGGAGCTACTTTATTGTGTCAAGTTTCAAAGAGCTAGCACAAACCGTGTTTGATTTAGACTTCCAACTGCATGTATCCATATAGGAGAAAACAGAGTGAAACCTAAAAATTAAAACTGTTACTGCCAACCAACTGTTTAACCTAGAAGAACGAAATTTGGTGAGCCAAGTGGGATTGGGGTGCTGATCATTACCTGAAAGTGTCATCAAGATTGGTTGAAAAAATGTGTGCTGATATTTCAGGAAACTCTTAGTTTTTTGGAAGATTGGCAACCCCTTTCCATGAAAGTGATTTGCGCCAGTCTCTGCTTAGGGCTACATCAATAGGAAACAAACCATAGAGATAGAACTTGAGCTACTTTATTGTGTCAAGTTTCAAAGAGCTAGCAAAAACCGTGTTTGATTTAGAGTTCCAACTACATGTATCCATATAGGAGAAAACCGAGTGAAACCTAAAAATTAAAACTGTTACTGCCAACGAACGGTTTAACCTAGAAGAACGAAATTTGGTGAGCCAAGTGGGATTGAGGTACTGATCATTACCTGAAAGTGTCATCAAGATTGGGTGAAAAAATGTGTGCTGAGATTTCAGGAAACTCTTAGTTTTTTGGAAGATGGCAACCCCTTTCCATGAAAGTGTTTTGCGCCAGTCTCTGCTTAGGGCTACATCAATAGGAAACAAACCATAGAGATAGAACTTGGAGCTACTTTATTGTGTCAAGTTTCAAAGAGCTAGCACAAACCGTGTTTGATTTAGAGTTCCAACTACATGTATCCATATAGGAGAAAACAGAGTGAAACCTAAAAATTAAAACTGTTACTGCCAACGAACGGTTTAACCTAGAAGAACGAAATTTGGTGAGCCAAGTGGGATTGGGGTGCTGATCATTACCTGAAAGTCTCATCAAGATTGGGTGAAAAAATGTGTGCTGAGTTTTCAGGAAACTCTTAGTTTTTTGGAAGATTGTCAACCCCTTTCCATGAAAGTGATTTGCGCCAGTCTCTGCTTAGGGCTACATCAATAGGAAACAAACCATAGAGATAGAACTTGGAGCTAATTTATTGTGTCAAGTTTCAAAGAGCTAGCACAAACCGTGTTTGATTTAGAGTTCCAACTACATGTATCCATATAGGAGAAAACAGAGTGAAACCTAAAAATTAAAACTGTTACTGCCAACGAACGGTTTAACCTAGAAGAACGAAATTTGGTGAGCCAAGTGGGATTGGGGTACTGATCATTACCTGAAAGTGTCATCAAGATTGGGTGAAAAAATGTGTGCTGAGATTTCAGGAAACTCTTAGTTTTTTGGAAGATTGTCAACCCCTTTCCATGAAAGTGATTTGCGGCAGTCTCTTCTTAGGGCTACATCAATAGGAAACAAACCATAGAGATAGAACTTGGAGCTACTTTATTGTGTCAAGTTTCAAAGAGCTAGCACAAACTGTGTTTGATTTAGAGTTCCAACTACATGTGTCCATATAGGAGAAAACAGAGTGAAACCTAAAAATTAAAACTGTTACTGCCAACGAACGGTTTAACCTAGAAGAACGAAATTTGGTGAGTCAAGTGGGATTGGGTTACTGATCATTACTTGAAAGTGTCATCAAGATTGGGTGAAAAAATGTGTGCTGAGATTGCAGGAAACTCGTAGTTTTTTGGAAGATTGGCAACCCCATTCCATGAAAGTGATTTGCGCCAGTCTCTGCGTAGGGCTACATCAATAGGAAACAAACCATAGAGATAGAACTTGGAGCTACTTTATTGTGTCAAGTTTCAAAGAGCTAGCGCAAACCGTGTTTGATTTAGAATTCCAACTACATGTATCCATATAGGAGAAAACAGAGTGAAACCTAAAAATTAAAACTGTTACTGCCAACGAACGGTTTAACCTAGAAGAACGAAATTTGGTGAGCCAAGTGGGATTGGGGTACTGATCATTACCTGAAAGTGTCATCAAGATTGGGTGAAAAAATGTGTGCTGAGTTTTCAGGAAACTCTTAGTTTTTTGGAAGATTGTCAACCCCTTTCCATGAAAGTGATTTGCGCCAGTCTCTGCTTAGGGCTACATCAATAGGAAACAAACCATAGAGATAGGACTTGGAGCTAATTTATTGTGTTAAGTTTCAAAGAGGTAGCACAAACCGTGTTTGATTTAGATTTCCAACTACATGTATCCATATAGGAGAAAACAGAGTGAAACCTAAAAATTAAAACTGTTACTGCCAACGAACGGTTTAACCTAGAAGAACGAAATTTGGTGAGCCAAGTGGGATTGGGGTACTGATCATTACCTGAAAGTGTCATCAAGATTAGGTGAAAAAATGTGTGCTGTTATTTCAGGAAACTCGCAGTTTTTTGGAAGATTGGCAACCCCTTTCCATGAAAGTGATTTGCGCCAGTCTCTGCTTAGTGCTACATCAATAGGAAACAAACCATAGAGATAGAACTTGGAGCTACTTTATTGTGTCAAGTTTCAAAGAGCTAGCACAAACCGTGTTTGATATAGAGTTCCAACTACATGTGTCCATATAGGAGAAAACAGAGTGAAACCTAAAAATTAAAACTGTTACTGCCAATGAACGGTTTAACCTAGAAGAACGAAATTTGGTGAGCCAAGTGGGATTGGGGTGCTGATCATTACCTGAAAGTGTCATCAAGATTGGGTGAAAAAATGTGTGCTGAGTTTTCAGGAAACTCTTAGTTTTTTGGAAGATTGTCAACCCCTTTCCATGAAAGTGATTTGCGCCAGTCTCTGCTTAGGGCTACATCAATAGGAAACAAACCATAGAGATAGAACTTGGAGCTAATTTATTGTGTCAAGTTTCAAAGAGCTAGCACAAACCGTGTTTGATTTAGAGTTCCAACTACATGTATCCATATAGGAGAAAACAGAGTGAAACCTAAAAATTAAACCTGTTACTGCCAACGAAAGGTTTAACCTAGAAGAACGAAATTTGGTGAGCCAAGTGGGATTGGGGTACTGATCATTACCTGAAAGTGTCATCAAGATTGGGTGAAAAAATGTGTGCTGAGATTTCAGGAAACTCGTAGTTGTTTGGAAGATTGGCAACCCCTTTCCATGAAAGTGATTTGCGCCAGTCTCTGCGTAGGGCTACATCAATACGAAACAAACCATAGAGATAGAACTTGGAGCTACTTTATTGTGTCAAGTTTCAAAGAGCTAGCACAAACCGTGTTTGATTTAGACTTCCAACTACATGTATCCATATAGGAGAAAACAGAGTGAAACCTAAAAATTAAAACTGTTACTGCCAACGAACTGTTTAACCTAGAAGAACGAAATTTGGTGAGCCAAGTGGGATTGGGGTGCTGATCATTACCTGAAAGTGTCATCAAGATTGGGTGAAAAAATGTGTGCTGAGATTTCAGGAAACTCTTAGTTTTTTGGAAGATTGGCAACCCTTTTCCATGAAAGTGATTTGCGCCAGTCTCTGCTTAGGGCTACATCAATAGGAAACAAACCATAGAGATAGAACTTGAGCTACTTTATTGTGTCAACTTTCAAAGAGCTAGCAAAAACCGTGTTTGATTTAGAGTTCCAACTACATGTATCCATATAGGAGAAAACCGAGTGAAACCTAAAAATTAAAACTGTTACTGCCAACGAACGGTTTAACCTAGAAGAACGAAATTTGGTGAGCCAAGTGGGATTGAGGTACTGATCATTACCTGAAAGTGTCATCAAGATTGGGTGAAAAAATGTGTGCTGAGATTTCAGGAAACTCTTAGTTTTTTGGAAGATGGCAACCCCTTTCCATGAAAGTGATTTGCGCCAGTCTCTGTTAGGGCTACATCAATAGGAAACAAACCATAGAGATAGAACTTGGAGCTACTTTATTGTGTCAAGTTTCAAAGAGCTAGCACAAACCGTGTTTGATTTAGAGTTCCAACTACATGTATCCATATAGGAGAAAACAGAGTGAAACCTAAAAATTAAAACTGTTACTGCCAACGAACGGTTTAACCTAGAAGAACGAAATTTGGTGAGCCAAGTGGGATTGGGGTACTGATCATTACCTGAAAGTGTCATCAAGATTGGGTGAAAAAATGTGTGCGGAGATTTCAGGAAACTCGTAGTTTTTTGGAAGATTGGCAACCCCTTTCCTTGAAAGAGATTTGCGCCAGTCTCTGCTTAGGGCTACATCAATAGGAAACAAACCATAGAGATAGAACTTGGAGCTACTTTCTTGTGTCAAGTTTCAAAGTGCTAGCACAAACCGTGTTTGATTTAGACTTCCAACTACATGTATCGATATAGGAGAAAACAGAGTGAAACCTAAAAATTAAAACTGTTACTGCCAACGAACCGTTAAACCTAGAAGAACGAAATTTGGTGAGCCAAGTGGGATTGGGGTACTGATCATTACCTGAAAGTGTCATCAAGATTGGGTGAAAAAATGTGTGCTGAGATTTCAGGAAACTAGTAGTTTTTTGGAAGATTGGCAACCCCTTTCCATGAAAGTGATTTGCGCCAGTCTCTGCTTAGGGCTACATCAATAGGAAACAAACCATAGAGATAGAACTTGGAGCTACTTTATTGTGTCAAGTTTCAAAGAGCTAGCACAAACCGTGTTTGATTTAGAGTTCCAACTACATGTATCCATATAGGAGAAAACAGAGTGAAACCTAAAAATTAAAACTGTTACTGCCAACGAACGGTTTAACCTAGAAGAACGAAATTTGGTGAGCCAAGTGGGATTGGGGTGCTGATCATTACCTGAAAGTCTCATCAAGATTGGGTGAAAAAATGTGTGCTGAGTTTTCAGGAAACTCGTAGTTTTTTGGAAGATTGTCAACCCCTTTCCATGAAAGTGATTTGCGCCAGTCTCTGCTTAGGGCTACATCAATAGGAAACAAACCATAGAGATAGAACTTGGAGCTAATTTATTGTGTCAAATTTCAAAGAGCTAGCACAAACCGTGTTTGATTTAGAGTTCCAACTACATGTATCCATATAGGAGAAAACAGAGTGAAACCTAAAAATTAAAACTGTTACTGCCAACGAACGGTTTAACCTAGAAGAATGAAATTTGGTGAGCCAAGTGGGATTGGGGTACTGATCATTACCTGAAAGTGTCATCAAGATTGGGTGAAAAAATGTGTGCTGAGATTTCAGGAAACTCTTAGTTTTTTGGAAGATTGTCAACCCCTTTCCATGAAAGTGATTTGCGGCAGTCTCTTCTTAGGGCTACATCAATAGGAAACAAACCATAGAGATAGAACTTGGAGCTACTTTATTGTGTCAAGTTTCAAAGAGCTAGCACAAACTGTGTTTGATTTAGAGTTCCAACTACATGTGTCCATATAGGAGAAAACAGAGTGAAACCTAAAAATTAAAACTGTTACTGCCAACGAACGGTTTAACCTAGAAGAACGAAATTTGGTGAGTCAAGTGGGATTGGGGTACTGATCATTACTTGAAAGTGTCATCAAGATTGGGTGAAAAAATGTGTGCTGAGATTTCAGGAAACTCGTAGTTTTTTGGAAGATTGGCAACCCCATTCCATGAAAGTGATTTGCGCCAGTCTCTGCGTAGGGCTACATCAATAGGAAACAAACCATAGAGATAGAACTTGGAGCTACTTTATTGTGTCAAGTTTCAAAGAGCTAGCGCAAACCGTGTTTGATTTAGAGTTCCAACTACATGTATCCATATAGGAGAAAACAGAGTGAAACCTAAAAATTAAAACTGTTACTGCCAAGGAACGGTTTAACCCAGAAGAACGAAATTTGGTGAGCCAAGTGGGATTGGGGTGCTGATCATTACCTGAAAGTCTCATCAAGATTGGGTGAAAAAATGTGTGCTGAGTTTTCAGGAAACTCTAAGTTTTTTGGAAGATTGTCAACCCCTTTCCATGAAAGTGATTTGCGCCAGTCTCTGCTTAGGGCTACATCAATAGGAAACAAACCATAGAGATAGAACTTGGAGCTAATTTATTGTGTCAAGTTTCAAAGAGCTAGCACAAACCGTGTTTGATTTAGATTTCCAACTACATGTATCCATATAGGAGAAAACAGAGTGAAACCTAAAAATTAAAACTGTTACTGCCAACGAACGGTTTAACCTAGAAGAACGAAATTTGGTGAGCCAAGTGGGATTGGGGTACTGATCATTACCTGAAAGTGTCATCAAGATTGGGTGAAAAAATGTGTGCTGAGTTTTCAGGAAACTCTTAGTTTTTTGGAAGATTGTCAACACCTTTCCATGAAAGTGATTTGCGCCAGTCTCTGCTTAGGGCTACATCAATAGGAAACAAACCATAGAGATAGGACTTGGAGCTAATTTATTGTGTTAAGTTTCAAAGAGGTAGCACAAACCGTGTTTGATTTAGATTTCCAACTACATGTATCCATATAGGAGAAAACAGAGTGAAACCTAAAAATTAAAACTGTTACTGCCAACGAATGGTTTAACCTAGAAGAATGAAATTGGGTGAGCCAAGTGGGATTGGGGTACTGATCATTACCTGAAAGTGTCATCAAGATTAGGTGAAAAAATGTGTGCTGTTATTTCAGGAAACTCGCAGTTTTTTGGAAGATTGGCAACCCCTTTCCATGAAAGTGATTTGCGCCAGTCTCTGCTTAGTGCTACATCAATAGGAAACAAACCATAGAGATAGAACTTGGAGCTACTTTATTGTGTCAAGTTTCAAAGAGCTAGCACAAACCGTGTTTGATTTAGAGTTCCAACTACATGTGTCCATATAGGAGAAAACAGAGTGAAACCTAAAAATTAAAACTGTTACTGCCAATGAACGGTTTAATCTAGAAGAACGAAATTTGGTGAGCCAAGTGGGATTGGGGTGCTGATCATTACCTGAAAGTGTCATCAAGATTGGGTGAAAAAATGTGTGCTGAGTTTTCAGGAAACTCTTAGTTTTTTGGAAGATTGTCAACCCCTTTCCATGAAAGTGATTTGCGCCAGTCTATGCTTAGGGCTACATCAATAGGAAACAAACCATAGAGATAGAACTTGGAGCTAATTTATTGTGTCAAGTTTCAAAGAGCTAGCACAAACCGTGTTTGATTTAGAGTTCCAACTACATGTATCCATATAGGAGAAAACAGAGTGAAACCTAAAAATTAAAACTGTTACTGCCAATGAACGGTTTAATCTAGAAGAACGAAATTTGGTGAGCCAAGTGGGATTGGGGTGCTGATCATTACCTGAAAGTGTCATCAAGATTGGGTGAAAAAATGTGTGCTGAGATTTCAGGAAACTCTTAGTTTTTTGGAAGATTGTCAACCCCTTTCCATGAAAGTGATTTGCGCCAGTCTCTTCTTAGGGCTACATCAATAGGAAACAAACCATAGAGATAGAACTTGGAGCTAATTTATTGTGTCAAGTTTCAAAGAGCTACCACAAACCGTGTTTGATTTAGAGTTCTAACTACATGTATCCATACAGGAGAAAACAGAGTGAAACCTAATAATTAAAACTGTTACTGCCAACGAACGGTTTAACCTAGAAGAACGAAATTTGGTGAGCCAAGTGGGATTCGGGTACTGATCATTACCTGAAAGTGTCATCAAGATTGGGTGAAAAAATGTGTGCTGAGATTTCAGGAAACTCGTAGTTTTTTGGAAGATTGGCAACCCCTTTCCAGGTAAGTGATTTGCGCCAGTCTCTGCGTAGGGCTACATCAATAGGAAACAAACCATAGAGATAGAACTTGGAGCTACTTTATTGTGTCAAGTTTCAAAGAGCTAGCACAAACCGTGTTTGATTTAGAGTTCCAACTACATGTATCCATATAGGAGAAAACAGAGTGAAACCTAAAAATTTAAACTGTTACTGCCAATGAACGGTTTAACCTAGAAGAACGAAATTTGGTGAGCCAAGTGGGATTGGGGTACTGATCATTACCTGAAAGTGTCATCAAGATTGGGTGAAAAAATGTGTGCTGAGATTTCAGGAAACTCGCAGTTTTTTGGAAGATTGGCAACCCCTTTCCATGAAAGTGATTTGCGCCAGTCTCTGCTTAGGGCTACATCAATAGGAAACAAACCATAGAGATAAACTTGGAGCTACTTTATTGTGTCAAGTTTCAAAGAGCTAGCACAAACCGTGTTTGATTTAGAGTTCCAACTACATGTGTCCATATAGGAGAAAACAGAGTGAAACCTAAAAATTAAAACTGTTACTGCCAACGAACGGTTTAACCTAGAAGAACGAAATTAGGTGAGCCAAGTGGGATTGGGGTACTGATCATTACCTGAAAGTGTCATCAAGATTGGGTGAAAAAATGTGTGCTGAGATTTCAGGAAACTCTTAGTTTTTTGGAAGATTGTCAACCCCTTTCCATGAAAGTGATTTGCGCCAGTCTCTGCTTAGGGCTACATCAATAGGAAACAAACCATAGAGATAGAACTTGGAGCTACTTTATTGTGTCAAGTTTCAAAGAGCTAGCACAAACCGTGTTTGATTTAGAGTTCCAACTACATGTGTCCATATAGGAGAAAACAGAGTGAAACCTAAAAATTAAAACTGTTACTGCCAACGAACGGTTTAACCTAGAAGAACGAAATTTGGTGAGCCAAGTGGCATTGGGGTACTGATCATTACTTGAAAGTGTCATCAAGATTGGGTGAAAAAATGTGTGCTGAGATTTCAGGAAACTCGTAGTTTTTTGGAAGATTGGCAACCCCTTTCCATGAAAGTGATTTGCGCCAGTGTCTGCGTAGGGCTACATCAATAGGAAACAAACCATAGAGATAGAACTTGGAGCTACTTTATTGTGTCAAGTTTCAAAGAGCTAGCACAAACCGTGTTTGATTTAGAGTTCCAACTACATGTATCCATATAGGAGAAAACAGAGTGAAACCTAAAAATTAAAACTGTTACTGCCAACGAACGGTTTAACCTAGAAGAACGAAATTTGGTGAGCCAAGTGGGATTGGGGTACTGATCCTTACCTGAAAGTGTCATCAAGATTGGCTGAAAAAATGTGTGCTGAGATTTCAGGAAACTCGCAGTTTTTTGGAAGATTGGCAACCCCTTTCCATGAAAGGGATTTGCGCCAGTCTCTGCTTAGGGCTACATCAATAGGAAACAAACCATAGAGATAGAACTTGGAGCTACGTTATTGTGTCAAGTTTCAAAGAGCTAGCACAAACCGTGTTTGATTTACAGTTCCAACTACATGTATCCATATAGGAGAAAACAGAGTGAAACCTAAAAATTTAAACTGTTACTGCCAATGAACGGTTTAACCTAGAAGAACGAAATTTGGTGAGCCAAGTGGGATTGGGGTGCTGATCATTACCTGAAAGTGTCATCAAGATTGGGTGAAAAAATGTGTGCTGAGTTTTCAGGAAACTCTTAGTTTTTTGGAAGATTGTCAACCCCTTTCCATGAAAGTGATTTGCGCCAGTCTCTGCTTAGGGCTACATCAATAGGAAACAAACCATAGAGATAGAACTTGGAGCTAATTTATTGTGTCAAGTTTCAAAGAGGTAGCACAAACCGTGTTTGATTTAGATTTCCAACTACATGTATCCATATAGGAGAAAACAGAGTGAAACCTAAAAATTAAAACTGTTACTGCCAACGAACGGTTTAACCTAGAAGAACGAAATTTGGTGAGCCAAGTGGGATTGGGGTACTGATCATTACCTGAAAGTGTCATCAAGATTGGGTGAAAAAATGTGTGCTGAGATTTCAGGAAACTCGCAGTTTTTTGGAAGATTGGCAACCCCTTTCCATGTAAGTGATTTGAGCCAGTCTCTGCGTAGGGCTACATCAATAGGAAACAAACCATAGAGATAGAACTTGGAGCTACTTTATTGTGTCAAGTTTCAAAGAGCTAGCACAAACCGTGTTTGATTTAGAGTTCCAACTACATGTATCCATATAGGAGAAAACAGAGTGAAACCTAAAAATTAAAACTGTTACTGCCAATGAACGGTTGAACCTAGAAGAACGAAATTTGGTGAGCCAAGTGGGATTGGGGTACTGATCATTACCTGAAAGTGTCATCAAGATTGGGTTAAAAAATGTGTGCTGAGATTTCAGGAAACTCGCAGTTTTTTGGAAGATTGGCAACCCCTTTCCATGAAAGTGATTTGCGCCAGTCTCTGCTTAGGGCTACATCAATAGGAAACAAACCATAGAGATAGAACTTGGAGCTCCTTTATTGTGTCAAGTTTCAAAGAGCTAGCACAAACCGTGTTTGATTTAGAGTTCCAACTACATGTGTCCATATAGGAGAAAACAGAGTGAAACCTAAAAATTAAAACTGTTACTGCCAACGAACGGTTTAACCTAGAAGAACGAAATTTGGTGAGCCATGTGGGATTGGGGTACTGATCATTACTTGAAAGTGTCATCAAGATTGGGTGAAAAAATGTGTGCTGAGATTTCAGGAAACTCGTAGTTTTTTGGAAGATTGGCAACCCCTTTCCATATAAGTGATTTGCGCCAGTCTCTGCGTAGGGCTACATCAATAGGAAACAAACCATAGAGATAGAACATGGAGCTACTTTATTGTGTCAAGTTTCAAAGAGCTATCACAAACCGTGTTTGATTTAGAGTTCCAACTACATGTATCCATATAGGAGAAAACAGAGTGAAACCTAAAAATTAAAACTGTTACTGCCAACGAACGGTTTAACCTAGAAGAACGAAATTTGGTGAGCCAAGTGGCATTGGGGTGCTGATCATTACCTGAAAGTGTCATCAAGATTGGGTGAAAAAATGTGTGCTGAGTTTTCAGTAAACTCTTAGTTTTTTGGAAGATTGTCAACCCCTTTCCATGAAAGTGATTTGCGCCAGTCTCTTCTTAGGGCTACATCAATTGAAAACAAACCATAGAGATAGAACTTGGAGCTAATTTATTGTGTCAAGTTTCAAAGAGCTAGCACAAACCGTGTTTGATTTAGAGTTCCAACTACATGTATCCATATAGGAGAAAACAGAGTGAAACCTAAAAATTAAAACTGTTACTGCCAAAGAACGGTTTAACCTAGAAGAACGAAATTTGGTGAGCCAAGTGGGATTGGGGTACTGATCATTACCTGAAAGTGTCATCAAGATTGGCTGACAAAATGTGTGCTGAGATTTCAGGAAACTCGCAGTTTTTTGGAAGATTGGCAACCCCTTTCCATGAAAGTGATTTGCGCCAGTCTCTGCTTAGGGCTACATCAATAGGAAACAAACCATAGAGATAGAACTTGGAGCTACTTTATTATGTCAAGTTTCAAAGAGCTAGCACAAACCGTGTTTGATTTAGAGTTCCAACTACATGTATCCATATAGGAGAAAACAGATTGAAACCTAAAATTTAAAACTGTTACTGCCAACAAACGGTTTAACCTAGAAGAACGAAATTTGGTGAGCCAAGTGGGAATGAGGTACTGATCATTACCTGAAAGTGTCATCAAGATTGGGTGAAAAAATATGTGCTGAGATTTCAAGAAACTCGTAGTTGTTTGGAAGATTGGCAACCCCTTTCCATGAAAGTGATTTTCGCCAGTCTCTGCTTAGGGCTACATCAATAGGAAACAAACCATAGAGATAGAACTTGGAGCTACTTTATTGTTTCAAGTTTCAAAGAGCTAGCACAAACCGTGTTTGATTTAGAGTTCCAACTACATGTATCCATATAGGACAAAACAGAGTGAAACCTAAAAATTAAAACTGTTAGCACCAAAGAACGGTTTAACCTAAAAGAAAGAAACTTGGTGACTCAAGTGGAATTTGCTGTACTGGTCATTAACTGAAAGTGTCATCAAGATTGGGTGAAAAAATGTGTGCTGAGATTTCAGGAAACTCTTAGTTTTTTGGAAGATTGTCAACCCCTTTCCATGAAAGTGATTTGCGCCAGTCTCTTCTTAGGGCTACATCAATAGAAAACAAACCATAGAGATATTACTTGGAGCTAATTTATTGTGTCAAGTTTCAAAGAGCTACCACAAACCGTGTTTGATTTAGAGTTCCAACTACATGTATCCATATAGGAGAAAACAGAGTGAAACCTAAAAATTAAAACTGTTACTGCCAACGAACGGTTTAACCTAGAAGAACGAAATTTGGTGAGCCAAGTGGGATTGGGGTACTGATCATTACCTTAAAGTGTCATCAAGATTGGTTAAAAAAATGTGTTCTGAGATTTCAGGAAACTCTTAGTTTTTTGGAAGATTGGCAACCCCTTTCCATGAAAGTGATTTGCGCCAGTCTCTGCTTACGGCTACATCAATAGGAAACAAACCATAGAGATAGAACTTGGAGCTACTTTATTGTGTCAAGTTTCAAAGAGCTAGCACAAACCGTGTTTGATTTAGAGTTCCAACTACATGTATCCATATAGGAGAAAACAGAGTGAAACCTAAAAATTAAAACTGTTACTGCCAACGAACGGTTTAACCTAGAAGAACGAAATTTGGTGAGCCAAGTGGGATTGGGGTACTGATCATTACCTTAAAGTGTCATCAAGATTGGGTGAAAAAATGTGTGCTGAGATTTCAGGAAACTCGTAGTTTTTTGGAAGATTGGCAACCCCTTTCCATGAAAGTGATTTGCGCCAGTCTCTGCTTAGGGCTACATCAATAGGAAACAAACCATAGAGATAGAACTTGGAGCTACTTTATTGTGTCAAGTTTCAAAGAGCTAGCACAAACCGTGTTTGATTTATATTTCCAACTACATGTATCCATATAGGATAAAACAGATTGAAACCTAAAAATTAAAACTGTTACTGCCAACGAACGGTTTAACCTAGAAGAACGAAATTTGGTGAGCCAAGTGGGATTGGGGTACTGATCATTACCTGAAAGTGTCATCAAGATTGGGTGAAAAAATGTGTGCTGAGATTTCAGGAAACTCGCAGTTTTTCGGAAGATTGGCAACCCCTTTCCATGAAAGTGATTTGCGCCAGTCTCTGCTTAGGGCTACATCAATAGGAAACAAACCATGGAGAGAGAACTTGGAGCTACTTTATTGTGTCAAGTTTCAAAGAGCTAGCATAAACCGTGTTTGATTTACAGTTCCAAATACATGTATCCATATAGGAGAAAACAGAGTGAAACCTAAAAATTAAAACTGTTACTGCCAACGAACTGTTTAACCTAGAAGAACGAAATTTGTTGAGCCAAGTGGGATTTTGGTGCTGATCATTACCTGAAAGTGTCATCAAGATTGGTTGAAAAAATGTGTGCTGAGATTTCAGGAAACTCATAGTTTTTTGGAAGATTGGCAACCCCTTTCCATGAAAGTGATTTGCGCCAGTCTCTGCTTAGGGCTACATCAATAGGAAACAAACCATAGAGATAGAACTTGGAGCTACTTTATTGTGTCAAGTTTCAAATTGCTAGCACAAACCGTGTTTGATTTAGAGTTCCAACTACATGTATCCATATTGGAGAAAACAGAGTGAAACCTAAAAATTAAAACTGTTACTGCCAACGAACGGTTTAACCTAGAAGAACGAAATTTGGTGAGCCAAGTGGGATTGGGGTACTGATCATTACCTGAAAGTGTCATCAAGATTGGGTGAAAAAATGTGTGCTGAGATTTCAGGAAACTCGCAGTTTTTTGGAAGATTGGCAACCCCTTTCCATGAAAGTGATTTGCGCCAGTCTCTGCTTAGGGCTACATCAATAGGAAACAAACCATAGAGATAGAACTTGGAGCTACTTTATTGTTTCAAGTTTCAAAGAGCTAGCACAAACCGTGTTTGATTTAGAGTTCCAACTACATGTATCCATATAGGAGAAAACAGAGTGAAACGTAAAAATTAAAACTGTTAGCTCCAAAGAACGGTTTAACCTAAAAGAAAGAAACTTGGTGACTCAAGTGGAATTTGCTGTACTGGTCATTACCTGAAAGTGTCATCAAGATTGGGTGAAAAAATGTGTGCTGAGATTTCAGGAAACTCTTAGTTTTTTGGAAGATTGTCAACCCCTTTCCATGAAAGTGATTTGCGCCAGTCTCTTCTTAGGGCTACATCAATAGAAAACAAACCATAGAGATAGAACTTGGAGCTACTTTATTGTGTCAAGTTTCAAAGAGCTAGCACAAACCGTGTTTGATTTAGAGTTCCAACTACATGTATCCATATAGGAGAAAACAGAGTGAAACCTAAAAATTAAAACTGTTACTGCCAACGAACGGTTTAACCTAGAAGAACGAAATTTGGTGAGCCAAGTGGGATTGGGGTACTGATCCTTACCTGAAAGTGTCATCAAGATTGGCTGAAAAAATGTGTGCTGAGATTTCAGGAAACTCGCAGTTTTTTGGAAGATTGGCAACCCCTTTCCATGAAAGGGATTTGCGCCAGTCTCTGCTTAGGGCTACATCAATAGGAAACAAACCATAGAGATAGAACTTGGAGCTACTTTATTGTGTCAAGTTTCAAAGAGCTAGCACAAACTGTGTTTGATTTAGAGTTCCAACTACATGTATCCATATAGGAGAAAACAGAGTGAAACCTAAAAATTAAAACTGTTACTGCCAACGAACGTTTTAACTTAGAAGAACGAAATTTGGTGAGCGAAGTGGGATTGTGGTACTGATCATTACCTGAAAGTGTCATCAAGATTGGGTGAAAAAATGTGTGCTGAGATTTCAGGAAACTCGTAGTTTTTTGGAAGATGGCAACCCCTTTCCATGAAAGTGATTTGCGCCAGTCTCTGCTTAGGGCTACATCAATAGGAAACAAACCATAGAGATAAAACTTGGAGCTACTTTATTGTGTCAAGTTTCAAAGAGCTAGCACAAACCGTGTTTGATTTAGAGTTCCAACTACATGTATCCATATAGGAGAAAACAGAGTGAAACCTAAAAATTAAAACTGTTACTGCCAACGAACGGTTTAACCTAGAAGAACGAAATTTGGTGATCCAAGTGGGATTGAGGTCCTGATCATTACCTGAAAGTGTCATCAAGATTGGGTGAAAAAATGTGTGCTGAGATTTCAGGAAACTAGCAGTTTTTTGGAAGATTGGCAACCCCTTTCCATGAAAGTGATTTGCGCCAGTCTCTTCTTAGGGCTACATCATTCGAAACAAACCATAGAGATAGAACTTGGAGCTACTTTATTGTGTCAAGTTTCAAACAACTAGCACAAACCGTGTTTGATTTAGAGTTCCAACTACATGTATCCATATAGGAGAAAACAGAGTGAAACCTAAAAATTAAAACTGTTACTGCCAACGAACGGTTTAACTTAGCAGAACGAAATTTGGTGAGCCAAGTGGGATTGGGGTACTGATCATTACCTGAAAGTGTCATCAAGATTGGGTGAAAAAATGTGTGCTGAGATTTCAGGAAACTCGTAGTTTTTTGGAAGATGGCAACCCCTTTCCATGAAAGTGATTTGCGCCAGTCTCTGCTTAGGGCTACATCAATAGGAAACAAACCATAGTGATAGAACTTGGAGCTACTTTATTGTGTCAAGTTTCAAAGAGCTAGCACAAACCGTGTTTGATTTAGAGTTCCAACTACATGTATCCATATAGGAGAAAACAGAGTGAAACCTAAAAATTAAAACTGTTACTGCCAACGAACGGTTTAACCTAGAAGAACGAAATTTGGTGAGCCAAGTGGGATTGGGGTACTGATCATTACCTGAAAGTGTCATCAAGATTGGGTGAAAAAATGTGTGCTGAGATTTCAGGAAACTCTTAGTTTTTTGGAAGATTGTCAACCCCTTTCCATGAAAGCGATTTGCGCCAGTCTCTTCTTAGGGCTACATCAATAGGAAACAAACCATAGAGATAGAACTTGGAGCTAATTTATTGTGTCAAGTGTCAAAGAGCTAGCACAAACCGTGTTTGATTTAGAGTTCCAACTACATGTATCCATATAGGAGAAAACAGAGTGAAACCTAAAAATTAAAACTGTTACTGCCAACGAACGGTTTAACCTAGAAGAACGAAATTTGGTGAGCCAAGTGGGAATGGGGTACTGATCATTACCTGAAAGTGTCATCAAGATTGTGTGAAAAAGTATGTGCTGAGATTTCAAGAAACTCGTAGTTGTTTGGAAGATTGGCAACCCCTTTCCATGAAAGTGATTTGCGCCAGTCTCTTCTTAGGGCTACATCAATAGGAAACAAACCATAGAGATAGACCTTGGAGCTACATTATTGTGTCAAGTTTCAAAGAGCTACCACAAACCGTGTTTGATTTAGAGTTCCAACTACATGTATCCATATAGGAGAAAACAGAGTGAAACCTAAAAATTTAAACTGTTACTGCCAACGAACGGTTTAACCTAGAAGAACGAAATTTGGTAAGCCAAGTGGGAATGGGGTACTGATCATTACCTGAAAGTGTCATCAAGACTGGGTGAAAAAATGTGTGCTGAGATTTCAGGAAACTCGTAGTTGTTTGGAAGATTGGCAACCCCTTTCCATGAAAGTGATTTGCGCCAGTCTCTGCTTAGGGCTACATCAATAGGAAACAAATCATAGAGATAGAACTTGGAGCTACTTTATTGTGTCAAGTTTCAAAGAGCTAGCACAAACCGTGTTTGATTTAGAGTTCCAACTACATGTATCCATATAGGAGAAAACAGAGTGAAACCTAAAAATTAAAACTTTTACTGCCAACGAACGGTTTAACCTAGAAGAACGAAATTTGGTGAGCCAAGTGGGATTGGGGTACTGATCATTACCTGAAAGTGTCATCAAGATTGGGTGAAAAAATGTGTGCTGAGATTTCAGGAAACTAGCAGTTTTTTGGAAGATTGGCAACCCCTTTCCATGAAAGTGATTTGCGCCAATCTCTTCTTAGGGCTACATCATTCGAAACAAACCATAGAGATAGAACTTGGAGCTACTTTATTGTGTCACGTTTCAAAGAGCTAGCACAAACCGTGTTTGATTTAGAGTTCCAACTACATGTATCCATATAGGAGAAAACAGAGTGAAACCTAAAAATTAAAACTGTTACTGCCAACGAACGGTTTAACTTACAAGAATGAAATTTGGTGAGCCAAGTGGGATTGGGGTACTGATCATTACCTGAAAGTGTCATCAAGATTGGGTGAAAAAATGTGTGCTGAGATTTCAGGAAACTCGTAGTTTTTTTGGAAGATGGCAACCCCTTTCCATGAAAGTGATTTGCGCCAGTCTCTGCTTAAGGCTACATCAATAGGAAACAAACCATAGAGATAGAACTTGGAGCTAATTTATTGTGTCAAGTTTCAAAAAGCTAGCACAAACGGTGTTTGATTTAGAGTTCCAACTACATGTATCCATATGGGAGAAAACAGAGTGAAACCTAAAAATTAAAACTTTTACTGCCAACGAACGGTTTAACTTAGAAGAACGAAATTTGGTGAGCCAAGTGGGATTGGGGTACTGATCATTACCTGAAAGTGTCATCAAGATTGGGTGAAAAAATGTTTGCTGAGATTTCAGAAAACTAGCAGTTTTTTGGAAGATTGGCAACCCCTTTCCATGAAAGTGATTTGCGCCAGTCTCTTCTTAGGGCTACATCATTCGAAACAAACCATAGAGATAGAACTTGGAGCTACTTTATTGTGTCACGTTTCAAAGAGCTAGCACAAACCGAGTTTGATTTAGAGTTCCAACTATATGTATCCATATAGGAGAAAACAGAGTGAAACCTAAAAATTAAAACTGTTACTGCCAACGAACGGTTTAACTTAGAAGAACGAAATTTGGTGAGCCAATTGGGATTGGGGTACTGATCATTACCTGAAAGTGTCATCAAGATTGGGTGAAAAAATGTGTGCTGAGATTTCAGGAAACTCGTAGTTTTTTGGAAGATGGCAACCCCTTTCCATGAAAGTGATTTGCGCCAGTCTCTGCTTAGGGCTACATCAATAGGAAACAAACCATAGTGATAGAACTTTGAGCTACTTTATTGTGTCAAGTTTCAAAGATCTAGCACAAACCGTGTTTGATTTAGAGTTCCAACTACATGTATCCATATAGGAGAAAACAGAGTGAAACCTAAAAATTACAACTGTTACTTCCAGCGAACGGTTTAACCTAGAAGAACGAAATTTGGTGAGCCAAGTGGGATTGGGGTACTGATCATTACCTGAAAGTGTCATCAAGATTGGGTGAAAAAATGTGTGCTGAGATTTCAGGAAACTAGCAGTTTTTTGGAAGATTGGCAACCCCTTTCCATGAAAGTGATTTGCGCCAGTCTCTTCTTAGGGCTACATCATTCGAAACAAACCATAGAGATAGAACTTGGACCTACTTTATTGTGTCAAGTTTCAAAGAGCTAGCACAAACCGTGTTTGATTTAGAGTTCCAACTACATTTATCCATATAGGAGAAAACAGAGTGAAACCTAAAAATTAAAACTGTTACTGCCAATGAACGGTTTAACCTAGAAGAACGAAATTTGGTGAGCCAAGTGGGATTGGGGTACTGATCATTACCTGAAAGTGTCATCAAGATTGGGTGAAAAAATGTGTGCTGAGATTTCAGGAAACTCTTAGTTTTTTGGAAGATTGTCAACCCCTTTCCATGAAAGCGATTTGCGCCAGTCTCTTCTTAGGGCTACATCAATAGGAAACAAACCATACAGATAGAACTTGGAGCTAATTTATTGTGTCAAGTTTCAAAAAGCTACCACAAACCGTGTTTGATTTAGAGTTCCAACTACATGTATCCATATAGGAGAAAACAGAGTGAAACCTTAAAATTAAAACTGTTACTGCCAACGAACGGTTTCACCTAGAAGAACGAAATTTGGTGAGCCAAGTGGGAATGGGGTACTGATCATTACCTGAAAGTGTCATCAAGATTGGGTGAAAAAATGTGTGCTGAGATTTCAGGAAACTCGTAGTTGTTTGGAAGATTGGCAACGCCTTTCCATGAAAGTGATTTGCGCTAGTCTCTGCTTAGGGCTACATCAATAGGAAACAAACCATAGAGATAGAACTTGGAGCTACTTTATTGTGTCAAGTTTCAAAGAGCTAGCACAAACCGTGTTTGATTTAGAGTTCCAACTACATGTATCCATATAGGAGAAAACAGAGTGAAACCTAAAAATTAAAACTGTTACTGCCAACGAACGGTTTAACCTAGAAGAACGAAATTTGGTGATCCAAGTGGGATTGAGGTCCTGATCATTACCTGAAAGTGTCATCAAGATTGGGTGAAAAAATGTGTGCTGAGATTTCAGGAAACTAGCAGTTTTTTGGAAGATTGGCAACCCCTTTCCATGAAAGGGATTTGTGACAGTCTCTCCTTAGGGCTACATCATTCGAAACAAACCATAGAGATAGAACTTGGAGCTACTTTATTGTGTCAAGTTTCAAAGAGCTAGCACAAACCGTGTTTGATTTAGAGTTCCAACTACATGTATCCATATAGGAGAAAACAGAGTGAAACCTAATAATTAAAACTGTTACTGCCAACGAACGGTTTAACCTAGAAGAACGAAATTTGGTGAGCCAAGTGGGATTGGGGTACTGATCATTACCTGAAAGTGTCATCAAGATTGGATGAAAAAATGTGTGCTGAGATTTCAGGAAACTCGCAGTTTTTTGGAAGATTGGCAACCCCTTTCCATGAAAGGGATTTGCGCCAGTCTCTGCTTAGGGCTACATCAATAGGAAACAAACCTTAGAGATAGAACTTGGAGCTACTTTATTGTGTCAAGTTTCAAAGAGCTACCACAAACCCTGTTTGATTTAGAGTTCCAACTACATGTATCCATATAGGAGAAAACAGAGTGAAACCTAAAAATTAAAACTGTTACTGCCAACGAACGGTTTAACCTAGAAGAACGAAATTTGGTGAGCCAAGTGGGAATGGGGTACTGATCATTACCTGAAAGTGTCATCAAGATTGGGTGAAAAAATGTGTGCTGAGATTTCAGGAAACTCGTAGTTGTTTGGAAGATTGGCAACCCCTTTCCATGAAAGTGATTTGTGCCAGTCTCTGCTTAGGGCTACATCAATAGGAAACAAACCATAGAGATAGAACTTGGAGCTACTTTATTGTGTCAAGTTTCAAAGAGCTAGCACAAACCGTGTTTGATTTAGAGTTCCAACTACATGTATCCATATAGGAGAAAACAGAGTGAAACCTAAAAATTAAAACTGTTACTGCCAACGAACGGTTTAACCTAGAAGAACGAAATTTGGTGAGCCAAGTGGGATTGGTGTACTGATCATTACCTGAAAGTGTCATCAAGATTGGCTGAAAAAATGTTTGCTGAGATTTCAGGAAATTCGCAGTTTTTTGGAAGATTGGCAACCCCTTTCCATGAAAGGGATTTGCGCCAGTCTCTGCTTAGGGCTACATCAATAGGAAACAAACCATAGAGATAGAACTTGGAGCTACTTTATTGTGTCAAGTTTCAAAGAGCTACCACAAACCGTGTTTGATTTAGAGTTCCAACTACATGTATCCATATAGGAGAAAACAGAGTGAAACCTAAAAATTAAAACTGTTACTGCCAACGAACGGTTTAACCTAGAAGAACGAAATTTGGTGAGCCAAGTGGGAATGGGGTACTGATCATTACCTGAAAGTGTCATCAAGATTGGGTGAAAAAATGTGTGCTGAGATTTTAGGAAACTCGTAGTTGTTTGGAAGATTGGCAACCCCTTTCCATGAAAGTGATTTTCGCCAGTCTCTTCTTAGGGCTACATCATTCGAAACAAACCATAGAGATAGAACTTGGAGCTACTTTATAGTGTGAAGTTTCAAAGAGCTAGCACAAACCGTGTTTGATTTAGAGTTCCAACTACATGTATCCATATAGGAGAAAACAGAGTGAAACCTAAAAATTAAACTGTTACTGCCAACGAACGGTTTAACCAAGAAGAACGAAATTTGGTGAGCCAAGTGGGATTGGGGTACTGATCAAACCTGAAAGTGTCATCAAGATTGGGTGAAAAAATGTGTGCTGAGATTTCAGGAAATTCTTAGTTTTTTGGAAGATTGTCAACCCCTTTCAATGAAAGCGATTTGCGCCAGTCTCTTCTTAGGGCTACATCAATAGGAAACAAACCATAGAGATAGAACTTGGAGCTAATTTATTGTGTCAAGTTTCAAAGAGCTACCACAAACCGTGTTTGATTTAGAGTTCCAACTACATGTATCCATATAGGAGAAAACAGAGTGAAACCTAAAAATTAAAACTGTTACTGCCAACGAACGGTTTAACCTAGAAGAACGAAATTTGGTGAGCCAAGTGGGAATGGGGTACTGATCATTACCTGAAAGTGTCATCAAGATTGGGTGAAAAAATGTGTGCTGAGATTTCTGGAAACTCGTAGTTGTTTGGAAGGTTGGCAACCCCTTTCCATGAAAGTGATTTGCGCCAGTCTCTTCTTAGGGCTATATCATTCGAAACAAACCATAGAGATAGAACTTGGAGCTACTTTATTGTGTCAAGTTTCAAAGAGCTAGCACAAACCATGTTTGATTTAGAGTTCCAACTACATTTATCCATATAGGAGAAAACAGAGTGAAACCTAAAAATTAAAACTGTTACTGCCAACGAACGGTTTAACCTAGAAGACCGAAATTTGGTGAGCCAAGTGGGATTGGGGTACTGATCATTACCTGAAAGTGTCATCAAGATTGGGTGAAAAAATGTGTGCTGAGATTTCAGGAAACTCTTAGTTTTTTGGAAGATTGTCAACCCCTTTCCATGAAAGCGATTTGCGCCAGTCTCTTCTTAGGGCTACATCAATAGGAAACAAACCATAGAGATAGAACTTGGAGCTAATTTATTGTGTCAAGTTTCAAAGAGCTACCACAAACCGTGTTTGATTTAGAGTTCCAACTACATGTATCCATATAGGAGAAAACAGAGTGAAACCTAAAAATTAAAACTGTTACTGCCAACGAACGGTTTAACCTAGAAGAACGAAATTTGGTGAGCCAAGTGGGAATGGGGTACTGATCATTACCTGAAAGTGTCATCAAGATTGGGTGAAAAAATATGTGCTGAGATTTCAAGAAACTCGTAGTTGTTTGGAAGATTGGCAACCCCTTTCCATGAAAGTGATTTTCGCCAGTCTCTGCTTAGGGCTACATCAATAGGAAACAAACCATAGAGATAGAACTTGGAGCTACTTTATTGTGTCAAGTTTCAAAGAGCTAGCACAAACCGTGTTTGATTTAGAGTTCCAACTACATGTATCCATATAGGAGAAAACAGAGTGAAACCTAAAAATTAAAACTTTTACTGCCAACGAACGGTTTAACCTAGAAGAACGAAATTTGGTGAGCCAAGTGGGATTGGGGTACTGATCATTACCTGAAAGTGTCATCAAGATTGGGTGAAAAAATGTGTGCTGAGATTTCAGGAAACTAGCAGTTTTTTGGAAGATTGGCAACCCCTTTCCATGAAAGTGATTTGCGCCAATCTCTTCTTAGGGCTACATCATTCGAAACAAACCATAGAGATAGAACTTGGAGCTACTTTATTGTGTCACGTTTCAAAGAGCTAGCACAAACCGTGTTTGATTTAGAGTTCCAACTACATGTATCCATATAGGAGAAAACACAGTGAAACCTAAAAATTAAAACTGTTACTGCCAACGAACGGTTTAACTTAGAAGAATGAAATTTGGTGAGCCAAGTGGGATTGGGGTACTGATCATTACCTGAAAGTGTCATCAAGATTGGGTGAAAAAATGTGTGCTGAGATTTCAGGAAACTCGTAGTTTTTTTGGAAGATGGCAACCCCTTTCCATGAAAGTGATTTGTGCCAGTCTCTGCTTAGGGCTACATCAATAGGAAACAAACCATAGATATAGAACTTGGAGCTAATTTATTGTGTCAAGTTTCAAAGAGCTAGCACAAACCGTGTTTGATTTAGAGTTCCAACTACATGTATCCATATAGGAGAAAACAGAGTGAAACCTAAAAATTAAAACTGGTACTGCCCACGAACGGTTTAACCTAGAAGAACGAAATTTGGTGAGCCAAGTGGGATTGGGGTACTGATCATTACCTGAAAGTGTCATCAAGATTGGTTGAAAAAATGTGTGCTGAGATTTCAGGAAACTAGCAGTTTTTTGGAAGATTGACAACCCCTTTCCATGAAAGTGATTTGCTCCAGTCTCTTCTTAGGGATACATCATTCGAAACAAACCATAGAGATAGAACTTGGAGCTACTTTATTGTGTCAAGTTTCAAAGAGCTAGCACACACCGTGTTTGATTTAGAGTTCCAACTACATTTATCCATATAGGAGAAAACAGAGTGAAACCTAAAAATTAAAACTGTTACTGCCAACTAACGGTTTAACCTAGAAGAACGAAATTTGGTGAGCCAAGTGGGATTGGGGTACTGATCATTACCTGAAAGTGTCATCAAGATTGGGTGAAAAAATGTGTGCTGAGATTTCAGGAAACTCTTAGTTTTTTGGAAGATTGTCAACCCCTTTCCATGAAAGCGATTTGCGCCAGTCTCTTCTTAGGGCTACATCAATAGGAAACAAACCATAGAGATAGAACTTGGAGCTAATTTATTGTGTCAAGTTTCAAAGAGCTACCACAAACCGTGTTTGATTTAGAGTTCCAACTACATGTATCCATATAGGAGAAAACAGAGTGAAACCTAAAAATTAAAACTGTTACTGCCAACGAACGGTTTCACCTAGAAGAACGAAATTTTGTGAGCCAAGTGGGAATGGGGTACTGATCATTACCTGAAAGTGTCATCAAGATTGGGTGAAAAAATGTGTGCTGAGATTTCAGGAAACTCGTAGTTTTTTGGAAGATTGGCAACCCCTTTCCATGAAAGTGATTTGCGCTAGTCTCTGCTTAGGGCTACATCAATAGGAAACAAACCATAGAGATAGAACTTGGAGCTACTTTATTGTGTCAAGTTTCAAAGAGCTAGCACAAACCGTGTTTGATTTAGAGTTCCAACTACATGTATCCATATAGGAGAAAACAGAGTGAAACCTAAAAATTAAAACTGTTACTGCCAACGAACGGTTTAACCTAGAAGAACGAAATTTGGTGAGCCAAGTGGGATTGGGGTACTGATCATTACCTGAAAGTGTCATCAAGATTGGCTGAAAAAATGTGTGCTGAGATTTCAGGAAACTCGCAGTTTTTTGGAAGATTGGCAACCCCTTTCCATGAAAGCGATTTGCGCCAGTCTCTTCTTAGGGCTACATCAATAGGAAACAAACCATAGAGATAGAACTTGGAGCTAATTTATTGTGTCAAGTTTCAAAGAGCTACCACAAACCGTGTTTGATTTAGAGTTCCAACTACATGTATCCATATAGGAGAAAACAGAGTGAAACCTAAAAATTAAAACTGTTTCTGCCAACGAACGGTTTCACCTAGAAGAACGAAATTTGGTGAGCCAAGTGGGAATGGGGTACTGATCATTACCTGAAAGTGTCATCAAGATTGGGTGAAAAAATGTGTGCTGAGATTTCAGGAAACTCGTAGTTGTTTGGAAGATTGGCAACCCCTTTCCATGAAAGTGATTTGCGCTAGTCTCTGCTTAGGGCTACATCAATAGGAAACAAACCATAGAGATAGAACTTGGAGCTACTTTATTGTGTCAAGTTTCAAAGAGCTAGCACAAACCGTGTTTGATTTAGAGTTCCAACTACATGTATCCATATAGGAGAAAACAGAGTGAAACCTAAAAATTAAAACTTTTACTGCCAACGAACGGTTTAACCTAGAAGAACGAAATTTGGTGAGCCAAGTGGGATTGGGGTACTGATCATTACCTGAAAGTGTCATCAAGATTGGCTGAAAAAATGTGTGCTGAGATTTCAGGAAACTCGCAGTTTTTTGGAAGATTGGCAACCCCTTTCCATGAAAGGGATTTGCGCCAGTCTCTGCTTAGGGCTACATCAATAGGAAACAAACCATAGAGATAGAACTTGGAGCTACTTTATTGTGTCAAGTTTCAAAGAGCTAGCACAAACCGTGTTTGATTTAGAGTTCCAACTACATGTATCCATATAGGAGAAAACAGAGTGAAACCTAAAAATTAAAACTGTTACTGCCAACGAACGGTTTAACCTAGAAGAACGAAATTTGGTGAGCCAAGTGGGAATGGGGTACTGATCATTACCTGAAAGTGTCATCAAGATTGGGTGAAAAAATGTGTGCTGAGATTTCAGGAAACTCGTAGTTGTTTGGAAGATTGGCAACCCCTTTCCATGAAAGTGATTTGCGCCAGTCTCTTCGTAGGGCTACATCATTCGAAACAAACCATAGAGATAGACCTTGGAGATACTTTATTGTGTGAAGTTTCAAAGAGCTAGCACAAACCGTGTTTGATTTAGAGTTCCAACTACATTTATCCATATATGAGAAAACAGAGTGAACCTAAAAATTAAAACTGTTACTGCCAACGAACGGTTTAACCTAGAAGAACGAAATTTGGTGAGCCAAGTGGGATTGGGGTACTGATCATTACCTGAAAGTGTCATCAAGATTGGGTGAAAAAATGTGTGCTGAGATTTCAGGAAACTCGTAGTTGTTTGGAAGATTGGCAACCCCTTTCCATGAAAGTGATTTGCGCCAGTCTCTGCTTAGGGCTACATCAATAGGAAACCAACCATAGAGATAGAACTGGGAGCTACTTTATTGTGTCAAGTTTCAAAGAGCTAGCACAAACCGTGTTTGAATTAGAGTTCCAACTACATGTATCCATATAGGAGAAAACAGAGTGAAACCTAAAAATTAAAACTGTTACTGCCAACGAACGGTTTAACCTAGAAGAACGAAATTTGGTGATCCAAGTGGGATTGAGGTCCTGATCATTACCTGAAAGTGTCATCAAGATTGGGTGAAAAAATGTGTGCTGAGATTTCAGGAAACTAGCAGTTTTTTGGAAGATTGGCAACCCCTTTCCATGAAAGGGATTTGTGCCAGTCTCTCCTTAGGGCTACATCATTCGAAACAAACCATAGAGATAGAACTTGGAGCTACTTTATTGTGTCAAGTTTCAAAGAGCTAGCACAAACCGCGTTTGATTTAGAGTTCCAACTACATGTATCCATATAGGAGAAAACAGAGTGAAACCTAAAAATTAAAACTGTTACTGCCAACGAACGGTTTAACCTAGAAGAACGAAATTTGGTGAGCCAAGTGGGATTGGGGTACTGATCATTACCTGAAAGTGTCATCAAGATTGGCTGAAAAAATGTGTGCTGAGATTTCAGGAAACTCGCAGTTTTTTGGAAGATTGGCAACCCCTTTCCATGAAAGGGATTTGCGCCAGTCTCTGCTTAGGGCTACATCAATAGGAAACAAACCATAGAGATAGAACTTGGAGCTACTTTATTGTGTCAAGTTTCAAAGAGCTACCACAAACCGTGTTTGATTTAGAGTTCCAACTACATGTATCCATATAGGAGAAAACACAGTGAAACCTAAAAATTAAAACTGTTACTGCCAACGAACGGTTTAACCTAGAAGAACGAAATTTGGTGAGCCAAGTGGGAATGGGGTACTGATCATTACCTGAAACTATCATCAAGATTGGGTGAAAAAATGTGTGCTGAGATTTCAGGAAACTCGTAGTTGTTTGGAAGATTGGCAACCCCTTTCCATGAAAGTGATTTGTGCCAGTCTCTGCTTAGGGCTACATCAATAGGAAACAAACCATAGAGATAGAACTTGGAGCTACTTTATTGTGTCAAGTTTCAAAGAGCTAGCACAAACCGTGTTTGATTTAGAGTTCCAACTACATGTATCCATATAGGAGAAAACAGAGTGAAACCTAAAAATTAAAACTGTTACTGCCAACGAACGGTTTAACCTAGAAGAACGAAATTTGGTGAGCCAAGTGGGATTGGTGTACTGATCATTACCTGAAAGTGTCATCAAGATTGGCTGAAAAAATGTGTGCTGATATTTCAGGAAAGTCGCAGTTTTTTGGAAGATTGGCAACCCCTTTCCATGAAAGGGATTTGCGCCAGTCTCTGCTTAGGGCTACATCAATAGGAAACAAACCATAGAGATAGAACTTGGAGCTACTTTATTGTGTCAAGTTTCAAAGAGCTACCACAAACCGTGTTTGATTTAGAGTTCCAACTACATGTATCCATATAGGAGAAAACAGAGTGAAACCTAAAAATTAAAACTGTTACTGCCAACGAACGGTTTAACCTAGAAGAACGAAATTTGGTGAGCCAAGTGGGAATGGGGTACTGATCATTACCTGAAAGTGTCATCAAGATTGGGTGAAAAAATGTGTGCTGAGATTTTAGGAAACTCGTAGTTGTTTGGAAGATTGGCAACCCCTTTCCATGAAAGTGATTTGCGCCAGTCTCTTTTTAGGGCTACATCATTCGAAACAAACCATAGAGATAGAACTTGGAGCTACTTTATAGTGTGAAGTTTCAAAGAGCTAGCACAAACCGTGTTTGATTTAGAGTTCCAACTACATGTATCCATATAGGAGAAAACAGAGTGAAACCTAAAAATTAAACTGTTACTGCCAACGAACGGTTTAACCTAGAAGAACGAAATTTGGTGAGCCAAGTGGGATTGGGGTACTGATCAAACCTGAAAGTGTCATCAAGATTGGGTGAAAAAATGTGTGCTGAGATTTCAGGAAATTCTTAGTTTTTTGGAAGATTGTCAACCCCTTTCAATGAAAGCGATTTGCGCCAGTCTCTTCTTAGGGCTACATCAATAGGAAACAAACCATAGAGATAGAACTTGGAGCTAATTTATTGTGTCAAGTTTCAAAGAGCTACCACAAACCGTGTTTGATTTAGAGTTCCAACTACATGTATCCATATAGGAGAAAACAGAGTGAAACCTTAAAATTAAAACTGTTACTGCCAACGAACGGTTTAACCTAGAAGAACGAAATTTGGTGAGCCAAGTGGGATTGGGGTACTGATCATTACCTGAAAGTGTCATCAAGATTGGCTGAAAAAATGTGTGCTGAGATTTCAGGAAACTCGCAGTTTTTTGGAAGATTGGCAACCCCTTTCCATGAAAGCGATTTGCGCCAGTCTCTTCTTAGGGCTACATCAATAGGAAACAAACCATAGAGATAGAACTTGGAGCTAATTTATTGTGTCAAGTTTCAAAGAGCTACCACAAACCGTGTTTGATTTAGAGTTCCAACTACATGTATCCATATAGGAGAAAACAGAGTGAAACCTAAAAATTAAAACTGTTTCTGCCAACGAACGGTTTCACCTAGAAGAACGAAATTTGGTGAGCCAAGTGGGAATGGGGTACTGATCATTACCTGAAAGTGTCATCAAGATTGGGTGAAAAAATGTGTGCTGAGATTTCAGGAAACTCGTAGTTGTTTGGAAGATTGGCAACCCCTTTCCATGAAAGTGATTTGCGCTAGTCTCTGCTTAGGGCTACATCAATAGGAAACAAACAATAGAGATAGAACTTGGAGCTACTTTATTGTGTCAAGTTTCAAAGAGCTAGCACAAACCGTGTTTGATTTAGAGTTCCAACTACATGTATCCATATAGGAGAAAACAGAGTGAAACCTAAAAATTAAAACTTTTACTGCCAACGAACGGTTTAACCTAGAAGAACGAAATTTGGTGAGCCAAGTGGGATTGGGGTACTGATCATTACCTGAAAGTGTCATCAAGATTGGCTGAAAAAATGTGTGCTGAGATTTCAGGAAACTCGCAGTTTTTTGGAAGATTGGCAACCCCTTTCCATGAAAGGGATTTGCGCCAGTCTCTGCTTAGGGCTACATCAATAGGAAACAAACCATAGAGATAGAACTTGGAGCTACTTTATTGTGTCAAGTTTCAAAGAGCTAGCACAAACCGTGTTTGATTTAGAGTTCCAACTACATGTATCCATATAGGAGAAAACAGAGTGAAACCTAAAAATTAAAACTGTTACTGCCAACGAACGGTTTAACCTAGAAGAACGAAATTTGGTGAGCCAAGTGGGAATGGGGTACTGATCATTACCTGAAAGTGTCATCAAGATTGGGTGAAAAAATGTGTGCTGAGATTTCAGGAAACTCGTAGTTGTTTGGAAGATTGGCAACCCCTTTCCATGAAAGTGATTTGCGCCA
The DNA here is from genome assembly GCF_964194105.1 of Spermophilus citellus. Classification (NCBI taxonomy): domain Eukaryota; kingdom Metazoa; phylum Chordata; class Mammalia; order Rodentia; family Sciuridae; genus Spermophilus; species Spermophilus citellus. The sequence goes on along the minus strand of NW_027672727.1, from coordinate 210,735 downwards.
GTCTCTTCGTAGGGCTACATCATTCGAAACAAACCATAGAGATAGACCTTGGAGATACTTTATTGTGTGAAGTTTCAAAGAGCTAGCACAAACCGTGTTTGATTTAGAGTTCCAACTACATTTATCCATATATGAGAAAACAGAGTGAACCTAAAAATTAAAACTGTTACTGCCAACGAACGGTTTAACCTAGAAGAACGAAATTTGGTGAGCCAAGTGGGATTGGGGTACTGATCATTACCTGAAAGTGTCATCAAGATTGGGTGAAAAAATGTGTGCTGAGATTTCAGGAAACTCGTAGTTGTTTGGAAGATTGGCAACCCCTTTCCATGAAAGTGATTTGCGCCAGTCTCTGCTTAGGGCTACATCAATAGGAAACAAACCATAGAGATAGAACTGGGAGCTACTTTATTGTGTCAAGTTTCAAAGAGCTAGCACAAACCGTGTTTGATTTAGAGTTCCAACTACATGTATCCATATAGGAGAAAACAGAGTGAAACCTAAAAATTAAAACTGTTACTGCCAACGAACGGTTTAACCTAGAAGAACGAAATTTGGTGATCCAAGTGGGATTGAGGTCCTGATCATTACCTGAAAGTGTCATCAAGATTGGGTGAAAAAATGTGTGCTGAGATTTCAGGAAACTAGCAGTTTTTTGGAAGATTGGCAACCCCTTTCCATGAAAGGGATTTGTGCCAGTCTCTCCTTAGGGCTACATCATTCGAAACAAACCATAGAGATAGAACTTGGAGCTACTTTATTGTGTCAAGTTTCAAAGAGCTAGCACAAACCGCGTTTGATTTAGAGTTCCAACTACATGTATCCATATAGGAGAAAACAGAGTGAAACCTAAAAATTAAAACTGTTACTGCCAACGAACGGTTTAACCTAGAAGAACGAAATTTGGTGAGCCAAGTGGGATTGGGGTACTGATCATTACCTGAAAGTGTCATCAAGATTGGCTGAAAAAATGTGTGCTGAGATTTCAGGAAACTCGCAGTTTTTTGGAAGATTGGCAACCCCTTTCCATGAAAGGGATTTGCGCCAGTCTCTGCTTAGGGCTACATCAATAGGAAACAAACCATAGAGATAGAACTTGGAGCTACTTTATTGTGTCAAGTTTCAAAGAGCTACCACAAACCGTGTTTGATTTAGAGTTCCAACTACATGTATCCATATAGGAGAAAACAGAGTGAAACCTAAAAATTAAAACTGTTACTGCCAACGAACGGTTTAACCTAGAAGAACGAAATTTGGTGAGCCAAGTGGGAATGGGGTACTGATCATTACCTGAAAATATCATCAAGATTGGGTGAAAAAATGTGTGCTGAGATTTCAGGAAACTCGTAGTTGTTTGGAAGATTGGCAACCCCTTTCCATGAAAGTGATTTGTGCCAGTCTCTGCTTAGGGCTACATCAATAGGAAACAAACCATAGAGATAGAACTTGGAGCTACTTTATTGTGTCAAGTTTCAAAGAGCTAGCACAAACCGTGTTTGATTTAGAGTTCCAACTACATGTATCCATATAGGAGAAAACAGAGTGAAACCTAAAAATTAAAACTGTTACTGCCAACGAACGGTTTAACCTAGAAGAACGAAATTTGGTGAGCCAAGTGGGATAGGTGTACTGATCATTACCTGAAAGTGTCATCAAGATTGGCTGAAAAAATGTGTGCTGATATTTCAGGAAAGTCGCAGTTTTTTGGAAGATTGGCAACCCCTTTCCATGAAAGGGATTTGCGCCAGTCTCTGCTTAGGGCTACATCAATAGGAAACAAACCATAGAGATAGAACTTGGAGCTACTTTATTGTGTCAAGTTTCAAAGAGCTACCACAAACCGTGTTTGATTTAGAGTTCCAACTACATGTATCCATATAGGAGAAAACAGAGTGAAACCTAAAAATTAAAACTGTTACTGCCAACGAACGGTTTAACCTAGAAGAACGAAATTTGGTGAGCCAAGTGGGAATGGGGTACTGATCATTACCTGAAAGTGTCATCAAGATTGGGTGAAAAAATGTGTGCTGAGATTTTAGGAAACTCGTAGTTGTTTGGAAGATTGGCAACCCCTTTCCATGAAAGTGATTTGCGCCAGTCTCTTTTTAGGGCTACATCATTCGAAACAAACCATAGAGATAGAACTTGGAGCTACTTTATAGTGTGAAGTTTCAAAGAGCTAGCACAAACCGTGTTTGATTTAGAGTTCCAACTACATGTATCCATATAGGAGAAAACAGAGTGAAACCTAAAAATTAAACTGTTACTGCCAACGAACGGTTTAACCTAGAAGAACGAAATTTGGTGAGCCAAGTGGGATTGGGGTACTGATCAAACCTGAAAGTGTCATCAAGATTGGGTGAAAAAATGTGTGCTGAGATTTCAGGAAATTCTTAGTTTTTTGGAAGATTGTCAACCCCTTTCAATGAAAGCGATTTGCGCCAGTCTCTTCTTAGGGCTACATCAATAGGAAACAAACCATAGAGATAGAACTTGGAGCTAATTTATTGTGTCAAGTTTCAAAGAGCTACCACAAACCGTGTTTGATTTAGAGTTCCAACTACATGTATCCATATAGGAGAAAACAGAGTGAAACCTAAAAATTAAAACTGTTACTGCCAACGAACGGTTTAACCTAGAAGAACGAAATTTGGTGAGCCAAGTGGGAATGGGGTACTGATCATTACCTGAAAGTGTCATCAAGATTGGGTGAAAAAATGTGTGCTGAGATTTCAGGAAACTCGTAGTTGTTTGGAAGGTTGGCAACCCCTTTCCATGAAAGCGATTTGCGCCAGTCTCTTCTTAGGGCTACATCAATAGGAAACAAACCATAGAGATAGAACTTGGAGCTAATTTATTGTGTCAAGTTTCAAAGAGCTACCACAAACCGTGTTTGATTTAGAGTTCCAACTACATGTATCCATATAGGAGAAAACAGAGTGAAACCTAAAAATTAAAACTGTTACTGCCAACGAACGGTTTAACCTAGAAGAACGAAATTTGGTGAGCCAAGTGGGAATGGGGTACTGATCATTACCTGAAAGTGTCATCAAGATTGGGTGAAAAAATATGTGCTGAGATTTCAAGAAACTCGTAGTTGTTTGGAAGATTGGCAACCCCTTTCCATGAAAGTGATTTTCGCCAGTCTCTGCTTAGGGCTACATCAATAGGAAACAAACCATAGAGATAGAACTTGGAGCTACTTTATTGTGTCAAGTTTCAAAGAGCTAGCACAAACCGTGTTTGATTTAGAGTTCCAACTACATGTATCCATATAGGAGAAAACAGAGTGAAAGCTAAAAATTAAAACTTTTACTGCCAACGAACGGTTTAACCTAGAAGAACGAAATTTGGTGAGCCAAGTGGGATTGGGGTACTGATCATTACCTGAAAGTGTCATCAAGATTGGGTGAAAAAATGTGTGCTGAGATTTCAGGAAACTCTTAGTTTTTTGGAAGATTGGCAACCCCTTTCCATGAAAGTGATTTGCGCCAATCTCTTCTTAGGGCTACATCATTCGAAACAAACCATAGAGATAGAACTTGGAGCTACTTTATTGTGTCACGTTTCAAAGAGCTAGCACAAACCGTGTTTGATTTAGAGTTCCAACTACATGTATCCATATAGGAGAAAACACAGTGAAACCTAAAAATTAAAACTGTTACTGCCAACGAACGGTTTAACTTAGAAGAATGAAATTTGGTGAGCCAAGTGGGATTGGGGTACTGATCATTACCTGAAAGTGTCATCAAGATTGGGTGAAAAAATGTGTGCTGAGATTTCAGGAAACTCGTAGTTTTTTTGGAAGATGGCAACCCCTTTCCATGAAAGTGATTTGCGCCAGTCTCTGCTTAAGGCTACATCAATAGGAAACAAACCATAGATATAGAACTTGGAGCTAATTTATTGTGTCAAGTTTCAAAGAGCTAGCACAAACCGTGTTTGATTTAGAGTTCCAACTACATGTATCCATATAGGAGAAAACAGAGTGAAACCTAAAAATTAAAACTTTTACTGCCAATGAACGGTTTAACTTAGAAGAACGAAATTTGGTGAGCCAAGTGGGATTGGGGTACTGATCATTACCTGAAAGTGTCATCAAGATTGGGTGAAAAAATGTGTGCTGAGATTTCAGGAAACTAGCAGTTTTTTGGAAGATTGGCAACCCCTTTCCATGAAAGTGATTTGTGCCAGTCTCTTCTTAGGGCTACATCATTCGAAACAAACCATAGAGATAGAACTTGGAGCTACTTTATTGTGTCACGTTTCAAAGAGCTAGCACAAACCGAGTTTGATTTACAGTTCCAACTATATGTATCCATATAGGAGAAAACAGAGTGAAACCTAAAAATTAAAACTGTTACTGCCAACGAACGGTTTAACTTAGAAGAACGAAATTTGGTGAGCCAAGTGGGATTGGGGTACTGATCATTACCTGAAAGTGTCATCAAGATTGGGTGAAAAAATGTGTGCTGAGATTTCAGGAAACTCGTAGTTTTTTGGAAGATGGCAACCCCTTTCCATGAAAGTGATTTGCGCCAGTCTCTGCTTAGGGCTACATCAATAGGAAACAAACCATAGTGATAGAACTTTGAGCTACTTTATTGTTTCAAGTTTCAAAGAGCTAGCACAAACCGTGTTTGATTTAGAGTTCCAACTACATGTATCCATATAGGAGAAAACAGAGTGAAACCTAAAAATTAAAACTGTTACTGCCAACGAACGGTTTAACCTAGAAGAACGAAATTTGGTGAGCCAAGTGGGATTGGGGTACTGATCATTACCTGAAAGTGTCATCAAGATTGGGTGAAAAAATGTGTGCTGAGATTTCAGGAAACTAGCAGTTTTTTGGAAGATTGGCAACCCCTTTCCATGAAAGTGATTTGCTCCAGTCTCTTCTTAGGGCTACATCATTCGAAACAAACCATAGAGATAGAACTTGGAGCTACTTTATTGTGTCAAGTTTCAAAGAGCTAGCACACACCGTGTTTGATTTAGAGTTCCAACTACATTTATCCATATAGGAGAAAACAGAGTGAAACCTAAAAATTAAAACTGTTACTGCCAACGAACGGTTTAACCTAGAAGAACGAAATTTGGTGAGCCAAGTGGGATTGGGGTACTGATCATTACCTGAAAGTGTCATCAAGATTGGCTGAATAAATGTGTGCTGAGATTTCAGGAAACTCGCAGTTTTTTGGAAGATTGGCAACCCCTTTCCATGAAAGCGATTTGCGCCAGTCTCTTCTTAGGGCTACATCAATAGGAAACAAACCATAGAGATAGAACTTGGAGCTAATTTATTGTGTCAAGTTTCAAAGAGCTACCACAAACCGTGTTTGATTTAGAGTTCCAACTACATGTATCCATATAGGAGAAAACAGAGTGAAACCTAAAAATTAAAACTGTTTCTGCCAACGAACGGTTTCACCTAGAAGAACGAAATTTGGTGAGCCAAGTGGGAATGGGGTACTGATCATTACCTGAAAGTGTCATCAAGATTGGGTGAAAAAATGTGTGCTGAGATTTCAGGAAACTCGTAGTTGTTTGGAAGATTGGCAACCCCTTTCCATGAAAGTGATTTGCGCTAGTCTCTGCTTAGGGCTACATCAATAGGAAACAAACCATAGAGATAGAACTTGGAGCTACTTTATTGTGTCAAGTTTCAAAGAGCTAGCACAAACCGTGTTTGATTTAGAGTTCCAACTACATGTATCCATATAGGAGAAAACAGAGTGAAACCTAAAAATTAAAACTGTTACTGCCAACGAACGGTTTAACCTAGAAGAACGAAATTTGGTGAGCCAAGTGGGATTGGGGTACTGATCATTACCTGAAATTGTCATCAAGATTGGCTGAAAAAATGTGTGCTGAGATTTCAGGAAACTCGCAGTTTTTTGGAAGATTGGCAACCCCTTTCCATGAAAGGGATTTGCGCCAGTCTCTGCTTAGGGCTACATCAATAGGAAACAAACCATAGAGATAGAACTTGGAGCTACTTTATTGTGTCAAGTTTCAAAGAGCTACCACAAACCGTGTTTGATTTAGAGTTCCAACTACATGTATCCATATAGGAGAAAACAGATTGAAACCTAAAAATTAAAACTGTTACTGCCAATGAACGGTTTAACCTAGAAGAACGAAATTTGGTGAGCCAAGTGGGAATGGGGTACTGATCATTACCTGAAAGTGTCATCAAGATTGGGTGAAAAAATGTGTGCTGAGATTTCAGGAAACTCGTAGTTGTTTGGAAGATTGGCAACCCCTTTCCATGAAAGTGATTTGCGCCAGTCTCTTCGTAGGGCTACATCATTCGAAACAAACCATAGAGATAGACCTTGGAGATACTTTATTGTGTGAAGTTTCAAAGAGCTAGCACAAACCGTGTTTGATTTAGAGTTCCAACTACATTTATCCATATATGAGAAAACAGAGTGAACCTAAAAATTAAAACTGTTACTGCCAACGAACGGTTTAACCTAGAAGAACGAAATTTGGTGAGCCAAGTGGGATTGGGGTACTGATCATTACCTGAAAGTGTCATCAAGATTGGGTGAAAAAATGTGTGCTGAGATTTCAGGAAACTCGTAGTTGTTTGGAAGATTGGCAACCCCTTTCCATGAAAGTGATTTGCGCCAGTCTCTGCTTAGGGCTACATCAATAGGAAACAAACCATAGAGATAGAACTGGGAGCTACTTTATTGTGTCAAGTTTCAAAGAGCTAGCACAAACCGTGTTTGATTTAGAGTTCCAACTACATGTATCCATATAGGAGAAAACAGAGTGAAACCTAAAAATTAAAACTGTTACTGCCAATGAACGGTTTAACCTAGAAGAACGAAATTTGGTGATCCAAGTGGGATTGGGGTACTGATCATTACCTGAAAGTGTCATCAAGATTGGCTGAAAAAATGTGTGCTGAGATGAGGAAACTCGCAGTTTTTTGGAAGATTGGCAACCCCTTTCCATTAAAGAGATTTGCGCCAGTCTCTGCTTAGGGCTACATCAATAGGAAACAAACCATAGAGATAGAACTTGGAGCTAATTTATTGTGTCAAGTTTCAAAGAGCTAGCACAAACCGTGTTTGATTTAGAGTTCCAACTACATGTATCCATATAGGAGAAAACAGAGTGAAACCTAAAAATTAAAACTGTTACTGCCAACGAACGGTTTAACCTAGAAGAACGAAATTTGGTGAGGCAAGTGGGATTGGGGTACTGATCATTACCTGAAAGTGTCACCAAGATTGGGTGAAAAAATGTGTGTTGAGATTTCAGGAAACTAGCAGTTTTTTGGAAGATTGGCAACCCCTTTCCATGAAAGTGATTTGTGCCAGTCTCTTCTTAGGGCTACATCATTCGAAACAAACCATAGAGATAGAACTTGGAGCTACTTTATTGTGTCACGTTTCAAAGAGCTAGCACAAACCGTGTTTGATTTAGAGTTCCAACTACATGTATCCATATAGGAGAAAACAGAGTGAAACCTAAAAATTAAAACTGTTACTGCCAACGAACGGTTTAACCTAGAAGAACGAAATTTGGTGAGCCAAGTGGGATTGGGGTACTGATCATTACCTGAAAGTGTCATCAAGATTGGGTGAAAAAATGTGTGCTGAGATTTCAGGAAACTCGTAGTTTTTTGGAAGATGGCAACCCCTTTCCATGAAAGTGATTTGCGCCAGTCTCTGCTTAGGGCTACATCAATAGGAAACAAACCATAGAGATAGAACTTGGAGCTACTTTATTGTGTCAAGTTTCAAAGAGCTAGCACAAACCGTGTTTTATTTAGAGTTCCAACTACATGTATCCATATAAGAGAAAACAGAGTGAAACCTAAAAATTAAAACTTTTACTGCCAACGAACGGTTTAACCTAGAAGAACGAAATTTGGTGAGCCAAGTGGGATTGGGGTACTGATCATTACCTGAAAGTGTCATCAAGATTGGGTGAAAAAATGTGTGCTGAGATTTCAGGAACTAGCAGTTATTTGGAAGATTGGCAACCCCTTTCCATGAAAGTGATTTGCGCCAGTCTCTTCTTAGGGCTACATCATTCGAAACAAACCATAGAGATAGAACATGGAGCTACTTTATTGTGTCACGTTTCAAAGAGCTAGCACAAACCGTGTTTGATTTAGAGTTCCAACTACATGTATCCATATAGGAGAAAACAGAGTGAAACCTAAAAATTAAAACTGTTACTGCCAACGAACGGTTTAACCTAGAAGAACGAAATTTGGTGAGCCAAGTGGGATTGGGGTACTGATCATTACCTGAAAGTGTCATCAAGATTGGGTGAAAAAATGTGTGCTGAGATTTCAGGAAACTCGTAGTATTTTGGAAGATGGCAACCCCTTTCCATGAAAGTGATTTGCGCCAGTCTCTGCTTAGGGCTACATCAATAGGAAACAAACCATAGTGATAGAACTTGGAGCTACTTTATTGTGTCAAGTTTCAAAGAGCTAGCACAAACCGTGTTTGATTTAGAGTTCCAACTACATGTATCCATATAGGAGAAAAGAGTGTGAAACCTAAAAATTAAAACTGTTACTGCCAACGAACGGTTTAACCTAGAAGAACGAAATTTGGTGACCCAAGTGGGATTGGGGTACTGATCATTACGTGAAAGTGTTATCAAGATTGTGTGAAAAAATGTGTGCTGAGATTTCAGGAAACTAGCAGTTTTTTGGAAGATTGTCAACCCCTTTCCATGAAAGTGATTTGCGCCAGTCTCTTCTTAGGGCGACATCAATAGGAAACAAACCATAGAGACAGAACTTGGAGCTAATTTATTGTGTCAATTTTCAAAGACCTACCACAAACCGTGTTTGATTTAGAGTTCCAACTACATGTATCCATATAGGAGAAAACAGAGTGAAACCTAAAAATTGAAACTATTACTGCCAACGAACGGTTTAACCTAGAAGAACGAAATTTGGTGAGCCAAGTGGGAATGGGGTACTGATCATTACCTGAAAGTGTCATCAAGATTGGGTGAAAAAATGTGTGCTGAGATTTCAGGAAACTTGTAGTTGTTTGGAAGATTGGCAACCCCTTTCCATGAAAGTGATTTGCGCCAGTCTCTGCTTAGGGCTACATCAATAGGAAACTAACCATAGAGATAGAACTTGGAGCTACTTTATTGTGTCAAGTTTCAAAGAGCTAGCAAAAACCGTGTTTGATTTAGAGTTCCAACTACATGTATCCATATAGGAGAAAACAGAGTGAAACCTAAAAATTAAAACTGTTACTGCCAACGAACGGTTTAACTTAGAAGAACGAAATTTGGTGAGCCAAGTGGGATTGGGGTACTGATCATTACCTGAAAGTGTCATCAAGATTGGGTGAAAAAATGTGTGCTGAGATTTCAGGAAACTCGTAGTTGTTTGGAAGATTGGCAACCCCTTTCCATGAAAGTGATATGCGCCAGTCTCTGCTTAGGGCTACATCAATAGGAAACAAACCATAGAGATAGAACTTGGAGCTACTTTATTGTGTCAAGTGTCAAAGAGCTAGCACAAACCGTGTTTGATTTAGAGTTCCAACTACATGTATCCATATAGGAGAAAACAGAGTGAAACCTAAAAATTAAAACTGTTACTGCCAACGAACGGTTTAACCTAGAAGAACGAAATTTGGTGAGCCAAGTGGGATTGGGGTACTGATCATTACCTGAAAGTGTCATCAAGATTGGCTGAAAAAATGTGTGCTGAGATTTCAGGAAACTCGCAGTTTTTTGGAAGATTGGCAACCCCTTTCCATGAAAGGGATTTGCGCCAGTCTCTGCTTAGGGCTACATCAATAGGAAACAAACCATAGAGATAGAACTTGGAGCTACTTTATTGTGTCAAGTTTCAAAGAGCTACCACAAACCGTGTTTGATTTAGAGTTCCAACTACATGTATCCATATAGGAGAAAACAGAGTGAAACCTAAAAATTAAAACTGTTACTGCCAACGAACGGTTTAACCTAGAAGAACGAAATTTGGTGAGCCAAGTGGGAATGGGGTACTGATCATTACCTGAAAGTGTCACCAAGATTGGGTGAAAAAATGTGTGCTGAGATTTCAGGAAACTAGCAGTATTTTGGAAGATTGGCAACCCCTTTCCATGAAAGTGATTTGTGCCAGTCTCTTCTTAGGGCTACATCATTCGAAACAAACCATAGAGATAGAACTTGGAGCTACTTTATTGTGTCACGTTTCAAAGAGCTAGCACAGACCGTGTTTGATTTAGAGTTCCAACTACATGTATCCATATAGGAGAAAACAGAGTGAAACCTAAAAATTAAAACTGTTACTGCCAACGAACGGTTTAACCTAGAAGAACGAAATTTGGTGAGCCAAGTGGGATTGGGGTACTGATCATTACCTGAAAGTGTCATCAAGATTGGGTGAAAAAATGTGTGCTGAGATTTCAGGAAACTCATAGTTTTTTGGAAGATGGCAACCCCTTTCCATGAAAGTGATTTGCGCCAGTCTCTGCTTAGGGCTACATCAATAGGAAACAAACCATAGAGATAGAACTTGGAGCTACTTTATTGTGTCAACTTTCAAAGAGCTAGCACAAACCGTGTTTGATTTAGAGTTCCAACTACATGTATCCATATAGGAGAAAACAGAGTGAAACCTAAAAATTAAAACTTTTACTGCCAACGAACGGTTTAACCTAGAAGAACGAAATTTGGTGAGCCAAGTGGGATTGGGGTACTGATCATTACCTGAAAGTGTCATCAAGATTGGGTGATAAAATGTGTGCTGAGATTTCAGGATCTAGCAGTTTTTTGGAAGATTGGCAACCCCTTTCCATGAAAGTGATTTGCGCCAGTCTCTTCTTAGGGCTACATCATTCGAAACAAACCATAGAGATAGAACATGGAGCTACTTTATTGTGTCACGTTTCAAAGAGCTAGCACAAACCGTGTTTGATTTAGAGTTCCAACTACATGTATCCATATAGGAGAAAACAGAGTGAAACCTAAAAATTAAAACTGTTACTGCCAACGAACGGTTTAACCTGGAAGAACGAAATTTGGTGAGCCAAGTGGGATTGGGGTACTGATCAACACCTGAAAGTGTCATCAAGATTGGGTGAAAAAATGTATGCTGAGATTTCAGGAAACTCGTAGTATTTTGGAATATGGCAACCCCTTTCCATGAAAGTGATTTGCGCCAGTCTCTGCTTAGGGCTACATCAATAGGAAACAAACCATAGTGATAGAACTTGGAGCTACTTTATTGTGTCAAGTTTCAAAGAGCTAGCACAAACCGTGTTTGATTTGGAGTTCCAACTACATGTAACCATATAGGAGAAAACAGAGTGAAACCTAAAAATTAAAACTGTTAGCACCAAAGAACGGTTTAACCTAAAAGAAAGAAACTTGGTGACTCAAGTGGAATTTGCTGTACTGCTCATTACCTGAAAGTGTCATCAAGATTGGGTGAAAAAATGTGTGCTGAGATTTCAGGAAACTAGCAGTTTTTTGGAAGATTGGCAACCCCTTTCCATGAAAGTGATTTGCGCCAGTCTCTTCTTAGGGCTACATCATTCGAAACAAACCATAGAGATAGAACTTGGAGCTACTTTATTGTGTCAAGTTTCAAAGAGCTAGCACAAACCGTGTTTGATTTAGAGTTCCAACTACATGTATCCATATAGGAGAAAACAGAGTGAAACCTAAAAATTAAAACTGTTACTGCCAACGAACGGTTTAACCTAGAAGAACGAAATTTGGTGAGCCAAGTGGGATTGGGGTACTGATCATTACCTGAAAGTGTCATCAAGATTGGGTGAAAAACTGTGTGCTGAGATTTCAGGAAACTCGCAGTTTTTTGGAAGATTGTCAACCCCTTTCCATGAAAGTGATTTGCGCCAGTCTCTTCTTAGGGCTACATCAATAGGAAAGAAACCATAGAGATAGAACTTGGAGCTAATATATTGTGTCAAGTTTCAAAGAGCTGCCACAAACCGTGATTGATTTAGAGTTCCAACTACATGTATCCATATAGGAGAAAACAGAGTGAAACCTAAAAATTGAAACTGTTACTGCCAACGAACGGTTTAACCTAGAAGAACGAAATTTGGTGAGCCAAGTGGGAATGGGGTACTGATCATTACCTGAAAGTGTCATCAAGATTGGGTTAAATAATGTGTGCTGAGATTTCATTAAACTCGTAGTTGTTTGGAAGATTGGCAACCCCTTACCATGAAAGTGATTTGCGCCAGTCTCTGCTTAGGGCTACATCAATAGGAAACAAACCATAGAGATAGAACTTGGAGCTACTTTATTGTGTCAAGTTTCAAAGAGCTAGCACAAACCGTGTTTGATTTAGAGTTCCAACTACATGTATCCATATAGGAGAAAACAGAGTGAAACCTAAAAATTAAAACTGTTACTGCCAACGAACGGTTTAACCTAGAAGAACGAAATTTGGTGAGCCAAGTGGGATTGGTGTACTGATCATTACCTGAAAGTGTCATCAAGATTGGCTGAAAAAATGTGTGCTGAGATTTCAGGAAACTCGCAGTTTTTTGGAAGATTGGCAACCCCTTTCCATGAAAGGGATTTGCGCCAGTCTCTGCTTAGTGCTACATCAATAGGAAACAAACCATAGAGATAGAACTTGGAGCTACTTTATTGTGTCAAGTTTCAAAGAGCTAGCACAAACCGTGTTTGATTTAGAGTTCCAACTACATGTATCCATATAGGAGAAAACAGAGTGAAACCTAAAAAATAAAACTGTTACTGCCAACGAATGGTTTAACCTAGAAGAACGAAATTTGGTGAGCCAAGTGGGATTGGGGTACTGATCATTACCTGAAAGTGTCATCAAGATTGGGTGAAAAAATGTGTGCTGAGATTTCAGGAAGCTCTTAGTTTTTTGGAAGATTGGCAACCCATTTCCATGAAAGTGATTTGCGCCGTTCTCTGCTTAGGGCTACATCAATAGGAAACAAACCATAGAGATAGAACTTGAGCTACTTTATTGTGTCAAGTTTCAAAGAGCTAGCAAAAACCGTGTTTGATTTAGAGTTCCAACTACATGTATCCATATAGGAGAAAACAGAGTGAAACCTAAAAATTAAAACTGTTACTGCCAACGAACGGTTTAACCTAGAAGAACGAAATTTGGTGAGCCAAGTGGGATTGGGGTACTGATCATTACCTGAAAGTGTCATCAAGATTGGGTGAAAAAATGTGTGCTGAGATTTCAGGAAACTCGTAGTTTTTTGGAAGATTGGCAACCCCTTACCATGAGAGTGATTTGCGCCAGTCTCTGCTTAGGGCTACATCAATAGGAAAGAAACCATAGAGATAGAACTTGGAGCTACTTTTGTGTCAAGTTTCAAAGAGCTAGCACAAACCGTGTTTGATTTAGATTTGCAACTACATGTATCCATATAGGAGAAAACAGATTGAAACCTAAAAATTAAAACTGTTACTGCCAACGAACGGTTTAACCTAGAAGAACGAAATTTGGTGAGCCAAGTGGGATTGGGGTACTGATCATTACCTGAAAGTGTCATCAAGATTGGGTGAAAAAATGTGTGCTGAGATTTCAGGAAACTCGTAGTTTTTTTGAAGATTGGCAACCCCTTTCCATGAGAGTGATTTGCGCCAGTCTCTGCTTAGGGCTACATCAATAGGAAACAAACCATAGAGATAGAACTTGGAGCTACTTTTGTGTCAAGTTTCAAAGAGCTAGCACAAACCGTGTTTGATTTAGAGTTCCAACTACATGTATCCATATAGGAGAAAACAGAGTGAAACCTAAAAATTAAAACTGTTAGAGCCAAAGAACGGTTTAACCTAAAAGAAAGAAACTTGGTGACTCAAGTGGAATTTGCTGTTGTGGTCATTACCTGAAAGTGTCATCAAGATTGGGTGAAAAAATGTGTGCTGAGATTTCAGGAAACTCGTAGTTTTTTGGAAGCCTGGCAACCCCTTTCCATGAAAGTGATTTGCGCGAGTCTCTGCTTAGGGCTACATCAATAGGAAACAAACCATACAGATGGAACTCGGAGGTACTTTATTGTGTCAAGTTTCAAAGAGCTAGCACGAACCGTGTTGATTTAGAGTTCCAACTACATGTATCCTATAGGAGAGAACAGAGTGGAACCTAAAAATTAAACTGTTACTGCCAACGAACGCTTTAATCTAGAAAAACGAAATTTGGTGAGCCAAGTGGGATTGGGGTACTCATCATTACCTGAAAGTGTCATCAAGATTGGGTGAAAAAATGTGTGCTGAGATTTCAGGAAACTCGTAGTTTTTTGGAAGCTTGGCAACCCCTTTAAATGAAAGTGATTTGCGCCAGTCTCTTCTTAGGGCTACATCAATAGGAAACAAACCATAGAGATAGAACTTGGAGCTACTTTATTGTGTCAAGTTTCAAAGAGCTAGCAAAAACCGTGTTTGATTTAGAGTTCCAACTACATATATCCATATAGGGGAAAACAGAGTGAAACCTAAAAATTAAAACTGTTACTGCCAACGAACGGTTTAACCTAGAAGAACGAAATTTGTTGAGCCAAGTGGGATTGGGGTACTGATCATTACCTGAAAGTGTCATCAAGATTGGGTGAAAAAATGTGTGCCGAGATTTCAGGAAACTCGTAGTTGTTTGGAAGATTGGCAACCCCTTTCCATGAATGTGATTTGCGCCAGTCTCTGCTTAGGGCTACATCAATAGGAAACAAACCATAGAGATAGAACTTGGAGCTAATTTATTGTGTCAAGTTTCAAAGAGCTAGCACAAACCGTGTTTGATTTAGAGTTCCAACTACATGTATCCATATAGGAGAAAACAGAGTGAAACCTAAAAATTAAAACTTTTACTGCCAACGAACGGTTTAACCTAGAAGAACGAAATTTGGTGAGCCAAGTGGGATTGGGGTACTGATCATTACCTGAAAGTGTCATCAAGATTGGGTGAAAAAATGTGTGCTGAGATTTCAGGAAACTCGTAGTTGTTTGGAAGATTGGCAACCCCTTTCCATGAAAGTGATTTGCGCCAGTCTCTGCTTAGGGCTACATCAATAGGAAACAAACCATAGAGATAGAACTTGGAGCTACTTTATTGTGTCAAGTTTCAAAGAGCTAGCACAAACCGTGTTTGATTTAGAGTTCCAACTACATGTATCCATATAGGAGAAAACAGAGTGAAACCTAAAAATTAAAACTGTTACTGCCAACGAACGGTTTAACCTAGAAGAACGAAATTTGGTGAGCCAAGTGGGATTGGGGTCCTGATCATTACCTGAAAGTGTCATCAAGATTGGGTGAAAAAATGTGTGCTGAGATTTCAGGAAACTCGCAGTTTTTTGGAAGATTGGCAACCCCTTTCCATGAAAGTGATTTGCGCCAGTCTCTGCTTAGGGCTACATCAATAGGAAACAAACCATAGAGATAGAACTTGGAGCTACCTTATTGTGTCAAGTTTCAAAGAGCTAGCACAAACCGTGTTTGATTTAGAGTTCCAACTACATGTATCCATATAGGAGAAAACAGATTGAAACCTAAAAATTAAAACTGTTACTGCCAACGAACGGTTTAACCTAGAAGAACGAAATTTGGTGAGCCAAGTGGGATTGGGGTACTGATCATTACCTGAAAGTGTCATCAAGATTGGGTGAAAAAATGTGTGCTGAGATTTCAGGAAACTCGCAGTTTTTTGGAAGATTGGCAACCCCTTTCCATGAAAGTGATTTGCGCCAGTCTGTGCTTAGGGCTACATCAATAGGAAACAAACCATAGAGATAGAACTTGGAGCTACTTTATTGTGTCAAGTTTCAAAGAGCTAGGACAAACCGTGTTTGATTTACAGTTCCATCTACATGTATCCATATAGGAGAAAACAGAGTGAAACCTAAAAATTAAACCTTTACTGCCAACGAACTGTTTAACCTAGAAGAACGAAATTTGGTGAGCCAAGTGGGATTGGGGTGCTGATCATTACCTGAAAGTGTCATCAATATTGGTTGAAAAAATGTGTGCTGAGATTTCAGGAAACTCTTAGTTTTTTGGAAGATTGGCAACCCCTTTCCATGAAAGTGATTTGCGCCAGTCTCTGCTTAGGGCTACATCAATAGGAAACAAACCATAGAGATAGAACTTGGAGCTACTTTATTGTGTCAAGTTTCATAGAGCTAGCACAAACCGTGTTTGATTTAGAGTTCCAACTACATGTATCCATATAGGAGAAAACAGAGTGAAACCTAAAAATTAAAACTGTTAGAGCCAAAGAACGGTTTAACCTAAAAGAAAGAAACTTGGTGACTCAAGTGGAATTTGCTGTTGTGGTCATTACCTGAAAGTGTCCTCAAGATTGGGTGAAAAAATGTGTGCTGAGATTTCAGGAAACTCGTAGTTTTTTGGAAGCCTGGCAACCCCTTTCCATG
The DNA here is from genome assembly GCF_964194105.1 of Spermophilus citellus. NCBI lineage: Eukaryota > Metazoa > Chordata > Mammalia > Rodentia > Sciuridae > Spermophilus > Spermophilus citellus. The sequence continues at coordinate 194,332 of NW_027672727.1, read as the reverse complement.
AAAGTGATTTGCGCCAGTCTCTGCTTAGGGCTACATCAATAGGAAACAAACCATAGAGATAGAACATGGAGCTACTTTATTGTGTCAAGTTTCAAAGAGCTAGCACAAACCGTGTTGGATTTAGAGTTCCAACTACATGTATTCATATAGGAGAAAATTGAGTGAAACCTAAAAGTTAAAACTTTACTGCCAACGAATGGTTTAACCTAGAAGAAGGAAATTTGGTGAGCCAAGTGGGATTGGGGTACTCATCATTACCTGAAAGTGTCATCAAGATTGGGTGAAAAAATGTGTGCTGAGATTTCAGGAAACTCGTAGTTTTTTGGAAGCTTGGCAACCCCTTTAAATGAAAGTGATTTGCGCCAGTCTCTTCTTAGGGCTACATCAATAGGAAACAAACCATAGAGATAGAACTTGGAGCTACTTTATTGTGTCAAGTTTCAAAGAGCTAGCAAAAACCGTGTTTGATTTAGAGTTCCAACTACATATATCCATATAGGGGAAAACAGAGTGAAACCTAAAAATTAAAATTGTTACTGCCAACGAACGGTTTAACCTAGAAGAACGAAATTTGGTGAGCCAAGTGGGATTGGGGTACTGATCATTACCTGAAAGTGTCATCAAGATTGGGTGAAAAAATGTGTGCTGAGATTTCAGGAAACTCGTAGTTGTTTGGAAGATTGGCAACCCCTTTCCATGAATGTGATTTGCGCCAGTCTCTGCTTAGGGCTACATCAATAGGAAACAAACCATAGCGATAGAACTTGGAGCTAATTTATTGTGTCAAGTTTCAAAGAGCTAGCACAAACCGTGTTTGATTTAGAGTTCCAACTACATGTATCCATATAGGAGAAAACAGAGTGAAACCTAAAAATTAAAACTGTTACTGCCAACGAACGGTTTAACCTAGAAGAACGAAATTTGGTGAGCCAAGTGGGATTGGGGTACTGATCATTACCTGAAAGTGTCATCAAGATTGGCTGAAAAAATGTGTGCTGAGATTTCAGGAAACTCGCAGTTTTTTGGAAGATTGGCAACCCCTTTCCATGAAAGGGATTTGCGCCAGTCTCTGCTTAGGGCTACATCAATAGGAAACAAACCATAGAGATAGAACATGGAGCTACTTTATTGTGTCAAGTTTCAAAGAGCTAGCACAAACCGTGTTTGATTTAGAGTTCCAACTACATGTATCCATATAGGAGAAAACAGAGTGAAACCTAAAAATTAAAACTGTTACTGCCAATGTACAGTTTAACCTAGAAGAACGAAATTTGGTGAGCCAAGTGGGAAAGGGGTACTGATCATTACCTGACAGTGTCATCAAGATTGGGTGAAAAAATGTGTGCTGAGATTTCAGGAAACTCTTAGTTTTTTGGAAGATTGGCAACCCCTTTCCAAGAAAGTGATTTGCGCCGTTCTCTGCTTAGGGCTACATCAATAGGAAACAAACCATAGAGATAGAACTTGAGCTACTTTATTGTGTCAAGTTTCAAAGAGCTAGCAAAACCGTGTTTGATTTAGAGTTCCAACTACATGTATCCATATAGGAGAAAACAGCGTGAAACCTAAAAATTAAAACTGTTACTGCCAACGAACGGTTTAACCTAGAAGAACGAAATTTGGTGAGCCAAGTGGGAATGGGGTACTGATCATTACCTGAAAGTGTCATCAAGATTGGGTGAAAAAATGTGTGCTGAGATTTCAGGAAACTAGCAGTTTTTTGGAAGTTTGGCAACCCCTTTCAATGAAAGTGATTTGCGCCAGTCTCTTCTTAGGGCTACATCAATAGGAAACAAACCATAGAGATAGAACTTGGAGCTACTTTATTGTGTCAAGTTTCAAAGAGCTAGCACAAACCGTGTTTGATTTAGAGTTCCAACTACATGTATCCATATAGGAGAAAACAGAGTGAAACCTAAAAATTAAAACTGTTACTGCCAACGAACGGTTTAACCTAGAAGAACGAAATTTGGTGAGCCAAGTGGGATTGGGGTACTGATCATTACTTGAAAGTGTCATCAAGATTGGGTGAAAAAATGTGTGCTGAGATTTCAGGAAACTCGTAGTTTTTTTGAAGATTGGCAACCCCTTTCCATGAGAGTGATTTGCGCCAGTCTCTGCTTAGGGCTACATCAATAGGAAACAAACCATAGAGATAGAACTTGGAGCTACTTTTGTGTCAAGTTTCAAAGAGCTAGCACAAACCGTGTTTGATTTAGAGTTCCAACTACATGTATCCATATAGGAGAAAACAGAGTGAAACCTAAAAATTAAAACTGTTAGAGCCAAAGAACGGTTTAACCTAAAAGAAAGAAACTTGGTGACTCAAGTGGAATTTGCTGTTGTGGTCATTACCTGAAAGTGTCCTCAAGATTGGGTGAAAAAATGTGTGCTGAGATTTCAGGAAACTCGTAGTTTTTTGGAAGCCTGGCAACCCCTTTCCATGAAAGTGATTTGCGCCAGTCTCTGCTTAGGGCTACATCAATAGGAAACAAACCATAGAGATATAACATGGAGCTACTTTATTGTGTCAAGTTTCAATGAGCTAGCACAAACCGTGTTGGATTTAGAGTTCCAACTACATGTATTCATATAGGAGAAAATTGAGTGAAACCTAAAAGTTAAAACTTTACTGCCAACGAATGGTTTAACCTAGAAGAAGGAAATTTGGTGAGCCAAGTGGGATTGGGGTACTCATCATTACCTGAAAGTGTCATCAAGATTGGGTGAAAAAATGTGTGCTGAGATTTCAGGAAACTCGTAGTTTTTTGGAAGCTTGGCAACCCCTTTAAATGAAAGTGATTTGCGCCAGTCTCTGCATAGGGCTACATATAGGAAACAAACCATAGAGATAGAACTTGGAGCTACTTTATTGTGTCAAGTTTCAAAGAGCTAGCAAAAACCGTGTTTGATTTAGAGTTCCAACTACATATATCCATATAGGGGAAAACAGAGTGAAACCTAAAAATTAAAACTGTTACTGCCAACGAACGGTTTAACCTAGAAGAACGAAATTTGGTGAGCCAAGTGGGATTGGGGTACTGATCATTACCTGAAAGTGTCATCAAGATTGGGTGAAAAAATGTGTGCTGAGATTTCAGGAAACTCGTAGTTGTTTGGAAGATTGGCAACCCCTTTCCATGAATGTGATTTGCGCCAGTCTCTGCTTAGGGCTACATCAATAGGAAACAAACCATAGAGATAGAACTTGGAGCTAATTTATTGTGTCAAGTTTCAAAGAGCTAGCACAAACCGTGTTTGATTTAGAGTTCCAACTACATGTATCCATATAGGAGAAAACAGAGTGAAACCTAAAAATTAAAACTTTTACTGCCAACGAACGGTTTAACCTAGAAGAACGAAATTTGGTGAGCCAAGTGGGATTGGGGTACTGATCATTACCTGAAAGTGTCATCTAGATTGGGTGAAAAAATGTGTGCTGAGATTTCAGGAAACTCGTAGTTGTTTGGAAGATTGGCAACCCCTTTCCATGAAAGTGATTTGCGCCAGTCTCTGCTTAGGGCTACATCAATAGGAAACAAACCATAGAGATAGAACTTGGAGCTACTTTATTGTGTCAAGTTTCAAAGAGCTAGCACAAACCGTGTTTGATTTAGAGTTCCAACTACATGTATCCATATAGGAGAAAACAGAGTGAAACCTAAAAATTAAAACTGTTACTGCCAACGAACGGTTTAACCTAGAAGAACGAAATTTGGTGAGCCAAGTGGGATTGGGGTACTGATCATTACCTGAAAGTGTCATCAAGATTGGCTGAAAAAATGTGTGCTGAGATTTCAGGAAACTCGCAGTTTTTTTGAAGATTGGCAACCCCTTTCCATGAGAGGGATTTGCGCCAGTCTCTGCTTAGGGCTACATCAATAGGAAACAAACCATAGAGATAGAACTTGGAGCTACTTTATTGTGTCAAGTTTCAAAGAGCTAGCACAAACCGTGTTTGATTTAGAGTTCCAACTACATGTATCCATATAGGAGAAAACAGAGTGAAACCTAAAAATTAAAACTGTTACTGCCAACGAACGGTTTAACCTAGAACGAAATTTGGTGAGCCAAGTGGGATTGAGGTACTGATCATTACCTGAAAGTGTCATCAAGATTGGGTGAAAAAATGTGTGCAGAGATTTCAGGAAACTCTTAGTTTTTTGGAAGATGGCAACCCCTTTCCATGAAAGTGATTTGCGCCAGTCTCTGCTTAGGGCTACATCAATAGGAAACAAACCATAGAGATAGAACTTGGAGCTACTTTATTGTGTCAAGTTTCAAAGAGCTAGCACAAACCGTGTTTGATTTAGAGTTCCAACTACATGTATCCATATAGGAGAAAACAGAGTGAAACCTAAAAATTAAAACTGTTACTGCCAACGAACGGTTTAACCTAGAAGAACGAAATTTGGTGAGCCAAGTGGGAATGGGGTACTGATCATTACCTGAAAGTGTCATCAAGATTGGGTGAAAAAATGTGTGCTGAGATTTCAGGAAACTAGCAGTTTTTTGGAAGTTTGGCAACCCCTTTCAATGAAAGTGATTTGCGCCAGTCTCTTCTTAGGGCTACATCAATAGGAAACAAACCATAGAGATAGAACTTGGAGCTACTTTATTGTGTCAAGTTTCAAAGAGCTAGCACAAACCGTGTTTGATTTAGAGTTCCAACTACATGTATCCATATAGGAGAAAACAGAGTGATACCTAAAAATTAAAACTGTTACTGCCAACGAACGGTTTAACCTAGAAGAACGAAATTTGGTGAGCCAAGTGGGATTGGGGTACTGATCATTACTTGAAAGTGTCATCAAGATTGGGTGAAAAAATGTGTGCTGAGATTTCAGGAAACTCGTAGTTTTTTGGAAGATTGGCAACCCCTTTCCATGAGAGTGATTTGCGCCAGTCTTTGCTTAGGGCTACATCAATAGGAAACAAACCATAGAGATAGAACTTGGAGCTACTTTTGTGTCAAGTTTCAAAGAGCTAGCAAAAACCGTTTTTGATTTAGATTTCCAACTACATGTATCCATATAGGAGAAAACAGATTGAAACCTAAAAATTAAAACTGTTACTGCCAACGAACGGTTTAACCTAGAAGAACGAAATTTGGTGAGCCAAGTGGGATTGGGGTACTGATCATTACCTGAAAGTGTCATCAAGATTGGGTGAAAAAATGTGTGCTGAGATTTCAGGAAACTCGCAGTTTTTTGGAAGATTGGCAACCCCTTTCCATGAAAGTGATTTGCGCCAGTCTCTGCTTAGGGCTACATCAATAGGAAACAAACCATAGAGATAGAACTTGGAGCTACTTTATTGTGTCAAGTTTCAAAGAGCTAGCACAAACCGTGTTTGATTTACAGTTCCAACTACATGTATCCATATAGGAGAAAACAGAGTGAAACCTAAAAATTAAACCTTTACTGCCAACGAACTGTTTAACCTAGAAGAACGAAATTTGGTGAGCCAAGTGGGATTGGGGTGCTGATCATTACCTGAAAGTGTCATCAAGATTGGTTGAAAAAATGTGTGCTGAGATTTCAGGAAACTCTTAGTTTTTTGGAAGATTGGCAACCCCTTTCCATGAAAGTGATTTGCGCCAGTCTCTGCTTAGGGCTACATCAATAGGAAACAAACCATAGAGATAGAACTTGGAGCTACTTTATTGTGTCAAGTTTCATAGAGCTAGCACAAACCGTGTTTGATTTAGAGTTCCAACTACATGTATCCATATAGGAGAAAACAGAGTGAAACCTAAAAATTAAAACTGTTACTGCCAACGAACGGTTTAACCTAGAAGAACGAAATTTGGTGAGCCAAGTGGGAATGGGGTACTGATCATTACCTGAAAGTGTCATCAAGATTGGCTGAAAAAATGTGTGCTGAGATTTCAGGAAACTCGCAGTTTTTTGGAAGATTGGCAACCCCTTTCCATGAAAGTGATTTGCGCCAGTCTCTGCTTAGGGCTACATCAATAGGAAACAAACCATAGAGATAGAACTTGGAGCTACTTTATTGTGTCAAGTTTCAAAGAGCTAGCACAAACCGTGTTTGATTTAGAGTTCCAACTACATGTATCCATATAGGAGAAAACAGAGTGAAACCTAAAAATTAAAACTGTTAGAGCCAAAGAACGGTTTAAGATAAAAGAAAGAAACTTGGTGACTAAAGTGGAATTTGCTGTAGTGGTCATTACCTGAAAGTGTCATCAAGATTGGGTGAAAAAATGTGTGCTGAGATTTCAGGAAACTCGTAGTTTTTTGGAAGCCTGGCAACCCCTTTCCATGAAAGTGATTTGCGCCAGTCTCTGCTTAGGGCTACCTCAATAGGAAACAAACCATAGAGATAGAACATGGAGCTACTTTATTGTGTCAAGTTTCAAAGAGCTAGCACAAACCGTGTTGGATTTAGAGTTCCAACTACATGTATTCATATAGGAGAAAATTGAGTGAAACCTAAAAGTTAAAACTTTACTGCCAACGAATGGTTTAACCTAGAAGAAGGAAATTTGGTGAGCCAAGTGGGATTGGGGTACTCATCATTACCTGAAAGTGTCATCAAGATTGGGTGAAAAAATGTGTGCTGAGATGTCAGGAAACTCGTAGTTTTTTGGAAGCTTGGCAACCCCTTTAAATGAAAGTGATTTGCGCCAGTCTCTTCTTAGGGCTACATCAATAGGAAACAAACCATAGAGATAGAACTTGGAGCTACTTTATTGTGTCAAGTTTCAAAGAGCTAGCAAAAACCGTGTTTGATTTAGAGTTCCAACTACATATATCCATATAGGGGAAAACAGAGTGAAACCTAAAAATTAAAATTGTTACTGCCAACGAACGGTTTAACCTAGAAGAACGAAATTTGGTGAGCCAAGTGGGATTGGGGTACTGATCATTACCTGAAAGTGTCATCAAGATTGGGTGAAAAAATGTGTGCTGAGATTTCAGGAAACTCGTAGTTGTTTGGAAGATTGGCAACCCCTTTCCATGAATGTGATTTGCGCCAGTCTCTGCTTAGGGCTACATCAATAGGAAACAAACCATAGCGATAGAACTTGGAGCTAATTTATTGTGTCAAGTTTCAAAGAGCTAGCACAAACCGTGTTTGATTTAGAGTTCCAACTACATGTATCCATATAGGAGAAAACAGAGTGAAACCTAAAAATTAAAACTGTTACTGCCAACGAACGGTTTAACCTAGAAGAACGAAATTTGGTGAGCCAAGTGGGATTGGGGTACTGATCATTACCTGAAAGTGTCATCAAGATTGGCTGAAAAAATGTGTGCTGAGATTTCAGGAAACTCGCAGTTTTTTGGAAGATTGGCAACCCCTTTCCATGAAAGGGATTTGCGCCAGTCTCTGCTTAGGGCTACATCAATAGGAAACAAACCATAGAGATAGAACATGGAGCTACTTTATTGTGTCAAGTTTCAAAGAGCTAGCACAAACCGTGTTTGATTTAGAGTTCCAACTACATGTATCCATATAGGAGAAACAGAGTGAAACCTAAAAATTAAAACTGTTACTGCCAATGTACAGTTTAACCTAGAAGAACGAAATTTGGTGAGCCAAGTGGGAAAGGGGTACTGATCATTACCTGACAGTGTCATCAAGATTGGGTGAAAAAATGTGTGCTGAGATTTCAGGAAACTCTTAGTTTTTTGGAAGATTGGCAACCCCTTTCCAAGAAAGTGATTTGCGCCGTTCTCTGCTTAGGGCTACATCAATAGGAAACAAACCATAGAGATAGAACTTGAGCTACTTTATTGTGTCAAGTTTCAAAGAGCTAGCAAAACCGTGTTTGATTTAGAGTTCCAACTACATGTATCCATATAGGAGAAAACAGCGTGAAACCTAAAAATTAAAACTGTTACTGCCAACGAACGGTTTAACCTAGAAGAACGAAATTTGGTGAGCCAAGTGGGAATGGGGTACTGATCATTACCTGAAAGTGTCATCAAGATTGGGTGAAAAAATGTGTGCTGAGATTTCAGGAAACTAGCAGTTTTTTGGAAGTTTGGCAACCCCTTTCAATGAAAGTGATTTGCGCCAGTCTCTTCTTAGGGCTACATCAATAGGAAACAAACCATAGAGATAGAACTTGGAGCTACTTTATTGTGTCAAGTTTCAAAGAGCTAGCACAAACCGTGTTTGATTTAGAGTTCCAACTACATGTATCCATATAGGAGAAAACAGAGTGAAACCTAAAAATTAAAACTGTTACTGCCAACGAACGGTTTAACCTAGAAGAACGAAATTTGGTGAGCCAAGTGGGATTGGGGTACTGATCATTACTTGAAAGTGTCATCAAGATTGGGTGAAAAAATGTGTGCTGAGATTTCAGGAAACTCGTAGTTTTTTTGAAGATTGGCAACCCCTTTCCATGAGAGTGATTTGCGCCAGTCTCTGCTTAGGGCTACATCAATAGGAAACAAACCATAGAGATAGAACTTGGAGCTACTTTTGTGTCAAGTTTCAAAGAGCTAGCACAAACCGTGTTTGATTTAGAGTTCCAACTACATGTATCCATATAGGAGAAAACAGAGTGAAACCTAAAAATTAAAACTGTTAGAGCCAAAGAACGGTTTAACCTAAAAGAAAGAAACTTGGTGACTCAAGTGGAATTTGCTGTTGTGGTCATTACCTGAAAGTGTCCTCAAGATTGGGTGAAAAAATGTGTGCTGAGATTTCAGGAAACTCGTAGTTTTTTGGAAGCCTGGCAACCCCTTTCCATGAAAGTGATTTGCGCCAGTCTCTGCTTAGGGCTACATCAATAGGAAACAAACCATAGAGATATAACATGGAGCTACTTTATTGTGTCAAGTTTCAATGAGCTAGCACAAACCGTGTTGGATTTAGAGTTCCAACTACATGTATTCATATAGGAGAAAATTGAGTGAAACCTAAAAGTTAAAACTTTACTGCCAACGAATGGTTTAACCTAGAAGAAGGAAATTTGGTGAGCCAAGTGGGATTGGGGTACTCATCATTACCTGAAAGTGTCATCAAGATTGGGTGAAAAAATGTGTGCTGAGATTTCAGGAAACTCGTAGTTTTTTGGAAGCTTGGCAACCCCTTTAAATGAAAGTGATTTGCGCCAGTCTCTGCATAGGGCTACATATAGGAAACAAACCATAGAGATAGAACTTGGAGCTACTTTATTGTGTCAAGTTTCAAAGAGCTAGCAAAAACCGTGTTTGATTTAGAGTTCCAACTACATATATCCATATAGGGGAAAACAGAGTGAAACCTAAAAATTAAAACTGTTACTGCCAACGAACGGTTTAACCTAGAAGAACGAAATTTGGTGAGCCAAGTGGGATTGGGGTACTGATCATTACCTGAAAGTGTCATCAAGATTGGGTGAAAAAATGTGTGCTGAGATTTCAGGAAACTCGTAGTTGTTTGGAAGATTGGCAACCCCTTTCCATGAATGTGATTTGCGCCAGTCTCTGCTTAGGGCTACATCAATAGGAAACAAACCATAGAGATAGAACTTGGAGCTAATTTATTGTGTCAAGTTTCAAAGAGCTAGCACAAACCGTGTTTGATTTAGAGTTCCAACTACATGTATCCATATAGGAGAAAACAGAGTGAAACCTAAAAATTAAAACTTTTACTGCCAACGAACGGTTTAACCTAGAAGAACGAAATTTGGTGAGCCAAGTGGGATTGGGGTACTGATCATTACCTGAAAGTGTCATCTAGATTGGGTGAAAAAATGTGTGCTGAGATTTCAGGAAACTCGTAGTTGTTTGGAAGATTGGCAACCCCTTTCCATGAAAGTGATTTGCGCCAGTCTCTGCTTAGGGCTACATCAATAGGAAACAAACCATAGAGATAGAACTTGGAGCTACTTTATTGTGTCAAGTTTCAAAGAGCTAGCACAAACCGTGTTTGATTTAGAGTTCCAACTACATGTATCCATATAGGAGAAAACAGAGTGAAACATAAAAATTAAAACTGTTACTGCCAACGAACGGTTTAACCTAGAAGAACGAAATTTGGTGAGCCAAGTGGGATTGGGGTACTGATCATTACCTGAAAGTGTCATCAAGATTGGCTGAAAAAATGTGTGCTGAGATTTCAGGAAACTCGCAGTTTTTTTGAAGATTGGCAACCCCTTTCCATGAGAGGGATTTGCGCCAGTCTCTGCTTAGGGCTACATCAATAGGAAACAAACCATAGAGATAGAACTTGGAGCTACTTTATTGTGTCAAGTTTCAAAGAGCTAGCACAAACCGTGTTTGATTTAGAGTTCCAACTACATGTATCCATATAGGAGAAAACAGAGTGAAACCTAAAAATTAAAACTGTTACTGCCAACGAACGGTTTAACCTAGAACGAAATTTGGTGAGCCAAGTGGGATTGAGGTACTGATCATTACCTGAAAGTGTCATCAAGATTGGGTGAAAAAATGTGTGCAGAGATTTCAGGAAACTCTTAGTTTTTTGGAAGATGGCAACCCCTTTCCATGAAAGTGATTTGCGCCAGTCTCTGCTTAGGGCTACATCAATAGGAAACAAACCATAGAGATAGAACTTGGAGCTACTTTATTGTGTCAAGTTTCAAAGAGCTAGCACAAACCGTGTTTGATTTAGAGTTCCAACTACATGTATCCATATAGGAGAAAACAGAGTGAAACCTAAAAATTAAAACTGTTACTGCCAACGAACGGTTTAACCTAGAAGAACGAAATTTGGTGAGCCAAGTGGGAATGGGGTACTGATCATTACCTGAAAGTGTCATCAAGATTGGGTGAAAAAATGTGTGCTGAGATTTCAGGAAACTAGCAGTTTTTTGGAAGTTTGGCAACCCCTTTCAATGAAAGTGATTTGCGCCAGTCTCTTCTTAGGGCTACATCAATAGGAAACAAACCATAGAGATAGAACTTGGAGCTACTTTATTGTGTCAAGTTTCAAAGAGCTAGCACAAACCGTGTTTGATTTAGAGTTCCAACTACATGTATCCATATAGGAGAAAACAGAGTGATACCTAAAAATTAAAACTGTTACTGCCAACGAACGGTTTAACCTAGAAGAACGAAATTTGGTGAGCCAAGTGGGATTGGGGTACTGATCATTACTTGAAAGTGTCATCAAGATTGGGTGAAAAAATGTGTGCTGAGATTTCAGGAAACTCGTAGTTTTTTGGAAGATTGGCAACCCCTTTCCATGAGAGTGATTTGCGCCAGTCTCTGCTTAGGGCTACATCAATAGGAAACAAACCATAGAGATAGAACTTGGAGCTACTTTTGTGTCAAGTTTCAAAGAGCTAGCAAAAACCGTTTTTGATTTAGATTTCCAACTACATGTATCCATATAGGAGAAAACAGATTGAAACCTAAAAATTAAAACTGTTACTGCCAACGAACGGTTTAACCTAGAAGAACGAAATTTGGTGAGCCAAGTGGGATTGGGGTACTGATCATTACCTGAAAGTGTCATCAAGATTGGGTGAAAAAATGTGTGCTGAGATTTCAGGAAACTCGCAGTTTTTTGGAAGATTGGCAACCCCTTTCCATGAAAGTGATTTGCGCCAGTCTCTGCTTAGGGCTACATCAATAGGAAACAAACCATAGAGATAGAACTTGGAGCTACTTTATTGTGTCAAGTTTCAAAGAGCTAGCACAAACCGTGTTTGATTTACAGTTCCAACTACATGTATCCATATAGGAGAAAACAGAGTGAAACCTAAAAATTAAACCTTTACTGCCAACGAACTGTTTAACCTAGAAGAACGAAATTTGGTGAGCCAAGTGGGATTGGGGTGCTGATCATTACCTGAAAGTGTCATCAAGATTGGTTGAAAAAATGTGTGCTGAGATTTCAGGAAACTCTTAGTTTTTTGGAAGATTGGCAACCCCTTTCCATGAAAGTGATTTGCGCCAGTCTCTGCTTAGGGCTACATCAATAGGAAACAAACCATAGAGATAGAACTTGGAGCTACTTTATTGTGTCAAGTTTCATAGAGCTAGCACAAACCGTGTTTGATTTAGAGTTCCAACTACATGTATCCATATAGGAGAAAACAGAGTGAAACCTAAAAATTAAAACTGTTACTGCCAACGAACGGTTTAACCTAGAAGAACGAAATTTGGTGAGCCAAGTGGGAATGGGGTACTGATCATTACCTGAAAGTGTCATCAAGATTGGCTGAAAAAATGTGTGCTGAGATTTCAGGAAACTCGCAGTTTTTTGGAAGATTGGCAACCCCTTTCCATGAAAGTGATTTGCGCCAGTCTCTGCTTAGGGCTACATCAATAGGAAACAAACCATAGAGATAGAACTTGGAGCTACTTTATTGTGTCAAGTTTCAAAGAGCTAGCACAAACCGTGTTTGATTTAGAGTTCCAACTACATGTATCCATATAGGAGAAAACAGAGTGAAACCTAAAAATTAAAACTGTTAGAGCCAAAGAACGGTTTAAGATAAAAGAAAGAAACTTGGTGACTAAAGTGGAATTTGCTGTAGTGGTCATTACCTGAAAGTGTCATCAAGATTGGGTGAAAAAATGTGTGCTGAGATTTCAGGAAACTCGTAGTTTTTTGGAAGCCTGGCAACCCCTTTCCATGAAAGTGATTTGCGCCAGTCTCTGCTTAGGGCTACCTCAATAGGAAACAAACCATAGAGATAGAACATGGAGCTACTTTATTGTGTCAAGTTTCAAAGAGCTAGCACAAACCGTGTTGGATTTAGAGTTCCAACTACATGTATTCATATAGGAGAAAATTGAGTGAAACCTAAAAGTTAAAACTTTACTGCCAACGAATGGTTTAACCTAGAAGAAGGAAATTTGGTGAGCCAAGTGGGATTGGGGTACTCATCATTACCTGAAAGTGTCATCAAGATTGGGTGAAAAAATGTGTGCTGAGATGTCAGGAAACTCGTAGTTTTTTGGAAGCTTGGCAACCCCTTTAATTGAAAGTGATTTGCGCCAGTCTCTGCATAGGGCTACATATAGGAAACAAACCATAGAGATAGAACTTGGAGCTACTTTATTGTGTCAAGTTTCAAAGAGCTAGCAAAAACCGTGTTTGATTTAGAGTTCCAACTACATATATCCATATAGGAGAAAACAGAGTGAAACCTAAAAATTAAAACTGTTACTGCCAACGAACGGTTTAACTTAGAAGAACGAAATTTGGTGAGCCAAGTGGGATTGGGGTACTGATCATTACCTGAAAGTGTCATCAAGATTGTATGAAAAAATGTGTGCTGAGATTTCAGGTAACTCGTAGTTTTTTGGAAACTTGGCAACCCCTTTAAATGAAAGTGATTTGCGCCAGTCTCTGCTTAGGGCTACATCAATAGGAAACAAACCATAGAGATAGAACTTGGAGCTACTTTATTGTGTCAAGTTTCAAAGAGCTAGCACAAACAGTGTTTGATTTAGAGTTCCAACTACATGTATCCATATAGGAGAAAACAGAGTGAAACCTAAAAATTAAAACTGTTACTGCCAACGAACGGTTTAACCTAGAAGAACGAAATTTGGTGAGCCAAGTGGGATTGGGGTACTGATCATTACCTGAAAGTGTCATCAAGATTGGGTGAAAAAATGTGTGCTGAGATTTCAGGAAACTCGTAGTTTTTTGGAAGATTGGCAACCCCTTTCCATGAAAGTGATTTGCGCCAGTCTCTGCTTAGGGTTACATCAATAGGAAACAAACCATAGAGATAGAACTTGGAGCTACTTTATTGTGTCAAGTTTCAAAGAGCTAGCACAAACCGTGTTTGATTTAGAGTTCCAACTACATGTATCCATATAGGAGAAAACAGAGTGAAACCTAAAAATTAAAATTGTTACTGAAAACGAACGGTTTAACCTAGAAGAACGAAATTTGGTAAGCCAAGTGGGATTGGGGTACTGATCATTACCTGAAAGTGTCATCAAGATTGGGTGAAAAAATGTGTGCTGAGATTTCAGGAAACTCGTAGTTGTTTGGAAGATTGGCAACCCCTTTCCATGAATGTGATTTGCGCCAGTCTCTGCTTAGGGCTACATCAATAGGAAACAAACCATAGAGATAGAACTTGGAGCTACTTTATTGTGTCAAGTTTCAAAGAGCTAGCACAAACCGTGTTTGATTTAGAGTTCCAAATACATGTATCCATATAGGAGAAAACAGAGTGAAACCTAAAAATTAAAACTGTTACTGCCAACGAACGGTTTAACCTAGAAGAACGAAATTTGGTGAGCCAAGTGGGAATGGCGTACTGATCATTACCTGAAAGTGTCATCAAGATTGGGTGAAAAAATGTGTGCTGAGATTTCAGGAAACTAGCAGTTTTTTGGAAGTTTGGCAACCCCTTTCAATGAAAGTGATTTGCGCCAGTCTCTTCTTAGGGCTACATCAATAGGAAACAAACCATAGAGATAGAACTTGGAGCTACTTTATTGTGTCAAGTTTCAAAGAGCTAGCACAAACCGTGTTTGATTTAGAGTTCCAACTACATGTATCCATATAGGAGAAAACAGAGTGAAACCTAAAAATTAAAACTGTTACTGCCAACGAACGGTTTAACCTAGAAGAACGAAATTTGGTGAGCCAAGTGGGATTGGGGTACTGATCATTACCTGAAAGGGTCATCAAGATTGGGTGAAAAAATGTGTGCTGAGATTTCAGGAAACTCGTAGTTTTTTGGAAGATTGGCAACCCCTTTCCATGAGAGTGATTTGCGCCAGTCTCTGCTTAGGGCTACATCAATAGGAAACAAACCATAGAGATAGAACTTGGAGCTACTTTTGTGTCAAGTTTCAAAGAGCTAGCACAAACCGTTTTTGATTTAGATTTCCAACTACATGTATCCATATAGGAGAAAACAGATTGAAACCTAAAAATTAAAACTGTTACTGCCAACGAACGGTTTAACCTAGAAGAACGAAATTTGGTGAGCCAAGTGGGATTGGGGTACTGATCATTACCTGAAAGTGTCATCAAGATTGGGTGAAAAAATGTGTGCTGAGATTTCAGGAAACTCGCAGTTTTTTGGAAGATTGGCAACCCCTTTCCATGAAAGTGATTTGCGCCAGTCTCTGCTTAGGGCAACATCAATAGGAAACAAACCATAGAGATAGAACTTGGAGCTACTTTATTGTGTCAAGTTTCAAAGAGCTAGCACAAACCGTGTTTGATTTACAGTTCCAAATACATGTATCCATATAGGAGAAAACAGAGTGAAACCTAAAAATTAAACCTTTACTGCCAACGAACTGTTTAACCTAGAAGAACGAAATTTGGTGAGCCAAGTGGGATTGGGGTGCTGATCATTACCTGAAAGTGTCCTCAAATTGGTTGAAAAAATGTGTGCTGAGATTTCAGGAAACTCTTAGTTTTTTGGAAGATTGGCAACCCCTTTCCATGAAAGTGATTTGCGCCAGTCTCTGCTTAGGGCTACATCAATAGGAAACAAACCATAGAGATAGAACTTGGAGCTACTTTATTGTGTCAAGTTTCATAGAGCTAGCACAAACCGTGTTTGATTTAGAGTTCCAACTACATGTATCCATATAGGAGAAAACAGAGTGAAACCTAAAAATTAAAACTGTTACTGCCAACGAACGGTTTAACCTAGAAGAACGAAATTTGGTGAGCCAAGTGGGAATGGGGTACTGATCATTACCTGAAAGTGTCATCAAGATTGGCTGAAAAAATGTGTGCTGAGATTTCAGGAAACTCACAGTTTTTTGGAAGATTGGCAACCCCTTTCCATGAAAGTGATTTGCGCCAGTCTCTGCTTAGGGCTACATCAATAGGAAACAAACCATAGAGATAGAACTTGGAGCTACTTTATTGTTTCAAGTTTCAAAGAGCTAGCACAAACCGTGTTTGATTTAGAGTTCCAACTACATGTATCCATATAGGAGAAAACAGAGTGAAACCTAAAATTAAAACTGTTAGAGCCAAAGAACGGTTTAAGCTAAAAGAAAGAAACTTGGTGACTCAAGTGGAATTTGCTGTAGTGGTCATTACCTGAAAGTGTCATCAAGATTGGGTGAAAAAATGTGTGCTGAGATTTCAGGAAACTCGTAGTTTTTTGGAAGCCTGGCAACCCCTTTCCATGAAAGTGATTTGCGCCAGTCTCTGCTTAGGGCTACATCAATAGGAAACAAACCATAGAGATAGAACATGGAGCTACTTTATTGTGTCAAGTTTCAAAGAGCTAGCACAAACCGTGTTGGATTTAGAGTTCCAACTACATGTATTCATATAGAAGAAAATTGAGTGAAACCTAAAAGTTAAAACTTTACTGCCAACGAATGGTTTAACCTAGAAGAAGGAAATTTGGTGAGCCAAGTGGGATTGGGGTACTCATCATTACCTGAAAGTGTAATCAAGATTGGGTGAAAAAATGTGTGCTGAGATTTCAGGAAACTCGTATTTTTTTGGAAGATTAGCAACCCCTTTAAATGAAAGTGATTTGCGCCAGTCTCTGCTAGGGCTACATATAGGAAACAAACCATAGAGATAGAACTTGGAGCTACTTTATTGTGTCAAGTTTCAAAGAGCTAGCAAAAACCGTGTTTGATTTAGAGTTCCAACTACATATATCCATATAGGAGAAAACAGAGTGAAACCTAAAAATTAAAACTGTTACTGCCAACGAACGGTTTAACTTAGAAGAACGAAATTTGGTGAGCAAAGTGGGATTGGGGTACTGATCATTAACTGAAAGTGTCATCAAGATTGTATGAAAAAATGTGTGCTGAGATTTCAGGAAACTCGTAGTTTTTTGGAAGCTTGGCAACCCCTTTAAATGAAAGTGATTTGCGCCAGTCTCTGCTTAGGGCTACATCAATAGGAAACAAACCATAGAGATAGAACTTGGAGCTACCTTATTGTGTCAAGTTTCAAAGAGCTACCACAAACCGTGTTTGATTTAGAGTTCCAACTACATGTATCCATATAGGAGAAAACAGATTGAAACCTAAAAATTAAAACTGTTACTGCCAACGAACGGTTTAACCTAGAAGAACGAAATTTGGTGAGCCAAGTGGGATTCGGGTACTGATCATTACCTGAAAGTGTCATCAAGATTGGGTGAAAAAATGTGTGCTGAGATTTCAGGAAACTCGCAGTTTTTTGGAAGATTCGCAACCCCTTTCCATGAAAGTGATTTGCGCCAGTCTCTGCTTAGGGCTACATCAATAGGAGACAAACCATAGAGATAGAACTTGGAACTACTTTATTGTGTCAAGTTTCAAAGAGCTAGCACAAACCGTGTTTGATTTACAGTTCCAACTACATGTATCCATATAGGAGAAAACAGAGTGAAACCTAAAAATTAAACCTTTACTGCCAACGAACTGTTTAACCTAGAAGAACGAAATTTGGTGAGCCAAGTGGGATTGGGGTACTGATCATTACCTGAAAGTGTCATCAAGATTGGTTGAAAAAATGTGTGCTGAGATTTCAGGAAACTCTTAGTTTTTTGGAAGATTGGCAACCCCTTTCCATGAAAGTGATTTGCGCCAGTCTCTGCTTAGGGCTACATCAATAGGAAACAAACCATAGAGATAGAACTTGGAGCTACTTTATTGTGTCAAGTTTCAAAGACCTAGCACAAACCGTGTTTGATTTAGAGTTCCAACTACATGTATCCATATAGGAGAAAACAGAGTGAAACCTAAAAATTAAAACTGTTACTGCCAACGAACGGTTTAACCTAGAAGAACGAAATTTGGTAAGCCAAGTGGGATTGGGGTACTGATCATTACCTGAAAGTGTCATCAATATTGGGTGAAAAAATGTGTGCTGAGATTTCAGGAAACTCGCAGTTTTTTGGAAGATTGGCAACCCCTTTCCATGAAAGTGATTTGCGCCAGTCTCTGCTTAGGGCTACATCAATAGGAAACAAACCATAGAGATAGAACTTGGAGCTACCTTATTGTGTCAAGTTTCAAAGAGCTAGCACAAACCGTGTTTGATTTAGAGTTCCAACTACATGTATCCATATAGGAGAAAACAGATTGAAACCTAAAAATTAAAACTGTTACTGCCAACGAACGGTTTAACCTAGAAGAACGAAATTTGGTGAGCCAAGTGGGATTGGGGTACTGATCATTACCTGAAAGTGTCATCAAGATTGGGTGAAGAAATGTGTGCTAAGATTTCAGGAAACTCGCAGTTTTTTGGAAGATTGGCAACCCCTTTCCATGAAAGTGATTTGCGCCAGTCTCTGCTTAGGGCTACATCAATAGGAAACAAACCATAGAGATAGAACTTGGAGCTACTTTATTGTGCCAAGTTTCAAAGAGCTAGCACAAACCGTGTTTGATTTACAGTTCCAACTACATGTATCCATATAGGAGAAAACAGAGTGAAACCTAAAAATTAAACCTTTACTGCCAACGAACTGTTTAACCTAGAAGAACGAAATTTGGTGAGCCAAGTGGGATTGGTGTGCTGATCATTACCTGAAAGTGTCATCAAGATTGGTTGAAAAAATGTGTGCTGAGATTTCAGGAAACTCTTAGTTTTTTGGAAGATTGGCAACCCCTTTCCATGAAAGTGATTTGCGCCAGTCTCTGCTTAGGGCTACATCAATAGGAAACAAACCATAGAGATAGAACTTGGAGCTACTTTATTGTGTCAAGTTTCATAGAGCTAGCACAAACCGTGTTTGATTTAGAGTTCCAACTACATGTATCCATATAGGAGAAAACAGAGTGAAACCTAAAAATTAAAACTGTTAGAGCCAAAGAACGGTTTAACCTAAAAGAAAGAAACTTGGTGACTCAAGTGGAATTTGCTGTTGTGGTCATAACCTGAAAGTGTCATCAAGATTGGGTGAAAAAATGTGTGCTGAGATTTCAGGAAACTCGTAGTTTTTTGGAAGCCTGGCAACCCCTATCCATGAAAGTGATTTGCGCCAGTCTCTGCTTAGGGCTACATCAATAGGAAACAAACCATAGAGATAGAACATGGAGCTACTTTATTGTGTCAAGTTTCAAAGAGCTAGCACAAACCGTGTTGGATTTAGAGTTCAAACTACATGTATTCATATAGGAGAACATTGAGTGAAACCTAAAAGTTAAAACTTTACTGCCAACGAATGGTTTAACCTAGAAGAAGGAAATTTGGTGAGCCAAGTGGGATTGGGGTACTCATCATTACCTGAAAGTGTCATCAAGATTGGGTGAAAAAATGTGTGCTGAGATTTCAGGAAACTCGTAGTTTTTTGGAAGCTTGGCAACCCCTTTAAATGAAAGAGATTTGCGCCAGTCTCTGCATAGGGCTACATATAGGAAACAAACCATAGAGATAGAACTTGGAGCTACTTTATTGTGTCAAGTTTCAAAGAGCTAGCAAAAACCGTGTTTGATTTAGAGTTCCAACTACATATATCCATATAGGAGAAAACAGAGTGAAACCTAAAAATTAAAACTGTTACTGCCAACGAACGGTTTAACCTAGAAGAACGAAATTTGGTGAGCCAATTGGGATTGGGGTACTGATCATTACCTGAAAGTGTCATCAAGATTGGGTGAAAAAATGTGTGCTGAGATTTCAGGAAACTCGTAGTTGTTTGGAAGATTGGCAACCCCTTTCCATGAATGTGATTTGCGCCAGTCTCTGCTTAGGGCTACATCAATAGGAAACAAACCATAGAGATAGAACTTGGAGCTAATTTATTGTGTCAAGTTTCAAAGAGCTAGCACAAACCGTGTTTGATTTAGAGTTCCAACTACATGTATCCATATAGGAGAAAACAGAGTGAAACCTAAAAATTAAAACTTTTACTGCCAACGAACGGTTTAACCTAGAAGAACGAAATTTGGTGAGCCAAGTGGGATTGGGGTACTGATCATTACCTGAAAGTGTCATCAAGATTGGGTGAAAAAATGTGTGCTGAGATTTCAGGAAACCAGCAGTTTTTTGGAAGATTGGCAACCCCTTTCCATGAAAGTGATTTGCGCCAGTTTCTTCTTAAGGCTACATCATTCGAAACAAACCATAGAGATAGAACATGGAGCTACTTTATTGTGTCACTTTTCAAAGAGCTAGCACAAACCGTGTTTGATTTAGAGTTCCAACTACATGTATCCATATAGGAGAAAACAGAGTGAAACCTAAAAATTAAAACTGTTACTGCCAACGAACGGTTTAACCTAGAAGAACGAAATTTGGTGAGCCAAGTGGGATTGGGGTACTGATCATTACCTGAAAGTGTCATCAAGATTGGCTGAAAAAATGTGTGCTGAGATTTCAGGAAACTCGCAGTTTTTTGGAAGATTGGCAACCCCTTTCCATGAAAGGGATTTGCGCCAGTCTCTGCTTAGGGCTACATCAATAGGAAACAAACCATAGAGATAGAACTTGGAGCTACTTTACTGTGTCAAGTTTCAAAGAGCTAGCACAAACCGTGTTTGATTTAGAGTTCCAACTACATGTATCCATATAGGAGAAAACAGAGTGAAACCTAAAAATTAAAACTGTTACTGCCAACGAACAGTTTAACCTAGAAGAACGAAATTTGGTGAGCCAAGTGGGATTGGGGTACTGATCATTACCTGAAAGTGTCATCAAGATTGGGTGAAAAAATGTGTGCTGAGATTTCAGGAAACTCTGAGTTTTTTGGTAGATTGGCATCCCCTTTCCATGAAAGTGATTTTCGCCGTTCTCTGCTTAGGGCTACATCAATAGGAAACAAACCATAGAGATAGAACTTGAGCTACTTTATTGTGTCAAGTTTCAAAGAGCTAGCAAAAACCGTGTAGATTTAGAGTTCCAACCACATGTATCCATATAGGAGAAAACAGAGTGAAACCTAAAAATTAAAACTGTTACTGCCAACGAACGGTTTAACCTAGTAGAACGAAATTTGGTGAGCCAAGTGGGATTGAGGTACTGATCATTACCTGAAAGTGTCATCAAGATTGGGTGAAAAAATGTGTGCAGAGATTTCAGGAAACTCTTAGTTTTTTGGAAGATGGCAACCCCTTTCCATGAAAGTGATTTGCGCCAGTCTCTGCTTAGGGCCACATCAATATGAAACAAACCATAGAGATAGAACTTGGAGCTACTTTATTGTGTCAAGTTCAAAGAGCTAGCACAAACCGTGTTTGATTTAGAGTTCCAACTACATGTATCCATATAGGAGAAAACAGAGTGAAACCTAAAAATTAAAACTGTTACTGCCAACGAACGGTTTAACCTAGAAGAACGAAATTTGGTGAGCCAAGTGGGAATGGGGTACTGATCATTACCTGAAAGTGTCATCAAGATTGGCTGAAAAAATGTGCGCTGAGATTTCAGGAAACTAGCAGTTTTTTGGAAGTTTGGCAACCCCTTTCAATGAAAGTGATTTGCGCCAGTCTCTTCTTAGGGCTACATCAATAGGAAACAAACCATAGAGATAGAACTTGGAGCTACTTTATTGTGTCAAGTTTCAAAGAGCTAGCAAAAACCGTGTTTGATTTAGAGTTCCAACTACATATATCCATATAGGAGAAAACAGAGTGAAACCTAAAAATTAAAACTGTTACTGCCAACGAACGGTTTAACCTAGAAGAACGAAATTTGGTGAGCCAAGTGGGATTGGGGTACTGATCATTACCTGAAAGTGTCATCAAGATTGGGTGAAAAAATGTGTGCTGAGATTTCAGGAAACTCGTAGTTGTTTGGAAGATTGGCAACCCCTTTCCATGAATGTGATTTGCGCCAGTCTCTGCTTAGGGCTACATCAATAGGAAACAAAAAATAGAGATAGAATTTGGAGCTAATTTATTGTGTCAAGTTTCAAAGAGCTAGCACAAACCGTGTTTGATTTAGAGTTCCAACTACATGTATCCATATAGGAGAAAACAGAGTGAAACCTAAAAATTAAAACTTTTACTGCCAATGAACGGTTTAACCTAGAAGAACGAAATTTGGTGAGCCAAGTGGGATTGGGGTACTGATCATTACCTGAAAGTGTCATCAAGTTTGGGTGAAAAAATGTGTGCTGAGATTTCAGGAAACTCGTAGTATTTTGGAAGATTGGCAACCCCTTTCCATGAAAGTGATTTGCGCCAGTCTCTGCTTAGGGCTACATCATTCGAAACAAACCATAGAGATAGAACATGGAGCTACTTTATTGTGTCACGTTTCAAAGAGCTAGCACAAACCGTGTTTGATTTAGAGTTCCAACTACATGTATCCATATAGGAGAAAACAGAGTGAAACCTAAAAATTAAAACTGTTACTGCCAACGAACGGTTTAACCTAGAAGAACGAAATTTGGTGAGCCAAGTGGGATTGGGGTACTGATCATTACCTGAAAGTGTCATCAAGATTGGCTGAAAAAATGTGTGCTGATATTTCAGGAAACTCGCAGTTTTTTGGAAGATTGGCCACCCCTTTCCATGAAAGGGATTTGCGCCAGTCTCTGCTTAGGGCTACATCAATAGGAAACAAACCATAGAGATAGAACTTGGAGCTACTTTATTGTGTCAAGTTTCAAAGAGCTAGCACAAACCGTGTTTGATTTAGAGTTCCAACTACATGTATCCATATAGGAGAAAACAGAGTGAAACCTAAAAATTAAAACTGTTACTGACAACGAACAGTTTAACATAGAAGAACGAAATTTGGTGAGCCAAGTGGGATTGGGGTACTGATCATTACCTGAAAGTGTCATCAAGATTGGGTGAAAAAATGTGTGCTGAGATTTCAGGAAACTCTTAGTTTTTTGGTAGATTGGCAACCCCTTTCAATGAAAGTGATTTGCGCCAGTCTCTGCTTAGGGCAACATCAATAGGAAACAAACCATAGAGATAGAACTTGGAGCTACTTTATTGTGTCAAGTTTCAAAGAGCTAGCACAAACCGTGTTTGATTTACAGTTCCAACTACATGTATCCATATAGGAGAAAACAGAGTGAAACCTAAAAATTAAACCTTTACTGCCAACGAACTGTTTAACCTAGAAGAACGAAATTTGGTGAGCCAAGTGGGATTGGGGTGCTGATCATTACCTGAAAGTGTCCTCAAGATTGGTTGAAAAAATGTGTGCTGAGATTTCAGGAAACTCTTAGTTTTTTGGAAGATTGGCAACCCCTTTCCATGAAAGTGATTTGCGCCAGTCTCTGCTTAGGGCTACATCAATAGGAAACAAACCATAGAGATAGAACTTGGAGCTACTTTATTGTGTCAAGTTTCATAGAGCTAGCACAAACCGTGTTTGATTTAGAGTTCCAACTACATGTATCCATATAGGAGAAAACAGAGTGAAACCTAAAAATTAAAACTGTTACTGCCAACGAACGGTTTAACCTAGAAGAACGAAATTTGGTGAGCCAAGTGGGAATGGGGTACTGATCATTACCTGAAAGTGTCATCAAGTTTGGCTGAAAAAATGTGTGCTGAGATTTCAGGAAACTCGCAGTTTTTTGGAAGATTGGCAACCCCTTTCCATGAAAGTGATTTGCGCCAGTCTCTGCTTAGGGCTACATCAATAGGAAACAAACCATAGAGATAGAACTTGGAGCTACTTTATTGTTTCAAGTTTCAAAGAGCTAGCACAAACCGTGTTTGATTTAGAGTTCCAACTACATGTATCCATATAGGAGAAAACAGAGTGAAACCTAAAAATTAAAACTGTTAGAGCCAAAGAACGGTTTAAGCTAAAAGAAAGAAACTTGGTGACTCAAGTGGAATTTGCTGTAGTGGTCATTACCTGAAAGTGTCATCAAGATTGGGTGAAAAAATGTGTGCTGAGATTTCAGGAAACTCTTAGATTTTTGGAAGATTGGCAACCCCTTTCCATGAAAGTGATTTGCGCCAGTCTCTGCTTAGGGCTACATCAATAGGAAACAAACCATAGAGATAGAACATGGAGCTACTTTATTGTGTCAAGTTTCAAAGAGCTAGCACAAACCGTGTTGGATTTAGAGTTCCAACTACATGTATTCATATAGGAGAAAATTGAGTGAAACCTAAAAGTTAAAACTTTACTGCCAACGAATGGTTTAACCTAGAAGAAGGAAATTTGGTGAGCCAAGTGGGATTGGGGTACTCATCATTACCTGAAAGTGTAATCAAGATTGGGTGAAAAAATGTGTGCTGAGATTTCAGGAAACTCGTATTTTTTTGGAAGATTAGCAACCCCTTTAAATGAAAGTGATTTGCGCCAGTCTCTTCTAGGGCTACATATAGGAAACAAACCATAGAGATAGAACTTGGAGCTACTTTATTGTGTCAAGTTTCAAAGAGCTAGCAAAAACCGTGTTTGATTTAGAGTTCCAACTACATATATCCATATAGGAGAAAACAGAGTGAAACCTAAAAATTAAAACTGTTACTGCCAACGAACGGTTTAACTTAGAAGAACGAAATTTGGTGAGCCAAGTGGGATTGGGGTACTGATCATTACGTGAAAGTGTCATCAAGATTGTATGAAAAAATGTGTGCTGAGATTTCAGGAAACTCGTAGTTTTTTGGAAGCTTGGCAACCCCTTTAAATGAAAGTGATTTGCGCCAGTCTCTGCTTAGGGCTACATCAATAGGAAACAAACCATAGAGATAGAACTTGGAGCTACTTTATTGTGTCAAGTTTCAAAGAGCTACCACAAACCGTGTTTGATTTAGAGTTCCAACTACATGTATCCATATAGGAGAAAACAGAGTGAAACCTAAAAATTAAAACTGTTACTGCCAACGAACGGTTTAACCTAGAAGAACGAAATTTGGTGAGCCAAGTGGGATTGGGGTACTGATCATTACCTGAAAGTGTCATCAAGATTGGGTGAAAAAATGTGTGCTGAGATTTCAGGAAGCTCGTAGTTTTTTGGAAGATTGGCAACCCCTTTCCATGAAAGTGATTTGCGCCAGTCTCTGCTTAGGGTTACATCAATAGGAAACAAACCATAGAGATAGAACTTGGAGCTACTTTATTGTGTCAAGTTTCAAAGAGCTAGCACAAACCGTGTTTGATTTAGAGTTCCAACTACATGTATCCATATAGGAGAAAACAGAGTGAAACCTAAAAATTAAAACTGTTACTGCCAAAGAACGGTTTAACCTAGAAGAACGAAATTTGGTGAGCCAAGTGGGATGGGGTACTGATCATTACCTGAAAGTGTCATCAAGATTGGGTGAAAAAATGTGTGCTGAGATTTCAGGAAACTCGCAATTTTTTGGAAGATTGGCAACCCCTTTCCATGAAAGTGATTTGCGCCAGTCTCTGCTTAGGGCTACATCAATAGGAAACAAACCATAGAGATAGAACTTGGAGCTACCTTATTGTGTCAAGTTTCAAAGAGCTACCACAAACCGTGTTTGATTTAGAGTTCCAACTACATGTATCCATATAGGAGAAAACAGATTGAAACCTAAAAATTAAAACTGTTACTGCCAACGAACGGTTTAACCTAGAAGAACGAAATTTGGTGAGCCAAGTGGGATTGGGGTACTGATCATTACCTGAAAGTGTCATCAAGATTGGGTGAAAAAATGTGTGCTGAGATTTCAGGAAACTCGCAGTTTTTTGGAAGATTGGCAACCCCTTTCCATGAAAGTGATTTGCGCCAGTCTCTGCTTAGGGCTACATCAATAGGAAACAAAACATAGAGATAGAACTTGGAGCTAATTTATTGTGTCAAGTTTCAAAGAGCTAGCACAAACCGTGTTTGATTTAGAGTTCCAACTACGTGTATCCATATAGGAGAAAACAGAGTGAAACCTAAAAATTAAAACTTTTACTGCCAACGAACGGTTTAACCTAGAAGAACGAAATTTGGTGAGCCAAGTGGGATTGGGGTACTGATCATTACCTGAAAGTGTCATCAAGATTGGTTGAAAAAATGTGTGCTGAGATTTCAGGAAACTCTTAGTTTTTTGGAAGATTGGCAACCCCTTTCCATGAAAGTGATTTGCGCCAGTCTCTGCTTAGGGCTACATCAATAGGAAACAAACCATAGAGATAGAACTTGGAGCTACTTTATTGTGTCAAGTTTCAAAGAGCTAGCACAAACCGTGTTTGATTTAGAGTTCCAACTACATGTATCCATATAGGAGAAAACAGAGTGAAACCTAAAAATTAAAACTGTTACTGCCAACGAACGGTTTAACCTAGAAGAACGAAATTTGGTAAGCCAAGTGGGATTGGGGTACTGATCATTACCTGAAAGTTTCATCAACATTGGGTGAAAAAATGTGTGCTGAGATTTCAGGAAACTCGCAGTTTTTTGGAAGATTGGCAACCCCTTTCCATGAAAGTGATTTGCGCCAGTCTCTGCTTAGGGCTACATCAATAGGAAACAAACCATAGAGATAGAACTTGGAGCTACCTTATTGTGTCAAGTTTCAAAGAGCTAGCACAAACCGTGTTTGATTTAGAGTTCCAACTACATGTATCCATATAGGAGAAAACAGATTGAAACCTAAAAATTAAAACTGTTACTGCCAACGAACGGTTTAACCTAGAAGAACGAAATTTGGTGAGCCAAGTGGGATTGGGGTACTGATCATTACCTGAAAGTGTCATCAAGATTGGGTGAAGAAATGTGTGCTAAGATTTCAGGAAACTCGCAGTTTTTTGGAAGATTGGCAACCCCTTTCCATGAAAGTGATTTGCGCCAGTCTCTGCTTAGGGCTACATCAATAGGAAACAAACCATAGAGATAGAACTTGGAGCTACTTTATTGTGCCAAGTTTCAAAGAGCTAGCACAAACCGTGTTTGATTTACAGTTCCAACTACATGTATCCATATAGGAGAAAACATAGTGAAACCTAAAAATTAAACCTTTACTGCCAACGTACTGTTTAACCTAGAAGAACGAAATTTGGTGAGCCAAGTGGGATTGGGGTGCTGATCATTACCTGAAAGTGTCATCAAGATTGGTTGAAAAAATGTGTGCTGAGATTTCAGGAAACTCTTAGTTTTTTGGAAGATTGGCAACCCCTTTCCATGAAAGTGATTTGCGCCAGTCTCTGCTTAGGGCTACATCAATAGGAAACAAACCATAGAGATAGAACTTGGAGCTACTTTATTGTGTCAAGTTTCATAGAGCTAGCACAAACCGTGTTTGATTTAGAGTTCCAACTACGTGTATCCATATAGGAGAAAACAGAGTGAAACATAAAAATTAAAACTGTTAGAGCCAAAGAACGGTTTAACCTAAAAGAAAGAAACTTGGTGACTCAAGTGGAATTTGCTGTTGTGGTCATAACCTGAAAGTGTCATCAAGATTGGGTGAAAAAATGTGTGCTGAGATTTCAGGAAACTCGTAGTTTTTTGGAAGCCTGGCAACCCCTTTCCATGAAAGTGATTTGCGCCAGTCTCTGCTTAGGGCTACATCAATAGGAAACAAACCATAGAGATAGAACATGGAGCTACTTTATTGTGTCAAGTTTCAAAGAGCTAGCACAAACCCTGTTGGATTTAGAGTTCAAACTACATGTATTCATATAGGAGAACATTGAGTGAAACCTAAAAGTTAAAACTTTACTGCCAACGAATGGTTTAACCTAGAAGAAGGAAATTTGGTGAGCCAAGTGGGATTGGGGTACTCATCATTACCTGAAAGTGTCATCAAGATTGGGTGAAAAAATGTGTGCTGAGATTTCAGGAAACTCGTAGTTTTTTGGAAGCTTGGCAACCCCTTTAAATGAAAGTGATTTGCGCCAGTCTCTTCTTAGGGCTACATCATTCGAAACAAACCATAGAGATAGAACATGGAGCTACTTTATTGTGTCACGTTTCAAAGAGCTAGCACAAACCGTGTTTGATTTAGAGTTCCAACAACATGTATCCATATAGGAGAAAACAGAGTGAAACCTAAAAATTAAAACTGTTACTGCCAACGAACGGTTTAACCTAGAAGAACGAAATTTGGTGAGCCAAGTGGGATTGGGGTACTGATCATTACCTGAAAGTGTCATCAAGATTGGGTGAAAAAATGTGTGCTGAGATTTCAGGAAACTCGCAGTTTTTTGGAAGATTGGCCACCCCTTTCCATGAAAGGGATTTGCGCCAGTCTCTGCTTAGGGCTACATCAATAGGAAACAAACCATAGAGATAGAACTTGGAGCTACTTTATTGTGTCAAGTTTCAAAGAGCTAGCAAAAACCGTGTTTGATTTAGAGTTCCAACTACATGTATCCATATAGGAGAAAACAGAGTGAAACCTAAAAATTAAAACTGTTACTGCCAACGAACGGTTTAACCTAGAAGAACGAAATTTGGTGAGCCAAGTGGGATTGAGGTACTGATCATTACCTGAAAGTGTCATCAAGATTGGGTGAAAAAATGTGTGCAGAGATATCAGGAAACTCTTAGTTTTTTGGAAGATGGCAACCCCTTTCCATGAAAGTGATTTGCGCCAGTCTCTGCTTAGGGCTACATCAATAGGAAACAAACCATAGAGATAGAACTTGGAGCTACTTTATTGTGTCAAGTTTCAAAGAGCTAGCACAAACCGTGTTTGATTTAGAGTTCCAACTACATGTGTCCATATAGGAGAAAACAGATTGAAACCTAAAAATTAAAACTGTTACTGCCAACGAACGGTTTAACCTAGAAAAACGAAATTTGGTGAGCCAAGTGGGAATGGGGTTCTGATCATTACCTGAAAGTGTCATCAAGATTGGGTGAAAAAATGTGTGCTGAGATTTCAGGAAAATAGCAGTTTTTTGGAAGTTTGGCAACCCCTTTCAATGAAAGTGATTTGCGCCAGTCTCTACTTAGGGCTACATCAATAGGAAACAAACCATAGAGATAGAACTTGGAGCTACTTTATTGTGTCAAGTTTCAAAGAGCTAGCACAAACCGTGTTTGATTTAGAGTTCCAACTACATGTATCCATATAGGAGAAAACAGAGTGAAACCTAAAAATTAAAACTGTTACTGCCAACGAACGGTTTAACCTAGAAGAACGAAATTTGATGAGCCGAGTGGGATTGGGGTACTGATCATTACCTGAAAGTGTCATCAAGATTGGGTGAAAAAATGTGTGCTGAGATTTCAGGAAACTCGTAGTTTTTTGGAAGATTGGCAACCCCTTTCCATGAGAGTGATTTGCGCCAGTCTCTGCTTAGGGCTACATCAATAGGAAACAAACCATAGAGATAGAACTTGGAGCTACCTTATTGTGTCAAGTTTCAAAGAGCTACCACAAACCGTGTTTGATTTAGAGTTCCAACTACATGTATCCATATAGGAGAAAACAGATTGAAACCTAAAAATTAAAACTGTTACTGCCAACGAACGGTTTAACCTAGAAGAACGAAATTTGGTGAGCCAAGTGGGATTGGGGTACTGATCATTACCTGAAAGTGTCATCAAGATTGGGTGAAAAAATGTGTGCTGAGATTTCAGGAAACTCGCAGTTTTTTGGAAGATTGGCAACCCCTTTCCATGAAAGTGATTTGCGCCAGTCTCTGCTTAGGGCTACATCAATAGGAAACAAACCATAGAGATAGAACTTGGAGCTACTTTATTGTGTCAAGTTTCAAAGAGCTAGCACAAACCGTGTTTGATTTACAGTTCCAACTACATGTATCCATATAGGAGAAAACAGAGTGAAACCTAAAAATTAAACCTTTACTGCCAACGAACTGTTTAACCTAGAAGAACAAAATTTGGTGAGCCAAGTGGGATTGGGGTACTGATCATTACCTGAAAGTGTCATCAAGATTGGGTGAAAAAATGTGTGCTGAGATTTCAGGAAACTCTTAGTTTTTTGGTAGATTGGCAACCCCTTTCCATGAAAGTGATTTGCGCCGTTCTCTGCTTAGGGCTACATCAATAGGAAACAAAACATAGAGATAGAACTTGAGCTACTTTATTGTGTCAAGTTTCAAAGAGCTAGCAAAAACCGTGTTTGATTTAGAGTTCCAACTACATATCCATATAGGAGAAAACAGAGTGAAACCTAAAAATTAAAACTGTTACTGCCAACGAACGGTTTAACCTAGAAGAACGAAATTTGGTGAGCCAAGTGGGATTGAGGTACTGATCATTACCTGAAAGTGTCATCAAGATTGGGTGAAAAAATGTGTGCAGAGATATCAGGAAACTCTTAGTTTTTTGGAAGATGGCAACCCCTTTCCATGAAAGTGATTTGCGCCAGTCTCTGCTTAGGGCTACATCAATAGGAAACAAACCATAGAGATAGAACTTGGAGCTACTTTATTGTGTCAAGTTTCAAAGAGCTAGCACAAACCGTGTTTGATTTAGAGTTCCAACTACATGTGTCCATATAGGAGAAAACAGAGTGAAACCTAAAAATTAAAACTGTTACTGCCAACGAACGGTTTAACCTAGAAAAACGAAATTTGGTGAGCCAAGTGGGAATGGGGTACTGATCATTACCTGAAAGTGTCATCAAGATTGGGTGAAAAAATGTGTGCTGAGATTTCAGGAAAGTAGCAGTTTTTTGGAAGTTTGGCAA
This sequence comes from Spermophilus citellus, assembly GCF_964194105.1. Lineage (NCBI taxonomy): Eukaryota > Metazoa > Chordata > Mammalia > Rodentia > Sciuridae > Spermophilus > Spermophilus citellus. Next base: position 163,955 of record NW_027672727.1, on the reverse strand, counting down.
CCCCTTTCAATGAAAGTGATTTGCGCCAGTCTCTACTTAGGGCTACATCAATAGGAAACAAACCATAAAGATAGAACTTGGAGCTACTTTATTGTGTCAAGTTTCAAAGAGCTAGCACAAACCGTGTTTGATTTAGAGTTCCAACTACATGTATCCATATAGGAGAAAACAGAGTGAAACCTAAAAATTAAAACTGTTACTGCCAACGAACGGTTTAACCTAGAAGAACGAAATTTGGTGAGCCAAGTGGGATTGGGGTACTGATCATTACCTGAAAGTGTCATCAAGATTGGGTGAAAAAATGTGTGCTGAGATTTCAGGAAACTCGTAGTTTTTTGGAAGATTGGCAACCCCTTTCCATGAGAGTAATTTGCGCCAGTCTCTGCTTAGGGCTACATCAATAGGAAACAAACCATAGAGATAGAACTTGGAGCTACCTTATTGTGTCAAGTTTCAAAGAGCTACCACAAACCGTGTTTGATTTAGAGTTCCAACTACATGTATCCATATAGGAGAAAACAGATTGAAACCTAAAAATTAAAACTGTTACTGCCAACGAACGGTTTAACCTAGAAGAACGAAATTTGGTGAGCCAAGTGGGATTGGGGTACTGATCATTACCTGAAAGTGTCATCAAGATTGGGTGAAAAAATGTGTGCTGAGATTTCAGGAAACTCGCAGTTTTTTGGAAGATTGGCAACCCCTTTCCATGAAAGTGATTTGCGCCAGTCTCTGCTTAGGGCTACATCAATAGGAAACAAACCATAGAGATAGAACTTGGAGCTACTTTATTGTGTCAAGTTTCAAAGAGCTAGCACAAACCGTGTTTGATTTACAGTTCCAACTACATGTATCCATATAGGAGAAAACAGAGTGAAACCTAAAAATTAAACCTTTACTGCCAACGAACTGTTTAACCTAGAAGAACGAAATTTGGTGAGCCAAGTGGGATTGGGGTACTGATCATTACCTGAAAGTGTCATCAAGATTGGGTGAAAAAATGTGTGCTGAGATTTCAGGAAACTCTTAGTTTTTTGGTAGATTGGCAACCCCTTTCCATGAAAGTGATTTGCGCCGTTCTCTGCTTAGGGCTACATCAATAGGAAACAAACCATAGAGATAGATCTTGGAGCTACTTTATTGTTTCAAGTTTCAAAGAGCTAGCACAAACCGTGTTTGATTTAGAGTTCCAACTACATGTATCCATATAGGAGAAAACAGAGTGAAACCTAAAAATTAAAACTGTTAGAGCCAAAGAACGGTTTAACCTAAAAGAAAGAAACTTGGTGACTCAAGTGGAATTTGCTGTAGTGGTCATTACCTGAAAGTGTCATCAAGATTGGGTGAAAAAATGTGTGCTGAGATTTCAGGAAACTCGTAGTATTTTGGAAGATGGCAACCCCTTTCCATGAAAGTGATTTGCGCCAGTCTCTGCTTAGGGCTACATCAATAGGAAACAAACCATAGTGATAGAACTTGGAGCTACTTTATTGTGTCAAGTTTCAAAGAGCTAGCACAAACCGTGTTTGATTTAGAGTTCCAACTACATGTATTCATATAGGAGAAAATTGAGTGAAACCTAAAAGTTAAAACTTTACTGCCAACGAATGGTTTAACCTAGAAGAAGGAAATTTGGTGAGCCAAGTGGGATTGGGGTACTCATCATTACCTGAAAGTGTCATCAAGATTGGGTGAAAAAATGTGTGCTGAGATTTCAGGAAACTCGTAGTTTTTTGGAAGCTTGGCAACCCCTTTAAATGAAAGTATTTTGCGCCAGTCTCTGCTTAGGGCTACATATAGGAAACAAACCATAGAGATAGAACTTGGAGCTACTTTATTGTGTCAATTTTCAAAGAGCTAGCAAAAACCGTGTTTGATTTAGAGTTCCAACTACATATATCCATATAGGAGAAAACAGATTGAAACCTAAAAATTAAAACTGTTACTGCCAACGAACGGTTTAACTTAGAAGAACGAAATTTGGTGAGCCAAGTGGGAATGGGGTACTGATCATTACCTGAAAGTGTCATCAAGATTGGGTGAAAAAATGTGTGCTGAGATTTCAGGAAACTCGTAGTTTTTTGGAAGCTTGGCAACCCCTTTAAATGAAAGTGATTTGCGCCAGTCTCTGCTTAGGGCTACATCAATAGGAAACAAACCATAGAGATAGAACTTGGAGCTACTTTATTGTGTCAAGTTTCAAAGAGCTAGCACAAACCGTGTTTGATTTACAGTTCCAACTACATGTATTCATATAGGAGAAAACAGAGTGAAACCTAAAAATTAAAACTGTTACTGCCAACGAACGGTTTAACCTAGAAGAACGAAATTTGGTGAGCCAAGTGGGATTGGGGTACTGATCATTACCTGAAAGTGTCATCAAGATTGGGTGAAAAAATGTGTGCTGAGATTTCAGGAAACTCGTAGTTTTTTGGAAGATTGGCAACCCCTTTCCATGAAAGTGATTTGCGCCAGTCTCTGCTTAGGGTTACATCAATAGGAAACAAACCATAGAGATAGAACTTGGAGCTACTTTATTGTGTCAAGTTTCAAAGAGCTAGCACAAACCGTATTTGATTTAGAGTTCCAACTACATGTATCCATATAGGAGAAAACAGAGTGAAACCTAAAAATTAAAACTGTTACTGCCAACGAACGGTTTAACCTAGAAGAACGAAATTTGGTGAGCCAAGTGGGATTGGGGTACTGATCATTACCTGAAAGTGTCATCAAGATTGGGTGAAAAAATGTGTGCTGAGATTTCAGGAAACTCGCAGTTTTTTGGAAGATTGGCAACCCCTTTCCATGAAAGTGATTTGCGCCAGTCTCTGCTTAGGGCTACATCAATAGGAAACAAACCATAGAGATAGAACTTGGAGCTACCTTATTGTGTCAAGTTTCAAACAGCTAGCACAAACCGTGATTGATTTAGAGTTCCAACTACATGTATCCATATAGGAGAAAACAGAGTGAAACCTAAAAATTAAAACTGTTACTGCCAACGAACGGTTTAACCTAGAAGAACGAAATTTGGTGAGCCAAGTGGGATTGGGGTACTGATCATTACCTGAAAGTGTCATCAAGATTGGGTGAAAAAATGTGTGCTGAGATTTCAGGAAACTCGTAGTTTTTTGGAAGCCTGGCAACCCCTTTCCATGAAAGTGATTTGCGCCAGTCTCTGCTTAGGGCTACATCAATAGGAAACAAACCATAGAGATAGAACATGGAGCTACTTTATTGTGTCAAGTTTCAAAGAGCTAGCACAAACCGTGTTGGATTTAGAGTTCCAACTACATGTATTCATATAGGAGAAAATTGAGTGAAACCTAAAAGTTAAAACTGTTACTGCCAACGAATGGTTTAACCTAGAAGAAGGAAATTTGGTGAGCCAAGTGGGATTGGGGTACTGATCATTACCTGAAAGTGTCATCAAGATTGGGTGAAAAAATGTGTGCTGAGATTTCAGGAAACTCGTAGTTTTTTGGAAGCTTGGCAACCCCTTTAAATGAAAGTGATTTGCGCCAGTCTCTGCATAGGGCTACATATAGGAAACAAACCATAGAGATAGAACTTGGAGCTACTTTATTGTGTCAAGTTTCAAAGAGCTAGCAAAAACCGTGTTTGATTTAGAGTTCCAACTACATGTATCAATATAGGAGAAAACAGAGTGAAACCTAAAAATTAAAACTGTTACTGCCAACGAACGGTTTAACCTAGAAGAACGAAATTTGGTGAGCCAAGTGGGATTGGGGTACTGATCATTACCTGAAAGTGTCATCAAGATTGGGTGAAAAAATGTGTGCTGAGATTTCAGGAAACTCGTAGTTTTTTGGAAGATTGGCAACCCCTTTCCATGAAAGTGATTTGCGCCAGTCTCTGCTTAGGGTTACATCAATAGGAAACAAACCATAGAGATAGAACTTGGAGCTACTTTATTGTGTCAAGTTTCAAAGAGCTAGCACAAACCGTGTTTGATTTAGAGTTCCAACTACATGTATCCATATAGGAGAAAACAGAGTGAAACCTAAAAATTAAAACTGTTACTGCCAACGAACGGTTTAACCTAGAAGAACGAAATTTGGTAAGCCAAGTGGGATTGGGGTACTGATCATTTCCTGAAAGTGTCATCAAGATTGGGTGAAAAAATGTGTGCTGAGATTTCAGGAAACTCGCAGTTTTTTTGGAAGATTGGCAACCCCTTTCCATGAAAGTGATTTGCGCCAGTCTCTGCTTAGGGCTACATCAATAGGAAACAAACCATAGAGATAGAACTTGGAGCTACCTTATTGTGTCAAGTTTGAAAGAGCTAGCACAAACCGTGTTTGATTTAGAGTTCCAACTACATGTATCCATATAGGAGAAAACAGAGTGAAACCTAAAAATTAAAACTGTTACTGCCAACGAACGGTTTAACCTAGAAGAACGAAAATTGGTGAGCCAAGTGGGATTGGGGTACTGATCATTACCTGAAAGTGTCATCAAGATTGGGTGAAAAAATGTGTGCTGAGATTTCAGGAAACTAGCAGTTTTTACGAAGATTGGCAACCCCTTTCCATGAAAGTGATTTGCGCCAGTCTCTTCTTAGGGCTACATCATTCGAAACAAACCATAGAGATAGAACTTGGAGCTACTTTATTGTGTCAAGTTTCAAAGAGCTAGCACAAACCGTGTTTGATTTAGCGTTCCAACTACATGTATCCATATAGGAGAAAACAGAGTGAAACCTAAAAATTAAAACTGTTACTGCCAACGAACGGTTTAACCTAGAAGAACGAAATTTAGTGAGCCAAGTGGGATTGGGGTACTGATCATTACCTGAAAGTGTCATCAAGATTGGGTGAAAAAATGTGTGCTGAGATTTCAGGAAACTAGCAGTTTTTTGGAAGATTGGCAACCCCTTTCCATGAAAGTGATTTGCGCCAGTCTCTTCTTAGGGCTACATCATTCGAAACAAACCATAGAGATAGAACTTGGAGCTACTTTATTGTGTCAAGTTTCAAAGAGCTAGCACAAACCGTGTTTGATTTAGAGTTCCAACTACATGTATCCATATAGGAGAAAACAGAGTGAAACCTAAAAATTAATACTGTTACTGCCAACGAACGGTTTAACCTAGAAGAACGAAATTTGGTGAGCCAAGTGGGATTGGGGTACTGATCATTACCTGAAAGTGTCATCAAGATTGGGTGAAAAAATGTGTGCTGAGATTTCAGGAAACTAGCAGTTCTTTGGAAGATTGGCAACCACTTTCCATGAAAGTGATTTGCGCCAGTCTCTGCTTAGGGCTACATCAATAGGAAACAAACCATAGAGATAGAACTTCGAGGTACTTTATTGTGTCAAGTTTCAAAGAGCTAGCACAAACCGTGTTTGATTTAGAGTTCCAACTACATGTATCCATATAGGAGAAAACAGAGTGAAACCTAAAAATTAAAACTGTTACTGCCAACGAACGGTTTAACCTAGAAGAACGAAATTTGGTGAGCCAAGTGGGATTGGGGTACTGATCATTACCTGAAAGTGTCATTAAGATTGGGTGAAAAAATGTGTGCTGAGATTTCAGGAAACTCGTAGTTTTTTGGAAGATTGGCAACCTCTTTCCATGAAAGTGATTTGCGCCAGTCTCTGATTAGGGCTACATCAATAGGTAACAAACCATAGAGATAGAACTTGGAGCTACTTTATTGTGTCAAGTTTCAAAGAGCTAGCACAAACCGTGTTTGATTTAGAGTTCCAACTACATGTATCCATATAGGAGAAAACAGAGTGAAACCTAAAAATTAAAACTGTTACTGCCAACGAACGGTTTAACCTAGAAGAACGAAATTTGGTGAGCCAAGTGGGATTGGGGTACTGATCATTACCTGAAAGTGTCATCAAGATTGGGTGAAAAAATGTGTGCTGAGATTTCAGGAAACTAGCAGTTTTTTGGAAGATTGGCAACCACTTTCCATGAAAGTGATTTGCGCCAGTCTCTGCTTAGGGCTACATCAATAGGAAACAAACCATAGAGATAGAACTTGGAGCTACTTTATTGTGTCAAGTTTCAAAGAGCTAGCACAAACCGTGTTTGATTTAGAGTTCCAACTACATGTATCCATATAGGAGAAAACAGATTGAAACCTAAAAATTAAAACTGTTACTGCCAACGAACTGTTTAACCTAGAAGAATGAAATTTGGTGAGCCAAGTGGGATTGGGGTGCTGATCATTACCTGAAAGTGTCATCAAGATTGGCTGAAAAAATGTGTGCTGAGATTTCAGGAATCTCGTAGTTTTTTGGAAGATTGGCAACCCCTTTCCATTTAAGTGATTTGCGCCAGTCTCTTCTTAGGGCTACATCAATAGGAAACAAACCATAGAGATAGAACTTGGAGCTACTTTATTGTGTCAAGTTTCAAAGAACTAGCACAAACCGTGTTTGATTTAGAGTTCTAACTACATGTATCCATATAGGAGAAAACAGAGTGAAACCTAAAAATTAAAACTGTTACTGCCAACGAACGGTTTAACCTAGAAGAAGGAAATTTGGTGAGCCAAGTGGGATTGGGGTACTGATCATTACCTGAAAGTGTCATCAAGATTGGCTGAAAAAATGTGTGCTGAGATTTCAGGAAACTCGCAGTTTTTTGGAAGATTGGCAACCCCTTCCATGAAAGTGATTTGCGCCAGTCTCTGCTTTGGGCTACATCAATTGGAAACAAACCATAGAGATAGAACTTGGAGCTACTTTATTGTGTCACGTTTCAAAGAGCTAGCACAAACCGTCTTTGATTTAGAGTTCCAACTACATGTATCCATATAGGAGAAAACCGAGTGAAACCTAAAAATTAAAACTGTTAGAGCCAAAGAACGGTTTAACCTAAAAGAAAGAAACTTGGTGACTCAAGTGGGATTTGCTGTACTGATCATTACCTGAAAGTGTCATCAAGATTGGGTGAAAAAATGTGTGCTGAGATTTCAGGAATCTCGTAGTTTTTTGGAAGATTGGCAACCCCTTTCCATGAAAGTGATTTGCGCCAGTCTCTGCTTAGGGCTACATCAATAGGAAACAAACCATAGAGATAGAACATGGAGCTACTTTATTGTGTCAAGTTTCAAAGAGCTAGCACAAACCGTGTTGGATTTAGAGTTCCAACTACATGTATTCATATAGGAGAAAATTGAGTGAAACCTAAAAGTTAAAACTGTTACTGCCAACGAATGGTTTAACCTAGAAGAAGGAAATTTGGTGAGCCAAGTGGGATTGGGGTACTGATCATTACCTGAAAGTGTCATCAAGATTGGGTGAAAAAATGTGTGCTGAGATTTCAGGAAACTCGTAGTTTTTTGGAAGCTTGGCAACCCCTTTAAATGAAAGTGATTTGCACCAGTCTCTGCTTAGGGCTACATCAATAGGAAACAAACCATAGAGATAGATAGAACTTGGAGCTACTTTATTGTGTCAAGTTTCAAAGAGCTAGCAAAAACCGTGTTTGATTTAGAGTTCCAACTACATGTATCCATATAGGAGAAAACAGAGTGAAACCTAAAAATTAAAACTGTTACTGCCCACGAACGGTTTAACTTAGAAGAACGAAATTTGCTGAGCCAAGTGGGATTGGGGTACTGATCATTACCTGAAAGTGTCATCAAGATTGGTTGAAAAAATGTGTGCTGAGATTTCAGGAAACTCGTAGTTTTTTGGAAGATTGGCAACCCCTTTCCATGAAAGTGATTTGCGCCAGTCTCTGCTTAGGGCTACATCAATAGGAAACAAACCATAGAGATAGAACTTGGAGCTACTTTATTGTGTCAAGTTTCAAAGAGCTAGCACAAACCGTGTTTGATTTAGAGTTCCAACTACATGTATCCATATAGGAGAAAACAGAGTGAAACCTAAAAATTAAAACTGTTACTGCCAACGAACGGTTTAACCTAGAAGAACGAAATTTGGTGAGCCAAGTGGGATTGGGGTACTGATCATTACCTGAAAGTGTCATCAAGATTGGGTGAAAAAATGTGTGCTGAGATTTCAGGAAACTCGTAGTTTTTTGGAAGATTGGCAACCCCTTTCCATGAATGTGATTTGCGCCAGTCTCTGCTTAGGGCTACATCAATAGGAAACAAACCATAGAGATAGAACTTGGAGCTACTTTATTGTGTTAAGTTTCAAAGAGCTAGCACAAACCGTGTTTGATTTAGAGTTCCAACTACATGTATCCATATAGGAGAAAACAGAGTGAAACCTAAAAATTAAAACTGTTACTGCCAACGAACGGTTTAACCTAGAAGAACAAAATTTGGTGAGCCAAGTGGGAATGGGGTACTGATCATTACCTGAAAGTGTCATCTAGATTGGGTGAAAAAATGTGTGCTGAGATGTCAGGAAACTCGTAGTTTTTTGGAAGATTGGCAACCCCTTTCCATGTAAGTGATTTGCGCCAGTCTCTGCTTAGGGCTACATCAATAGGAAACAAACCATAGAGATAGAACTTCGAGGTACTTTATTGTGTCAAGTTTCAAAGAGCTAGCACAAACCGTGTTTGATTTAGAGTTCCAACTACATGTATCCATATAGGAGAAAACAGAGTGAAACCTAAAAATTAAAACTGTTACTGCCAACGAACGGTTTAACCTAGAAGAACGAAATTTGGTGAGCCAAGTGGGATTGGGGTACTGATCATTACCTGAAAGTGTCATTAAGATTGGGTGAAAAAATGTGTGCTGAGATTTCAGGAAACTCGTAGTTTTTTGGAAGATTGGCAACCTCTTTCCATGAAAGTGATTTGCGCCAGTCTCTGATTAGGGCTACATCAATAGGTAACAAACCATAGAGATAGAACTTGGAGCTACTTTATTGTGTCAAGTTTCAAAGAGCTAGCACAAACCGTGTTTGATTTAGAGTTCCAACTACATGTATCCATATAGGAGAAAACAGAGTGAAACCTAAAAATTAAAACTGTTACTGCCAACGAACGGTTTAACCTAGAAGAACAAAATTTGGTGAGCCAAGTGGGATTGGGGTACTGATCATTACCTGAAAGTGTCATCAAGATTGGGTGAAAAAATGTGTGCTGAGATTTCAGGAAACTAGCAGTTTTTTGGAAGATTGGCAACCCCTTTCCATGAAAGTGATTTGCACCAGTCTCTGCTTAGGGCTACATCAATAGGAAACAAACCATAGAGATAGAACTTGGAGCTACTTTATTGTGTCAAGTTTCAAAGAACTAGCACAAACCGTGTTTGATTTAGAGTTCCAACTACATGTATCCATATAGGAGAAAACAGAGTGAAACCTAAAAATTAAAACTGTTACTGCCAACGAACGGTATAACCTAGAAGAACGAAATTTGGTGAGCCAAGTGGGATTGGGGTACTGATCATTACCTGAAAGTGTCATCAAGATTGGCTGAAAAAATGTGTGCTGAGATTTCAGGAAACTCGCAGTTTTTTGGAAGATTGGCAACCCCTTCCATGAAAGTGATTTGCGCCAGTCTCTGCTTTGGGCTACATCAATTGGAAACAAACCATAGAGATAGAACTTGGAGCTACTTTATTGTGTCACGTTTCAAAGAGCTAGCACATACCGTCTTTGATTTAGAGTTCCAACTACATGTATCCATATAGGAGAAAACCGAGTGAAACCTAAAAATTAAAACTGTTAGAGCCAAAGAACGGTTTAACCTAAAAGAAAGAAACTTGGTGACTCAAGTGGGATTTGCTGTACTGATCATTACCTGAAAGTGTCATCAAGATTGGGTGAAAAAATGTGTGCTGAGATTTCAGGAATCTCGTAGTTTTTTGGAAGATTGGCAACCCCTTTCCATGAAAGTGATTTGCGCCAGTCTCTGCTTAGGGCTACATCAATAGGAAACAAACCATAGAGATAGAACATGGAGCTACTTTATTGTGTCAAGTTTCAAAGAGCTAGCACAAACCGTGTTGGATTTAGAGTTCCAACTACATGTATTCATATAGGAGAAAATTGAGTGAAACCTAAAAGTTAAAACTGTTACTGCCAACGAATGGTTTAACCTAGAAGAAGGAAATTTGGTGAGCCAAGTGGGATTGGGGTACTGATCATTACCTGAAAGTGTCATCAAGATTGGGTGAAAAAATGTGTGCTGAGATTTCAGGAAACTCGTAGTTTTTTGGAAGCTTGGCAACCCCTTTAAATGAAAGTGATTTGCACCAGTCTCTGCTTAGGGCTACATCAATAGGAAACAAACCATAGAGATAGATAGAACTAGGAGCTACTTTATTGTGTCAAGTTTCAAAGAGCTAGCAAAAACCGTGTTTGATTTAGAGTTCCAACTACATGTATCCATATAGGAGAAAACAGAGTGAAACCTAAAAATTAAAACTGTTACTGCCCACGAACGGTTTAACTTAGAAGAACGAAATTTGCTGAGCCAAGTGGGATTGGGGTACTGATCATTACCTGAAAGTGTCATCAAGATTGGGTGAAAAAATGTGTGCTGAGATTTCAGGAAACTCGTAGTTTTTTGGAAGATTGGCAACCCCTTTCCATGAAAGTGATTTGCGCCAGTCTCTGCTTAGGGATACATCAATAGGAAACAAACCATAGAGATAGAACTTGGAGCTACTTTATTGTGTCAAGTTTCAAAGAGCTAGCACAAACCGTGTTTGATTTAGAGTTCCAACTACATGTATCCATATAGGAGAAAACAGAGTGAAACCTAAAAATTAAAACTGTTACTGCCAACGAACGGTTTAACCTAGAAGAACGAAATTTGGTGAGCCAAGTGGGATTGGGGTACTGATCATTACCTGAAAGTGTCATCAAGATTGGGTGAAAAAATGTGTGCTGAGATTTCAGGAAACTCGTAGTTTTTTGGAAGATTGGCAACCCCTTTCCATGAATGAGATTTGCGCCAGTCTCTGCTTAGGGCTACATCAATAGGAAACAAACGATAGAGATAGAACTTGGAGCTACTTTATTGTGTTAAGTTTCAAAGAGCTAGCACAAACCGTGTTTGATTTAGAGTTCCAACTACATGTATCCATATAGGAGAAAACAGAGTGAAACCTAAAAATTAAAACTGTTACTGCCAACGAACGGTTTAACCTAGAAGAACAAAATTTGGTGAGCCAAGTGGGAATGGGGTACTGATCATTACCTGAAAGTGTCATCAAGATTGGGTGAAAAAATGTGTGCTGAGATGTCAGGAAACTAGCAGTTTTTTGGAAGATTGGCAACCCCTTTCCATGAAAGTGATTTGCGCCAGTCTCTGCTTAGGGCTACATCAATAGGAAACAAACCATAGAGACAGAACTTGGAGCTACTTTATTGTGTCAAGTTTCAAAGAGCTAGCATAAACCGTGTTTGATTTAGAGTTCCAACTACATGTATCCATATAGGAGAAAACAGAGTGAAACCTAAAAATTAAAACTGTTACTGCCAACGAACGGTTTAACCTAGAAGAACGAAATTTGGTGAGCCAAGTGGGATTGGGGTACTGATCATTACCTGAAAGTGTCATCAAGATTGGGTGAAAAAATGTGTGCTGAGATTTCAGGAAACTCGTAGTTTTTTGGAAGATTGGCAACCCCTTTCCATGAAAGTGATTTGCGCCACTCTCTGCTTAGGGCTACATCAATAGGAAACAAACCATAGAGATAGAACTTGGAGCTACCTTATTGTGTCAAGTTTCAAACAGCTAGCACAAACCGTGATTGATTTAGAGTTCCAACTACATGTATCCATATAGGAGAAAACAGAGTGAAACCTAAAAATTAAAACTGTTACTGCCAACGAACGGTTTAACCTAGAAGAACGAAATTTGGTGAGCCAAGTGGGATTGGGGTACTGATCATTACCTGAAAGTGTCATCAAGATTGGGTGAAAAAATGTGTGCTGAGATTTCAGGAAACTCGTAGTTTTTTGGAAGCCTGGCAACCCCTTTCCATGAAAGTGATTTGCGCCAGTCTCTGCTTAGGGCTACATCAATAGGAAACAAACCATAGAGATAGAACATGGAGCTACTTTATTGTGTCAAGTTTCAAAGAGCTAGCACAAACCGTGTTGGATTTAGAGTTCCAACTACATGTATTCATATAGGAGAAAATTGAGTGAAACCTAAAAGTTAAAACTGTTACTGCCAACGAATGGTTTAACCTAGAAGAAGGAAATTTGGTGAGCCAAGTGGGATTGGGGTACTGATCATTACCTGAAAGTGTCATCAAGATTGGGTGAAAAAATGTGTGCTGAGATTTCAGGAAACTCGTAGTTTTTTGGAAGCTTGGCAACCCCTTTAAATGAAAGTGATTTGCGCCAGTCTCTGCATAGGGCTACATATAGGAAACAAACCATAGAGATAGAACTTGGAGCTACTTTATTGTGTCAAGTTTCAAAGAGCTAGCAAAAACCGTGTTTGATTTAGAGTTCCAACTACATGTATCAATATAGGAGAAAACAGAGTGAAACCTAAAAATTAAAACTGTTACTGCCAACGAACGGTTTAACCTAGAAGAACGAAATTTGGTGAGCCAAGTGGGATTGGGGTACTGATCATTACCTGAAAGTGTCATCAAGATTGGGTGAAAAAATGTGTGCTGAGATTTCAGGAAACTCGTAGTTTTTTGGAAGATTGGCAACCCCTTTCCATGAAAGTGATTTGCGCCAGTCTCTGCTTAGGGTTACATCAATAGGAAACAAACCATAGAGATAGAACTTGGAGCTACTTTATTGTGTCAAGTTTCAAAGAGCTAGCACAAACCGTGTTTGATTTAGAGTTCCAACTACATGTATCCATATAGGAGAAAACAGAGTGAAACCTAAAAATTAAAACTGTTACTGCCAACGAACGGTTTAACCTAGAAGAACGAAATTTGGTAAGCCAAGTGGGATTGGGGTACTGATCATTTCCTGAAAGTGTCATCAAGATTGGGTGAAAAAATGTGTGCTGAGATTTCAGGAAACTCGCAGTTTTTTTGGAAGATTGGCAACCCCTTTCCATGAAAGTGATTTGCGCCAGTCTCTGCTTAGGGCTACATCAATAGGAAACAAACCATAGAGATAGAACTTGGAGCTACCTTATTGTGTCAAGTTTGAAAGAGCTAGCACAAACCGTGTTTGATTTAGAGTTCCAACTACATGTATCCATATAGGAGAAAACAGAGTGAAACCTAAAAATTAAAACTGTTACTGCCAACGAACGGTTTAACCTAGAAGAACGAAAATTGGTGAGCCAAGTGGGATTGGGGTACTGATCATTACCTGAAAGTGTCATCAAGATTGGGTGAAAAAATGTGTGCTGAGATTTCAGGAAACTAGCAGTTTTTACGAAGATTGGCAACCCCTTTCCATGAAAGTGATTTGCGCCAGTCTCTTCTTAGGGCTACATCATTCGAAACAAACCATAGAGATAGAACTTGGAGCTACTTTATTGTGTCAAGTTTCAAAGAGCTAGCACAAACCGTGTTTGATTTAGCGTTCCAACTACATGTATCCATATAGGAGAAAACAGAGTGAAACCTAAAAATTAAAACTGTTACTGCCAACGAACGGTTTAACCTAGAAGAACGAAATTTAGTGAGCCAAGTGGGATTGGGGTACTGATCATTACCTGAAAGTGTCATCAAGATTGGGTGAAAAAATGTGTGCTGAGATTTCAGGAAACTAGCAGTTTTTTGGAAGATTGGCAACCCCTTTCCATGAAAGTGATTTGCGCCAGTCTCTTCTTAGGGCTACATCATTCGAAACAAACCATAGAGATAGAACTTGGAGCTACTTTATTGTGTCAAGTTTCAAAGAGCTAGCACAAACCGTGTTTGATTTAGAGTTCCAACTACATGTATCCATATAGGAGAAAACAGAGTGAAACCTAAAAATTAATACTGTTACTGCCAACGAACGGTTTAACCTAGAAGAACGAAATTTGGTGAGCCAAGTGGGATTGGGGTACTGATCATTACCTGAAAGTGTCATCAAGATTGGGTGAAAAAATGTGTGCTGAGATTTCAGGAAACTAGCAGTTCTTTGGAAGATTGGCAACCACTTTCCATGAAAGTGATTTGCGCCAGTCTCTGCTTAGGGCTACATCAATAGGAAACAAACCATAGAGATAGAACTTCGAGGTACTTTATTGTGTCAAGTTTCAAAGAGCTAGCACAAACCGTGTTTGATTTAGAGTTCCAACTACATGTATCCATATAGGAGAAAACAGAGTGAAACCTAAAAATTAAAACTGTTACTGCCAACGAACGGTTTAACCTAGAAGAACGAAATTTGGTGAGCCAAGTGGGATTGGGGTACTGATCATTACCTGAAAGTGTCATTAAGATTGGGTGAAAAAATGTGTGCTGAGATTTCAGGAAACTCGTAGTTTTTTGGAAGATTGGCAACCTCTTTCCATGAAAGTGATTTGCGCCAGTCTCTGATTAGGGCTACATCAATAGGTAACAAACCATAGAGATAGAACTTGGAGCTACTTTATTGTGTCAAGTTTCAAAGAGCTAGCACAAACCGTGTTTGATTTAGAGTTCCAACTACATGTATCCATATAGGAGAAAACAGAGTGAAACCTAAAAATTAAAACTGTTACTGCCAACGAACGGTTTAACCTAGAAGAACGAAATTTGGTGAGCCAAGTGGGATTGGGGTACTGATCATTACCTGAAAGTGTCATCAAGATTGGGTGAAAAAATGTGTGCTGAGATTTCAGGAAACTAGCAGTTTTTTGGAAGATTGGCAACCACTTTCCATGAAAGTGATTTGCGCCAGTCTCTGCTTAGGGCTACATCAATAGGAAACAAACCATAGAGATAGAACTTGGAGCTACTTTATTGTGTCAAGTTTCAAAGAGCTAGCACAAACCGTGTTTGATTTAGAGTTCCAACTACATGTATCCATATAGGAGAAAACAGATTGAAACCTAAAAATTAAAACTGTTACTGCCAACGAACTGTTTAACCTAGAAGAATGAAATTTGGTGAGCCAAGTGGGATTGGGGTGCTGATCATTACCTGAAAGTGTCATCAAGATTGGCTGAAAAAATGTGTGCTGAGATTTCAGGAATCTCGTAGTTTTTTGGAAGATTGGCAACCCCTTTCCATTTAAGTGATTTGCGCCAGTCTCTTCTTAGGGCTACATCAATAGGAAACAAACCATAGAGATAGAACTTGGAGCTACTTTATTGTGTCAAGTTTCAAAGAACTAGCACAAACCGTGTTTGATTTAGAGTTCTAACTACATGTATCCATATAGGAGAAAACAGAGTGAAACCTAAAAATTAAAACTGTTACTGCCAACGAACGGTTTAACCTAGAAGAAGGAAATTTGGTGAGCCAAGTGGGATTGGGGTACTGATCATTACCTGAAAGTGTCATCAAGATTGGCTGAAAAAATGTGTGCTGAGATTTCAGGAAACTCGCAGTTTTTTGGAAGATTGGCAACCCCTTCCATGAAAGTGATTTGCGCCAGTCTCTGCTTTGGGCTACATCAATTGGAAACAAACCATAGAGATAGAACTTGGAGCTACTTTATTGTGTCACGTTTCAAAGAGCTAGCACAAACCGTCTTTGATTTAGAGTTCCAACTACATGTATCCATATAGGAGAAAACCGAGTGAAACCTAAAAATTAAAACTGTTAGAGCCAAAGAACGGTTTAACCTAAAAGAAAGAAACTTGGTGACTCAAGTGGGATTTGCTGTACTGATCATTACCTGAAAGTGTCATCAAGATTGGGTGAAAAAATGTGTGCTGAGATTTCAGGAATCTCGTAGTTTTTTGGAAGATTGGCAACCCCTTTCCATGAAAGTGATTTGCGCCAGTCTCTGCTTAGGGCTACATCAATAGGAAACAAACCATAGAGATAGAACATGGAGCTACTTTATTGTGTCAAGTTTCAAAGAGCTAGCACAAACCGTGTTGGATTTAGAGTTCCAACTACATGTATTCATATAGGAGAAAATTGAGTGAAACCTAAAAGTTAAAACTGTTACTGCCAACGAATGGTTTAACCTAGAAGAAGGAAATTTGGTGAGCCAAGTGGGATTGGGGTACTGATCATTACCTGAAAGTGTCATCAAGATTGGGTGAAAAAATGTGTGCTGAGATTTCAGGAAACTCGTAGTTTTTTGGAAGCTTGGCAACCCCTTTAAATGAAAGTGATTTGCACCAGTCTCTGCTTAGGGCTACATCAATAGGAAACAAACCATAGAGATAGATAGAACTTGGAGCTACTTTATTGTGTCAAGTTTCAAAGAGCTAGCAAAAACCGTGTTTGATTTAGAGTTCCAACTACATGTATCCATATAGGAGAAAACAGAGTGAAACCTAAAAATTAAAACTGTTACTGCCCACGAACGGTTTAACTTAGAAGAACGAAATTTGCTGAGCCAAGTGGGATTGGGGTACTGATCATTACCTGAAAGTGTCATCAAGATTGGTTGAAAAAATGTGTGCTGAGATTTCAGGAAACTCGTAGTTTTTTGGAAGATTGGCAACCCCTTTCCATGAAAGTGATTTGCGCCAGTCTCTGCTTAGGGCTACATCAATAGGAAACAAACCATAGAGATAGAACTTGGAGCTACTTTATTGTGTCAAGTTTCAAAGAGCTAGCACAAACCGTGTTTGATTTAGAGTTCCAACTACATGTATCCATATAGGAGAAAACAGAGTGAAACCTAAAAATTAAAACTGTTACTGCCAACGAACGGTTTAACCTAGAAGAACGAAATTTGGTGAGCCAAGTGGGATTGGGGTACTGATCATTACCTGAAAGTGTCATCAAGATTGGGTGAAAAAATGTGTGCTGAGATTTCAGGAAACTCGTAGTTTTTTGGAAGATTGGCAACCCCTTTCCATGAATGTGATTTGCGCCAGTCTCTGCTTAGGGCTACATCAATAGGAAACAAACCATAGAGATAGAACTTGGAGCTACTTTATTGTGTTAAGTTTCAAAGAGCTAGCACAAACCGTGTTTGATTTAGAGTTCCAACTACATGTATCCATATAGGAGAAAACAGAGTGAAACCTAAAAATTAAAACTGTTACTGCCAACGAACGGTTTAACCTAGAAGAACAAAATTTGGTGAGCCAAGTGGGAATGGGGTACTGATCATTACCTGAAAGTGTCATCTAGATTGGGTGAAAAAATGTGTGCTGAGATGTCAGGAAACTCGTAGTTTTTTGGAAGATTGGCAACCCCTTTCCATGTAAGTGATTTGCGCCAGTCTCTGCTTAGGGCTACATCAATAGGAAACAAACCATAGAGATAGAACTTCGAGGTACTTTATTGTGTCAAGTTTCAAAGAGCTAGCACAAACCGTGTTTGATTTAGAGTTCCAACTACATGTATCCATATAGGAGAAAACAGAGTGAAACCTAAAAATTAAAACTGTTACTGCCAACGAACGGTTTAACCTAGAAGAACGAAATTTGGTGAGCCAAGTGGGATTGGGGTACTGATCATTACCTGAAAGTGTCATTAAGATTGGGTGAAAAAATGTGTGCTGAGATTTCAGGAAACTCGTAGTTTTTTGGAAGATTGGCAACCTCTTTCCATGAAAGTGATTTGCGCCAGTCTCTGATTAGGGCTACATCAATAGGTAACAAACCATAGAGATAGAACTTGGAGCTACTTTATTGTGTCAAGTTTCAAAGAGCTAGCACAAACCGTGTTTGATTTAGAGTTCCAACTACATGTATCCATATAGGAGAAAACAGAGTGAAACCTAAAAATTAAAACTGTTACTGCCAACGAACGGTTTAACCTAGAAGAACAAAATTTGGTGAGCCAAGTGGGATTGGGGTACTGATCATTACCTGAAAGTGTCATCAAGATTGGGTGAAAAAATGTGTGCTGAGATTTCAGGAAACTAGCAGTTTTTTGGAAGATTGGCAACCCCTTTCCATGAAAGTGATTTGCACCAGTCTCTGCTTAGGGCTACATCAATAGGAAACAAACCATAGAGATAGAACTTGGAGCTACTTTATTGTGTCAAGTTTCAAAGAACTAGCACAAACCGTGTTTGATTTAGAGTTCCAACTACATGTATCCATATAGGAGAAAACAGAGTGAAACCTAAAAATTAAAACTGTTACTGCCAACGAACGGTATAACCTAGAAGAACGAAATTTGGTGAGCCAAGTGGGATTGGGGTACTGATCATTACCTGAAAGTGTCATCAAGATTGGCTGAAAAAATGTGTGCTGAGATTTCAGGAAACTCGCAGTTTTTTGGAAGATTGGCAACCCCTTCCATGAAAGTGATTTGCGCCAGTCTCTGCTTTGGGCTACATCAATTGGAAACAAACCATAGAGATAGAACTTGGAGCTACTTTATTGTGTCACGTTTCAAAGAGCTAGCACATACCGTCTTTGATTTAGAGTTCCAACTACATGTATCCATATAGGAGAAAACCGAGTGAAACCTAAAAATTAAAACTGTTAGAGCCAAAGAACGGTTTAACCTAAAAGAAAGAAACTTGGTGACTCAAGTGGGATTTGCTGTACTGATCATTACCTGAAAGTGTCATCAAGATTGGGTGAAAAAATGTGTGCTGAGATTTCAGGAATCTCGTAGTTTTTTGGAAGATTGGCAACCCCTTTCCATGAAAGTGATTTGCGCCAGTCTCTGCTTAGGGCTACATCAATAGGAAACAAACCATAGAGATAGAACATGGAGCTACTTTATTGTGTCAAGTTTCAAAGAGCTAGCACAAACCGTGTTGGATTTAGAGTTCCAACTACATGTATTCATATAGGAGAAAATTGAGTGAAACCTAAAAGTTAAAACTGTTACTGCCAACGAATGGTTTAACCTAGAAGAAGGAAATTTGGTGAGCCAAGTGGGATTGGGGTACTGATCATTACCTGAAAGTGTCATCAAGATTGGGTGAAAAAATGTGTGCTGAGATTTCAGGAAACTCGTAGTTTTTTGGAAGCTTGGCAACCCCTTTAAATGAAAGTGATTTGCACCAGTCTCTGCTTAGGGCTACATCAATAGGAAACAAACCATAGAGATAGATAGAACTAGGAGCTACTTTATTGTGTCAAGTTTCAAAGAGCTAGCAAAAACCGTGTTTGATTTAGAGTTCCAACTACATGTATCCATATAGGAGAAAACAGAGTGAAACCTAAAAATTAAAACTGTTACTGCCCACGAACGGTTTAACTTAGAAGAACGAAATTTGCTGAGCCAAGTGGGATTGGGGTACTGATCATTACCTGAAAGTGTCATCAAGATTGGGTGAAAAAATGTGTGCTGAGATTTCAGGAAACTCGTAGTTTTTTGGAAGATTGGCAACCCCTTTCCATGAAAGTGATTTGCGCCAGTCTCTGCTTAGGGATACATCAATAGGAAACAAACCATAGAGATAGAACTTGGAGCTACTTTATTGTGTCAAGTTTCAAAGAGCTAGCACAAACCGTGTTTGATTTAGAGTTCCAACTACATGTATCCATATAGGAGAAAACAGAGTGAAACCTAAAAATTAAAACTGTTACTGCCAACGAACGGTTTAACCTAGAAGAACGAAATTTGGTGAGCCAAGTGGGATTGGGGTACTGATCATTACCTGAAAGTGTCATCAAGATTGGGTGAAAAAATGTGTGCTGAGATTTCAGGAAACTCGTAGTTTTTTGGAAGATTGGCAACCCCTTTCCATGAATGAGATTTGCGCCAGTCTCTGCTTAGGGCTACATCAATAGGAAACAAACGATAGAGATAGAACTTGGAGCTACTTTATTGTGTTAAGTTTCAAAGAGCTAGCACAAACCGTGTTTGATTTAGAGTTCCAACTACATGTATCCATATAGGAGAAAACAGAGTGAAACCTAAAAATTAAAACTGTTACTGCCAACGAACGGTTTAACCTAGAAGAACAAAATTTGGTGAGCCAAGTGGGAATGGGGTACTGATCATTACCTGAAAGTGTCATCAAGATTGGGTGAAAAAATGTGTGCTGAGATGTCAGGAAACTAGCAGTTTTTTGGAAGATTGGCAACCCCTTTCCATGAAAGTGATTTGCGCCAGTCTCTGCTTAGGGCTACATCAATAGGAAACAAACCATAGAGACAGAACTTGGAGCTACTTTATTGTGTCAAGTTTCAAAGAGCTAGCATAAACCGTGTTTGATTTAGAGTTCCAACTACATGTATCCATATAGGAGAAAACAGAGTGAAACCTAAAAATTAAAACTGTTACTGCCAACGAACGGTTTAACCTAGAAGAACGAAATTTGGTGAGCCAAGTGGGATTGGGGTACTGATCATTACCTGAAAGTGTCATCAAGATTGGGTGAAAAAATGTGTGCTGAGATTTCAGGAAACTCGTAGTTTTTTGGAAGATTGGCAACCCCTTTCCATGAAAGTGATTTGCGCCACTCTCTGCTTAGGGCTACATCAATAGGAAACAAACCATAGAGATAGAACTTGGAGCTACTTTATTGTGTCAAGTTTCAAAGAGCTAGCACAAACCGTGTTTGATTTAGAGTTCCAACTACATGTATCCATATAGGAGAAAACAGATTGAAACCTAAAAATTAAAACTGTTACTGCCAACGAACGGTTTAACCTAGAAGAACGAAATTTGGTGAGCCAAGTGGGATTGGGGTAGTGATCATTACCAGAAAGTGTCATCAAGATTGGGTGAAAAAATGTGTGCTGAGATTTCAGGAAACTCGCAGTTTTTTGGAAGATTGGCAACCCCTTTCCATGAAAGTGATTTGCGCCAGTCTCTGCTTAGGGCTACATCAATAGGAAACAAACCATAGAGATAGAACTTGGAGCTACTTTATTGTGTCAAGTTTCAAAGAGCTAGCACAAACCGTGTTTGATTTAGAGTTCCAACTACATGTATCCATATAGGAGAAAACAGAGTGAAACCTAAAAATTAAAACTGTTACTGCCAACGAACGGTTTAACCTAGAAGAACGAAATTTGGTGAGCCAAGTGGGATTGGGGCACTGATCATTACCTGAAAGTGTCATCAAGATTGGGTGAAAAAATGTGTGCTGAGATTTCAGGAAACTCGTAGTTTTTTGGAAGATTGGCAACCCCTTTCCATGAAAGTGATTTGCACCAGTCTCTGCTTAGGGCTACATCAATAGGAAACAAACCAGAGAAATAGAACTTGGAGCTACTTTATTGTGTCAAGTTTCAAAGAGCTAGCACAAACCGTGTTTGATTAGAGTTCCAAATACATGTATCCATATAGGAGAAAACCGAGTGAAACCTAAAAATTAAAACTTTTAGTGCCAAAGAACGGTTTAACCTAAAAGAAAGAAACTTGGTGACTCAAGTGGGATTTGCTGTACTGATCATTACCTGAAAGTGTCATCAAGATTGGGTGAAAAAATGTCTGCTGAGATTTCAGGAAACTCGTAGTTTTTTGGAAGCCTGGCAACCCCTTTCCATGAAAGTGATTTGCGCCATTCTCTGCTTAGGGCTACATCAATAGGAAACAAACCATAGAGATAGAACATGGAGCTACTTTATTGTGTCAAGTTTCAAAGAGCTAGCACAAACCGTGTTGGATTTAGAGTTCCAAATACATGTATTCATATAGGAGAAAATTGAGTGAAATCTAAAAGTTAAAACTGTTACTGCCAACGAATGGTTTAACCTAGAAGAAGGAAATTTGGTGAGCCAAGTGGGATTGGGGTACTGATCATTACCTGAAAGTGTCATCAAGATTGGCTGAAGAAATGTGTGCTGAGATTTCAGGAAACTCGTAGTTTTTTGGAAGCTTGGCAACCCCTTTAAATGAAAGTGATTTGCACCAGTCTCTGCTTAGGGCTACATCAATGGGAAACAAACCATAGAGATAGATAGAACTTGGAGCTACTTTATTGTGTCAAGTTTCAAAGAGCTAGCAAAAACCGTGTTTGATTTAGAGTTCCAACTACATGTATCCATATAGGAGAAAACAGAGTGAAACCTAAAAATTAAAACTGTTACTGCCCACGAACGGTTTAACTTAGAAGAACGAAATTTGCTGAGCCAAGTGGGATTGGGGTACTGATCATTACCTGAAAGTGTCATCAAGATTGGGTGAAAAAATGTGTGCTGAGATTTCAGGAAACTCGTAGTTTTTTGGAAGATTGGCAACCCCTTTCCATGAAAGTGATTTGCGCCAGTCTCTGCTTAGGGCTACATCAATAGGAAACAAACCATAGAGATAGAACTTGGAGCTACTTTATTGTGTCAAGTTTCAAAGAGCTAGCACAAACCGTGTTTGATTTAGACTTCCAACTACATGTATCCATATAGGAGAAAACAGAGTGAAACCTAAAATTTAAAACTGTTACTGCCAATGAACGGTTTAACCTAGAAGAACGAAATTTTGTGAGCCAAGTGGAATTGGGGTAGTGATCATTACCTGAAAGTGTCATCAAGATTGGGTGAAAAAATGTGTGCTGAGATTTCAGGAAACTCGCAGTTTTTTGGAAGATTGGCAACCCCTTTCCATGAAAGAGATTTGTGCCAGTCTCTGCTTAGGTCTACATCAATAGGAAACAAACCATAGAGATACAACTTGGAGCTACTTTATTGTGTCAAGTTTCAAAGAGCTAGCACAAACCGTGTTTGATTTAGAGTTCCAACTACATGTATCCATATAGGAGAAAACAGAGTGAAACCTAAAAATTAAAACTGTTACTGCCACCGAACCGTTTAAGCTAGAAGAACGAAATTTGGTGAGCCAAGTGGGATTGGGGTACTGATCATTACCTGAAAGTGTCATAAAGATTGGGTGAAAAAATGTGTGCTGAGATTTCAGGAAACTCGTAGTTTTTTGGAAGATTGGCAACCCCTTTCCATGAAAGTGATTTGCGCCAGTCTCTGCTTAGGGCTACATCAATAGGAAACAAACCATAGAGATAGAACTTGGAGCTACTTTATTGTGTCAAGTTTCAAAGAGCTAGCACAAACCGTGTTTGATTTAGAGTTCCAACTACATGTATCCATATAGGAGAAAACAGAGTGAAACCTAAAATTTAAAACTGTTACTGCCAATGAACGGTTTAACCTAGAAGAACGAAATTTGGTGAGCCAAGTGGAATTGGGGTACTGATCATTACCTGAAAGTGTCATCAAGATTGGGTGAAAAAATGTGTGCTGAGATTTCAGGAAACTCGCAGTTTTTTGGAAGATTGGCAACCCCTTTCCATGAAAGAGATTTGTGCCAGTCTCTGCTTAGGGCTACATCAATAGGAAACAAACCATAGAGATACAACTTGGAGCTACTTTATTGTGTCAAGTTTCAAAGAGCTAGCACAAACCGTGTTTGATTTAGAGTTCCAACTACATGTATCCATATAGGAGAAAACAGAGTGAAACCTAAAAATTAAAACTGTTACTGCCACCGAACGGTTTAAGCTAAAAGAACGAAATTTGGTGAGCCAAGTGGGATTGGGGTGCTGATCATTACCTGAAAGTGTCATCAAGATTGGGTGAAAAAATGTGTGCTGAGATTTCAGGAAACTCTTAGTTTTTTGGAAGATTGTCAACCCCTTTCCATGAAAGTGATTTGCGCCAGTCTCTGCTTAGGGCTACATCAATAGGAAACAAACCATAGAGATAGAACTTGGAGCTACTTTATTGTGTCATGTTTCAAAGAGCTAGCACAAACCGTGTTTGATTTAGAGTTCCAACTACATGTATCCATAAAGGAGAAAACAGAGTGAAACCTAAAAATTTAAACTGTTACTGCCAACGAACGGTTTAACCTAGAAGAACGAAATTTGGTGAGCCAAGTGGGATTGGGGTACTGATCATTACCTGAAAGTGTCATCAAGATTGGGTGAAAAAATGTGTGCTGAGATTTCAGGAAACTCGCAGTTTTTTGGAAGATTGGCAACCCCTTTCCATGAAAGTGATTTGCGCCAGTCTCTGCTTAGGGCTACATCAATAGGAAACAAACCATAGAGATAGAACTTGGAGCTACTTTATTGTGTCAAGTTTCAAAGAGCTAGCACAAACCGTGTTTGATTTAGAGTTCCAACTACATGTATCCATATAGGAGAAAACAGAGTGAAACCTAAAAATTAAAACTGTTACTGCCAACGAACGGTTTAACCTAGAAGAACGAAATTTGGTGAGCCAAGTGGGATTGGGGTAGTGATCATTACCTGAAAGTGTCATCAAGATTGGGTGAAAAAATGTGTGCTGAGATTTCAGGAAACTCGCAGTTTTTTGGAAGATTGGCAACCCCTTTCCATGAAAGAGATTTGTGCCAGTCTCTGCTTAGGGCTACATCAATAGGAAACAAACCTTAGAGATACAACTTGGAGCTACTTTATTGTGTCAAGTTTCAAAGAGCTAGCACAAACCGTGTTTGATTTAGAGTTCCAACTACATGTATCCATATAGGAGAAAACAGAGTGAAACCTAAAAATTAAAACTGTTACTGCCACCGAACGGTTTAAGATAGAAGAACGAAATTTGGTGAGCCAAGTGGGATTGGGGTGCTGATCATTACCTGAAAGTGTCATCAAGATTGTGTGAAAAAATGTGTGCTGAGATTTCAGGAAACTCTTAGTTTTTTGGAAGATTGTCAACCCCTTTCCATGAAAGTGATTTGCGCCAGTCTCTGCTTAGGGCTACATCAATAGGAAACAAACCATAGAGATAGAACTTGGAGCTACTTTATTGTGTCATGTTTCAAAGAGCTAGCACAAACCGTGTTTGATTTAGAGTTCCAAATACATGTATCCATATAGGAGAAAACAGAGTGAAACCTAAAAATTAAAACTGTTACTGCCAACGAACGGTTTAACCTAGAAGAACGAAATTTGGTGAGCCAAGTGGGATTGGGGTACTGATCATTACCTGAAAGTGTCATCAAGATTGGGTGAAAAAATGTGTGCTGAGATTTCAGGAAACTCGCAGTTATTTGGAAGATTGGCAACCCCTTTCCATTAAAGTGATTTGCGCCAGTCTCTGCTTAGGGCTACATCAATAGGAAACAAACCATAGAAATAGAACTTGGAGCTACTTTATTGTGTCACGTTTCAAAGAGCTAGCACAAACCGTGTTTGATTTAGAGTTCCAACTACATGTATCCATATAGGAGAAAACAGAGTGAAACCTAAAATTTAAAACTGTTCCTGCCAATGAACGGTTTAACCTAGAAGAACGAAATTTGGTTAGCCAAGTGGAATTGGGGTAGTGATCATTACCTGAAAATGTCATCAAGATTGGGTGAAAAAATGTGTGCTGAGATTTCAGGAAACTCGCAGTTTTTTGGAAGATTGGAACCCCTTTCCATGAAAGTGATTTGTGCCAGTCTCTGCTTAGGGCTACATCAATAGGAAACAAACCATAGAGATACAACTTGGAGCTACTTTATTGTGTCAAGTTTCAAAGAGCTAGCACAAACCGTGTTTGATTTAGAGTTCCAACTACATGTATCCATATAGGAGAAAACAGAGTGAAACCTAAAAATTAAAACTGTTACTGCCACCGAACGGTTTAAGCTAGAAGAACGAAATTTGGTGAGCCAAGTGGGATTGGGGTGCTGATCATTACCTGAAAGTGTCATCAAGATTGGGTGAAAAAATGTGTGCTGAGATTTCAGGAAACTCGTAGTTTTTTGGAAGATTGTCTACCCCTTTCCATGAAAGTGATTTGCGCCAGTCTCTGCTTAGGGCTACATCAATAGGAAACAAACCATAGAGATAGAACTTGGAGCTACTTTATTGTGTCAAGTTTCAAAGAGCTAGCACAAACCGTGTTTGATTTAGAGTTCCAACTACATGTATCCATATAGGAGAAAACAGAGTGAAACCTAAAATTTAAAACTGTTACTGCCAATGAACGGTTTAACCAAGAAGAACGAAATTTGGTGAGCCAAGTGGAATTGGGGTAGTGATCATTACCAGAAAGTGTCATCAAGATTGGGTGAAAAAATGTGTGCTGAGATTTCAGGAAACTCGCAGTTTTTTGGAAGATTGGCAACCCCTTTCCATGAAAGTGATTTGTGCCAGTCTCTGCTTAGGGCTACATCAATAGGAAACAAACCATAGAGATAGAACTTGGAGCTACTTTATTGTGTCAAGTTTCAAAGAGCTAGCACAAACCGTGTTTGATTTAGAGTTCCAACTACATGTATCCATATAGGAGAAAACAGAGTGAAACCTAAAAATTAAAACTGTTACTGCCAACGAACGGTTTAACCTAGAAGAACGAAACTTGGTGAGCCAAGTGGGATTGGGGTACTGATCATTACCTGAAAGTGTCATCAAGATTGGGTGAAAAAATGTGTGCTGAGATTTCAGGAAACTCGTAGTTTTTTGGAAGATTGGCAACCCCTTTCCATGAAAGTGATTTGCGCCAGTCTCTGCTTAGGGCTACATCAATAGGAAACAAACCATAGAGATAGAACTTGGAGCTACTTTATTGTGTCAAGTTTCAAAGAGCTAGCACAAACCGTGTTTGATTTAGAGTTCCAACTACATGTATCCATATAGGAGAAAACAGAGTGAAACCTAAAATTTAAAACTGTTACTGCCAATGAACGGTTTAAGCTAGAAGAACGAAATTTGGTGAGCCAAGTGGAATTGGGGTAGTGATCATTACCTGAAAGTGTCATCAAGATTGGGTGAAAAAATGTGTGCTGAGATTTCAGGAAACTCGCAGTTTTTTGGAAGATTGGCAACCCCTTTCCATGTAAGAGATTTGTGCCAGTCTCTGCTTAGGGCTACATCAATAGGAAACAAACCATAGAGATACAACTTGGAGCTACTTTATTGTGTCAAGTTTCAAAGAGCTAGCACAAACCGTGTTTGATTTAGAGTTCCAACTACATGTATCCATATAGGAGAAAACAGAGTGAAACCTAAAAATTAAAACTGTTACTGCCACCGAACGGTTTAAGCTAGAAGAACGAAATTTGGTGAGCCAAGTGGGATTGGGGTGCTGATCATTACCTGAAAGTGTCATCAAGATTGGGTGAAAAAATGTGTGCTGAGATTTCAGGAAACTCTTAGTTTTTTGGAAGATTGTCAACCCCTTTCCATGAAAGTGATTTGCGCCAGTCTCTGCGTAGGGCTACATCAATAGGAAACAAACCATAGAGATAGAACTTGGAGCTACTTTATTGTGTCATGTTTCAAAGAGCTAGCACAAACCGTGTTTGATTTAGAGTTCCAACTACATGTATCCATATAGGAGAAAACAGAGAGAAACCTAAAATTTAAAACTGTTACTGCCAATGAACGGTTTAACCTAGAAGAACGAAATTTGGTGAGCCAAGTGGAATTGGGGTAGTGATCATTACCAGAAAGTGTCATCAAAATTGGGTGAAAAAATGTGTGCTGAGATTTCAGGAAACTCGCAGTTTTTTGGAAGATTGGCAACCCCTTTCCATGAAAGTGATTTGTTCCAGTCTCTGCTTAGGGCTACATCAATAGGAAACAAACCATAGAGATAGAACTTGGAGCTACTTTATTGTGTCAAGTTTCAAAGAGCTAGCACAAACCGTGTTTGATTTAGAGTTCCAACTACATGTATCCATATAGGAGAAAACAGAGTGAAACCTAAAAATTAAAACTGTTACTGCCAACGAACGGTTTAACCTAGAAGAACGAAATTTGGTGAGCCAAGTGGGATTGGGGTGCTGATCATTACCTGAAAGTGTCATCAAGATTGGGTGAAAAAATGTGTGCTGAGATTTCAGGAAACTCGTAGTTTTTTGGAAGATTGGCAACCCCTTTCAATGAAAGTGATTTGCGCTAGTCTCTGCTTAGGGCTACATCAATAGGAAACAAACCATAGAGATAGAACTTGGAGCTACTTTATTGTGTCAAGTTTCAAAGAGCTAGCACAAACCGTGTTTGATTTATAGTTCCAACTACATGTATCCATATAGGAGAAAACAGAGTGAAACCAAAAATTTAAAACTGTTACTGCCAATGAACGGTTTAACCTAGAAGAACGAAATTTGGTGAGCCAAGTGGGATTGGGGTACTCATCATTACCTGAAAGTGTCATCAAGATTGGGTGAAAAAATGAGTGCTGATATTTCAGGAATCTCTTAGTTTTTTGGAAGATTGGCAACCCCTTTCCATGAAAGTGATTTGCGCCAGTCTCTGCTTAGGGCTACATCAATAGGAAACAAACCATAGAGATAGAACTTGCAGCTATTTTATTGTGTCAAGTTTCAAAGAGCTAGCACAAACCGTGTTTGATTTAGAGTTCCAACTACATGTATCCATATAGGAGAAAACAGAGTGAAAACTAAAAATTAAAACTGTTACTTCCAACGAACGGTTTAACCTAGAAGAATGAAATTTGGTGAGCCAAGTGGGATTCGGGTGCTGATCATTACCTGAAAGTGTCATCAAGTTTGGGGGAAAAAATGTGTGCTGAGATTTCAGGAAACTCTTAGTTTTTTGGAAGATTGTCAACCCCTTTCCATGAAAGTGATTTGCGCCAGTCTCTGCTTAGGGCTACATCAATAGGAAACAAACCATAGAGATAGAACATGGAGCTACTTTATTGTGTCAAGTTTCAAAGAGCTAGCACAAACCGTGTTTGATTTAGAGTTCCATCTACATGTATCCATATAGGAGAAAACACAGTGAAACCTAAAAATTAAAACTGTTACTGCCAACGAACGGTTTAACCTAGAAGAACAAAACTTGGTGACCCAAGTGGGATTTGTTGTACTGATCATTACCTGAAAGTGTCATCAAGATTGGGTGAAAAAATGTGTGCTGAGATTTCAGGAAACTCGTAGTTTTTTGGAAGATTGGCAACCCCTTTAAATGAAAGTGATTTGCGCCAGTCTCTGCTTAGGGCTACATCAATAGGAAACAAACCATAGAGATAGAACTTGGAGCTACTTTATTGTGTCAAGTTTCAAAGAGCTAGCACAAACCGTGTTTGATTTAGAGTTCCTTTACGTGTATCCATATAGGAGAAAATAGAGTGAAACCTAAAAACTAAAACTTTACTGCCAACGAATGGTTTAACGTAGAAGAACGAAACTTGGTGACCCAAGTGGGATTTGTTGTACTGATCATTACCTGAAAGTGTCATCAAGATTGGGTGAAAAAATGTGTGCTGAGATTTCAGGAAACTCGTAGTATTTCGGAAGCTTGGCAACCCCATTCCATGAAAGTGATTTGTACCAGTCTCTGCTTAGGGCTACATCAATAGGAAACAAACCACAGAGATAGAACATGGAGCTACTTTATTGTGTCAAGTTTCAAAGAGCTAGCACAAACCGTGTTTGATTTAGAGTTCCAACTACATGTATTCATATAGGAGAAAATTGAGTGAAACCTAAAAATTAAAACTGTTACTGCCAACGAACGGTTTAACCTAGAAGAATGAAATTTGGTGAGCCAAGTGGGATTGGGGTACTGATCATTACCTGAAAGTGTCATCAAGATTGGGTGAAAAAATGTGTGCTGAGATTTCAGGAAACTCGTAGTTTTTTGGAACCTTGGCAACACCTTTCCATGAAAGTGATTTGCGCCAGTCTCTGCTTAGGGCTACTTCAATAGGAAACAAACCATAGAGACAGAACTTGGAGCTACATTATTGTGTCAAGTTTCAAAGAGCTAGCACAAACCGTGTTTGATTTAGACTTCCAACTACATGTATCCATATAGGAGAAAACAGAGTGAAAACTAAAAATTAAAACTGTTACTGCCAATGAACGGTTTAACCTAGAAGAACGAAATTTCGTGAGCCAAGTGGGATTGGTGTACTGATCATTACCTGAAAGTGTCATCAAGATTGGGTGAAAAAATGTGTGCTGAGATTTCAGGAAACTCGTAGTTTTTTGGAAGATTGTCAAACCCTTTCCATGAAAGTGATTTGCGTCAGGCTCTGCTTAGGGCTACATCAATAGGAAACAAACCATAGAGATAGAACTTGGAGCTACTTTATTGTGTCAAGTTTCAAAGAGCTAGCACAAACTGTGTTTGATTTAGAGTTCCAACTACATGTATCCATATAGGAGAAAACAGAGTGAAACCTAAAAATTAAAACTGTTACTGTCAACGAACTGTTTAACCTAGAAGAACGAAATTTGGTGAACCAAGTGGGATTGGGGTACTGATCATTACCTGAAAGTGTCATCAAGATTGGGTAAAAAAATGTGTGCAGAGATTTCAGGAAACTCGTAGTTTTTTGGAAGCTTGACAACCCCTTTCCATGAAAGTGATTTGCGCCAGTCTCTGCTTAGGGCTACATCAATAGGAAACAAACCATAAAGATAGAACTTGTAGCTACTTTATTGTGTCAAGTTTCAAAGAGCTAGCACAAACCGTGTTTGATTTAGAGTTCCAACTACATGTATATATAGGAGAAAACAGAGTGAAACCTAAAAATTAAAACTGTTACTGCCAACGAACGGTTTAACCTACAAGAACGAAATTTGGTGAGCCAAGTCGGATTCGGGTACTTATCATTACCTGAAAGTGTCATCAAGATTGGGTGAAAAAATGTGTGCTGTGATTTCAGAAAACTCGTAGTTTTTTGGAAACTTGGCAACCCCTTTCCATGAAAGTGATTTGCGCCAATCTCTCCTTAGGGATACATCAATAGGAAACAAACCATAGAGATAGAACTTGGAGCTACTTTATTGTGTCAAGTTTCAAAGAGCTAGCACAAACCGTGTTTGATTTAGAGTTCCAACTACATGTATCCATATAGGAGAAAACAGAGTGAAACCTAAAAATAAAAACTGTTACTGCCAACGACCGGTTTAACCTAGAAGAATGAAATTTGGTGAGCCAAGTGGGATTGGGGTGCTGATCATTACCTGAAAGTGTCATCAAGATTGGGGGAAAAAATGTGTGCTGAGATTTCAGGAAACTCTTAGTTTTTTGGAAGATTGTCAACCCCTTTCCATAAAAGTGATTTGCGCCAGTCTCTGCTTAGGGCTACATCAATAGGAAACAAATCATAGAGATAGAACATGGAGCTACTTTATTGTGTCAAGTTTCAAAGAGCTAGCACAAACCGTGTTTGATTTAGAGTTCCAACTACATGTATCCATATAGGAGAAAACAGAGTGAAACCTAAAAATTAAAACTGTTACTGCCAACGAACGGTTTAACCTAGAAGAACGAAATTTGGTGAGCCAAGTGGGATTGGGGTACTGATCATTACCTGAAAGTGTCAAAAAGATTGGGTGAAAAAATGTGTGCTGAGATTTCAGGAAACTCGTAGTTTTTTGGAAGCTTGGCAACCCCTTTAAATGAAATTGATTTGCGCCAGTCTCTGCTTAGGGCTACATCAATAGGAAACAAACCATAGAGATAGCTAGAACTTGGAGCTACTTTATTTATTTATTTATTTATTTATTTATTTATTTTAAAGAGAGAGTGAGAGAGGAGAGAGAGAGAGAGAGAGAGAGTTTTTTTTAATATTTATTTTTTTAGTTCTCGGCGGACACGACATCTTCGTTGGTATGTGGTGCTGAGGATCGAACCCGGGCCGCACGCATGCCAGGCGAGCGCGCTACCACTTGAGCCACATCCCCAGCCCTTGGAGCTACTTTATTGTGTCAAGTTTCAAAGAGCTAGCAAAAACCGTGTTTGATTTAGAGTTCCAACTACATGTATCCATATAGGAGAAAACAGAGTGAAACCTAAAAACTAAAACTTTACTGCCAACGAATGGTTTAACCTAGAAGAACGAAATTTGGTGAGCCAAGTGGGATTTGGGTACTGATCATTACCTGAAAGTGTCATCAAGATTGGGTGAAAAAATGTGTGCTGAGATTTCAGGAAACTCATAGTTTTTTGGAACCTTGGCAAAACCTTTCCATGAAAGTGATTTGCGCCAGTCTCTGCTTAGGGCTACATCAATAGGAAACAAACCATAGAGATAGAACTTGGAGCTACTTTATTGTGTCATGTTTCAAAGAGCTAGCACAAACCGTGTTTGATTTAGAGTTCCAACTACATGTATCCATATAGGAGAAAACAGAGTGAAAACTAAAAATTAAAACTCTTACTTCCAACGAACGGTTTAACCTAGAAGAACCAAATTTGGTGAGCCAAGTGGGATTGGGGTACTGATCACTACCTGAAAGTGTCATCAAGATTGGGTGAAAAAATGTGTGCTGAGATTTCAGGAAACTCGTAGTTTTTGGAAGATTGGCAACTCCTTTCCATGAAAGTGAATTGCGCCAGTCTCTGCTTAGGGCTACATCAATAGGAAACAAACCATAGAGATAGAACTTGGAGCTACTTTATTGTGTCAAGTTTCAAAGAGCTAGCACAAACCGTGTTTGATTTAGAGTTCTAACTACATGTATCCATATAGGAGAAAACAGAGTGAAACCTAAAAATTAAAACTGTTACTGCCAACGAATGGTTTAACCTAGAAGAACGAAATTTGGTGAGCAACGTGGGATTGGGGTACTGATCATTACCTGAAAGTGTCATCAAGATTGGGTGAAAAAATGTGTGCTGAGATTTCAGGAAACTCGTAGTTTTTTGGAAGCTTGGCAACCCCTTTCCATGAAAGTGATTTGTGCCAGTCTCTGCTTAGGGCTATATCAATAGGAAACAAACAATAGAGATAGAACTTGGAGCTACATTATTGTGTCAAGTTTCAAAGAGCTAGCACAAACCGTGTTTGATTTAGAGTTCCAACTACATGTATCCATATAGGAGAAAACAGAGTGAAACCTAAAAATTAAAACTGTTACTGTCAACGAATGGTTTAACCTAGAAGAACGAAATTTGGTGAGCCAAGTGGGATTGGGGTACTGATCATTACCTGAAAGTGTCATCAAGATTGGGTGAAAAATGTGTGCAGAGATTTCAGGAAACTCGTAATTTTTTTGGAAGCTTGGCAACCCCTTTCCATGAAAGTGATTTGCGCCAGTCTCTGCTTAGGGCTACATCAATAGGAAACAAACCAAAAAGATAGAACTTGTAGCTACTTTATTGTGTCAAGTTTCAAAGAGCTAGCACAAACCGTGTTTGATTTAGACTTCCAACTACATGTATCCATATAGGAGAAAACAGAGTGAAACCTAAAAATTAAAACTGTTACTGCCAACGAACGGTTTAACCTACAAGAACGAAATTTGGTGAGCCAAGTGGGATTCGGGTACTGATCATTACCTGAAAGTGTCATCAAGATTGGGTGAAAAAATGTGTGCTGAGATTTCAGAAATCTCGTAGTTTTTTGGAAACTTGGCAACCGCTTTCCATGAAAGTGATTTGCGCCAATCTCTCCTTAGGGATACATCAATAGGAAACAAACCATAAAGATAGAACTTGGAGCTACTTTATTGTGTCAAGTTTCAAAGACCTAGCACAAACCATTTTTGATTTAGACTTCCAACTACATGTATCCATATAGGAGAAAACAGAATGAAACCTAAAAATTAAAACTGTTACTGCCCACGAACGGTTTAACCTAGAAGAACGAAATTTGGTGAGCCAAGTGGGATTGGGGTACTGATCATTACCTGAAAGTGTCATCAATTGGGTGAAAAAATGTGTGCTGAGATTTCAGGAATCTCGTAGTTTTTTGGAAGCTTGGCAATCCCTTTAAATGAAAGTGATTTGCACCTGTCTGTGCATAGGGCTACATCAATAGAAAACAAACCATAGAGATAGAACTTGGAGCTACTTTATTGTGTCAAGTTTCAAAGAGCTAGCACAAACCGTGTTTGATTTAGACTTCCAACTATATGTATCCATATAGGAGAAAACAGAGTGAAACCTAAAAATTAAAACTGTTACTGACAACGAACGGTTTAACCTAGAAGAACGAAATTTGGTGATCCACGTGGGATTGGGGTACTGATCATTACCTGAAAGTGTCATCAAGATTGGGTGAAAAAATGTGAGCTGAGATTTCAGGAAACTCGTAGTTTTTTGGAAGCTTGGCAACCCCTTTCCATGAAAGTGATTTGCGCCAGTCTCTGCTTAGGGCTACATCAATAGGAAACAAACCATAGAGATAGGACTTGGAGCTCCTTTATTGTGTCAAGTTTCAAAGAGCTACCACAAACCGTGTTTGATTTAGACTTCCAACTACATGTATCCCTATAGGAGAAAACAGAGTGAAACCTAAAAATTAACTGTTACTGCCAACGAACGGTTTAACCTAGAAGAACGACATTTGGTGAGCCAAGTGGGATTGGGGTACTGATCATTACCTGAAAGTGTCATCAAGATTGGGTGAAAAAATGTGAGGTGAGATTTCAGGAAACTCGTAGTTTTTTGGAAGCTTGGCAACCCCTTTCCATGAAAGTGATTTGCGCCAGTCTCTGCTTAGGGCTACATCAATAGGAAACAAACCATAGAGATAGAACTTGGAGCTACTTTATTGTGTCAAGTTTCAAAGAGCTAGCACAAACGGTATTTGATTTAGACTTCCAACTACATGTATGCATATAGGAGAAAACAGAGTGAAACCTAAAAATTAAAACTGTTACTGCCGACGAACGGTTTAACCTAGAAGAACGAAATTTGGTGAGCCAAGTGGGATTCGGGTACTGTTCATTACCGTAAAGTGTCATCATGAGTGGGTGAAAAAATGTGTGCTGAGATTCAGGAAACTCGTAGTTTTTTGGAAGCTTGGCAACCCCTTTAAATGACAGTGATTTGCAACAGTCTCTGCTTAGGGCTACATCAATAGGAAACAAACCATAGAGATAGAACTTGGAGCTACTTTATTGTGTCAAGTTTCAAAGAGCTAGCACAAACGGTATTTGATTTAGACTTCCAACTACATGTATGCATATAGGAGAAAACAGAGTGAAACCTAAAAATTAAAACTGTTACTGCCGACGAACGGTTTAACCTAGAAGAACGAAATTTGGTGAGCCAAGTGTGATTGGGTTAGTGATCCTTACCTGAAAGTGTCATCAAGATTGGGTGAAAAAATGTGTGCTGAGACTTCAAAAAACTCGTAGTTTTTTGGAAGATTGGCAACCCCTTTCCATGAAAGTGATTTGCGCCAGTCTCTGCTTAGGGCTATATCAATAGGAAACAAACCATAGAGATAGAACTTGGAGCTACTTTACTGTGTCAAGTTTCAAAGAGCTAGCACAAACCGTGTTTGATTTAGAGTTCCAACTACATGAATCCATATAGGAGAAAACAGAGTGAAACCTAAAAATTAAAAATGTTACGGCCAAGGAACGGTTTAACCTAGAAGAACGAAATTTCGTGAGCCAAGTGGGATTGGGGTACTGATCATTACCTGAAAGTGTCATCAAGATTGGGTGAAAAAATGTGTGCTGAGATTTCAGGAAACTCGTAGTTTTTTGGAAGCCTGGCAACCCCTTTCAATGAAAGTGATTTGCGGCAGTCTCTGCTTAGGGCTACATCAATAGGAAACAAACCATAGAGATAGAACTTGGAGCTACTTTATTGTGTCAAGTTTCAAAGAGCTAGCACAAACCGTGTTTGATTTAGAGTTCCAACTACATGTATCCATATAGGAGAAAACAGAGTGAAACCTAAAAATTAAAACTGTTACTGCCAACGAATGGTTTAACCTAGAAGAACGAAACTTGGTGAGCCAAGTGGGATTGGGGTACTGATCATTACCTGAAAGTGTCATCAAGATTGGGTGAAAAAATGTGTGCTGAGATTTCAGGAAACTCGTAGTTTTTTGGAAGCTTGGCAACCCCTTTAAATGAAAGTGATTTGCGCCAGTCTCTGCTGAGGAGTACATCAATAGGAAACAAACCATAGAGATAGAACTTAGAGCTACTTTATAGTGTCAAGTTTCAAAGAGCTAGCACAAACCATGCTTGATTTAGTGTTCCAACTGCATGTATCCATATAGGAGAAAACAGAGTGAAACCTAAAAATTAAAACTGTTACTGCCAACGAACGGTTTAACCTAGAAGAACGAAAGTGGTGAGCCAAGTGGGATTGGGGTACTGATCATTACCTGAAAGTGTCATCAAGATTGGGTGAAAAAATGTGTGCTGAGATTTCAGGAAACTCGTAGTTTTTTGGAAGATTGGCAACCCCTTTCCATGAAAGTGATTTGCGCCAGTTTCTGCTGAGGGCTACATCAATAGGAAACAAACCATAGAGATAGAACTAGGAGTTACTTTATAGTGTCAAGTTTCAAAGAGCTAGCACAAACCGTGTTTGATTTAGACTTTCAACTACATGTTTCCATATAGGAGAAAACAGAGTGAAACCTAAAAATTAAAACTGTTACTGCCAACGAACGGTTTAAACTACAAGAACGAAATTTGGTGAGCCAAGTGGGATTCGGGTACTGATCATTACCTGAAAGTGTCATCAAGATTGGGTGAAAAAATGTGTGCTGAGATTTCAGGAAACTCGTAGTTTTTTGGAAACTTGGCAACCCCTTTCCATGAAAGTGATTTGCGCCAGTCTCTTCTTAGGGCTACATCAATAGGAAACAAACCATAGAGATAGAACTTGGAGCTACTTTATTGTGTCAAGTTTCAAAGAGCTTGCACAAACCGTTTTTGATTTAGACTTCCAACTACATGTATCCATATAGGAGAAAACAGAATGAAACCTAAAAATTAAAACTGTTACTGCCGACGAACGTTTTAACCTAGAAGAACGAAATTTGGTGAGCCAAGTGGGATTGGGGTAGTGATCATTACCTGAAAGTGTCATCAAGATTGGTTGAAAAAATGTGTGCTGAGATTTCAGGAAACTCGTAGTTTTTTGGAAGATTGGCAACCCCTTTCCATGTAAGTGATTTGTGCCAGTCTCTGCTTAGGGCTACATCAATAGGAAACAAACCATAGAGATAGAACTTGGAGCTACTTTATTGTGTCAGGTTTCAAAGAGCTAGCACAAACCGTGTTTGATTTAGAGTTCCAACTACATGAATCCATATAGGAGAAAACAGAGTGAAACCTAAAAATTAAAACTGTTACTGCCAAGGAACGGTTTAACCTAGAAGAACGAAATTTAGTGAGCCAAGTGGGATTGGGGTACTGATCATTACCTGAAAGTGTCATCAAGATTGGGTGAAAAAATGTGTGCTGAGATTTCAGGAAACTCGTAGTTTTTTGGAAGATTGGCAACCCCATTCAATGAAAGAGATTTACGACAGTCTCTGCTTAGGGCTACATCAATAGGAAACAAACCATAGAGATAGAACTTGGAGCTACTTTATTGTGTGAAGTTTCAAAGAGCTAGCACAAACCGTGTTTGATTTAGAGTTCCAACTACATGTATCCATATAGGAGAAAACAGAGTGAAACCTAAAAATTAAAACTGTTACTGCCAACGAACGGTTTAACCTAGAAGAACGAAACTTGGTGAGCCAAGTGGGATTGGGGTACTGATCATTACCTTAAAGTGTCATTAAGATTGGGTGAAAGAATGTGTGCTGAGATTTCAGGAAACTCGTAGTTTTTTTGAAGATTGGCAACCCCTTTCCATGAAAGTGATTTGCGCCAGTCTCTGCTGAGGGCTACATCAATAGGAAACAAACCATAGAGATAGAACTTGGAGCTACTTTATTGTGCCAAGTTTCAAAGAGCTAGCACAAACCATGTTTGATTTAGAGTTCCAACTGCATGTATCCATATAGGAGTAAACAGAGTGAAACCTAAAAATTTAAACTGTTACTGCCAACGAACGGTTTAACTTAGAAGAACGAAATTTGGTGAGCCAAGTGGGATTGGGGTACTGATCATTACCTGAAAGTGTCATCAAGATTGGGTGAAAAAATGTGTGCTGAGATTTCAGGAAACTCGTAGTTTTTTGGAAGCTTGGCAACCCCTTTAAATGAAAGTGATTTGCACCAGTCTCTGCATAGGGCTACATCAATAGGAAACAAACCATAGAGACAGAACTTGGAGCTACTTTATTGTGCCAAGTTTCAAAGGGCTAGCACAAACCGTGTTTGATTTAGACTTCCAACTACATGTATCCATATAGGAGAAAACAGAGTGAAACCTAAAAATTAAAACTGTTACTGCCAAGGAACGGTTTAACCTAGAAGAACAAAATTTCGTGAGCCAAGTGGGATTGGGGTACTGATCATTACCTGAAAGTGTCATCAAGATTGGGTGAAAAAATGTGTGCTGAGATTTCAGGAATCTCGTAGTTTTTTGGAAGATTGGCAACCCCTTTCCATGAAAGTGATTTGCGCCAGTCTCTGCTTAGGGCTACATCAATAGGAAACAAACCATAGAGATAGAACTTGGAGCTACTTTATTGTGTCAAGTTTCAAAGAGCTAGCACAAACCGTGTTTGATTTAGAGTTCCAACTACATGTATCCATATAGGAGAAAACACAGTGAAACCTAAAAATTAAAACTGTTACTGCCAATGAACGGTTTAACCTAGAAGAACGAAACTTGGTGAGCCAAGTGGGATTGGGGTACTGATCATTACCTTAAAGTGTCATGAAGATTGGGTGAAAAAATGTGTGCTGAGATTTCAGGAAACTCGTAGTTTTTTGGAAGATTGGCAACCCCTTTCCATGAAAGTGATTTGCGCCAATCTCTGCTGAGGGCTACATCAATAGGAAACAAACCATAGAGATAGAACTTGGAGCTACTTTATTGTGTCAAGTTTCAAAGAGCCAACCCAAACCGTGTTTGATTTAGAGTTCCAACTACATGTATCCATATAGGAGAAAACAGAGTGAAACATAAAAATTACAACTGTTACTGCCAACGAACGGTTTAACCTAGAAGAACGAAATTTCGTGAGCCAAGTGGGATTGGGGTACTGATCATTACCTGAAAGTGTCATCAAGATTGGGTGAAAAAATGTGTGCTGAGATTTCCAAAAACTCGTAGTTTTTTGGAAGCTTGGCAACCCCTTTCCATGAAAGTGATTTGCGCCAGTCTCTGCTTAGGGCTACATCAATAGGAAACAAACCATAGAGATAGAACTTGGAGCTAATTTATTGTGTCAAGTTTCAAAGAGCTACCACAAACCGTGTTTGATTTAGAGTTCCAACTACATGTATCCATATAGGAGAAAACAGAGTGAAACCTAAAAATTAAAATTGTTACTGCCAACGAACGGTTTAACCTAGAAGAACGAAATTTGGTGAGCCAAGTGGGATTGGCGTACTGATCATTACCTGAAAGGGTCATCAAGATTGGGTGAAAAAACGTGTGCTGAGATTTCAGGAAACTCGTAGTTTTTTGGAAGATTGTCAAACCCTTTCCATGAAAGTGATTTGCGCCAGTCTCTACTTAGGGCTACATCAATAGGAAACAAACCATAGAGAGAGAACTTGGAGCTACTTTATTGTGTCAGGTTTCAAAAAGCTAGCACAAACCGTGTTTGATTTAGAGTTCCAACTACATGAATCCATATAGGAGAAAACAGAGTGAAACCTAAAAATTAAAACTGTTACTGCCAAGGAACGGTTTAACCTAGAAGAACGAAATTTGGTGAGCCAAGTGGGATTGGGGTACTGATCATTACCTGAAAGTGTCATCAAGATTGGGTGAAAAAATGTGTGCTGAGATTTCAGGAAACTCGTAGTTTTTTGGAAGATTGGCAACCCCATTCAATGAAAGAGATTTGCGACAGTCTCTGCTTAGGGCTACATCAATAGGAAACAAACCATAGAGATAGAACTTGGAGCTACTTTATTGTGTGACGTTTCAAAGAGCTAGCACAAACCGTGTTTGATTTAGAGTTCCAACTACATGTATCCATATAGGAGAAAACAGAGTGAAACCTAAAAATTAAAACTGTTACTGCCAACGAACGGTTTAACCTAGAAGAACGAAACTTGGTGAGCCAAGTGGGATTGGGGTACTGATCATTACCTTAAAGTGTCATTAAGATTGGGTGAAAAAATGTGTGCTGAGATTTCAGGAAACTCGTAGTTTTTTTGAAGATTGGCAACCCCTTTCCATGAAAGTGATTTGCGCCAGTCTCTACTGAGGGCTACATCAATAGGAAACAAACCATAGAGATAGAACTTGGAGCTACTTTATTGTGCCAAGTTTCAAAGAGCTAGCACAAACCATGTTTGATTTAGAGTTCCAACTGCATGTATCCATATAGGAGTAAACAGAGTGAAACCTAAAAATTTAAACTGTTACTGCCAACGAACGGTTTAACTTAGAAGAACGAAATTTGGTGAGCCAAGTGGGATTGGGGTACTGATCATTACCTGAAAGTGTCATCAAGATTGGGTGAAAAAATGTGTGCTGAGATTTCAGGAAACTCGTAGTTTTTTGGAAGCTTGGCAACCCCTTTAAATGAAAGTGATTTGCACCAGTCTCTGCATAGGGCTACATCAATAGGAAACAAACCATAGAGACAGAACTTGGAGCTACTTTATTGTGCCAAGTTTCAAAGGGCTAGCACAAACCGTGTTTGATTTAGACTTCCAACTACATGTATCCATATAGGAGAAAACAGAGTGAAACCTAAAAATTAAAACTGTTACTGCCAACGAACGGTTTAACCTAGAAGAACGAAATTTGGTGAGCCAAGTGGGATTGTGGTACTGATCATTACCTGAAAGTGTCATCAAGATTGGGTGAAAAAATGTGAGCTGAGATTTCAGGAAACTCGTAGTTTTTTGGAAGCTTGGCAACCCCTTTCCATGAAAGTGATTTGCGCCAGTCTCTGCTTAGGGCTACATCAATAGGAAACAAACCATAGAGATAGGACTTGGAGCTCCTTTATTGTGTCAAGTTTCAAAGAGCTACCACAAACCGTGTTTGATTTAGACTTCCAACTACATGTATCCCTATAGGAGAAAACAGAGTGAAACCTAAAAATTAACTGTTACTGCCAACGAAGGGTTTAACCTAGAAGAACGACATTTGGTGAGCCAAGTGGGATTGGGGTACTGATCATTACCTGAAAGTGTCATCAAGATTGGGTGAAAAAATGTGAGGTGAGATTTCAGGAAACTCGTAGTTTTTTGGAAGCTTGGCAACCCCTTTCCATGAAAGTGATTTGCGCCAGTCTCTGCTTAGGGCTACATCAATAGGAAACAAACCATAGAGATAGAACTTGGAGCTACTTTATTGTGTCAAGTTTCAAAGAGCTAGCACAAACGGTATTTGATTTAGACTTCCAACTACATGTATGCATATAGGAGAAAACAGAGTGAAACCTAAAAATTAAAACTGTTACTGCCGACGAACGGTTTAACCTAGAAGAACGAAATTTGGTGAGCCAAGTGGGATTCGGGTACTGTTCATTACCGTAAAGTGTCATCATGAGTGGGTGAAAAAATGTGTGCTGAGATTCAGGAAACTCGTAGTTTTTTGGAAGCTTGGCAACCCCTTTAAATGACAGTGATTTGCAACAGTCTCTGCTTAGGACTACATCAATTGGAAACAAACCATAGAGATAGAACTTGGAGCTACTTTTTTGTGTCAAGTTTCAAAGAGCTAGCACAAACCGTTTTTGATTTAGACTTCCAACTACATGTATCCATATAGGAGAAAACAGAATGAAACCTAAAAATTCAAACTGTTACTGCCGACGAACGGTTTAACCTAGAAGAACGAAATTTGGTGAGCCAAGTGTGATTGGGTTAGTGATCCTTACCTGAAAGTGTCATCAAGATTGGGTGAAAAAATGTGTGCTGAGACTTCAAAAAACTCGTAGTTTTTTGGAAGATTGGCAACCCCTTTCCATGAAAGTGATTTGCGCCAGTCTCTGCTTAGGGCTATATCAATAGGAAACAAACCATAGAGATAGAACTTGGAGCTACTTTATTGTGTCAAGTTTCAAAGAGCTAGCACAAACCGTGTTTGATTTAGAGTTCCAACTACATGTATCCATATAGGAGAAAACAGAGTGAAACCTAAAAATTAAAACTGTTACTGCCAACGAATGGTTTAACCTAGAAGAACGAAACTTGGTGAGCCAAGTGGGATTGGGGTACTGATCATTACCTGAAAGTGTCATCAAGATTGGGTGAAAAAATGTGTGCTGAGATTTCAGGAAACTCGTAGTTTTTTGGAAGCTTGGCAACCCCTTTAAATGAAAGTGATTTGCGCCAGTCTCTGCTGAGGAGTACATCAATAGGAAACAAACCATAGAGATAGAACTTGGAGCTACTTTATAGTGTCAAGTTTCAAAGAGCTAGCACAAACCATGCTTGATTTAGTGTTCCAACTGCATGTATCCATATAGGAGAAAACAGAGTGAAACCTAAAAATTAAAACTGTTACTGCCAACGAACGGTTTAACCTAGAAGAACGAAAGTGGTGAGCCAAGTGGGATTGGGGTACTGATCATTACCTGAAAGTGTCATCAAGATTGGGTGAAAAAATGTGTGCTGAGATTTCAGGAAACTCGTAGTTTTTTGGAAGATTGGCAACCCCTTTCCATGAAAGTGATTTGCGCCAGTTTCTGCTGAGGGCTACATCAATAGGAAACAAACCATAGAGATAGAACTAGGAGTTACTTTATAGTGTCAAGTTTCAAAGAGCTAGCACAAACCGTGTTTGATTTAGACTTTCAACTACATGTTTCCATATAGGAGAAAACAGAGTGAAACCTAAAAATTAAAACTGTTACTGCCAACGAACGGTTTAAACTACAAGAACGAAATTTGGTGAGCCAAGTGGGATTCGGGTACTGATCATTACCTGAAAGTGTCATCAAGATTGGGTGAAAAAATGTGTGCTGAGATTTCAGGAAACTCCTAGTTTTTTGGAAACTTGGCAACCCCTTTCCATGAAAGTGATTTGCGCCAGTCTCTTCTTAGGGCTACATCAATAGGAAACAAACCATAGAGATAGAACTTGGAGCTACTTTATTGTGTCAAGTTTCAAAGAGCTTGCACAAACCGTTTTTGATTTAGACTTCCAACTACATGTATCCATATAGGAGAAAACAGAATGAAACCTAAAAATTAAAACTGTTACTGCCGACGAACGTTTTAACCTAGAAGAACGAAATTTGGTGAGCCAAGTGGGATTGGGGTAGTGATCATTACCTGAAAGTGTCATCAAGATTGGTTGAAAAAATGT
The DNA here is from genome assembly GCF_964194105.1 of Spermophilus citellus. Classification (NCBI taxonomy): domain Eukaryota; kingdom Metazoa; phylum Chordata; class Mammalia; order Rodentia; family Sciuridae; genus Spermophilus; species Spermophilus citellus. The sequence continues at coordinate 121,083 of NW_027672727.1, read as the reverse complement.
GTGCTGAGATTTCAGGAAACTCGTAGTTTTTTGGAAGATTGGCAACCCCTTTCCATGTAAGTGATTTGTGCCAGTCTCTGCTTAGGGCTACATCAATAGGAAACAAACCATAGAGATAGAACTTGGAGCTACTTTATTGTGTCAGGTTTCAAAGAGCTAGCACAAACCGTGTTTGATTTAGAGTTCCAACTACATGAATCCATATAGGAGAAAACAGAGTGAAACCTAAAAATTAAAACTGTTACTGCCAAGGAACGGTTTAACCTAGAAGAACGAAATTTAGTGAGCCAAGTGGGATTGGGGTACTGATCATTACCTGAAAGTGTCATCAAGATTGGGTGAAAAAATGTGTGCTGAGATTTCAGGAAACTCGTAGTTTTTTGGAAGATTGGCAACCCCATTCAATGAAAGAGATTTACGACAGTCTCTGCTTAGGGCTACATCAATAGGAAACAAACCATAGAGATAGAACTTGGAGCTACTTTATTGTGTGAAGTTTCAAAGAGCTAGCACAAACCGTGTTTGATTTAGAGTTCCAACTACATGTATCCATATAGGAGAAAACAGAGTGAAACCTAAAAATTAAAACTGTTACTGCCAACGAACGGTTTAACCTAGAAGAACGAAACTTGGTGAGCCAAGTGGGATTGGGGTACTGATCATTACCTTAAAGTGTCATTAAGATTGGGTGAAAAAATGTGTGCTGAGATTTCAGGAAACTCGTAGTTTTTTTGAAGATTGGCAACCCCTTTCCATGAAAGTGATTTGCGCCAGTCTCTGCTGAGGGCTACATCAATAGGAAACAAACCATAGAGATAGAACTTGGAGCTACTTTATTGTGCCAAGTTTCAAAGAGCTAGCACAAACCATGTTTGATTTAGAGTTCCAACTGCATGTATCCATATAGGAGTAAACAGAGTGAAACCTAAAAATTTAAACTGTTACTGCCAACGAACGGTTTAACTTAGAAGAACGAAATTTGGTGAGCCAAGTGGGATTGGGGTACTGATCATTACCTGAAAGTGTCATCAAGATTGGGTGAAAAAATGTGTGCTGAGATTTCAGGAAACTCGTAGTTTTTTGGAAGCTTGGCAACCCCTTTAAATGAAAGTGATTTGCACCAGTCTCTGCATAGGACTACATCAATAGGAAACAAACCATAGAGACACAACTTGGAGCTACTTTATTGTGCCAAGTTTCAAAGGGCTAGCACAAACCGTGTTTGATTTAGACTTCCAACTACATGTATCCATATAGGAGAAAATAGAGTGAAACCTAAAAATTAAAACTGTTACTGCCAAGGAACGGTTTAACCTAGAAGAACAAAATTTCGTGAGCCAAGTGGGATTGGGGTACTGATCATTACCTGAAAGTGTCATCAAGATTGGGTGAAAAAATGTGTGCTGAGATTTCAGGAATCTCGTAGTTTTTTGGAAGATTGGCAACCCCTTTCCATGAAAGTGATTTGCGCCAGTCTCTGCTTAGGGCTACATCAATAGGAAACAAACCATAGAGATAGAACTTGGAGCTACTTTATTGTGTCAAGTTTCAAAGAGCTAGCACAAACCGTGTTTGATTTAGAGTTCCAACTACATGTATCCATATAGGAGAAAACACAGTGAAACCTAAAAATTAAAACTGTTACTGCCAATGAACGGTTTAACCTAGAAGAACGAAACTTGGTGAGCCAAGTGGGATTGGGGTACTGATCATTACCTTAAAGTGTCATGAAGATTGGGTGAAAAAATGTGTGCTGAGATTTCAGGAAACTCGTAGTTTTTTGGAAGATTGGCAACCCCTTTCCATGAAAGTGATTTGCGCCAATCTCTGCTGAGGGCTACATCAATAGGAAACAAACCATAGAGATAGAACTTGGAGCTACTTTATTGTGTCAAGTTTCAAAGAGCCAACCCAAACCGTGTTTGATTTAGAGTTCCAACTACATGTATCCATATAGGAGAAAACAGAGTGAAACATAAAAATTACAACTGTTACTGCCAACGAACGGTTTAACCTAGAAGAACGAAATTTCGTGAGCCAAGTGGGATTGGGGTACTGATCATTACCTGAAAGTGTCATCAAGATTGGGTGAAAAAATGTGTGCTGAGATTTCCAAAAACTCGTAGTTTTTTGGAAGCTTGGCAACCCCTTTCCATGAAAGTGATTTGCGCCAGTCTCTGCTTAGGGCTACATCAATAGGAAACAAACCATAGAGATAGAACATGGAGCTACTTTATTGTGTCAAGTTTCAAAGAGATAGCACAAACCGTGTTTGATTTAGAGTTCCAACTACATGTATTCATATAGGAGAAAATTGAGTGAAACCTAAAAATTAAAACTGTTACTGCCAACGAACGGTTTAACCTAGAAGAACGAAATTTGGTGAGCCAAGTGGGATTGGCGTACTGATCATTACCTGAAAGGGTCATCAAGATTGGTTGAAAAAACGTGTGCTGAGATTTCAGGAAACTCGTAGTTTTTTGGAAGATTGTCAAACCCTTTCCATGAAAGTGATTTGCGCCAGTCTCTACTTAGGGCTACATCAATAGGAAACAAACCATAGAGAGAGAACTTGGAGCTACTTTATTGTGTCAGGTTTCAAAGAGCTAGCACAAACCGTGTTTGATTTAGAGTTCCAACTACATGAATCCATATAGGAGAAAACAGAGTGAAACCTAAAAATTAAAACTGTTACTGCCAAGGAACGGTTTAACCTAGAAGAACGAAATTTCGTGAGCCAAGTGGGATTGGGGTACTGATCATTACCTGAAAGTGTCATCAAGATTGGGTGAAAAAATGTGTGCTGAGATTTCAGGAAACTCGTAGTTTTTTGGAAGATTGGCAACCCCATTCAATGAAAGAGATTTGCGACAGTCTCTGCTTAGGGCTACATCAATAGGAAAGAAACCATAGAGATAGAACTTGGAGCTACTTTATTGTGTGAAGTTTCAAAGAGCTAGCACAAACCGTGTTTGATTTAGAGTTCCAACTACATGTATCCATATAGGAGAAAACAGAGTGAAACCTAAAAATTAAAACTGTTACTGCCAACGAACGGTTTAACCTAGAAGAACGAAACTTGGTGAGCCAAGTGGGATTGGGGTACTGATCATTACCTTAAAGTGTCATTAAGATTGGGTGAAAAAATGTGTGCTGAGATTTCAGGAAAGTCGTAGTTTTTTTGAAGATTGGCAACCCCTTTCCATGAAAGTGATTTGCGCCAGTCTCTGCTGAGGGCTACATCAATAGGAAACAAACCATAGAGATAGAACTTGGAGCTACTTTATTGTGCCAAGTTTCAAAGAGCTAGCACAAACCATGTTTGATTTAGAGTTCCAACTGCATGTATCCATATAGGAGTAAACAGAGTGAAACCTAAAAATTTAAACTGTTACTGCCAACGAACGGTTTAACTTAGAAGAACGAAATTTGGTGAGCCAAGTGGGATTGGGGTACTGATCATTACCTGAAAGTGTCATCAAGATTGGGTGAAAAAATGTGTGCTGAGATTTCAGGAAACTCGTAGTTTTTTGGAAGCTTGGCAACCCCTTTAAATGAAAGTGATTTGCACCAGTCTCTGCATAGGGCTACATCAATAGGAAACAAACCATAGAGACAGAACTTGGAGCTACTTTATTGTGCCAAGTTTCAAAGGGCTAGCACAAACCGTGTTTGATTTAGACTTCCAACTACATGTATCCATATAGGAGAAAACAGAGTGAAACCTAAAAATTAAAACTGTTACTGCCAACGAACGGTTTAACCTAGAAGAACGAAATTTGGTGAGCCAAGTGGGATTGTGGTACTGATCATTACCTGAAAGTGTCATCAAGATTGGGTGAAAAAATGTGAGCTGAGATTTCAGGAAACTCGTAGTTTTTTGGAAGATTGGCAACCCCTTTCCATGAAAGTGATTTGCGCCAGTCTCTGCTTAGGGCTACATCAATAGGAAACAAACCATAGAGATAGAACTTGGAGCTACTTTATTGTGTCAAGTTTCAAAGAGCTAGCACAAACCGTGTTTGATTTAGAGTTCCAACTACATGTATCCATATAGGAGAAAACACAGTGAAACCTAAAAATTAAAACTGTTACTGCCAATGAACGGTTTAACCTAGAAGAACGAAACTTGGTGAGCCAAGTGGGATTGGGGTACTGATCATTACCTTAAAGTGTCATCAAGATTGGGTGAAAAAATGTGTGCTGAGATTTCAGGAAACTCGTAGTTTTTTGGAAGATTGGCAACCCCTTTCCATGAAAGTGATTTGCGCCAGTCTCTGCTGAGGGCTACATCAATAGGAAACAAACCATAGAGATAGAACTTGGAGCTACTTTATTGTGTCAAGTTTCAAAGAGCCAACCCAAACCGTGTTTGATTTAGAGTTCCAACTACATGTATCCATATAGGAGAAAACAGAGTGAAACCTAAAAATTAAAACTGTTACTGCCAACGAACGGTTTAACCTAGAAGAACGAAATTTGGTGAGCCAAGTGGGATTGGGGTACTGATCATTACCTGAAAGTGTCATCAAGATTGGGTGAAAAAATGTGTGCTGAGATTTCCAAAAACTCGTAGTTTTTTGGAAGCTTGGCAACCCCTTTCCATGAAAGTGATTTGCGCCAGTCTCTGCTTAGGGCTACATCAATAGGAAACAAACCATAGAGATAGAACATGGAGCTACTTTATTGTGTCAAGTTTCAAAGAGATAGCACAAACCGTGTTTGATTTAGAGTTCCAACTACATGTATTCATATAGGAGAAAATTGAGTGAAACCTAAAAATTAAAACTGTTACTGCCAACGAACGGTTTAACCTAGAAGAACGAAATTTGGTGAGCCAAGTGGGATTGGCGTACTGATCATTACCTGAAAGGGTCATCAAGATTGGGTGAAAAAACGTGTGCTGAGATTTCAGGAAACTCGTAGTTTTTTGGAAGATTGTTAAACCCTTTCCATGAAAGTGATTTGCGCCAGTCTCTACTTAGGGCTACATCAATAGGAAACAAACCATAGAGAGAGAACTTGGAGCTACTTTATTGTGTCATATTTCGAAGAGCTAGCACAAACCGTGTTTGATTTAGAGTTCCAACTACATGAATCCATATAGGAGAAAACAGAGTGAAACCTAAAAATTAAAACTGTTACTGCCAAGGAACGGTTTAACCTAGAAGAACGAAATTTCGTGAGCCAAGTGGGATTGGGGTACTGATCATTACCTGAAAGTGTCATCAAGATTGGGTGAAAAAATGTGTGCTGAGATTTCAGGAATCTCGTAGTTTTTTGGAAGATTGGCAACCCCTTTCCATGAAAGTGATTTGCGCCAGTCTCTGCTTAGGGCTACATCAAAAGGAAACAAACCATAGAGATAGAACTTGGAGCTACTTTATTGTGTCAAGTTTCAAAGAGCTAGCACAAACCGTGTTTGATTTAGAGTTCCAACTACATGTATCCATATAGGAGAAAACACAGTGAAACCTAAAAATTAAAACTGTTACTGCCAAGGAACGGTTTAACCTAGAAGAACGAAACTTGGTGAGCCAAGTGGGATAGGGGTCCTGATCATTACCTTAAAGTGTCATGAAGATTGGGTGAAAAAATGTGTGCAGAGATTTCAGGAAACTCGTAGTTTTTTGGAAGATTGGCAACCCCTTTCCATGAAAGTGATTTGCGCCAGTCTCTGCTTAGGGCTACATCAATAGGAAACAAACCATAGAGATAGAACTTAGAGCTACTTTATTGTGTCAAGTTTCAAAGAGCTAGCACAAACCGTGTTTGATTTAGAGTTCCAACTACATGTATCCATATAGGAGAAAACAGAGTGAAACCTAAAAATTAAAACTGTTACTGCCAACGAACGGTTTAACCTAGAAGAACGAAACTTGGTGAGCCAAGTGGGATTGGGGTACTGATCATTACCTTAAAGTGTCATGAAGATTGGGTGAAAAAATGTGTGCTGAGATTTCAGGAAACTCGTAGTTTTTTGGAAGATTGGCAACCCCTTTCCATGAAAGTGATTTGCGCCAGTCTCTGCTGAGGGCTACATCAATACGAAACAAACCATAGAGATAGAACTTTGAGCTACTTTATTGTGTCAGGTTTCAAAGAGCTAGCACAAACCAAGTTTGATTTAGAGTTCCAACTGCATGTATCCATATAGAGGTAAACAGAGTGAAACCTAAAAATTAAAGCTGTTACTGCCAACGAACGGTTTATGTTAGAAGAAGGTAATTTGGTGAGCCAAGTCGGATTGGGGTACTGATCATTACCTGAAAGTGTCATCAAGATTGGGTGAAAAAATGTGTGCTGAGATTTCAGGAAACTCATAGTTTTTTGGAAGCTTGGCAACCCCTTTAAATGAAAGTGATTTGCACCAGTCTCTGCATAGGGCTACATCAATAGGAAACAAACCATAGAGATAGAACTTGGAGCTACTTTATTGTGCCAAGTTTAAAAGAGGTAGCACAAACCGTGTTTGATTTAGACTTCCAACTACATGTATCCATATAGGAGAAAACAGAGTGAAACCTAAAAATTAAAACTGTTACTGCCGACGAACGGTTTAACCTAGAAGAACGAAATTTGGTGAGCCAAGTGGGATTGTGGTACTGATCATTAGCTGAAAGTGTCATCAAGATTGGGTGAAAAAATGTGTGCTGAGATTTCAGGAAACTCGTAGTTTTTTGGAAGATTGGCAACCCCTTTCCATGAAAGTGATTTGCGCCAGTCTCTGCTTAGGGCTACATCAATAGGAAACAAACCATAGAGATAGAACTTGGAGCTACTGTATTGTGTCAAGTTTCAAAGAGCTAGCACAGACCGTTTTTGATTTAGACTTCCAACTACATGTATCCATATAGGAGAAAACAGAGTGAAACCTAAAAATTAAAACTGTTACTGCCGACGAACGGTTTAACCTAGAAGAATGAAATTTGGTGAGCCAAGTGGGATTGGGGTACTGATCATTACCTGAAAGTGTCATCAAGATTGGGTGAAAAGGGCTGGGGATGTGGCTCAAGCGGTAGCGCGCTCGCCTCGCATGCGTGCGGCCCGGGTTCGATCCTCAGCACCACATACCAACAAAGATGTTGTGTCCGCCGAGAACTAAAAATAAATATTAAAAATTCTCTCTCTCTCTCTCTCTCTCTCTCTCTCTCTCTCTCTCTCTCCTCTCTCTTAAAAAAAAAAAAAAAAAAAAAGATTGGGTGAAAAAATGTGTGCTGAGATTTCAAAAAACTCGTAGTTTTTGGAAGATTGGCAACCCCTTAAAATTAAAGTGATTTGCACCAGTCTCTGCTAAGGGCTACATCAATAGGAAACAAACCATAGAGATAGAACTTGGAGCTACTTTATTGTGTCAAGTTTCAAAGAGCTAGCACAAACCGTGTTTGATTTAGACTTCCAACTACATGTATCCATATACGAGAAAACAGAGTGAAACCTAAAAATTAAAACTGTTACTGCCAACGAACGGTTTAACCTAGAAGAACGAAATTTGGTGAGCCAAGTGGGATTGGGGTACTGATCATGACCTGAAAGTGTCATCAAGATTGGGTGAAAAAATGTGTGCTGAGATTTCAGGAAACTCGTAGTTTTTTGGAAGATTGGCAACCACTTTCCATTAAAGTGATTTGCGCCAGTCTCTGCTTAGGGCTACATCAATAGGAAACAAACCATAGAGATAGAACTTGGAGCTACTTTATTGTGCCAAGTTTCAAAGAGCTAGCACAAACCGTGTTTGATTTAGAGTTCCAACTACATGTATCCGTATACGAGAAAACAGAGTGAAACCTAAAAATTAAAACTGTTATTGTCAACGAACTGTTTAACCTAGAAGAACGAAATTTGGTGAGCCAAGTGGGATTGGGGTACTGATCATTACCTGAAAGTGTCATCAAGATTGGGTGAAAAAATGTGTGCAGAGATTTCAGGAAACTCGTAGTTTTTGGAAGCTTGGCAACCCATTTCCATGAAAGTGATTTACGCCAGTCTCTGCTTAGGGCTACATCAATAGGAAACAAACCATAGAGATAGAACTTGGAGCTACTTTATTGTGTCAAGTTTCAAAGAGCTAGCACAAACCGTGTTTGATTTAGAGTTCCAACTACATGTATCCATATAGGAGATAACATAGTGAAACCTAAAAATTAAAACTGTTACTGCCGACGAACGGTTTAACCTAGAAGATCGAAATTTGGTGAGCCAAGAGGGATTCGGGTACTGATCATTACCTGAAAGTGTCATCAAGATTGGGTGAAAAAATGTGTGCTGAGATTACAGGAAACTCGTAGTTTTTGGAAGCTTGGCAACCCCTTTAAATGACAGTGATTTGCACCAGTCTCTGCTTAGGGCTACATCAATAGGAAACAAACCATAGAGATAGAATTTGGAGCTACTTTATTGTGTCAAGTTTCAAAGAGCTAGCACAAACCGTTTTTGATTTAGAGTTCCAACTACATGTATTCATATAGGAGAAAATTGAGTGAAACCTAAAAATTAAAACTGTTACTGCCAACGAACGGTTTAACCTAGAAGAACGAAATTTGGTGAGCCAAGTGGGATTGGCGTACTGATCATTACCTGAAAGGGTCATCAAGATTGGGTGAAAAAACGTGTGCTGAGATTTCAGGAAACTCGTAGTTTTTTGGAAGATTGTCAAACCCTTTCCATGAAAGTGATTTGCGCCAGTCTCTACTTAGGGCTACATCAATAGGAAACAAACCATAGAGAAAGAACTTGGAGCTACTTTATTGTGTCATGTTTCAAAGAGCTAGCACAAACCGTGTTTGATTTAGAGTTCCAACTACATGAATCCATATAGGAGAAAACAGAGTGAAACCTAAAAATTAAAACTGTTACTGCCAAGGAACGGTTTAACCTAGAAGAACGAAATTTTGTGAGCCAAGTGGGATTGGGGTACTGATCATTACCTGAAAGTGTCATCAAGATTGGGTGAAAAAATATGTGCTGAGATTTCAGGAATCTCGTAGTTTTTTGGAAGATTGGCAACCCCTTTCCATGAAAGTGATTTGCGCCAGTCTCTGCTTAGGGCTACATCAATAGGAAACAAACCATAGAGATAGAACTTGGAGCTACTTTATTGTGTCAAGTTTCAAAGAGCTAGCACAAACCGTGTTTGATTTAGAGTTCCCACTACATGTATCCATATAGGAGAAAACAGAGTGAAACCTAAAAATTAAAACTGTTACTGCCAACGAACGGTTTAACCTAGAAGAACGAAACTTGGTGAGCCAAGTGGGATTGGGGTACTGATCATTACGTTAAAGTGTCATGAAGATTGGGTGAAAAAATGTGTGCTGAGATTTCAGGAAACTCGTAGTTTTTTGGAAGAATGGCAACCCCTTTCCATGAAAGTGATTTGCGCCAGTCTCTGCTGAGGGCTACATCAATACGAAACAAACCATAGAGATAGAACTTTGAGCTACTTTATTGTGTCAGGTTTCAAAGAGCTAGCACAAACCAAGTTTGATTTAGAGTTCCAACTGCATGTATCCATATAGAGGTAAACAGAGTGAAACCTAAAAATTAAAGCTGTTACTGCCAACGAACGGTTTAAGTTAGAAGAAGGTAATTTGGTGAGCCAAGTCGGATTGGGGTACTGATCATTACCTGAAAGTGTCATCAAGATTGGGTGAAAAAATGTGTGCTGAGATTTCAGGAAACTCGTAGTTTTTTGGAAGCTTGGCAACACCTTTAAATGAAAGTGATTTGCACCAGTCTCTGCATAGGGCTACATCAATAGGAAACAAACCATAGAGATAGAACTTGGAGCTACTTTATTGTGCCAAGTTTAAAAGAGGTAGCACAAACCGTGTTTGATTTAGACTTCCAACTACATGTATCCATATAGGACAAAACAGAGTGAAACCTAAAAATTAAAACTGTTACTGCCGACGAACGGTTTAACCTAGAAGAACGAAATTTGGTGAGCCAAGTGGGATTGTGGTACTGATCATTAGCTGAAAGTGTCATCAAGATTGGGTGAAAAAATGTGAGCTGAGATTTCAGGAAACTCGTAGTTTTTTGGAAGATTGGCAACCCCTTTCCATGAAAGTGATTTGCGTCAGTCTCTGCTTAGGGCTACATCAATAGGAAACAAACCATAGAGATAGAACTTGGAGCTACTGTATTGTGTCAAGTTTCAAAGAGCTAGCACAGACCGTTTTTGATTTAGATTTCCAACTACATGTATCCATATAGGAGAAAACAGAGTGAAACCTAAAAATTAAAACTGTTACTGCCGACGAACGGTTTAACCTAGAAGAATGAAATTTGGTGAGCCAAGTGGGATTGGGGTACTGATCATTACCTGAAAGTGTCATCAAGATTGGGTGAAAAAATGTGTGCTGAGATTTCAAAAAACTCGTAGTTTTTGGAAGATTGGCAACCCCTTAAAATGAAAGTGATTTGCACCAGTCTCTGCTTAGGGCTACATCAATAGGAAACAAACCATAGAGATAGAACTTGGAGCTACTTTATTGTGTCAAGTTTCAAAGAGCTAGCACAAACCGTGTTTGATTTAGACTTCCAACTACATGTATCCATATACGAGAAAACAGAGTGAAACCTAAAAATTAAAACTGTTACTGCCAACGAACGGTTTAACCTAGAAGAACGAAATTTGGTGAGCCAAGTGGGATTGGGGTACTGATCATGACCTGAAAGTGTCATCAAGATTGGGTGAAAAAATGTGTGCTGAGATTTCAGGAAACTCGTAGTTTTTTGGAAGATTGGCAACCACTTTCCATGAAAGTGATTTGCGCCAGTCTCTGCTTAGGGCTACATCAATAGGAAACAAACCATAGAGATAGAACTTGGAGCTACTTTATTGTGCCAAGTTTCAAAGAGCTAGCACAAACCGTGTTTGATTTAGAGTTCCAACTACATGTATCCGTATAGGAGAAAACAGAGTGAAACCTAAAAATTAAAACTGTTATTGTCAACGAACTGTTTAACCTAGAAGAACGAAATTTGGTGAGCCAAGTGGGATTGGGGTACTGATCATTACCTGAAAGTGTCATCAAGATTGGGTGAAAAAATGTGTGCAGAGATTTCAGGAAACTCGTAGTTTTTTGGAAGCTTGGCAACCCATTTCCATGAAAGTGATTTACGCCAGTCTCTGCTTAGGGCTACATCAATAGGAAACAAACCATAGAGATAGAACTTGGAGCTACTTTATTGTGTCAAGTTTCAAAGAGCTAGCACAAACCGTTTTTGATTTAGAGTTCCAACTACATGTATCCATATAGGAGATAACAGAGTGAAACCTAAAAATTAAAACTGTTACTGCCGACGAACGGTTTAACCTAGAAGAACGAAATTTGGTGAGCCAAGAGGGATTCGGGTACTGATCATTACCTGAAAGTGTCATCAAGATTGGGTGAAAAAATTTGTGCTGAGATTACAGGAAACTCGTAGTTTTTTGGAAGCTTGGCAACCCCTTTAAATGACAGTGATTTGCACCAGTCTCTGCTTAGGGCTACATCAATAGGAAACAAACCATAGAGATAGAATTTGGAGCTAATTTATTGTGTCAAGTTTCAAAGAGCTAGCACAAACCGTTTTTGATTTAGAGTTCAAATACATGTATCCATATAGGAGAAAACAGAGTGAAACCTAAATTTAAAACTGTTACTGCCGACGAACGGTTTAAACTAGAAGAACGAAATTTGGTGTGCCAAGTGGGATTCGGGTACTGATCATTACCTGAAAGTGTCATCAAGATTGGGTGAAAAAATGTGTGCTGAGATTTCAGGAAACTCGTAGTGTTTTGGAAGCTTGGCAACCCCTTTAAATGACAGTGATTTGCACCAGTCTCCCCTTAGGGCTACATCAATAGGAAACAAACCATAGAGATAGAACTTGTAGCTACTTTATGGTGTCAAGTTTCAAAGAGCTAGCACAAACCATGTTTGATTTAGACTTCCAACTACATGTATCCATATAGGAGAAAACAGAGTGATACCTAAAAATTAAAACTGTTACTGCCTACGAACGGTTTAACCTACAAGAACGAAATTTGGTGAGCCAAGTGGGATCGGGGTACTGATCATTACCTAAAAGTGTCATCAAGATTGGGTGAAAAAATGTGTGCTGAGATTTCAGGAAACTCGTAGTTTTTTGGAAGCTTGGCAACCCCTTTAAATGACAGTGATTTGCACCAGTCTCTGCTTAGGGCTACATCAATAGGAAACAAACCATAGAGATAGAACTTGGTGCTACTTTATTGTGTCAAGTTTCAAAGAGCTAGCACAAACTGTGTTTGATTTAGTGTTCCAACTACATGTATCCATTTAGGAGAAAACAGAGTGAAACCTAAAAATTAAAACTGTTACTGCCACGAACAGTTTAACCTAGAAGAACGAAATTTGGTGAGCCAAGTGGGATTGGGGTACTGATCATTACCTGAAAGTGTCATCAAGATTGGGTGAAAAAATGTGTGCTGAGATTTCAGGAAACTCGTAGTTTTTTTGGAATCTTGGCAACCCCTTTCCATGAAAGTGATTTGCGCCAGTCTCTGCTTAAGGCTACATCAATAGGAAACAAACCATAAAGATAGAACTTGGAGCTACTTTATTGTGTCAAGTTTCAAATAGCTAGCACAAACCGTGTTTGATTTAGACTTCCAACTACATGTATCCATATAGGAGAAAAGAGAGTGAAACCTAAAAATTAAAACTCTTACTGCCAACGAACGGTTTAACCTAGAAGAATGAAATTTGGTGAGCCAAGTGGGATTGGGGTACTGATCATTACCTGAAAGTGTCATCAAGATTGGGTGAAAAAATGTGTGCTGAGATTTCAGGAAACTCGTAGTTTTTTGGAAGCTTGGCATCCCTTTCCATAAAAGTGATTTGCGCCAGTCTCTGCTTAGGGCTACATCAATAGGAAACAAACCATAGAGATAGAACTTGGAGCTACTTTATTGTGTCACGTTTCAAAGAGCTAGCATAAACCATGTTTGATTTAGAGTTCCAACTACATGTATTCATATAGGAGAAAATTGAGTGAAACCTAAAAGTTAAAACTGTTACTGCCAACGAACGGTTTAACCTAGAAGAAAGAAACTTGGTGAGCCAAGTGGGATTAGTTGTACTGATCAGTACCTGAAAGTGTCATCAAGATTGGGTGAAAAAATGTGTGCTGAGATTTCAGGAAACTCGTAGTTTTTTGGAAGCTTGGCAACCCCTTTCCATTAAAGTGATTTGCACCAGTCTCTGCTTAGGGCTACATCAATAGGAAACAAACCATAGAGATAGAACATGGAGCTAATTTAAGGTGTCAAGTTTCAAAGAGCTAGCACAAACCGTGTTTGATTTAGAGTTAGAACTACATGTATCCATATAGGAGAAAACAGAGTGAAACCTAAAAATTAAAACTGTTACTGCCAACGAACGGTTTAACCTAGAAGAACGAAATTCGGTGAGCCAAGTGGGATTGTGGTACTGATCATTACCTGAAAGTGTCATCAAGATTGGGTGAAAAAATGTGTGCGGAGATTTCAGGAAACTCGTAGTTTTTTGGAAGCTTGGCAACCCCTTTCCATGAAAGTGATTTATGCCAGTCTCTGCTTAGGGCTACATCAATAGGAAACAAACCATAGAGATAGAACTTGGAGCTACTTTATTGTGTCAAGTTTCAAAGAGCTAGCACAAACCGTGTTTGATTTAGAGTTCCAACTACATGTATCCATATAGGAGAAAACAGAGTGAAAACTAAAAATTAAAACTGTTACTGCCAACGAACGGTTTAACCTAGAAGAAAGAAACTTGGTGACCCAAGTGGGATTTGTTGTACTGATCATTACCTGAAAGTGTCATCAAGATTGGGTGAAAAAATGTGTGCTGCGATTTCAGGAAACTCGTAGTTTTTTGGAAGCTTGGCAACCCCTTTACATGAAAGGGATTTGCGCCAGTCTCTGCTTAGGGCTACATCAATAGGAAACAAACCGTAGAGATAGAACATGGAGCTACTTTATTGTGCCAAGTTTCAAAGAGCTAGCACAAACCGTGTTTGATTTAGAGTTCCAACTACATGTATTCATATAGGAGAAAATTGAGTGAAACCTAAAAATTAAAACTGTTACTGCCAATGAACGGTTTAACCTAGAAGAACGAAATTTGGTGAGCCAAGAGGGATTGGTGTACTGATCATTACCTGAAAGGGTCATCAAGATTGGGTGAAAAAACGTGTGCTGAGATTTCAGGAAACTCGTAGTTTTTTGGAAGATTGTCAAACCCTTTCCATGAAAGTGATTTGCGCCAGTCTCTACTTAGGGCTACATCAATAGGAAACAAACCATAGAGAGAGAACTTGGAGCTACTTTATTGTGTCATGTTTCAAAGAGCTAGCACAAACCGTGTTTGATTTAGAGTTCCAACTACATGAATCCATATAGGAGAAAACAGAGTGAAACCTAAAAATTAAAACTGTTACTGCCAAGGAACGGTTTAACCTAGAAGAACGAAATTTCGTGAGCCAAGTGGGATTGGCGTACTGATCATTACCTGAAAGTGTCATCAAGATTGGGTGAAAAAATGTGTGCTGAGATTTCAGGAATCTCGTAGTTTTTTGGAAGATTGGCAACCCTTTTCCATGAAAGTGATTTGCGCCAGTCTCTGCTTAGGGCTACATCAATAGGAAACAAACCATAGAGATAGAACTTGGAGCTACTTTATTGTGTCAAGTTTCAAAGAGCTAGCACAAACCGTGTTTGATTTAGAGTTCCAACTACATGTATCCATATAGGAGAAAACACAGTGAAACCTAAAAATTAAAACTGTTACTGCCAAGGAACGGTTTAACCTAGAAGAACGAAACTTGGTGAGCCAAGTGGGATAGGGGTCCTGATCATTACCTTAAAGTGTCATGAAGATTGGGTGAAAAAATGTGTGCAGAGATTTCAGGAAACTCGTAGTTTTTTGGAAGATTGGCAACCCCTTTCCATGAAAGTGATTTGCGCCAGTATCTGCTTAGGGCTACATCAATAGGAAACAAACCATAGAGATAGAACTTAGAGCTACTTTATTGTGTCAAGTTTCAAAGAGCTAGCAAAAACCGTGTTTGATTTAGAGTTCCAACTACATGTATCCATATAGGAGAAAACAGAGTGAAACCTAAAAATTAAAACTGTTACTGCCAACGAACGGTTTAACCTAGAAGAACGAAACTTGGTGAGCCAAGTGGGATTGGGGTACTGATCATTACCTTAAAGTGTCATGAAGATTGGGTGAAAAAATGTGTGCTGAGATTTCAGGAAACTCGTAGTTTTTTTGGAACCTTGGCAACCCCTTTCCATGAAAGTGATTTGCGCCAGTCTCTGCTTAGGGCTACATCAATACGAAACAAACCAATGTGATAGAACTTTGAGCTACTTTATTGTGTCAAGTTTCAAAGAGCTAGCACAAACCGTGTTTGATTTAGAGTTCCAACTGCATGTATCCATATAGAGGTAAACAGAGTGAAACCTAAAAATTAAAGCTGTTACTGCCAACGAACGGTTTAAGTTAGAAGAAGGTAATTTGGTGAGCCAAGTCGGATTGGGGTACTGATCATTACCTGAAAGTGTCATCAAGATTGGGTGAAAAAATGTGTGCTGAGATTTCAGGAAACTCGAAGTTTTTTGGAAGCTTGGCAACCCCTTTAAATGAAAGTGATTTGCACCAGTCTCTGCATAGGGCTACATCAATAGGTAACAAACCATAGAGATAGAACTTGGAGCTACTTTATTGTGCCAAGTTTAAAAGAGGTAGCACAAACCGTGTTTGATTTAGACTTCCAACTACATGTATCCATATAGGAGAAAACAGAGTGAAACCTAAAAATTAAAACTGTTACTGCCTACGAACGGTTTAACCTAGAAGAACGAAATTTGGTGAGCCAAGTGGGATTGTGGTACTGATCATTAGCTGAATGTGTCATCAAGATTGGGTGAAAAAATGTGAGCTGAGATTTCAGGAAACTCGTAGTTTTTTGGAAGATTGGCAACCCCTTTCCATGAAAGTGATTTGCGTCAGTCTCTGCTTAGGGCTACATCAATAGGAAACAAACCATAGAGATAGAACTTGGAGCTACTGTATTGTGTCAAGTTTCAAAGAGCTAGCACAGACCGTTTTTGATTTAGACTTCCAACTACATGTATCCATATAGGAGAAAACAGAGTGAAACCTAAAAATTAAAACTGTTACTGCCGACGAACGGTTTAACCTAGAAGAATGAAATTTGGTGAGCCAAGTGGGATTGGGGTACTGATCATTACCTGAAAGTGTCATCAAGATTGGGTGAAAAAATGTGTGCTGAGATTTCAAAAAACTCGTAGTTTTTGGAAGATTGGCAACACCTTAAAATGAAAGTGATTTGCACCAGTCACTGCTAAGGGCTACATCAATAGGAAACAAACCATAGAGATAGAACTTGGAGCTACTTTATTGTGTCAAGTTTGAAAGAGCTAGCACAAACCGTGTTTGATTTAGACTTCCAACTACATGTATCCATATACGAGAAAACAGAGTGAAACCTAAAAATTAAAACTGTTACTGCCAACGAACGGTTTAACCTAGAAGAACGAAATTTGGTGAGCCAAGTGGGATTGGGGTACTGATCATGACCTGAAAGTATCATCAAGATTGGGTGAAAAAATGTGTGCTGAGATTTCAGGAAACTCGTAGTTTTTTGGAAGATTGGCAACCACTTTCCATGAAAGTGATTTGTGCCAGTCTCTGTTTAGGGCTACATCAATAAGAAACAAACCATAGAGATAGAACTTGGAGCTACTTTATTGTGCCAAGTTTCAAAGAGCTAGCACAAACCGTGTTTGATTTAGAGTTCCAACTACATGTATCCGTATAGGAGAAAACAGAGTGAAACCTAAAAATTAAAACTGTTACTGCCGACGAACGGTTTAACCTAGAAGAACGAAATTTGGTGAGCCAAGAGGGATTCGGGTACTGATCATTACCTGAAAGTGTCATCAAGATTGGGTGAAAAAATGTGTGCTGAGATTACAGGAAACTCGTAGTTTTTTGGAAGCTTGGCAACCCCTTTAAATGACAGTGATTTGCACCAGTCTCTGCTTAGGGCTACATCAATAGGAAACAAACCATAGAGATAGAACTTGGAGCTACTTTATTGTGTCAAGTTTCAAAGAGCTAGCACAAACCGTTTTTGATTTAGAGTTCCAACTACATGTATCCATATAGGAGAAAACAGAGTGAAACCTAAATTTAAAACTGTTACTGCCGACGAACGGTTTAACCTAGAAGAACGAAATTTGGTGTGCCAAGTGGGATTCGGGTACTGATCATTACCTGAAAGTGTCATCAAGATTGGGTGAAAAAATGTGTGCTGAGATTTCAAAAAACTCGTAGTTTTTGGAAGATTGGCAACCCCTTAAAATGAAAGTGATTTGCACCAGTCTCTGCTAAGGGCTACATCAATAGGAAACAAACCATAGAGAGAGAACTTGGAGCTACTTTATTGTGTCAAGTTTGAAAGAGCTAGCACAAACCGTGTTTGATTTAGACTTCCAACTACATGTATCCATATACGAGAAAACAGAGTGAAACCTAAAAATTAAAACTGTTACTGCCAACGAACGGTTTAACCTAGAAGAACGAAATTTGGTGAGCCAAGTGGGATTGGGGTACTGATCATGACCTGAAAGTGTCATCAAGATTGGGTGAAAAAATGTGTGCTGAGATTTCAGGAAACTCGTAGTTTTTTGGAAGATTGGCAACCACTTTCCATGAAAGTGATTTGCGCCAGTCTCTGCTTAGGGCTACATCAATAGGAAACAAACCATAGAGATAGAACTTGGAGCTACTTTATTGTGCCAAGTTTCAAAGAGCTAGCACAAACCGTGTTTGATTTAGAGTTCCAACTACATGTATCCGTATAGGAGAAAACAGAGTGAAACCTAAAAATTAAAACTGTTATTGTCAACGAACTGTTTAACCTAGAAGAACGAAATTTGGTGAGCCAAGTGGGATTGGGGTACTGATCATTACCTGAAAGTGTCATCAAGATTGGGTGAAAAAATGTGTGCAGAGATTTCAGGAAACTCGTAGTTTTTTGGAAGCTTGGCAACCCATTTCCTTGAAAGTGATTTACGCCAGTCTCTGCTTAGGGCTACATCAATAGGAAACAAACCATAGAGATAGAACTTGGAGCTACTTTATTGTGTCAAGTTTCAAAGAGCTAGCACAAACCGTTTTTGATTTAGAGTTCCAACTACATGTATCCATATAGGAGATAACAGAGTGAAACCTAAAAATTAAAACTGTTACTGCCGACGAACGGTTTAACCTAGAAGAACGAAATTTGGTGAGCCAAGAGGGATGCGGGTACTGATCATTACCTGAAAGTGTCATCAAGATTGGGTGAAAAAATGTGTGCTGAGATTACAGGAAACTCGTAGTTTTTGGAAGCTTGGCAACCCCTTTAAATGACAGTGATTTGCACCAGTCTCTGCTTAGGGCTACATCAATAGGAAACAAACCATAGAGATAGAACTTGGAGCTAATTTATTGTGTCAAGTTTCAAAGAGCTAGCACAAACCGTTTTTGATTTAGAGTTCCAACTACATGTATCCATATAGGAGAAAACAGAGTGAAACCTAAATTTAAAACTGTTACTGCCGACGAACGGTTTAACCTAGAAGATCGAAATTTGGTGTGCCAAGTGGGATTCGGGTACTGATCATTACCTGAAAGTGTCATCAAATTGGGTGAAAAAATGTGTGCTGAGATTTCAGGAAACTCGTAGTGTTTTGGAAGCTTGGCAACCCCTTTAAATGACAGTGATTTGCACCAGTCTCCCCTTAGGGCTACATCAATAGGAAACAAACCATAGAGATAGAACTTGTAGCTACTTTATGGTGTCAAGTTTCAAAGAGCTAGCACAAACCGTGTTTGATTTAGACTTCCAACTACATGTATCCATATAGGAGAAAACAGAGTGATACCTAAAAATTAAAACTGTTACTGCCTACGAACGGTTTAACCTACAAGAACGAAATTTGGTGAGCCAAGTGGGATCGGGGTACTGATCATTACCTGAAAGTGTCATCAAGATTGGGTGAAAAAATGTGTGCTGAGATTTCAGGAAACTCGTAGTTTTTTGGAACCTTGGCAACCCCTTTCCTTGAAAGTGATTTGCGCCAGTCTCTGCTTAGGGCTACATCAATAGGAAACAAACCATAGAGATAGAACTTGGAGCTACTTTATCGTGTCAAGTTTCAAAGAGCTAGCACAAACCGTGTTTGATTTAGAGTTCCAACTACATGTATCCATATAGGAGAAAACAGAGTGAAATCTTAAAATTAAAACTGTTACTGCCAACGAACGGTTTAACCTAGAAGAACGAAATTTGGTGAGCCAAGTGGGAATGGGGTACTGATCATTACCTGAAAGTGTCATCAAGATTGGGTGAAAAAATTTGTGCTAGATTTCAGGAAACTCGTAGTTTTTGGAAGATTGGCAACCACTTTCCATGAAAGTGATTTGCGCCAGTCTCTCCTTAGGGCTACATTAATAGGAAACAATCCATAGAGATAGAACTTGGAGCTACATTATTGTGTCAAGTTTCAAAGAGCTAGCACAAACCGTGTTTGATTTAGAGTTCCAACTACATGTATCCATATAGGAGAAAACAGAGTGAAACCTAAAAATTAAAACTGTTACTGCCAACGAACGGTTTAACCTAGAAGAACGGAATTTCTTGAGCCAAGTGGGATTGGGGTACTGATCATTACCTGAAAGTGTCATCAAGATTGGGTGAAAAAATGTGTGCTGAGATTTCAGGAAACTCGTAGTTTTTTGGAAGATTGGCAACCCCTTTCCATGAAAGTGATTTACGCCAGTCTCTGCTTAGGGCTACATCAATAGGAAACAAACCATAGAGATAGAACTTGGAGCTACTTTATTGTGTCAAGTTTCAAAGAGCTAGGACAAACCGTGTTTGATTTAGAGTTCCAACTACATGTATCCATATAGGAGAAAACAGAGTGAAACCTAAAATTTAAAACTGTTACTGCCAACGAACGGTTTAAACTAGAAGAACAAAATTTGGTGAGCCAAGTGGGATTAGGGTACTGATCATTACCTGAAAGTGTCATCAAGATTGGGTGAAAAAATGTGTGCTGAGATTTCAGGAAACTCGTAGTTTTTTGGAAGATTGGCAACCCCTTTCCATGAAAGTGATTTGCGCCTGTCTCTGCTTAGGGCTACATCAATAGGAAACAAACCATAGAGATAGAACTTGGAGCTACTTTATTGTGTCAATTTTCAAAGAGCTAGCACAAACCGTTTTTGATTTAGAGTTCCAACTATATGTATCCATATAGGAGAAAACAGAGTGAAACCTAAAAATTAAAACTGTTACTGCCAACGAACGGTTTAACCTAGAAGAACGAAATTTGGTGAGCCAAGTGGGATTGGGGTAGTGATCATTACCTGAAAGTGTCATCAAGATTGGGTGAAAAAATGTGTGCTGAGATTTCAGGAAGCTCGTAGTTTTTTGGAAGATTGGCAACCCCTTTCCATGAAAGTGATTGGCACCAGTCTCTGCTTAGGGCTACATGAATAGGAAACAAACCATAGAGATAGAACTTGGAGCTACTTTATTGTGTCAAGTTTCAAAGAGCTAGCACAAACCGTGTTTGATTTAGAGTTCCAACTACATGTATTCATATAGGAGAAAATTGAGTGAAACCTAAAAGTTAAAACTGTTACTGCCAACGAACGGTTTAACCTAGAAGAACGAAATTGGGTGAGCCTAGTGGGATTGGGGTACTGATCATTACCTGAAAGTGTCATCAAGATTGTGTGAAAAAATTTGTGCTGAGATTTCAGGAAACTCGTAGTTTTTTGGAAGCTTGGCAACCCCTTTAAATGAAAGTGATTTGCGACAGTCTGTGCTTAGGGCTACATAAATAGGAAACAAACCATAGAGATAGAACTTGGAGCTACTTTATTGTGTCAAGTTTCAAAGAGCTAGCACAAACCGTGTTTGAATTAGAGTTCCAAATACATGTATCCATATAGGAGAAAACAGAGTGAAACCTAAAATTTAAAACTGTTACTGCCAACGAACGGTTTAACATAGAAGAACGAAATTTGGTGAGCCAAGTGGGATTGGGGTACTGATCATTACCTGAAAGTGTCATCAAGATTGGGTGAAAAAATGTGTGCTGAGATTTCAGGAAACTCGTAGTTTTTTGGAAGATTGGCAACCCCTTTCCATGAAAGTGATTTGCGCCAGTCTCTGCTTAGGGCTACATCAATAGGAAACAAACAATAGAGATAGAACTTGGAGCTACTTTATTGTGTCAAGTTTCAAAGAGCTAGCACAAACCGTTTTTGATTTAGACTTCCAACTACATGTATCCATATAGGAAAAAACAGAGTGAAAAATAAAAATTAAAACTGTTACTGCCAACGAATGGTTTAACCTAGAAGAACGAAAATTGGTGAGCCAAGTGGGATTCGGGTACTGATCATTACCTGAAAGTGTCATCAAGATTGGGTGAAAAAATGTGTGCTGAGATTTCAGGAAACTCGTAGTTTTTTGGAAGCTTGGCCACCCCTTTCCATGAAATGATTTGTGCCAGTCTCTGCTTAGGGCTACATCAATAGGAAACAAACCATAGAGATAGAACATGGAGCTACTTTATTGTGTCAAGTTTCAAAGAGCTAGCACAAACCATGTTTGATTTAGAGTTCCAACTACATGTATTCATATAGGAGAAAATTGAGTGAAACCTAAAAGTTAAAACTGTTACTGCCAACGAACGGTTTAACCTAGAAGAAAGAAACTTGGTGACCCAAGTGGGATTAGTTGTACTGATCAGTACCTGAAAGTGTCATCAAGATTGGGTGAAAAAATGTGTGCTGAGATTTCAGGAAACTCGTAGTTTTTTGGAAGCTTGGCAACCCCTTTCCATTAAAGTGATTTGCACCAGTCTCTGCTTAGGGCTACATCAATAGGAAACAAACCATAGAGATAGAACATGGAGCTAATTTATGGTGTCAAGTTTCAAAGAGCTAGCACAAACCGTGTTTGATTTAGAGTTAGAACTACATGTATTCATATAGGAGAAAACAGAGTGAAACCTAAAAATTTAAACTGTTACTGCCAACGAACGGTTTAACCTAGAAGAACGAAATTCGGTGAGCCAAGTGGGATTGTGGTACTGATCATTACCTGAAAGTGGCATCAAGATTGGGTGAAAAAATGTGTGCTGAGATTTCAGGAAACTCGTAGTTTTTTGGAAGCTTGGCAACCCCTTTCCATGAAAGTGATTTATGCCAGTCTCTGCTTAGGGCTACATTAATAGGAAACAAACCATAGAGATAGAACTTGGAGCTACTTTATTGTGTCAAGTTTCAAAGAGCTAGCACAAACCGTGTTTGATTTAGAGTTCCAACTACATGTATCCATATAGGAGAAAACAGAGTGAAAACTAAAAATTAAAACTGTTACTGCCAACGAACGGTTTAACCTAGAAGAAAGAAACTTGGTGACCCAAGTGGGATTTGTTGTACTGATCATTACCTGAAAGTGTCATCAAGATTGGGTGAAAAAATGTGTGCTGCGATTTCAGGAAACTCGTAGTTTTTGGAAGCTTGGCAACCCCTTTCCATGAAAGGGATTTGCGCCAGTCTCTGCTTAGGGCTACATCAATAGGAAACAAACCGTAGAGATAGAACATGGAGCTACTTTATTGTGTCAAGTTTCAAAGAGCTAGCACAAACCGTGTTTGATTTAGAGTTCCAACTACATGTATTCATATAGGAGAAAATTGAGTGAAACCTAAAAATTAAAACTGTTACTGCCAACGAACGGTTTAACCTAGAAGAACGAAATTTGGTGAGCCAAGTGGGATTGGCGTACTGATCATTACCTGAAAGGGTCATCAAGATTGGTGAAAAAACGTGTGCTGAGATTTCAGGAAACTCGTAGTTTTTTGGAAGATTGTCAAACCCTTTCCATGAAAGTGATTTGCGCCAGTCTCTGCTTAGGGCTACATCAATAGGAAACAAACCATAGAGATAGAACATGGAGCTACTTTATTGTGTCAAGTTTCAAAGAGATAGCACAAACCGTGTTTGATTTAGAGTTCCAATTACATGTATCCATATAGGAGAAAACAGAGTGAAACCTAAAAATTAAAACTGTTACTGCCAGCGAACGGTTTAACGTAGAAGAAAGAAACTTGGTGAACCAAGTGGGATTTGTTTTACTCATCATTTCCTGAAAGTGTCATCAAGATTGGGTGAAAAAATGTGTGCTGAGATTTCAGGAAACTCGTAAATTTTTGGAAGATTGTCAACCCCTTTCCATGAAAGTGATTTGCGCCAGTCTCTGCTTAGGGCTACATCAATAGGAAACAAACCATAGAGATAGAACTCAGAGCTACTTTATTGTGTCAAGTTTCAAAGAGCTAGCACACACCGTGTTTGATTTAGAGTGCCAACTACATGTATCCATATAGGTGAAAACAGAGTGAAACCTAAAAATTAAAACTGTTACTGCCAACGAACGGTTTAACCTAGAAGAACGAAAATTGGTGAGCCAAGTGGGATTCGGGTACTGATCATTACCTGAAAGTGTCATCAAGATTGGGTGAAAAAATGTGTGCTGAGATTTCAGGAAACTCGTAGTTTTTTGGAAGCTTGGCCACCCCTTTCCATGAAATGATTTGTGCCAGTCTCTGCTTAGGGCTACATCAATAGGAAACAAACCATAGAGATAGAACATGGAGCTACTTTATTGTGTCAAGTTTCAAAGAGCTAGCACAAACCATGTTTGATTTAGAGTTCCAACTACATGTATTCATATAGGAGAAAATTGAGTGAAACCTAAAAGTTAAAACTGTTACTGCCAACGAACGGTTTAACCTAGAAGAAAGAAACTTGGTGACCCAAGTGGGATTAGTTGTACTGATCAGTACCTGAAAGTGTCATCAAGATTGGGTGAAAAAATGTGTGCTGAGATTTCAGGAAACTCGTAGTTTTTTGGAAGCTTGGCAACCCCTTTCCATTAAAGTGATTTGCACCAGTCTCTGCTTAGGGCTACATCAATAGGAAACAAACCATAGAGATAGAACATGGAGCTAATTTATGGTGTCAAGTTTCAAAGAGCTAGCACAAACCGTGTTTGATTTAGAGTTAGAACTACATGTATTCATATAGGAGAAAACAGAGTGAAACCTAAAAATTTAAACTGTTACTGCCAACGAACGGTTTAACCTAGAAGAACGAAATTCGGTGAGCCAAGTGGGATTGTGGTACTGATCATTACCTGAAAGTGGCATCAAGATTGGGTGAAAAAATGTGTGCTGAGATTTCAGGAAACTCATAGTTTTTTGGAAGCTTGGCAACCCCTTTCCATGAAAGTGATTTATGCCAGTCTCTGCTTAGGGCTACATCAATAGGAAACAAACCATAGAGATAGAACTTGGAGCTACTTTATTGTGTCAAGTTTCAAAGAGCTAGCACAAACCGTGTTTGATTTAGAGTTCCAACTACATGTATCCATATAGGAGAAAACAGAGTGAAAACTAAAAATTAAAACTGTTACTGCCAACGAACGGTTTAACCTAGAAGAAAGAAACTTGGTGACCCAAGTGGGATTTGTTGTACTGATCATTACCTGAAAGTGTCATCAAGATTGGGTGAAAAAATGTGTGCTGCGATTTCAGGAAACTCGTAGTTTTTGGAAGCTTGGCAACCCCTTTCCATGAAAGGGATTTGCGCCAGTCTCTGCTTAGGGCTACATCAATAGGAAACAAACCGTAGAGATAGAACATGGAGCTACTTTATTGTGTCAAGTTTCAAAGAGCTAGCACAAACCGTGTTTGATTTAGAGTTCCAACTACATGTATTCATATAGGAGAAAATTGAGTGAAACCTAAAAATTAAAACTGTTACTGCCAACGAACGGTTTAACCTAGAAGAACGAAATTTGGTGAGCCAAGTGGGATTGGCGTACTGATCATTACCTGAAAGGGTCATCAAGATTGGTGAAAAAACGTGTGCTGAGATTTCAGGAAACTCGTAGTTTTTTGGAAGATTGTCAAACCCTTTCCATGAAAGTGATTTGCGCCAGTCTCTGCTTAGGGCTACATCAATAGGAAACAAACCATAGAGATAGAACATGGAGCTACTTTATTGTGTCAAGTTTCAAAGAGATAGCACAAACCGTGTTTGATTTAGAGTTCCAATTACATGTATCCATATAGGAGAAAACAGAGTGAAACCTAAAAATTAAAACTGTTACTGCCAGCGAACGGTTTAACGTAGAAGAAAGAAACTTGGTGAACCAAGTGGGATTTGTTTTACTCATCATTTCCTGAAAGTGTCATCAAGATTGGGTGAAAAAATGTGTGCTGAGATTTCAGGAAACTCGTAAATTTTTGGAAGATTGTCAACCCCTTTCCATGAAAGTGATTTGCGCCAGTCTCTGCTTAGGGCTACATCAATAGGAAACAAACCATAGAGATAGAACTCAGAGCTACTTTATTGTGTCAAGTTTCAAAGAGCTAGCACACACCGTGTTTGATTTAGAGTGCCAACTACATGTATCCATATAGGTGAAAACAGAGTGAAACCTAAAAATTAAAACTGTTACGGCCAACGAACGGTTTAACCTAGAAGAACGAAAATTGGTGAGCCAAGTGGGATTCGGGTACTGATCATTACCTGAAAGTGTCATCAAGATTGGGTGAAAAAATGTGTGCTGAGATTTCAGGAAACTCGTAGTTTTTTGGAAGCTTGGCCACCCCTTTCCATGAAATGATTTGTGCCAGTCTCTGCTTAGGGCTACATCAATAGGAAACAAACCATAGAGATAGAACATGGAGCTACTTTATTGTGTCAAGTTTCAAAGAGCTAGCACAAACCGTGTTTGATTTAGAGTTCCAACTACATGTATTCATATAGGAGAAAATTGAGTGAAACCTAAAAGTTAAAACTGTTACTGCCAACGAACGGTTTAACCTAGAAGAAAGAAACTTGGTGACCCAAGTGGGATTAGTTGTACTGATCAGTACCTGAAAGTGTCATCAAGATTGGGTGAAAAAATGTGTGCTGAGATTTCAGGAAACTCGTAGTTTTTTGGAAGCTTGGCAACCCCTTTCCATTAAAGTGATTTGCACCAGTCTCTGCTTAGGGCTACATCAATAGGAAACAAACCATAGAGATAGAACATGGAGCTAATTTATGGTGTCAAGTTTCAAAGAGCTAGCACAAACCGTGTTTGATTTAGAGTTAGAACTACATGTATTCATATAGGAGAAAACAGAGTGAAACCTAAAAATTTAAACTGTTACTGCCAACGAACGGTTTAACCTAGAAGAACGAAATTCGGTGAGCCAAGTGGGATTGTGGTACTGATCATTACCTGAAAGTGGCATCAAGATTGGGTGAAAAAATGTGTGCTGAGATTTCAGGAAACTCGTAGTTTTTTGGAAGCTTGGCAACCCCTTTCCATGAAAGTGATTTATGCCAGTCTCTGCTTAGGGCTACATCAATAGGAAACAAACCATAGAGATAGAACTTGGAGCTACTTTATTGTGTCAAGTTTCAAAGAGCTAGCACAAACCGTGTTTGATTTAGAGTTCCAACTACATGTATCCATATAGGAGAAAACAGAGTGAAAACTAAAAATTAAAACTGTTACTGCCAACGAACGGTTTAACCTAGAAGAAAGAAACTTGGTGACCCAAGTGGGATTTGTTGTACTGATCATTACCTGAAAGTGTCATCAAGATTGGGTGAAAAAATGTGTGCTGCGATTTCAGGAAACTCGTAGTTTTTGGAAGCTTGGCAACCCCTTTCCATGAAAGGGATTTGCGCCAGTCTCTGCTTAGGGCTACATCAATAGGAAACAAACCGTAGAGATAGAACATGGAGCTACTTTATTGTGTCAAGTTTCAAAGAGCTAGCACAAACCGTGTTTGATTTAGAGTTCCAACTACATGTATTCATATAGGAGAAAATTGAGTGAAACCTAAAAATTAAAACTGTTACTGCCAACGAACGGTTTAACCTAGAAGAACGAAATTTGGTGAGCCAAGTGGGATTGGCGTACTGATCATTACCTGAAAGGGTCATCAAGATTGGTGAAAAAACGTGTGCTGAGATTTCAGGAAACTCGTAGTTTTTTGGAAGATTGTCAAACCCTTTCCATGAAAGTGATTTGCGCCAGTCTCTGCTTAGGGCTACATCAATAGGAAACAAACCATAGAGATAGAACATGGAGCTACTTTATTGTGTCAAGTTTCAAAAAGATAGCACAAACCGTGTTTGATTTAGAGTTCCAATTACATGTATCCATATAGGAGAAAACAGAGTGAAACCTAAAAATTAAAACTGTTACTGCCAGCGAACGGTTTAACGTAGAAGAAAGAAACTTGGTGAACCAAGTGGGATTTGTTTTACTCATCATTTCCTGAAAGTGTCATCAAGATTGGGTGAAAAAATGTGTGCTGAGATTTCAGGAAACTCGTAAATTTTTGGAAGATTGTCAACCCCTTTCCATGAAAGTGATTTGCGCCAGTCTCTGCTTAGGGCTACATCAATAGGAAACAAACCATAGAGATAGAACTCAGAGCTACTTTATTGTGTCAAGTTTCAAAGAGCTAGCACACACCGTGTTTGATTTAGAGTGCCAACTACATGTATCCATATAGGTGAAAACAGAGTGAAACCTAAAAATTAAAACTGTTCCTGCCAACGAACGGTTTAACCTAAGAACGAAATTTGGTGAGCCAAGTGTGATTGGGGTACTGATCATTACCTGAAAGTGTCATCAAGATTGGGTGAAAAAATGTGTGCTGAGATTTCAGGAAACTCGTAGTTTTTTGGAACCTTGGCAACCCCTTTCCATGAAAGGGATTTGCGCCAGTCTCTGCTTAGGGCTACATCAATAGGAAACAAACCGTAGAGATAGAACTTGGAGCTACTTTATTGTGTCAAGTTTCAAAGAGCTAGCACAAACCGTGTTTGATTTAGAGTTCCAACTACATGTATCCATATAGGAGAAAACAGAGTGAAACCTAAAAATTAAAACTGTTACTGCCAACGAACGGTTTAACCTAGAAGAACGAAATTTGGTGAGCCAAGTGCGATTGGGGTACTGATCATTACCTGAAAGTGTCATCAAGATTGGTTGAAAAAATGTGTGCTGAGATTTCAGGAAACTCGTAGTTTTTTGGAAGCTTGGCAACCCCCTTAAATGAAAGTGATTTGCGCCAGTCTCTGCTTAGGGCTACATCAATAGGAATCGAACCATAGAGATAGAACTTGGAGCTACTTTATTGTGTCAAGTTTCAAAGAGCTAGCACAAACCATGTTTGATTTAGAGTTCCAACTACATGTATTCATATAGGAGAAAATTGAGTGAAACCTAAAAGTTAAAACTGTTACTGCCAACGAAAGGTTTAACCTAGAAGAAAGAAACTTGGTGACCCAAGTGGGATTTGTTGTACTGATCATTACCTGAAAGTGTCATCAAGATTGGTTGAAAAAATGTGTGCTGAGATTTCAGGAAACTCGTAGTTTTTTGGAAGCTTGGCAACCCCTTTTCATTAAAGTTATTTGCGCCAGTCTCTGCTTAGGGCTACATCAATAGGAAACAAACCATAGAGATAGAACATGGAGCTACTTTATTGTGTCAAGTTTCAAAGAGCTAGCACAAACCGTGTTTGATTTAGAGTTAGAACTACATGTATCCATATAGGAGAAAACAGAGTGAAACCTAAAAATTAAAACTGTTACTGCCAACGAACGGTTTAACCTAGAAGAACGAAATTTGGTGAGCCAAGTGGGATTGGGGTACTGATCATGACCTGAAAGTGTCATCAAGATTGGGTGAAAAAATGTGTGCTGAGATTTCAGGAAACTCGTAGTTTTTTGGAAGATTGACAACCACTTTCCATGAAAGTGATTTGCGCCAGTCTGCTTAGGGCTACATCAATAGGAAACAAACCATAGAGATAGAACTTGGAGCTACTTTATTGTGCCAAGTTTCAAAGAGCTAGCACAAACCGTGTTTGATTTAGAGTTCCAACTACATGTATCCGTATAGGAGAAAACAGAGTGAAACCTAAAAATTAAAACTGTTATTTTCAACGAACTGTTTAACCTAGAAGAACGAAATTTGGTGAGCCAAGTGGGATTGGGGTACTGATCATTACCTGAAAGTGTCATCAAGATTGGGTGAAAAAATGTGTGCATAGATTTCAGGAAACTCGTAGTTTTTTGGAAGCTTGGCAACCCCTTTAAATGACAGTGATTTGCACCAGTCTCTGCTTAGGGCTACATCAATAGGAAACAAACCATAGAGATAGAACTTGGAGCTACTTTATTGTGTCAATTTTCAAAGAGCTAGCACAAACCGTGTTTGATTTAGAGTTCCAACTATATGTATCCATATAGGAGAAAACAGAGTGAAACCTAAAAATTAAAACTGTTACTGCCAACGAACGGTTTAACCTAGAAGAACGAAATTTGGTGAGCCAAG
Organism: Spermophilus citellus; assembly: GCF_964194105.1. NCBI lineage: Eukaryota > Metazoa > Chordata > Mammalia > Rodentia > Sciuridae > Spermophilus > Spermophilus citellus. The sequence goes on along the minus strand of NW_027672727.1, from coordinate 91,542 downwards.
TGGGATTGGGGTAGTGATCATTACCTGAAAGTGTCATCAAGATTGGGTGAAAAAATGTGTGCTGAGATTTCAGGAAGCTCGTAGTTTTTTGGAAGATTGGCAACCCCTTTCCATGAAAGTGATTGGCACCAGTCTCTGCTTAGGGCTACATGAATAGGAAACAAACCATAGAGATAGAACTTGGAGCTACTTTATTGTGTCAAGTTTCAAAGAGCTAGCACAAACCGTGTTTGATTTAGAGTTCCAACTACATGTATTCATATAGGAGAAAATTGAGTGAAACCTAAAAGTTAAAACTGTTACTGCCAACGAACGGTTTAACCTAGAAGAACGAAATTGGGTGAGCCTAGTGGGATTGGGGTACTGATCATTACCTGAAAGTGTCATCAAGATTGTGTGAAAAAATTTGTGCTGAGATTTCAGGAAACTCGTAGTTTTTTGGAAGCTTGGCAACCCCTTTAAATGAAAGTGATTTGCGACAGTCTGTGCTTAGGGCTACATAAATAGGAAACAAACCATAGAGATAGAACTTGGAGCTACTTTATTGTGTCAAGTTTCAAAGAGCTAGCACAAACCGTGTTTGAATTAGAGTTCCAAATACATGTATCCATATAGGAGAAAACAGAGTGAAACCTAAAATTTAAAACTGTTACTGCCAACGAACGGTTTAACATAGAAGAACGAAATTTGGTGAGCCAAGTGGGATTGGGGTACTGATCATTACCTGAAAGTGTCATCAAGATTGGGTGAAAAAATGTGTGCTGAGATTTCAGGAAACTCGTAGTTTTTTGAAGATTGGCAACCCCTTTCCATGAAAGTGATTTGCGCCAGTCTCTGCTTAGGGCTACATCTATAGGAAACAAACCATAGAGATAGAACTTGGAGCTACTTTATTGTGTCAAGTTTCAAAGAGCTAGCACAAACCGTTTTTGATTTAGACTTCCAACTACATGTATCCATATAGGAAAAAACAGAGTGAAAAATAAAAATTAAAACTGTTACTGCCAACGAATGGTTTAACCTAGAAGAACGAAAATTGGTGAGCCAAGTGGGATTCGGGTACTGATCATTACCTGAAAGTGTCATCAAGATTGTGTGAAAAAATGTGTGCTGAGATTTCAGGAAACTCGTAGTTTTTTGGAAGCTTGGCCACCCCTTTCCATGAAATGATTTGTGCCAGTCTCTGCTTAGGGCTACATCAATAGGAAACAAACCATAGAGATAGAACATGGAGCTACTTTATTGTGTCAAGTTTCAAAGAGCTAGCACAAACCGTGTTTGATTTAGAGTTCCAACTACATGTATTCATATAGGCGAAAATTGAGTGAAACCTAAAAGTTAAAACTGTTACTGCCAACGAACGGTTTAACCTAGAAGAACGAAATTTGGTGAACCAAGTCGGATTGCTGTACTGATCATTACCTGAAAGTGTCATCAAGATTGGGTGAAAAAATGTGTGCTGAGATTTCAGGAAGCTCGTAGTTTTTTGGAAGCTTGGCAACCCCTTTCCATGAAAGTGATTTGCACCAGTCTCTGCTTAGGGCTACATGAATAGGAAACAAACCATAGAGATAGAACTTGGAGCTACTTTATTGTGTCAAGTTTCAAAGAGCTAGCACAAACCGTGTTTGATTTAGAGTTCCAACTACATGTATCCATATAGGAGAAAAACGAGTGAAACCTAAAAATTAAAACTGTTACTGCCAACGACCGGTTTAACCTAGAAGAACGAAATTTGGTGAGCCAAGTGGGATTGGGTTACTGATCATTACCTGAAAGTTTCATCAAGATTGGTTGGAAAAATGTGTGCTGAGATTTCAGGAAACTCGTAGTTTTTTGGAAGATTGGCAACCCCTTTCCATGAAAGTGATTTACGCCAGTCTCTACTTAGGGCTACATCAATAGGAAACAAACCATAGAGATAGAACTTGGAGCTACTTTATTGTGTCAAGTTTCAAAGAGCTAGGACAAACCGTGTTTGATTTAGAGTTCCAACTACATGTATCCATATAGGAGAAAACAGAGTGAAACCTAAAATTTAAAACTGTTACTGCCAACGAACGGTTTAAACTAGAAGAACAAAATTTGGTGAGCCAAGTGGGATTAGGGTACTGATCATTACCTGAAAGTGTCATCAAGATTGGGTGAAAAAATGTGTGCTGAGATTTCAGGAAACTCGTAGTTTTTTGGAAGCTTGGCAACCCCTTTCCATGAAAGTGATTTGCGCCAGTCTCTGCTTAGGGCTACATCAATAGGAAACAAACCATAGAGATAGAACTTGGAGCTACTTTATTGTGTCAATTTTCAAAGAGCTAGCACAAACCGTTTTTGATGTAGAGTTCCAACTATATGTATCCATATAGGAGAAAACAGAGTGAAACCTAAAAATTAAAACTGTTACTGCCAACGAACGGTTTAACCTAGAAGAACGAAATTTGGTGAGCCAAGTGGGATTGGGGTACTGATCATTACCTGAAAGTGTCATCAAGATTGGGTGAAAAATGTGTGCTGAGATTTCAGGAAACTCGTAGTTTTTTGGAAGCTTGGCAACCCCTTTCCATGAAACTGATTTGCTTCAGTCTCTGCTTAGGGCTACATCAATAGGAAACAAACAATAGAGATAGAACTTGGAGCTACTTTATTGTGTCAAGTTTCAAAGAGCTAGCACAAACCGTTTTTGATTTAGACTTCCAACTACATGTATCCATATAGGAAAAAACAGAGTGAAAAATAAAAATTAAAACTGTTACTGCCAACGAATGGTTTAACATAGAAGAACGAAAATTGGTGAGCCAAGTGGGATTCGGGTACTGATCATTACCTGAAAGTGTCATCAAGATTGTGTGAAAAAATGTGTGCTGAGATTTCAGGAAACTCGTAGTTTTTTGGAAGCTTGGCCACCCCTTTCCATGAAATGATTTGTGCCAGTCTCTTCTTAGGGCTACATCAATAGGAAACAAACCATAGAGATAGAACATGGAGCTACTTTATTGTGTCAAGTTTCAAAGAGCTAGCACAAACCGTGTTTGATTTAGAGTTCCAACTACATGTATTCATATAGGCGAAAATTGAGTGAAACCTAAAAGTTAAAACTGTTACTGCCAACGAACGGTTTAACCTAGAAGAACGAAATTTGGTGAACCAAGTGGGATTGCTGTACTGATCATTACCTGAAAGTGTCATCAAGATTGGGTGAAAAAATGTGTGCTGAGATTTCAGGAAGCTCGTAGTTTTTTGGAAGCTTGGCAACCCCTTTCCATGAAAGTGATTTGCACCAGTCTCTGCTTAGGGCTACATGAATAGGAAACAAACCATAGAGATAGAACTTGGAGCTACTTTATTGTGTCAAGTTTCAAAGAGCTAGCACAAACCGTGTTTGATTTAGAGTTCCAACTACATGTATCCATATAGGAGAAAAACGAGTGAAACCTAAAAATTAAAACTGTTACTGCCAACGACCGGTTTAACCTAGAAGAACGAAATTTGGTGAGCCAAGTGGGATTGGGGTACTGATCATTACCTGAAAGTGTCATCAAGATTGGTTGGAAAAATGTGTGCTGAGATTTCAGGAAACTCGTAGTTTTTTGGAAGATTGGCAACCCCTTTCCATGAAAGTGATTTACGCCAGTCTCCACTTAGGGCTACATCAATAGGAAACAAACCATAGAGATAGAACTTGGAGCTACTTTATTGTGTCAAGTTTCAAAGAGCTAGGACAAACCGTGTTTGATTTAGAGTTCCAACTACATGTATCCATATAGGAGAAAACAGAGTGAAACCTAAAATTTAAAACTGTTACTGCCAACGAACGGTTTAAACTAGAAGAACAAAATTTGGTGAGCCAAGTGGGATTAGGGTACTGATCATTACCTGAAAGTGTCATCAAGATTGGGTGAAAAAATGTGTGCTGAGATTTCAGGAAACTCGTAGTTTTTTGGAAGCTTGGCAACCCCTTTCCATGAAAGTGATTTGCGCCAGTCTCTGCTTAGGGCTACATCAATAGGAAACAAACCATAGAGATAGAACTTGGAGCTACTTTATTGTGTCAATTTTCAAAGAGCTAGCACAAACCGTTTTTGATTTAGAGTTCCAACTATATGTATCCATATAGGAGAAAACAGAGTGAAACCTAAAAATTAAAACTGTTACTGCCAACGAACGGTTTAACCTAGAAGAACGAAATTTGGTGAGCCAAGTGGGATTGGGGTAGTGATCATTACCTGAAAGTGTCATCAAGATTGGGTGAAAAAATGTGTGCTGAGATTTCAGGAAGCTCGTAGTTTTTTGGAAGCTTGGCAACCCCTTTCCATGAAAGTGATTTGCACCAGTCTCTGCTTAGGGCTACATGAATAGGAAACAAACCATAGAGATAGAACTTGGAGCTACTTTATTGTGTCAAGTTTCAAAGAGCTAGCACAAACCGTGTTTGATTTAGAGTTCCAACTACATGTATTCATATAGGCGAAAATTGAGTGAAACCTAAAAGTTAAAACTGTTACTGCCAACGAACGGTTTAACCTAGAAGAACCAAATTTGGTGAGCCAAGTCGGATTGCTGTACTGATCATTACCTGATAGTGTCATCAAGATTGGGTGAAAAAATGTGTGCTGAGATTTCAGGAAGCTCGTAGTTTTTTGGAAGCTTGGCAACCCCTTTCCATGAAAGTGATTTGCACCAGTCTCTGCTTAGGGCTACATGAATAGGAAACAAACCATAGAGATAGAACTTGGAGCTACTTTATTGTGTCAAGTTTCAAAGAGCTAGCACAAACTGTGTTTGATTTAGAGTTCCAACTACATATATCCATATAGGAGAAAAACGAGTGAAACCTAAAAATTAAAACTGTTACTGCCAACGAACGGTTTAACCTAGAAGAACGAAATTTGGTGAGCCAAGTGGGATTGGGATACTGATCATTACCTGAAAGTGTCATCAAGATTGGTTGAAAAAATGTGTGCTGAGATTTCAGGAAACTCTTAGTTTTTTGGAAGCTTGGCACCCCCTTTAAATGAAAGTGGTTTGCGCCAGTCTCTGCTTAGGGCTACATCAATAGGAAACAAACCATAGAGATAGAACTTGGAGCTACTTTATTGTGTCAAGTTTCAAAGAGCTAGCACAAATTGTGTTTGATTTAGAGTTCCAACTACATGTATTCATATAGGAGAAAATTGAGTGAAACCTAAAAGTTAAAACTGTTACTGCCAACGAACGGTTTAACCTAGAAGAACGAAATTGGGTGAGCCAAGTGGGATTGGGGTACTGATCATTACCTGAAAGTGTCATCAAGATTGGTTGAAAAAATGTGTGCTGAGATTTCAGGAAACTCGTAGTTTTTTGGAAGCTTGGCAACCCCTTTAAATGAAAGTGATTTGCGACAGTCTGTGCTTAGGGCTACATAAATAGGAAACAAACCATAGAGATAGAACTTGGAGCTACTTTATTGTGTCAAGTTTCAAAGAGCTAGCACAAACCGTGTTTGAATTAGAGTTCCAAATACATGTATCCATATAGGAGAAAACAGAGTGAAACCTAAAATTTAAAACTGTTACTGCCAACGAACGGTTTAACATAGAAGAACGAAATTTGGTGAGCCAAGTGGGATTGGGGTACTGATCATTACCTGAAAGTGTCATCAAGATTGGGTGAAAAAATGTGTGCTGAGATTTCAGGAAACTCGTAGTTTTTTGGAAGATTGGCAACCCCTTTCCATGAAAGTGATTTGCGCCAGTCTCTGCTTAGGGCTACATCAATAAGAAACAAACCATAGAGATAGAAAATGGAGCTACTTTATTGTGTCAAGTTTCAAAGAGCTAGCACAAACCGTGTTTGATTTAGAGTTCCAACTACATGTATTCATATAGGAGAAAATTGAGTGAAACCTAAAAGTTAAAACTGTTACTGCCAACGAACGGTTTAACGTAGAAGAACGAAATTTGGTGAGCCAAGTGGGATTGGGGTACTGATCATTACCTGAAAGTGTCATCAAGATTGGGTGAAAAATGTGTGCTGAGATTTCAGGAAACTCGTAGTTTTTTGGAAGCTTGGCAACCCCTTTCCATGAAAGTGATTTGCTTCAGTCTCTGCTTAGGGCTACATCAATAGGAAACAAACAATAGAGATAGAACTTGGAGCTACTTTATTGTGTCAAGTTTCAAAGAGCTAGCACAAACCGTTTTTGATTTAGACTTCCAACTACATGTATCCATATAGGAAAAAACAGAGTGAAAAATAAAAATTAAAACTGTTACTGCCAACGAATGGTTTAACCTAGAAGAACGAAAATTGGTGAGCCAAGTGGGATTCGGGTACTGATCATTACCTGAAAGTGTCATCAAGATTGGGTGAAAAAATGTGTGCTGAGATTTCAGGAAACTCGTAGTTTTTTGGAAGCTTGGCCACCCCGTTCCATGAAATGATTTGTGCCAGTCTCTGCTTAGGGCTACATCAATAGGAAACAAACCATAGAGATAGAACATGGAGCTACTTTATTGTGTCAAGTTTCAAAGAGCTAGCACAAACCGTGTTTGATTTAGAGTTCCAACTACATGTATTCATATAGGCGAAAATTGAGTGAAACCTAAAAGTTAAAACTGTTACTGCCAACGAACGGTTTAACCTAGAAGAACGAAATTTGGTGAACCAAGTCGGATTGCTGTACTGATCATTACCTGAAAGTGTCATCAAGATTGGGTGAAAAAATGTGTGCTGAGATTTCAGGAAGCTCGTAGTTTTTTGGAAGCTTGGCAACCCCTTTCCATGAAAGTGATTTGCACCAGTCTCTGCTTAGGGCTACATGAATAGGAAACAAACCATAGAGATAGAACTTGGAGCTACTTTATTGTGTCAAGTTTCAAAGAGCTAGCACAAACCGTGTTTGATTTAGAGTTCCAACTACATGTATCCATATAGGAGAAAAACGAGTGAAACCTAAAAATTAAAACTGTTACTGCCAACGACCGGTTTAACCTAGAAGAACGAAATTTGGTGAGCCAAGTGGGATTGGGTTACTGATCATTACCTGAAAGTGTCATCAAGATTGGTTGGAAAAATGTGTGCTGAGATTTCAGGAAACTCGTAGTTTTTTGGAAGATTGGCAACCCCTTTCCATGAAAGTGATTTACGCCAGTCTCTACTTAGGGCTACATCAATAGGAAACAAACCATAGAGATAGAACTTGGAGCTACTTTATTGTGTCAAGTTTCAAAGAGCTAGGACAAACCGTGTTTGATTTAGAGTTCCAACTACATGTATCCATATAGGAGAAAACAGAGTGAAACCTAAAATTTAAAACTGTTACTGCCAACGAACGGTTTAAACTAGAAGAACAAAATTTGGTGAGCCAAGTGGGATTAGGGTACTGATCATTACCTGAAAGTGTCATCAAGATTGGGTGAAAAAATGTGTGCTGAGATTTCAGGAAACTCGTAGTTTTTTGGAAGCTTGGCAACCCCTTTCCATGAAAGTGATTTGCGCCAGTCTCTGCTTAGGGCTACATCAATAGGAAACAAACCATAGAGATAGAACTTGGAGCTACTTTATTGTGTCAATTTTCAAAGAGCTAGCACAAACCGTTTTTTATTTCAAGTTCCAACTATATGTATCCATAAAGGAGAAAACAGAGTGAAACCTAAAAATTAAAACTGTTACTGCCAACGAACGGTTTAACCTAGAAGAACGAAATTTGGTGAGCCAAGTGGGATTGGGGTACTGATCATTACCTGAAAGTGTCATCAAGATTGGGTGAAAAATGTGTGCTGAGATTTCAGGAAACTCGTAGTTTTTTGGAAGCTTGGCAACCCCTTTCCATGAAACTGATTTGCTTCAGTCTCTGCTTAGGGCTACATCAATAGGAAACAAACAATAGAGATAGAACTTGGAGCTACTTTATTGTGTCAAGTTTCAAAGAGCTAGCACAAACCGTTTTTGATTTAGACTTCCAACTACATGTATCCATATAGGAAAAAACAGAGTGAAAAATAAAAATTAAAACTGTTACTGCCAACGAATGGTTTAACCTAGAAGAACGAAAATTGGTGAGCCAAGTGGGATTCGGGTACTGATCATTACCTGAAAGTGTCATCAAGATTGTGTGAAAAAATGTGTGCTGAGATTTCAGGAAACTCGTAGTTTTTTGGAAGCTTGGCCACCCCTTTCCATGAAATGATTTGTGCCAGTCTCTGCTTAGGGCTACATCAATAGGAAACAAACCATAGAGATAGAACATGGAGCTACTTTATTGTGTCAAGTTTCAAAGAGCTAGCACAAACCGTGTTTGATTTAGAGTTCCAACTACATGTATTCATATAGGCGAAAATTGAGTGAAACCTAAAAGTTAAAACTGTTACTGCCAACGAACGGTTTAACCTAGAAGAACGAAATTTGGTGAACCAAGTCGGATTGCTGTACTGATCATTACCTGAAAGTGTCATCAAGATTGGGTGAAAAAATGTGTGCTGAGATTTCAGGAAGCTCGTAGTTTTTTGGAAGCTTGGCAACCCCTTTCCATGAAAGTGATTTGCACCAGTCTCTGCTTAGGGCTACATGAATAGGAAACAAACCATAGAGATAGAACTTGGAGCTACTTTATTGTGTCAAGTTTCAAAGAGCTAGCACAAACCGTGTTTGATTTAGAGTTCCAACTACATGTATCCATATAGGAGAAAAACGAGTGAAACCTAAAAATTAAAACTGTTACTGCCAACGACCGGTTTAACCTAGAAGAACGAAATTTGGTGAGCCAAGTGGGATTGGGTTACTGATCATTACCTGAAAGTGTCATCAAGATTGGTTGGAAAAATGTGTGCTGAGATTTCAGGAAACTCGTAGTTTTTTGGAAGATTGGCAACCCCTTTCCATGAAAGTGATTTACGCCAGTCTCTACTTAGGGCTACATCAATAGGAAACAAACCATAGAGATAGAACTTGGAGCTACTTTATTGTGTCAAGTTTCAAAGAGCTAGGACAAACCGTGTTTGATTTAGAGTTCCAACTACATGTATCCATATAGGAGAAAACAGAGTGAAACCTAAAATTTAAAACTGTTACTGCCAACGAACGGTTTAAACTAGAAGAACAAAATTTGGTGAGCCAAGTGGGATTAGGGTACTGATCATTACCTGAAAGTGTCATCAAGATTGGGTGAAAAAATGTGTGCTGAGATTTCAGGAAACTCGTAGTTTTTTGGAAGCTTGGCAACCCCTTTCCATGAAAGTGATTTGCGCCAGTCTCTGCTTAGGGCTACATCAATAGGAAACAAACCATAGAGATAGAACTTGGAGCTACTTTATTGTGTCAATTTTCAAAGAGCTAGCACAAACCGTTTTTGATTTAGAGTTCCAACTATATGTATCCATATAGGAGAAAACAGAGTGAAACCTAAAAATTAAAACTGTTACTGCCAACGAACGGTTTAACCTAGAAGAACGAAATTTGGTGAGCCAAGTGGGATTGGGGTAGTGATCATTACCTGAAAGTGTCATCAAGATTGGGTGAAAAAATGTGTGCTGAGATTTCAGGAAGCTCGTAGTTTTTTGGAAGCTTGGCAACCCCTTTCCATGAAAGTGATTTGCACCAGTCTCTGCTTAGGGCTACATGAATAGGAAACAAACCATAGAGATAGAACTTGGAGCTACTTTATTGTGTCAAGTTTCAAAGAGCTAGCACAAACCGTGTTTGATTTAGAGTTCCAACTACATGTATTCATATAGGCGAAAATTGAGTGAAACCTAAAAGTTAAAACTGTTACTGCCAACGAACGGTTTAACCTAGAAGAACGAAATTTGGTGAGCCAAGTCGGATTGCTGTACTGATCATTACCTGATAGTGTCATCAAGATTGGGTGAAAAAATGTGTGCTGAGATTTCAGGAAGCTCGTAGTTTTTTGGAAGCTTGGCAACCCCTTTCCATGAAAGTGATTTGCACCAGTCTCTGCTTAGGGCTACATGAATAGGAAACAAACCATAGAGATAGAACTTGGAGCTACTTTATTGTGTCAAGTTTCAAAGAGCTAGCACAAACTGTGTTTGATTTAGAGTTCCAACTACATATATCCATATAGGAGAAAAACGAGTGAAACCTAAAAATTAAAACTGTTACTGCCAACGAACGGTTTAACCTAGAAGAACGAAATTTGGTGAGCCAAGTGGGATTGGGATACTGATCATTACCTGAAAGTGTCATCAAGATTGTGTGAAAAAATGTGTGCTGATATTTCAGGAAACTCGTAGTTTTTTGGAAGCTTGGCAACCCCTTTAAATGAAAGTGATTTGCGACAGTCTGTGCTTAGGGCTACATAAATAGGAAACAAACCATAGAGAGAGAACTTGGAGCTACTTTATTGTGTCAAGTTTCAAAGAGCTAGCACAAACCGTGTTTGATTTAGAGTTCCAAATACATGTATCCATATAGGAGAAAACAGAGTGAAACCTAAAATTTAAAACTGTTACTGCCAACGAACAGTTTAACATAGAAGAACGAAATTTGGTGAGCCAAGTGGCATTGGGGTACTAATCATTACCTGAAAGTGTCATCAAGATTGGGTGAAAAAATGTGTGCTGAGATTTCAGGAGACTCGTAGTTTTTTGGAAGATTGGCAACCCCTTTCCATGAAAGTGATTTGCGCCAGTCTCCTCTTAGGGCTACATCAATAGGAAACAAACCATAGAGATAGAACTTGGAGCTACTTTATTGTGTCAAGTTTCAAAGAGCTAGCACAAACCGTGTTTGATTTAGAGTTCCAACTACATGTATCCATATAGGAGAAAACAGAGTGAAACCTAAAAATTAAAACTGTTACTGCCAACGAACGGTTTAACCTAGAAGAAAGAAACTTGGTGACCCAAGTGGGATTGGGGTACTGATCATTACCTGAAAGTGTCATCAAGATTGGGTGAAAAATGTGTGCTGAGATTTCAGGAAACTCGTAGTTTTTTGGAAGCTTGGCAACCCCTTTCCATGAAAGTGATTTGCTTCAGTCTCTGCTTAGGGCTACATCAATAGGAAACAAACAATAGAGATAGAACTTGGAGCTACTTTATTGTGTCAAGTTTCAAAGAGCTAGCACAAACTGTTTTTGATTTAGACTTCCAACTACATGTATCCATATAGGAAAAAACAGAGTGAAAAATAAAAATTAAAACTGTTACTGCCAACGAATGGTTTAACCTAGAAGAACGAAAATTGGTGAGCCAAGTGGGATTCGGGTACTGATCATTACCTGAAAGTTTCATCAAGATTGTGTGAAAAAATGTGTGCTGAGATTTCAGGAAACTCGTAGTTTTTTGGAAGCTTGGCAACCCCTTTCCATAAAATGATTTGTGCCAGTCTCCGCTTCGGGCTACATCAATAGGAAACAAACCATAGAGATAGAACATGGAGCTACTTTATTGTGTCAAGTTTCAAAGAGCTAGCACAAACCGTGTTTGATTTAGAGTTCCAACTACATGTATTCATATAGGCGAAAATTGAGTGAAACCTAAAAGTTAAAACTGTTACTGCCAACGAACGGTTTAACCTAGAAGAACGAAATTTGGTGAGCCAAGTGGGATTTGGGTACTGATCATTACCTGAAAGTGTCATCAAGAGTGTGTGAAAAAATGTGTGCTGAGATTTAGGAAGCTCGTAGTTTTTTGGAAGCTTGGCAACCCCTTTTCATGAAAGTGATTTGCACCAGTCTCTGCTTAGGGCTACATGAATAGGAAACAAACCATAGAGATAGAACTTGGAGCTACTTTATTGTGTCAAGTTTCAAAGAGCTAGCACAAACTGTGTTTGATTTAGAGTTCCAACTACATGTATCCATATAGGAGAAAAACGAGTGAAACCTAAAAATTAAAACTGTTACTGCCAACGAACGGTTTAACCTAGAAGAACGAAATTTGGTGAGCCAAGTGGGATTGGGGTACTGATCATTACCTGAAAGTGTCATCAAGATTGGTTGAAAAAATGTGTGCTGAGATTTCAGGAAACTCTTTGTTTTTTGGAAGCTTGGCAACCCCTTTAAATGAAAGTGATTTGCGCCAGTCTCTGCTTAGGGCTACATCAATAGGAAACAAACCATAGAGATAGAACTTGGAGCTACTTTATTGTGTCAAGTTTCAAAGAGCTAGCACAAACCGTGTTTGATTTAGAGTTCCAACTACATGTATTCATATAGGAGAAAATTGAGTGAAACCTAAAAGTTAAAACTGTTACTGCCAACGAACGGTTTAACCTAGAAGAACAAAATTCGGTGAGCCAAGTGGGATTGGGGTACTGATCATTACCTGAAAGTGTCATCAAGATTGGTTGAAAAAATGTGTGCTGAGATTTCAGGAAACTCGTAGTTTTTTGGAAGCTTGGCAACCCCTTTAAATGAAAGTGATTTGCGACAGTCTGTGCTTAGGGCTACATAAATAGGAAACAAACCATAGAGAGAGAACTTGGAGCTACTTTATTGTGTCAAGTTTCAAAGAGCTAGCACAAACCGTGTTTGATTTAGTGTTCCAACTACATGTATTCATATAGGAGAAAATTGAGTGAAACCTAAAAGTTAAAACTGTTACTGCCAACGAACGGTTTAACCTAGAAGAACGAAATTTGGTGAGCCAAGTGGGATTGGGGTACTGATCATTACCTGAAAGTGTCATCAATATTGGGTGAAAAAATGTGTGCTGAGATTTCAGGAAACTCGTAGTTTTTTGGAAGCTTGGCAACCCCTTTCCATGAAAGTGATTTGCGCCAGTCTCTGCTTAGGGCTACATCAATAGGAAACAAACCATAGAGATAGAACTTGGAGCTACTTTATTGTGTCAATTTTCAAAGAGCTAGCACAAACCGTTTTTGATTTAGAGTTCCAACTATATGTATCCATATAGGAGAAAACAGAGTGAAACCTAAAAATTAAAACTGTTACTGCCAACGAACGGTTTAACCTAGAAGAACGAAATTTGGTGAGCCAAGTGGGATTGGGGTAGTGATCATTACCTGAAAGTGTCATCAAGATTGGGTGAAAAAATGTGTGCTGAGATTTCAGGAAGCTCGTAGTTTTTTGGAAGCTTGGCAACCCCTTTCCATGAAAGTGATTTGCACCAGTCTCTGCTTAGGGCTACATGAATAGGAAACAAACCATAGAGATAGAACTTGGAGCTACTTTATTGTGTCAAGTTTCAAAGAGCTAGCACAAACCGTGTTTGATTTAGAGTTCCAACTACATGTATTCATATAGGCGAAAATTGAGTGAAACCTAAAAGTTAAAACTGTTACTGCCAACGAACGGTTTAACCTAGAAGAACGAAATTTGGTGAGCCAAGTCGGATTGCTGTACTGATCATTACCTGATAGTGTCATCAAGATTGGGTGAAAAAATGTGTGCTGAGATTTCAGGAAGCTCGTAGTTTTTTGGAAGCTTGGCAACCCCTTTCCATGAAAGTGATTTGCACCAGTCTCTGCTTAGGGCTACATGAATAGGAAACAAACCATAGAGATAGAACTTGGAGCTACTTTATTGTGTCAAGTTTCAAAGAGCTAGCACAAACTGTGTTTGATTTAGAGTTCCAACTACATATATCCATATAGGAGAAAAACGAGTGAAACCTAAAAATTTAAACTGTTACTGCCAACGAACGGTTTAACCTAGAAGAACGAAATTTGGTGAGCCAAGTGGGATTGGGATACTGATCATTACCTGAAAGTGTCATCAAGATTGGTTGAAAAAATGTGTGCTGAGATTTCAGGAAACTCTTAGTTTTTTGGAAGCTTGGCACCCCCTTTAAATGAAAGTGATTTGCGCCAGTCTCTGCTTAGGGCTACATCAATAGGAAACAAACCATAGAGATAGAACTTGGAGCTACTTTATTGTGTCAAGTTTCAAAGAGCTAGCACAAATTGTGTTTGATTTAGAGTTCCAACTACATGTATGCATATAGGAGAAAATTGAGTGAAACCTAAAAGTTAAAACTGTTACTGCCAACGAACGGTTTAACCTAGAAGAACGAAATTGGGTGAGCCAAGTGGGATTGGGGTACTGATCATTACCTGAAAGTGTCATCAAGATTGGTTGAAAAAATGTGTGCTGAGATTTCAGGAAACTCGTAGTTTTTTGGAAGCTTGGCAACCCCTTTAAATGAAAGTGATTTGCGACAGTCTGTGCTTAGGGCTACATAAATAGGAAACAAACCATAGAGATAGAACTTGGAGCTACTTTATTGTGTCAAGTTTCAAAGAGCTAGCACAAACCGTGTTTGATTTAGAGTTCCAAATACATGTATCCATATAGGAGAAAACAGAGTGAAACCTAAAATTTAAAACTGTTACTGCCAACGAACGGTTTAACATAGAAGAACGAAATTTGGTGAGCCAAGTGGGATTGGGGTACTGATCATTACCTGAAAGTGTCATCAAGATTGGGTGAAAAAATGTGTGCTGAGATTTCAGGAAACTCGTAGTTTTTTGGAAGATTGGCAACCCCTTTCCATGAAAGTGATTTGCGCCAGTCTCTGCTTAGGGCTACATCAATAAGAAACAAACCATAGAGATATAACATGGAGCTACTTTATTGTGTCAAGTTTCAAAGAGCTAGCACAAACCGTTTTTGCTTTAGACTTCCAACTACATGTATCCATATAGGAAAAAACAGAGTGAAAAATAAAAATTAAAACTGTTACTGCCAACGAATGGTTTAACCTAGAAGAACGAAAATTGGTGAGCCAAGTGGGATTCGGGTACTGATCATTACCTGAAAGTGTCATCAAGATTGTGTGAAAAAATGTGTGCTGATATTTCAGGAAACTCGTAGTTTTTTGGAAGCTTGGCAACCCCTTTAAATGAAAGTGATTTGCGACAGTCTGTGCTTAGGGCTACATAAATAGGAAACAAACCATAGAGAGAGAACTTGGAGCTACTTTATTGTGTCAAGTTTCAAAGAGCTAGCACAAACCGTGTTTGATTTAGAGTTCCAAATACATGTATCCATATAGGAGAAAACAGAGTGAAACCTAAAATTTAAAACTGTTACTGCCAACGAACAGTTTAACATAGAAGAACGAAATTTGGTGAGCCAAGTGGCATTGGGGTACTAATCATTACCTGAAAGTGTCATCAAGATTGGGTGAAAAAATGTGTGCTGAGATTTCAGGAGACTCGTAGTTTTTTGGAAGATTGGCAACCCCTTTCCATGAAAGTGATTTGCGCCAGTCTCCTCTTAGGGCTACATCAATAGGAAACAAACCATAGAGATAGAACTTGGAGCTACTTTATTGTGTCAAGTTTCAAAGAGCTAGCACAAACCGTGTTTGATTTAGAGTTCCAACTACATGTATCCATATAGGAGAAAACAGAGTGAAACCTAAAAATTAAAACTGTTACTGCCAACGAACGGTTTAACCTAGAAGAAAGAAACTTGGTGACCCAAGTGGGATTGGGGTACTGATCATTACCTGAAAGTGTCATCAAGATTGGGTGAAAAATGTGTGCTGAGATTTCAGGAAACTCGTAGTTTTTTGGAAGCTTGGCAACCCCTTTCCATGAAAGTGATTTGCTTCAGTCTCTGCTTAGGGCTACATCAATAGGAAACAAACAATAGAGATAGAACTTGGAGCTACTTTATTGTGTCAAGTTTCAAAGAGCTAGCACAAACTGTTTTTGATTTAGACTTCCAACTACATGTATCCATATAGGAAAAAACAGAGTGAAAAATAAAAATTAAAACTGTTACTGCCAACGAATGGTTTAACCTAGAAGAACGAAAATTGGTGAGCCAAGTGGGATTCGGGTACTGATCATTACCTGAAAGTTTCATCAAGATTGTGTGAAAAAATGTGTGCTGAGATTTCAGGAAACTCGTAGTTTTTTGGAAGCTTGGCAACCCCTTTCCATAAAATGATTTGTGCCAGTCTCCGCTTAGGGCTACATCAATAGGAAACAAACCATAGAGATAGAACATGGAGCTACTTTATTGTGTCAAGTTTCAAAGAGCTAGCACAAACCGTGTTTGATTTAGAGTTCCAACTACATGTATTCATATAGGCGAAAATTGAGTGAAACCTAAAAGTTAAAACTGTTACTGCCAACGAACGGTTTAACCTAGAAGAACGAAATTTGGTGAGCCAAGTGGGATTTGGGTACTGATCATTACCTGAAAGTGTCATCAAGAGTGTGTGAAAAAATGTGTGCTGAGATTTAGGAAGCTCGTAGTTTTTTGGAAGCTTGGCAACCCCTTTTCATGAAAGTGATTTGCACCAGTCTCTGCTTAGGGCTACATGAATAGGAAACAAACCATAGAGATAGAACTTGGAGCTACTTTATTGTGTCAAGTTTCAAAGAGCTAGCACAAACTGTGTTTGATTTAGAGTTCCAACTACATGTATCCATATAGGAGAAAAACGAGTGAAACCTAAAAATTAAAACTGTTACTGCCAACGAACGGTTTAACCTAGAAGAACGAAATTTGGTGAGCCAAGTGGGATTGGGGTACTGATCATTACCTGAAAGTGTCATCAAGATTGGTTGAAAAAATGTGTGCTGAGATTTCAGGAAACTCTTTGTTTTTTGGAAGCTTGGCAACCCCTTTAAATGAAAGTGATTTGCGCCAGTCTCTGCTTAGGGCTACATCAATAGGAAACAAACCATAGAGATAGAACTTGGAGCTACTTTATTGTGTCAAGTTTCAAAGAGCTAGCACAAACCGTGTTTGATTTAGAGTTCCAACTACATGTATTCATATAGGAGAAAATTGAGTGAAACCTAAAAGTTAAAACTGTTACTGCCAACGAACGGTTTAACCTAGAAGAACAAAATTCGGTGAGCCAAGTGGGATTGGGGTACTGATCATTACCTGAAAGTGTCATCAAGATTGGTTGAAAAAATGTGTGCTGAGATTTCAGGAAACTCGTAGTTTTTTGGAAGCTTGGCAACCCCTTTAAATGAAAGTGATTTGCGACAGTCTGTGCTTAGGGCTACATAAATAGGAAACAAACCATAGAGAGAGAACTTGGAGCTACTTTATTGTGTCAAGTTTCAAAGAGCTAGCACAAACCGTGTTTGATTTAGTGTTCCAACTACATGTATTCATATAGGAGAAAATTGAGTGAAACCTAAAAGTTAAAACTGTTACTGCCAACGAACGGTTTAACCTAGAAGAACGAAATTTGGTGAGCCAAGTGGGATTGGGGTACTGATCATTACCTGAAAGTGTCATCAATATTGGGTGAAAAAATGTGTGCTGAGATTTCAGGAAACTCGTAGTTTTTTGGAAGATTGGCAACCCCTTTCCATGAAAGTGATTTGCGCCAGTCTCTGCTTAGGGCTACATCAATAGGAAACAAACCATAGAGATAGAACTTGGAGCTACTTTATTGTGTCAAGTTTCAAAGAGCTAGCACAAACCGTGTTTGATTTAGAGTTCCAACTACATGTATCCATATAGGAGAAAACAGAGTGAAACCTAAAAATTAAAACTGTTACTGCCAACGAACGGTTTAACCTAGAAGAACGAAATTTGGTGAGCCAAGTGGGATTGGGGTACTGATCATTACTTGAAAGTGTCATCAAGATTGGGTGAAAAATGTGTGCTGAGATTTCAGGAAACTCGTAGTTTTTTGGAAGATTGGCAACCCCTTTCCATGAAAGTGATTTGCGCCAGTCTCTGCTTAGGCCTACATCAATAGGAAACAAACCATAGAGATAGAACTTGGAGCTACTTTATTGTGTCAAGTTTCAAAGAGCTAGCACAAACCGTTTTTTATTTAGACTTCCAACTACATGTATCCATATAGGAAAAAACAGAGTGAAAAATAAAAATTAAAACTGTTACTACCGACGAATGGTTTAACCTAGAAGAACGAAAATTGGTGAGCCAAGTGGGATTCGGGTACTGATCATTACCTGAAAGTGTCATCAAGATTGTGTGAAAAAATGTGTGCTGAGATTTCAGGAAACTCGTAGTTTTTTGGAAGCTTGGCCACCCCTTTCCATGAAATGATTTGCGCCAGTCTCTGCTTAGGGCTACATCAATAGGAAACAAACCATAGAGATAGAACATGGAGCTACTTTATTGTGTCAAGATTCAAAGAGCTAGCACAAACCGTGTTTGATTTAGTGTTCCAACTACATGTATTCATATAGGAGAAAATTGAGTGAAACCTAAAAGTTAAAACTGTTACTGCCAACGAACGGTTTAACCTAGAAGAACGAAATTTGGTGAGCCAAGTGGGATTGGGGTACTGATCATTACCTGAAAGTGTCATCAATATTGGGTGAAAAAATGTGTGCTGAGATTTCAGGAAACTCGTAGTTTTTTGGAAGCTTGGCAACCCCTTTCCATGAAAGTGATTTGCGCCAGTCTCTGCTTAGGGCTACATCAATAGGAAACAAACCATAGAGATAGAACTTGGAGCTACTTTATTGTGTCAAGTTTCAAAGAGCTAGCACAAACCGTGTTTGATTTAGAGTTCCAACTACATGTATCCATATAGGAGAAAACAGAGTGAAACCTAAAAATTAAAACTGTTACTGCCAACGAACGGTTTAACCTAGAAGAACGAAATTTGGTGAGCCAAGTGGGATTGGGGTACTGATCATTACCTGAAAGTGTCATCAAGATTGGGTGAAAAAATGTTTGCTGAGATTTCAGGAACCTCGTAGTTTGTTGGAAGCTTGGCAACCCCTTTCCATGAAAGTGATTTGCGCCAGTCTCTGCTTGGGGCTATATCAATAGGAAACAAACCATAGAGATAGAACTTGGAGCTACTTTATTGTGTCAAGTTTCAAAGAGCTAGCACAAACCGTGTTTGATTTAGAGTTCCAACTACATGTATCCATATAGGAGAAAACAGAGTGAAACCTAAAAATTAAAACTGTTACTGCCAAGGAACGGTTTAACCTAGAAGAACGAAATTTGGTGAGCCAAGTGGGATTGGGGTACTGATCATTACCTGAAAGTGTCATCAAGATTGGGTGAAAAATGTGTGCTGAGATTTCAGGAAACTCGTAGTTTTTTGTAAGATTGGCAACCCCTTTCCATGAAAGTGATTTGCGCCAGTCTCTGCTTAGGGCTAATCAATAGGAAACAAACCATAGAGATAGAACTTGGAGCTACTTTAATGTGTCAAGTTTCAAAGAGCTAGCACAAACCGTGTTTGATTTAGAGTTCCAACTACATGTATCCATATAGGAGAAAACAGATTGAAACCTAAAAATTAAAACTGTTACTGCCAACGAACGGTTTAACCTAGAAGAAAGAAACTTGGTGAGCCAAGTGGGATTGGTGTGCTGATCATTACCAGAAAGTGTCATCAAGATTGGGTGAAAAAATGTGTGCTGAGATTTCAGGAAACTCGTAGTTTTTTGGAAGCTTGGCAACCCCTTTCCATGAAAGTGATTTGCGCCAGTCTCTGCTTAGGGCTACATCAATAGGAAACAAACCATAGAGATAGAACTTTAGCTACTTTATTGTGTCAAGTTTCAAAGATCTAGCACAAACCGTTTTGATTTAGACTTCCAACTACATGTATCCATATAGGAGAAAACAGAGTGAAACCTAAAAATTAAAACTGTTACTGCCAACGAACGGTTTAACCTAGAAGAACGAAATTTGGTGAGCCAAGTGGGATTGGGGTAGTGATCATTACCTGAAAGTGTCATCAAGATTGGGTGAAAAAATGTGTGCTGAAATTTCAGGAAACTCGTAAATTTTTGGAATATTGGCAACCCCTTTCCATGAAAGTGATTTGCGCCAGTCTCTGCTTAGGGCTACATCAATAGGAAACAAACCATAGAGATAGAACTTGGAGCTACTTTATTGTGTCAAGTTTCAAAGAGCTAGCACAAACCGTGTTTGATTTAGAGTTCCAACTACATGTATCCATATAGGAGTAAACAGAATGAAACCTAAAAATTAAAACTGTTACTGCCACCGAACGGTTTAAACTAGAAGAACGAAATTTGTTGAGCCAAGTGGGATTGGGGTACTGATCATTACCTGAAAGTGTCATCAAGATAGGGTGAAAAAAGGTTTGCTAAGATTTCAGGAAACTCGTAGTTTTTTGGAAGCTTGGCAACCCCTTTCCATGAAAGTGATTTGCGCCAGTCTCTCCTTAGGGCTACATCAATAGGAAACAAACCATAGAGATAGAACTTGGAGCTACTTTATTGTTTCAAGTTTCAAAGAGCTAGCACAAACCGTGTTTGATTTAGAGTTCCAACTACATGTATCCATATAGGAGAAAACAGAGTGAAACCTAAAAATTAAAAGTGTTACTGCAAACGAACGGTTTAACCTAGAAGAACGAAATTTGGTGAGCAGAGTGGGATTGGGGTACTGATCATTACCTGAAAGTGTCATCAAGTTTGGGTGAAAAAATGTGTGCTGAGATTTCAGGAAACTCGTAGTTTTTTGGAACCTTGGCAACCCCTTTCCATGAATGTGATTTGCGCCATTCTCTGCTTAGGGCTACTTCAATAGGAAACAAACCATAGAGATAGAACTTGGAGCTACTTTATTGTGTCAAGTTTCAAAGAGCTAGCACAAACCGTGTTTTTTTTTAGATTCCAAATACATGTATCCATATAGGAGAAAACAGAGTGAAACCTAAAAATTAAAACTCTAACTGCCAACGAACGGTTTAACCTAGAAGAACGAAATTTTGTGAGCCAAGTGGGATTGGGGTGCTGATCATTACCAGAAAGTGTCATCAAGTTTGGGTGAAAAAATGTGTGCTGAGGTTTCAGGAAACTCTTAGTTTTTTGGAAGATTGGCAACCCCTTTCCATGAAAGTGATTTGCGCCAGTCTCTGCTTAGGGCTACATCAATAGGGAACAAACCATAGAGACAGAACTCGGAGCTACATTATTGTGTTAAGTTTCAAAGAGCTAGCACAAACCGTGTTTGATTTAGACTTCCAACTACATGTATCCATATAGGAGAAAACAGAGTGAAACCTAAAAATTAAAACTGTTACTGCTAACGAACGGTTTAACCTAGAAGAACGAAATTTGTTGAGCCAAGTGGGATTGGGGTACTGATCATTACCTGCAAGTGTCATCAAGATTGGGTGAAAAAATGTGTGCTGAGATTTGAGGAAACTCGTAGTTTTTTGGAAACTTGGCAACCCCTTTCCATGAAAGTGATTTGCACCAGTCTCTGCTTAGGGCTACATGAATAGGAAACAAACCATAGAGATAGAACTTGGAGCTACTTTATTGTGTCAAGTTTCAAAGAGCTAGCACAAACCGTGTTTGATTTAGAGTTCCAACTACATGTATCCATATAGGAGAAAACAGAGTGAAACCTAAAAATTTAAACTGTTACTGCCAACGAACGGTTTAACCTAGAAGAACGAAATTTGGTGAGCCAAGTGGGATTGGGGTACTGATCATTACCTGAAAGTGTCATCAAGATTGGTTGAAAAAATGTGTGCTGAGATTTCAGGAAACTCTTAGTTTTTTGGAAGCTTGGCAACCCCTTTAAATGAAAGTGATTTGCGCCAGTCTCTGCTTAGGGCTACATCAATAGGAAACAAACCATAGAGATAGAACTTGGAGCTACTTTATTGTGTCAAGTTTCAAAGAGCTAGCACAAACCGTGTTTGATTTAGAGTTCCAACTACATGTATCCATATAGGAGAAAACAGATTGAAACCTAAAAATTAAAACTGTTACTGCCAACGAACGGCTTAACCTAGAAGAAAGAAACTTGGTGAGCCAAGTGGGATTGGTGTGCTGATCATTACCAGAAAGTGTCATCAAGATTGGGTGAAAAAATGTGTGCTGAGATTTCAGGAAACTCTTAGTTTTTTGGAAGATTGGCAACCCCTTTCCATGAAAGTGATTTGCGCCAGTCTCTGCTTAGGGCTACATCAATAGGAAACAAACCATAGAGACAGAACTCGGAGCTACATTATTGTGTCAAGTTTCAAAGAGCTAGCAAAAACCGTGTTTGATTTAGAGTTCCAACTACATGTATCCATATAGGAGAAAACAGAGTGAAACCTAAAAATTAAAACTGTTACTGCCAATGAAAAGTTTAACCTAGAAGAAAGAAACTTGGTGACCCAAGTGGGATTTGTTGTACTGATCATTACCTGAAAGTGTCATCAAGATTGGGTGAAAAAATGTGTGCTGAGATTTCAGGAAACTCGTAGTTTTTTGGAAGCTTGGCAACCCCTTTCCATGAAAGTGATTTGCGCCAGTCTCTGCTTAGGGCTACATCAATAGGAAACAAACCATAGAGATAGAACATGGAGCTACTTTATTGTGTCAAGTTTCAAAGAGCTAGCACAAACCGTGTTTGATTTAGAGTTCCAACTACATGTATTCATATAGGAGAAAATTGAGTGAAACCTAAAAGTTAAAACTGTGACTGCCAACGAACGGTTTAACCTAGAAGAACGAAATTTGGTGAGCCAAGTGGGATTGGGGTACTGATCATTACCTAAAAGTGTCATCAAGATTGGGTGAAAAAATGTGTGCTGAGATTTCAGGAAACTCGTAGTTTTTTGGAAGCTTGGCAACCCCTTTCCATGAAAATGATTTGTGCCAGTCTCTGCTTAGGGCTACATCAATAGGAAACAAACCATAGAGACAGAACTCGGAGCTACCTTATTGTGTCAAGTTTCAAAGAGCTAGCACAAACCGTGTTCGATTTAGAGTTCCAACTACATGTATCCATATAGGAGAAAACAGAGTGAAACCTAAAAATTAAAACTGTTACTGCCAACGAAGGGTTTAACCTAGAAGAAAGAAACTTGGTGACCCAAGTGGGATTTGTTGTACTGATCATTACCTGAAAGTGTCATCAAGATTGGGTGAAAAAATGTGTGCTGATATTTCAGGAAACTCGTAGGTTTTTGGAAGCTTGGCAACCCCTTTCCATGAAAGTGATTTGCGCCAGTCTCTGCTTAGGGCTACATCAATAGGAAACAAACCATAGTGATAGAACGTGGAGCTACTTTATTGTGTCAAGTTTCAAAGAGCTAGCACAAACCGTGTTTGATTTAGAGTTCCAACTACATGTATCCATATAGGAGAAAACAGAGTGAAACCTAAAAATTAAAACTGTTACTGCCAACGAACGGTTTAACCTAGAAGAAAGAAACTTGGTGACCCAAGTGGGATTTGTTGTACTGATCATCACCTGAAAGTGTCATCAAGATTGTGTGAAAAAATGTGTGCTGAGATTTCAGGAAACTCGTAGTATTTTGGAATATTGGCAACCCCTTTCCATGAAAGTGATTTGCGCCAGTCTCTGCTTAGGGCTACATCAATAGGAAACAAACTATAGAGATAGAACTTGGAGCTACTTTATTGTGTCAAGTTTCAAAGAGCTAGCACAAACCGTGTTTGATTTAGAGTTCCAACTACATGTATCCATATAGGAGTAAACACAATGAAACCTAAAAATTAAAACTGTTACTGCCACCGAACGGTTTAAACTAGAAGAACGAAATTTGGTGAGCCAAGTGGGATTGGGGTACTGATCATTACCTGAAAGTGTGATCAAGATTGGGTGAAAAAATGTGTGCAGAGATTTCAGGAAACTTGTAGTTTTTTGGAAGCTTGGCAACCCCTTTAAATGAAAGTGATTTGCTCCAGTCTCTGCTTAGAGCTACATCAATAGGAAACAAACCATAGAGATAGAACTTGGAGCTACTTTATTGTGTCAACTTTCAAAGAGCTAGCACAAACCGTGTTTGATTTAGAATTCCAACTACGTGTATTCATATAGGAGAAATTGAGTGAAACCTAAAAGTTAAAACTGTTACTGCCAACGAACGGTTTAACCTAGAAGAACGAAATTTGTTGAGCCAAGTGGGATTGGGGTACTGATCATTACCTGAAAGTGTCATCAAGATTGGGTGAAAAAATGTGTGCTGAGATTTCAGGAAACTCGTAGTTTTTTGGAACCTTGGCAACCCCTTTCCATGAATGTGATTTGCGCCAGTCTCTGCTTAGGGCTACTTAAATAGGAAACAAACCATAGAGATAGAACTTGGAGCTACTTTATTGTGTCAAGTTTCAAAGAGCTAGCACAAACCGTGTTTTTTTTAGATTCCAAATACATGTATCCATATAGCAGAAAACAGAGTGAAACCTAAAAATTAAAACTCTAACTGCCAACGAATGGTTTCACCTAGAAGAACGAAATTTGGTGAGCCAAGTCGGATTGGGGTGCTGATCATTACCAGAAAGTGTCATCAAGATTGTGTGAAAAAATGTGTGCTGAGGTTTCAGGAAACTCTTAGTTTTTTGGAAGATTGGCAACCCCTTTCCATGAAAGTGATTTGCGCCAGTCTCTGCTTAGGGCTACATCAATAGGGAACAAACCATAGAGACAGAACTCGGAGCTACATTATTGTGTCAAGTTTCAAAGAGCTAGCACAAACCGTGTTTGATTTAGACTTCCAACTACATGTATCCATATAGGAGAAAACAGAGTGAAACCTAAAAATTAAAACTGTTACTGCCAACGAACGGTTTAACCTAGAAGAAAGAAACTTGGTGAGCCAAGTGGGATTGGGGTACTGATCATTACCTGAAAGTGTCATCAAGATAGGGTGAAAAAAGTTTTGCTAAGATTTCAGGAAACACGTAGTTTTTTGGAAGCTTGGCAACCCCTATCCATGAAAGTGATTTGCGCCAGTCTCTGCTTAGGGCTACATCAAGAGGAAACAAACCATAGAGATAGAACTTGGAGCTACTTTATTGTGTCAAGTTTCAAAGAGCTAGCACAAACCGTGTTTGATTTAGAGTTCCAACTACATGTATCCATATAGGAGAAAACAGAGTGAAACCTAAAATTAACACTGTTACTGCCAACGAACGGTTTAACCTTGAAGAACGAAATTTGGTGAGCCAATTGGGATTGGGGTACTGATCATTACCTGAAAGTGTCATCAAGATTGGGTGAAAAAATGTGTGCTGAGATTTCAGGAAACTCGTAGTTTTTTGGAACCTTGGCAACCCCTTTCCATGAAAGTGATTTGCGCCAGTCTCTGCTTAGGGCTACTTCAAAAGGAAACAAACCATAGAGATAGAGCTTGGAGCTACTTTATTGTGTCAAGTTTCAAAGAGCTAGCACAAACCGTGTTTGATTTAGAGTTCCAACTACATGTATCCATATAGGAGAAAACAGAGTGAAACCTAAAAATTAAAACCGTTACTGCCAACGAACAGTTTAACCTAGAAGAACGAAATTTGGTGAGCCAAGTGGGATTGGGGTACTGATCATTACCTGAAAGTGTCATCAAGATTGGGTGAAAAAATGTGTGCAGAGACTTCAGGAAACTTGTAGTTTTTTGGAAGCTTGGCAACCCCTTTAAATGAAAGTGATTTGCTCCAGTCTCTGCTTAGAGCTACATCAATGGGAAACAAACCATAGAGATAGAACTTGGAGCTACTTTATTGTGTCAAGTTTCAAAGAGCTAGCACAAACCGTGTTTGATTTAGACTTCCAACTACATGTATCCATATAGGAGAAAACAGAGTGAAACCTAAAAATTGAAACTGTTACTGCCAACGAACGGTTTAACCTAGAAGAACGAAATTTGGTGAGCCAAGTGGGATTGGGGTACTCTTCATTACCTGAAAGTGTCATCAAGATTGGGTGAAAAATGTGTTCTGAGATTTCAGGAAACTCGTAAATTTTTGGAAGATTGGCAACCCCTTTCCATGAAAGTGGTTTGCGCCAGTCTCTCCTTAGGGCTACATCAATAGGAAACAAACCATAGAGATAGAACTTGGAGCTACTTTATTGTGTCAAGTTTCAAAGAGCTAGCACAAACCGTGTTTGATTTAGAGTTCTAACTACATGTATCCATATAGGAGAAAACAGAGTGAAACCTAAAAATTAAAACTCTTACTGCCAACGAACTGTTTAACCTAGAAGAACGAAATTTGGTGAGCCAAGTGGGATTGGGGTACTGATCATTACCTGAAAGTGTCATCAAGATTGGGTGAAAAACTGTGTGCTGAGATTCAGGAAACTCGTAGTTTTTTGGAACCTTGGCAACCCCTTTCCATGAATGTGATTTGCGCCAGTCCCTGCTTAGGGCTACTTCAATAGGAAACAAACCATAGAGATAGAACTTGGAGCTACTTTATTGTGTCAAGTTTCAAAGAGCTAGCACAAGCTGTGTTTGATTTAGACTTCCAACTACATGTATCCATATAGGAGAAAACAGAGTGAAACCTAAAAATTAAACCTGTTACTGCCAACGAACTGTTTAACCTAGAAGAACGAAATTTGGTGAGCCAAGTGGGATTGGGGTACTGATCATTACCTGAAAGTGTCACCAAGATAGGGTGAAAAAATGTGTGCTGAGATTTCAGGAAACGCGTACTTTTTTGGAAGACTGGCAACCCCTTTCCATGAAAGTGATTTGCGCCAGTCTCTGCTTAGTGCTACATCAATAGGAAACAAACCATAGAGATAGAACTTGGAGCTACTTTATTCTGTCAAGTTTCAAAGAGCTAGCACAAACCGTGTTTGATTTAGAGTTCCAACTACATGTATCCATATAGGAGAAAACAGAGTGAAACCTAAAATTAAAACTGTTACTGCCAACGAACGGTTTAACCTAGAAGAACGAAATTTGGTGAGCCAAGTGGGATTGGGGTACTGATCATTACCTGAAAGTGTCATCAAGATTGGGTGAAAAAATGTGTGCTGAGATTTCAGGAAACTCGTAGTTTTTTGGAAGACTGGCAACCCCTTTCCATGAAAGTGATTTGCGCCAGTCTCTGCTTAGGGCTACATCAATAGGAAACAAACCATAGAGATAGAACTTGGAGCTACTTTATTGTGTCAAGTTTCAAAGAGCTAGCACAAACCGTGTTTTATTTAGATTCCAAATACATGTATCCATATAGCAGAAAACAGAGTGAAACCTAAAAATTAAAACTCTAACTGCCAACGAACGGTTTAACCTAGAAGAACGAAATTTGGTGAGCCAATTGGGATTGGGGTACTGATCATTACCTGAAAGTGTCATCAAGATTGGGTGAAAAAATGTGTGCTGAGATTTCAGTAAACTCGTAGTTTTTTGGAACCTTGGCAACCCCTTTCCATGAAAGTGATTTGCGCCAGTCTCTGCTTAGGGCTACTTCAATAGGAAACAAACCATAGAGATAGAGCTTGGAGCTACTTTATTGTGTCAAGTTTCAAAGAGCTAGCACAATCCGTGTTTGATATCGAGTTCCAACTACATGTATCCATGTAGGAGAAAACAGAGTGAAACCTAAAATTTAAAACCGTTACTGCCAACGAACGGTTTAACCTAGAAGAACGAAATTTGGTGAGCCAAGTGGGATTGGGGTACTGATCATTACCTGAAAGTGTCATCAAGATTGGGTGAAAAAATGTGTGCTGAGATTTCAGGAAACTCGTAGTTTTTTAGAAGACTGGCAACCCCTTTCCATGAAAGTGATTTGCGCCAGTCTCTGCTTAGGGATACATCAATAGGAAACAAACCATAGAGATAGAACTTGGAGCTACTTTATTGTGTCAAATTTCAAAGAGCTAGCAGAAACCGTGTTAGATTTAGAGTTCCAACTACATGCATCAAAGTAGGAGAAAACAGAGTGAAACCTGAAAATTAAAACTGTTACGGCCAACGAATGGTTTAAACTAGAAGAATGAAATTTGGTGAGCCAAGTGGGATTGGGGTACTGATCATTACCTGAAAGTGTCATCAAGATTGGGTGAAAAAATGTGTGCTCAGATTTCAGGAAACTCGTAGTTTTTTGGAAGATGGGCAACCCCTTTCTTTGAAAGTGATTTGTGCCAGTCTCTGCTTAGGGCTACATCAATAGGAAACAAACCATAGAGATAGAACTTGGTGCTACTTTATTATGTCAAGTTTCAACGAGCTAGCACAAACCGTGTTTGATTTAGAGTTCCAACTACATGTATCCATATAGGAGAAAACAGAGTGAAACCTAAAAATTAAAACTGTTACTGCCAAGGAAAGGTTTAACCTAGAAGAACGAAATTTCATGAGCCAAGTGGGATTTGTTGTACTGATCATTACCTGAAAGTGTCATCAAGATTGGGTGAAAAAATGTGTGCTGAGATTTCAGGAAACTCGTAAATTTTTGGAAGATTGGCAACCCCTTTCCATGAAAGTGATTTGCGCCAGTCTCTGCTTAGGGCTACATCAATAGGAAACAAACCATAGAGATAGAACTTGGAGCTACTTTATTGTGTCAAGTTTCAAAGAGCTAGCACAAACCGTGTTTGATTTAGACTTCCAACTACATGTATCCATATAGGAGAAAACAGAGTGAAACCTAAAAATTGAAACTGTTACTGCCAACGAACGGTTTAACCTAGAAGAACGAAATTTGGTGAGCCAAGTGGGATTGGGGTACTGTTCATTACCTGAAAGTGTCATCAAGATTGGGTGAAAAATGTGTGCTGAGATTTCAGGAAACTCGTAGTTTTTTGGAAGCTTGGCAACCCCTTTCCATGAAAGTGGTTTGCGCCAGTCTCTGCTTAGGGCTACATCAATAGGAACAAACCATAGAGATAGAACTTGGAGCTACTTTATTGTGTCAAGTTTCAAAGAGCTAACACAAACCGAGTGTGATTTAGAGTTCTAACTCCTTTATCCATATAGGAGAAAACAGAGTGAAACCTAAAAATTAAAACTGTTACTGCCAACGAACTGTTTAACCTAGAAGAACGAAATTTGGTGAGCCAAGTGGGATTGGGGTACTGATCATTACCTGAAAGTGTCATCAAGATTGGGTGAAAAACTGTGTGCTGAGATTCAGGAAACTCGTAGTTTTTTGGAACCTTGGCAACCCCTTTCCATGAATGTGATTTGCGCCAGTCTCTGCTTAGGGCTACTTCAATAGGAAACAAACCATAGAGATAGAACTTGGAGCTACTTTATTGTGTCAAGTTTCAAAGAGCTAGCAGAAACCGTGTTTGATTTAGAGTTCCAACTACATGTATCCATATAGGAGAAAACAGAGTGAGACCTAAAAATTAAACCTGTTACTGCCAACGAACTGTTTAACCTAGAAGAACGAAATTTGGTGAGCCAAGTGGGATTGGGGTACTGATCATTACCTGAAAGTGTCATCAAGATAGGGTGAAAAAATGTGTGCTGAGATTTCAGGAAACGCGTACTTTTTTGGAAGACTGGCAACCCCTTTCCATGAAAGTGATTTGCGCCAGTCTCTGCTTAGGGCTACATCAATAGGAAACAAACCATAGAGATAGAACTTGGAGGTACTTTATTGTGTCAAGTTTCAAAGAGCTAGCAAAAACCGTGTTTGATTTAGAGTTCCAACTACATGTATCCATATAGGAGAAAACAGAGTGAAACCTAAAATTAAAACTGTTACTGCCAACGAACGGTTTAACCTAGAAGAACGAAATTTGGTGAGCCAAGTGGGATTGGGGTACTGATCATTACCTGAAAGTGTCATCAAGATTGGGTGAAAAAATGTGTGCTGAGATTTCAGGAAACTCGTAGTTTTTTGGAAGACTGGCAACCCCTTTCCATGAAAGTGATTTGCGCCAGTCTCTGCTTAGGCCTACATCAATAGGAAACAAACCATAGAGATAGAACTTGGAGCTACTTTATTGTGTCAAATTTCCAAGAGCTAGCACAAACCGTGTTAGATTTAGAGTTCCAACTACATGCATCAAAGTAGGAGAAAACAGAGTGAAACCTGAAAATTAAAACTGTTACGGCCAACGATCGGTTTAACCTAGAAAAAAGAAATTGGGGGAGCCAAGTGGGATTGGGGTACTGATCATTACCTGAAAGTGTCATCAAGATTGGGTGACAAAATGTGTGCTCAGATTTCAGGAAACTCGTAGTTTTTTGGAAGCTTGGCAACCCCTTTAAATGAAAGTGATTTGCACCAGTCTCTGTTTAGGGCTACATCAATAGGAAACAAACCATAGAGATAGAACTTGGAGCTACTTTATTGTGTCAAGTTTCAAAGAGCTACCACAAACCGTGTTTGATTTAGAGTTCCAACTACATGTATCCATATAGCAGAAAACAGAGTGAAACCTAAAAATTAAAACTCTAACTGCCAACGAACGGTTTAACCTAGAAGAACGAAATTTGGTGAGCCAAGTGGGATTGGGGTGCTGATCATTACCAGAAAGTGTCATCAAGATTGGGTGAAAAAATGTGTGCTGAGGTTTCAGGAAACTCTTAGTTTTTTGGAAGATTGGCAACCCCTTTCCATGAAAGTGATTTGCGCCAGTCTCTGCTTAGGGCTACATCAATAGGGAACAAACCATAGAGACAGAACTCGGAGCTACATTATTGTGTCAAGTTTCAAAGAGCTAGCACAAACCGTGTTTGATTTAGACTTCCAACTACATGTATCCATATAGGAGAAAACAGAGTGAAACCTAAAAATTAAAACTGTTACTGCCAACGAACGGTTTAACCTAGAAGAAAGAAACTTGGTGAGCCAAGTGGGATTGGGGTACTGATCATTACCTGAAAGTGTCATCAAGATAGGGTGAAAAAAGTTGTGCTAAGATTTCAGGAAACGCGTAGTTTTTTGGAAGCTTGGCAACCCCTATCCATGAAAGTGATTTGCGCCAGTCTCTGCTTAGGGCTACATCAAGAGGAAACAAACCATAGAGATAGAACTTGGAGCTACTTTATTGTGTCAAGTTTCAAAGAGCTAGCACAAACCGTGTTTGATTTAGAGTTCCAACTACATGTATCCATATAGGAGAAAACAGAGTGAAACCTAAAATTAACACTGTTACTGCCAACGAACGGTTTAACCTAGAAGAACGAAATTTGGTGAGCCAATTGGGATTGGGGTACTGATCATTACCTGAAAGTGTCATCAAGATTGGGTGAAAAAATGTGTGCTGAGATTTCAGTAAACTCGTAGTTTTTTGGAACCTTGGCAACCCCTTTCCATGAAAGTGATTTGCGCCAGTCTCTGCTTAGGGCTACTTCAATAGGACACAAACCATAGAGATAGAGCTTGGAGCTACTTTATTGTGTCAAGTTTCAAAGAGCTAGCACAATCCGTGTTTGATATCGAGTTCCAACTACATGTATCCATGTAGGAGAAAACAGAGTGAAACCTAAAATTTAAAACCGTTACTGCCAACGAACGGTTTAACCTAGAAGAACGAAATTTGGTGAGCCAAGTGGGATTGGGGTACTGATCATTACCTGAAAGTGTCATCAAGATTGGGTGAAAAAATGTGTGCTCAGATTTCAGGAAACACGTAGTTTTTTGGAAGATTGGCAACCCCTTTCCATGAAAGTGATTTGCGCCAGTCTCTGCTTAGGGCTACAACAATAGGAAACAAACCATAGAGATAGAACTTGGAGCTACTTTATTGTGTCAAGTTTCAAAGAGCTAGCACAAACCCTGTTTGATTTAGAGTTCCAAATACATGTATCCATATAGGAGAAAACAGAGTGAAACCTAAAAATTAAAACTGTTACTGCCAACGAACGGTTTAACCTAGAAGAACGAAACTTGGTGACCCAAGTGGGATTTGTTGTACTGATCATTACCTGAAAGTGTCATCAAGATTGGGTGAAAAAATGTGTGCTGAGATTTCAGGAAACTCATAGTTTTTTGGAAGCTTGGCAACCCCTTTCCATGAAAGTGATTTGCGCCAGTCTCTGCTTAGGGCTACATCAATAGGAAACAAACCATAGAGATAGAACTTGGAGCTACTTTATTGTGTCAAGTTTCAAAGAGCTAGCACAAACCGTGTTTGATTTAGACTTCCAACTACATGTATCCATATAGGAGAAAACAGAGTGAAACCTAAAAATTGAAACTGTTACTGCCAACGAACGGTTTAACCTAGAAGAACGAAATTTGGTGAGCCAAGTGGGATTGGGGTACTGTTCATTACCTGAAAGTGTCATCAAGATTGGGTGAAAAATGTGTGCTGAGATTTCAGGAAACTCGTAGTTTTTTGGAAGCTTGGCAACCCCTTTCCATGAAAGTGGTTTGCGCCAGTCTCTGCTTAGGGCTACATCAATAGGAACAAACCATAGAGATAGAACTTGGAGCTACTTTATTGTGTCAAGTTTCAAAGAGCTAACACAAACCGAGTGTGATTTAGAGTTCTAACTCCTTTATCCATATAGGAGAAAACAGAGTGAAACCTAAAAATTAAAACTGTTACTGCCAACGAACTGTTTAACCTAGAAGAACGAAATTTGGTGAGCCAAGTGGGATTGGGGTACTGATCATTACCTGAAAGTGTCATCAAGATTGGGTGAAAAACTGTGTGCTGAGATTCAGGAAACTCGTAGTTTTTTGGAACCTTGGCAACCCCTTTCCATGAATGTGATTTGCGCCAGTCTCTGCTTAGGGCTACTTCAATAGGAAACAAACCATAGAGATAGAACTTGGAGCTACTTTATTGTGTCAAGTTTCAAAGAGCTAGCAGAAACCGTGTTTGATTTAGAGTTCCAACTACATGTATCCATATAGGAGAAAACAGAGTGAGACCTAAAAATTAAACCTGTTACTGCCAACGAACTGTTTAACCTAGAAGAACGAAATTTGGTGAGCCAAGTGGGATTGGGGTACTGATCATTACCTGAAAGTGTCATCAAGATAGGGTGAAAAAATGTGTGCTGAGATTTCAGGAAACGCGTACTTTTTTGGAAGACTGGCAACCCCTTTCCATGAAAGTGATTTGCGCCAGTCTCTGCTTAGGGCTACATCAATAGGAAACAAACCATAGAGATAGAACTTGGAGGTACTTTATTGTGTCAAGTTTCAAAGAGCTAGCACAAACCGTGTTTGATTTAGAGTTCCAACTACATGTATCCATATAGGAGAAAACAGAGTGAAACCTAAAATTAAAACTGTTACTGCCAACGAACGGTTTAACCTAGAAGAACGAAATTTGGTGAGCCAAGTGGGATTGGGGTACTGATCATTACCTGAAAGTGTCATCAAGATTGGGTGAAAAAATGTGTGCTGAGATTTCAGGAAACTCGTAGTTTTTTGGAAGACTGGCAACCCCTTTCCATGAAAGTGATTTGCGCCAGTCTCTGCTTAGGCCTACATCAATAGGAAACAAACCATAGAGATAGAACTTGGAGCTACTTTATTGTGTCAAATTTCCAAGAGCTAGCACAAACCGTGTTAGATTTAGAGTTCCAACTACATGCATCAAAGTAGGAGAAAACAGAGTGAAACCTGAAAATTAAAACTGTTACGGCCAACGATCGGTTTAACCTAGAAAAAAGAAATTGGGGGAGCCAAGTGGGATTGGGGTACTGATCATTACCTGAAAGTGTCATCAAGATTGGGTGACAAAATGTGTGCTCAGATTTCAGGAAACTCGTAGTTTTTTGGAAGCTTGGCAACCCCTTTAAATGAAAGTGATTTGCACCAGTCTCTGTTTAGGGCTACATCAATAGGAAACAAACCATAGAGATAGAACTTGGAGCTACTTTATTGTGTCAAGTTTCAAAGAGCTACCACAAACCGTGTTTGATTTAGAGTTCCAACTACATGTATCCATATAGCAGAAAACAGAGTGAAACCTAAAAATTAAAACTCTAACTGCCAACGAACGGTTTAACCTAGAAGAACGAAATTTGGTGAGCCAAGTGGGATTGGGGTGCTGATCATTACCAGAAAGTGTCATCAAGATTGGGTGAAAAAATGTGTGCTGAGGTTTCAGGAAACTCTTAGTTTTTTGGAAGATTGGCAACCCCTTTCCATGAAAGTGATTTGCGCCAGTCTCTGCTTAGGGCTACATCAATAGGGAACAAACCATAGAGACAGAACTCGGAGCTACATTATTGTGTCAAGTTTCAAAGAGCTAGCACAAACCGTGTTTGATTTAGACTTCCAACTACATGTATCCATATAGGAGAAAACAGAGTGAAACCTAAAAATTAAAACTGTTACTGCCAACGAACGGTTTAACCTAGAAGAAAGAAACTTGGTGAGCCAAGTGGGATTGGGGTACTGATCATTACCTGAAAGTGTCATCAAGATAGGGTGAAAAAAGTTGTGCTAAGATTTCAGGAAACGCGTAGTTTTTTGGAAGCTTGGCAACCCCTATCCATGAAAGTGATTTGCGCCAGTCTCTGCTTAGGGCTACATCAAGAGGAAACAAACCATAGAGATAGAACTTGGAGCTACTTTATTGTGTCAAGTTTCAAAGAGCTAGCACAAACCGTGTTTGATTTAGAGTTCCAACTACATGTATCCATATAGGAGAAAACAGAGTGAAACCTAAAATTAACACTGTTACTGCCAACGAACGGTTTAACCTAGAAGAACGAAATTTGGTGAGCCAATTGGGATTGGGGTACTGATCATTACCTGAAAGTGTCATCAAGATTGGGTGAAAAAATGTGTGCTGAGATTTCAGTAAACTCGTAGTTTTTTGGAACCTTGGCAACCCCTTTCCATGAAAGTGATTTGCGCCAGTCTCTGCTTAGGGCTACTTCAATAGGACACAAACCATAGAGATAGAGCTTGGAGCTACTTTATTGTGTCAAGTTTCAAAGAGCTAGCACAATCCGTGTTTGATATCGAGTTCCAACTACATGTATCCATGTAGGAGAAAACAGAGTGAAACCTAAAATTTAAAACCGTTACTGCCAACGAACGGTTTAACCTAGAAGAACGAAATTTGGTGAGCCAAGTGGGATTGGGGTACTGATCATTACCTGAAAGTGTCATCAAGATTGGGTGAAAAAATGTGTGCTCAGATTTCAGGAAACACGTAGTTTTTTGGAAGATTGGCAACCCCTTTCCATGAAAGTGATTTGCGCCAGTCTCTGCTTAGGGCTACAACAATAGGAAACAAACCATAGAGATAGAACTTGGAGCTACTTTATTGTGTCAAGTTTCAAAGAGCTAGCACAAACCCTGTTTGATTTAGAGTTCCAAATACATGTATCCATATAGGAGAAAACAGAGTGAAACCTAAAAATTAAAACTGTTACTGCCAACGAACGGTTTAACCTAGAAGAACGAAACTTGGTGACCCAAGTGGGATTTGTTGTACTGATCATTACCTGAAAGTGTCATCAAGATTGGGTGAAAAAATGTGTGCTGAGATTTCAGGAAACTCATAGTTTTTTGGAAGCTTGGCAACCCCTTTCCATGAAAGTGATTTGCGCCAGTCTCTGCTTAGGGCTACATCAATAGGAAACAAACCATAGAGATAGAACTTGGAGCTACTTTATTGTGTCAAGTTTCAAAGAGCTAGCACAAACCGTGTTTGATTTAGAGTTTCAACTACATGTATCCATATAGGAGAAAACAGAGTGAAACCTAAAAATTAAAACTGTTACTGCCAACGAACGGTTTAACCTAGAAGAACGAAATTTGGTGAGCCAAGTGGGATTGGGGTAGTGATCATTACCTGAAAGTGTCATCAAGATTGGGTGAAAAAATGTGTGCTGAGATTTCAGGAAACTCGTAGTTTTTTGGAACCTTGGCAACCCCTTTCCATGAAAGTGATTTGCGCCAGTCTCTGCTTAGGGCTACATCAATAGGAAACAAACCATAGAGATAAAACTTGGAGCTACTTTATTGTGTCAAGTTTCAAAGAGCTAGCACAAACCATGTTTGATTTAGACTTCCAACTACATGTATCCATATAGGAGAAA
Source organism: Spermophilus citellus (assembly GCF_964194105.1). Taxonomy (NCBI): domain Eukaryota; kingdom Metazoa; phylum Chordata; class Mammalia; order Rodentia; family Sciuridae; genus Spermophilus; species Spermophilus citellus. The sequence continues at coordinate 55,954 of NW_027672727.1, read as the reverse complement.
ACAGAGTGAAACCTAAAAATTAAAACTGTTACTGCCGAGGAACGGTTTAACCTAGAAGAACGAAATTTGCTGAGCCAAGTGGGATTGGGGTACTGATCATTACCTGAAAGTGTCATCAAGATAGGGTGAAAAAATGTATGCTGAGATTTCAGGAAACTCGTAGTTTTTTAGAAGCGTGGCAACCCCTTTAAATGAAAGTGATTTGCGCCAGTCTCTGTTTAGGGCTACATCAATAGGAAACAAAACATAGAGATAGAACTTGGAGCTACTTTATTGTGTCAAGTTTCAAAGAGCTAGCACAAGCTGTGTTTGATTTAGACTTCCAACTACATGTATCCATATAGGAGAAAACAGAGTGAAACCTAAAAATTAAAACTGTTACTGCCAACGAACGGTTTAACCTAAAAGAACGAAATTTGGTGAGCCAAGTGGGATTGGGGTACTGATCATTACCTGAAAGTGTCATCAAGATTGGGTGAAAAAATGTGTGCTGAGATTTCAGGAAACTCGTAGTTTTTTGGAGGATTGGCAACACCTTTCCATGAAAGTGATTTGCGCCAGTCTCTGCTTAGGGCTACATCAATAGGAAACAAACCATAGAGATAGAACTTGGAGCTACTTTATTGTGTCAAGTTTCAAAGAGCTAGCACAAACCGTGTTTGATTTAGAGTTCCAACTACATGTATCCATATAGGAGAAAACAGAGTGAAAACTAAAAATTAAAACTGTTACTGCCAACGAACTGTTTAACCTAGAAGAACGAAATTTGGTGAGCCAAGTGGGATTGGGGTACTGATCATTACCTGAAAGTGTCATCAAGATTGGGTGAAAAAATGTGTGCTGAGATTTCAGGAAACTCGTAGTTTTTTGGAAGATTGGCAACCCCTTTCAATTAAAGTGATTTGCGCCAGTCTCTTCTTAGGGCTACATCAATAGGAAACAAACCATAGAGATAGAAAATGGAGCTACTTTATTGTGTCAAGTTTCAAAGAGCTAGCACAAACCGTGTTTGATTTAGAGTTCCAACTACATGTATCCATATAGGAGAAAACAGAGTGAAACCTAAAATTAAAACTGTTACTGCCAACGAACGGTTTAACCTAGAAGAACGAAATTTGGTGAGCCATGTGGGATTGGGGTACTGATCATTACCTGAAAGTGTCATCAAGATTGGGTCAAAAAATGTGTGCTGAGATTTCAGGAAACTCGTAGTTTTTTGGAAGACTGGCAACCCCTTTCCATGAAAGTGATTTGCGCCAGTCTCTGCTTAGGGCTACATCAATAGGAAACAAACCATAGAGATAGAACTTGGAGCTACTTTATTGTGTCAAGTTTCAAAGAGCTACCACAAACCGTGTTAGATTTAGAGTTCCAACTACATGCATCAAAGTAGGAGAAAACAGAGTGAAACCTGAAAATTAAAACTGTTATGGCCAACGAATGGTTTAACCTAGAAGAAAGAAATTGGGGGAGCCAAGGGGGATTGGGGTACTGATCATTACCTGAAAGTGTCATCAAGATTGGGTGACAAAATGTGTGCTCAGATTTCAGGAAACTCGTAGTTTTTTGGAAGCTTGGCAACCCCTTTAAATGAAAGTGATTTGCACCAGTCTCTGTTTAGGGCTACATCAATAGGAAACAAACCATAGAGATAGAACTTGGAGCTACTTTATTGTGTCAAGTTTCAAAGAGCTACCACAAACCGTGTTTGATTTAGAGTTCCAACTACATGTATCCATATAGGAGAAAACAGAGTGAAACCTAAAAATTAAAACTGTTCCTGCCAACGAACGGTTTAACCTAGAAGAATGAAATTTGGTGAGCCAAGTGGGATTGGGGTACTGATCATTACCTGAAAGTGTCATCAAGATTGGGTGAAAAAATGTGTGCTGAGATTTCAGGAAACTCGTAGTTTTTTGGAAGATTGGCAACCCCTTTCCATGAAAGTTATTTGCGCCAGTCTCTGCTTAGGGCTACATCAATTGGAAACAAACCATAGAGATAGAACTTGGAGCTACTTTATTGTGTCAAGTTTCAAAGAGCTAGCACAAACCGTGTTTGATTTAGTCTTCCAACTACATGTATCCATATAGGAGAAAACAGAGTGAAACCTAAAAATTAAAACTGTTACTGCCGACGAACGGTTTAACCTAGAAGAACGAAATTTGCTGAGCCAAGTGGGATTGGGGTACTGATCATTACCTGAAAGTGTCATCAAGATTGGGTGAAAAAATGTATGCTGAGATTTCAGGAAACTCGTAGTTTTTTGGAAACTTGGCAACCCCTTTAAATGAAAGTGATTTGCGCCAGTCTCTGTTTAGGGCTACATCAATAGGAAACAAACCATAGAGATAGAACTTGGAGCTACTTTATTGTGTCAAGTTTCAAAGAGCTAGCACAAACTGTGTTTGATTTAGACTTCCAACTACATGTATCCATATAGGAGAAAACAGAGTGAAACCTAAAAATTAAAACTGTTACTGCCCATGAACGGTTTAACCTAGAAGAACGAAATTAGGTGAGCCAAGTGGGATTGGGGTACTGATCATTACCTGAAAGTGTCATCAAGATTGGTTGAACAAATGTGTGCTGAGATTTCAGGAAACTCGTAGTTTTTTGGAGGATTGGCAACCCCTTTCCATGAAAGTGATTTGCGCCAGTCTCTGCATAGGGCTACATCAATAGGAAACAAACCATAGAGATAGAACTTGGAGCTACTTTATTGTGTCAAGTTTCAAAGAGCTAGCACAAACCGTGTTTGATTTAGAGTTCCAACTACATGTATCCATATAGGAGAAAACAGAGTGAAACCTAAAAATTAAAACTGTTCCTGCCAACGAACGGTTTAACCTAGAAGAACGAAATTTGGTGAGCCAAGTGGGATTGGGGTACTGATCATTACCTGAAAGTGTCATCAAGATTGGGTGAAAAAATGTGTGCTGAGATTTCAGGAAACTCGTAGTTTTTTGGAAGATTGGCAACCCCTTTCCATGAAAGTTATTTGCGCCAGTCTCTGCTTAGGGCTACATCAATTGGAAACAAACCATAGAGATAGAACTTGGAGCTACTTTATTGTGTCAAGTTTCAAAGAGCTAGCACAAACCGTGTTTGATTTAGACTTCCAACTACATGTATCCATATAGGAGAAAACAGAGTGAAACCTAAAAATTAAAACTGTTACTGCCAACGAACGGTTTAACCTAGAAGAAAGAAACTTGGTGAGCCAAGTGGGATTGGGGTACTGATCATTACCTGAAAGTGTCATCAAGATAGGGTGAAAAAAGTTGTGCTAAGATTTCAGGAAACGCGTAGTTTTTTGGAAGCTTGGCAACCCCTATCCATGAAAGTGATTTGCGCCAGTCTCTGCTTAGGGCTACATCAAGAGGAAACAAACCATAGAGATAGAACTTGGAGCTACTTTATTGTGTCAAGTTTCAAAGAGCTAGCACAAACCGTGTTTGATTTAGAGTTCCAACTACATGTATCCATATAGGAGAAAACAGAGTGAAACCTAAAATTAACACTGTTACTGCCAACGAACGGTTTAACCTAGAAGAACGAAATTTGGTGAGCCAATTGGGATTGGGGTACTGATCATTACCTGAAAGTGTCATCAAGATTGGGTGAAAAAATGTGTGCTGAGATTTCAGTAAACTCGTAGTTTTTTGGAACCTTGGCAACCCCTTTCCATGAAAGTGATTTGCGCCAGTCTCTGCTTAGGGCTACTTCAATAGGACACAAACCATAGAGATAGAGCTTGGAGCTACTTTATTGTGTCAAGTTTCAAAGAGCTAGCACAATCCGTGTTTGATATCGAGTTCCAACTACATGTATCCATGTAGGAGAAAACAGAGTGAAACCTAAAATTTAAAACCGTTACTGCCAACGAACGGTTTAACCTAGAAGAACGAAATTTGGTGAGCCAAGTGGGATTGGGGTACTGATCATTACCTGAAAGTGTCATCAAGATTGGGTGAAAAAATGTGTGCTCAGATTTCAGGAAACACGTAGTTTTTTGGAAGATTGGCAACCCCTTTCCATGAAAGTGATTTGCGCCAGTCTCTGCTTAGGGCTACAACAATAGGAAACAAACCATAGAGATAGAACTTGGAGCTACTTTATTGTGTCAAGTTTCAAAGAGCTAGCACAAACCCTGTTTGATTTAGAGTTCCAAATACATGTATCCATATAGGAGAAAACAGAGTGAAACCTAAAAATTAAAACTGTTACTGCCAACGAACGGTTTAACCTAGAAGAACGAAACTTGGTGACCCAAGTGGGATTTGTTGTACTGATCATTACCTGAAAGTGTCATCAAGATTGGGTGAAAAAATGTGTGCTGAGATTTCAGGAAACTCATAGTTTTTTGGAAGCTTGGCAACCCCTTTCCATGAAAGTGATTTGCGCCAGTCTCTGCTTAGGGCTACATCAATAGGAAACAAACCATAGAGATAGAACTTGGAGCTACTTTATTGTGTCAAGTTTCAAAGAGCTAGCACAAACCGTGTTTGATTTAGAGTTTCAACTACATGTATCCATATAGGAGAAAACAGAGTGAAACCTAAAAATTAAAACTGTTACTGCCAACGAACGGTTTAACCTAGAAGAACGAAATTTGGTGAGCCAAGTGGGATTGGGGTAGTGATCATTACCTGAAAGTGTCATCAAGATTGGGTGAAAAAATGTGTGCTGAGATTTCAGGAAACTCGTAGTTTTTTGGAACCTTGGCAACCCCTTTCCATGAAAGTGATTTGCGCCAGTCTCTGCTTAGGGCTACATCAATAGGAAACAAACCATAGAGATAAAACTTGGAGCTACTTTATTGTGTCAAGTTTCAAAGAGCTAGCACAAACCATGTTTGATTTAGACTTCCAACTACATGTATCCATATAGGAGAAAACAGAGTGAAACCTAAAAATTAAAACTGTTACTGCCGAGGAACGGTTTAACCTAGAAGAACGAAATTTGCTGAGCCAAGTGGGATTGGGGTACTGATCATTACCTGAAAGTGTCATCAAGATAGGGTGAAAAAATGTATGCTGAGATTTCAGGAAACTCGTAGTTTTTTAGAAGCGTGGCAACCCCTTTAAATGAAAGTGATTTGCGCCAGTCTCTGTTTAGGGCTACATCAATAGGAAACAAAACATAGAGATAGAACTTGGAGCTACTTTATTGTGTCAAGTTTCAAAGAGCTAGCACAAGCTGTGTTTGATTTAGACTTCCAACTACATGTATCCATATAGGAGAAAACAGAGTGAAACCTAAAAATTAAAACTGTTACTGCCAACGAACGGTTTAACCTAAAAGAACGAAATTTGGTGAGCCAAGTGGGATTGGGGTACTGATCATTACCTGAAAGTGTCATCAAGATTGGGTGAAAAAATGTGTGCTGAGATTTCAGGAAACTCGTAGTTTTTTGGAGGATTGGCAACACCTTTCCATGAAAGTGATTTGCGCCAGTCTCTGCTTAGGGCTACATCAATAGGAAACAAACCATAGAGATAGAACTTGGAGCTACTTTATTGTGTCAAGTTTCAAAGAGCTAGCACAAACCGTGTTTGATTTAGAGTTCCAACTACATGTATCCATATAGGAGAAAACAGAGTGAAAACTAAAAATTAAAACTGTTACTGCCAACGAACTGTTTAACCTAGAAGAACGAAATTTGGTGAGCCAAGTGGGATTGGGGTACTGATCATTACCTGAAAGTGTCATCAAGATTGGGTGAAAAAATGTGTGCTGAGATTTCAGGAAACTCGTAGTTTTTTGGAAGATTGGCAACCCCTTTCAATTAAAGTGATTTGCGCCAGTCTCTTCTTAGGGCTACATCAATAGGAAACAAACCATAGAGATAGAAAATGGAGCTACTTTATTGTGTCAAGTTTCAAAGAGCTAGCACAAACCGTGTTTGATTTAGAGTTCCAACTACATGTATCCATATAGGAGAAAACAGAGTGAAACCTAAAATTAAAACTGTTACTGCCAACGAACGGTTTAACCTAGAAGAACGAAATTTGGTGAGCCATGTGGGATTGGGGTACTGATCATTACCTGAAAGTGTCATCAAGATTGGGTCAAAAAATGTGTGCTGAGATTTCAGGAAACTCGTAGTTTTTTGGAAGACTGGCAACCCCTTTCCATGAAAGTGATTTGCGCCAGTCTCTGCTTAGGGCTACATCAATAGGAAACAAACCATAGAGATAGAACTTGGAGCTACTTTATTGTGTCAAGTTTCAAAGAGCTACCACAAACCGTGTTAGATTTAGAGTTCCAACTACATGCATCAAAGTAGGAGAAAACAGAGTGAAACCTGAAAATTAAAACTGTTATGGCCAACGAATGGTTTAACCTAGAAGAAAGAAATTGGGGGAGCCAAGGGGGATTGGGGTACTGATCATTACCTGAAAGTGTCATCAAGATTGGGTGACAAAATGTGTGCTCAGATTTCAGGAAACTCGTAGTTTTTTGGAAGCTTGGCAACCCCTTTAAATGAAAGTGATTTGCACCAGTCTCTGTTTAGGGCTACATCAATAGGAAACAAACCATAGAGATAGAACTTGGAGCTACTTTATTGTGTCAAGTTTCAAAGAGCTACCACAAACCGTGTTTGATTTAGAGTTCCAACTACATGTATCCATATAGGAGAAAACAGAGTGAAACCTAAAAATTAAAACTGTTCCTGCCAACGAACGGTTTAACCTAGAAGAATGAAATTTGGTGAGCCAAGTGGGATTGGGGTACTGATCATTACCTGAAAGTGTCATCAAGATTGGGTGAAAAAATGTGTGCTGAGATTTCAGGAAACTCGTAGTTTTTTGGAAGATTGGCAACCCCTTTCCATGAAAGTTATTTGCGCCAGTCTCTGCTTAGGGCTACATCAATTGGAAACAAACCATAGAGATAGAACTTGGAGCTACTTTATTGTGTCAAGTTTCAAAGAGCTAGCACAAACCGTGTTTGATTTAGTCTTCCAACTACATGTATCCATATAGGAGAAAACAGAGTGAAACCTAAAAATTAAAACTGTTACTGCCGACGAACGGTTTAACCTAGAAGAACGAAATTTGCTGAGCCAAGTGGGATTGGGGTACTGATCATTACCTGAAAGTGTCATCAAGATTGGGTGAAAAAATGTATGCTGAGATTTCAGGAAACTCGTAGTTTTTTGGAAACTTGGCAACCCCTTTAAATGAAAGTGATTTGCGCCAGTCTCTGTTTAGGGCTACATCAATAGGAAACAAACCATAGAGATAGAACTTGGAGCTACTTTATTGTGTCAAGTTTCAAAGAGCTAGCACAAACTGTGTTTGATTTAGACTTCCAACTACATGTATCCATATAGGAGAAAACAGAGTGAAACCTAAAAATTAAAACTGTTACTGCCCATGAACGGTTTAACCTAGAAGAACGAAATTAGGTGAGCCAAGTGGGATTGGGGTACTGATCATTACCTGAAAGTGTCATCAAGATTGGTTGAACAAATGTGTGCTGAGATTTCAGGAAACTCGTAGTTTTTTGGAGGATTGGCAACCCCTTTCCATGAAAGTGATTTGCGCCAGTCTCTGCATAGGGCTACATCAATAGGAAACAAACCATAGAGATAGAACTTGGAGCTACTTTATTGTGTCAAGTTTCAAAGAGCTAGCACAAACCGTGTTTGATTTAGAGTTCCAACTACATGTATCCATATAGGAGAAAACAGAGTGAAACCTAAAAATTAAAACTGTTCCTGCCAACGAACGGTTTAACCTAGAAGAACGAAATTTGGTGAGCCAAGTGGGATTGGGGTACTGATCATTACCTGAAAGTGTCATCAAGATTGGGTGAAAAAATGTGTGCTGAGATTTCAGGAAACTCGTAGTTTTTTGGAAGATTGGCAACCCCTTTCCATGAAAGTTATTTGCGCCAGTCTCTGCTTAGGGCTACATCAATTGGAAACAAACCATAGAGATAGAACTTGGAGCTACTTTATTGTGTCAAGTTTCAAAGAGCTAGCACAAACCGTGTTTGATTTAGACTTCCAACTACATGTATCCATATAGGAGAAAACAGAGTGAAACCTAAAAATTAAAACTGTTACTGCCGACGAACGGTTTAACCTAGAAGAACGAAATTTGCTGAGCCAAGTGGGATTGGGGTACTGATCATTACCTGAAAGTGTCATCAAGATTGGGTGAAAAAATGTATGCTGAGATTTCAGGAAACTCGTAGTTTTTTGGAAACTTGGCAACCCCTTTAAATGAAAGTGATTTGCGCCAGTCTCTGTTTAGGGCTACATCAATAGGAAACAAACCATAGAGATAGAACTTGGAGCTACTTTATTGTGTCAAGTTTCAAAGAGCTAGCACAAACTGTGTTTGATTTAGACTTCCAACTACATGTATCCATATAGGAGAAAACAGAGTGAAACCTAAAAATTAAAACTGTTACTGCCCATGAACGGTTTAACCTAGAAGAACGAAATTAGGTGAGCCAAGTGGGATTGGGGTACTGATCATTACCTGAAAGTGTCATCAAGATTGGTTGAACAAATGTGTGCTGAGATTTCAGGAAACTCGTAGTTTTTTGGAGGATTGGCAACCCCTTTCCATGAAAGTGATTTGCGCCAGTCTCTGCTTAGGGCTACATCAATAGGAAACAAACCATAGAGATAGAACTTGGAGCTACTTTATTGTGTCAAGTTTCAAAGAGCTAGCACAAACCCTGTTTGATTTAGAGTTCCAAATACATGTCCATATAGGAGAAAACAGCGTGAAACCTAAAAATTAAAACTGTTACTGCCAACGAACGGTTTAACCTAGAAGAAAGAAACTTGGTGACCCAAGTGGGATTTGTTGTACTGATCATTACCTGAAAGTGTCATCAAGATTGGGTGAAAAAATGTGTGCTGAGATTTCAGGAAACTCGTAGTTTTTTGGAAGCTTGGGAACCCCTTTCCATGAAAGTGATTTGCGCCAGTCTCTGCTTAGGGCTACATCAATAGGAAACAAACCATAGAGATAGAACTTGGAGCTACTTTATTGTGTCAAGTTTCAAAGAGCTAGCACAAACCGTGTTTGATTTAGAGTTCCAAGTACATGTATCCATATAGGAGAAAACAGAGTGAAACTTAAAAATTAAAACTGTTACTGCCAACGAACGGTTTAACCTAGAAGAACGAAATTTGGTGAGCCAAGTGGGATTGGGGTAGTGATCATTACCTGAAAGTGTCATCAAGATTGGGTGAAAAAATGTGTGCTGAGATTTCAGGAAACTCGTAGTTTTTTGGAACCTTGGCAACCCCTTTCCATGAAAGTGATTTGCGCCAGTCTCTGCTTAGGGCTACATCAATAGGAAACAAACCATAGAGATAAAACTTATAGCTTCTTTATTGTGTCAAGTTTCAAAGAGCTAGCACAAACCCTGTTTGATTTAGACTTCCAACTACATGTATCCATATAGGAGAAAACAGAGTGAAACCTAAAAATTAAAACTGTTACTGCCCATGAACGGTTTAACCTAGAAGAACGAAATTAGGTGAGCCAAGTGGGATTGGGGTACTGATCATTACCTGAAAGTGTCATCAAGATTGGTTGAACAAATGTGTGCTGAGATTTCAGGAAACTCGTAGTTTTTTGGAGGATTGGCAACCCCTTTCCATGAAAGTGATTTGCGCCAGTCTCTGCTTAGGGCTACATCAATAGGAAACAAACCATAGAGATAGAACTTGGAGCTACTTTATTGTGTCAAGTTTCAAAGAGCTAGCACAAACCGTGTTTGATTTAGAGTTCCAACTACATGTATCCATATAGGAGAAAACAGAGTGAAACCTAAAAATTATAACTGTTACTGCCAACGAACGGTTTAACCTAGAAGAACGAAATTTGGTGAGCCAAGTGGGATTGGGGTACTGATCATTACCTGAAAGTGTCATCAAGATTGGGTGAAAAAATGTGTGCTGAGATTTCAGGAAACTCGTAGTTTTTTGGAAGATTGGCAACCCCTTTCCATGAAAGTGATTTGCGCCAGTCTCTGCTTAGGGCTACATCAATAGGAAACAAACCATAGAGATAGAACTTGGAGCTACTTTATTGTGTCAAGTTTCAAAGAGCTTGCACAAACCCTGTTTGATTTAGAGTTCCAAATACATGTCCATATAGGAGAAAACAGAGTGAAACCTAAAAATTAAAACTGTTACTGCCAACGAACGGTTTAACCTAGAAGAAAGAAATTTGGTGACCCAAGTGGGATTTGTTGTACTGATCATTACCTGAAAGTGTCATCAAGATTGGGTGAAAAAATGTGTGCTGAGATTTCAGGAAACTCGTAGTTTTTTGGAAGCTTGGGAACCCCTTTCCATGAAAGTGATTTGCGCCAGTCTCTGCTTAGGGCTACATCAATAGGAAACAAACCATAGAGATAGAACTTGGAGCTACTTTATTGTGTCAAGTTTCAAAAGCTAGCACAAACCGTGTTGGATTTAGAGTTCCAACTACATGTATCCATATAGGAGAAAACAGAGTGAAACCTAAAAATTAAAACTGTTACTGCCAATGAACGGTTTAACCTAGAAGAATGAAAATTGGTGAGCCAAGTGGGAATGGGGTAGTGATCCTTACCTGAAAGTGTCATCAAGATTGGGTGAAAAAATGTGTGCTGAGATTTCAGGAAACTCATAGTTTTTTGGAAGCTTGGCAACCTCTTTCCATGAAAGTGATTTGCGCCAGTCTGTGCTTAGGGCTACATCAATAGGAAACAAACCATAGTGATAGAACTTGGAGCTACTTTATTGTGTCAAGTTTCATAGAGCTAGCACAAACTGTGTTTGATTTAGAGTTCCAACTACATGTATCCACATAGGAGAAAACAGAGTGAAACCTAAAAATTAAAACTGTTACTGCCAATGAACGGTTTAACCTAGAAAACGAAATTTGGTGAGCCAAGTGGGATTGGGGTACTGATCATTACCTGAAATTCTCATCAAGATTGGGTGAAAAAATGTGTGCTCAGATTTCAGGAAACACGTAGTTTTTTGGAAGATTGGCAACCCCTTTCCATGAAAGTGATTTGCGCCAGTCTCTGCTTAGGGCTACAACAATAGGAAACAAACCATAGAGATAGAACTTGGAGCTACTTTATTGTGTCAAGTTTCAAAGAGCTAGCACAAACCCTGTTTGATTTAGAGTTCCAAATACATGTATCCATATAGGAGAAAACAGAGTGAAACCTAAAAATTAAAACTGTTACTGCCAACGAACGGTTTAACCTAGAAGAACGAAACTTGGTGACCCAAGTGGGATTTGTTGTACTGATCATTACCTGAAAGTGTCATCAAGATTGGGTGAAAAAATGTGTGCTGAGATTTCAGGAAACTCATAGTTTTTTGGAAGCTTGGCAACCCCTTTCCATGAAAGTGATTTGCGCCAGTCTCTGCTTAGTGCTACATCAATAGGAAACAAACCATAGAGATAGAACTTGGAGCTACTTTATTGTGTCAAGTTTCAAAGAGCTAGCACAAACCGTGTTTGATTTAGAGTTCCAACTACATGTATCCATATAGGAGAAAACAGAGTGAAACCTAAAAATTAAAACTGTTACTGCCAACGAACGGTTTAACCTAGAAGAACGGAATTTGGTGAGCCAAGTGGGATTGGGGTAGTGATCATTACCTGAAAGTGTCATCAAGATTGGGTGAAAAAATGTGTGCTGAGATTTCAGGAAACTCGTAGTTTTTTGGAACCTTGGCAACCCCTTTCCATGAAAGTGATTTGCGCCAGTCTCTGCTTAGGGCTACATCAATAGGAAACAAACCATAGAGATAAAACTTGGAGCTACTTTATTGTGTCAAGTTTCAAAGAGCTAGCACAAACCATGTTTGATTTAGACTTCCAACTGCATGTATCCATATAGGAGAAAACAGAGTGAAACCTAAAAATTAAAACTGTTACTGCCGAGGAACGGTTTAACCTAGAAGAACGAAATTTGCTGAGCCAAGTGGGATTGGGGTACTGATCATTACCTGAAAGTGTCATCAAGATAGGGTGAAAAAATGTATGCTGAGATTTCAGGAAACTCGTAGTTTTTTGGAAGCGTGGCAACCCCTTTAAATGAAAGTGATTTGCGCCAGTCTCTGTTTAGGGCTACATCAATAGGAAACAAAACATAGAGATAGAACTTGGAGCTACTTTATTGTGTCAAGTTTCAAAGAGCTAGCACAAGCTGTGTTTGATTTAGACTTCCAGCTACATGTATCCATATAGGAGAAAACAGAGTGAAACCTAAAAATTAAAACTGTTACTGCCAACGAACGGTTTAACCTAGAAGAACGAAATTTGGTGAGCCAAGTGGGATTGGGGTACTGATCATTACCTGAATGTGTCATCAAGATTGGGTGAAAAAATGTGTGCTGAGATTTCAGGAAACTCGTAGTTTTTTGGAGGATTGGCAACACCTTTCCATGAAAGTGATTTGTGCCAGTCTCTGCTTAGGGCTACATCAATAGGAAACAAACCATAGAGATAGAACTTGGAGCTACTTTATTGTGTCAAGTTTCAAAGAGCTAGCACAAACCGTGTTTGATTTAGAGTTCCAACTACATGTATCCATATAGGAGAAAACAGAGTGAAAACTAAAAATTAAAACTGTTACTGCCAACGAACTGTTTAACCTAGAAGAACGAAATTTGGTGAGCCAAGTGGGATTGGGGTACTGATCATTACCTGAAAGTGTCATCAAGATTGGGTGAAAAAATGTGTGCTGAGATTTCAGGAAACTCATAGTTTTTTGGAAGATTGGCAACCCCTTTCAATTAAAGTGATTTGCGCCAGTCTCTTCTTAGGGCTACATCAACAGAAAAAAAACCATAGATATAGAACTTGGAGCTACTTTATTGTGTCAAGTTTCAAAGAGCTAGCACAAACCCTGTTTGATTTAGAGTTCCAATTACATGTCCATATAGGAGAAAACAGAGTGAAACCTAAAAATTAAAACTGTTACTGCCAACGAACGGTTTAACCTAGAAGAACGAAATTTGGTGAGCCAAGTGGGATTGGGGTACTGATCATTACCTGAAAGTGTCATCAAGATTGGGTGAAAAAATGTGTGCTGAGATTTCAGGAAACTCGTAGTTTTTTGGAAGATTGGCAACCCCTTTCCATGAAAGTGATTTGCGCCAGTCTCTGCTTAGGGCTACATCAATAGGAAACAAACCATAGAGATAGAACTTGGAGCTACTTTATTGTGTCAAGTTTCAAAGAGCTAGCACAAACCCTGTTTGATTTAGAGTTCCAAATACATGTCCATATAGGAGAAAACAGCGTGAAATCTAAAAATTAAAACTGTTACTGCCAACGAACGGTTTAACCTAGAAGAAAGAAACTTGGTGACCCAAGTGGGATTTGTTGTACTGATCATTACCTGAAAGTGTCATCAAGATTGGGTGAAAAAATGTGTGCTGAGATTTCAGGAAACTCGTAGTTTTTTGGAAGCTTGGGAACCCCTTTCCATGAAAGTGATTTGCGCCAGTCTCTGCTTAGGGCTACATCAATAGGAAACAAACCATAGAGATAGAACTTGGAGCTACTTTATTGTGTCAAGTTTCAAAGAGCTAGCACAAACCGTGTTTGATTTAGAGTTCCAAGTACATGTATCCATATAGGAGAAAACAGAGTGAAACTTAAAAATTAAAACTGTTACTGCCAACGAACGGTTTAACCTAGAAGAACGAAATTTGGTGAGCCAAGTGGGAGTGGGGTGCTGATAATTACCAGAAAGTGTCATCAAGATTGGGTGAAAAAATGTGTGCTGAGATTTCAGGAAACTCTTAGTTTTTTGGAAGATTGGCAACCCCTTTCCATGAAAGTGATTTGTGCCAGTCTCTGCTTAGGGCTACATCAATAGGAAACAAACCATAGAGATAGAACTTGGAGCTACTTTATTGTGTCAAGTTTCAAAGAGCTAGCACAAACCCTGTTTGATTTAGAGTTCCAATTACATGTATCCATATAGGAGAAAACAGAGTGAAACCTAAAAATTAAAACTGTTACTGCCAACGAACGGTTTAAACTAGAAGAACGAAACTTGGTGACCCAAGTGGGATTTGTTGTACTGATCATTACCAGAAAGTGTCATCAAGATTGGGTGAAAAAATGTGTGCTGAGATTTCAGGAAACTCGTAGTTTTTTGGAAGCTTGGCAACCCCTTTCCATGAAAGTGATTTGCGCCAGTCTCTGCTTAGGGCTACATCAATAGGAAACAAACCATAGAGATAGAACTTGGAGCTACTTTATTGTGTCAAGTTTCAAAGAGCTAGCACAAACCGTGTTTGATTTAGAGTTCCAACTACATGTATCCATATAGGAGAAAACAGAGTGAAACCTAAAAATTAAAACTGTTACTGCCAACGAACGGTTTAACCTAGAAGAACGAAAATTGGTGAGCGAAGTGGGATTGGGGTACTGATCATTACCTGAAAGTGTCATCAAGATTGGGTGAAAAAATGTGTGCTGAGATTTCAGGAAACTCGTAGTTTTTTGGAAGATTGGCAACCCCTTTCCATGAAAGTGATTTGCGCCAGTCTCTGCTTAGGGCTACATCAATAGGAAACAAACCATAGAGATAGAACTTGGAACTACTTTATTGTGTCAAGTTTCAAAGAGCTAGCACAAACCGTGTTTGATTTAGAGTTCCAACTACATGTATCCATATAGGAGAAAATAGAGTGAAACCTAAAAATTAAAACTGTTACTGCCAACGAACGGTTTAACCTAGAAGAACGAAATTTGGTGAGCCAAGTGGGATTGGGGTACTGATCATTACCTGAAAGTGTCATCAAGATTGGGTGAAAAAATGTGTGCTGAGATTTCAGGAAACTCGTAGTTTTTTGGAAGCTTGGCAACCCCTTTACATGAAAGTGATTTGCACCAGTCTCTGTTTAGGGCTACATCAATAGGAAACAAACCATAGAGATAGAACTTGGAGCTACTTTATTGTGTCAAGTTTCAAAGAGCTACCACAAACCGTGTTTGATTTAGAGTTCCAACTACATGTATCCATATAGGAGAAAACAGAGTGAAACCTAAAAGTTAAAACCATTACTGCCAACGAACGGTTTAACCTAGAAGAACGAAATTTGGTGAGCCAAGTGGGATTGGGGTACTGATCATTACCTGAAAGTGTCATCAAGATAGGGTGAAAAAATGTGAGCTGAGTTTTCTGGAAACGCGTAGTTTTTTGGAAGACTGGCAACCCCTTTCCATGAAAGTGATTTGCGCCAGTCTCTGCTTAGGGCTACATCAATAGGAAACAAACCATAGAGATAGAACTTGGAGCTACTTTATTGTGTCAAGTTTCAAAGAGCTAGCACAAACCGTGTATGATTTAGAGTTCCAACTACATGTATCCATATAGGAGAAAACAGAGTGAAACCTAAAATTAAAACTGTTACTGCCAACGAACGGTTTAACCTAGAAGAACGAAATTTGGTGAGCCAAGTGGGATTGGGGTACTGATCATTACCTGAAAGTGTCATCAAGATTGGGTGAAAAAATGTGTGCTGAGATTTCAGGAAACTCGTAGTTTTTTGGAAGACTGGCAACCCCTTTCCATGAAAGTGATTTGCGCCAGTCTCTGCTTAGGGCTACATCAATAGGAAACAAACCATAGAGATAGAACTTGGAGCTACTTTATTGTGTCAAGTTTCAAAGAGCTAGCACAAACCGTGTTTGATTTAGAGTTCCAACTACATGTATCCATATAGGAGAAAACAGAGTGAAACCTAAAATTAAAACTGTTACTGCCAACGAATGGTTTAACCTAGAAGAAAGAAATTGGGGGAGCCAAGGGGGATTGGGGTACTGATCATTACCTGAAAGTGTCATCAAGACTGGGTGACAAAATGTGTGCTCAGATTTCAGGAAACTCGTAGTTTTTTGGAAGCTTGGCAACCCCTTTAAATGAAAGTGATTTGCACCAGTCTCTGTTTAGGGCTACATCAATAGGAAACAAACCATAGAGATAGAACTTGGAGCTACTTTATTGTGTCAAGTTTCAAAGAGCTACCACAAACCGTGTTTGATTTAGAGTTCCAACTACATGTATCCATATAGGAGAAAACAGAGTGAAACCTAAAAATTAAAACTGTTCCTGCCAACGAACGGTTTAACCTAGAAGAACGAAATTTGGTGAGCCAAGTGGGATTGGGGTACTGATCATTACCTGAAAGTGTCATCAAGATTGGGTGAAAAAATGTGTGCTGAGATTTCAGGAAACTCGTAGTTTTTTGGAAGATTGGCAACCCCTTTCCATGAAAGTTATTTGCGCCAGTCTCTGCTTAGGGCTACATCAATTGGAAACAAATCATAGAGATAGAACTTGGAGCTACTTTATTGTGTCAAGTTTCAAAGAGCTAGCACAAACCGTGTTTGATTTAGTCTTCCAACTACATGTATCCATATAGGAGAAAACAGAGTGAAACCTAAAAATTAAAACTGTTACTGCCGACGAACGGTTTAACCTAGAAGAACGAAATTTGCTGAGCCAAGTGGGATTGGGGTACTGATCATTACCTGAAAGTGTCATCATTTTGGGTGAAAAAATGTATGCTGAGATTTCAGGAAACTCGTAGTTTTTTGGAAACTTGGCAACCCCTTTAAATGAAAGTGATTTGCGCCAGTCTCTGTTTAGGGCTACATCAATAGGAAACAAACCATAGAGATAGAACTTGGAGCTACTTTATTGTGTCAAGTTTCAAAGAGCTAGCACAAACTGTGTTTGATTTAGACTTCCAACTACATGTATCCATATAGGAGAAAACAGAGTGAAACCTAAAAATTAAAACTGTTACTGCCCATGAACGGTTTAACCTAGAAGAACGAAATTAGGTGAGCCAAGTGGGATTGGGGTACTGATCATTACCTGAAAGTGTCATCAAGATTGGTTGAACAAATGTGTGCTGAGATTTCAGGAAACTCGTAGTTTTTTGGAGGATTGGCAACCCCTTTCCATGAAAGTGATTTGCGCCAGTCTCTGCATAGGGCTACATCAATAGGAAACAAACCATAGAGATAGAACTTGGAGCTACTTTATTGTGTCAAGTTTCAAAGAGCTAGCACAAACCGTGTTTGATTTAGAGTTCCAACTACATGTATCCATATAGGAGAAAACAGAGTGAAACCTAAAAATTAAAACTGTTCCTGCCAACGAACGGTTTAACCTAGAAGAACGAAATTTGGTGAGCCAAGTGGGATTGGGGTACTGATCATTACCTGAAAGTGTCATCAAGATTGGGTGAAAAAATGTGTGCTGAGATTTCAGGAAACTCGTAGTTTTTTGGAAGATTGGCAACCCCTTTCCATGAAAGTTATTTGCGCCAGTCTCTGCTTAGGGCTACATCAATTGGAAACAAACCATAGAGATAGAACTTGGAGCTACTTTATTGTGTCAAGTTTCAAAGAGCTAGCACAAACCGTGTTTGATTTAGACTTCCAACTACATGTATCCATATAGGAGAAAACAGAGTGAAACCTAAAAATTAAAACTGTTACTGCCGACGAACGGTTTAACCTAGAAGAACGAAATTTGCTGAGCCAAGTGGGATTGGGGTACTCATCATTACCTGAAAGTGTCATCAAGATTGGGTGAAAAAATGTATGCTGAGATTTCAGGAAACTCGTAGTTTTTTGGAAACTTGGCAACCCCTTTAAATGAAAGTGATTTGCGCCAGTCTCTGTTTAGGGCTACATCAATAGGAAACAAACCATAGAGATAGAACTTGGAGCTACTTTATTGTGTCAAGTTTCAAAGAGCTAGCACAAACTGTGTTTGATTTAGACTTCCAACTAGGTGTATCCATATAGGAGAAAACAGAGTGAAACCTAAAAACTAAACTGTTACTGCCAACGAACGGTTTAACATAGAAGAACGAAATTTGGTGAGCCACGTGGCATTGGGGTACTGATCATTACCTGAAAGTGTCATCAAGATTGGTTGAACAAATGTGTGCTGAGATTTCAGGAAACTCGTAGTTTTTTGGAGGATTGGCAACCCCTTTCCATGAAAGTGATTTGCGCCAGTTTCTGCTTAGGGCTACATCAATAGGAAACAAACCATAGAGATAGAACTTGGAGCTACTTTATTGTGTCAAGTTTCAAAGAGCTAGCACAAACCGTGTTTGATTTAGAGTTCCAACTACATGTATCCATATAGGAGAAAACAGAGTGAAACCTAAAAATTAAAACTGTTACTGCCAACGAACGGTTTAACCTAGAAGAACGAAATTTGGTGAGCCAAGTGGGATTGGGGTACTGATCATTACCTGAAAGTGTCATCAAGATTGGGTGAAAAAATGTGTGCTGAGATTTCAGGAAACTCGTAGTTTTTTGGAAGATTGGCAACCCCTTTCCATGAAAGTGATTTGCGCCAGTCTCTGCTTAGGGCTACATCAATAGGAAACAAACCATAGAGATAGAACTTGGAGCTACTTTATTGTGTCAAGTTTCAAAGAGCTAGCACAAACCCTGTTTGATTTAGAGTTCCAAATACATGTCCATATAGGAGAAAACAGCGTGAAATCTAAAAATTAAAACTGTTACTGCCAACGAACGGTTTAACCTAGAAGAAAGAAACTTGGTGACCCAAGTGGGATTTGTTGTACTGATCATTACCTGAAAGTGTCATCAAGATTGGGTGAAAAAATGTGTGCTGAGATTTCAGGAAACTCGTAGTTTTTTGGAAGCTTGGGAACCCCTTTCCATGAAAGTGATTTGCGCCAGTCTCTGCTTAGGGCTACATCAATAGGAAACAAACCATAGAGATAGAACTTGGAGCTACTTTATTGTGTCAAGTTTCAAAGAGCTAGCACAAACCGTGTTTGATTTAGAGTTCCAAGTACATGTATCCATATAGGAGAAAACAGAGTGAAACTTAAAAATTAAAACTGTTACTGCCAACGAACGGTTTAACCTAGAAGAACGAAATTTGGTGAGCCAAGTGGGATTGGGGTAGTGATCATTACCTGAAAGTGTCATCAAGATTGGGTGAAAAAATGTGTGCTGAGATTTCAGGAAACTCGTAGTTTTTTGGAACCTTGGCAACCCCTTTCCATGAAAGTGATTTGCGCCAGTCTCTGCTTAGGGCTACATCAATAGGAAACAAACCATAGAGATAAAACTTATAGCTTCTTTATTGTGTCAAGTTTCAAAGAGCTAGCACAAACCATGATTGATTTAGACTTCCAACTACATGTATCCATATAGGAGAAAACAGAGTGAAACCTAAAAATTAAAACTGTTACTGCCCATGAACGGTTTAACCTAGAAGAACGAAATTAGGTGAGCCAAGTGGGATTGGGGTACTGATCATTACCTGAAAGTGTCATCAAGATTGGTTGAACAAATGTGTGCTGAGATTTTAGGAAACTCGTAGTTTTTTGGAGGATTGGCAACCCCTTTCCATGAAAATGATTTGCGCCAGTCTCTGCTTAGGGCTACATCAATAGGAAACAAACCATAGAGATAGAACTTGGAGCTACTTTATTGTGTCAAGTTTCAAAGAGCTAGCACAAACCGTGTTTGATTTAGAGTTCCAACTACATGTATCCATATAGGAGAAAACAGAGTGAAACCTAAAAATTATAACTGTTACTGCCAACGAACGGTTTAACCTAGAAGAACGAAATTTGGTGAGCCAAGTGGGATTGGGGTACTGATCATTACCTGAAAGTGTCATCAAGATTGGGTGAAAAAATGTGTGCTGAGATTTCAGGAAACTCGTAGTTTTTTGGAAGATTGGCAACCCCTTTCCATGAAAGTGATTTGCGCCAGTCTCTGCTTAGGGCTACATCAATAGGAAACAAACCATAGAGATAGAACTTGGAGCTACTTTATTGTGTCAAGTTTCAAAGAGCTTGCACAAACCCTGTTTGATTTAGAGTTCCAAATACATGTCCATATAGGAGAAAACAGAGTGAAACCTAAAAATTAAAACTGTTACTGCCAACGAACGGTTTAACCTAGAAGAAAGAAATTTGGTGACCCAAGTGGGATTTGTTGTACTGATCATTACCTGAAAGTGTCATCAAGATTGGGTGAAAAAATGTGTGCTGAGATTTCAGGAAACTCGTAGTTTTTTGGAAGCTTGGGAACCCCTTTCCATGAAAGTGATTTGCGCCAGTCTCTGCTTAGGGCTACATCAATAGGAAACAAACCATAGAGATAGAACTTGGAGCTACTTTATTGTGTCAAGTTTCAAAAGCTAGCACAAACCGTGTTGGATTTAGAGTTCCAACTACATGTATCCATATAGGAGAAAACAGAGTGAAACCTAAAAATTAAAACTGTTACTGCCAATGAACGGTTTAACCTAGAAGAATGAAAATTGGTGAGCCAAGTGGGAATGGGGTAGTGATCATTACCTGAAAGTGTCATCAAGATTGGGTGAAAAAATGTGTGCTGAGATTTCAGGAAACTCATAGTTTTTTGGAAGCTTGGCAACCTCTTTCCATGAAAGTGATTTGCGCCAGTCTGTGCTTAGGGCTACATCAATAGGAAACAAACCATAGTGATAGAACTTGGAGCTACTTTATTGTGTCAAGTTTCATAGAGCTAGCACAAACTGTGTTTGATTTAGAGTTCCAACTACATGTATCCACATAGGAGAAAACAGAGTGAAACCTAAAAATTAAAACTGTTACTGCCAACGAACGGTTTAACCTAGAAGAACGAAATTTGGTGAGCCAAGTGGGATTGGGGTACTGATCATTACCTGAAATTCTCATCAAGATTGGGTGAAAAAATGTGTGCTCAGATTTCAGGAAACACGTAGTTTTTTGGAAGATTGGCAACCCCTTTCCATGAAAGTGATTTGCGCCAGTCTCTGCTTAGGGCTACAACAATAGGAAACAAACCATAGAGATAGAACTTGGAGCTACTTTATTGTGTCAAGTTTCAAAGAGCTAGCACAAACCCTGTTTGATTTAGAGTTCCAAATACATGTATCCATATAGGAGAAAACAGAGTGAAACCTAAAAATTAAAACTGTTACTACCAACGAACGGTTTAACCTAGAAGAACGAAACTTGGTGACCCAAGTGGGATTTGTTGTACTGATCATTACCTGAAAGTGTCATCAAGATTGGGTGAAAAAATGTGTGCTGAGATTTCAGGAAACTCATAGTTTTTTGGAAGCTTGGCAACCCCTTTCCATGAAAGTGATTTGCGCCAGTCTCTGCTTAGGGCTACATCAATAGGAAACAAACCATAGAGATAGAACTTGGAGCTACTTTATTGTGTCAAGTTTCAAAGAACTAGCACAAACCGTGTTTGATTTAGAGTTCCAACTACATGTATCCATATAGGAGAAAACAGAGTGAAACCTAGAAATTAAAACTGTTACTGCCAACGAACGGTTTAACCTAGAAGAACGGAATTTGGTGAGCCAAGTGGGATTGGGGTAGTGATCATTACCTGAAAGTGTCATCAAGATTGGGTGAAAAAATGTGTGCTGAGATTTCAGGAAACTCGTAGTTTTTTGGAACCTTGGCAACCCCTTTCCATGAAAGTGATTTGCGCCAGTCTCTGCTTAGGGCTACATCAATAGGAAACAAACCATAGAGATAAAACTTGGAGCTACTTTATTGTGTCAAGTTTCAAAGAGCTAGCACAAACCATGTTTGATTTAGACTTCCAACTACATGTATCCATATAGGAGAAAACAGAGTGAAACCTAAAAATTAAAACTGTTACTGCCCATGAACGGTTTAACCTAGAAGAACGATATTAGGTGAGCCAAGTGGGATTGGGGTACTGATCATTACCTGAAAGTGTCATCAAGATTGGTTGAACAAATGTGTGCTGAGATTTCAGGAAACTCGTAGTTTTTTGGAGGATTGGCAACCCCTTTCCATGAAAGTGATTTGCGCCAGTCTCTGCTTAGGGCTACATCAATAGGAAACAAACCATAGAGATAGAACTTGGAGCTACTTTATTGTGTCAAGTTTCAAAGAGCTAGCACAAACCGTGTTTGATTTAGAGTTCCAACTACATGTATCCATATAGGAGAAAACAGAGTGAAACCTAAAAATTAAAACTGTTACTGCCAACGAACGGTTTAACCTAGAAGAACGAAATTTGGTGAGCCAAGTGGGATTGGGGTACTGATCATTACCTGAAAGTGTCATCAAGATTGGGTGAAAAAATGTGTGCTGAGATTTCAGGAAACTCGTAGTTTTTTGGAAGATTGGCAACCCCTTTCCATGAAAGTGATTTGCGCCAGTCTCTGCTTAGGGCTACATCAATAGGAAACAAACCATAGAGATAGAACTTGGAGCTACTTTATTGTGTCAAGTTTCAAAGAGCTTGCACAAACCCTGTTTGATTTAGAGTTCCAAATACATGTCCATATAGGAGAAAACAGAGTGAAACCTAAAAATTAAAACTGTTACTGCCAACGAACGGTTTAACCTAGAAGAAAGAAACTTGGTGACCCAAGTGGGATTTGCTGTACTGATCATTACCTGAAAGTGTCATCAAGATTGGGTGAAAAAATGTGTGCTGAGATTTCAGGAAACTCGTAGTTTTTTGGAAACTTGGGAACCCCTTTCCATAAAAGTGATTTGCGCCAGTCTCTGCTTAGGGCTACATCAATAGGAAACAAACCATAGAGATAGAACTTGGAGCTACTTTATTGTGTCAAGTTTCAAAAGCTAGCACAAACCGTGTTGGATTTAGAGTTCCAACTACATGTATCCATATAGGAGAAAACAGAGTGAAACCTAAAAATTAAAACTGTTACTGCCAATGAACGGTTTAACCTAGAAGAATGAAATTTGGTGAGCCAAGTGGGATTGGGGTAGTGATCATTACCTGAAAGTGTCATCAAGATTGGGTGAAAAAATGTGTGCTGAGATTTCAGGAAACTCATAGTTTTTTGGAAGCTTGGCAACCTCTTTCCATGAAAGTGATTTGCGCCAGTCTGTGCTTAGGGCTACATCAATAGGAAACAAACCATAGTGATAGAACTTGGAGCTACTTTATTGTGTCAAGTTTCATAGAGCTAGCACAAACTGTGTTTGATTTAGAGTTCCAACTACATGTATCCACATAGGAGAAAACAGAGTGAAACCTAAAAATTAAAACTGTTACTGCCAACGAACGGTTTAACCTAGAAGAACGAAATTTGGTGAGCCAAGTGGGATTGGGGTACTGATCATTACCTGAAATTCTCATCAAGATTGGGTGAAAAAAATGTGTGCTCAGACTTCAGGAAACACGTAGTTTTTTGGAAGATTGGCAACCCCTTTCCATGAAAGTGATTTGCGCCAGTCTCTGCTTAGGGCTACAACAATAGGAAACAAACCATAGAGATAGAACTTGGAGCTACTTTATTGTGTCAAGTTTCAAAGAGCTAGCACAAACCCTGTTTGATTTAGAGTTCCAAATACATGTATCCATATAGGATAAAACAGAGTGAAACCTAAAAATTAAAACTGTTACTGCCAACGAACGGTTTAACCTAGAAGAACGAAACTTGGTGACCCAAGTGGGATTTGTTGTACTGATCATTACCTGAAAGTGTCATCAAGATTGGGTGAAAAAATGTGTGCTGAGATTTCAGGAAACTCATAGTTTTTTGGAAGCTTGGCAACCCCTTTCCATGAAAGTGATTTGCGCCAGTCTCTGCTTAGGGCTACATCAATAGGAAACAAACCATAGAGATAGAACTTGGAGCTACTTTATTGTGTCAAGTTTCAAAGAGCTAGCACAAACCGTGTTTGATTTAGAGTTCCAACTACATGTATCCATATAGGAGAAAACAGAGTGAAACCTAAAAATTAAAACTGTTACTGCCAACGAACGGTTTAACCTAGAAGAACGAAATTTGGTGAGCCAAGTGGGATTGGGGTAGTGATCATTACCTGAAAGTGTCATCAAGATTGGGTGAAAAAATGTGTGCTGAGATTTCAGGAAACTCGTAGTTTTTTGGAAGATTGGCAACCCCTTTCAATGAAAGTGATTTGCGCCAGTCTCTGCTTAGGGCTACATCAATAGGAAACAAACCATAGAGATAAAACTTGGAGCTACTTTATTGTGTCAAGTTTCAAAGAGCTAGCACAAACCATGTTTGATTTAGACTTCCAACTACATGTATCCATATAGGAGAAAAAAGAGTGAAACCTAAAAATTAAAACTGTTACTGCCGAGGAACGGTTTAACCTAGAAGAACGAAATTTGCTGAGCCAAGTGGGATTGGGGTACTGATCATTACCTGAAAGTGTCATCAAGATAGGGTGAAAAAATGTATGCTGAGATTTCAGGAAACTCGTAGTTTTTTGGAAGCGTGGCAACCCCTTTAAATGAAAGTGATTTGCGCCAGTCTCTGTTTAGGGCTACATCAATAGGAAACAAAACATAGAGATAGAACTTGGAGCTACTTTATTGTGTCAAGTTTCAAAGAGCTAGCACAAGCTGTGTTTGATTTAGACTTCCAGCTACATGTATCCATATAGGAGAAAACAGAGTGAAACCTAAAAATTAAAACTGTTACTGCCAATGAACGGTTTAACCTAGAAGAACGAAATTTGGTGAGCCAAGTGGGATTGGGGTACTGATCATTACCTGAATGTGTCATCAAGATTGGGTGAAAAAATGTGTGCTGAGATTTCAGGAAACTCGTAGTTTTTTGGAAGCTTGGCAACCCCTTTAAATGAAAGTGATTTGCACCAGTCTCTGCTTAGGGCTACATCAATAGGAAACAAACCATAGAGATAGAACTTGGAGCTACTTTATTGTGTCAAGTTTCAAAAGCTAGCACAAACCGTGTTGGATTTAGAGTTCCAACTACATGTATCCATATAGGAGAAAACAGAGTGAAACCTAAAAATTAAAACTGTTACTGCCAATGAACGGTTTAACCTAGAAGAATGAAATTTGGTGAGCCAAGTGGGATTGGGGTAGTGATCATTACCTGAAAGTGTCATCAAGATTGGGTGAAAAAATGTGTGCTGAGATTTCAGGAAACTCATAGTTTTTTGGAAGCTTGGCAACCCCTTTCCATGAAAGTGATTTGCGCCAG
This sequence comes from Spermophilus citellus, assembly GCF_964194105.1. Lineage (NCBI taxonomy): Eukaryota > Metazoa > Chordata > Mammalia > Rodentia > Sciuridae > Spermophilus > Spermophilus citellus. The sequence continues at coordinate 30,907 of NW_027672727.1, read as the reverse complement.
TCTCTGCTTAGGGCTACATCAATAGGAAACAAACCATAGAGATAGAACTTGGAGCTACTTTATTGTGTCAAGTTTCAAAGAGCTAGCACAAACCGTGTTTGATTTAGAGTTCCAACTACATGTATCCATATAGGAGAAAACAGAGTGAAACCTAAAAATTAAAACTGTTACTGCCAACGAACGGTTTAACCTAGAAGAACGAAATTTGGTGAGCCAAGTGGGATTGGGGTAGTGATCATTACCTGAAAGTGTCATCAAGATTGGGTGAAAAAATGTGTGCTGAGATTTCAGGAAACTCGTAGTTTTTTGGAACCTTGGCAACCCCTTTCCATGAAAGTGATTTGCGCCAGTCTCTGCTTAGGGCTACATCAATAGGAAACAAACCATAGAGATAAAACTTGGAGCTACTTTATTGTGTCAAGTTTCAAAGAGCTAGCACAAACCATGTTTGATTTAGACTTCCAACTACATGTATCCATATAGGAGAAAACAGAGTGAAACCTAAAAATTAAAACTGTTACTGCCGAGGAACGGTTTAACCTAGAAGAACGAAATTTGCTGAGCCAAGTGGGATTGGGGTACTGATCATTACCTGAAAGTGTCATCAAGATAGGGTGAAAAAATGTATGCTGAGATTTCAGGAAACTCGTAGTTTTTTGGAAGCGTGGCAACCCCTTTAAATGAAAGTGATTTGCGCCAGTCTCTGTTTAGGGCTACATCAATAGGAAACAAAACATAGAGATAGAACTTGGAGCTACTTTATTGTGTCAAGTTTCAAAGAGCTAGCACAAGCTGTGTTTGATTTAGAGTTCCAACTACATGTATCCATATAGGAGAAAACAGAGTGAAACCTAAAAATTAAAACTGTTACTGCCAACGAACGGTTTAACCTAAAAGAACGAAATTTGGTGAGCCAAGTGGGATTGGGGTACTGATCATTACCTGAAAGTGTCATCAAGATTGGGTGAAAAAATGTGTGCTGAGATTTCAGGAAACTCGTAGTTTTTTGGAGGATTGGCAACACCTTTCCATGAAAGTGATTTGCGCCAGTCTCTGCTTAGGGCTACATCAATAGGAAACAAACCATAGAGATAGAACTTGGAGCTACTTTATTGTGTCAAGTTTCAAAAGCTAGCACAAACCGTGTTGGATTTAGAGTTCCAACTACATGTATCCATATAGGAGAAAACAGAGTGAAACCTAAAAATTAAAACTGTTACTGCCAATGAACGGTTTAACCTAGAAGAATGAAATTTGGTGAGCCAAGTGGGATTGGGGTAGTGATCATTACCTGAAAGTGTCATCAAGATTGGGTGAAAAAATGTGTGCTGAGATTTCAGGAAACTCATAGTTTTTTGGAAGCTTGGCAACCCCTTTCCATGAAAGTGATTTGCGCCAGTCTCTGCTTAGGGCTACATCAATAGGAAACAAACCATAGAGATAGAACTTGGAGCTACTTTATTGTGTCAAGTTTCAAAGAGCTAGCACAAACCGTGTTTGATTTAGAGTTCCAACTACATGTATCCATATAGGAGAAAACAGAGTGAAACCTAAAAATTAAAACTGTTACTGCCAACGAACGGTTTAACCTAGAAGAACGAAATTTGGTGAGCCAAGTGGGATTGGGGTAGTGATCATTACCTGAAAGTGTCATCAAGATTGGGTGAAAAAATGTGTGCTGAGATTTCAGGAAACTCGTAGTTTTTTGGAACCTTGGCAACCCCTTTCCATGAAAGTGATTTGCGCCAGTCTCTGCTTAGGGCTACATCAATAGGAAACAAACCATAGAGATAAAACTTGGAGCTACTTTATTGTGTCAAGTTTCAAAGAGCTAGCACAAACCATGTTTGATTTAGACTTCCAACTACATGTATCCATATAGGAGAAAACAGAGTGAAACCTAAAAATTAAAACTGTTACTGCCGAGGAACGGTTTAACCTAGAAGAACGAAATTTGCTGAGCCAAGTGGGATTGGGGTACTGATCATTACCTGAAAGTGTCATCAAGATAGGGTGAAAAAATGTATGCTGAGATTTCAGGAAACTCGTAGTTTTTTGGAAGCGTGGCAACCCCTTTAAATGAAAGTGATTTGCGCCAGTCTCTGTTTAGGGCTACATCAATAGGAAACAAAACATAGAGATAGAACTTGGAGCTACTTTATTGTGTCAAGTTTCAAAGAGCTAGCACAAGCTGTGTTTGATTTAGAGTTCCAACTACATGTATCCATATAGGAGAAAACAGAGTGAAACCTAAAAATTAAAACTGTTACTGCCAACGAACGGTTTAACCTAAAAGAACGAAATTTGGTGAGCCAAGTGGGATTGGGGTACTGATCATTACCTGAAAGTGTCATCAAGATTGGGTGAAAAAATGTGTGCTGAGATTTCAGGAAACTCGTAGTTTTTTGGAGGATTGGCAACACCTTTCCATGAAAGTGATTTGCGCCAGTCTCTGCTTAGGGCTACATCAATAGGAAACAAACCATAGAGATAGAACTTGGAGCTACTTTATTGTGTCAAGTTTCAAAGAGCTAGCACAAACCGTGTTTGATTTAGAGTTCCAACTACATGTATCCATATAGGAGAAAACAGAGTGAAAACTAAAAATTAAAACTGTTACTGCCAACGAACTGTTTAACCTAGAAGAACGAAATTTGGTGAGCCAAGTGGGATTGGGGTACTGATCATTACCTGAAAGTGTCATCAAGATTGGGTGAAAAAATGTGTGCTGAGATTTCAGGAAACTCGTAGTTTTTTGGAAGATTGGCAACCCCTTTCAATTAAAGTGATTTGCGCCAGTCTCTTCTTAGGGCTACATCAATAGGAAACAAACCATAGAGATAGAAAATGGAGCTACTTTATTGTGTCAAGTTTCAAAGAGCTAGCACAAACCGTGTTTGATTTAGAGTTCCAACTACATGTATCCATATAGGAGAAAACAGAGTGAAACCTAAAATTAAAACTGTTACTGCCAACGAACGGTTTAACCTAGAAGAACGAAATTTGGTGAGCCAAGTGGGATTGGGGTACTGATCATTACCTGAAAGTGTCATCAAGATTGGGTGAAAAAATGTGTGCTGAGATTTCAGGAAACTCGTAGTTTTTTGGAAGACTGGCAACCCCTTTCCATGAAAGTGATTTGCGCCAGTCTCTGCTTAGGGCTACATCAATAGGAAACAAACCATAGAGATAGAACTTGGAGCTACTTTATTGTGTCAAGTTTCAAAGAGCTACCACAAACCGTGTTAGATTTAGAGTTCCAACTACATGCATCAAAGTAGGAGAAAACAGAGTGAAACCTGAAAATTAAAACTGTTATGGCCAACGAATGGTTTAACCTAGAAGAAAGAAATTGGGGGAGCCAAGGGGGATTGGGGTACTGATCATTACCTGAAAGTGTCATCAAGATTGGGTGACAAAATGTGTGCTCAGATTTCAGGAAACTCGTAGTTTTTTGGAAGCTTGGCAACCCCTTTAAATGAAAGTGATTTGCACCAGTCTCTGTTTAGGGCTACATCAATAGGAAACAAACCATAGAGATAGAACTTGGAGCTACTTTATTGTGTCAAGTTTCAAAGAGCTACCACAAACCGTGTTTGATTTAGAGTTCCAACTACATGTATCCATATAGGAGAAAACAGAGTGAAACCTAAAAATTAAAACTGTTCCTGCCAACGAACGGTTTAACCTAGAAGAACGAAATTTGGTGAGCCAAGTGGGATTGGGGTACTGATCATTACCTGAAAGTGTCATCAAGATTGGGTGAAAAAATGTGTGCTGAGATTTCAGGAAACTCGTAGTTTTTTGGAAGATTGGCAACCCCTTTCCATGAAAGTTATTTGCGCCAGTCTCTGCTTAGGGCTACATCAATTGGAAACAAATCATAGAGATAGAACTTGGAGCTACTTTATTGTGTCAAGTTTCAAAGAGCTAGCACAAACCGTGTTTGATTTAGTCTTCCAACTACATGTATCCATATAGGAGAAAACAGAGTGAAACCTAAAAATTAAAACTGTTACTGCCGACGAACGGTTTAACCTAGAAGAACGAAATTTGCTGAGCCAAGTGGGATTGGGGTACTGATCATTACCTGAAAGTGTCATCAAGATTGGGTGAAAAAATGTGTGCTGAGATTTCAGGAAACTCGTAGTTTTTTGGAAACTTGGCAACCCCTTTAAATGAAAGTGATTTGCGCCAGTCTCTGTTTAGGGCTACATCAATAGGAAACAAACCATAGAGATAGAACTTGGAGCTACTTTATTGTGTCAAGTTTCAAAGAGCTAGCACAAACTGTGTTTGATTTAGACTTCCAACTACATGTATCCATATAGGAGAAAACAGAGTGAAACCTAAAAATTAAAACTGTTACTGCCCATGAACGGTTTAACCTAGAAGAACGAAATTAGGTGAGCCAAGTGGGATTGGGGTACTGATCATTACCTGAAAGTGTCATCAAGATTGGTTGAACAAATGTGTGCTGAGATTTCAGGAAACTCGTAGTTTTTTGGAGGATTGGCAACCCCTTTCCATGAAAGTGATTTGCGCCAGTCTCTGCATAGGGCTACATCAATAGGAAACAAACCATAGAGATAGAACTTGGAGCTACTTTATTGTGTCAAGTTTCAAAGAGCTAGCACAAACCGTGTTTGATTTAGAGTTCCAACTACATGTATCCATATAGGAGAAAACAGAGTGAAACCTAAAAATTAAAACTGTTCCTGCCAACGAACGGTTTAACCTAGAAGAACGAAATTTGGTGAGCCAAGTGGGATTGGGGTACTGATCATTACCTGAAAGTGTCATCAAGATTGGGTGAAAAAATGTGTGCTGAGATTTCAGGAAACTCGTAGTTTTTTGGAAGATTGGCAACCCCTTTCCATGAAAGTAATTTGCGCCAGTCTCTGCTTAGGGCTACATCAATTGGAAACAAACCATAGAGATAGAACTTGGAGCTACTTTATTGTGTCAAGTTTCAAAGAGCTAGCACAAACCGTGTTTGATTTAGACTTCCAACTACATGTATCCATATAGGAGAAAACAGAGTGAAACCTAAAAATTAAAACTGTTACTGCCGACGAACGGTTTAACCTAGAAGAACGAAATTTGCTGAGCCAAGTGGGATTGGGGTACTGATCATTACCTGAAAGTGTCATCAAGATTGGGTGAAAAAATGTATGCTGAGATTTCAGGAAACTCGTAGTTTTTTGGAAACTTGGCAACCCCTTTAAATGAAAGTGATTTGCGCCAGTCTCTGTTTAGGGCTACATCAATAGGAAACAAACCATAGAGATAGAACTTGGAGCTACTTTATTGTGTCAAGTTTCAAAGAGCTAGCACAAACCCTGTTTGATTTAGAGTTCCAAATACATGTCCATATAGGAGAAAACAGCGTGAAATCTAAAAATTAAAACTGTTACTGCCAACGAACGGTTTAACCTAGAAGAAAGAAACTTGGTGACCCAAGTGGGATTTGTTGTACTGATCATTACCTGAAAGTGTCATCAAGATTGGGTGAAAAAATGTGTGCTGAGATTTCAGGAAACTCGTAGTTTTTTGGAAGCTTGGGAACCCCTTTCCATGAAAGTGATTTGCGCCAGTCTCTGCTTAGGGCTACATCAATAGGAAACAAACCATAGAGATAGAACTTGGAGCTACTTTATTGTGTCAAGTTTCAAAGAGCTAGCACAAACCGTGTTTGATTTAGAGTTCCAAGTACATGTATCCATATAGGAGAAAACAGAGTGAAACTTAAAAATTAAAACTGTTACTGCCAACGAACGGTTTAACCTAGAAGAACGAAATTTGGTGAGCCAAGTGGGATTGGGGTAGTGATCATTACCTGAAAGTGTCATCAAGATTGGGTGAAAAAATGTGTGCTGAGATTTCAGGAAACTCGTAGTTTTTTGGAACCTTGGCAACCCCTTTCCATGAAAGTGATTTGCGCCAGTCTCTGCTTAGGGCTACATCAATAGGAAACAAACCATAGAGATAAAACTTATAGCTTCTTTATTGTGTCAAGTTTCAAAGAGCTAGCACAAACCATGATTGATTTAGACTTCCAACTACATGTATCCATATAGGAGAAAACAGAGTGAAACCTAAAAATTAAAACTGTTACTGCCCATGAACGGTTTAAACTAGAAGAACGAAATTAGGTGAGCCAAGTGGGATTGGGGTACTGATCATTACCTGAAAGTGTCATCAAGATTGGTTGAACAAATGTGTGCTGAGATTTTAGGAAACTCGTAGTTTTTTGGAGGATTGGCAACCCCTTTCCATGAAAATGATTTGCGCCAGTCTCTGCTTAGGGCTACATCAATAGGAAACAAACCATAGAGATAGAACTTGGAGCTACTTTATTGTGTCAAGTTTCAAAGAGCTAGCACAAACCGTGTTTGATTTAGAGTTCCAACTACATGTATCCATATAGGAGAAAACAGAGTGAAACCTAAAAATTATAACTGTTACTGCCAACGAACGGTTTAACCTAGAAGAACGAAATTTGGTGAGCCAAGTGGGATTGGGGTACTGATCATTACCTGAAAGTGTCATCAAGATTGGGTGAAAAAATGTGTGCTGAGATTTCAGGAAACTCGTAGTTTTTTGGAAGATTGGCAACCCCTTTCCATGAAAGTGATTTGCGCCAGTCTCTGCTTAGGGCTACATCAATAGGAAACAAACCATAGAGATAGAACTTGGAGCTACTTTATTGTGTCAAGTTTCAAAGAGCTTGCACAAACCCTGTTTGATTTAGAGTTCCAAATACATGTCCATATAGGAGAAAACAGAGTGAAACCTAAAAATTAAAACTGTTACTGCCAACGAACGGTTTAACCTAGAAGAAAGAAATTTGGTGACCCAAGTGGGATTTGTTGTACTGATCATTACCTGAAAGTGTCATCAAGATTGGGTGAAAAAATGTGTGCTGAGATTTCAGGAAACTCGTAGTTTTTTGGAAGCTTGGGAACCCCTTTCCATGAAAGTGATTTGCGCCAGTCTCTGCTTAGGGCTACATCAATAGGAAACAAACCATAGAGATAGAACTTGGAGCTACTTTATTGTGTCAAGTTTCAAAAGCTAGCACAAACCGTGTTGGATTTAGAGTTCCAACTACATGTATCCATATAGGAGAAAACAGAGTGAAACCTAAAAATTAAAACTGTTACTGCCAATGAACGGTTTAACCTAGAAGAATGAAAATTGGTGAGCCAAGTGGGAATGGGGTAGTGATCATTACCTGAAAGTGTCATCAAGATTGGGTGAAAAAATGTGTGCTGAGATTTCAGGAAACTCATAGTTTTTTGGAAGCTTGGCAACCTCTTTCCATGAAAGTGATTTGCGCCAGTCTGTGCTTAGGGCTACATCAATAGGAAACAAACCATAGTGATAGAACTTGGAGCTACTTTATTGTGTCAAGTTTCATAGAGCTAGCACAAACTGTGTTTGATTTAGAGTTCCAACTACATGTATCCACATAGGAGAAAACAGAGTGAAAACTAAAAATTAAAACTGTTACTGCCAACGAACGGTTTAACCTAGAAGAACGAAATTTGGTGAGCCAAGTGGGATTGGGGTACTGATCATTACCTGAAATTCTCATCAAGATTGGGTGAAAAAATGTGTGCTCAGATTTCAGGAAACACGTAGTTTTTTGGAAGATTGGCAACCCCTTTCCATGAAAGTGATTTGCGCCAGTCTCTGCTTAGGGCTACAACAATAGGAAACAAACCATAGAGATAGAACTTGGAGCTACTTTATTGTGTCAAGTTTCAAAGAGCTAGCACAAACCCTGTTTGATTTAGAGTTCCAAATACATGTATCCATATAGGAGAAAACAGAGTGAAACCTAAAAATTAAAACTGTTACTACCAACGAACGGTTTAACCTAGAAGAACGAAACTTGGTGACCCAAGTGGGATTTGTTGTACTGATCATTACCTGAAAGTGTCATCAAGATTGGGTGAAAAAATGTGTGCTGAGATTTCAGGAAACTCATAGTTTTTTGGAAGCTTGGCAACCCCTTTCCATGAAAGTGATTTGCGCCAGTCTCTGCTTAGGGCTACATCAATAGGAAACAAACCATAGAGATAGAACTTGGAGCTACTTTATTGTGTCAAGTTTCAAAGAACTAGCACAAACCGTGTTTGATTTAGAGTTCCAACTACATGTATCCATATAGGAGAAAACAGAGTGAAACCTAAAAATTAAAACTGTTACTGCCAACGAACGGTTTAACCTAGAAGAACGGAATTTGGTGAGCCAAGTGGGATTGGGGTAGTGATCATTACCTGAAAGTGTCATCAAGATTGGGTGAAAAAATGTGTGCTGAGATTTCAGGAAACTCGTAGTTTTTTGGAACCTTGGCAACCCCTTTCCATGAAAGTGATTTGCGCCAGTCTCTGCTTAGGGCTACATCAATAGGAAACAAACCATAGAGATAAAACTTGGAGCTACTTTGTTGTGTCAAGTTTCAAAGAGCTAGCACAAACCATGTTTGATTTATACTTCCAACTACATGTATCCATATAGGAGAAAACAGAGTGAAACCTAAAAATTAAAACTGTTACTGCCCATGAACGGTTTAACCTAGAAGAACGATATTAGGTGAGCCAAGTGGGATTGGGGTACTGATCATTACCTGAAAGTGTCATCAAGATTGGTTGAACAAATGTGTGCTGAGATTTCAGGAAACTCGTAGTTTTTTGGAGGATTGGCAACCCCTTTCCATGAAAGTGATTTGCGCCAGTCTCTGCTTAGGGCTACATCAATAGGAAACAAACCATAGAGATAGAACTTGGAGCTACTTTATTGTGTCAAGTTTCAAAGAGCTAGCACAAACCGTGTTTGATTTAGAGTTCCAACTACATGTATCCATATAGGAGAAAACAGAGTGAAACCTAAAAATTAAAACTGTTACTGCCAACGAACGGTTTAACCTAGAAGAACGAAATTTGGTGAGCCAAGTGGGATTGGGGTACTGATCATTACCTGAAAGTGTCATCAAGATTGGGTGAAAAAATGTGTGCTGAGATTTCAGGAAACTCGTAGTTTTTTGGAAGATTGGCAACCCCTTTCCATGAAAGTGATTTGCGCCAGTCTCTGCTTAGGGCTACATCAATAGGAAACAAACCATAGAGATAGAACTTGGAGCTACTTTATTGTGTCAAGTTTCAAAGAGCTTGCACAAACCCTGTTTGATTTAGAGTTCCAAATACATGTCCATATAGGAGAAAACAGAGTGAAACCTAAAAATTAAAACTGTTACTGCCAACGAACGGTTTAACCTAGAAGAAAGAAACTTGGTGACCCAAGTGGGATTTGTTGTACTGATCATTACCTGAAAGTGTCATCAAGATTGGGTGAAAAAATGTGTGCTGAGATTTCAGGAAACTCGTAGTTTTTTGGAAACTTGGGAACCCCTTTCCATAAAAGTGATTTGCGCCAGTCTCTGCTTAGGGCTACATCAATAGGAAACAAACCATAGAGATAGAACTTGGAGCTACTTTATTGTGTCAAGTTTCAAAAGCTAGCACAAACCGTGTTGGATTTAGAGTTCCAACTACATGTATCCATATAGGAGAAAACAGAGTGAAACCTAAAAATTAAAACTGTTACTGCCAATGAACGGTTTAACCTAGAAGAATGAAATTTGGTGAGCCAAGTGGGATTGTGGTAGTGATCATTACCTGAAAGTGTCATCAAGATTGGGTGAAAAAATGTGTGCTGAGATTTCAGGAAACTCATAGTTTTTTGGAAGCTTGGCAACCTCTTTCCATGAAAGTGATTTGCGCCAGTCTGTGCTTAGGGCTACATCAATAGGAAACAAACCATAGTGATAGAACTTGGAGCTACTTTATTGTGTCAAGTTTCATAGAGCTAGCACAAACTGTGTTTGATTTAGAGTTCCAACTACATGTATCCACATAGGAGAAAACAGAGTGAAACCTAAAAATTAAAACTGTTACTGCCAACGAACGGTTTAACCTAGAAGAACGAAATTTGGTGAGCCAAGTGGGATTGGGGTACTGATCATTACCTGAAATTCTCATCAAGATTGGGTGAAAAAAATGTGTGCTCAGACTTCAGGAAACACGTAGTTTTTTGGAAGATTGGCAACCCCTTTCCATGAAAGTGATTTGCGCCAGTCTCTGCTTAGGGCTACAACAATAGGAAACAAACCATAGAGATAGAACTTGGAGCTACTTTATTGTGTCAAGTTTCAAAGAGCTAGCACAAACCCTGTTTGATTTAGAGTTCCAAATACATGTATCCATATAGGATAAAACAGAGTGAAACCTAAAAATTAAAACTGTTACTGCCAACGAACGGTTTAACCTAGAAGAACGAAACTTGGTGACCCAAGTGGGATTTGTTGTACTGATCATTACCTGAAAGTGTCATCAAGATTGGGTGAAAAAATGTGTGCTGAGATTTCAGGAAACTCATAGTTTTTTGGAAGCTTGGCAACCCCTTTCCATGAAAGTGATTTGCGCCAGTCTCTGCTTAGGGCTACATCAATAGGAAACAAACCATAGAGATAGAACTTGGAGCTACTTTATTGTGTCAAGTTTCAAAGAGCTAGCACAAACCGTGTTTGATTTAGAGTTCCAACTACATGTATCCATATAGGAGAAAACAGAGTGAAACCTAAAAATTAAAACTGTTACTGCCAACGAACGGTTTAACCTAGAAGAACGAAATTTGGTGAGCCAAGTGGGATTGGGGTAGTGATCATTACCTGAAAGTGTCATCAAGATTGGGTGAAAAAATGTGTGCTGAGATTTCAGGAAACTCGTAGTTTTTTGGAAGATTGGCAACCCCTTTCAATGAAAGTGATTTGCGCCAGTCTCTGCTTAGGGCTACATCAATAGGAAACAAACCATAGAGATAAAACTTGGAGCTACTTTATTGTGTCAAGTTTCAAAGAGCTAGCACAAACCATGTTTGATTTAGACTTCCAACTACATGTATCCATATAGGAGAAAACAGAGTGAAACCTAAAAATTAAAACTGTTACTGCCGAGGAACGGTTTAACCTAGAAGAACGAAATTTGCTGAGCCAAGTGGGATTGGGGTACTGATCATTACCTGAAAGTGTCATCAAGATAGGGTGAAAAAATGTATGCTGAGATTTCAGGAAACTCGTAGTTTTTTGGAAGCGTGGCAACCCCTTTAAATGAAAGTGATTTGTGCCAGTCTCTGTTTAGGGCTACATCAATAGGAAACAAAACATAGAGATAGAACTTGGAGCTACTTTATTGTGTCAAGTTTCAAAGAGCTAGCACAAGCTGTGTTTGATTTAGACTTCCAGCTACATGTATCCATATAGGAGAAAACAGAGTGAAACCTAAAAATTAAAACTGTTACTGCCAACGAACGGTTTAACCTAGAAGAACGAAATTTGGTGAGCCAAGTGGGATTGGGGTACTGATCATTACCTGAATGTGTCATCAAGATTGGGTGAAAAAATGTGTGCTGAGATTTCAGGAAACTCGTAGTTTTTTGGAAGCTTGGCAACCCCTTTAAATGAAAGTGATTTGCACCAGTCTCTGCTTAGGGCTACATCAATAGGAAACAAACCATAGAGATAGAACTTGGAGCTACTTTATTGTGTCAAGTTTCAAAAGCTAGCACAAACCGTGTTGGATTTAGAGTTCCAACTACATGTATCCATATAGGAGAAAACAGAGTGAAACCTAAAAATTAAAACTGTTACTGCCAATGAACGGTTTAACCTAGAAGAACAAAATTTGGTGAGCCAAGTGGGATTGGGGTAGTGATCATTACCTGAAAGTGTCATCAAGATTGGGTGAAAAAATGTGTGCTGAGATTTCAGGAAACTCATAGTTTTTTGGAAGCTTGGCAAACCCTTTCCATGAAAGTGATTTGCGCCAGTCTCTGCTTAGGGCTACATCAATAGGAAACAAACCATAGAGATAGAACTTGGAGCTACTTTATTGTGTCAAGTTTCAAAGAGCTAGCACAAACCGTGTTTGATTTAGAGTTCCAACTACATGTATCCATATAGGAGAAAACAGAGTGAAACCTAAAAATTAAAACTGTTACTGCCAACGAACGGTTTAACCTAGAAGAACGAAATTTGGTGAGCCAAGTGGGATTGGGGTAGTGATCATTACCTGAAAGTGTCATCAAGATTGGGTGAAAAAATGTGTGCTGAGATTTCAGGAAACTCGTAGTTTTTTGGAACCTTGGCAACCCCTTTCCATGAAAGTGATTTGCGCCAGTCTCTGCTTAGGGCTACATCAATAGGAAACAAACCATAGAGATAAAACTTGGAGCTACTTTATTGTGTCAAGTTTCAAAGAGCTAGCACAAACCATGTTTGATTTAGACTTCCAACTACATGTATCCATATAGGAGAAAACAGAGTGAAACCTAAAAATTAAAACTGTTACTGCCGAGGAACGGTTTAACCTAGAAGAACGAAATTTGCTGAGCCAAGTGGGATTGGGGTACTGATCATTACCTGAAAGTGTCATCAAGATAGGGTGAAAAAATGTATGCTGAGATTTCAGGAAACTCGTAGTTTTTTGGAAGCGTGGCAACCCCTTTAAATGAAAGTGATTTGCGCCAGTCTCTGTTTAGGGCTATATCAATAGGAAACAAAACATAGAGATAGAACTTGGAGCTACTTTATTGTGTCAAGTTTCAAAGAGCTAGCACAAGCTGTGTTTGATTTAGAGTTCCAACTACATGTATCCATATAGGAGAAAACAGAGTGAAACCTAAAAATTAAAACTGTTACTGCCAACGAACGGTTTAACCTAAAAGAACGAAATTTGGTGAGCCAAGTGGGATTGGGGTACTGATCATTACCTGAAAGTGTCATCAAGATTGGGTGAAAAAATGTGTGCTGAGATTTCAGGAAACTCGTAGTTTTTTGGAGGATTGGCAACACCTTTCCATGAAAGTGATTTGCGCCAGTCTCTGCTTAGGGCTACATCAATAGGAAACAAACCATAGAGATAGAACTTGGAGCTACTTTATTGTGTCAAGTTTCAAAGAGCTAGCACAAACCGTGTTTGATTTAGAGTTCCAACTACATGTATCCATATAGGAGAAAACAGAGTGAAAACTAAAAATTAAAACTGTTACTGCCAACGAACTGTTTAACCTAGAAGAACGAAATTTGGTGAGCCAAGTGGGATTGGGGTACTGATCATTACCTGAAAGTGTCATCAAGATTGGGTGAAAAAATGTGTGCTGAGATTTCAGGAAACTCGTAGTTTTTTGGAAGATTGGCAACCCCTTTCAATTAAAGTGATTTGCGCCAGTCTCTTCTTAGGGCTACATCAATAGGAAACAAACCATAGAGATAGAAAATGGAGCTACTTTATTGTGTCAAGTTTCAAAGAGCTAGCACAAACCGTGTTTGATTTAGAGTTCCAACTACATGTATCCATATAGGAGAAAACAGAGTGAAACCTAAAATTAAAACTGTTACTGCCAACGAACGGTTTAACCTAGAAGAACGAAATTTGGTGAGCCAAGTGGGATTGGGGTACTGATCATTACCTGAAAGTGTCATCAAGATTGGGTGAAAAAATGTGTGCTGAGATTTCAGGAAACTCGTAGTTTTTTGGAAGACTGGCAACCCCTTTCCATGAAAGTGATTTGCGCCAGTCTCTGCTTAGGGCTACATCAATAGGAAACAAACCATAGAGATAGAACTTGGAGCTACTTTATTGTGTCAAGTTTCAAAGAGCTACCACAAACCGTGTTAGATTTAGAGTTCCAACTACATGCATCAAAGTAGGAGAAAACAGAGTGAAACCTGAAAATTAAAACTGTTATGGCCAACGAATGGTTTAACCTAGAAGAAAGAAATTGGGGGAGCCAAGGGGGATTGGGGTACTGATCATTACCTGAAAGTGTCATCAAGATTGGGTGACAAAATGTGTGCTCAGATTTCAGGAAACTCGTAGTTTTTTGGAAGCTTGGCAACCCCTTTAAATGAAAGTGATTTGCACCAGTCTCTGTTTAGGGCTACATCAATAGGAAACAAACCATAGAGATAGAACTTGGAGCTACTTTATTGTGTCAAGTTTCAAAGAGCTACCACAAACCGTGTTTGATTTAGAGTTCCAACTACATGTATCCATATAGGAGAAAACAGAGTGAAACCTAAAAATTAAAACTGTTCCTGCCAACGAACGGTTTAACCTAGAAGAACGAAATTTGGTGAGCCAAGTGGGATTGGGGTACTGATCATTACCTGAAAGTGTCATCAAGATTGGGTGAAAAAATGTGTGCTGAGATTTCAGGAAACTCGTAGTTTTTTGGAAGATTGGCAACCCCTTTCCTTGAAAGTTATTTGCGCCAGTCTCTGCTTAGGGCTACATCAATTGGAAACAAATCATAGAGATAGAACTTGGAGCTACTTTATTGTGTCAAGTTTCAAAGAGCTAGCACAAACCGTGTTTGATTTAGTCTTCCAACTACATGTATCCATATAGGAGAAAACAGAGTGAAACCTAAAAATTAAAACTGTTACTGCCGACGAACGGTTTAACCTAGAAGAACGAAATTTGCTGAGCCAAGTGGGATTGGGGTACTGATCATTACCTGAAAGTGTCATCAAGATTGGGTGAAAAAATGTATGCTGAGATTTCAGGAAACTCGTAGTTTTTTGGAAACTTGGCAACCCCTTTAAATGAAAGTGATTTGCGCCAGTCTCTGTTTAGGGCTACATCAATAGGAAACAAACCATAGAGATAGAACTTGGAGCTACTTTATTGTGTCAAGTTTCAAAGAGCTAGCACAAACTGTGTTTGATTTAGACTTCCAACTACATGTATCCATATAGGAGAAAACAGAGTGAAACCTAAAAATTAAAACTGTTACTGCCCATGAACGGTTTAACCTAGAAGAACGAAATTAGGTGAGCCAAGTGGGATTGGGGTACTGATCATTACCTGAAAGTGTCATCAAGATTGGTTGAACAAATGTGTGCTGAGATTTCAGGAAACTCGTAGTTTTTTGGAGGATTGGCAACCCCTTTCCATGAAAGTGATTTGCGCCAGTCTCTGCATAGGGCTACATCAATAGGAAACAAACCATAGAGATAGAACTTGGAGCTACTTTATTGTGTCAAGTTTCAAAGAGCTAGCACAAACCGTGTTTGATTTAGAGTTCCAACTACATGTATCCATATAGGAGAAAACAGAGTGAAACCTAAAAATTAAAACTGTTCCTGCCAACGAACGGTTTAACCTAGAAGAACGAAATTTGGTGAGCCAAGTGGGATTGGGGTACTGATCATTACCTGAAAGTGTCATCAAGATTGGGTGAAAAAATGTGTGCTGAGATTTCAGGAAACTCGTAGTTTTTTGGAAGATTGGCAACCCCTTTCCATGAAAGTTATTTGCGCCAGTCTCTGCTTAGGGCTACATCAATTGGAAACAAACCATAGAGATAGAACTTGGAGCTACTTTATTGTGTCAAGTTTCAAAGAGCTAGCACAAACCGTGTTTGATTTAGACTTCCAACTACATGTATCCATATAGGAGAAAACAGAGTGAAACCTAAAAATTAAAACTGTTACTGCCGACGAACGGTTTAACCTAGAAGAACGAAATTTGCTGAGCCAAGTGGGATTGGGGTACTGATCATTACCTGAAAGTGTCATCAAGATTGGGTGAAAAAATGTATGCTGAGATTTCAGGAAACTCGTAGTTTTTTGGAAACTTGGCAACCCCTTTAAATGAAAGTGATTTGCGCCAGTCTCTGTTTAGGGCTACATCAATAGGAAACAAACCATAGAGATAGAACTTGGAGCTACTTTATTGTGTCAAGTTTCAAAGAGCTAGCACAAACTGTGTTTGATTTAGACTTCCAACTAGGTGTATCCATATAGGAGAAAACAGAGTGAAACCTAAAAACTAAACTGTTACTGCCAACGAACGGTTTAACCTAGAAGAACGAAATTTGGTGAGCCACGTGGCATTGGGGTACTGATCATTACCTGAAAGTGTCATCAAGATTGGTTGAACAAATGTGTGCTGAGATTTCAGGAAACTCGTAGTTTTTTGGAGGATTGGCAACCCCTTTCCATGAAAGTGATTTGCGCCAGTTTCTGCTTAGGGCTACATCAATAGGAAACAAACCATAGAGATAGAACTTGGAGCTACTTTATTGTGTCAAGTTTCAAAGAGCTAGCACAAACCGTGTTTGATTTAGAGTTCCAAGTACATGTATCCATATAGGAGAAAACAGAGTGAAACCTAAAAATTAAAACTGTTACTGCCAACGAACGGTTTAACCTAGAAGAACGAAATTTGGTGAGCCAAGTGGGATTGGGGTACTGATCATTACCTGAAAGTGTCATCAAGATTGGGTGAAAAAATGTGTGCTGAGATTTCAGGAAACTCGTAGTTTTTTGGAAGATTGGCAACCCCTTTCCATGAAAGTGATTTGCGCCAGTCTCTGCTTAGGGCTACATCAATAGGAAACAAACCATAGAGATAGAACTTGGAGCTACTTTATTGTGTCAAGTTTCAAAGAGCTAGCACAAACCCTGTTTGATTTAGAGTTCCAAATACATGTCCATATAGGAGAAAACAGCGTGAAATCTAAAAATTAAAACTGTTACTGCCAACGAACAGTTTAACCTAGAAGAAAGAAACTTGGTGACCCAAGTGGGATTTGTTGTACTGATCATTACCTGAAAGTGTCATCAAGATTGGGTGAAAAAATGTGTGCTGAGATTTCAGGAAACTCGTAGTTTTTTGGAAGCTTGGGAACCCCTTTCCATGAAAGTGATTTGCGCCAGTCTCTGCTTAGGGCTACATCAATAGGAAACAAACCATAGAGATAGAACTTGGAGCTACTTTATTGTGTCAAGTTTCAAAGAGCTAGCACAAACCGTGTTTGATTTAGAGTTCCAAGTACATGTATCCATATAGGAGAAAACAGAGTGAAACTTAAAAATTAAAACTGTTACTGCCAACGAACGGTTTAACCTAGAAGAACGAAATTTGGTGAGCCAAGTGGGATTGGGGTAGTGATCATTACCTGAAAGTGTCATCAAGATTGGGTGAAAAAATGTGTGCTGAGATTTCAGGAAACTCGTAGTTTTTTGGAACCTTGGCAACCCCTTTCCATGAAAGTGATTTGCGCCAGTCTCTGCTTAGGGCTACATCAATAGGAAACAAACCATAGAGATAAAACTTATAGCTTCTTTATTGTGTCAAGTTTCAAAGAGCTAGCACAAACCGTGTTTGATTTAGACTTCCAACTACATGTATCCATATAGGAGAAAACAGAGTGAAACCTAAAAATTAAAACTGTTACTGCCCATGAACGGTTTAACCTAGAAGAACGAAATTAGGTGAGCCAAGTGGGATTGGGGTACTGATCATTACCTGAAAGTGTCATCAAGATTGGTTGAACAAATGTGTGCTGAGATTTTAGGAAACTCGTAGTTATTTGGAGGATTGGCAACCCCTTTCCATGAAAGTGATTTGCGCCAGTCTCTGCTTAGGGCTACATCAATAGGAAACAAACCATAGAGATAGAACTTGGAGCTACTTTATTGTGTCAAGTTTCAAAGAGCTTGCACAAACCCTGTTTGATTTAGAGTTCCAAATACATGTCCATATAGGAGAAAACAGAGTGAAACCTAAAAATTAAAACTGTTACTGCCAACGAACGGTTTAACCTAGAAGAAAGAAATTTGGTGACCCAAGTGGGATTTGTTGTACTGATCATTACCTGAAAGTGTCATCAAGATTGGGTGAAAAAATGTGTGCTGAGATTTCAGGAAACTCGTAGTTTTTTGGAAGCTTGGGAACCCCTTTCCATGAAAGTGATTTGCGCCAGTCTCTGCTTAGGGCTACATCAATAGGAAACAAACCATAGAGATAGAACTTGGAGCTACTTTATTGTGTCAAGTTTCAAAAGCTAGCACAAACCGTGTTGGATTTAGAGTTCCAACTACATGTATCCATATAGGAGAAAACAGAGTGAAACCTAAAAATTAAAACTGTTACTGCCAATGAACGGTTTAACCTAGAAGAATGAAAATTGGTGAGCCAAGTGGGAATGGGGTAGTGATCATTACCTGAAAGTGTCATCAAGATTGGGTGAAAAAATGTGTGCTGAGATTTCAGGAAACTCATAGTTTTTTGGAAGCTTGGCAACCTCTTTCCATGAAAGTGATTTGCGCCAGTCTGTGCTTAGGGCTACATCAATAGGAAACAAACCATAGTGATAGAACTTGGAGCTACTTTATTGTGTCAAGTTTCATAGAGCTAGCACAAACTGTGTTTGATTTAGAGTTCCAACTACATGTATCCACATAGGAGAAAACAGAGTGAAACCTAAAAATTAAAACTGTTACTGCCAACGAACGGTTTAACCTAGAAGAACGAAATTTGGTGAGCCAAGTGGGATTGGGGTACTGATCATTACCTGAAATTCTCATCAAGATTGGGTGAAAAAATGTGTGCTCAGATTTCAGGAAACACGTAGTTTTTTGGAAGATTGGCAACCCCTTTCCATGAAAGTGATTTGCGCCAGTCTCTGCTTAGGGCTACAACAATAGGAAACAAACCATAGAGATAGAACTTGGAGCTATTTTATTGTGTCAAGTTTCAAAGAGCTAGCACAAACCCTGTTTGATTTAGAGTTCCAAATACATGTATCCATATAGGAGAAAACAGAGTGAAACCTAAAAATTAAAACTGTTATTGCCAACGAACGGTTTAACCTAGAAGAACGAAACTTGGTGACCCAAGTGGGATTTGTTGTACTGATCATTACCTGAAAGTGTCATCAAGATTGGGTGAAAAAATGTGTGCTGAGATTTCAGGAAACTCATAGTTTTTTGGAAGCTTGGCAACCCCTTTCCATGAAAGTGATTTGCGCCAGTCTCTGCTTAGGGCTACATCAATAGGAAACAAACCATAGAGATAGAACTTGGAGCTACTTTATTGTGTCAAGTTTCAAAGAGCTAGCACAAACCGTGTTTGATTTAGAGTTCCAACTACATGTATCCATATAGGAGAAAACAGAGTGAAACCTAAAAATTAAAACTGTTACTGCCAACGAACGGTTTAACCTAGAAGAACGGAATTTGGTGAGCCAAGTGGGATTGGGGTAGTGATCATTACCTGAAAGTGTCATCAAGATTGGGTGAAAAAATGTGTGCTGAGATTTCAGGAAACTCGTAGTTTTTTGGAACCTTGGCAACCCCTTTCCATGAAAGTGATTTGCGCCAGTCTCTGCTTAGGGCTACATCAATAGGAAACAAACCATAGAGATAAAACTTGGAGCTACTTTATTGTGTCAAGTTTCAAAGAGCTAGCACAAACCATGTTTGATTTAGACTTCCAACTACATGTATCCATATAGGAGAAAACAGAGTGAAACCTAAAAATTAAAACTGTTACTGCCCATGAACGGTTTAACCTAGAAGAACGATATTAGGTGAGCCAAGTGGGATTGGGGTACTGATCATTACCTGAAAGTGTCATCAAGATTGGTTGAACAAATGTGTGCTGAGATTTCAGGAAACTCGTAGTTTTTTGGAGGATTGGCAACCCCTTTCCATGAAAGTGATTTGCGCCAGTCTCTGCTTAGGGCTACATCAATAGGAAACAAACCATAGAGATAGAACTTGGAGCTACTTTATTGTGTCAAGTTTCAAAGAGCTAGCACAAACCGTGTTTGATTTAGAGTTCCAACTACATGTATCCATATAGGAGAAAACAGAGTGAAACCTAAAAATTAAAACTGTTACTGCCAACGAACGGTTTAACCTAGAAGAACGAAATTTGGTGAGCCAAGTGGGATTGGGGTACTGATCATTACCTGAAAGTGTCATCAAGATTGGGTGAAAAAATGTGTGCTGAGATTTCAGGAAACTCGTAGTTTTTTGGAAGATTGGCAACCCCTTTCCATGAAAGTGATTTGCGCCAGTCTCTGCTTAGGGCTACATCAATAGGAAACAAACCATAGAGATAGAACTTGGAGCTACTTTATTGTGTCAAGTTTCAAAGAGCTTGCACAAACCCTGTTTGATTTAGAGTTCCAAATACATGTCCATATAGGAGAAAACAGAGTGAAACCTAAAAATTAAAACTGTTACTGCCAAAGAACGGTTTAACCTAGAAGAAAGAAACTTGGTGACCCAAGTGGGATTTGTTGTACTGATCATTACCTGAAAGTGTCATCAAGATTGGGTGAAAAAATGTGTGCTGAGATTTCAGGAAACTCGTAGTTTTTTGGAAACTTGGGAACCCCTTTCCATAAAAGTGATTTGCGCCAGTCTCTGCTTAGGGCTACATCAATAGGAAACAAACCATAGAGATAGAACTTGGAGCTACTTTATTGTGTCAAGTTTCAAAAGCTAGCACAAACCGTGTTGGATTTAGAGTTCCAACTACATGTATCCATATAGGAGAAAACAGAGTGAAACCTAAAAATTAAAACTGTTACTGCCAATGAACGGTTTAACCTAGAAGAATGAAATTTGGTGAGCCAAGTGGGATTGGGGTAGTGATCATTACCTGAAAGTGTCATCAAGATTGGGTGAAAAAATGTGTGCTGAGATTTCAGGAAACTCATAGTTTTTTGGAAGCTTGGCAACCTCTTTCCATGAAAGTGATTTGCGCCAGTCTGTGCTTAGGGCTACATCAATAGGAAACAAACCATAGTGATAGAACTTGGAGCTACTTTATTGTGTCAAGTTTCATAGAGCTAGCACAAACCGTGTTTGATTTAGAGTTCCAACTACATGTATCCACATAGGAGAAAACAGAGTGAAACCTAAAAATTAAAACTGTTACTGCCAACGAACGGTTTAACCTAGAAGAACGAAATTTGGTGAGCCAAGTGGGATTGGGGTACTGATCATTACCTGAAATTCTCATCAAGATTGGGTGAAAAAATGTGTGCTCAGACTTCAGGAAACACGTAGTTTTTTGGAAGATTGGCAACCCCTTTCCATGAAAGTGATTTGCGCCAGTCTCTGCTTAGGGCTACAACAATAGGAAACAAACCATAGAGATAGAACTTGGAGCTACTTTATTGTGTCAAGTTTCAAAGAGCTAGCACAAGCTGTGTTTGATTTAGACTTCCAGCTACATGTATCCATATAGGAGAAAACAGAGTGAAACCTAAAAATTAAAACTGTTACTGCCAACGAACGGTTTAACCTAGAAGAACGAAATTTGGTGAGCCAAGTGGGATTGGCGTACTGATCATTACCTGAATGTGTCATCAAGATTGAGTGAAAAAATGTGTGCTGAGATTTCAGGAAACTCGTAGTTTTTTGGAGGATTGGCAACACCTTTCCATGAAAGTGATTTGTGCCAGTCTCTGCTTAGGGCTACATCAATAGGAAACAAACCATAGAGATAGAACTTGGAGCTACTTTATTGTGTCAAGTTTCAAAGAGCTAGCACAAACCGTGTTTGATTTAGAGTTCCAACTACATGTATCCATATAGGAGAAAACAGAGTGAAAACTAAAAATTAAAACTGTTACTGCCAACGAACTGTTTAACCTAGAAGAACGAAATTTGGTGAGCCAAGTGGGATTGGGGTACTGATCATTACCTGAAAGTGTCATCAAGATTGGGTGAAAAAATGTGTGCTGAGATTTCAGGAAACTCATAGTTTTTTGGAAGATTGGCAACCCCTTTCAATTAAAGTGATTTGCGCCAGTCTCTTCTTAGGGCTACATCAACAGAAAAAAAACCATAGAGATAGAACTTGGAGCTACTTTATTGTGTCAAGTTTCAAAGAGCTAGCACAAACCCTGTTTGATTTAGAGTTCCAATTACATGTCCATATAGGAGAAAACAGAGTGAAACCTAAAAATTAAAACTGTTACTGCCAACGAACGGTTTAACCTAGAAGAAAGAAACTTGGTGACCCAAGTGGGATTTGTTGTACTGATCATTACCTGAAAGTGTCATCAAGATTGGGTGAAAAAATGTGTGCTGAGATTTCAGGAAACTCGTAGTTTTTTAGAAGCTTGGGAACCCCTTTCCATGAAAGTGATTTGCGCCAGTCTCTGCTTAGGGCTACATCAATAGGAAACAAACCATAGAGATAGAACTTGGAGCTACTTTATTGTGTCAAGTTTCAAAAGCTAGCACAAACCGTGTTGGATTTAGAGTTCCAACTACATGTATCCATAAGGAGAAAACAGAGTGAAACCTAAAAATTAAAACTGTTACTGCCAACGAACGGTTTAACCTAGAAGAACAAAATTTGGTGAGCCAAGTGGGAGTGGGGTGCTGATAATTACCAGAAAGTGTCATCAAGATTGGGTGAAAAAATGTGTGCTGAGATTTCAGGAAACTCTTAGTTTTTTGGAAGATTGGCAACCCCTTTCCATGAAAGTGATTTGTGCCAGTCTCTGCTTAGGGCTACATCAATAAGAAACAAACCATAGAGATAGAACTTGGAGCTACTTTATTGTGTCAAGTTTCAAAGAGCTAGCACAAACCCTGTTTGATTTAGAGTTCCAAGTACATGTATCCATATAGGAGAAAACAGAGTGAAACCTAAAAATTAAAACTGTTACTGCCAACGAACGGTTTAACCCAGAAGAACGAAATTTGGTGAGCCAAGTGGGATTGGGGTACTGATCATTACCTGAAAGTGTCATAAAGATTGGGTGAAAAAATGTGTGCTTAGATTTCGGGAAACTCGTAGTTTTTTGGAAGCTTGGCAACCCCCTTCCATGAAAGTGATTTGCGCTTTCTCTGCTTAGGGCTACATCAATAGGAAACAAACCATAGAGATAGAACTTGGAGCTACTTTATGTGTCAAGTTTCAAAGAGCTAGCACAAACCGTGTTTGATTTAGAGTTCCCACTACATGTATCCATATAGGAGAAAACAGATTGAAACCTAAAAATTAAAACTGTTACTGCCAAAGAACGGTTTAACCTAGAAGAACGAAATTTGGTGAGCCAAGTGGGATTGGCATACTGATCATTACCTGAAAGTGTCTTCAAGATTGGGTGAAAAAATGTGTGCTGAGATTTCAGGAAACTCGTAGTTTTTTGGAAGGTTGGCAACCCCCTTACATTAAAGTGATTTGCGCCAGTCTCTGCTTAGGGCTACATCAATAGGAAACAAACCATAGAGATAGAACTTGGAGCTACTTTATTGTGTCAAGTTTCAAAGAGCTAGCACAAACCGTGTTTGATTTAGAGTTCCTACTACATGTATCCACATAGGAGAAAACAGAGTGAAATCTAAAAATTAAAACTGTTACTGCAAACGAACGGTTTAACCTAGAAGAACGAAATTTGGTGAGCCAAGTGGGATTGTGGTACTGATCATTACCTGAAAGTGTCATCAAGATTGGGTGTAAAAATGTGTGCTGAAATTTCAGGAAACTCGTAGTTTTTTGGAAGATTGGCAACCCCTTTCAATGAAAGTGATTTGCGCCAGTCTCTTCTTAGGGCTACATCAATAGGAAACAAACCATAGAGATAGAACTTGGAGCTACTTTATTGTGTCAAGTTTCAAAGAGCTAGCATAAACCCTGTTTGATTTAGAGTTCCAATTACATGTCCATATAGGAGAAAACAGAGTGAAACCTAAAAATTAAAACTGTTACTGCCAACGAACGGTTTAACCTAGAAGAAAGAAACTTGGTGACCCAAGTGGGATTTGTTGTACTGATCATTACCTGAAAGTGTCATCAAGATTGGGTGAAAAAATGTGTGCTGAGATTTCAGGAAACTCGTAGTTTTTTAGAAGCTTGGGAACCCCTTTCCATGAAAGTGATTTGCGCCAGTCTCTGCTTAGGGCTACATCAATAGGAAACAAACCATAGAGATAGAACTTGGAGCTACTTTATTGTGTCAAGTTTCAAAAGCTAGCACAAACCGTGTTTGATTTAGAGTTCCAAATACATGTATCCATATAGGAGAAAACAGAGTGAAACCTAAAAATTAAAACTGTTACTGCCAACGAACGGTTTAACCTAGAAGAACGAAATTTGTTGAGCCAAGTGGGATTGGGGTACTGATCATTACCTGAAAGTGTCATCAAGTTTGGGTGAAAAAATGTGTGCTGAGATTTCAGGAAACTCTTAGTTTTTTGGAAGCTTGGCAACCCCTTTCCATGAAAGTGATTTGCGCAAGTCTCTGCTTAAGGCTACATCAATAGGAAACAAATCATAGGGATAGAACTTGGAGCTACTTTATTGTGTCAAGTTTCAAAGAGCTAGTACAAACCGTGTTTGATTTAGAGTTCCAACTACATGTATCCATATAGGAGAAAACAGAGTGAAACCTAAAATTAAAACTGTTACTGCCAACGAACGGTTTAACCTAGAAGAACGAAATTTGGTGAGCCAAGTGGGATTGGCGTACTGATCATTACCTGAAAGTGTCATCAAGATTGGGTGAAAAAATGTGTGCTGAGATTTCAGGAAACTCGTAGTTTTTTGGAAGACTGGCAACCCCTTTACATGAAAGTGATTTGTGCCAGTCTCTGCTTAGGGCTACATCAATAGGAAACAAACCATAGAGATAGAACTTGGAGCTACTTTATTGTGTCAAGTTTCAAAGAGCTAGCACAAACCCTGTTTGATTTAGAGTTCCAATTACATGTCCATATAGGAGAAAACAGAGTGAAACCTAAAAATTAAAACTGTTACTGCCAACGAATGGTTTAACCTAGAAGAAAGAAACTTGGTGACCCAAGTGGGATTTGTTGTACTGATCATTACCTGAAAGTGTCATCAAGATTGGGTGAAAAAATGTGTGCTGAGATTTCAGGAAACTCGTAGTTTTTTGGAAGCTTGGGAACCCCTTTCCATGAAAGTGATTTGCGCCAGTCTCTGCTTAGGGCTACATCAATAGGAAACAAACCATAGAGATAGAACTTGGAGCTACTTTATTGTGTCAAGTTTCAAAAGCTAGAGCAAACCGTGTTTGATTTAGAGTTACAACTACATGTATCCATATAGGAGAAAACAGAGTGAAACCTAAAAATTAAAACTGTTACTGCCAATAACGGTTTAACCTAGAAGAACGAAATTTGGTGAGCCAAGTGGGATTGGGGTAGTGATCATTACTTGAAAGTGTCATCAAGATTGGGTGAAAAAATGTGTGCTGAGATTTTAGGAAACTCGTAGTTTTTTGGAAGCTTGGCAACCCCTTTCTATGAAAGTGATTTGCGCCAGTTTCTGCTTACGGCTACATCAATAGGAAACAAACCATAGAGATAGAACATGGAGCTACTTTATTGTGTCAAGTTTCAAAGAGCTAGCACAAACCGTGTTTGATTTAGAGTTCCAACTACATGTATCCATATAGGAGAAAACAAAGTGAAACCTAAAAATTTAAACTGTTACTGCCAACGAACGGTTTAACCTAGAAGAACGAAATTTGGTGAGCCAAGTGGGATTGCGGTACTGATCATTACCTGAAAGTGTCATCAAGATTGGGTGTAAAAATGTGTGCTGAGATTTCAGGAAACTCATAGTTTTTTGAAAGCTTGGCAACCCCCTTCCATGAAAGTGATTTGCGCCAGTCTCTGCTTAGGGCTACATCAATAGGAAAAAAACCATAGAGATAGAACTTGGAGTTATTTTATTGTGTCAAGTTTCAAAGAGCTAGCACAAACGGTGTTTGATTTAGAGTTCCAACTACATGTATCCATATAGGAGAAAACAGAGTGAAACCTAAAAATTAAAACTGTTACTGCCAACGAACGGTTTAACCTAGAAGAACGAAATTTGGTGAGCCAAGTGGGATTGGCATACTGATCATTACCTGAAAGTGTCATCAAGATTGGGTGTAAAAATGTGTGCTGAGATTTCAGGAAACTCATAGTTTTTTGAAAGCTTGGCAACCCCCTTCCATGAAAGTGATTTGCGCCAGTCTCTGCTTAGGGCTACATCAATAGGAAAAAAAGCATAGAGATAGAACTTGGAGTTATTTTATTGTGTCAAGTTTCAAAGAGCTAGCACAAACCGTGTTTGATTTAGAGTTCCAACTACATGTATCCATATAGGAGAAAAGAGTGAAACCTAAAAATTAAAACTGTTACTGCCAACGAACGGTTTAACCTAGAAGAACGAAATTTGGTGAGCCAAGTGGGATTGGGGTACTGATCATTACCTGAAAGTGTCATCAATATTGGGTGAAAAAATGTGTGCTGAAATTTCAGGAAACTCGTAGTTTTTTGGAAGCTGGGCAACCCCTTTCCATGAAAGTGATTTGCCCCAGTCTCTGCTTAGGGCTACATCAATAGGAAACAAACCATAGATATAGATCTTTGTGCTACTTTATTGTGTCAAGTTTCAAAGAGCTAGCACAAACCGTGTTTGATTTACTGTTCCAACTACATGTATCCATATAGGAGAAAACAGAGTGAAACCTAAAATTTAAAACTGTTACTACCAACGAACGGTTTAACCTAGAAGAACGAAATTTGGTGAGCCAAGTGGGATTGTCGTACTGATCATTACCTGAAAGTGTCATCAAGATTGGGTGAAAAAATGTGTGCCGAGATTTCAGGAAACTCGTAGTTTTTTGGAAGGTTGGCAAGCCCCTTACATTAAAGTGACTTGAGCCAGTCTCTGCTTAGGTGTACATCAATAGGAAAGAAACCATAGAGATAGAACTTGGAGCTACTTTATTGTGTCAAGTTTCAAAGAGCTAGCACAAACCGTGTTTGATTTAGAGTTCCAACTAGGTGTATCCATATAGGAGAAAACAGAGTGAAACCTAAAAACTAAAACTGTTACTGCTAACGAACGGTTTAACCTAGAAGAACGAAATTTGGTGAGCCACGTGGCATTGTGGTACTGATCATTACCTGAAAGTGTCATCAATATTGGGTGAAAAAATGTGTGCTGAGATTTCAGGAAACTCGTAGTTTTTTGGAAGCTGGGCAACCCCTTTCCATGAAAGTGATTTGCCCCAGTCTCTGCTTAGGGCTACATCAATAGGAAACAAACCATAGATATAGATCCTTGTGCTACTTTATTGTGTGAAGTTTTAAAGAGATAGCACAAACCGTGTGTGATTTAGAGTTCCAACTACATGTATCCATATAGGAGAAAATAGAGTGAAACCTAAAAATTAAATTGTTACTGCCAACGAACGGTTTAACCCAGAAGAACGAAATTTGGTGAGCCACGTGGGAGTGGTTTACTTATCATTACCTGAAAGTGTCATCAAGATTGGGTGAAAAAATGTGTGCAGAGATTTCAGGAAACTCGTAGTTTTTTGGAAGCTTGGCAACCCCTTTAAATGAAAGTCATTTGCGCCAGTCTCTGCTTAGGGCTACATCAATAGGAAACAAACCATAGAGATAGAACTTAGAGCTGCTTTATTGTGTCAAGTTTCAAAGAGCTATCACAAACCGTGTTTGATTTAGAGTTACAACTACATGTATCCATATAGGAGAAAACAGAGTGAAACCTAAAAATTAAAACTGTTACTGCCAATAACGGTTTAACCTAGAAGAACGAAATTTGGTGAGCCAAGTGGGATTGGGGTACTGATCATTACTTGAAAGTGTCATCAAGATTGGGTGAAAAAATGTGTGCTGAGATTTTAGGAAACTCGTAGTTTTTTGGAAGCTTGGCAACCCCTTTCTATGAAAGTGATTTGCGCCAGTTTCTGCTTACGGCTACATCAATAGGAAACAAACCATAGAGATAGAACTTGGAGCTACTTTATTGTGTCAAGTTTCAAAGAGCTAGCACAAACCATGTTTGATTTAGAGTTCCAACTACATGTATCCATATAGGAGAAAACAAAGTGAAACCTAAAAATTTAAAATGTTACTGCCAACGAACGGTTTAACCTAGAAGAACGAAAATTGGTGAGCCAAGTGGGATTGCGGTAATGATCATTACCTGAAAGTGTCATCAAGATTGGGTGTAAAAATGTGTGCTGAGATTTCAGGAAACTCATAGTTTTTTGAAAGCTTGGCAACCCCCTTCCATGAAAGTGATTTGCGCCAGTCTCTGCTTAGGGCTACATCAATAGGAAAAAAACCATAGAGATAGAACTTGGAGTTATTTTATTGTGTCAAGTTTCAAAGAGCTAGCACAAACGGTGTTTGATTTAGAGTTCCAACTACATGTATCCATATAGGAGAAAACAGAGTGAAACCTAAAAACTAAAACTGTTACTGCCAACGAACGGTTTAACCTAGAAGAACGAAATTTGGTGAGCCAAGTGGCATTGGGGTACTGATCATTACCTGAACGTGTCATCAAGATTGGGTGAAAAAATGTGTGCTGAGATTTCAGGAAACTCGTAGTTTTTTGGAAGCTTGGCAACCCCCTTCCATGAAACTGATTTGCGCCAGTCTCTGCTTAGGGCTACATCAATAGGAAAGAAACCATAGAGATAGAACTTGGAGCTACTTTATTGTGTCAAGTTTCAAAAAGCTAGCACAAACCGTGTTTGATTTAGAGTTCCAACTACATGTATCCATATAGGAGAAAACAGAGTGAAACCTAAAAATTAACACTGTTACTGCCAACGAACGGTTTAACCTAGAAGAATGAAATTTGGTGAGCCAAGTGGGATTGGGGTACTGATCATTACCTGAAAGTGTCATCAATATTGGGTGAAAAAATGTGTGCTGAAATTTCAGGAAACTCGTAGTTTTTTGGAAGCTGGGCAACCCCTTTCCATGAAAGTGATTTGCCCCAGTCTCTGCTTAGGGCTACATCAATAGGAAACAAACCATAGATATAGATCTTTGTGCTACTTTATTGTGTCAAGTTTCAAAGAGCTAGCACAACCCGTGTTTGATTTAGTGTTCCAACTACATGTATCCATATAGGAGAAAACAGAGTGAAACCTAAAAATTAAAACTGTTACTACCAACGAATGGTTTAACCTAGAAGAACGAAATTTGGTGAGCCAAGTGGGATTGTCGTACTGATCATTACCTGAAAGTGTCATCAAGATTGGGTGAAAAAATGTGTGCCGAGATTTCAGGAAACTCGTAGTTTTTTGGAAGGTTGGCAACCCCCTTACATTAAAGTGATTTGAGCCAGTCTCTGCTTAGGGCTACATCAATAGGAAACAAACCATAGAGATAGAACATGGAGCTACTTTATTGTGTCAAGTTTCAAAGAGCTAGCACAAACCGTGTTTGATTTAGAGTTCCAAATACATGTATCCATATAGGAGAAAACAGTGAAACCTAAAAATTAAAACTGTTACTGCCAACGAACGGTTTAACCTAGAAGAACGGAATTTGGTTAGCCAAGTGGGATTGGCGTTCTGTTCACTACCTGAAAGTGTCATCAAGATTGGGTGAAAAAATGTGTGCTGAGATTTCAGGAACCTCGTAGTTTTTTGGAAGCTTGGCAACCCCTTTCCATGAAAGTGATTTGCGCCAGTCTCTGCTTAGGGCTACATCAATAGGAAAGAAACCATAGAGATAGAACTTGGAGCTACTTTATTGTGTCAAGTTTCAAAGAGCTAGCACAAACCGTGTTTGATTTAGAGTTCCAAATAGGTGTATCCATATAGGAGAAAACAGAGTGAAACCAAAAAACTAAAACTGTTACTGCCAACGAACGGTTTAACCTAGAAGAACGAAATTTGGTGAGCCACGTGGCATTGGGGTACTGATCATTACCTGAAAGTGTCATCAAGATTGGGTGAAAAAATGTGTGCTGAGATTTCAGGAAACTCGTAGTTTTTTGGAAGCTTGGCAACCCCTTTAAATTAAAGTCATTTGCGCCAGTCTCTGCTTAGGGCTACATCAATAGGAAACAAACCATAGAGATAGAACTTAGAGCTGCTTTATTGTGTCAAGTTTCAAAGAGCTAGCACAAACCGTGTTTGATTTAGAGTTCCAGCTACATGTATCCATATAGGAGAAAACAGAGTGAAACCTAAAAATTAAAACTGTTACTGCCAACTAACGGTTTAACCTAGAAGAACGAAATTTGGTGAGCCAAGTGGGATTGGGGTAGTGATCATTACATGAAAGTGTCATCAAGATTGGGTGAAAAAATGTGTGCTGAGATTTCAGGAAACTCGTAGTTTTTTGGAAGCTTGGCAACCCCTTTCTATAAAAGTGATTTGCGCCAGTCTCTGCTTAGGGCTACATCAATAGGAAACAAACCATAGAGATAGAACTTGGAGCTGCTTTATTGTGTCAAGTTTCAAAGAGCTAGCACAAACCGTGTTTGATTTAGAGTTCCAACTACATGTATCCATATAGGAGAAAACAGAGTGAAACCTAAAAATTTAAACTGTTACTGCCAACGAACGGTTTAACCTAGAAGAACGAAATTTGGTGAGCCAAGTGGGATTGGGGTAATGATCATTACCTGAAAGTGTCATCAAGATTGGGTGAAAAAATGTGTGCTGAGATTTCAGGAAACTCGTAGTTTTTTGGAAGCTTGGCAACCCCCTTCCATGAAAGTGATTTGCGCCAGTCTCTGCTTAGGGCTACATCAATAGGAAAGAAACCATAGAGATAGAACTTGGAGCTACTTTATTGTGTCAAGTTTCAAAGAGCTAGCACAAACCGTGTTTGATTTAGAGTTCCAACTAGGTGTATCCATATAGGAGAAAACAGAGTGAAACCTAAAAACTAAACTGTTACTGCCAACGAACGGTTTAACCTAGAAGAACGAAATTTGGTGAGCCACGTGGCATTGGGGTACTGATCATTACCTGAAAGTGTCATCAAGATTGGGTGAAAAAATGTGTGCTGAGATTTCAGGAAACTCGTAGTTTTTTGGAAGCTGGGCAACCCCTTTCCATGAAAGTGATTTGCCCCAGTCTCTGCTTAGGGCTACATCAATAGGAAACAAACCATAGATATAGATCCTTGTGCTACTTTATTGTGTGAAGTTTTAAAGAGATAGCACAAACTGTGTTTGATTTAGAGTTCCAACTACATGTAACCGTATAGGAG